>NC_140585.1:148372989-151133989 GCF_964204655.1 Triturus cristatus | reverse complement strand
GGTACTAAATTGAATGTCCAGCAGTATAACTGGGTATTTACTCTTGGGCATAGATTATGCAACATTTTCAAAGCAAACAGTGTCTGTTTAAATAGACTTTCTTTCACTGCCGTTTTGGTAAATGTCTCTGGTTATGCAGAAGCAGGCATTATTTGTTACTGTTTCAATTAGTTATAAGATAAAGGAGGGATAAAACTGACCCAGCTAGTATTCCAACCCAAAGACTTTGAATGCTTTCTCCACATTCGCCTAGAACCCCAAGCCGCTATCCATTGCACTAGAGATCCAACCTGATTCAACAAGGTGAACAGAAATTCTCAAATAAAAAGATGAGCTATCAGCGGTTGACCAACTTTATAAAGTGATTTGGAAACTATAAGCAGGGTTCCATTTTGAACATTGAATTGGGGAAAACATAATCAACATGTCAAACTACATGATACCATTGCGGTAAGTCTTCTTAATTCTTGTCAAATGGTACACAACCGATGGAAATTTAATGGCTCCATTAAGACTAACTTGCAATTACTCTAATGGGATTACTCATTCATTGGATCCTGAATAGAGCATGTAATTAGAGTACATTTTCTTTAACCAAACCACCTGAACAGGGACTTGAACCCTGGACCCTCAGATTAAAAGTCTGATGCACTACCGACTGAGCTATCCAGGCTCTGATACAGCAAACCTCAAAATCACCTTATCAAAATTTGGCAGTGTCCCAACTAACACTATGTTTCTTAAGATGGTTACCTGAATAAGGTACCAAATACACTAGAATATAATAATAAATTGATATTTCAAGCATTTGAAATTTCTTCAGTAAATGTAACCTTATTTTTAGTCCTGAAGTTGCTACTATCTCATTTTTTTGCTGACGTCAAATTCATATGTGTTTATTGACATGGTAAAATTAAGGAAGGGCCCAAAATCTTACTTCCGAGTAAATTATATTTTCATCAGTACAGCTGACAATTTCCTCTTCTGCATAGATTACCCAAATTGAACAGTGTCTCTTTAAAATAGACTTCCTTTTACTGACCTTTTTGGCAAATGATTTTGGTGAAGCAGAATCATGCATGCATCGTTTATAACTTCTTTAAATAGTTATGAAATAAACAGGGATAAAACTGACTCTGGTGGGATTCGAACCCACAGCCTTTGAATACATTCTTGACATTCACCTAGAAGTCCAATGCGCTATCCATTGCGCCACAGAGCCAATCTGCTTGAATAAGGTGCACAGATATTCAGAAATGAAATAATGAACTTTGAGCTGTTGATCAACTTTATAAAGTTCATTGGATACTATAACCATGGCTATATTTTGAATATTGAATTGGGTAAAAGTTATTCACCGTGTCAAACTACATGATACAGTTGGTAAGTCTGCATACAACTTAAGTTTAGTGTATCGCCATCTGATATATGAGACAGATGGGTTTTTCACTTCTCCATGAAAGACTTTTTTTAAAATTTTGGTAATGGAATATCTTATTCATCATGCAGTGGAACACAAAAAGAATGTACAATCAGAATACTTTTTCTTTAAAGTAGCCGACCGCCTGAACAGGGACTTGAACCCTGGACCCTCAGATTAAAAGTCTGATGCTCTACCGACTGAGCTATCCAGGTTCTGCAACACCGAAACTAAAAATCAGCTAAAAATGATGTGGACGCACACCAACCTTCACTTTAATTCTTAATATGGTTACGTATATTAGCAATCAAATATGTAGAGTTTAATAATTAATTGATATTTCAAGCATTTGAAATTTCAGCAGCACACGTAATCTATTTTAAATCCTGAAATTCGTTCTATCTCATTTTCGGCTGACTTAGAAATCATGTCTCTAAATTGACATTGTGAAATTAGTAAAAGGCCAAATACTATTACTAGGTACTAAATTACATGACCAGCAGTATAACTGGAAATTTACTCTTGGGCATAGATTATGCAACATTTTCAAAGCAAACAGTGTCTGTTTAAATAGACTTTCTTTCACTGCCGTTTTGGTAAATGTCTCTGGTTATGCAGAAGCAGGCATTGTTTGTTACTGTTTCAATTAGTTATAAGATAAAGGAGGGATAAAACTGACCCAGCTAGTATTCCAACCCAAAGACTTTGAATGCTTTCTCTACATTCGCCTAGAACCCCAAGCCGCTATCCATTGCACCAGAGATCCAACCTGATTCAACAAGGTGAACAGAAATTCTCAAATAAAAAGATGAGCTATCAGCGGTTGACCAACTTTATAAAGTGATTTGGAAACTATAAGCAGGGTTCCATTTTGAACATTGAATTGGGGAAAAGATAATCAACATCTCAAACGACATGATACCGTTGCGGTAAGTCTTCTTAACTCTTGTCAAATGGTACACGACCGATGGGTATTTAATGGCTCCATTAAGAGTAACTTGCAATTACTCTAATGGGACTACTCGTTCATTGGATCCTGAAAAGAGCATGTCATTAGAGTACATTTTCTTTAAACAAACCGCCTGAACAGGGACTTGAACCCTGGACCCTCAGATTAAAAGTCTGATGCTCTACCGACTGAGCTATCCAGGCTCTGCAACACTGCAACTAAAAATCAGCTAAAAATGATGTGGACGCACACCAACCTACACTTTAATTCTTAATATGGTTACATATATTAGCAATCAAATATGTAGAGTTTAATAATTAATTGATATTTCAAGCATTTGAAATTTCAGCAGCACACGTAATCTATTTTAAATCCTGAAATTCGTTCTATCTCATTTTCGGCTGACTTAGAAATCATGTCTCTAAATTGATATTGTGAAATTAGTAAAAGGCCAAATACTATTACTAGGTACTAAATTACATGTCCAGCAGTATAACTGGAAATTTACTCTTGGGCATAGATTATGCAACATTTTCAAAGCAAACAGTGTCTGTTTAAATAGACTTTCTTTCACTGCCGTTTTGGTAAATGTCTCTGGTTATGCAGAAGCAGGCATTGTTTGTTACTGTTTCAATTAGTTATAAGATAAAGGAGGGATAAAACTGACCCAGCTAGTATTCCAACCCAAAGACTTTGAATGCTTTCTCTACATTCGCCTAGAACCCCAAGCCGCTATCCATTGCACCAGAGATCCAACCTGATTCAACAAGGTGAACAGAAATTCTCAAATAAAAAGATGAGCTATCAGCGGTTGACCAACTTTATAAAGTGATTTGGAAACTATAAGCAGGGTTCCATTTTGAACATTGAATTGGGGAAAAGATAATCAACATCTCAAACGACATGATACCGTTGCGGTAAGTCTTCTTAACTCTTGTCAAATGGTACACGACCGATGGGTATTTAATGGCTCCATTAAGAGTAACTTGCAATTACTCTAATGGGACTACTCGTTCATTGGATCCTGAAAAGAGCATGTCATTAGAGTACATTTTCTTTAAACAAACCGCCTGAACAGGGACTTGAACCCTGGACCCTCAGATTAAAAGTCTGATGCTCTACCGACTGAGCTATCCAGGCTCTGCAACACTGCAACTAAAAATCAGCTAAAAATGATGTGGACGCACACCAACCTACACTTTAATTCTTAATATGGTTACATATATTAGCAATCAAATATGTAGAGTTTAATAATTAATTGATATTTCAAGCATTTGAAATTTCAGCAGCACACGTAATCTATTTTAAATCCTGAAATTCGTTCTATCTCATTTTCGGCTGACTTAGAAATCATGTCTCTAAATTGACATTGTGAAATTAGTAAAAGGCCAAATACTATTACTAGGTACTAAATTACATGTCCAGCAGTATAACTGGAAATTTACTCTTGGGCATAGATTATGCAACATTTTCAAAGCAAACAGTGTCTGTTTAAATAGACTTTCTTTCACTGCCGTTTTGGTAAATGTCTCTGGTTATGCAGAAGCAGGCATTGTTTGTTACTGTTTCAATTAGTTATAAGATAAAGGAGGGATAAAACTGACCCAGCTAGTATTCCAACCCAAAGACTTTGAATGCTTTCTCTACATTCGCCTAGAACCCCAAGCCGCTATCCATTGCACCAGAGATCCAACCTGATTCAACAAGGTGAACAGAAATTCTCAAATAAAAAGATGAGCTATCAGCGGTTGACCAACTTTATAAAGTGATTTGGAAACTATAAGCAGGGTTCCATTTTGAACATTGAATTGGGGAAAAGATAATCAACATCTCAAACGACATGATACCGTTGCGGTAAGTCTTCTTAACTCTTGTCAAATGGTACACGACCGATGGGTATTTAATGGCTCCATTAAGAGTAACTTGCAATTACTCTAATGGGACTACTCGTTCATTGGATCCTGAAAAGAGCATGTCATTAGAGTACATTTTCTTTAAACAAACCGCCTGAACAGGGACTTGAACCCTGGACCCTCAGATTAAAAGTCTGATGCTCTACCGACTGAGCTATCCAGGCTCTGCAACACTGCAACTAAAAATCAGCTAAAAATGATGTGGACGCACACCAACCTACACTTTAATTTTTAATATGGTTACATATATTAGCAATCAAATATGTAGAGTTTAATAATTAATTGATATTTCAAGCATTTGAAATTTCAGCAGCACACGTAATCTATTTTAAATCCTGAAATTCGTTCTATCTCATTTTCGGCTGACTTAGAAATCATGTCTCTAAATTGACATTGTGAAATTAGTAAAAGGCCAAATACTATTACTAGGTACTAAATTACATGTCCAGCAGTATAACTGGAAATTTACTCTTGGGCATAGATTATGCAACATTTTCAAAGCAAACAGTGTCTGTTTAAATAGACTTTCTTTCACTGCCGTTTTGGTAAATGTCTCTGGTTATGCAGAAGCAGGCATTGTTTGTTACTGTTTCAATTAGTTATAAGATAAAGGAGGGATAAAACTGACCCAGCTAGTATTCCAACCCAAAGACTTTGAATGCTTTCTCTACATTCGCCTAGAACCCCAAGCCGCTATCCATTGCACCAGAGATCCAACCTGATTCAACAAGGTGAACAGAAATTCTCAAATAAAAAGATGAGCTATCAGCGGTTGACCAACATTATAAAGTGATTTGGAAACTATAAGCAGGGTTCCATTTTGAACATTGAATTGGGGAAAAGATAATCAACATCTCAAACGACATGATACCGTTGCGGTAAGTCTTCTTAACTCTTGTCAAATGGTACACGACCGATGGGTATTTAATGGCTCCATTAAGAGTAACTTGCAATTACTCTAATGGGACTACTCGTTCATTGGATCCTGAAAAGAGCATGTCATTAGAGTACATTTTCTTTAAACAAACCGCCTGAACAGGGACTTGAACCCTGGACCCTCAGATTAAAAGTCTGATGCTCTACCGACTGAGCTATCCAGGCTCTGCAACACTGCAACTAAAAATCAGCTAAAAATGATGTGGACGCACACCAACCTACACTTTAATTCTTAATATGGTTACATATATTAGCAATCAAATATGTAGAGTTTAATAATTAATTGATATTTCAAGCATTTGAAATTTCAGCAGCACACGTAATCTATTTTAAATCCTGAAATTCGTTCTATCTCATTTTCGGCTGACTTAGAAATCATGTCTCTAAATTGACATTGTGAAATTAGTAAAAGGCCAAATACTATTACTAGGTACTAAATTACATGTCCAGCAGTATAACTGGAAATTTACTCTTGGGCATAGATTATGCAACATTTTCAAAGCAAACAGTGTCTGTTTAAATAGACTTTCTTTCACTGCCGTTTTGGTAAATGTCTCTGGTTATGCAGAAGCAGGCATTGTTTGTTACTGTTTCAATTAGTTATAAGATAAAGGAGGGATAAAACTGACCCAGCTAGTATTCCAACCCAAAGACTTTGAATGCTTTCTCTACATTCGCCTAGAACCCCAAGCCGCTATCCATTGCACCAGAGATCCAACCTGATTCAACAAGGTGAACAGAAATTCTCAAATAAAAAGATGAGCTATCAGCGGTTGACCAACATTATAAAGTGATTTGGAAACTATAAGCAGGGTTCCATTTTGAACATTGAATTGGGGAAAAGATAATCAACATCTCAAACGACATGATACCGTTGCGGTAAGTCTTCTTAACTCTTGTCAAATGGTACACGACCGATGGGTATTTAATGGCTCCATTAAGAGTAACTTGCAATTACTCTAATGGGACTACTCGTTCATTGGATCCTGAAAAGAGCATGTCATTAGAGTACATTTTCTTTAAACAAACCGCCTGAACAGGGACTTGAACCCTGGACCCTCAGATTAAAAGTCTGATGCTCTACCGACTGAGCTATCCAGGCTCTGCAACACTGCAACTAAAAATCAGCTAAAAATGATGTGGACGCACACCAACCTACACTTTAATTCTTAATATGGTTACATATATTAGCAATCAAATATGTAGAGTTTAATAATTAATTGATATTTCAAGCATTTGAAATTTCAGCAGCACACGTAATCTATTTTAAATCCTGAAATTCGTTCTATCTCATTTTCGGCTGACTTAGAAATCATGTCTCTAAATTGACATTGTGAAATTAGTAAAAGGCCAAATACTATTACTAGGTACTAAATTACATGTCCAGCAGTATAACTGGAAATTTACTCTTGGGCATAGATTATGCAACATTTTCAAAGCAAACAGTGTCTGTTTAAATAGACTTTCTTTCACTGCCGTTTTGGTAAATGTCTCTGGTTATGCAGAAGCAGGCATTGTTTGTTACTGTTTCAATTAGTTATAAGATAAAGGAGGGATAAAACTGACCCAGCTAGTATTCCAACCCAAAGACTTTGAATGCTTTCTCTACATTCGCCTAGAACCCCAAGCCGCTATCCATTGCACCAGAGATCCAACCTGATTCAACAAGGTGAACAGAAATTCTCAAATAAAAAGATGAGCTATCAGCGGTTGACCAACATTATAAAGTGATTTGGAAACTATAAGCAGGGTTCCATTTTGAACATTGAATTGGGGAAAAGATAATCAACATCTCAAACGACATGATACCGTTGCGGTAAGTCTTCTTAACTCTTGTCAAATGGTACACGACCGATGGGTATTTAATGGCTCCATTAAGAGTAACTTGCAATTACTCTAATGGGACTACTCGTTCATTGGATCCTGAAAAGAGCATGTCATTAGAGTACATTTTCTTTAAACAAACCGCCTGAACAGGGACTTGAACCCTGGACCCTCAGATTAAAAGTCTGATGCTCTACCGACTGAGCTATCCAGGCTCTGCAACACTGCAACTAAAAATCAGCTAAAAATGATGTGGACGCACACCAACCTACACTTTAATTCTTAATATGGTTACATATATTAGCAATCAAATATGTAGAGTTTAATAATTAATTGATATTTCAAGCATTTGAAATTTCAGCAGCACACGTAATCTATTTTAAATCCTGAAATTCGTTCTATCTCATTTTCGGCTGACTTAGAAATCATGTCTCTAAATTGACATTGTGAAATTAGTAAAAGGCCAAATACTATTACTAGGTACTAAATTACATGTCCAGCAGTATAACTGGAAATTTACTCTTGGGCATAGATTATGCAACATTTTCAAAGCAAACAGTGTCTGTTTAAATAGACTTTCTTTCACTGCCGTTTTGGTAAATGTCTCTGGTTATGCAGAAGCAGGCATTGTTTGTTACTGTTTCAATTAGTTATAAGATAAAGGAGGGATAAAACTGACCCAGCTAGTATTCCAACCCAAAGACTTTGAATGCTTTCTCTACATTCGCCTAGAACCCCAAGCCGCTATCCATTGCACCAGAGATCCAACCTGATTCAACAAGGTGAACAGAAATTCTCAAATAAAAAGATGAGCTATCAGCGGTTGACCAACATTATAAAGTGATTTGGAAACTATAAGCAGGGTTCCATTTTGAACATTGAATTGGGGAAAAGATAATCAACATCTCAAACGACATGATACCGTTGCGGTAAGTCTTCTTAACTCTTGTCAAATGGTACACGACCGATGGGTATTTAATGGCTCCATTAAGAGTAACTTGCAATTACTCTAATGGGACTACTCGTTCATTGGATCCTGAAAAGAGCATGTCATTAGAGTACATTTTCTTTAAACAAACCGCCTGAACAGGGACTTGAACCCTGGACCCTCAGATTAAAAGTCTGATGCTCTACCGACTGAGCTATCCAGGCTCTGCAACACTGCAACTAAAAATCAGCTAAAAATGATGTGGACGCACACCAACCTACACTTTAATTCTTAATATGGTTACATATATTAGCAATCAAATATGTAGAGTTTAATAATTAATTGATATTTCAAGCATTTGAAATTTCAGCAGCACACGTAATCTATTTTAAATCCTGAAATTCGTTCTATCTCATTTTCGGCTGACTTAGAAATCATGTCTCTAAATTGACATTGTGAAATTAGTAAAAGGCCAAATACTATTACTAGGTACTAAATTACATGTCCAGCAGTATAACTGGAAATTTACTCTTGGGCATAGATTATGCAACATTTTCAAAGCAAACAGTGTCTGTTTAAATAGACTTTCTTTCACTGCCGTTTTGGTAAATGTCTCTGGTTATGCAGAAGCAGGCATTGTTTGTTACTGTTTCAATTAGTTATAAGATAAAGGAGGGATAAAACTGACCCAGCTAGTATTCCAACCCAAAGACTTTGAATGCTTTCTCTACATTCGCCTAGAACCCCAAGCCGCTATCCATTGCACCAGAGATCCAACCTGATTCAACAAGGTGAACAGAAATTCTCAAATAAAAAGATGAGCTATCAGCGGTTGACCAACATTATAAAGTGATTTGGAAACTATAAGCAGGGTTCCATTTTGAACATTGAATTGGGGAAAAGATAATCAACATCTCAAACGACATGATACCGTTGCGGTAAGTCTTCTTAACTCTTGTCAAATGGTACACGACCGATGGGTATTTAATGGCTCCATTAAGAGTAACTTGCAATTACTCTAATGGGACTACTCGTTCATTGGATCCTGAAAAGAGCATGTCATTAGAGTACATTTTCTTTAAACAAACCGCCTGAACAGGGACTTGAACCCTGGACCCTCAGATTAAAAGTCTGATGCTCTACCGACTGAGCTATCCAGGCTCTGCAACACTGCAACTAAAAATCAGCTAAAAATGATGTGGACGCACACCAACCTACACTTTAATTCTTAATATGGTTACATATATTAGCAATCAAATATGTAGAGTTTAATAATTAATTGATATTTCAAGCATTTGAAATTTCAGCAGCACACGTAATCTATTTTAAATCCTGAAATTCGTTCTATCTCATTTTCGGCTGACTTAGAAATCATGTCTCTAAATTGACATTGTGAAATTAGTAAAAGGCCAAATACTATTACTAGGTACTAAATTACATGTCCAGCAGTATAACTGGAAATTTACTCTTGGGCATAGATTATGCAACATTTTCAAAGCAAACAGTGTCTGTTTAAATAGACTTTCTTTCACTGCCGTTTTGGTAAATGTCTCTGGTTATGCAGAAGCAGGCATTGTTTGTTACTGTTTCAATTAGTTATAAGATAAAGGAGGGATAAAACTGACCCAGCTAGTATTCCAACCCAAAGACTTTGAATGCTTTCTCTACATTCGCCTAGAACCCCAAGCCGCTATCCATTGCACCAGAGATCCAACCTGATTCAACAAGGTGAACAGAAATTCTCAAATAAAAAGATGAGCTATCAGCGGTTGACCAACATTATAAAGTGATTTGGAAACTATAAGCAGGGTTCCATTTTGAACATTGAATTGGGGAAAAGATAATCAACATCTCAAACGACATGATACCGTTGCGGTAAGTCTTCTTAACTCTTGTCAAATGGTACACGACCGATGGGTATTTAATGGCTCCATTAAGAGTAACTTGCAATTACTCTAATGGGACTACTCGTTCATTGGATCCTGAAAAGAGCATGTCATTAGAGTACATTTTCTTTAAACAAACCGCCTGAACAGGGACTTGAACCCTGGACCCTCAGATTAAAAGTCTGATGCTCTACCGACTGAGCTATCCAGGCTCTGCAACACTGCAACTAAAAATCAGCTAAAAATGATGTGGACGCACACCAACCTACACTTTAATTCTTAATATGGTTACATATATTAGCAATCAAATATGTAGAGTTTAATAATTAATTGATATTTCAAGCATTTGAAATTTCAGCAGCACACGTAATCTATTTTAAATCCTGAAATTCGTTCTATCTCATTTTCGGCTGACTTAGAAATCATGTCTCTAAATTGACATTGTGAAATTAGTAAAAGGCCAAATACTATTACTAGGTACTAAATTACATGTCCAGCAGTATAACTGGAAATTTACTCTTGGGCATAGATTATGCAACATTTTCAAAGCAAACAGTGTCTGTTTAAATAGACTTTCTTTCACTGCCGTTTTGGTAAATGTCTCTGGTTATGCAGAAGCAGGCATTGTTTGTTACTGTTTCAATTAGTTATAAGATAAAGGAGGGATAAAACTGACCCAGCTAGTATTCCAACCCAAAGACTTTGAATGCTTTCTCTACATTCGCCTAGAACCCCAAGCCGCTATCCATTGCACCAGAGATCCAACCTGATTCAACAAGGTGAACAGAAATTCTCAAATAAAAAGATGAGCTATCAGCGGTTGACCAACTTTATAAAGTGATTTGGAAACTATAAGCAGGGTTCCATTTTGAACATTGAATTGGGGAAAAGATAATCAACATCTCAAACGACATGATACCGTTGCGGTAAGTCTTCTTAACTCTTGTCAAATGGTACACGACCGATGGGTATTTAATGGCTCCATTAAGAGTAACTTGCAATTACTCTAATGGGACTACTCGTTCATTGGATCCTGAAAAGAGCATGTCATTAGAGTACATTTTCTTTAAACAAACCGCCTGAACAGGGACTTGAACCCTGGACCCTCAGATTAAAAGTCTGATGCTCTACCGACTGAGCTATCCAGGCTCTGCAACACTGCAACTAAAAATCAGCTAAAAATGATGTGGACGCACACCAACCTACACTTTAATTCTTAATATGGTTACATATATTAGCAATCAAATATGTAGAGTTTAATAATTAATTGATATTTCAAGCATTTGAAATTTCAGCAGCACACGTAATCTATTTTAAATCCTGAAATTCGTTCTATCTCATTTTCGGCTGACTTAGAAATCATGTCTCTAAATTGACATTGTGAAATTAGTAAAAGGCCAAATACTATTACTAGGTACTAAATTACATGTCCAGCAGTATAACTGGAAATTTACTCTTGGGCATAGATTATGCAACATTTTCAAAGCAAACAGTGTCTGTTTAAATAGACTTTCTTTCACTGCCGTTTTGGTAAATGTCTCTGGTTATGCAGAAGCAGGCATTGTTTGTTACTGTTTCAATTAGTTATAAGATAAAGGAGGGATAAAACTGACCCAGCTAGTATTCCAACCCAAAGACTTTGAATGCTTTCTCTACATTCGCCTAGAACCCCAAGCCGCTATCCATTGCACCAGAGATCCAACCTGATTCAACAAGGTGAACAGAAATTCTCAAATAAAAAGATGAGCTATCAGCGGTTGACCAACATTATAAAGTGATTTGGAAACTATAAGCAGGGTTCCATTTTGAACATTGAATTGGGGAAAAGATAATCAACATCTCAAACGACATGATACCGTTGCGGTAAGTCTTCTTAACTCTTGTCAAATGGTACACGACCGATGGGTATTTAATGGCTCCATTAAGAGTAACTTGCAATTACTCTAATGGGACTACTCGTTCATTGGATCCTGAAAAGAGCATGTCATTAGAGTACATTTTCTTTAAACAAACCGCCTGAACAGGGACTTGAACCCTGGACCCTCAGATTAAAAGTCTGATGCTCTACCGACTGAGCTATCCAGGCTCTGCAACACTGCAACTAAAAATCAGCTAAAAATGATGTGGACGCACACCAACCTACACTTTAATTCTTAATATGGTTACATATATTAGCAATCAAATATGTAGAGTTTAATAATTAATTGATATTTCAAGCATTTGAAATTTCAGCAGCACACGTAATCTATTTTAAATCCTGAAATTCGTTCTATCTCATTTTCGGCTGACTTAGAAATCATGTCTCTAAATTGACATTGTGAAATTAGTAAAAGGCCAAATACTATTACTAGGTACTAAATTACATGTCCAGCAGTATAACTGGAAATTTACTCTTGGGCATAGATTATGCAACATTTTCAAAGCAAACAGTGTCTGTTTAAATAGACTTTCTTTCACTGCCGTTTTGGTAAATGTCTCTGGTTATGCAGAAGCAGGCATTGTTTGTTACTGTTTCAATTAGTTATAAGATAAAGGAGGGATAAAACTGACCCAGCTAGTATTCCAACCCAAAGACTTTGAATGCTTTCTCTACATTCGCCTAGAACCCCAAGCCGCTATCCATTGCACCAGAGATCCAACCTGATTCAACAAGGTGAACAGAAATTCTCAAATAAAAAGATGAGCTATCAGCGGTTGACCAACATTATAAAGTGATTTGGAAACTATAAGCAGGGTTCCATTTTGAACATTGAATTGGGGAAAAGATAATCAACATCTCAAACGACATGATACCGTTGCGGTAAGTCTTCTTAACTCTTGTCAAATGGTACACGACCGATGGGTATTTAATGGCTCCATTAAGAGTAACTTGCAATTACTCTAATGGGACTACTCGTTCATTGGATCCTGAAAAGAGCATGTCATTAGAGTACATTTTCTTTAAACAAACCGCCTGAACAGGGACTTGAACCCTGGACCCTCAGATTAAAAGTCTGATGCTCTACCGACTGAGCTATCCAGGCTCTGCAACACTGCAACTAAAAATCAGCTAAAAATGATGTGGACGCACACCAACCTACACTTTAATTCTTAATATGGTTACATATATTAGCAATCAAATATGTAGAGTTTAATAATTAATTGATATTTCAAGCATTTGAAATTTCAGCAGCACACGTAATCTATTTTAAATCCTGAAATTCGTTCTATCTCATTTTCGGCTGACTTAGAAATCATGTCTCTAAATTGATATTGTGAAATTAGTAAAAGGCCAAATACTATTACTAGGTACTAAATTACATGTCCAGCAGTATAACTGGAAATTTACTCTTGGGCATAGATTATGCAACATTTTCAAAGCAAACAGTGTCTGTTTAAATAGACTTTCTTTCACTGCCGTTTTGGTAAATGTCTCTGGTTATGCAGAAGCAGGCATTGTTTGTTACTGTTTCAATTAGTTATAAGATAAAGGAGGGATAAAACTGACCCAGCTAGTATTCCAACCCAAAGACTTTGAATGCTTTCTCTACATTCGCCTAGAACCCCAAGCCGCTATCCATTGCACCAGAGATCCAACCTGATTCAACAAGGTGAACAGAAATTCTCAAATAAAAAGATGAGCTATCAGCGGTTGACCAACTTTATAAAGTGATTTGGAAACTATAAGCAGGGTTCCATTTTGAACATTGAATTGGGGAAAAGATAATCAACATCTCAAACGACATGATACCGTTGCGGTAAGTCTTCTTAACTCTTGTCAAATGGTACACGACCGATGGGTATTTAATGGCTCCATTAAGAGTAACTTGCAATTACTCTAATGGGACTACTCGTTCATTGGATCCTGAAAAGAGCATGTCATTAGAGTACATTTTCTTTAAACAAACCGCCTGAACAGGGACTTGAACCCTGGACCCTCAGATTAAAAGTCTGATGCTCTACCGACTGAGCTATCCAGGCTCTGCAACACTGCAACTAAAAATCAGCTAAAAATGATGTGGACGCACACCAACCTACACTTTAATTCTTAATATGGTTACATATATTAGCAATCAAATATGTAGAGTTTAATAATTAATTGATATTTCAAGCATTTGAAATTTCAGCAGCACACGTAATCTATTTTAAATCCTGAAATTCGTTCTATCTCATTTTCGGCTGACTTAGAAATCATGTCTCTAAATTGACATTGTGAAATTAGTAAAAGGCCAAATACTATTACTAGGTACTAAATTACATGTCCAGCAGTATAACTGGAAATTTACTCTTGGGCATAGATTATGCAACATTTTCAAAGCAAACAGTGTCTGTTTAAATAGACTTTCTTTCACTGCCGTTTTGGTAAATGTCTCTGGTTATGCAGAAGCAGGCATTGTTTGTTACTGTTTCAATTAGTTATAAGATAAAGGAGGGATAAAACTGACCCAGCTAGTATTCCAACCCAAAGACTTTGAATGCTTTCTCTACATTCGCCTAGAACCCCAAGCCGCTATCCATTGCACCAGAGATCCAACCTGATTCAACAAGGTGAACAGAAATTCTCAAATAAAAAGATGAGCTATCAGCGGTTGACCAACTTTATAAAGTGATTTGGAAACTATAAGCAGGGTTCCATTTTGAACATTGAATTGGGGAAAAGATAATCAACATCTCAAACGACATGATACCGTTGCGGTAAGTCTTCTTAACTCTTGTCAAATGGTACACGACCGATGGGTATTTAATGGCTCCATTAAGAGTAACTTGCAATTACTCTAATGGGACTACTCGTTCATTGGATCCTGAAAAGAGCATGTCATTAGAGTACATTTTCTTTAAACAAACCGCCTGAACAGGGACTTGAACCCTGGACCCTCAGATTAAAAGTCTGATGCTCTACCGACTGAGCTATCCAGGCTCTGCAACACTGCAACTAAAAATCAGCTAAAAATGATGTGGACGCACACCAACCTACACTTTAATTCTTAATATGGTTACATATATTAGCAATCAAATATGTAGAGTTTAATAATTAATTGATATTTCAAGCATTTGAAATTTCAGCAGCACACGTAATCTATTTTAAATCCTGAAATTCGTTCTATCTCATTTTCGGCTGACTTAGAAATCATGTCTCTAAATTGACATTGTGAAATTAGTAAAAGGCCAAATACTATTACTAGGTACTAAATTACATGTCCAGCAGTATAACTGGAAATTTACTCTTGGGCATAGATTATGCAACATTTTCAAAGCAAACAGTGTCTGTTTAAATAGACTTTCTTTCACTGCCGTTTTGGTAAATGTCTCTGGTTATGCAGAAGCAGGCATTGTTTGTTACTGTTTCAATTAGTTATAAGATAAAGGAGGGATAAAACTGACCCAGCTAGTATTCCAACCCAAAGACTTTGAATGCTTTCTCTACATTCGCCTAGAACCCCAAGCCGCTATCCATTGCACCAGAGATCCAACCTGATTCAACAAGGTGAACAGAAATTCTCAAATAAAAAGATGAGCTATCAGCGGTTGACCAACATTATAAAGTGATTTGGAAACTATAAGCAGGGTTCCATTTTGAACATTGAATTGGGGAAAAGATAATCAACATCTCAAACGACATGATACCGTTGCGGTAAGTCTTCTTAACTCTTGTCAAATGGTACACGACCGATGGGTATTTAATGGCTCCATTAAGAGTAACTTGCAATTACTCTAATGGGACTACTCGTTCATTGGATCCTGAAAAGAGCATGTCATTAGAGTACATTTTCTTTAAACAAACCGCCTGAACAGGGACTTGAACCCTGGACCCTCAGATTAAAAGTCTGATGCTCTACCGACTGAGCTATCCAGGCTCTGCAACACTGCAACTAAAAATCAGCTAAAAATGATGTGGACGCACACCAACCTACACTTTAATTCTTAATATGGTTACATATATTAGCAATCAAATATGTAGAGTTTAATAATTAATTGATATTTCAAGCATTTGAAATTTCAGCAGCACACGTAATCTATTTTAAATCCTGAAATTCGTTCTATCTCATTTTCGGCTGACTTAGAAATCATGTCTCTAAATTGACATTGTGAAATTAGTAAAAGGCCAAATACTATTACTAGGTACTAAATTACATGTCCAGCAGTATAACTGGAAATTTACTCTTGGGCATAGATTATGCAACATTTTCAAAGCAAACAGTGTCTGTTTAAATAGACTTTCTTTCACTGCCGTTTTGGTAAATGTCTCTGGTTATGCAGAAGCAGGCATTGTTTGTTACTGTTTCAATTAGTTATAAGATAAAGGAGGGATAAAACTGACCCAGCTAGTATTCCAACCCAAAGACTTTGAATGCTTTCTCTACATTTGCCTAGAACCCCAAGCCGCTATCCATTGCACCAGAGATCCAACCTGATTCAACAAGGTGAACAGAAATTCTCAAATAAAAAGATGAGCTATCAGCGGTTGACCAACATTATAAAGTGATTTGGAAACTATAAGCAGGGTTCCATTTTGAACATTGAATTGGGGAAAAGATAATCAACATCTCAAACGACATGATACCGTTGCGGTAAGTCTTCTTAACTCTTGTCAAATGGTACACGACCGATGGGTATTTAATGGCTCCATTAAGAGTAACTTGCAATTACTCTAATGGGACTACTCGTTCATTGGATCCTGAAAAGAGCATGTCATTAGAGTACATTTTCTTTAAACAAACCGCCTGAACAGGGACTTGAACCCTGGACCCTCAGATTAAAAGTCTGATGCTCTACCGACTGAGCTATCCAGGCTCTGCAACACTGCAACTAAAAATCAGCTAAAAATGATGTGGACGCACACCAACCTACACTTTAATTCTTAATATGGTTACATATATTAGCAATCAAATATGTAGAGTTTAATAATTAATTGATATTTCAAGCATTTGAAATTTCAGCAGCACACGTAATCTATTTTAAATCCTGAAATTCGTTCTATCTCATTTTCGGCTGACTTAGAAATCATGTCTCTAAATTGACATTGTGAAATTAGAAAAAGGCCAAATACTATTACTAGGTACTAAATTACATGTCCAGCAGTATAACTGGAAATTTACTCTTGGGCATAGATTATGCAACATTTTCAAAGCAAACAGTGTCTGTTTAAATAGACTTTCTTTCACTGCCGTTTTGGTAAATGTCTCTGGTTATGCAGAAGCAGGCATTGTTTGTTACTGTTTCAATTAACTATAAGATAAAGGAGGGATAAAACTGACCCAGCTAGTATTCCAACCCAAAGACTTTGAATGCTTTCTCTACATTCGCCTAGAACCCCAAGCCGCTATCCATTGCACCAGAGATCCAACCTGATTCAACAAGGTGAACAGAAATTCTCAAATAAAAAGATGAGCTATCAGCGGTTGACCAACTTTATAAAGTGATTTGGAAACTATAAGCAGGGTTCCATTTTGAACATTGAATTGGGGAAAAGATAATCAACATCTCAAACGACATGATACCGTTGCGGTAAGTCTTCTTAACTCTTGTCAAATGGTACACGACCGATGGGTATTTAATGGCTCCATTAAGAGTAACTTGCAATTACTCTAATGGGACTACTCGTTCATTGGATCCTGAAAAGAGCATGTCATTAGAGTACATTTTCTTTAAACAAACCGCCTGAACAGGGACTTGAACCCTGGACCCACAGATTAAAAGTCTGATGCTCTACCGACTGAGCTATCCAGGCTCTGCAACACTGCAACTAAAAATCAGCTAAAAATGATGTGGACGCACACCAACCTACACTTTAATTCTTAATATGGTTACATATATTAGCAATCAAATATGTAGAGTTTAATAATTAATTGATATTTCAAGCATTTGAAATTTCAGCAGCACACGTAATCTATTTTAAATCCTGAAATTCGTTCTATCTCATTTTCGGCTGACTTAGAAATCATGTCTCTAAATTGACATTGTGAAATTAGTAAAAGGCCAAATACTATTACTAGGTACTAAATTACATGTCCAGCAGTATAACTGGAAATTTACTCTTGGGCATAGATTATGCAACATTTTCAAAGCAAACAGTGTCTGTTTAAATAGACTTTCTTTCACTGCCGTTTTGGTAAATGTCTCTGGTTATGCAGAAGCAGGCATTGTTTGTTACTGTTTCAATTAGTTATAAGATAAAGGAGGGATAAAACTGACCCAGCTAGTATTCCAACCCAAAGACTTTGAATGCTTTCTCTACATTCGCCTAGAACCCCAAGCCGCTATCCATTGCACCAGAGATCCAACCTGATTCAACAAGGTGAACAGAAATTCTCAAATAAAAAGATGAGCTATCAGCGGTTGACCAACTTTATAAAGTGATTTGGAAACTATAAGCAGGGTTCCATTTTGAACATTGAATTGGGGAAAAGATAATCAACATCTCAAACGACATGATACCGTTGCGGTAAGTCTTCTTAACTCTTGTCAAATGGTACACGACCGATGGGTATTTAATGGCTCCATTAAGAGTAACTTGCAATTACTCTAATGGGACTACTCGTTCATTGGATCCTGAAAAGAGCATGTCATTAGAGTACATTTTCTTTAAACAAACCGCCTGAACAGGGACTTGAACCCTGGACCCTCAGATTAAAAGTCTGATGCTCTACCGACTGAGCTATCCAGGCTCTGCAACACTGCAACTAAAAATCAGCTAAAAATGATGTGGACGCACACCAACCTACACTTTAATTCTTAATATGGTTACATATATTAGCAATCAAATATGTAGAGTTTAATAATTAATTGATATTTCAAGCATTTGAAATTTCAGCAGCACACGTAATCTATTTTAAATCCTGAAATTCGTTCTATCTCATTTTCGGCTGACTTAGAAATCATGTCTCTAAATTGACATTGTGAAATTAGTAAAAGGCCAAATACTATTACTAGGTACTAAATTACATGTCCAGCAGTATAACTGGAAATTTACTCTTGGGCATAGATTATGCAACATTTTCAAAGCAAACAGTGTCTGTTTAAATAGACTTTCTTTCACTGCCGTTTTGGTAAATGTCTCTGGTTATGCAGAAGCAGGCATTGTTTGTTACTGTTTCAATTAGTTATAAGATAAAGGAGGGATAAAACTGACCCAGCTAGTATTCCAACCCAAAGACTTTGAATGCTTTCTCTACATTCGCCTAGAACCCCAAGCCGCTATCCATTGCACCAGAGATCCAACCTGATTCAACAAGGTGAACAGAAATTCTCAAATAAAAAGATGAGCTATCAGCGGTTGACCAACATTATAAAGTGATTTGGAAACTATAAGCAGGGTTCCATTTTGAACATTGAATTGGGGAAAAGATAATCAACATCTCAAACGACATGATACCGTTGCGGTAAGTCTTCTTAACTCTTGTCAAATGGTACACGACCGATGGGTATTTAATGGCTCCATTAAGAGTAACTTGCAATTACTCTAATGGGACTACTCGTTCATTGGATCCTGAAAAGAGCATGTCATTAGAGTACATTTTCTTTAAACAAACCGCCTGAACAGGGACTTGAACCCTGGACCCTCAGATTAAAAGTCTGATGCTCTACCGACTGAGCTATCCAGGCTCTGCAACACTGCAACTAAAAATCAGCTAAAAATGATGTGGACGCACACCAACCTACACTTTAATTCTTAATATGGTTACATATATTAGCAATCAAATATGTAGAGTTTAATAATTAATTGATATTTCAAGCATTTGAAATTTCAGCAGCACACGTAATCTATTTTAAATCCTGAAATTCGTTCTATCTCATTTTCGGCTGACTTAGAAATCATGTCTCTAAATTGACATTGTGAAATTAGTAAAAGGCCAAATACTATTACTAGGTACTAAATTACATGTCCAGCAGTATAACTGGAAATTTACTCTTGGGCATAGATTATGCAACATTTTCAAAGCAAACAGTGTCTGTTTAAATAGACTTTCTTTCACTGCCGTTTTGGTAAATGTCTCTGGTTATGCAGAAGCAGGCATTGTTTGTTACTGTTTCAATTAGTTATAAGATAAAGGAGGGATAAAACTGACCCAGCTAGTATTCCAACCCAAAGACTTTGAATGCTTTCTCTACATTCGCCTAGAACCCCAAGCCGCTATCCATTGCACCAGAGATCCAACCTGATTCAACAAGGTGAACAGAAATTCTCAAATAAAAAGATGAGCTATCAGCGGTTGACCAACATTATAAAGTGATTTGGAAACTATAAGCAGGGTTCCATTTTGAACATTGAATTGGGGAAAAGATAATCAACATCTCAAACGACATGATACCGTTGCGGTAAGTCTTCTTAACTCTTGTCAAATGGTACACGACCGATGGGTATTTAATGGCTCCATTAAGAGTAACTTGCAATTACTCTAATGGGACTACTCGTTCATTGGATCCTGAAAAGAGCATGTCATTAGAGTACATTTTCTTTAAACAAACCGCCTGAACAGGGACTTGAACCCTGGACCCTCAGATTAAAAGTCTGATGCTCTACCGACTGAGCTATCCAGGCTCTGCAACACTGCAACTAAAAATCAGCTAAAAATGATGTGGACGCACACCAACCTACACTTTAATTCTTAATATGGTTACATATATTAGCAATCAAATATGTAGAGTTTAATAATTAATTGATATTTCAAGCATTTGAAATTTCAGCAGCACACGTAATCTATTTTAAATCCTGAAATTCGTTCTATCTCATTTTCGGCTGACTTAGAAATCATGTCTCTAAATTGACATTGTGAAATTAGAAAAAGGCCAAATACTATTACTAGGTACTAAATTACATGTCCAGCAGTATAACTGGAAATTTACTCTTGGGCATAGATTATGCAACATTTTCAAAGCAAACAGTGTCTGTTTAAATAGACTTTCTTTCACTGCCGTTTTGGTAAATGTCTCTGGTTATGCAGAAGCAGGCATTGTTTGTTACTGTTTCAATTAACTATAAGATAAAGGAGGGATAAAACTGACCCAGCTAGTATTCCAACCCAAAGACTTTGAATGCTTTCTCTACATTCGCCTAGAACCCCAAGCCGCTATCCATTGCACCAGAGATCCAACCTGATTCAACAAGGTGAACAGAAATTCTCAAATAAAAAGATGAGCTATCAGCGGTTGACCAACTTTATAAAGTGATTTGGAAACTATAAGCAGGGTTCCATTTTGAACATTGAATTGGGGAAAAGATAATCAACATCTCAAACGACATGATACCGTTGCGGTAAGTCTTCTTAACTCTTGTCAAATGGTACACGACCGATGGGTATTTAATGGCTCCATTAAGAGTAACTTGCAATTACTCTAATGGGACTACTCGTTCATTGGATCCTGAAAAGAGCATGTCATTAGAGTACATTTTCTTTAAACAAACCGCCTGAACAGGGACTTGAACCCTGGACCCTCAGATTAAAAGTCTGATGCTCTACCGACTGAGCTATCCAGGCTCTGCAACACTGCAACTAAAAATCAGCTAAAAATGATGTGGACGCACACCAACCTACACTTTAATTCTTAATATGGTTACATATATTAGCAATCAAATATGTAGAGTTTAATAATTAATTGATATTTCAAGCATTTGAAATTTCAGCAGCACACGTAATCTATTTTAAATCCTGAAATTCGTTCTATCTCATTTTCGGCTGACTTAGAAATCATGTCTCTAAATTGACATTGTGAAATTAGTAAAAGGCCAAATACTATTACTAGGTACTAAATTACATGTCCAGCAGTATAACTGGAAATTTACTCTTGGGCATAGATTATGCAACATTTTCAAAGCAAACAGTGTCTGTTTAAATAGACTTTCTTTCACTGCCGTTTTGGTAAATGTCTCTGGTTATGCAGAAGCAGGCATTGTTTGTTACTGTTTCAATTAGTTATAAGATAAAGGAGGGATAAAACTGACCCAGCTAGTATTCCAACCCAAAGACTTTGAATGCTTTCTCTACATTCGCCTAGAACCCCAAGCCGCTATCCATTGCACCAGAGATCCAACCTGATTCAACAAGGTGAACAGAAATTCTCAAATAAAAAGATGAGCTATCAGCGGTTGACCAACTTTATAAAGTGATTTGGAAACTATAAGCAGGGTTCCATTTTGAACATTGAATTGGGGAAAAGATAATCAACATCTCAAACGACATGATACCGTTGCGGTAAGTCTTCTTAACTCATGTCAAATGGTACACGACCGATGGGTATTTAATGGCTCCATTAAGAGTAACTTGCAATTACTCTAATGGGACTACTCGTTCATTGGATCCTGAAAAGAGCATGTCATTAGAGTACATTTTCTTTAAACAAACCGCCTGAACAGGGACTTGAACCCTGGACCCTCAGATTAAAAGTCTGATGCTCTACCGACTGAGCTATCCAGGCTCTGCAACACTGCAACTAAAAATCAGCTAAAAATGATGTGGACGCACACCAACCTACACTTTAATTCTTAATATGGTTACATATATTAGCAATCAAATATGTAGAGTTTAATAATTAATTGATATTTCAAGCATTTGAAATTTCAGCAGCACACGTAATCTATTTTAAATCCTGAAATTCGTTCTATCTCATTTTCGGCTGACTTAGAAATCATGTCTCTAAATTGACATTGTGAAATTAGTAAAAGGCCAAATACTATTACTAGGTACTAAATTACATGTCCAGCAGTATAACTGGAAATTTACTCTTGGGCATAGATTATGCAACATTTTCAAAGCAAACAGTGTCTGTTTAAATAGACTTTCTTTCACTGCCGTTTTGGTAAATGTCTCTGGTTATGCAGAAGCAGGCATTGTTTGTTACTGTTTCAATTAGTTATAAGATAAAGGAGGGATAAAACTGACCCAGCTAGTATTCCAACCCAAAGACTTTGAATGCTTTCTCTACATTCGCCTAGAACCCCAAGCCGCTATCCATTGCACCAGAGATCCAACCTGATTCAACAAGGTGAACAGAAATTCTCAAATAAAAAGATGAGCTATCAGCGGTTGACCAACATTATAAAGTGATTTGGAAACTATAAGCAGGGTTCCATTTTGAACATTGAATTGGGGAAAAGATAATCAACATCTCAAACGACATGATACCGTTGCGGTAAGTCTTCTTAACTCTTGTCAAATGGTACACGACCGATGGGTATTTAATGGCTCCATTAAGAGTAACTTGCAATTACTCTAATGGGACTACTCGTTCATTGGATCCTGAAAAGAGCATGTCATTAGAGTACATTTTCTTTAAACAAACCGCCTGAACAGGGACTTGAACCCTGGACCCTCAGATTAAAAGTCTGATGCTCTACCGACTGAGCTATCCAGGCTCTGCAACACTGCAACTAAAAATCAGCTAAAAATGATGTGGACGCACACCAACCTACACTTTAATTCTTAATATGGTTACATATATTAGCAATCAAATATGTAGAGTTTAATAATTAATTGATATTTCAAGCATTTGAAATTTCAGCAGCACACGTAATCTATTTTAAATCCTGAAATTCGTTCTATCTCATTTTCGGCTGACTTAGAAATCATGTCTCTAAATTGACATTGTGAAATTAGTAAAAGGCCAAATACTATTACTAGGTACTAAATTACATGTCCAGCAGTATAACTGGAAATTTACTCTTGGGCATAGATTATGCAACATTTTCAAAGCAAACAGTGTCTGTTTAAATAGACTTTCTTTCACTGCCGTTTTGGTAAATGTCTCTGGTTATGCAGAAGCAGGCATTGTTTGTTACTGTTTCAATTAGTTATAAGATAAAGGAGGGATAAAACTGACCCAGCTAGTATTCCAACCCAAAGACTTTGAATGCTTTCTCTACATTCGCCTAGAACCCCAAGCCGCTATCCATTGCACCAGAGATCCAACCTGATTCAACAAGGTGAACAGAAATTCTCAAATAAAAAGATGAGCTATCAGCGGTTGACCAACATTATAAAGTGATTTGGAAACTATAAGCAGGGTTCCATTTTGAACATTGAATTGGGGAAAAGATAATCAACATCTCAAACGACATGATACCGTTGCGGTAAGTCTTCTTAACTCTTGTCAAATGGTACACGACCGATGGGTATTTAATGGCTCCATTAAGAGTAACTTGCAATTACTCTAATGGGACTACTCGTTCATTGGATCCTGAAAAGAGCATGTCATTAGAGTACATTTTCTTTAAACAAACCGCCTGAACAGGGACTTGAACCCTGGACCCTCAGATTAAAAGTCTGATGCTCTACCGACTGAGCTATCCAGGCTCTGCAACACTGCAACTAAAAATCAGCTAAAAATGATGTGGACGCACACCAACCTACACTTTAATTCTTAATATGGTTACATATATTAGCAATCAAATATGTAGAGTTTAATAATTAATTGATATTTCAAGCATTTGAAATTTCAGCAGCACACGTAATCTATTTTAAATCCTGAAATTCGTTCTATCTCATTTTCGGCTGACTTAGAAATCATGTCTCTAAATTGACATTGTGAAATTAGAAAAAGGCCAAATACTATTACTAGGTACTAAATTACATGTCCAGCAGTATAACTGGAAATTTACTCTTGGGCATAGATTATGCAACATTTTCAAAGCAAACAGTGTCTGTTTAAATAGACTTTCTTTCACTGCCGTTTTGGTAAATGTCTCTGGTTATGCAGAAGCAGGCATTGTTTGTTACTGTTTCAATTAACTATAAGATAAAGGAGGGATAAAACTGACCCAGCTAGTATTCCAACCCAAAGACTTTGAATGCTTTCTCTACATTCGCCTAGAACCCCAAGCCGCTATCCATTGCACCAGAGATCCAACCTGATTCAACAAGGTGAACAGAAATTCTCAAATAAAAAGATGAGCTATCAGCGGTTGACCAACTTTATAAAGTGATTTGGAAACTATAAGCAGGGTTCCATTTTGAACATTGAATTGGGGAAAAGATAATCAACATCTCAAACGACATGATACCGTTGCGGTAAGTCTTCTTAACTCTTGTCAAATGGTACACGACCGATGGGTATTTAATGGCTCCATTAAGAGTAACTTGCAATTACTCTAATGGGACTACTCGTTCATTGGATCCTGAAAAGAGCATGTCATTAGAGTACATTTTCTTTAAACAAACCGCCTGAACAGGGACTTGAACCCTGGACCCTCAGATTAAAAGTCTGATGCTCTACCGACTGAGCTATCCAGGCTCTGCAACACTGCAACTAAAAATCAGCTAAAAATGATGTGGACGCACACCAACCTACACTTTAATTCTTAATATGGTTACATATATTAGCAATCAAATATGTAGAGTTTAATAATTAATTGATATTTCAAGCATTTGAAATTTCAGCAGCACACGTAATCTATTTTAAATCCTGAAATTCGTTCTATCTCATTTTCGGCTGACTTAGAAATCATGTCTCTAAATTGACATTGTGAAATTAGTAAAAGGCCAAATACTATTACTAGGTACTAAATTACATGTCCAGCAGTATAACTGGAAATTTACTCTTGGGCATAGATTATGCAACATTTTCAAAGCAAACAGTGTCTGTTTAAATAGACTTTCTTTCACTGCCGTTTTGGTAAATGTCTCTGGTTATGCAGAAGCAGGCATTGTTTGTTACTGTTTCAATTAGTTATAAGATAAAGGAGGGATAAAACTGACCCAGCTAGTATTCCAACCCAAAGACTTTGAATGCTTTCTCTACATTCGCCTAGAACCCCAAGCCGCTATCCATTGCACCAGAGATCCAACCTGATTCAACAAGGTGAACAGAAATTCTCAAATAAAAAGATGAGCTATCAGCGGTTGACCAACTTTATAAAGTGATTTGGAAACTATAAGCAGGGTTCCATTTTGAACATTGAATTGGGGAAAAGATAATCAACATCTCAAACGACATGATACCGTTGCGGTAAGTCTTCTTAACTCTTGTCAAATGGTACACGACCGATGGGTATTTAATGGCTCCATTAAGAGTAACTTGCAATTACTCTAATGGGACTACTCGTTCATTGGATCCTGAAAAGAGCATGTCATTAGAGTACATTTTCTTTAAACAAACCGCCTGAACAGGGACTTGAACCCTGGACCCTCAGATTAAAAGTCTGATGCTCTACCGACTGAGCTATCCAGGCTCTGCAACACTGCAACTAAAAATCAGCTAAAAATGATGTGGACGCACACCAACCTACACTTTAATTCTTAATATGGTTACATATATTAGCAATCAAATATGTAGAGTTTAATAATTAATTGATATTTCAAGCATTTGAAATTTCAGCAGCACACGTAATCTATTTTAAATCCTGAAATTCGTTCTATCTCATTTTCGGCTGACTTAGAAATCATGTCTCTAAATTGACATTGTGAAATTAGTAAAAGGCCAAATACTATTACTAGGTACTAAATTACATGTCCAGCAGTATAACTGGAAATTTACTCTTGGGCATAGATTATGCAACATTTTCAAAGCAAACAGTGTCTGTTTAAATAGACTTTCTTTCACTGCCGTTTTGGTAAATGTCTCTGGTTATGCAGAAGCAGGCATTGTTTGTTACTGTTTCAATTAGTTATAAGATAAAGGAGGGATAAAACTGACCCAGCTAGTATTCCAACCCAAAGACTTTGAATGCTTTCTCTACATTCGCCTAGAACCCCAAGCCGCTATCCATTGCACCAGAGATCCAACCTGATTCAACAAGGTGAACAGAAATTCTCAAATAAAAAGATGAGCTATCAGCGGTTGACCAACATTATAAAGTGATTTGGAAACTATAAGCAGGGTTCCATTTTGAACATTGAATTGGGGAAAAGATAATCAACATCTCAAACGACATGATACCGTTGCGGTAAGTCTTCTTAACTCTTGTCAAATGGTACACGACCGATGGGTATTTAATGGCTCCATTAAGAGTAACTTGCAATTACTCTAATGGGACTACTCGTTCATTGGATCCTGAAAAGAGCATGTCATTAGAGTACATTTTCTTTAAACAAACCGCCTGAACAGGGACTTGAACCCTGGACCCTCAGATTAAAAGTCTGATGCTCTACCGACTGAGCTATCCAGGCTCTGCAACACTGCAACTAAAAATCAGCTAAAAATGATGTGGACGCACACCAACCTACACTTTAATTCTTAATATGGTTACATATATTAGCAATCAAATATGTAGAGTTTAATAATTAATTGATATTTCAAGCATTTGAAATTTCAGCAGCACACGTAATCTATTTTAAATCCTGAAATTCGTTCTATCTCATTTTCGGCTGACTTAGAAATCATGTCTCTAAATTGACATTGTGAAATTAGTAAAAGGCCAAATACTATTACTAGGTACTAAATTACATGTCCAGCAGTATAACTGGAAATTTACTCTTGGGCATAGATTATGCAACATTTTCAAAGCAAACAGTGTCTGTTTAAATAGACTTTCTTTCACTGCCGTTTTGGTAAATGTCTCTGGTTATGCAGAAGCAGGCATTGTTTGTTACTGTTTCAATTAGTTATAAGATAAAGGAGGGATAAAACTGACCCAGCTAGTATTCCAACCCAAAGACTTTGAATGCTTTCTCTACATTCGCCTAGAACCCCAAGCCGCTATCCATTGCACCAGAGATCCAACTTGATTCAACAAGGTGAACAGAAATTCTCAAATAAAAAGATGAGCTATCAGCGGTTGACCAACATTATAAAGTGATTTGGAAACTATAAGCAGGGTTCCATTTTGAACATTGAATTGGGGAAAAGATAATCAACATCTCAAACGACATGATACCGTTGCGGTAAGTCTTCTTAACTCTTGTCAAATGGTACACGACCGATGGGTATTTAATGGCTCCATTAAGAGTAACTTGCAATTACTCTAATGGGACTACTCGTTCATTGGATCCTGAAAAGAGCATGTCATTAGAGTACATTTTCTTTAAACAAACCGCCTGAACAGGGACTTGAACCCTGGACCCTCAGATTAAAAGTCTGATGCTCTACCGACTGAGCTATCCAGGCTCTGCAACACTGCAACTAAAAATCAGCTAAAAATGATGTGGACGCACACCAACCTACACTTTAATTCTTAATATGGTTACATATATTAGCAATCAAATATGTAGAGTTTAATAATTAATTGATATTTCAAGCATTTGAAATTTCAGCAGCACACGTAATCTATTTTAAATCCTGAAATTCGTTCTATCTCATTTTCGGCTGACTTAGAAATCATGTCTCTAAATTGACATTGTGAAATTAGTAAAAGGCCAAATACTATTACTAGGTACTAAATTACATGTCCAGCAGTATAACTGGAAATTTACTCTTGGGCATAGATTATGCAACATTTTCAAAGCAAACAGTGTCTGTTTAAATAGACTTTCTTTCACTGCCGTTTTGGTAAATGTCTCTGGTTATGCAGAAGCAGGCATTGTTTGTTACTGTTTCAATTAGTTATAAGATAAAGGAGGGATAAAACTGACCCAGCTAGTATTCCAACCCAAAGACTTTGAATGCTTTCTCTACATTCGCCTAGAACCCCAAGCCGCTATCCATTGCACCAGAGATCCAACCTGATTCAACAAGGTGAACAGAAATTCTCAAATAAAAAGATGAGCTATCAGCGGTTGACCAACTTTATAAAGTGATTTGGAAACTATAAGCAGGGTTCCATTTTGAACATTGAATTGGGGAAAAGATAATCAACATCTCAAACGACATGATACCGTTGCGGTAAGTCTTCTTAACTCTTGTCAAATGGTACACGACCGATGGGTATTTAATGGCTCCATTAAGAGTAACTTGCAATTACTCTAATGGGACTACTCGTTCATTGGATCCTGAAAAGAGCATGTCATTAGAGTACATTTTCTTTAAACAAACCGCCTGAACAGGGACTTGAACCCTGGACCCTCAGATTAAAAGTCTGATGCTCTACCGACTGAGCTATCCAGGCTCTGCAACACTGCAACTAAAAATCAGCTAAAAATGATGTGGACGCACACCAACCTACACTTTAATTCTTAATATGGTTACATATATTAGCAATCAAATATGTAGAGTTTAATAATTAATTGATATTTCAAGCATTTGAAATTTCAGCAGCACACGTAATCTATTTTAAATCCTGAAATTCGTTCTATCTCATTTTCGGCTGACTTAGAAATCATGTCTCTAAATTGACATTGTGAAATTAGTAAAAGGCCAAATACTATTACTAGGTACTAAATTACATGTCCAGCAGTATAACTGGAAATTTACTCTTGGGCATAGATTATGCAACATTTTCAAAGCAAACAGTGTCTGTTTAAATAGACTTTCTTTCACTGCCGTTTTGGTAAATGTCTCTGGTTATGCAGAAGCAGGCATTGTTTGTTACTGTTTCAATTAGTTATAAGATAAAGGAGGGATAAAACTGACCCAGCTAGTATTCCAACCCAAAGACTTTGAATGCTTTCTCTACATTCGCCTAGAACCCCAAGCCGCTATCCATTGCACCAGAGATCCAACCTGATTCAACAAGGTGAACAGAAATTCTCAAATAAAAAGATGAGCTATCAGCGGTTGACCAACATTATAAAGTGATTTGGAAACTATAAGCAGGGTTCCATTTTGAACATTGAATTGGGGAAAAGATAATCAACATCTCAAACGACATGATACCGTTGCGGTAAGTCTTCTTAACTCTTGTCAAATGGTACACGACCGATGGGTATTTAATGGCTCCATTAAGAGTAACTTGCAATTACTCTAATGGGACTACTCGTTCATTGGATCCTGAAAAGAGCATGTCATTAGAGTACATTTTCTTTAAACAAACCGCCTGAACAGGGACTTGAACCCTGGACCCTCAGATTAAAAGTCTGATGCTCTACCGACTGAGCTATCCAGGCTCTGCAACACTGCAACTAAAAATCAGCTAAAAATGATGTGGACGCACACCAACCTACACTTTAATTCTTAATATGGTTACATATATTAGCAATCAAATATGTAGAGTTTAATAATTAATTGATATTTCAAGCATTTGAAATTTCAGCAGCACACGTAATCTATTTTAAATCCTGAAATTCGTTCTATCTCATTTTCGGCTGACTTAGAAATCATGTCTCTAAATTGACATTGTGAAATTAGTAAAAGGCCAAATACTATTACTAGGTACTAAATTACATGTCCAGCAGTATAACTGGAAATTTACTCTTGGGCATAGATTATGCAACATTTTCAAAGCAAACAGTGTCTGTTTAAATAGACTTTCTTTCACTGCCGTTTTGGTAAATGTCTCTGGTTATGCAGAAGCAGGCATTGTTTGTTACTGTTTCAATTAGTTATAAGATAAAGGAGGGATAAAACTGACCCAGCTAGTATTCCAACCCAAAGACTTTGAATGCTTTCTCTACATTCGCCTAGAACCCCAAGCCGCTATCCATTGCACCAGAGATCCAACCTGATTCAACAAGGTGAACAGAAATTCTCAAATAAAAAGATGAGCTATCAGCGGTTGACCAACTTTATAAAGTGATTTGGAAACTATAAGCAGGGTTCCATTTTGAACATTGAATTGGGGAAAAGATAATCAACATCTCAAACGACATGATACCGTTGCGGTAAGTCTTCTTAACTCTTGTCAAATGGTACACGACCGATGGGTATTTAATGGCTCCATTAAGAGTAACTTGCAATTACTCTAATGGGACTACTCGTTCATTGGATCCTGAAAAGAGCATGTCATTAGAGTACATTTTCTTTAAACAAACCGCCTGAACAGGGACTTGAACCCTGGACCCTCAGATTAAAAGTCTGATGCTCTACCGACTGAGCTATCCAGGCTCTGCAACACTGCAACTAAAAATCAGCTAAAAATGATGTGGACGCACACCAACCTACACTTTAATTCTTAATATGGTTACATATATTAGCAATCAAATATGTAGAGTTTAATAATTAATTGATATTTCAAGCATTTGATATTTCAGCAGCACACGTAATCTATTTTAAATCCTGAAATTCGTTCTATCTCATTTTCGGCTGACTTAGAAATCATGTCTCTAAATTGACATTGTGAAATGAGTAAAAGGCCAAATACTATTACTAGGTACTAAATTACATGTCCAGCAGTATAACTGGAAATTTACTCTTGGGCATAGATTATGCAACATTTTCAAAGCAAACAGTGTCTGTTTAAATAGACTTTCTTTCACTGCCGTTTTGGTAAATGTCTCTGGTTATGCAGAAGCAGGCATTGTTTGTTACTGTTTCAATTAGTTATAAGATAAAGGAGGGATAAAACTGACCCAGCTAGTATTCCAACCCAAAGACTTTGAATGCTTTCTCTACATTCGCCTAGAACCCCAAGCCGCTATCCATTGCACCAGAGATCCAACCTGATTCAACAAGGTGAACAGAAATTCTCAAATAAAAAGATGAGCTATCAGCGGTTGACCAACATTATAAAGTGATTTGGAAACTATAAGCAGGGTTCCATTTTGAACATTGAATTGGGGAAAAGATAATCAACATCTCAAACGACATGATACCGTTGCGGTAAGTCTTCTTAACTCTTGTCAAATGGTACACGACCGATGGGTATTTAATGGCTCCATTAAGAGTAACTTGCAATTACTCTAATGGGACTACTCGTTCATTGGATCCTGAAAAGAGCATGTCATTAGAGTACATTTTCTTTAAACAAACCGCCTGAACAGGGACTTGAACCCTGGACCCTCAGATTAAAAGTCTGATGCTCTACCGACTGAGCTATCCAGGCTCTGCAACACTGCAACTAAAAATCAGCTAAAAATGATGTGGACGCACACCAACCTACACTTTAATTCTTAATATGGTTACATATATTAGCAATCAAATATGTAGAGTTTAATAATTAATTGATATTTCAAGCATTTGAAATTTCAGCAGCACACGTAATCTATTTTAAATCCTGAAATTCGTTCTATCTCATTTTCGGCTGACTTAGAAATCATGTCTCTAAATTGACATTGTGAAATTAGAAAAAGGCCAAATACTATTACTAGGTACTAAATTACATGTCCAGCAGTATAACTGGAAATTTACTCTTGGGCATAGATTATGCAACATTTTCAAAGCAAACAGTGTCTGTTTAAATAGACTTTCTTTCACTGCCGTTTTGGTAAATGTCTCTGGTTATGCAGAAGCAGGCATTGTTTGTTACTGTTTCAATTAACTATAAGATAAAGGAGGGATAAAACTGACCCAGCTAGCATTCCAACCCAAAGACTTTGAATGCTTTCTCTACATTCGCCTAGAACCCCAAGCCGCTATCCATTGCACCAGAGATCCAACCTGATTCAACAAGGTGAACAGAAATTCTCAAATAAAAAGATGAGCTATCAGCGGTTGACCAACTTTATAAAGTGATTTGGAAACTATAAGCAGGGTTCCATTTTGAACATTGAATTGGGGAAAAGATAATCAACATCTCAAACGACATGATACCGTTGCGGTAAGTCTTCTTAACTCTTGTCAAATGGTACACGACCGATGGGTATTTAATGGCTCCATTAAGAGTAACTTGCAATTACTCTAATGGGACTACTCGTTCATTGGATCCTGAAAAGAGCATGTCATTAGAGTACATTTTCTTTAAACAAACCGCCTGAACAGGGACTTGAACCCTGGACCCTCAGATTAAAAGTCTGATGCTCTACCGACTGAGCTATCCAGGCTCTGCAACACTGCAACTAAAAATCAGCTAAAAATGATGTGGACGCACACCAACCTACACTTTAATTCTTAATATGGTTACATATATTAGCAATCAAATATGTAGAGTTTAATAATTAATTGATATTTCAAGCATTTGAAATTTCAGCAGCACACGTAATCTATTTTAAATCCTGAAATTCGTTCTATCTCATTTTCGGCTGACTTAGAAATCATGTCTCTAAATTGACATTGTGAAATTAGTAAAAGGCCAAATACTATTACTAGGTACTAAATTACATGTCCAGCAGTATAACTGGAAATTTACTCTTGGGCATAGATTATGCAACATTTTCAAAGCAAACAGTGTCTGTTTAAATAGACTTTCTTTCACTGCCGTTTTGGTAAATGTCTCTGGTTATGCAGAAGCAGGCATTGTTTGTTACTGTTTCAATTAGTTATAAGATAAAGGAGGGATAAAACTGACCCAGCTAGTATTCCAACCCAAAGACTTTGAATGCTTTCTCTACATTCGCCTAGAACCCCAAGCCGCTATCCATTGCACCAGAGATCCAACCTGATTCAACAAGGTGAACAGAAATTCTCAAATAAAAAGATGAGCTATCAGCGGTTGACCAACTTTATAAAGTGATTTGGAAACTATAAGCAGGGTTCCATTTTGAACATTGAATTGGGGAAAAGATAATCAACATCTCAAACGACATGATACCGTTGCGGTAAGTCTTCTTAACTCTTGTCAAATGGTACACGACCGATGGGTATTTAATGGCTCCATTAAGAGTAACTTGCAATTACTCTAATGGGACTACTCGTTCATTGGATCCTGAAAAGAGCATGTCATTAGAGTACATTTTCTTTAAACAAACCGCCTGAACAGGGACTTGAACCCTGGACCCTCAGATTAAAAGTCTGATGCTCTACCGACTGAGCTATCCAGGCTCTGCAACACTGCAACTAAAAATCAGCTAAAAATGATGTGGACGCACACCAACCTACACTTTAATTCTTAATATGGTTACATATATTAGCAATCAAATATGTAGAGTTTAATAATTAATTGATATTTCAAGCATTTGAAATTTCAGCAGCACACGTAATCTATTTTAAATCCTGAAATTCGTTCTATCTCATTTTCGGCTGACTTAGAAATCATGTCTCTAAATTGACATTGTGAAATTAGTAAAAGGCCAAATACTATTACTAGGTACTAAATTACATGTCCAGCAGTATAACTGGAAATTTACTCTTGGGCATAGATTATGCAACATTTTCAAAGCAAACAGTGTCTGTTTAAATAGACTTTCTTTCACTGCCGTTTTGGTAAATGTCTCTGGTTATGCAGAAGCAGGCATTGTTTGTTACTGTTTCAATTAGTTATAAGATAAAGGAGGGATAAAACTGACCCAGCTAGTATTCCAACCCAAAGACTTTGAATGCTTTCTCTACATTCGCCTAGAACCCCAAGCCGCTATCCATTGCACCAGAGATCCAACCTGATTCAACAAGGTGAACAGAAATTCTCAAATAAAAAGATGAGCTATCAGCGGTTGACCAACTTTATAAAGTGATTTGGAAACTATAAGCAGGGTTCCATTTTGAACATTGAATTGGGGAAAAGATAATCAACATCTCAAACGACATGATACCGTTGCGGTAAGTCTTCTTAACTCTTGTCAAATGGTACACGACCGATGGGTATTTAATGGCTCCATTAAGAGTAACTTGCAATTACTCTAATGGGACTACTCGTTCATTGGATCCTGAAAAGAGCATGTCATTAGAGTACATTTTCTTTAAACAAACCGCCTGAACAGGGACTTGAACCCTGGACCCTCAGATTAAAAGTCTGATGCTCTACCGACTGAGCTATCCAGGCTCTGCAACACTGCAACTAAAAATCAGCTAAAAATGATGTGGACGCACACCAACCTACACTTTAATTCTTAATATGGTTACATATATTAGCAATCAAATATGTAGAGTTTAATAATTAATTGATATTTCAAGCATTTGAAATTTCAGCAGCACACGTAATCTATTTTAAATCCTGAAATTCGTTCTATCTCATTTTCGGCTGACTTAGAAATCATGTCTCTAAATTGACATTGTGAAATTAGTAAAAGGCCAAATACTATTACTAGGTACTAAATTACATGTCCAGCAGTATAACTGGAAATTTACTCTTGGGCATAGATTATGCAACATTTTCAAAGCAAACAGTGTCTGTTTAAATAGACTTTCTTTCACTGCCGTTTTGGTAAATGTCTCTGGTTATGCAGAAGCAGGCATTGTTTGTTACTGTTTCAATTAGTTATAAGATAAAGGAGGGATAAAACTGACCCAGCTAGTATTCCAACCCAAAGACTTTGAATGCTTTCTCTACATTCGCCTAGAACCCCAAGCCGCTATCCATTGCACCAGAGATCCAACCTGATTCAACAAGGTGAACAGAAATTCTCAAATAAAAAGATGAGCTATCAGCGGTTGACCAACTTTATAAAGTGATTTGGAAACTATAAGCAGGGTTCCATTTTGAACATTGAATTGGGGAAAAGATAATCAACATCTCAAACGACATGATACCGTTGCGGTAAGTCTTCTTAACTCTTGTCAAATGGTACACGACCGATGGGTATTTAATGGCTCCATTAAGAGTAACTTGCAATTACTCTAATGGGACTACTCGTTCATTGGATCCTGAAAAGAGCATGTCATTAGAGTACATTTTCTTTAAACAAACCGCCTGAACAGGGACTTGAACCCTGGACCCTCAGATTAAAAGTCTGATGCTCTACCGACTGAGCTATCCAGGCTCTGCAACACTGCAACTAAAAATCAGCTAAAAATGATGTGGACGCACACCAACCTACACTTTAATTCTTAATATGGTTACATATATTAGCAATCAAATATGTAGAGTTTAATAATTAATTGATATTTCAAGCATTTGAAATTTCAGCAGCACACGTAATCTATTTTAAATCCTGAAATTCGTTCTATCTCATTTTCGGCTGACTTAGAAATCATGTCTCTAAATTGACATTGTGAAATTAGTAAAAGGCCAAATACTATTACTAGGTACTAAATTACATGTCCAGCAGTATAACTGGAAATTTACTCTTGGGCATAGATTATGCAACATTTTCAAAGCAAACAGTGTCTGTTTAAATAGACTTTCTTTCACTGCCGTTTTGGTAAATGTCTCTGGTTATGCAGAAGCAGGCATTGTTTGTTACTGTTTCAATTAGTTATAAGATAAAGGAGGGATAAAACTGACCCAGCTAGTATTCCAACCCAAAGACTTTGAATGCTTTCTCTACATTCGCCTAGAACCCCAAGCCGCTATCCATTGCACCAGAGATCCAACCTGATTCAACAAGGTGAACAGAAATTCTCAAATAAAAAGATGAGCTATCAGCGGTTGACCAACTTTATAAAGTGATTTGGAAACTATAAGCAGGGTTCCATTTTGAACATTGAATTGGGGAAAAGATAATCAACATCTCAAACGACATGATACCGTTGCGGTAAGTCTTCTTAACTCTTGTCAAATGGTACACGACCGATGGGTATTTAATGGCTCCATTAAGAGTAACTTGCAATTACTCTAATGGGACTACTCGTTCATTGGATCCTGAAAAGAGCATGTCATTAGAGTACATTTTCTTTAAACAAACCGCCTGAACAGGGACTTGAACCCTGGACCCTCAGATTAAAAGTCTGATGCTCTACCGACTGAGCTATCCAGGCTCTGCAACACTGCAACTAAAAATCAGCTAAAAATGATGTGGACGCACACCAACCTACACTTTAATTCTTAATATGGTTACATATATTAGCAATCAAATATGTAGAGTTTAATAATTAATTGATATTTCAAGCATTTGAAATTTCAGCAGCACACGTAATCTATTTTAAATCCTGAAATTCGTTCTATCTCATTTTCGGCTGACTTAGAAATCATGTCTCTAAATTGACATTGTGAAATTAGAAAAAGGCCAAATACTATTACTAGGTACTAAATTACATGTCCAGCAGTATAACTGGAAATTTACTCTTGGGCATAGATTATGCAACATTTTCAAAGCAAACAGTGTCTGTTTAAATAGACTTTCTTTCACTGCCGTTTTGGTAAATGTCTCTGGTTATGCAGAAGCAGGCATTGTTTGTTACTGTTTCAATTAACTATAAGATAAAGGAGGGATAAAACTGACCCAGCTAGTATTCCAACCCAAAGACTTTGAATGCTTTCTCTACATTCGCCTAGAACCCCAAGCCGCTATCCATTGCACCAGAGATCCAACCTGATTCAACAAGGTGAACAGAAATTCTCAAATAAAAAGATGAGCTATCAGCGGTTGACCAACTTTATAAAGTGATTTGGAAACTATAAGCAGGGTTCCATTTTGAACATTGAATTGGGGAAAAGATAATCAACATCTCAAACGACATGATACCGTTGCGGTAAGTCTTCTTAACTCTTGTCAAATGGTACACGACCGATGGGTATTTAATGGCTCCATTAAGAGTAACTTGCAATTACTCTAATGGGACTACTCGTTCATTGGATCCTGAAAAGAGCATGTCATTAGAGTACATTTTCTTTAAACAAACCGCCTGAACAGGGACTTGAACCCTGGACCCTCAGATTAAAAGTCTGATGCTCTACCGACTGAGCTATCCAGGCTCTGCAACACTGCAACTAAAAATCAGCTAAAAATGATGTGGACGCACACCAACCTACACTTTAATTCTTAATATGGTTACATATATTAGCAATCAAATATGTAGAGTTTAATAATTAATTGATATTTCAAGCATTTGAAATTTCAGCAGCACACGTAATCTATTTTAAATCCTGAAATTCGTTCTATCTCATTTTCGGCTGACTTAGAAATCATGTCTCTAAATTGACATTGTGAAATTAGAAAAAGGCCAAATACTATTACTAGGTACTAAATTACATGTCCAGCAGTATAACTGGAAATTTACTCTTGGGCATAGATTATGCAACATTTTCAAAGCAAACAGTGTCTGTTTAAATAGACTTTCTTTCACTGCCGTTTTGGTAAATGTCTCTGGTTATGCAGAAGCAGGCATTGTTTGTTACTGTTTCAATTAACTATAAGATAAAGGAGGGATAAAACTGACCCAGCTAGTATTCCAACCCAAAGACTTTGAATGCTTTCTCTACATTCGCCTAGAACCCCAAGCCGCTATCCATTGCACCAGAGATCCAACCTGATTCAACAAGGTGAACAGAAATTCTCAAATAAAAAGATGAGCTATCAGCGGTTGACCAACTTTATAAAGTGATTTGGAAACTATAAGCAGGGTTCCATTTTGAACATTGAATTGGGGAAAAGATAATCAACATCTCAAACGACATGATACCGTTGCGGTAAGTCTTCTTAACTCTTGTCAAATGGTACACGACCGATGGGTATTTAATGGCTCCATTAAGAGTAACTTGCAATTACTCTAATGGGACTACTCGTTCATTGGATCCTGAAAAGAGCATGTCATTAGAGTACATTTTCTTTAAACAAACCGCCTGAACAGGGACTTGAACCCTGGACCCTCAGATTAAAAGTCTGATGCTCTACCGACTGAGCTATCCAGGCTCTGCAACACTGCAACTAAAAATCAGCTAAAAATGATGTGGACGCACACCAACCTACACTTTAATTCTTAATATGGTTACATATATTAGCAATCAAATATGTAGAGTTTAATAATTAATTGATATTTCAAGCATTTGAAATTTCAGCAGCACACGTAATCTATTTTAAATCCTGAAATTCGTTCTATCTCATTTTCGGCTGACTTAGAAATCATGTCTCTAAATTGACATTGTGAAATTAGTAAAAGGCCAAATACTATTACTAGGTACTAAATTACATGTCCAGCAGTATAACTGGAAATTTACTCTTGGGCATAGATTATGCAACATTTTCAAAGCAAACAGTGTCTGTTTAAATAGACTTTCTTTCACTGCCGTTTTGGTAAATGTCTCTGGTTATGCAGAAGCAGGCATTGTTTGTTACTGTTTCAATTAGTTATAAGATAAAGGAGGGATAAAACTGACCCAGCTAGTATTCCAACCCAAAGACTTTGAATGCTTTCTCTACATTCGCCTAGAACCCCAAGCCGCTATCCATTGCACCAGAGATCCAACCTGATTCAACAAGGTGAACAGAAATTCTCAAATAAAAAGATGAGCTATCAGCGGTTGACCAACTTTATAAAGTGATTTGGAAACTATAAGCAGGGTTCCATTTTGAACATTGAATTGGGGAAAAGATAATCAACATCTCAAACGACATGATACCGTTGCGGTAAGTCTTCTTAACTCTTGTCAAATGGTACACGACCGATGGGTATTTAATGGCTCCATTAAGAGTAACTTGCAATTACTCTAATGGGACTACTCGTTCATTGGATCCTGAAAAGAGCATGTCATTAGAGTACATTTTCTTTAAACAAACCGCCTGAACAGGGACTTGAACCCTGGACCCTCAGATTAAAAGTCTGATGCTCTACCGACTGAGCTATCCAGGCTCTGCAACACTGCAACTAAAAATCAGCTAAAAATGATGTGGACGCACACCAACCTACACTTTAATTCTTAATATGGTTACATATATTAGCAATCAAATATGTAGAGTTTAATAATTAATTGATATTTCAAGCATTTGAAATTTCAGCAGCACACGTAATCTATTTTAAATCCTGAAATTCGTTCTATCTCATTTTCGGCTGACTTAGAAATCATGTCTCTAAATTGACATTGTGAAATTAGTAAAAGGCCAAATACTATTACTAGGTACTAAATTACATGTCCAGCAGTATAACTGGAAATTTACTCTTGGGCATAGATTATGCAACATTTTCAAAGCAAACAGTGTCTGTTTAAATAGACTTTCTTTCACTGCCGTTTTGGTAAATGTCTCTGGTTATGCAGAAGCAGGCATTGTTTGTTACTGTTTCAATTAGTTATAAGATAAAGGAGGGATAAAACTGACCCAGCTAGTATTCCAACCCAAAGACTTTGAATGCTTTCTCTACATTCGCCTAGAACCCCAAGCCGCTATCCATTGCACCAGAGATCCAACCTGATTCAACAAGGTGAACAGAAATTCTCAAATAAAAAGATGAGCTATCAGCGGTTGACCAACTTTATAAAGTGATTTGGAAACTATAAGCAGGGTTCCATTTTGAACATTGAATTGGGGAAAAGATAATCAACATCTCAAACGACATGATACCGTTGCGGTAAGTCTTCTTAACTCTTGTCAAATGGTACACGACCGATGGGTATTTAATGGCTCCATTAAGAGTAACTTGCAATTACTCTAATGGGACTACTCGTTCATTGGATCCTGAAAAGAGCATGTCATTAGAGTACATTTTCTTTAAACAAACCGCCTGAACAGGGACTTGAACCCTGGACCCTCAGATTAAAAGTCTGATGCTCTACCGACTGAGCTATCCAGGCTCTGCAACACTGCAACTAAAAATCAGCTAAAAATGATGTGGACGCACACCAACCTACACTTTAATTCTTAATATGGTTACATATATTAGCAATCAAATATGTAGAGTTTAATAATTAATTGATATTTCAAGCATTTGAAATTTCAGCAGCACACGTAATCTATTTTAAATCCTGAAATTCGTTCTATCTCATTTTCGGCTGACTTAGAAATCATGTCTCTAAATTGACATTGTGAAATTAGTAAAAGGCCAAATACTATTACTAGGTACTAAATTACATGTCCAGCAGTATAACTGGAAATTTACTCTTGGGCATAGATTATGCAACATTTTCAAAGCAAACAGTGTCTGTTTAAATAGACTTTCTTTCACTGCCGTTTTGGTAAATGTCTCTGGTTATGCAGAAGCAGGCATTGTTTGTTACTGTTTCAATTAGTTATAAGATAAAGGAGGGATAAAACTGACCCAGCTAGTATTCCAACCCAAAGACTTTGAATGCTTTCTCTACATTCGCCTAGAACCCCAAGCCGCTATCCATTGCACCAGAGATCCAACCTGATTCAACAAGGTGAACAGAAATTCTCAAATAAAAAGATGAGCTATCAGCGGTTGACCAACTTTATAAAGTGATTTGGAAACTATAAGCAGGGTTCCATTTTGAACATTGAATTGGGGAAAAGATAATCAACATCTCAAACGACATGATACCGTTGCGGTAAGTCTTCTTAACTCTTGTCAAATGGTACACGACCGATGGGTATTTAATGGCTCCATTAAGAGTAACTTGCAATTACTCTAATGGGACTACTCGTTCATTGGATCCTGAAAAGAGCATGTCATTAGAGTACATTTTCTTTAAACAAACCGCCTGAACAGGGACTTGAACCCTGGACCCTCAGATTAAAAGTCTGATGCTCTACCGACTGAGCTATCCAGGCTCTGCAACACTGCAACTAAAAATCAGCTAAAAATGATGTGGACGCACACCAACCTACACTTTAATTCTTAATATGGTTACATATATTAGCAATCAAATATGTAGAGTTTAATAATTAATTGATATTTCAAGCATTTGAAATTTCAGCAGCACACGTAATCTATTTTAAATCCTGAAATTCGTTCTATCTCATTTTCGGCTGACTTAGAAATCATGTCTCTAAATTGACATTGTGAAATTAGTAAAAGGCCAAATACTATTACTAGGTACTAAATTACATGTCCAGCAGTATAACTGGAAATTTACTCTTGGGCATAGATTATGCAACATTTTCAAAGCAAACAGTGTCTGTTTAAATAGACTTTCTTTCACTGCCGTTTTGGTAAATGTCTCTGGTTATGCAGAAGCAGGCATTGTTTGTTACTGTTTCAATTAGTTATAAGATAAAGGAGGGATAAAACTGACCCAGCTAGTATTCCAACCCAAAGACTTTGAATGCTTTCTCTACATTCGCCTAGAACCCCAAGCCGCTATCCATTGCACCAGAGATCCAACCTGATTCAACAAGGTGAACAGAAATTCTCAAATAAAAAGATGAGCTATCAGCGGTTGACCAACTTTATAAAGTGATTTGGAAACTATAAGCAGGGTTCCATTTTGAACATTGAATTGGGGAAAAGATAATCAACATCTCAAACGACATGATACCGTTGCGGTAAGTCTTCTTAACTCTTGTCAAATGGTACACGACCGATGGGTATTTAATGGCTCCATTAAGAGTAACTTGCAATTACTCTAATGGGACTACTCGTTCATTGGATCCTGAAAAGAGCATGTCATTAGAGTACATTTTCTTTAAACAAACCGCCTGAACAGGGACTTGAACCCTGGACCCTCAGATTAAAAGTCTGATGCTCTACCGACTGAGCTATCCAGGCTCTGCAACACTGCAACTAAAAATCAGCTAAAAATGATGTGGACGCACACCAACCTACACTTTAATTCTTAATATGGTTACATATATTAGCAATCAAATATGTAGAGTTTAATAATTAATTGATATTTCAAGCATTTGAAATTTCAGCAGCACACGTAATCTATTTTAAATCCTGAAATTCGTTCTATCTCATTTTCGGCTGACTTAGAAATCATGTCTCTAAATTGACATTGTGAAATTAGAAAAAGGCCAAATACTATTACTAGGTACTAAATTACATGTCCAGCAGTATAACTGGAAATTTACTCTTGGGCATAGATTATGCAACATTTTCAAAGCAAACAGTGTCTGTTTAAATAGACTTTCTTTCACTGCCGTTTTGGTAAATGTCTCTGGTTATGCAGAAGCAGGCATTGTTTGTTACTGTTTCAATTAACTATAAGATAAAGGAGGGATAAAACTGACCCAGCTAGTATTCCAACCCAAAGACTTTGAATGCTTTCTCTACATTCGCCTAGAACCCCAAGCCGCTATCCATTGCACCAGAGATCCAACCTGATTCAACAAGGTGAACAGAAATTCTCAAATAAAAAGATGAGCTATCAGCGGTTGACCAACTTTATAAAGTGATTTGGAAACTATAAGCAGGGTTCCATTTTGAACATTGAATTGGGGAAAAGATAATCAACATCTCAAACGACATGATACCGTTGCGGTAAGTCTTCTTAACTCTTGTCAAATGGTACACGACCGATGGGTATTTAATGGCTCCATTAAGAGTAACTTGCAATTACTCTAATGGGACTACTCGTTCATTGGATCCTGAAAAGAGCATGTCATTAGAGTACATTTTCTTTAAACAAACCGCCTGAACAGGGACTTGAACCCTGGACCCTCAGATTAAAAGTCTGATGCTCTACCGACTGAGCTATCCAGGCTCTGCAACACTGCAACTAAAAATCAGCTAAAAATGATGTGGACGCACACCAACCTACACTTTAATTCTTAATATGGTTACATATATTAGCAATCAAATATGTAGAGTTTAATAATTAATTGATATTTCAAGCATTTGAAATTTCAGCAGCACACGTAATCTATTTTAAATCCTGAAATTCGTTCTATCTCATTTTCGGCTGACTTAGAAATCATGTCTCTAAATTGACATTGTGAAATTAGTAAAAGGCCAAATACTATTACTAGGTACTAAATTACATGTCCAGCAGTATAACTGGAAATTTACTCTTGGGCATAGATTATGCAACATTTTCAAAGCAAACAGTGTCTGTTTAAATAGACTTTCTTTCACTGCCGTTTTGGTAAATGTCTCTGGTTATGCAGAAGCAGGCATTGTTTGTTACTGTTTCAATTAGTTATAAGATAAAGGAGGGATAAAACTGACCCAGCTAGTATTCCAACCCAAAGACTTTGAATGCTTTCTCTACATTCGCCTAGAACCCCAAGCCGCTATCCATTGCACCAGAGATCCAACCTGATTCAACAAGGTGAACAGAAATTCTCAAATAAAAAGATGAGCTATCAGCGGTTGACCAACTTTATAAAGTGATTTGGAAACTATAAGCAGGGTTCCATTTTGAACATTGAATTGGGGAAAAGATAATCAACATCTCAAACGACATGATACCGTTGCGGTAAGTCTTCTTAACTCTTGTCAAATGGTACACGACCGATGGGTATTTAATGGCTCCATTAAGAGTAACTTGCAATTACTCTAATGGGACTACTCGTTCATTGGATCCTGAAAAGAGCATGTCATTAGAGTACATTTTCTTTAAACAAACCGCCTGAACAGGGACTTGAACCCTGGACCCTCAGATTAAAAGTCTGATGCTCTACCGACTGAGCTATCCAGGCTCTGCAACACTGCAACTAAAAATCAGCTAAAAATGATGTGGACGCACACCAACCTACACTTTAATTCTTAATATGGTTACATATATTAGCAATCAAATATGTAGAGTTTAATAATTAATTGATATTTCAAGCATTTGAAATTTCAGCAGCACACGTAATCTATTTTAAATCCTGAAATTCGTTCTATCTCATTTTCGGCTGACTTAGAAATCATGTCTCTAAATTGACATTGTGAAATTAGTAAAAGGCCAAATACTATTACTAGGTACTAAATTACATGTCCAGCAGTATAACTGGAAATTTACTCTTGGGCATAGATTATGCAACATTTTCAAAGCAAACAGTGTCTGTTTAAATAGACTTTCTTTCACTGCCGTTTTGGTAAATGTCTCTGGTTATGCAGAAGCAGGCATTGTTTGTTACTGTTTCAATTAGTTATAAGATAAAGGAGGGATAAAACTGACCCAGCTAGTATTCCAACCCAAAGACTTTGAATGCTTTCTCTACATTCGCCTAGAACCCCAAGCCGCTATCCATTGCACCAGAGATCCAACCTGATTCAACAAGGTGAACAGAAATTCTCAAATAAAAAGATGAGCTATCAGCGGTTGACCAACTTTATAAAGTGATTTGGAAACTATAAGCAGGGTTCCATTTTGAACATTGAATTGGGGAAAAGATAATCAACATCTCAAACGACATGATACCGTTGCGGTAAGTCTTCTTAACTCTTGTCAAATGGTACACGACCGATGGGTATTTAATGGCTCCATTAAGAGTAACTTGCAATTACTCTAATGGGACTACTCGTTCATTGGATCCTGAAAAGAGCATGTCATTAGAGTACATTTTCTTTAAACAAACCGCCTGAACAGGGACTTGAACCCTGGACCCTCAGATTAAAAGTCTGATGCTCTACCGACTGAGCTATCCAGGCTCTGCAACACTGCAACTAAAAATCAGCTAAAAATGATGTGGACGCACACCAACCTACACTTTAATTCTTAATATGGTTACATATATTAGCAATCAAATATGTAGAGTTTAATAATTAATTGATATTTCAAGCATTTGAAATTTCAGCAGCACACGTAATCTATTTTAAATCCTGAAATTCGTTCTATCTCATTTTCGGCTGACTTAGAAATCATGTCTCTAAATTGACATTGTGAAATTAGTAAAAGGCCAAATACTATTACTAGGTACTAAATTACATGTCCAGCAGTATAACTGGAAATTTACTCTTGGGCATAGATTATGCAACATTTTCAAAGCAAACAGTGTCTGTTTAAATAGACTTTCTTTCACTGCCGTTTTGGTAAATGTCTCTGGTTATGCAGAAGCAGGCATTGTTTGTTACTGTTTCAATTAGTTATAAGATAAAGGAGGGATAAAACTGACCCAGCTAGTATTCCAACCCAAAGACTTTGAATGCTTTCTCTACATTCGCCTAGAACCCCAAGCCGCTATCCATTGCACCAGAGATCCAACCTGATTCAACAAGGTGAACAGAAATTCTCAAATAAAAAGATGAGCTATCAGCGGTTGACCAACATTATAAAGTGATTTGGAAACTATAAGCAGGGTTCCATTTTGAACATTGAATTGGGGAAAAGATAATCAACATCTCAAACGACATGATACCGTTGCGGTAAGTCTTCTTAACTCTTGTCAAATGGTACACGACCGATGGGTATTTAATGGCTCCATTAAGAGTAACTTGCAATTACTCTAATGGGACTACTCGTTCATTGGATCCTGAAAAGAGCATGTCATTAGAGTACATTTTCTTTAAACAAACCGCCTGAACAGGGACTTGAACCCTGGACCCTCAGATTAAAAGTCTGATGCTCTACCGACTGAGCTATCCAGGCTCTGCAACACTGCAACTAAAAATCAGCTAAAAATGATGTGGACGCACACCAACCTACACTTTAATTCTTAATATGGTTACATATATTAGCAATCAAATATGTAGAGTTTAATAATTAATTGATATTTCAAGCATTTGAAATTTCAGCAGCACACGTAATCTATTTTAAATCCTGAAATTCGTTCTATCTCATTTTCGGCTGACTTAGAAATCATGTCTCTAAATTGACATTGTGAAATTAGTAAAAGGCCAAATACTATTACTAGGTACTAAATTACATGTCCAGCAGTATAACTGGAAATTTACTCTTGGGCATAGATTATGCAACATTTTCAAAGCAAACAGTGTCTGTTTAAATAGACTTTCTTTCACTGCCGTTTTGGTAAATGTCTCTGGTTATGCAGAAGCAGGCATTGTTTGTTACTGTTTCAATTAGTTATAAGATAAAGGAGGGATAAAACTGACCCAGCTAGTATTCCAACCCAAAGACTTTGAATGCTTTCTCTACATTCGCCTAGAACCCCAAGCCGCTATCCATTGCACCAGAGATCCAACCTGATTCAACAAGGTGAACAGAAATTCTCAAATAAAAAGATGAGCTATCAGCGGTTGACCAACATTATAAAGTGATTTGGAAACTATAAGCAGGGTTCCATTTTGAACATTGAATTGGGGAAAAGATAATCAACATCTCAAACGACATGATACCGTTGCGGTAAGTCTTCTTAACTCTTGTCAAATGGTACACGACCGATGGGTATTTAATGGCTCCATTAAGAGTAACTTGCAATTACTCTAATGGGACTACTCGTTCATTGGATCCTGAAAAGAGCATGTCATTAGAGTACATTTTCTTTAAACAAACCGCCTGAACAGGGACTTGAACCCTGGACCCTCAGATTAAAAGTCTGATGCTCTACCGACTGAGCTATCCAGGCTCTGCAACACTGCAACTAAAAATCAGCTAAAAATGATGTGGACGCACACCAACCTACACTTTAATTCTTAATATGGTTACATATATTAGCAATCAAATATGTAGAGTTTAATAATTAATTGATATTTCAAGCATTTGAAATTTCAGCAGCACACGTAATCTATTTTAAATCCTGAAATTCGTTCTATCTCATTTTCGGCTGACTTAGAAATCATGTCTCTAAATTGACATTGTGAAATTAGTAAAAGGCCAAATACTATTACTAGGTACTAAATTACATGTCCAGCAGTATAACTGGAAATTTACTCTTGGGCATAGATTATGCAACATTTTCAAAGCAAACAGTGTCTGTTTAAATAGACTTTCTTTCACTGCCGTTTTGGTAAATGTCTCTGGTTATGCAGAAGCAGGCATTGTTTGTTACTGTTTCAATTAGTTATAAGATAAAGGAGGGATAAAACTGACCCAGCTAGTATTCCAACCCAAAGACTTTGAATGCTTTCTCTACATTCGCCTAGAACCCCAAGCCGCTATCCATTGCACCAGAGATCCAACCTGATTCAACAAGGTGAACAGAAATTCTCAAATAAAAAGATGAGCTATCAGCGGTTGACCAACATTATAAAGTGATTTGGAAACTATAAGCAGGGTTCCATTTTGAACATTGAATTGGGGAAAAGATAATCAACATCTCAAACGACATGATACCGTTGCGGTAAGTCTTCTTAACTCTTGTCAAATGGTACACGACCGATGGGTATTTAATGGCTCCATTAAGAGTAACTTGCAATTACTCTAATGGGACTACTCGTTCATTGGATCCTGAAAAGAGCATGTCATTAGAGTACATTTTCTTTAAACAAACCGCCTGAACAGGGACTTGAACCCTGGACCCTCAGATTAAAAGTCTGATGCTCTACCGACTGAGCTATCCAGGCTCTGCAACACTGCAACTAAAAATCAGCTAAAAATGATGTGGACGCACACCAACCTACACTTTAATTCTTAATATGGTTACATATATTAGCAATCAAATATGTAGAGTTTAATAATTAATTGATATTTCAAGCATTTGAAATTTCAGCAGCACACGTAATCTATTTTAAATCCTGAAATTCGTTCTATCTCATTTTCGGCTGACTTAGAAATCATGTCTCTAAATTGACATTGTGAAATTAGTAAAAGGCCAAATACTATTACTAGGTACTAAATTACATGTCCAGCAGTATAACTGGAAATTTACTCTTGGGCATAGATTATGCAACATTTTCAAAGCAAACAGTGTCTGTTTAAATAGACTTTCTTTCACTGCCGTTTTGGTAAATGTCTCTGGTTATGCAGAAGCAGGCATTGTTTGTTACTGTTTCAATTAGTTATAAGATAAAGGAGGGATAAAACTGACCCAGCTAGTATTCCAACCCAAAGACTTTGAATGCTTTCTCTACATTCGCCTAGAACCCCAAGCCGCTATCCATTGCACCAGAGATCCAACCTGATTCAACAAGGTGAACAGAAATTCTCAAATAAAAAGATGAGCTATCAGCGGTTGACCAACATTATAAAGTGATTTGGAAACTATAAGCAGGGTTCCATTTTGAACATTGAATTGGGGAAAAGATAATCAACATCTCAAACGACATGATACCGTTGCGGTAAGTCTTCTTAACTCTTGTCAAATGGTACACGACCGATGGGTATTTAATGGCTCCATTAAGAGTAACTTGCAATTACTCTAATGGGACTACTCGTTCATTGGATCCTGAAAAGAGCATGTCATTAGAGTACATTTTCTTTAAACAAACCGCCTGAACAGGGACTTGAACCCTGGACCCTCAGATTAAAAGTCTGATGCTCTACCGACTGAGCTATCCAGGCTCTGCAACACTGCAACTAAAAATCAGCTAAAAATGATGTGGACGCACACCAACCTACACTTTAATTCTTAATATGGTTACATATATTAGCAATCAAATATGTAGAGTTTAATAATTAATTGATATTTCAAGCATTTGAAATTTCAGCAGCACACGTAATCTATTTTAAATCCTGAAATTCGTTCTATCTCATTTTCGGCTGACTTAGAAATCATGTCTCTAAATTGACATTGTGAAATTAGTAAAAGGCCAAATACTATTACTAGGTACTAAATTACATGTCCAGCAGTATAACTGGAAATTTACTCTTGGGCATAGATTATGCAACATTTTCAAAGCAAACAGTGTCTGTTTAAATAGACTTTCTTTCACTGCCGTTTTGGTAAATGTCTCTGGTTATGCAGAAGCAGGCATTGTTTGTTACTGTTTCAATTAGTTATAAGATAAAGGAGGGATAAAACTGACCCAGCTAGTATTCCAACCCAAAGACTTTGAATGCTTTCTCTACATTCGCCTAGAACCCCAAGCCGCTATCCATTGCACCAGAGATCCAACCTGATTCAACAAGGTGAACAGAAATTCTCAAATAAAAAGATGAGCTATCAGCGGTTGACCAACTTTATAAAGTGATTTGGAAACTATAAGCAGGGTTCCATTTTGAACATTGAATTGGGGAAAAGATAATCAACATCTCAAACGACATGATACCGTTGCGGTAAGTCTTCTTAACTCTTGTCAAATGGTACACGACCGATGGGTATTTAATGGCTCCATTAAGAGTAACTTGCAATTACTCTAATGGGACTACTCGTTCATTGGATCCTGAAAAGAGCATGTCATTAGAGTACATTTTCTTTAAACAAACCGCCTGAACAGGGACTTGAACCCTGGACCCTCAGATTAAAAGTCTGATGCTCTACCGACTGAGCTATCCAGGCTCTGCAACACTGCAACTAAAAATCAGCTAAAAATTATGTGGACGCACACCAACCTACACTTTAATTCTTAATATGGTTACATATATTAGCAATCAAATATGTAGAGTTTAATAATTAATTGATATTTCAAGCATTTGAAATTTCAGCAGCACACGTAATCTATTTTAAATCCTGAAATTCGTTCTATCTCATTTTCGGCTGACTTAGAAATCATGTCTCTAAATTGACATTGTGAAATTAGTAAAAGGCCAAATACTATTACTAGGTACTAAATTACATGTCCAGCAGTATAACTGGAAATTTACTCTTGGGCATAGATTATGCAACATTTTCAAAGCAAACAGTGTCTGTTTAAATAGACTTTCTTTCACTGCCGTTTTGGTAAATGTCTCTGGTTATGCAGAAGCAGGCATTGTTTGTTACTGTTTCAATTAGTTATAAGATAAAGGAGGGATAAAACTGACCCAGCTAGTATTCCAACCCAAAGACTTTGAATGCTTTCTCTACATTCGCCTAGAACCCCAAGCCGCTATCCATTGCACCAGAGATCCAACCTGATTCAACAAGGTGAACAGAAATTCTCAAATAAAAAGATGAGCTATCAGCGGTTGACCAACATTATAAAGTGATTTGGAAACTATAAGCAGGGTTCCATTTTGAACATTGAATTGGGGAAAAGATAATCAACATCTCAAACGACATGATACCGTTGCGGTAAGTCTTCTTAACTCTTGTCAAATGGTACACGACCGATGGGTATTTAATGGCTCCATTAAGAGTAACTTGCAATTACTCTAATGGGACTACTCGTTCATTGGATCCTGAAAAGAGCATGTCATTAGAGTACATTTTCTTTAAACAAACCGCCTGAACAGGGACTTGAACCCTGGACCCTCAGATTAAAAGTCTGATGCTCTACCGACTGAGCTATCCAGGCTCTGCAACACTGCAACTAAAAATCAGCTAAAAATGATGTGGACGCACACCAACCTACACTTTAATTCTTAATATGGTTACATATATTAGCAATCAAATATGTAGAGTTTAATAATTAATTGATATTTCAAGCATTTGAAATTTCAGCAGCACACGTAATCTATTTTAAATCCTGAAATTCGTTCTATCTCATTTTCGGCTGACTTAGAAATCATGTCTCTAAATTGACATTGTGAAATTAGTAAAAGGCCAAATACTATTACTAGGTACTAAATTACATGTCCAGCAGTATAACTGGAAATTTACTCTTGGGCATAGATTATGCAACATTTTCAAAGCAAACAGTGTCTGTTTAAATAGACTTTCTTTCACTGCCGTTTTGGTAAATGTCTCTGGTTATGCAGAAGCAGGCATTGTTTGTTACTGTTTCAATTAGTTATAAGATAAAGGAGGGATAAAACTGACCCAGCTAGTATTCCAACCCAAAGACTTTGAATGCTTTCTCTACATTCGCCTAGAACCCCAAGCCGCTATCCATTGCACCAGAGATCCAACCTGATTCAACAAGGTGAACAGAAATTCTCAAATAAAAAGATGAGCTATCAGCGGTTGACCAACTTTATAAAGTGATTTGGAAACTATAAGCAGGGTTCCATTTTGAACATTGAATTGGGGAAAAGATAATCAACATCTCAAACGACATGATACCGTTGCGGTAAGTCTTCTTAACTCTTGTCAAATGGTACACGACCGATGGGTATTTAATGGCTCCATTAAGAGTAACTTGCAATTACTCTAATGGGACTACTCGTTCATTGGATCCTGAAAAGAGCATGTCATTAGAGTACATTTTCTTTAAACAAACCGCCTGAACAGGGACTTGAACCCTGGACCCTCAGATTAAAAGTCTGATGCTCTACCGACTGAGCTATCCAGGCTCTGCAACACTGCAACTAAAAATCAGCTAAAAATGATGTGGACGCACACCAACCTACACTTTAATTCTTAATATGGTTACATATATTAGCAATCAAATATGTAGAGTTTAATAATTAATTGATATTTCAAGCATTTGATATTTCAGCAGCACACGTAATCTATTTTAAATCCTGAAATTCGTTCTATCTCATTTTCGGCTGACTTAGAAATCATGTCTCTAAATTGACATTGTGAAATGAGTAAAAGGCCAAATACTATTACTAGGTACTAAATTACATGTCCAGCAGTATAACTGGAAATTTACTCTTGGGCATAGATTATGCAACATTTTCAAAGCAAACAGTGTCTGTTTAAATAGACTTTCTTTCACTGCCGTTTTGGTAAATGTCTCTGGTTATGCAGAAGCAGGCATTGTTTGTTACTGTTTCAATTAGTTATAAGATAAAGGAGGGATAAAACTGACCCAGCTAGTATTCCAACCCAAAGACTTTGAATGCTTTCTCTACATTCGCCTAGAACCCCAAGCCGCTATCCATTGCACCAGAGATCCAACCTGATTCAACAAGGTGAACAGAAATTCTCAAATAAAAAGATGAGCTATCAGCGGTTGACCAACATTATAAAGTGATTTGGAAACTATAAGCAGGGTTCCATTTTGAACATTGAATTGGGGAAAAGATAATCAACATCTCAAACGACATGATACCGTTGCGGTAAGTCTTCTTAACTCTTGTCAAATGGTACACGACCGATGGGTATTTAATGGCTCCATTAAGAGTAACTTGCAATTACTCTAATGGGACTACTCGTTCATTGGATCCTGAAAAGAGCATGTCATTAGAGTACATTTTCTTTAAACAAACCGCCTGAACAGGGACTTGAACCCTGGACCCTCAGATTAAAAGTCTGATGCTCTACCGACTGAGCTATCCAGGCTCTGCAACACTGCAACTAAAAATCAGCTAAAAATGATGTGGACGCACACCAACCTACACTTTAATTCTTAATATGGTTACATATATTAGCAATCAAATATGTAGAGTTTAATAATTAATTGATATTTCAAGCATTTGAAATTTCAGCAGCACACGTAATCTATTTTAAATCCTGAAATTCGTTCTATCTCATTTTCGGCTGACTTAGAAATCATGTCTCTAAATTGACATTGTGAAATTAGAAAAAGGCCAAATACTATTACTAGGTACTAAATTACATGTCCAGCAGTATAACTGGAAATTTACTCTTGGGCATAGATTATGCAACATTTTCAAAGCAAACAGTGTCTGTTTAAATAGACTTTCTTTCACTGCCGTTTTGGTAAATGTCTCTGGTTATGCAGAAGCAGGCATTGTTTGTTACTGTTTCAATTAACTATAAGATAAAGGAGGGATAAAACTGACCCAGCTAGTATTCCAACCCAAAGACTTTGAATGCTTTCTCTACATTCGCCTAGAACCCCAAGCCGCTATCCATTGCACCAGAGATCCAACCTGATTCAACAAGGTGAACAGAAATTCTCAAATAAAAAGATGAGCTATCAGCGGTTGACCAACTTTATAAAGTGATTTGGAAACTATAAGCAGGGTTCCATTTTGAACATTGAATTGGGGAAAAGATAATCAACATCTCAAACGACATGATACCGTTGCGGTAAGTCTTCTTAACTCTTGTCAAATGGTACACGACCGATGGGTATTTAATGGCTCCATTAAGAGTAACTTGCAATTACTCTAATGGGACTACTCGTTCATTGGATCCTGAAAAGAGCATGTCATTAGAGTACATTTTCTTTAAACAAACCGCCTGAACAGGGACTTGAACCCTGGACCCTCAGATTAAAAGTCTGATGCTCTACCGACTGAGCTATCCAGGCTCTGCAACACTGCAACTAAAAATCAGCTAAAAATGATGTGGACGCACACCAACCTACACTTTAATTCTTAATATGGTTACATATATTAGCAATCAAATATGTAGAGTTTAATAATTAATTGATATTTCAAGCATTTGAAATTTCAGCAGCACACGTAATCTATTTTAAATCCTGAAATTCGTTCTATCTCATTTTCGGCTGACTTAGAAATCATGTCTCTAAATTGACATTGTGAAATTAGTAAAAGGCCAAATACTATTACTAGGTACTAAATTACATGTCCAGCAGTATAACTGGAAATTTACTCTTGGGCATAGATTATGCAACATTTTCAAAGCAAACAGTGTCTGTTTAAATAGACTTTCTTTCACTGCCGTTTTGGTAAATGTCTCTGGTTATGCAGAAGCAGGCATTGTTTGTTACTGTTTCAATTAGTTATAAGATAAAGGAGGGATAAAACTGACCCAGCTAGTATTCCAACCCAAAGACTTTGAATGCTTTCTCTACATTCGCCTAGAACCCCAAGCCGCTATCCATTGCACCAGAGATCCAACCTGATTCAACAAGGTGAACAGAAATTCTCAAATAAAAAGATGAGCTATCAGCGGTTGACCAACTTTATAAAGTGATTTGGAAACTATAAGCAGGGTTCCATTTTGAACATTGAATTGGGGAAAAGATAATCAACATCTCAAACGACATGATACCGTTGCGGTAAGTCTTCTTAACTCTTGTCAAATGGTACACGACCGATGGGTATTTAATGGCTCCATTAAGAGTAACTTGCAATTACTCTAATGGGACTACTCGTTCATTGGATCCTGAAAAGAGCATGTCATTAGAGTACATTTTCTTTAAACAAACCGCCTGAACAGGGACTTGAACCCTGGACCCTCAGATTAAAAGTCTGATGCTCTACCGACTGAGCTATCCAGGCTCTGCAACACTGCAACTAAAAATCAGCTAAAAATGATGTGGACGCACACCAACCTACACTTTAATTCTTAATATGGTTACATATATTAGCAATCAAATATGTAGAGTTTAATAATTAATTGATATTTCAAGCATTTGATATTTCAGCAGCACACGTAATCTATTTTAAATCCTGAAATTCGTTCTATCTCATTTTCGGCTGACTTAGAAATCATGTCTCTAAATTGACATTGTGAAATGAGTAAAAGGCCAAATACTATTACTAGGTACTAAATTACATGTCCAGCAGTATAACTGGAAATTTACTCTTGGGCATAGATTATGCAACATTTTCAAAGCAAACAGTGTCTGTTTAAATAGACTTTCTTTCACTGCCGTTTTGGTAAATGTCTCTGGTTATGCAGAAGCAGGCATTGTTTGTTACTGTTTCAATTAGTTATAAGATAAAGGAGGGATAAAACTGACCCAGCTAGTATTCCAACCCAAAGACTTTGAATGCTTTCTCTACATTCGCCTAGAACCCCAAGCCGCTATCCATTGCACCAGAGATCCAACCTGATTCAACAAGGTGAACAGAAATTCTCAAATAAAAAGATGAGCTATCAGCGGTTGACCAACATTATAAAGTGATTTGGAAACTATAAGCAGGGTTCCATTTTGAACATTGAATTGGGGAAAAGATAATCAACATCTCAAACGACATGATACCGTTGCGGTAAGTCTTCTTAACTCTTGTCAAATGGTACACGACCGATGGGTATTTAATGGCTCCATTAAGAGTAACTTGCAATTACTCTAATGGGACTACTCGTTCATTGGATCCTGAAAAGAGCATGTCATTAGAGTACATTTTCTTTAAACAAACCGCCTGAACAGGGACTTGAACCCTGGACCCTCAGATTAAAAGTCTGATGCTCTACCGACTGAGCTATCCAGGCTCTGCAACACTGCAACTAAAAATCAGCTAAAAATGATGTGGACGCACACCAACCTACACTTTAATTCTTAATATGGTTACATATATTAGCAATCAAATATGTAGAGTTTAATAATTAATTGATATTTCAAGCATTTGAAATTTCAGCAGCACACGTAATCTATTTTAAATCCTGAAATTCGTTCTATCTCATTTTCGGCTGACTTAGAAATCATGTCTCTAAATTGACATTGTGAAATTAGAAAAAGGCCAAATACTATTACTAGGTACTAAATTACATGTCCAGCAGTATAACTGGAAATTTACTCTTGGGCATAGATTATGCAACATTTTCAAAGCAAACAGTGTCTGTTTAAATAGACTTTCTTTCACTGCCGTTTTGGTAAATGTCTCTGGTTATGCAGAAGCAGGCATTGTTTGTTACTGTTTCAATTAACTATAAGATAAAGGAGGGATAAAACTGACCCAGCTAGTATTCCAACCCAAAGACTTTGAATGCTTTCTCTACATTCGCCTAGAACCCCAAGCCGCTATCCATTGCACCAGAGATCCAACCTGATTCAACAAGGTGAACAGAAATTCTCAAATAAAAAGATGAGCTATCAGCGGTTGACCAACTTTATAAAGTGATTTGGAAACTATAAGCAGGGTTCCATTTTGAACATTGAATTGGGGAAAAGATAATCAACATCTCAAACGACATGATACCGTTGCGGTAAGTCTTCTTAACTCTTGTCAAATGGTACACGACCGATGGGTATTTAATGGCTCCATTAAGAGTAACTTGCAATTACTCTAATGGGACTACTCGTTCATTGGATCCTGAAAAGAGCATGTCATTAGAGTACATTTTCTTTAAACAAACCGCCTGAACAGGGACTTGAACCCTGGACCCTCAGATTAAAAGTCTGATGCTCTACCGACTGAGCTATCCAGGCTCTGCAACACTGCAACTAAAAATCAGCTAAAAATGATGTGGACGCACACCAACCTACACTTTAATTCTTAATATGGTTACATATATTAGCAATCAAATATGTAGAGTTTAATAATTAATTGATATTTCAAGCATTTGAAATTTCAGCAGCACACGTAATCTATTTTAAATCCTGAAATTCGTTCTATCTCATTTTCGGCTGACTTAGAAATCATGTCTCTAAATTGACATTGTGAAATTAGTAAAAGGCCAAATACTATTACTAGGTACTAAATTACATGTCCAGCAGTATAACTGGAAATTTACTCTTGGGCATAGATTATGCAACATTTTCAAAGCAAACAGTGTCTGTTTAAATAGACTTTCTTTCACTGCCGTTTTGGTAAATGTCTCTGGTTATGCAGAAGCAGGCATTGTTTGTTACTGTTTCAATTAGTTATAAGATAAAGGAGGGATAAAACTGACCCAGCTAGTATTCCAACCCAAAGACTTTGAATGCTTTCTCTACATTCGCCTAGAACCCCAAGCCGCTATCCATTGCACCAGAGATCCAACCTGATTCAACAAGGTGAACAGAAATTCTCAAATAAAAAGATGAGCTATCAGCGGTTGACCAACTTTATAAAGTGATTTGGAAACTATAAGCAGGGTTCCATTTTGAACATTGAATTGGGGAAAAGATAATCAACATCTCAAACGACATGATACCGTTGCGGTAAGTCTTCTTAACTCTTGTCAAATGGTACACGACCGATGGGTATTTAATGGCTCCATTAAGAGTAACTTGCAATTACTCTAATGGGACTACTCGTTCATTGGATCCTGAAAAGAGCATGTCATTAGAGTACATTTTCTTTAAACAAACCGCCTGAACAGGGACTTGAACCCTGGACCCTCAGATTAAAAGTCTGATGCTCTACCGACTGAGCTATCCAGGCTCTGCAACACTGCAACTAAAAATCAGCTAAAAATGATGTGGACGCACACCAACCTACACTTTAATTCTTAATATGGTTACATATATTAGCAATCAAATATGTAGAGTTTAATAATTAATTGATATTTCAAGCATTTGAAATTTCAGCAGCACACGTAATCTATTTTAAATCCTGAAATTCGTTCTATCTCATTTTCGGCTGACTTAGAAATCATGTCTCTAAATTGACATTGTGAAATTAGAAAAAGGCCAAATACTATTACTAGGTACTAAATTACATGTCCAGCAGTATAACTGGAAATTTACTCTTGGGCATAGATTATGCAACATTTTCAAAGCAAACAGTGTCTGTTTAAATAGACTTTCTTTCACTGCCGTTTTGGTAAATGTCTCTGGTTATGCAGAAGCAGGCATTGTTTGTTACTGTTTCAATTAACTATAAGATAAAGGAGGGATAAAACTGACCCAGCTAGTATTCCAACCCAAAGACTTTGAATGCTTTCTCTACATTCGCCTAGAACCCCAAGCCGCTATCCATTGCACCAGAGATCCAACCTGATTCAACAAGGTGAACAGAAATTCTCAAATAAAAAGATGAGCTATCAGCGGTTGACCAACTTTATAAAGTGATTTGGAAACTATAAGCAGGGTTCCATTTTGAACATTGAATTGGGGAAAAGATAATCAACATCTCAAACGACATGATACCGTTGCGGTAAGTCTTCTTAACTCTTGTCAAATGGTACACGACCGATGGGTATTTAATGGCTCCATTAAGAGTAACTTGCAATTACTCTAATGGGACTACTCGTTCATTGGATCCTGAAAAGAGCATGTCATTAGAGTACATTTTCTTTAAACAAACCGCCTGAACAGGGACTTGAACCCTGGACCCTCAGATTAAAAGTCTGATGCTCTACCGACTGAGCTATCCAGGCTCTGCAACACTGCAACTAAAAATCAGCTAAAAATGATGTGGACGCACACCAACCTACACTTTAATTCTTAATATGGTTACATATATTAGCAATCAAATATGTAGAGTTTAATAATTAATTGATATTTCAAGCATTTGAAATTTCAGCAGCACACGTAATCTATTTTAAATCCTGAAATTCGTTCTATCTCATTTTCGGCTGACTTAGAAATCATGTCTCTAAATTGACATTGTGAAATTAGTAAAAGGCCAAATACTATTACTAGGTACTAAATTACATGTCCAGCAGTATAACTGGAAATTTACTCTTGGGCATAGATTATGCAACATTTTCAAAGCAAACAGTGTCTGTTTAAATAGACTTTCTTTCACTGCCGTTTTGGTAAATGTCTCTGGTTATGCAGAAGCAGGCATTGTTTGTTACTGTTTCAATTAGTTATAAGATAAAGGAGGGATAAAACTGACCCAGCTAGTATTCCAACCCAAAGACTTTGAATGCTTTCTCTACATTCGCCTAGAACCCCAAGCCGCTATCCATTGCACCAGAGATCCAACCTGATTCAACAAGGTGAACAGAAATTCTCAAATAAAAAGATGAGCTATCAGCGGTTGACCAACTTTATAAAGTGATTTGGAAACTATAAGCAGGGTTCCATTTTGAACATTGAATTGGGGAAAAGATAATCAACATCTCAAACGACATGATACCGTTGCGGTAAGTCTTCTTAACTCTTGTCAAATGGTACACGACCGATGGGTATTTAATGGCTCCATTAAGAGTAACTTGCAATTACTCTAATGGGACTACTCGTTCATTGGATCCTGAAAAGAGCATGTCATTAGAGTACATTTTCTTTAAACAAACCGCCTGAACAGGGACTTGAACCCTGGACCCTCAGATTAAAAGTCTGATGCTCTACCGACTGAGCTATCCAGGCTCTGCAACACTGCAACTAAAAATCAGCTAAAAATGATGTGGACGCACACCAACCTACACTTTAATTCTTAATATGGTTACATATATTAGCAATCAAATATGTAGAGTTTAATAATTAATTGATATTTCAAGCATTTGAAATTTCAGCAGCACACGTAATCTATTTTAAATCCTGAAATTCGTTCTATCTCATTTTCGGCTGACTTAGAAATCATGTCTCTAAATTGACATTGTGAAATTAGTAAAAGGCCAAATACTATTACTAGGTACTAAATTACATGTCCAGCAGTATAACTGGAAATTTACTCTTGGGCATAGATTATGCAACATTTTCAAAGCAAACAGTGTCTGTTTAAATAGACTTTCTTTCACTGCCGTTTTGGTAAATGTCTCTGGTTATGCAGAAGCAGGCATTGTTTGTTACTGTTTCAATTAGTTATAAGATAAAGGAGGGATAAAACTGACCCAGCTAGTATTCCAACCCAAAGACTTTGAATGCTTTCTCTACATTCGCCTAGAACCCCAAGCCGCTATCCATTGCACCAGAGATCCAACCTGATTCAACAAGGTGAACAGAAATTCTCAAATAAAAAGATGAGCTATCAGCGGTTGACCAACTTTATAAAGTGATTTGGAAACTATAAGCAGGGTTCCATTTTGAACATTGAATTGGGGAAAAGATAATCAACATCTCAAACGACATGATACCGTTGCGGTAAGTCTTCTTAACTCTTGTCAAATGGTACACGACCGATGGGTATTTAATGGCTCCATTAAGAGTAACTTGCAATTACTCTAATGGGACTACTCGTTCATTGGATCCTGAAAAGAGCATGTCATTAGAGTACATTTTCTTTAAACAAACCGCCTGAACAGGGACTTGAACCCTGGACCCTCAGATTAAAAGTCTGATGCTCTACCGACTGAGCTATCCAGGCTCTGCAACACTGCAACTAAAAATCAGCTAAAAATGATGTGGACGCACACCAACCTACACTTTAATTCTTAATATGGTTACATATATTAGCAATCAAATATGTAGAGTTTAATAATTAATTGATATTTCAAGCATTTGAAATTTCAGCAGCACACGTAATCTATTTTAAATCCTGAAATTCGTTCTATCTCATTTTCGGCTGACTTAGAAATCATGTCTCTAAATTGACATTGTGAAATTAGTAAAAGGCCAAATACTATTACTAGGTACTAAATTACATGTCCAGCAGTATAACTGGAAATTTACTCTTGGGCATAGATTATGCAACATTTTCAAAGCAAACAGTGTCTGTTTAAATAGACTTTCTTTCACTGCCGTTTTGGTAAATGTCTCTGGTTATGCAGAAGCAGGCATTGTTTGTTACTGTTTCAATTAGTTATAAGATAAAGGAGGGATAAAACTGACCCAGCTAGTATTCCAACCCAAAGACTTTGAATGCTTTCTCTACATTCGCCTAGAACCCCAAGCCGCTATCCATTGCACCAGAGATCCAACCTGATTCAACAAGGTGAACAGAAATTCTCAAATAAAAAGATGAGCTATCAGCGGTTGACCAACATTATAAAGTGATTTGGAAACTATAAGCAGGGTTCCATTTTGAACATTGAATTGGGGAAAAGATAATCAACATCTCAAACGACATGATACCGTTGCGGTAAGTCTTCTTAACTCTTGTCAAATGGTACACGACCGATGGGTATTTAATGGCTCCATTAAGAGTAACTTGCAATTACTCTAATGGGACTACTCGTTCATTGGATCCTGAAAAGAGCATGTCATTAGAGTACATTTTCTTTAAACAAACCGCCTGAACAGGGACTTGAACCCTGGACCCTCAGATTAAAAGTCTGATGCTCTACCGACTGAGCTATCCAGGCTCTGCAACACTGCAACTAAAAATCAGCTAAAAATGATGTGGACGCACACCAACCTACACTTTAATTCTTAATATGGTTACATATATTAGCAATCAAATATGTAGAGTTTAATAATTAATTGATATTTCAAGCATTTGAAATTTCAGCAGCACACGTAATCTATTTTAAATCCTGAAATTCGTTCTATCTCATTTTCGGCTGACTTAGAAATCATGTCTCTAAATTGACATTGTGAAATTAGTAAAAGGCCAAATACTATTACTAGGTACTAAATTACATGTCCAGCAGTATAACTGGAAATTTACTCTTGGGCATAGATTATGCAACATTTTCAAAGCAAACAGTGTCTGTTTAAATAGACTTTCTTTCACTGCCGTTTTGGTAAATGTCTCTGGTTATGCAGAAGCAGGCATTGTTTGTTACTGTTTCAATTAACTATAAGATAAAGGAGGGATAAAACTGACCCAGCTAGTATTCCAACCCAAAGACTTTGAATGCTTTCTCTACATTCGCCTAGAACCCCAAGCCGCTATCCATTGCACCAGAGATCCAACCTGATTCAACAAGGTGAACAGAAATTCTCAAATAAAAAGATGAGCTATCAGCGGTTGACCAACTTTATAAAGTGATTTGGAAACTATAAGCAGGGTTCCATTTTGAACATTGAATTGGGGAAAAGATAATCAACATCTCAAACGACATGATACCGTTGCGGTAAGTCTTCTTAACTCTTGTCAAATGGTACACGACCGATGGGTATTTAATGGCTCCATTAAGAGTAACTTGCAATTACTCTAATGGGACTACTCGTTCATTGGATCCTGAAAAGAGCATGTCATTAGAGTACATTTTCTTTAAACAAACCGCCTGAACAGGGACTTGAACCCTGGACCCTCAGATTAAAAGTCTGATGCTCTACCGACTGAGCTATCCAGGCTCTGCAACACTGCAACTAAAAATCAGCTAAAAATGATGTGGACGCACACCAACCTACACTTTAATTCTTAATATGGTTACATATATTAGCAATCAAATATGTAGAGTTTAATAATTAATTGATATTTCAAGCATTTGAAATTTCAGCAGCACACGTAATCTATTTTAAATCCTGAAATTCGTTCTATCTCATTTTCGGCTGACTTAGAAATCATGTCTCTAAATTGACATTGTGAAATTAGTAAAAGGCCAAATACTATTACTAGGTACTAAATTACATGTCCAGCAGTATAACTGGAAATTTACTCTTGGGCATAGATTATGCAACATTTTCAAAGCAAACAGTGTCTGTTTAAATAGACTTTCTTTCACTGCCGTTTTGGTAAATGTCTCTGGTTATGCAGAAGCAGGCATTGTTTGTTACTGTTTCAATTAGTTATAAGATAAAGGAGGGATAAAACTGACCCAGCTAGTATTCCAACCCAAAGACTTTGAATGCTTTCTCTACATTCGCCTAGAACCCCAAGCCGCTATCCATTGCACCAGAGATCCAACCTGATTCAACAAGGTGAACAGAAATTCTCAAATAAAAAGATGAGCTATCAGCGGTTGACCAACTTTATAAAGTGATTTGGAAACTATAAGCAGGGTTCCATTTTGAACATTGAATTGGGGAAAAGATAATCAACATCTCAAACGACATGATACCGTTGCGGTAAGTCTTCTTAACTCTTGTCAAATGGTACACGACCGATGGGTATTTAATGGCTCCATTAAGAGTAACTTGCAATTTCTCTAATGGGACTACTCGTTCATTGGATCCTGAAAAGAGCATGTCATTAGAGTACATTTTCTTTAAACAAACCGCCTGAACAGGGACTTGAACCCTGGACCCTCAGATTAAAAGTCTGATGCTCTACCGACTGAGCTATCCAGGCTCTGCAACACTGCAACTAAAAATCAGCTAAAAATGATGTGGACGCACACCAACCTACACTTTAATTCTTAATATGGTTACATATATTAGCAATCAAATATGTAGAGTTTAATAATTAATTGATATTTCAAGCATTTGAAATTTCAGCAGCACACGTAATCTATTTTAAATCCTGAAATTCGTTCTATCTCATTTTCGGCTGACTTAGAAATCATGTCTCTAAATTGACATTGTGAAATTAGTAAAAGGCCAAATACTATTACTAGGTACTAAATTACATGTCCAGCAGTATAACTGGAAATTTACTCTTGGGCATAGATTATGCAACATTTTCAAAGCAAACAGTGTCTGTTTAAATAGACTTTCTTTCACTGCCGTTTTGGTAAATGTCTCTGGTTATGCAGAAGCAGGCATTGTTTGTTACTGTTTCAATTAGTTATAAGATAAAGGAGGGATAAAACTGACCCAGCTAGTATTCCAACCCAAAGACTTTGAATGCTTTCTCTACATTCGCCTAGAACCCCAAGCCGCTATCCATTGCACCAGAGATCCAACCTGATTCAACAAGGTGAACAGAAATTCTCAAATAAAAAGATGAGCTATCAGCGGTTGACCAACATTATAAAGTGATTTGGAAACTATAAGCAGGGTTCCATTTTGAACATTGAATTGGGGAAAAGATAATCAACATCTCAAACGACATGATACCGTTGCGGTAAGTCTTCTTAACTCTTGTCAAATGGTACACGACCGATGGGTATTTAATGGCTCCATTAAGAGTAACTTGCAATTACTCTAATGGGACTACTCGTTCATTGGATCCTGAAAAGAGCATGTCATTAGAGTACATTTTCTTTAAACAAACCGCCTGAACAGGGACTTGAACCCTGGACCCTCAGATTAAAAGTCTGATGCTCTACCGACTGAGCTATCCAGGCTCTGCAACACTGCAACTAAAAATCAGCTAAAAATGATGTGGACGCACACCAACCTACACTTTAATTCTTAATATGGTTACATATATTAGCAATCAAATATGTAGAGTTTAATAATTAATTGATATTTCAAGCATTTGAAATTTCAGCAGCACACGTAATCTATTTTAAATCCTGAAATTCGTTCTATCTCATTTTCGGCTGACTTAGAAATCATGTCTCTAAATTGACATTGTGAAATTAGTAAAAGGCCAAATACTATTACTAGGTACTAAATTACATGTCCAGCAGTATAACTGGAAATTTACTCTTGGGCATAGATTATGCAACATTTTCAAAGCAAACAGTGTCTGTTTAAATAGACTTTCTTTCACTGCCGTTTTGGTAAATGTCTCTGGTTATGCAGAAGCAGGCATTGTTTGTTACTGTTTCAATTAGTTATAAGATAAAGGAGGGATAAAACTGACCCAGCTAGTATTCCAACCCAAAGACTTTGAATGCTTTCTCTACATTCGCCTAGAACCCCAAGCCGCTATCCATTGCACCAGAGATCCAACCTGATTCAACAAGGTGAACAGAAATTCTCAAATAAAAAGATGAGCTATCAGCGGTTGACCAACTTTATAAAGTGATTTGGAAACTATAAGCAGGGTTCCATTTTGAACATTGAATTGGGGAAAAGATAATCAACATCTCAAACGACATGATACCGTTGCGGTAAGTCTTCTTAACTCTTGTCAAATGGTACACGACCGATGGGTATTTAATGGCTCCATTAAGAGTAACTTGCAATTACTCTAATGGGACTACTCGTTCATTGGATCCTGAAAAGAGCATGTCATTAGAGTACATTTTCTTTAAACAAACCGCCTGAACAGGGACTTGAACCCTGGACCCTCAGATTAAAAGTCTGATGCTCTACCGACTGAGCTATCCAGGCTCTGCAACACTGCAACTAAAAATCAGCTAAAAATGATGTGGACGCACACCAACCTACACTTTAATTCTTAATATGGTTACATATATTAGCAATCAAATATGTAGAGTTTAATAATTAATTGATATTTCAAGCATTTGATATTTCAGCAGCACACGTAATCTATTTTAAATCCTGAAATTCGTTCTATCTCATTTTCGGCTGACTTAGAAATCATGTCTCTAAATTGACATTGTGAAATGAGTAAAAGGCCAAATACTATTACTAGGTACTAAATTACATGTCCAGCAGTATAACTGGAAATTTACTCTTGGGCATAGATTATGCAACATTTTCAAAGCAAACAGTGTCTGTTTAAATAGACTTTCTTTCACTGCCGTTTTGGTAAATGTCTCTGGTTATGCAGAAGCAGGCATTGTTTGTTACTGTTTCAATTAGTTATAAGATAAAGGAGGGATAAAACTGACCCAGCTAGTATTCCAACCCAAAGACTTTGAATGCTTTCTCTACATTCGCCTAGAACCCCAAGCCGCTATCCATTGCACCAGAGATCCAACCTGATTCAACAAGGTGAACAGAAATTCTCAAATAAAAAGATGAGCTATCAGCGGTTGACCAACATTATAAAGTGATTTGGAAACTATAAGCAGGGTTCCATTTTGAACATTGAATTGGGGAAAAGATAATCAACATCTCAAACGACATGATACCGTTGCGGTAAGTCTTCTTAACTCTTGTCAAATGGTACACGACCGATGGGTATTTAATGGCTCCATTAAGAGTAACTTGCAATTACTCTAATGGGACTACTCGTTCATTGGATCCTGAAAAGAGCATGTCATTAGAGTACATTTTCTTTAAACAAACCGCCTGAACAGGGACTTGAACCCTGGACCCTCAGATTAAAAGTCTGATGCTCTACCGACTGAGCTATCCAGGCTCTGCAACACTGCAACTAAAAATCAGCTAAAAATGATGTGGACGCACACCAACCTACACTTTAATTCTTAATATGGTTACATATATTAGCAATCAAATATGTAGAGTTTAATAATTAATTGATATTTCAAGCATTTGAAATTTCAGCAGCACACGTAATCTATTTTAAATCCTGAAATTCGTTCTATCTCATTTTCGGCTGACTTAGAAATCATGTCTCTAAATTGACATTGTGAAATTAGTAAAAGGCCAAATACTATTACTAGGTACTAAATTACATGTCCAGCAGTATAACTGGAAATTTACTCTTGGGCATAGATTATGCAACATTTTCAAAGCAAACAGTGTCTGTTTAAATAGACTTTCTTTCACTGCCGTTTTGGTAAATGTCTCTGGTTATGCAGAAGCAGGCATTGTTTGTTACTGTTTCAATTAGTTATAAGATAAAGGAGGGATAAAACTGACCCAGCTAGTATTCCAACCCAAAGACTTTGAATGCTTTCTCTACATTCGCCTAGAACCCCAAGCCGCTATCCATTGCACCAGAGATCCAACCTGATTCAACAAGGTGAACAGAAATTCTCAAATAAAAAGATGAGCTATCAGCGGTTGACCAACATTATAAAGTGATTTGGAAACTATAAGCAGGGTTCCATTTTGAACATTGAATTGGGGAAAAGATAATCAACATCTCAAACGACATGATACCGTTGCGGTAAGTCTTCTTAACTCTTGTCAAATGGTACACGACCGATGGGTATTTAATGGCTCCATTAAGAGTAACTTGCAATTACTCTAATGGGACTACTCGTTCATTGGATCCTGAAAAGAGCATGTCATTAGAGTACATTTTCTTTAAACAAACCGCCTGAACAGGGACTTGAACCCTGGACCCTCAGATTAAAAGTCTGATGCTCTACCGACTGAGCTATCCAGGCTCTGCAACACTGCAACTAAAAATCAGCTAAACATGATGTGGACGCACACCAACCTACACTTTAATTCTTAATATGGTTACATATATTAGCAATCAAATATGTAGAGTTTAATAATTAATTGATATTTCAAGCATTTGAAATTTCAGCAGCACACGTAATCTATTTTAAATCCTGAAATTCGTTCTATCTCATTTTCGGCTGACTTAGAAATCATGTCTCTAAATTGACATTGTGAAATTAGTAAAAGGCCAAATACTATTACTAGGTACTAAATTACATGTCCAGCAGTATAACTGGAAATTTACTCTTGGGCATAGATTATGCAACATTTTCAAAGCAAACAGTGTCTGTTTAAATAGACTTTCTTTCACTGCCGTTTTGGTAAATGTCTCTGGTTATGCAGAAGCAGGCATTGTTTGTTACTGTTTCAATTAGTTATAAGATAAAGGAGGGATAAAACTGACCCAGCTAGTATTCCAACCCAAAGACTTTGAATGCTTTCTCTACATTCGCCTAGAACCCCAAGCCGCTATCCATTGCACCAGAGATCCAACCTGATTCAACAAGGTGAACAGAAATTCTCAAATAAAAAGATGAGCTATCAGCGGTTGACCAACTTTATAAAGTGATTTGGAAACTATAAGCAGGGTTCCATTTTGAACATTGAATTGGGGAAAAGATAATCAACATCTCAAACGACATGATACCGTTGCGGTAAGTCTTCTTAACTCTTGTCAAATGGTACACGACCGATGGGTATTTAATGGCTCCATTAAGAGTAACTTGCAATTACTCTAATGGGACTACTCGTTCATTGGATCCTGAAAAGAGCATGTCATTAGAGTACATTTTTTTTAAACAAACCGCCTGAACAGGGACTTGAACCCTGGACCCTCAGATTAAAAGTCTGATGCTCTACCGACTGAGCTATCCAGGCTCTGCAACACTGCAACTAAAAATCAGCTAAAAATGATGTGGACGCACACCAACCTACACTTTAATTCTTAATATGGTTACATATATTAGCAATCAAATATGTAGAGTTTAATAATTAATTGATATTTCAAGCATTTGATATTTCAGCAGCACACGTAATCTATTTTAAATCCTGAAATTCGTTCTATCTCATTTTCGGCTGACTTAGAAATCATGTCTCTAAATTGACATTGTGAAATGAGTAAAAGGCCAAATACTATTACTAGGTACTAAATTACATGTCCAGCAGTATAACTGGAAATTTACTCTTGGGCATAGATTATGCAACATTTTCAAAGCAAACAGTGTCTGTTTAAATAGACTTTCTTTCACTGCCGTTTTGGTAAATGTCTCTGGTTATGCAGAAGCAGGCATTGTTTGTTACTGTTTCAATTAGTTATAAGATAAAGGAGGGATAAAACTGACCCAGCTAGTATTCCAACCCAAAGACTTTGAATGCTTTCTCTACATTCGCCTAGAACCCCAAGCCGCTATCCATTGCACCAGAGATCCAACCTGATTCAACAAGGTGAACAGAAATTCTCAAATAAAAAGATGAGCTATCAGCGGTTGACCAACATTATAAAGTGATTTGGAAACTATAAGCAGGGTTCCATTTTGAACATTGAATTGGGGAAAAGATAATCAACATCTCAAACGACATGATACCGTTGCGGTAAGTCTTCTTAACTCTTGTCAAATGGTACACGACCGATGGGTATTTAATGGCTCCATTAAGAGTAACTTGCAATTACTCTAATGGGACTACTCGTTCATTGGATCCTGAAAAGAGCATGTCATTAGAGTACATTTTCTTTAAACAAACCGCCTGAACAGGGACTTGAACCCTGGACCCTCAGATTAAAAGTCTGATGCTCTACCGACTGAGCTATCCAGGCTCTGCAACACTGCAACTAAAAATCAGCTAAAAATGATGTGGACGCACACCAACCTACACTTTAATTCTTAATATGGTTACATATATTAGCAATCAAATATGTAGAGTTTAATAATTAATTGATATTTCAAGCATTTGAAATTTCAGCAGCACACGTAATCTATTTTAAATCCTGAAATTCGTTCTATCTCATTTTCGGCTGACTTAGAAATCATGTCTCTAAATTGACATTGTGAAATTAGTAAAAGGCCAAATACTATTACTAGGTACTAAATTACATGTCCAGCAGTATAACTGGAAATTTACTCTTGGGCATAGATTATGCAACATTTTCAAAGCAAACAGTGTCTGTTTAAATAGACTTTCTTTCACTGCCGTTTTGGTAAATGTCTCTGGTTATGCAGAAGCAGGCATTGTTTGTTACTGTTTCAATTAGTTATAAGATAAAGGAGGGATAAAACTGACCCAGCTAGTATTCCAACCCAAAGACTTTGAATGCTTTCTCTACATTCGCCTAGAACCCCAAGCCGCTATCCATTGCACCAGAGATCCAACCTGATTCAACAAGGTGAACAGAAATTCTCAAATAAAAAGATGAGCTATCAGCGGTTGACCAACTTTATAAAGTGATTTGGAAACTATAAGCAGGGTTCCATTTTGAACATTGAATTGGGGAAAAGATAATCAACATCTCAAACGACATGATACCGTTGCGGTAAGTCTTCTTAACTCTTGTCAAATGGTACACGACCGATGGGTATTTAATGGCTCCATTAAGAGTAACTTGCAATTACTCTAATGGGACTACTCGTTCATTGGATCCTGAAAAGAGCATGTCATTAGAGTACATTTTCTTTAAACAAACCGCCTGAACAGGGACTTGAACCCTGGACCCTCAGATTAAAAGTCTGATGCTCTACCGACTGAGCTATCCAGGCTCTGCAACACTGCAACTAAAAATCAGCTAAAAATGATGTGGACGCACACCAACCTACACTTTAATTCTTAATATGGTTACATATATTAGCAATCAAATATGTAGAGTTTAATAATTAATTGATATTTCAAGCATTTGAAATTTCAGCAGCACACGTAATCTATTTTAAATCCTGAAATTCGTTCTATCTCATTTTCGGCTGACTTAGAAATCATGTCTCTAAATTGACATTGTGAAATTAGTAAAAGGCCAAATACTATTACTAGGTACTAAATTACATGTCCAGCAGTATAACTGGAAATTTACTCTTGGGCATAGATTATGCAACATTTTCAAAGCAAACAGTGTCTGTTTAAATAGACTTTCTTTCACTGCCGTTTTGGTAAATGTCTCTGGTTATGCAGAAGCAGGCATTGTTTGTTACTGTTTCAATTAGTTATAAGATAAAGGAGGGATAAAACTGACCCAGCTAGTATTCCAACCCAAAGACTTTGAATGCTTTCTCTACATTCGCCTAGAACCCCAAGCCGCTATCCATTGCACCAGAGATCCAACCTGATTCAACAAGGTGAACAGAAATTCTCAAATAAAAAGATGAGCTATCAGCGGTTGACCAACATTATAAAGTGATTTGGAAACTATAAGCAGGGTTCCATTTTGAACATTGAATTGGGGAAAAGATAATCAACATCTCAAACGACATGATACCGTTGCGGTAAGTCTTCTTAACTCTTGTCAAATGGTACACGACCGATGGGTATTTAATGGCTCCATTAAGAGTAACTTGCAATTACTCTAATGGGACTACTCGTTCATTGGATCCTGAAAAGAGCATGTCATTAGAGTACATTTTCTTTAAACAAACCGCCTGAACAGGGACTTGAACCCTGGACCCTCAGATTAAAAGTCTGATGCTCTACCGACTGAGCTATCCAGGCTCTGCAACACTGCAACTAAAAATCAGCTAAAAATGATGTGGACGCACACCAACCTACACTTTAATTCTTAATATGGTTACATATATTAGCAATCAAATATGTAGAGTTTAATAATTAATTGATATTTCAAGCATTTGAAATTTCAGCAGCACACGTAATCTATTTTAAATCCTGAAATTCGTTCTATCTCATTTTCGGCTGACTTAGAAATCATGTCTCTAAATTGACATTGTGAAATTAGTAAAAGGCCAAATACTATTACTAGGTACTAAATTACATGTCCAGCAGTATAACTGGAAATTTACTCTTGGGCATAGATTATGCAACATTTTCAAAGCAAACAGTGTCTGTTTAAATAGACTTTCTTTCACTGCCGTTTTGGTAAATGTCTCTGGTTATGCAGAAGCAGGCATTGTTTGTTACTGTTTCAATTAGTTATAAGATAAAGGAGGGATAAAACTGACCCAGCTAGTATTCCAACCCAAAGACTTTGAATGCTTTCTCTACATTCGCCTAGAACCCCAAGCCGCTATCCATTGCACCAGAGATCCAACCTGATTCAACAAGGTGAACAGAAATTCTCAAATAAAAAGATGAGCTATCAGCGGTTGACCAACATTATAAAGTGATTTGGAAACTATAAGCAGGGTTCCATTTTGAACATTGAATTGGGGAAAAGATAATCAACATCTCAAACGACATGATACCGTTGCGGTAAGTCTTCTTAACTCTTGTCAAATGGTACACGACCGATGGGTATTTAATGGCTCCATTAAGAGTAACTTGCAATTACTCTAATGGGACTACTCGTTCATTGGATCCTGAAAAGAGCATGTCATTAGAGTACATTTTCTTTAAACAAACCGCCTGAACAGGGACTTGAACCCTGGACCCTCAGATTAAAAGTCTGATGCTCTACCGACTGAGCTATCCAGGCTCTGCAACACTGCAACTAAAAATCAGCTAAAAATGATGTGGACGCACACCAACCTACACTTTAATTCTTAATATGGTTACATATATTAGCAATCAAATATGTAGAGTTTAATAATTAATTGATATTTCAAGCATTTGAAATTTCAGCAGCACACGTAATCTATTTTAAATCCTGAAATTCGTTCTATCTCATTTTCGGCTGACTTAGAAATCATGTCTCTAAATTGACATTGTGAAATTAGTAAAAGGCCAAATACTATTACTAGGTACTAAATTACATGTCCAGCAGTATAACTGGAAATTTACTCTTGGGCATAGATTATGCAACATTTTCAAAGCAAACAGTGTCTGTTTAAATAGACTTTCTTTCACTGCCGTTTTGGTAAATGTCTCTGGTTATGCAGAAGCAGGCATTGTTTGTTACTGTTTCAATTAGTTATAAGATAAAGGAGGGATAAAACTGACCCAGCTAGTATTCCAACCCAAAGACTTTGAATGCTTTCTCTACATTCGCCTAGAACCCCAAGCCGCTATCCATTGCACCAGAGATCCAACCTGATTCAACAAGGTGAACAGAAATTCTCAAATAAAAAGATGAGCTATCAGCGGTTGACCAACATTATAAAGTGATTTGGAAACTATAAGCAGGGTTCCATTTTGAACATTGAATTGGGGAAAAGATAATCAACATCTCAAACGACATGATACCGTTGCGGTAAGTCTTCTTAACTCTTGTCAAATGGTACACGACCGATGGGTATTTAATGGCTCCATTAAGAGTAACTTGCAATTACTCTAATGGGACTACTCGTTCATTGGATCCTGAAAAGAGCATGTCATTAGAGTACATTTTCTTTAAACAAACCGCCTGAACAGGGACTTGAACCCTGGACCCTCAGATTAAAAGTCTGATGCTCTACCGACTGAGCTATCCAGGCTCTGCAACACTGCAACTAAAAATCAGCTAAAAATGATGTGGACGCACACCAACCTACACTTTAATTCTTAATATGGTTACATATATTAGCAATCAAATATGTAGAGTTTAATAATTAATTGATATTTCAAGCATTTGAAATTTCAGCAGCACACGTAATCTATTTTAAATCCTGAAATTCGTTCTATCTCATTTTCGGCTGACTTAGAAATCATGTCTCTAAATTGACATTGTGAAATTAGTAAAAGGCCAAATACTATTACTAGGTACTAAATTACATGTCCAGCAGTATAACTGGAAATTTACTCTTGGGCATAGATTATGCAACATTTTCAAAGCAAACAGTGTCTGTTTAAATAGACTTTCTTTCACTGCCGTTTTGGTAAATGTCTCTGGTTATGCAGAAGCAGGCATTGTTTGTTACTGTTTCAATTAGTTATAAGATAAAGGAGGGATAAAACTGACCCAGCTAGTATTCCAACCCAAAGACTTTGAATGCTTTCTCTACATTCGCCTAGAACCCCAAGCCGCTATCCATTGCACCAGAGATCCAACCTGATTCAACAAGGTGAACAGAAATTCTCAAATAAAAAGATGAGCTATCAGCGGTTGACCAACTTTATAAAGTGATTTGGAAACTATAAGCAGGGTTCCATTTTGAACATTGAATTGGGGAAAAGATAATCAACATCTCAAACGACATGATACCGTTGCGGTAAGTCTTCTTAACTCTTGTCAAATGGTACACGACCGATGGGTATTTAATGGCTCCATTAAGAGTAACTTGCAATTACTCTAATGGGACTACTCGTTCATTGGATCCTGAAAAGAGCATGTCATTAGAGTACATTTTCTTTAAACAAACCGCCTGAACAGGGACTTGAACCCTGGACCCTCAGATTAAAAGTCTGATGCTCTACCGACTGAGCTATCCAGGCTCTGCAACACTGCAACTAAAAATCAGCTAAAAATGATGTGGACGCACACCAACCTACACTTTAATTCTTAATATGGTTACATATATTAGCAATCAAATATGTAGAGTTTAATAATTAATTGATATTTCAAGCATTTGAAATTTCAGCAGCACACGTAATCTATTTTAAATCCTGAAATTCGTTCTATCTCATTTTCGGCTGACTTAGAAATCATGTCTCTAAATTGACATTGTGAAATTAGTAAAAGGCCAAATACTATTACTAGGTACTAAATTACATGTCCAGCAGTATAACTGGAAATTTACTCTTGGGCATAGATTATGCAACATTTTCAAAGCAAACAGTGTCTGTTTAAATAGACTTTCTTTCACTGCCGTTTTGGTAAATGTCTCTGGTTATGCAGAAGCAGGCATTGTTTGTTACTGTTTCAATTAGTTATAAGATAAAGGAGGGATAAAACTGACCCAGCTAGTATTCCAACCCAAAGACTTTGAATGCTTTCTCTACATTCGCCTAGAACCCCAAGCCGCTATCCATTGCACCAGAGATCCAACCTGATTCAACAAGGTGAACAGAAATTCTCAAATAAAAAGATGAGCTATCAGCGGTTGACCAACATTATAAAGTGATTTGGAAACTATAAGCAGGGTTCCATTTTGAACATTGAATTGGGGAAAAGATAATCAACATCTCAAACGACATGATACCGTTGCGGTAAGTCTTCTTAACTCTTGTCAAATGGTACACGACCGATGGGTATTTAATGGCTCCATTAAGAGTAACTTGCAATTACTCTAATGGGACTACTCGTTCATTGGATCCTGAAAAGAGCATGTCATTAGAGTACATTTTCTTTAAACAAACCGCCTGAACAGGGACTTGAACCCTGGACCCTCAGATTAAAAGTCTGATGCTCTACCGACTGAGCTATCCAGGCTCTGCAACACTGCAACTAAAAATCAGCTAAAAATGATGTGGACGCACACCAACCTACACTTTAATTCTTAATATGGTTACATATATTAGCAATCAAATATGTAGAGTTTAATAATTAATTGATATTTCAAGCATTTGAAATTTCAGCAGCACACGTAATCTATTTTAAATCCTGAAATTCGTTCTATCTCATTTTCGGCTGACTTAGAAATCATGTCTCTAAATTGACATTGTGAAATTAGTAAAAGGCCAAATACTATTACTAGGTACTAAATTACATGTCCAGCAGTATAACTGGAAATTTACTCTTGGGCATAGATTATGCAACATTTTCAAAGCAAACAGTGTCTGTTTAAATAGACTTTCTTTCACTGCCGTTTTGGTAAATGTCTCTGGTTATGCAGAAGCAGGCATTGTTTGTTACTGTTTCAATTAGTTATAAGATAAAGGAGGGATAAAACTGACCCAGCTAGTATTCCAACCCAAAGACTTTGAATGCTTTCTCTACATTCGCCTAGAACCCCAAGCCGCTATCCATTGCACCAGAGATCCAACCTGATTCAACAAGGTGAACAGAAATTCTCAAATAAAAAGATGAGCTATCAGCGGTTGACCAACTTTATAAAGTGATTTGGAAACTATAAGCAGGGTTCCATTTTGAACATTGAATTGGGGAAAAGATAATCAACATCTCAAACGACATGATACCGTTGCGGTAAGTCTTCTTAACTCTTGTCAAATGGTACACGACCGATGGGTATTTAATGGCTCCATTAAGAGTAACTTGCAATTACTCTAATGGGACTACTCGTTCATTGGATCCTGAAAAGAGCATGTCATTAGAGTACATTTTCTTTAAACAAACCGCCTGAACAGGGACTTGAACCCTGGACCCTCAGATTAAAAGTCTGATGCTCTACCGACTGAGCTATCCAGGCTCTGCAACACTGCAACTAAAAATCAGCTAAAAATGATGTGGACGCACACCAACCTACACTTTAATTCTTAATATGGTTACATATATTAGCAATCAAATATGTAGAGTTTAATAATTAATTGATATTTCAAGCATTTGATATTTCAGCAGCACACGTAATCTATTTTAAATCCTGAAATTCGTTCTATCTCATTTTCGGCTGACTTAGAAATCATGTCTCTAAATTGACATTGTGAAATGAGTAAAAGGCCAAATACTATTACTAGGTACTAAATTACATGTCCAGCAGTATAACTGGAAATTTACTCTTGGGCATAGATTATGCAACATTTTCAAAGCAAACAGTGTCTGTTTAAATAGACTTTCTTTCACTGCCGTTTTGGTAAATGTCTCTGGTTATGCAGAAGCAGGCATTGTTTGTTACTGTTTCAATTAGTTATAAGATAAAGGAGGGATAAAACTGACCCAGCTAGTATTCCAACCCAAAGACTTTGAATGCTTTCTCTACATTCGCCTAGAACCCCAAGCCGCTATCCATTGCACCAGAGATCCAACCTGATTCAACAAGGTGAACAGAAATTCTCAAATAAAAAGATGAGCTATCAGCGGTTGACCAACATTATAAAGTGATTTGGAAACTATAAGCAGGGTTCCATTTTGAACATTGAATTGGGGAAAAGATAATCAACATCTCAAACGACATGATACCGTTGCGGTAAGTCTTCTTAACTCTTGTCAAATGGTACACGACCGATGGGTATTTAATGGCTCCATTAAGAGTAACTTGCAATTACTCTAATGGGACTACTCGTTCATTGGATCCTGAAAAGAGCATGTCATTAGAGTACATTTTCTTTAAACAAACCGCCTGAACAGGGACTTGAACCCTGGACCCTCAGATTAAAAGTCTGATGCTCTACCGACTGAGCTATCCAGGCTCTGCAACACTGCAACTAAAAATCAGCTAAAAATGATGTGGACGCACACCAACCTACACTTTAATTCTTAATATGGTTACATATATTAGCAATCAAATATGTAGAGTTTAATAATTAATTGATATTTCAAGCATTTGAAATTTCAGCAGCACACGTAATCTATTTTAAATCCTGAAATTCGTTCTATCTCATTTTCGGCTGACTTAGAAATCATGTCTCTAAATTGACATTGTGAAATTAGTAAAAGGCCAAATACTATTACTAGGTACTAAATTACATGTCCAGCAGTATAACTGGAAATTTACTCTTGGGCATAGATTATGCAACATTTTCAAAGCAAACAGTGTCTGTTTAAATAGACTTTCTTTCACTGCCGTTTTGGTAAATGTCTCTGGTTATGCAGAAGCAGGCATTGTTTGTTACTGTTTCAATTAGTTATAAGATAAAGGAGGGATAAAACTGACCCAGCTAGTATTCCAACCCAAAGACTTTGAATGCTTTCTCTACATTCGCCTAGAACCCCAAGCCGCTATCCATTGCACCAGAGATCCAACCTGATTCAACAAGGTGAACAGAAATTCTCAAATAAAAAGATGAGCTATCAGCGGTTGACCAACATTATAAAGTGATTTGGAAACTATAAGCAGGGTTCCATTTTGAACATTGAATTGGGGAAAAGATAATCAACATCTCAAACGACATGATACCGTTGCGGTAAGTCTTCTTAACTCTTGTCAAATGGTACACGACCGATGGGTATTTAATGGCTCCATTAAGAGTAACTTGCAATTACTCTAATGGGACTACTCGTTCATTGGATCCTGAAAAGAGCATGTCATTAGAGTACATTTTCTTTAAACAAACCGCCTGAACAGGGACTTGAACCCTGGACCCTCAGATTAAAAGTCTGATGCTCTACCGACTGAGCTATCCAGGCTCTGCAACACTGCAACTAAAAATCAGCTAAAAATGATGTGGACGCACACCAACCTACACTTTAATTCTTAATATGGTTACATATATTAGCAATCAAATATGTAGAGTTTAATAATTAATTGATATTTCAAGCATTTGAAATTTCAGCAGCACACGTAATCTATTTTAAATCCTGAAATTCGTTCTATCTCATTTTCGGCTGACTTAGAAATCATGTCTCTAAATTGACATTGTGAAATTAGTAAAAGGCCAAATACTATTACTAGGTACTAAATTACATGTCCAGCAGTATAACTGGAAATTTACTCTTGGGCATAGATTATGCAACATTTTCAAAGCAAACAGTGTCTGTTTAAATAGACTTTCTTTCACTGCCGTTTTGGTAAATGTCTCTGGTTATGCAGAAGCAGGCATTGTTTGTTACTGTTTCAATTAGTTATAAGATAAAGGAGGGATAAAACTGACCCAGCTAGTATTCCAACCCAAAGACTTTGAATGCTTTCTCTACATTCGCCTAGAACCCCAAGCCGCTATCCATTGCACCAGAGATCCAACCTGATTCAACAAGGTGAACAGAAATTCTCAAATAAAAAGATGAGCTATCAGCGGTTGACCAACTTTATAAAGTGATTTGGAAACTATAAGCAGGGTTCCATTTTGAACATTGAATTGGGGAAAAGATAATCAACATCTCAAACGACATGATACCGTTGCGGTAAGTCTTCTTAACTCTTGTCAAATGGTACACGACCGATGGGTATTTAATGGCTCCATTAAGAGTAACTTGCAATTACTCTAATGGGACTACTCGTTCATTGGATCCTGAAAAGAGCATGTCATTAGAGTACATTTTTTTTAAACAAACCGCCTGAACAGGGACTTGAACCCTGGACCCTCAGATTAAAAGTCTGATGCTCTACCGACTGAGCTATCCAGGCTCTGCAACACTGCAACTAAAAATCAGCTAAAAATGATGTGGACGCACACCAACCTACACTTTAATTCTTAATATGGTTACATATATTAGCAATCAAATATGTAGAGTTTAATAATTAATTGATATTTCAAGCATTTGATATTTCAGCAGCACACGTAATCTATTTTAAATCCTGAAATTCGTTCTATCTCATTTTCGGCTGACTTAGAAATCATGTCTCTAAATTGACATTGTGAAATGAGTAAAAGGCCAAATACTATTACTAGGTACTAAATTACATGTCCAGCAGTATAACTGGAAATTTACTCTTGGGCATAGATTATGCAACATTTTCAAAGCAAACAGTGTCTGTTTAAATAGACTTTCTTTCACTGCCGTTTTGGTAAATGTCTCTGGTTATGCAGAAGCAGGCATTGTTTGTTACTGTTTCAATTAGTTATAAGATAAAGGAGGGATAAAACTGACCCAGCTAGTATTCCAACCCAAAGACTTTGAATGCTTTCTCTACATTCGCCTAGAACCCCAAGCCGCTATCCATTGCACCAGAGATCCAACCTGATTCAACAAGGTGAACAGAAATTCTCAAATAAAAAGATGAGCTATCAGCGGTTGACCAACATTATAAAGTGATTTGGAAACTATAAGCAGGGTTCCATTTTGAACATTGAATTGGGGAAAAGATAATCAACATCTCAAACGACATGATACCGTTGCGGTAAGTCTTCTTAACTCTTGTCAAATGGTACACGACCGATGGGTATTTAATGGCTCCATTAAGAGTAACTTGCAATTACTCTAATGGGACTACTCGTTCATTGGATCCTGAAAAGAGCATGTCATTAGAGTACATTTTCTTTAAACAAACCGCCTGAACAGGGACTTGAACCCTGGACCCTCAGATTAAAAGTCTGATGCTCTACCGACTGAGCTATCCAGGCTCTGCAACACTGCAACTAAAAATCAGCTAAAAATGATGTGGACGCACACCAACCTACACTTTAATTCTTAATATGGTTACATATATTAGCAATCAAATATGTAGAGTTTAATAATTAATTGATATTTCAAGCATTTGAAATTTCAGCAGCACACGTAATCTATTTTAAATCCTGAAATTCGTTCTATCTCATTTTCGGCTGACTTAGAAATCATGTCTCTAAATTGACATTGTGAAATTAGTAAAAGGCCAAATACTATTACTAGGTACTAAATTACATGTCCAGCAGTATAACTGGAAATTTACTCTTGGGCATAGATTATGCAACATTTTCAAAGCAAACAGTGTCTGTTTAAATAGACTTTCTTTCACTGCCGTTTTGGTAAATGTCTCTGGTTATGCAGAAGCAGGCATTGTTTGTTACTGTTTCAATTAGTTATAAGATAAAGGAGGGATAAAACTGACCCAGCTAGTATTCCAACCCAAAGACTTTGAATGCTTTCTCTACATTCGCCTAGAACCCCAAGCCGCTATCCATTGCACCAGAGATCCAACCTGATTCAACAAGGTGAACAGAAATTCTCAAATAAAAAGATGAGCTATCAGCGGTTGACCAACTTTATAAAGTGATTTGGAAACTATAAGCAGGGTTCCATTTTGAACATTGAATTGGGGAAAAGATAATCAACATCTCAAACGACATGATACCGTTGCGGTAAGTCTTCTTAACTCTTGTCAAATGGTACACGACCGATGGGTATTTAATGGCTCCATTAAGAGTAACTTGCAATTACTCTAATGGGACTACTCGTTCATTGGATCCTGAAAAGAGCATGTCATTAGAGTACATTTTCTTTAAACAAACCGCCTGAACAGGGACTTGAACCCTGGACCCTCAGATTAAAAGTCTGATGCTCTACCGACTGAGCTATCCAGGCTCTGCAACACTGCAACTAAAAATCAGCTAAAAATGATGTGGACGCACACCAACCTACACTTTAATTCTTAATATGGTTACATATATTAGCAATCAAATATGTAGAGTTTAATAATTAATTGATATTTCAAGCATTTGAAATTTCAGCAGCACACGTAATCTATTTTAAATCCTGAAATTCGTTCTATCTCATTTTCGGCTGACTTAGAAATCATGTCTCTAAATTGACATTGTGAAATTAGTAAAAGGCCAAATACTATTACTAGGTACTAAATTACATGTCCAGCAGTATAACTGGAAATTTACTCTTGGGCATAGATTATGCAACATTTTCAAAGCAAACAGTGTCTGTTTAAATAGACTTTCTTTCACTGCCGTTTTGGTAAATGTCTCTGGTTATGCAGAAGCAGGCATTGTTTGTTACTGTTTCAATTAGTTATAAGATAAAGGAGGGATAAAACTGACCCAGCTAGTATTCCAACCCAAAGACTTTGAATGCTTTCTCTACATTCGCCTAGAACCCCAAGCCGCTATCCATTGCACCAGAGATCCAACCTGATTCAACAAGGTGAACAGAAATTCTCAAATAAAAAGATGAGCTATCAGCGGTTGACCAACATTATAAAGTGATTTGGAAACTATAAGCAGGGTTCCATTTTGAACATTGAATTGGGGAAAAGATAATCAACATCTCAAACGACATGATACCGTTGCGGTAAGTCTTCTTAACTCTTGTCAAATGGTACACGACCGATGGGTATTTAATGGCTCCATTAAGAGTAACTTGCAATTACTCTAATGGGACTACTCGTTCATTGGATCCTGAAAAGAGCATGTCATTAGAGTACATTTTCTTTAAACAAACCGCCTGAACAGGGACTTGAACCCTGGACCCTCAGATTAAAAGTCTGATGCTCTACCGACTGAGCTATCCAGGCTCTGCAACACTGCAACTAAAAATCAGCTAAAAATGATGTGGACGCACACCAACCTACACTTTAATTCTTAATATGGTTACATATATTAGCAATCAAATATGTAGAGTTTAATAATTAATTGATATTTCAAGCATTTGAAATTTCAGCAGCACACGTAATCTATTTTAAATCCTGAAATTCGTTCTATCTCATTTTCGGCTGACTTAGAAATCATGTCTCTAAATTGACATTGTGAAATTAGTAAAAGGCCAAATACTATTACTAGGTACTAAATTACATGTCCAGCAGTATAACTGGAAATTTACTCTTGGGCATAGATTATGCAACATTTTCAAAGCAAACAGTGTCTGTTTAAATAGACTTTCTTTCACTGCCGTTTTGGTAAATGTCTCTGGTTATGCAGAAGCAGGCATTGTTTGTTACTGTTTCAATTAGTTATAAGATAAAGGAGGGATAAAACTGACCCAGCTAGTATTCCAACCCAAAGACTTTGAATGCTTTCTCTACATTCGCCTAGAACCCCAAGCCGCTATCCATTGCACCAGAGATCCAACCTGATTCAACAAGGTGAACAGAAATTCTCAAATAAAAAGATGAGCTATCAGCGGTTGACCAACATTATAAAGTGATTTGGAAACTATAAGCAGGGTTCCATTTTGAACATTGAATTGGGGAAAAGATAATCAACATCTCAAACGACATGATACCGTTGCGGTAAGTCTTCTTAACTCTTGTCAAATGGTACACGACCGATGGGTATTTAATGGCTCCATTAAGAGTAACTTGCAATTACTCTAATGGGACTACTCGTTCATTGGATCCTGAAAAGAGCATGTCATTAGAGTACATTTTCTTTAAACAAACCGCCTGAACAGGGACTTGAACCCTGGACCCTCAGATTAAAAGTCTGATGCTCTACCGACTGAGCTATCCAGGCTCTGCAACACTGCAACTAAAAATCAGCTAAAAATGATGTGGACGCACACCAACCTACACTTTAATTCTTAATATGGTTACATATATTAGCAATCAAATATGTAGAGTTTAATAATTAATTGATATTTCAAGCATTTGAAATTTCAGCAGCACACGTAATCTATTTTAAATCCTGAAATTCGTTCTATCTCATTTTCGGCTGACTTAGAAATCATGTCTCTAAATTGACATTGTGAAATTAGTAAAAGGCCAAATACTATTACTAGGTACTAAATTACATGTCCAGCAGTATAACTGGAAATTTACTCTTGGGCATAGATTATGCAACATTTTCAAAGCAAACAGTGTCTGTTTAAATAGACTTTCTTTCACTGCCGTTTTGGTAAATGTCTCTGGTTATGCAGAAGCAGGCATTGTTTGTTACTGTTTCAATTAGTTATAAGATAAAGGAGGGATAAAACTGACCCAGCTAGTATTCCAACCCAAAGACTTTGAATGCTTTCTCTACATTCGCCTAGAACCCCAAGCCGCTATCCATTGCACCAGAGATCCAACCTGATTCAACAAGGTGAACAGAAATTCTCAAATAAAAAGATGAGCTATCAGCGGTTGACCAACATTATAAAGTGATTTGGAAACTATAAGCAGGGTTCCATTTTGAACATTGAATTGGGGAAAAGATAATCAACATCTCAAACGACATGATACCGTTGCGGTAAGTCTTCTTAACTCTTGTCAAATGGTACACGACCGATGGGTATTTAATGGCTCCATTAAGAGTAACTTGCAATTACTCTAATGGGACTACTCGTTCATTGGATCCTGAAAAGAGCATGTCATTAGAGTACATTTTCTTTAAACAAACCGCCTGAACAGGGACTTGAACCCTGGACCCTCAGATTAAAAGTCTGATGCTCTACCGACTGAGCTATCCAGGCTCTGCAACACTGCAACTAAAAATCAGCTAAAAATGATGTGGACGCACACCAACCTACACTTTAATTCTTAATATGGTTACATATATTAGCAATCAAATATGTAGAGTTTAATAATTAATTGATATTTCAAGCATTTGAAATTTCAGCAGCACACGTAATCTATTTTAAATCCTGAAATTCGTTCTATCTCATTTTCGGCTGACTTAGAAATCATGTCTCTAAATTGACATTGTGAAATTAGTAAAAGGCCAAATACTATTACTAGGTACTAAATTACATGTCCAGCAGTATAACTGGAAATTTACTCTTGGGCATAGATTATGCAACATTTTCAAAGCAAACAGTGTCTGTTTAAATAGACTTTCTTTCACTGCCGTTTTGGTAAATGTCTCTGGTTATGCAGAAGCAGGCATTGTTTGTTACTGTTTCAATTAGTTATAAGATAAAGGAGGGATAAAACTGACCCAGCTAGTATTCCAACCCAAAGACTTTGAATGCTTTCTCTACATTCGCCTAGAACCCCAAGCCGCTATCCATTGCACCAGAGATCCAACCTGATTCAACAAGGTGAACAGAAATTCTCAAATAAAAAGATGAGCTATCAGCGGTTGACCAACTTTATAAAGTGATTTGGAAACTATAAGCAGGGTTCCATTTTGAACATTGAATTGGGGAAAAGATAATCAACATCTCAAACGACATGATACCGTTGCGGTAAGTCTTCTTAACTCTTGTCAAATGGTACACGACCGATGGGTATTTAATGGCTCCATTAAGAGTAACTTGCAATTACTCTAATGGGACTACTCGTTCATTGGATCCTGAAAAGAGCATGTCATTAGAGTACATTTTCTTTAAACAAACCGCCTGAACAGGGACTTGAACCCTGGACCCTCAGATTAAAAGTCTGATGCTCTACCGACTGAGCTATCCAGGCTCTGCAACACTGCAACTAAAAATCAGCTAAAAATGATGTGGACGCACACCAACCTACACTTTAATTCTTAATATGGTTACATATATTAGCAATCAAATATGTAGAGTTTAATAATTAATTGATATTTCAAGCATTTGATATTTCAGCAGCACACGTAATCTATTTTAAATCCTGAAATTCGTTCTATCTCATTTTCGGCTGACTTAGAAATCATGTCTCTAAATTGACATTGTGAAATGAGTAAAAGGCCAAATACTATTACTAGGTACTAAATTACATGTCCAGCAGTATAACTGGAAATTTACTCTTGGGCATAGATTATGCAACATTTTCAAAGCAAACAGTGTCTGTTTAAATAGACTTTCTTTCACTGCCGTTTTGGTAAATGTCTCTGGTTATGCAGAAGCAGGCATTGTTTGTTACTGTTTCAATTAGTTATAAGATAAAGGAGGGATAAAACTGACCCAGCTAGTATTCCAACCCAAAGACTTTGAATGCTTTCTCTACATTCGCCTAGAACCCCAAGCCGCTATCCATTGCACCAGAGATCCAACCTGATTCAACAAGGTGAACAGAAATTCTCAAATAAAAAGATGAGCTATCAGCGGTTGACCAACTTTATAAAGTGATTTGGAAACTATAAGCAGGGTTCCATTTTGAACATTGAATTGGGGAAAAGATAATCAACATCTCAAACGACATGATACCGTTGCGGTAAGTCTTCTTAACTCTTGTCAAATGGTACACGACCGATGGGTATTTAATGGCTCCATTAAGAGTAACTTGCAATTACTCTAATGGGACTACTCGTTCATTGGATCCTGAAAAGAGCATGTCATTAGAGTACATTTTCTTTAAACAAACCGCCTGAACAGGGACTTGAACCCTGGACCCTCAGATTAAAAGTCTGATGCTCTACCGACTGAGCTATCCAGGCTCTGCAACACTGCAACTAAAAACCAGCTAAAAATGATGTGGACGCACACCAACCTACACTTTAATTCTTAATATGGTTACATATATTAGCAATCAAATATGTAGAGTTTAATAATTAATTGATATTTCAAGCATTTGAAATTTCAGCAGCACACGTAATCTATTTTAAATCCTGAAATTCGTTCTATCTCATTTTCGGCTGACTTAGAAATCATGTCTCTAAATTGACATTGTGAAATTAGTAAAAGGCCAAATACTATTACTAGGTACTAAATTACATGTCCAGCAGTATAACTGGAAATTTACTCTTGGGCATAGATTATGCAACATTTTCAAAGCAAACAGTGTCTGTTTAAATAGACTTTCTTTCACTGCCGTTTTGGTAAATGTCTCTGGTTATGCAGAAGCAGGCATTGTTTGTTACTGTTTCAATTAGTTATAAGATAAAGGAGGGATAAAACTGACCCAGCTAGTATTCCAACCCAAAGACTTTGAATGCTTTCTCTACATTCGCCTAGAACCCCAAGCCGCTATCCATTGCACCAGAGATCCAACCTGATTCAACAAGGTGAACAGAAATTCTCAAATAAAAAGATGAGCTATCAGCGGTTGACCAACTTTATAAAGTGATTTGGAAACTATAAGCAGGGTTCCATTTTGAACGTTGAATTGGGGAAAAGATAATCAACATCTCAAACGACATGATACCGTTGCGGTAAGTCTTCTTAACTCTTGTCAAATGGTACACGACCGATGGGTATTTAATGGCTCCATTAAGAGTAACTTGCAATTACTCTAATGGGACTACTCGTTCATTGGATCCTGAAAAGAGCATGTCATTAGAGTACATTTTCTTTAAACAAACCGCCTGAACAGGGACTTGAACCCTGGACTCTCAGATTAAAAGTCTGATGCTCTACCGACTGAGCTATCCAGGCTCTGCAACACTGCAACTAAAAATCAGCTAAAAATGATGTGGACGCACACCAACCTACACTTTAATTCTTAATATGGTTACATATATTAGCAATCAAATATGTAGAGTTTAATAATTAATTGATATTTCAAGCATTTGAAATTTCAGCAGCACACGTAATCTATTTTAAATCCTGAAATTCGTTCTATCTCATTTTCGGCTGACTTAGAAATCATGTCTCTAAATTGACATTGTGAAATTAGTAAAAGGCCAAATACTATTACTAGGTACTAAATTACATGTCCAGCAGTATAACTGGAAATTTACTCTTGGGCATAGATTATGCAACATTTTCAAAGCAAACAGTGTCTGTTTAAATAGACTTTCTTTCACTGCCGTTTTGGTAAATGTCTCTGGTTATGCAGAAGCAGGCATTGTTTGTTACTGTTTCAATTAGTTATAAGATAAAGGAGGGATAAAACTGACCCAGCTAGTATTCCAACCCAAAGACTTTGAATGCTTTCTCTACATTCGCCTAGAACCCCAAGCCGCTATCCATTGCACCAGAGATCCAACCTGATTCAACAAGGTGAACAGAAATTCTCAAATAAAAAGATGAGCTATCAGCGGTTGACCAACTTTATAAAGTGATTTGGAAACTATAAGCAGGGTTCCATTTTGAACATTGAATTGGGGAAAAGATAATCAACATCTCAAACGACATGATACCGTTGCGGTAAGTCTTCTTAACTCTTGTCAAATGGTACACGACCGATGGGTATTTAATGGCTCCATTAAGAGTAACTTGCAATTACTCTAATGGGACTACTCGTTCATTGGATCCTGAAAAGAGCATGTCATTAGAGTACATTTTCTTTAAACAAACCGCCTGAACAGGGACTTGAACCCTGGACCCTCAGATTAAAAGTCTGATGCTCTACCGACTGAGCTATCCAGGCTCTGCAACACTGCAACTAAAAATCAGCTAAAAATGATGTGGACGCACACCAACCTACACTTTAATTCTTAATATGGTTACATATATTAGCAATCAAATATGTAGAGTTTAATAATTAATTGATATTTCAAGCATTTGAAATTTCAGCAGCACACGTAATCTATTTTAAATCCTGAAATTCGTTCTATCTCATTTTCGGCTGACTTAGAAATCATGTCTCTAAATTGACATTGTGAAATTAGTAAAAGGCCAAATACTATTACTAGGTACTAAATTACATGTCCAGCAGTATAACTGGAAATTTACTCTTGGGCATAGATTATGCAACATTTTCAAAGCAAACAGTGTCTGTTTAAATAGACTTTCTTTCACTGCCGTTTTGGTAAATGTCTCTGGTTATGCAGAAGCAGGCATTGTTTGTTACTGTTTCAATTAGTTATAAGATAAAGGAGGGATAAAACTGACCCAGCTAGTATTCCAACCCAAAGACTTTGAATGCTTTCTCTACATTCGCCTAGAACCCCAAGCCGCTATCCATTGCACCAGAGATCCAACCTGATTCAACAAGGTGAACAGAAATTCTCAAATAAAAAGATGAGCTATCAGCGGTTGACCAACTTTATAAAGTGATTTGGAAACTATAAGCAGGGTTCCATTTTGAACATTGAATTGGGGAAAAGATAATCAACATCTCAAACGACATGATACCGTTGCGGTAAGTCTTCTTAACTCTTGTCAAATGGTACACGACCGATGGGTATTTAATGGCTCCATTAAGAGTAACTTGCAATTACTCTAATGGGACTACTCGTTCATTGGATCCTGAAAAGAGCATGTCATTAGAGTACATTTTCTTTAAACAAACCGCCTGAACAGGGACTTGAACCCTGGACCCTCAGATTAAAAGTCTGATGCTCTACCGACTGAGCTATCCAGGCCCTGCAACACTGCAACTAAAAATCAGCTAAAAATGATGTGGACGCACACCAACCTACACTTTAATTCTTAATATGGTTACATATATTAGCAATCAAATATGTAGAGTTTAATAATTAATTGATATTTCAAGCATTTGAAATTTCAGCAGCACACGTAATCTATTTTAAATCCTGAAATTCGTTCTATCTCATTTTCGGCTGACTTAGAAATCATGTCTCTAAATTGACATTGTGAAATTAGTAAAAGGCCAAATACTATTACTAGGTACTAAATTACATGTCCAGCAGTATAACTGGAAATTTACTCTTGGGCATAGATTATGCAACATTTTCAAAGCAAACAGTGTCTGTTTAAATAGACTTTCTTTCACTGCCGTTTTGGTAAATGTCTCTGGTTATGCAGAAGCAGGCATTGTTTGTTACTGTTTCAATTAGTTATAAGATAAAGGAGGGATAAAACTGACCCAGCTAGTATTCCAACCCAAAGACTTTGAATGCTTTCTCTACATTCGCCTAGAACCCCAAGCCGCTATCCATTGCACCAGAGATCCAACCTGATTCAACAAGGTGAACAGAAATTCTCAAATAAAAAGATGAGCTATCAGCGGTTGACCAACTTTATAAAGTGATTTGGAAACTATAAGCAGGGTTCCATTTTGAACATTGAATTGGGGAAAAGATAATCAACATCTCAAACGACATGATACCGTTGCGGTAAGTCTTCTTAACTCTTGTCAAATGGTACACGACCGATGGGTATTTAATGGCTCCATTAAGAGTAACTTGCAATTACTCTAATGGGACTACTCGTTCATTGGATCCTGAAAAGAGCATGTCATTAGAGTACATTTTCTTTAAACAAACCGCCTGAACAGGGACTTGAACCCTGGACCCTCAGATTAAAAGTCTGATGCTCTACCGACTGAGCTATCCAGGCTCTGCAACACTGCAACTAAAAACCAGCTAAAAATGATGTGGACGCACACCAACCTACACTTTAATTCTTAATATGGTTACATATATTAGCAATCAAATATGTAGAGTTTAATAATTAATTGATATTTCAAGCATTTGAAATTTCAGCAGCACACGTAATCTATTTTAAATCCTGAAATTCGTTCTATCTCATTTTCGGCTGACTTAGAAATCATGTCTCTAAATTGACATTGTGAAATTAGTAAAAGGCCAAATACTATTACTAGGTACTAAATTACATGTCCAGCAGTATAACTGGAAATTTACTCTTGGGCATAGATTATGCAACATTTTCAAAGCAAACAGTGTCTGTTTAAATAGACTTTCTTTCACTGCCGTTTTGGTAAATGTCTCTGGTTATGCAGAAGCAGGCATTGTTTGTTACTGTTTCAATTAGTTATAAGATAAAGGAGGGATAAAACTGACCCAGCTAGTATTCCAACCCAAAGACTTTGAATGCTTTCTCTACATTCGCCTAGAACCCCAAGCCGCTATCCATTGCACCAGAGATCCAACCTGATTCAACAAGGTGAACAGAAATTCTCAAATAAAAAGATGAGCTATCAGCGGTTGACCAACTTTATAAAGTGATTTGGAAACTATAAGCAGGGTTCCATTTTGAACGTTGAATTGGGGAAAAGATAATCAACATCTCAAACGACATGATACCGTTGCGGTAAGTCTTCTTAACTCTTGTCAAATGGTACACGACCGATGGGTATTTAATGGCTCCATTAAGAGTAACTTGCAATTACTCTAATGGGACTACTCGTTCATTGGATCCTGAAAAGAGCATGTCATTAGAGTACATTTTCTTTAAACAAACCGCCTGAACAGGGACTTGAACCCTGGACCCTCAGATTAAAAGTCTGATGCTCTACCGACTGAGCTATCCAGGCTCTGCAACACTGCAACTAAAAATCAGCTAAAAATGATGTGGACGCACACCAACCTACACTTTAATTCTTAATATGGTTACATATATTAGCAATCAAATATGTAGAGTTTAATAATTAATTGATATTTCAAGCATTTGAAATTTCAGCAGCACACGTAATCTATTTTAAATCCTGAAATTCGTTCTATCTCATTTTCGGCTGACTTAGAAATCATGTCTCTAAATTGACATTGTGAAATTAGTAAAAGGCCAAATACTATTACTAGGTACTAAATTACATGTCCAGCAGTATAACTGGAAATTTACTCTTGGGCATAGATTATGCAACATTTTCAAAGCAAACAGTGTCTGTTTAAATAGACTTTCTTTCACTGCCGTTTTGGTAAATGTCTCTGGTTATGCAGAAGCAGGCATTGTTTGTTACTGTTTCAATTAGTTATAAGATAAAGGAGGGATAAAACTGACCCAGCTAGTATTCCAACCCAAAGACTTTGAATGCTTTCTCTACATTCGCCTAGAACCCCAAGCCGCTATCCATTGCACCAGAGATCCAACCTGATTCAACAAGGTGAACAGAAATTCTCAAATAAAAAGATGAGCTATCAGCGGTTGACCAACTTTATAAAGTGATTTGGAAACTATAAGCAGGGTTCCATTTTGAACATTGAATTGGGGAAAAGATAATCAACATCTCAAACGACATGATACCGTTGCGGTAAGTCTTCTTAACTCTTGTCAAATGGTACACGACCGATGGGTATTTAATGGCTCCATTAAGAGTAACTTGCAATTACTCTAATGGGACTACTCGTTCATTGGATCCTGAAAAGAGCATGTCATTAGAGTACATTTTCTTTAAACAAACCGCCTGAACAGGGACTTGAACCCTGGACCCTCAGATTAAAAGTCTGATGCTCTACCGACTGAGCTATCCAGGCTCTGCAACACTGCAACTAAAAACCAGCTAAAAATGATGTGGACGCACACCAACCTACACTTTAATTCTTAATATGGTTACATATATTAGCAATCAAATATGTAGAGTTTAATAATTAATTGATATTTCAAGCATTTGAAATTTCAGCAGCACACGTAATCTATTTTAAATCCTGAAATTCGTTCTATCTCATTTTCGGCTGACTTAGAAATCATGTCTCTAAATTGACATTGTGAAATTAGTAAAAGGCCAAATACTATTACTAGGTACTAAATTACATGTCCAGCAGTATAACTGGAAATTTACTCTTGGGCATAGATTATGCAACATTTTCAAAGCAAACAGTGTCTGTTTAAATAGACTTTCTTTCACTGCCGTTTTGGTAAATGTCTCTGGTTATGCAGAAGCAGGCATTGTTTGTTACTGTTTCAATTAGTTATAAGATAAAGGAGGGATAAAACTGACCCAGCTAGTATTCCAACCCAAAGACTTTGAATGCTTTCTCTACATTCGCCTAGAACCCCAAGCCGCTATCCATTGCACCAGAGATCCAACCTGATTCAACAAGGTGAACAGAAATTCTCAAATAAAAAGATGAGCTATCAGCGGTTGACCAACTTTATAAAGTGATTTGGAAACTATAAGCAGGGTTCCATTTTGAACATTGAATTGGGGAAAAGATAATCAACATCTCAAACGACATGATACCGTTGCGGTAAGTCTTCTTAACTCTTGTCAAATGGTACACGACCGATGGGTATTTAATGGCTCCATTAAGAGTAACTTGCAATTACTCTAATGGGACTACTCGTTCATTGGATCCTGAAAAGAGCATGTCATTAGAGTACATTTTCTTTAAACAAACCGCCTGAACAGGGACTTGAACCCTGGACCCTCAGATTAAAAGTCTGATGCTCTACCGACTGAGCTATCCAGGCTCTGCAACACTGCAACTAAAAATCAGCTAAAAATGATGTGGACGCACACCAACCTACACTTTAATTCTTAATATGGTTACATATATTAGCAATCAAATATGTAGAGTTTAATAATTAATTGATATTTCAAGCATTTGAAATTTCAGCAGCACACGTAATCTATTTTAAATCCTGAAATTCGTTCTATCTCATTTTCGGCTGACTTAGAAATCATGTCTCTAAATTGACATTGTGAAATTAGTAAAAGGCCAAATACTATTACTAGGTACTAAATTACATGTCCAGCAGTATAACTGGAAATTTACTCTTGGGCATAGATTATGCAACATTTTCAAAGCAAACAGTGTCTGTTTAAATAGACTTTCTTTCACTGCCGTTTTGGTAAATGTCTCTGGTTATGCAGAAGCAGGCATTGTTTGTTACTGTTTCAATTAGTTATAAGATAAAGGAGGGATAAAACTGACCCAGCTAGTATTCCAACCCAAAGACTTTGAATGCTTTCTCTACATTCGCCTAGAACCCCAAGCCGCTATCCATTGCACCAGAGATCCAACCTGATTCAACAAGGTGAACAGAAATTCTCAAATAAAAAGATGAGCTATCAGCGGTTGACCAACTTTATAAAGTGATTTGGAAACTATAAGCAGGGTTCCATTTTGAACATTGAATTGGGGAAAAGATAATCAACATCTCAAACGACATGATACCGTTGCGGTAAGTCTTCTTAACTCTTGTCAAATGGTACACGACCGATGGGTATTTAATGGCTCCATTAAGAGTAACTTGCAATTACTCTAATGGGACTACTCGTTCATTGGATCCTGAAAAGAGCATGTCATTAGAGTACATTTTCTTTAAACAAACCGCCTGAACAGGGACTTGAACCCTGGACCCTCAGATTAAAAGTCTGATGCTCTACCGACTGAGCTATCCAGGCTCTGCAACACTGCAACTAAAAATCAGCTAAAAATGATGTGGACGCACACCAACCTACACTTTAATTCTTAATATGGTTACATATATTAGCAATCAAATATGTAGAGTTTAATAATTAATTGATATTTCAAGCATTTGAAATTTCAGCAGCACACGTAATCTATTTTAAATCCTGAAATTCGTTCTATCTCATTTTCGGCTGACTTAGAAATCATGTCTCTAAATTGACATTGTGAAATTAGTAAAAGGCCAAATACTATTACTAGGTACTAAATTACATGTCCAGCAGTATAACTGGAAATTTACTCTTGGGCATAGATTATGCAACATTTTCAAAGCAAACAGTGTCTGTTTAAATAGACTTTCTTTCACTGCCGTTTTGGTAAATGTCTCTGGTTATGCAGAAGCAGGCATTGTTTGTTACTGTTTCAATTAGTTATAAGATAAAGGAGGGATAAAACTGACCCAGCTAGTATTCCAACCCAAAGACTTTGAATGCTTTCTCTACATTCGCCTAGAACCCCAAGCCGCTATCCATTGCACCAGAGATCCAACCTGATTCAACAAGGTGAACAGAAATTCTCAAATAAAAAGATGAGCTATCAGCGGTTGACCAACTTTATAAAGTGATTTGGAAACTATAAGCAGGGTTCCATTTTGAACATTGAATTGGGGAAAAGATAATCAACATCTCAAACGACATGATACCGTTGCGGTAAGTCTTCTTAACTCTTGTCAAATGGTACACGACCGATGGGTATTTAATGGCTCCATTAAGAGTAACTTGCAATTACTCTAATGGGACTACTCGTTCATTGGATCCTGAAAAGAGCATGTCATTAGAGTACATTTTCTTTAAACAAACCGCCTGAACAGGGACTTGAACCCTGGACCCTCAGATTAAAAGTCTGATGCTCTACCGACTGAGCTATCCAGGCTCTGCAACACTGCAACTAAAAATCAGCTAAAAATGATGTGGACGCACACCAACCTACACTTTAATTCTTAATATGGTTACATATATTAGCAATCAAATATGTAGAGTTTAATAATTAATTGATATTTCAAGCATTTGAAATTTCAGCAGCACACGTAATCTATTTTAAATCCTGAAATTCGTTCTATCTCATTTTCGGCTGACTTAGAAATCATGTCTCTAAATTGACATTGTGAAATTAGTAAAAGGCCAAATACTATTACTAGGTACTAAATTACATGTCCAGCAGTATAACTGGAAATTTACTCTTGGGCATAGATTATGCAACATTTTCAAAGCAAACAGTGTCTGTTTAAATAGACTTTCTTTCACTGCCGTTTTGGTAAATGTCTCTGGTTATGCAGAAGCAGGCATTGTTTGTTACTGTTTCAATTAGTTATAAGATAAAGGAGGGATAAAACTGACCCAGCTAGTATTCCAACCCAAAGACTTTGAATGCTTTCTCTACATTCGCCTAGAACCCCAAGCCGCTATCCATTGCACCAGAGATCCAACCTGATTCAACAAGGTGAACAGAAATTCTCAAATAAAAAGATGAGCTATCAGCGGTTGACCAACTTTATAAAGTGATTTGGAAACTATAAGCAGGGTTCCATTTTGAACATTGAATTGGGGAAAAGATAATCAACATCTCAAACGACATGATACCGTTGCGGTAAGTCTTCTTAACTCTTGTCAAATGGTACACGACCGATGGGTATTTAATGGCTCCATTAAGAGTAACTTGCAATTACTCTAATGGGACTACTCGTTCATTGGATCCTGAAAAGAGCATGTCATTAGAGTACATTTTCTTTAAACAAACCGCCTGAACAGGGACTTGAACCCTGGACCCTCAGATTAAAAGTCTGATGCTCTACCGACTGAGCTATCCAGGCTCTGCAACACTGCAACTAAAAATCAGCTAAAAATGATGTGGACGCACACCAACCTACACTTTAATTCTTAATATGGTTACATATATTAGCAATCAAATATGTAGAGTTTAATAATTAATTGATATTTCAAGCATTTGATATTTCAGCAGCACACGTAATCTATTTTAAATCCTGAAATTCGTTCTATCTCATTTTCGGCTGACTTAGAAATCATGTCTCTAAATTGACATTGTGAAATGAGTAAAAGGCCAAATACTATTACTAGGTACTAAATTACATGTCCAGCAGTATAACTGGAAATTTACTCTTGGGCATAGATTATGCAACATTTTCAAAGCAAACAGTGTCTGTTTAAATAGACTTTCTTTCACTGCCGTTTTGGTAAATGTCTCTGGTTATGCAGAAGCAGGCATTGTTTGTTACTGTTTCAATTAGTTATAAGATAAAGGAGGGATAAAACTGACCCAGCTAGTATTCCAACCCAAAGACTTTGAATGCTTTCTCTACATTCGCCTAGAACCCCAAGCCGCTATCCATTGCACCAGAGATCCAACCTGATTCAACAAGGTGAACAGAAATTCTCAAATAAAAAGATGAGCTATCAGCGGTTGACCAACATTATAAAGTGATTTGGAAACTATAAGCAGGGTTCCATTTTGAACATTGAATTGGGGAAAAGATAATCAACATCTCAAACGACATGATACCGTTGCGGTAAGTCTTCTTAACTCTTGTCAAATGGTACACGACCGATGGGTATTTAATGGCTCCATTAAGAGTAACTTGCAATTACTCTAATGGGACTACTCGTTCATTGGATCCTGAAAAGAGCATGTCATTAGAGTACATTTTCTTTAAACAAACCGCCTGAACAGGGACTTGAACCCTGGACCCTCAGATTAAAAGTCTGATGCTCTACCGACTGAGCTATCCAGGCTCTGCAACACTGCAACTAAAAATCAGCTAAAAATGATGTGGACGCACACCAACCTACACTTTAATTCTTAATATGGTTACATATATTAGCAATCAAATATGTAGAGTTTAATAATTAATTGATATTTCAAGCATTTGAAATTTCAGCAGCACACGTAATCTATTTTAAATCCTGAAATTCGTTCTATCTCATTTTCGGCTGACTTAGAAATCATGTCTCTAAATTGACATTGTGAAATTAGAAAAAGGCCAAATACTATTACTAGGTACTAAATTACATGTCCAGCAGTATAACTGGAAATTTACTCTTGGGCATAGATTATGCAACATTTTCAAAGCAAACAGTGTCTGTTTAAATAGACTTTCTTTCACTGCCGTTTTGGTAAATGTCTCTGGTTATGCAGAAGCAGGCATTGTTTGTTACTGTTTCAATTAACTATAAGATAAAGGAGGGATAAAACTGACCCAGCTAGTATTCCAACCCAAAGACTTTGAATGCTTTCTCTACATTCGCCTAGAACCCCAAGCCGCTATCCATTGCACCAGAGATCCAACCTGATTCAACAAGGTGAACAGAAATTCTCAAATAAAAAGATGAGCTATCAGCGGTTGACCAACTTTATAAAGTGATTTGGAAACTATAAGCAGGGTTCCATTTTGAACATTGAATTGGGGAAAAGATAATCAACATCTCAAACGACATGATACCGTTGCGGTAAGTCTTCTTAACTCTTGTCAAATGGTACACGACCGATGGGTATTTAATGGCTCCATTAAGAGTAACTTGCAATTACTCTAATGGGACTACTCGTTCATTGGATCCTGAAAAGAGCATGTCATTAGAGTACATTTTCTTTAAACAAACCGCCTGAACAGGGACTTGAACCCTGGACCCTCAGATTAAAAGTCTGATGCTCTACCGACTGAGCTATCCAGGCTCTGCAACACTGCAACTAAAAATCAGCTAAAAATGATGTGGACGCACACCAACCTACACTTTAATTCTTAATATGGTTACATATATTAGCAATCAAATATGTAGAGTTTAATAATTAATTGATATTTCAAGCATTTGAAATTTCAGCAGCACACGTAATCTATTTTAAATCCTGAAATTCGTTCTATCTCATTTTCGGCTGACTTAGAAATCATGTCTCTAAATTGACATTGTGAAATTAGTAAAAGGCCAAATACTATTACTAGGTACTAAATTACATGTCCAGCAGTATAACTGGAAATTTACTCTTGGGCATAGATTATGCAACATTTTCAAAGCAAACAGTGTCTGTTTAAATAGACTTTCTTTCACTGCCGTTTTGGTAAATGTCTCTGGTTATGCAGAAGCAGGCATTGTTTGTTACTGTTTCAATTAGTTATAAGATAAAGGAGGGATAAAACTGACCCAGCTAGTATTCCAACCCAAAGACTTTGAATGCTTTCTCTACATTCGCCTAGAACCCCAAGCCGCTATCCATTGCACCAGAGATCCAACCTGATTCAACAAGGTGAACAGAAATTCTCAAATAAAAAGATGAGCTATCAGCGGTTGACCAACTTTATAAAGTGATTTGGAAACTATAAGCAGGGTTCCATTTTGAACATTGAATTGGGGAAAAGATAATCAACATCTCAAACGACATGATACCGTTGCGGTAAGTCTTCTTAACTCTTGTCAAATGGTACACGACCGATGGGTATTTAATGGCTCCATTAAGAGTAACTTGCAATTACTCTAATGGGACTACTCGTTCATTGGATCCTGAAAAGAGCATGTCATTAGAGTACATTTTCTTTAAACAAACCGCATGAACAGGGACTTGAACCCTGGACCCTCAGATTAAAAGTCTGATGCTCTACCGACTGAGCTATCCAGGCTCTGCAACACTGCAACTAAAAATCAGCTAAAAATGATGTGGACGCACACCAACCTACACTTTAATTCTTAATATGGTTACATATATTAGCAATCAAATATGTAGAGTTTAATAATTAATTGATATTTCAAGCATTTGAAATTTCAGCAGCACACGTAATCTATTTTAAATCCTGAAATTCGTTCTATCTCATTTTCGGCTGACTTAGAAATCATGTCTCTAAATTGACATTGTGAAATTAGTAAAAGGCCAAATACTATTACTAGGTACTAAATTACATGTCCAGCAGTATAACTGGAAATTTACTCTTGGGCATAGATTATGCAACATTTTCAAAGCAAACAGTGTCTGTTTAAATAGACTTTCTTTCACTGCCGTTTTGGTAAATGTCTCTGGTTATGCAGAAGCAGGCATTGTTTGTTACTGTTTCAATTAGTTATAAGATAAAGGAGGGATAAAACTGACCCAGCTAGTATTCCAACCCAAAGACTTTGAATGCTTTCTCTACATTCGCCTAGAACCCCAAGCCGCTATCCATTGCACCAGAGATCCAACCTGATTCAACAAGGTGAACAGAAATTCTCAAATAAAAAGATGAGCTATCAGCGGTTGACCAACTTTATAAAGTGATTTGGAAACTATAAGCAGGGTTCCATTTTGAACGTTGAATTGGGGAAAAGATAATCAACATCTCAAACGACATGATACCGTTGCGGTAAGTCTTCTTAACTCTTGTCAAATGGTACACGACCGATGGGTATTTAATGGCTCCATTAAGAGTAACTTGCAATTACTCTAATGGGACTACTCGTTCATTGGATCCTGAAAAGAGCATGTCATTAGAGTACATTTTCTTTAAACAAACCGCCTGAACAGGGACTTGAACCCTGGACCCTCAGATTAAAAGTCTGATGCTCTACCGACTGAGCTATCCAGGCTCTGCAACACTGCAACTAAAAATCAGCTAAAAATGATGTGGACGCACACCAACCTACACTTTAATTCTTAATATGGTTACATATATTAGCAATCAAATATGTAGAGTTTAATAATTAATTGATATTTCAAGCATTTGAAATTTCAGCAGCACACGTAATCTATTTTAAATCCTGAAATTCGTTCTATCTCATTTTCGGCTGACTTAGAAATCATGTCTCTAAATTGACATTGTGAAATTAGTAAAAGGCCAAATACTATTACTAGGTACTAAATTACATGTCCAGCAGTATAACTGGAAATTTACTCTTGGGCATAGATTATGCAACATTTTCAAAGCAAACAGTGTCTGTTTAAATAGACTTTCTTTCACTGCCGTTTTGGTAAATGTCTCTGGTTATGCAGAAGCAGGCATTGTTTGTTACTGTTTCAATTAGATATAAGATAAAGGAGGGATAAAACTGACCCAGCTAGTATTCCAACCCAAAGACTTTGAATGCTTTCTCTACATTCGCCTAGAACCCCAAGCCGCTATCCATTGCACCAGAGATCCAACCTGATTCAACAAGGTGAACAGAAATTCTCAAATAAAAAGATGAGCTATCAGCGGTTGACCAACTTTATAAAGTGATTTGGAAACTATAAGCAGGGTTCCATTTTGAACATTGAATTGGGGAAAAGATAATCAACATCTCAAACGACATGATACCGTTGCGGTAAGTCTTCTTAACTCTTGTCAAATGGTACACGACCGATGGGTATTTAATGGCTCCATTAAGAGTAACTTGCAATTACTCTAATGGGACTACTCGTTCATTGGATCCTGAAAAGAGCATGTCATTAGAGTACATTTTCTTTAAACAAACCGCCTGAACAGGGACTTGAACCCTGGACCCTCAGATTAAAAGTCTGATGCTCTACCGACTGAGCTATCCAGGCTCTGCAACACTGCAACTAAAAATCAGCTAAAAATGATGTGGACGCACACCAACCTACACTTTAATTCTTAATATGGTTACATATATTAGCAATCAAATATGTAGAGTTTAATAATTAATTGATATTTCAAGCATTTGATATTTCAGCAGCACACGTAATCTATTTTAAATCCTGAAATTCGTTCTATCTCATTTTCGGCTGACTTAGAAATCATGTCTCTAAATTGACATTGTGAAATGAGTAAAAGGCCAAATACTATTACTAGGTACTAAATTACATGTCCAGCAGTATAACTGGAAATTTACTCTTGGGCATAGATTATGCAACATTTTCAAAGCAAACAGTGTCTGTTTAAATAGACTTTCTTTCACTGCCGTTTTGGTAAATGTCTCTGGTTATGCAGAAGCAGGCATTGTTTGTTACTGTTTCAATTAGTTATAAGATAAAGGAGGGATAAAACTGACCCAGCTAGTATTCCAACCCAAAGACTTTGAATGCTTTCTCTACATTCGCCTAGAACCCCAAGCCGCTATCCATTGCACCAGAGATCCAACCTGATTCAACAAGGTGAACAGAAATTCTCAAATAAAAAGATGAGCTATCAGCGGTTGACCAACATTATAAAGTGATTTGGAAACTATAAGCAGGGTTCCATTTTGAACATTGAATTGGGGAAAAGATAATCAACATCTCAAACGACATGATACCGTTGCGGTAAGTCTTCTTAACTCTTGTCAAATGGTACACGACCGATGGGTATTTAATGGCTCCATTAAGAGTAACTTGCAATTACTCTAATGGGACTACTCGTTCATTGGATCCTGAAAAGAGCATGTCATTAGAGTACATTTTCTTTAAACAAACCGCCTGAACAGGGACTTGAACCCTGGACCCTCAGATTAAAAGTCTGATGCTCTACCGACTGAGCTATCCAGGCTCTGCAACACTGCAACTAAAAATCAGCTAAAAATGATGTGGACGCACACCAACCTACACTTTAATTCTTAATATGGTTACATATATTAGCAATCAAATATGTAGAGTTTAATAATTAATTGATATTTCAAGCATTTGAAATTTCAGCAGCACACGTAATCTATTTTAAATCCTGAAATTCGTTCTATCTCATTTTCGGCTGACTTAGAAATCATGTCTCTAAATTGACATTGTGAAATTAGAAAAAGGCCAAATACTATTACTAGGTACTAAATTACATGTCCAGCAGTATAACTGGAAATTTACTCTTGGGCATAGATTATGCAACATTTTCAAAGCAAACAGTGTCTGTTTAAATAGACTTTCTTTCACTGCCGTTTTGGTAAATGTCTCTGGTTATGCAGAAGCAGGCATTGTTTGTTACTGTTTCAATTAACTATAAGATAAAGGAGGGATAAAACTGACCCAGCTAGTATTCCAACCCAAAGACTTTGAATGCTTTCTCTACATTCGCCTAGAACCCCAAGCCGCTATCCATTGCACCAGAGATCCAACCTGATTCAACAAGGTGAACAGAAATTCTCAAATAAAAAGATGAGCTATCAGCGGTTGACCAACTTTATAAAGTGATTTGGAAACTATAAGCAGGGTTCCATTTTGAACATTGAATTGGGGAAAAGATAATCAACATCTCAAACGACATGATACCGTTGCGGTAAGTCTTCTTAACTCTTGTCAAATGGTACACGACCGATGGGTATTTAATGGCTCCATTAAGAGTAACTTGCAATTACTCTAATGGGACTACTCGTTCATTGGATCCTGAAAAGAGCATGTCATTAGAGTACATTTTCTTTAAACAAACCGCCTGAACAGGGACTTGAACCCTGGACCCTCAGATTAAAAGTCTGATGCTCTACCGACTGAGCTATCCAGGCTCTGCAACACTGCAACTAAAAATCAGCTAAAAATGATGTGGACGCACACCAACCTACACTTTAATTCTTAATATGGTTACATATATTAGCAATCAAATATGTAGAGTTTAATAATTAATTGATATTTCAAGCATTTGAAATTTCAGCAGCACACGTAATCTATTTTAAATCCTGAAATTCGTTCTATCTCATTTTCGGCTGACTTAGAAATCATGTCTCTAAATTGACATTGTGAAATTAGTAAAAGGCCAAATACTATTACTAGGTACTAAATTACATGTCCAGCAGTATAACTGGAAATTTACTCTTGGGCATAGATTATGCAACATTTTCAAAGCAAACAGTGTCTGTTTAAATAGACTTTCTTTCACTGCCGTTTTGGTAAATGTCTCTGGTTATGCAGAAGCAGGCATTGTTTGTTACTGTTTCAATTAGTTATAAGATAAAGGAGGGATAAAACTGACCCAGCTAGTATTCCAACCCAAAGACTTTGAATGCTTTCTCTACATTCGCCTAGAACCCCAAGCCGCTATCCATTGCACCAGAGATCCAACCTGATTCAACAAGGTGAACAGAAATTCTCAAATAAAAAGATGAGCTATCAGCGGTTGACCAACTTTATAAAGTGATTTGGAAACTATAAGCAGGGTTCCATTTTGAACATTGAATTGGGGAAAAGATAATCAACATCTCAAACGACATGATACCGTTGCGGTAAGTCTTCTTAACTCTTGTCAAATGGTACACGACCGATGGGTATTTAATGGCTCCATTAAGAGTAACTTGCAATTACTCTAATGGGACTACTCGTTCATTGGATCCTGAAAAGAGCATGTCATTAGAGTACATTTTCTTTAAACAAACCGCATGAACAGGGACTTGAACCCTGGACCCTCAGATTAAAAGTCTGATGCTCTACCGACTGAGCTATCCAGGCTCTGCAACACTGCAACTAAAAATCAGCTAAAAATGATGTGGACGCACACCAACCTACACTTTAATTCTTAATATGGTTACATATATTAGCAATCAAATATGTAGAGTTTAATAATTAATTGATATTTCAAGCATTTGAAATTTCAGCAGCACACGTAATCTATTTTAAATCCTGAAATTCGTTCTATCTCATTTTCGGCTGACTTAGAAATCATGTCTCTAAATTGACATTGTGAAATTAGTAAAAGGCCAAATACTATTACTAGGTACTAAATTACATGTCCAGCAGTATAACTGGAAATTTACTCTTGGGCATAGATTATGCAACATTTTCAAAGCAAACAGTGTCTGTTTAAATAGACTTTCTTTCACTGCCGTTTTGGTAAATGTCTCTGGTTATGCAGAAGCAGGCATTGTTTGTTACTGTTTCAATTAGTTATAAGATAAAGGAGGGATAAAACTGACCCAGCTAGTATTCCAACCCAAAGACTTTGAATGCTTTCTCTACATTCGCCTAGAACCCCAAGCCGCTATCCATTGCACCAGAGATCCAACCTGATTCAACAAGGTGAACAGAAATTCTCAAATAAAAAGATGAGCTATCAGCGGTTGACCAACTTTATAAAGTGATTTGGAAACTATAAGCAGGGTTCCATTTTGAACGTTGAATTGGGGAAAAGATAATCAACATCTCAAACGACATGATACCGTTGCGGTAAGTCTTCTTAACTCTTGTCAAATGGTACACGACCGATGGGTATTTAATGGCTCCATTAAGAGTAACTTGCAATTACTCTAATGGGACTACTCGTTCATTGGATCCTGAAAAGAGCATGTCATTAGAGTACATTTTCTTTAAACAAACCGCCTGAACAGGGACTTGAACCCTGGACCCTCAGATTAAAAGTCTGATGCTCTACCGACTGAGCTATCCAGGCTCTGCAACACTGCAACTAAAAATCAGCTAAAAATGATGTGGACGCACACCAACCTACACTTTAATTCTTAATATGGTTACATATATTAGCAATCAAATATGTAGAGTTTAATAATTAATTGATATTTCAAGCATTTGAAATTTCAGCAGCACACGTAATCTATTTTAAATCCTGAAATTCGTTCTATCTCATTTTCGGCTGACTTAGAAATCATGTCTCTAAATTGACATTGTGAAATTAGTAAAAGGCCAAATACTATTACTAGGTACTAAATTACATGTCCAGCAGTATAACTGGAAATTTACTCTTGGGCATAGATTATGCAACATTTTCAAAGCAAACAGTGTCTGTTTAAATAGACTTTCTTTCACTGCCGTTTTGGTAAATGTCTCTGGTTATGCAGAAGCAGGCATTGTTTGTTACTGTTTCAATTAGATATAAGATAAAGGAGGGATAAAACTGACCCAGCTAGTATTCCAACCCAAAGACTTTGAATGCTTTCTCTACATTCGCCTAGAACCCCAAGCCGCTATCCATTGCACCAGAGATCCAACCTGATTCAACAAGGTGAACAGAAATTCTCAAATAAAAAGATGAGCTATCAGCGGTTGACCAACTTTATAAAGTGATTTGGAAACTATAAGCAGGGTTCCATTTTGAACATTGAATTGGGGAAAAGATAATCAACATCTCAAACGACATGATACCGTTGCGGTAAGTCTTCTTAACTCTTGTCAAATGGTACACGACCGATGGGTATTTAATGGCTCCATTAAGAGTAACTTGCAATTACTCTAATGGGACTACTCGTTCATTGGATCCTGAAAAGAGCATGTCATTAGAGTACATTTTCTTTAAACAAACCGCCTGAACAGGGACTTGAACCCTGGACCCTCAGATTAAAAGTCTGATGCTCTACCGACTGAGCTATCCAGGCTCTGCAACACTGCAACTAAAAACCAGCTAAAAATGATGTGGACGCACACCAACCTACACTTTAATTCTTAATATGGTTACATATATTAGCAATCAAATATGTAGAGTTTAATAATTAATTGATATTTCAAGCATTTGAAATTTCAGCAGCACACGTAATCTATTTTAAATCCTGAAATTCGTTCTATCTCATTTTCGGCTGACTTAGAAATCATGTCTCTAAATTGACATTGTGAAATTAGTAAAAGGCCAAATACTATTACTAGGTACTAAATTACATGTCCAGCAGTATAACTGGAAATTTACTCTTGGGCATAGATTATGCAACATTTTCAAAGCAAACAGTGTCTGTTTAAATAGACTTTCTTTCACTGCCGTTTTGGTAAATGTCTCTGGTTATGCAGAAGCAGGCATTGTTTGTTACTGTTTCAATTAGTTATAAGATAAAGGAGGGATAAAACTGACCCAGCTAGTATTCCAACCCAAAGACTTTGAATGCTTTCTCTACATTCGCCTAGAACCCCAAGCCGCTATCCATTGCACCAGAGATCCAACCTGATTCAACAAGGTGAACAGAAATTCTCAAATAAAAAGATGAGCTATCAGCGGTTGACCAACTTTATAAAGTGATTTGGAAACTATAAGCAGGGTTCCATTTTGAACGTTGAATTGGGGAAAAGATAATCAACATCTCAAACGACATGATACCGTTGCGGTAAGTCTTCTTAACTCTTGTCAAATGGTACACGACCGATGGGTATTTAATGGCTCCATTAAGAGTAACTTGCAATTACTCTAATGGGACTACTCGTTCATTGGATCCTGAAAAGAGCATGTCATTAGAGTACATTTTCTTTAAACAAACCGCCTGAACAGGGACTTGAACCCTGGACTCTCAGATTAAAAGTCTGATGCTCTACCGACTGAGCTATCCAGGCTCTGCAACACTGCAACTAAAAATCAGCTAAAAATGATGTGGACGCACACCAACCTACACTTTAATTCTTAATATGGTTACATATATTAGCAATCAAATATGTAGAGTTTAATAATTAATTGATATTTCAAGCATTTGAAATTTCAGCAGCACACGTAATCTATTTTAAATCCTGAAATTCGTTCTATCTCATTTTCGGCTGACTTAGAAATCATGTCTCTAAATTGACATTGTGAAATTAGTAAAAGGCCAAATACTATTACTAGGTACTAAATTACATGTCCAGCAGTATAACTGGAAATTTACTCTTGGGCATAGATTATGCAACATTTTCAAAGCAAACAGTGTCTGTTTAAATAGACTTTCTTTCACTGCCGTTTTGGTAAATGTCTCTGGTTATGCAGAAGCAGGCATTGTTTGTTACTGTTTCAATTAGTTATAAGATAAAGGAGGGATAAAACTGACCCAGCTAGTATTCCAACCCAAAGACTTTGAATGCTTTCTCTACATTCGCCTAGAACCCCAAGCCGCTATCCATTGCACCAGAGATCCAACCTGATTCAACAAGGTGAACAGAAATTCTCAAATAAAAAGATGAGCTATCAGCGGTTGACCAACTTTATAAAGTGATTTGGAAACTATAAGCAGGGTTCCATTTTGAACATTGAATTGGGGAAAAGATAATCAACATCTCAAACGACATGATACCGTTGCGGTAAGTCTTCTTAACTCTTGTCAAATGGTACACGACCGATGGGTATTTAATGGCTCCATTAAGAGTAACTTGCAATTACTCTAATGGGACTACTCGTTCATTGGATCCTGAAAAGAGCATGTCATTAGAGTACATTTTCTTTAAACAAACCGCCTGAACAGGGACTTGAACCCTGGACCCTCAGATTAAAAGTCTGATGCTCTACCGACTGAGCTATCCAGGCTCTGCAACACTGCAACTAAAAATCAGCTAAAAATGATGTGGACGCACACCAACCTACACTTTAATTCTTAATATGGTTACATATATTAGCAATCAAATATGTAGAGTTTAATAATTAATTGATATTTCAAGCATTTGAAATTTCAGCAGCACACGTAATCTATTTTAAATCCTGAAATTCGTTCTATCTCATTTTCGGCTGACTTAGAAATCATGTCTCTAAATTGACATTGTGAAATTAGTAAAAGGCCAAATACTATTACTAGGTACTAAATTACATGTCCAGCAGTATAACTGGAAATTTACTCTTGGGCATAGATTATGCAACATTTTCAAAGCAAACAGTGTCTGTTTAAATAGACTTTCTTTCACTGCCGTTTTGGTAAATGTCTCTGGTTATGCAGAAGCAGGCATTGTTTGTTACTGTTTCAATTAGTTATAAGATAAAGGAGGGATAAAACTGACCCAGCTAGTATTCCAACCCAAAGACTTTGAATGCTTTCTCTACATTCGCCTAGAACCCCAAGCCGCTATCCATTGCACCAGAGATCCAACCTGATTCAACAAGGTGAACAGAAATTCTCAAATAAAAAGATGAGCTATCAGCGGTTGACCAACTTTATAAAGTGATTTGGAAACTATAAGCAGGGTTCCATTTTGAACATTGAATTGGGGAAAAGATAATCAACATCTCAAACGACATGATACCGTTGCGGTAAGTCTTCTTAACTCTTGTCAAATGGTACACGACCGATGGGTATTTAATGGCTCCATTAAGAGTAACTTGCAATTACTCTAATGGGACTACTCGTTCATTGGATCCTGAAAAGAGCATGTCATTAGAGTACATTTTCTTTAAACAAACCGCCTGAACAGGGACTTGAACCCTGGACCCTCAGATTAAAAGTCTGATGCTCTACCGACTGAGCTATCCAGGCTCTGCAACACTGCAACTAAAAATCAGCTAAAAATGATGTGGACGCACACCAACCTACACTTTAATTCTTAATATGGTTACATATATTAGCAATCAAATATGTAGAGTTTAATAATTAATTGATATTTCAAGCATTTGAAATTTCAGCAGCACACGTAATCTATTTTAAATCCTGAAATTCGTTCTATCTCATTTTCGGCTGACTTAGAAATCATGTCTCTAAATTGACATTGTGAAATTAGTAAAAGGCCAAATACTATTACTAGGTACTAAATTACATGTCCAGCAGTATAACTGGAAATTTACTCTTGGGCATAGATTATGCAACATTTTCAAAGCAAACAGTGTCTGTTTAAATAGACTTTCTTTCACTGCCGTTTTGGTAAATGTCTCTGGTTATGCAGAAGCAGGCATTGTTTGTTACTGTTTCAATTAGTTATAAGATAAAGGAGGGATAAAACTGACCCAGCTAGTATTCCAACCCAAAGACTTTGAATGCTTTCTCTACATTCGCCTAGAACCCCAAGCCGCTATCCATTGCACCAGAGATCCAACCTGATTCAACAAGGTGAACAGAAATTCTCAAATAAAAAGATGAGCTATCAGCGGTTGACCAACTTTATAAAGTGATTTGGAAACTATAAGCAGGGTTCCATTTTGAACATTGAATTGGGGAAAAGATAATCAACATCTCAAACGACATGATACCGTTGCGGTAAGTCTTCTTAACTCTTGTCAAATGGTACACGACCGATGGGTATTTAATGGCTCCATTAAGAGTAACTTGCAATTACTCTAATGGGACTACTCGTTCATTGGATCCTGAAAAGAGCATGTCATTAGAGTACATTTTCTTTAAACAAACCGCCTGAACAGGGACTTGAACCCTGGACCCTCAGATTAAAAGTCTGATGCTCTACCGACTGAGCTATCCAGGCTCTGCAACACTGCAACTAAAAACCAGCTAAAAATGATGTGGACGCACACCAACCTACACTTTAATTCTTAATATGGTTACATATATTAGCAATCAAATATGTAGAGTTTAATAATTAATTGATATTTCAAGCATTTGAAATTTCAGCAGCACACGTAATCTATTTTAAATCCTGAAATTCGTTCTATCTCATTTTCGGCTGACTTAGAAATCATGTCTCTAAATTGACATTGTGAAATTAGTAAAAGGCCAAATACTATTACTAGGTACTAAATTACATGTCCAGCAGTATAACTGGAAATTTACTCTTGGGCATAGATTATGCAACATTTTCAAAGCAAACAGTGTCTGTTTAAATAGACTTTCTTTCACTGCCGTTTTGGTAAATGTCTCTGGTTATGCAGAAGCAGGCATTGTTTGTTACTGTTTCAATTAGTTATAAGATAAAGGAGGGATAAAACTGACCCAGCTAGTATTCCAACCCAAAGACTTTGAATGCTTTCTCTACATTCGCCTAGAACCCCAAGCCGCTATCCATTGCACCAGAGATCCAACCTGATTCAACAAGGTGAACAGAAATTCTCAAATAAAAAGATGAGCTATCAGCGGTTGACCAACTTTATAAAGTGATTTGGAAACTATAAGCAGGGTTCCATTTTGAACGTTGAATTGGGGAAAAGATAATCAACATCTCAAACGACATGATACCGTTGCGGTAAGTCTTCTTAACTCTTGTCAAATGGTACACGACCGATGGGTATTTAATGGCTCCATTAAGAGTAACTTGCAATTACTCTAATGGGACTACTCGTTCATTGGATCCTGAAAAGAGCATGTCATTAGAGTACATTTTCTTTAAACAAACCGCCTGAACAGGGACTTGAACCCTGGACCCTCAGATTAAAAGTCTGATGCTCTACCGACTGAGCTATCCAGGCTCTGCAACACTGCAACTAAAAATCAGCTAAAAATGATGTGGACGCACACCAACCTACACTTTAATTCTTAATATGGTTACATATATTAGCAATCAAATATGTAGAGTTTAATAATTAATTGATATTTCAAGCATTTGAAATTTCAGCAGCACACGTAATCTATTTTAAATCCTGAAATTCGTTCTATCTCATTTTCGGCTGACTTAGAAATCATGTCTCTAAATTGACATTGTGAAATTAGTAAAAGGCCAAATACTATTACTAGGTACTAAATTACATGTCCAGCAGTATAACTGGAAATTTACTCTTGGGCATAGATTATGCAACATTTTCAAAGCAAACAGTGTCTGTTTAAATAGACTTTCTTTCACTGCCGTTTTGGTAAATGTCTCTGGTTATGCAGAAGCAGGCATTGTTTGTTACTGTTTCAATTAGTTATAAGATAAAGGAGGGATAAAACTGACCCAGCTAGTATTCCAACCCAAAGACTTTGAATGCTTTCTCTACATTCGCCTAGAACCCCAAGCCGCTATCCATTGCACCAGAGATCCAACCTGATTCAACAAGGTGAACAGAAATTCTCAAATAAAAAGATGAGCTATCAGCGGTTGACCAACTTTATAAAGTGATTTGGAAACTATAAGCAGGGTTCCATTTTGAACATTGAATTGGGGAAAAGATAATCAACATCTCAAACGACATGATACCGTTGCGGTAAGTCTTCTTAACTCTTGTCAAATGGTACACGACCGATGGGTATTTAATGGCTCCATTAAGAGTAACTTGCAATTACTCTAATGGGACTACTCGTTCATTGGATCCTGAAAAGAGCATGTCATTAGAGTACATTTTCTTTAAACAAACCGCCTGAACAGGGACTTGAACCCTGGACCCTCAGATTAAAAGTCTGATGCTCTACCGACTGAGCTATCCAGGCTCTGCAACACTGCAACTAAAAACCAGCTAAAAATGATGTGGACGCACACCAACCTACACTTTAATTCTTAATATGGTTACATATATTAGCAATCAAATATGTAGAGTTTAATAATTAATTGATATTTCAAGCATTTGAAATTTCAGCAGCACACGTAATCTATTTTAAATCCTGAAATTCGTTCTATCTCATTTTCGGCTGACTTAGAAATCATGTCTCTAAGTTGACATTGTGAAATTAGTAAAAGGCCAAATACTATTACTAGGTACTAAATTACATGTCCAGCAGTATAACTGGAAATTTACTCTTGGGCATAGATTATGCAACATTTTCAAAGCAAACAGTGTCTGTTTAAATAGACTTTCTTTCACTGCCGTTTTGGTAAATGTCTCTGGTTATGCAGAAGCAGGCATTGTTTGTTACTGTTTCAATTAGTTATAAGATAAAGGAGGGATAAAACTGACCCAGCTAGTATTCCAACCCAAAGACTTTGAATGCTTTCTCTACATTCGCCTAGAACCCCAAGCCGCTATCCATTGCACCAGAGATCCAACCTGATTCAACAAGGTGAACAGAAATTCTCAAATAAAAAGATGAGCTATCAGCGGTTGACCAACTTTATAAAGTGATTTGGAAACTATAAGCAGGGTTCCATTTTGAACATTGAATTGGGGAAAAGATAATCAACATCTCAAACGACATGATACCGTTGCGGTAAGTCTTCTTAACTCTTGTCAAATGGTACACGACCGATGGGTATTTAATGGCTCCATTAAGAGTAACTTGCAATTACTCTAATGGGACTACTCGTTCATTGGATCCTGAAAAGAGCATGTCATTAGAGTACATTTTCTTTAAACAAACCGCCTGAACAGGGACTTGAACCCTGGACCCTCAGATTAAAAGTCTGATGCTCTACCGACTGAGCTATCCAGGCTCTGCAACACTGCAACTAAAAATCAGCTAAAAATGATGTGGACGCACACCAACCTACACTTTAATTCTTAATATGGTTACATATATTAGCAATCAAATATGTAGAGTTTAATAATTAATTGATATTTCAAGCATTTGAAATTTCAGCAGCACACGTAATCTATTTTAAATCCTGAAATTCGTTCTATCTCATTTTCGGCTGACTTAGAAATCATGTCTCTAAATTGACATTGTGAAATTAGTAAAAGGCCAAATACTATTACTAGGTACTAAATTACATGTCCAGCAGTATAACTGGAAATTTACTCTTGGGCATAGATTATGCAACATTTTCAAAGCAAACAGTGTCTGTTTAAATAGACTTTCTTTCACTGCCGTTTTGGTAAATGTCTCTGGTTATGCAGAAGCAGGCATTGTTTGTTACTGTTTCAATTAGTTATAAGATAAAGGAGGGATAAAACTGACCCAGCTAGTATTCCAACCCAAAGACTTTGAATGCTTTCTCTACATTCGCCTAGAACCCCAAGCCGCTATCCATTGCACCAGAGATCCAACCTGATTCAACAAGGTGAACAGAAATTCTCAAATAAAAAGATGAGCTATCAGCGGTTGACCAACTTTATAAAGTGATTTGGAAACTATAAGCAGGGTTCCATTTTGAACATTGAATTGGGGAAAAGATAATCAACATCTCAAACGACATGATACCGTTGCGGTAAGTCTTCTTAACTCTTGTCAAATGGTACACGACCGATGGGTATTTAATGGCTCCATTAAGAGTAACTTGCAATTACTCTAATGGGACTACTCGTTCATTGGATCCTGAAAAGAGCATGTCATTAGAGTACATTTTCTTTAAACAAACCGCCTGAACAGGGACTTGAACCCTGGACCCTCAGATTAAAAGTCTGATGCTCTACCGACTGAGCTATCCAGGCTCTGCAACACTGCAACTAAAAATCAGCTAAAAATGATGTGGACGCACACCAACCTACACTTTAATTCTTAATATGGTTACATATATTAGCAATCAAATATGTAGAGTTTAATAATTAATTGATATTTCAAGCATTTGAAATTTCAGCAGCACACGTAATCTATTTTAAATCCTGAAATTCGTTCTATCTCATTTTCGGCTGACTTAGAAATCATGTCTCTAAATTGACATTGTGAAATTAGTAAAAGGCCAAATACTATTACTAGGTACTAAATTACATGTCCAGCAGTATAACTGGAAATTTACTCTTGGGCATAGATTATGCAACATTTTCAAAGCAAACAGTGTCTGTTTAAATAGACTTTCTTTCACTGCCGTTTTGGTAAATGTCTCTGGTTATGCAGAAGCAGGCATTGTTTGTTACTGTTTCAATTAGTTATAAGATAAAGGAGGGATAAAACTGACCCAGCTAGTATTCCAACCCAAAGACTTTGAATGCTTTCTCTACATTCGCCTAGAACCCCAAGCCGCTATCCATTGCACCAGAGATCCAACCTGATTCAACAAGGTGAACAGAAATTCTCAAATAAAAAGATGAGCTATCAGCGGTTGACCAACTTTATAAAGTGATTTGGAAACTATAAGCAGGGTTCCATTTTGAACATTGAATTGGGGAAAAGATAATCAACATCTCAAACGACATGATACCGTTGCGGTAAGTCTTCTTAACTCTTGTCAAATGGTACACGACCGATGGGTATTTAATGGCTCCATTAAGAGTAACTTGCAATTACTCTAATGGGACTACTCGTTCATTGGATCCTGAAAAGAGCATGTCATTAGAGTACATTTTCTTTAAACAAACCGCCTGAACAGGGACTTGAACCCTGGACCCTCAGATTAAAAGTCTGATGCTCTACCGACTGAGCTATCCAGGCTCTGCAACACTGCAACTAAAAATCAGCTAAAAATGATGTGGACGCACACCAACCTACACTTTAATTCTTAATATGGTTACATATATTAGCAATCAAATATGTAGAGTTTAATAATTAATTGATATTTCAAGCATTTGAAATTTCAGCAGCACACGTAATCTATTTTAAATCCTGAAATTCGTTCTATCTCATTTTCGGCTGACTTAGAAATCATGTCTCTAAATTGACATTGTGAAATTAGTAAAAGGCCAAATAATATTACTAGGTACTAAATTACATGTCCAGCAGTATAACTGGAAATTTACTCTTGGGCATAGATTATGCAACATTTTCAAAGCAAACAGTGTCTGTTTAAATAGACTTTCTTTCACTGCCGTTTTGGTAAATGTCTCTGGTTATGCAGAAGCAGGCATTGTTTGTTACTGTTTCAATTAGTTATAAGATAAAGGAGGGATAAAACTGACCCAGCTAGTATTCCAACCCAAAGACTTTGAATGCTTTCTCTACATTCGCCTAGAACCCCAAGCCGCTATCCATTGCACCAGAGATCCAACCTGATTCAACAAGGTGAACAGAAATTCTCAAATAAAAAGATGAGCTATCAGCGGTTGACCAACTTTATAAAGTGATTTGGAAACTATAAGCAGGGTTCCATTTTGAACATTGAATTGGGGAAAAGATAATCAACATCTCAAACGACATGATACCGTTGCGGTAAGTCTTCTTAACTCTTGTCAAATGGTACACGACCGATGGGTATTTAATGGCTCCATTAAGAGTAACTTGCAATTACTCTAATGGGACTACTCGTTCATTGGATCCTGAAAAGAGCATGTCATTAGAGTACATTTTCTTTAAACAAACCGCCTGAACAGGGACTTGAACCCTGGACCCTCAGATTAAAAGTCTGATGCTCTACCGACTGAGCTATCCAGGCTCTGCAACACTGCAACTAAAAATCAGCTAAAAATGATGTGGACGCACACCAACCTACACTTTAATTCTTAATATGGTTACATATATTAGCAATCAAATATGTAGAGTTTAATAATTAATTGATATTTCAAGCATTTGAAATATCAGCAGCACACGTAATCTATTTTAAATCCTGAAATTCGTTCTATCTCATTTTCGGCTGACTTAGAAATCATGTCTCTAAATTGACATTGTGAAATTAGTAAAAGGCCAAATACTATTACTAGGTACTAAATTACATGTCCAGCAGTATAACTGGAAATTTACTCTTGGGCATAGATTATGCAACATTTTCAAAGCAAACAGTGTCTGTTTAAATAGACTTTCTTTCACTGCCGTTTTGGTAAATGTCTCTGGTTATGCAGAAGCAGGCATTGTTTGTTACTGTTTCAATTAGTTATAAGATAAAGGAGGGATAAAACTGACCCAGCTAGTATTCCAACCCAAAGACTTTGAATGCTTTCTCTACATTCGCCTAGAACCCCAAGCCGCTATCCATTGCACCAGAGATCCAACCTGATTCAACAAGGTGAACAGAAATTCTCAAATAAAAAGATGAGCTATCAGCGGTTGACCAACTTTATAAAGTGATTTGGAAACTATAAGCAGGGTTCCATTTTGAACATTGAATTGGGGAAAAGATAATCAACATCTCAAACGACATGATACCGTTGCGGTAAGTCTTCTTAACTCTTGTCAAATGGTACACGACCGATGGGTATTTAATGGCTCCATTAAGAGTAACTTGCAATTACTCTAATGGGACTACTCGTTCATTGGATCCTGAAAAGAGCATGTCATTAGAGTACATTTTCTTTAAACAAACCGCCTGAACAGGGACTTGAACCCTGGACCCTCAGATTAAAAGTCTGATGCTCTACCGACTGAGCTATCCAGGCTCTGCAACACTGCAACTAAAAACCAGCTAAAAATGATGTGGACGCACACCAACCTACACTTTAATTCTTAATATGGTTACATATATTAGCAATCAAATATGTAGAGTTTAATAATTAATTGATATTTCAAGCATTTGAAATTTCAGCAGCACACGTAATCTATTTTAAATCCTGAAATTCGTTCTATCTCATTTTCGGCTGACTTAGAAATCATGTCTCTAAATTGACATTGTGAAATTAGTAAAAGGCCAAATACTATTACTAGGTACTAAATTACATGTCCAGCAGTATAACTGGAAATTTACTCTTGGGCATAGATTATGCAACATTTTCAAAGCAAACAGTGTCTGTTTAAATAGACTTTCTTTCACTGCCGTTTTGGTAAATGTCTCTGGTTATGCAGAAGCAGGCATTGTTTGTTACTGTTTCAATTAGTTATAAGATAAAGGAGGGATAAAACTGACCCAGCTAGTATTCCAACCCAAAGACTTTGAATGCTTTCTCTACATTCGCCTAGAACCCCAAGCCGCTATCCATTGCACCAGAGATCCAACCTGATTCAACAAGGTGAACAGAAATTCTCAAATAAAAAGATGAGCTATCAGCGGTTGACCAACTTTATAAAGTGATTTGGAAACTATAAGCAGGGTTCCATTTTGAACGTTGAATTGGGGAAAAGATAATCAACATCTCAAACGACATGATACCGTTGCGGTAAGTCTTCTTAACTCTTGTCAAATGGTACACGACCGATGGGTATTTAATGGCTCCATTAAGAGTAACTTGCAATTACTCTAATGGGACTACTCGTTCATTGGATCCTGAAAAGAGCATGTCATTAGAGTACATTTTCTTTAAACAAACCGCCTGAACAGGGACTTGAACCCTGGACCCTCAGATTAAAAGTCTGATGCTCTACCGACTGAGCTATCCAGGCTCTGCAACACTGCAACTAAAAATCAGCTAAAAATGATGTGGACGCACACCAACCTACACTTTAATTCTTAATATGGTTACATATATTAGCAATCAAATATGTAGAGTTTAATAATTAATTGATATTTCAAGCATTTGAAATTTCAGCAGCACACGTAATCTATTTTAAATCCTGAAATTCGTTCTATCTCATTTTCGGCTGACTTAGAAATCATGTCTCTAAATTGACATTGTGAAATTAGTAAAAGGCCAAATACTATTACTAGGTACTAAATTACATGTCCAGCAGTATAACTGGAAATTTACTCTTGGGCATAGATTATGCAACATTTTCAAAGCAAACAGTGTCTGTTTAAATAGACTTTCTTTCACTGCCGTTTTGGTAAATGTCTCTGGTTATGCAGAAGCAGGCATTGTTTGTTACTGTTTCAATTAGTTATAAGATAAAGGAGGGATAAAACTGACCCAGCTAGTATTCCAACCCAAAGACTTTGAATGCTTTCTCTACATTCGCCTAGAACCCCAAGCCGCTATCCATTGCACCAGAGATCCAACCTGATTCAACAAGGTGAACAGAAATTCTCAAATAAAAAGATGAGCTATCAGCGGTTGACCAACTTTATAAAGTGATTTGGAAACTATAAGCAGGGTTCCATTTTGAACATTGAATTGGGGAAAAGATAATCAACATCTCAAACGACATGATACCGTTGCGGTAAGTCTTCTTAACTCTTGTCAAATGGTACACGACCGATGGGTATTTAATGGCTCCATTAAGAGTAACTTGCAATTACTCTAATGGGACTACTCGTTCATTGGATCCTGAAAAGAGCATGTCATTAGAGTACATTTTCTTTAAACAAACCGCCTGAACAGGGACTTGAACCCTGGACCCTCAGATTAAAAGTCTGATGCTCTACCGACTGAGCTATCCAGGCTCTGCAACACTGCAACTAAAAACCAGCTAAAAATGATGTGGACGCACACCAACCTACACTTTAATTCTTAATATGGTTACATATATTAGCAATCAAATATGTAGAGTTTAATAATTAATTGATATTTCAAGCATTTGAAATTTCAGCAGCACACGTAATCTATTTTAAATCCTGAAATTCGTTCTATCTCATTTTCGGCTGACTTAGAAATCATGTCTCTAAATTGACATTGTGAAATTAGTAAAAGGCCAAATACTATTACTAGGTACTAAATTACATGTCCAGCAGTATAACTGGAAATTTACTCTTGGGCATAGATTATGCAACATTTTCAAAGCAAACAGTGTCTGTTTAAATAGACTTTCTTTCACTGCCGTTTTGGTAAATGTCTCTGGTTATGCAGAAGCAGGCATTGTTTGTTACTGTTTCAATTAGTTATAAGATAAAGGAGGGATAAAACTGACCCAGCTAGTATTCCAACCCAAAGACTTTGAATGCTTTCTCTACATTCGCCTAGAACCCCAAGCCGCTATCCATTGCACCAGAGATCCAACCTGATTCAACAAGGTGAACAGAAATTCTCAAATAAAAAGATGAGCTATCAGCGGTTGACCAACTTTATAAAGTGATTTGGAAACTATAAGCAGGGTTCCATTTTGAACGTTGAATTGGGGAAAAGATAATCAACATCTCAAACGACATGATACCGTTGCGGTAAGTCTTCTTAACTCTTGTCAAATGGTACACGACCGATGGGTATTTAATGGCTCCATTAAGAGTAACTTGCAATTACTCTAATGGGACTACTCGTTCATTGGATCCTGAAAAGAGCATGTCATTAGAGTACATTTTCTTTAAACAAACCGCCTGAACAGGGACTTGAACCCTGGACCCTCAGATTAAAAGTCTGATGCTCTACCGACTGAGCTATCCAGGCTCTGCAACACTGCAACTAAAAATCAGCTAAAAATGATGTGGACGCACACCAACCTACACTTTAATTCTTAATATGGTTACATATATTAGCAATCAAATATGTAGAGTTTAATAATTAATTGATATTTCAAGCATTTGAAATTTCAGCAGCACACGTAATCTATTTTAAATCCTGAAATTCGTTCTATCTCATTTTCGGCTGACTTAGAAATCATGTCTCTAAATTGACATTGTGAAATTAGTAAAAGGCCAAATACTATTACTAGGTACTAAATTACATGTCCAGCAGTATAACTGGAAATTTACTCTTGGGCATAGATTATGCAACATTTTCAAAGCAAACAGTGTCTGTTTAAATAGACTTTCTTTCACTGCCGTTTTGGTAAATGTCTCTGGTTATGCAGAAGCAGGCATTGTTTGTTACTGTTTCAATTAGTTATAAGATAAAGGAGGGATAAAACTGACCCAGCTAGTATTCCAACCCAAAGACTTTGAATGCTTTCTCTACATTCGCCTAGAACCCCAAGCCGCTATCTATTGCACCAGAGATCCAACCTGATTCAACAAGGTGAACAGAAATTCTCAAATAAAAAGATGAGCTATCAGCGGTTGACCAACTTTATAAAGTGATTTGGAAACTATAAGCAGGGTTCCATTTTGAACATTGAATTGGGGAAAAGATAATCAACATCTCAAACGACATGATACCGTTGCGGTAAGTCTTCTTAACTCTTGTCAAATGGTACACGACCGATGGGTATTTAATGGCTCCATTAAGAGTAACTTGCAATTACTCTAATGGGACTACTCGTTCATTGGATCCTGAAAAGAGCATGTCATTAGAGTACATTTTCTTTAAACAAACCGCCTGAACAGGGACTTGAACCCTGGACCCTCAGATTAAAAGTCTGATGCTCTACCGACTGAGCTATCCAGGCTCTGCAACACTGCAACTAAAAACCAGCTAAAAATGATGTGGACGCACACCAACCTACACTTTAATTCTTAATATGGTTACATATATTAGCAATCAAATATGTAGAGTTTAATAATTAATTGATATTTCAAGCATTTGAAATTTCAGCAGCACACGTAATCTATTTTAAATCCTGAAATTCGTTCTATCTCATTTTCGGCTGACTTAGAAATCATGTCTCTAAATTGACATTGTGAAATTAGTAAAAGGCCAAATACTATTACTAGGTACTAAATTACATGTCCAGCAGTATAACTGGAAATTTACTCTTGGGCATAGATTATGCAACATTTTCAAAGCAAACAGTGTCTGTTTAAATAGACTTTCTTTCACTGCCGTTTTGGTAAATGTCTCTGGTTATGCAGAAGCAGGCATTGTTTGTTACTGTTTCAATTAGTTATAAGATAAAGGAGGGATAAAACTGACCCAGCTAGTATTCCAACCCAAAGACTTTGAATGCTTTCTCTACATTCGCCTAGAACCCCAAGCCGCTATCCATTGCACCAGAGATCCAACCTGATTCAACAAGGTGAACAGAAATTCTCAAATAAAAAGATGAGCTATCAGCGGTTGACCAACTTTATAAAGTGATTTGGAAACTATAAGCAGGGTTCCATTTTGAACATTGAATTGGGGAAAAGATAATCAACATCTCAAACGACATGATACCGTTGCGGTAAGTCTTCTTAACTCTTGTCAAATGGTACACGACCGATGGGTATTTAATGGCTCCATTAAGAGTAACTTGCAATTACTCTAATGGGACTACTCGTTCATTGGATCCTGAAAAGAGCATGTCATTAGAGTACATTTTCTTTAAACAAACCGCCTAAACAGGGACTTGAACCCTGGACCCTCAGATTAAAAGTCTGATGCTCTACCGACTGAGCTATCCAGGCTCTGCAACACTGCAACTAAAAATCAGCTAAAAATGATGTGGACGCACACCAACCTACACTTTAATTCTTAATATGGTTACATATATTAGCAATCAAATATGTAGAGTTTAATAATTAATTGATATTTCAAGCATTTGAAATTTCAGCAGCACACGTAATCTATTTTAAATCCTGAAATTCGTTCTATCTCATTTTCGGCTGACTTAGAAATCATGTCTCTAAATTGACATTGTGAAATTAGTAAAAGGCCAAATACTATTACTAGGTACTAAATTACATGTCCAGCAGTATAACTGGAAATTTACTCTTGGGCATAGATTATGCAACATTTTCAAAGCAAACAGTGTCTGTTTAAATAGACTTTCTTTCACTGCCGTTTTGGTAAATGTCTCTGGTTATGCAGAAGCAGGCATTGTTTGTTACTGTTTCAATTAGTTATAAGATAAAGGAGGGATAAAACTGACCCAGCTAGTATTCCAACCCAAAGACTTTGAATGCTTTCTCTACATTCGCCTAGAACCCCAAGCCGCTATCCATTGCACCAGAGATCCAACCTGATTCAACAAGGTGAACAGAAATTCTCAAATAAAAAGATGAGCTATCAGCGGTTGACCAACATTATAAAGTGATTTGGAAACTATAAGCAGGGTTCCATTTTGAACATTGAATTGGGGAAAAGATAATCAACATCTCAAACGACATGATACCGTTGCGGTAAGTCTTCTTAACTCTTGTCAAATGGTACACGACCGATGGGTATTTAATGGCTCCATTAAGAGTAACTTGCAATTACTCTAATGGGACTACTCGTTCATTGGATCCTGAAAAGAGCATGTCATTAGAGTACATTTTCTTTAAACAAACCGCCTGAACAGGGACTTGAACCCTGGACCCTCAGATTAAAAGTCTGATGCTCTACCGACTGAGCTATCCAGGCTCTGCAACACTGCAACTAAAAATCAGCTAAAAATGATGTGGACGCACACCAACCTACACTTTAATTCTTAATATGGTTACATATATTAGCAATCAAATATGTAGAGTTTAATAATTAATTGATATTTCAAGCATTTGAAATTTCAGCAGCACACGTAATCTATTTTAAATCCTGAAATTCGTTCTATCTCATTTTCGGCTGACTTAGAAATCATGTCTCTAAATTGACATTGTGAAATTAGAAAAAGGCCAAATACTATTACTAGGTACTAAATTACATGTCCAGCAGTATAACTGGAAATTTACTCTTGGGCATAGATTATGCAACATTTTCAAAGCAAACAGTGTCTGTTTAAATAGACTTTCTTTCACTGCCGTTTTGGTAAATGTCTCTGGTTATGCAGAAGCAGGCATTGTTTGTTACTGTTTCAATTAACTATAAGATAAAGGAGGGATAAAACTGACCCAGCTAGTATTCCAACCCAAAGACTTTGAATGCTTTCTCTACATTCGCCTAGAACCCCAAGCCGCTATCCATTGCACCAGAGATCCAACCTGATTCAACAAGGTGAACAGAAATTCTCAAATAAAAAGATGAGCTATCAGCGGTTGACCAACTTTATAAAGTGATTTGGAAACTATAAGCAGGGTTCCATTTTGAACATTGAATTGGGGAAAAGATAATCAACATCTCAAACGACATGATACCGTTGCGGTAAGTCTTCTTAACTCTTGTCAAATGGTACACGACCGATGGGTATTTAATGGCTCCATTAAGAGTAACTTGCAATTACTCTAATGGGACTACTCGTTCATTGGATCCTGAAAAGAGCATGTCATTAGAGTACATTTTCTTTAAACAAACCGCCTGAACAGGGACTTGAACCCTGGACCCTCAGATTAAAAGTCTGATGCTCTACCGACTGAGCTATCCAGGCTCTGCAACACTGCAACTAAAAATCAGCTAAAAATGATGTGGACGCACACCAACCTACACTTTAATTCTTAATATGGTTACATATATTAGCAATCAAATATGTAGAGTTTAATAATTAATTGATATTTCAAGCATTTGAAATTTCAGCAGCACACGTAATCTATTTTAAATCCTGAAATTCGTTCTATCTCATTTTCGGCTGACTTAGAAATCATGTCTCTAAATTGACATTGTGAAATTAGTAAAAGGCCAAATACTATTACTAGGTACTAAATTACATGTCCAGCAGTATAACTGGAAATTTACTCTTGGGCATAGATTATGCAACATTTTCAAAGCAAACAGTGTCTGTTTAAATAGACTTTCTTTCACTGCCGTTTTGGTAAATGTCTCTGGTTATGCAGAAGCAGGCATTGTTTGTTACTGTTTCAATTAGTTATAAGATAAAGGAGGGATAAAACTGACCCAGCTAGTATTCCAACCCAAAGACTTTGAATGCTTTCTCTACATTCGCCTAGAACCCCAAGCCGCTATCCATTGCACCAGAGATCCAACCTGATTCAACAAGGTGAACAGAAATTCTCAAATAAAAAGATGAGCTATCAGCGGTTGACCAACTTTATAAAGTGATTTGGAAACTATAAGCAGGGTTCCATTTTGAACATTGAATTGGGGAAAAGATAATCAACATCTCAAACGACATGATACCGTTGCGGTAAGTCTTCTTAACTCTTGTCAAATGGTACACGACCGATGGGTATTTAATGGCTCCATTAAGAGTAACTTGCAATTACTCTAATGGGACTACTCGTTCATTGGATCCTGAAAAGAGCATGTCATTAGAGTACATTTTCTTTAAACAAACCGCCTGAACAGGGACTTGAACCCTGGACCCTCAGATTAAAAGTCTGATGCTCTACCGACTGAGCTATCCAGGCTCTGCAACACTGCAACTAAAAACCAGCTAAAAATGATGTGGACGCACACCAACCTACACTTTAATTCTTAATATGGTTACATATATTAGCAATCAAATATGTAGAGTTTAATAATTAATTGATATTTCAAGCATTTGAAATTTCAGCAGCACACGTAATCTATTTTAAATCCTGAAATTCGTTCTATCTCATTTTCGGCTGACTTAGAAATCATGTCTCTAAATTGACATTGTGAAATTAGTAAAAGGCCAAATACTATTACTAGGTACTAAATTACATGTCCAGCAGTATAACTGGAAATTTACTCTTGGGCATAGATTATGCAACATTTTCAAAGCAAACAGTGTCTGTTTAAATAGACTTTCTTTCACTGCCGTTTTGGTAAATGTCTCTGGTTATGCAGAAGCAGGCATTGTTTGTTACTGTTTCAATTAGTTATAAGATAAAGGAGGGATAAAACTGACCCAGCTAGTATTCCAACCCAAAGACTTTGAATGCTTTCTCTACATTCGCCTAGAACCCCAAGCCGCTATCCATTGCACCAGAGATCCAACCTGATTCAACAAGGTGAACAGAAATTCTCAAATAAAAAGATGAGCTATCAGCGGTTGACCAACTTTATAAAGTGATTTGGAAACTATAAGCAGGGTTCCATTTTGAACGTTGAATTGGGGAAAAGATAATCAACATCTCAAACGACATGATACCGTTGCGGTAAGTCTTCTTAACTCTTGTCAAATGGTACACGACCGATGGGTATTTAATGGCTCCATTAAGAGTAACTTGCAATTACTCTAATGGGACTACTCGTTCATTGGATCCTGAAAAGAGCATGTCATTAGAGTACATTTTCTTTAAACAAACCGCCTGAACAGGGACTTGAACCCTGGACCCTCAGATTAAAAGTCTGATGCTCTACCGACTGAGCTATCCAGGCTCTGCAACACTGCAACTAAAAATCAGCTAAAAATGATGTGGACGCACACCAACCTACACTTTAATTCTTAATATGGTTACATATATTAGCAATCAAATATGTAGAGTTTAATAATTAATTGATATTTCAAGCATTTGAAATTTCAGCAGCACACGTAATCTATTTTAAATCCTGAAATTCGTTCTATCTCATTTTCGGCTGACTTAGAAATCATGTCTCTAAATTGACATTGTGAAATTAGTAAAAGGCCAAATACTATTACTAGGTACTAAATTACATGTCCAGCAGTATAACTGGAAATTTACTCTTGGGCATAGATTATGCAACATTTTCAAAGCAAACAGTGTCTGTTTAAATAGACTTTCTTTCACTGCCGTTTTGGTAAATGTCTCTGGTTATGCAGAAGCAGGCATTGTTTGTTACTGTTTCAATTAGTTATAAGATAAAGGAGGGATAAAACTGACCCAGCTAGTATTCCAACCCAAAGACTTTGAATGCTTTCTCTACATTCGCCTAGAACCCCAAGCCGCTATCCATTGCACCAGAGATCCAACCTGATTCAACAAGGTGAACAGAAATTCTCAAATAAAAAGATGAGCTATCAGCGGTTGACCAACTTTATAAAGTGATTTGGAAACTATAAGCAGGGTTCCATTTTGAACATTGAATTGGGGAAAAGATAATCAACATCTCAAACGACATGATACCGTTGCGGTAAGTCTTCTTAACTCTTGTCAAATGGTACACGACCGATGGGTATTTAATGGCTCCATTAAGAGTAACTTGCAATTACTCTAATGGGACTACTCGTTCATTGGATCCTGAAAAGAGCATGTCATTAGAGTACATTTTCTTTAAACAAACCGCCTGAACAGGGACTTGAACCCTGGACCCTCAGATTAAAAGTCTGATGCTCTACCGACTGAGCTATCCAGGCTCTGCAACACTGCAACTAAAAATCAGCTAAAAATGATGTGGACGCACACCAACCTACACTTTAATTCTTAATATGGTTACATATATTAGCAATCAAATATGTAGAGTTTAATAATTAATTGATATTTCAAGCATTTGAAATTTCAGCAGCACACGTAATCTATTTTAAATCCTGAAATTCGTTCTATCTCATTTTCGGCTGACTTAGAAATCATGTCTCTAAATTGACATTGTGAAATTAGTAAAAGGCCAAATACTATTACTAGGTACTAAATTACATGTCCAGCAGTATAACTGGAAATTTACTCTTGGGCATAGATTATGCAACATTTTCAAAGCAAACAGTGTCTGTTTAAATAGACTTTCTTTCACTGCCGTTTTGGTAAATGTCTCTGGTTATGCAGAAGCAGGCATTGTTTGTTACTGTTTCAATTAGTTATAAGATAAAGGAGGGATAAAACTGACCCAGCTAGTATTCCAACCCAAAGACTTTGAATGCTTTCTCTACATTCGCCTAGAACCCCAAGCCGCTATCCATTGCACCAGAGATCCAACCTGATTCAACAAGGTGAACAGAAATTCTCAAATAAAAAGATGAGCTATCAGCGGTTGACCAACTTTATAAAGTGATTTGGAAACTATAAGCAGGGTTCCATTTTGAACGTTGAATTGGGGAAAAGATAATCAACATCTCAAACGACATGATACCGTTGCGGTAAGTCTTCTTAACTCTTGTCAAATGGTACACGACCGATGGGTATTTAATGGCTCCATTAAGAGTAACTTGCAATTACTCTAATGGGGCTACTCGTTCATTGGATCCTGAAAAGAGCATGTCATTAGAGTACATTTTCTTTAAACAAACCGCCTGAACAGGGACTTGAACCCTGGACCCTCAGATTAAAAGTCTGATGCTCTACCGACTGAGCTATCCAGGCTCTGCAACACTGCAACTAAAAATCAGCTAAAAATGATGTGGACGCACACCAACCTACACTTTAATTCTTAATATGGTTACATATATTAGCAATCAAATATGTAGAGTTTAATAATTAATTGATATTTCAAGCATTTGAAATTTCAGCAGCACACGTAATCTATTTTAAATCCTGAAATTCGTTCTATCTCATTTTCGGCTGACTTAGAAATCATGTCTCTAAATTGACATTGTGAAATTAGTAAAAGGCCAAATACTATTACTAGGTACTAAATTACATGTCCAGCAGTATAACTGGAAATTTACTCTTGGGCATAGATTATGCAACATTTTCAAAGCAAACAGTGTCTGTTTAAATAGACTTTCTTTCACTGCCGTTTTGGTAAATGTCTCTGGTTATGCAGAAGCAGGCATTGTTTGTTACTGTTTCAATTAGTTATAAGATAAAGGAGGGATAAAACTGACCCAGCTAGTATTCCAACCCAAAGACTTTGAATGCTTTCTCTACATTCGCCTAGAACCCCAAGCCGCTATCCATTGCACCAGAGATCCAACCTGATTCAACAAGGTGAACAGAAATTCTCAAATAAAAAGATGAGCTATCAGCGGTTGACCAACTTTATAAAGTGATTTGGAAACTATAAGCAGGGTTCCATTTTGAACATTGAATTGGGGAAAAGATAATCAACATCTCAAACGACATGATACCGTTGCGGTAAGTCTTCTTAACTCTTGTCAAATGGTACACGACCGATGGGTATTTAATGGCTCCATTAAGAGTAACTTGCAATTACTCTAATGGGACTACTCGTTCATTGGATCCTGAAAAGAGCATGTCATTAGAGTACATTTTCTTTAAACAAACCGCCTGAACAGGGACTTGAACCCTGGACCCTCAGATTAAAAGTCTGATGCTCTACCGACTGAGCTATCCAGGCTCTGCAACACTGCAACTAAAAATCAGCTAAAAATGATGTGGACGCACACCAACCTACACTTTAATTCTTAATATGGTTACATATATTAGCAATCAAATATGTAGAGTTTAATAATTAATTGATATTTCAAGCATTTGAAATTTCAGCAGCACACGTAATCTATTTTAAATCCTGAAATTCGTTCTATCTCATTTTCGGCTGACTTAGAAATCATGTCTCTAAATTGACATTGTGAAATTAGTAAAAGGCCAAATACTATTACTAGGTACTAAATTACATGTCCAGCAGTATAACTGGAAATTTACTCTTGGGCATAGATTATGCAACATTTTCAAAGCAAACAGTGTCTGTTTAAATAGACTTTCTTTCACTGCCGTTTTGGTAAATGTCTCTGGTTATGCAGAAGCAGGCATTGTTTGTTACTGTTTCAATTAGTTATAAGATAAAGGAGGGATAAAACTGACCCAGCTAGTATTCCAACCCAAAGACTTTGAATGCTTTCTCTACATTCGCCTAGAACCCCAAGCCGCTATCCATTGCACCAGAGATCCAACCTGATTCAACAAGGTGAACAGAAATTCTCAAATAAAAAGATGAGCTATCAGCGGTTGACCAACATTATAAAGTGATTTGGAAACTATAAGCAGGGTTCCATTTTGAACATTGAATTGGGGAAAAGATAATCAACATCTCAAACGACATGATACCGTTGCGGTAAGTCTTCTTAACTCTTGTCAAATGGTACACGACCGATGGGTATTTAATGGCTCCATTAAGAGTAACTTGCAATTACTCTAATGGGACTACTCGTTCATTGGATCCTGAAAAGAGCATGTCATTAGAGTACATTTTCTTTAAACAAACCGCCTGAACAGGGACTTGAACCCTGGACCCTCAGATTAAAAGTCTGATGCTCTACCGACTGAGCTATCCAGGCTCTGCAACACTGCAACTAAAAATCAGCTAAAAATGATGTGGACGCACACCAACCTACACTTAAATTCTTAATATGGTTACATATATTAGCAATCAAATATGTAGAGTTTAATAATTAATTGATATTTCAAGCATTTGAAATTTCAGCAGCACACGTAATCTATTTTAAATCCTGAAATTCGTTCTATCTCATTTTCGGCTGACTTAGAAATCATGTCTCTAAATTGACATTGTGAAATTAGAAAAAGGCCAAATACTATTACTAGGTACTAAATTACATGTCCAGCAGTATAACTGGAAATTTACTCTTGGGCATAGATTATGCAACATTTTCAAAGCAAACAGTGTCTGTTTAAATAGACTTTCTTTCACTGCCGTTTTGGTAAATGTCTCTGGTTATGCAGAAGCAGGCATTGTTTGTTACTGTTTCAATTAACTATAAGATAAAGGAGGGATAAAACTGACCCAGCTAGTATTCCAACCCAAAGACTTTGAATGCTTTCTCTACATTCGCCTAGAACCCCAAGCCGCTATCCATTGCACCAGAGATCCAACCTGATTCAACAAGGTGAACAGAAATTCTCAAATAAAAAGATGAGCTATCAGCGGTTGACCAACTTTATAAAGTGATTTGGAAACTATAAGCAGGGTTCCATTTTGAACATTGAATTGGGGAAAAGATAATCAACATCTCAAACGACATGATACCGTTGCGGTAAGTCTTCTTAACTCTTGTCAAATGGTACACGACCGATGGGTATTTAATGGCTCCATTAAGAGTAACTTGCAATTACTCTAATGGGACTACTCGTTCATTGGATCCTGAAAAGAGCATGTCATTAGAGTACATTTTCTTTAAACAAACCGCCTGAACAGGGACTTGAACCCTGGACCCTCAGATTAAAAGTCTGATGCTCTACCGACTGAGCTATCCAGGCTCTGCAACACTGCAACTAAAAATCAGCTAAAAATGATGTGGACGCACACCAACCTACACTTTAAATCTTAATATGGTTACATATATTAGCAATCAAATATGTAGAGTTTAATAATTAATTGATATTTCAAGCATTTGAAATTTCAGCAGCACACGTAATCTATTTTAAATCCTGAAATTCGTTCTATCTCATTTTCGGCTGACTTAGAAATCATGTCTCTAAATTGACATTGTGAAATTAGAAAAAGGCCAAATACTATTACTAGGTACTAAATTACATGTCCAGCAGTATAACTGGAAATTTACTCTTGGGCATAGATTATGCAACATTTTCAAAGCAAACAGTGTCTGTTTAAATAGACTTTCTTTCACTGCCGTTTTGGTAAATGTCTCTGGTTATGCAGAAGCAGGCATTGTTTGTTACTGTTTCAATTAACTATAAGATAAAGGAGGGATAAAACTGACCCAGCTAGTATTCCAACCCAAAGACTTTGAATGCTTTCTCTACATTCGCCTAGAACCCCAAGCCGCTATCCATTGCACCAGAGATCCAACCTGATTCAACAAGGTGAACAGAAATTCTCAAATAAAAAGATGAGCTATCAGCGGTTGACCAACTTTATAAAGTGATTTGGAAACTATAAGCAGGGTTCCATTTTGAACATTGAATTGGGGAAAAGATAATCAACATCTCAAACGACATGATACCGTTGCGGTAAGTCTTCTTAACTCTTGTCAAATGGTACACGACCGATGGGTATTTAATGGCTCCATTAAGAGTAACTTGCAATTACTCTAATGGGACTACTCGTTCATTGGATCCTGAAAAGAGCATGTCATTAGAGTACATTTTCTTTAAACAAACCGCCTGAACAGGGACTTGAACCCTGGACCCTCAGATTAAAAGTCTGATGCTCTACCGACTGAGCTATCCAGGCTCTGCAACACTGCAACTAAAAATCAGCTAAAAATGATGTGGACGCACACCAACCTACACTTTAAATCTTAATATGGTTACATATATTAGCAATCAAATATGTAGAGTTTAATAATTAATTGATATTTCAAGCATTTGAAATTTCAGCAGCACACGTAATCTATTTTAAATCCTGAAATTCGTTCTATCTCATTTTCGGCTGACTTAGAAATCATGTCTCTAAATTGACATTGTGAAATTAGTAAAAGGCCAAATACTATTACTAGGTACTAAATTACATGTCCAGCAGTATAACTGGAAATTTACTCTTGGGCATAGATTATGCAACATTTTCAAAGCAAACAGTGTCTGTTTAAATAGACTTTCTTTCACTGCCGTTTTGGTAAATGTCTCTGGTTATGCAGAAGCAGGCATTGTTTGTTACTGTTTCAATTAGTTATAAGATAAAGGAGGGATAAAACTGACCCAGCTAGTATTCCAACCCAAAGACTTTGAATGCTTTCTCTACATTCGCCTAGAACCCCAAGCCGCTATCCATTGCACCAGAGATCCAACCTGATTCAACAAGGTGAACAGAAATTCTCAAATAAAAAGATGAGCTATCAGCGGTTGACCAACTTTATAAAGTGATTTGGAAACTATAAGCAGGGTTCCATTTTGAACATTGAATTGGGGAAAAGATAATCAACATCTCAAACGACATGATACCGTTGCGGTAAGTCTTCTTAACTCTTGTCAAATGGTACACGACCGATGGGTATTTAATGGCTCCATTAAGAGTAACTTGCAATTACTCTAATGGGACTACTCGTTCATTGGATCCTGAAAAGAGCATGTCATTAGAGTACATTTTCTTTAAACAAACCGCCTGAACAGGGACTTGAACCCTGGACCCTCAGATTAAAAGTCTGATGCTCTACCGACTGAGCTATCCAGGCTCTGCAACACTGCAACTAAAAATCAGCTAAAAATGATGTGGACGCACACCAACCTACACTTTAATTCTTAATATGGTTACATATATTAGCAATCAAATATGTAGAGTTTAATAATTAATTGATATTTCAAGCATTTGAAATTTCAGCAGCACACGTAATCTATTTTAAATCCTGAAATTCGTTCTATCTCATTTTCGGCTGACTTAGAAATCATGTCTCTAAATTGACATTGTGAAATTAGTAAAAGGCCAAATACTATTACTAGGTACTAAATTACATGTCCAGCAGTATAACTGGAAATTTACTCTTGGGCATAGATTATGCAACATTTTCAAAGCAAACAGTGTCTGTTTAAATAGACTTTCTTTCACTGCCGTTTTGGTAAATGTCTCTGGTTATGCAGAAGCAGGCATTGTTTGTTACTGTTTCAATTAGTTATAAGATAAAGGAGGGATAAAACTGACCCAGCTAGTATTCCAACCCAAAGACTTTGAATGCTTTCTCTACATTCGCCTAGAACCCCAAGCCGCTATCCATTGCACCAGAGATCCAACCTGATTCAACAAGGTGAACAGAAATTCTCAAATAAAAAGATGAGCTATCAGCGGTTGACCAACATTATAAAGTGATTTGGAAACTATAAGCAGGGTTCCATTTTGAACATTGAATTGGGGAAAAGATAATCAACATCTCAAACGACATGATACCGTTGCGGTAAGTCTTCTTAACTCTTGTCAAATGGTACACGACCGATGGGTATTTAATGGCTCCATTAAGAGTAACTTGCAATTACTCTAATGGGACTACTCGTTCATTGGATCCTGAAAAGAGCATGTCATTAGAGTACATTTTCTTTAAACAAACCGCCTGAACAGGGACTTGAACCCTGGACCCTCAGATTAAAAGTCTGATGCTCTACCGACTGAGCTATCCAGGCTCTGCAACACTGCAACTAAAAATCAGCTAAAAATGATGTGGACGCACACCAACCTACACTTAAATTCTTAATATGGTTACATATATTAGCAATCAAATATGTAGAGTTTAATAATTAATTGATATTTCAAGCATTTGAAATTTCAGCAGCACACGTAATCTATTTTAAATCCTGAAATTCGTTCTATCTCATTTTCGGCTGACTTAGAAATCATGTCTCTAAATTGACATTGTGAAATTAGAAAAAGGCCAAATACTATTACTAGGTACTAAATTACATGTCCAGCAGTATAACTGGAAATTTACTCTTGGGCATAGATTATGCAACATTTTCAAAGCAAACAGTGTCTGTTTAAATAGACTTTCTTTCACTGCCGTTTTGGTAAATGTCTCTGGTTATGCAGAAGCAGGCATTGTTTGTTACTGTTTCAATTAACTATAAGATAAAGGAGGGATAAAACTGACCCAGCTAGTATTCCAACCCAAAGACTTTGAATGCTTTCTCTACATTCGCCTAGAACCCCAAGCCGCTATCCATTGCACCAGAGATCCAACCTGATTCAACAAGGTGAACAGAAATTCTCAAATAAAAAGATGAGCTATCAGCGGTTGACCAACTTTATAAAGTGATTTGGAAACTATAAGCAGGGTTCCATTTTGAACATTGAATTGGGGAAAAGATAATCAACATCTCAAACGACATGATACCGTTGCGGTAAGTCTTCTTAACTCTTGTCAAATGGTACACGACCGATGGGTATTTAATGGCTCCATTAAGAGTAACTTGCAATTACTCTAATGGGACTACTCGTTCATTGGATCCTGAAAAGAGCATGTCATTAGAGTACATTTTCTTTAAACAAACCGCCTGAACAGGGACTTGAACCCTGGACCCTCAGATTAAAAGTCTGATGCTCTACCGACTGAGCTATCCAGGCTCTGCAACACTGCAACTAAAAATCAGCTAAAAATGATGTGGACGCACACCAACCTACACTTTAAATCTTAATATGGTTACATATATTAGCAATCAAATATGTAGAGTTTAATAATTAATTGATATTTCAAGCATTTGAAATTTCAGCAGCACACGTAATCTATTTTAAATCCTGAAATTCGTTCTATCTCATTTTCGGCTGACTTAGAAATCATGTCTCTAAATTGACATTGTGAAATTAGAAAAAGGCCAAATACTATTACTAGGTACTAAATTACATGTCCAGCAGTATAACTGGAAATTTACTCTTGGGCATAGATTATGCAACATTTTCAAAGCAAACAGTGTCTGTTTAAATAGACTTTCTTTCACTGCCGTTTTGGTAAATGTCTCTGGTTATGCAGAAGCAGGCATTGTTTGTTACTGTTTCAATTAACTATAAGATAAAGGAGGGATAAAACTGACCCAGCTAGTATTCCAACCCAAAGACTTTGAATGCTTTCTCTACATTCGCCTAGAACCCCAAGCCGCTATCCATTGCACCAGAGATCCAACCTGATTCAACAAGGTGAACAGAAATTCTCAAATAAAAAGATGAGCTATCAGCGGTTGACCAACTTTATAAAGTGATTTGGAAACTATAAGCAGGGTTCCATTTTGAACATTGAATTGGGGAAAAGATAATCAACATCTCAAACGACATGATACCGTTGCGGTAAGTCTTCTTAACTCTTGTCAAATGGTACACGACCGATGGGTATTTAATGGCTCCATTAAGAGTAACTTGCAATTACTCTAATGGGACTACTCGTTCATTGGATCCTGAAAAGAGCATGTCATTAGAGTACATTTTCTTTAAACAAACCGCCTGAACAGGGACTTGAACCCTGGACCCTCAGATTAAAAGTCTGATGCTCTACCGACTGAGCTATCCAGGCTCTGCAACACTGCAACTAAAAATCAGCTAAAAATGATGTGGACGCACACCAACCTACACTTTAAATCTTAATATGGTTACATATATTAGCAATCAAATATGTAGAGTTTAATAATTAATTGATATTTCAAGCATTTGAAATTTCAGCAGCACACGTAATCTATTTTAAATCCTGAAATTCGTTCTATCTCATTTTCGGCTGACTTAGAAATCATGTCTCTAAATTGACATTGTGAAATTAGTAAAAGGCCAAATACTATTACTAGGTACTAAATTACATGTCCAGCAGTATAACTGGAAATTTACTCTTGGGCATAGATTATGCAACATTTTCAAAGCAAACAGTGTCTGTTTAAATAGACTTTCTTTCACTGCCGTTTTGGTAAATGTCTCTGGTTATGCAGAAGCAGGCATTGTTTGTTACTGTTTCAATTAGTTATAAGATAAAGGAGGGATAAAACTGACCCAGCTAGTATTCCAACCCAAAGACTTTGAATGCTTTCTCTACATTCGCCTAGAACCCCAAGCCGCTATCCATTGCACCAGAGATCCAACCTGATTCAACAAGGTGAACAGAAATTCTCAAATAAAAAGATGAGCTATCAGCGGTTGACCAACTTTATAAAGTGATTTGGAAACTATAAGCAGGGTTCCATTTTGAACGTTGAATTGGGGAAAAGATAATCAACATCTCAAACGACATGATACCGTTGCGGTAAGTCTTCTTAACTCTTGTCAAATGGTACACGACCGATGGGTATTTAATGGCTCCATTAAGAGTAACTTGCAATTACTCTAATGGGACTACTCGTTCATTGGATCCTGAAAAGAGCATGTCATTAGAGTACATTTTCTTTAAACAAACCGCCTGAACAGGGACTTGAACCCTGGACCCTCAGATTAAAAGTCTGATGCTCTACCGACTGAGCTATCCAGGCTCTGCAACACTGCAACTAAAAATCAGCTAAAAATGATGTGGACGCACACCAACCTACACTTTAATTCTTAATATGGTTACATATATTAGCAATCAAATATGTAGAGTTTAATAATTAATTGATATTTCAAGCATTTGAAATTTCAGCAGCACACGTAATCTATTTTAAATCCTGAAATTCGTTCTATCTCATTTTCGGCTGACTTAGAAATCATGTCTCTAAATTGACATTGTGAAATTAGTAAAAGGCCAAATACTATTACTAGGTACTAAATTACATGTCCAGCAGTATAACTGGAAATTTACTCTTGGGCATAGATTATGCAACATTTTCAAAGCAAACAGTGTCTGTTTAAATAGACTTTCTTTCACTGCCGTTTTGGTAAATGTCTCTGGTTATGCAGAAGCAGGCATTGTTTGTTACTGTTTCAATTAGTTATAAGATAAAGGAGGGATAAAACTGACCCAGCTAGTATTCCAACCCAAAGACTTTGAATGCTTTCTCTACATTCGCCTAGAACCCCAAGCCGCTATCCATTGCACCAGAGATCCAACCTGATTCAACAAGGTGAACAGAAATTCTCAAATAAAAAGATGAGCTATCAGCGGTTGACCAACTTTATAAAGTGATTTGGAAACTATAAGCAGGGTTCCATTTTGAACATTGAATTGGGGAAAAGATAATCAACATCTCAAACGACATGATACCGTTGCGGTAAGTCTTCTTAACTCTTGTCAAATGGTACACGACCGATGGGTATTTAATGGCTCCATTAAGAGTAACTTGCAATTACTCTAATGGGACTACTCGTTCATTGGATCCTGAAAAGAGCATGTCATTAGAGTACATTTTCTTTAAACAAACCGCCTGAACAGGGACTTGAACCCTGGACCCTCAGATTAAAAGTCTGATGCTCTACCGACTGAGCTATCCAGGCTCTGATACAGCAAACCTCAAAATCACCTAATCAAAATTTGGCAGTGTCCCAACTAACGCTATGTTTCTTAAGATGGTTACCTGAAGAAGGTACCAAATACACTAGAATATAATAATGAATTGATATTTCAAGCATTTGAAATTTCTTCAGTAAATGTAACCTTATTTTTAGTCCTGAAGTTGCTACTATCTCATTTTTTTGCTGACGTCAAATTCATATGTGTTTATTGACATGGTAAAATTAAGGAAGGGCCCAAAATCTTACTTCCGAGTAAATTATATTTTCATCAGTACAGCTGACAATTTCCTCTTCTGCATAGATTACCCAAATTGAACGGTGTCTCTTTAAAATAGACTTCCTTTTACTGACCTTTTTTAGCAAATGATTTTGGTGAAGCAGAAGCATGCATGCATCGCTTATAACTTCTTTAAATAGTTATGAAATAAACAGGGATAAAACTGACTCTGGTGGGATTCGATCCCACAGCCTTTGAATACCTTCTTGACATTCACCTAGAAGTCCAATGTGCTATCCATTGCGCCACAGAGCCAATTTGCTTGAATGAGGTGCACAGATATTCAGAAATGAAATAATGAGCTTTGAGCTGTTGATCAACTTTATAAAGTTCATTGGATACTATAACCATGGCTATATTTTGAATATTGAATTGGGTAAAAGTTATTCACCGTGTCAAACTACATGATACAGTTGGTAAGTCTGCATACAACTTAAGTTTAGTGTATAGTCATCTGATATATGAGACAGATGGGTTTTTCACTTCTCCATGAAAGACGTTTTTTTTTAATTTTGGTAATGGAATATCTTATTCATCATGCAGTGGAACACAAAAAGAATGTACAATCAGAATACTTTTTCTTTAAAGTAGCCGACCGCCTGAACAGGGACTTGAACCCTGGACCCTCAGATTAAAAGTCTGATGCTCTACCGACTGAGCTATCCAGGCTCTGCAACACTGCAACTAAAAATCAGCTAAAAATGATGTGGACGCACACCAACCTACACTTTAATTCTTAATATGGTTACATATATTAGCAATCAAATATGTAGAGTTTAATAATTAATTGATATTTCAAGCATTTGAAATTTCAGCAGCACACGTAATCTATTTTAAATCCTGAAATTCGTTCTATCTCATTTTCGGCTGACTTAGAAATCATGTCTCTAAATTGACATTGTGAAATTAGTAAAAGGCCAAATACTATTACTAGGTACTAAATTACATGTCCAGCAGTATAACTGGAAATTTACTCTTGGGCATAGATTATGCAACATTTTCAAAGCAAACAGTGTCTGTTTAAATAGACTTTCTTTCACTGCCGTTTTGGTAAATGTCTCTGGTTATGCAGAAGCAGGCATTGTTTGTTACTGTTTCAATTAGTTATAAGATAAAGGAGGGATAAAACTGACCCAGCTAGTATTCCAACCCAAAGACTTTGAATGCTTTCTCTTCATTCGCCTAGAACCCCAAGCCGCTATCCATTGCACCAGAGATCCAACCTGATTCAACAAGGTGAACAGAAATTCTCAAATAAAAAGATGAGCTATCAGCGGTTGACCAACTTTATAAAGTGATTTGGAAACTATAAGCAGGGTTCCATTTTGAACATTGAATTGGGGAAAAGATAATCAACATCTCAAACGACATGATACCGTTGCGGTAAGTCTTCTTAACTCTTGTCAAATGGTACACGACCGATGGGTATTTAATGGCTCCATTAAGAGTAACTTGCAATTACTCTAATGGGACTACTCGTTCATTGGATCCTGAAAAGAGCATGTCATTAGAGTACATTTTCTTTAAACAAACCGCCTGAACAGGGACTTGAACCCTGGACCCTCAGATTAAAAGTCTGATGCTCTACCGACTGAGCTATCCAGGCTCTGCAACACTGCAACTAAAAATCAGCTAAAAATGATGTGGACGCACACCAACCTACACTTTAATTCTTAATATGGTTACATATATTAGCAATCAAATATGTAGAGTTTAATAATTAATTGATATTTCAAGCATTTGAAATTTCAGCAGCACACGTAATCTATTTTAAATCCTGAAATTCGTTCTATCTCATTTTCGGCTGACTTAGAAATCATGTCTCTAAATTGACATTGTGAAATTAGTAAAAGGCCAAATACTATTACTAGGTACTAAATTACATGTCCAGCAGTATAACTGGAAATTTACTCTTGGGCATAGATTATGCAACATTTTCAAAGCAAACAGTGTCTGTTTAAATAGACTTTCTTTCACTGCCGTTTTGGTAAATGTCTCTGGTTATGCAGAAGCAGGCATTGTTTGTTACTGTTTCAATTAGTTATAAGATAAAGGAGGGATAAAACTGACCCAGCTAGTATTCCAACCCAAAGACTTTGAATGCTTTCTCTACATTCGCCTAGAACCCCAAGCCGCTATCCATTGCACCAGAGATCCAACCTGATTCAACAAGGTGAACAGAAATTCTCAAATAAAAAGATGAGCTATCAGCGGTTGACCAACTTTATAAAGTGATTTGGAAACTATAAGCAGGGTTCCATTTTGAACGTTGAATTGGGGAAAAGATAATCAACATCTCAAACGACATGATACCGTTGCGGTAAGTCTTCTTAACTCTTGTCAAATGGTACACGACCGATGGGTATTTAATGGCTCCATTAAGAGTAACTTGCAATTACTCTAATGGGACTACTCGTTCATTGGATCCTGAAAAGAGCATGTCATTAGAGTACATTTTCTTTAAACAAACCGCCTGAACAGGGACTTGAACCCTGGACCCTCAGATTAAAAGTCTGATGCTCTACCGACTGAGCTATCCAGGCTCTGCAACACTGCAACTAAAAATCAGCTAAAAATGATGTGGACGCACACCAACCTACACTTTAATTCTTAATATGGTTACATATATTAGCAATCAAATATGTAGAGTTTAATAATTAATTGATATTTCAAGCATTTGAAATTTCAGCAGCACACGTAATCTATTTTAAATCCTGAAATTCGTTCTATCTCATTTTCGGCTGACTTAGAAATCATGTCTCTAAATTGACATTGTGAAATTAGTAAAAGGCCAAATACTATTACTAGGTACTAAATTACATGTCCAGCAGTATAACTGGAAATTTACTCTTGGGCATAGATTATGCAACATTTTCAAAGCAAACAGTGTCTGTTTAAATAGACTTTCTTTCACTGCCGTTTTGGTAAATGTCTCTGGTTATGCAGAAGCAGGCATTGTTTGTTACTGTTTCAATTAGTTATAAGATAAAGGAGGGATAAAACTGACCCAGCTAGTATTCCAACCCAAAGACTTTGAATGCTTTCTCTACATTCGCCTAGAACCCCAAGCCGCTATCCATTGCACCAGAGATCCAACCTGATTCAACAAGGTGAACAGAAATTCTCAAATAAAAAGATGAGCTATCAGCGGTTGACCAACTTTATAAAGTGATTTGGAAACTATAAGCAGGGTTCCATTTTGAACATTGAATTGGGGAAAAGATAATCAACATCTCAAACGACATGATACCGTTGCGGTAAGTCTTCTTAACTCTTGTCAAATGGTACACGACCGATGGGTATTTAATGGCTCCATTAAGAGTAACTTGCAATTACTCTAATGGGACTACTCGTTCATTGGATCCTGAAAAGAGCATGTCATTAGAGTACATTTTCTTTAAACAAACCGCCTGAACAGGGACTTGAACCCTGGACCCTCAGATTAAAAGTCTGATGCTCTACCGACTGAGCTATCCAGGCTCTGATACAGCAAACCTCAAAATCACCTAATCAAAATTTGGCAGTGTCCCAACTAACGCTATGTTTCTTAAGATGGTTACCTGAAGAAGGTACCAAATACACTAGAATATAATAATGAATTGATATTTCAAGCATTTGAAATTTCTTCAGTAAATGTAACCTTATTTTTAGTCCTGAAGTTGCTACTATCTCATTTTTTTGCTGACGTCAAATTCATATGTGTTTATTGACATGGTAAAATTAAGGAAGGGCCCAAAATCTTACTTCCGAGTAAATTATATTTTCATCAGTACAGCTGACAATTTCCTCTTCTGCATAGATTACCCAAATTGAACGGTGTCTCTTTAAAATAGACTTCCTTTTACTGACCTTTTTTAGCAAATGATTTTGGTGAAGCAGAAGCATGCATGCATCGCTTATAACTTCTTTAAATAGTTATGAAATAAACAGGGATAAAACTGACTCTGGTGGGATTCGATCCCACAGCCTTTGAATACCTTCTTGACATTCACCTAGAAGTCCAATGTGCTATCCATTGCGCCACAGAGCCAATTTGCTTGAATGAGGTGCACAGATATTCAGAAATGAAATAATGAGCTTTGAGCTGTTGATCAACTTTATAAAGTTCATTGGATACTATAACCATGGCTATATTTTGAATATTGAATTGGGTAAAAGTTATTCACCGTGTCAAACTACATGATACAGTTGGTAAGTCTGCATACAACTTAAGTTTAGTGTATAGTCATCTGATATATGAGACAGATGGGTTTTTCACTTCTCCATGAAAGACGTTTTTTTTTAATTTTGGTAATGGAATATCTTATTCATCATGCAGTGGAACACAAAAAGAATGTACAATCAGAATACTTTTTCTTTAAAGTAGCCGACCGCCTGAACAGGGACTTGAACCCTGGACCCTCAGATTAAAAGTCTGATGCTCTACCGACTGAGCTATCCAGGCTCTGCAACACTGCAACTAAAAATCAGCTAAAAATGATGTGGACGCACACCAACCTACACTTTAATTCTTAATATGGTTACATATATTAGCAATCAAATATGTAGAGTTTAATAATTAATTGATATTTCAAGCATTTGAAATTTCAGCAGCACACGTAATCTATTTTAAATCCTGAAATTCGTTCTATCTCATTTTCGGCTGACTTAGAAATCATGTCTCTAAATTGACATTGTGAAATTAGTAAAAGGCCAAATACTATTACTAGGTACTAAATTACATGTCCAGCAGTATAACTGGAAATTTACTCTTGGGCATAGATTATGCAACATTTTCAAAGCAAACAGTGTCTGTTTAAATAGACTTTCTTTCACTGCCGTTTTGGTAAATGTCTCTGGTTATGCAGAAGCAGGCATTGTTTGTTACTGTTTCAATTAGTTATAAGATAAAGGAGGGATAAAACTGACCCAGCTAGTATTCCAACCCAAAGACTTTGAATGCTTTCTCTTCATTCGCCTAGAACCCCAAGCCGCTATCCATTGCACCAGAGATCCAACCTGATTCAACAAGGTGAACAGAAATTCTCAAATAAAAAGATGAGCTATCAGCGGTTGACCAACTTTATAAAGTGATTTGGAAACTATAAGCAGGGTTCCATTTTGAACATTGAATTGGGGAAAAGATAATCAACATCTCAAACGACATGATACCGTTGCGGTAAGTCTTCTTAACTCTTGTCAAATGGTACACGACCGATGGGTATTTAATGGCTCCATTAAGAGTAACTTGCAATTACTCTAATGGGACTACTCGTTCATTGGATCCTGAAAAGAGCATGTCATTAGAGTACATTTTCTTTAAACAAACCGCCTGAACAGGGACTTGAACCCTGGACCCTCAGATTAAAAGTCTGATGCTCTACCGACTGAGCTATCCAGGCTCTGCAACACTGCAACTAAAAATCAGCTAAAAATGATGTGGACGCACACCAACCTACACTTTAATTCTTAATATGGTTACATATATTAGCAATCAAATATGTAGAGTTTAATAATTAATTGATATTTCAAGCATTTGAAATTTCAGCAGCACACGTAATCTATTTTAAATCCTGAAATTCGTTCTATCTCATTTTCGGCTGACTTAGAAATCATGTCTCTAAATTGACATTGTGAAATTAGTAAAAGGCCAAATACTATTACTAGGTACTAAATTACATGTCCAGCAGTATAACTGGAAATTTACTCTTGGGCATAGATTATGCAACATTTTCAAAGCAAACAGTGTCTGTTTAAATAGACTTTCTTTCACTGCCGTTTTGGTAAATGTCTCTGGTTATGCAGAAGCAGGCATTGTTTGTTACTGTTTCAATTAGTTATAAGATAAAGGAGGGATAAAACTGACCCAGCTAGTATTCCAACCCAAAGACTTTGAATGCTTTCTCTACATTCGCCTAGAACCCCAAGCCGCTATCCATTGCACCAGAGATCCAACCTGATTCAACAAGGTGAACAGAAATTCTCAAATAAAAAGATGAGCTATCAGCGGTTGACCAACTTTATAAAGTGATTTGGAAACTATAAGCAGGGTTCCATTTTGAACATTGAATTGGGGAAAAGATAATCAACATCTCAAACGACATGATACCGTTGCGGTAAGTCTTCTTAACTCTTGTCAAATGGTACACGACCGATGGGTATTTAATGGCTCCATTAAGAGTAACTTGCAATTACTCTAATGGGACTACTCGTTCATTGGATCCTGAAAAGAGCATGTCATTAGAGTACATTTTCTTTAAACAAACCGCCTGAACAGGGACTTGAACCCTGGACCCTCAGATTAAAAGTCTGATGCTCTACCGACTGAGCTATCCAGGCTCTGATACAGCAAACCTCAAAATCACCTAATCAAAATTTGGCAGTGTCCCAACTAACGCTATGTTTCTTAAGATGGTTACCTGAAGAAGGTACCAAATACACTAGAATATAATAATGAATTGATATTTCAAGCATTTGAAATTTCTTCAGTAAATGTAACCTTATTTTTAGTCCTGAAGTTGCTACTATCTCATTTTTTTGCTGACGTCAAATTCATATGTGTTTATTGACATGGTAAAATTAAGGAAGGGCCCAAAATCTTACTTCCGAGTAAATTATATTTTCATCAGTACAGCTGACAATTTCCTCTTCTGCATAGATTACCCAAATTGAACGGTGTCTCTTTAAAATAGACTTCCTTTTACTGACCTTTTTTAGCAAATGATTTTGGTGAAGCAGAAGCATGCATGCATCGCTTATAACTTCTTTAAATAGTTATGAAATAAACAGGGATAAAACTGACTCTGGTGGGATTCGATCCCACAGCCTTTGAATACCTTCTTGACATTCACCTAGAAGTCCAATGTGCTATCCATTGCGCCACAGAGCCAATTTGCTTGAATGAGGTGCACAGATATTCAGAAATGAAATAATGAGCTTTGAGCTGTTGATCAACTTTATAAAGTTCATTGGATACTATAACCATGGCTATATTTTGAATATTGAATTGGGTAAAAGTTATTCACCGTGTCAAACTACATGATACAGTTGGTAAGTCTGCATACAACTTAAGTTTAGTGTATAGTCATCTGATATATGAGACAGATGGGTTTTTCACTTCTCCATGAAAGACGTTTTTTTTTAATTTTGGTAATGGAATATCTTATTCATCATGCAGTGGAACACAAAAAGAATGTACAATCAGAATACTTTTTCTTTAAAGTAGCCGACCGCCTGAACAGGGACTTGAACCCTGGACCCTCAGATTAAAAGTCTGATGCTCTACCGACTGAGCTATCCAGGCTCTGCAACACTGCAACTAAAAATCAGCTAAAAATGATGTGGACGCACACCAACCTACACTTTAATTCTTAATATGGTTACATATATTAGCAATCAAATATGTAGAGTTTAATAATTAATTGATATTTCAAGCATTTGAAATTTCAGCAGCACACGTAATCTATTTTAAATCCTGAAATTCGTTCTATCTCATTTTCGGCTGACTTAGAAATCATGTCTCTAAATTGACATTGTGAAATTAGTAAAAGGCCAAATACTATTACTAGGTACTAAATTACATGTCCAGCAGTATAACTGGAAATTTACTCTTGGGCATAGATTATGCAACATTTTCAAAGCAAACAGTGTCTGTTTAAATAGACTTTCTTTCACTGCCGTTTTGGTAAATGTCTCTGGTTATGCAGAAGCAGGCATTGTTTGTTACTGTTTCAATTAGTTATAAGATAAAGGAGGGATAAAACTGACCCAGCTAGTATTCCAACCCAAAGACTTTGAATGCTTTCTCTTCATTCGCCTAGAACCCCAAGCCGCTATCCATTGCACCAGAGATCCAACCTGATTCAACAAGGTGAACAGAAATTCTCAAATAAAAAGATGAGCTATCAGCGGTTGACCAACTTTATAAAGTGATTTGGAAACTATAAGCAGGGTTCCATTTTGAACATTGAATTGGGGAAAAGATAATCAACATCTCAAACGACATGATACCGTTGCGGTAAGTCTTCTTAACTCTTGTCAAATGGTACACGACCGATGGGTATTTAATGGCTCCATTAAGAGTAACTTGCAATTACTCTAATGGGACTACTCGTTCATTGGATCCTGAAAAGAGCATGTCATTAGAGTACATTTTCTTTAAACAAACCGCCTGAACAGGGACTTGAACCCTGGACCCTCAGATTAAAAGTCTGATGCTCTACCGACTGAGCTATCCAGGCTCTGCAACACTGCAACTAAAAATCAGCTAAAAATGATGTGGACGCACACCAACCTACACTTTAATTCTTAATATGGTTACATATATTAGCAATCAAATATGTAGAGTTTAATAATTAATTGATATTTCAAGCATTTGAAATTTCAGCAGCACACGTAATCTATTTTAAATCCTGAAATTCGTTCTATCTCATTTTCGGCTGACTTAGAAATCATGTCTCTAAATTGACATTGTGAAATTAGTAAAAGGCCAAATACTATTACTAGGTACTAAATTACATGTCCAGCAGTATAACTGGAAATTTACTCTTGGGCATAGATTATGCAACATTTTCAAAGCAAACAGTGTCTGTTTAAATAGACTTTCTTTCACTGCCGTTTTGGTAAATGTCTCTGGTTATGCAGAAGCAGGCATTGTTTGTTACTGTTTCAATTAGTTATAAGATAAAGGAGGGATAAAACTGACCCAGCTAGTATTCCAACCCAAAGACTTTGAATGCTTTCTCTTCATTCGCCTAGAACCCCAAGCCGCTATCCATTGCACCAGAGATCCAACCTGATTCAACAAGGTGAACAGAAATTCTCAAATAAAAAGATGAGCTATCAGCGGTTGACCAACTTTATAAAGTGATTTGGAAACTATAAGCAGGGTTCCATTTTGAACATTGAATTGGGGAAAAGATAATCAACATCTCAAACGACATGATACCGTTGCGGTAAGTCTTCTTAACTCTTGTCAAATGGTACACGACCGATGGGTATTTAATGGCTCCATTAAGAGTAACTTGCAATTACTCTAATGGGACTACTCGTTCATTGGATCCTGAAAAGAGCATGTCATTAGAGTACATTTTCTTTAAACAAACCGCCTGAACAGGGACTTGAACCCTGGACCCTCAGATTAAAAGTCTGATGCTCTACCGACTGAGCTATCCAGGCTCTGCAACACTGCAACTAAAAATCAGCTAAAAATGATGTGGACGCACACCAACCTACACTTTAATTCTTAATATGGTTACATATATTAGCAATCAAATATGTAGAGTTTAATAATTAATTGATATTTCAAGCATTTGAAATTTCAGCAGCACACGTAATCTATTTTAAATCCTGAAATTCGTTCTATCTCATTTTCGGCTGACTTAGAAATCATGTCTCTAAATTGACATTGTGAAATTAGTAAAAGGCCAAATACTATTACTAGGTACTAAATTACATGTCCAGCAGTATAACTGGAAATTTACTCTTGGGCATAGATTATGCAACATTTTCAAAGCAAACAGTGTCTGTTTAAATAGACTTTCTTTCACTGCCGTTTTGGTAAATGTCTCTGGTTATGCAGAAGCAGGCATTGTTTGTTACTGTTTCAATTAGTTATAAGATAAAGGAGGGATAAAACTGACCCAGCTAGTATTCCAACCCAAAGACTTTGAATGCTTTCTCTACATTCGCCTAGAACCCCAAGCCGCTATCCATTGCACCAGAGATCCAACCTGATTCAACAAGGTGAACAGAAATTCTCAAATAAAAAGATGAGCTATCAGCGGTTGACCAACTTTATAAAGTGATTTGGAAACTATAAGCAGGGTTCCATTTTGAACATTGAATTGGGGAAAAGATAATCAACATCTCAAACGACATGATACCGTTGCGGTAAGTCTTCTTAACTCTTGTCAAATGGTACACGACCGATGGGTATTTAATGGCTCCATTAAGAGTAACTTGCAATTACTCTAATGGGACTACTCGTTCATTGGATCCTGAAAAGAGCATGTCATTAGAGTACATTTTCTTTAAACAAACCGCCTGAACAGGGACTTGAACCCTGGACCCTCAGATTAAAAGTCTGATGCTCTACCGACTGAGCTATCCAGGCTCTGCAACACTGCAACTAAAAACCAGCTAAAAATGATGTGGACGCACACCAACCTACACTTTAATTCTTAATATGGTTACATATATTAGCAATCAAATATGTAGAGTTTAATAATTAATTGATATTTCAAGCATTTGAAATTTCAGCAGCACACGTAATCTATTTTAAATCCTGAAATTCGTTCTATCTCATTTTCGGCTGACTTAGAAATCATGTCTCTAAATTGACATTGTGAAATTAGTAAAAGGCCAAATACTATTACTAGGTACTAAATTACATGTCCAGCAGTATAACTGGAAATTTACTCTTGGGCATAGATTATGCAACATTTTCAAAGCAAACAGTGTCTGTTTAAATAGACTTTCTTTCACTGCCGTTTTGGTAAATGTCTCTGGTTATGCAGAAGCAGGCATTGTTTGTTACTGTTTCAATTAGTTATAAGATAAAGGAGGGATAAAACTGACCCAGCTAGTATTCCAACCCAAAGACTTTGAATGCTTTCTCTACATTCGCCTAGAACCCCAAGCCGCTATCCATTGCACCAGAGATCCAACCTGATTCAACAAGGTGAACAGAAATTCTCAAATAAAAAGATGAGCTATCAGCGGTTGACCAACTTTATAAAGTGATTTGGAAACTATAAGCAGGGTTCCATTTTGAACGTTGAATTGGGGAAAAGATAATCAACATCTCAAACGACATGATACCGTTGCGGTAAGTCTTCTTAACTCTTGTCAAATGGTACACGACCGATGGGTATTTAATGGCTCCATTAAGAGTAACTTGCAATTACTCTAATGGGACTACTCGTTCATTGGATCCTGAAAAGAGCATGTCATTAGAGTACATTTTCTTTAAACAAACCGCCTGAACAGGGACTTGAACCCTGGACCCTCAGATTAAAAGTCTGATGCTCTACCGACTGAGCTATCCAGGCTCTGATACAGCAAACCTCAAAATCACCTAATCAAAATTTGGCAGTGTCCCAACTAACGCTATGTTTCTTAAGATGGTTACCTGAAGAAGGTACCAAATACACTAGAATATAATAATGAATTGATATTTCAAGCATTTGAAATTTCTTCAGTAAATGTAACCTTATTTTTAGTCCTGAAGTTGCTACTATCTCATTTTTTTGCTGACGTCAAATTCATATGTGTTTATTGACATGGTAAAATTAAGGAAGGGCCCAAAATCTTACTTCCGAGTAAATTATATTTTCATCAGTACAGCTGACAATTTCCTCTTCTGCATAGATTACCCAAATTGAACGGTGTCTCTTTAAAATAGACTTCCTTTTACTGACCTTTTTTAGCAAATGATTTTGGTGAAGCAGAAGCATGCATGCATCGCTTATAACTTCTTTAAATAGTTATGAAATAAACAGGGATAAAACTGACTCTGGTGGGATTCGATCCCACAGCCTTTGAATACCTTCTTGACATTCACCTAGAAGTCCAATGTGCTATCCATTGCGCCACAGAGCCAATTTGCTTGAATGAGGTGCACAGATATTCAGAAATGAAATAATGAGCTTTGAGCTGTTGATCAACTTTATAAAGTTCATTGGATACTATAACCATGGCTATATTTTGAATATTGAATTGGGTAAAAGTTATTCACCGTGTCAAACTACATGATACAGTTGGTAAGTCTGCATACAACTTAAGTTTAGTGTATAGTCATCTGATATATGAGACAGATGGGTTTTTCACTTCTCCATGAAAGACGTTTTTTTTTAATTTTGGTAATGGAATATCTTATTCATCATGCAGTGGAACACAAAAAGAATGTACAATCAGAATACTTTTTCTTTAAAGTAGCCGACCGCCTGAACAGGGACTTGAACCCTGGACCCTCAGATTAAAAGTCTGATGCTCTACCGACTGAGCTATCCAGGCTCTGCAACACTGCAACTAAAAATCAGCTAAAAATGATGTGGACGCACACCAACCTACACTTTAATTCTTAATATGGTTACATATATTAGCAATCAAATATGTAGAGTTTAATAATTAATTGATATTTCAAGCATTTGAAATTTCAGCAGCACACGTAATCTATTTTAAATCCTGAAATTCGTTCTATCTCATTTTCGGCTGACTTAGAAATCATGTCTCTAAATTGACATTGTGAAATTAGTAAAAGGCCAAATACTATTACTAGGTACTAAATTACATGTCCAGCAGTATAACTGGAAATTTACTCTTGGGCATAGATTATGCAACATTTTCAAAGCAAACAGTGTCTGTTTAAATAGACTTTCTTTCACTGCCGTTTTGGTAAATGTCTCTGGTTATGCAGAAGCAGGCATTGTTTGTTACTGTTTCAATTAGTTATAAGATAAAGGAGGGATAAAACTGACCCAGCTAGTATTCCAACCCAAAGACTTTGAATGCTTTCTCTTCATTCGCCTAGAACCCCAAGCCGCTATCCATTGCACCAGAGATCCAACCTGATTCAACAAGGTGAACAGAAATTCTCAAATAAAAAGATGAGCTATCAGCGGTTGACCAACTTTATAAAGTGATTTGGAAACTATAAGCAGGGTTCCATTTTGAACATTGAATTGGGGAAAAGATAATCAACATCTCAAACGACATGATACCGTTGCGGTAAGTCTTCTTAACTCTTGTCAAATGGTACACGACCGATGGGTATTTAATGGCTCCATTAAGAGTAACTTGCAATTACTCTAATGGGACTACTCGTTCATTGGATCCTGAAAAGAGCATGTCATTAGAGTACATTTTCTTTAAACAAACCGCCTGAACAGGGACTTGAACCCTGGACCCTCAGATTAAAAGTCTGATGCTCTACCGACTGAGCTATCCAGGCTCTGCAACACTGCAACTAAAAATCAGCTAAAAATGATGTGGACGCACACCAACCTACACTTTAATTCTTAATATGGTTACATATATTAGCAATCAAATATGTAGAGTTTAATAATTAATTGATATTTCAAGCATTTGAAATTTCAGCAGCACACGTAATCTATTTTAAATCCTGAAATTCGTTCTATCTCATTTTCGGCTGACTTAGAAATCATGTCTCTAAATTGACATTGTGAAATTAGTAAAAGGCCAAATACTATTACTAGGTACTAAATTACATGTCCAGCAGTATAACTGGAAATTTACTCTTGGGCATAGATTATGCAACATTTTCAAAGCAAACAGTGTCTGTTTAAATAGACTTTCTTTCACTGCCGTTTTGGTAAATGTCTCTGGTTATGCAGAAGCAGGCATTGTTTGTTACTGTTTCAATTAGTTATAAGATAAAGGAGGGATAAAACTGACCCAGCTAGTATTCCAACCCAAAGACTTTGAATGCTTTCTCTACATTCGCCTAGAACCCCAAGCCGCTATCCATTGCACCAGAGATCCAACCTGATTCAACAAGGTGAACAGAAATTCTCAAATAAAAAGATGAGCTATCAGCGGTTGACCAACTTTATAAAGTGATTTGGAAACTATAAGCAGGGTTCCATTTTGAACGTTGAATTGGGGAAAAGATAATCAACATCTCAAACGACATGATACCGTTGCGGTAAGTCTTCTTAACTCTTGTCAAATGGTACACGACCGATGGGTATTTAATGGCTCCATTAAGAGTAACTTGCAATTACTCTAATGGGACTACTCGTTCATTGGATCCTGAAAAGAGCATGTCATTAGAGTACATTTTCTTTAAACAAACCGCCTGAACAGGGACTTGAACCCTGGACCCTCAGATTAAAAGTCTGATGCTCTACCGACTGAGCTATCCAGGCTCTGCAACACTGCAACTAAAAATCAGCTAAAAATGATGTGGACGCACACCAACCTACACTTTAATTCTTAATATGGTTACATATATTAGCAATCAAATATGTAGAGTTTAATAATTAATTGATATTTCAAGCATTTGAAATTTCAGCAGCACACGTAATCTATTTTAAATCCTGAAATTCGTTCTATCTCATTTTCGGCTGACTTAGAAATCATGTCTCTAAATTGACATTGTGAAATTAGTAAAAGGCCAAATACTATTACTAGGTACTAAATTACATGTCCAGCAGTATAACTGGAAATTTACTCTTGGGCATAGATTATGCAACATTTTCAAAGCAAACAGTGTCTGTTTAAATAGACTTTCTTTCACTGCCGTTTTGGTAAATGTCTCTGGTTATGCAGAAGCAGGCATTGTTTGTTACTGTTTCAATTAGTTATAAGATAAAGGAGGGATAAAACTGACCCAGCTAGTATTCCAACCCAAAGACTTTGAATGCTTTCTCTACATTCGCCTAGAACCCCAAGCCGCTATCCATTGCACCAGAGATCCAACCTGATTCAACAAGGTGAACAGAAATTCTCAAATAAAAAGATGAGCTATCAGCGGTTGACCAACTTTATAAAGTGATTTGGAAACTATAAGCAGGGTTCCATTTTGAACATTGAATTGGGGAAAAGATAATCAACATCTCAAACGACATGATACCGTTGCGGTAAGTCTTCTTAACTCTTGTCAAATGGTACACGACCGATGGGTATTTAATGGCTCCATTAAGAGTAACTTGCAATTACTCTAATGGGACTACTCGTTCATTGGATCCTGAAAAGAGCATGTCATTAGAGTACATTTTCTTTAAACAAACCGCCTGAACAGGGACTTGAACCCTGGACCCTCAGATTAAAAGTCTGATGCTCTACCGACTGAGCTATCCAGGCTCTGATACAGCAAACCTCAAAATCACCTAATCAAAATTTGGCAGTGTCCCAACTAACGCTATGTTTCTTAAGATGGTTACCTGAAGAAGGTACCAAATACACTAGAATATAATAATGAATTGATATTTCAAGCATTTGAAATTTCTTCAGTAAATGTAACCTTATTTTTAGTCCTGAAGTTGCTACTATCTCATTTTTTTGCTGACGTCAAATTCATATGTGTTTATTGACATGGTAAAATTAAGGAAGGGCCCAAAATCTTACTTCCGAGTAAATTATATTTTCATCAGTACAGCTGACAATTTCCTCTTCTGCATAGATTACCCAAATTGAACGGTGTCTCTTTAAAATAGACTTCCTTTTACTGACCTTTTTTAGCAAATGATTTTGGTGAAGCAGAAGCATGCATGCATCGCTTATAACTTCTTTAAATAGTTATGAAATAAACAGGGATAAAACTGACTCTGGTGGGATTCGATCCCACAGCCTTTGAATACCTTCTTGACATTCACCTAGAAGTCCAATGTGCTATCCATTGCGCCACAGAGCCAATTTGCTTGAATGAGGTGCACAGATATTCAGAAATGAAATAATGAGCTTTGAGCTGTTGATCAACTTTATAAAGTTCATTGGATACTATAACCATGGCTATATTTTGAATATTGAATTGGGTAAAAGTTATTCACCGTGTCAAACTACATGATACAGTTGGTAAGTCTGCATACAACTTAAGTTTAGTGTATAGTCATCTGATATATGAGACAGATGGGTTTTTCACTTCTCCATGAAAGACGTTTTTTTTTAATTTTGGTAATGGAATATCTTATTCATCATGCAGTGGAACACAAAAAGAATGTACAATCAGAATACTTTTTCTTTAAAGTAGCCGACCGCCTGAACAGGGACTTGAACCCTGGACCCTCAGATTAAAAGTCTGATGCTCTACCGACTGAGCTATCCAGGCTCTGCAACACTGCAACTAAAAATCAGCTAAAAATGATGTGGACGCACACCAACCTACACTTTAATTCTTAATATGGTTACATATATTAGCAATCAAATATGTAGAGTTTAATAATTAATTGATATTTCAAGCATTTGAAATTTCAGCAGCACACGTAATCTATTTTAAATCCTGAAATTCGTTCTATCTCATTTTCGGCTGACTTAGAAATCATGTCTCTAAATTGACATTGTGAAATTAGTAAAAGGCCAAATACTATTACTAGGTACTAAATTACATGTCCAGCAGTATAACTGGAAATTTACTCTTGGGCATAGATTATGCAACATTTTCAAAGCAAACAGTGTCTGTTTAAATAGACTTTCTTTCACTGCCGTTTTGGTAAATGTCTCTGGTTATGCAGAAGCAGGCATTGTTTGTTACTGTTTCAATTAGTTATAAGATAAAGGAGGGATAAAACTGACCCAGCTAGTATTCCAACCCAAAGACTTTGAATGCTTTCTCTTCATTCGCCTAGAACCCCAAGCCGCTATCCATTGCACCAGAGATCCAACCTGATTCAACAAGGTGAACAGAAATTCTCAAATAAAAAGATGAGCTATCAGCGGTTGACCAACTTTATAAAGTGATTTGGAAACTATAAGCAGGGTTCCATTTTGAACATTGAATTGGGGAAAAGATAATCAACATCTCAAACGACATGATACCGTTGCGGTAAGTCTTCTTAACTCTTGTCAAATGGTACACGACCGATGGGTATTTAATGGCTCCATTAAGAGTAACTTGCAATTACTCTAATGGGACTACTCGTTCATTGGATCCTGAAAAGAGCATGTCATTAGAGTACATTTTCTTTAAACAAACCGCCTGAACAGGGACTTGAACCCTGGACCCTCAGATTAAAAGTCTGATGCTCTACCGACTGAGCTATCCAGGCTCTGCAACACTGCAACTAAAAATCAGCTAAAAATGATGTGGACGCACACCAACCTACACTTTAATTCTTAATATGGTTACATATATTAGCAATCAAATATGTAGAGTTTAATAATTAATTGATATTTCAAGCATTTGAAATTTCAGCAGCACACGTAATCTATTTTAAATCCTGAAATTCGTTCTATCTCATTTTCGGCTGACTTAGAAATCATGTCTCTAAATTGACATTGTGAAATTAGTAAAAGGCCAAATACTATTACTAGGTACTAAATTACATGTCCAGCAGTATAACTGGAAATTTACTCTTGGGCATAGATTATGCAACATTTTCAAAGCAAACAGTGTCTGTTTAAATAGACTTTCTTTCACTGCCGTTTTGGTAAATGTCTCTGGTTATGCAGAAGCAGGCATTGTTTGTTACTGTTTCAATTAGTTATAAGATAAAGGAGGGATAAAACTGACCCAGCTAGTATTCCAACCCAAAGACTTTGAATGCTTTCTCTTCATTCGCCTAGAACCCCAAGCCGCTATCCATTGCACCAGAGATCCAACCTGATTCAACAAGGTGAACAGAAATTCTCAAATAAAAAGATGAGCTATCAGCGGTTGACCAACTTTATAAAGTGATTTGGAAACTATAAGCAGGGTTCCATTTTGAACATTGAATTGGGGAAAAGATAATCAACATCTCAAACGACATGATACCGTTGCGGTAAGTCTTCTTAACTCTTGTCAAATGGTACACGACCGATGGGTATTTAATGGCTCCATTAAGAGTAACTTGCAATTACTCTAATGGGACTACTCGTTCATTGGATCCTGAAAAGAGCATGTCATTAGAGTACATTTTCTTTAAACAAACCGCCTGAACAGGGACTTGAACCCTGGACCCTCAGATTAAAAGTCTGATGCTCTACCGACTGAGCTATCCAGGCTCTGCAACACTGCAACTAAAAATCAGCTAAAAATGATGTGGACGCACACCAACCTACACTTTAATTCTTAATATGGTTACATATATTAGCAATCAAATATGTAGAGTTTAATAATTAATTGATATTTCAAGCATTTGAAATTTCAGCAGCACACGTAATCTATTTTAAATCCTGAAATTCGTTCTATCTCATTTTCGGCTGACTTAGAAATCATGTCTCTAAATTGACATTGTGAAATTAGTAAAAGGCCAAATACTATTACTAGGTACTAAATTACATGTCCAGCAGTATAACTGGAAATTTACTCTTGGGCATAGATTATGCAACATTTTCAAAGCAAACAGTGTCTGTTTAAATAGACTTTCTTTCACTGCCGTTTTGGTAAATGTCTCTGGTTATGCAGAAGCAGGCATTGTTTGTTACTGTTTCAATTAGTTATAAGATAAAGGAGGGATAAAACTGACCCAGCTAGTATTCCAACCCAAAGACTTTGAATGCTTTCTCTACATTCGCCTAGAACCCCAAGCCGCTATCCATTGCACCAGAGATCCAACCTGATTCAACAAGGTGAACAGAAATTCTCAAATAAAAAGATGAGCTATCAGCGGTTGACCAACTTTATAAAGTGATTTGGAAACTATAAGCAGGGTTCCATTTTGAACATTGAATTGGGGAAAAGATAATCAACATCTCAAACGACATGATACCGTTGCGGTAAGTCTTCTTAACTCTTGTCAAATGGTACACGACCGATGGGTATTTAATGGCTCCATTAAGAGTAACTTGCAATTACTCTAATGGGACTACTCGTTCATTGGATCCTGAAAAGAGCATGTCATTAGAGTACATTTTCTTTAAACAAACCGCCTGAACAGGGACTTGAACCCTGGACCCTCAGATTAAAAGTCTGATGCTCTACCGACTGAGCTATCCAGGCTCTGCAACACTGCAACTAAAAACCAGCTAAAAATGATGTGGACGCACACCAACCTACACTTTAATTCTTAATATGGTTACATATATTAGCAATCAAATATGTAGAGTTTAATAATTAATTGATATTTCAAGCATTTGAAATTTCAGCAGCACACGTAATCTATTTTAAATCCTGAAATTCGTTCTATCTCATTTTCGGCTGACTTAGAAATCATGTCTCTAAATTGACATTGTGAAATTAGTAAAAGGCCAAATACTATTACTAGGTACTAAATTACATGTCCAGCAGTATAACTGGAAATTTACTCTTGGGCATAGATTATGCAACATTTTCAAAGCAAACAGTGTCTGTTTAAATAGACTTTCTTTCACTGCCGTTTTGGTAAATGTCTCTGGTTATGCAGAAGCAGGCATTGTTTGTTACTGTTTCAATTAGTTATAAGATAAAGGAGGGATAAAACTGACCCAGCTAGTATTCCAACCCAAAGACTTTGAATGCTTTCTCTACATTCGCCTAGAACCCCAAGCCGCTATCCATTGCACCAGAGATCCAACCTGATTCAACAAGGTGAACAGAAATTCTCAAATAAAAAGATGAGCTATCAGCGGTTGACCAACTTTATAAAGTGATTTGGAAACTATAAGCAGGGTTCCATTTTGAACGTTGAATTGGGGAAAAGATAATCAACATCTCAAACGACATGATACCGTTGCGGTAAGTCTTCTTAACTCTTGTCAAATGGTACACGACCGATGGGTATTTAATGGCTCCATTAAGAGTAACTTGCAATTACTCTAATGGGACTACTCGTTCATTGGATCCTGAAAAGAGCATGTCATTAGAGTACATTTTCTTTAAACAAACCGCCTGAACAGGGACTTGAACCCTGGACCCTCAGATTAAAAGTCTGATGCTCTACCGACTGAGCTATCCAGGCTCTGCAACACTGCAACTAAAAACCAGCTAAAAATGATGTGGACGCACACCAACCTACACTTTAATTCTTAATATGGTTACATATATTAGTAATCAAATATGTAGAGTTTAATAATTAATTGATATTTCAAGCATTTGAAATTTCAGCAGCACACGTAATCTATTTTAAATCCTGAAATTCGTTCTATCTCATTTTCGGCTGACTTAGAAATCATGTCTCTAAATTGACATTGTGAAATTAGTAAAAGGCCAAATACTATTACTAGGTACTAAATTACATGTCCAGCAGTATAACTGGAAATTTACTCTTGGGCATAGATTATGCAACATTTTCAAAGCAAACAGTGTCTGTTTAAATAGACTTTCTTTCACTGCCGTTTTGGTAAATGTCTCTGGTTATGCAGAAGCAGGCATTGTTTGTTACTGTTTCAATTAGTTATAAGATAAAGGAGGGATAAAACTGACCCAGCTAGTATTCCAACCCAAAGACTTTGAATGCTTTCTCTACATTCGCCTAGAACCCCAAGCCGCTATCCATTGCACCAGAGATCCAACCTGATTCAACAAGGTGAACAGAAATTCTCAAATAAAAAGATGAGCTATCAGCGGTTGACCAACTTTATAAAGTGATTTGGAAACTATAAGCAGGGTTCCATTTTGAACGTTGAATTGGGGAAAAGATAATCAACATCTCAAACGACATGATACCGTTGCGGTAAGTCTTCTTAACTCTTGTCAAATGGTACACGACCGATGGGTATTTAATGGCTCCATTAAGAGTAACTTGCAATTACTCTAATGGGACTACTCGTTCATTGGATCCTGAAAAGAGCATGTCATTAGAGTACATTTTCTTTAAACAAACCGCCTGAACAGGGACTTGAACCCTGGACCCTCAGATTAAAAGTCTGATGCTCTACCGACTGAGCTATCCAGGCTCTGCAACACTGCAACTAAAAATCAGCTAAAAATGATGTGGACGCACACCAACCTACACTTTAATTCTTAATATGGTTACATATATTAGCAATCAAATATGTAGAGTTTAATAATTAATTGATATTTCAAGCATTTGAAATTTCAGCAGCACACGTAATCTATTTTAAATCCTGAAATTCGTTCTATCTCATTTTCGGCTGACTTAGAAATCATGTCTCTAAATTGACATTGTGAAATTAGTAAAAGGCCAAATACTATTACTAGGTACTAAATTACATGTCCAGCAGTATAACTGGAAATTTACTCTTGGGCATAGATTATGCAACATTTTCAAAGCAAACAGTGTCTGTTTAAATAGACTTTCTTTCACTGCCGTTTTGGTAAATGTCTCTGGTTATGCAGAAGCAGGCATTGTTTGTTACTGTTTCAATTAGTTATAAGATAAAGGAGGGATAAAACTGACCCAGCTAGTATTCCAACCCAAAGACTTTGAATGCTTTCTCTACATTCGCCTAGAACCCCAAGCCGCTATCCATTGCACCAGAGATCCAACCTGATTCAACAAGGTGAACAGAAATTCTCAAATAAAAAGATGAGCTATCAGCGGTTGACCAACTTTATAAAGTGATTTGGAAACTATAAGCAGGGTTCCATTTTGAACATTGAATTGGGGAAAAGATAATCAACATCTCAAACGACATGATACCGTTGCGGTAAGTCTTCTTAACTCTTGTCAAATGGTACACGACCGATGGGTATTTAATGGCTCCATTAAGAGTAACTTGCAATTACTCTAATGGGACTACTCGTTCATTGGATCCTGAAAAGAGCATGTCATTAGAGTACATTTTCTTTAAACAAACCGCCTGAACAGGGACTTGAACCCTGGACCCTCAGATTAAAAGTCTGATGCTCTACCGACTGAGCTATCCAGGCTCTGCAACACTGCAACTAAAAACCAGCTAAAAATGATGTGGACGCACACCAACCTACACTTTAATTCTTAATATGGTTACATATATTAGCAATCAAATATGTAGAGTTTAATAATTAATTGATATTTCAAGCATTTGAAATTTCAGCAGCACACGTAATCTATTTTAAATCCTGAAATTCGTTCTATCTCATTTTCGGCTGACTTAGAAATCATGTCTCTAAATTGACATTGTGAAATTAGTAAAAGGCCAAATACTATTACTAGGTACTAAATTACATGTCCAGCAGTATAACTGGAAATTTACTCTTGGGCATAGATTATGCAACATTTTCAAAGCAAACAGTGTCTGTTTAAATAGACTTTCTTTCACTGCCGTTTTGGTAAATGTCTCTGGTTATGCAGAAGCAGGCATTGTTTGTTACTGTTTCAATTAGTTATAAGATAAAGGAGGGATAAAACTGACCCAGCTAGTATTCCAACCCAAAGACTTTGAATGCTTTCTCTACATTCGCCTAGAACCCCAAGCCGCTATCCATTGCACCAGAGATCCAACCTGATTCAACAAGGTGAACAGAAATTCTCAAATAAAAAGATGAGCTATCAGCGGTTGACCAACTTTATAAAGTGATTTGGAAACTATAAGCAGGGTTCCATTTTGAACGTTGAATTGGGGAAAAGATAATCAACATCTCAAACGACATGATACCGTTGCGGTAAGTCTTCTTAACTCTTGTCAAATGGTACACGACCGATGGGTATTTAATGGCTCCATTAAGAGTAACTTGCAATTACTCTAATGGGACTACTCGTTCATTGGATCCTGAAAAGAGCATGTCATTAGAGTACATTTTCTTTAAACAAACCGCCTGAACAGGGACTTGAACCCTGGACCCTCAGATTAAAAGTCTGATGCTCTACCGACTGAGCTATCCAGGCTCTGCAACACTGCAACTAAAAATCAGCTAAAAATGATGTGGACGCACACCAACCTACACTTTAATTCTTAATATGGTTACATATATTAGCAATCAAATATGTAGAGTTTAATAATTAATTGATATTTCAAGCATTTGAAATTTCAGCAGCACACGTAATCTATTTTAAATCCTGAAATTCGTTCTATCTCATTTTCGGCTGACTTAGAAATCATGTCTCTAAATTGACATTGTGAAATTAGTAAAAGGCCAAATACTATTACTAGGTACTAAATTACATGTCCAGCAGTATAACTGGAAATTTACTCTTGGGCATAGATTATGCAACATTTTCAAAGCAAACAGTGTCTGTTTAAATAGACTTTCTTTCACTGCCGTTTTGGTAAATGTCTCTGGTTATGCAGAAGCAGGCATTGTTTGTTACTGTTTCAATTAGTTATAAGATAAAGGAGGGATAAAACTGACCCAGCTAGTATTCCAACCCAAAGACTTTGAATGCTTTCTCTACATTCGCCTAGAACCCCAAGCCGCTATCCATTGCACCAGAGATCCAACCTGATTCAACAAGGTGAACAGAAATTCTCAAATAAAAAGATGAGCTATCAGCGGTTGACCAACTTTATAAAGTGATTTGGAAACTATAAGCAGGGTTCCATTTTGAACATTGAATTGGGGAAAAGATAATCAACATCTCAAACGACATGATACCGTTGCGGTAAGTCTTCTTAACTCTTGTCAAATGGTACACGACCGATGGGTATTTAATGGCTCCATTAAGAGTAACTTGCAATTACTCTAATGGGACTACTCGTTCATTGGATCCTGAAAAGAGCATGTCATTAGAGTACATTTTCTTTAAACAAACCGCCTGAACAGGGACTTGAACCCTGGACCCTCAGATTAAAAGTCTGATGCTCTACCGACTGAGCTATCCAGGCTCTGCAACACTGCAACTAAAAATCAGCTAAAAATGATGTGGACGCACACCAACCTACACTTTAATTCTTAATATGGTTACATATATTAGCAATCAAATATGTAGAGTTTAATAATTAATTGATATTTCAAGCATTTGAAATTTCAGCAGCACACGTAATCTATTTTAAATCCTGAAATTCGTTCTATCTCATTTTCGGCTGACTTAGAAATCATGTCTCTAAATTGACATTGTGAAATTAGTAAAAGGCCAAATACTATTACTAGGTACTAAATTACATGTCCAGCAGTATAACTGGAAATTTACTCTTGGGCATAGATTATGCAACATTTTCAAAGCAAACAGTGTCTGTTTAAATAGACTTTCTTTCACTGCCGTTTTGGTAAATGTCTCTGGTTATGCAGAAGCAGGCATTGTTTGTTACTGTTTCAATTAGTTATAAGATAAAGGAGGGATAAAACTGACCCAGCTAGTATTCCAACCCAAAGACTTTGAATGCTTTCTCTACATTCGCCTAGAACCCCAAGCCGCTATCCATTGCACCAGAGATCCAACCTGATTCAACAAGGTGAACAGAAATTCTCAAATAAAAAGATGAGCTATCAGCGGTTGACCAACTTTATAAAGTGATTTGGAAACTATAAGCAGGGTTCCATTTTGAACATTGAATTGGGGAAAAGATAATCAACATCTCAAACGACATGATACCGTTGCGGTAAGTCTTCTTAACTCTTGTCAAATGGTACACGACCGATGGGTATTTAATGGCTCCATTAAGAGTAACTTGCAATTACTCTAATGGGACTACTCGTTCATTGGATCCTGAAAAGAGCATGTCATTAGAGTACATTTTCTTTAAACAAACCGCCTGAACAGGGACTTGAACCCTGGACCCTCAGATTAAAAGTCTGATGCTCTACCGACTGAGCTATCCAGGCTCTGCAACACTGCAACTAAAAACCAGCTAAAAATGATGTGGACGCACACCAACCTACACTTTAATTCTTAATATGGTTACATATATTAGCAATCAAATATGTAGAGTTTAATAATTAATTGATATTTCAAGCATTTGAAATTTCAGCAGCACACGTAATCTATTTTAAATCCTGAAATTCGTTCTATCTCATTTTCGGCTGACTTAGAAATCATGTCTCTAAATTGACATTGTGAAATTAGTAAAAGGCCAAATACTATTACTAGGTACTAAATTACATGTCCAGCAGTATAACTGGAAATTTACTCTTGGGCATAGATTATGCAACATTTTCAAAGCAAACAGTGTCTGTTTAAATAGACTTTCTTTCACTGCCGTTTTGGTAAATGTCTCTGGTTATGCAGAAGCAGGCATTGTTTGTTACTGTTTCAATTAGTTATAAGATAAAGGAGGGATAAAACTGACCCAGCTAGTATTCCAACCCAAAGACTTTGAATGCTTTCTCTACATTCGCCTAGAACCCCAAGCCGCTATCCATTGCACCAGAGATCCAACCTGATTCAACAAGGTGAACAGAAATTCTCAAATAAAAAGATGAGCTATCAGCGGTTGACCAACTTTATAAAGTGATTTGGAAACTATAAGCAGGGTTCCATTTTGAACGTTGAATTGGGGAAAAGATAATCAACATCTCAAACGACATGATACCGTTGCGGTAAGTCTTCTTAACTCTTGTCAAATGGTACACGACCGATGGGTATTTAATGGCTCCATTAAGAGTAACTTGCAATTACTCTAATGGGACTACTCGTTCATTGGATCCTGAAAAGAGCATGTCATTAGAGTACATTTTCTTTAAACAAACCGCCTGAACAGGGACTTGAACCCTGGACCCTCAGATTAAAAGTCTGATGCTCTACCGACTGAGCTATCCAGGCTCTGCAACACTGCAACTAAAAATCAGCTAAAAATGATGTGGACGCACACCAACCTACACTTTAATTCTTAATATGGTTACATATATTAGCAATCAAATATGTAGAGTTTAATAATTAATTGATATTTCAAGCATTTGAAATTTCAGCAGCACACGTAATCTATTTTAAATCCTGAAATTCGTTCTATCTCATTTTCGGCTGACTTAGAAATCATGTCTCTAAATTGACATTGTGAAATTAGTAAAAGGCCAAATACTATTACTAGGTACTAAATTACATGTCCAGCAGTATAACTGGAAATTTACTCTTGGGCATAGATTATGCAACATTTTCAAAGCAAACAGTGTCTGTTTAAATAGACTTTCTTTCACTGCCGTTTTGGTAAATGTCTCTGGTTATGCAGAAGCAGGCATTGTTTGTTACTGTTTCAATTAGTTATAAGATAAAGGAGGGATAAAACTGACCCAGCTAGTATTCCAACCCAAAGACTTTGAATGCTTTCTCTACATTCGCCTAGAACCCCAAGCCGCTATCCATTGCACCAGAGATCCAACCTGATTCAACAAGGTGAACAGAAATTCTCAAATAAAAAGATGAGCTATCAGCGGTTGACCAACTTTATAAAGTGATTTGGAAACTATAAGCAGGGTTCCATTTTGAACATTGAATTGGGGAAAAGATAATCAACATCTCAAACGACATGATACCGTTGCGGTAAGTCTTCTTAACTCTTGTCAAATGGTACACGACCGATGGGTATTTAATGGCTCCATTAAGAGTAACTTGCAATTACTCTAATGGGACTACTCGTTCATTGGATCCTGAAAAGAGCATGTCATTAGAGTACATTTTCTTTAAACAAACCGCCTGAACAGGGACTTGAACCCTGGACCCTCAGATTAAAAGTCTGATGCTCTACCGACTGAGCTATCCAGGCTCTGCAACACTGCAACTAAAAACCAGCTAAAAATGATGTGGACGCACACCAACCTACACTTTAATTCTTAATATGGTTACATATATTAGCAATCAAATATGTAGAGTTTAATAATTAATTGATATTTCAAGCATTTGAAATTTCAGCAGCACACGTAATCTATTTTAAATCCTGAAATTCGTTCTATCTCATTTTCGGCTGACTTAGAAATCATGTCTCTAAATTGACATTGTGAAATTAGTAAAAGGCCAAATACTATTACTAGGTACTAAATTACATGTCCAGCAGTATAACTGGAAATTTACTCTTGGGCATAGATTATGCAACATTTTCAAAGCAAACAGTGTCTGTTTAAATAGACTTTCTTTCACTGCCGTTTTGGTAAATGTCTCTGGTTATGCAGAAGCAGGCATTGTTTGTTACTGTTTCAATTAGTTATAAGATAAAGGAGGGATAAAACTGACCCAGCTAGTATTCCAACCCAAAGACTTTGAATGCTTTCTCTACATTCGCCTAGAACCCCAAGCCGCTATCCATTGCACCAGAGATCCAACCTGATTCAACAAGGTGAACAGAAATTCTCAAATAAAAAGATGAGCTATCAGCGGTTGACCAACTTTATAAAGTGATTTGGAAACTATAAGCAGGGTTCCATTTTGAACGTTGAATTGGGGAAAAGATAATCAACATCTCAAACGACATGATACCGTTGCGGTAAGTCTTCTTAACTCTTGTCAAATGGTACACGACCGATGGGTATTTAATGGCTCCATTAAGAGTAACTTGCAATTACTCTAATGGGACTACTCGTTCATTGGATCCTGAAAAGAGCATGTCATTAGAGTACATTTTCTTTAAACAAACCGCCTGAACAGGGACTTGAACCCTGGACCCTCAGATTAAAAGTCTGATGCTCTACCGACTGAGCTATCCAGGCTCTGCAACACTGCAACTAAAAATCAGCTAAAAATGATGTGGACGCACACCAACCTACACTTTAATTCTTAATATGGTTACATATATTAGCAATCAAATATGTAGAGTTTAATAATTAATTGATATTTCAAGCATTTGAAATTTCAGCAGCACACGTAATCTATTTTAAATCCTGAAATTCGTTCTATCTCATTTTCGGCTGACTTAGAAATCATGTCTCTAAATTGACATTGTGAAATTAGTAAAAGGCCAAATACTATTACTAGGTACTAAATTACATGTCCAGCAGTATAACTGGAAATTTACTCTTGGGCATAGATTATGCAACATTTTCAAAGCAAACAGTGTCTGTTTAAATAGACTTTCTTTCACTGCCGTTTTGGTAAATGTCTCTGGTTATGCAGAAGCAGGCATTGTTTGTTACTGTTTCAATTAGTTATAAGATAAAGGAGGGATAAAACTGACCCAGCTAGTATTCCAACCCAAAGACTTTGAATGCTTTCTCTACATTCGCCTAGAACCCCAAGCCGCTATCCATTGCACCAGAGATCCAACCTGATTCAACAAGGTGAACAGAAATTCTCAAATAAAAAGATGAGCTATCAGCGGTTGACCAACTTTATAAAGTGATTTGGAAACTATAAGCAGGGTTCCATTTTGAACATTGAATTGGGGAAAAGATAATCAACATCTCAAACGACATGATACCGTTGCGGTAAGTCTTCTTAACTCTTGTCAAATGGTACACGACCGATGGGTATTTAATGGCTCCATTAAGAGTAACTTGCAATTACTCTAATGGGACTACTCGTTCATTGGATCCTGAAAAGAGCATGTCATTAGAGTACATTTTCTTTAAACAAACCGCCTGAACAGGGACTTGAACCCTGGACCCTCAGATTAAAAGTCTGATGCTCTACCGACTGAGCTATCCAGGCTCTGATACAGCAAACCTCAAAATCACCTAATCAAAATTTGGCAGTGTCCCAACTAACGCTATGTTTCTTAAGATGGTTACCTGAAGAAGGTACCAAATACACTAGAATATAATAATGAATTGATATTTCAAGCATTTGAAATTTCTTCAGTAAATGTAACCTTATTTTTAGTCCTGAAGTTGCTACTATCTCATTTTTTTGCTGACGTCAAATTCATATGTGTTTATTGACATGGTAAAATTAAGGAAGGGCCCAAAATCTTACTTCCGAGTAAATTATATTTTCATCAGTACAGCTGACAATTTCCTCTTCTGCATAGATTACCCAAATTGAACGGTGTCTCTTTAAAATAGACTTCCTTTTACTGACCTTTTTTAGCAAATGATTTTGGTGAAGCAGAAGCATGCATGCATCGCTTATAACTTCTTTAAATAGTTATGAAATAAACAGGGATAAAACTGACTCTGGTGGGATTCGAACCCACAGCCTTTGAATACCTTCTTGACATTCACCTAGAAGTCCAATGTGCTATCCATTGCGCCACAGAGCCAATTTGCTTGAATGAGGTGCACAGATATTCAGAAATGAAATAATGAGCTTTGAGCTGTTGATCAACTTTATAAAGTTCATTGGATACTATAACCATGGCTATATTTTGAATATTGAATTGGGTAAAAGTTATTCACCGTGTCAAACTACATGATACAGTTGGTAAGTCTGCATACAACTTAAGTTTAGTGTATAGTCATCTGATATATGAGACAGATGGGTTTTTCACTTCTCCATGAAAGACGTTTTTTTTTAATTTTGGTAATGGAATATCTTATTCATCATGCAGTGGAACACAAAAAGAATGTACAATCAGAATACTTTTTCTTTAAAGTAGCCGACCGCCTGAACAGGGACTTGAACCCTGGACCCTCAGATTAAAAGTCTGATGCTCTACCGACTGAGCTATCCAGGCTCTGCAACACTGCAACTAAAAATCAGCTAAAAATGATGTGGACGCACACCAACCTACACTTTAATTCTTAATATGGTTACATATATTAGCAATCAAATATGTAGAGTTTAATAATTAATTGATATTTCAAGCATTTGAAATTTCAGCAGCACACGTAATCTATTTTAAATCCTGAAATTCGTTCTATCTCATTTTCGGCTGACTTAGAAATCATGTCTCTAAATTGACATTGTGAAATTAGTAAAAGGCCAAATACTATTACTAGGTACTAAATTACATGTCCAGCAGTATAACTGGAAATTTACTCTTGGGCATAGATTATGCAACATTTTCAAAGCAAACAGTGTCTGTTTAAATAGACTTTCTTTCACTGCCGTTTTGGTAAATGTCTCTGGTTATGCAGAAGCAGGCATTGTTTGTTACTGTTTCAATTAGTTATAAGATAAAGGAGGGATAAAACTGACCCAGCTAGTATTCCAACCCAAAGACTTTGAATGCTTTCTCTACATTCGCCTAGAACCCCAAGCCGCTATCCATTGCACCAGAGATCCAACCTGATTCAACAAGGTGAACAGAAATTCTCAAATAAAAAGATGAGCTATCAGCGGTTGACCAACTTTATAAAGTGATTTGGAAACTATAAGCAGGGTTCCATTTTGAACATTGAATTGGGGAAAAGATAATCAACATCTCAAACGACATGATACCGTTGCGGTAAGTCTTCTTAACTCTTGTCAAATGGTACACGACCGATGGGTATTTAATGGCTCCATTAAGAGTAACTTGCAATTACTCTAATGGGACTACTCGTTCATTGGATCCTGAAAAGAGCATGTCATTAGAGTACATTTTCTTTAAACAAACCGCCTGAACAGGGACTTGAACCCTGGACCCTCAGATTAAAAGTCTGATGCTCTACCGACTGAGCTATCCAGGCTCTGATACAGCAAACCTCAAAATCACCTAATCAAAATTTGGCAGTGTCCCAACTAACGCTATGTTTCTTAAGATGGTTACCTGAAGAAGGTACCAAATACACTAGAATATAATAATGAATTGATATTTCAAGCATTTGAAATTTCTTCAGTAAATGTAACCTTATTTTTAGTCCTGAAGTTGCTACTATCTCATTTTTTTGCTGACGTCAAATTCATATGTGTTTATTGACATGGTAAAATTAAGGAAGGGCCCAAAATCTTACTTCCGAGTAAATTATATTTTCATCAGTACAGCTGACAATTTCCTCTTCTGCATAGATTACCCAAATTGAACGGTGTCTCTTTAAAATAGACTTCCTTTTACTGACCTTTTTTAGCAAATGATTTTGGTGAAGCAGAAGCATGCATGCATCGCTTATAACTTCTTTAAATAGTTATGAAATAAACAGGGATAAAACTGACTCTGGTGGGATTCGAACCCACAGCCTTTGAATACCTTCTTGACATTCACCTAGAAGTCCAATGTGCTATCCATTGCGCCACAGAGCCAATTTTCTTGAATGAGGTGCACAGATATTCAGAAATGAAATAATGAGCTTTGAGCTGTTGATCAACTTTATAAAGTTCATTGGATACTATAACCATGGCTATATTTTGAATATTGAATTGGGTAAAAGTTATTCACCGTGTCAAACTACATGATACAGTTGGTAAGTCTGCATACAACTTAAGTTTAGTGTATAGTCATCTGATATATGAGACAGATGGGTTTTTCACTTCTCCATGAAAGACGTTTTTTTTTAATTTTGGTAATGGAATATCTTATTCATCATGCAGTGGAACACAAAAAGAATGTACAATCAGAATACTTTTTCTTTAAAGTAGCCGACCGCCTGAACAGGGACTTGAACCCTGGACCCTCAGATTAAAAGTCTGATGCTCTACCGACTGAGCTATCCAGGCTCTGCAACACTGCAACTAAAAATCAGCTAAAAATGATGTGGACGCACACCAACCTACACTTTAATTCTTAATATGGTTACATATATTAGCAATCAAATATGTAGAGTTTAATAATTAATTGATATTTCAAGCATTTGAAATTTCAGCAGCACACGTAATCTATTTTAAATCCTGAAATTCGTTCTATCTCATTTTCGGCTGACTTAGAAATCATGTCTCTAAATTGACATTGTGAAATTAGTAAAAGGCCAAATACTATTACTAGGTACTAAATTACATGTCCAGCAGTATAACTGGAAATTTACTCTTGGGCATAGATTATGCAACATTTTCAAAGCAAACAGTGTCTGTTTAAATAGACTTTCTTTCACTGCCGTTTTGGTAAATGTCTCTGGTTATGCAGAAGCAGGCATTGTTTGTTACTGTTTCAATTAGTTATAAGATAAAGGAGGGATAAAACTGACCCAGCTAGTATTCCAACCCAAAGACTTTGAATGCTTTCTCTACATTCGCCTAGAACCCCAAGCCGCTATCCATTGCACCAGAGATCCAACCTGATTCAACAAGGTGAACAGAAATTCTCAAATAAAAAGATGAGCTATCAGCGGTTGACCAACTTTATAAAGTGATTTGGAAACTATAAGCAGGGTTCCATTTTGAACATTGAATTGGGGAAAAGATAATCAACATCTCAAACGACATGATACCGTTGCGGTAAGTCTTCTTAACTCTTGTCAAATGGTACACGACCGATGGGTATTTAATGGCTCCATTAAGAGTAACTTGCAATTACTCTAATGGGACTACTCGTTCATTGGATCCTGAAAAGAGCATGTCATTAGAGTACATTTTCTTTAAACAAACCGCCTGAACAGGGACTTGAACCCTGGACCCTCAGATTAAAAGTCTGATGCTCTACCGACTGAGCTATCCAGGCTCTGCAACACTGCAACTAAAAACCAGCTAAAAATGATGTGGACGCACACCAACCTACACTTTAATTCTTAATATGGTTACATATATTAGCAATCAAATATGTAGAGTTTAATAATTAATTGATATTTCAAGCATTTGAAATTTCAGCAGCACACGTAATCTATTTTAAATCCTGAAATTCGTTCTATCTCATTTTCGGCTGACTTAGAAATCATGTCTCTAAATTGACATTGTGAAATTAGTAAAAGGCCAAATACTATTACTAGGTACTAAATTACATGTCCAGCAGTATAACTGGAAATTTACTCTTGGGCATAGATTATGCAACATTTTCAAAGCAAACAGTGTCTGTTTAAATAGACTTTCTTTCACTGCCGTTTTGGTAAATGTCTCTGGTTATGCAGAAGCAGGCATTGTTTGTTACTGTTTCAATTAGTTATAAGATAAAGGAGGGATAAAACTGACCCAGCTAGTATTCCAACCCAAAGACTTTGAATGCTTTCTCTACATTCGCCTAGAACCCCAAGCCGCTATCCATTGCACCAGAGATCCAACCTGATTCAACAAGGTGAACAGAAATTCTCAAATAAAAAGATGAGCTATCAGCGGTTGACCAACTTTATAAAGTGATTTGGAAACTATAAGCAGGGTTCCATTTTGAACGTTGAATTGGGGAAAAGATAATCAACATCTCAAACGACATGATACCGTTGCGGTAAGTCTTCTTAACTCTTGTCAAATGGTACACGACCGATGGGTATTTAATGGCTCCATTAAGAGTAACTTGCAATTACTCTAATGGGACTACTCGTTCATTGGATCCTGAAAAGAGCATGTCATTAGAGTACATTTTCTTTAAACAAACCGCCTGAACAGGGACTTGAACCCTGGACCCTCAGATTAAAAGTCTGATGCTCTACCGACTGAGCTATCCAGGCTCTGCAACACTGCAACTAAAAATCAGCTAAAAATGATGTGGACGCACACCAACCTACACTTTAATTCTTAATATGGTTACATATATTAGCAATCAAATATGTAGAGTTTAATAATTAATTGATATTTCAAGCATTTGAAATTTCAGCAGCACACGTAATCTATTTTAAATCCTGAAATTCGTTCTATCTCATTTTCGGCTGACTTAGAAATCATGTCTCTAAATTGACATTGTGAAATTAGTAAAAGGCCAAATACTATTACTAGGTACTAAATTACATGTCCAGCAGTATAACTGGAAATTTACTCTTGGGCATAGATTATGCAACATTTTCAAAGCAAACAGTGTCTGTTTAAATAGACTTTCTTTCACTGCCGTTTTGGTAAATGTCTCTGGTTATGCAGAAGCAGGCATTGTTTGTTACTGTTTCAATTAGTTATAAGATAAAGGAGGGATAAAACGGACCCAGCTAGTATTCCAACCCAAAGACTTTGAATGCTTTCTCTACATTCGCCTAGAACCCCAAGCCGCTATCCATTGCACCAGAGATCCAACCTGATTCAACAAGGTGAACAGAAATTCTCAAATAAAAAGATGAGCTATCAGCGGTTGACCAACTTTATAAAGTGATTTGGAAACTATAAGCAGGGTTCCATTTTGAACGTTGAATTGGGGAAAATATAATCAACATCTCAAACGACATGATACCGTTGCGGTAAGTCTTCTTAACTCTTGTCAAATGGTACACGACCGATGGGTATTTAATGGCTCCATTAAGAGTAACTTGCAATTACTCTAATGGGACTACTCGTTCATTGGATCCTGAAAAGAGCATGTCATTAGAGTACATTTTCTTTAAACAAACCGCCTGAACAGGGACTTGAACCCTGGACCCTCAGATTAAAAGTCTGATGCTCTACCGACTGAGCTATCCAGGCTCTGCAACACTGCAACTAAAAATCAGCTAAAAATGATGTGGACGCACACCAACCTACACTTTAATTCTTAATATGGTTACATATATTAGCAATCAAATATGTAGAGTTTAATAATTAATTGATATTTCAAGCATTTGAAATTTCAGCAGCACACGTAATCTATTTTAAATCCTGAAATTCGTTCTATCTCATTTTCGGCTGACTTAGAAATCATGTCTCTAAATTGACATTGTGAAATTAGTAAAAGGCCAAATACTATTACTAGGTACTAAATTACATGTCCAGCAGTATAACTGGAAATTTACTCTTGGGCATAGATTATGCAACATTTTCAAAGCAAACAGTGTCTGTTTAAATAGACTTTCTTTCACTGCCGTTTTGGTAAATGTCTCTGGTTATGCAGAAGCAGGCATTGTTTGTTACTGTTTCAATTAGTTATAAGATAAAGGAGGGATAAAACTGACCCAGCTAGTATTCCAACCCAAAGACTTTGAATGCTTTCTCTACATTCGCCTAGAACCCCAAGCCGCTATCCATTGCACCAGAGATCCAACCTGATTCAACAAGGTGAACAGAAATTCTCAAATAAAAAGATGAGCTATCAGCGGTTGACCAACTTTATAAAGTGATTTGGAAACTATAAGCAGGGTTCCATTTTGAACATTGAATTGGGGAAAAGATAATCAACATCTCAAACGACATGATACCGTTGCGGTAAGTCTTCTTAACTCTTGTCAAATGGTACACGACCGATGGGTATTTAATGGCTCCATTAAGAGTAACTTGCAATTACTCTAATGGGACTACTCGTTCATTGGATCCTGAAAAGAGCATGTCATTAGAGTACATTTTCTTTAAACAAACCGCCTGAACAGGGACTTGAACCCTGGACCCTCAGATTAAAAGTCTGATGCTCTACCGACTGAGCTATCCAGGCTCTGATACAGCAAACCTCAAAATCACCTAATCAAAATTTGGCAGTGTCCCAACTAACGCTATGTTTCTTAAGATGGTTACCTGAAGAAGGTACCAAATACACTAGAATATAATAATGAATTGATATTTCAAGCATTTGAAATTTCTTCAGTAAATGTAACCTTATTTTTAGTCCTGAAGTTGCTACTATCTCATTTTTTTGCTGACGTCAAATTCATATGTGTTTATTGACATGGTAAAATTAAGGAAGGGCCCAAAATCTTACTTCCGAGTAAATTATATTTTCATCAGTACAGCTGACAATTTCCTCTTCTGCATAGATTACCCAAATTGAACGGTGTCTCTTTAAAATAGACTTCCTTTTACTGACCTTTTTTAGCAAATGATTTTGGTGAAGCAGAAGCATGCATGCATCGCTTATAACTTCTTTAAATAGTTATGAAATAAACAGGGATAAAACTGACTCTGGTGGGATTCGAACCCACAGCCTTTGAATACCTTCTTGACATTCACCTAGAAGTCCAATGTGCTATCCATTGCGCCACAGAGCCAATTTGCTTGAATGAGGTGCACAGATATTCAGAAATGAAATAATGAGCTTTGAGCTGTTGATCAACTTTATAAAGTTCATTGGATACTATAACCATGGCTATATTTTGAATATTGAATTGGGTAAAAGTTATTCACCGTGTCAAACTACATGATACAGTTGGTAAGTCTGCATACAACTTAAGTTTAGTGTATAGTCATCTGATATATGAGACAGATGGGTTTTTCACTTCTCCATGAAAGACGTTTTTTTTTAATTTTGGTAATGGAATATCTTATTCATCATGCAGTGGAACACAAAAAGAATGTACAATCAGAATACTTTTTCTTTAAAGTAGCCGACCGCCTGAACAGGGACTTGAACCCTGGACCCTCAGATTAAAAGTCTGATGCTCTACCGACTGAGCTATCCAGGCTCTGCAACACTGCAACTAAAAATCAGCTAAAAATGATGTGGACGCACACCAACCTACACTTTAATTCTTAATATGGTTACATATATTAGCAATCAAATATGTAGAGTTTAATAATTAATTGATATTTCAAGCATTTGAAATTTCAGCAGCACACGTAATCTATTTTAAATCCTGAAATTCGTTCTATCTCATTTTCGGCTGACTTAGAAATCATGTCTCTAAATTGACATTGTGAAATTAGTAAAAGGCCAAATACTATTACTAGGTACTAAATTACATGTCCAGCAGTATAACTGGAAATTTACTCTTGGGCATAGATTATGCAACATTTTCAAAGCAAACAGTGTCTGTTTAAATAGACTTTCTTTCACTGCCGTTTTGGTAAATGTCTCTGGTTATGCAGAAGCAGGCATTGTTTGTTACTGTTTCAATTAGTTATAAGATAAAGGAGGGATAAAACTGACCCAGCTAGTATTCCAACCCAAAGACTTTGAATGCTTTCTCTTCATTCGCCTAGAACCCCAAGCCGCTATCCATTGCACCAGAGATCCAACCTGATTCAACAAGGTGAACAGAAATTCTCAAATAAAAAGATGAGCTATCAGCGGTTGACCAACTTTATAAAGTGATTTGGAAACTATAAGCAGGGTTCCATTTTGAACATTGAATTGGGGAAAAGATAATCAACATCTCAAACGACATGATACCGTTGCGGTAAGTCTTCTTAACTCTTGTCAAATGGTACACGACCGATGGGTATTTAATGGCTCCATTAAGAGTAACTTGCAATTACTCTAATGGGACTACTCGTTCATTGGATCCTGAAAAGAGCATGTCATTAGAGTACATTTTCTTTAAACAAACCGCCTGAACAGGGACTTGAACCCTGGACCCTCAGATTAAAAGTCTGATGCTCTACCGACTGAGCTATCCAGGCTCTGCAACACTGCAACTAAAAATCAGCTAAAAATGATGTGGACGCACACCAACCTACACTTTAATTCTTAATATGGTTACATATATTAGCAATCAAATATGTAGAGTTTAATAATTAATTGATATTTCAAGCATTTGAAATTTCAGCAGCACACGTAATCTATTTTAAATCCTGAAATTCGTTCTATCTCATTTTCGGCTGACTTAGAAATCATGTCTCTAAATTGACATTGTGAAATTAGTAAAAGGCCAAATACTATTACTAGGTACTAAATTACATGTCCAGCAGTATAACTGGAAATTTACTCTTGGGCATAGATTATGCAACATTTTCAAAGCAAACAGTGTCTGTTTAAATAGACTTTCTTTCACTGCCGTTTTGGTAAATGTCTCTGGTTATGCAGAAGCAGGCATTGTTTGTTACTGTTTCAATTAGTTATAAGATAAAGGAGGGATAAAACTGACCCAGCTAGTATTCCAACCCAAAGACTTTGAATGCTTTCTCTACATTCGCCTAGAACCCCAAGCCGCTATCCATTGCACCAGAGATCCAACCTGATTCAACAAGGTGAACAGAAATTCTCAAATAAAAAGATGAGCTATCAGCGGTTGACCAACTTTATAAAGTGATTTGGAAACTATAAGCAGGGTTCCATTTTGAACATTGAATTGGGGAAAAGATAATCAACATCTCAAACGACATGATACCGTTGCGGTAAGTCTTCTTAACTCTTGTCAAATGGTACACGACCGATGGGTATTTAATGGCTCCATTAAGAGTAACTTGCAATTACTCTAATGGGACTACTCGTTCATTGGATCCTGAAAAGAGCATGTCATTAGAGTACATTTTCTTTAAACAAACCGCCTGAACAGGGACTTGAACCCTGGACCCTCAGATTAAAAGTCTGATGCTCTACCGACTGAGCTATCCAGGCTCTGCAACACTGCAACTAAAAATCAGCTAAAAATGATGTGGACGCACACCAACCTACACTTTAATTCTTAATATGGTTACATATATTAGCAATCAAATATGTAGAGTTTAATAATTAATTGATATTTCAAGCATTTGAAATTTCAGCAGCACACGTAATCTATTTTAAATCCTGAAATTCGTTCTATCTCATTTTCGGCTGACTTAGAAATCATGTCTCTAAATTGACATTGTGAAATTAGTAAAAGGCCAAATACTATTACTAGGTACTAAATTACATGTCCAGCAGTATAACTGGAAATTTACTCTTGGGCATAGATTATGCAACATTTTCAAAGCAAACAGTGTCTGTTTAAATAGACTTTCTTTCACTGCCGTTTTGGTAAATGTCTCTGGTTATGCAGAAGCAGGCATTGTTTGTTACTGTTTCAATTAGTTATAAGATAAAGGAGGGATAAAACTGACCCAGCTAGTATTCCAACCCAAAGACTTTGAATGCTTTCTCTACATTCGCCTAGAACCCCAAGCCGCTATCCATTGCACCAGAGATCCAACCTGATTCAACAAGGTGAACAGAAATTCTCAAATAAAAAGATGAGCTATCAGCGGTTGACCAACTTTATAAAGTGATTTGGAAACTATAAGCAGGGTTCCATTTTGAACATTGAATTGGGGAAAAGATAATCAACATCTCAAACGACATGATACCGTTGCGGTAAGTCTTCTTAACTCTTGTCAAATGGTACACGACCGATGGGTATTTAATGGCTCCATTAAGAGTAACTTGCAATTACTCTAATGGGACTACTCGTTCATTGGATCCTGAAAAGAGCATGTCATTAGAGTACATTTTCTTTAAACAAACCGCCTGAACAGGGACTTGAACCCTGGACCCTCAGATTAAAAGTCTGATGCTCTACCGACTGAGCTATCCAGGCTCTGCAACACTGCAACTAAAAACCAGCTAAAAATGATGTGGACGCACACCAACCTACACTTTAATTCTTAATATGGTTACATATATTAGCAATCAAATATGTAGAGTTTAATAATTAATTGATATTTCAAGCATTTGAAATTTCAGCAGCACACGTAATCTATTTTAAATCCTGAAATTCGTTCTATCTCATTTTCGGCTGACTTAGAAATCATGTCTCTAAATTGACATTGTGAAATTAGAAAAAGGCCAAATACTATTACTAGGTACTAAATTACATGTCCAGCAGTATAACTGGAAATTTACTCTTGGGCATAGATTATGCAACATTTTCAAAGCAAACAGTGTCTGTTTAAATAGACTTTCTTTCACTGCCGTTTTGGTAAATGTCTCTGGTTATGCAGAAGCAGGCATTGTTTGTTACTGTTTCAATTAACTATAAGATAAAGGAGGGATAAAACTGACCCAGCTAGTATTCCAACCCAAAGACTTTGAATGCTTTCTCTACATTCGCCTAGAACCCCAAGCCGCTATCCATTGCACCAGAGATCCAACCTGATTCAACAAGGTGAACAGAAATTCTCAAATAAAAAGATGAGCTATCAGCGGTTGACCAACTTTATAAAGTGATTTGGAAACTATAAGCAGGGTTCCATTTTGAACATTGAATTGGGGAAAAGATAATCAACATCTCAAACGACATGATACCGTTGCGGTAAGTCTTCTTAACTCTTGTCAAATGGTACACGACCGATGGGTATTTAATGGCTCCATTAAGAGTAACTTGCAATTACTCTAATGGGACTACTCGTTCATTGGATCCTGAAAAGAGCATGTCATTAGAGTACATTTTCTTTAAACAAACCGCCTGAACAGGGACTTGAACCCTGGACCCTCAGATTAAAAGTCTGATGCTCTACCGACTGAGCTATCCAGGCTCTGCAACACTGCAACTAAAAATCAGCTAAAAATGATGTGGACGCACACCAACCTACACTTTAATTCTTAATATGGTTACATATATTAGCAATCAAATATGTAGAGTTTAATAATTAATTGATATTTCAAGCATTTGAAATTTCAGCAGCACACGTAATCTATTTTAAATCCTGAAATTCGTTCTATCTCATTTTCGGCTGACTTAGAAATCATGTCTCTAAATTGACATTGTGAAATTAGTAAAAGGCCAAATACTACTACTAGGTACTAAATTACATGTCCAGCAGTATAACTGGAAATTTACTCTTGGGCATAGATTATGCAACATTTTCAAAGCAAACAGTGTCTGTTTAAATAGACTTTCTTTCACTGCCGTTTTGGTAAATGTCTCTGGTTATGCAGAAGCAGGCATTGTTTGTTACTGTTTCAATTAACTATAAGATAAAGGAGGGATAAAACTGACCCAGCTAGTATTCCAACCCAAAGACTTTGAATGCTTTCTCTACATTCGCCTAGAACCCCAAGCCGCTATCCATTGCACCAGAGATCCAACCTGATTCAACAAGGTGAACAGAAATTCTCAAATAAAAAGATGAGCTATCAGCGGTTGACCAACTTTATAAAGTGATTTGGAAACTATAAGCAGGGTTCCATTTTGAACATTGAATTGGGGAAAAGATAATCAACATCTCAAACGACATGATACCGTTGCGGTAAGTCTTCTTAACTCTTGTCAAATGGTACACGACCGATGGGTATTTAATGGCTCCATTAAGAGTAACTTGCAATTACTCTAATGGGACTACTCGTTCATTGGATCCTGAAAAGAGCATGTCATTAGAGTACATTTTCTTTAAACAAACCGCCTGAACAGGGACTTGAACCCTGGACCCTCAGATTAAAAGTCTGATGCTCTACCGACTGAGCTATCCAGGCTCTGCAACACTGCAACTAAAAATCAGCTAAAAATGATGTGGACGCACACCAACCTACACTTTAATTCTTAATATGGTTACATATATTAGCAATCAAATATGTAGAGTTTAATAATTAATTGATATTTCAAGCATTTGAAATTTCAGCAGCACACGTAATCTATTTTAAATCCTGAAATTCGTTCTATCTCATTTTCGGCTGACTTAGAAATCATGTCTCTAAATTGACATTGTGAAATTAGTAAAAGGCCAAATACTATTACTAGGTACTAAATTACATGTCCAGCAGTATAACTGGAAATTTACTCTTGGGCATAGATTATGCAACATTTTCAAAGCAAACAGTGTCTGTTTAAATAGACTTTCTTTCACTGCCGTTTTGGTAAATGTCTCTGGTTATGCAGAAGCAGGCATTGTTTGTTACTGTTTCAATTAGTTATAAGATAAAGGAGGGATAAAACTGACCCAGCTAGTATTCCAACCCAAAGACTTTGAATGCTTTCTCTACATTCGCCTAGAACCCCAAGCCGCTATCCATTGCACCAGAGATCCAACCTGATTCAACAAGGTGAACAGAAATTCTCAAATAAAAAGATGAGCTATCAGCGGTTGACCAACTTTATAAAGTGATTTGGAAACTATAAGCAGGGTTCCATTTTGAACATTGAATTGGGGAAAAGATAATCAACATCTCAAACGACATGATACCGTTGCGGTAAGTCTTCTTAACTCTTGTCAAATGGTACACGACCGATGGGTATTTAATGGCTCCATTAAGAGTAACTTGCAATTACTCTAATGGGACTACTCGTTCATTGGATCCTGAAAAGAGCATGTCATTAGAGTACATTTTCTTTAAACAAACCGCCTGAACAGGGACTTGAACCCTGGACCCTCAGATTAAAAGTCTGATGCTCTACCGACTGAGCTATCCAGGCTCTGCAACACTGCAACTAAAAACCAGCTAAAAATGATGTGGACGCACACCAACCTACACTTTAATTCTTAATATGGTTACATATATTAGCAATCAAATATGTAGAGTTTAATAATTAATTGATATTTCAAGCATTTGAAATTTCAGCAGCACACGTAATCTATTTTAAATCCTGAAATTCGTTCTATCTCATTTTCGGCTGACTTAGAAATCATGTCTCTAAATTGACATTGTGAAATTAGAAAAAGGCCAAATACTATTACTAGGTACTAAATTACATGTCCAGCAGTATAACTGGAAATTTACTCTTGGGCATAGATTATGCAACATTTTCAAAGCAAACAGTGTCTGTTTAAATAGACTTTCTTTCACTGCCGTTTTGGTAAATGTCTCTGGTTATGCAGAAGCAGGCATTGTTTGTTACTGTTTCAATTAACTATAAGATAAAGGAGGGATAAAACTGACCCAGCTAGTATTCCAACCCAAAGACTTTGAATGCTTTCTCTACATTCGCCTAGAACCCCAAGCCGCTATCCATTGCACCAGAGATCCAACCTGATTCAACAAGGTGAACAGAAATTCTCAAATAAAAAGATGAGCTATCAGCGGTTGACCAACTTTATAAAGTGATTTGGAAACTATAAGCAGGGTTCCATTTTGAACATTGAATTGGGGAAAAGATAATCAACATCTCAAACGACATGATACCGTTGCGGTAAGTCTTCTTAACTCTTGTCAAATGGTACACGACCGATGGGTATTTAATGGCTCCATTAAGAGTAACTTGCAATTACTCTAATGGGACTACTCGTTCATTGGATCCTGAAAAGAGCATGTCATTAGAGTACATTTTCTTTAAACAAACCGCCTGAACAGGGACTTGAACCCTGGACCCTCAGATTAAAAGTCTGATGCTCTACCGACTGAGCTATCCAGGCTCTGCAACACTGCAACTAAAAATCAGCTAAAAATGATGTGGACGCACACCAACCTACACTTTAATTCTTAATATGGTTACATATATTAGCAATCAAATATGTAGAGTTTAATAATTAATTGATATTTCAAGCATTTGAAATTTCAGCAGCACACGTAATCTATTTTAAATCCTGAAATTCGTTCTATCTCATTTTCGGCTGACTTAGAAATCATGTCTCTAAATTGACATTGTGAAATTAGTAAAAGGCCAAATACTATTACTAGGTACTAAATTACATGTCCAGCAGTATAACTGGAAATTTACTCTTGGGCATAGATTATGCAACATTTTCAAAGCAAACAGTGTCTGTTTAAATAGACTTTCTTTCACTGCCGTTTTGGTAAATGTCTCTGGTTATGCAGAAGCAGGCATTGTTTGTTACTGTTTCAATTAGTTATAAGATAAAGGAGGGATAAAACTGACCCAGCTAGTATTCCAACCCAAAGACTTTGAATGCTTTCTCTACATTCGCCTAGAACCCCAAGCCGCTATCCATTGCACCAGAGATCCAACCTGATTCAACAAGGTGAACAGAAATTCTCAAATAAAAAGATGAGCTATCAGCGGTTGACCAACTTTATAAAGTGATTTGGAAACTATAAGCAGGGTTCCATTTTGAACATTGAATTGGGGAAAAGATAATCAACATCTCAAACGACATGATACCGTTGCGGTAAGTCTTCTTAACTCTTGTCAAATGGTACACGACCGATGGGTATTTAATGGCTCCATTAAGAGTAACTTGCAATTACTCTAATGGGACTACTCGTTCATTGGATCCTGAAAAGAGCATGTCATTAGAGTACATTTTCTTTAAACAAACCGCCTGAACAGGGACTTGAACCCTGGACCCTCAGATTAAAAGTCTGATGCTCTACCGACTGAGCTATCCAGGCTCTGCAACACTGCAACTAAAAACCAGCTAAAAATGATGTGGACGCACACCAACCTACACTTTAATTCTTAATATGGTTACATATATTAGCAATCAAATATGTAGAGTTTAATAATTAATTGATATTTCAAGCATTTGAAATTTCAGCAGCACACGTAATCTATTTTAAATCCTGAAATTCTTTCTATCTCATTTTCGGCTGACTTAGAAATCATGTCTCTAAATTGACATTGTGAAATTAGTAAAAGGCCAAATACTATTACTAGGTACTAAATTACATGTCCAGCAGTATAACTGGAAATTTACTCTTGGGCATAGATTATGCAACATTTTCAAAGCAAACAGTGTCTGTTTAAATAGACTTTCTTTCACTGCCGTTTTGGTAAATGTCTCTGGTTATGCAGAAGCAGGCATTGTTTGTTACTGTTTCAATTAGTTATAAGATAAAGGAGGGATAAAACTGACCCAGCTAGTATTCCAACCCAAAGACTTTGAATGCTTTCTCTACATTCGCCTAGAACCCCAAGCCGCTATCCATTGCACCAGAGATCCAACCTGATTCAACAAGGTGAACAGAAATTCTCAAATAAAAAGATGAGCTATCAGCGGTTGACCAACTTTATAAAGTGATTTGGAAACTATAAGCAGGGTTCCATTTTGAACGTTGAATTGGGGAAAAGATAATCAACATCTCAAACGACATGATACCGTTGCGGTAAGTCTTCTTAACTCTTGTCAAATGGTACACGACCGATGGGTATTTAATGGCTCCATTAAGAGTAACTTGCAATTACTCTAATGGGACTACTCGTTCATTGGATCCTGAAAAGAGCATGTCATTAGAGTACATTTTCTTTAAACAAACCGCCTGAACAGGGACTTGAACCCTGGACCCTCAGATTAAAAGTCTGATGCTCTACCGACTGAGCTATCCAGGCTCTGCAACACTGCAACTAAAAATCAGCTAAAAATGATGTGGACGCACACCAACCTACACTTTAATTCTTAATATGGTTACATATATTAGCAATCAAATATGTAGAGTTTAATAATTAATTGATATTTCAAGCATTTGAAATTTCAGCAGCACACGTAATCTATTTTAAATCCTGAAATTCGTTCTATCTCATTTTCGGCTGACTTAGAAATCATGTCTCTAAATTGACATTGTGAAATTAGTAAAAGGCCAAATACTATTACTAGGTACTAAATTACATGTCCAGCAGTATAACTGGAAATTTACTCTTGGGCATAGATTATGCAACATTTTCAAAGCAAACAGTGTCTGTTTAAATAGACTTTCTTTCACTGCCGTTTTGGTAAATGTCTCTGGTTATGCAGAAGCAGGCATTGTTTGTTACTGTTTCAATTAGTTATAAGATAAAGGAGGGATAAAACTGACCCAGCTAGTATTCCAACCCAAAGACTTTGAATGCTTTCTCTACATTCGCCTAGAACCCCAAGCCGCTATCCATTGCACCAGAGATCCAACCTGATTCAACAAGGTGAACAGAAATTCTCAAATAAAAAGATGAGCTATCAGCGGTTGACCAACTTTATAAAGTGATTTGGAAACTATAAGCAGGGTTCCATTTTGAACATTGAATTGGGGAAAAGATAATCAACATCTCAAACGACATGATACCGTTGCGGTAAGTCTTCTTAACTCTTGTCAAATGGTACACGACCGATGGGTATTTAATGGCTCCATTAAGAGTAACTTGCAATTACTCTAATGGGACTACTCGTTCATTGGATCCTGAAAAGAGCATGTCATTAGAGTACATTTTCTTTAAACAAACCGCCTGAACAGGGACTTGAACCCTGGACCCTCAGATTAAAAGTCTGATGCTCTACCGACTGAGCTATCCAGGCTCTGATACAGCAAACCTCAAAATCACCTAATCAAAATTTGGCAGTGTCCCAACTAACGCTATGTTTCTTAAGATGGTTACCTGAAGAAGGTACCAAATACACTAGAATATAATAATGAATTGATATTTCAAGCATTTGAAATTTCTTCAGTAAATGTAACCTTATTTTTAGTCCTGAAGTTGCTACTATCTCATTTTTTTGCTGACGTCAAATTCATATGTGTTTATTGACATGGTAAAATTAAGGAAGGGCCCAAAATCTTACTTCCGAGTAAATTATATTTTCATCAGTACAGCTGACAATTTCCTCTTCTGCATAGATTACCCAAATTGAACGGTGTCTCTTTAAAATAGACTTCCTTTTACTGACCTTTTTTAGCAAATGATTTTGGTGAAGCAGAAGCATGCATGCATCGCTTATAACTTCTTTAAATAGTTATGAAATAAACAGGGATAAAACTGACTCTGGTGGGATTCGAACCCACAGCCTTTGAATACCTTCTTGACATTCACCTAGAAGTCCAATGTGCTATCCATTGCGCCACAGAGCCAATTTGCTTGAATGAGGTGCACAGATATTCAGAAATGAAATAATGAGCTTTGAGCTGTTGATCAACTTTATAAAGTTCATTGGATACTATAACCATGGCTATATTTTGAATATTGAATTGGGTAAAAGTTATTCACCGTGTCAAACTACATGATACAGTTGGTAAGTCTGCATACAACTTAAGTTTAGTGTATAGTCATCTGATATATGAGACAGATGGGTTTTTCACTTCTCCATGAAAGACGTTTTTTTTTAATTTTGGTAATGGAATATCTTATTCATCATGCAGTGGAACACAAAAAGAATGTACAATCAGAATACTTTTTCTTTAAAGTAGCCGACCGCCTGAACAGGGACTTGAACCCTGGACCCTCAGATTAAAAGTCTGATGCTCTACCGACTGAGCTATCCAGGCTCTGCAACACTGCAACTAAAAATCAGCTAAAAATGATGTGGACGCACACCAACCTACACTTTAATTCTTAATATGGTTACATATATTAGCAATCAAATATGTAGAGTTTAATAATTAATTGATATTTCAAGCATTTGAAATTTCAGCAGCACACGTAATCTATTTTAAATCCTGAAATTCGTTCTATCTCATTTTCGGCTGACTTAGAAATCATGTCTCTAAATTGACATTGTGAAATTAGTAAAAGGCCAAATACTATTACTAGGTACTAAATTACATGTCCAGCAGTATAACTGGAAATTTACTCTTGGGCATAGATTATGCAACATTTTCAAAGCAAACAGTGTCTGTTTAAATAGACTTTCTTTCACTGCCGTTTTGGTAAATGTCTCTGGTTATGCAGAAGCAGGCATTGTTTGTTACTGTTTCAATTAGTTATAAGATAAAGGAGGGATAAAACTGACCCAGCTAGTATTCCAACCCAAAGACTTTGAATGCTTTCTCTACATTCGCCTAGAACCCCAAGCCGCTATCCATTGCACCAGAGATCCAACCTGATTCAACAAGGTGAACAGAAATTCTCAAATAAAAAGATGAGCTATCAGCGGTTGACCAACTTTATAAAGTGATTTGGAAACTATAAGCAGGGTTCCATTTTGAACATTGAATTGGGGAAAAGATAATCAACATCTCAAACGACATGATACCGTTGCGGTAAGTCTTCTTAACTCTTGTCAAATGGTACACGACCGATGGGTATTTAATGGCTCCATTAAGAGTAACTTGCAATTACTCTAATGGGACTACTCGTTCATTGGATCCTGAAAAGAGCATGTCATTAGAGTACATTTTCTTTAAACAAACCGCCTGAACAGGGACTTGAACCCTGGACCCTCAGATTAAAAGTCTGATGCTCTACCGACTGAGCTATCCAGGCTCTGCAACACTGCAACTAAAAACCAGCTAAAAATGATGTGGACGCACACCAACCTACACTTTAATTCTTAATATGGTTACATATATTAGCAATCAAATATGTAGAGTTTAATAATTAATTGATATTTCAAGCATTTGAAATTTCAGCAGCACACGTAATCTATTTTAAATCCTGAAATTCGTTCTATCTCATTTTCGGCTGACTTAGAAATCATGTCTCTAAATTGACATTGTGAAATTAGAAAAAGGCCAAATACTATTACTAGGTACTAAATTACATGTCCAGCAGTATAACTGGAAATTTACTCTTGGGCATAGATTATGCAACATTTTCAAAGCAAACAGTGTCTGTTTAAATAGACTTTCTTTCACTGCCGTTTTGGTAAATGTCTCTGGTTATGCAGAAGCAGGCATTGTTTGTTACTGTTTCAATTAACTATAAGATAAAGGAGGGATAAAACTGACCCAGCTAGTATTCCAACCCAAAGACTTTGAATGCTTTCTCTACATTCGCCTAGAACCCCAAGCCGCTATCCATTGCACCAGAGATCCAACCTGATTCAACAAGGTGAACAGAAATTCTCAAATAAAAAGATGAGCTATCAGCGGTTGACCAACTTTATAAAGTGATTTGGAAACTATAAGCAGGGTTCCATTTTGAACATTGAATTGGGGAAAAGATAATCAACATCTCAAACGACATGATACCGTTGCGGTAAGTCTTCTTAACTCTTGTCAAATGGTACACGACCGATGGGTATTTAATGGCTCCATTAAGAGTAACTTGCAATTACTCTAATGGGACTACTCGTTCATTGGATCCTGAAAAGAGCATGTCATTAGAGTACATTTTCTTTAAACAAACCGCCTGAACAGGGACTTGAACCCTGGACCCTCAGATTAAAAGTCTGATGCTCTACCGACTGAGCTATCCAGGCTCTGCAACACTGCAACTAAAAATCAGCTAAAAATGATGTGGACGCACACCAACCTACACTTTAATTCTTAATATGGTTACATATATTAGCAATCAAATATGTAGAGTTTAATAATTAATTGATATTTCAAGCATTTGAAATTTCAGCAGCACACGTAATCTATTTTAAATCCTGAAATTCGTTCTATCTCATTTTCGGCTGACTTAGAAATCATGTCTCTAAATTGACATTGTGAAATTAGTAAAAGGCCAAATACTACTACTAGGTACTAAATTACATGTCCAGCAGTATAACTGGAAATTTACTCTTGGGCATAGATTATGCAACATTTTCAAAGCAAACAGTGTCTGTTTAAATAGACTTTCTTTCACTGCCGTTTTGGTAAATGTCTCTGGTTATGCAGAAGCAGGCATTGTTTGTTACTGTTTCAATTAACTATAAGATAAAGGAGGGATAAAACTGACCCAGCTAGTATTCCAACCCAAAGACTTTGAATGCTTTCTCTACATTCGCCTAGAACCCCAAGCCGCTATCCATTGCACCAGAGATCCAACCTGATTCAACAAGGTGAACAGAAATTCTCAAATAAAAAGATGAGCTATCAGCGGTTGACCAACTTTATAAAGTGATTTGGAAACTATAAGCAGGGTTCCATTTTGAACATTGAATTGGGGAAAAGATAATCAACATCTCAAACGACATGATACCGTTGCGGTAAGTCTTCTTAACTCTTGTCAAATGGTACACGACCGATGGGTATTTAATGGCTCCATTAAGAGTAACTTGCAATTACTCTAATGGGACTACTCGTTCATTGGATCCTGAAAAGAGCATGTCATTAGAGTACATTTTCTTTAAACAAACCGCCTGAACAGGGACTTGAACCCTGGACCCTCAGATTAAAAGTCTGATGCTCTACCGACTGAGCTATCCAGGCTCTGCAACACTGCAACTAAAAATCAGCTAAAAATGATGTGGACGCACACCAACCTACACTTTAATTCTTAATATGGTTACATATATTAGCAATCAAATATGTAGAGTTTAATAATTAATTGATATTTCAAGCATTTGAAATTTCAGCAGCACACGTAATCTATTTTAAATCCTGAAATTCGTTCTATCTCATTTTCGGCTGACTTAGAAATCATGTCTCTAAATTGACATTGTGAAATTAGTAAAAGGCCAAATACTATTACTAGGTACTAAATTACATGTCCAGCAGTATAACTGGAAATTTACTCTTGGGCATAGATTATGCAACATTTTCAAAGCAAACAGTGTCTGTTTAAATAGACTTTCTTTCACTGCCGTTTTGGTAAATGTCTCTGGTTATGCAGAAGCAGGCATTGTTTGTTACTGTTTCAATTAGTTATAAGATAAAGGAGGGATAAAACTGACCCAGCTAGTATTCCAACCCAAAGACTTTGAATGCTTTCTCTACATTCGCCTAGAACCCCAAGCCGCTATCCATTGCACCAGAGATCCAACCTGATTCAACAAGGTGAACAGAAATTCTCAAATAAAAAGATGAGCTATCAGCGGTTGACCAACTTTATAAAGTGATTTGGAAACTATAAGCAGGGTTCCATTTTGAACATTGAATTGGGGAAAAGATAATCAACATCTCAAACGACATGATACCGTTGCGGTAAGTCTTCTTAACTCTTGTCAAATGGTACACGACCGATGGGTATTTAATGGCTCCATTAAGAGTAACTTGCAATTACTCTAATGGGACTACTCGTTCATTGGATCCTGAAAAGAGCATGTCATTAGAGTACATTTTCTTTAAACAAACCGCCTGAACAGGGACTTGAACCCTGGACCCTCAGATTAAAAGTCTGATGCTCTACCGACTGAGCTATCCAGGCTCTGCAACACTGCAACTAAAAACCAGCTAAAAATGATGTGGACGCACACCAACCTACACTTTAATTCTTAATATGGTTACATATATTAGCAATCAAATATGTAGAGTTTAATAATTAATTGATATTTCAAGCATTTGAAATTTCAGCAGCACACGTAATCTATTTTAAATCCTGAAATTCGTTCTATCTCATTTTCGGCTGACTTAGAAATCATGTCTCTAAATTGACATTGTGAAATTAGAAAAAGGCCAAATACTATTACTAGGTACTAAATTACATGTCCAGCAGTATAACTGGAAATTTACTCTTGGGCATAGATTATGCAACATTTTCAAAGCAAACAGTGTCTGTTTAAATAGACTTTCTTTCACTGCCGTTTTGGTAAATGTCTCTGGTTATGCAGAAGCAGGCATTGTTTGTTACTGTTTCAATTAACTATAAGATAAAGGAGGGATAAAACTGACCCAGCTAGTATTCCAACCCAAAGACTTTGAATGCTTTCTCTACATTCGCCTAGAACCCCAAGCCGCTATCCATTGCACCAGAGATCCAACCTGATTCAACAAGGTGAACAGAAATTCTCAAATAAAAAGATGAGCTATCAGCGGTTGACCAACTTTATAAAGTGATTTGGAAACTATAAGCAGGGTTCCATTTTGAACATTGAATTGGGGAAAAGATAATCAACATCTCAAACGACATGATACCGTTGCGGTAAGTCTTCTTAACTCTTGTCAAATGGTACACGACCGATGGGTATTTAATGGCTCCATTAAGAGTAACTTGCAATTACTCTAATGGGACTACTCGTTCATTGGATCCTGAAAAGAGCATGTCATTAGAGTACATTTTCTTTAAACAAACCGCCTGAACAGGGACTTGAACCCTGGACCCTCAGATTAAAAGTCTGATGCTCTACCGACTGAGCTATCCAGGCTCTGCAACACTGCAACTAAAAATCAGCTAAAAATGATGTGGACGCACACCAACCTACACTTTAATTCTTAATATGGTTACATATATTAGCAATCAAATATGTAGAGTTTAATAATTAATTGATATTTCAAGCATTTGAAATTTCAGCAGCACACGTAATCTATTTTAAATCCTGAAATTCGTTCTATCTCATTTTCGGCTGACTTAGAAATCATGTCTCTAAATTGACATTGTGAAATTAGTAAAAGGCCAAATACTATTACTAGGTACTAAATTACATGTCCAGCAGTATAACTGGAAATTTACTCTTGGGCATAGATTATGCAACATTTTCAAAGCAAACAGTGTCTGTTTAAATAGACTTTCTTTCACTGCCGTTTTGGTAAATGTCTCTGGTTATGCAGAAGCAGGCATTGTTTGTTACTGTTTCAATTAGTTATAAGATAAAGGAGGGATAAAACTGACCCAGCTAGTATTCCAACCCAAAGACTTTGAATGCTTTCTCTACATTCGCCTAGAACCCCAAGCCGCTATCCATTGCACCAGAGATCCAACCTGATTCAACAAGGTGAACAGAAATTCTCAAATAAAAAGATGAGCTATCAGCGGTTGACCAACTTTATAAAGTGATTTGGAAACTATAAGCAGGGTTCCATTTTGAACATTGAATTGGGGAAAAGATAATCAACATCTCAAACGACATGATACCGTTGCGGTAAGTCTTCTTAACTCTTGTCAAATGGTACACGACCGATGGGTATTTAATGGCTCCATTAAGAGTAACTTGCAATTACTCTAATGGGACTACTCGTTCATTGGATCCTGAAAAGAGCATGTCATTAGAGTACATTTTCTTTAAACAAACCGCCTGAACAGGGACTTGAACCCTGGACCCTCAGATTAAAAGTCTGATGCTCTACCGACTGAGCTATCCAGGCTCTGCAACACTGCAACTAAAAACCAGCTAAAAATGATGTGGACGCACACCAACCTACACTTTAATTCTTAATATGGTTACATATATTAGCAATCAAATATGTAGAGTTTAATAATTAATTGATATTTCAAGCATTTGAAATTTCAGCAGCACACGTAATCTATTTTAAATCCTGAAATTCTTTCTATCTCATTTTCGGCTGACTTAGAAATCATGTCTCTAAATTGACATTGTGAAATTAGTAAAAGGCCAAATACTATTACTAGGTACTAAATTACATGTCCAGCAGTATAACTGGAAATTTACTCTTGGGCATAGATTATGCAACATTTTCAAAGCAAACAGTGTCTGTTTAAATAGACTTTCTTTCACTGCCGTTTTGGTAAATGTCTCTGGTTATGCAGAAGCAGGCATTGTTTGTTACTGTTTCAATTAGTTATAAGATAAAGGAGGGATAAAACTGACCCAGCTAGTATTCCAACCCAAAGACTTTGAATGCTTTCTCTACATTCGCCTAGAACCCCAAGCCGCTATCCATTGCACCAGAGATCCAACCTGATTCAACAAGGTGAACAGAAATTCTCAAATAAAAAGATGAGCTATCAGCGGTTGACCAACTTTATAAAGTGATTTGGAAACTATAAGCAGGGTTCCATTTTGAACGTTGAATTGGGGAAAAGATAATCAACATCTCAAACGACATGATACCGTTGCGGTAAGTCTTCTTAACTCTTGTCAAATGGTACACGACCGATGGGTATTTAATGGCTCCATTAAGAGTAACTTGCAATTACTCTAATGGGACTACTCGTTCATTGGATCCTGAAAAGAGCATGTCATTAGAGTACATTTTCTTTAAACAAACCGCCTGAACAGGGACTTGAACCCTGGACCCTCAGATTAAAAGTCTGATGCTCTACCGACTGAGCTATCCAGGCTCTGCAACACTGCAACTAAAAATCAGCTAAAAATGATGTGGACGCACACCAACCTACACTTTAATTCTTAATATGGTTACATATATTAGCAATCAAATATGTAGAGTTTAATAATTAATTGATATTTCAAGCATTTGAAATTTCAGCAGCACACGTAATCTATTTTAAATCCTGAAATTCGTTCTATCTCATTTTCGGCTGACTTAGAAATCATGTCTCTAAATTGACATTGTGAAATTAGTAAAAGGCCAAATACTATTACTAGGTACTAAATTACATGTCCAGCAGTATAACTGGAAATTTACTCTTGGGCATAGATTATGCAACATTTTCAAAGCAAACAGTGTCTGTTTAAATAGACTTTCTTTCACTGCCGTTTTGGTAAATGTCTCTGGTTATGCAGAAGCAGGCATTGTTTGTTACTGTTTCAATTAGTTATAAGATAAAGGAGGGATAAAACTGACCCAGCTAGTATTCCAACCCAAAGACTTTGAATGCTTTCTCTACATTCGCCTAGAACCCCAAGCCGCTATCCATTGCACCAGAGATCCAACCTGATTCAACAAGGTGAACAGAAATTCTCAAATAAAAAGATGAGCTATCAGCGGTTGACCAACTTTATAAAGTGATTTGGAAACTATAAGCAGGGTTCCATTTTGAACATTGAATTGGGGAAAAGATAATCAACATCTCAAACGACATGATACCGTTGCGGTAAGTCTTCTTAACTCTTGTCAAATGGTACACGACCGATGGGTATTTAATGGCTCCATTAAGAGTAACTTGCAATTACTCTAATGGGACTACTCGTTCATTGGATCCTGAAAAGAGCATGTCATTAGAGTACATTTTCTTTAAACAAACCGCCTGAACAGGGACTTGAACCCTGGACCCTCAGATTAAAAGTCTGATGCTCTACCGACTGAGCTATCCAGGCTCTGATACAGCAAACCTCAAAATCACCTAATCAAAATTTGGCAGTGTCCCAACTAACGCTATGTTTCTTAAGATGGTTACCTGAAGAAGGTACCAAATACACTAGAATATAATAATGAATTGATATTTCAAGCATTTGAAATTTCTTCAGTAAATGTAACCTTATTTTTAGTCCTGAAGTTGCTACTATCTCATTTTTTTGCTGACGTCAAATTCATATGTGTTTATTGACATGGTAAAATTAAGGAAGGGCCCAAAATCTTACTTCCGAGTAAATTATATTTTCATCAGTACAGCTGACAATTTCCTCTTCTGCATAGATTACCCAAATTGAACGGTGTCTCTTTAAAATAGACTTCCTTTTACTGACCTTTTTTAGCAAATGATTTTGGTGAAGCAGAAGCATGCATGCATCGCTTATAACTTCTTTAAATAGTTATGAAATAAACAGGGATAAAACTGACTCTGGTGGGATTCGAACCCACAGCCTTTGAATACCTTCTTGACATTCACCTAGAAGTCCAATGTGCTATCCATTGCGCCACAGAGCCAATTTGCTTGAATGAGGTGCACAGATATTCAGAAATGAAATAATGAGCTTTGAGCTGTTGATCAACTTTATAAAGTTCATTGGATACTATAACCATGGCTATATTTTGAATATTGAATTGGGTAAAAGTTATTCACCGTGTCAAACTACATGATACAGTTGGTAAGTCTGCATACAACTTAAGTTTAGTGTATAGTCATCTGATATATGAGACAGATGGGTTTTTCACTTCTCCATGAAAGACGTTTTTTTTTAATTTTGGTAATGGAATATCTTATTCATCATGCAGTGGAACACAAAAAGAATGTACAATCAGAATACTTTTTCTTTAAAGTAGCCGACCGCCTGAACAGGGACTTGAACCCTGGACCCTCAGATTAAAAGTCTGATGCTCTACCGACTGAGCTATCCAGGCTCTGCAACACTGCAACTAAAAATCAGCTAAAAATGATGTGGACGCACACCAACCTACACTTTAATTCTTAATATGGTTACATATATTAGCAATCAAATATGTAGAGTTTAATAATTAATTGATATTTCAAGCATTTGAAATTTCAGCAGCACACGTAATCTATTTTAAATCCTGAAATTCGTTCTATCTCATTTTCGGCTGACTTAGAAATCATGTCTCTAAATTGACATTGTGAAATTAGTAAAAGGCCAAATACTATTACTAGGTACTAAATTACATGTCCAGCAGTATAACTGGAAATTTACTCTTGGGCATAGATTATGCAACATTTTCAAAGCAAACAGTGTCTGTTTAAATAGACTTTCTTTCACTGCCGTTTTGGTAAATGTCTCTGGTTATGCAGAAGCAGGCATTGTTTGTTACTGTTTCAATTAGTTATAAGATAAAGGAGGGATAAAACTGACCCAGCTAGTATTCCAACCCAAAGACTTTGAATGCTTTCTCTTCATTCGCCTAGAACCCCAAGCCGCTATCCATTGCACCAGAGATCCAACCTGATTCAACAAGGTGAACAGAAATTCTCAAATAAAAAGATGAGCTATCAGCGGTTGACCAACTTTATAAAGTGATTTGGAAACTATAAGCAGGGTTCCATTTTGAACATTGAATTGGGGAAAAGATAATCAACATCTCAAACGACATGATACCGTTGCGGTAAGTCTTCTTAACTCTTGTCAAATGGTACACGACCGATGGGTATTTAATGGCTCCATTAAGAGTAACTTGCAATTACTCTAATGGGACTACTCGTTCATTGGATCCTGAAAAGAGCATGTCATTAGAGTACATTTTCTTTAAACAAACCGCCTGAACAGGGACTTGAACCCTGGACCCTCAGATTAAAAGTCTGATGCTCTACCGACTGAGCTATCCAGGCTCTGCAACACTGCAACTAAAAATCAGCTAAAAATGATGTGGACGCACACCAACCTACACTTTAATTCTTAATATGGTTACATATATTAGCAATCAAATATGTAGAGTTTAATAATTAATTGATATTTCAAGCATTTGAAATTTCAGCAGCACACGTAATCTATTTTAAATCCTGAAATTCGTTCTATCTCATTTTCGGCTGACTTAGAAATCATGTCTCTAAATTGACATTGTGAAATTAGTAAAAGGCCAAATACTATTACTAGGTACTAAATTACATGTCCAGCAGTATAACTGGAAATTTACTCTTGGGCATAGATTATGCAACATTTTCAAAGCAAACAGTGTCTGTTTAAATAGACTTTCTTTCACTGCCGTTTTGGTAAATGTCTCTGGTTATGCAGAAGCAGGCATTGTTTGTTACTGTTTCAATTAGTTATAAGATAAAGGAGGGATAAAACTGACCCAGCTAGTATTCCAACCCAAAGACTTTGAATGCTTTCTCTTCATTCGCCTAGAACCCCAAGCCGCTATCCATTGCACCAGAGATCCAACCTGATTCAACAAGGTGAACAGAAATTCTCAAATAAAAAGATGAGCTATCAGCGGTTGACCAACTTTATAAAGTGATTTGGAAACTATAAGCAGGGTTCCATTTTGAACATTGAATTGGGGAAAAGATAATCAACATCTCAAACGACATGATACCGTTGCGGTAAGTCTTCTTAACTCTTGTCAAATGGTACACGACCGATGGGTATTTAATGGCTCCATTAAGAGTAACTTGCAATTACTCTAATGGGACTACTCGTTCATTGGATCCTGAAAAGAGCATGTCATTAGAGTACATTTTCTTTAAACAAACCGCCTGAACAGGGACTTGAACCCTGGACCCTCAGATTAAAAGTCTGATGCTCTACCGACTGAGCTATCCAGGCTCTGCAACACTGCAACTAAAAATCAGCTAAAAATGATGTGGACGCACACCAACCTACACTTTAATTCTTAATATGGTTACATATATTAGCAATCAAATATGTAGAGTTTAATAATTAATTGATATTTCAAGCATTTGAAATTTCAGCAGCACACGTAATCTATTTTAAATCCTGAAATTCGTTCTATCTCATTTTCGGCTGACTTAGAAATCATGTCTCTAAATTGACATTGTGAAATTAGTAAAAGGCCAAATACTATTACTAGGTACTAAATTACATGTCCAGCAGTATAACTGGAAATTTACTCTTGGGCATAGATTATGCAACATTTTCAAAGCAAACAGTGTCTGTTTAAATAGACTTTCTTTCACTGCCGTTTTGGTAAATGTCTCTGGTTATGCAGAAGCAGGCATTGTTTGTTACTGTTTCAATTAGTTATAAGATAAAGGAGGGATAAAACTGACCCAGCTAGTATTCCAACCCAAAGACTTTGAATGCTTTCTCTACATTCGCCTAGAACCCCAAGCCGCTATCCATTGCACCAGAGATCCAACCTGATTCAACAAGGTGAACAGAAATTCTCAAATAAAAAGATGAGCTATCAGCGGTTGACCAACATTATAAAGTGATTTGGAAACTATAAGCAGGGTTCCATTTTGAACATTGAATTGGGGAAAAGATAATCAACATCTCAAACGACATGATACCGTTGCGGTAAGTCTTCTTAACTCTTGTCAAATGGTACACGACCGATGGGTATTTAATGGCTCCATTAAGAGTAACTTGCAATTACTCTAATGGGACTACTCGTTCATTGGATCCTGAAAAGAGCATGTCATTAGAGTACATTTTCTTTAAACAAACCGCCTGAACAGGGACTTGAACCCTGGACCCTCAGATTAAAAGTCTGATGCTCTACCGACTGAGCTATCCAGGCTCTGCAACACTGCAACTAAAAATCAGCTAAAAATGATGTGGACGCACACCAACCTACACTTTAATTCTTAATATGGTTACATATATTAGCAATCAAATATGTAGAGTTTAATAATTAATTGATATTTCAAGCATTTGAAATTTCAGCAGCACACGTAATCTATTTTAAATCCTGAAATTCGTTCTATCTCATTTTCGGCTGACTTAGAAATCATGTCTCTAAATTGACATTGTGAAATTAGAAAAAGGCCAAATACTATTACTAGGTACTAAATTACATGTCCAGCAGTATAACTGGAAATTTACTCTTGGGCATAGATTATGCAACATTTTCAAAGCAAACAGTGTCTGTTTAAATAGACTTTCTTTCACTGCCGTTTTGGTAAATGTCTCTGGTTATGCAGAAGCAGGCATTGTTTGTTACTGTTTCAATTAACTATAAGATAAAGGAGGGATAAAACTGACCCAGCTAGTATTCCAACCCAAAGACTTTGAATGCTTTCTCTACATTCGCCTAGAACCCCAAGCCGCTATCCATTGCACCAGAGATCCAACCTGATTCAACAAGGTGAACAGAAATTCTCAAATAAAAAGATGAGCTATCAGCGGTTGACCAACTTTATAAAGTGATTTGGAAACTATAAGCAGGGTTCCATTTTGAACATTGAATTGGGGAAAAGATAATCAACATCTCAAACGACATGATACCGTTGCGGTAAGTCTTCTTAACTCTTGTCAAATGGTACACGACCGATGGGTATTTAATGGCTCCATTAAGAGTAACTTGCAATTACTCTAATGGGACTACTCGTTCATTGGATCCTGAAAAGAGCATGTCATTAGAGTACATTTTCTTTAAACAAACCGCCTGAACAGGGACTTGAACCCTGGACCCTCAGATTAAAAGTCTGATGCTCTACCGACTGAGCTATCCAGGCTCTGCAACACTGCAACTAAAAATCAGCTAAAAATGATGTGGACGCACACCAACCTACACTTTAATTCTTAATATGGTTACATATATTAGCAATCAAATATGTAGAGTTTAATAATTAATTGATATTTCAAGCATTTGAAATTTCAGCAGCACACGTAATCTATTTTAAATCCTGAAATTCGTTCTATCTCATTTTCGGCTGACTTAGAAATCATGTCTCTAAATTGACATTGTGAAATTAGTAAAAGGCCAAATACTATTACTAGGTACTAAATTACATGTCCAGCAGTATAACTGGAAATTTACTCTTGGGCATAGATTATGCAACATTTTCAAAGCAAACAGTGTCTGTTTAAATAGACTTTCTTTCACTGCCGTTTTGGTAAATGTCTCTGGTTATGCAGAAGCAGGCATTGTTTGTTACTGTTTCAATTAGTTATAAGATAAAGGAGGGATAAAACTGACCCAGCTAGTATTCCAACCCAAAGACTTTGAATGCTTTCTCTACATTCGCCTAGAACCCCAAGCCGCTATCCATTGCACCAGAGATCCAACCTGATTCAACAAGGTGAACAGAAATTCTCAAATAAAAAGATGAGCTATCAGCGGTTGACCAACTTTATAAAGTGATTTGGAAACTATAAGCAGGGTTCCATTTTGAACATTGAATTGGGGAAAAGATAATCAACATCTCAAACGACATGATACCGTTGCGGTAAGTCTTCTTAACTCTTGTCAAATGGTACACGACCGATGGGTATTTAATGGCTCCATTAAGAGTAACTTGCAATTACTCTAATGGGACTACTCGTTCATTGGATCCTGAAAAGAGCATGTCATTAGAGTACATTTTCTTTAAACAAACCGCCTGAACAGGGACTTGAACCCTGGACCCTCAGATTAAAAGTCTGATGCTCTACCGACTGAGCTATCCAGGCTCTGCAACACTGCAACTAAAAACCAGCTAAAAATGATGTGGACGCACACCAACCTACACTTTAATTCTTAATATGGTTACATATATTAGCAATCAAATATGTAGAGTTTAATAATTAATTGATATTTCAAGCATTTGAAATTTCAGCAGCACACGTAATCTATTTTAAATCCTGAAATTCGTTCTATCTCATTTTCGGCTGACTTAGAAATCATGTCTCTAAATTGACATTGTGAAATTAGAAAAAGGCCAAATACTATTACTAGGTACTAAATTACATGTCCAGCAGTATAACTGGAAATTTACTCTTGGGCATAGATTATGCAACATTTTCAAAGCAAACAGTGTCTGTTTAAATAGACTTTCTTTCACTGCCGTTTTGGTAAATGTCTCTGGTTATGCAGAAGCAGGCATTGTTTGTTACTGTTTCAATTAACTATAAGATAAAGGAGGGATAAAACTGACCCAGCTAGTATTCCAACCCAAAGACTTTGAATGCTTTCTCTACATTCGCCTAGAACCCCAAGCCGCTATCCATTGCACCAGAGATCCAACCTGATTCAACAAGGTGAACAGAAATTCTCAAATAAAAAGATGAGCTATCAGCGGTTGACCAACTTTATAAAGTGATTTGGAAACTATAAGCAGGGTTCCATTTTGAACATTGAATTGGGGAAAAGATAATCAACATCTCAAACGACATGATACCGTTGCGGTAAGTCTTCTTAACTCTTGTCAAATGGTACACGACCGATGGGTATTTAATGGCTCCATTAAGAGTAACTTGCAATTACTCTAATGGGACTACTCGTTCATTGGATCCTGAAAAGAGCATGTCATTAGAGTACATTTTCTTTAAACAAACCGCCTGAACAGGGACTTGAACCCTGGACCCTCAGATTAAAAGTCTGATGCTCTACCGACTGAGCTATCCAGGCTCTGCAACACTGCAACTAAAAATCAGCTAAAAATGATGTGGACGCACACCAACCTACACTTTAATTCTTAATATGGTTACATATATTAGCAATCAAATATGTAGAGTTTAATAATTAATTGATATTTCAAGCATTTGAAATTTCAGCAGCACACGTAATCTATTTTAAATCCTGAAATTCGTTCTATCTCATTTTCGGCTGACTTAGAAATCATGTCTCTAAATTGACATTGTGAAATTAGTAAAAGGCCAAATACTATTACTAGGTACTAAATTACATGTCCAGCAGTATAACTGGAAATTTACTCTTGGGCATAGATTATGCAACATTTTCAAAGCAAACAGTGTCTGTTTAAATAGACTTTCTTTCACTGCCGTTTTGGTAAATGTCTCTGGTTATGCAGAAGCAGGCATTGTTTGTTACTGTTTCAATTAGTTATAAGATAAAGGAGGGATAAAACTGACCCAGCTAGTATTCCAACCCAAAGACTTTGAATGCTTTCTCTACATTCGCCTAGAACCCCAAGCCGCTATCCATTGCACCAGAGATCCAACCTGATTCAACAAGGTGAACAGAAATTCTCAAATAAAAAGATGAGCTATCAGCGGTTGACCAACTTTATAAAGTGATTTGGAAACTATAAGCAGGGTTCCATTTTGAACATTGAATTGGGGAAAAGATAATCAACATCTCAAACGACATGATACCGTTGCGGTAAGTCTTCTTAACTCTTGTCAAATGGTACACGACCGATGGGTATTTAATGGCTCCATTAAGAGTAACTTGCAATTACTCTAATGGGACTACTCGTTCATTGGATCCTGAAAAGAGCATGTCATTAGAGTACATTTTCTTTAAACAAACCGCCTGAACAGGGACTTGAACCCTGGACCCTCAGATTAAAAGTCTGATGCTCTACCGACTGAGCTATCCAGGCTCTGCAACACTGCAACTAAAAACCAGCTAAAAATGATGTGGACGCACACCAACCTACACTTTAATTCTTAATATGGTTACATATATTAGCAATCAAATATGTAGAGTTTAATAATTAATTGATATTTCAAGCATTTGAAATTTCAGCAGCACACGTAATCTATTTTAAATCCTGAAATTCGTTCTATCTCATTTTCGGCTGACTTAGAAATCATGTCTCTAAATTGACATTGTGAAATTAGTAAAAGGCCAAATACTATTACTAGGTACTAAATTACATGTCCAGCAGTATAACTGGAAATTTACTCTTGGGCATAGATTATGCAACATTTTCAAAGCAAACAGTGTCTGTTTAAATAGACTTTCTTTCACTGCCGTTTTGGTAAATGTCTCTGGTTATGCAGAAGCAGGCATTGTTTGTTACTGTTTCAATTAGTTATAAGATAAAGGAGGGATAAAACTGACCCAGCTAGTATTCCAACCCAAAGACTTTGAATGCTTTCTCTACATTCGCCTAGAACCCCAAGCCGCTATCCATTGCACCAGAGATCCAACCTGATTCAACAAGGTGAACAGAAATTCTCAAATAAAAAGATGAGCTATCAGCGGTTGACCAACTTTATAAAGTGATTTGGAAACTATAAGCAGGGTTCCATTTTGAACGTTGAATTGGGGAAAAGATAATCAACATCTCAAACGACATGATACCGTTGCGGTAAGTCTTCTTAACTCTTGTCAAATGGTACACGACCGATGGGTATTTAATGGCTCCATTAAGAGTAACTTGCAATTACTCTAATGGGACTACTCGTTCATTGGATCCTGAAAAGAGCATGTCATTAGAGTACATTTTCTTTAAACAAACCGCCTGAACAGGGACTTGAACCCTGGACCCTCAGATTAAAAGTCTGATGCTCTACCGACTGAGCTATCCAGGCTCTGCAACACTGCAACTAAAAACCAGCTAAAAATGATGTGGACGCACACCAACCTACACTTTAATTCTTAATATGGTTACATATATTAGCAATCAAATATGTAGAGTTTAATAATTAATTGATATTTCAAGCATTTGAAATTTCAGCAGCACACGTAATCTATTTTAAATCCTGAAATTCGTTCTATCTCATTTTCGGCTGACTTAGAAATCATGTCTCTAAATTGACATTGTGAAATTAGTAAAAGGCCAAATACTATTACTAGGTACTAAATTACATGTCCAGCAGTATAACTGGAAATTTACTCTTGGGCATAGATTATGCAACATTTTCAAAGCAAACAGTGTCTGTTTAAATAGACTTTCTTTCACTGCCGTTTTGGTAAATGTCTCTGGTTATGCAGAAGCAGGCATTGTTTGTTACTGTTTCAATTAGTTATAAGATAAAGGAGGGATAAAACTGACCCAGCTAGTATTCCAACCCAAAGACTTTGAATGCTTTCTCTACATTCGCCTAGAACCCCAAGCCGCTATCCATTGCACCAGAGATCCAACCTGATTCAACAAGGTGAACAGAAATTCTCAAATAAAAAGATGAGCTATCAGCGGTTGACCAACTTTATAAAGTGATTTGGAAACTATAAGCAGGGTTCCATTTTGAACGTTGAATTGGGGAAAAGATAATCAACATCTCAAACGACATGATACCGTTGCGGTAAGTCTTCTTAACTCTTGTCAAATGGTACACGACCGATGGGTATTTAATGGCTCCATTAAGAGTAACTTGCAATTACTCTAATGGGACTACTCGTTCATTGGATCCTGAAAAGAGCATGTCATTAGAGTACATTTTCTTTAAACAAACCGCCTGAACAGGGACTTGAACCCTGGACCCTCAGATTAAAAGTCTGATGCTCTACCGACTGAGCTATCCAGGCTCTGCAACACTGCAACTAAAAATCAGCTAAAAATGATGTGGACGCACACCAACCTACACTTTAATTCTTAATATGGTTACATATATTAGCAATCAAATATGTAGAGTTTAATAATTAATTGATATTTCAAGCATTTGAAATTTCAGCAGCACACGTAATCTATTTTAAATCCTGAAATTCGTTCTATCTCATTTTCGGCTGACTTAGAAATCATGTCTCTAAATTGACATTGTGAAATTAGTAAAAGGCCAAATACTATTACTAGGTACTAAATTACATGTCCAGCAGTATAACTGGAAATTTACTCTTGGGCATAGATTATGCAACATTTTCAAAGCAAACAGTGTCTGTTTAAATAGACTTTCTTTCACTGCCGTTTTGGTAAATGTCTCTGGTTATGCAGAAGCAGGCATTGTTTGTTACTGTTTCAATTAGTTATAAGATAAAGGAGGGATAAAACTGACCCAGCTAGTATTCCAACCCAAAGACTTTGAATGCTTTCTCTACATTCGCCTAGAACCCCAAGCCGCTATCCATTGCACCAGAGATCCAACCTGATTCAACAAGGTGAACAGAAATTCTCAAATAAAAAGATGAGCTATCAGCGGTTGACCAACTTTATAAAGTGATTTGGAAACTATAAGCAGGGTTCCATTTTGAACATTGAATTGGGGAAAAGATAATCAACATCTCAAACGACATGATACCGTTGCGGTAAGTCTTCTTAACTCTTGTCAAATGGTACACGACCGATGGGTATTTAATGGCTCCATTAAGAGTAACTTGCAATTACTCTAATGGGACTACTCGTTCATTGGATCCTGAAAAGAGCATGTCATTAGAGTACATTTTCTTTAAACAAACCGCCTGAACAGGGACTTGAACCCTGGACCCTCAGATTAAAAGTCTGATGCTCTACCGACTGAGCTATCCAGGCTCTGATACAGCAAACCTCAAAATCACCTAATCAAAATTTGGCAGTGTCCCAACTAACGCTATGTTTCTTAAGATGGTTACCTGAAGAAGGTACCAAATACACTAGAATATAATAATGAATTGATATTTCAAGCATTTGAAATTTCTTCAGTAAATGTAACCTTATTTTTAGTCCTGAAGTTGCTACTATCTCATTTTTTTGCTGACGTCAAATTCATATGTGTTTATTGACATGGTAAAATTAAGGAAGGGCCCAAAATCTTACTTCCGAGTAAATTATATTTTCATCAGTACAGCTGACAATTTCCTCTTCTGCATAGATTACCCAAATTGAACGGTGTCTCTTTAAAATAGACTTCCTTTTACTGACCTTTTTTAGCAAATGATTTTGGTGAAGCAGAAGCATGCATGCATCGCTTATAACTTCTTTAAATAGTTATGAAATAAACAGGGATAAAACTGACTCTGGTGGGATTCGAACCCACAGCCTTTGAATACCTTCTTGACATTCACCTAGAAGTCCAATGTGCTATCCATTGCGCCACAGAGCCAATTTGCTTGAATGAGGTGCACAGATATTCAGAAATGAAATAATGAGCTTTGAGCTGTTGATCAACTTTATAAAGTTCATTGGATACTATAACCATGGCTATATTTTGAATATTGAATTGGGTAAAAGTTATTCACCGTGTCAAACTACATGATACAGTTGGTAAGTCTGCATACAACTTAAGTTTAGTGTATAGTCATCTGATATATGAGACAGATGGGTTTTTCACTTCTCCATGAAAGACGTTTTTTTTTAATTTTGGTAATGGAATATCTTATTCATCATGCAGTGGAACACAAAAAGAATGTACAATCAGAATACTTTTTCTTTAAAGTAGCCGACCGCCTGAACAGGGACTTGAACCCTGGACCCTCAGATTAAAAGTCTGATGCTCTACCGACTGAGCTATCCAGGCTCTGCAACACTGCAACTAAAAATCAGCTAAAAATGATGTGGACGCACACCAACCTACACTTTAATTCTTAATATGGTTACATATATTAGCAATCAAATATGTAGAGTTTAATAATTAATTGATATTTCAAGCATTTGAAATTTCAGCAGCACACGTAATCTATTTTAAATCCTGAAATTCGTTCTATCTCATTTTCGGCTGACTTAGAAATCATGTCTCTAAATTGACATTGTGAAATTAGTAAAAGGCCAAATACTATTACTAGGTACTAAATTACATGTCCAGCAGTATAACTGGAAATTTACTCTTGGGCATAGATTATGCAACATTTTCAAAGCAAACAGTGTCTGTTTAAATAGACTTTCTTTCACTGCCGTTTTGGTAAATGTCTCTGGTTATGCAGAAGCAGGCATTGTTTGTTACTGTTTCAATTAGTTATAAGATAAAGGAGGGATAAAACTGACCCAGCTAGTATTCCAACCCAAAGACTTTGAATGCTTTCTCTTCATTCGCCTAGAACCCCAAGCCGCTATCCATTGCACCAGAGATCCAACCTGATTCAACAAGGTGAACAGAAATTCTCAAATAAAAAGATGAGCTATCAGCGGTTGACCAACTTTATAAAGTGATTTGGAAACTATAAGCAGGGTTCCATTTTGAACATTGAATTGGGGAAAAGATAATCAACATCTCAAACGACATGATACCGTTGCGGTAAGTCTTCTTAACTCTTGTCAAATGGTACACGACCGATGGGTATTTAATGGCTCCATTAAGAGTAACTTGCAATTACTCTAATGGGACTACTCGTTCATTGGATCCTGAAAAGAGCATGTCATTAGAGTACATTTTCTTTAAACAAACCGCCTGAACAGGGACTTGAACCCTGGACCCTCAGATTAAAAGTCTGATGCTCTACCGACTGAGCTATCCAGGCTCTGCAACACTGCAACTAAAAATCAGCTAAAAATGATGTGGACGCACACCAACCTACACTTTAATTCTTAATATGGTTACATATATTAGCAATCAAATATGTAGAGTTTAATAATTAATTGATATTTCAAGCATTTGAAATTTCAGCAGCACACGTAATCTATTTTAAATCCTGAAATTCGTTCTATCTCATTTTCGGCTGACTTAGAAATCATGTCTCTAAATTGACATTGTGAAATTAGAAAAAGGCCAAATACTATTACTAGGTACTAAATTACATGTCCAGCAGTATAACTGGAAATTTACTCTTGGGCATAGATTATGCAACATTTTCAAAGCAAACAGTGTCTGTTTAAATAGACTTTCTTTCACTGCCGTTTTGGTAAATGTCTCTGGTTATGCAGAAGCAGGCATTGTTTGTTACTGTTTCAATTAGTTATAAGATAAAGGAGGGATAAAACTGACCCAGCTAGTATTCCAACCCAAAGACTTTGAATGCTTTCTCTACATTCGCCTAGAACCCCAAGCCGCTATCCATTGCACCAGAGATCCAACCTGATTCAACAAGGTGAACAGAAATTCTCAAATAAAAAGATGAGCTATCAGCGGTTGACCAACATTATAAAGTGATTTGGAAACTATAAGCAGGGTTCCATTTTGAACATTGAATTGGGGAAAAGATAATCAACATCTCAAACGACATGATACCGTTGCGGTAAGTCTTCTTAACTCTTGTCAAATGGTACACGACCGATGGGTATTTAATGGCTCCATTAAGAGTAACTTGCAATTACTCTAATGGGACTACTCGTTCATTGGATCCTGAAAAGAGCATGTCATTAGAGTACATTTTCTTTAAACAAACCGCCTGAACAGGGACTTGAACCCTGGACCCTCAGATTAAAAGTCTGATGCTCTACCGACTGAGCTATCCAGGCTCTGCAACACTGCAACTAAAAATCAGCTAAAAATGATGTGGACGCACACCAACCTACACTTTAATTCTTAATATGGTTACATATATTAGCAATCAAATATGTAGAGTTTAATAATTAATTGATATTTCAAGCATTTGAAATTTCAGCAGCACACGTAATCTATTTTAAATCCTGAAATTCGTTCTATCTCATTTTCGGCTGACTTAGAAATCATGTCTCTAAATTGACATTGTGAAATTAGAAAAAGGCCAAATACTATTACTAGGTACTAAATTACATGTCCAGCAGTATAACTGGAAATTTACTCTTGGGCATAGATTATGCAACATTTTCAAAGCAAACAGTGTCTGTTTAAATAGACTTTCTTTCACTGCCGTTTTGGTAAATGTCTCTGGTTATGCAGAAGCAGGCATTGTTTGTTACTGTTTCAATTAACTATAAGATAAAGGAGGGATAAAACTGACCCAGCTAGTATTCCAACCCAAAGACTTTGAATGCTTTCTCTACATTCGCCTAGAACCCCAAGCCGCTATCCATTGCACCAGAGATCCAACCTGATTCAACAAGGTGAACAGAAATTCTCAAATAAAAAGATGAGCTATCAGCGGTTGACCAACTTTATAAAGTGATTTGGAAACTATAAGCAGGGTTCCATTTTGAACATTGAATTGGGGAAAAGATAATCAACATCTCAAACGACATGATACCGTTGCGGTAAGTCTTCTTAACTCTTGTCAAATGGTACACGACCGATGGGTATTTAATGGCTCCATTAAGAGTAACTTGCAATTACTCTAATGGGACTACTCGTTCATTGGATCCTGAAAAGAGCATGTCATTAGAGTACATTTTCTTTAAACAAACCGCCTGAACAGGGACTTGAACCCTGGACCCTCAGATTAAAAGTCTGATGCTCTACCGACTGAGCTATCCAGGCTCTGCAACACTGCAACTAAAAATCAGCTAAAAATGATGTGGACGCACACCAACCTACACTTTAATTCTTAATATGGTTACATATATTAGCAATCAAATATGTAGAGTTTAATAATTAATTGATATTTCAAGCATTTGAAATTTCAGCAGCACACGTAATCTATTTTAAATCCTGAAATTCGTTCTATCTCATTTTCGGCTGACTTAGAAATCATGTCTCTAAATTGACATTGTGAAATTAGTAAAAGGCCAAATACTATTACTAGGTACTAAATTACATGTCCAGCAGTATAACTGGAAATTTACTCTTGGGCATAGATTATGCAACATTTTCAAAGCAAACAGTGTCTGTTTAAATAGACTTTCTTTCACTGCCGTTTTGGTAAATGTCTCTGGTTATGCAGAAGCAGGCATTGTTTGTTACTGTTTCAATTAGTTATAAGATAAAGGAGGGATAAAACTGACCCAGCTAGTATTCCAACCCAAAGACTTTGAATGCTTTCTCTACATTCGCCTAGAACCCCAAGCCGCTATCCATTGCACCAGAGATCCAACCTGATTCAACAAGGTGAACAGAAATTCTCAAATAAAAAGATGAGCTATCAGCGGTTGACCAACTTTATAAAGTGATTTGGAAACTATAAGCAGGGTTCCATTTTGAACATTGAATTGGGGAAAAGATAATCAACATCTCAAACGACATGATACCGTTGCGGTAAGTCTTCTTAACTCTTGTCAAATGGTACACGACCGATGGGTATTTAATGGCTCCATTAAGAGTAACTTGCAATTACTCTAATGGGACTACTCGTTCATTGGATCCTGAAAAGAGCATGTCATTAGAGTACATTTTCTTTAAACAAACCGCCTGAACAGGGACTTGAACCCTGGACCCTCAGATTAAAAGTCTGATGCTCTACCGACTGAGCTATCCAGGCTCTGCAACACTGCAACTAAAAACCAGCTAAAAATGATGTGGACGCACACCAACCTGCACTTTAATTCTTAATATGGTTACATATATTAGCAATCAAATATGTAGAGTTTAATAATTAATTGATATTTCAAGCATTTGAAATTTCAGCAGCACACGTAATCTATTTTAAATCCTGAAATTCGTTCTATCTCATTTTCGGCTGACTTAGAAATCATGTCTCTAAATTGACATTGTGAAATTAGTAAAAGGCCAAATACTATTACTAGGTACTAAATTACATGTCCAGCAGTATAACTGGAAATTTACTCTTGGGCATAGATTATGCAACATTTTCAAAGCAAACAGTGTCTGTTTAAATAGACTTTCTTTCACTGCCGTTTTGGTAAATGTCTCTGGTTATGCAGAAGCAGGCATTGTTTGTTACTGTTTCAATTAGTTATAAGATAAAGGAGGGATAAAACTGACCCAGCTAGTATTCCAACCCAAAGACTTTGAATGCTTTCTCTACATTCGCCTAGAACCCCAAGCCGCTATCCATTGCACCAGAGATCCAACCTGATTCAACAAGGTGAACAGAAATTCTCAAATAAAAAGATGAGCTATCAGCGGTTGACCAACTTTATAAAGTGATTTGGAAACTATAAGCAGGGTTCCATTTTGAACGTTGAATTGGGGAAAAGATAATCAACATCTCAAACGACATGATACCGTTGCGGTAAGTCTTCTTAACTCTTGTCAAATGGTACACGACCGATGGGTATTTAATGGCTCCATTAAGAGTAACTTGCAATTACTCTAATGGGACTACTCGTTCATTGGATCCTGAAAAGAGCATGTCATTAGAGTACATTTTCTTTAAACAAACCGCCTGAACAGGGACTTGAACCCTGGACCCTCAGATTAAAAGTCTGATGCTCTACCGACTGAGCTATCCAGGCTCTGCAACATTGCAACTAAAAATCAGCTAAAAATGATGTGGACGCACACCAACCTACACTTTAATTCTTAATATGGTTACATATATTAGCAATCAAATATGTAGAGTTTAATAATTAATTGATATTTCAAGCATTTGAAATTTCAGCAGCACACGTAATCTATTTTAAATCCTGAAATTCGTTCTATCTCATTTTCGGCTGACTTAGAAATCATGTCTCTAAATTGACATTGTGAAATTAGTAAAAGGCCAAATACTATTACTAGGTACTAAATTACATGTCCAGCAGTATAACTGGAAATTTACTCTTGGGCATAGATTATGCAACATTTTCAAAGCAAACAGTGTCTGTTTAAATAGACTTTCTTTCACTGCCGTTTTGGTAAATGTCTCTGGTTATGCAGAAGCAGGCATTGTTTGTTACTGTTTCAATTAGTTATAAGATAAAGGAGGGATAAAACTGACCCAGCTAGTATTCCAACCCAAAGACTTTGAATGCTTTCTCTACATTCGCCTAGAACCCCAAGCCGCTATCCATTGCACCAGAGATCCAACCTGATTCAACAAGGTGAACAGAAATTCTCAAATAAAAAGATGAGCTATCAGCGGTTGACCAACTTTATAAAGTGATTTGGAAACTATAAGCAGGGTTCCATTTTGAACATTGAATTGGGGTAAAGATAATCAACATCTCAAACGACATGATACCGTTGCGGTAAGTCTTCTTAACTCTTGTCAAATGGTACACGACCGATGGGTATTTAATGGCTCCATTAAGAGTAACTTGCAATTACTCTAATGGGACTACTCGTTCATTGGATCCTGAAAAGAGCATGTCATTAGAGTACATTTTCTTTAAACAAACCGCCTGAACAGGGACTTGAACCCTGGACCCTCAGATTAAAAGTCTGATGCTCTACCGACTGAGCTATCCAGGCTCTGATACAGCAAACCTCAAAATCACCTAATCAAAATTTGGCAGTGTCCCAACTAACGCTATGTTTCTTAAGATGGTTACCTGAAGAAGGTACCAAATACACTAGAATATAATAATGAATTGATATTTCAAGCATTTGAAATTTCTTCAGTAAATGTAACCTTATTTTTAGTCCTGAAGTTGCTACTATCTCATTTTTTTGCTGACGTCAAATTCATATGTGTTTATTGACATGGTAAAATTAAGGAAGGGCCCAAAATCTTACTTCCGAGTAAATTATATTTTCATCAGTACAGCTGACAATTTCCTCTTCTGCATAGATTACCCAAATTGAACGGTGTCTCTTTAAAATAGACTTCCTTTTACTGACCTTTTTTAGCAAATGATTTTGGTGAAGCAGAAGCATGCATGCATCGCTTATAACTTCTTTAAATAGTTATGAAATAAACAGGGATAAAACTGACTCTGGTGGGATTCGAACCCACAGCCTTTGAATACCTTCTTGACATTCACCTAGAAGTCCAATGCGCTATCCATTGCGCCACAGAGCCAATTTGCTTGAATGAGGTGCACAGATATTCAGAAATGAAATAATGAGCTTTGAGCTGTTGATCAACTTTATAAAGTTCATTGGATACTATAACCATGGCTATATTTTGAATATTGAATTGGGTAAAAGTTATTCACCGTGTCAAACTACATGATACAGTTGGTAAGTCTGCATACAACTTAAGTTTAGTGTATAGTCATCTGATATATGAGACAGATGGGTTTTTCACTTCTCCATGAAAGACGTTTTTTTTAAATTTTGGTAATAGAATATCTTATTCATCATGCAGTGGAACACAAAAAGAATGTACAATCAGAATACTTTTTCTTTAAAGTAGCCGACCGCCTGAACAGGGACTTGAACCCTGGACCCTCAGATTAAAAGTCTGATGCTCTACCGACTGAGCTATCCAGGCTCTGCAACACTGCAACTAAAAACCAGCTAAAAATGATGTGGACGCACACCAACCTACACTTTAATTCTTAATATGGTTACATATATTAGCAATCAAATATGTAGAGTTTAATAATTAATTGATATTTCAAGCATTTGAAATTTCAGCAGCACACGTAATCTATTTTAAATCCTGAAATTCGTTCTATCTCATTTTCGGCTGACTTAGAAATCATGTCTCTAAATTGACATTGTGAAATTAGTAAAAGGCCAAATACTATTACTAGGTACTAAATTACATGTCCAGCAGTATAACTGGAAATTTACTCTTGGGCATAGATTATGCAACATTTTCAAAGCAAACAGTGTCTGTTTAAATAGACTTTCTTTCACTGCCGTTTTGGTAAATGTCTCTGGTTATGCAGAAGCAGGCATTGTTTGTTACTGTTTCAATTAGTTATAAGATAAAGGAGGGATAAAACTGACCCAGCTAGTATTCCAACCCAAAGACTTTGAATGCTTTCTCTACATTCGCCTAGAACCCCAAGCCGCTATCCATTGCACCAGAGATCCAACCTGATTCAACAAGGTGAACAGAAATTCTCAAATAAAAAGATGAGCTATCAGCGGTTGACCAACATTATAAAGTGATTTGGAAACTATAAGCAGGGTTCCATTTTGAACATTGAATTGGGGAAAAGATAATCAACATCTCAAACGACATGATACCGTTGCGGTAAGTCTTCTTAACTCTTGTCAAATGGTACACGACCGATGGGTATTTAATGGCTCCATTAAGAGTAACTTGCAATTACTCTAATGGGACTACTCGTTCATTGGATCCTGAAAAGAGCATGTCATTAGAGTACATTTTCTTTAAACAAACCGCCTGAACAGGGACTTGAACCCTGGACCCTCAGATTAAAAGTCTGATGCTCTACCGACTGAGCTATCCAGGCTCTGCAACACTGCAACTAAAAATCAGCTAAAAATGATGTGGACGCACACCAACCTACACTTTAATTCTTAATATGGTTACATATATTAGCAATCAAATATGTAGAGTTTAATAATTAATTGATATTTCAAGCATTTGAAATTTCAGCAGCACACGTAATCTATTTTAAATCCTGAAATTCGTTCTATCTCATTTTCGGCTGACTTAGAAATCATGTCTCTAAATTGACATTGTGAAATTAGAAAAAGGCCAAATACTATTACTAGGTACTAAATTACATGTCCAGCAGTATAACTGGAAATTTACTCTTGGGCATAGATTATGCAACATTTTCAAAGCAAACAGTGTCTGTTTAAATAGACTTTCTTTCACTGCCGTTTTGGTAAATGTCTCTGGTTATGCAGAAGCAGGCATTGTTTGTTACTGTTTCAATTAACTATAAGATAAAGGAGGGATAAAACTGACCCAGCTAGTATTCCAACCCAAAGACTTTGAATGCTTTCTCTACATTCGCCTAGAACCCCAAGCCGCTATCCATTGCACCAGAGATCCAACCTGATTCAACAAGGTGAACAGAAATTCTCAAATAAAAAGATGAGCTATCAGCGGTTGACCAACTTTATAAAGTGATTTGGAAACTATAAGCAGGGTTCCATTTTGAACATTGAATTGGGGAAAAGATAATCAACATCTCAAACGACATGATACCGTTGCGGTAAGTCTTCTTAACTCTTGTCAAATGGTACACGACCGATGGGTATTTAATGGCTCCATTAAGAGTAACTTGCAATTACTCTAATGGGACTACTCGTTCATTGGATCCTGAAAAGAGCATGTCATTAGAGTACATTTTCTTTAAACAAACCGCCTGAACAGGGACTTGAACCCTGGACCCTCAGATTAAAAGTCTGATGCTCTACCGACTGAGCTATCCAGGCTCTGCAACACTGCAACTAAAAATCAGCTAAAAATGATGTGGACGCACACCAACCTACACTTTAATTCTTAATATGGTTACATATATTAGCAATCAAATATGTAGAGTTTAATAATTAATTGATATTTCAAGCATTTGAAATTTCAGCAGCACACGTAATCTATTTTAAATCCTGAAATTCGTTCTATCTCATTTTCGGCTGACTTAGAAATCATGTCTCTAAATTGACATTGTGAAATTAGTAAAAGGCCAAATACTATTACTAGGTACTAAATTACATGTCCAGCAGTATAACTGGAAATTTACTCTTGGGCATAGATTATGCAACATTTTCAAAGCAAACAGTGTCTGTTTAAATAGACTTTCTTTCACTGCCGTTTTGGTAAATGTCTCTGGTTATGCAGAAGCAGGCATTGTTTGTTACTGTTTCAATTAGTTATAAGATAAAGGAGGGATAAAACTGACCCAGCTAGTATTCCAACCCAAAGACTTTGAATGCTTTCTCTACATTCGCCTAGAACCCCAAGCCGCTATCCATTGCACCAGAGATCCAACCTGATTCAACAAGGTGAACAGAAATTCTCAAATAAAAAGATGAGCTATCAGCGGTTGACCAACTTTATAAAGTGATTTGGAAACTATAAGCAGGGTTCCATTTTGAACATTGAATTGGGGAAAAGATAATCAACATCTCAAACGACATGATACCGTTGCGGTAAGTCTTCTTAACTCTTGTCAAATGGTACACGACCGATGGGTATTTAATGGCTCCATTAAGAGTAACTTGCAATTACTCTAATGGGACTACTCGTTCATTGGATCCTGAAAAGAGCATGTCATTAGAGTACATTTTCTTTAAACAAACCGCCTGAACAGGGACTTGAACCCTGGACCCTCAGATTAAAAGTCTGATGCTCTACCGACTGAGCTATCCAGGCTCTGCAACACTGCAACTAAAAACCAGCTAAAAATGATGTGGACGCACACCAACCTACACTTTAATTCTTAATATGGTTACATATATTAGCAATCAAATATGTAGAGTTTAATAATTAATTGATATTTCAAGCATTTGAAATTTCAGCAGCACACGTAATCTATTTTAAATCCTGAAATTCGTTCTATCTCATTTTCGGCTGACTTAGAAATCATGTCTCTAAATTGACATTGTGAAATTAGTAAAAGGCCAAATACTATTACTAGGTACTAAATTACATGTCCAGCAGTATAACTGGAAATTTACTCTTGGGCATAGATTATGCAACATTTTCAAAGCAAACAGTGTCTGTTTAAATAGACTTTCTTTCACTGCCGTTTTGGTAAATGTCTCTGGTTATGCAGAAGCAGGCATTGTTTGTTACTGTTTCAATTAGTTATAAGATAAAGGAGGGATAAAACTGACCCAGCTAGTATTCCAACCCAAAGACTTTGAATGCTTTCTCTACATTCGCCTAGAACCCCAAGCCGCTATCCATTGCACCAGAGATCCAACCTGATTCAACAAGGTGAACAGAAATTCTCAAATAAAAAGATGAGCTATCAGCGGTTGACCAACTTTATAAAGTGATTTGGAAACTATAAGCAGGGTTCCATTTTGAACGTTGAATTGGGGAAAAGATAATCAACATCTCAAACGACATGATACCGTTGCGGTAAGTCTTCTTAACTCTTGTCAAATGGTACACGACCGATGGGTATTTAATGGCTCCATTAAGAGTAACTTGCAATTACTCTAATGGGACTACTCGTTCATTGGATCCTGAAAAGAGCATGTCATTAGAGTACATTTTCTTTAAACAAACCGCCTGAACAGGGACTTGAACCCTGGACCCTCAGATTAAAAGTCTGATGCTCTACCGACTGAGCTATCCAGGCTCTGCAACATTGCAACTAAAAATCAGCTAAAAATGATGTGGACGCACACCAACCTACACTTTAATTCTTAATATGGTTACATATATTAGCAATCAAATATGTAGAGTTTAATAATTAATTGATATTTCAAGCATTTGAAATTTCAGCAGCACACGTAATCTATTTTAAATCCTGAAATTCGTTCTATCTCATTTTCGGCTGACTTAGAAATCATGTCTCTAAATTGACATTGTGAAATTAGTAAAAGGCCAAATACTATTACTAGGTACTAAATTACATGTCCAGCAGTATAACTGGAAATTTACTCTTGGGCATAGATTATGCAACATTTTCAAAGCAAACAGTGTCTGTTTAAATAGACTTTCTTTCACTGCCGTTTTGGTAAATGTCTCTGGTTATGCAGAAGCAGGCATTGTTTGTTACTGTTTCAATTAGTTATAAGATAAAGGAGGGATAAAACTGACCCAGCTAGTATTCCAACCCAAAGACTTTGAATGCTTTCTCTACATTCGCCTAGAACCCCAAGCCGCTATCCATTGCACCAGAGATCCAACCTGATTCAACAAGGTGAACAGAAATTCTCAAATAAAAAGATGAGCTATCAGCGGTTGACCAACTTTATAAAGTGATTTGGAAACTATAAGCAGGGTTCCATTTTGAACATTGAATTGGGGAAAAGATAATCAACATCTCAAACGACATGATACCGTTGCGGTAAGTCTTCTTAACTCTTGTCAAATGGTACACGACCGATGGGTATTTAATGGCTCCATTAAGAGTAACTTGCAATTACTCTAATGGGACTACTCGTTCATTGGATCCTGAAAAGAGCATGTCATTAGAGTACATTTTCTTTAAACAAACCGCCTGAACAGGGACTTGAACCCTGGACCCTCAGATTAAAAGTCTGATGCTCTACCGACTGAGCTATCAAGGCTCTGATACAGCAAACCTCAAAATCACCTAATCAAAATTTGGCAGTGTCCCAACTAACGCTATGTTTCTTAAGATGGTTACCTGAAGAAGGTACCAAATACACTAGAATATAATAATGAATTGATATTTCAAGCATTTGAAATTTCTTCAGTAAATGTAACCTTATTTTTAGTCCTGAAGTTGCTACTATCTCATTTTTTTGCTGACGTCAAATTCATATGTGTTTATTGACATGGTAAAATTAAGGAAGGGCCCAAAATCTTACTTCCGAGTAAATTATATTTTCATCAGTACAGCTGACAATTTCCTCTTCTGCATAGATTACCCAAATTGAACGGTGTCTCTTTAAAATAGACTTCCTTTTACTGACCTTTTTTAGCAAATGATTTTGGTGAAGCAGAAGCATGCATGCATCGCTTATAACTTCTTTAAATAGTTATGAAATAAACAGGGATAAAACTGACTCTGGTGGGATTCGAACCCACAGCCTTTGAATACCTTCTTGACATTCACCTAGAAGTCCAATGCGCTATCCATTGCGCCACAGAGCCAATTTGCTTGAATGAGGTGCACAGATATTCAGAAATGAAATAATGAGCTTTGAGCTGTTGATCAACTTTATAAAGTTCATTGGATACTATAACCATGGCTATATTTTGAATATTGAATTGGGTAAAAGTTATTCACCGTGTCAAACTACATGATACAGTTGGTAAGTCTGCATACAACTTAAGTTTAGTGTATAGTCATCTGATATATGAGACAGATGGGTTTTTCACTTCTCCATGAAAGACGTTTTTTTTAAATTTTGGTAATGGAATATCTTATTCATCATGCAGTGGAACACAAAAAGAATGTACAATCAGAATACTTTTTCTTTAAAGTAGCCGACCGCCTGAACAGGGACTTGAACCCTGGACCCTCAGATTAAAAGTCTGATGCTCTACCGACTGAGCTATCCAGGCTCTGCAACACTGCAACTAAAAATCAGCTAAAAATGATGTGGACGCACACCAACCTACACTTTAATTCTTAATATGGTTACATATATTAGCAATCAAATATGTAGAGTTTAATAATTAATTGATATTTCAAGCATTTGAAATTTCAGCAGCACACGTAATCTATTTTAAATCCTGAAATTCGTTCTATCTCATTTTCGGCTGACTTAGAAATCATGTCTCTAAATTGACATTGTGAAATTAGTAAAAGGCCAAATACTATTACTAGGTACTAAATTACATGTCCAGCAGTATAACTGGAAATTTACTCTTGGGCATAGATTATGCAACATTTTCAAAGCAAACAGTGTCTGTTTAAATAGACTTTCTTTCACTGCCGTTTTGGTAAATGTCTCTGGTTATGCAGAAGCAGGCATTGTTTGTTACTGTTTCAATTAGTTATAAGATAAAGGAGGGATAAAACTGACCCAGCTAGTATTCCAACCCAAAGACTTTGAATGCTTTCTCTACATTAGCCTAGAACCCCAAGCCGCTATCCATTGCACCAGAGATCCAACCTGATTCAACAAGGTGAACAGAAATTCTCAAATAAAAAGATGAGCTATCAGCGGTTGACCAACTTTATAAAGTGATTTGGAAACTATAAGCAGGGTTCCATTTTGAACATTGAATTGGGGAAAAGATAATCAACATCTCAAACGACATGATACCGTTGCGGTAAGTCTTCTTAACTCTTGTCAAATGGTACACGACCGATGGGTATTTAATGGCTCCATTAAGAGTAACTTGCAATTACTCTAATGGGACTACTCGTTCATTGGATCCTGAAAAGAGCATGTCATTAGAGTACATTTTCTTTAAACAAACCGCCTGAACAGGGACTTGAACCCTGGACCCTCAGATTAAAAGTCTGATGCTCTACCGACTGAGCTATCCAGGCTCTGATACAGCAAACCTCAAAATCACCTAATCAAAATTTGGCAGTGTCCCAACTAACGCTATGTTTCTTAAGATGGTTACCTGAAGAAGGTACCAAATACACTAGAATATAATAATGAATTGATATTTCAAGCATTTGAAATTTCTTCAGTAAATGTAACCTTATTTTTAGTCCTGAAGTTGCTACTATCTCATTTTTTTGCTGACGTCAAATTCATATGTGTTTATTGACATGGTAAAATTAAGGAAGGGCCCAAAATCTTACTTCCGAGTAAATTATATTTTCATCAGTACAGCTGACAATTTCCTCTTCTGCATAGATTACCCAAATTGAACGGTGTCTCTTTAAAATAGACTTCCTTTTACTGACCTTTTTTAGCAAATGATTTTGGTGAAGCAGAAGCATGCATGCATCGCTTATAACTTCTTTAAATAGTTATGAAATAAACAGGGATAAAACTGACTCTGGTGGGATTCGAACCCACAGCCTTTGAATACCTTCTTGACATTCACCTAGAAGTCCAATGCGCTATCCATTGCGCCACAGAGCCAATTTGCTTGAATGAGGTGCACAGATATTCAGAAATGAAATAATGAGCTTTGAGCTGTTGATCAACTTTATAAAGTTCATTGGATACTATAACCATGGCTATATTTTGAATATTGAATTGGGTAAAAGTTATTCACCGTGTCAAACTACATGATACAGTTGGTAAGTCTGCATACAACTTAAGTTTAGTGTATAGTCATCTGATATATGAGACAGATGGGTTTTTCACTTCTCCATGAAAGACGTTTTTTTTAAATTTTGGTAATAGAATATCTTATTCATCATGCAGTGGAACACAAAAAGAATGTACAATCAGAATACTTTTTCTTTAAAGTAGCCGACCGCCTGAACAGGGACTTGAACCCTGGACCCTCAGATTAAAAGTCTGATGCTCTACCGACTGAGCTATCCAGGCTCTGCAACACTGCAACTAAAAACCAGCTAAAAATGATGTGGACGCACACCAACCTACACTTTAATTCTTAATATGGTTACATATATTAGCAATCAAATATGTAGAGTTTAATAATTAATTGATATTTCAAGCATTTGAAATTTCAGCAGCACACGTAATCTATTTTAAATCCTGAAATTCGTTCTATCTCATTTTCGGCTGACTTAGAAATCATGTCTCTAAATTGACATTGTGAAATTAGTAAAAGGCCAAATACTATTACTAGGTACTAAATTACATGTCCAGCAGTATAACTGGAAATTTACTCTTGGGCATAGATTATGCAACATTTTCAAAGCAAACAGTGTCTGTTTAAATAGACTTTCTTTCACTGCCGTTTTGGTAAATGTCTCTGGTTATGCAGAAGCAGGCATTGTTTGTTACTGTTTCAATTAGTTATAAGATAAAGGAGGGATAAAACTGACCCAGCTAGTATTCCAACCCAAAGACTTTGAATGCTTTCTCTACATTCGCCTAGAACCCCAAGCCGCTATCCATTGCACCAGAGATCCAACCTGATTCAACAAGGTGAACAGAAATTCTCAAATAAAAAGATGAGCTATCAGCGGTTGACCAACATTATAAAGTGATTTGGAAACTATAAGCAGGGTTCCATTTTGAACATTGAATTGGGGAAAAGATAATCAACATCTCAAACGACATGATACCGTTGCGGTAAGTCTTCTTAACTCTTGTCAAATGGTACACGACCGATGGGTATTTAATGGCTCCATTAAGAGTAACTTGCAATTACTCTAATGGGACTACTCGTTCATTGGATCCTGAAAAGAGCATGTCATTAGAGTACATTTTCTTTAAACAAACCGCCTGAACAGGGACTTGAACCCTGGACCCTCAGATTAAAAGTCTGATGCTCTACCGACTGAGCTATCCAGGCTCTGCAACACTGCAACTAAAAATCAGCTAAAAATGATGTGGACGCACACCAACCTACACTTTAATTCTTAATATGGTTACATATATTAGCAATCAAATATGTAGAGTTTAATAATTAATTGATATTTCAAGCATTTGAAATTTCAGCAGCACACGTAATCTATTTTAAATCCTGAAATTCGTTCTATCTCATTTTCGGCTGACTTAGAAATCATGTCTCTAAATTGACATTGTGAAATTAGAAAAAGGCCAAATACTATTACTAGGTACTAAATTACATGTCCAGCAGTATAACTGGAAATTTACTCTTGGGCATAGATTATGCAACATTTTCAAAGCAAACAGTGTCTGTTTAAATAGACTTTCTTTCACTGCCGTTTTGGTAAATGTCTCTGGTTATGCAGAAGCAGGCATTGTTTGTTACTGTTTCAATTAACTATAAGATAAAGGAGGGATAAAACTGACCCAGCTAGTATTCCAACCCAAAGACTTTGAATGCTTTCTCTACATTCGCCTAGAACCCCAAGCCGCTATCCATTGCACCAGAGATCCAACCTGATTCAACAAGGTGAACAGAAATTCTCAAATAAAAAGATGAGCTATCAGCGGTTGACCAACTTTATAAAGTGATTTGGAAACTATAAGCAGGGTTCCATTTTGAACATTGAATTGGGGAAAAGATAATCAACATCTCAAACGACATGATACCGTTGCGGTAAGTCTTCTTAACTCTTGTCAAATGGTACACGACCGATGGGTATTTAATGGCTCCATTAAGAGTAACTTGCAATTACTCTAATGGGACTACTCGTTCATTGGATCCTGAAAAGAGCATGTCATTAGAGTACATTTTCTTTAAACAAACCGCCTGAACAGGGACTTGAACCCTGGACCCTCAGATTAAAAGTCTGATGCTCTACCGACTGAGCTATCCAGGCTCTGCAACACTGCAACTAAAAATCAGCTAAAAATGATGTGGACGCACACCAACCTACACTTTAATTCTTAATATGGTTACATATATTAGCAATCAAATATGTAGAGTTTAATAATTAATTGATATTTCAAGCATTTGAAATTTCAGCAGCACACGTAATCTATTTTAAATCCTGAAATTCGTTCTATCTCATTTTCGGCTGACTTAGAAATCATGTCTCTAAATTGACATTGTGAAATTAGTAAAAGGCCAAATACTATTACTAGGTACTAAATTACATGTCCAGCAGTATAACTGGAAATTTACTCTTGGGCATAGATTATGCAACATTTTCAAAGCAAACAGTGTCTGTTTAAATAGACTTTCTTTCACTGCCGTTTTGGTAAATGTCTCTGGTTATGCAGAAGCAGGCATTGTTTGTTACTGTTTCAATTAGTTATAAGATAAAGGAGGGATAAAACTGACCCAGCTAGTATTCCAACCCAAAGACTTTGAATGCTTTCTCTACATTCGCCTAGAACCCCAAGCCGCTATCCATTGCACCAGAGATCCAACCTGATTCAACAAGGTGAACAGAAATTCTCAAATAAAAAGATGAGCTATCAGCGGTTGACCAACTTTATAAAGTGATTTGGAAACTATAAGCAGGGTTCCATTTTGAACATTGAATTGGGGAAAAGATAATCAACATCTCAAACGACATGATACCGTTGCGGTAAGTCTTCTTAACTCTTGTCAAATGGTACACGACCGATGGGTATTTAATGGCTCCATTAAGAGTAACTTGCAATTACTCTAATGGGACTACTCGTTCATTGGATCCTGAAAAGAGCATGTCATTAGAGTACATTTTCTTTAAACAAACCGCCTGAACAGGGACTTGAACCCTGGACCCTCAGATTAAAAGTCTGATGCTCTACCGACTGAGCTATCCAGGCTCTGCAACACTGCAACTAAAAACCAGCTAAAAATGATGTGGACGCACACCAACCTACACTTTAATTCTTAATATGGTTACATATATTAGCAATCAAATATGTAGAGTTTAATAATTAATTGATATTTCAAGCATTTGAAATTTCAGCAGCACACGTAATCTATTTTAAATCCTGAAATTCGTTCTATCTCATTTTCGGCTGACTTAGAAATCATGTCTCTAAATTGACATTGTGAAATTAGTAAAAGGCCAAATACTATTACTAGGTACTAAATTACATGTCCAGCAGTATAACTGGAAATTTACTCTTGGGCATAGATTATGCAACATTTTCAAAGCAAACAGTGTCTGTTTAAATAGACTTTCTTTCACTGCCGTTTTGGTAAATGTCTCTGGTTATGCAGAAGCAGGCATTGTTTGTTACTGTTTCAATTAGTTATAAGATAAAGGAGGGATAAAACTGACCCAGCTAGTATTCCAACCCAAAGACTTTGAATGCTTTCTCTACATTCGCCTAGAACCCCAAGCCGCTATCCATTGCACCAGAGATCCAACCTGATTCAACAAGGTGAACAGAAATTCTCAAATAAAAAGATGAGCTATCAGCGGTTGACCAACTTTATAAAGTGATTTGGAAACTATAAGCAGGGTTCCATTTTGAACGTTGAATTGGGGAAAAGATAATCAACATCTCAAACGACATGATACCGTTGCGGTAAGTCTTCTTAACTCTTGTCAAATGGTACACGACCGATGGGTATTTAATGGCTCCATTAAGAGTAACTTGCAATTACTCTAATGGGACTACTCGTTCATTGGATCCTGAAAAGAGCATGTCATTAGAGTACATTTTCTTTAAACAAACCGCCTGAACAGGGACTTGAACCCTGGACCCTCAGATTAAAAGTCTGATGCTCTACCGACTGAGCTATCCAGGCTCTGCAACATTGCAACTAAAAATCAGCTAAAAATGATGTGGACGCACACCAACCTACACTTTAATTCTTAATATGGTTACATATATTAGCAATCAAATATGTAGAGTTTAATAATTAATTGATATTTCAAGCATTTGAAATTTCAGCAGCACACGTAATCTATTTTAAATCCTGAAATTCGTTCTATCTCATTTTCGGCTGACTTAGAAATCATGTCTCTAAATTGACATTGTGAAATTAGTAAAAGGCCAAATACTATTACTAGGTACTAAATTACATGTCCAGCAGTATAACTGGAAATTTACTCTTGGGCATAGATTATGCAACATTTTCAAAGCAAACAGTGTCTGTTTAAATAGACTTTCTTTCACTGCCGTTTTGGTAAATGTCTCTGGTTATGCAGAAGCAGGCATTGTTTGTTACTGTTTCAATTAGTTATAAGATAAAGGAGGGATAAAACTGACCCAGCTAGTATTCCAACCCAAAGACTTTGAATGCTTTCTCTACATTCGCCTAGAACCCCAAGCCGCTATCCATTGCACCAGAGATCCAACCTGATTCAACAAGGTGAACAGAAATTCTCAAATAAAAAGATGAGCTATCAGCGGTTGACCAACTTTATAAAGTGATTTGGAAACTATAAGCAGGGTTCCATTTTGAACATTGAATTGGGGAAAAGATAATCAACATCTCAAACGACATGATACCGTTGCGGTAAGTCTTCTTAACTCTTGTCAAATGGTACACGACCGATGGGTATTTAATGGCTCCATTAAGAGTAACTTGCAATTACTCTAATGGGACTACTCGTTCATTGGATCCTGAAAAGAGCATGTCATTAGAGTACATTTTCTTTAAACAAACCGCCTGAACAGGGACTTGAACCCTGGACCCTCAGATTAAAAGTCTGATGCTCTACCGACTGAGCTATCAAGGCTCTGATACAGCAAACCTCAAAATCACCTAATCAAAATTTGGCAGTGTCCCAACTAACGCTATGTTTCTTAAGATGGTTACCTGAAGAAGGTACCAAATACACTAGAATATAATAATGAATTGATATTTCAAGCATTTGAAATTTCTTCAGTAAATGTAACCTTATTTTTAGTCCTGAAGTTGCTACTATCTCATTTTTTTGCTGACGTCAAATTCATATGTGTTTATTGACATGGTAAAATTAAGGAAGGGCCCAAAATCTTACTTCCGAGTAAATTATATTTTCATCAGTACAGCTGACAATTTCCTCTTCTGCATAGATTACCCAAATTGAACGGTGTCTCTTTAAAATAGACTTCCTTTTACTGACCTTTTTTAGCAAATGATTTTGGTGAAGCAGAAGCATGCATGCATCGCTTATAACTTCTTTAAATAGTTATGAAATAAACAGGGATAAAACTGACTCTGGTGGGATTCGAACCCACAGCCTTTGAATACCTTCTTGACATTCACCTAGAAGTCCAATGCGCTATCCATTGCGCCACAGAGCCAATTTGCTTGAATGAGGTGCACAGATATTCAGAAATGAAATAATGAGCTTTGAGCTGTTGATCAACTTTATAAAGTTCATTGGATACTATAACCATGGCTATATTTTGAATATTGAATTGGGTAAAAGTTATTCACCGTGTCAAACTACATGATACAGTTGGTAAGTCTGCATACAACTTAAGTTTAGTGTATAGTCATCTGATATATGAGACAGATGGGTTTTTCACTTCTCCATGAAAGACGTTTTTTTTAAATTTTGGTAATGGAATATCTTATTCATCATGCAGTGGAACACAAAAAGAATGTACAATCAGAATACTTTTTCTTTAAAGTAGCCGACCGCCTGAACAGGGACTTGAACCCTGGACCCTCAGATTAAAAGTCTGATGCTCTACCGACTGAGCTATCCAGGCTCTGCAACACTGCAACTAAAAATCAGCTAAAAATGATGTGGACGCACACCAACCTACACTTTAATTCTTAATATGGTTACATATATTAGCAATCAAATATGTAGAGTTTAATAATTAATTGATATTTCAAGCATTTGAAATTTCAGCAGCACACGTAATCTATTTTAAATCCTGAAATTCGTTCTATCTCATTTTCGGCTGACTTAGAAATCATGTCTCTAAATTGACATTGTGAAATTAGTAAAAGGCCAAATACTATTACTAGGTACTAAATTACATGTCCAGCAGTATAACTGGAAATTTACTCTTGGGCATAGATTATGCAACATTTTCAAAGCAAACAGTGTCTGTTTAAATAGACTTTCTTTCACTGCCGTTTTGGTAAATGTCTCTGGTTATGCAGAAGCAGGCATTGTTTGTTACTGTTTCAATTAGTTATAAGATAAAGGAGGGATAAAACTGACCCAGCTAGTATTCCAACCCAAAGACTTTGAATGCTTTCTCTACATTCGCCTAGAACCCCAAGCCGCTATCCATTGCACCAGAGATCCAACCTGATTCAACAAGGTGAACAGAAATTCTCAAATAAAAAGATGAGCTATCAGCGGTTGACCAACTTTATAAAGTGATTTGGAAACTATAAGCAGGGTTCCATTTTGAACATTGAATTGGGGAAAAGATAATCAACATCTCAAACGACATGATACCGTTGCGGTAAGTCTTCTTAACTCTTGTCAAATGGTACACGACCGATGGGTATTTAATGGCTCCATTAAGAGTAACTTGCAATTACTCTAATGGGACTACTCGTTCATTGGATCCTGAAAAGAGCATGTCATTAGAGTACATTTTCTTTAAACAAACCGCCTGAACAGGGACTTGAACCCTGGACCCTCAGATTAAAAGTCTGATGCTCTACCGACTGAGCTATCCAGGCTCTGCAACACTGCAACTAAAAACCAGCTAAAAATGATGTGGACGCACACCAACCTACACTTTAATTCTTAATATGGTTACATATATTAGCAATCAAATATGTAGAGTTTAATAATTAATTGATATTTCAAGCATTTGAAATTTCAGCAGCACACGTAATCTATTTTAAATCCTGAAATTCGTTCTATCTCATTTTCGGCTGACTTAGAAATCATGTCTCTAAATTGACATTGTGAAATTAGTAAAAGGCCAAATACTATTACTAGGTACTAAATTACATGTCCAGCAGTATAACTGGAAATTTACTCTTGGGCATAGATTATGCAACATTTTCAAAGCAAACAGTGTCTGTTTAAATAGACTTTCTTTCACTGCCGTTTTGGTAAATGTCTCTGGTTATGCAGAAGCAGGCATTGTTTGTTACTGTTTCAATTAGTTATAAGATAAAGGAGGGATAAAACTGACCCAGCTAGTATTCCAACCCAAAGACTTTGAATGCTTTCTCTACATTCGCCTAGAACCCCAAGCCGCTATCCATTGCACCAGAGATCCAACCTGATTCAACAAGGTGAACAGAAATTCTCAAATAAAAAGATGAGCTATCAGCGGTTGACCAACTTTATAAAGTGATTTGGAAACTATAAGCAGGGTTCCATTTTGAACGTTGAATTGGGGAAAAGATAATCAACATCTCAAACGACATGATACCGTTGCGGTAAGTCTTCTTAACTCTTGTCAAATGGTACACGACCGATGGGTATTTAATGGCTCCATTAAGAGTAACTTGCAATTACTCTAATGGGACTACTCGTTCATTGGATCCTGAAAAGAGCATGTCATTAGAGTACATTTTCTTTAAACAAACCGCCTGAACAGGGACTTGAACCCTGGACCCTCAGATTAAAAGTCTGATGCTCTACCGACTGAGCTATCCAGGCTCTGCAACATTGCAACTAAAAATCAGCTAAAAATGATGTGGACGCACACCAACCTACACTTTAATTCTTAATATGGTTACATATATTAGCAATCAAATATGTAGAGTTTAATAATTAATTGATATTTCAAGCATTTGAAATTTCAGCAGCACACGTAATCTATTTTAAATCCTGAAATTCGTTCTATCTCATTTTCGGCTGACTTAGAAATCATGTCTCTAAATTGACATTGTGAAATTAGTAAAAGGCCAAATACTATTACTAGGTACTAAATTACATGTCCAGCAGTATAACTGGAAATTTACTCTTGGGCATAGATTATGCAACATTTTCAAAGCAAACAGTGTCTGTTTAAATAGACTTTCTTTCACTGCCGTTTTGGTAAATGTCTCTGGTTATGCAGAAGCAGGCATTGTTTGTTACTGTTTCAATTAGTTATAAGATAAAGGAGGGATAAAACTGACCCAGCTAGTATTCCAACCCAAAGACTTTGAATGCTTTCTCTACATTCGCCTAGAACCCCAAGCCGCTATCCATTGCACCAGAGATCCAACCTGATTCAACAAGGTGAACAGAAATTCTCAAATAAAAAGATGAGCTATCAGCGGTTGACCAACTTTATAAAGTGATTTGGAAACTATAAGCAGGGTTCCATTTTGAACATTGAATTGGGGTAAAGATAATCAACATCTCAAACGACATGATACCGTTGCGGTAAGTCTTCTTAACTCTTGTCAAATGGTACACGACCGATGGGTATTTAATGGCTCCATTAAGAGTAACTTGCAATTACTCTAATGGGACTACTCGTTCATTGGATCCTGAAAAGAGCATGTCATTAGAGTACATTTTCTTTAAACAAACCGCCTGAACAGGGACTTGAACCCTGGACCCTCAGATTAAAAGTCTGATGCTCTACCGACTGAGCTATCCAGGCTCTGATACAGCAAACCTCAAAATCACCTAATCAAAATTTGGCAGTGTCCCAACTAACGCTATGTTTCTTAAGATGGTTACCTGAAGAAGGTACCAAATACACTAGAATATAATAATGAATTGATATTTCAAGCATTTGAAATTTCTTCAGTAAATGTAACCTTATTTTTAGTCCTGAAGTTGCTACTATCTCATTTTTTTGCTGACTTCAAATTCATATGTGTTTATTGACATGGTAAAATTAAGGAAGGGCCCAAAATCTTACTTCCGAGTAAATTATATTTTCATCAGTACAGCTGACAATTTCCTCTTCTGCATAGATTACCCAAATTGAACGGTGTCTCTTTAAAATAGACTTCCTTTTACTGACCTTTTTTAGCAAATGATTTTGGTGAAGCAGAAGCATGCATGCATCGCTTATAACTTCTTTAAATAGTTATGAAATAAACAGGGATAAAACTGACTCTGGTGGGATTCGAACCCACAGCCTTTGAATACCTTCTTGACATTCACCTAGAAGTCCAATGCGCTATCCATTGCGCCACAGAGCCAATTTGCTTGAATGAGGTGCACAGATATTCAGAAATGAAATAATGAGCTTTGAGCTGTTGATCAACTTTATAAAGTTCATTGGATACTATAACCATGGCTATATTTTGAATATTGAATTGGGTAAAAGTTATTCACCGTGTCAAACTACATGATACAGTTGGTAAGTCTGCATACAACTTAAGTTTAGTGTATAGTCATCTGATATATGAGACAGATGGGTTTTTCACTTCTCCATGAAAGACGTTTTTTTTAAATTTTGGTAATAGAATATCTTATTCATCATGCAGTGGAACACAAAAAGAATGTACAATCAGAATACTTTTTCTTTAAAGTAGCCGACCGCCTGAACAGGGACTTGAACCCTGGACCCTCAGATTAAAAGTCTGATGCTCTACCGACTGAGCTATCCAGGCTCTGCAACACTGCAACTAAAAACCAGCTAAAAATGATGTGGACGCACACCAACCTACACTTTAATTCTTAATATGGTTACATATATTAGCAATCAAATATGTAGAGTTTAATAATTAATTGATATTTCAAGCATTTGAAATTTCAGCAGCACACGTAATCTATTTTAAATCCTGAAATTCGTTCTATCTCATTTTCGGCTGACTTAGAAATCATGTCTCTAAATTGACATTGTGAAATTAGTAAAAGGCCAAATACTATTACTAGGTACTAAATTACATGTCCAGCAGTATAACTGGAAATTTACTCTTGGGCATAGATTATGCAACATTTTCAAAGCAAACAGTGTCTGTTTAAATAGACTTTCTTTCACTGCCGTTTTGGTAAATGTCTCTGGTTATGCAGAAGCAGGCATTGTTTGTTACTGTTTCAATTAGTTATAAGATAAAGGAGGGATAAAACTGACCCAGCTAGTATTCCAACCCAAAGACTTTGAATGCTTTCTCTACATTCGCCTAGAACCCCAAGCCGCTATCCATTGCACCAGAGATCCAACCTGATTCAACAAGGTGAACAGAAATTCTCAAATAAAAAGATGAGCTATCAGCGGTTGACCAACATTATAAAGTGATTTGGAAACTATAAGCAGGGTTCCATTTTGAACATTGAATTGGGGAAAAGATAATCAACATCTCAAACGACATGATACCGTTGCGGTAAGTCTTCTTAACTCTTGTCAAATGGTACACGACCGATGGGTATTTAATGGCTCCATTAAGAGTAACTTGCAATTACTCTAATGGGACTACTCGTTCATTGGATCCTGAAAAGAGCATGTCATTAGAGTACATTTTCTTTAAACAAACCGCCTGAACAGGGACTTGAACCCTGGACCCTCAGATTAAAAGTCTGATGCTCTACCGACTGAGCTATCCAGGCTCTGCAACACTGCAACTAAAAATCAGCTAAAAATGATGTGGACGCACACCAACCTACACTTTAATTCTTAATATGGTTACATATATTAGCAATCAAATATGTAGAGTTTAATAATTAATTGATATTTCAAGCATTTGAAATTTCAGCAGCACACGTAATCTATTTTAAATCCTGAAATTCGTTCTATCTCATTTTCGGCTGACTTAGAAATCATGTCTCTAAATTGACATTGTGAAATTAGAAAAAGGCCAAATACTATTACTAGGTACTAAATTACATGTCCAGCAGTATAACTGGAAATTTACTCTTGGGCATAGATTATGCAACATTTTCAAAGCAAACAGTGTCTGTTTAAATAGACTTTCTTTCACTGCCGTTTTGGTAAATGTCTCTGGTTATGCAGAAGCAGGCATTGTTTGTTACTGTTTCAATTAACTATAAGATAAAGGAGGGATAAAACTGACCCAGCTAGTATTCCAACCCAAAGACTTTGAATGCTTTCTCTACATTCGCCTAGAACCCCAAGCCGCTATCCATTGCACCAGAGATCCAACCTGATTCAACAAGGTGAACAGAAATTCTCAAATAAAAAGATGAGCTATCAGCGGTTGACCAACTTTATAAAGTGATTTGGAAACTATAAGCAGGGTTCCATTTTGAACATTGAATTGGGGAAAAGATAATCAACATCTCAAACGACATGATACCGTTGCGGTAAGTCTTCTTAACTCTTGTCAAATGGTACACGACCGATGGGTATTTAATGGCTCCATTAAGAGTAACTTGCAATTACTCTAATGGGACTACTCGTTCATTGGATCCTGAAAAGAGCATGTCATTAGAGTACATTTTCTTTAAACAAACCGCCTGAACAGGGACTTGAACCCTGGACCCTCAGATTAAAAGTCTGATGCTCTACCGACTGAGCTATCCAGGCTCTGCAACACTGCAACTAAAAATCAGCTAAAAATGATGTGGACGCACACCAACCTACACTTTAATTCTTAATATGGTTACATATATTAGCAATCAAATATGTAGAGTTTAATAATTAATTGATATTTCAAGCATTTGAAATTTCAGCAGCACACGTAATCTATTTTAAATCCTGAAATTCGTTCTATCTCATTTTCGGCTGACTTAGAAATCATGTCTCTAAATTGACATTGTGAAATTAGTAAAAGGCCAAATACTATTACTAGGTACTAAATTACATGTCCAGCAGTATAACTGGAAATTTACTCTTGGGCATAGATTATGCAACATTTTCAAAGCAAACAGTGTCTGTTTAAATAGACTTTCTTTCACTGCCGTTTTGGTAAATGTCTCTGGTTATGCAGAAGCAGGCATTGTTTGTTACTGTTTCAATTAGTTATAAGATAAAGGAGGGATAAAACTGACCCAGCTAGTATTCCAACCCAAAGACTTTGAATGCTTTCTCTACATTCGCCTAGAACCCCAAGCCGCTATCCATTGCACCAGAGATCCAACCTGATTCAACAAGGTGAACAGAAATTCTCAAATAAAAAGATGAGCTATCAGCGGTTGACCAACTTTATAAAGTGATTTGGAAACTATAAGCAGGGTTCCATTTTGAACATTGAATTGGGGAAAAGATAATCAACATCTCAAACGACATGATACCGTTGCGGTAAGTCTTCTTAACTCTTGTCAAATGGTACACGACCGATGGGTATTTAATGGCTCCATTAAGAGTAACTTGCAATTACTCTAATGGGACTACTCGTTCATTGGATCCTGAAAAGAGCATGTCATTAGAGTACATTTTCTTTAAACAAACCGCCTGAACAGGGACTTGAACCCTGGACCCTCAGATTAAAAGTCTGATGCTCTACCGACTGAGCTATCCAGGCTCTGCAACACTGCAACTAAAAACCAGCTAAAAATGATGTGGACGCACACCAACCTACACTTTAATTCTTAATATGGTTACATATATTAGCAATCAAATATGTAGAGTTTAATAATTAATTGATATTTCAAGCATTTGAAATTTCAGCAGCACACGTAATCTATTTTAAATCCTGAAATTCGTTCTATCTCATTTTCGGCTGACTTAGAAATCATGTCTCTAAATTGACATTGTGAAATTAGTAAAAGGCCAAATACTATTACTAGGTACTAAATTACATGTCCAGCAGTATAACTGGAAATTTACTCTTGGGCATAGATTATGCAACATTTTCAAAGCAAACAGTGTCTGTTTAAATAGACTTTCTTTCACTGCCGTTTTGGTAAATGTCTCTGGTTATGCAGAAGCAGGCATTGTTTGTTACTGTTTCAATTAGTTATAAGATAAAGGAGGGATAAAACTGACCCAGCTAGTATTCCAACCCAAAGACTTTGAATGCTTTCTCTACATTCGCCTAGAACCCCAAGCCGCTATCCATTGCACCAGAGATCCAACCTGATTCAACAAGGTGAACAGAAATTCTCAAATAAAAAGATGAGCTATCAGCGGTTGACCAACTTTATAAAGTGATTTGGAAACTATAAGCAGGGTTCCATTTTGAACGTTGAATTGGGGAAAAGATAATCAACATCTCAAACGACATGATACCGTTGCGGTAAGTCTTCTTAACTCTTGTCAAATGGTACACGACCGATGGGTATTTAATGGCTCCATTAAGAGTAACTTGCAATTACTCTAATGGGACTACTCGTTCATTGGATCCTGAAAAGAGCATGTCATTAGAGTACATTTTCTTTAAACAAACCGCCTGAACAGGGACTTGAACCCTGGACCCTCAGATTAAAAGTCTGATGCTCTACCGACTGAGCTATCCAGGCTCTGCAACACTGCAACTAAAAACCAGCTAAAAATGATGTGGACGCACACCAACCTACACTTTAATTCTTAATATGGTTACATATATTAGCAATCAAATATGTAGAGTTTAATAATTAATTGATATTTCAAGCATTTGAAATTTCAGCAGCACACGTAATCTATTTTCAATCCTGAAATTCGTTCTATCTCATTTTCGGCTGACTTAGAAATCATGTCTCTAAATTGACATTGTGAAATTAGTAAAAGGCCAAATACTATTACTAGGTACTAAATTACATGTCCAGCAGTATAACTGGAAATTTACTCTTGGGCATAGATTATGCAACATTTTCAAAGCAAACAGTGTCTGTTTAAATAGACTTTCTTTCACTGCCGTTTTGGTAAATGTCTCTGGTTATGCAGAAGCAGGCATTGTTTGTTACTGTTTCAATTAGTTATAAGATAAAGGAGGGATAAAACTGACCCAGCTAGTATTCCAACCCAAAGACTTTGAATGCTTTCTCTACATTCGCCTAGAACCCCAAGCCGCTATCCATTGCACCAGAGATCCAACCTGATTCAACAAGGTGAACAGAAATTCTCAAATAAAAAGATGAGCTATCAGCGGTTGACCAACTTTATAAAGTGATTTGGAAACTATAAGCAGGGTTCCATTTTGAACATTGAATTGGGGTAAAGATAATCAACATCTCAAACGACATGATACCGTTGCGGTAAGTCTTCTTAACTCTTGTCAAATGGTACACGACCGATGGGTATTTAATGGCTCCATTAAGAGTAACTTGCAATTACTCTAATGGGACTACTCGTTCATTGGATCCTGAAAAGAGCATGTCATTAGAGTACATTTTCTTTAAACAAACCGCCTGAACAGGGACTTGAACCCTGGACCCTCAGATTAAAAGTCTGATGCTCTACCGACTGAGCTATCCAGGCTCTGATACAGCAAACCTCAAAATCACCTAATCAAAATTTGGCAGTGTCCCAACTAACGCTATGTTTCTTAAGATGGTTACCTGAAGAAGGTACCAAATACACTAGAATATAATAATGAATTGATATTTCAAGCATTTGAAATTTCTTCAGTAAATGTAACCTTATTTTTAGTCCTGAAGTTGCTACTATCTCATTTTTTTGCTGACGTCAAATTCATATGTGTTTATTGACATGGTAAAATTAAGGAAGGGCCCAAAATCTTACTTCCGAGTAAATTATATTTTCATCAGTACAGCTGACAATTTCCTCTTCTGCATAGATTACCCAAATTGAACGGTGTCTCTTTAAAATAGACTTCCTTTTACTGACCTTTTTTAGCAAATGATTTTGGTGAAGCAGAAGCATGCATGCATCGCTTATAACTTCTTTAAATAGTTATGAAATAAACAGGGATAAAACTGACTCTGGTGGGATTCGAACCCACAGCCTTTGAATACCTTCTTGACATTCACCTAGAAGTCCAATGCGCTATCCATTGCGCCACAGAGCCAATTTGCTTGAATGAGGTGCACAGATATTCAGAAATGAAATAATGAGCTTTGAGCTGTTGATCAACTTTATAAAGTTCATTGGATACTATAACCATGGCTATATTTTGAATATTGAATTGGGTAAAAGTTATTCACCGTGTCAAACTACATGATACAGTTGGTAAGTCTGCATACAACTTAAGTTTAGTGTATAGTCATCTGATATATGAGACAGATGGGTTTTTCACTTCTCCATGAAAGACGTTTTTTTTAAATTTTGGTAATAGAATATCTTATTCATCATGCAGTGGAACACAAAAAGAATGTACAATCAGAATACTTTTTCTTTAAAGTAGCCGACCGCCTGAACAGGGACTTGAACCCTGGACCCTCAGATTAAAAGTCTGATGCTCTACCGACTGAGCTATCCAGGCTCTGCAACACTGCAACTAAAAACCAGCTAAAAATGATGTGGACGCACACCAACCTACACTTTAATTCTTAATATGGTTACATATATTAGCAATCAAATATGTAGAGTTTAATAATTAATTGATATTTCAAGCATTTGAAATTTCAGCAGCACACGTAATCTATTTTAAATCCTGAAATTCGTTCTATCTCATTTTCGGCTGACTTAGAAATCATGTCTCTAAATTGACATTGTGAAATTAGTAAAAGGCCAAATACTATTACTAGGTACTAAATTACATGTCCAGCAGTATAACTGGAAATTTACTCTTGGGCATAGATTATGCAACATTTTCAAAGCAAACAGTGTCTGTTTAAATAGACTTTCTTTCACTGCCGTTTTGGTAAATGTCTCTGGTTATGCAGAAGCAGGCATTGTTTGTTACTGTTTCAATTAGTTATAAGATAAAGGAGGGATAAAACTGACCCAGCTAGTATTCCAACCCAAAGACTTTGAATGCTTTCTCTACATTCGCCTAGAACCCCAAGCCGCTATCCATTGCACCAGAGATCCAACCTGATTCAACAAGGTGAACAGAAATTCTCAAATAAAAAGATGAGCTATCAGCGGTTGACCAACATTATAAAGTGATTTGGAAACTATAAGCAGGGTTCCATTTTGAACATTGAATTGGGGAAAAGATAATCAACATCTCAAACGACATGATACCGTTGCGGTAAGTCTTCTTAACTCTTGTCAAATGGTACACGACCGATGGGTATTTAATGGCTCCATTAAGAGTAACTTGCAATTACTCTAATGGGACTACTCGTTCATTGGATCCTGAAAAGAGCATGTCATTAGAGTACATTTTCTTTAAACAAACCGCCTGAACAGGGACTTGAACCCTGGACCCTCAGATTAAAAGTCTGATGCTCTACCGACTGAGCTATCCAGGCTCTGCAACACTGCAACTAAAAATCAGCTAAAAATGATGTGGACGCACACCAACCTACACTTTAATTCTTAATATGGTTACATATATTAGCAATCAAATATGTAGAGTTTAATAATTAATTGATATTTCAAGCATTTGAAATTTCAGCAGCACACGTAATCTATTTTAAATCCTGAAATTCGTTCTATCTCATTTTCGGCTGACTTAGAAATCATGTCTCTAAATTGACATTGTGAAATTAGAAAAAGGCCAAATACTATTACTAGGTACTAAATTACATGTCCAGCAGTATAACTGGAAATTTACTCTTGGGCATAGATTATGCAACATTTTCAAAGCAAACAGTGTCTGTTTAAATAGACTTTCTTTCACTGCCGTTTTGGTAAATGTCTCTGGTTATGCAGAAGCAGGCATTGTTTGTTACTGTTTCAATTAGTTATAAGATAAAGGAGGGATAAAACTGACCCAGCTAGTATTCCAACCCAAAGACTTTGAATGCTTTCTCTACATTAGCCTAGAACCCCAAGCCGCTATCCATTGCACCAGAGATCCAACCTGATTCAACAAGGTGAACAGAAATTCTCAAATAAAAAGATGAGCTATCAGCGGTTGACCAACTTTATAAATTGATTTGGAAACTATAAGCAGGGTTCCATTTTGAACATTGAATTGGGGAAAAGATAATCAACATCTCAAACGACATGATACCGTTGCGGTAAGTCTTCTTAACTCTTGTCAAATGGTACACGACCGATGGGTATTTAATGGCTCCATTAAGAGTAACTTGCAATTACTCTAATGGGACTACTCGTTCATTGGATCCTGAAAAGAGCATGTCATTAGAGTACATTTTCTTTAAACAAACCGCCTGAACAGGGACTTGAACCCTGGACCCTCAGATTAAAAGTCTGATGCTCTACCGACTGAGCTATCCAGGCTCTGATACAGCAAACCTCAAAATCACCTAATCAAAATTTGGCAGTGTCCCAACTAACGCTATGTTTCTTAAGATGGTTACCTGAAGAAGGTACCAAATACACTAGAATATAATAATGAATTGATATTTCAAGCATTTGAAATTTCTTCAGTAAATGTAACCTTATTTTTAGTCCTGAAGTTGCTACTATCTCATTTTTTTGCTGACGTCAAATTCATATGTGTTTATTGACATGGTAAAATTAAGGAAGGGCCCAAAATCTTACTTCCGAGTAAATTATATTTTCATCAGTACAGCTGACAATTTCCTCTTCTGCATAGATTACCCAAATTGAACGGTGTCTCTTTAAAATAGACTTCCTTTTACTGACCTTTTTTAGCAAATGATTTTGGTGAAGCAGAAGCATGCATGCATCGCTTATAACTTCTTTAAATAGTTATGAAATAAACAGGGATAAAACTGACTCTGGTGGGATTCGAACCCACAGCCTTTGAATACCTTCTTGACATTCACCTAGAAGTCCAATGCGCTATCCATTGCGCCACAGAGCCAATCTGCTTGAATGAGGTGCACAGATATTCAGAAATGAAATAATGAGCTTTGAGCTGTTGATCAACTTTATAAAGTTCATTGGATACTATAACCATGGCTATATTTTGAATATTGAATTGGGTAAAAGTTATTCACCGTGTCAAACTACATGATACAGTTGGTAAGTCTGCATACAACTTAAGTTTAGTGTATCGTCATCTGATATATGAGACAGATGGGTTTTTCACTTCTCCATGAAAGACGTTTTTTTTTAAATTTTGGTAATGGAATATCTTATTCATCATGCAGTGGAACACAAAAAGAATGTACAATCAGAATACATTTTCTTTAAAGTAGCCGACCGCCTGAACAGGGACTTGAACCCTGGACCCTCAGATTAAAAGTCTGATGCTCTACCGACTGAGCTATCCAGGCTCTGCAACACTGCAACTAAAAATCAGCTAAAAATGATGTGGACGCACACCAACCTACACTTTAATTCTTAATATGGTTACATATATTAGCAATCAAATATGTAGAGTTTAATAATTAATTGATATTTCAAGCATTTGAAATTTCAGCAGCACACGTAATCTATTTTAAATCCTGAAATTCGTTCTATCTCATTTTCGGCTGACTTAGAAATCATGTCTCTAAATTGACATTGTGAAATTAGTAAAAGGCCAAATACTATTACTAGGTACTAAATTACATGTCCAGCAGTATAACTGGAAATTTACTCTTGGGCATAGATTATGCAACATTTTCAAAGCAAACAGTGTCTGTTTAAATAGACTTTCTTTCACTGCCGTTTTGGTAAATGTCTCTGGTTATGCAGAAGCAGGCATTGTTTGTTACTGTTTCAATTAGTTATAAGATAAAGGAGGGATAAAACTGACCCAGCTAGTATTCCAACCCAAAGACTTTGAATGCTTTCTCTACATTAGCCTAGAACCCCAAGCCGCTATCCATTGCACCAGAGATCCAACCTGATTCAACAAGGTGAACAGAAATTCTCAAATAAAAAGATGAGCTATCAGCGGTTGACCAACTTTATAAAGTGATTTGGAAACTATAAGCAGGGTTCCATTTTGAACATTGAATTGGGGAAAAGATAATCAACATCTCAAACGACATGATACCGTTGCGGTAAGTCTTCTTAACTCTTGTCAAATGGTACACGACCGATGGGTATTTAATGGCTCCATTAAGAGTAACTTGCAATTACTCTAATGGGACTACTCGTTCATTGGATCCTGAAAAGAGCATGTCATTAGAGTACATTTTCTTTAAACAAACCGCCTGAACAGGGGCTTGAACCCTGGACCCTCAGATTAAAAGTCGGATGCTCTACCGACTGAGCTATCCAGGCTCTGATACAGCAAACCTCAAAATCACCTAATCAAAATTTGGCAGTGTCCCAACTAACGCTATGTTTCTTAAGATGGTTACCTGAAGAAGGTACCAAATACACTAGAATATAATAATGAATTGATATTTCAAGCATTTGAAATTTCTTCAGTAAATGTAACCTTATTTTTAGTCCTGAAGTTGCTACTATCTCATTTTTTTGCTGACGTCAAATTCATATGTGTTTATTGACATGGTAAAATTAAGGAAGGGCCCATAATCTTACTTCCGAGTAAATTATATTTTCATCAGTACAGCTGACAATTTCCTCTTCTGCATAGATTACCCAAATTGAACGGTGTCTCTTTAAAATAGACTTCCTTTTACTGACCTTTTTTAGCAAATGATTTTGGTGAAGCAGAAGCATTCATGCATTGCTTATAACTTCTTTAAATAGTTATGAAATAAACAGGGATAAAACTGACTCTGGTGGGATTCGAACCCACAGCCTTTGAATACCTTCTTGACATTCACCTAGAAGTCCAATGCGCTATCCATTGCGCCACAGAGCCAATCTGCTTGAATGAGGTGCACAGATATTCAGAAATGAAATAATGAGCTTTGAGCTGTTGATCAACTTTATAAAGTTCATTGGATACTATAACCATGGCTATATTTTGAATATTGAATTGGGTAAAAGTTATTCACCGTGTCAAACTACATGATACAGTTGGTAAGTCTGCATACAACTTAAGTTTAGTGTATCGTCATCTGATATATGAGACAGATGGGTTTTTCACTTCTCCATGAAAGACGTTTTTTTTTAATTTTGGTAATGGAATATCTTATTCATCATGCAGTGGAACACAAAAAGAATGTACAATCAGAATACTTTTTCTTTAAAGTAGCCGACCGCCTGAACAGGGACTTGAACCCTGGACCCTCAGATTAAAAGTCTGATGCTCTACCGACTGAGCTATCCAGGCTCTGCAACACTGCAACTAAAAATCAGCTAAAAATGATGTGGACGCACACCAACCTACACTTTAATTCTTAATATGGTTACATATATTAGCAATCAAATATGTAGAGTTTAATAATTAATTGATATTTCAAGCATTTGAAATTTCAGCAGCACACGTAATCTATTTTAAATCCTGAAATTCGTTCTATCTCATTTTCGGCTGACTTAGAAATCATGTCTCTAAATTGACATTGTGAAATTAGTAAAAGGCCAAATACTATTACTAGGTACTAAATTACATGTCCGGCAGTATAACTGGAAATTTACTCTTGGGCATAGATTATGCAACATTTTCAAAGCAAACAGTGTCTGTTTAAATACTTTCTTTCACTGCCGTTTTGGTAAATGTCTCTGGTTATGCAGAAGCAGGCATTGTTTGTTACTGTTTCAATTAGTTATAAGATAAAGGAGGGATAAAACTGACCCAGCTAGTATTCCAACCCAAAGACTTTGAATGCTTTCTCTACATTAGCCTAGAACCCCAAGCCGCTATCCATTGCACCAGAGATCCAACCTGATTCAACAAGGTGAACAGAAATTCTCAAATAAAAAGATGAGCTATCAGCGGTTGACCAACTTTATAAAGTGATTTGGAAACTATAAGCAGGGTTCCATTTTGAACATTGAATTGGGGAAAAGATAATCAACATCTCAAACGACATGATACCGTTGCGGTAAGTCTTCTTAACTCTTGTCAAATGGTACACGACCGATGGGTATTTAATGGCTCCATTAAGAGTAACTTGCAATTACTCTAATGGGACTACTCGTTCATTGGATCCTGAAAAGAGCATGTCATTAGAGTACATTTTCTTTAAACAAACCGCCTGAACAGGGGCTTGAACCCTGGACCCTCAGATTAAAAGTCTGATGCTCTACCGACTGAGCTATCCAGGCTCTGATACAGCAAACCTCAAAATCACCTAATCAAAATTTGGCAGTGTCCCAACTAACGCTATGTTTCTTAAGATGGTTACCTGAAGAAGGTACCAAATACACTAGAATATAATAATGAATTGATATTTCAAGCATTTGAAATTTCTTCAGTAAATGTAACCTTATTTTTAGTCCTGAAGTTGCTACTATCTCATTTTTTTGCTGACGTCAAATTCATATGTGTTTATTGACATGGTAAAATTAAGGAAGGGCCCAAAATCTTACTTCCGAGTAAATTATATTTTCATCAGTACAGCTGACAATTTCCTCTTCTGCATAGATTACCCAAATTGAACGGTGTCTCTTTAAAATAGACTTCCTTTTACTGACCTTTTTTAGCAAATGATTTTGGTGAAGCAGAAGCATGCATGCATCGCTTATAACTTCTTTAAATAGTTATGAAATAAACAGGGATAAAACTGACTCTGGTGGGATTCGAACCCACAGCCTTTGAATACCTTCTTGACATTCACCTAGAAGTCCAATGCGCTATCCATTGCGCCACAGAGCCAATCTGCTTGAATGAGGTGCACAGATATTCAGAAATGAAATAATGAGCTTTGAGCTGTTGATCAACTTTATAAAGTTCATTGGATACTATAACCATGGCTATATTTTGAATATTGAATTGGGTAAAAGTTATTCACCGTGTCAAACTACATGATACAGTTGGTAAGTCTGCATACAACTTAAGTTTAGTGTATCGTCATCTGATATATGAGACAGATGGGTTTTTCACTTCTCCATGAAAGACGTTTTTTTTTTAATTTTGGTAATGGAATATCTTATTCATCATGCAGTGGAACACAAAAAGAATGTACAATCAGAATACTTTTTCTTTAAAGTAGCCGACCGCCTGAACAGGGACTTGAACCCTGGACCCTCAGATTAAAAGTCTGATGCTCTACCGACTGAGCTATCCAGGCTCTGCAACACTGCAACTAAAAATCAGCTAAAAATGATGTGGACGCACACCAACCTACACTTTAATTCTTAATATGGTTACATATATTAGCAATCAAATATGTAGAGTTTAATAATTAATTGATATTTCAAGCATTTGAAATTTCAGCAGCACACGTAATCTATTTTAAATCCTGAAATTCGTTCTATCTCATTTTCGGCTGACTTAGAAATCATGTCTCTAAATTGACATTGTGAAATTAGTAAAAGGCCAAATACTATTACTAGGTACTAAATTACATGTCCAGCAGTATAACTGGAAATTTACTCTTGGGCATAGATTATGCAACATTTTCAAAGCAAACAGTGTCTGTTTAAATAGACTTTCTTTCACTGCCGTTTTGGTAAATGTCTCTGGTTATGCAGAAGCAGGCATTGTTTGTTACTGTTTCAATTAGTTATAAGATAAAGGAGGGATAAAACTGACCCAGCTAGTATTCCAACCCAAAGACTTTGAATGCTTTCTCTACATTAGCCTAGAACCCCAAGCCGCTATCCATTGCACCAGAGATCCAACCTGATTCAACAAGGTGAACAGAAATTCTCAAATAAAAAGATGAGCTATCAGCGGTTGACCAACTTTATAAATTGATTTGGAAACTATAAGCAGGGTTCCATTTTGAACATTGAATTGGGGAAAAGATAATCAACATCTCAAACGACATGATACCGTTGCGGTAAGTCTTCTTAACTCTTGTCAAATGGTACACGACCGATGGGTATTTAATGGCTCCATTAAGAGTAACTTGCAATTACTCTAATGGGACTACTCGTTCATTGGATCCTGAAAAGAGCATGTCATTAGAGTACATTTTCTTTAAACAAACCGCCTGAACAGGGACTTGAACCCTGGACCCTCAGATTAAAAGTCTGATGCTCTACCGACTGAGCTATCCAGGCTCTGATACAGCAAACCTCAAAATCACCTAATCAAAATTTGGCAGTGTCCCAACTAACGCTATGTTTCTTAAGATGGTTACCTGAAGAAGGTACCAAATACACTAGAATATAATAATGAATTGATATTTCAAGCATTTGAAATTTCTTCAGTAAATGTAACCTTATTTTTAGTCCTGAAGTTGCTACTATCTCATTTTTTTGCTGACGTCAAATTCATATGTGTTTATTGACATGGTAAAATTAAGGAAGGGCCCAAAATCTTACTTCCGAGTAAATTATATTTTCATCAGTACAGCTGACAATTTCCTCTTCTGCATAGATTACCCAAATTGAACGGTGTCTCTTTAAAATAGACTTCCTTTTACTGACCTTTTTTAGCAAATGATTTTGGTGAAGCAGAAGCATGCATGCATCGCTTATAACTTCTTTAAATAGTTATGAAATAAACAGGGATAAAACTGACTCTGGTGGGATTCGAACCCACAGCCTTTGAATACCTTCTTGACATTCACCTAGAAGTCCAATGCGCTATCCATTGCGCCACAGAGCCAATCTGCTTGAATGAGGTGCACAGATATTCAGAAATGAAATAATGAGCTTTGAGCTGTTGATCAACTTTATAAAGTTCATTGGATACTATAACCATGGCTATATTTTGAATATTGAATTGGGTAAAAGTTATTCACCGTGTCAAACTACATGATACAGTTGGTAAGTCTGCATACAACTTAAGTTTAGTGTATCGTCATCTGATATATGAGACAGATGGGTTTTTCACTTCTCCATGAAAGACGTTTTTTTTTAAATTTTGGTAATGGAATATCTTATTCATCATGCAGTGGAACACAAAAAGAATGTACAATCAGAATACATTTTCTTTAAAGTAGCCGACCGCCTGAACAGGGACTTGAACCCTGGACCCTCAGATTAAAAGTCTGATGCTCTACCGACTGAGCTATCCAGGCTCTGCAACACTGCAACTAAAAATCAGCTAAAAATGATGTGGACGCACACCAACCTACACTTTAATTCTTAATATGGTTACATATATTAGCAATCAAATATGTAGAGTTTAATAATTAATTGATATTTCAAGCATTTGAAATTTCAGCAGCACACGTAATCTATTTTAAATCCTGAAATTCGTTCTATCTCATTTTCGGCTGACTTAGAAATCATGTCTCTAAATTGACATTGTGAAATTAGTAAAAGGCCAAATACTATTACTAGGTACTAAATTACATGTCCAGCAGTATAACTGGAAATTTACTCTTGGGCATAGATTATGCAACATTTTCAAAGCAAACAGTGTCTGTTTAAATAGACTTTCTTTCACTGCCGTTTTGGTAAATGTCTCTGGTTATGCAGAAGCAGGCATTGTTTGTTACTGTTTCAATTAGTTATAAGATAAAGGAGGGATAAAACTGACCCAGCTAGTATTCCAACCCAAAGACTTTGAATGCTTTCTCTACATTAGCCTAGAACCCCAAGCCGCTATCCATTGCACCAGAGATCCAACCTGATTCAACAAGGTGAACAGAAATTCTCAAATAAAAAGATGAGCTATCAGCGGTTGACCAACTTTATAAAGTGATTTGGAAACTATAAGCAGGGTTCCATTTTGAACATTGAATTGGGGAAAAGATAATCAACATCTCAAACGACATGATACCGTTGCGGTAAGTCTTCTTAACTCTTGTCAAATGGTACACGACCGATGGGTATTTAATGGCTCCATTAAGAGTAACTTGCAATTACTCTAATGGGACTACTCGTTCATTGGATCCTGAAAAGAGCATGTCATTAGAGTACATTTTCTTTAAACAAACCGCCTGAACAGGGACTTGAACCCTGGACCCTCAGATTAAAAGTCTGATGCTCTACCGACTGAGCTATCCAGGCTCTGATACAGCAAACCTCAAAATCACCTAATCAAAATTTGGCAGTGTCCCAACTAACGCTATGTTTCTTAAGATGGTTACCTGAAGAAGGTACCAAATACACTAGAATATAATAATGAATTGATATTTCAAGCATTTGAAATTTCTTCAGTAAATGTAACCTTATTTTTAGTCCTGAAGTTGCTACTATCTCATTTTTTTGCTGACGTCAAATTCATATGTGTTTATTGACATGGTAAAATTAAGGAAGGGCCCATAATCTTACTTCCGAGTAAATTATATTTTCATCAGTACAGCTGACAATTTCCTCTTCTGCATAGATTACCCAAATTGAACGGTGTCTCTTTAAAATAGACTTCCTTTTACTGACCTTTTTTAGCAAATGATTTTGGTGAAGCAGAAGCATTCATGCATCGCTTATAACTTCTTTAAATAGTTATGAAATAAACAGGGATAAAACTGACTCTGGTGGGATTCGAACCCACAGCCTTTGAATACCTTCTTGACATTCACCTAGAAGTCCAATGCGCTATCCATTGCGCCACAGAGCCAATCTGCTTGAATGAGGTGCACAGATATTCAGAAATGAAATAATGAGCTTTGAGCTGTTGATCAACTTTATAAAGTTCATTGGATACTATAACCATGGCTATATTTTGAATATTGAATTGGGTAAAAGTTATTCACCGTGTCAAACTACATGATACAGTTGGTAAGTCTGCATACAACTTAAGTTTAGTGTATCGTCATCTGATATATGAGACAGATGGGTTTTTCACTTCTCCATGAAAGACGTTTTTTTTTAATTTTGGTAATGGAATATCTTATTCATCATGCAGTGGAACACAAAAAGAATGTACAATCAGAATACTTTTTCTTTAAAGTAGCCGACCGCCTGAACAGGGACTTGAACCCTGGACCCTCAGATTAAAAGTCTGATGCTCTACCGACTGAGCTATCCAGGCTCTGCAACACTGCAACTAAAAATCAGCTAAAAATGATGTGGACGCACACCAACCTACACTTTAATTCTTAATATGGTTACATATATTAGCAATCAAATATGTAGAGTTTAATAATTAATTGATATTTCAAGCATTTGAAATTTCAGCAGCACACGTAATCTATTTTAAATCCTGAAATTCGTTCTATCTCATTTTCGGCTGACTTAGAAATCATGTCTCTAAATTGACATTGTGAAATTAGTAAAAGGCCAAATACTATTACTAGGTACTAAATTACATGTCCGGCAGTATAACTGGAAATTTACTCTTCGGCATAGATTATGCAACATTTTCAAAGCAAACAGTGTCTGTTTAAATAGACTTTCTTTCACTGCCGTTTTGGTAAATGTCTCTGGTTATGCAGAAGCAGGCATTGTTTGTTACTGTTTCAATTAGTTATAAGATAAAGGAGGGATAAAACTGACCCAGCTAGTATTCCAACCCAAAGACTTTGAATGCTTTCTCTACATTCGCCTAGAACCCCAAGCCGCTATCCATTGCACCAGAGATCCAACCTGATTCAACAAGGTGAACAGAAATTCTCAAATAAAAAGATGAGCTATCAGCGGTTGACCAACTTTATAAAGTGATTTGGAAACTATAAGCAGGGTTCCATTTTGAACATTGAATTGGGGAAAAGATAATCAACATCTCAAACGACATGATACCGTTGCGGTAAGTCTTCTTAACTCTTGTCAAATGGTACACGACCGATGGGTATTTAATGGCTCCATTAAGAGTAACTTGCAATTACTCTAATGGGACTACTCGTTCATTGGATCCTGAAAAGAGCATGTCATTAGAGTACATTTTCTTTAAACAAACCGCCTGAACAGGGACTTGAACCCTGGACCCTCAGATTAAAAGTCTGATGCTCTACCGACTGAGCTATCCAGGCTCTGATACAGCAAACCTCAAAATCACCTAATCAAAATTTGGCAGTGTCCCAACTAACGCTATGTTTCTTAAGATGGTTACCTGAAGAAGGTACCAAATACACTAGAATATAATAATGAATTGATATTTCAAGCATTTGAAATTTCTTCAGTAAATGTAACCTTATTTTTAGTCCTGAAGTTGCTACTATCTCATTTTTTTGCTGACGTCAAATTCATATGTGTTTATTGACATGGTAAAATTAAGGAAGGGCCCAAAATCTTACTTCCGAGTAAATTATATTTTCATCAGTACAGCTGACAATTTCCTCTTCTGCATAGATTACCCAAATTGAACGGTGTCTCTTTAAAATAGACTTCCTTTTACTGACCTTTTTTAGCAAATGATTTTGGTGAAGCAGAAGCATGCATGCATCGCTTATAACTTCTTTAAATAGTTATGAAATAAACAGGGATAAAACTGACTCTGGTGGGATTCAAACCCACAGCCTTTGAATACCTTCTTGACATTCACCTAGAAGTCCAATGCGCTATCCATTGCGCCACAGAGCCAATCTGCTTGAATGAGGTGCACAGATATTCAGAAATGAAATAATGAGCTTTGAGCTGTTGATCAACTTTATAAAGTTCATTGGATACTATAACCATGGCTATATTTTGAATATTGAATTGGGTAAAAGTTATTCACCGTGTCAAACTACATGATACAGTTGGTAAGTCTGCATACAACTTAAGTTTAGTGTATCGTCATCTGATATATGAGACAGATGGGTTTTTCACTTCTCCATGAAAGACGTTTTTTTTTAATTTTGGTAATGGAATATCTTATTCATCATGCAGTGGAACACAAAAAGAATGTACAATCAGAATACTTTTTCTTTAAAGTAGCCGACCGCCTGAACAGGGACTTGAACCCTGGACCCTCAGATTAAAAGTCTGATGCTCTACCGACTGAGCTATCCAGGCTCTGCAACACTGCAACTAAAAATCAGCTAAAAATGATGTGGACGCACACCAACCTACACTTTAATTCTTAATATGGTTACATATATTAGCAATCAAATATGTAGAGTTTAATAATTAATTGATATTTCAAGCATTTGAAATTTCAGCAGCACACGTAATCTATTTTAAATCCTGAAATTCGTTCTATCTCATTTTCAGCTGACTTAGAAATCATGTCTCTAAATTGACATTGTGAAATTAGTAAAAGGCCAAATACTATTACTAGGTACTAAATTACATGTCCGGCAGTATAACTGGAAATTTACTCTTCGGCATAGATTATGCAACATTTTCAAAGCAAACAGTGTCTGTTTAAATAGACTTTCTTTCACTGCCGTTTTGGTAAATGTCTCTGGTTATGCAGAAGCAGGCATTGTTTGTTACTGTTTCAATTAGTTATAAGATAAAGGAGGGATAAAACTGACCCAGCTAGTATTCCAACCCAAAGACTTTGAATGCTTTCTCTACATTCGCCTAGAACCCCAAGCCGCTATCCATTGCACCAGAGATCCAACCTGATTCAACAAGGTGAACAGAAATTCTCAAATAAAAAGATGAGCTATCAGCGGTTGACCAACTTTATAAAGTGATTTGGAAACTATAAGCAGGGTTCCATTTTGAACATTGAATTGGGGAAAAGATAATCAACATCTCAAACGACATGATACCGTTGCGGTAAGTCTTCTTAACTCTTGTCAAATGGTACACGACCGATGGGTATTTAATGGCTCCATTAAGAGTAACTTGCAATTACTCTAATGGGACTACTCGTTCATTGGATCCTGAAAAGAGCATGTCATTAGAGTACATTTTCTTTAAACAAACCGCCTGAACAGGGACTTGAACCCTGGACCCTCAGATTAAAAGTCTGATGCTCTACCGACTGAGCTATCCAGGCTCTGATACAGCAAACCTCAAAATCACCTAATCAAAATTTGGCAGTGTCCCAACTAACGCTATGTTTCTTAAGATGGTTACCTGAAGAAGGTACCAAATACACTAGAATATAATAATGAATTGATATTTCAAGCATTTGAAATTTCTTCAGTAAATGTAACCTTATTTTTAGTCCTGAAGTTGCTACTATCTCATTTTTTTGCTGACGTCAAATTCATATGTGTTTATTGACATGGTAAAATTAAGGAAGGGCCCAAAATCTTACTTCCGAGTAAATTATATTTTCATCAGTACAGCTGACAATTTCCTCTTCTGCATAGATTACCCAAATTGAACGGTGTCTCTTTAAAATAGACTTCCTTTTACTGACCTTTTTTAGCAAATGATTTTGGTGAAGCAGAAGCATGCATGCATCGCTTATAACTTCTTTAAATAGTTATGAAATAAACAGGGATAAAACTGACTCTGGTGGGATTCGAACCCACAGCCTTTGAATACCTTCTTGACATTCACCTAGAAGTCCAATGCGCTATCCATTGCGCCACAGAGCCAATCTGCTTGAATGAGGTGCACAGATATTCAGAAATGAAATAATGAGCTTTGAGCTGTTGATCAACTTTATAAAGTTCATTGGATACTATAACCATGGCTATATTTTGAATATTGAATTGGGTAAAAGTTATTCACCGTGTCAAACTACATGATACAGTTGGTAAGTCTGCATACAACTTAAGTTTAGTGTATCGTCATCTGATATATGAGACAGATGGGTTTTTCACTTCTCCATGAAAGACGTTTTTTTTTAAATTTTGGTAATGGAATATCTTATTCATCATGCAGTGGAACACAAAAAGAATGTACAATCAGAATACATTTTCTTTAAAGTAGCCGACCGCCTGAACAGGGACTTGAACCCTGGACCCTCAGATTAAAAGTCTGATGCTCTACCGACTGAGCTATCCAGGCTCTGCAACACTGCAACTAAAAATCAGCTAAAAATGATGTGGACGCACACCAACCTACACTTTAATTCTTAATATGGTTACATATATTAGCAATCAAATATGTAGAGTTTAATAATTAATTGATATTTCAAGCATTTGAAATTTCAGCAGCACACGTAATCTATTTTAAATCCTGAAATTCGTTCTATCTCATTTTCGGCTGACTTAGAAATCATGTCTCTAAATTGACATTGTGAAATTAGTAAAAGGCCAAATACTATTACTAGGTACTAAATTACATGTCCAGCAGTATAACTGGAAATTTACTCTTGGGCATAGATTATGCAACATTTTCAAAGCAAACAGTGTCTGTTTAAATAGACTTTCTTTCACTGCCGTTTTGGTAAATGTCTCTGGTTATGCAGAAGCAGGCATTGTTTGTTACTGTTTCAATTAGTTATAAGATAAAGGAGGGATAAAACTGACCCAGCTAGTATTCCAACCCAAAGACTTTGAATGCTTTCTCTACATTAGCCTAGAACCCCAAGCCGCTATCCATTGCACCAGAGATCCAACCTGATTCAACAAGGTGAACAGAAATTCTCAAATAAAAAGATGAGCTATCAGCGGTTGACCAACTTTATAAAGTGATTTGGAAACTATAAGCAGGGTTCCATTTTGAACATTGAATTGGGGAAAAGATAATCAACATCTCAAACGACATGATACCGTTGCGGTAAGTCTTCTTAACTCTTGTCAAATGGTACACGACCGATGGGTATTTAATGGCTCCATTAAGAGTAACTTGCAATTACTCTAATGGGACTACTCGTTCATTGGATCCTGAAAAGAGCATGTCATTAGAGTACATTTTCTTTAAACAAACCGCCTGAACAGGGACTTGAACCCTGGACCCTCAGATTAAAAGTCTGATGCTCTACCGACTGAGCTATCCAGGCTCTGATACAGCAAACCTCAAAATCACCTAATCAAAATTTGGCAGTGTCCCAACTAACGCTATGTTTCTTAAGATGGTTACCTGAAGAAGGTACCAAATACACTAGAATATAATAATGAATTGATATTTCAAGCATTTGAAATTTCTTCAGTAAATGTAACCTTATTTTTAGTCCTGAAGTTGCTACTATCTCATTTTTTTGCTGACGTCAAATTCATATGTGTTTATTGACATGGTAAAATTAAGGAAGGGCCCATAATCTTACTTCCGAGTAAATTATATTTTCATCAGTACAGCTGACAATTTCCTCTTCTGCATAGATTACCCAAATTGAACGGTGTCTCTTTAAAATAGACTTCCTTTTACTGACCTTTTTTAGCAAATGATTTTGGTGAAGCAGAAGCATTCATGCATCGCTTATAACTTCTTTAAATAGTTATGAAATAAACAGGGATAAAACTGACTCTGGTGGGATTCGAACCCACAGCCTTTGAATACCTTCTTGACATTCACCTAGAAGTCCAATGCGCTATCCATTGCGCCACAGAGCCAATCTGCTTGAATGAGGTGCACAGATATTCAGAAATGAAATAATGAGCTTTGAGCTGTTGATCAACTTTATAAAGTTCATTGGATACTATAACCATGGCTATATTTTGAATATTGAATTGGGTAAAAGTTATTCACCGTGTCAAACTACATGATACAGTTGGTAAGTCTGCATACAACTTAAGTTTAGTGTATCGTCATCTGATATATGAGACAGATGGGTTTTTCACTTCTCCATGAAAGACGTTTTTTTTTAATTTTGGTAATGGAATATCTTATTCATCATGCAGTGGAACACAAAAAGAATGTACAATCAGAATACTTTTTCTTTAAAGTAGCCGACCGCCTGAACAGGGACTTGAACCCTGGACCCTCAGATTAAAAGTCTGATGCTCTACCGACTGAGCTATCCAGGCTCTGCAACACTGCAACTAAAAATCAGCTAAAAATGATGTGGACGCACACCAACCTACACTTTAATTCTTAATATGGTTACATATATTAGCAATCAAATATGTAGAGTTTAATAATTAATTGATATTTCAAGCATTTGAAATTTCAGCAGCACACGTAATCTATTTTAAATCCTGAAATTCGTTCTATCTCATTTTCGGCTGACTTAGAAATCATGTCTCTAAATTGACATTGTGAAATTAGTAAAAGGCCAAATACTATTACTAGGTACTAAATTACATGTCCGGCAGTATAACTGGAAATTTACTCTTCGGCATAGATTATGCAACATTTTCAAAGCAAACAGTGTCTGTTTAAATAGACTTTCTTTCACTGCCGTTTTGGTAAATGTCTCTGGTTATGCAGAAGCAGGCATTGTTTGTTACTGTTTCAATTAGTTATAAGATAAAGGAGGGATAAAACTGACCCAGCTAGTATTCCAACCCAAAGACTTTGAATGCTTTCTCTACATTCGCCTAGAACCCCAAGCCGCTATCCATTGCACCAGAGATCCAACCTGATTCAACAAGGTGAACAGAAATTCTCAAATAAAAAGATGAGCTATCAGCGGTTGACCAACTTTATAAAGTGATTTGGAAACTATAAGCAGGGTTCCATTTTGAACATTGAATTGGGGAAAAGATAATCAACATCTCAAACGACATGATACCGTTGCGGTAAGTCTTCTTAACTCTTGTCAAATGGTACACGACCGATGGGTATTTAATGGCTCCATTAAGAGTAACTTGCAATTACTCTAATGGGACTACTCGTTCATTGGATCCTGAAAAGAGCATGTCATTAGAGTACATTTTCTTTAAACAAACCGCCTGAACAGGGACTTGAACCCTGGACCCTCAGATTAAAAGTCTGATGCTCTACCGACTGAGCTATCCAGGCTCTGATACAGCAAACCTCAAAATCACCTAATCAAAATTTGGCAGTGTCCCAACTAACGCTATGTTTCTTAAGATGGTTACCTGAAGAAGGTACCAAATACACTAGAATATAATAATGAATTGATATTTCAAGCATTTGAAATTTCTTCAGTAAATGTAACCTTATTTTTAGTCCTGAAGTTGCTACTATCTCATTTTTTTGCTGACGTCAAATTCATATGTGTTTATTGACATGGTAAAATTAAGGAAGGGCCCAAAATCTTACTTCCGAGTAAATTATATTTTCATCAGTACAGCTGACAATTTCCTCTTCTGCATAGATTACCCAAATTGAACGGTGTCTCTTTAAAATAGACTTCCTTTTACTGACCTTTTTTAGCAAATGATTTTGGTGAAGCAGAAGCATGCATGCATCGCTTATAACTTCTTTAAATAGTTATGAAATAAACAGGGATAAAACTGACTCTGGTGGGATTCAAACCCACAGCCTTTGAATACCTTCTTGACATTCACCTAGAAGTCCAATGCGCTATCCATTGCGCCACAGAGCCAATCTGCTTGAATGAGGTGCACAGATATTCAGAAATGAAATAATGAGCTTTGAGCTGTTGATCAACTTTATAAAGTTCATTGGATACTATAACCATGGCTATATTTTGAATATTGAATTGGGTAAAAGTTATTCACCGTGTCAAACTACATGATACAGTTGGTAAGTCTGCATACAACTTAAGTTTAGTGTATCGTCATCTGATATATGAGACAGATGGGTTTTTCACTTCTCCATGAAAGACGTTTTTTTTTAATTTTGGTAATGGAATATCTTATTCATCATGCAGTGGAACACAAAAAGAATGTACAATCAGAATACTTTTTCTTTAAAGTAGCCGACCGCCTGAACAGGGACTTGAACCCTGGACCCTCAGATTAAAAGTCTGATGCTCTACCGACTGAGCTATCCAGGCTCTGCAACACTGCAACTAAAAATCAGCTAAAAATGATGTGGACGCACACCAACCTACACTTTAATTCTTAATATGGTTACATATATTAGCAATCAAATATGTAGAGTTTAATAATTAATTGATATTTCAAGCATTTGAAATTTCAGCAGCACACGTAATCTATTTTAAATCCTGAAATTCGTTCTATCTCATTTTCAGCTGACTTAGAAATCATGTCTCTAAATTGACATTGTGAAATTAGTAAAAGGCCAAATACTATTACTAGGTACTAAATTACATGTCCGGCAGTATAACTGGAAATTTACTCTTCGGCATAGATTATGCAACATTTTCAAAGCAAACAGTGTCTGTTTAAATAGACTTTCTTTCACTGCCGTTTTGGTAAATGTCTCTGGTTATGCAGAAGCAGGCATTGTTTGTTACTGTTTCAATTAGTTATAAGATAAAGGAGGGATAAAACTGACCCAGCTAGTATTCCAACCCAAAGACTTTGAATGCTTTCTCTACATTCGCCTAGAACCCCAAGCCGCTATCCATTGCACCAGAGATCCAACCTGATTCAACAAGGTGAACAGAAATTCTCAAATAAAAAGATGAGCTATCAGCGGTTGACCAACTTTATAAAGTGATTTGGAAACTATAAGCAGGGTTCCATTTTGAACATTGAATTGGGGAAAAGATAATCAACATCTCAAACGACATGATACCGTTGCGGTAAGTCTTCTTAACTCTTGTCAAATGGTACACGACCGATGGGTATTTAATGGCTCCATTAAGAGTAACTTGCAATTACTCTAATGGGACTACTCGTTCATTGGATCCTGAAAAGAGCATGTCATTAGAGTACATTTTCTTTAAACAAACCGCCTGAACAGGGACTTGAACCCTGGACCCTCAGATTAAAAGTCTGATGCTCTACCGACTGAGCTATCCAGGCTCTGATACAGCAAACCTCAAAATCACCTAATCAAAATTTGGCAGTGTCCCAACTAACGCTATGTTTCTTAAGATGGTTACCTGAAGAAGGTACCAAATACACTAGAATATAATAATGAATTGATATTTCAAGCATTTGAAATTTCTTCAGTAAATGTAACCTTATTTTTAGTCCTGAAGTTGCTACTATCTCATTTTTTTGCTGACGTCAAATTCATATGTGTTTATTGACATGGTAAAATTAAGGAAGGGCCCAAAATCTTACTTCCGAGTAAATTATATTTTCATCAGTACAGCTGACAATTTCCTCTTCTGCATAGATTACCCAAATTGAACGGTGTCTCTTTAAAATAGACTTCCTTTTACTGACCTTTTTTAGCAAATGATTTTGGTGAAGCAGAAGCATGCATGCATCGCTTATAACTTCTTTAAATAGTTATGAAATAAACAGGGATAAAACTGACTCTGGTGGGATTCGAACCCACAGCCTTTGAATACCTTCTTGACATTCACCTAGAAGTCCAATGCGCTATCCATTGCGCCACAGAGCCAATCTGCTTGAATGAGGTGCACAGATATTCAGAAATGAAATAATGAGCTTTGAGCTGTTGATCAACTTTATAAAGTTCATTGGATACTATAACCATGGCTATATTTTGAATATTGAATTGGGTAAAAGTTATTCACCGTGTCAAACTACATGATACAGTTGGTAAGTCTGCATACAACTTAAGTTTAGTGTATCGTCATCTGATATATGAGACAGATGGGTTTTTCACTTCTCCATGAAAGACGTTTTTTTTTAATTTTGGTAATGGAATATCTTATTCATCATGCAGTGGAACACAAAAAGAATGTACAATCAGAATACTTTTTCTTTAAAGTAGCCGACCGCCTGAACAGGGACTTGAACCCTGGACCCTCAGATTAAAAGTCTGATGCTCTACCGACTGAGCTATCCAGGCTCTGCAACACTGCAACAAAAAATCAGCTAAAAATGATGTGGACGCACACCAACCTACACTTTAATTCTTAATATGGTTACATATATTAGCAATCAAATATGTAGAGTTTAATAATTAATTGATATTTCAAGCATTTGAAATTTCAGCAGCACACGTAATCTATTTTAAATCCTGAAATTCGTTCTATCTCATTTTCAGCTGACTTAGAAATCATGTCTCTAAATTGACATTGTGAAATTAGTAAAAGGCCAAATACTATTACTAGGTACTAAATTACATGTCCGGCAGTATAACTGGAAATTTACTCTTCGGCATAGATTATGCAACATTTTCAAAGCAAACAGTGTCTGTTTAAATAGACTTTCTTTCACTGCCGTTTTGGTAAATGTCTCTGGTTATGCAGAAGCAGGCATTGTTTGTTACTGTTTCAATTAGTTATAAGATAAAGGAGGGATAAAACTGACCCAGCTAGTATTCCAACCCAAAGACTTTGAATGCTTTCTCTACATTCGCCTAGAACCCCAAGCCGCTATCCATTGCACCAGAGATCCAACCTGATTCAACAAGGTGAACAGAAATTCTCAAATAAAAAGATGAGCTATCAGCGGTTGACCAACTTTATAAAGTGATTTGGAAACTATAAGCAGGGTTCCATTTTGAACATTGAATTGGGGAAAAGATAATCAACATCTCAAACGACATGATACCGTTGCGGTAAGTCTTCTTAACTCTTGTCAAATGGTACACGACCGATGGGTATTTAATGGCTCCATTAAGAGTAACTTGCAATTACTCTAATGGGACTACTCGTTCATTGGATCCTGAAAAGAGCATGTCATTAGAGTACATTTTCTTTAAACAAACCGCCTGAACAGGGACTTGAACCCTGGACCCTCAGATTAAAAGTCTGATGCTCTACCGACTGAGCTATCCAGGCTCTGATACAGCAAACCTCAAAATCACCTAATCAAAATTTGGCAGTGTCCCAACTAACGCTATGTTTCTTAAGATGGTTACCTGAAGAAGGTACCAAATACACTAGAATATAATAATGAATTGATATTTCAAGCATTTGAAATTTCTTCAGTAAATGTAACCTTATTTTTAGTCCTGAAGTTGCTACTATCTCATTTTTTTGCTGACGTCAAATTCATATGTGTTTATTGACATGGTAAAATTAAGGAAGGGCCCAAAATCTTACTTCCGAGTAAATTATATTTTCATCAGTACAGCTGACAATTTCCTCTTCTGCATAGATTACCCAAATTGAACGGTGTCTCTTTAAAATAGACTTCCTTTTACTGACCTTTTTTAGCAAATGATTTTGGTGAAGCAGAAGCATGCATGCATCGCTTATAACTTCTTTAAATAGTTATGAAATAAACAGGGATAAAACTGACTCTGGTGGGATTCGAACCCACAGCCTTTGAATACCTTCTTGACATTCACCTAGAAGTCCAATGCGCTATCCATTGCGCCACAGAGCCAATCTGCTTGAATGAGGTGCACAGATATTCAGAAATGAAATAATGAGCTTTGAGCTGTTGATCAACTTTATAAAGTTCATTGGATACTATAACCATGGCTATATTTTGAATATTGAATTGGGTAAAAGTTATTCACCGTGTCAAACTACATGATACAGTTGGTAAGTCTGCATACAACTTAAGTTTAGTGTATCGTCATCTGATATATGAGACAGATGGGTTTTTCACTTCTCCATGAAAGACGTTTTTTTTTAATTTTGGTAATGGAATATCTTATTCATCATGCAGTGGAACACAAAAAGAATGTACAATCAGAATACTTTTTCTTTAAAGTAGCCAACCGCCTGAACAGGGACTTGAACCCTGGACCCTCAGATTAAAAGTCTGATGCTCTACCGACTGAGCTATCCAGGCTCTGCAACACTGCAACTAAAAATCAGCTAAAAATGATGTGGACGCACACCAACCTACACTTTAATTCTTAATATGGTTACATATATTAGCATAGTAAAGATATCTCAAAAAAGAGTGGGGGTCCTAGGGATAAAGTTTAAAGACTCAAATAGTTGTAATCCCCAGATCCACGAATTATAACAACATAAGCAACTATGAGTCTCGCCTGTATGAAAACCTTGACACAATCGTAAGGGAAATGCTAGTGCTGTGGGTTCATGTGTACATGTGTGAGTGTACGCATGGGTGTAAGATTCCCATCATCCACCCGAAGTGGTTTGCTTCATCATCTGGGAATTAAGGACTAATTTAGAGAACCATCTTCTACTTGACAAGTCGTAGATATTGGTCTCTTATATGTCCCAACTTGGTGAAAGGTAGTTTTGTTAGATGATGATTGGGTGTGATGGTCGCAGTGCTGGAGTGTGGTGATGGTGTATAAGTGCTGGTTAAAATATGTCTAGCAAGGTACTAAAACAACTTTATTAGTAGCTACCTTGTTGACAAACTCTAAAAACAGTGCTCTAACAGTTTCAAAATATAATAACTGTGTTAAAGAACGGTCTACATGTTTCTGCTAACGGATGTAAATCATCCTAGCTTTCGTCAGGACCTAGAAGCTACTGCGAAAAAACTGTGCAAATTAATGAAGTGGTTTATACAACCTGGACCCTGATAGGTGTCCAAGAAACTCCGTGGGCGGTAGTTTATATTCACTGACCTGCATAAATGGAGAAAAAGATAAAAAGAACACAACATAGCAAAACACCCTTCGCATAGTGTAATTATCAAGGTTTTACAAATAGAATCCAGCACAATGTCCGATAAACCAAATACTCTTAGATGTATTGAGACATATTTTAACCAGCACTTATACACCATCACCACACTCCAGCACTGCGACCATCACACCCAATCATCATCTAACAAAACTACCTTTCACCAAGTTGGGACATATAAGAGACCAATATCTACGACTTGTCAAGTAGAAGATGGTTCTCTAAATTAGTCCTTAATTCCCAGATGATGAAGCAAACCACTTCGGGTGGATGATGGGAATCTTACACCCATGCGTACACTCACACATGTACACATGAACCCACAGCACTAGCATTTCCCTTACGATTGTGTCAAGGTTTTCATACAGGCGAGACTCATAGTTGCTTATGTTGTTATAATTCGTGGATCTGGGGATTACAACTATTTGAGTCTTTAAACTTTATCCCTAGGACCCCCACTCTTTTTTGAGATATCTTTACTATAGTTTTTGGAGCAGCCTTGGCTGCGGGTCCTCTGTTTGTACTCACGCAGCTAAGCGCATTGCGAGTACTTTCATTTCGCTGCCCACGCCGCCCCTTGTTTTAAGGATGGCCGAACTCACTGGATTGTCATTTGATGACGACATGCTACAGTCGATCTTGAGCACCAATCCCAGTATCATAGACAGTCTGCCATCGGTTTCTAACAACACTATAGATGAATGGCAAACCTTACTCACTCTTAAAAAGTCTCATTCGCGCACATTCATACATGGCGCTATAATGACAGAATATTTAAGAAACAACAGTGCTCCCATGGGCCTTATAGTAACTAACACACCACGACTGTTTTTGACAGACAAAACTTTTCTCAAGGACTGGTCGCTCATCGCGTGGCGATGCACCCGCGACTGGCTGATCTTAATCATCGCTACAGCCAAAAAGGCAGCTGACCTTATCCTGGTAGAAATACAAACTTTAGAGGGCCAAATCAAAGCCACCATCACTAGTGCTTTATTCAAAAGAAATCTTGAGGATACCAACAAAGCCAACAAAGAGCACAAAGACACTATCTTATTGACGAAGATAGAGAAATTTAAAAAAGATTTGGCTAAGTTCTCCTTCGAAAAAGTCTACCCATATACTAGCGACACCTACATCCCTCCAGAATATAACAAAAAGGGCAAGAGGTATGGCTCAAACTATTCCTCATCAGGGACAGACACCCCCTCATCAGACTCAGAGGGCTCCACCACAGGGACACCGTCGCTAAGACAAAACTATCAGCGCTCACGGGCCAATAGGAGACGAGGTACACAAAACTATTATGACCAACCCAGACCCTGGTGGCCCCCCGCACCGTGGGGTTTTCAACCCTCACCATATGGTCCACCCATGCCACCCTTTCCTTGCCAGCCACCACCACCTACCCATTTTGGACAGCAACCTTTTTTAGGGCAAGGCCGTGGACGCAGCAGAGGCAGGAGAAGAGGAGGCTCAACACAACAGGTACACTGGCAAACAGACCAGCCACCACAGAACAGTTAGAACATATGGGATACACATGTGAACGTGACGAACTAGTGATGAATCTAAGCCAACGTCAACTCTCTCCAACAGAACTAGAGGTCCTCAACAAAGGTTTAGGTTTTGTTCCAACCTCCATAGGTGACCCCTTCCAATTGAGATGTGAAATGGGCAAATTCTTTCGCAAAGTACGTCTACATTTCTTTTTCAAGAATAAAGACAAAGGAGGCGACAGGGTAGGTCAAGATGACCTATCAGTAGAAACCAACACAGGTCTTAGACCACCTTCAAATTTCTCACCACCTGCCCATTTAGTGCCGGATAATGTCAAAGTCTTTGAACAAGCTGTGACCAATGATGTTTCCTCTCTCTGCTCTAGAAGTAGGAGTGGCTACTGTAACCTTCCTCTTGTGGAGAAACAAGCTATGACAACACTATCTAATGATGACACCATTACCATCAAGCCCGCTGACAAGGGGGGAGCTATTGTCATTCTAGACTCATCCATCTATCGAATGGAATGCCTAAGACATCTAAACGATACTAATTCCTACCGGGTTTTGCCCGAGGATCCTACCACAAGATTATCAAAGGAAATTAAAGACATGGTATATGAAGCCAAAGAATCAGGTTGGATCACTCAACAAGAGTCTGATTTCTTAATCACGGCACATCCTGTCATGCCCTACTTTTATGTTCTTCCCAAGATACATAAAGCCACTAGACCACCACCAGGACGTCCCATTATCTCAGGGATCGGGTCTCTCCTGGAACCCTTGTCCACTTTTGTAGACTTTTTCCTCCGGCCTCTGGTCAAGGAAATGCCAACATTTCTTCAGGACACCAAAGATGTCCTCAGACTGTTACCTGAAACCATCTTTGACATCGAAACAGACCTACTGGTTAGTTTCGATGTCGAGTCACTGTACACCTGCATTCCCCAGGATGAAACATTAGAGGCCATCAGGGGTCTACTTGACACCAAAGATCTGGTCACGATTACCCCAATCAATTTCATCATGGAATGTGCCAGGCTGGCGATGAAAGAAAATTTCTTCAGGTACGAGGAGACCATCTACCTCCAAACCTCAGGCACATCGATGGGGAGCATTTTTGCTCCCAGCCTGGCGAATCTCTACGTTCATTTGTTTGAACAGAACAATGTGTTGACCAATACGAATCCCTTCCGTGACAAAATTGTCATATGGAAGAGGTATATCGATGATATTTTGGTGGTTTGGCGTGGCAGTGTGACTACCTTACTCGATTTCCATGCTTGGTTAAACACACAAAATAACTTCTTGAGATTCACTGTGACACACGACAAATGCAGATTGCCCTTCTTAGACATCGTCATTTACCCCTCACAAGGGACTTTAGGGAGTGAACTATACAAGAAACCCCAAGCGAAGAATTCTCTGTTGAATTTCCAGAGCCACCATCCTAAGTCCCTAAGGAACAACCTGCCTATCGGTCAGTTCCTACGTATACGCAGAAACTGTTCCACGAAAGAGACTTTTGACAAACATGCAGCCGATCTGTCACAGCAATTGCAAGTCAAGAAATATCCCAGACACTTGGTCAGACAAGCCAAAAAAAGAGCAGCTAACAATAATAGGGACGCTCTCATCGCGCCAGCTATACCAAAACCACCACTTAAGAGACTAACATTTGTAAACACCTTTAGCACACTGTCAAATGACGTGCAAAAAGTGGTACGCAAGCATTGGCGGATTCTCAATCTGAACAAAGAAGAAATCCCTCCTCCACTTTTCTCGTTCAAGAGAGGAACTAACCTCAGGGACAATTTGGTACACACACGACCCAAAGCAAAGAGGAATCCTGCCACATCTACACTCTGGCACCTCCCACCTGTTCAAGGCCACTATCCTTGTGGTTCTTGTTCAGTTTGTCCACAAACTGAACCCACTAAATCAGTTGACATTGGTACCTCAAAACCTTGGATTCTCAACAAACATACTAACTGCAATTCAGAGAAAGTCATCTATCTGATTACATGTCCCTGCTCACTGAAATATGTAGGGATGACCACCCGAAAAATTAAAGTGAGAATAAGTGAACACAAGAGTACTATTAGACGTAAAAAACAAGCGACTAAAATGTCTAACCATTTTCTTACACTAAATCATAAACCAGAAGACATCAGGTGGTTAGTCCTTGAACAACCATTCATCCCACCACACACAACAGACATCACTAACTTTCTATTCCACAAGGAACAGAAATGGGTCTTCAAACTCCAGAGTGATCGCAATGGGTTGAATGATGATATTCCTTGGGCCTCACTCTAAGAGCAGACATCCATTGGTACCCTTCAAATGAACGGTAATGTTGCACAAGGATGCGCAGAATTCTATAGGCATTTTCCGCTCCGCACATGAATGGCCTTTTTGTCTATCATAAGCTATCAACATCATGATACCAGTTGTTTCGCATTTTTTAACAGTTACTCTGGTTTAGAATGAGAAACGGGCGTAATACCGACCTGGTGCTTTATGCAAACACTACCTGCAAACATACATTCTCTCCGAATCCTATACGAGAGGTTGGTTGGAGCTATGATTCAAACTACTGCAGCCCGTTAGAATTATCGGGTCTGATACTACATTTCCCAGGCTCATTTACGGAACGCTATGACGTCACATCAGCGTCCGCACGTCAGCCTCGGTTCCCCTTTGGTTGCTATGACAACTAAGATCGGCATTCTCTATTTCTGCCGAGTCCGGACACCTCGCAGGTTGCCTCCCCTACGAGCTCAGTTCTGACAAGAGGCACCGACGGACAGGTGAGCTGTCATTCTCCTATGAGTTGATGCTACGTGACACGCACCATACTTGTGAAACAAGTCGGCCCCCTAGTTAGGCCGTAACCGTAGTCTTTACAAACATCACCAAGATCGAGCGCATCGGAGCGCATCGTAGCTATCGAATGATTCTCAGTGAGATTAGGCGTTTCTTGACATTACGCGGCTGGGCTTTAGCGTTTAAATTTTAACCTATCACTAGGTTTTAACATTGTTGAACCCTCTGATTTTCTCTACAGAGCGGGGCCTCCTTAAACCTGAGCAGTAGCCAGGTGAGGTGAGGCGCACACCCATCACAGATAGGGTAAGTGCTTTCAAGTCGTCTAATTTCGATTTTAGCTCTTAGACTTATCACAGTCTTAATACATCTAAGAGTATTTGGTTTATCGGACATTGTGCTGGATTCTATTTGTAAAACCTTGATAATTACACTATGCGAAGGGTGTTTTGCTATGTTGTGTTCTTTTTATCTTTTTCTCCATTTATGCAGGTCAGTGAATATAAACTACCGCCCACGGAGTTTCTTGGACACCTATCAGGGTCCAGGTTGTATAAACCACTTCATTAATTTGCACAGTTTTTTCGCAGTAGCTTCTAGGTCCTGACGAAAGCTAGGATGATTTACATCCGTTAGCAGAAACATGTAGACCGTTCTTTAACACAGTTATTATATTTTGAAACTGTTAGAGCACTGTTTTTAGAGTTTGTCAACAAGGTAGCTACTAATAAAGTTGTTTTAGTACCTTGCTAGACATATTTTAACCAGCACTTATACACCATCACCACACTCCAGCACTGCGACCATCACACCCAATCATCATCTAACAAAACTACCTTTCACCAAGTTGGGACATATAAGAGACCAATATCTACGACTTGTCAAGTAGAAGATGGTTCTCTAAATTAGTCCTTAATTCCCAGATGATGAAGCAAACCACTTCGGGTGGATGATGGGAATCTTACACCCATGCGTACACTCACACATGTACACATGAACCCACAGCACTAGCATTTCCCTTACGATTGTGTCAAGGTTTTCATACAGGCGAGACTCATAGTTGCTTATGTTGTTATAATACATATATTAGCAATCAAATATGTAGAGTTTAATAATTAATTGATATTTCAAGCATTTGATATTTCAGCAGCACACGTAATCTATTTTAAATCCTGAAATTCGTTCTATCTCATTTTCGGCTGACTTAGAAATCATGTCTCTAAATTGACATTGTGAAATTAGTAAAAGGCCAAATACTATTACTAGGTACTAAATTACATGTCCAGCAGTATAACTGGAAATTTACTCTTGGGCATAGATTATGCAACATTTTCAAAGCAAACAGTGTCTGTTTAAATAGACTTTCTTTCACTGCCGTTTTGGTAAATGTCTCTGGTTATGCAGAAGCAGGCATTGTTTGTTACTGTTTCAATTAGTTATAAGATAAAGGAGGGATAAAACTGACCCAGCTAGTATTCCAACCCAAAGACTTTGAATGCTTTCTCTACATTAGCCTAGAACCCCAAGCCGCTATCCATTGCACCAGAGATCCAACCTGATTCAACAAGGTGAACAGAAATTCTCAAATAAAAAGATGAGCTATCAGCGGTTGACCAACTTTATAAATTGATTTGGAAACTATAAGCAGGGTTCCATTTTGAACATTGAATTGGGGAAAAGATAATCAACATCTCAAACGACATGATACCGTTGCGGTAAGTCTTCTTAACTCTTGTCAAATGGTACACGACCGATGGGTATTTAATGGCTCCATTAAGAGTAACTTGCAATTACTCTAATGGGACTACTCGTTCATTGGATCCTGAAAAGAGCATGTCATTAGAGTACATTTTCTTTAAACAAACCGCCTGAACAGGGACTTGAACCCTGGACCCTCAGATTAAAAGTCTGATGCTCTACCGACTGAGCTATCCAGGCTCTGATACAGCAAACCTCAAAATCACCTAATCAAAATTTGGCAGTGTCCCAACTAACGCTATGTTTCTTAAGATGGTTACCTGAAGAAGGTACCAAATACACTAGAATATAATAATGAATTGATATTTCAAGCATTTGAAATTTCTTCAGTAAATGTAACCTTATTTTTAGTCCTGAAGTTGCTACTATCTCATTTTTTTGCTGACGTCAAATTCATATGTGTTTATTGACATGGTAAAATTAAGGAAGGGCCCAAAATCTTACTTCCGAGTAAATTATATTTTCATCAGTACAGCTGACAATTTCCTCTTCTGCATAGATTACCCAAATTGAACGGTGTCTCTTTAAAATAGACTTCCTTTTACTGACCTTTTTTAGCAAATGATTTTGGTGAAGCAGAAGCATGCATGCATCGCTTATAACTTCTTTAAATAGTTATGAAATAAACAGGGATAAAACTGACTCTGGTGGGATTCGAACCCACAGCCTTTGAATACCTTCTTGACATTCACCTAGAAGTCCAATGCACTATCCATTGCGCCACAGAGCCAATCTGCTTGAATGAGGTGCACAGATATTCAGAAATGAAATAATGAGCTTTGAGCTGTTGATCAACTTTATAAAGTTCATTGGATACTATAACCATGGCTATATTTTGAATATTGAATTGGGTAAAAGTTATTCACCGTGTCAAACTACATGATACAGTTGGTAAGTCTGCATACAACTTAAGTTTAGTGTATCGTCATCTGATATATGAGACAGATGGGTTTTTCACTTCTCCATGAAAGACGTTTTTTTTTTAATTTTGGTAATGGAATATCTTATTCATCATGCAGTGGAACACAAAAAGAATGTACAATCAGAATACTTTTTCTTTAAAGTAGCCGACCGCCTGAACAGGGACTTGAACCCTGGACCCTCAGATTAAAAGTCTGATGCTCTACCGACTGAGCTATCCAGGCTCTGCAACACTGCAACTAAAAATCAGCTAAAAATGATGTGGACGCACACCAACCTACACTTTAATTCTTAATATGGTTACATATATTAGCAATCAAATATGTAGAGTTTAATAATTAATTGATATTTCAAGCATTTGAAATTTCAGCAGCACACGTAATCTATTTTAAATCCTGAAATTCGTTCTATCTCATTTTCGGCTGACTTAGAAATCATGTCTCTAAATTGACATTGTGAAATTAGTAAAAGGCCAAATACTATTACTAGGTACTAAATTACATGTCCAGCAGTATAACTGGAAATTTACTCTTGGGCATAGATTATGCAACATTTTCAAAGCAAACAGTGTCTGTTTAAATAGACTTTCTTTCACTGCCGTTTTGGTAAATGTCTCTGGTTATGCAGAAGCAGGCATTGTTTGTTACTGTTTCAATTAGTTATAAGATAAAGGAGGGATAAAACTGACCCAGCTAGTATTCCAACCCAAAGACTTTGAATGCTTTCTCTACATTAGCCTAGAACCCCAAGCCGCTATCCATTGCACCAGAGATCCAACCTGATTCAACAAGGTGAACAGAAATTCTCAAATAAAAAGATGAGCTATCAGCGGTTGACCAACTTTATAAATTGATTTGGAAACTATAAGCAGGGTTCCATTTTGAACATTGAATTGGGGAAAAGATAATCAACATCTCAAACGACATGATACCGTTGCGGTAAGTCTTCTTAACTCTTGTCAAATGGTACACGACCGATGGGTATTTAATGGCTCCATTAAGAGTAACTTGCAATTACTCTAATGGGACTACTCGTTCATTGGATCCTGAAAAGAGCATGTCATTAGAGTACATTTTCTTTAAACAAACCGCCTGAACAGGGACTTGAACCCTGGACCCTCAGATTAAAAGTCTGATGCTCTACCGACTGAGCTATCCAGGCTCTGATACAGCAAACCTCAAAATCACCTAATCAAAATTTGGCAGTGTCCCAACTAACGCTATGTTTCTTAAGATGGTTACCTGAAGAAGGTACCAAATACACTAGAATATAATAATGAATTGATATTTCAAGCATTTGAAATTTCTTCAGTAAATGTAACCTTATTTTTAGTCCTGAAGTTGCTACTATCTCATTTTTTTGCTGACGTCAAATTCATATGTGTTTATTGACATGGTAAAATTAAGGAAGGGCCCAAAATCTTACTTCCGAGTAAATTATATTTTCATCAGTACAGCTGACAATTTCCTCTTCTGCATAGATTACCCAAATTGAACGGTGTCTCTTTAAAATAGACTTCCTTTTACTGACCTTTTTTAGCAAATGATTTTGGTGAAGCAGAAGCATGCATGCATCGCTTATAACTTCTTTAAATAGTTATGAAATAAACAGGGATAAAACTGACTCTGGTGGGATTCGAACCCACAGCCTTTGAATACCTTCTTGACATTCACCTAGAAGTCCAATGCGCTATCCATTGCGCCACAGAGCCAATCTGCTTGAATGAGGTGCACAGATATTCAGAAATGAAATAATGAGCTTTGAGCTGTTGATCAACTTTATAAAGTTCATTGGATACTATAACCATGGCTATATTTTGAATATTGAATTGGGTAAAAGTTATTCACCGTGTCAAACTACATGATACAGTTGGTAAGTCTGCATACAACTTAAGTTTAGTGTATCGTCATCTGATATATGAGACAGATGGGTTTTTCACTTCTCCATGAAAGACGTTTTTTTTTAATTTTGGTAATGGAATATCTTATTCATCATGCAGTGGAACACAAAAAGAATGTACAATCAGAATACTTTTTCTTTAAAGTAGCCAACCGCCTGAACAGGGACTTGAACCCTGGACCCTCAGATTAAAAGTCTGATGCTCTACCGACTGAGCTATCCAGGCTCTGCAACACTGCAACTAAAAATCAGCTAAAAATGATGTGGACGCACACCAACCTACACTTTAATTCTTAATATGGTTACATATATTAGCAATCAAATATGTAGAGTTTAATAATTAATTGATATTTCAAGCATTTGAAATTTCAGCAGCACACGTAATCTATTTTAAATCCTGAAATTCGTTCTATCTCATTTTCGGCTGACTTAGAAATCATGTCTCTAAATTGACATTGTGAAATTAGTAAAAGGCCAAATACTATTACTAGGTACTAAATTACATGTCCAGCAGTATAACTGGAAATTTACTCTTGGGCATAGATTATGCAACATTTTCAAAGCAAACAGTGTCTGTTTAAATAGACTTTCTTTCACTGCCGTTTTGGTAAATGTCTCTGGTTATGCAGAAGCAGGCATTGTTTGTTACTGTTTCAATTAGTTATAAGATAAAGGAGGGATAAAACTGACCCAGCTAGTATTCCAACCCAAAGACTTTGAATGCTTTCTCTACATTAGCCTAGAACCCCAAGCCGCTATCCATTGCACCAGAGATCCAACCTGATTCAAGAAGGTGAACAGAAATTCTCAAATAAAAAGATGAGCTATCAGCGGTTGACCAACTTTATAAATTGATTTGGAAACTATAAGCAGGGTTCCATTTTGAACATTGAATTGGGGAAAAGATAATCAACATCTCAAACGACATGATACCGTTGCGGTAAGTCTTCTTAACTCTTGTCAAATGGTACACGACCGATGGGTATTTAATGGCTCCATTAAGAGTAACTTGCAATTACTCTAATGGGACTACTCGTTCATTGGATCCTGAAAAGAGCATGTCATTAGAGTACATTTTCTTTAAACAAACCGCCTGAACAGGGACTTGAACCCTGGACCCTCAGATTAAAAGTCTGATGCTCTACCGACTGAGCTATCCAGGCTCTGATACAGCAAACCTCAAAATCACCTAATCAAAATTTGGCAGTGTCCCAACTAACGCTATGTTTCTTAAGATGGTTACCTGAAGAAGGTACCAAATACACTAGAATATAATAATGAATTGATATTTCAAGCATTTGAAATTTCTTCAGTAAATGTAACCTTATTTTTAGTCCTGAAGTTGCTACTATCTCATTTTTTTGCTGACGTCAAATTCATATGTGTTTATTGACATGGTAAAATTAAGGAAGGGCCCAAAATCTTACTTCCGAGTAAATTATATTTTCATCAGTACAGCTGACAATTTCCTCTTCTGCATAGATTACCCAAATTGAACGGTGTCTCTTTAAAATAGACTTCCTTTTACTGACCTTTTTTAGCAAATGATTTTGGTGAAGCAGAAGCATGCATGCATCGCTTATAACTTCTTTAAATAGTTATGAAATAAACAGGGATAAAACTGACTCTGGTGGGATTCGAACCCACAGCCTTTGAATACCTTCTTGACATTCACCTAGAAGTCCAATGCACTATCCATTGCGCCACAGAGCCAATCTGCTTGAATGAGGTGCACAGATATTCAGAAATGAAATAATGAGCTTTGAGCTGTTGATCAACTTTATAAAGTTCATTGGATACTATAACCATGGCTATATTTTGAATATTGAATTGGGTAAAAGTTATTCACCGTGTCAAACTACATGATACAGTTGGTAAGTCTGCATACAACTTAAGTTTAGTGTATCGTCATCTGATATATGAGACAGATGGGTTTTTCACTTCTCCATGAAAGACGTTTTTTTTTTAATTTTGGTAATGGAATATCTTATTCATCATGCAGTGGAACACAAAAAGAATGTACAATCAGAATACTTTTTCTTTAAAGTAGCCGACCGCCTGAACAGGGACTTGAACCCTGGACCCTCAGATTAAAAGTCTGATGCTCTACCGACTGAGCTATCCAGGCTCTGCAACACTGCAACTAAAAATCAGCTAAAAATGATGTGGACGCACACCAACCTACACTTTAATTCTTAATATGGTTACATATATTAGCAATCAAATATGTAGAGTTTAATAATTAATTGATATTTCAAGCATTTGAAATTTCAGCAGCACACGTAATCTATTTTAAATCCTGAAATTCGTTCTATCTCATTTTCGGCTGACTTAGAAATCATGTCTCTAAATTGACATTGTGAAATTAGTAAAAGGCCAAATACTATTACTAGGTACTAAATTACATGTCCAGCAGTATAACTGGAAATTTACTCTTGGGCATAGATTATGCAACATTTTCAAAGCAAACAGTGTCTGTTTAAATAGACTTTCTTTCACTGCCGTTTTGGTAAATGTCTCTGGTTATGCAGAAGCAGGCATTGTTTGTTACTGTTTCAATTAGTTATAAGATAAAGGAGGGATAAAACTGACCCAGCTAGTATTCCAACCCAAAGACTTTGAATGCTTTCTCTACATTAGCCTAGAACCCCAAGCCGCTATCCATTGCACCAGAGATCCAACCTGATTCAACAAGGTGAACAGAAATTCTCAAATAAAAAGATGAGCTATCAGCGGTTGACCAACTTTATAAATTGATTTGGAAACTATAAGCAGGGTTCCATTTTGAACATTGAATTGGGGAAAAGATAATCAACATCTCAAACGACATGATACCGTTGCGGTAAGTCTTCTTAACTCTTGTCAAATGGTACACGACCGATGGGTATTTAATGGCTCCATTAAGAGTAACTTGCAATTACTCTAATGGGACTACTCGTTCATTGGATCCTGAAAAGAGCATGTCATTAGAGTACATTTTCTTTAAACAAACCGCCTGAACAGGGACTTGAACCCTGGACCCTCAGATTAAAAGTCTGATGCTCTACCGACTGAGCTATCCAGGCTCTGATACAGCAAACCTCAAAATCACCTAATCAAAATTTGGCAGTGTCCCAACTAACGCTATGTTTCTTAAGATGGTTACCTGAAGAAGGTACCAAATACACTAGAATATAATAATGAATTGATATTTCAAGCATTTGAAATTTCTTCAGTAAATGTAACCTTATTTTTAGTCCTGAAGTTGCTACTATCTCATTTTTTTGCTGACGTCAAATTCATATGTGTTTATTGACATGGTAAAATTAAGGAAGGGCCCAAAATCTTACTTCCGAGTAAATTATATTTTCATCAGTACAGCTGACAATTTCCTCTTCTGCATAGATTACCCAAATTGAACGGTGTCTCTTTAAAATAGACTTCCTTTTACTGACCTTTTTTAGCAAATGATTTTGGTGAAGCAGAAGCATGCATGCATCGCTTATAACTTCTTTAAATAGTTATGAAATAAACAGGGATAAAACTGACTCTGGTGGGATTCGAACCCACAGCCTTTGAATACCTTCTTGACATTCACCTAGAAGTCCAATGCGCTATCCATTGCGCCACAGAGCCAATCTGCTTGAATGAGGTGCACAGATATTCAGAAATGAAATAATGAGCTTTGAGCTGTTGATCAACTTTATAAAGTTCATTGGATACTATAACCATGGCTATATTTTGAATATTGAATTGGGTAAAAGTTATTCACCGTGTCAAACTACATGATACAGTTGGTAAGTCTGCATACAACTTAAGTTTAGTGTATCGTCATCTGATATATGAGACAGATGGGTTTTTCACTTCTCCATGAAAGACGTTTTTTTTTAATTTTGGTAATGGAATATCTTATTCATCATGCAGTGGAACACAAAAAGAATGTACAATCAGAATACTTTTTCTTTAAAGTAGCCAACCGCCTGAACAGGGACTTGAACCCTGGACCCTCAGATTAAAAGTCTGATGCTCTACCGACTGAGCTATCCAGGCTCTGCAACACTGCAACTAAAAATCAGCTAAAAATGATGTGGACGCACACCAACCTACACTTTAATTCTTAATATGGTTACATATATTAGCAATCAAATATGTAGAGTTTAATAATTAATTGATATTTCAAGCATTTGAAATTTCAGCAGCACACGTAATCTATTTTAAATCCTGAAATTCGTTCTATCTCATTTTCGGCTGACTTAGAAATCATGTCTCTAAATTGACATTGTGAAATTAGTAAAAGGCCAAATACTATTACTAGGTACTAAATTACATGTCCAGCAGTATAACTGGAAATTTACTCTTGGGCATAGATTATGCAACATTTTCAAAGCAAACAGTGTCTGTTTAAATAGACTTTCTTTCACTGCCGTTTTGGTAAATGTCTCTGGTTATGCAGAAGCAGGCATTGTTTGTTACTGTTTCAATTAGTTATAAGATAAAGGAGGGATAAAACTGACCCAGCTAGTATTCCAACCCAAAGACTTTGAATGCTTTCTCTACATTAGCCTAGAACCCCAAGCCGCTATCCATTGCACCAGAGATCCAACCTGATTCAAGAAGGTGAACAGAAATTCTCAAATAAAAAGATGAGCTATCAGCGGTTGACCAACTTTATAAATTGATTTGGAAACTATAAGCAGGGTTCCATTTTGAACATTGAATTGGGGAAAAGATAATCAACATCTCAAACGACATGATACCGTTGCGGTAAGTCTTCTTAACTCTTGTCAAATGGTACACGACCGATGGGTATTTAATGGCTCCATTAAGAGTAACTTGCAATTACTCTAATGGGACTACTCGTTCATTGGATCCTGAAAAGAGCATGTCATTAGAGTACATTTTCTTTAAACAAACCGCCTGAACAGGGACTTGAACCCTGGACCCTCAGATTAAAAGTCTGATGCTCTACCGACTGAGCTATCCAGGCTCTGATACAGCAAACCTCAAAATCACCTAATCAAAATTTGGCAGTGTCCCAACTAACGCTATGTTTCTTAAGATGGTTACCTGAAGAAGGTACCAAATACACTAGAATATAATAATGAATTGATATTTCAAGCATTTGAAATTTCTTCAGTAAATGTAACCTTATTTTTAGTCCTGAAGTTGCTACTATCTCATTTTTTTGCTGACGTCAAATTCATATGTGTTTATTGACATGGTAAAATTAAGGAAGGGCCCAAAATCTTACTTCCGAGTAAATTATATTTTCATCAGTACAGCTGACAATTTCCTCTTCTGCATAGATTACCCAAATTGAACGGTGTCTCTTTAAAATAGACTTCCTTTTACTGACCTTTTTTAGCAAATGATTTTGGTGAAGCAGAAGCATGCATGCATCGCTTATAACTTCTTTAAATAGTTATGAAATAAACAGGGATAAAACTGACTCTGGTGGGATTCGAACCCACAGCCTTTGAATACCTTCTTGACATTCACCTAGAAGTCCAATGCACTATCCATTGCGCCACAGAGCCAATCTGCTTGAATGAGGTGCACAGATATTCAGAAATGAAATAATGAGCTTTGAGCTGTTGATCAACTTTATAAAGTTCATTGGATACTATAACCATGGCTATATTTTGAATATTGAATTGGGTAAAAGTTATTCACCGTGTCAAACTACATGATACAGTTGGTAAGTCTGCATACAACTTAAGTTTAGTGTATCGTCATCTGATATATGAGACAGATGGGTTTTTCACTTCTCCATGAAAGACGTTTTTTTTTTAATTTTGGTAATGGAATATCTTATTCATCATGCAGTGGAACACAAAAAGAATGTACAATCAGAATACTTTTTCTTTAAAGTAGCCGACCGCCTGAACAGGGACTTGAACCCTGGACCCTCAGATTAAAAGTCTGATGCTCTACCGACTGAGCTATCCAGGCTCTGCAACACTGCAACTAAAAATCAGCTAAAAATGATGTGGACGCACACCAACCTACACTTTAATTCTTAATATGGTTACATATATTAGCAATCAAATATGTAGAGTTTAATAATTAATTGATATTTCAAGCATTTGAAATTTCAGCAGCACACGTAATCTATTTTAAATCCTGAAATTCGTTCTATCTCATTTTCGGCTGACTTAGAAATCATGTCTCTAAATTGACATTGTGAAATTAGTAAAAGGCCAAATACTATTACTAGGTACTAAATTACATGTCCGGCAGTATAACTGGAAATTTACTCTTGGGCATAGATTATGCAACATTTTCAAAGCAAACAGTGTCTGTTTAAATAGACTTTCTTTCACTGCCGTTTTGGTAAATGTCTCTGGTTATGCAGAAGCAGGCATTGTTTGTTACTGTTTCAATTAGTTATAAGATAAAGGAGGGATAAAACTGACCCAGCTAGTATTCCAACCCAAAGACTTTGAATGCTTTCTCTACATTCGCCTAGAACCCCAAGCCGCTATCCATTGCACCAGAGATCCAACCTGATTCAACAAGGTGAACAGAAATTCTCAAATAAAAAGATGAGCTATCAGCGGTTGACCAACTTTATAAATTGATTTGGAAACTATAAGCAGGGTTCCATTTTGAACATTGAATTGGGGAAAAGATAATCAACATCTCAAACGACATGATACCGTTGCGGTAAGTCTTCTTAACTCTTGTCAAATGGTACACGACCGATGGGTATTTAATGGCTCCATTAAGAGTAACTTGCAATTACTCTAATGGGACTACTCGTTCATTGGATCCTGAAAAGAGCATGTCATTAGAGTACATTTTCTTTAAACAAACCGCCTGAACAGGGACTTGAACCCTGGACCCTCAGATTAAAAGTCTGATGCTCTACCGACTGAGCTATCCAGGCTCTGATACAGCAAACCTCAAAATCACCTAATCAAAATTTGGCAGTGTCCCAACTAACGCTATGTTTCTTAAGATGGTTACCTGAAGAAGGTACCAAATACACTAGAATATAATAATGAATTGATATTTCAAGCATTTGAAATTTCTTCAGTAAATGTAACCTTATTTTTAGTCCTGAAGTTGCTACTATCTCATTTTTTTGCTGACGTCAAATTCATATGTGTTTATTGACATGGTAAAATTAAGGAAGGGCCCAAAATCTTACTTCCGAGTAAATTATATTTTCATCAGTACAGCTGACAATTTCCTCTTCTGCATAGATTACCCAAATTGAACGGTGTCTCTTTAAAATAGACTTCCTTTTACTGACCTTTTTTAGCAAATGATTTTGGTGAAGCAGAAGCATGCATGCATCGCTTATAACTTCTTTAAATAGTTATGAAATAAACAGGGATAAAACTGACTCTGGTGGGATTCGAACCCACAGCCTTTGAATACCTTCTTGACATTCACCTAGAAGTCCAATGCGCTATCCATTGCGCCACAGAGCCAATCTGCTTGAATGAGGTGCACAGATATTCAGAAATGAAATAATGAGCTTTGAGCTGTTGATCAACTTTATAAAGTTCATTGGATACTATAACCATGGCTATATTTTGAATATTGAATTGGGTAAAAGTTATTCACCGTGTCAAACTACATGATACAGTTGGTAAGTCTGCATACAACTTAAGTTTAGTGTATCGTCATCTGATATATGAGACAGATGGGTTTTTCACTTCTCCATGAAAGACGTTTTTTTTTAATTTTGGTAATGGAATATCTTATTCATCATGCAGTGGAACACAAAAAGAATGTACAATCAGAATACTTTTTCTTTAAAGTAGCCGACCGCCTGAACAGGGACTTGAACCCTGGACCCTCAGATTAAAAGTCTGATGCTCTACCGACTGAGCTATCCAGGCTCTGCAACACTGCAACAAAAAATCAGCTAAAAATGATGTGGACGCACACCAACCTACACTTTAATTCTTAATATGGTTACATATATTAGCAATCAAATATGTAGAGTTTAATAATTAATTGATATTTCAAGCATTTGAAATTTCAGCAGCACACGTAATCTATTTTAAATCCTGAAATTCGTTCTATCTCATTTTCAGCTGACTTAGAAATCATGTCTCTAAATTGACATTGTGAAATTAGTAAAAGGCCAAATACTATTACTAGGTACTAAATTACATGTCCGGCAGTATAACTGGAAATTTACTCTTCGGCATAGATTATGCAACATTTTCAAAGCAAACAGTGTCTGTTTAAATAGACTTTCTTTCACTGCCGTTTTGGTAAATGTCTCTGGTTATGCAGAAGCAGGCATTGTTTGTTACTGTTTCAATTAGTTATAAGATAAAGGAGGGATAAAACTGACCCAGCTAGTATTCCAACCCAAAGACTTTGAATGCTTTCTCTACATTCGCCTAGAACCCCAAGCCGCTATCCATTGCACCAGAGATCCAACCTGATTCAACAAGGTGAACAGAAATTCTCAAATAAAAAGATGAGCTATCAGCGGTTGACCAACTTTATAAAGTGATTTGGAAACTATAAGCAGGGTTCCATTTTGAACATTGAATTGGGGAAAAGATAATCAACATCTCAAACGACATGATACCGTTGCGGTAAGTCTTCTTAACTCTTGTCAAATGGTACACGACCGATGGGTATTTAATGGCTCCATTAAGAGTAACTTGCAATTACTCTAATGGGACTACTCGTTCATTGGATCCTGAAAAGAGCATGTCATTAGAGTACATTTTCTTTAAACAAACCGCCTGAACAGGGACTTGAACCCTGGACCCTCAGATTAAAAGTCTGATGCTCTACCGACTGAGCTATCCAGGCTCTGATACAGCAAACCTCAAAATCACCTAATCAAAATTTGGCAGTGTCCCAACTAACGCTATGTTTCTTAAGATGGTTACCTGAAGAAGGTACCAAATACACTAGAATATAATAATGAATTGATATTTCAAGCATTTGAAATTTCTTCAGTAAATGTAACCTTATTTTTAGTCCTGAAGTTGCTACTATCTCATTTTTTTGCTGACGTCAAATTCATATGTGTTTATTGACATGGTAAAATTAAGGAAGGGCCCAAAATCTTACTTCCGAGTAAATTATATTTTCATCAGTACAGCTGACAATTTCCTCTTCTGCATAGATTACCCAAATTGAACGGTGTCTCTTTAAAATAGACTTCCTTTTACTGACCTTTTTTAGCAAATGATTTTGGTGAAGCAGAAGCATGCATGCATCGCTTATAACTTCTTTAAATAGTTATGAAATAAACAGGGATAAAACTGACTCTGGTGGGATTCGAACCCACAGCCTTTGAATACCTTCTTGACATTCACCTAGAAGTCCAATGCACTATCCATTGCGCCACAGAGCCAATCTGCTTGAATGAGGTGCACAGATATTCAGAAATGAAATAATGAGCTTTGAGCTGTTGATCAACTTTATAAAGTTCATTGGATACTATAACCATGGCTATATTTTGAATATTGAATTGGGTAAAAGTTATTCACCGTGTCAAACTACATGATACAGTTGGTAAGTCTGCATACAACTTAAGTTTAGTGTATCGTCATCTGATATATGAGACAGATGGGTTTTTCACTTCTCCATGAAAGACGTTTTTTTTTTAATTTTGGTAATGGAATATCTTATTCATCATGCAGTGGAACACAAAAAGAATGTACAATCAGAATACTTTTTCTTTAAAGTAGCCAACCGCCTGAACAGGGACTTGAACCCTGGACCCTCAGATTAAAAGTCTGATGCTCTACCGACTGAGCTATCCAGGCTCTGCAACACTGCAACTAAAAATCAGCTAAAAATGATGTGGACGCACACCAACCTACACTTTAATTCTTAATATGGTTACATATATTAGCAATCAAATATGTAGAGTTTAATAATTAATTGATATTTCAAGCATTTGAAATTTCAGCAGCACACGTAATCTATTTTAAATCCTGAAATTCGTTCTATCTCATTTTCGGCTGACTTAGAAATCATGTCTCTAAATTGACATTGTGAAATTAGTAAAAGGCCAAATACTATTACTAGGTACTAAATTACATGTCCAGCAGTATAACTGGAAATTTACTCTTGGGCATAGATTATGCAACATTTTCAAAGCAAACAGTGTCTGTTTAAATAGACTTTCTTTCACTGCCGTTTTGGTAAATGTCTCTGGTTATGCAGAAGCAGGCATTGTTTGTTACTGTTTCAATTAGTTATAAGATAAAGGAGGGATAAAACTGACCCAGCTAGTATTCCAACCCAAAGACTTTGAATGCTTTCTCTACATTAGCCTAGAACCCCAAGCCGCTATCCATTGCACCAGAGATCCAACCTGATTCAACAAGGTGAACAGAAATTCTCAAATAAAAAGATGAGCTATCAGCGGTTGACCAACTTTATAAATTGATTTGGAAACTATAAGCAGGGTTCCATTTTGAACATTGAATTGGGGAAAAGATAATCAACATCTCAAACGACATGATACCGTTGCGGTAAGTCTTCTTAACTCTTGTCAAATGGTACACGACCGATGGGTATTTAATGGCTCCATTAAGAGTAACTTGCAATTACTCTAATGGGACTACTCGTTCATTGGATCCTGAAAAGAGCATGTCATTAGAGTACATTTTCTTTAAACAAACAGCCTGAACAGGGACTTGAACCCTGGACCCTCAGATTAAAAGTCTGATGCTCTACCGACTGAGCTATCCAGGCTCTGATACAGCAAACCTCAAAATCACCTAATCAAAATTTGGCAGTGTCTCAACTAACGCTATGTTTCTTAAGATGGTTACCTGAAGAAGGTACCAAATACACTAGAATATAATAATGAATTGATATTTCAAGCATTTGAAATTTCTTCAGTAAATGTAACCTTATTTTTAGTCCTGAAGTTGCTACTATCTCATTTTTTTGCTGACGTCAAATTCATATGTGTTTATTGACATGGTAAAATTAAGGAAGGGCCCAAAATCTTACTTCCGAGTAAATTATATTTTCATCAGTACAGCTGACAATTTCCTCTTCTGCATAGATTACCCAAATTGAACGGTGTCTCTTTAAAATAGACTTCCTTTTACTGACCTTTTTTAGCAAATGATTTTGGTGAAGCAGAAGCATGCATGCATCGCTTATAACTTCTTTAAATAGTTATGAAATAAACAGGGATAAAACTGACTCTGGTGGGATTCGAACCCACAGCCTTTGAATACCTTCTTGACATTCACCTAGAAGTCCAATGCGCTATCCATTGCGCCACAGAGCCAATCTGCTTGAATGAGGTGCACAGATATTCAGAAATGAAATAATGAGCTTTGAGCTGTTGATCAACTTTATAAAGTTCATTGGATACTATAACCATGGCTATATTTTGAATATTGAATTGGGTAAAAGTTATTCACCGTGTCAAACTACATGATACAGTTGGTAAGTCTGCATACAACTTAAGTTTAGTGTATCGTCATCTGATATATGAGACAGATGGGTTTTTCACTTCTCCATGAAAGACGTTTTTTTTTAATTTTGGTAATGGAATATCTTATTCATCATGCAGTGGAACACAAAAAGAATGTACAATCAGAATACTTTTTCTTTAAAGTAGCCGACCGCCTGAACAGGGACTTGAACCCTGGACCCTCAGATTAAAAGTCTGATGCTCTACCGACTGAGCTATCCAGGCTCTGCAACACTGCAACTAAAAATCAGCTAAAAATGATGTGGACGCACACCAACCTACACTTTAATTCTTAATATGGTTACATATATTAGCAATCAAATATGTAGAGTTTAATAATTAATTGATATTTCAAGCATTTGAAATTTCAGCAGCACACGTAATCTATTTTAAATCCTGAAATTCGTTCTATCTCATTTTCAGCTGACTTAGAAATCATGTCTCTAAATTGACATTGTGAAATTAGTAAAAGGCCAAATACTATTACTAGGTACTAAATTACATGTCCGGCAGTATAACTGGAAATTTACTCTTCGGCATAGATTATGCAACATTTTCAAAGCAAACAGTGTCTGTTTAAATAGACTTTCTTTCACTGCCGTTTTGGTAAATGTCTCTGGTTATGCAGAAGCAGGCATTGTTTGTTACTGTTTCAATTAGTTATAAGATAAAGGAGGGATAAAACTGACCCAGCTAGTATTCCAACCCAAAGACTTTGAATGCTTTCTCTACATTCGCCTAGAACCCCAAGCCGCTATCCATTGCACCAGAGATCCAACCTGATTCAACAAGGTGAACAGAAATTCTCAAATAAAAAGATGAGCTATCAGCGGTTGACCAACTTTATAAAGTGATTTGGAAACTATAAGCAGGGTTCCATTTTGAACATTGAATTGGGGAAAAGATAATCAACATCTCAAACGACATGATACCGTTGCGGTAAGTCTTCTTAACTCTTGTCAAATGGTACACGACCGATGGGTATTTAATGGCTCCATTAAGAGTAACTTGCAATTACTCTAATGGGACTACTCGTTCATTGGATCCTGAAAAGAGCATGTCATTAGAGTACATTTTCTTTAAACAAACCGCCTGAACAGGGACTTGAACCCTGGACCCTCAGATTAAAAGTCTGATGCTCTACCGACTGAGCTATCCAGGCTCTGATACAGCAAACCTCAAAATCACCTAATCAAAATTTGGCAGTGTCCCAACTAACGCTATGTTTCTTAAGATGGTTACCTGAAGAAGGTACCAAATACACTAGAATATAATAATGAATTGATATTTCAAGCATTTGAAATTTCTTCAGTAAATGTAACCTTATTTTTAGTCCTGAAGTTGCTACTATCTCATTTTTTTGCTGACGTCAAATTCATATGTGTTTATTGACATGGTAAAATTAAGGAAGGGCCCAAAATCTTACTTCCGAGTAAATTATATTTTCATCAGTACAGCTGACAATTTCCTCTTCTGCATAGATTACCCAAATTGAACGGTGTCTCTTTAAAATAGACTTCCTTTTACTGACCTTTTTTAGCAAATGATTTTGGTGAAGCAGAAGCATGCATGCATCGCTTATAACTTCTTTAAATAGTTATGAAATAAACAGGGATAAAACTGACTCTGGTGGGATTCGAACCCACAGCCTTTGAATACCTTCTTGACATTCACCTAGAAGTCCAATGCGCTATCCATTGCGCCACAGAGCCAATCTGCTTGAATGAGGTGCACAGATATTCAGAAATGAAATAATGAGCTTTGAGCTGTTGATCAACTTTATAAAGTTCATTGGATACTATAACCATGGCTATATTTTGAATATTGAATTGGGTAAAAGTTATTCACCGTGTCAAACTACATGATACAGTTGGTAAGTCTGCATACAACTTAAGTTTAGTGTATCGTCATCTGATATATGAGACAGATGGGTTTTTCACTTCTCCATGAAAGACGTTTTTTTTTAATTTTGGTAATGGAATATCTTATTCATCATGCAGTGGAACACAAAAAGAATGTACAATCAGAATACTTTTTCTTTAAAGTAGCCGACCGCCTGAACAGGGACTTGAACCCTGGACCCTCAGATTAAAAGTCTGATGCTCTACCGACTGAGCTATCCAGGCTCTGCAACACTGCAACTAAAAATCAGCTAAAAATGATGTGGACGCACACCAACCTACACTTTAATTCTTAATATGGTTACATATATTAGCAATCAAATATGTAGAGTTTAATAATTAATTGATATTTCAAGCATTTGAAATTTCAGCAGCACACGTAATCTATTTTAAATCCTGAAATTCGTTCTATCTCATTTTCAGCTGACTTAGAAATCATGTCTCTAAATTGACATTGTGAAATTAGTAAAAGGCCAAATACTATTACTAGGTACTAAATTACATGTCCGGCAGTATAACTGGAAATTTACTCTTCGGCATAGATTATGCAACATTTTCAAAGCAAACAGTGTCTGTTTAAATAGACTTTCTTTCACTGCCGTTTTGGTAAATGTCTCTGGTTATGCAGAAGCAGGCATTGTTTGTTACTGTTTCAATTAGTTATAAGATAAAGGAGGGATAAAACTGACCCAGCTAGTATTCCAACCCAAAGACTTTGAATGCTTTCTCTACATTCGCCTAGAACCCCAAGCCGCTATCCATTGCACCAGAGATCCAACCTGATTCAACAAGGTGAACAGAAATTCTCAAATAAAAAGATGAGCTATCAGCGGTTGACCAACTTTATAAAGTGATTTGGAAACTATAAGCAGGGTTCCATTTTGAACATTGAATTGGGGAAAAGATAATCAACATCTCAAACGACATGATACCGTTGCGGTAAGTCTTCTTAACTCTTGTCAAATGGTACACGACCGATGGGTATTTAATGGCTCCATTAAGAGTAACTTGCAATTACTCTAATGGGACTACTCGTTCATTGGATCCTGAAAAGAGCATGTCATTAGAGTACATTTTCTTTAAACAAACCGCCTGAACAGGGACTTGAACCCTGGACCCTCAGATTAAAAGTCTGATGCTCTACCGACTGAGCTATCCAGGCTCTGATACAGCAAACCTCAAAATCACCTAATCAAAATTTGGCAGTGTCCCAACTAACGCTATGTTTCTTAAGATGGTTACCTGAAGAAGGTACCAAATACACTAGAATATAATAATGAATTGATATTTCAAGCATTTGAAATTTCTTCAGTAAATGTAACCTTATTTTTAGTCCTGAAGTTGCTACTATCTCATTTTTTTGCTGACGTCAAATTCATATGTGTTTATTGACATGGTAAAATTAAGGAAGGGCCCAAAATCTTACTTCCGAGTAAATTATATTTTCATCAGTACAGCTGACAATTTCCTCTTCTGCATAGATTACCCAAATTGAACGGTGTCTCTTTAAAATAGACTTCCTTTTACTGACCTTTTTTAGCAAATGATTTTGGTGAAGCAGAAGCATGCATGCATCGCTTATAACTTCTTTAAATAGTTATGAAATAAACAGGGATAAAACTGACTCTGGTGGGATTCGAACCCACAGCCTTTGAATACCTTCTTGACATTCACCTAGAAGTCCAATGCGCTATCCATTGCGCCACAGAGCCAATCTGCTTGAATGAGGTGCACAGATATTCAGAAATGAAATAATGAGCTTTGAGCTGTTGATCAACTTTATAAAGTTCATTGGATACTATAACCATGGCTATATTTTGAATATTGAATTGGGTAAAAGTTATTCACCGTGTCAAACTACATGATACAGTTGGTAAGTCTGCATACAACTTAAGTTTAGTGTATCGTCATCTGATATATGAGACAGATGGGTTTTTCACTTCTCCATGAAAGACGTTTTTTTTTAATTTTGGTAATGGAATATCTTATTCATCATGCAGTGGAACACAAAAAGAATGTACAATCAGAATACTTTTTCTTTAAAGTAGCCGACCGCCTGAACAGGGACTTGAACCCTGGACCCTCAGATTAAAAGTCTGATGCTCTACCGACTGAGCTATCCAGGCTCTGCAACACTGCAACTAAAAATCAGCTAAAAATGATGTGGACGCACACCAACCTACACTTTAATTCTTAATATGGTTACATATATTAGCAATCAAATATGTAGAGTTTAATAATTAATTGATATTTCAAGCATTTGAAATTTCAGCAGCACACGTAATCTATTTTAAATCCTGAAATTCGTTCTATCTCATTTTCGGCTGACTTAGAAATCATGTCTCTAAATTGACATTGTGAAATTAGTAAAAGGCCAAATACTATTACTAGGTACTAAATTACATGTCCGGCAGTATAACTGGAAATGTACTCTTCGGCATAGATTATGCAACATTTTCAAAGCAAACAGTGTCTGTTTAAATAGACTTTCTTTCACTGCCGTTTTGGTAAATGTCTCTGGTTATGCAGAAGCAGGCATTGTTTGTTACTGTTTCAATTAGTTATAAGATAAAGGAGGGATAAAACTGACCCAGCTAGTATTCCAACCCAAAGACTTTGAATGCTTTCTCTACATTCGCCTAGAACCCCAAGCCGCTATCCATTGCACCAGAGATCCAACCTGATTCAACAAGGTGAACAGAAATTCTCAAATAAAAAGATGAGCTATCAGCGGTTGACCAACTTTATAAAGTGATTTGGAAACTATAAGCAGGGTTCCATTTTGAACATTGAATTGGGGAAAAGATAATCAACATCTCAAACGACATGATACCGTTGCGGTAAGTCTCCTTAACTCTTGTCAAATGGTACACGACCGATGGGTATTTAATGGCTCCATTAAGAGTAACTTGCAATTACTCTAATGGGACTACTCGTTCATTGGATCCTGAAAAGAGCATGTCATTAGAGTACATTTTCTTTAAACAAACCGCCTGAACAGGGACTTGAACCCTGGACCCTCAGATTAAAAGTCTGATGCTCTACCGACTGAGCTATCCAGGCTCTGATACAGCAAACCTCAAAATCACCTAATCAAAATTTGGCAGTGTCCCAACTAACGCTATGTTTCTTAAGATGGTTACCTGGAGAAGGTACCAAATACACTAGAATATAATAATGAATTGATAATTCAAGCATTTGAAATTTCTTCAGTAAATGTAACCTTATTTTTAGTCCTGAAGTTGCTACTATCTCATTTTTTTGCTGACGTCAAATTCATATGTGTTTATTGACATGGTAAAATTAAGGAAGGGCCCAAAATCTTACTTCCGAGTAAATTATATTTTCATCAGTACAGCTGACAATTTCCTCTTCTGCATAGATTACCCAAATTGAACGGTGTCTCTTTAAAATAGACTTCCTTTTACTGACCTTTTTTAGCAAATGATTTTGGTGAAGCAGAAGCATGCATGCATCGCTTATAACTTCTTTAAATAGTTATGAAATAAACAGGGATAAAACTGACTCTGGTGGGATTCGAACCCACAGCCTTTGAATACCTTCTTGACATTCACCTAGAAGTCCAATGCGCTATCCATTGCGCCACAGAGCCAATCTGCTTGAATGAGGTGCACAGATATTCAGAAATGAAATAATGAGCTTTGAGCTGTTGATCAACTTTATAAAGTTCATTGGATACTATAACCATGGCTATATTTTGAATATTGAATTGGGTAAAAGTTATTCACCGTGTCAAACTACATGATACAGTTGGTAAGTCTGCATACAACTTAAGTTTAGTGTATCGTCATCTGATATATGAGACAGATGGGTTTTTCACTTCTCCATGAAAGACGTTTTTTTTTTAATTTTGGTAATGGAATATCTTATTCATCATGCAGTGGAACACAAAAAGAATGTACAATCAGAATACTTTTTCTTTAAAGTAGCCGACCGCCTGAACAGGGACTTGAACCCTGGACCCTCAGATTAAAAGTCTGATGCTCTACCGACTGAGCTATCCAGGCTCTGCAACACTGCAACTAAAAATCAGCTAAAAATGATGTGGACGCACACCAACCTACACTTTAATTCTTAATATGGTTACATATATTAGCAATCAAATATGTAGAGTTTAATAATTAATTGATATTTCAAGCATTTGAAATTTCAGCAGCACACGTAATCTATTTTAAATCCTGAAATTCGTTCTATCTCATTTTCGGCTGACTTAGAAATCATGTCTCTAAATTGACATTGTGAAATTAGTAAAAGGCCAAATACTATTACTAGGTACTAAATTACATGTCCAGCAGTATAACTGGAAATTTACTCTTGGGCATAGATTATGCAACATTTTCAAAGCAAACAGTGTCTGTTTAAATAGACTTTCTTTCACTGCCGTTTTGGTAAATGTCTCTGGTTATGCAGAAGCAGGCATTGTTTGTTACTGTTTCAATTAGTTATAAGATAAAGGAGGGATAAAACTGACCCAGCTAGTATTCCAACCCAAAGACTTTGAATGCTTTCTCTACATTAGCCTAGAACCCCAAGCCGCTATCCATTGCACCAGAGATCCAACCTGATTCAACAAGGTGAACAGAAATTCTCAAATAAAAAGATGAGCTATCAGCGGTTGACCAACTTTATAAATTGATTTGGAAACTATAAGCAGGGTTCCATTTTGAACATTGAATTGGGGAAAAGATAATCAACATCTCAAACGACATGATACCATTGCGGTAAGTCTTCTTAACTCTTGTCAAATGGTACACGACCGATGGGTATTTAATGGCTCCATTAAGAGTAACTTGCAATTACTCTAATGGGACTACTCGTTCATTGGATCCTGAAAAGAGCATGTCATTAGAGTACATTTTCTTTAAACAAACCGCCTGAACAGGGACTTGAACCCTGGACCCTCAGATTAAAAGTCTGATGCTCTACCGACTGAGCTATCCAGGCTCTGATACAGCAAACCTCAAAATCACCTAATCAAAATTTGGCAGTGTCCCAACTAACGCTATGTTTCTTAAGATGGTTACCTGAAGAAGGTACCAAATACACTAGAATATAATAATGAATTGATATTTCAAGCATTTGAAATTTCTTCAGTAAATGTAACCTTATTTTTAGTCCTGAAGTTGCTACTATCTCATTTTTTTGCTGACGTCAAATTCATATGTGTTTATTGACATGGTAAAATTAAGGAAGGGCCCAAAATCTTACTTCCGAGTAAATTATATTTTCATCAGTACAGCTGACAATTTCCTCTTCTGCATAGATTACCCAAATTGAACGGTGTCTCTTTAAAATAGACTTCCTTTTACTGACCTTTTTTAGCAAATGATTTTGGTGAAGCAGAAGCATGCATGCATCGCTTATAACTTCTTTAAATAGTTATGAAATAAACAGGGATAAAACTGACTCTGGTGGGATTCGAACCCACAGCCTTTGAATACCTTCTTGACATTCACCTAGAAGTCCAATGCGCTATCCATTGCGCCACAGAGCCAATCTGCTTGAATGAGGTGCACAGATATTCAGAAATGAAATAATGAGCTTTGAGCTGTTGATCAACTTTATAAAGTTCATTGGATACTATAACCATGGCTATATTTTGAATATTGAATTGGGTAAAAGTTATTCACCGTGTCAAACTACATGATACAGTTGGTAAGTCTGCATACAACTTAAGTTTAGTGTATCGTCATCTGATATATGAGACAGATGGGTTTTTCACTTCTCCATGAAAGACGTTTTTTTTTAAATTTTGGTAATGGAATATCTTATTCATCATGCAGTGGAACACAAAAAGAATGTACAATCAGAATACATTTTCTTTAAAGTAGCCGACCGCCTGAACAGGGACTTGAACCCTGGACCCTCAGATTAAAAGTCTGATGCTCTACCGACTGAGCTATCCAGGCTCTGCAACACTGCAACTAAAAATCAGCTAAAAATGATGTGGACGCACACCAACCTACACTTTAATTCTTAATATGGTTACATATATTAGCAATCAAATATGTAGAGTTTAATAATTAATTGATATTTCAAGCATTTGAAATTTCAGCAGCACACGTAATCTATTTTAAATCCTGAAATTCGTTCTATCTCATTTTCGGCTGACTTAGAAATCATGTCTCTAAATTGACATTGTGAAATTAGTAAAAGGCCAAATACTATTACTAGGTACTAAATTACATGTCCGGCAGTATAACTGGAAATTTACTCTTCGGCATAGATTATGCAACATTTTCAAAGCAAACAGTGTCTGTTTAAATAGACTTTCTTTCACTGCCGTTTTGGTAAATGTCTCTGGTTATGCAGAAGCAGGCATTGTTTGTTACTGTTTCAATTAGTTATAAGATAAAGGAGGGATAAAACTGACCCAGCTAGTATTCCAACCCAAAGACTTTGAATGCTTTCTCTACATTCGCCTAGAACCCCAAGCCGCTATCCATTGCACCAGAGATCCAACCTGATTCAACAAGGTGAACAGAAATTCTCAAATAAAAAGATGAGCTATCAGCGGTTGACCAACTTTATAAAGTGATTTGGAAACTATAAGCAGGGTTCCATTTTGAACATTGAATTGGGGAAAAGATAATCAACATCTCAAACGACATGATACCGTTGCGGTAAGTCTTCTTAACTCTTGTCAAATGGTACACGACCGATGGGTATTTAATGGCTCCATTAAGAGTAACTTGCAATTACTCTAATGGGACTACTCGTTCATTGGATCCTGAAAAGAGCATGTCATTAGAGTACATTTTCTTTAAACAAACCGCCTGAACAGGGACTTGAACCCTGGACCCTCAGATTAAAAGTCTGATGCTCTACCGACTGAGCTATCCAGGCTCTGATACAGCAAACCTCAAAATCACCTAATCAAAATTTGGCAGTGTCCCAACTAACGCTATGTTTCTTAAGATGGTTACCTGGAGAAGGTACCAAATACACTAGAATATAATAATGAATTGATATTTCAAGCATTTGAAATTTCTTCAGTAAATGTAACCTTATTTTTAGTCCTGAAGTTGCTACTATCTCATTTTTTTGCTGACGTCAAATTCATATGTGTTTATTGACATGGTAAAATTAAGGAAGGGCCCAAAATCTTACTTCCGAGTAAATTATATTTTCATCAGTACAGCTGACAATTTCCTCTTCTGCATAGATTACCCAAATTGAACGGTGTCTCTTTAAAATAGACTTCCTTTTACTGACCTTTTTTAGCAAATGATTTTGGTGAAGCAGAAGCATGCATGCATCGCTTATAACTTCTTTAAATAGTTATGAAATAAACAGGGATAAAACTGACTCTGGTGGGATTCGAACCCACAGCTTTTGAATACCTTCTTGACATTCACCTAGAAGTCCAATGCGCTATCCATTGCGCCACAGAGCCAATCTGCTTGAATGAGGTGCACAGATATTCAGAAATGAAATAATGAGCTTTGAGCTGTTGATCAACTTTATAAAGTTCATTGGATACTATAACCATGGCTATATTTTGAATATTGAATTGGGTAAAAGTTATTCACCGTGTCAAACTACATGATACAGTTGGTAAGTCTGCATACAACTTAAGTTTAGTGTATCGTCATCTGATATATGAGACAGATGGGTTTTTCACTTCTCCATGAAAGACGTTTTTTTTTTAATTTTGGTAATGGAATATCTTATTCATCATGCAGTGGAACACAAAAAGAATGTACAATCAGAATACTTTTTCTTTAAAGTAGCCGACCGCCTGAACAGGGACTTGAACCCTGGACCCTTAGATTAAAAGTCTGATGCTCTACCGACTGAGCTATCCAGGCTCTGCAACACTGCAACTAAAAATCAGCTAAAAATGATGTGGACGCACACCAACCTACACTTTAATTCTTAATATGGTTACATATATTAGCAATCAAATATGTAGAGTTTAATAATTAATTGATATTTCAAGCATTTGAAATTTCAGCAGCACACGTAATCTATTTTAAATCCTGAAATTCGTTCTATCTCATTTTCGGCTGACTTAGAAATCATGTCTCTAAATTGACATTGTGAAATTAGTAAAAGGCCAAATACTATTACTAGGTACTAAATTACATGTCCAGCAGTATAACTGGAAATTTACTCTTGGGCATAGATTATGCAACATTTTCAAAGCAAACAGTGTCTGTTTAAATAGACTTTCTTTCACTGCCGTTTTGGTAAATGTCTCTGGTTATGCAGAAGCAGGCATTGTTTGTTACTGTTTCAATTAGTTATAAGATAAAGGAGGGATAAAACTGACCCAGCTAGTATTCCAACCCAAAGACTTTGAATGCTTTCTCTACATTAGCCTAGAACCCCAAGCCGCTATCCATTGCACCAGAGATCCAACCTGATTCAACAAGGTGAACAGAAATTCTCAAATAAAAAGATGAGCTATCAGCGGTTGACCAACTTTATAAATTGATTTGGAAACTATAAGCAGGGTTCCATTTTGAACATTGAATTGGGGAAAAGATAATCAACATCTCAAACGACATGATACCATTGCGGTAAGTCTTCTTAACTCTTGTCAAATGGTACTCGACCGATGGGTATTTAATGGCTCCATTAAGAGTAACTTGCAATTACTCTAATGGGACTACTCGTTCATTGGATCCTGAAAAGAGCATGTCATTAGAGTACATTTTCTTTAAACAAACCGCCTGAACAGGGACTTGAACCCTGGACCCTCAGATTAAAAGTCTGATGCTCTACCGACTGAGCTATCCAGGCTCTGATACAGCAAACCTCAAAATCACCTAATCAAAATTTGGCAGTGTCCCAACTAACGCTATGTTTCTTAAGATGGTTACCTGAAGAAGGTACCAAATACACTAGAATATAATAATGAATTGATATTTCAAGCATTTGAAATTTCTTCAGTAAATGTAACCTTATTTTTAGTCCTGAAGTTGCTACTATCTCATTTTTTTGCTGACGTCAAATTCATATGTGTTTATTGACATGGTAAAATTAAGGAAGGGCCCAAAATCTTACTTCCGAGTAAATTATATTTTCATCAGTACAGCTGACAATTTCCTCTTCTGCATAGATTACCCAAATTGAACGGTGTCTCTTTAAAATAGACTTCCTTTTACTGACCTTTTTTAGCAAATGATTTTGGTGAAGCAGAAGCATGCATGCATCGCTTATAACTTCTTTAAATAGTTATGAAATAAACAGGGATAAAACTGACTCTGGTGGGATTCGAACCCACAGCCTTTGAATACCTTCTTGACATTCACCTAGAAGTCCAATGCGCTATCCATTGCGCCACAGAGCCAATCTGCTTGAATGAGGTGCACAGATATTCAGAAATGAAATAATGAGCTTTGAGCTGTTGATCAACTTTATAAAGTTCATTGGATACTATAACCATGGCTATATTTTGAATATTGAATTGGGTAAAAGTTATTCACCGTGTCAAACTACATGATACAGTTGGTAAGTCTGCATACAACTTAAGTTTAGTGTATCGTCATCTGATATATGAGACAGATGGGTTTTTCACTTCTCCATGAAAGACGTTTTTTTTTTAATTTTGGTAATGGAATATCTTATTCATCATGCAGTGGAACACAAAAAGAATGTACAATCAGAATACTTTTTCTTTAAAGTAGCCGACCGCCTGAACAGGGACTTGAACCCTGGACCCTCAGATTAAAAGTCTGATGCTCTACCGACTGAGCTATCCAGGCTCTGCAACACTGCAACTAAAAATCAGCTAAAAATGATGTGGACGCACACCAACCTACACTTTAATTCTTAATATGGTTACATATATTAGCAATCAAATATGTAGAGTTTAATAATTAATTGATATTTCAAGCATTTGAAATTTCAGCAGCACACGTAATCTATTTTAAATCCTGAAATTCGTTCTATCTCATTTTCGGCTGACTTAGAAATCATGTCTCTAAATTGACATTGTGAAATTAGTAAAAGGCCAAATACTATTACTAGGTACTAAATTACATGTCCAGCAGTATAACTGGAAATTTACTCTTGGGCATAGATTATGCAACATTTTCAAAGCAAACAGTGTCTGTTTAAATAGACTTTCTTTCACTGCCGTTTTGGTAAATGTCTCTGGTTATGCAGAAGCAGGCATTGTTTGTTACTGTTTCAATTAGTTATAAGATAAAGGAGGGATAAAACTGACCCAGCTAGTATTCCAACCCAAAGACTTTGAATGCTTTCTCTACATTAGCCTAGAACCCCAAGCCGCTATCCATTGCACCAGAGATCCAACCTGATTCAACAAGGTGAACAGAAATTCTCAAATAAAAAGATGAGCTATCAGCGGTTGACCAACTTTATAAATTGATTTGGAAACTATAAGCAGGGTTCCATTTTGAACATTGAATTGGGGAAAAGATAATCAACATCTCAAACGACATGATACCGTTGCGGTAAGTCTTCTTAACTCTTGTCAAATGGTACACGACCGATGGGTATTTAATGGCTCCATTAAGAGTAACTTGCAATTACTCTAATGGGACTACTCGTTCATTGGATCCTGAAAAGAGAATGTCATTAGAGTACATTTTCTTTAAACAAACCGCCTGAACAGGGACTTGAACCCTGGACCCTCAGATTAAAAGTCTGATGCTCTACCGACTGAGCTATCCAGGCTCTGATACAGCAAACCTCAAAATCACCTAATCAAAATTTGGCAGTGTCCCAACTAACGCTATGTTTCTTAAGATGGTTACCTGAAGAAGGTACCAAATACACTAGAATATAATAATGAATTGATATTTCAAGCATTTGAAATTTCTTCAGTAAATGTAACCTTATTTTTAGTCCTGAAGTTGCTACTATCTCATTTTTTTGCTGACGTCAAATTCATATGTGTTTATTGACATGGTAAAATTAAGGAAGGGCCCAAAATCTTACTTCCGAGTAAATTATATTTTCATCAGTACAGCTGACAATTTCCTCTTCTGCATAGATTACCCAAATTGAACGGTGTCTCTTTAAAATAGACTTCCTTTTACTGACCTTTTTTAGCAAATGATTTTGGTGAAGCAGAAGCATGCATGCATCGCTTATAACTTCTTTAAATAGTTATGAAATAAACAGGGATAAAACTGACTCTGGTGGGATTCGAACCCACAGCCTTTGAATACCTTCTTGACATTCACCTAGAAGTCCAATGCGCTATCCATTGCGCCACAGAGCCAATCTGCTTGAATGAGGTGCACAGATATTCAGAAATGAAATAATGAGCTTTGAGCTGTTGATCAACTTTATAAAGTTCATTGGATACTATAACCATGGCTATATTTTGAATATTGAATTGGGTAAAAGTTATTCACCGTGTCAAACTACATGATACAGTTGGTAAGTCTGCATACAACTTAAGTTTAGTGTATCGTCATCTGATATATGAGACAGATGGGTTTTTCACTTCTCCATGAAAGACGTTTTTTTTTAAATTTTGGTAATGGAATATCTTATTCATCATGCAGTGGAACACAAAAAGAATGTACAATCAGAATACATTTTCTTTAAAGTAGCCGACCGCCTGAACAGGGACTTGAACCCTGGACCCTCAGATTAAAAGTCTGATGCTCTACCGACTGAGCTATCCAGGCTCTGCAACACTGCAACTAAAAATCAGCTAAAAATGATGTGGACGCACACCAACCTACACTTTAATTCTTAATATGGTTACATATATTAGCAATCAAATATGTAGAGTTTAATAATTAATTGATATTTCAAGCATTTGAAATTTCAGCAGCACACGTAATCTATTTTAAATCCTGAAATTCGTTCTATCTCATTTTCGGCTGACTTAGAAATCATGTCTCTAAATTGACATTGTGAAATTAGTAAAAGGCCAAATACTATTACTAGGTACTAAATTACATGTCTGGCAGTATAACTGGAAATTTACTCTTCGGCATAGATTATGCAACATTTTCAAAGCAAACAGTGTCTGTTTAAATAGACTTTCTTTCACTGCCGTTTTGGTAAATGTCTCTGGTTATGCAGAAGCAGGCATTGTTTGTTACTGTTTCAATTAGTTATAAGATAAAGGAGGGATAAAACTGACCCAGCTAGTATTCCAACCCAAAGACTTTGAATGCTTTCTCTACATTCGCCTAGAACCCCAAGCCGCTATCCATTGCACCAGAGATCCAACCTGATTCAACAAGGTGAACAGAAATTCTCAAATAAAAAGATGAGCTATCAGCGGTTGACCAACTTTATAAAGTGATTTGGAAACTATAAGCAGGGTTCCATTTTGAACATTGAATTGGGGAAAAGATAATCAACATCTCAAACGACATGATACCGTTGCGGTAAGTCTTCTTAACTCTTGTCAAATGGTACACGACCGATGGGTATTTAATGGCTCCATTAAGAGTAACTTGCAATTACTCTAATGGGACTACTCGTTCATTGGATCCTGAAAAGAGCATGTCATTAGAGTACATTTTCTTTAAACAAACCGCCTGAACAGGGACTTGAACCCTGGACCCTCAGATTAAAAGTCTGATGCTCTACCGACTGAGCTATCCAGGCTCTGATACAGCAAACCTCAAAATCACCTAATCAAAATTTGGCAGTGTCCCAACTAACGCTATGTTTCTTAAGATGGTTACCTGGAGAAGGTACCAAATACACTAGAATATAATAATGAATTGATATTTCAAGCATTTGAAATTTCTTCAGTAAATGTAACCTTATTTTTAGTCCTGAAGTTGCTACTATCTCATTTTTTTGCTGACGTCAAATTCATATGTGTTTATTGACATGGTAAAATTAAGGAAGGGCCCAAAATCTTACTTCCGAGTAAATTATATTTTCATCAGTACAGCTGACAATTTCCTCTTCTGCATAGATTACCCAAATTGAACGGTGTCTCTTTAAAATAGACTTCCTTTTACTGACCTTTTTTAGCAAATGATTTTGGTGAAGCAGAAGCATGCATGCATCGCTTATAACTTCTTTAAATAGTTATGAAATAAACAGGGATAAAACTGACTCTGGTGGGATTCGAACCCACAGCCTTTGAATACCTTCTTGACATTCACCTAGAAGTCCAATGCGCTATCCATTGCGCCACAGAGCCAATCTGCTTGAATGAGGTGCACAGATATTCAGAAATGAAATAATGAGCTTTGAGCTGTTGATCAACTTTATAAAGTTCATTGGATACTATAACCATGGCTATATTTTGAATACTGAATTGGGTAAAAGTTATTCACCGTGTCAAACTACATGATACAGTTGGTAAGTCTGCATACAACTTAAGTTTAGTGTATCGTCATCTGATATATGAGACAGATGGGTTTTTCACTTCTCCATGAAAGACGTTTTTTTTTTAATTTTGGTAATGGAATATCTTATTCATCATGCAGTGGAACACAAAAAGAATGTACAATCAGAATACTTTTTCTTTAAAGTAGCCGACCGCCTGAACAGGGACTTGAACCCTGGACCCTTAGATTAAAAGTCTGATGCTCTACCGACTGAGCTATCCAGGCTCTGCAACACTGCAACTAAAAATCAGCTAAAAATGATGTGGACGCACACCAACCTACACTTTAATTCTTAATATGGTTACATATATTAGCAATCAAATATGTAGAGTTTAATAATTAATTGATATTTCAAGCATTTGAAATTTCAGCAGCACACGTAATCTATTTTAAATCCTGAAATTCGTTCTATCTCATTTTCGGCTGACTTAGAAATCATGTCTCTAAATTGACATTGTGAAATTAGTAAAAGGCCAAATACTATTACTAGGTACTAAATTACATGTCCAGCAGTATAACTGGAAATTTACTCTTGGGCATAGATTATGCAACATTTTCAAAGCAAACAGTGTCTGTTTAAATAGACTTTCTTTCACTGCCGTTTTGGTAAATGTCTCTGGTTATGCAGAAGCAGGCATTGTTTGTTACTGTTTCAATTAGTTATAAGATAAAGGAGGGATAAAACTGACCCAGCTAGTATTCCAACCCAAAGACTTTGAATGCTTTCTCTACATTAGCCTAGAACCCCAAGCCGCTATCCATTGCACCAGAGATCCAACCTGATTCAACAAGGTGAACAGAAATTCTCAAATAAAAAGATGAGCTATCAGCGGTTGACCAACTTTATAAATTGATTTGGAAACTATAAGCAGGGTTCCATTTTGAACATTGAATTGGGAAAAAGATAATCAACATCTCAAACGACATGATACCATTGCGGTAAGTCTTCTTAACTCTTGTCAAATGGTACTCGACCGATGGGTATTTAATGGCTCCATTAAGAGTAACTTGCAATTACTCTAATGGGACTACTCGTTCATTGGATCCTGAAAAGAGCATGTCATTAGAGTACATTTTCTTTAAACAAACCGCCTGAACAGGGACTTGAACCCTGGACCCTCAGATTAAAAGTCTGATGCTCTACCGACTGAGCTATCCAGGCTCTGATACAGCAAACCTCAAAATCACCTAATCAAAATTTGGCAGTGTCCCAACTAACGCTATGTTTCTTAAGATGGTTACCTGAAGAAGGTACCAAATACACTAGAATATAATAATGAATTGATATTTCAAGCATTTGAAATTTCTTCAGTAAATGTAACCTTATTTTTAGTCCTGAAGTTGCTACTATCTCATTTTTTTGCTGACGTCAAATTCATATGTGTTTATTGACATGGTAAAATTAAGGAAGGGCCCAAAATCTTACTTCCGAGTAAATTATATTTTCATCAGTACAGCTGACAATTTCCTCTTCTGCATAGATTACCCAAATTGAACGGTGTCTCTTTAAAATAGACTTCCTTTTACTGACCTTTTTTAGCAAATGATTTTGGTGAAGCAGAAGCATGCATGCATCGCTTATAACTTCTTTAAATAGTTATGAAATAAACAGGGATAAAACTGACTCTGGTGGGATTCGAACCCACAGCCTTTGAATACCTTCTTGACATTCACCTAGAAGTCCAATGCGCTATCCATTGCGCCACAGAGCCAATCTGCTTGAATGAGGTGCACAGATATTCAGAAATGAAATAATGAGCTTTGAGCTGTTGATCAACTTTATAAAGTTCATTGGATACTATAACCATGGCTATATTTTGAATATTGAATTGGGTAAAAGTTATTCACCGTGTCAAACTACATGATACAGTTGGTAAGTCTGCATACAACTTAAGTTTAGTGTATCGTCATCTGATATATGAGACAGATGGGTTTTTCACTTCTCCATGAAAGACGTTTTTTTTTTAATTTTGGTAATGGAATATCTTATTCATCATGCAGTGGAACACAAAAAGAATGTACAATCAGAATACTTTTTCTTTAAAGTAGCCGACCGCCTGAACAGGGACTTGAACCCTGGACCCTCAGATTAAAAGTCTGATGCTCTACCGACTGAGCTATCCAGGCTCTGCAACACTGCAACTAAAAATCAGCTAAAAATGATGTGGACGCACACCAACCTACACTTTAATTCTTAATATGGTTACATATATTAGCAATCAAATATGTAGAGTTTAATAATTAATTGATATTTCAAGCATTTGAAATTTCAGCAGCACACGTAATCTATTTTAAATCCTGAAATTCGTTCTATCTCATTTTCGGCTGACTTAGAAATCATGTCTCTAAATTGACATTGTGAAATTAGTAAAAGGCCAAATACTATTACTAGGTACTAAATTACATGTCCAGCAGTATAACTGGAAATTTACTCTTGGGCATAGATTATGCAACATTTTCAAAGCAAACAGTGTCTGTTTAAATAGACTTTCTTTCACTGCCGTTTTGGTAAATGTCTCTGGTTATGCAGAAGCAGGCATTGTTTGTTACTGTTTCAATTAGTTATAAGATAAAGGAGGGATAAAACTGACCCAGCTAGTATTCCAACCCAAAGACTTTGAATGCTTTCTCTACATTAGCCTAGAACCCCAAGCCGCTATCCATTGCACCAGAGATCCAACCTGATTCAACAAGGTGAACAGAAATTCTCAAATAAAAAGATGAGCTATCAGCGGTTGACCAACTTTATAAATTGATTTGGAAACTATAAGCAGGGTTCCATTTTGAACATTGAATTGGGGAAAAGATAATCAACATCTCAAACGACATGATACCGTTGCGGTAAGTCTTCTTAACTCTTGTCAAATGGTACACGACCGATGGGTATTTAATGGCTCCATTAAGAGTAACTTGCAATTACTCTAATGGGACTACTCGTTCATTGGATCCTGAAAAGAGAATGTCATTAGAGTACATTTTCTTTAAACAAACCGCCTGAACAGGGACTTGAACCCTGGACCCTCAGATTAAAAGTCTGATGCTCTACCGACTGAGCTATCCAGGCTCTGATACAGCAAACCTCAAAATCACCTAATCAAAATTTGGCAGTGTCCCAACTAACGCTATGTTTCTTAAGATGGTTACCTGAAGAAGGTACCAAATACACTAGAATATAATAATGAATTGATATTTCAAGCATTTGAAATTTCTTCAGTAAATGTAACCTTATTTTTAGTCCTGAAGTTGCTACTATCTCATTTTTTTGCTGACGTCAAATTCATATGTGTTTATTGACATGGTAAAATTAAGGAAGGGCCCAAAATCTTACTTCCGAGTAAATTATATTTTCATCAGTACAGCTGACAATTTCCTCTTCTGCATAGATTACCCAAATTGAACGGTGTCTCTTTAAAATAGACTTCCTTTTACTGACCTTTTTTAGCAAATGATTTTGGTGAAGCAGAAGCATGCATGCATCGCTTATAACTTCTTTAAATAGTTATGAAATAAACAGGGATAAAACTGACTCTGGTGGGATTCGAACCCACAGCCTTTGAATACCTTCTTGACATTCACCTAGAAGTCCAATGCGCTATCCATTGCGCCACAGAGCCAATCTGCTTGAATGAGGTGCACAGATATTCAGAAATGAAATAATGAGCTTTGAGCTGTTGATCAACTTTATAAAGTTCATTGGATACTATAACCATGGCTATATTTTGAATATTGAATTGGGTAAAAGTTATTCACCGTGTCAAACTACATGATACAGTTGGTAAGTCTGCATACAACTTAAGTTTAGTGTATCGTCATCTGATATATGAGACAGATGGGTTTTTCACTTCTCCATGAAAGACGTTTTTTTTTAAATTTTGGTAATGGAATATCTTATTCATCATGCAGTGGAACACAAAAAGAATGTACAATCAGAATACATTTTCTTTAAAGTAGCCGACCGCCTGAACAGGGACTTGAACCCTGGACCCTCAGATTAAAAGTCTGATGCTCTACCGACTGAGCTATCCAGGCTCTGCAACACTGCAACTAAAAATCAGCTAAAAATGATGTGGACGCACACCAACCTACACTTTAATTCTTAATATGGTTACATATATTAGCAATCAAATATGTAGAGTTTAATAATTAATTGATATTTCAAGCATTTGAAATTTCAGCAGCACACGTAATCTATTTTAAATCCTGAAATTCGTTCTATCTCATTTTCGGCTGACTTAGAAATCATGTCTCTAAATTGACATTGTGAAATTAGTAAAAGGCCAAATACTATTACTAGGTACTAAATTACATGTCTGGCAGTATAACTGGAAATTTACTCTTCGGCATAGATTATGCAACATTTTCAAAGCAAACAGTGTCTGTTTAAATAGACTTTCTTTCACTGCCGTTTTGGTAAATGTCTCTGGTTATGCAGAAGCAGGCATTGTTTGTTACTGTTTCAATTAGTTATAAGATAAAGGAGGGATAAAACTGACCCAGCTAGTATTCCAACCCAAAGACTTTGAATGCTTTCTCTACATTCGCCTAGAACCCCAAGCCGCTATCCATTGCACCAGAGATCCAACCTGATTCAACAAGGTGAACAGAAATTCTCAAATAAAAAGATGAGCTATCAGCGGTTGACCAACTTTATAAAGTGATTTGGAAACTATAAGCAGGGTTCCATTTTGAACATTGAATTGGGGAAAAGATAATCAACATCTCAAACGACATGATACCGTTGCGGTAAGTCTTCTTAACTCTTGTCAAATGGTACACGACCGATGGGTATTTAATGGCTCCATTAAGAGTAACTTGCAATTACTCTAATGGGACTACTCGTTCATTGGATCCTGAAAAGAGCATGTCATTAGAGTACATTTTCTTTAAACAAACCGCCTGAACAGGGACTTGAACCCTGGACCCTCAGATTAAAAGTCTGATGCTCTACCGACTGAGCTATCCAGGCTCTGATACAGCAAACCTCAAAATCACCTAATCAAAATTTGGCAGTGTCCCAACTAACGCTATGTTTCTTAAGATGGTTACCTGGAGAAGGTACCAAATACACTAGAATATAATAATGAATTGATATTTCAAGCATTTGAAATTTCTTCAGTAAATGTAACCTTATTTTTAGTCCTGAAGTTGCTACTATCTCATTTTTTTGCTGACGTCAAATTCATATGTGTTTATTGACATGGTAAAATTAAGGAAGGGCCCAAAATCTTACTTCCGAGTAAATTATATTTTCATCAGTACAGCTGACAATTTCCTCTTCTGCATAGATTACCCAAATTGAACGGTGTCTCTTTAAAATAGACTTCCTTTTACTGACCTTTTTTAGCAAATGATTTTGGTGAAGCAGAAGCATGCATGCATCGCTTATAACTTCTTTAAATAGTTATGAAATAAACAGGGATAAAACTGACTCTGGTGGGATTCGAACCCACAGCCTTTGAATACCTTCTTGACATTCACCTAGAAGTCCAATGCGCTATCCATTGCGCCACAGAGCCAATCTGCTTGAATGAGGTGCACAGATATTCAGAAATGAAATAATGAGCTTTGAGCTGTTGATCAACTTTATAAAGTTCATTGGATACTATAACCATGGCTATATTTTGAATATTGAATTGGGTAAAAGTTATTCACCGTGTCAAACTACATGATACAGTTGGTAAGTCTGCATACAACTTAAGTTTAGTGTATCGTCATCTGATATATGAGACAGATGGGTTTTTCACTTCTCCATGAAAGACGTTTTTTTTTTAATTTTGGTAATGGAATATCTTATTCATCATGCAGTGGAACACAAAAAGAATGTACAATCAGAATACTTTTTCTTTAAAGTAGCCGACCGCCTGAACAGGGACTTGAACCCTGGACCCTTAGATTAAAAGTCTGATGCTCTACCGACTGAGCTATCCAGGCTCTGCAACACTGCAACTAAAAATCAGCTAAAAATGATGTGGACGCACACCAACCTACACTTTAATTCTTAATATGGTTACATATATTAGCAATCAAATATGTAGAGTTTAATAATTAATTGATATTTCAAGCATTTGAAATTTCAGCAGCACACGTAATCTATTTTAAATCCTAAAATTCGTTCTATCTCATTTTCGGCTGACTTAGAAATCATGTCTCTAAATTGACATTGTGAAATTAGTAAAAGGCCAAATACTATTACTAGGTACTAAATTACATGTCCAGCAGTATAACTGGAAATTTACTCTTGGGCATAGATTATGCAACATTTTCAAAGCAAACAGTGTCTGTTTAAATAGACTTTCTTTCACTGCCGTTTTGGTAAATGTCTCTGGTTATGCAGAAGCAGGCATTGTTTGTTACTGTTTCAATTAGTTATAAGATAAAGGAGGGATAAAACTGACCCAGCTAGTATTCCAACCCAAAGACTTTGAATGCTTTCTCTACATTAGCCTAGAACCCCAAGCCGCTATCCATTGCACCAGAGATCCAACCTGATTCAACAAGGTGAACAGAAATTCTCAAATAAAAAGATGAGCTATCAGCGGTTGACCAACTTTATAAATTGATTTGGAAACTATAAGCAGGGTTCCATTTTGAACATTGAATTGGGGAAAAGATAATCAACATCTCAAACGACATGATACCATTGCGGTAAGTCTTCTTAACTCTTGTCAAATGGTACACGACCGATGGGTATTTAATGGCTCCATTAAGAGTAACTTGCAATTACTCTAATGGGACTACTCGTTCATTGGATCCTGAAAAGAGCATGTCATTAGAGTACATTTTCTTTAAACAAACCGCCTGAACAGGGACTTGAACCCTGGACCCTCAGATTAAAAGTCTGATGCTCTACCGACTGAGCTATCCAGGCTCTGATACAGCAAACCTCAAAATCACCTAATCAAAATTTGGCAGTGTCCCAACTAACGCTATGTTTCTTAAGATGGTTACCTGAAGAAGGTACCAAATACACTAGAATATAATAATGAATTGATATTTCAAGCATTTGAAATTTCTTCAGTAAATGTAACCTTATTTTTAGTCCTGAAGTTGCTACTATCTCATTTTTTTGCTGACGTCAAATTCATATGTGTTTATTGACATGGTAAAATTAAGGAAGGGCCCAAAATCTTACTTCCGAGTAAATTATATTTTCATCAGTACAGCTGACAATTTCCTCTTCTGCATAGATTACCCAAATTGAACGGTGTCTCTTTAAAATAGACTTCCTTTTACTGACCTTTTTTAGCAAATGATTTTGGTGAAGCAGAAGCATGCATGCATCGCTTATAACTTCTTTAAATAGTTATGAAATAAACAGGGATAAAACTGACTCTGGTGGGATTCGAACCCACAGCCTTTGAATACCTTCTTGACATTCACCTAGAAGTCCAATGCGCTATCCATTGCGCCACAGAGCCAATCTGCTTGAATGAGGTGCACAGATATTCAGAAATGAAATAATGAGCTTTGAGCTGTTGATCAACTTTATAAAGTTCATTGGATACTATAACCATGGCTATATTTTGAATATTGAATTGGGTAAAAGTTATTCACCGTGTCAAACTACATGATACAGTTGGTAAGTCTGCATACAACTTAAGTTTAGTGTATCGTCATCTGATATATGAGACAGATGGGTTTTTCACTTCTCCATGAAAGACGTTTTTTTTTTAATTTTGGTAATGGAATATCTTATTCATCATGCAGTGGAACACAAAAAGAATGTACAATCAGAATACATTTTCTTTAAAGTAGCCGACCGCCTGAACAGGGACTTGAACCCTGGACCCTCAGATTAAAAGTCTGATGCTCTACCGACTGAGCTATCCAGGCTCTGCAACACTGCAACTAAAAATCAGCTAAAAATGATGTGGACGCACACCAACCTACACTTTAATTCTTAATATGGTTACATATATTAGCAATCAAATATGTAGAGTTTAATAATTAATTGATATTTCAAGCATGTGAAATTTCAGCAGCACACGTAATCTATTTTAAATCCTGAAATTCGTTCTATCTCATTTTCGGCTGACTTAGAAATCATGTCTCTAAATTGACATTGTGAAATTAGTAAAAGGCCAAATACTATTACTAGGTACTAAATTACATGTCCAGCAGTATAACTGGAAATGTACTCTTGGGCATAGATTATGCAACATTTTCAAAGCAAACAGTGTCTGTTTAAATAGACTTTCTTTCACTGCCGTTTTGGTAAATGTCTCTGGTTATGCAGAAGCAGGCATTGTTTGTTACTGTTTCAATTAGTTATAAGATAAAGGAGGGATAAAACTGACCCAGCTAGTATTCCAACCCAAAGACTTTGAATGCTTTCTCTACATTAGCCTAGAACCCCAAGCCGCTATCCATTGCACCAGAGATCCAACCTGATTCAACAAGGTGAACAGAAATTCTCAAATAAAAAGATGAGCTATCAGCGGTTGACCAACTTTATAAATTGATTTGGAAACTATAAGCAGGGTTCCATTTTGAACATTGAATTGGGGAAAAGATAATCAACATCTCAAACGACATGATACCATTGCGGTAAGTCTTCTTAACTCTTGTCAAATGGTACACGACCGATGGGTATTTAATGGCTCCATTAAGAGTAACTTGCAATTACTCTAATGGGACTACTCGTTCATTGGATCCTGAAAAGAGCATGTCATTAGAGTACATTTTCTTTAAACAAACCGCCTGAACAGGGACTTGAACCCTGGACCCTCAGATTAAAAGTCTGATGCTCTACCGACTGAGCTATCCAGGGTCTGATACAGCAAACCTCAAAATCACCTAATCAAAATTTGGCAGTGTCCCAACTAACGCTATGTTTCTTAAGATGGTTACCTGAAGAAGGTACCAAATACACTAGAATATAATAATGAATTGATATTTCAAGCATTTGAAATTTCTTCAGTAAATGTAACCTTATTTTTAGTCCTGAAGTTGCTACTATCTCATTTTTTTGCTGACGTCAAATTCATATGTGTTTATTGACATGGTAAAATTAAGGAAGGGCCCAAAATCTTACTTCCGAGTAAATTATATTTTCATCAGTACAGCTGACAATTTCCTCTTCTGCATAGATTACCCAAATTGAACGGTGTCTCTTTAAAATAGACTTCCTTTTACTGACCTTTTTTAGCAAATGATTTTGGTGAAGCAGAAGCATGCATGCATCGCTTATAACTTCTTTAAATAGTTATGAAATAAACAGGGATAAAACTGACTCTGGTGGGATTCGAACCCACAGCCTTTGAATACCTTCTTGACATTCACCTAGAAGTCCAATGCGCTATCCATTGCGCCACAGAGCCAATCTGCTTGAATGAGGTGCACAGATATTCAGAAATGAAATAATGAGCTTTGAGCTGTTGATCAACTTTATAAAGTTCATTGGATACTATAACCATGGCTATATTTTGAATATTGAATTGGTTAAAAGTTATTCACCGTGTCAAACTACATGATACAGTTGGTAAGTCTGCATACAACTTAAGTTTAGTGTATCGTCATCTGATATATGAGACAGATGGGTTTTTCACTTCTCCATGAAAGACGTTTTTTTTTTAATTTTGGTAATGGAATATCTTATTCATCATGCAGTGGAACACAAAAAGAATGTACAATCAGAATACATTTTCTTTAAAGTAGCCGACCGCCTGAACAGGGACTTGAACCCTGGACCCTCAGATTAAAAGTCTGATGCTCTACCGACTGAGCTATCCAGGCTCTGCAACACTGCAACTAAAAATCAGCTAAAAATGATGTGGACGCACACCAACCTACACTTTAATTCTTAATATGGTTACATATATTAGCAATCAAATATGTAGAGTTTAATAATTAATTGATATTTCAAGCATTTGAAATTTCAGCAGCACACGTAATCTATTTTAAATCCTGAAATTCGTTCTATCTCATTTTCGGCTGACTTAGAAATCATGTCTCTAAATTGACATTGTGAAATTAGTAAAAGGCCAAATACTATTACTAGGTACTAAATTACATGTCCAGCAGTATAACTGGAAATTTACTCTTGGGCATAGATTATGCAACATTTTCAAAGCAAACAGTGTCTGTTTAAATAGACTTTCTTTCACTGCCGTTTTGGTAAATGTCTCTGGTTATGCAGAAGCAGGCATTGTTTGTTACTGTTTCAATTAGTTATAAGATAAAGGAGGGATAAAACTGACCCAGCTAGTATTCCAACCCAAAGACTTTGAATGCTTTCTCTACATTAGCCTAGAACCCCAAGCCGCTATCCATTGCACCAGAGATCCAACCTGATTCAACAAGGTGAACAGAAATTCTCAAATAAAAAGATGAGCTATCAGCGGTTGACCAACTTTATAAAGTGATTTGGAAACTATAAGCAGGGTTCTATTTTGAACATTGAATTGGGGAAAAGATAATCAACATCTCAAACGACATGATACCGTTGCGGTAAGTCTTCTTAACTCTTGTCAAATGGTACACGACCGATGGGTATTTAATGGCTCCATTAAGAGTAACTTGCAATTACTCTAATGGGACTACTCGTTCATTGGATCCTGAAAAGAGCATGTCATTAGAGTACATTTTCTTTAAACAAACCGCCTGAACAGGGACTTGAACCCTGGACCCTCAGATTAAAAGTCTGATGCTCTACCGACTGAGCTATCCAGGCTCTGATACAGCAAACTGCAAAATCACCTAATCAAAATTTGGCAGTGTCCCAACTAACGCTATGTTTCTTAAGATGGTTACCTGAAGAAGGTACCAAATACACTAGAATATAATAATGAATTGATATTTCAAGCATTTGAAATTTCTTCAGTAAATGTAACCTTATTTTTAGTCCTGAAGTTGCTACTATCTCATTTTTTTGCTGACGTCAAATTCATATGTGTTTATTGACATGGTAAAATTAAGGAAGGGCCCAAAATCTTACTTCCGAGTAAATTATATTTTCATCAGTACAGCTGACAATTTCCTCTTCTGCATAGATTACCCAAATTGAACGGTGTCTCTTTAAAATAGACTTCCTTTTACTGACCTTTTTTAGCAAATGATTTTGGTGAAGCAGAAGCATGCATGCATCGCTTATAACTTCTTTAAATAGTTATGAAATAAACAGGGATAAAACTGACTCTGGTGGGATTCGAACCCACAGCCTTTGAATACCTTCTTGACATTCACCTAGAAGTCCAATGCGCTATCCATTGCGCCACAGAGCCAATCTGCTTGAATGAGGTGCACAGATATTCAGAAATGAAATAATGAGCTTTGAGCTGTTGATCAACTTTATAAAGTTCATTGGATACTATAACCATGGCTATATTTTGAATATTGAATTGGGTAAAAGTTATTCACCGTGTCAAACTACATGATACAGTTGGTAAGTCTGCATACAACTTAAGTTTAGTGTATCGTCATCTGATATATGAGACACATGGGTTTTTCACTTCTCCATGAAAGACGTTTTTTTTTAATTTTGGTAATGGAATATCTTATTCATCATGCAGTGGAACACAAAAAGAATGTACAATCAGAATACTTTTTCTTTAAAGTAGCCGACCGCCTGAACAGGGACTTGAACCCTGGACCCTCAGATTAAAAGTCTGATGCTCTACCGACTGAGCTATCCAGGCTCTGCAACACTGCAACTAAAAATCAGCTAAAAATGATGTGGACGCACACCAACCTACACTTTAATTCTTAATATGGTTACATATATTAGCAATCAAATATGTAGAGTTTAATAATTAATTGATATTTCAAGCATTTGAAATTTCAGCAGCACACGTAATCTATTTTAAATCCTGAAATTCGTTCTATCTCATGTTCGGCTGACTTAGAAATCATGTCTCTAAATTGACATTGTGAAATTAGTAAAAGGCCAAATACTATTACTAGGTACTAAATTACATGTCCGGCAGTATAACTGGAAATTTACTCTTCGGCATAGATTATGCAACATTTTCAAAGCAAACAGTGTCTGTTTAAATAGACTTTCTTTCACTGCCGTTTTGGTAAATGTCTCTGGTTATGCAGAAGCAGGCATTGTTTGTTACTGTTTCAATTAGTTATAAGATAAAGGAGGGATAAAACTGACCCAGCTAGTATTCCAACCCAAAGACTTTGAATGCTTTCTCTACATTAGCCTAGAACCCCAAGCCGCTATCCATTGCACCAGAGATCCAACCTGATTCAACAAGGTGAACAGAAATTCTCAAATAAAAAGATGAGCTATCAGCGGTTGACCAACTTTATAAAGTGATTTGGAAACTATAAGCAGGGTTCCATTTTGAACATTGAATTGGGGAAAAGATAATCAACATCTCAAACGACATGATACCGTTGCGGTAAGTCTTCTTAACTCTTGTCAAATGGTACACGACCGATGGGTATTTAATGGCTCCATTAAGAGTAACTTGCAATTACTCTAATGGGACTACTCGTTCATTGGATCCTGAAAAGAGCATGTCATTAGAGTACATTTTCTTTAAACAAACCGCCTGAACAGGGACTTGAACCCTGGACACTCAGATTAAAAGTCTGATGCTCTACCGACTGAGCTATCCAGGCTCTGATACAGCAAACCTCAAAATCACCTAATCAAAATTTGGCAGTGTCCCAACTAACGCTATGTTTCTTAAGATGGTTACCTGAAGAAGGTACCAAATACACTAGAATATAATAATGAATTGATATTTCAAGCATTTGAAATTTCTTCAGTAAATGTAACCTTATTTTTAGTCCTGAAGTTGCTACTATCTCATTTTTTTGCTGACGTCAAATTCATATGTGTTTATTGACATGGTAAAATTAAGGAAGGGCCCAAAATCTTACTTCCGAGTAAATTATATTTTCATCAGTACAGCTGACAATTTCCTCTTCTGCATAGATTACCCAAATTGAACGGTGTCTCTTTAAAATAGACTTCCTATTACTGACCTTTTTTAGCAAATGATTTTGGTGAAGCAGAAGCATGCATGCATCGCTTATAACTTCTTTAAATAGTTATGAAATAAACAGGGATAAAACTGACTCTGGTGGGATTCGAACTCACAGCCTTTGAATACCTTCTTGACATTCACCTAGAAGTCCAATGCGCTATCCATTGCGCCACAGAGCCAATCTGCTTGAATGAGGTGCACAGATATTCAGAAATGAAATAATGAGCTTTGAGCTGTTGATCAACTTTATAAAGTTCATTGGATACTATAACCATGGCTATATTTTGAATATTGAATTGGGTAAAAGTTATTCACCGTGTCAAACTACATGATACAGTTGGTAAGTCTGCATACAACTTAAGTTTAGTGTATCGTCATCTGATATATGAGACAGATGGGTTTTTCACTTCTCCATGAAAGACGTTTTTTTTTAATTTTGGTAATGGAATATCTTATTCATCATGCAGAGGAACACAAAAAGAATGTACAATCAGAATACTTTTTCTTTAAAGTAGCCGACCGCCTGAACAGGGACTTGAACCCTGGACCCTCAGATTAAAAGTCTGATGCTCTACCGACTGAGCTATCCAGGCTCTGCAACACTGCAACTAAAAATCAGCTAAAAATGATGTGGACGCACACCAACCTACACTTTAATTCTTAATATGGTTACATATATTAGCAATCAAATATGTAGAGTTTAATAATTAATTGATATTTCAAGCATTTGAAATTTCAGCAGCACACGTAATCTATTTTAAATCCTGAAATTCGTTCTATCTCATTTTCGGCTGACTTAGAAATCATGTCTCTAAATTGACATTGTGAAATTAGTAAAAGGCCAAATACTATTACTAGGTACTAAATTACATGTCCAGCAGTATAACTGGAAATTTACTCTTGGGCATAGATTATGCAACATTTTCAAAGCAAACAGTGTCTGTTTAAATAGACTTTCTTTCACTGCCGTTTTGGTAAATGTCTCTGGTTATGCAGAAGCAGGCATGGTTTGTTACTGTTTCAATTAGTTATAAGATAAAGGAGGGATAAAACTGACCCAGCTAGTATTCCAACCCAAAGACTTTGAATGCTTTCTCTACATTAGCCTAGAACCCCAAGCCGCTATCCATTGCACCAGAGATCCAACCTGATTCAACAAGGTGAACAGAAATTCTCAAATAAAAAGATGAGCTATCAGCGGTTGACCAACTTTATAAAGTGATTTGGAAACTATAAGCAGGGTTCCATTTTGAACATTGAATTGGGGAAAAGATAATCAACATCTCAAACGACATGATACCGTTGCGGTAAGTCTTCTTAACTCTTGTCAAATGGTACACGACCGATGGGTATTTAATGGCTCCATTAAGAGTAACTTGCAATTACTCTAATGGGACTACTCGTTCATTGGATCCTGAAAAGAGCGTGTCATTAGAGTACATTTTCTTTAAACAAACCGCCTGAACAGGGACTTGAACCCTGGACCCTCAGATTAAAAGTCTGATGCTCTACCGACTGAGCTATCCAGGCTCTGATACAGCAAACCTCAAAATCACCTAATCAAAATTTGGCAGTGTCCCAACTAACGCTATGTTTCTTAAGATGGTTACCTGGAGAAGGTACCAAATACACTAGAATATAATAATGAATTGATATTTCAAGCATTTGAAATTTCTTCAGTAAATGTAACCTTATTTTTAGTCCTGAAGTTGCTACTATCTCATTTTTTTGCTGACGTCAAATTCATATGTGTTTATTGACATGGTAAAATTAAGGAAGGGCCCAAAATCTTACTTCCGAGTAAATTATATTTTCATCAGTACAGCTGACAATTTCCTCTTCTGCATAGATTACCCAAATTGAACGGTGTCTCTTTAAAATAGACTTCCTTTTACTGACCTTTTTTAGCAAATGATTTTGGTGAAGCAGAAGCATGCATGCATCGCTTATAACTTCTTTAAATAGTTATGAAATAAACAGGGATTAAACTGACTCTGGTGGGATTCGAACCCACAGCCTTTGAATACCTTCTTGACATTCACCTAGAAGTCCAATGCGCTATCCATTGCGCCACAGAGCCAATCTGCTTGAACGAGGTGCACAGATATTCAGAAATGAAATAATGAGCTTTGAGCTGTTGATCAACTTTATAAAGTTCATTGGATACTATAACCATGGCTATATTTTGAATATTGAATTGGGTAAAAGTTATTCACCGTGTCAAACTACATGATACAGTTGGTAAGTCTGCATACAACTTAAGTTTAGTGTATCGTCATCTGATATATGAGACAGATGGGTTTTTCACTTCTCCATGAAAGACGTTTTTTTTTTAATTTTGGTAATGGAATATCTTATTCATCATGCAGTGGAACACAAAAAGAATGTACAATCAGAATACTTTTTCTTTAAAGTAGCCGACCGCCTGAACAGGGACTTGAACCCTGGACCCTCAGATTAAAAGTCTGATGCTCTACCGACTGAGCTATCCAGGCTCTGCAACACTGCAACTAAAAATCAGCTAAAAATGATGTGGACGCACACCAACCTACACTTTAATTCTTAATATGGTTACATATATTAGCAATCAAATATGTAGAGTTTAATAATTAATTGATATTTCAAGCATTTGAAATTTCAGCAGCACACGTAATCTATTTTAAATCCTGAAATTCGTTCTATCTCATTTTCGGCTGACTTAGAAATCATGTCTCTAAATTGACATTGTGAAATTAGTAAAAGGCCAAATACTATTACTAGGTACTAAATTACATGTCCGGCAGTATAACTGGAAATTTACTCTTCGGCATAGATTATGCAACATTTTCAAAGCAAACAGTGTCTGTTTAAATAGACTTTCTTTCACTGCCGTTTTGGTAAATGTCTCTGGTTATGCAGAAGCAGGCATTGTTTGTTACTGTTTCAATTAGTTATAAGATAAAGGAGGGATAAAACTGACCCAGCTAGTATTCCAACCCAAAGACTTTGAATGCTTTCTCTACATTCGCCTAGAACCCCAAGCCGCTATCCATTGCACCAGAGATCCAACCTGATTCAACAAGGTGAACAGAAATTCTCAAATAAAAAGATGAGCTATCAGCGGTTGACCAACTTTATAAAGTGATTTGGAAACTATAAGCAGGGTTCCATTTTGAACATTGAATTGGGGAAAAGATAATCAACATCTCAAACGACATGATACTGTTGCGGTAAGTCTTCTTAACTCTTGTCAAATGGTACACGACCGATGGGTATTTAATGGCTCCATTAAGAGTAACTTGCAATTACTCTAATGGGACTACTCGTTCATTGGATCCTGAAAAGAGCATGTCATTAGAGTACATTTTCTTTAAACAAACCGCCTGAACAGGGACTTGAACCCTGGACCCTCAGATTAAAAGTCTGATGCTCTACCGACTGAGCTATCCAGGCTCTGATACAGCAAACCGCAAAATCACCTAATCAAAATTTGGCAGTGTCCCAACTAACGCTATGTTTCTTAAGATGGGTACCTGAAGAAGGTACCAAATACACTAGAATATAATAATGAATTGATATTTCAAGCATTTGAAATTTCTTCAGTAAATGTAACCTTATTTTTAGTCCTGAAGTTGCTACTATCTCATTTTTTTGCTGACGTCAAATTCATATGTGTTTATTGACATGGTAAAATTAAGGAAGGGCCCAAAATCTTACTTCCGAGTAAATTATATTTTCATCAGTACAGCTGACAATTTCCTCTTCTGCATAGATTACCCAAATTGAACGGTGTCTCTTTAAAATAGACTTCCTTTTACTGACCTTTTTTAGCAAATGATTTTGGTGAAGCAGAAGCATGCATGCATCGCTTATAACTTCTTTAAATAGTTATGAAATAAACAGGGATTAAACTGACTCTGGTGGGATTCGAACCCACAGCCTTTGAATACCTTCTTGACATTCACCTAGAAGTCCAATGCGCTATCCATTGCGCCACAGAGCCAATCTGCTTGAACGAGGTGCACAGATATTCAGAAATGAAATAATGAGCTTTGAGCTGTTGATCAACTTTATAAAGTTCATTGGATACTATAACCATGGCTATATTTTGAATATTGAATTGGGTAAAAGTTATTCACCGTGTCAAACTACATGATACAGTTGGTAAGTCTGCATACAACTTAAGTTTAGTGTATCGTCATCTGATATATGAGACAGATGGGTTTTTCACTTCTCCATGAAAGACGTTTTTTTTTTAATTTTGGTAATGGAATATCTTATTCATCATGCAGTGGAACACAAAAAGAATGTACAATCAGAATACTTTTTCTTTAAAGTAGCCGACCGCCTGAACAGGGACTTGAACCCTGGACCCTCAGATTAAAAGTCTGATGCTCTACCGACTGAGCTATCCAGGCTCTGCAACACTGCAACTAAAAATCAGCTAAAAATGATGTGGACGCACACCAACCTACACTTTAATTCTTAATATGGTTACATATATTAGCAATCAAATATGTAGAGTTTAATAATAATTGATATTTCAAGCATTTGAAATTTCAGCAGCACACGTAATCTATTTTAAATCCTGAAATTCGTTCTATCTCATTTTCGGCTGACTTAGAAATCATGTCTCTAAATTGACATTGTGAAATTAGTAAAAGGCCAAATACTATTACTAGGTACTAAATTACATGTCCAGCAGTATAACTGGAAATTTACTCTTGGGCATAGATTATGCAACATTTTCAAAGCAAACAGTGTCTGTTTAAATAGACTTTCTTTCACTGCCGTTTTGGTAAATGTCTCTGGTTATGCAGAAGCAGGCATTGTTTGTTACTGTTTCAATTAGTTATAAGATAAAGGAGGGATAAAACTGACCCAGCTAGTATTCCAACCCAAAGACTTTGAATGCTTTCTCTACATTCGCCTAGAACCCCAAGCCGCTATCCATTGCACCAGAGATCCAACCTGATTCAACAAGGTGAACAGAAATTCTCAAATAAAAAGATGAGCTATCAGCGGTTGACCAACTTTATAAAGTGATTTGGAAACTATAAGCAGGGTTCCATTTTGAACATTGAATTGGGGAAAAGATAATCAACATCTCAAACGACATGATACCGTTGCGGTAAGTCTTCTTAACTCTTGTCAAATGGTACACGACCGATGGGTATTTAATGGCTCCATTAAGAGTAACTTGCAATTACTCTAATGGGACTACTCGTTCATTGGATCCTGAAAAGAGCATGTCATTAGAGTACATTTTCTTTAAACAAACCGCCTGAACAGGGACTTGAACCCTGGACCCTCAGATTAAAAGTCTGATGCTCTACCGACTGAGCTATCCAGGCTCTGATACAGCAAACCGCAAAATCACCTAATCAAAATTTGGCAGTGTCCCAACTAACGCTATGTTTCTTAAGATGGGTACCTGAAGAAGGTACCAAATACACTAGAATATAATAATGAATTGATATTTCAAGCATTTGAAATTTCTTCAGTAAATGTAACCTTATTTTTAGTCCTGAAGTTGCTACTATCTCATTTTTTTGCTGACGTCAAATTCATATGTGTTTATTGACATGGTAAAATTAAGGAAGGGCCCAAAATCTTACTTCCGAGTAAATTATATTTTCATCAGTACAGCTGACAATTTCCTCTTCTGCATAGATTACCCAAATTGAACGGTGTCTCTTTAAAATAGACTTCCTTTTACTGACCTTTTTTAGCAAATGATTTTGGTGAAGCAGAAGCATGCATGCATCGCTTATAACTTCTTTAAATAGTTATGAAATAAACAGGGATTAAACTGACTCTGGTGGGATTCGAACCCACAGCCTTTGAATACCTTCTTGACATTCACCTAGAAGTCCAATGCGCTATCCATTGCGCCACAGAGCCAATCTGCTTGAACGAGGTGCACAGATATTCAGAAATGAAATAATGAGCTTTGAGCTGTTGATCAACTTTATAAAGTTCATTGGATACTATAACCATGGCTATATTTTGAATATTGAATTGGGTAAAAGTTATTCACCGTGTCAAACTACATGATACAGTTGGTAAGTCTGCATACAACTTAAGTTTAGTGTATCGTCATCTGATATATGAGACAGATGGGTTTTTCACTTCTCCATGAAAGACGTTTTTTTTTTAATTTTGGTAATGGAATATCTTATTCATCATGCAGTGGAACACAAAAAGAATGTACAATCAGAATACTTTTTCTTTAAAGTAGCCGACCGCCTGAACAGGGACTTGAACCCTGGACCCTCAGATTAAAAGTCTGATGCTCTACCGACTGAGCTATCCAGGCTCTGCAACACTGCAACTAAAAATCAGCTAAAAATGATGTGGACGCACACCAACCTACACTTTAATTCTTAATATGGTTACATATATTAGCAATCAAATATGTAGAGTTTAATAATAATTGATATTTCAAGCATTTGAAATTTCAGCAGCACACGTAATCTATTTTAAATCCTGAAATTCGTTCTATCTCATTTTCGGCTGACTTAGAAATCATGTCTCTAAATTGACATTGTGAAATTAGTAAAAGGCCAAATACTATTACTAGGTACTAAATTACATGTCCAGCAGTATAACTGGAAATTTACTCTTGGGCATAGATTATGCAACATTTTCAAAGCAAACAGTGTCTGTTTAAATAGACTTTCTTTCACTGCCGTTTTGGTAAATGTCTCTGGTTATGCAGAAGCAGGCATTGTTTGTTACTGTTTCAATTAGTTATAAGATAAAGGAGGGATAAAACTGACCCAGCTAGTATTCCAACCCAAAGACTTTGAATGCTTTCTCTACATTCGCCTAGAACCCCAAGCCGCTATCCATTGCACCAGAGATCCAACCTGATTCAACAAGGTGAACAGAAATTCTCAAATAAAAAGATGAGCTATCAGCGGTTGACCAACTTTATAAAGTGATTTGGAAACTATAAGCAGGGTTCCATTTTGAACATTGAATTGGGGAACAGATAATCAACATCTCAAACGACATGATACCGTTGCGGTAAGTCTTCTTAACTCTTGTCAAATGGTACACGACCGATGGGTATTTAATGGCTCCATTAAGAGTAACTTGCAATTACTCTAATGGGACTACTCGTTCATTGGATCCTGAAAAGAGCATGTCATTAGAGTACATTTTCTTTAAACAAACCGCCTGAACAGGGACTTGAACCCTGGACCCTCAGATTAAAAGTCTGATGCTCTACCGACTGAGCTATCCAGGCTCTGATACAGCAAACCTCAAAATCACCTAATCAAAATTTGGCAGTGTCCCAACTAACGCTATGTTTCTTAAGATGGTTACCTGAAGAAGGTACCAAATACACTAGAATATAATAATGAATTGATATTTCAAGCATTTGAAATTTCTTCAGTAAATGTAACCTTATTTTTAGTCCTGAAGTTGCTACTATCTCATTTTTTTGCTGACGTCAAATTCATATGTGTTTATTGACATGGTAAAATTAAGGAAGGGCCCAAAATCTTACTTCCGAGTAAATTATATTTTCATCAGTACAGCTGACAATTTCCTCTTCTGCATAGATTACCCAAATTGAACGGTGTCTCTTTAAAATAGACTTCCTTTTACTGACCTTTTTTAGCAAATGATTTTGGTGAAGCAGAAGCATGCATGCATCGCTTATAACTTCTTTAAATAGTTATGAAATAAACAGGGATAAAACTGACTCTGGTGGGATTCGAACCCACAGCCTTTGAATACCTTCTTGACATTCACCTAGAAGTCCAATGCGCTATCCATTGCGCCACAGAGCCAATCTGCTTGAATGAGGTGCACAGATATTCAGAAATGAAATAATGAGCTTTGAGCTGTTGATCAACGTTATAAAGTTCATTGGATACTATAACCATGGCTATATTTTGAATATTGAATTGGGTAAAAGTTATTCACCGTGTCAAACTACATGATACAGTTGGTAAGTCTGCATACAACTTAAGTTTAGTGTATCGTCATCTGATATATGAGACAGATGGGTTTTTCACTTCTCCATGAAAGACGTTTTTTTTTTAATTTTGGTAATGGAATATCTTATTCATCATGCAGTGGAACACAAAAAGAATGTACAATCAGAATACTTTTTCTTTAAAGTAGCCGACCGCCTGAACAGGGACTTGAACCCTGGACCCTCAGATTAAAAGTCTGATGCTCTACCGACTGAGCTATCCAGGCTCTGCAACACTGCAACTAAAAATCAGCTAAAAATGATGTGGACGCACACCAACCTACACTTTAATTCTTAATATGGTTACATATATTAGCAATCAAATATGTAGAGTTTAATAATTAATTGATATTTCAAGCATTTGAAATTTCAGCAGCACACGTAATCTATTTTAAATCCTGAAATTCGTTCTATCTCATTTTCGGCTGACTTAGAAATCATGTCTCTAAATTGACATTGTGAAATTAGTAAAAGGCCAAATACTATTACTAGGTACTAAATTACATGTCCAGCAGTATAACTGGAAATTTACTCTTGGGCATAGATTATGCAACATTTTCAAAGCAAACAGTGTCTGTTTAAATAGACTTTCTTTCACTGCCGTTTTGGTAAATGTCTCTGGTTATGCAGAAGCAGGCATTGTTTGTTACTGTTTCAATTAGTTATAAGATAAAGGAGGGATAAAACTGACCCAGCTAGTATTCCAACCCAAAGACTTTGAATGCTTTCTCTACATTAGCCTAGAACCCCAAGCCGCTATCCATTGCACCAGAGATCCAACCTGATTCAACAAGGTGAACAGAAATTCTCAAATAAAAAGATGAGCTATCAGCGGTTGACCAACTTTATAAAGTGATTTGGAAACTATAAGCAGGGTTCCATTTTGAACATTGAATTGGGGAAAAGATAATCAACATCTCAAACGACATGATACCGTTGCGGTAAGTCTTCTTAACTCTTGTCAAATGGTACACGACCGATGGGTATTTAATGGCTCCATTAAGAGTAACTTGCAATTACTCTAATGGGACTACTCGTTCATTGGATCCTGAAAAGAGAATGTCATTAGAGTACATTTTCTTTAAACAAACCGCCTGAACAGGGACTTGAACCCTGGACCCTCAGATTAAAAGTCTGATGCTCAACCGACTGAGCTATCCAGGCTCTGATACAGCAAACCTCAAAATCACCTAATCAAAATTTGGCAGTGTCCCAACTAACGCTATGTTTCTTAAGATGGTTACCTGAAGAAGGTACCAAATACACTAGAATATAATAATGAATTGATATTTCAAGCATTTGAAATTTCTTCAGTAAATGTAACCTTATTTTTAGTCCTGAAGTTGCTACTATCTCATTTTTTTGCTGACGTCAAATTCATATGTGTTTATTGACATGGTAAAATTAACGAAGGGCCCAAAATCTTACTTCCGAGTAAATTATATTTTCATCAGTACAGCTGACAATTTCCTCTTCTGCATAGATTACCCAAATTGAACGGTGTCTCTTTAAAATAGACTTCCTTTTACTGACCTTTTTTAGCAAATGATTTTGGTGAAGCAGAAGCATGCATGCATCGCTTATAACTTCTTTAAATAGTTATGAAATAAACAGGGATAAAACTGACTCTGGTGGGATTCGAACCCACAGCCTTTGAATACCTTCTTGACATTCACCTAGAAGTCCAATGCGCTATCCATTGCGCCACAGAGCCAATCTGCTTGAATGAGGTGCACAGATATTCAGAAATGAAATAATGAGCTTTGAGCTGTTGATCAACTTTATAAAGTTCATTGGATACTATAACCATGGCTATATTTTGAATATTGAATTGGGTAAAAGTTATTCACCGTGTCAAACTACATGATACAGTTGGTAAGTCTGCATACAACTTAAGTTTAGTGTATCGTCATCTGATATATGAGACAGATGGGTTTTTCACTTCTCCATGAAAGACGTTTTTTTTTTAATTTTGGTAATGGAATATCTTATTCATCATGCAGTGGAACACAAAAAGAATGTACAATCAGAATACTTTTTCTTTAAAGTAGCCGACCGCCTGAACAGGGACTTGAACCCTGGACCCTCAGATTAAAAGTCTGATGCTCTACCGACTGAGCTATCCAGGCTCTGTAACACTGCAACTAAAAATCAGCTAAAAATGATGTGGACGCACACCAACCTACACTTTAATTCTTAATATGGTTACATATATTAGCAATCAAATATGTAGAGTTTAATAATTAATTGATATTTCAAGCATTTGAAATTTCAGCAGCACACGTAATCTATTTTAAATCCTGAAGTTCGTTCTATCTCATTTTCGGCTGACTTAGAAATCATGTCTCTAAATTGACATTGGGAAATTAGTAAAAGGCCAAATACTATTACTAGGTACTAAATTACATGTCCAGCAGTATAACTGGAAATTTACTCTTGGGCATAGATTATGCAACATTTTCAAAGCAAACAGTGTCTGTTTAAATAGACTTTCTTTCACTGCCGTTTTGGTAAATGTCTCTGGTTATGCAGAAGCAGGCATTGTTTGTTACTGTTTCAATTAGTTATAAGATAAAGGAGGGATAAAACTGACCCAGCTAGTATTCCAACCCAAAGACTTTGAATGCTTTCTCTACATTAGCCTAGAACCCCAAGCCGCTATCCATTGCACCAGAGATCCAACCTGATTCAACAAGGTGAACAGAAATTCTCAAATAAAAAGATGAGCTATCAGCGGTTGACCAACTTTATAAAGTGATTTGGAAACTATAAGCAGGGTTCCATTTTGAACATTGAATTGGGGAAAAGATAATCAACATCTCAAACGACATGATACCGTTGCGGTAAGTCTTCTTAACTCTTGTCAAATGGTACACGACCGATGGGTATTTAATGGCTCCATTAAGAGTAACTTGCAATTACTCTAATGGGACTACTCGTTCATTGGATCCTGAAAAGAGCATGTCATTAGAGTACATTTTCTTTAAACAAACCGCCTGAACAGGGACTTGAACCCTGGACCCTCAGATTAAAAGTCTGATGCTCTACCGACTGAGCTATCCAGGCTCTGATACAGCAAACCTCAAAATCACCTAATCAAAATTTGGCAGTGTCCCAACTAACGCTATGTTTCTTAAGATGGTTACCTGAAGAAGGTACCAAATACACTAGAATATAATAATGAATTGATATTTCAAGCATTTGAAATTTCTTCAGTAAATGTAACCTTATTTTTAGTCCTGAAGTTGCTACTATCTCATTTTTTTGCTGACGTCAAATTCATATGTGTTTATTGACATGGTAAAATTAAGGAAGGGCCCAAAATCTTACTTCCGAGTAAATTATATTTTCATCAGTACAGCTGACAATTTCCTCTTCTGCATAGATTACCCAAATTGAACGGTGTCTCTTTAAAATAGACTTCCTTTTACTGACCTTTTTTAGCAAATGATTTTGGTGAAGCAGAAGCATGCATGCATCGCTTATAACTTCTTTAAATAGTTATGAAATAAACAGGGATAAAACTGACTCTGGTGGGATTCGAACCCACAGCCTTTGAATACCTTCTTGACATTCACCTAGAAGTCCAATGCGCTATCCATTGCGCCACAGAGCCAATCTGCTTAAATGAGGTGCACAGATATTCAGAAATGAAATAATGAGCTTTGAGCTGTTGATCAACTTTATAAAGTTCATTGGATACTATAACCATGGCTATATTTTGAATATTGAATTGGGTAAAAGTTATTCACCGTGTCAAACTACATGATACAGTTGGTAAGTCTGCATACAACTTAAGTTTAGTGTATCGTCATCTGATATATGAGACAGATGGGTTTTTCACTTCTCCATGAAAGACGTTTTTTTTTTAATTTTGGTAATGGAATATCTTATTCATCATGCAGTGGAACACAAAAAGAATGTACAATCAGAATACTTTTTCTTTAAAGTAGCCGACCGCCTGAACAGGGACTTGAACCCTGGACCCTCAGATTAAAAGTCTGATGCTCTACCGACTGAGCTATCCAGGCTCTGCAACACTGCAACTAAAAATCAGCTAAAAATGATGTGGACGCACACCAACCTACACTTTAATTCTTAATATGGTTACATATATTAGCAATCAAATATGTAGAGTTTAATAATAATTGATATTTCAAGCATTTGAAATTTCAGCAGCACACGTAATCTATTTTAAATCCTGAAATTCGTTCTATCTCATTTTCGGCTGACTTAGAAATCATGTCTCTAAATTGACATTGTGAAATTAGTAAAAGGCCAAATACTATTACTAGGTACTAAATTACATGTCCAGCAGTATAACTGGAAATTTACTCTTGGGCATAGATTATGCAACATTTTCAAAGCAAACAGTGTCTGTTTAAATAGACTTTCTTTCACTGCCGTTTTGGTAAATGTCTCTGGTTATGCAGAAGCAGGCATTGTTTGTTACTGTTTCAATTAGTTATAAGATAAAGGAGGGATAAAACTGACCCAGCTAGTATTCCAACCCAAAGACTTTGAATGCTTTCTCTACATTCGCCTAGAACCCCAAGCCGCTATCCATTGCACCAGAGATCCAACCTGATTCAACAAGGTGAACAGAAATTCTCAAATAAAAAGATGAGCTATCAGCGGTTGACCAACTTTATAAAGTGATTTGGAAACTATAAGCAGGGTTCCATTTTGAACATTGAATTGGGGAACAGATAATCAACATCTCAAACGACATGATACCGTTGCGGTAAGTCTTCTTAACTCTTGTCAAATGGTACACGACCGATGGGTATTTAATGGCTCCATTAAGAGTAACTTGCAATTACTCTAATGGGACTACTCGTTCATTGGATCCTGAAAAGAGCATGTCATTAGAGTACATTTTCTTTAAACAAACCGCCTGAACAGGGACTTGAACCCTGGACCCTCAGATTAAAAGTCTGATGCTCTACCGACTGAGCTATCCAGGCTCTGATACAGCAAACCTCAAAATCACCTAATCAAAATTTGGCAGTGTCCCAACTAACGCTATGTTTCTTAAGATGGTTACCTGAAGAAGGTACCAAATACACTAGAATATAATAATGAATTGATATTTCAAGCATTTGAAATTTCTTCAGTAAATGTAACCTTATTTTTAGTCCTGAAGTTGCTACTATCTCATTTTTTTGCTGACGTCAAATTCATATGTGTTTATTGACATGGTAAAATTAAGGAAGGGCCCAAAATCTTACTTCCGAGTAAATTATATTTTCATCAGTACAGCTGACAATTTCCTCTTCTGCATAGATTACCCAAATTGAACGGTGTCTCTTTAAAATAGACTTCCTTTTACTGACCTTTTTTAGCAAATGATTTTGGTGAAGCAGAAGCATGCATGCATCGCTTATAACTTCTTTAAATAGTTATGAAATAAACAGGGATAAAACTGACTCTGGTGGGATTCGAACCCACAGCCTTTGAATACCTTCTTGACATTCACCTAGAAGTCCAATGCGCTATCCATTGCGCCACAGAGCCAATCTGCTTGAATGAGGTGCACAGATATTCAGAAATGAAATAATGAGCTTTGAGCTGTTGATCAACTTTATAAAGTTCATTGGATACTATAACCATGGCTATATTTTGAATATTGAATTGGGTAAAAGTTATTCACCGTGTCAAACTACATGATACAGTTGGTAAGTCTGCATACAACTTAAGTTTAGTGTATCGTCATCTGATATATGAGACAGATGGGTTTTTCACTTCTCCATGAAAGACGTTTTTTTTTTAATTTTGGTAATGGAATATCTTATTCATCATGCAGTGGAACACAAAAAGAATGTACAATCAGAATACTTTTTCTTTAAAGTAGCCGACCGCCTGAACAGGGACTTGAACCCTGGACCTTCAGATTAAAAGTCTGATGCTCTACCGACTGAGCTATCCAGGCTCTGCAACACTGCAACTAAAAATCAGCTAAAAATGATGTGGACGCACACCAACCTACACTTTAATTCTTAATATGGTTACATATATTAGCAATCAAATATGTAGAGTTTAATAATTAATTGATATTTCAAGCATTTGAAATTTCAGCAGCACACGTAATCTATTTTAAATCCTGAAATTCGTTCTATCTCATTTTCGGCTGACTTAGAAATCATGTCTCTAAATTGACATTGTGAAATTAGTAAAAGGCCAAATACTATTACTAGGTACTAAATTACATGTCCAGCAGTATAACTGGAAATTTACTCTTGGGCATAGATTATGCAACATTTTCAAAGCAAACAGTGTCTGTTTAAATAGACTTTCTTTCACTGCCGTTTTGGTAAATGTCTCTGGTTATGCAGAAGCAGGCATTGTTTGTTACTGTTTCAATTAGTTATAAGATAAAGGAGGGATAAAACTGACCCAGCTAGTATTCCAACCCAAAGACTTTGAATGCTTTCTCTACATTAGCCTAGAACCCCAAGCCGCTATCCATTGCACCAGAGATCCAACCTGATTCAACAAGGTGAACAGAAATTCTCAAATAAAAAGATGAGCTATCAGCGGTTGACCAACTTTATAAAGTGATTTGGAAACTATAAGCAGGGTTCCATTTTGAACATTGAATTGGGGAAAAGATAATCAACATCTCAAACGACATGATACCGTTGCGGTAAGTCTTCTTAACTCTTGTCAAATGGTACACGACCGATGGGTATTTAATGGCTCCATTAAGAGTAACTTGCAATTACTCTAATGGGACTACTCGTTCATTGGATCCTGAAAAGAGAATGTCATTAGAGTACATTTTCTTTAAACAAACCGCCTGAACAGGGACTTGAACCCTGGACCCTCAGATTAAAAGTCTGATGCTCAACCGACTGAGCTATCCAGGCTCTGATACAGCAAACCTCAAAATCACCTAATCAAAATTTGGCAGTGTCCCAACTAACGCTATGTTTCTTAAGATGGTTACCTGAAGAAGGTACCAAATACACTAGAATATAATAATGAATTGATATTTCAAGCATTTGAAATTTCTTCAGTAAATGTAACCTTATTTTTAGTCCTGAAGTTGCTACTATCTCATTTTTTTGCTGACGTCAAATTCATATGTGTTTATTGACATGGTAAAATTAACGAAGGGCCCAAAATCTTACTTCCGAGTAAGTTATATTTTCATCAGTACAGCTGACAATTTCCTCTTCTGCATAGATTACCCAAATTGAACGGTGTCTCTTTAAAATAGACTTCCTTTTACTGACCTTTTTTAGCAAATGATTTTGGTGAAGCAGAAGCATGCATGCATCGCTTATAACTTCTTTAAATAGTTATGAAATAAACAGGGATAAAACTGACTCTGGTGGGATTCGAACCCACAGCCTTTGAATACCTTCTTGACATTCACCTAGAAGTCCAATGCGCTATCCATTGCGCCACAGAGCCAATCTGCTTGAATGAGGTGCACAGATATTCAGAAATGAAATAATGAGCTTTGAGCTGTTGATCAACTTTATAAAGTTCATTGGATACTATAACCATGGCTATATTTTGAATATTGAATTGGGTAAAAGTTATTCACCGTGTCAAACTACATGATACAGTTGGTAAGTCTGCATACAACTTAAGTTTAGTGTATCGTCATCTGATATATGAGACAGATGGGTTTTTCACTTCTCCATGAAAGACGTTTTTTTTTTAATTTTGGTAATGGAATATCTTATTCATCATGCAGTGGAACACAAAAAGAATGTACAATCAGAATACTTTTTCTTTAAAGTAGCCGACCGCCTGAACAGGGACTTGAACCCTGGACCCTCAGATTAAAAGTCTGATGCTCTACCGACTGAGCTATCCAGGCTCTGCAACACTGCAACTAAAAATCAGCTAAAAATGATGTGGACGCACACCAACCTACACTTTAATTCTTAATATGGTTACATATATTAGCAATCAAATATGTAGAGTTTAATAATTAATTGATATTTCAAGCATTTGAAATTTCAGCAGCACACGTAATCTATTTTAAATCCTGAAATTCGTTCTATCTCATTTTCGGCTGACTTAGAAATCATGTCTCTAAATTGACATTGTGAAATTAGTAAAAGGCCAAATACTATTACTAGGTACTAAATTACATGTCCAGCAGTATAACTGGAAATTTACTCTTGGGCATAGATTATGCAACATTTTCAAAGCAAACAGTGTCTGTTTAAATAGACTTTCTTTCACTGCCGTTTTGGTAAATGTCTCTGGTTATGCAGAAGCAGGCATTGTTTGTTACTGTTTCAATTAGTTATAAGATAAAGGAGGGATAAAACTGACCCAGCTAGTATTCCAACCCAAAGACTTTGAATGCTTTCTCTACATTAGCCTAGAACCCCAAGCCGCTATCCATTGCACCAGAGATCCAACCTGATTCAACAAGGTGAACAGAAATTCTCAAATAAAAAGATGAGCTATCAGCGGTTGACCAACTTTATAAAGTGATTTGGAAACTATAAGCAGGGTTCCATTTTGAACATTGAATTGGGGAAAAGATAATCAACATCTCAAACGACATGATACCGTTGCGGTAAGTCTTCTTAACTCTTGTCAAATGGTACACGACCGATGGGTATTTAATGGCTCCATTAAGAGTAACTTGCAATTACTCTAATGGGACTACTCGTTCATTGGATCCTGAAAAGAGAATGTCATTAGAGTACATTTTCTTTAAACAAACCGCCTGAACAGGGACTTGAACCCTGGACCCTCAGATTAAAAGTCTGATGCTCAACCGACTGAGCTATCCAGGCTCTGATACAGCAAACCTCAAAATCACCTAATCAAAATTTGGCAGTGTCCCAACTAACGCTATGTTTCTTAAGATGGTTACCTGAAGAAGGTACCAAATACACTAGAATATAATAATGAATTGATATTTCAAGCATTTGAAATTTCTTCAGTAAATGTAACCTTATTTTTAGTCCTGAAGTTGCTACTATCTCATTTTTTTGCTGACGTCAAATTCATATGTGTTTATTGACATGGTAAAATTAACGAAGGGCCCAAAATCTTACTTCCGAGTAAATTATATTTTCATCAGTACAGCTGACAATTTCCTCTTCTGCATAGATTACCCAAATTGAACGGTGTCTCTTTAAAATAGACTTCCTTTTACTGACCTTTTTTAGCAAATGATTTTGGTGAAGCAGAAGCATGCATGCATCGCTTATAACTTCTTTAAATAGTTATGAAATAAACAGGGATAAAACTGACTCTGGTGGGATTCGAACCCACAGCCTTTGAATACCTTCTTGACATTCACCTAGAAGTCCAATGCGCTATCCATTGCGCCACAGAGCCAATCTGCTTGAATGAGGTGCACAGATATTCAGAAATGAAATAATGAGCTTTGAGCTGTTGATCAACTTTATAAAGTTCATTGGATACTATAACCATGGCTATATTTTGAATATTGAATTGGGTAAAAGTTATTCACCGTGTCAAACTACATGATACAGTTGGTAAGTCTGCATACAACTTAAGTTTAGTGTATCGTCATCTGATATATGAGACAGATGGGTTTTTCACTTCTCCATGAAAGACGTTTTTTTTTTAATTTTGGTAATGGAATATCTTATTCATCATGCAGTGGAACACAAAAAGAATGTACAATCAGAATACTTTTTCTTTAAAGTAGCCGACCGCCTGAACAGGGACTTGAACCCTGGACCCTCAGATTAAAAGTCTGATGCTCTACCGACTGAGCTATCCAGGCTCTGTAACACTGCAACTAAAAATCAGCTAAAAATGATGTGGACGCACACCAACCTACACTTTAATTCTTAATATGGTTACATATATTAGCAATCAAATATGTAGAGTTTAATAATTAATTGATATTTCAAGCATTTGAAATTTCAGCAGCACACGTAATCTATTTTAAATCCTGAAGTTCGTTCTATCTCATTTTCGGCTGACTTAGAAATCATGTCTCTAAATTGACATTGGGAAATTAGTAAAAGGCCAAATACTATTACTAGGTACTAAATTACATGTCCAGCAGTATAACTGGAAATTTACTCTTGGGCATAGATTATGCAACATTTTCAAAGCAAACAGTGTCTGTTTAAATAGACTTTCTTTCACTGCCGTTTTGGTAAATGTCTCTGGTTATGCAGAAGCAGGCATTGTTTGTTACTGTTTCAATTAGTTATAAGATAAAGGAGGGATAAAACTGACCCAGCTAGTATTCCAACCCAAAGACTTTGAATGCTTTCTCTACATTAGCCTAGAACCCCAAGCCGCTATCCATTGCACCAGAGATCCAACCTGATTCAACAAGGTGAACAGAAATTCTCAAATAAAAAGATGAGCTATCAGCGGTTGACCAACTTTATAAAGTGATTTGGAAACTATAAGCAGGGTTCCATTTTGAACATTGAATTGGGGAAAAGATAATCAACATCTCAAACGACATGATACCGTTGCGGTAAGTCTTCTTAACTCTTGTCAAATGGTACACGACCGATGGGTATTTAATGGCTCCATTAAGAGTAACTTGCAATTACTCTAATGGGACTACTCGTTCATTGGATCCTGAAAAGAGAATGTCATTAGAGTACATTTTCTTTAAACAAACCACCTGAACAGGGACTTGAACCCTGGACCCTCAGATTAAAAGTCTGATGCTCTACCGACTGAGCTATCCAGGCTCTGATACAGCAAACCTCAAAATCACCTAATCAAAATTTGGCAGTGTCCCAACTAACGCTATGTTTCTTAAGATGGTTACCTGAAGAAGGTACCAAATACACTAGAATATAATAATGAATTGATATTTCAAGCATTTGAAATTTCTTCAGTAAATGTAACCTTATTTTTAGTCCTGAAGTTGCTACTATCTCATTTTTTTGCTGACGTCAAATTCATATGTGTTTATTGACATGGTAAAATTAACGAAGGGCCCAAAATCTTACTTCCGAGTAAATTATATTTTCATCAGTACAGCTGACAATTTCCTCTTCTGCATAGATTACCCAAATTGAACGGTGTCTCTTTAAAATAGACTTCCTTTTACTGACCTTTTTTAGCAAATGATTTTGGTGAAGCAGAAGCATGCATGCATCGCTTATAACTTCTTTAAATAGTTATGAAATAAACAGGGATAAAACTGACTATGGTGGGATTCGAACCCACAGCCTTTGAATACCTTCTTGACATTCACCTAGAAGTCCAATGCGCTATCCATTGCGCCACAGAGCCAATCTGCTTGAATGAGGTGCACAGATATTCAGAAATGAAATAATGAGCTTTGAGCTGTTGATCAACTTTATAAAGTTCATTGGATACTATAACCATGGCTATATTTTGAATATTGAATTGGGTAAAAGTTATTCACCGTGTCAAACTACATGATACAGTTGGTAAGTCTGCATACAACTTAAGTTTAGTGTATCGTCATCTGATATATGAGACAGATGGGTTTTTCACTTCTCCATGAAAGACGTTTTTTTTTAATTTTGGTAATGGAATATCTTATTCATCATGCAGTGGAACACAAAAAGAATGTACAATCAGAATACTTTTTCTTTAAAGTAGCCGACCGCCTGAACAGGGACTTGAACCCTGGACCCTCAGATTAAAAGTCTGATGCTCTACCGACTGAGCTATCCAGGCTCTGCAACACTGCAACTAAAAATCAGCTAAAAATGATGTGGACGCACACCAACCTACACTTTAATTCTTAATATGGTTACATATATTAGCAATCAAATATGTAGAGTTTAATAATTAATTGATATTTCAAGCATTTGAAATTTCAGCAGCACACGTAATCTATTTTAAATCCTGAAATTCGTTCTATCTCATTTTCGGCTGACTTAGAAATCATGTCTCTAAATTGACATTGTGAAATTAGTAAAAGGCCAAATACTATTACTAGGTACTAAATTACATGTCCAGCAGTATAACTGGAAATTTACTCTTGGGCATAGATTATGCAACATTTTCAAAGCAAACAGTGTCTGTTTAAATAGACTTTCTTTCACTGCCGTTTTGGTAAATGTCTCTGGTTATGCAGAAGCAGGCATGGTTTGTTACTGTTTCAATTAGTTATAAGATAAAGGAGGGATAAAACTGACCCAGCTAGTATTCCAACCCAAAGACTTTGAATGCTTTCTCTACATTAGCCTAGAACCCCAAGCCGCTATCCATTGCACCAGAGATCCAACCTGATTCAACAAGGTGAACAGAAATTCTCAAATAAAAAGATGAGCTATCAGCGGTTGACCAACTTTATAAAGTGATTTGGAAACTATAAGCAGGGTTCCATTTTGAACATTGAATTGGGGAAAAGATAATCAACATCTCAAACGACATGATACCGTTGCGGTAAGTCTTCTTAACTCTTGTCAAATGGTACACGACCGATGGGTATTTAATGGCTCCATTAAGAGTAACTTGCAATTACTCTAATGGGACTACTCGTTCATTGGATCCTGAAAAGAGAATGTCATTAGAGTACATTTTCTTTAAACAAACCGCCTGAACAGGGACTTGAACCCTGGACCCTCAGATTAAAAGTCTGATGCTCAACCGACTGAGCTATCCAGGCTCTGATACAGCAAACCTCAAAATCACCTAATCAAAATTTGGCAGTGTCCCAACTAACGCTATGTTTCTTAAGATGGTTACCTGAAGAAGGTACCAAATACACTAGAATATAATAATGAATTGATATTTCAAGCATTTGAAATTTCTTCAGTAAATGTAACCTTATTTTTAGTCCTGAAGTTGCTACTATCTCATTTTTTTGCTGACGTCAAATTCATATGTGTTTATTGACATGGTAAAATTAACGAAGGGCCCAAAATCTAACTTCCGAGTAAATTATATTTTCATCAGTACAGCTGACAATTTCCTCTTCTGCATAGATTACCCAAATTGAACGGTGTCTCTTTAAAATAGACTTCCTTTTACTGACCTTTTTTAGCAAATGATTTTGGTGAAGCAGAAGCATGCATGCATCGCTTATAACTTCTTTAAATAGTTATGAAATAAACAGGGATAAAACTGACTCTGGTGGGATTCGAACCCACTGCCTTTGAATACCTTCTTGACATTCATCTAGAAGTCCAATGCGCTATCCATTGCGCCACAGAGCCAATCTGCTTGAATGAGGTGCACAGATATTCAGAAATGAAATAATGAGCTTTGAGCTGTTGATCAACTTTATAAAGTTCATTGGATACTATAACCATGGCTATATTTTGAATATTGAATTGGGTAAAAGTTATTCACCGTGTCAAACTACATGATACAGTTGGTAAGTCTGCATACAACTTAAGTTTAGTGTATCGTCATCTGATATATGAGACAGATGGGTTTTTCACTTCTCCATGAAAGACGTTTTTTTTTAATTTTGGTAATGGAATATCTTATTCATCATGCAGTGGAACACAAAAAGAATGTACAATCAGAATACTTTTTCTTTAAAGTAGCCGACCGCCTGAACAGGGACTTGAACCCTGGACCCTCAGATTAAAAGTCTGATGCTCTACCGACTGAGCTATCCAGGCTCTGCAACACTGCAACTAAAAATCAGCTAAAAATGATGTGGACGCACACCAACCTACACTTTAATTCTTAATATGGTTACATATATTAGCAATCAAATATGTAGAGTTTAATAATTAATTGATATTTCAAGCATTTGAAATTTCAGCAGCACACGTAATCTATTTTAAATCCTGAAATTCGTTCTATCTCATTTTCGGCTGACTTAGAAATCATGTCTCTAAATTGACATTGTGAAATTAGTAAAAGGCCAAATACTATTACTAGGTACTAAATTACATGTCCAGCAGTATAACTGGAAATTTACTCTTGGGCATAGATTATGCAACATTTTCAAAGCAAACAGTGTCTGTTTAAATAGACTTTCTTTCACTGCCGTTTTGGTAAATGTCTCTGGTTATGCAGAAGCAGGCATGGTTTGTTACTGTTTCAATTAGTTATAAGATAAAGGAGGGATAAAACTGACCCAGCTAGTATTCCAACCCAAAGACTTTGAATGCTTTCTCTACATTAGCCTAGAACCCCAAGCCGCTATCCATTGCACCAGAGATCCAACCTGATTCAACAAGGTGAACAGAAATTCTCAAATAAAAAGATGAGCTATCAGCGGTTGACCAACTTTATAAAGTGATTTGGAAACTATAAGCAGGGTTCCATTTTGAACATTGAATTGGGGAAAAGATAATCAACATCTCAAACGACATGATACCGTTGCGGTAAGTCTTCTTAACTCTTGTCAAATGGTACACGACCGATGGGTATTTAATGGCTCCATTAAGAGTAACTTGCAATTACTCTAATGGGACTACTCGTTCATTGGATCCTGAAAAGAGAATGTCATTAGAGTACATTTTCTTTAAACAAACCGCCTGAACAGGGACTTGAACCCTGGACCCTCAGATTAAAAGTCTGATGCTCAACCGACTGAGCTATCCAGGCTCTGATACAGCAAACCTCAAAATCACCTAATCAAAATTTGGCAGTGTCCCAACTAACGCTATGTTTCTTAAGATGGTTACCTGAAGAAGGTACCAAATACACTAGAATATAATAATGAATTGATATTTCAAGCATTTGAAATTTCTTCAGTAAATGTAACCTTATTTTTAGTCCTGAAGTTGCTACTATCTCATTTTTTTGCTGACGTCAAATTCATATGTGTTTATTGACATGGTAAAATTAAGGAAGGGCCCAAAATCTTACTTCCGAGTAAATTATATTTTCATCAGTACAGCTGACAATTTCCTCTTCTGCATAGATTACCCAAATTGAACGGTGTCTCTTTAAAATAGACTTCCTTTTACTGACCTTTTTTAGCAAATGATTTTGGTGAAGCAGAAGCATGCATGCATCGCTTATAACTTCTTTAAATAGTTATGAAATAAACAGGGATAAAACTGACTCTGGTGGGATTCGAACCCACAGCCTTTGAATACCTTCTTGACATTCACCTAGAAGTCCAATGCGCTATCCATTGCGCCACAGAGCCAATCTGCTTGAATGAGGTGCACAGATATTCAGAAATGAAATAATGAGCTTTGAGCTGTTGATCAACTTTATAAAGTTCATTGGATACTATAACCATGGCTATATTTTGAATATTGAATTGGGTAAAAGTTATTCACCGTGTCAAACTACATGATACAGTTGGTAAGTCTGCATACAACTTAAGTTTAGTGTATCGTCATCTGATATATGAGACAGATGGGTTTTTCACTTCTCCATGAAAGACGTTTTTTTTTAATTTTGGTAATGGAATATCTTATTCATCATGCAGTGGAACACAAAAAGAATGTACAATCAGAATACTTTTTCTTTAAAGTAGCCGACCGCCTGAACAGGGACTTGAACCCTGGACCCTCAGATTAAAAGTCTGATGCTCTACCGACTGAGCTATCCAGGCTCTGCAACACTGCAACTAAAAATCAGCTAAAAATGATGTGGACGCACACCAACCTACACTTTAATTCTTAATATGGTTACATATATTAGCAATCAAATATGTAGAGTTTAATAATTAATTGATATTTCAAGCATTTGAAATTTCAGCAGCACACGTAATCTATTTTAAATCCTGAAATTCGTTCTATCTCATTTTCGGCTGACTTAGAAATCATGTCTCTAAATTGACATTGTGAAATTAGTAAAAGGCCAAATACTATTACTAGGTACTAAATTACATGTCCAGCAGTATAACTGGAAATTTACTCTTGGGCATAGATTATGCAACATTTTCAAAGCAAACAGTGTCTGTTTAAATAGACTTTCTTTCACTGCCGTTTTGGTAAATGTCTCTGGTTATGCAGAAGCAGGCATTGTTTGTTACTGTTTCAATTAGTTATAAGATAAAGGAGGGATAAAACTGACCCAGCTAGTATTCCAACCCAAAGACTTTGAATGCTTTCTCTACATTAGCCTAGAACCCCAAGCCGCTATCCATTGCACCAGAGATCCAACCTGATTCAACAAGGTGAACAGAAATTCTCAAATAAAAAGATGAGCTATCAGCGGTTGACCAACTTTATAAAGTGATTTGGAAACTATAAGCAGGGTTCCATTTTGAACATTGAATTGGGGAAAAGATAATCAACATCTCAAACGACATGATACCTTTGCGGTAAGTCTTCTTAACTCTTGTCAAATGGTACACGACCGATGGGTAATTAATGGCTCCATTAAGAGTAACTTGCAATTACTCTAATGGGACTACTCGTTCATTGGATCCTGAGAAGAGCATGTCATTAGAGTACATTTTCTTTAAACAAACCGCCTGAACAGGGACTTGAACCCTGGACCCTCAGATTAAAAGTCTGATGCTCAACCGACTGAGCTATCCAGGCTCTGATACAGCAAACCTCAAAATCACCTAATCAAAATTTGGCAGTGTCCCAACTAACGCTATGTTTCTTAAGATGGTTACCTGAAGAAGGTACCAAATACACTAGAATATAATAATGAATTGATATTTCAAGCATTTGAAATTTCTTCAGTAAATGTAACCTTATTTTTAGTCCTGAAGTTGCTACTATCTCATTTTTTTGCTGACGTCAAATTCATATGTGTTTATTGACATGGTAAAATTAAGGAAGGGCCCAAAATCTTACTTCCGAGTAAATTATATTTTCATCAGTACAGCTGACAATTTCCTCTTCTGCATAGATTACCCAAATTGAACGGTGTCTCTTTAAAATAGACTTCCTTTTACTGACCTTTTTTAGCAAATGATTTTGGTGAAGCAGAAGCATGCATGCATCGCTTATAACTTCTTTAAATAGTTATGAAATAAACAGGGATAAAACTGACTCTGGTGGGATTCGAACCCACAGCCTTTGAATACCTTCTTGACATTCACCTAGAAGTCCAATGCGCTATCCATTGCGCCACAGAGCCAATCTGCTTGAATGAGGTGCACAGATATTCAGAAATGAAATAATGAGCTTTGAGCTGTTGATCAACTTTATAAAGTTCATTGGATACTATAACCATGGCTATATTTTGAATATTGAATTGGGTAAAAGTTATTCACCGTGTCAAACTACATGATACAGTTGGTAAGTCTGCATACAACTTAAGTTTAGTGTATCGTCATCTGATATATGAGACAGATGGGTTTTTCACTTCTCCATGAAAGACGTTTTTTTTTAATTTTGGTAATGGAATATCTTATTCATCATGCAGTGGAACACAAAAAGAATGTACAATCAGAATACTTTTTCTTTAAAGTAGCCGACCGCCTGAACAGGGACTTGAACCCTGGACCCTCAGATTAAAAGTCTGATGCTCTACCGACTGAGCTATCCAGGCTCTGCAACACTGCAACTAAAAATCAGCTAAAAATGATGTGGACGCACACCAACCTACACTTTAATTCTTAATATGGTTACATATATTAGCAATCAAATATGTAGAGTTTAATAATTAATTGATATTTCAAGCATTTGAAATTTCAGCAGCACACGTAATCTATTTTAAATCCTGAAATTCGTTCTATCTCATTTTCGGCTGACTTAGAAATCATGTCTCTAAATTGACATTGTGAAATTAGTAAAAGGCCAAATACTATTACTAGGTACTAAATTACATGTCCAGCAGTATAACTGGAAATTTACTCTTGGGCATAGATTATGCAACATTTTCAAAGCAAACAGTGTCTGTTTAAATAGACTTTCTTTCACTGCCGTTTTGGTAAATGTCTCTGGTTATGCAGAAGCAGGCATTGTTTGTTACTGTTTCAATTAGTTATAAGATAAAGGAGGGATAAAACTGACCCAGCTAGTATTCCAACCCAAAGACTTTGAATGCTTTCTCTACATTAGCCTAGAACCCCAAGCCGCTATCCATTGCACCAGAGATCCAACCTGATTCAACAAGGTGAACAGAAATTCTCAAATAAAAAGATGAGCTATCAGCGGTTGACCAACTTTATAAAGTGATTTGGAAACTATAAGCAGGGTTCCATTTTGAACATTGAATTGGGGAAAAGATAATCAACATCTCAAACGACATGATACCTTTGCGGTAAGTCTTCTTAACTCTTGTCAAATGGTACACGACCGATGGGTAATTAATGGCTCCATTAAGAGTAACTTGCAATTACTCTAATGGGACTACTCGTTCATTGGATCCTGAGAAGAGCATGTCATTAGAGTACATTTTCTTTAAACAAACCGCCTGAACAGGGACTTGAACCCTGGACCCTCAGATTAAAAGTCTGATGCTCAACCGACTGAGCTATCCAGGCTCTGATACAGCAAACCTCAAAATCACCTAATCAAAATTTGGCAGTGTCCCAACTAACGCTATGTTTCTTAAGATGGTTACCTGAAGAAGGTACCAAATACACTAGAATATAATAATGAATTGATATTTCAAGCATTTGAAATTTCTTCAGTAAATGTAACCTTATTTTTAGTCCTGAAGTTGCTACTATCTCATTTTTTTGCTGACGTCAAATTCATATGTGTTTATTGACATGGTAAAATTAAGGAAGGGCCCAAAATCTTACTTCCGAGTAAATTATATTTTCATCAGTACAGCTGACAATTTCCTCTTCTGCATAGATTACCCAAATTGAACGGTGTCTCTTTAAAATAGACTTCCTTTTACTGACCTTTTTTAGCAAATGATTTTGGTGAAGCAGAAGCATGCATGCATCGCTTATAACTTCTTTAAATAGTTATGAAATAAACAGGGATAAAACTGACTCTGGTGGGATTCGAACCCACAGCCTTTGAATACCTTCTTGACATTCACCTAGAAGTCCAATGCGCTATCCATTGCGCCACAGAGCCAATCTGCTTGAATGAGGTGCACAGATATTCAGAAATGAAATAATGAGCTTTGAGCTGTTGATCAACTTTATAAAGTTCATTGGATACTATAACCATGGCTATATTTTGAATATTGAATTGGGTAAAAGTTATTCACCGTGTCAAACTACATGATACAGTTGGTAAGTCTGCATACAACTTAAGTTTAGTGTATCGTCATCTGATATATGAGACAGATGGGTTTTTCACTTCTCCATGAAAGACGTTTTTTTTTAATTTTGGTAATGGAATATCTTATTCATCATGCAGTGGAACACAAAAAGAATGTACAATCAGAATACTTTTTCTTTAAAGTAGCCGACCGCCTGAACAGGGACTTGAACCCTGGACCCTCAGATTAAAAGTCTGATGCTCTACCGACTGAGCTATCCAGGCTCTGCAACACTGCAACTAAAAATCAGCTAAAAATGATGTGGACGCACACCAACCTACACTTTAAATCTTAATATGGTTACATATATTAGCAATCAAATATGTAGAGTTTAATAATTAATTGATATTTCAAGCATTTGAAATTTCAGCAGCACACGTAATCTATTTTAAATCCTGAAATTCGTTCTATCTCATTTTCGGCTGACTTAGAAATCATGTCTCTAAATTGACATTGTGAAATTAGTAAAAGGCCAAATACTATTACTAGGTACTAAATTACATGTCCAGCAGTATAACTGGAAATTTACTCTTGGGCATAGATTATGCAACATTTTCGAAGCAAACAGTGTCTGTTTAAATAGACTTTCTTTCACTGCCGTTTTGGTAAATGTCTCTGGTTATGCAGAAGCAGGCATTGTTTGTTACTGTTTCAATTAGTTATAAGATAAAGGAGGGATAAAACTGACCCAGCTAGTATTCCAACCCAAAGACTTTGAATGCTTTCTCTACATTAGCCTAGAACCCCAAGCCGCTATCCATTGCACCAGAGATCCAACCTGATTCAACAAGGTGAACAGAAATTCTCAAATAAAAAGATGAGCTATCAGCGGTTGACCAACTTTATAAAGTGATTTGGAAACTATAAGCAGGGTTCCATTTTGAACATTGAATTGGGGAAAAGATAATCAACATCTCAAACGACATGATACCGTTGCGGTAAGTCTTCTTAACTCTTGTCAAATGGTACACGACCGATGGGTAATTAATGGCTCCATTAAGAGTAACTTGCAATTACTCTAATGGGACTACTCGTTCATTGGATCCTGAAAAGAGCATGTCATTAGAGTACATTTTCTTTAAACAAACCGCCTGAACAGGGACTTGAACCCTGGACCCTCAGATTAAAAGTCTGATGCTCAACCGACTGAGCTATCCAGGCTCTGATACAGCAAACCTCAAAATCACCTAATCAAAATTTGGCAGTGTCCCAACTAACGCTATGTTTCTTAAGATGGTTACCTGAAGAAGGTACCAAATACACTAGAATCTAATAATGAATTGATATTTCAAGCATTTGAAATTTCTTCAGTAAATGTAACCTTATTTTTAGTCCTGAAGTTGCTACTATCTCATTTTTTTGCTGACGTCAAATTCATATGTGTTTATTGACATGGTAAAATTAAGGAAGGGCCCAAAATCTTACTTCCGAGTAAATTATATTTTCATCAGTACAGCTGACAATTTCCTCTTCTGCATAGATTACCCAAATTGAACGGTGTCTCTTTAAAATAGACTTCCTTTTACTGACCTTTTTTAGCAAATGATTTTGGTGAAGCAGAAGCATGCATGCATCGCTTATAACTTCTTTAAATAGTTATGAAATAAACAGGGATAAAACTGACTCTGGTGGGATTCGAACCCACAACCTTTGAATACCTTCTTGACATTCACCTAGAAGTCCAATGCGCTATCCATTGCGCCACAGAGCCAATCTGCTTGAATGAGGTGCACAGATATTCAGAAATGAAATAATGAGCTTTGAGCTGTTGATCAACTTTATAAAGTTCATTGGATACTATAACCATGGCTATATTTTGAATATTGAATTGGGTAAAAGTTATTTACCGTGTCAAACTACATGATACAGTTGGTAAGTCTGCATACAACTTAAGTTTAGTGTATCGTCATCTGATATATGAGACAGATGGGTTTTTCACTTCTCCATGAAAGACGTTTTTTTTTAATTTTGGTAATGGAATATCTTATTCATCATGCAGTGGAACACAAAAAGAATGTACAATCAGAATACTTTTTTTTTAAAGTAGCCGACCGCCTGAACAGGGACTTGAACCCTGGACCCTCAGATTAAAAGTCTGATGCTCTACCGACTGAGCTATCCAGGCTCTGCAACACTGCAACTAAAAATCAGCTAAAAATGATGTGGACGCACACCAACCTACACTTTAATTCTTAATATGGTTACATATATTAGCAATCAAATATGTAGAGTTTAATAATTAATTGATATTTCAAGCATTTGAAATTTCAGCAGCACACGTAATCTATTTTAAATCCTGAAATTCGTTCTATCTCATTTTCGGCTGACTTAGAAATCATGTCTCTAAATTGACATTGTGAAATTAGTAAAAGGCCAAATACTATTACTAGGTACTAAATTACATGTCCAGCAGTATAACTGGAAATTTACTCTTGGGCATAGATTATGCAACATTTTCAAAGCAAACAGTGTCTGTTTAAATAGACTTTCTTTCACTGCCGTTTTGGTAAATGTCTCTGGTTATGCAGAAGCAGGCATTGTTTGTTACTGTTTCAATTAGTTATAAGATAAAGGAGGGATAAAACTGACCCAGCTAGTATTCCAACCCAAAGACTTTGAATGCTTTCTCTACATTAGCCTAGAACCCCAAGCCGCTATCCATTGCACCAGAGATCCAACCTGATTCAACAAGGTGAACAGAAATTCTCAAATAAAAAGATGAGCTATCAGCGGTTGACCAACTTTATAAAGTGATTTGGAAACTATAAGCAGGGTTCCATTTTGAACATTGAATTGGGGAAAAGATAATCAACATCTCAAACGACATGATACCGTTGCGGTAAGTCTTCTTAACTCTTGTCAAATGGTACACGACCGATGGGTAATTAATGGCTCCATTAAGAGTAACTTGCAATTACTCTAATGGGACTACTCGTTCATTGGATCCTGAAAAGAGCATGTCATTAGAGTACATTTTCTTTAAACAAACCGCCTGAACAGGGACTTGAACCCTGGACCCTCAGATTAAAAGTCTGATGCTCAACCGACTGAGCTATCCAGGCTCTGATACAGCAAACCTCAAAATCACCTAATCAAAATTTGGCAGTGTCCCAACTAACGCTATGTTTCTTAAGATGGTTACCTGAAGAAGGTACCAAATACACTAGAATATAATAATGAATTGATATTTCAAGCATTTGAAATTTCTTCAGTAAATGTAACCTTATTTTTAGTCCTGAAGTTGCTACTATCTCATTTTTTTGCTGACGTCAAATTCATATGTGTTTATTGACATGGTAAAATTAAGGAAGGGCCCAAAATCTTACTTCCGAGTAAATTATATTTTCATCAGTACAGCTGACAATTTCCTCTTCTGCATAGATTACCCAAATTGAACGGTGTCTCTTTAAAATAGACTTCCTTTTACTGACCTTTTTTAGCAAATGATTTTGGTGAAGCAGAAGCATGCATGCATCGCTTATAACTTCTTTAAATAGTTATGAAATAAACAGGGATAAAACTGACTCTGGTGGGATTCGAACCCACAGCCTTTGAATACCTTCTTGACATTCACCTAGAAGTCCAATGCGCTATCCATTGCGCCACAGAGCCAATCTGCTTGAATGAGGTGCACAGATATTCAGAAATGAAATAATGAGCTTTGAGCTGTTGATCAACTTTATAAAGTTCATTGGATACTATAACCATGGCTATATTTAGAATATTGAATTGGGTAAAAGTTATTCACCGTGTCAAACTACATGATACAGTTGGTAAGTCTGCATACAACTTAAGTTTAGTGTATCGTCATCTGATATATGAGACAGATGGGTTTTTCACTTCTCCATGAAAGACGTTTTTTTTTAATTTTGGTAATGGAATATCTTATTCATCATGCAGTGGAACACAAAAAGAATGTACAATCAGAATACTTTTTCTTTAAAGTAGCCGACCGCCTGAACAGGGACTTGAACCCTGGACCCTCAGATTAAAAGTCTGATGCTGTACCGACTGAGCTATCCAGGCTCTGCAACACTGCAACTAAAAATCAGCTAAAAATGATGTGGACGCACACCAACCTACACTTTAATTCTTAATATGGTTACATATATTAGCAATCAAATATGTAGAGTTTAATAATTAATTGATATTTCAAGCATTTGAAATTTCAGCAGCACACGTAATCTATTTTAAATCCTGAAATTCGTTCTATCTCATTTTCGGCTGACTTAGAAATCATGTCTCTAAATTGACATTGTGAAATTAGTAAAAGGCCAAATACTATTACTAGGTACTAAATTACATGTCCAGCAGTATAACTGGAAATTTACTCTTGGGCATAGATTATGCAACATTTTCAAAGCAAACAGTGTCTGTTTAAATAGACTTTCTTTCACTGCCGTTTTGGTAAATGTCTCTGGTTATGCAGAAGCAGGCATTGTTTGTTACTGTTTCAATTAGTTATAAGATAAAGGAGGGATAAAACTGACCCAGCTAGTATTCCAACCCAAAGACTTTGAATGCTTTCTCTACATTAGCCTAGAACCCCAAGCCGCTATCCATTGCACCAGAGATCCAACCTGATTCAACAAGGTGAACAGAAATTCTCAAATAAAAAGATGAGCTATCAGCGGTTGACCAACTTTATAAAGTGATTTGGAAACTATAAGCAGGGTTCCATTTTGAACATTGAATTGGGGAAAAGATAATCAACATCTCAAACGACATGATACCGTTGCGGTAAGTCTTCTTAACTCTTGTCAAATGGTACACGACCGATGGGTAATTAATGGCTCCATTAAGAGTAACTTGCAATTACTCTAATGGGACTACTCGTTCATTGGATCCTGAAAAGAGCATGTGATTAGAGTACATTTTCTTTAAACAAACCGCCTGAACAGGGACTTGAACCCTGGACCCTCAGATTAAAAGTCTGATGCTCAACCGACTGAGCTATCCAGGCTCTGATACAACAAACCTCAAAATCACCTAATCAAAATTTGGCAGTGTCCCAACTAACGCTATGTTTCTTAAGATGGTTACCTGAAGAAGGTACCAAATACACTAGAATATAATAATGAATTGATATTTCAAGCATTTGAAATTTCTTCAGTAAATGTAACCTTATTTTTAGTCCTGAAGTTGCTACTATCTCATTTTTTTGCTGACGTCAAATTCATATGTGTTTATTGACATGGTAAAATTAAGGAAGGGCCCAAAATCTTACTTCCGAGTAAATTATATTTTCATCAGTACAGCTGACAATTTCCTCTTCTGCATAGATTACCCAAATTGAACGGTGTCTCTTTAAAATAGACTTCCTTTTACTGACCTTTTTTAGCAAATGATTTTGGTGAAGCAGAAGCATGCATGCATCGCTTATAACTTCTTTAAATAGTTATGAAATAAACAGGGATAAAACTGACTCTGGTGGGATTCGAACCCACAGCCTTTGAATACCTTCTTGACATTCACCTAGAAGTCCAATGCGCTATCCATTGCGCCACAGAGCCAATCTGCTTGAATGAGGTGCACAGATATTCAGAAATGAAATAATGAGCTTTGAGCTGTTGATCAACTTTATAAAGTTCATTGGATACTATAACCATGGCTATATTTTGAATATTGAATTGGGTAAAAGTTATTCACCGTGTCAAACTACATGATACAGTTGGTAAGTCTGCATACAACTTAAGTTTAGTGTATCGTCATCTGATATATGAGACAGATGGGTTTTTCACTTCTCCATGAAAGACGTTTTTTTTTTAATTTTGGTAATGGAATATCTTATTCATCATGCAGTGGAACACAAAAAGAATGTACAATCAGAATACTTTTTCTTTAAAGTAGCCGACCGCCTGAACAGGGACTTGAACCCTGGACCCTCAGATTAAAAGTCTGATGCTCTACCGACTGAGCTATCCAGGCTCTGTAACACTGCAACTAAAAATCAGCTAAAAATGATGTGGACGCACACCAACCTACACTTTAATTCTTAATATGGTTACATATATTAGCAATCAAATATGTAGAGTTTAATAATTAATTGATATTTCAAGCATTTGAAATTTCAGCAGCACACGTAATCTATTTTAAATCCTGAAGTTCGTTCTATCTCATTTTCGGCTGACTTAGAAATCATGTCTCTAAATTGACATTGTGAAATTAGTAAAAGGCCAAATACTATTACTAGGTACTAAATTACATGTCCAGCAGTATAACTGGAAATTTACTCTTGGGCATAGATTATGCAACATTTTCAAAGCAAACAGTGTCTGTTTAAATAGACTTTCTTTCACTGCCGTTTTGGTAAATGTCTCTGGTTATGCAGAAGCAGGCATTGTTTGTTACTGTTTCAATTAGTTATAAGATAAAGGAGGGATAAAACTGACCCAGCTAGTATTCCAACCCAAAGACTTTGAATGCTTTCTCTACATTAGCCTAGAACCCCAAGCCGCTATCCATTGCACCAGAGATCCAACCTGATTCAACAAGGTGAACAGAAATTCTCAAATAAAAAGATGAGCTATCAGCGGTTGACCAACTTTATAAAGTGATTTGGAAACTATAAGCAGGGTTCCATTTTGAACATTGAATTGGGGAAAAGATAATCAACATCTCAAACGACATGATACCGTTGCGGTAAGTCTTCTTAACTCTTGTCAAATGGTACACGACCGATGGGTAATTAATGGCTCCATTAAGAGTAACTTGCAATTACTCTAATGGGACTACTCGTTCATTGGATCCTGAAAAGAGCATGTCATTAGAGTACATTTTCTTTAAACAAACCGCCTGAACAGGGACTTGAACCCTGGACCCTCAGATTAAAAGTCTGATGCTCAACCGACTGAGCTATCCAGGCTCTGATACAGCAAACCTCAAAATCACCTAATCAAAATTTGGCAGTGTCCCAACTAACGCTATGTTTCTTAAGATGGTTACCTGAAGAAGGTACCAAATACACTAGAATATAATAATGAATTGATATTTCAAGCATTTGAAATTTCTTCAGTAAATGTAACCTTATTTTTAGTCCTGAAGTTGCTACTATCTCATTTTTTTGCTGACGTCAAATTCATATGTGTTTATTGACATGGTAAAATTAAGGAAGGGCCCAAAATCTTACTTCCGAGTAAATTATATTTTCATCAGTACAGCTGACAATTTCCTCTTCTGCATAGATTACCCAAATTGAACGGTGTCTCTTTAAAATAGACTTCCTTTTACTGACCTTTTTTAGCAAATGATTTTGGTGAAGCAGAAGCATGCATGCATCGCTTATAACTTCTTTAAATAGTTATGAAATAAACAGGGATAAAACTGACTCTGGTGGGATTCGAACCCACAGCCTTTGAATACCTTCTTGACATTCACCTAGAAGTCCAATGCGCTATCCATTGCGCCACAGAGCCAATCTGCTTGAATGAGGTGCACAGATATTCAGAAATGAAATAATGAGCTTTGAGCTGTTGATCAACTTTATAAAGTTCATTGGATACTATAACCATGGCTATATTTTGAATATTGAATTGGGTAAAAGTTATTCACCGTGTCAAACTACATGATACAGTTGGTAAGTCTGCATACAACTTAAGTTTAGTGTATCGTCATCTGATATATGAGACAGATGGGTTTTTCACTTCTCCATGAAAGACGTTTTTTTTTAATTTTGGTAATGGAATATCTTATTCATCATGCAGTGGAACACAAAAAGAATGTACAATCAGAATACTTTTTCTTTAAAGTAGCCGACCGCCTGAACAGGGACTTGAACCCTGGACCCTCAGATTAAAAGTCTGATGCTCTACCGACTGAGCTATCCAGGCTCTGCAACACTGCAACTAAAAATCAGCTAAAAATGATGTGGACGCACACCAACCTACACTTTAATTCTTAATATGGTTACATATATTAGCAATCAAATATGTAGAGTTTAATAATTAATTGATATTTCAAGCATTTGAAATTTCAGCAGCACACGTAATCTATTTTAAATCCTGAAATTCGTTCTATCTCATTTTCGGCTGACTTAGAAATCATGTCTCTAAATTGACATTGTGAAATTAGTAAAAGGCCAAATACTATTACTAGGTACTAAATTACATGTCCAGCAGTATAACTGGAAATTTACTCTTGGGCATAGATTATGCAACATTTTCAAAGCAAACAGTGTCTGTTTAAATAGACTTTCTTTCACTGCCGTTTTGGTAAATGTCTCTGGTTATGCAGAAGCAGGCATTGTTTGTTACTGTTTCAATTAGTTATAAGATAAAGGAGGGATAAAACTGACCCAGCTAGTATTCCAACCCAAAGACTTTGAATGCTTTCTCTACATTAGCCTAGAACCCCAAGCCGCTATCCATTGCACCAGAGATCCAACCTGATTCAACAAGGTGAACAGAAATTCTCAAATAAAAAGATGAGCTATCAGCGGTTGACCAACTTTATAAAGTGATTTGGAAACTATAAGCAGGGTTCCATTTTGAACATTGAATTGGGGAAAAGATAATCAACATCTCAAACGACATGATACCGTTGCGGTAAGTCTTCTTAACTCTTGTCAAATGGTACACGACCGATGGGTATTTAATGGCTCCATTAAGAGTAACTTGCAATTACTCTAATGGGACTACTCGTTCATTGGATCCTGAAAAGAGCATGTGATTAGAGTACATTTTCTTTAAACAAACCGCCTGAACAGGGACTTGAACCCTGGACCCTCAGATTAAAAGTCTGATGCTCTACCGACTGAGCTATCCAGGCTCTGATACAGCAAACCTCAAAATCACCTAATCAAAATTTGGCAGTGTCCCAACTAACGCTATGTTTCTTAAGATGGTTACCTGAAGAAGGTACCAAATACACTAGAATATAATAATGAATTGATATTTCAAGCATTTGAAATTTCTTCAGTAAATGTAACCTTATTTTTAGTCCTGAAGTTGCTACTATCTCATTTTTTTGCTGACGTCAAATTCATATGTGTTTATTGACATGGTAAAATTAACGAAGGGCCCAAAATCTTACTTCCGAGTAAATTATATTTTCATCAGTACAGCTGACAATTTCCTCTTCTGCATAGATTACCCAAATTGAACGGTGTCTCTTTAAAATAGACTTCCTTTTACTGACCTTTTTTAGCAAATGATTTTGGTGAAGCAGAAGCATGCATGCATCGCTTATAACTTCTTTAAATAGTTATGAAATAAACAGGGATAAAACTGACTCTGGTGGGATTCGAACCCACAGCCTTTGAATACCTTCTTGACATTCACCTAGAAGTCCAATGCGCTATCCATTGCGCCACAGAGCCAATCTGCTTGAATGAGGTGCACAGATATTCAGAAATGAAATAATGAGCTTTGAGCTGTTGATCAACTTTATAAAGTTCATTGGATACTATAACCATGGCTATATTTTGAATATTGAATTGGGTAAAAGTTATTCACCGTGTCAAACTACATGATACAGTTGGTAAGTCTGCATACAACTTAAGTTTAGTGTATCGTCATCTGATATATGAGACAGATGGGTTTTTCACTTCTCCATGAAAGACGTTTTTTTTTTAATTTTGGTAATGGAATATCTTATTCATCATGCAGTGGAACACAAAAAGAATGTACAATCAGAATACTTTTTCTTTAAAGTAGCCGACCGCCTGAACAGGGACTTGAACCCTGGACCCTCAGATTTAAAGTCTGATGCTCTACCGACTGAGCTATCCAGGCTCTGTAACACTGCAACTAAAAATCAGCTAAAAATGATGTGGACGCACACCAACCTACACTTTAATTCTTAATATGGTTACATATATTAGCAATCAAATATGTAGAGTTTAATAATTAATTGATATTTCAAGCATTTGAAATTTCAGCAGCACACGTAATCTATTTTAAATCCTGAAGTTCGTTCTATCTCATTTTCGGCTGACTTAGAAATCATGTCTCTAAATTGACATTGGGAAATTAGTAAAAGGCCAAATACTATTACTAGGTACTAAATTACATGTCCAGCAGTATAACTGGAAATTTACTCTTGGGCATAGATTATGCAACATTTTCAAAGCAAACAGTGTCTGTTTAAATAGACTTTCTTTCACTGCCGTTTTGGTAAATGTCTCTGGTTATGCAGAAGCAGGCATTGTTTGTTACTGTTTCAATTAGTTATAAGATAAAGGAGGGATAAAACTGACCCAGCTAGTATTCCAACCCAAAGACTTTGAATGCTTTCTCTACATTAGCCTAGAACCCCAAGCAGCTATCCATTGCACCAGAGATCCAACCTGATTCAACAAGGTGAACAGAAATTCTCAAATAAAAAGATGAGCTATCAGCGGTTGACCAACTTTATAAAGTGATTTGGAAACTATAAGCAGGGTTCCATTTTGAACATTGAATTGGGGAAAAGATAATCAACATCTCAAACGACATGATACCGTTGCGGTAAGTCTTCTTAACTCTTGTCAAATGGTACACGACCGATGGGTATTTAATGGCTCCATTAAGAGTAACTTGCAATTACTCTAATGGGACTACTCGTTCATTGGATCCTGAAAAGAGAATGTCATTAGAGTACATTTTCTTTAAACAAACCGCCTGAACAGGGACTTGAACCCTGGACCCTCAGATTAAAAGTCTGATGTTCTACCGACTGAGCTATCCAGGCTCTGATACAGCAAACCTCAAAATCACCTAATCAAAATTTGGCAGTGTCCCAACTAACGCTATGTTTCTTAAGATGGTTACCTGAAGAAGGTACCAAATACACTAGAATATAATAATGAATTGATATTTCAAGCATTTGAAATTTCTTCAGTAAATGTAACCTTATTTTTAGTCCTGAAGTTGCTACTATCTCATTTTTTTGCTGACGTCAAATTCATATGTGTTTATTGACATGGTAAAATTAACGAAGGGCCCAAAATCTTACTTCCGAGTAAATTATATTTTCATCAGTACAGCTGACAATTTCCTCTTCTGCATAGATTACCCAAATTGAACGGTGTCTCTTTAAAATAGACTTCCTTTTACTGACCTTTTTTAGCAAATGATTTTGGTGAAGCAGAAGCATGCATGCATCGCTTATAACTTCTTTAAATAGTTATGAAATAAACAGGGATAAAACTGACTCTGGTGGGATTCGAACCCACAGCCTTTGAATACCTTCTTGACATTCACCTAGAAGTCCAATGCGCTATCCATTGCGCCACAGAGCCAATCTGCTTGAATGAGGTGCACAGATATTCAGAAATGAAATAATGAGCTTTGAGCTGTTGATCAACTTTATAAAGTTCATTGGATACTATAACCATGGCTATATTTTGAATATTGAATTGGGTAAAAGTTATTCACCGTGTCAAACTACATGATACAGTTGGTAAGTCTGCATACAACTTAAGTTTAGTGTATCGTCATCTGATATATGAGACAGATGGGTTTTTCACTTCTCCATGAAAGACGTTTTTTTTTTAATTTTGGTAATGGAATATCTTATTCATCATGCAGTGGAACACAAAAAGAATGTACAATCAGAATACTTTTTCTTTAAAGTAGCCGACCGCCTGAACAGGGACTTGAACCCTGGACCCTCAGATTAAAAGTCTGATGCTCTACCGACTGAGCTATCCAGGCTCTGTAACACTGCAACTAAAAATCAGCTAAAAATGATGTGGACGCACACCAACCTACACTTTAATTCTTAATATGGTTACATATATTAGCAATCAAATATGTAGAGTTTAATAATTAATTGATATTTCAAGCATTTGAAATTTCAGCAGCACACGTAATCTATTTTAAATCCTGAAGTTCGTTCTATCTCATTTTCGGCTGACTTAGAAATCATGTCTCTAAATTGACATTGGGAAATTAGTAAAAGGCCAAATACTATTACTAGGTACTAAATTACATGTCCAGCAGTATAACTGGAAATTTACTCTTGGGCATAGATTATGCAACATTTTCAAAGCAAACAGTGTCTGTTTAAATAGACTTTCTTTCACTGCCGTTTTGGTAAATGTCTCTGGTTATGCAGAAGCAGGCATTGTTTGTTACTGTTTCAATTAGTTATAAGATAAAGGAGGGATAAAACTGACCCAGCTAGTATTCCAACCCAAAGACTTTGAATGCTTTCTCTACATTAGCCTAGAACCCCAAGCCGCTATCCATTGCACCAGAGATCCAACCTGATTCAACAAGGTGAACAGAAATTCTCAAATAAAAAGATGAGCTATCAGCGGTTGACCAACTTTATAAAGTGATTTGGAAACTATAAGCAGGGTTCCATTTTGAACATTGAATTGGGGAAAAGATAATCAACATCTCAAACGACATGATACCGTTGCGGTAAGTCTTCTTAACTCTTGTCAAATGGTACACGACCGATGGGTATTTAATGGCTCCATTAAGAGTAACTTGCAATTACTCTAATGGGACTACTCGTTCATTGGATCCTGAAAAGAGCATGTGATTAGAGTACATTTTCTTTAAACAAACCGCCTGAACAGGGACTTGAACCCTGGACCCTCAGATTAAAAGTCTGATGCTCTACCGACTGAGCTATCCAGGCTCTGATACAGCAAACCTCAAAATCACCTAATCAAAATTTGGCAGTGTCCCAACTAACGCTATGTTTCTTAAGATGGTTACCTGAAGAAGGTACCAAATACACTAGAATATAATAATGAATTGATATTTCAAGCATTTGAAATTTCTTCAGTAAATGTAACCTTATTTTTAGTCCTGAAGTTGCTACTATCTCATTTTTTTGCTGACGTCAAATTCATATGTGTTTATTGACATGGTAAAATTAACGAAGGGCCCAAAATCTAACTTCCGAGTAAATTATATTTTCATCAGTAGAGCTGACAATTTCCTCTTCTGCATAGATTACCCAAATTGAACGGTGTCTCTTTAAAATAGACTTCCTTTTACTGACCTTTTTTAGCAAATGATTTTGGTGAAGCAGAAGCATGCATGCATCGCTTATAACTTCTTTAAATAGTTATGAAATAAACAGGGATAAAACTGACTCTGGTGGGATTCGAACCCACAGCCTTTGAATACCTTCTTGACATTCACCTAGAAGTCCAATGCGCTATCCATTGCGCCACAGAGCCAATCTGCTTGAATGAGGTGCACAGATATTCAGAAATGAAATAATGAGCTTTGAGCTGTTGATCAACTTTATAAAGTTCATTGGATACTATAACCATGGCTATATTTTGAATATTGAATTGGGTAAAAGTTATTCACCGTGTCAAACTACATGATACAGTTGGTAAGTCTGCATACAACTTAAGTTTAGTGTATCGTCATCTGATATATGAGACAGATGGGTTTTTCACTTCTCCATGAAAGACGTTTTTTTTTAATTTTGGTAATGGAATATCTTATTCATCATGCAGTGGAACACAAAAAGAATGTACAATCAGAATACTTTTTCTTTAAAGTAGCCGACCGCCTAAACAGGGACTTGAACCCTGGACCCTCAGATTAAAAGTCTGATGCTCTACCGACTGAGCTATCCAGGCTCTGCAACACTGCAACTAAAAATCAGCTAAAAATGATGTGGACGCACACCAACCTACACTTTAATTCTTAATATGGTTACATATATTAGCAATCAAATATGTAGAGTTTAATAATTAATTGATATTTCAAGCATTTGAAATTTCAGCAGCACACGTAATCTATTTTAAATCCTGAAATTCGTTCTATCTCATTTTCGGCTGACTTAGAAATCATGTCTCTAAATTGACATTGTGAAATTAGTAAAAGGCCAAATACTATTACTAGGTACTAAATTACATGTCCAGCAGTATAACTGGAAATTTACTCTTGGGCATAGATTATGCAACATTTTCAAAGCAAACAGTGTCTGTTTAAATAGACTTTCTTTCACTGCCGTTTTGGTAAATGTCTCTGGTTATGCAGAAGCAGGCATTGTTTGTTACTGTTTCAATTAGTTATAAGATAAAGGAGGGATAAAACTGACCCAGCTAGTATTCCAACCCAAGGACTTTGAATGCTTTCTCTACATTAGCCTAGAACCCCAAGCCGCTATCCATTGCACCAGAGATCCAACCTGATTCAACAAGGTGAACAGAAATTCTCAAATAAAAAGATGAGCTATCAGCGGTTGACCAACTTTATAAAGTGATTTGGAAACTATAAGCAGGGTTCCATTTTGAACATTGAATTGGGGAAAAGATAATCAACATCTCAAACGACATGATACCGTTGCGGTAAGTCTTCTTAACTCTTGTCAAATGGTACACGACCGATGGGTAATTAATGGCTCCATTAAGAGTAACTTGCAATTACTCTAATGGGACTACTCGTTCATTGGATCCTGAAAAGAGCATGTCATTAGAGTACATTTTCTTTAAACAAACCGCCTGAACAGGGACTTGAACCCTGGACCCTCAGATTAAAAGTCTGATGCTCAACCGACTGAGCTATCCAGGCTCTGATACAGCAAACCTCAAAATCACCTAATCAAAATTTGGCAGTGTCCCAACTAACGCTATGTTTCTTAAGATGGTTACCTGAAGAAGGTACCAAATACACTAGAATATAATAATGAATTGATATTTCAAGCATTTGAAATTTCTTCAGTAAATGTAACCTTATTTTTAGTCCTGAAGTTGCTACTATCTCATTTTTTTGCTGACGTCAAATTCATATGTGTTTATTGACATGGTAAAATTAAGGAAGGGCCCAAAATCTTACTTCCGAGTAAATTATATTTTCATCAGTACAGCTGACAATTTCCTCTTCTGCATAGATTACCCAAATTGAACGGTGTCTCTTTAAAATAGACTTCCTTTTACTGACCTTTTTTAGCAAATGATTTTGGTGAAGCAGAAGCATGCATGCATCGCTTATAACTTCTTTAAATAGTTATGAAATAAACAGGGATAAAACTGACTCTGGTGGGATTCGAACCCACAGCCTTTGAATACCTTCTTGACATTCACCTAGAAGTCCAATGCGCTATCCATTGCGCCACAGAGCCAATCTGCTTGAATGAGGTGCACAGATATTCAGAAATGAAATAATGAGCTTTGAGCTGTTGATCAACTTTATAAAGTTCATTGGATACTATAACCATGGCTATATTTTGAATATTGAATTGGGTAAAAGTTATTCACCGTGTCAAACTACATGATACAGTTGGTAAGTCTGCATACAACTTAAGTTTAGTGTATCGTCATCTGATATATGAGACAGATGGGTTTTTCACTTCTCCATGAAAGACGTTTTTTTTTAATTTTGGTAATGGAATATCTTATTCATCATGCAGTGGAACACAAAAAGAATGTACAATCAGAATACTTTTTCTTTAAAGTAGCCGACCGCCTGAACAGGGACTTGAACCCTGGACCCTCAGATTAAAAGTCTGATGCTCTACCGACTGAGCTATCCAGGCTCTGCAACACTGCAACTAAAAATCAGCTAAAAATGATGTGGACGCACACCAACCTACACTTTAATTCTTAATATGGTTACATATATTAGCAATCAAATATGTAGAGTTTAATAATTAATTGATATTTCAAGCATTTGAAATTTCAGCAGCACACGTAATCTATTTTAAATCCTGAAATTCGTTCTATCTCATTTTCGGCTGACTTAGAAATCATGTCTCTAAATTGACATTGTGAAATTAGTAAAAGGCCAAATACTATTACTAGGTACTAAATTACATGTCCAGCAGTATAACTGGAAATTTACTCTTGGGCATAGATTATGCAACATTTTCAAAGCAAACAGTGTCTGTTTAAATAGACTTTCTTTCACTGCCGTTTTGGTAAATGTCTCTGGTTATGCAGAAGCAGGCATTGTTTGTTACTGTTTCAATTAGTTATAAGATAAAGGAGGGATAAAACTGACCCAGCTAGTATTCCAACCCAAAGACTTTGAATGCTTTCTCTACATTAGCCTAGAACCCCAAGCCGCTATCCATTGCACCAGAGATCCAACCTGATTCAACAAGGTGAACAGAAATTCTCAAATAAAAAGATGAGCTATCAGCGGTTGACCAACTTTATAAAGTGATTTGGAAACTATAAGCAGGGTTCCATTTTGAACATTGAATTGGGGAAAAGATAATCAACATCTCAAACGACATGATACCGTTGCGGTAAGTCTTCTTAACTCTTGTCAAATGGTACACGACCGATGGGTAATTAATGGCTCCATTAAGAGTAACTTGCAATTACTCTAATGGGACTACTCGTTCATTGGATCCTGAAAAGAGCATGTCATTAGAGTACATTTTCTTTAAACAAACCGCCTGAACAGGGACTTGAACCCTGGACCCTCAGATTAAAAGTCTGATGCTCAACCGACTGAGCTATCCAGGCTCTGATACAGCAAACCTCAAAATCACCTAATCAAAATTTGGCAGTGTCCCAACTAACGCTATGTTTCTTAAGATGGTTACCTGAAGAAGGTACCAAATACACTAGAATATAATAATGAATTGATATTTCAAGCATTTGAAATTTCTTCAGTAAATGTAACCTTATTTTTAGTCCTGAAGTTGCTACTATCTCATTTTTTTGCTGACGTCAAATTCATATGTGTTTATTGACATGGTAAAATTAAGGAAGGGCCCAAAATCTTACTTCCGAGTAAATTATATTTTCATCAGTACAGCTGACAATTTCCTCTTCTGCATAGATTACCCAAATTGAACGGTGTCTCTTTAAAATAGACTTCCTTTTACTGACCTTTTTTAGCAAATGATTTTGGTGAAGCAGAAGCATGCATGCATCGCTTATAACTTCTTTAAATAGTTATGAAATAAACAGGGATAAAACTGACTCTGGTGGGATTCGAACCCACAGCCTTTGAATACCTTCTTGACATTCACCTAGAAGTCCAATGCGCTATCCATTGCGCCACAGAGCCAATCTGCTTGAATGAGGTGCACAGATATTCAGAAATGAAATAATGAGCTTTGAGCTGTTGATCAACTTTATAAAGTTCATTGGATACTATAACCATGGCTATATTTTGAATATTGAATTGGGTAAAAGTTATTCACCGTGTCAAACTACATGATACAGTTGGTAAGTCTGCATACAACTTAAGTTTAGTGTATCGTCATCTGATATATGAGACAGATGGGTTTTTCACTTCTCCATGAAAGACGTTTTTTTTTAATTTTGGTAATGGAATATCTTATTCATCATGCAGTGGAACACAAAAAGAATGTACAATCAGAATACTTTTTCTTTAAAGTAGCCGACCGCCTGAACAGGGACTTGAACCCTGGACCCTCAGATTAAAAGTCTGATGCTCTACCGACTGAGCTATCCAGGCTCTGCAACACTGCAACTAAAAATCAGCTAAAAATGATGTGGACGCACACCAACCTACACTTTAATTCTTAATATGGTTACATATATTAGCAATCAAATATGTAGAGTTTAATAATTAATTGATATTTCAAGCATTTGAAATTTCAGCAGCACACGTAATCTATTTTAAATCCTGAAATTCGTTCTATCTCATTTTCGGCTGACTTAGAAATCATGTCTCTAAATTGACATTGTGAAATTAGTAAAAGGCCAAATACTATTACTAGGTACTAAATTACATGTCCAGCAGTATAACTGGAAATTTACTCTTGGGCATAGATTATGCAACATTTTCAAAGCAAACAGTGTCTGTTTAAATAGACTTTCTTTCACTGCCGTTTTGGTAAATGTCTCTGGTTATGCAGAAGCAGGCATTGTTTGTTACTGTTTCAATTAGTTATAAGATAAAGGAGGGATAAAACTGACCCAGCTAGTATTCCAACCCAAAGACTTTGAATGCTTTCTCTACATTAGCCTAGAACCCCAAGCCGCTATCCATTGCACCAGAGATCCAACCTGATTCAACAAGGTGAACAGAAATTCTCAAATAAAAAGATGAGCTATCAGCGGTTGACCAACTTTATAAAGTGATTTGGAAACTATAAGCAGGGTTCCATTTTGAACATTGAATTGGGGAAAAGATAATCAACATCTCAAACGACATGATACCGTTGCGGTAAGTCTTCTTAACTCTTGTCAAATGGTACACGACCGATGGGTATTTAATGGCTCCATTAAGAGTAACTTGCAATTACTCTAATGGGACTACTCGTTCATTGGATCCTGAAAAGAGCATGTGATTAGAGTACATTTTCTTTAAACAAACCGCCTGAACAGGGACTTGAACCCTGGACCCTCAGATTAAAAGTCTGATGCTCTACCGACTGAGCTATCCAGGCTCTGATACAGCAAACCTCAAAATCACCTAATCAAAATTTGGCAGTGTCCCAACTAACGCTATGTTTCTTAAGATGGTTACCTGAAGAAGGTACCAAATACACTAGAATATAATAATGAATTGATATTTCAAGCATTTGAAATTTCTTCAGTAAATGTAACCTTATTTTTAGTCCTGAAGTTGCTACTATCTCATTTTTTTGCTGACGTCAAATTCATATGTGTTTATTGACATGGTAAAATTAACGAAGGGCCCAAAATCTTACTTCCGAGTAAATTATATTTTCATCAGTACAGCTGACAATTTCCTCTTCTGCATAGATTACCCAAATTGAACGGTGTCTCTTTAAAATAGACTTCCTTTTACTGACCTTTTTTAGCAAATGATTTTGGTGAAGCAGAAGCATGCATGCATCGCTTATAACTTCTTTAAATAGTTATGAAATAAACAGGGATAAAACTGACTCTGGTGGGATTCGAACCCACAGCCTTTGAATACCTTCTTGACATTCACCTAGAAGTCCAATGCGCTATCCATTGCGCCACAGAGCCAATCTGCTTGAATGAGGTGCACAGATATTCAGAAATGAAATAATGAGCTTTGAGCTGTTGATCAACTTTATAAAGTTCATTGGATACTATAACCATGGCTATATTTTGAATATTGAATTGGGTAAAAGTTATTCACCGTGTCAAACTACATGATACAGTTGGTAAGTCTGCATACAACTTAAGTTTAGTGTATCGTCATCTGATATATGAGACAGATGGGTTTTTCACTTCTCCATGAAAGACGTTTTTTTTTTAATTTTGGTAATGGAATATCTTATTCATCATGCAGTGGAACACAAAAAGAATGTACAATCAGAATACTTTTTCTTTAAAGTAGCCGACCGCCTGAACAGGGACTTGAACCCTGGACCCTCAGATTAAAAGTCTGATGCTCTACCGACTGAGCTATCCAGGCTCTGTAACACTGCAACTAAAAATCAGCTAAAAATGATGTGGACGCACACCAACCTACACTTTAATTCTTAATATGGTTACATATATTAGCAATCAAATATGTAGAGTTTAATAATTAATTGATATTTCAAGCATTTGAAATTTCAGCAGCACACGTAATCTATTTTAAATCCTGAAGTTCGTTCTATCTCATTTTCGGCTGACTTAGAAATCATGTCTCTAAATTGACATTGGGAAATTAGTAAAAGGCCAAATACTATTACTAGGTACTAAATTACATGTCCAGCAGTATAACTGGAAATTTACTCTTGGGCATAGATTATGCAACATTTTCAAAGCAAACAGTGTCTGTTTAAATAGACTTTCTTTCACTGCCGTTTTGGTAAATGTCTCTGGTTATGCAGAAGCAGGCATTGTTTGTTACTGTTTCAATTAGTTATAAGATAAAGGAGGGATAAAACTGACCCAGCTAGTATTCCAACCCAAAGACTTTGAATGCTTTCTCTACATTAGCCTAGAACCCCAAGCCGCTATCCATTGCACCAGAGATCCAACCTGATTCAACAAGGTGAACAGAAATTCTCAAATAAAAAGATGAGCTATCAGCGGTTGACCAACTTTATAAAGTGATTTGGAAACTATAAGCAGGGTTCCATTTTGAACATTGAATTGGGGAAAAGATAATCAACATCTCAAACGACATGATACCGTTGCGGTAAGTCTTCTTAACTCTTGTCAAATGGTACACGACCGATGGGTATTTAATGGCTCCATTAAGAGTAACTTGCAATTACTCTAATGGGACTACTCGTTCATTGGATCCTGAAAAGAGCATGTGATTAGAGTACATTTTCTTTAAACAAACCGCCTGAACAGGGACTTGAACCCTGGACCCTCAGATTAAAAGTCTGATGCTCTACCGACTGAGCTATCCAGGCTCTGATACAGCAAACCTCAAAATCACCTAATCAAAATTTGGCAGTGTCCCAACTAACGCTATGTTTCTTAAGATGGTTACCTGAAGAAGGTACCAAATACACTAGAATATAATAATGAATTGATATTTCAAGCATTTGAAATTTCTTCAGTAAATGTAACCTTATTTTTAGTCCTGAAGTTGCTACTATCTCATTTTTTTGCTGACGTCAAATTCATATGTGTTTATTGACATGGTAAAATTAACGAAGGGCCCAAAATCTAACTTCCGAGTAAATTATATTTTCATCAGTACAGCTGACAATTTCCTCTTCTGCATAGATTACCCAAATTGAACGGTGTCTCTTTAAAATAGACTTCCTTTTACTGACCTTTTTTAGCAAATGATTTTGGTGAAGCAGAAGCATGCATGCATCGCTTATAACTTCTTTAAATAGTTATGAAATAAACAGGGATAAAACTGACTCTGGTGGGATTCGAACCCACAGCCTTTGAATACCTTCTTGACATTCACCTAGAAGTCCAATGCGCTATCCATTGCGCCACAGAGCCAATCTGCTTGAATGAGGTGCACAGATATTCAGAAATGAAATAATGAGCTTTGAGCTGTTGATCAACTTTATAAAGTTCATTGGATACTATAACCATGGCTATATTTTGAATATTGAATTGGGTAAAAGTTATTCACCGTGTCAAACTACATGATACAGTTGGTAAGTCTGCATACAACTTAAGTTTAGTGTATCGTCATCTGATATATGAGACAGATGGGTTTTTCACTTCTCCATGAAAGACGTTTTTTTTTAATTTTGGTAATGGAATATCTTATTCATCATGCAGTGGAACACAAAAAGAATGTACAATCAGAATACTTTTTCTTTAAAGTAGCCGACCGCCTGAACAGGGACTTGAACCCTGGACCCTCAGATTAAAAGTCTGATGCTCTACCGACTGAGCTATCCAGGCTCTGCAACACTGCAACTAAAAATCAGCTAAAAATGATGTGGACGCACACCAACCTACACTTTAATTCTTAATATGGTTACATATATTAGCAATCAAATATGTAGAGTTTAATAATTAATTGATATTTCAAGCATTTGAAATTTCAGCAGCACACGTAATCTATTTTAAATCCTGAAATTCGTTCTATCTCATTTTCGGCTGACTTAGAAATCATGTCTCTAAATTGACATTGTGAAATTAGTAAAAGGCCAAATACTATTACTAGGTACTAAATTACATGTCCAGCAGTATAACTGGAAATTTACTCTTGGGCATAGATTATGCAACATTTTCAAAGCAAACAGTGTCTGTTTAAATAGACTTTCTTTCACTGCCGTTTTGGTAAATGTCTCTGGTTATGCAGAAGCAGGCATTGTTTGTTACTGTTTCAATTAGTTATAAGATAAAGGAGGGATAAAACTGACCCAGCTAGTATTCCAACCCAAAGACTTTGAATGCTTTCTCTACATTAGCCTAGAACCCCAAGCCGCTATCCATTGCACCAGAGATCCAACCTGATTCAACAAGGTGAACAGAAATTCTCAAATAAAAAGATGAGCTATCAGCGGTTGACCAACTTTATAAAGTGATTTGGAAACTATAAGCAGGGTTCCATTTTGAACATTGAATTGGGGAAAAGATAATCAACATCTCAAACGACATGATACCGTTGCGGTAAGTCTTCTTAACTCTTGTCAAATGGTACACGACCGATGGGTATTTAATGGCTCCATTAAGAGTAACTTGCAATTACTCTAATGGGACTACTCGTTCATTGGATCCTGAAAAGAGCATGTCATTAGAGTACATTTTCTTTAAACAAACCGCCTGAACAGGGACTTGAACCCTGGACCCTCAGATTAAAAGTCTGATGCTCAACCGACTGAGCTATCCAGGCTCTGATACAGCAAACCTCAAAATCACCTAATCAAAATTTGGCAGTGTCCCAACTAACGCTATGTTTCTTAAGATGGTTACCTGAAGAAGGTACCAAATACACTAGAATATAATAATGAATTGATATTTCAAGCATTTGAAATTTCTTCAGTAAATGTAACCTTATTTTTAGTCCTGAAGTTGCTACTATCTCATTTTTTTGCTGACGTCAAATTCATATGTGTTTATTGACATGGTAAAATTAACGAAGGGCCCAAAATCTTACTTCCGAGTAAATTATATTTTCATCAGTACAGCTGACAATTTCCTCTTCTGCATAGATTACCCAAATTGAACGGTGTCTCTTTAAAATAGACTTCCTTTTACTGACCTTTTTTAGCAAATGATTTTGGTGAAGCAGAAGCATGCATGCATCGCTTATAACTTCTTTAAATAGTTATGAAATAAACAGGGATAAAACTGACTCTGGTGGGATTCGAACCCACAGCCTTTGAATACCTTCTTGACATTCACCTAGAAGTCCAATGCGCTATCCATTGCGCCACAGAGCCAATCTGCTTGAATGAGGTGCACAGATATTCAGAAATGAAATAATGAGCTTTGAGCTGTTGATCAACTTTATAAAGTTCATTGGATACTATAACCATGGCTATATTTTGAATATTGAATTGGGTAAAAGTTATTCACCGTGTCAAACTACATGATACAGTTGGTAAGTCTGCATACAACTTAAGTTTAGTGTATCGTCATCTGATATATGAGACAGATGGGTTTTTCACTTCTCCATGAAAGACGTTTTTTTTTAATTTTGGTAATGGAATATCTTATTCATCATGCAGTGGAACACAAAAAGAATGTACAATCAGAATACTTTTTCTTTAAAGTAGCCGACCGCCTGAACAGGGACTTGAACCCTGGACCCTCAGATTAAAAGTCTGATGCTCTACCGACTGAGCTATCCAGGCTCTGCAACACTGCAACTAAAAATCAGCTAAAAATGATGTGGACGCACACCAACCTACACTTTAATTCTTTATATGGTTACATATATTAGCAATCAAATATGTAGAGTTTAATAATTAATTGATATTTCAAGCATTTGAAATTTCAGCAGCACACGTAATCTATTTTAAATCCTGAAATTCGTTCTATCTCATTTTCGGCTGACTTAGAAATCATGTCTCTAAATTGACATTGTGAAATTAGTAAAAGGCCAAATACTATTACTAGGTACTAAATTACATGTCCAGCAGTATAACTGGAAATTTACTCTTGGGCATAGATTATGCAACATTTTCAAAGCAAACAGTGTCTGTTTAAATAGACTTTCTTTCACTGCCGTTTTGGTAAATGTCTCTGGTTATGCAGAAGCAGGCATTGTTTGTTACTGTTTCAATTAGTTATAAGATAAAGGAGGGATAAAACTGACCCAGCTAGTATTCCAACCCAAAGACTTTGAATGCTTTCTCTACATTAGCCTAGAACCCCAAACCGCTATCCATTGCACCAGAGATCCAACCTGATTCAACAAGGTGAACAGAAATTCTCAAATAAAAAGATGAGCTATCAGCGGTTGACCAACTTTATAAAGTGATTTGGAAACTATAAGCAGGGTTCCATTTTGAACATTGAATTGGGGAAAAGATAATCAACATCTCAAACGACATGATACCGTTGCGGTAAGTCTTCTTAACTCTTGTCAAATGGTACACGACCGATGTGTATTTAATGGCTCCATTAAGAGTAACTTGCAATTACTCTAATGGGACTACTCGTTCATTGGATCCTGAAAAGAGCATGTGATTAGAGTACATTTTCTTTAAACAAACCGCCTGAACAGGGACTTGAACCCTGGACCCTCAGATTAAAAGTCTGATGCTCTACCGACTGAGCTATCCAGGCTCTGATACAGCAAACCTCAAAATCACCTAATCAAAATTTGGCAGTGTCCCAACTAACGCTATGTTTCTTAAGATGGTTACCTGAAGAAGGTACCAAATACACTAGAATATAATAATGAATTGATATTTCAAGCATTTGAAATTTCTTCAGTAAATGTAACCTTATTTTTAGTCCTGAAGTTGCTACTATCTCATTTTTTTGCTGACGTCAAATTCATATGTGTTTATTGACATGGTAAAATTAAGGAAGGGCCCAAAATCTTACTTCCGAGTAAATTATATTTTCATCAGTACAGCTGACAATTTCCTCTTCTGCATAGATTACCCAAATTGAACGGTGTCTCTTTAAAATAGACTTCCTTTTACTGACCTTTTTTAGCAAATGATTTTGGTGAAGCAGAAGCATGCATGCATCGCTTATAACTTCTTTAAATAGTTATGAAATAAACAGGGATAAAACTGACTCTGGTGGGATTCGAACCCACAGCCTTTGAATACCTTCTTGACATTCACCTAGAAGTCCAATGCGCTATCCATTGCGCCACAGAGCCAATCTGCTTGAATGAGGTGCACAGATATTCAGAAATGAAATAATGAGCTTTGAGCTGTTGATCAACTTTATAAAGTTCATTGGATACTATAACCATGGCTATATTTTGAATATTGAATTGGGTAAAAGTTATTCACCGTGTCAAACTACATGATACAGTTGGTAAGTCTGCATACAACTTAAGTTTAGTGTATCGTCATCTGATATATGAGACAGATGGGTTTTTCACTTCTCCATGAAAGACGTTTTTTTTTTAATTTTGGTAATGGAATATCTTATTCATCATGCAGTGGAACACAAAAAGAATGTACAATCAGAATACTTTTTCTTTAAAGTAGCCGACCGCCTGAACAGGGACTTGAACCCTGGACCCTCAGATTAAAAGTCTGATGCTCTACCGACTGAGCTATCCAGGCTCTGTAACACTGCAACTAAAAATCAGCTAAAAATGATGTGGACGCACACCAACCTACACTTTAATTCTTAATATGGTTACATATATTAGCAATCAAATATGTAGAGTTTAATAATTAATTGATATTTCAAGCATTTGAAATTTCAGCAGCACACGTAATCTATTTTAAATCCTGAAGTTCGTTCTATCTCATTTTCGGCTGACTTAGAAATCATGTCTCTAAATTGACATTGGGAAATTAGTAAAAGGCCAAATACTATTACTAGGTACTAAATTACATGTCCAGCAGTATAACTGGAAATTTACTCTTGGGCATAGATTATGCAACATTTTCAAAGCAAACAGTGTCTGTTTAAATAGACTTTCTTTCACTGCCGTTTTGGTAAATGTCTCTGGTTATGCAGAAGCAGGCATTGTTTGTTACTGTTTCAATTAGTTATAAGATAAAGGAGGGATAAAACTGACCCAGCTAGTATTCCAACCCAAAGACTTTGAATGCTTTCTCTACATTAGCCTAGAACCCCAAGCCGCTATCCATTGCACCAGAGATCCAACCTGATTCAACAAGGTGAACAGAAATTCTCAAATAAAAAGATGAGCTATCAGCGGTTGACCAACTTTATAAAGTGATTTGGAAACTATAAGCAGGGTTCCATTTTGAACATTGAATTGGGGAAAAGATAATCAACATCTCAAACGACATGATACCGTTGCGGTAAGTCTTCTTAACTCTTGTCAAATGGTACACGACCGATGGGTATTTAATGGCTCCATTAAGAGTAACTTGCAATTACTCTAATGGGACTACTCGTTCATTGGATCCTGAAAAGAGCATGTGATTAGAGTACATTTTCTTTAAACAAACCGCCTGAACAGGGACTTGAACCCTGGACCCTCAGATTAAAAGTCTGATGCTCTACCGACTGAGCTATCCAGGCTCTGATACAGCAAACCTCAAAATCACCTAATCAAAATTTGGCAGTGTCCCAACTAACGCTATGTTTCTTAAGATGGTTACCTGAAGAAGGTACCAAATACACTAGAATATAATAATGAATTGATATTTCAAGCATTTGAAATTTCTTCAGTAAATGTAACCTTATTTTTAGTCCTGAAGTTGCTACTATCTCATTTTTTTGCTGACGTCAAATTCATATGTGTTTATTGACATGGTAAAATTAACGAAGGGCCCAAAATCTAACTTCCGAGTAAATTATATTTTCATCAGTACAGCTGACAATTTCCTCTTCTGCATAGATTACCCAAATTGAACGGTGTCTCTTTAAAATAGACTTCCTTTTACTGACCTTTTTTAGCAAATGATTTTGGTGAAGCAGAAGCATGCATGCATCGCTTATAACTTCTTTAAATAGTTATGAAATAAACAGGGATAAAACTGACTCTGGTGGGATTCGAACCCACAGCCTTTGAATACCTTCTTGACATTCACCTAGAAGTCCAATGCGCTATCCATTGCGCCACAGAGCCAATCTGCTTGAATGAGGTGCACAGATATTCAGAAATGAAATAATGAGCTTTGAGCTGTTGATCAACTTTATAAAGTTCATTGGATACTATAACCATGGCTATATTTTGAATATTGAATTGGGTAAAAGTTATTCACCGTGTCAAACTACATGATACAGTTGGTAAGTCTGCATACAACTTAAGTTTAGTGTATCGTCATCTGATATATGAGACAGATGGGTTTTTCACTTCTCCATGAAAGACGTTTTTTTTTTAATTTTGGTAATGGAATATCTTATTCATCATGCAGTGGAACACAAAAAGAATGTACAATCAGAATACTTTTTCTTTAAAGTAGCCGACCGCCTGAACAGGGACTTGAACCCTGGACCCTCAGATTAAAAGTCTGATGCTCTACCGACTGAGCTATCCAGGCTCTGCAACACTGCAACTAAAAATCAGCTAAAAATGATGTGGACGCACACCAACCTACACTTTAATTCTTAATATGGTTACATATATTAGCAATCAAATATGTAGAGTTTAATAATTAATTGATATTTCAAGCATTTGAAATTTCAGCAGCACACGTAATCTATTTTAAATCCTGAAATTCGTTCTATCTCATTTTCGGCTGACTTAGAAATCATGTCTCTAAATTGACATTGTGAAATTAGTAAAAGGCCAAATACTATTACTAGGTACTAAATTACATGTCCAGCAGTATAACTGGAAATTTACTCTTGGGCATAGATTATGCAACATTTTCAAAGCAAACAGTGTCTGTTTAAATAGACTTTCTTTCACTGCCGTTTTGGTAAATGTCTCTGGTTATGCAGAAGCAGGCATTGTTTGTTACTGTTTCAATTAGTTATAAGATAAAGGAGGGATAAAACTGACCCAGCTAGTATTCCAACCCAAAGACTTTGAATGCTTTCTCTACATTAGCCTAGAACCCCAAGCCGCTATCCATTGCACCAGAGATCCAACCTGATTCAACAAGGTGAACAGAAATTCTCAAATAAAAAGATGAGCTATCAGCGGTTGACCAACTTTATAAAGTGATTTGAAAACTATAAGCAGGGTTCCATTTTGAACATTGAATTGGGGAAAAGATAATCAACATCTCAAACGACATGATACCGTTGCGGTAAGTCTTCTTAACTCTTGTCAAATGGTACACGACCGATGGGTATTTAATGGCTCCATTAAGAGTAACTTGCAATTACTCTAATGGGACTACTCGTTCATTGGATCCTGAAAAGAGCATGTCATTAGAGTACATTTTCTTTAAACAAACCGCCTGAACAGGGACTTGAACCCTGGACCCTCAGATTAAAAGTCTGATGCTCTACCGACTGAGCTATCCAGGCTCTGATACAGCAAACCTCAAAATCACCTAATCAAAATTTGGCAGTGTCCCAACTAACGCTATGTTTCTTAAGATGGTTACCTGAAGAAGGTACCAAATACACTAGAATATAATAATGAATTGATATTTCAAGCATTTGAAATTTCTTCAGTAAATGTAACCTTATTTTTAGTCCTGAAGTTGCTACTATCTCATTTTTTTGCTGACGTCAAATTCATATGTGTTTATTGACATGGTAAAATTAAGGAAGGGCCCAAAATCTTACTTCCGAGTAAATTATATTTTCATCAGTACAGCTGACAATTTCCTCTTCTGCATAGATTACCCAAATTGAACGGTGTCTCTTTAAAATAGACTTCCTTTTACTGACCTTTTTTAGCAAATGATTTTGGTGAAGCAGAAGCATGCATGCATCGCTTATAACTTCTTTAAATAGTTATGAAATAAACAGGGATAAAACTGACTCTGGTGGGATTCGAACCCACAGCCTTTGAATACCTTCTTGACATTCACCTAGAAGTCCAATGCGCTATCCATTGCGCCACAGAGCCAATCTGCTTGAATGAGGTGCACAGATATTCAGAAATGAAATAATGAGCTTTGAGCTGTTGATCAACTTTATAAAGTTCATTGGATACTATAACCATGGCTATATTTTGAATATTGAATTGGGTAAAAGTTATTCACCGTGTCAAACTACATGATACAGTTGGTAAGTCTGCATACAACTTAAGTTTAGTGTATCGTCATCTGATATATGAGACAGATGGGTTTTTCACTTCTCCATGAAAGACGTTTTTTTTTTAATTTTGGTAATGGAATATCTTATTCATCATGCAGTGGAACACAAAAAGAATGTACAATCAGAATACTTTTTCTTTAAAGTAGCCGACCGCCTGAACAGGGACTTGAACCCTGGACCCTCAGATTAAAAGTCTGATGCTCTACCGACTGAGCTATCCAGGCTCTGCAACACTGCAACTAAAAATCAGCTAAAAATGATGTGGACGCACACCAACCTACACTTTAATTCTTAATATGGTTACATATATTAGCAATCAAATATGTAGAGTTTAATAATTAATTGATATTTCAAGCATTTGAAATTTCAGCAGCACACGTAATCTATTTTAAATCCTGAAATTCGTTCTATCTCATTTTCGGCTGACTTAGAAATCATGTCTCTAAATTGACATTGTGAAATTAGTAAAAGGCCAAATACTATTACTAGGTACTAAATTACATGTCCAGCAGTATAACTGGAAATTTACTCTTGGGCATAGATTATGCAACATTTTCAAAGCAAACAGTGTCTGTTTAAATAGACTTTCTTTCACTGCCGTTTTGGTAAATGTCTCTGGTTATGCAGAAGCAGGCATTGTTTGTTACTGTTTCAATTAGTTATAAGATAAAGGAGGGATAAAACTGACCCAGCTAGTATTCCAACCCAAAGACTTTGAATGCTTTCTCTACATTAGCCTAGAACCCCAAGCCGCTATCCATTGCACCAGAGATCCAACCTGATTCAACAAGGTGAACAGAAATTCTCAAATAAAAAGATGAGCTATCAGCGGTTGACCAACTTTATAAAGTGATTTGGAAACTATAAGCAGGGTTCCATTTTGAACATTGAATTGGGGAAAAGATAATCAACATCTCAAACGACATGATACCGTTGCGGTAAGTCTTCTTAACTCTTGTCAAATGGTACACGACCGATGGGTATTTAATGGCTCCATTAAGAGTAACTTGCAATTACTCTAATGGGACTACTCGTTCATTGGATCCTGAAAAGAGCATGTCATTAGAGTACATTTTCTTTAAACAAACCGCCTGAACAGGGACTTGAACCCTGGACCCTCAGATTAAAAGTCTGATGCTCAACCGACTGAGCTATCCAGGCTCTGATACAGCAAACCTCAAAATCACCTAATCAAAATTTGGCAGTGTCCCAACTAACGCTATGTTTCTTAAGATGGTTACCTGAAGAAGGTACCAAATACACTAGAATATAATAATGAATTGATATTTCAAGCATTTGAAATTTCTTCAGTAAATGTAACCTTATTTTTAGTCCTGAAGTTGCTACTATCTCATTTTTTTGCTGACGTCAAATTCATATGTGTTTATTGACATGGTAAAATTAAGGAAGGGCCCAAAATCTTACTTCCGAGTAAATTATATTTTCATCAGTACAGCTGACAATTTCCTCTTCTGCATAGATTACCCAAATTGAACGGTGTCTCTTTAAAATAGACTTCCTTTTACTGACCTTTTTTAGCAAATGATTTTGGTGAAGCAGAAGCATGCATGCATCGCTTATAACTTCTTTAAATAGTTATGAAATAAACAGGGATAAAACTGACTCTGGTGGGATTCGAACCCACAGCCTTTGAATACCTTCTTGACATTCACCTAGAAGTCCAATGCGCTATCCATTGCGCCACAGAGCCAATCTGCTTGAATGAGGTGCACAGATATTCAGAAATGAAATAATGAGCTTTGAGCTGTTGATCAACTTTATAAAGTTCATTGGATACTATAACCATGGCTATATTTTGAATATTGAATTGGGTAAAAGTTATTCACCGTGTCAAACTACATGATACAGTTGGTAAGTCTGCATACAACTTAAGTTTAGTGTATCGTCATCTGATATATGAGACAGATGGGTTTTTCACTTCTCCATGAAAGACGTTTTTTTTTAATTTTGGTAATGGAATATCTTATTCATCATGCAGTGGAACACAAAAAGAATGTACAATCAGAATACTTTTTCTTTAAAGTAGCCGACCGCCTGAACAGGGACTTGAACCCTGGACCCTCAGATTAAAAGTCTGATGCTCTACCGACTGAGCTATCCAGGCTCTGCAACACTGCAACTAAAAATCAGCTAAAAATGATGTGGACGCACACCAACCTACACTTTAATTCTTAATATGGTTACATATATTAGCAATCAAATATGTAGAGTTTAATAATTAATTGATATTTCAAGCATTTGAAATTTCAGCAGCACACGTAATCTATTTTAAATCCTGAAATTCGTTCTATCTCATTTTCGGCTGACTTAGAAATCATGTCTCTAAATTGACATTGTGAAATTAGTAAAAGGCCAAATACTATTACTAGGTACTAAATTACATGTCCAGCAGTATAACTGGAAATTTACTCTTGGGCATAGATTATGCAACATTTTCAAAGCAAACAGTGTCTGTTTAAATAGACTTTCTTTCACTGCCGTTTTGGTAAATGTCTCTGGTTATGCAGAAGCAGGCATTGTTTGTTACTGTTTCAATTAGTTATAAGATAAAGGAGGGATAAAACTGACCCAGCTAGTATTCCAACCCAAAGACTTTGAATGCTTTCTCTACATTAGCCTAGAACCCCAAGCCGCTATCCATTGCACCAGAGATCCAACCTGATTCAACAAGGTGAACAGAAATTCTCAAATAAAAAGATGAGCTATCAGCGGTTGACCAACTTTATAAAGTGATTTGGAAACTATAAGCAGGGTTCCATTTTGAACATTGAATTGGGGAAAAGATAATCAACATCTCAAACGACATGATACCGTTGCGGTAAGTCTTCTTAACTCTTGTCAAATGGTACACGACCGATGGGTATTTAATGGCTCCATTAAGAGTAACTTGCAATTACTCTGATGGGACTACTCGTTCATTGGATCCTGAAAAGAGCATGTCATTAGAGTACATTTTCTTTAAACAAACCGCCTGAACAGGGACTTGAACCCTGGACCCTCAGATTAAAAGTCTGATGCTCTACCGACTGAGCTATCCAGGCTCTGATACAGCAAACCTCAAAATCACCTAATCAAAATTTGGCAGTGTCCCAACTAACGCTATGTTTCTTAAGATGGTTACCTGAAGAAGGTACCAAATACACTAGAATATAATAATGAATTGATATTTCAAGCATTTGAAATTTCTTCAGTAAATGTAACCTTATTTTTAGTCCTGAAGTTGCTACTATCTCATTTTTTTGCTGACGTCAAATTCATATGTGTTTATTGACATGGTAAAATTAAGGAAGGGCCCAAAATCTTACTTCCGAGTAAATTATATTTTCATCAGTACAGCTGACAATTTCCTCTTCTGCATAGATTACCCAAATTGAACGGTGTCTCTTTAAAATAGACTTCCTTTTACTGACCTTTTTTAGCAAATGATTTTGGTGAAGCAGAAGCATGCATGCATCGCTTATAACTTCTTTAAATAGTTATGAAATAAACAGGGATAAAACTGACTCTGGTGGGATTCGAACCCACAGCCTTTGAATACCTTCTTGACATTCACCTAGAAGTCCAATGCGCTATCCATTGCGCCACAGAGCCAATCTGCTTGAATGAGGTGCACAGATATTCAGAAATGAAATAATGAGCTTTGAGCTGTTGATCAACTTTATAAAGTTCATGGGATACTATAACCATGGCTATATTTTGAATATTGAATTGGGTAAAAGTTATTCACCGTGTCAAACTACATGATACAGTTGGTAAGTCTGCATACAACTTAAGTTTAGTGTATCGTCATCTGATATATGAGACAGATGGGTTTTTCACTTCTCCATGAAAGACGTTTTTTTTTTAATTTTGGTAATGGAATATCTTATTCATCATGCAGTGGAACACAAAAAGAATGTACAATCTGAATACTTTTTCTTTAAAGTAGCCGACCGCCTGAACAGGGACTTGAACCCTGGACCCTCAGATTAAAAGTCTGATGCTCTACCGACTGAGCTATCCAGGCTCTGCAACACTGCAACTAAAAATCAGCTAAAAATGATGTGGACGCACACCAACCTACACTTTAATTCTTAATATGGTTACATATATTAGCAATCAAATATGTAGAGTTTAATAATTAATTGATATTTCAAGCATTTGAAATTTCAGCAGCACACGTAATCTATTTTAAATCCTGAAATTCGTTCTATCTCATTTTCGGCTGACTTAGAAATCATGTCTCTAAATTGACATTGTGAAATTAGTAAAAGGCCAAATACTATTACTAGGTACTAAATTACATGTCCAGCAGTATAACTGGAAATTTACTCTTGGGCATAGATTATGCAACATTTTCAAAGCAAACAGTGTCTGTTTAAATAGACTTTCTTTCACTGCCGTTTTGGTAAATGTCTCTGGTTATGCAGAAGCAGGCATTGTTTGTTACTGTTTCAATTAGTTATAAGATAAAGGAGGGATAAAACTGACCCAGCTAGTATTCCAACCCAAAGACTTTGAATGCTTTCTCTACATTAGCCTAGAACCCCAAGCCGCTATCCATTGCACCAGAGATCCAACCTGATTCAACAAGGTGAACAGAAATTCTCAAATAAAAAGATGAGCTATCAGCGGTTGACCAACTTTATAAAGTGATTTGGAAACTATAAGCAGGGTTCCATTTTGAACATTGAATTGGGGAAAAGATAATCAACATCTCAAACGACATGATACCGTTGCGGTAAGTCTTCTTAACTCTTGTCAAATGGTACACGACCGATGGGTATTTAATGGCTCCATTAAGAGTAACTTGCAATTACTCTGATGGGACTACTCGTTCATTGGATCCTGAAAAGAGCATGTCATTAGAGTACATTTTCTTTAAACAAACCGCCTGAACAGGGACTTGAACCCTGGACCCTCAGATTAAAAGTCTGATGCTCTACCGACTGAGCTATCCAGGCTCTGATACAGCAAACCTCAAAATCACCTAATCAAAATTTGGCAGTGTCCCAACTAACGCTATGTTTCTTAAGATGGTTACCTGAAGAAGGTACCAAATACACTAGAATATAATAATGAATTGATATTTCAAGCATTTGAAATTTCTTCAGTAAATGTAACCTTATTTTTAGTCCTGAAGTTGCTACTATCTCATTTTTTTGCTGACGTCAAATTCATATGTGTTTATTGACATGGTAAAATTAAGGAAGGGCCCAAAATCTTACTTCCGAGTAAATTATATTTTCATCAGTACAGCTGACAATTTCCTCTTCTGCATAGATTACCCAAATTGAACGGTGTCTCTTTAAAATAGACTTCCTTTTACTGACCTTTTTTAGCAAATGATTTTGGTGAAGCAGAAGCATGCATGCATCGCTTATAACTTCTTTAAATAGTTATGAAATAAACAGGGATAAAACTGACTCTGGTGGGATTCGAACCCACAGCCTTTGAATACCTTCTTGACATTCACCTAGAAGTCCAATGCGCTATCCATTGCGCCACAGAGCCAATCTGCTTGAATGAGGTGCACAGATATTCAGAAATGAAATAATGAGCTTTGAGCTGTTGATCAACTTTATAAAGTTCATTGGATACTATAACCATGGCTATATTTTGAATATTGAATTGGGTAAAAGTTATTCACCGTGTCAAACTACATGATACAGTTGGTAAGTCTGCATACAACTTAAGTTTAGTGTATCGTCATCTGATATATGAGACAGATGGGTTTTTCACTTCTCCATGAAAGACGTTTTTTTTTTAATTTTGGTAATGGAATATCTTATTCATCATGCAGTGGAACACAAAAAGAATGTACAATCAGAATACTTTTTCTTTAAAGTAGCCGACCGCCTGAACAGGGACTTGAACCCTGGACCCTCAGATTAAAAGTCTGATGCTCTACCGACTGAGCTATCCAGGCTCTGCAACACTGCAACTAAAAATCAGCTAAAAATGATGTGGACGCACACCAACCTACACTTTAATTCTTAATATGGTTACATATATTAGCAATCAAATATGTAGAGTTTAATAATTAATTGATATTTCAAGCATTTGAAATTTCAGCAGCACACGTAATCTATTTTAAATCCTGAAATTCGTTCTATCTCATTTTCGGCTGACTTAGAAATCATGTCTCTAAATTGACATTGTGAAATTAGTAAAAGGCCAAATACTATTACTAGGTACTAAATTACATGTCCAGCAGTATAACTGGAAATTTACTCTTGGGCATAGATTATGCAACATTTTCAAAGCAAACAGTGTCTGTTTAAATAGACTTTCTTTCACTGCCGTTTTGGTAAATGTCTCTGGTTATGCAGAAGCAGGCATTGTTTGTTACTGTTTCAATTAGTTATAAGATAAAGGAGGGATAAAACTGACCCAGCTAGTATTCCAACCCAAAGACTTTGAATGCTTTCTCTACATTAGCCTAGAACCCCAAGCCGCTATCCATTGCACCAGAGATCCAACCTGATTCAACAAGGTGAACAGAAATTCTCAAATAAAAAGATGAGCTATCAGCGGTTGACCAACTTTATAAAGTGATTTGGAAACTATAAGCAGGGTTCCATTTTGAACATTGAATTGGGGAAAAGATAATCAACATCTCAAACGACATGATACCGTTGCGGTAAGTCTTCTTAACTCTTGTCAAATGGTACACGACCGATGGGTATTTAATGGCTCCATTAAGAGTAACTTGCAATTACTCTGATGGGACTACTCGTTCATTGGATCCTGAAAAGAGCATGTCATTAGAGTACATTTTCTTTAAACAAACCGCCTGAACAGGGACTTGAACCCTGGACCCTCAGATTAAAAGTCTGATGCTCTACCGACTGAGCTATCCAGGCTCTGATACAGCAAACCTCAAAATCACCTAATCAAAATTTGGCAGTGTCCCAACTAACGCTATGTTTCTTAAGATGGTTACCTGAAGAAGGTACCAAATACACTAGAATATAATAATGAATTGATATTTCAAGCATTTGAAATTTCTTCAGTAAATGTAACCTTATTTTTAGTCCTGAAGTTGCTACTATCTCATTTTTTTGCTGACGTCAAATTCATATGTGTTTATTGACATGGTAAAATTAAGGAAGGGCCCAAAATCTTACTTCCGAGTAAATTATATTTTCATCAGTACAGCTGACAATTTCCTCTTCTGCATAGATTACCCAAATTGAACGGTGTCTCTTTAAAATAGACTTCCTTTTACTGACCTTTTTTAGCAAATGATTTTGGTGAAGCAGAAGCATGCATGCATCGCTTATAACTTCTTTAAATAGTTATGAAATAAACAGGGATAAAACTGACTCTGGTGGGATTCGAACCCACAGCCTTTGAATACCTTCTTGACATTCACCTAGAAGTCCAATGCGCTATCCATTGCGCCACAGAGCCAATCTGCTTGAATGAGGTGCACAGATATTCAGAAATGAAATAATGAGCTTTGAGCTGTTGATCAACTTTATAAAGTTCATGGGATACTATAACCATGGCTATATTTTGAATATTGAATTGGGTAAAAGTTATTCACCGTGTCAAACTACATGATACAGTTGGTAAGTCTGCATACAACTTAAGTTTAGTGTATCGTCATCTGATATATGAGACAGATGGGTTTTTCACTTCTCCATGAAAGACGTTTTTTTTTTAATTTTGGTAATGGAATATCTTATTCATCATGCAGTGGAACACAAAAAGAATGTACAATCTGAATACTTTTTCTTTAAAGTAGCCGACCGCCTGAACAGGGACTTGAACCCTGGACCCTCAGATTAAAAGTCTGATGCTCTACCGACTGAGCTATCCAGGCTCTGCAACACTGCAACTAAAAATCAGCTAAAAATGATGTGGACGCACACCAACCTACACTTTAATTCTTAATATGGTTACATATATTAGCAATCAAATATGTAGAGTTTAATAATTAATTGATATTTCAAGCATTTGAAATTTCAGCAGCACACGTAATCTATTTTAAATCCTGAAATTCGTTCTATCTCATTTTCGGCTGACTTAGAAATCATGTCTCTAAATTGACATTGTGAAATTAGTAAAAGGCCAAATACTATTACTAGGTACTAAATTACATGTCCAGCAGTATAACTGGAAATTTACTCTTGGGCATAGATTATGCAACATTTTCAAAGCAAACAGTGTCTGTTTAAATAGACTTTCTTTCACTGCCGTTTTGGTAAATGTCTCTGGTTATGCAGAAGCAGGCATTGTTTGTTACTGTTTCAATTAGTTATAAGATAAAGGAGGGATAAAACTGACCCAGCTAGTATTCCAACCCAAAGACTTTGAATGCTTTCTCTACATTAGCCTAGAACCCCAAGCCGCTATCCATTGCACCAGAGATCCAACCTGATTCAACAAGGTGAACAGAAATTCTCAAATAAAAAGATGAGCTATCAGCGGTTGACCAACTTTATAAAGTGATTTGGAAACTATAAGCAGGGTTCCATTTTGAACATTGAATTGGGGAAAAGATAATCAACATCTCAAACGACATGATACCGTTGCGGTAAGTCTTCTTAACTCTTGTCAAATGGTACACGACCGATGGGTATTTAATGGCTCCATTAAGAGTAACTTGCAATTACTCTGATGGGACTACTCGTTCATTGGATCCTGAAAAGAGCATGTCATTAGAGTACATTTTCTTTAAACAAACCGCCTGAACAGGGACTTGAACCCTGGACCCTCAGATTAAAAGTCTGATGCTCTACCGACTGAGCTATCCAGGCTCTGATACAGCAAACCTCAAAATCACCTAATCAAAATTTGGCAGTGTCCCAACTAACGCTATGTTTCTTAAGATGGTTACCTGAAGAAGGTACCAAATACACTAGAATATAATAATGAATTGATATTTCAAGCATTTGAAATTTCTTCAGTAAATGTAACCTTATTTTTAGTCCTGAAGTTGCTACTATCTCATTTTTTTGCTGACGTCAAATTCATATGTGTTTATTGACATGGTAAAATTAAGGAAGGGCCCAAAATCTTACTTCCGAGTAAATTATATTTTCATCAGTACAGCTGACAATTTCCTCTTCTGCATAGATTACCCAAATTGAACGGTGTCTCTTTAAAATAGACTTCCTTTTACTGACCTTTTTTAGCAAATGATTTTGGTGAAGCAGAAGCATGCATGCATCGCTTATAACTTCTTTAAATAGTTATGAAATAAACAGGGATAAAACTGACTCTGGTGGGATTCGAACCCACAGCCTTTGAATACCTTCTTGACATTCACCTAGAAGTCCAATGCGCTATCCATTGCGCCACAGAGCCAATCTGCTTGAATGAGGTGCACAGATATTCAGAAATGAAATAATGAGCTTTGAGCTGTTGATCAACTTTATAAAGTTCATTGGATACTATAACCATGGCTATATTTTGAATATTGAATTGGGTAAAAGTTATTCACCGTGTCAAACTACATGATACAGTTGGTAAGTCTGCATACAACTTAAGTTTAGTGTATCGTCATCTGATATATGAGACAGATGGGTTTTTCACTTCTCCATGAAAGACGTTTTTTTTTTAATTTTGGTAATGGAATATCTTATTCATCATGCAGTGGAACACAAAAAGAATGTACAATCAGAATACTTTTTCTTTAAAGTAGCCGACCGCCTGAACAGGGACTTGAACCCTGGACCCTCAGATTAAAAGTCTGATGCTCTACCGACTGAGCTATCCAGGCTCTGCAACACTGCAACTAAAAATCAGCTAAAAATGATGTGGACGCACACCAACCTACACTTTAATTCTTAATATGGTTACATATATTAGCAATCAAATATGTAGAGTTTAATAATTAATTGATATTTCAAGCATTTGAAATTTCAGCAGCACACGTAATCTATTTTAAATCCTGAAATTCGTTCTATCTCATTTTCGGCTGACTTAGAAATCATGTCTCTAAATTGACATTGTGAAATTAGTAAAAGGCCAAATACTATTACTAGGTACTAAATTACATGTCCAGCAGTATAACTGGAAATTTACTCTTGGGCATAGATTATGCAACATTTTCAAAGCAAACAGTGTCTGTTTAAATAGACTTTCTTTCACTGCCGTTTTGGTAAATGTCTCTGGTTATGCAGAAGCAGGCATTGTTTGTTACTGTTTCAATTAGTTATAAGATAAAGGAGGGATAAAACTGACCCAGCTAGTATTCCAACCCAAAGACTTTGAATGCTTTCTCTACATTAGCCTAGAACCCCAAGCCGCTATCCATTGCACCAGAGATCCAACCTGATTCAACAAGGTGAACAGAAATTCTCAAATAAAAAGATGAGCTATCAGCGGTTGACCAACTTTATAAAGTGATTTGGAAACTATAAGCAGGGTTCCATTTTGAACATTGAATTGGGGAAAAGATAATCAACATCTCAAACGACATGATACCGTTGCGGTAAGTCTTCTTAACTCTTGTCAAATGGTACACGACCGATGGGTATTTAATGGCTCCATTAAGAGTAACTTGCAATTACTCTAATGGGACTACTCGTTCATTGGATCCTGAAAAGAGCATGTCATTAGAGTACATTTTCTTTAAACAAACCGCCTGAACAGGGACTTGAACCCTGGACCCTCAGATTAAAAGTCTGATGCTCTACCGACTGAGCTATCCAGGCTCTGATACAGCAAACCTCAAAATCACCTAATCAAAATTTGGCAGTGTCCCAACTAACGCTATGTTTCTTAAGATGGTCACCTGAAGAAGGTACCAAATACACTAGAATATAATAAGGAATTGATATTTCAAGCATTTGAAATTTCTTCAGTAAATGTAACCTTATTTTTAGTCCTGAAGTTGCTACTATCTCATTTTTTTGCTGACGTCAAATTCATATGTGTTTATTGACATGGTAAAATTAAGGAAGGGCCCAAAATCTTACTTCCGAGTAAATTATATTTTCATCAGTACAGCTGACAATTTCCTCTTCTGCATAGATTACCCAAATTGAACGGTGTCTCTTTAAAATAGACTTCCTTTTACTGACCTTTTTTAGCAAATGATTTTGGTGAAGCAGAAGCATGCATGCATCGCTTATAACTTCTTTAAATAGTTATGAAATAAACAGGGATAAAACTGACTCTGGTGGGATTCGAACCCACAGCCTTTGAATACCTTCTTGACATTCACCTAGAAGTCCAATGCGCTATCCATTGCGCCACAGAGCCAATCTGCTTGAATGAGGTGCACAGATATTCAGAAATGAAATAATGAGCTTTGAGCTGTTGATCAACTTTATAAAGTTCATTGGATACTATAACCATGGCTATATTTTGAATATTGAATTGGGTAAAAGTTATTCACCGTGTCAAACTACATGATACAGTTGGTAAGTCTGCATACAACTTAAGTTTAGTGTATCGTCATCTGATATATGAGACAGATGGGTTTTTCACTTCTCCATGAAAGACGTTTTTTTTTTAATTTTGGTAATGGAATATCTTATTCATCATGCAGTGGAACACAAAAAGAATGTACAATCAGAATACTTTTTCTTTAAAGTAGCCGACCGCCTGAACAGGGACTTGAACCCTGGACCCTCAGATTAAAAGTCTGATGCTCTACCGACTGAGCTATCCAGGCTCTGCAACACTGCAACTAAAAATCAGCTAAAAATGATGTGGACGCACACCAACCTACACTTTAATTCTTAATATGGTTACATATATTAGCAATCAAATATGTAGAGTTTAATAATTAATTGATATTTCAAGCATTTGAAATTTCAGCAGCACACGTAATCTATTTTAAATCCTGAAATTCGTTCTATCTCATTTTCGGCTGACTTAGAAATCATGTCTCTAAATTGACATTGTGAAATTAGTAAAAGGCCAAATACTATTACTAGGTACTAAATTACATGTCCAGCAGTATAACTGGAAATTTACTCTTGGGCATAGATTATGCAACATTTTCAAAGCAAACAGTGTCTGTTTAAATAGACTTTCTTTCACTGCCGTTTTGGTAAATGTCTCTGGTTATGCAGAAGCAGGCATTGTTTGTTACTGTTTCAATTAGTTATAAGATAAAGGAGGGATAAAACTGACCCAGCTAGTATTCCAACCCAAAGACTTTGAATGCTTTCTCTACATTAGCCTAGAACCCCAAGCCGCTATCCATTGCACCAGAGATCCAACCTGATTCAACAAGGTGAACAGAAATTCTCAAATAAAAAGATGAGCTATCAGCGGTTGACCAACTTTATAAAGTGATTTGGAAACTATAAGCAGGGTTCCATTTTGAACATTGAATTGGGGAAAAGATAATCAACATCTCAAACGACATGATACCGTTGCGGTAAGTCTTCTTAACTCTTGTCAAATGGTACACGACCGATGGGTATTTAATGGCTCCATTAAGAGTAACTTGCAATTACTCTAATGGGACTACTCGTTCATTGGATCCTGAAAAGAGCATGTCATTAGAGTACATTTTCTTTAAACAAACCGCCTGAACAGGGACTTGAACCCTGGACCCTCAGATTAAAAGTCTGATGCTCTACCGACTGAGCTATCCAGGCTCTGATACAGCAAACCTCAAAATCACCTAATCAAAATTTGGCAGTGTCCCAACTAACGCTATGTTTCTTAAGATGGTTACCTGAAGAAGGTACCAAATACACTAGAATATAATAAGGAATTGATATTTCAAGCATTTGAAATTTCTTCAGTAAATGTAACCTTATTTTTAGTCCTGAAGTTGCTACTATCTCATTTTTTTGCTGACGTCAAATTCATATGTGTTTATTGACATGGTAAAATTAAGGAAGGGCCCAAAATCTTACTTCCGAGTAAATTATATTTTCATCAGTACAGCTGACAATTTCCTCTTCTGCATAGATTACCCAAATTGAACGGTGTCTCTTTAAAATAGACTTCCTTTTACTGACCTTTTTTAGCAAATGATTTTGGTGAAGCAGAAGCATGCATGCATCGCTTATAACTTCTTTAAATAGTTATGAAATAAACAGGGATAAAACTGACTCTGGTGGGATTCGAACCCACAGCCTTTGAATACCTTCTTGACATTCACCTAGAAGTCCAATGCGCTATCCATTGCGCCACAGAGCCAATCTGCTTGAATGAGGTGCACAGATATTCAGAAATGAAATAATGAGCTTTGAGCTGTTGATCAACTTTATAAAGTTCATTGGATACTATAACCATGGCTATATTTTGAATATTGAATTGGGTAAAAGTTATTCACCGTGTCAAACTACATGATACAGTTGGTAAGTCTGCATACAACTTAAGTTTAGTGTATCGTCATCTGATATATGAGACAGATGGGTTTTTCACTTCTCCATGAAAGACGTTTTTTTTTTAATTTTGGTAATGGAATATCTTATTCATCATGCAGTGGAACACAAAAAGAATGTACAATCAGAATACTTTTTCTTTAAAGTAGCCGACCGCCTGAACAGGGACTTGAACCCTGGACCCTCAGATTAAAAGTCTGATGCTCTACCGACTGAGCTATCCAGGCTCTGCAACACTGCAACTAAAAATCAGCTAAAAATGATGTGGACGCACACCAACCTACACTTTAATTCTTAATATGGTTACATATATTAGCAATCAAATATGTAGAGTTTAATAATTAATTGATATTTCAAGCATTTGAAATTTCAGCAGCACACGTAATCTATTTTAAATCCTGAAATTCGTTCTATCTCATTTTCGGCTGACTTAGAAATCATGTCTCTAAATTGACATTGTGAAATTAGTAAAAGGCCAAATACTATTACTAGGTACTAAATTACATGTCCAGCAGTATAACTGGAAATTTACTCTTGGGCATAGATTATGCAACATTTTCAAAGCAAACAGTGTCTGTTTAAATAGACTTTCTTTCACTGCCGTTTTGGTAAATGTCTCTGGTTATGCAGAAGCAGGCATTGTTTGTTACTGTTTCAATTAGTTATAAGATAAAGGAGGGATAAAACTGACCCAGCTAGTATTCCAACCCAAAGACTTTGAATGCTTTCTCTACATTAGCCTAGAACCCCAAGCCGCTATCCATTGCACCAGAGATCCAACCTGATTCAACAAGGTGAACAGAAATTCTCAAATAAAAAGATGAGCTATCAGCGGTTGACCAACTTTATAAAGTGATTTGGAAACTATAAGCAGGGTTCCATTTTGAACATTGAATTGGGGAAAAGATAATCAACATCTCAAACGACATGATACCGTTGCGGTAAGTCTTCTTAACTCTTGTCAAATGGTACACGACCGATGGGTATTTAATGGCTCCATTAAGAGTAACTTGCAATTACTCTAATGGGACTACTCGTTCATTGGATCCTGAAAAGAGCATGTCATTAGAGTACATTTTCTTTAAACAAACCGCCTGAACAGGGACTTGAACCCTGGACCCTCAGATTAAAAGTCTGATGCTCTACCGACTGAGCTATCCAGGCTCTGATACAGCAAACCTCAAAATCACCTAATCAAAATTTGGCAGTGTCCCAACTAACGCTATGTTTCTTAAGATGGTCACCTGAAGAAGGTACCAAATACACTAGAATATAATAAGGAATTGATATTTCAAGCATTTGAAATTTCTTCAGTAAATGTAACCTTATTTTTAGTCCTGAAGTTGCTACTATCTCATTTTTTTGCTGACGTCAAATTCATATGTGTTTATTGACATGGTAAAATTAAGGAAGGGCCCAAAATCTTACTTCCGAGTAAATTATATTTTCATCAGTACAGCTGACAATTTCCTCTTCTGCATAGATTACCCAAATTGAACGGTGTCTCTTTAAAATAGACTTCCTTTTACTGACCTTTTTTAGCAAATGATTTTGGTGAAGCAGAAGCATGCATGCATCGCTTATAACTTCTTTAAATAGTTATGAAATAAACAGGGATAAAACTGACTCTGGTGGGATTCGAACCCACAGCCTTTGAATACCTTCTTGACATTCACCTAGAAGTCCAATGCGCTATCCATTGCGCCACAGAGCCAATCTGCTTGAATGAGGTGCACAGATATTCAGAAATGAAATAATGAGCTTTGAGCTGTTGATCAACTTTATAAAGTTCATTGGATACTATAACCATGGCTATATTTTGAATATTGAATTGGGTAAAAGTTATTCACCGTGTCAAACTACATGATACAGTTGGTAAGTCTGCATACAACTTAAGTTTAGTGTATCGTCATCTGATATATGAGACAGATGGGTTTTTCACTTCTCCATGAAAGACGTTTTTTTTTTAATTTTGGTAATGGAATATCTTATTCATCATGCAGTGGAACACAAAAAGAATGTACAATCTGAATACTTTTTCTTTAAAGTAGCCGACCGCCTGAACAGGGACTTGAACCCTGGACCCTCAGATTAAAAGTCTGATGCTCTACCGACTGAGCTATCCAGGCTCTGCAACACTGCAACTAAAAATCAGCTAAAAATGATGTGGACGCACACCAACCTACACTTTAATTCTTAATATGGTTACATATATTAGCAATCAAATATGTAGAGTTTAATAATTAATTGATATTTCAAGCATTTGAAATTTCAGCAGCACACGTAATCTATTTTAAATCCTGAAATTCGTTCTATCTCATTTTCGGCTGACTTAGAAATCATGTCTCTAAATTGACATTGTGAAATTAGTAAAAGGCCAAATACTATTACTAGGTACTAAATTACATGTCCAGCAGTATAACTGGAAATTTACTCTTGGGCATAGATTATGCAACATTTTCAAAGCAAACAGTGTCTGTTTAAATAGACTTTCTTTCACTGCCGTTTTGGTAAATGTCTCTGGTTATGCAGAAGCAGGCATTGTTTGTTACTGTTTCAATTAGTTATAAGATAAAGGAGGGATAAAACTGACCCAGCTAGTATTCCAACCCAAAGACTTTGAATGCTTTCTCTACATTAGCCTAGAACCCCAAGCCGCTATCCATTGCACCAGAGATCCAACCTGATTCAACAAGGTGAACAGAAATTCTCAAATAAAAAGATGAGCTATCAGCGGTTGACCAACTTTATAAAGTGATTTGGAAACTATAAGCAGGGTTCCATTTTGAACATTGAATTGGGGAAAAGATAATCAACATCTCAAACGACATGATACCGTTGCGGTAAGTCTTCTTAACTCTTGTCAAATGGTACACGACCGATGGGTATTTAATGGCTCCATTAAGAGTAACTTGCAATTACTCTAATGGGACTACTCGTTCATTGGATCCTGAAAAGAGCATGTCATTAGAGTACATTTTCTTTAAACAAACCGCCTGAACAGGGACTTGAACCCTGGACCCTCAGATTAAAAGTCTGATGCTCTACCGACTGAGCTATCCAGGCTCTGATACAGTAAACCTCAAAATCACCTAATCAAAATTTGGCAGTGTCCCAACTAACGCTGTGTTTCTTAAGATGGTTACCTGAAGAAGGTACCAAATACACTAGAATATAATAATGAATTGATATTTCAAGCATTTGAAATTTCTTCAGTAAATGTAACCTTATTTTTAGTCCTGAAGTTGCTACTATCTCATTTTTTTGCTGACGTCAAATTCATATGTGTTTATTGACATGGTAAAATTAAGGAAGGGCCCAAAATCTTACTTCCGAGTAAATTATATTTTCATCAGTACAGCTGACAATTTCCTCTTCTGCATAGATTACCCAAATTGAACGGTGTCTCTTTAAAATAGACTTCCTTTTACTGACCTTTTTTAGCAAATGATTTTGGTGAAGCAGAAGCATGCATGCATCGCTTATAACTTCTTTAAATAGTTATGAAATAAACAGGGATAAAACTGACTCTGGTGGGATTCGAACCCACAGCCTTTGAATACCTTCTTGACATTCACCTAGAAGTCCAATGCGCTATCCATTGCGCCACAGAGCCAATCTGCTTGAATGAGGTGCACAGATATTCAGAAATGAAATAATGAGCTTTGAGCTGTTGATCAACTTTATAAAGTTCATTGGATACTATAACCATGGCTATATTTTGAATATTGAATTGGGTAAAAGTTATTCACCGTGTCAAACTACATGATACAGTTGGTAAGTCTGCATACAACTTAAGTTTAGTGTATCGTCATCTGATATATGAGACAGATGGGTTTTTCACTTCTCCATGAAAGACGTTTTTTTTTTAATTTTGGTAATGGAATATCTTATTCATCATGCAGTGGAACACAAAAAGAATGTACAATCAGAATACTTTTTCTTTAAAGTAGCCGACCGCCTGAACAGGGACTTGAACCCTGGACCCTCAGATTAAAAGTCTGATGCTCTACCGACTGAGCTATCCAGGCTCTGCAACACTGCAACTAAAAATCAGCTAAAAATGATGTGGACGCACACCAACCTACACTTTAATTCTTAATATGGTTACATATATTAGCAATCAAATATGTAGAGTTTAATAATTAATTGATATTTCAAGCATTTGAAATTTCAGCAGCACACGTAATCTATTTTAAATCCTGAAATTCGTTCTATCTCATTTTCGGCTGACTTAGAAATCATGTCTCTAAATTGACATTGTGAAATTAGTAAAAGGCCAAATACTATTACTAGGTACTAAATTACATGTCCAGCAGTATAACTGGAAATTTACTCTTGGGCATAGATTATGCAACATTTTCAAAGCAAACAGTGTCTGTTTAAATAGACTTTCTTTCACTGCCGTTTTGGTAAATGTCTCTGGTTATGCAGAAGCAGGCATTGTTTGTTACTGTTTCAATTAGTTATAAGATAAAGGAGGGATAAAACTGACCCAGCTAGTATTCCAACCCAAAGACTTTGAATGCTTTCTCTACATTAGCCTAGAACCCCAAGCCGCTATCCATTGCACCAGAGATCCAACCTGATTCAACAAGGTGAACAGAAATTCTCAAATAAAAAGATGAGCTATCAGCGGTTGACCAACTTTATAAAGTGATTTGGAAACTATAAGCAGGGTTCCATTTTGAACATTGAATTGGGGAAAAGATAATCAACATCTCAAACGACATGATACCGTTGCGGTAAGTCTTCTTAACTCTTGTCAAATGGTACACGACCGATGGGTATTTAATGGCTCCATTAAGAGTAACTTGCAATTACTCTAATGGGACTACTCGTTCATTGGATCCTGAAAAGAGCATGTCATTAGAGTACATTTTCTTTAAACAAACCGCCTGAACAGGGACTTGAACCCTGGACCCTCAGATTAAAAGTCTGATGCTCTACCGACTGAGCTATCCAGGCTCTGATACAGCAAACCTCAAAATCACCTAATCAAAATTTGGCAGTGTCCCAACTAACGCTATGTTTCTTAAGATGGTTACCTGAAGAAGGTACCAAATACACTAGAATATAATAATGAATTGATATTTCAAGCATTTGAAATTTATTCAGTAAATGTAACCTTATTTTTAGTCCTGAAGTTGCTACTATCTCATTTTTTTGCTGACGTCAAATTCATATGTGTTTATTGACATGGTAAAATTAAGGAAGGGCCCAAAATCTTACTTCCGAGTAAATTATATTTTCATCAGTACAGCTGACAATTTCCTCTTCTGCATAGATTACCCAAATTGAACGGTGTCTCTTTAAAATAGACTTCCTTTTACTGACCTTTTTTAGCAAATGATTTTGGTGAAGCAGAAGCATGCATGCATCGCTTATAACTTCTTTAAATAGTTATGAAATAAACAGGGATAAAACTGACTCTGGTGGGATTCGAACCCACAGCCTTTGAATACCTTCTTGACATTCACCTAGAAGTCCAATGCGCTATCCATTGCGCCACAGAGCCAATCTGCTTAAATGAGGTGCACAGATATTCAGAAATGAAATAATGAGCTTTGAGCTGTTGATCAACTTTATAAAGTTCATTGGATACTATAACCATGGCTATATTTTGAATATTGAATTGGGTAAAAGTTATTCACCGTGTCAAACTACATGATACAGTTGGTAAGTCTGCATACAACTTAAGTTTAGTGTATCGTCATCTGATATATGAGACAGATGGGTTTTTCACTTCTCCATGAAAGACGTTTTTTTTTTAATTTTGGTAATGGAATATCTTATTCATCATGCAGTGGAACACAAAAAGAATGTACAATCAGAATACTTTTTCTTTAAAGTAGCCGACCGCCTGAACAGGGACTTGAACCCTGGACCCTCAGATTAAAAGTCTGATGCTCTACCGACTGAGCTATCCAGGCTCTGCAACACTGCAACTAAAAATCAGCTAAAAATGATGTGGACGCACACCAACCTACACTTTAATTCTTAATATGGTTACATATATTAGCAATCAAATATGTAGAGTTTAATAATTAATTGATATTTCAAGCATTTGAAATTTCAGCAGCACACGTAATCTATTTTAAATCCTGAAATTCGTTCTATCTCATTTTCGGCTGACTTAGAAATCATGTCTCTAAATTGACATTGTGAAATTAGTAAAAGGCCAAATACTATTACTAGGTACTAAATTACATGTCCAGCAGTATAACTGGAAATTTACTCTTGGGCATAGATTATGCAACATTTTCAAAGCAAACAGTGTCTGTTTAAATAGACTTTCTTTCACTGCCGTTTTGGTAAATGTCTCTGGTTATGCAGAAGCAGGCATTGTTTGTTACTGTTTCAATTAGTTATAAGATAAAGGAGGGATAAAACTGACCCAGCTAGTATTCCAACCCAAAGACTTTGAATGCTTTCTCTACATTAGCCTAGAACCCCAAGCCGCTATCCATTGCACCAGAGATCCAACCTGATTCAACAAGGTGAACAGAAATTCTCAAATAAAAAGATGAGCTATCAGCGGTTGACCAACTTTATAAAGTGATTTGGAAACTATAAGCAGGGTTCCATTTTGAACATTGAATTGGGGAAAAGATAATCAACATCTCAAACGACATGATACCGTTGCGGTAAGTCTTCTTAACTCTTGTCAAATGGTACACGACCGATGGGTATTTAATGGCTCCATTAAGAGTAACTTGCAATTACTCTAATGGGACTACTCGTTCATTGGATCCTGAAAAGAGCATGTCATTAGAGTACATTTTCTTTAAACAAACCGCCTGAACAGGGACTTGAACCCTGGACCCTCAGATTAAAAGTCTGATGCTCTACCGACTGAGCTATCCAGGCTCTGATACAGCAAACCTCAAAATCACCTAATCAAAATTTGGCAGTGTCCCAACTAACGCTATGTTTCTTAAGATGGTTACCTGAAGAAGGTACCAAATACACTAGAATATAATAATGAATTGATATTTCAAGCATTTGAAATTTCTTCAGTAAATGTAACCTTATTTTTAGTCCTGAAGTTGCTACTATCTCATTTTTTTGCTGACGTCAAATTCATATGTGTTTATTGACATGGTAAAATTAAGGAAGGGCCCAAAATCTTACTTCCGAGTAAATTATATTTTCATCAGTACAGCTGACAATTTCCTCTTCTGCATAGATTACCCAAATTGAACGGTGTCTCTTTAAAATAGACTTCCTTTTACTGACCTTTTTTAGCAAATGATTTTGGTGAAGCAGAAGCATGCATGCATCGCTTATAACTTCTTTAAATAGTTATGAAATAAACAGGGATAAAACTGACTCTGGTGGGATTCGAACCCACAGCCTTTGAATACCTTCTTGACATTCACCTAGAAGTCCAATGCGCTATCCATTGCGCCACAGAGCCAATCTGCTTGAATGAGGTGCACAGATATTCAGAAATGAAATAATGAGCTTTGAGCTGTTGATCAACTTTATAAAGTTCATTGGATACTATAACCATGGCTATATTTTGAATATTGAATTGGGTAAAAGTTATTCACCGTGTCAAACTACATGATACAGTTGGTAAGTCTGCATACAACTTAAGTTTAGTGTATCGTCATCTGATATATGAGACAGATGGGTTTTTCACTTCTCCATGAAAGACGTTTTTTTTTTAATTTTGGTAATGGAATATCTTATTCATCATGCAGTGGAACACAAAAAGAATGTACAATCAGAATACTTTTTCTTTAAAGTAGCCGACCGCCTGAACAGGGACTTGAACCCTGGACCCTCAGATTAAAAGTCTGATGCTCTACCGACTGAGCTATCCAGGCTCTGCAACACTGCAACTAAAAATCAGCTAAAAATGATGTGGACGCACACCAACCTACACTTTAATTCTTAATATGGTTACATATATTAGCAATCAAATATGTAGAGTTTAATAATTAATTGATATTTCAAGCATTTGAAATTTCAGCAGCACACGTAATCTATTTTAAATCCTGAAATTCGTTCTATCTCATTTTCGGCTGACTTAGAAATCATGTCTCTAAATTGACATTGTGAAATTAGTAAAAGGCCAAATACTATTACTAGGTACTAAATAACATGTCCAGCAGTATAACTGGAAATTTACTCTTGGGCATAGATTATGCAACATTTTCAAAGCAAACAGTGTCTGTTTAAATAGACTTTCTTTCACTGCCGTTTTGGTAAATGTCTCTGGTTATGCAGAAGCAGGCATTGTTTGTTACTGTTTCAATTAGTTATAAGATAAAGGAGGGATAAAACTGACCCAGCTAGTATTCCAACCCAAAGACTTTGAATGCTTTCTCTACATTAGCCTAGAACCCCAAGCCGCTATCCATTGCACCAGAGATCCAACCTGATTCAACAAGGTGAACAGAAATTCTCAAATAAAAAGATGAGCTATCAGCGGTTGACCAACTTTATAAAGTGATTTGGAAACTATAAGCAGGGTTCCATTTTGAACATTGAATTGGGGAAAAGATAATCAACATCTCAAACGACATGATACCGTTGCGGTAAGTCTTCTTAACTCTTGTCAAATGGTACACGACCGATGGGTATTTAATGGCTCCATTAAGAGTAACTTGCAATTACTCTAATGGGACTACTCGTTCATTGGATCCTGAAAAGAGCATGTCATTAGAGTACATTTTCTTTAAACAAACCGCCTGAACAGGGGCTTGAACCCTGGACCCTCAGATTAAAAGTCTGATGCTCTACCGACTGAGCTATCCAGGCTCTGATACAGCAAACCTCAAAATCACCTAATCAAAATTTGGCAGTGTCCCAACTAACGCTATGTTTCTTAAGATGGTTACCTGAAGAAGGTACCAAATACACTAGAATATAATAATGAATTGATATTTCAAGCATTTGAAATTTCTTCAGTAAATGTAACCTTATTTTTAGTCCTGAAGTTGCTACTATCTCATTTTTTTGCTGACGTCAAATTCATATGTGTTTATTGACATGGTAAAATTAAGGAAGGGCCCAAAATCTTACTTCCGAGTAAATTATATTTTCATCAGTACAGCTGACAATTTCCTCTTCTGCATAGATTACCCAAATTGAACGGTGTCTCTTTAAAATAGACTTCCTTTTACTGACCTTTTTTAGCAAATGATTTTGGTGAAGCAGAAGCATGCATGCATCGCTTATAACTTCTTTAAATAGTTATGAAATAAACAGGGATAAAACTGACTCTGGTGGGATTCGAACCCACAGCCTTTGAATACCTTCTTGACATTCACCTAGAAGTCCAATGCGCTATCCATTGCGCCACAGAGCCAATCTGCTTAAATGAGGTGCACAGATATTCAGAAATGAAATAATGAGCTTTGAGCTGTTGATCAACTTTATAAAGTTCATTGGATACTATAACCATGGCTATATTTTGAATATTGAATTGGGTAAAAGTTATTCACCGTGTCAAACTACATGATACAGTTGGTAAGTCTGCATACAACTTAAGTTTAGTGTATCGTCATCTGATATATGAGACAGATGGGTTTTTCACTTCTCCATGAAAGACGTTTTTTTTTTAATTTTGGTAATGGAATATCTTATTCATCATGCAGTGGAACACAAAAAGAATGTACAATCAGAATACTTTTTCTTTAAAGTAGCCGACCGCCTGAACAGGGACTTGAACCCTGGACCCTCAGATTAAAAGTCTGATGCTCTACCGACTGAGCTATCCAGGCTCTGCAACACTGCAACTAAAAATCAGCTAAAAATGATGTGGACGCACACCAACCTACACTTTAATTCTTAATATGGTTACATATATTAGCAATCAAATATGTAGAGTTTAATAATTAATTGATATTTCAAGCATTTGAAATTTCAGCAGCACACGTAATCTATTTTAAATCCTGAAATTCGTTCTATCTCATTTTCGGCTGACTTAGAAATCATGTCTCTAAATTGACATTGTGAAATTAGTAAAAGGCCAAATACTATTACTAGGTACTAAATAACATGTCCAGCAGTATAACTGGAAATTTACTCTTGGGCATAGATTATGCAACATTTTCAAAGCAAACAGTGTCTGTTTAAATAGACTTTCTTTCACTGCCGTTTTGGTAAATGTCTCTGGTTATGCAGAAGCAGGCATTGTTTGTTACTGTTTCAATTAGTTATAAGATAAAGGAGGGATAAAACTGACCCAGCTAGTATTCCAACCCAAAGACTTTGAATGCTTTCTCTACATTAGCCTAGAACCCCAAGCCGCTATCCATTGCACCAGAGATCCAACCTGATTCAACAAGGTGAACAGAAATTCTCAAATAAAAAGATGAGCTATCAGCGGTTGACCAACTTTATAAAGTGATTTGGAAACTATAAGCAGGGTTCCATTTTGAACATTGAATTGGGGAAAAGATAATCAACATCTCAAACGACATGATACCGTTGCGGTAAGTCTTCTTAACTCTTGTCAAATGGTACACGACCGATGGGTATTTAATGGCTCCATTAAGAGTAACTTGCAATTACTCTAATGGGACTACTCGTTCATTGGATCCTGAAAAGAGCATGTCATTAGAGTACATTTTCTTTAAACAAACCGCCTGAACAGGGGCTTGAACCCTGGACCCTCAGATTAAAAGTCTGATGCTCTACCGACTGAGCTATCCAGGCTCTGATACAGCAAACCTCAAAATCACCTAATCAAAATTTGGCAGTGTCCCAACTAACGCTATGTTTCTTAAGATGGTTACCTGAAGAAGGTACCAAATACACTAGAATATAATAATGAATTGATATTTCAAGCATTTGAAATTTCTTCAGTAAATGTAACCTTATTTTTAGTCCTGAAGTTGCTACTATCTCATTTTTTTGCTGACGTCAAATTCATATGTGTTTATTGACATGGTAAAATTAAGGAAGGGCCCAAAATCTTACTTCCGAGTAAATTATATTTTCATCAGTACAGCTGACAATTTCCTCTTCTGCATAGATTACCCAAATTGAACGGTGTCTCTTTAAAATAGACTTCCTTTTACTGACCTTTTTTAGCAAATGATTTTGGTGAAGCAGAAGCATGCATGCATCGCTTATAACTTCTTTAAATAGTTATGAAATAAACAGGGATAAAACTGACTCTGGTGGGATTCGAACCCACAGCCTTTGAATACCTTCTTGACATTCACCTAGAAGTCCAATGCGCTATCCATTGCGCCACAGAGCCAATCTGCTTGAATGAGGTGCACAGATATTCAGAAATGAAATAATGAGCTTTGAGCTGTTGATCAACTTTATAAAGTTCATTGGATACTATAACCATGGCTATATTTTGAATATTGAATTGGGTAAAAGTTATTCACCGTGTCAAACTACATGATACAGTTGGTAAGTCTGCATACAACTTAAGTTTAGTGTATCGTCATCTGATATATGAGACAGATGGGTTTTTCACTTCTCCATGAAAGACGATTTTTTTTAATTTTGGTAATGGAATATCTTATTCATCATGCAGTGGAACACAAAAAGAATGTACAATCAGAATACTTTTTCTTTAAAGTAGCCGACCGCCTGAACAGGGACTTGAACCCTGGACCCTCAGATTAAAAGTCTGATGCTCTACCGACTGAGCTATCCAGGCTCTGCAACACTGCAACTAAAAATCAGCTAAAAATGATGTGGACGCACACCAACCTACACTTTAATTCTTAATATGGTTACATATATTAGCAATCAAATATGTAGAGTTTAATAATTAATTGATATTTCAAGCATTTGAAATTTCAGCAGCACACGTAATCTATTTTAAATCCTGAAATTCGTTCTATCTCATTTTCGGCTGACTTAGAAATCATGTCTCTAAATTGACATTGTGAAATTAGTAAAAGGCCAAATACTATTACTAGGTACTAAATTACATGTCCAGCAGTATAACTGGAAATTTACTCTTGGGCATAGATTATGCAACATTTTCAAAGCAAACAGTGTCTGTTTAAATAGACTTTCTTTCACTGCCGTTTTGGTAAATGTCTCTGGTTATGCAGAAGCAGGCATTGTTTGTTACTGTTTCAATTAGTTATAAGATAAAGGAGGGATAAAACTGACCCAGCTAGTATTCCAACCCAAAGACTTTGAATGCTTTCTCTACATTAGCCTAGAACCCCAAGCCGCTATCCATTGCACCAGAGATCCAACCTGATTCAACAAGGTGAACAGAAATTCTCAAATAAAAAGATGAGCTATCAGCGGTTGACCAACTTTATAAAGTGATTTGGAAACTATAAGCAGGGTTCCATTTTGAACATTGAATTGGGGAAAAGATAATCAACATCTCAAACGACATGATACCGTTGCGGTAAGTCTTCTTAACTCTTGTCAAATGGTACACGACCGATGGGTATTTAATGGCTCCATTAAGAGTAACTTGCAATTACTCTAATGGGACTACTCGTTCATTGGATCCTGAAAAGAGCATGTCATTAGAGTACATTTTCTTTAAACAAACCGCCTGAACAGGGGCTTGAACCCTGGACCCTCAGATTAAAAGTCTGATGCTCTACCGACTGAGCTATCCAGGCTCTGATACAGCAAACCTCAAAATCACCTAATCAAAATTTGGCAGTGTCCCAACTAACGCTATGTTTCTTAAGATGGTTACCTGAAGAAGGTACCAAATACACTAGAATATAATAATGAATTGATATTTCAAGCATTTGAAATTTCTTCAGTAAATGTAACCTTATTTTTAGTCCTGAAGTTGCTACTATCTCATTTTTTTGCTGACGTCAAATTCATATGTGTTTATTGACATGGTAAAATTAAGGAAGGGCCCAAAATCTTACTTCCGAGTAAATTATATTTTCATCAGTACAGCTGACAATTTCCTCTTCTGCATAGATTACCCAAATTGAACGGTGTCTCTTTAAAATAGACTTCCTTTTACTGACCTTTTTTAGCAAATGATTTTGGTGAAGCAGAAGCATGCATGCATCGCTTATAACTTCTTTAAAAAGTTATGAAATAAACAGGGATAAAACTGACTCTGGTGGGATTCGAACCCACAGCCTTTGAATACCTTCTTGACATTCACCTAGAAGTCCAATGCGCTATCCATTGCGCCACAGAGCCAATCTGCTTGAATGAGGTGCACAGATATTCAGAAATGAAATAATGAGCTTTGAGCTGTTGATCAACTTTATAAAGTTCATTGGATACTATAACCATGGCTATATTTTGAATATTGAATTGGGTAAAAGTTATTCACCGTGTCAAACTACATGATACAGTTGGTAAGTCTGCATACAACTTAAGTTTAGTGTATCGTCATCTGATATATGAGACAGATGGGTTTTTCACTTCTCCATGAAAGACGTTTTTTTTTTAATTTTGGTAATGGAATATCTTATTCATCATGCAGTGGAACACAAAAAGAATGTACAATCAGAATACTTTTTCTTTAAAGTAGCCGACCGCCTGAACAGGGACTTGAACCCTGGACCCTCAGATTAAAAGTCTGATGCTCTACCGACTGAGCTATCCAGGCTCTGCAACACTGCAACTAAAAATCAGCTAAAAATGATGTGGACGCACACCAACCTACACTTTAATTCTTAATATGGTTACATATATAAGCAATCAAATATGTAGAGTTTAATAATTAATTGATATTTCAAGCATTTGAAATTTCAGCAGCACACGTAATCTATTTTAAATCCTGAAATTCGTTCTATCTCATTTTCGGCTGACTTAGAAATCATGTCTCTAAATTGACATTGTGAAATTAGTAAAAGGCCAAATACTATTACTAGGTACTAAATTACATGTCCAGCAGTATAACTGGAAATTTACTCTTGGGCATAGATTATGCTACATTTTCAAAGCAAACAGTGTCTGTTTAAATAGACTTTCTTTCACTGCCGTTTTGGTAAATGTCTCTGGTTATGCAGAAGCAGGCATTGTTTGTTACTGTTTCAATTAGTTATAAGATAAAGGAGGGATAAAACTGACCCAGCTAGTATTCCAACCCAAAGACTTTGAATGCTTTCTCTACATTAGCCTAGAACCCCAAGCCGCTATCCATTGCACCAGAGATCCAACCTGATTCAACAAGGTGAACAGAAATTCTCAAATAAAAAGATGAGCTATCAGCGGTTGACCAACTTTATAAAGTGATTTGGAAACTATAAGCAGGGTTCCATTTTGAACATTGAATTGGGGAAAAGATAATCAACATCTCAAACGACATGATACCGTTGCGGTAAGTCTTCTTAACTCTTGTCAAATGGTACACGACCGATGGGTATTTAATGGCTCCATTAAGAGTAACTTGCAATTACTCTAATGGGACTACTCGTTCATTGGATCCTGAAAAGAGCATGTCATTAGAGTACATTTTCTTTAAACAAACCGCCTGAACAGGGGCTTGAACCCTGGACCCTCAGATTAAAAGTCTGATGCTCTACCGACTGAGCTATCCAGGCTCTGATACAGCAAACCTCAAAATCACCTAATCAAAATTTGGCAGTGTCCCAACTAACGCTATGTTTCTTAAGATGGTTACCTGAAGAAGGTACCAAATACACTAGAATATAATAATGAATTGATATTTCAAGCATTTGAAATTTCTTCAGTAAATGTAACCTTATTTTTAGTCCTGAAGTTGCTACTATCTCATTTTTTTGCTGACGTCAAATTCATATGTGTTTATTGACATGGTAAAATTAAGGAAGGGCCCAAAATCTTACTTCCGAGTAAATTATATTTTCATCAGTACAGCTGACAATTTCCTCTTCTGCATAGATTACCCAAATTGAACGGTGTCTCTTTAAAATAGACTTCCTTTTACTGACCTTTTTTAGCAAATGATTTTGGTGAAGCAGAAGCATGCATGCATCGCTTATAACTTCTTTAAATAGTTATGAAATAAACAGGGATAAAACTGACTCTGGTGGGATTCGAACCCACAGCCTTTGAATACCTTCTTGACATTCACCTAGAAGTCCAATGCGCTATCCATTGCGCCACAGAGCCAATCTGCTTGAATGAGGTGCACAGATATTCAGAAATGAAATAATGAGCTTTGAGCTGTTGATCAACTTTATAAAGTTCATTGGATACTATAACCATGGCTATATTTTGAATATTGAATTGGGTAAAAGTTATTCACCGTGTCAAACTACATGATACAGTTGGTAAGTCTGCATACAACTTAAGTTTAGTGTATCGTCATCTGATATATGAGACAGATGGGTTTTTCACTTCTCCATGAAAGACGTTTTTTTTTTAATTTTGGTAATGGAATATCTTATTCATCATGCAGTGGAACACAAAAAGAATGTACAATCAGAATACTTTTTCTTTAAAGTAGCCGACCGCCTGAACAGGGACTTGAACCCTGGACCCTCAGATTAAAAGTCTGATGCTCTACCGACTGAGCTATCCAGGCTCTGCAACACTGCAACTAAAAATCAGCTAAAAATGATGTGGACGCACACCAACCTACACTTTAATTCTTAATATGGTTACATATATAAGCAATCAAATATGTAGAGTTTAATAATTAATTGATATTTCAAGCATTTGAAATTTCAGCAGCACACGTAATCTATTTTAAATCCTGAAATTCGTTCTATCTCATTTTCGGCTGACTTAGAAATCATGTCTCTAAATTGACATTGTGAAATTAGTAAAAGGCCAAATACTATTACTAGGTACTAAATTACATGTCCAGCAGTATAACTGGAAATTTACTCTTGGGCATAGATTATGCAACATTTTCAAAGCAAACAGTGTCTGTTTAAATAGACGTTCTTTCACTGCCGTTTTGGTAAATGTCTCTGGTTATGCAGAAGCAGGCATTGTTTGTTACTGTTTCAATTAGTTATAAGATAAAGGAGGGATAAAACTGACCCAGCTAGTATTCCAACCCAAAGACTTTGAATGCTTTCTCTACATTAGCCTAGAACCCCAAGCCGCTATCCATTGCACCAGAGATCCAACCTGATTCAACAAGGTGAACAGAAATTCTCAAATAAAAAGATGAGCTATCAGCGGTTGACCAACTTTATAAAGTGATTTGGAAACTATAAGCAGGGTTCCATTTTGAACATTGAATTGGGGAAAAGATTAGGCCTGGGCGGTAAATTCCGTTCCGCTCGCGGAATTTGCGTAATTTGCGTAATTTCGCGTTCCGCGGAGAACGCGAAATTGCTAAAAAGTCTGCTTTCCGCGATTTCGTGAAATTTTTGCTTGTTCGCGATCTCAAAATGCGTGTTCGCGAGATATTTCTCCCCGAGCACGCAAACAGCAATTGTGAACAGGAAAAAAGCATCGCGAGCAAGCAATTCCGCGTGTTCGCGGAATTTCTGCGTGTTCGCGGAGATTTTTACCGTTTCGCGGAGATTTGCGTAACGCAATTCCGCAAATTCCGCCCACCCCTAGAAAAGATAATCAACATCTCAAACGACATGATACCGTTGCGGTAAGTCTTCTTAACTCTTGTCAAATGGTACACGACCGATGGGTATTTAATGGCTCCATTAAGAGTAACTTGCAATTACTCTAATGGGACTACTCGTTCATTGGATCCTGAAAAGAGCATGTCATTAGAGTACATTTTCTTTAAACAAACCGCCTGAACAGGGGCTTGAACCCTGGACCCTCAGATTAAAAGTCTGATGCTCTACCGACTGAGCTATCCAGGCTCTGATACAGCAAACCTCAAAATCACCTAATCAAAATTTGGCAGTGTCCCAACTAACGCTATGTTTCTTAAGATGGTTACCTGAAGAAGGTACCAAATACACTAGAATATAATAATGAATTGATATTTCAAGCATTTGAAATTTCTTCAGTAAATGTAACCTTATTTTTAGTCCTGAAGTTGCTACTATCTCATTTTTTTGCTGACGTCAAATTCATATGTGTTTATTGACATGGTAAAATTAAGGAAGGGCCCAAAATCTTACTTCCGAGTAAATTATATTTTCATCAGTACAGCTGACAATTTCCTCTTCTGCATAGATTACCCAAATTGAACGGTGTCTCTTTAAAATAGACTTCCTTTTACTGACCTTTTTTAGCAAATGATTTTGGTGAAGCAGAAGCATGCATGCATCGCTTATAACTTCTTTAAATAGTTATGAAATAAACAGGGATAAAACTGACTCTGGTGGGATTCGAACCCACAGCCTTTGAATACCTTCTTGACATTCACCTAGAAGTCCAATGCGCTATCCATTGCGCCACAGAGCCAATCTGCTTGAATGAGGTGCACAGATATTCAGAAATGAAATAATGAGCTTTGAGCTGTTGATCAACTTTATAAAGTTCATTGGATACTATAACCATGGCTATATTTTGAATATTGAATTGGGTAAAAGTTATTCACCGTGTCAAACTACATGATACAGTTGGTAAGTCTGCATACAACTTAAGTTTAGTGTATCGTCATCTGATATATGAGACAGATGGGTTTTTCACTTCTCCATGAAAGACGTTTTTTTTTTAATTTTGGTAATGGAATATCTTATTCATCATGCAGTGGAACACAAAAAGAATGTACAATCAGAATACTTTTTCTTTAAAGTAGCCGACCGCCTGAACAGGGACTTGAACCCTGGACCCTCAGATTAAAAGTCTGATGCTCTACCGACTGAGCTATCCAGGCTCTGCAACACTGCAACTAAAAATCAGCTAAAAATGATGTGGACGCACACCAACCTACACTTTAATTCTTAATATGGTTACATATATAAGCAATCAAATATGTAGAGTTTAATAATTAATTGATATTTCAAGCATTTGAAATTTCAGCAGCACACGTAATCTATTTTAAATCCTGAAATTCGTTCTATCTCATTTTCGGCTGACTTAGAAATCATGTCTCTAAATTGACATTGTGAAATTAGTAAAAGGCCAAATACTATTACTAGGTACTAAATTACATGTCCAGCAGTATAACTGGAAATTTACTCTTGGGCATAGATTATGCAACATTTTCAAAGCAAACAGTGTCTGTTTAAATAGACGTTCTTTCACTGCCGTTTTGGTAAATGTCTCTGGTTATGCAGAAGCAGGCATTGTTTGTTACTGTTTCAATTAGTTATAAGATAAAGGAGGGATAAAACTGACCCAGCTAGTATTCCAACCCAAAGACTTTGAATGCTTTCTCTACATTAGCCTAGAACCCCAAGCCGCTATCCATTGCACCAGAGATCCAACCTGATTCAACAAGGTGAACAGAAATTCTCAAATAAAAAGATGAGCTATCAGCGGTTGACCAACTTTATAAAGTGATTTGGAAACTATAAGCAGGGTTCCATTTTGAACATTGAATTGGGGAAAAGATAACCAACATCTCAAACGACATGATACCGTTGCGGTAAGTCTTCTTAACTCTTGTCAAATGGTACACGACCGATGGGTATTTAATGGCTCCATTAAGAGTAACTTGCAATTACTCTAATGGGACTACTCGTTCATTGGATCCTGAAAAGAGCATGTCATTAGAGTACATTTTCTTTAAACAAACCGCCTGAACAGGGGCTTGAACCCTGGACCCTCAGATTAAAAGTCTGATGCTCTACCGACTGAGCTATCCAGGCTCTGATACAGCAAACCTCAAAATCACCTAATCAAAATTTGGCAGTGTCCCAACTAACGCTATGTTTCTTAAGATGGTTACCTGAAGAAGGTACCAAATACACTAGAATATAATAATGAATTGATATTTCAAGCATTTGAAATTTCTTCAGTAAATGTAACCTTATTTTTAGTCCTGAAGTTGCTACTATCTCATTTTTTTGCTGACGTCAAATTCATATGTGTTTATTGACATGGTAAAATTAAGGAAGGGCCCAAAATCTTACTTCCGAGTAAATTATATTTTCATCAGTACAGCTGACAATTTCCTCTTCTGCATAGATTACCCAAATTGAACGGTGTCTCTTTAAAATAGACTTCCTTTTACTGACCTTTTTTAGCAAATGATTTTGGTGAAGCAGAAGCATGCATGCATCGCTTATAACTTCTTTAAATAGTTATGAAATAAACAGGGATAAAACTGACTCTGGTGGGATTCGAACCCACAGCCTTTGAATACCTTCTTGACATTCACCTAGAAGTCCAATGCGCTATCCATTGCGCCACAGAGCCAATCTGCTTGAATGAGGTGCACAGATATTCAGAAATGAAATAATGAGCTTTGAGCTGTTGATCAACTTTATAAAGTTCATTGGATACTATAACCATGGCTATATTTTGAATATTGAATTGGGTAAAAGTTATTCACCGTGTCAAACTACATGATACAGTTGGTAAGTCTGCATACAACTTAAGTTTAGTGTATCGTCATCTGATATATGAGACAGATGGGTTTTTCACTTCTCCATGAAAGACGTTTTTTTTTTAATTTTGGTAATGGAATATCTTATTCATCATGCAGTGGAACACAAAAAGAATGTACAATCAGAATACTTTTTCTTTAAAGTAGCCGACCGCCTGAACAGGGACTTGAACCCTGGACCCTCAGATTAAAAGTCTGATGCTCTACCGACTGAGCTATCCAGGCTCTGCAACGCTGCAACTAAAAATCAGCTAAAAATGATGTGGACGCACACCAACCTACACTTTAATTCTTAATATGGTTACATATATTAGCAATCAAATATGTAGAGTTTAATAATTAATTGATATTTCAAGCATTTGAAATTTCAGCAGCACACGTAATCTATTTTAAATCCTGAAATTCGTTCTATCTCATTTTCGGCTGACTTAGAAATCATGTCTCTAAATTGACATTGTGAAATTAGTAAAAGGCCAAATACTATTACTAGGTACTAAATTACATGTCCAGCAGTATAACTGGAAATTTACTCTTGGGCATAGATTATGCAACATTTTCAAAGCAAACAGTGTCTGTTTAAATAGACTTTCTTTCACTGCCGTTTTGGTAAATGTCTCTGGTTATGCAGAAGCAGGCATTGTTTGTTACTGTTTCAATTAGTTATAAGATAAAGGAGGGATAAAACTGACCCAGCTAGTATTCCAACCCAAAGACTTTGAATGCTTTCTCTACATTAGCCTAGAACCCCAAGCCGCTATCCATTGCACCAGAGATCCAACCTGATTCAACAAGGTGAACAGAAATTCTCAAATAAAAAGATGAGCTATCAGCGGTTGACCAACTTTATAAAGTGATTTGGAAACTATAAGCAGGGTTCCATTTTGAACATTGAATTGGGGAAAAGATAATCAACATCTCAAACGACATGATACCGTTGCGGTAAGTCTTCTTAACTCTTGTCAAATGGTACACGACCGATGGGTATTTAATGGCTCCATTAAGAGTAACTTGCAATTACTCTAATGGGACTACTCGTTCATTGGATCCTGAAAAGAGCATGTCATTAGAGTACATTTTCTTTAAACAAACCGCCTGAACAGGGGCTTGAACCCTGGACCCTCAGATTAAAAGTCTGATGCTCTACCGACTGAGCTATCCAGGCTCTGATACAACAAACCTCAAAATCTCCTAATCAAAATTTGGCAGTGTCCCAACTAACGCTATGTTTCTTAAGATGGTTACCTGAAGAAGGTACCAAATACACTAGAATATAATAATGAATTGATATTTCAAGCATTTGAAATTTCTTCAGTAAATGTAACCTTATTTTTAGTCCTGAAGTTGCTACTATCTCATTTTTTGGCTGACGTCAAATTCATATGTGTTTATTGACATGGTAAAATTAAGGAAGGGCCCAAAATCTTACTTCCGAGTAAATTATATTTTCATCAGTACAGCTGACAATTTCCTCTTCTGCATAGATTACCCAAATTGAACGGTGTCTCTTTAAAATAGACTTCCTTTTACTGACCTTTTTTAGCAAATGATTTTGGTGAAGCAGAAGCATGCATGCATCGCTTATAACTTCTTTAAATAGTTATGAAATAAACAGGGATAAAACTGACTCTGGTGGGATTCGAACCCACAGCCTTTGAATACCTTCTTGACATTCACCTAGAAGTCCAATGCGCTATCCATTGCGCCACAGAGCCAATCTGCTTGAATGAGGTGCACAGATATTCAGAAATGAAATAATGAGCTTTGAGCTGTTGATCAACTTTATAAAGTTCATTGGATACTATAACCATGGCTATATTTTGAATATTGAATTGGGTAAAAGTTATTCACCGTGTCAAACTACATGATACAGTTGGTAAGTCTGCATACAACTTAAGTTTAGTGTATCGTCATCTGATATATGAGACAGATGGGTTTTTCACTTCTCCATGAAAGACGATTTTTTTTAATTTTGGTAATGGAATATCTTATTCATCATGCAGTGGAACACAAAAAGAATGTACAATCAGAATACTTTTTCTTTAAAGTAGCCGACCGCCTGAACAGGGACTTGAACCCTGGACCCTCAGATTAAAAGTCTGATGCTCTACCGACTGAGCTATCCAGGCTCTGCAACACTGCAACTAAAAATCAGCTAAAAATGATGTGGACGCACACCAACCTACACTTTAATTCTTAATATGGTTACATATATTAGCAATCAAATATGTAGAGTTTAATAATTAATTGATATTTCAAGCATTTGAAATTTCAGCAGCACACGTAATCTATTTTAAATCCTGAAATTCGTTCTATCTCATTTTCGGCTGACTTAGAAATCATGTCTCTAAATTGACATTGTGAAATTAGTAAAAGGCCAAATACTATTACTAGGTACTAAATTACATGTCCGGCAGTATAACTGGAAATTTACTCTTGGGCATAGATTATGCAACATTTTCAAAGCAAACAGTGTCTGTTTAAATAGACTTTCTTTCACTGCCGTTTTGGTAAATGTCTCTGGTTATGCAGAAGCAGGCATTGTTTGTTACTGTTTCAATTAGTTATAAGATAAAGGAGGGATAAAACTGACCCAGCTAGTATTCCAACCCAAAGACTTTGAATGCTTTCTCTACATTCGCCTAGAACCCCAAGCCGCTATCCATTGCACCAGAGATCCAACCTGATTCAACAAGGTGAACAGAAATTCTCAAATAAAAAGATGAGCTATCAGCGGTTGACCAACTTTATAAAGTGATTTGGAAACTATAAGCAGGGTTCCATTTTGAACATTGAATTGGGGAAAAGATAATCAACATCTCAAACGACATGATACCGTTGCGGTAAGTCTTCTTAACTCTTGTCAAATGGTACACGACCGATGGGTATTTAATGGCTCCATTAAGAGTAACTTGCAATTACTCTAATGGGACTACTCGTTCATTGGATCCTGAAAAGAGCATGTCATTAGAGTACATTTTCTTTAAACAAACCGCCTGAACAGGGACTTGAACCCTGGACCCTCAGATTAAAAGTCTGATGCTCTACCGACTGAGCTATCCAGGCTCTGATACAGCAAACCTCAAAATCACCTAATCAAAATTTGGCAGTGTCCCAACTAACGCTATGTTTCTTAAGATGGTTACCTGAAGAAGGTACCAAATACACTAGAATATAATAATGAATTGATATTTCAAGCATTTGAAATTTCTTCAGTAAATGTAACCTTATTTTTAGTCCTGAAGTTGCTACTATCTCATTTTTTTGCTGACGTCAAATTCATATGTGTTTATTGACATGGTAAAATTAAGGAAGGGCCCAAAATCTTACTTCCGAGTAAATTATATTTTCATCAGTACAGCTGACAATTTCCTCTTCTGCATAGATTACCCAAATTGAACGGTGTCTCTTTAAAATAGACTTCCTTTTACTGACCTTTTTTAGCAAATGATTTTGGTGAAGCAGAAGCATGCATGCATCGCTTATAACTTCTTTAAATAGTTATGAAATAAACAGGGATAAAACTGACTCTGGTGGGATTCGAACCCACAGCCTTTGAATACCTTCTTGACATTCACCTAGAAGTCCAATGCGCTATCCATTGCGCCACAGAGCCAATCTGCTTGAATGAGGTGCACAGATATTCAGAAATGAAATAATGAGCTTTGAGCTGTTGATCAACTTTATAAAGTTCATTGGATACTATAACCATGGCTATATTTTGAATATTGAATTGGGTAAAAGTTATTCACCGTGTCAAACTACATGATACAGTTGGTAAGTCTGCATACAACTTAAGTTTAGTGTATCGTCATCTGATATATGAGACAGATGGGTTTTTCACTTCTCCATGAAAGACGTTTTTTTTTAATTTTGGTAATGGAATATCTTATTCATCATGCAGTGGAACACAAAAAGAATGTACAATCAGAATACTTTTTCTTTAAAGTAGCCGACCGCCTGAACAGGGACTTGAACCCTGGACCCTCAGATTAAAAGTCTGATGCTCTACCGACTGAGCTATCCAGGCTCTGCAACGCTGCAACTAAAAATCAGCTAAAAATGATGTGGACGCACACCAACCTACACTTTAATTCTTAATATGGTTACATATATTAGCAATCAAATATGTAGAGTTTAATAATTAATTGATATTTCAAGCATTTGAAATTTCAGCAGCACACGTAATCTATTTTAAATCCTGAAATTCGTTCTATCTCATTTTCGGCTGACTTAGAAATCATGTCTCTAAATTGACATTGTGAAATTAGTAAAAGGCCAAATACTATTACTAGGTACTAAATTACATGTCCAGCAGTATAACTGGAAATTTACTCTTGGGCATAGATTATGCAACATTTTCAAAGCAAACAGTGTCTGTTTAAATAGACTTTCTTTCACTGCCGTTTTGGTAAATGTCTCTGGTTATGCAGAAGCAGGCATTGTTTGTTACTGTTTCAATTAGTTATAAGATAAAGGAGGGATAAAACTGACCCAGCTAGTATTCCAACCCAAAGACTTTGAATGCTTTCTCTACATTAGCCTAGAACCCCAAGCCGCTATCCATTGCACCAGAGATCCAACCTGATTCAACAAGGTGAACAGAAATTCTCAAATAAAAAGATGAGCTATCAGCGGTTGACCAACTTTATAAAGTGATTTGGAAACTATAAGCAGGGTTCCATTTTGAACATTGAATTGGGGAAAAGATAATCAACATCTCAAACGACATGATACCGTTGCGGTAAGTCTTCTTAACTCTTGTCAAATGGTACACGACCGATGGGTATTTAATGGCTCCATTAAGAGTAACTTGCAATTACTCTAATGGGACTACTCGTTCATTGGATCCTGAAAAGAGCATGTCATTAGAGTACATTTTCTTTAAACAAACCGCCTGAACAGGGGCTTGAACCCTGGACCCTCAGATTAAAAGTCTGATGCTCTACCGACTGAGCTATCCAGGCTCTGATACAACAAACCTCAAAATCTCCTAATCAAAATTTGGCAGTGTCCCAACTAACGCTATGTTTCTTAAGATGGTTACCTGAAGAAGGTACCAAATACACTAGAATATAATAATGAATTGATATTTCAAGCATTTGAAATTTCTTCAGTAAATGTAACCTTATTTTTAGTCCTGAAGTTGCTACTATCTCATTTTTTGGCTGACGTCAAATTCATATGTGTTTATTGACATGGTAAAATTAAGGAAGGGCCCAAAATCTTACTTCCGAGTAAATTATATTTTCATCAGTACAGCTGACAATTTCCTCTTCTGCATAGATTACCCAAATTGAACGGTGTCTCTTTAAAATAGACTTCCTTTTACTGACCTTTTTTAGCAAATGATTTTGGTGAAGCAGAAGCATGCATGCATCGCTTATAACTTCTTTAAATAGTTATGAAATAAACAGGGATAAAACTGACTCTGGTGGGATTCGAACCCACAGCCTTTGAATACCTTCTTGACATTCACCTAGAAGTCCAATGCGCTATCCATTGCGCCACAGAGCCAATCTGCTTGAATGAGGTGCACAGATATTCAGAAATGAAATAATGAGCTTTGAGCTGTTGATCAACTTTATAAAGTTCATTGGATACTATAACCATGGCTATATTTTGAATATTGAATTGGGTAAAAGTTATTCACCGTGTCAAACTACATGATACAGTTGGTAAGTCTGCATACAACTTAAGTTTAGTGTATCGTCATCTGATATATGAGACAGATGGGTTTTTCACTTCTCCATGAAAGACGATTTTTTTTAATTTTGGTAATGGAATATCTTATTCATCATGCAGTGGAACACAAAAAGAATGTACAATCAGAATACTTTTTCTTTAAAGTAGCCGACCGCCTGAACAGGGACTTGAACCCTGGACCCTCAGATTAAAAGTCTGATGCTCTACCGACTGAGCTATCCAGGCTCTGCAACACTGCAACTAAAAATCAGCTAAAAATGATGTGGACGCACACCAACCTACACTTTAATTCTTAATATGGTTACATATATTAGCAATCAAATATGTAGAGTTTAATAATTAATTGATATTTCAAGCATTTGAAATTTCAGCAGCACACGTAATCTATTTTAAATCCTGAAATTCGTTCTATCTCATTTTCGGCTGACTTAGAAATCATGTCTCTAAATTGACATTGTGAAATTAGTAAAAGGCCAAATACTATTACTAGGTACTAAATTACATGTCCGGCAGTATAACTGGAAATTTACTCTTGGGCATAGATTATGCAACATTTTCAAAGCAAACAGTGTCTGTTTAAATAGACTTTCTTTCACTGCCGTTTTGGTAAATGTCTCTGGTTATGCAGAAGCAGGCATTGTTTGTTACTGTTTCAATTAGTTATAAGATAAAGGAGGGATAAAACTGACCCAGCTAGTATTCCAACCCAAAGACTTTGAATGCTTTCTCTACATTCGCCTAGAACCCCAAGCCGCTATCCATTGCACCAGAGATCCAACCTGATTCAACAAGGTGAACAGAAATTCTCAAATAAAAAGATGAGCTATCAGCGGTTGACCAACTTTATAAAGTGATTTGGAAACTATAAGCAGGGTTCCATTTTGAACATTGAATTGGGGAAAAGATAATCAACATCTCAAACGACATGATACCGTTGCGGTAAGTCTTCTTAACTCTTGTCAAATGGTACACGACCGATGGGTATTTAATGGCTCCATTAAGAGTAACTTGCAATTACTCTAATGGGACTACTCGTTCATTGGATCCTGAAAAGAGCATGTCATTAGAGTACATTTTCTTTAAACAAACCGCCTGAACAGGGACTTGAACCCTGGACCCTCAGATTAAAAGTCTGATGCTCTACCGACTGAGCTATCCAGGCTCTGATACAGCAAACCTCAAAATCACCTAATCAAAATTTGGCAGTGTCCCAACTAACGCTATGTTTCTTAAGATGGTTACCTGAAGAAGGTACCAAATACACTAGAATATAATAATGAATTGATATTTCAAGCATTTGAAATTTCTTCAGTAAATGTAACCTTATTTTTAGTCCTGAAGTTGCTACTATCTCATTTTTTTGCTGACGTCAAATTCATATGTGTTTATTGACATGGTAAAATTAAGGAAGGGCCCAAAATCTTACTTCCGAGTAAATTATATTTTCATCAGTACAGCTGACAATTTCCTCTTCTGCATAGATTACCCAAATTGAACGGTGTCTCTTTAAAATAGACTTCCTTTTACTGACCTTTTTTAGCAAATGATTTTGGTGAAGCAGAAGCATGCATGCATCGCTTATAACTTCTTTAAATAGTTATGAAATAAACAGGGATAAAACTGACTCTGGTGGGATTCGAACCCACAGCCTTTGAATACCTTCTTGACATTCACCTAGAAGTCCAATGCGCTATCCATTGCGCCACAGAGCCAATCTGCTTGAATGAGGTGCACAGATATTCAGAAATGAAATAATGAGCTTTGAGCTGTTGATCAACTTTATAAAGTTCATTGGATACTATAACCATGGCTATATTTTGAATATTGAATTGGGTAAAAGTTATTCACCGTGTCAAACTACATGATACAGTTGGTAAGTCTGCATACAACTTAAGTTTAGTGTATCGTCATCTGATATATGAGACAGATGGGTTTTTCACTTCTCCATGAAAGACGTTTTTTTTTAATTTTGGTAATGGAATATCTTATTCATCATGCAGTGGAACACAAAAAGAATGTACAATCAGAATACTTTTTCTTTTAATCTGGACCCTCAGATTAAAAGTCTGATGCTCTACCGACTGAGCTATCCAGGCTCTGATACAGCAAACCTCAAAATCACCTAATCAAAATTTGGCAGTGTCCCAACTAACGCTATGTTTCTTAAGATGGTTACCTGAAGAAGGTACCAAATACACTAGAATATAATAATGAATTGATATTTCAAGCATTTGAAATTTCTTCAGTAAATGTAACCTTATTTTTAGTCCTGAAGTTGCTACTATCTCATTTTTTTGCTGACGTCAAATTCATATGTGTTTATTGACATGGTAAAATTAAGGAAGGGCCCAAAATCTTACTTCCGAGTAAATTATATTTTCATCAGTACAGCTGACAATTTCCTCTTCTGCATAGATTACCCAAATTGAACGGTGTCTCTTTAAAATAGACTTCCTTTTACTGACCTTTTTTAGCAAATGATTTTGGTGAAGCAGAAGCATGCATGCATCGCTTATAACTTCTTTAAATAGTTATGAAATAAACAGGGATAAAACTGACTCTGGTGGGATTCGAACCTACAGCCTTTGAATACCTTCTTGACATTCACCTAGAAGTCCAATGCGCTATCCATTGCGCCACAGAGCCAATTTGCTTGAATGAGGTGCACAGATATTCAGAAATGAAATAATGAGCTTTGAGCTGTTGATCAACTTTATAAAGTTCATTGGATACTATAACCATGGCTATATTTTGAATATTGAATTGGGTAAAAGTTATTCACCGTGTCAAACTACATGATACAGTTGGTAAGTCTGCATACAACTTAAGTTTAGTGTATCGTCATCTGATATATGAGACAGATGGGTTTTTCACTTCTCCATGAAAGACGATTTTTTTTAATTTTGGTAATGGAATATCTTATTCATCATGCAGTGGAACACAAAAAGAATGTACAATCAGAATACTTTTTCTTTAAAGTAGCCGACCGCCTGAACAGGGACTTGAACCCTGGACCCTCAGATTAAAAGTCTGATGCTCTACCGACTGAGCTATCCAGGCTCTGCAACACTGCAACTAAAAATCAGCTAAAAATGATGTGGACGCACACCAACCTACACTTTAATTCTTAATATGGTTACATATATTAGCAATCAAATATGTAGAGTTTAATAATTAATTGATATTTCAAGCATTTGAAATTTCAGCAGCACACGTAATCTATTTTAAATCCTGAAATTCGTTCTATCTCATTTTCGGCTGACTTAGAAATCATGTCTCTAAATTGACATTGTGAAATTAGTAAAAGGCCAAATACTATTACTAGGTACTAAATTACATGTCCAGCAGTATAACTGGAAATTTACTCTTGGGCATAGATTATGCAACATTTTCAAAGCAAACAGTGTCTGTTTAAATAGACTTTCTTTCACTGCCGTTTTGGTAAATGTCTCTGGTTATGCAGAAGCAGGCATTGTTTGTTACTGTTTCAATTAGTTATAAGATAAAGGAGGGATAAAACTGACCCAGCTAGTATTCCAACCCAAAGACTTTGAATGCTTTCTCTACATTAGCCTAGAACCCCAAGCCGCTATCCATTGCACCAGAGATCCAACCTGATTCAACAAGGTGAACAGAAATTCTCAAATAAAAAGATGAGCTATCAGCGGTTGACCAACTTTATAAAGTGATTTGGAAACTATAAGCAGGGTTCCATTTTGAACATTGAATTGGGGAAAAGATAATCAACATCTCAAACGACATGATACCGTTGCGGTAAGTCTTCTTAACTCTTGTCAAATGGTACACGACCGATGGGTATTTAATGGCTCCATTAAGAGTAACTTGCAATTACTCTAATGGGACTACTCGTTCATTGGATCCTGAAAAGAGCATGTCATTAGAGTACATTTTCTTTAAACAAACCGCCTGAACAGGGGCTTGAACCCTGGACCCTCAGATTAAAAGTCTGATGCTCTACCGACTGAGCTATCCAGGCTCTGATACAGCAAACCTCAAAATCACCTAATCAAAATTTGGCAGTGTCCCAACTAACGCTATGTTTCTTAAGATGGTTACCTGAAGAAGGTACCAAATACACTAGAATATAATAATGAATTGATATTTCAAGCATTTGAAATTTCTTCAGTAAATGTAACCTTATTTTTAGTCCTGAAGTTGCTACTATCTCATTTTTTTGCTGACGTCAAATTCATATGTGTTTATTGACATGGTAAAATTAAGGAAGGGCCCAAAATCTTACTTCCGAGTAAATTATATTTTCATCAGTACAGCTGACAATTTCCTCTTCTGCATAGATTACCCAAATTGAACGGTGTCTCTTTAAAATAGACTTCCTTTTACTGACCTTTTTTAGCAAATGATTTTGGTGAAGCAGAAGCATGCATGCATCGCTTATAACTTCTTTAAATAGTTATGAAATAAACAGGGATAAAACTGACTCTGGTGGGATTCGAACCCACAGCCTTTGAATATCTTCTTGACATTCACCTAGAAGTCCAATGCGCTATCCATTGCGCCACAGAGCCAATCTGCTTGAATGAGGTGCACAGATATTCAGAAATGAAATAATGAGCTTTGAGCTGTTGATCAACTTTATAAAGTTCATTGGATACTATAACCATGGCTATATTTTGAATATTGAATTGGGTAAAAGTTATTCACCGTGTCAAACTACATGATACAGTTGGTAAGTCTGCATACAACTTAAGTTTAGTGTATCGTCATCTGATATATGAGACAGATGGGTTTTTCACTTCTCCATGAAAGACGTTTTTTTTTTAATTTTGGTAATGGAATATCTTATTCATCATGCAGTGGAACACAAAAAGAATGTACAATCAGAATACTTTTTCTTTAAAGTAGCCGACCGCCTGAACAGGGACTTGAACCCTGGACCCTCAGATTAAAAGTCTGATGCTCTACCGACTGAGCTATCCAGGCTCTGCAACACTGCAACTAAAAATCAGCTAAAAATGATGTGGACGCACACCAACCTACACTTTAATTCTTAATATGGTTACATATATAAGCAATCAAATATGTAGAGTTTAATAATTAATTGATATTTCAAGCATTTGAAATTTCAGCAGCACACGTAATCTATTTTAAATCCTGAAATTCGTTCTATCTCATTTTCGGCTGACTTAGAAATCATGTCTCTAAATTGACATTGTGAAATTAGTAAAAGGCCAAATACTATTACTAGGTACTAAATTACATGTCCAGCAGTATAACTGGAAATTTACTCTTGGGCATAGATTATGCAACATTTTCAAAGCAAACAGTGTCTGTTTAAATAGACTTTCTTTCACTGCCGTTTTGGTAAATGTCTCTGGTTATGCAGAAGCAGGCATTGTTTGTTACTGTTTCAATTAGTTATAAGATAAAGGAGGGATAAAACTGACCCAGCTAGTATTCCAACCCAAAGACTTTGAATGCTTTCTCTACATTAGCCTAGAACCCCAAGCCGCTATCCATTGCACCAGAGATCCAACCTGATTCAACAAGGTGAACAGAAATTCTCAAATAAAAAGATGAGCTATCAGCGGTTGACCAACTTTATAAAGTGATTTGGAAACTATAAGCAGGGTTCCATTTTGAACATTGAATTGGGGAAAAGATAATCAACATCTCAAACGACATGATACCGTTGCGGTAAGTCTTCTTAACTCTTGTCAAATGGTACACGACCGATGGGTATTTAATGGCTCCATTAAGAGTAACTTGCAATTACTCTAATGGGACTACTCGTTCATTGGATCCTGAAAAGAGCATGTCATTAGAGTACATTTTCTTTAAACAAACCGCCTGAACAGGGGCTTGAACCCTGGACCCTCAGATTAAAAGTCTGATGCTCTACCGACTGAGCTATCCAGGCTCTGATACAGCAAACCTCAAAATCACCTAATCAAAATTTGGCAGTGTCCCAACTAACGCTATGTTTCTTAAGATGGTTACCTGAAGAAGGTACCAAATACACTAGAATATAATAATGAATTGATATTTCAAGCATTTGAAATTTCTTCAGTAAATGTAACCTTATTTTTAGTCCTGAAGTTGCTACTATCTCATTTTTTTGCTGACGTCAAATTCATATGTGTTTATTGACATGGTAAAATTAAGGAAGGGCCCAAAATCTTACTTCCGAGTAAATTATATTTTCATCAGTACAGCTGACAATTTCCTCTTCTGCATAGATTACCCAAATTGAACGGTGTCTCTTTAAAATAGACTTCCTTTTACTGACCTTTTTTAGCAAATGATTTTGGTGAAGCAGAAGCATGCATGCATCGCTTATAACTTCTTTAAATAGTTATGAAATAAACAGGGATAAAACTGACTCTGGTGGGATTCGAACCCACAGCCTTTGAATACCTTCTTGACATTCACCTAGAAGTCCAATGCGCTATCCATTGCGCCACAGAGCCAATCTGCTTGAATGAGGTGCACAGATATTCAGAAATGAAATAATGAGCTTTGAGCTGTTGATCAACTTTATAAAGTTCATTGGATACTATAACCATGGCTATATTTTGAATATTGAATTGGGTAAAAGTTATTCACCGTGTCAAACTACATGATACAGTTGGTAAGTCTGCATACAACTTAAGTTTAGTGTATCGTCATCTGATATATGAGACAGATGGGTTTTTCACTTCTCCATGAAAGACGTTTTTTTTTTAATTTTGGTAATGGAATATCTTATTCATCATGCAGTGGAACACAAAAAGAATGTACAATCAGAATACTTTTTCTTTAAAGTAGCCGACCGCCTGAACAGGGACTTGAACCCTGGACCCTCAGATTAAAAGTCTGATGCTCTACCGACTGAGCTATCCAGGCTCTGCAACACTGCAACTAAAAATCTGCTAAAAATGATGTGGACGCACACCAACCTACACTTTAATTCTTAATATGGTTACATATATAAGCAATCAAATATGTAGAGTTTAATAATTAATTGATATTTCAAGCATTTGAAATTTCAGCAGCACACGTAATCTATTTTAAATCCTGAAATTCGTTCTATCTCATTTTCGGCTGACTTAGAAATCATGTCTCTAAATTGACATTGTGAAATTAGTAAAAGGCCAAATACTATTACTAGGTACTAAATTACATGTCCAGCAGTATAACTGGAAATTTACTCTTGGGCATAGATTATGCAACATTTTCAAAGCAAACAGTGTCTGTTTAAATAGACGTTCTTTCACTGCCGTTTTGGTAAATGTCTCTGGTTATGCAGAAGCAGGCATTGTTTGTTACTGTTTCAATTAGTTATAAGATAAAGGAGGGATAAAACTGACCCAGCTAGTATTCCAACCCAAAGACTTTGAATGCTTTCTCTACATTAGCCTAGAACCCCAAGCCGCTATCCATTGCACCAGAGATCCAACCTGATTCAACAAGGTGAACAGAAATTCTCAAATAAAAAGATGAGCTATCAGCGGTTGACCAACTTTATAAAGTGATTTGGAAACTATAAGCAGGGTTCCATTTTGAACATTGAATTGGGGAAAAGATAATCAACATCTCAAACGACATGATACCGTTGCGGTAAGTCTTCTTAACTCTTGTCAAATGGTACACGACCGATGGGTATTTAATGGCTCCATTAAGAGTAACTTGCAATTACTCTAATGGGACTACTCGTTCATTGGATCCTGAAAAGAGCATGTCATTAGAGTACATTTTCTTTAAACAAACCGCCTGAACAGGGGCTTGAACCCTGGACCCTCAGATTAAAAGTCTGATGCTCTACCGACTGAGCTATCCAGGCTCTGATACAACAAACCTCAAAATCACCTAATCAAAATTTGGCAGTGTCCCAACTAACGCTATGTTTCTTAAGATGGTTACCTGAAGAAGGTACCAAATACACTAGAATATAATAATGAATTGATATTTCAAGCATTTGAAATTTCTTCAGTAAATGTAACCTTATTTTTAGTCCTGAAGTTGCTACTATCTCATTTTTTTGCTGACGTCAAATTCATATGTGTTTATTGACATGGTAAAATTAAGGAAGGGCCCAAAATCTTACTTCCGAGTAAATTATATTTTCATCAGTACAGCTGACAATTTCCTCTTCTGCATAGATTACCCAAATTGAACGGTGTCTCTTTAAAATAGACTTCCTTTTACTGACCTTTTTTAGCAAATGATTTTGGTGAAGCAGAAGCATGCATGCATCGCTTATAACTTCTTTAAATAGTTATGAAATAAACAGGGATAAAACTGACTCTGGTGGGATTCGAACCCACAGCCTTTGAATACCTTCTTGACATTCACCTAGAAGTCCAATGCGCTATCCATTGCGCCACAGAGCCAATCTGCTTGAATGAGGTGCACAGATATTCAGAAATGAAATAATGAGCTTTGAGCTGTTGATCAACTTTATAAAGTTCATTGGATACTATAACCATGGCTATATTTTGAATATTGAATTGGGTAAAAGTTATTCACCGTGTCAAACTACATGATACAGTTGGTAAGTCTGCATACAACTTAAGTTTAGTGTATCGTCATCTGATATATGAGACAGATGGGTTTTTCACTTCTCCATGAAAGACGTTTTTTTTTTAATTTTGGTAATGGAATATCTTATTCATCATGCAGTGGAACACAAAAAGAATGTACAATCAGAATACTTTTTCTTTAAAGTAGCCGACCGCCTGAACAGGGACTTGAACCCTGGACCCTCAGATTAAAAGTCTGATGCTCTACCGACTGAGCTATCCAGGCTCTGCAACACTGCAACTAAAAATCAGCTAAAAATGATGTGGACGCACACCAACCTACACTTTAATTCTTAATATGGTTACATATATAAGCAATCAAATATGTAGAGTTTAATAATTAATTGATATTTCAAGCATTTGAAATTTCAGCAGCACACGTAATCTATTTTAAATCCTGAAATTCGTTCTATCTCATTTTCGGCTGACTTAGAAATCATGTCTCTAAATTGACATTGTGAAATTAGTAAAAGGCCAAATACTATTACTAGGTACTAAATTACATGTCCAGCAGTATAACTGGAAATTTACTCTTGGGCATAGATTATGCAACATTTTCAAAGCAAACAGTGTCTGTTTAAATAGACTTTCTTTCACTGCCGTTTTGGTAAATGTCTCTGGTTATGCAGAAGCAGGCATTGTTTGTTACTGTTTCAATTAGTTATAAGATAAAGGAGGGATAAAACTGACCCAGCTAGTATTCCAACCCAAAGACTTTGAATGCTTTCTCTACATTAGCCTAGAACCCCAAGCCGCTATCCATTGCACCAGAGATCCAACCTGATTCAACAAGGTGAACAGAAATTCTCAAATAAAAAGATGAGCTATCAGCGGTTGACCAACTTTATAAAGTGATTTGGAAACTATAAGCAGGGTTCCATTTTGAACATTGAATTGGGGAAAAGATTAGGCCTGGGCGGTAAATTCCGTTCCGCTCGCGGAATTTGCGTAATTTGCGTAATTTCGCGTTCCGCGGAGAACGCGAAATTGCTAAAAAGTCTGCTTTCCGCGATTTCGTGAAATTTTTGCTTGTTCGCGATCTCAAAATGCGTGTTCGCGAGATATTTCTCCCCGAGCACGCAAACAGCAATTGTGAACAGGAAAAAAGCATCGCGAGCAAGCAATTCCGCGTGTTCGCGGAATTTCTGCGTGTTCGCGGAGATTTTTACCGTTTCGCGGAGATTTGCGTAACGCAATTCCGCAAATTCCGCCCACCCCTAGAAAAGATAATCAACATCTCAAACGACATGATACCGTTGCGGTAAGTCTTCTTAACTCTTGTCAAATGGTACACGACCGATGGGTATTTAATGGCTCCATTAAGAGTAACTTGCAATTACTCTAATGGGACTACTCGTTCATTGGATCCTGAAAAGAGCATGTCATTAGAGTACATTTTCTTTAAACAAACCGCCTGAACAGGGGCTTGAACCCTGGACCCTCAGATTAAAAGTCTGATGCTCTACCGACTGAGCTATCCAGGCTCTGATACAGCAAACCTCAAAATCACCTAATCAAAATTTGGCAGTGTCCCAACTAACGCTATGTTTCTTAAGATGGTTACCTGAAGAAGGTACCAAATACACTAGAATATAATAATGAATTGATATTTCAAGCATTTGAAATTTCTTCAGTAAATGTAACCTTATTTTTAGTCCTGAAGTTGCTACTATCTCATTTTTTTGCTGACGTCAAATTCATATGTGTTTATTGACATGGTAAAATTAAGGAAGGGCCCAAAATCTTACTTCCGAGTAAATTATATTTTCATCAGTACAGCTGACAATTTCCTCTTCTGCATAGATTACCCAAATTGAACGGTGTCTCTTTAAAATAGACTTCCTTTTACTGACCTTTTTTAGCAAATGATTTTGGTGAAGCAGAAGCATGCATGCATCGCTTATAACTTCTTTAAATAGTTATGAAATAAACAGGGATAAAACTGACTCTGGTGGGATTCGAACCCACAGCCTTTGAATACCTTCTTGACATTCACCTAGAAGTCCAATGCGCTATCCATTGCGCCACAGAGCCAATCTGCTTGAATGAGGTGCACAGATATTCAGAAATGAAATAATGAGCTTTGAGCTGTTGATCAACTTTATAAAGTTCATTGGATACTATAACCATGGCTATATTTTGAATATTGAATTGGGTAAAAGTTATTCACCGTGTCAAACTACATGATACAGTTGGTAAGTCTGCATACAACTTAAGTTTAGTGTATCGTCATCTGATATATGAGACAGATGGGTTTTTCACTTCTCCATGAAAGACGTTTTTTTTTTAATTTTGGTAATGGAATATCTTATTCATCATGCAGTGGAACACAAAAAGAATGTACAATCAGAATACTTTTTCTTTAAAGTAGCCGACCGCCTGAACAGGGACTTGAACCCTGGACCCTCAGATTAAAAGTCTGATGCTCTACCGACTGAGCTATCCAGGCTCTGCAACACTGCAACTAAAAATCAGCTAAAAATGATGTGGACGCACACCAACCTACACTTTAATTCTTAATATGGTTACATATATAAGCAATCAAATATGTAGAGTTTAATAATTAATTGATATTTCAAGCATTTGAAATTTCAGCAGCACACGTAATCTATTTTAAATCCTGAAATTCGTTCTATCTCATTTTCGGCTGACTTAGAAATCATGTCTCTAAATTGACATTGTGAAATTAGTAAAAGGCCAAATACTATTACTAGGTACTAAATTACATGTCCAGCAGTATAACTGGAAATTTACTCTTGGGCATAGATTATGCAACATTTTCAAAGCAAACAGTGTCTGTTTAAATAGACGTTCTTTCACTGCCGTTTTGGTAAATGTCTCTGGTTATGCAGAAGCAGGCATTGTTTGTTACTGTTTCAATTAGTTATAAGATAAAGGAGGGATAAAACTGACCCAGCTAGTATTCCAACCCAAAGACTTTGAATGCTTTCTCTACATTAGCCTAGAACCCCAAGCCGCTATCCATTGCACCAGAGATCCAACCTGATTCAACAAGGTGAACAGAAATTCTCAAATAAAAAGATGAGCTATCAGCGGTTGACCAACTTTATAAAGTGATTTGGAAACTATAAGCAGGGTTCCATTTTGAACATTGAATTGGGGAAAAGATAATCAACATCTCAAACGACATGATACCGTTGCGGTAAGTCTTCTTAACTCTTGTCAAATGGTACACGACCGATGGGTATTTAATGGCTCCATTAAGAGTAACTTGCAATTACTCTAATGGGACTACTCGTTCATTGGATCCTGAAAAGAGCATGTCATTAGAGTACATTTTCTTTAAACAAACCGCCTGAACAGGGGCTTGAACCCTGGACCCTCAGATTAAAAGTCTGATGCTCTACCGACTGAGCTATCCAGGCTCTGATACAGCAAACCTCAAAATCACCTAATCAAAATTTGGCAGTGTCCCAACTAACGCTATGTTTCTTAAGATGGTTACCTGAAGAAGGTACCAAATACACTAGAATATAATAATGAATTGATATTTCAAGCATTTGAAATTTCTTCAGTAAATGTAACCTTATTTTTAGTCCTGAAGTTGCTACTATCTCATTTTTTTGCTGACGTCAAATTCATATGTGTTTATTGACATGGTAAAATTAAGGAAGGGCCCAAAATCTTACTTCCGAGTAAATTATATTTTCATCAGTACAGCTGACAATTTCCTCTTCTGCATAGATTACCCAAATTGAACGGTGTCTCTTTAAAATAGACTTCCTTTTACTGACCTTTTTTAGCAAATGATTTTGGTGAAGCAGAAGCATGCATGCATCGCTTATAACTTCTTTAAATAGTTATGAAATAAACAGGGATAAAACTGACTCTGGTGGGATTCGAACCCACAGCCTTTGAATACCTTCTTGACATTCACCTAGAAGTCCAATGCGCTATCCATTGCGCCACAGAGCCAATCTGCTTGAATGAGGTGCACAGATATTCAGAAATGAAATAATGAGCTTTGAGCTGTTGATCAACTTTATAAAGTTCATTGGATACTATAACCATGGCTATATTTTGAATATTGAATTGGGTAAAAGTTATTCACCGTGTCAAACTACATGATACAGTTGGTAAGTCTGCATACAACTTAAGTTTAGTGTATCGTCATCTGATATATGAGACAGATGGGTTTTTCACTTCTCCATGAAAGACGTTTTTTTTTTAATTTTGGTAATGGAATATCTTATTCATCATGCAGTGGAACACAAAAAGAATGTACAATCAGAATACTTTTTCTTTAAAGTAGCCGACCGCCTGAACAGGGACTTGAACCCTGGACCCTCAGATTAAAAGTCTGATGCTCTACCGACTGAGCTATCCAGGCTCTGCAACGCTGCAACTAAAAATCAGCTAAAAATGATGTGGACGCACACCAACCTACACTTTAATTCTTAATATGGTTACATATATTAGCAATCAAATATGTAGAGTTTAATAATTAATTGATATTTCAAGCATTTGAAATTTCAGCAGCACACGTAATCTATTTTAAATCCTGAAATTCGTTCTATCTCATTTTCGGCTGACTTAGAAATCATGTCTCTAAATTGACATTGTGAAATTAGTAAAAGGCCAAATACTATTACTAGGTACTAAATTACATGTCCAGCAGTATAACTGGAAATTTACTCTTGGGCATAGATTATGCAACATTTTCAAAGCAAACAGTGTCTGTTTAAATAGACTTTCTTTCACTGCCGTTTTGGTAAATGTCTCTGGTTATGCAGAAGCAGGCATTGTTTGTTACTGTTTCAATTAGTTATAAGATAAAGGAGGGATAAAACTGACCCAGCTAGTATTCCAACCCAAAGACTTTGAATGCTTTCTCTACATTAGCCTAGAACCCCAAGCCGCTATCCATTGCACCAGAGATCCAACCTGATTCAACAAGGTGAACAGAAATTCTCAAATAAAAAGATGAGCTATCAGCGGTTGACCAACTTTATAAAGTGATTTGGAAACTATAAGCAGGGTTCCATTTTGAACATTGAATTGGGGAAAAGATAATCAACATCTCAAACGACATGATACCGTTGCGGTAAGTCTTCTTAACTCTTGTCAAATGGTACACGACCGATGGGTATTTAATGGCTCCATTAAGAGTAACTTGCAATTACTCTAATGGGACTACTCGTTCATTGGATCCTGAAAAGAGCATGTCATTAGAGTACATTTTCTTTAAACAAACCGCCTGAACAGGGGCTTGAACCCTGGACCCTCAGATTAAAAGTCTGATGCTCTACCGACTGAGCTATCCAGGCTCTGATACAACAAACCTCAAAATCTCCTAATCAAAATTTGGCAGTGTTCCAACTAACGCTATGTTTCTTAAGATGGTTACCTGAAGAAGGTACCAAATACACTAGAATATAATAATGAATTGATATTTCAAGCATTTGAAATTTCTTCAGTAAATGTAACCTTATTTTTAGTCCTGAAGTTGCTACTATCTCATTTTTTGGCTGACGTCAAATTCATATGTGTTTATTGACATGGTAAAATTAAGGAAGGGCCCAAAATCTTACTTCCGAGTAAATTATATTTTCATCAGTACAGCTGACAATTTCCTCTTCTGCATAGATTACCCAAATTGAACGGTGTCTCTTTAAAATAGACTTCCTTTTACTGACCTTTTTTAGCAAATGATTTTGGTGAAGCAGAAGCATGCATGCATCGCTTATAACTTCTTTAAATAGTTATGAAATAAACAGGGATAAAACTGACTCTGGTGGGATTCGAACCCACAGCCTTTGAATACCTTCTTGACATTCACCTAGAAGTCCAATGCGCTATCCATTGCGCCACAGAGCCAATCTGCTTGAATGAGGTGCACAGATATTCAGAAATGAAATAATGAGCTTTGAGCTGTTGATCAACTTTATAAAGTTCATTGGATACTATAACCATGGCTATATTTTGAATATTGAATTGGGTAAAAGTTATTCACCGTGTCAAACTACATGATACAGTTGGTAAGTCTGCATACAACTTAAGTTTAGTGTATCGTCATCTGATATATGAGACAGATGGGTTTTTCACTTCTCCATGAAAGACGATTTTTTTTAATTTTGGTAATGGAATATCTTATTCATCATGCAGTGGAACACAAAAAGAATGTACAATCAGAATACTTTTTCTTTAAAGTAGCCGACCGCCTGAACAGGGACTTGAACCCTGGACCCTCAGATTAAAAGTCTGATGCTCTACCGACTGAGCTATCCAGGCTCTGCAACACTGCAACTAAAAATCAGCTAAAAATGATGTGGACGCACACCAACCTACACTTTAATTCTTAATATGGTTACATATATTAGCAATCAAATATGTAGAGTTTAATAATTAATTGATATTTCAAGCATTTGAAATTTCAGCAGCACACGTAATCTATTTTAAATCCTGAAATTCGTTCTATCTCATTTTCGGCTGACTTAGAAATCATGTCTCTAAATTGACATTGTGAAATTAGTAAAAGGCCAAATACTATTACTAGGTACTAAATTACATGTCCGGCAGTATAACTGGAAATTTACTCTTGGGCATAGATTATGCAACATTTTCAAAGCAAACAGTGTCTGTTTAAATAGACTTTCTTTCACTGCCGTTTTGGTAAATGTCTCTGGTTATGCAGAAGCAGGCATTGTTTGTTACTGTTTCAATTAGTTATAAGATAAAGGAGGGATAAAACTGACCCAGCTAGTATTCCAACCCAAAGACTTTGAATGCTTTCTCTACATTCGCCTAGAACCCCAAGCCGCTATCCATTGCACCAGAGATCCAACCTGATTCAACAAGGTGAACAGAAATTCTCAAATAAAAAGATGAGCTATCAGCGGTTGACCAACTTTATAAAGTGATTTGGAAACTATAAGCAGGGTTCCATTTTGAACATTGAATTGGGGAAAAGATAATCAACATCTCAAACGACATGATACCGTTGCGGTAAGTCTTCTTAACTCTTGTCAAATGGTACACGACCGATGGGTATTTAATGGCTCCATTAAGAGTAACTTGCAATTACTCTAATGGGACTACTCGTTCATTGGATCCTGAAAAGAGCATGTCATTAGAGTACATTTTCTTTAAACAAACCGCCTGAACAGGGACTTGAACCCTGGACCCTCAGATTAAAAGTCTGATGCTCTACCGACTGAGCTATCCAGGCTCTGATACAGCAAACCTCAAAATCACCTAATCAAAATTTGGCAGTGTCCCAACTAACGCTATGTTTCTTAAGATGGTTACCTGAAGAAGGTACCAAATACACTAGAATATAATAATGAATTGATATTTCAAGCATTTGAAATTTCTTCAGTAAATGTAACCTTATTTTTAGTCCTGAAGTTGCTACTATCTCATTTTTTTGCTGACGTCAAATTCATATGTGTTTATTGACATGGTAAAATTAAGGAAGGGCCCAAAATCTTACTTCCGAGTAAATTATATTTTCATCAGTACAGCTGACAATTTCCTCTTCTGCATAGATTACCCAAATTGAACGGTGTCTCTTTAAAATAGACTTCCTTTTACTGACCTTTTTTAGCAAATGATTTTGGTGAAGCAGAAGCATGCATGCATCGCTTATAACTTCTTTAAATAGTTATGAAATAAACAGGGATAAAACTGACTCTGGTGGGATTCGAACCCACAGCCTTTGAATACCTTCTTGACATTCACCTAGAAGTCCAATGCGCTATCCATTGCGCCACAGAGCCAATCTGCTTGAATGAGGTGCACAGATATTCAGAAATGAAATAATGAGCTTTGAGCTGTTGATCAACTTTATAAAGTTCATTGGATACTATAACCATGGCTATATTTTGAATATTGAATTGGGTAAAAGTTATTCACCGTGTCAAACTACATGATACAGTTGGTAAGTCTGCATACAACTTAAGTTTAGTGTATCGTCATCTGATATATGAGACAGATGGGTTTTTCACTTCTCCATGAAAGACGTTTTTTTTTAATTTTGGTAATGGAATATCTTATTCATCATGCAGTGGAACACAAAAAGAATGTACAATCAGAATACTTTTTCTTTTAATCTGGACCCTCAGATTAAAAGTCTGATGCTCTACCGACTGAGCTATCCAGGCTCTGATACAGCAAACCTCAAAATCACCTAATCAAAATTTGGCAGTGTCCCAACTAACGCTATGTTTCTTAAGATGGTTACCTGAAGAAGGTACCAAATACACTAGAATATAATAATGAATTGATATTTCAAGCATTTGAAATTTCTTCAGTAAATGTAACCTTATTTTTAGTCCTGAAGTTGCTACTATCTCATTTTTTTGCTGACGTCAAATTCATATGTGTTTATTGACATGGTAAAATTAAGGAAGGGCCCAAAATCTTACTTCCGAGTAAATTATATTTTCATCAGTACAGCTGACAATTTCCTCTTCTGCATAGATTACCCAAATTGAACGGTGTCTCTTTAAAATAGACTTCCTTTTACTGACCTTTTTTAGCAAATGATTTTGGTGAAGCAGAAGCATGCATGCATCGCTTATAACTTCTTTAAATAGTTATGAAATAAACAGGGATAAAACTGACTCTGGTGGGATTCGAACCTACAGCCTTTGAATACCTTCTTGACATTCACCTAGAAGTCCAATGCGCTATCCATTGCGCCACAGAGCCAATTTGCTTGAATGAGGTGCACAGATATTCAGAAATGAAATAATGAGCTTTGAGCTGTTGATCAACTTTATAAAGTTCATTGGATACTATAACCATGGCTATATTTTGAATATTGAATTGGGTAAAAGTTATTCACCGTGTCAAACTACATGATACAGTTGGTAAGTCTGCATACAACTTAAGTTTAGTGTATCGTCATCTGATATATGAGACAGATGGGTTTTTCACTTCTCCATGAAAGACGATTTTTTTTAATTTTGGTAATGGAATATCTTATTCATCATGCAGTGGAACACAAAAAGAATGTACAATCAGAATACTTTTTCTTTAAAGTAGCCGACCGCCTGAACAGGGACTTGAACCCTGGACCCTCAGATTAAAAGTCTGATGCTCTACCGACTGAGCTATCCAGGCTCTGCAACACTGCAACTAAAAATCAGCTAAAAATGATGTGGACGCACACCAACCTACACTTTAATTCTTAATATGGTTACATATATTAGCAATCAAATATGTAGAGTTTAATAATTAATTGATATTTCAAGCATTTGAAATTTCAGCAGCACACGTAATCTATTTTAAATCCTGAAATTCGTTCTATCTCATTTTCGGCTGACTTAGAAATCATGTCTCTAAATTGACATTGTGAAATTAGTAAAAGGCCAAATACTATTACTAGGTACTAAATTACATGTCCGGCAGTATAACTGGAAATTTACTCTTGGGCATAGATTATGCAACATTTTCAAAGCAAACAGTGTCTGTTTAAATAGACTTTCTTTCACTGCCGTTTTGGTAAATGTCTCTGGTTATGCAGAAGCAGGCATTGTTTGTTACTGTTTCAATTAGTTATAAGATAAAGGAGGGATAAAACTGACCCAGCTAGTATTCCAACCCAAAGACTTTGAATGCTTTCTCTACATTCGCCTAGAACCCCAAGCCGCTATCCATTGCACCAGAGATCCAACCTGATTCAACAAGGTGAACAGAAATTCTCAAATAAAAAGATGAGCTATCAGCGGTTGACCAACTTTATAAAGTGATTTGGAAACTATAAGCAGGGTTCCATTTTGAACATTGAATTGGGGAAAAGATAATCAACATCTCAAACGACATGATACCGTTGCGGTAAGTCTTCTTAACTCTTGTCAAATGGTACACGACCGATGGGTATTTAATGGCTCCATTAAGAGTAACTTGCAATTACTCTAATGGGACTACTCGTTCATTGGATCCTGAAAAGAGCATGTCATTAGAGTACATTTTCTTTAAACAAACCGCCTGAACAGGGACTTGAACCCTGGACCCTCAGATTAAAAGTCTGATGCTCTACCGACTGAGCTATCCAGGCTCTGATACAGCAAACCTCAAAATCACCTAATCAAAATTTGGCAGTGTCCCAACTAACGCTATGTTTCTTAAGATGGTTACCTGAAGAAGGTACCAAATACACTAGAATATAATAATGAATTGATATTTCAAGCATTTGAAATTTCTTCAGTAAATGTAACCTTATTTTTAGTCCTGAAGTTGCTACTATCTCATTTTTTTGCTGACGTCAAATTCATATGTGTTTATTGACATGGTAAAATTAAGGAAGGGCCCAAAATCTTACTTCCGAGTAAATTATATTTTCATCAGTACAGCTGACAATTTCCTCTTCTGCATAGATTACCCAAATTGAACGGTGTCTCTTTAAAATAGACTTCCTTTTACTGACCTTTTTTAGCAAATGATTTTGGTGAAGCAGAAGCATGCATGCATCGCTTATAACTTCTTTAAATAGTTATGAAATAAACAGGGATAAAACTGACTCTGGTGGGATTCGAACCCACAGCCTTTGAATACCTTCTTGACATTCACCTAGAAGTCCAATGCGCTATCCATTGCGCCACAGAGCCAATCTGCTTGAATGAGGTGCACAGATATTCAGAAATGAAATAATGAGCTTTGAGCTGTTGATCAACTTTATAAAGTTCATTGGATACTATAACCATGGCTATATTTTGAATATTGAATTGGGTAAAAGTTATTCACCGTGTCAAACTACATGATACAGTTGGTAAGTCTGCATACAACTTAAGTTTAGTGTATCGTCATCTGATATATGAGACAGATGGGTTTTTCACTTCTCCATGAAAGACGTTTTTTTTTAATTTTGGTAATGGAATATCTTATTCATCATGCAGTGGAACACAAAAAGAATGTACAATCAGAATACTTTTTCTTTTAATCTGGACCCTCAGATTAAAAGTCTGATGCTCTACCGACTGAGCTATCCAGGCTCTGATACAGCAAACCTCAAAATCACCTAATCAAAATTTGGCAGTGTCCCAACTAACGCTATGTTTCTTAAGATGGTTACCTGAAGAAGGTACCAAATACACTAGAATATAATAATGAATTGATATTTCAAGCATTTGAAATTTCTTCAGTAAATGTAACCTTATTTTTAGTCCTGAAGTTGCTACTATCTCATTTTTTTGCTGACGTCAAATTCATATGTGTTTATTGACATGGTAAAATTAAGGAAGGGCCCAAAATCTTACTTCCGAGTAAATTATATTTTCATCAGTACAGCTGACAATTTCCTCTTCTGCATAGATTACCCAAATTGAACGGTGTCTCTTTAAAATAGACTTCCTTTTACTGACCTTTTTTAGCAAATGATTTTGGTGAAGCAGAAGCATGCATGCATCGCTTATAACTTCTTTAAATAGTTATGAAATAAACAGGGATAAAACTGACTCTGGTGGGATTCGAACCTACAGCCTTTGAATACCTTCTTGACATTCACCTAGAAGTCCAATGCGCTATCCATTGCGCCACAGAGCCAATTTGCTTGAATGAGGTGCACAGATATTCAGAAATGAAATAATGAGCTTTGAGCTGTTGATCAACTTTATAAAGTTCATTGGATACTATAACCATGGCTATATTTTGAATATTGAATTGGGTAAAAGTTATTCACCGTGTCAAACTACATGATACAGTTGGTAAGTCTGCATACAACTTAAGTTTAGTGTATCGTCATCTGATATATGAGACAGATGGGTTTTTCACTTCTCCATGAAAGACGTTTTTTTTTTAATTTTGGTAATGGAATATCTTATTCATCATGCAGTGGAACACAAAAAGAATGTACAATCAGAATACTTTTTCTTTAAAGTAGCCGACCGCCTGAACAGGGACTTGAACCCTGGACCCTCAGATTAAAAGTCTGATGCTCTACCGACTGAGCTATCCAGGCTCTGCAACACTGCAACTAAAAATCAGCTAAAAATGATGTGGACGCACACCAACCTACACTTTAATTCTTAATATGGTTACATATATTAGCAATCAAATATGTAGAGTTTAATAATTAATTGATATTTCAAGCATTTGAAATTTCAGCAGCACACGTAATCTATTTTAAATCCTGAAATTCGTTCTATCTCATTTTCGGCTGACTTAGAAATCATGTCTCTAAATTGACATTGTGAAATTAGTAAAAGGCCAAATACTATTACTAGGTACTAAATTACATGTCCAGCAGTATAACTGGAAATTTACTCTTGGGCATAGATTATGCAACATTTTCAAAGCAAACAGTGTCTGTTTAAATAGACTTTCTTTCACTGCCGTTTTGGTAAATGTCTCTGGTTATGCAGAAGCAGGCATTGTTTGTTACTGTTTCAATTAGTTATAAGATAAAGGAGGGATAAAACTGACCCAGCTAGTATTCCAACCCAAAGACTTTGAATGCTTTCTCTACATTAGCCTAGAACCCCAAGCCGCTATCCATTGCACCAGAGATCCAACCTGATTCAACAAGGTGAACAGAAATTCTCAAATAAAAAGATGAGCTATCAGCGGTTGACCAACTTTATAAAGTGATTTGGAAACTATAAGCAGGGTTCCATTTTGAACATTGAATTGGGGAAAAGATAATCAACATCTCAAACGACATGATACCGTTGCGGTAAGTCTTCTTAACTCTTGTCAAATGGTACACGACCGATGGGTATTTAATGGCTCCATTAAGAGTAACTTGCAATTACTCTAATGGGACTACTCGTTCATTGGATCCTGAAAAGAGCATGTCATTAGAGTACATTTTCTTTAAACAAACCGCCTGAACAGGGGCTTGAACCCTGGACCCTCAGATTAAAAGTCTGATGCTCTACCGACTGAGCTATCCAGGCTCTGATACAACAAACCTCAAAATCTCCTAATCAAAATTTGGCAGTGTCCCAACTAACGCTATGTTTCTTAAGATGGTTACCTGAAGAAGGTACCAAATACACTAGAATATAATAATGAATTGATATTTCAAGCATTTGAAATTTCTTCAGTAAATGTAACCTTATTTTTAGTCCTGAAGTTGCTACTATCTCATTTTTTGGCTGACGTCAAATTCATATGTGTTTATTGACATGGTAAAATTAAGGAAGGGCCCAAAATCTTACTTCCGAGTAAATTATATTTTCATCAGTACAGCTGACAATTTCCTCTTCTGCATAGATTACCCAAATTGAACGGTGTCTCTTTAAAATAGACTTCCTTTTACTGACCTTTTTTAGCAAATGATTTTGGTGAAGCAGAAGCATGCATGCATCGCTTATAACTTCTTTAAATAGTTATGAAATAAACAGGGATAAAACTGACTCTGGTGGGATTCGAACCCACAGCCTTTGAATACCTTCTTGACATTCACCTAGAAGTCCAATGCGCTATCCATTGCGCCACAGAGCCAATCTGCTTGAATGAGGTGCACAGATATTCAGAAATGAAATAATGAGCTTTGAGCTGTTGATCAACTTTATAAAGTTCATTGGATACTATAACCATGGCTATATTTTGAATATTGAATTGGGTAAAAGTTATTCACCGTGTCAAACTACATGATACAGTTGGTAAGTCTGCATACAACTTAAGTTTAGTGTATCGTCATCTGATATATGAGACAGATGGGTTTTTCACTTCTCCATGAAAGACGATTTTTTTTAATTTTGGTAATGGAATATCTTATTCATCATGCAGTGGAACACAAAAAGAATGTACAATCAGAATACTTTTTCTTTAAAGTAGCCGACCGCCTGAACAGGGACTTGAACCCTGGACCCTCAGATTAAAAGTCTGATGCTCTACCGACTGAGCTATCCAGGCTCTGCAACACTGCAACTAAAAATCAGCTAAAAATGATGTGGACGCACACCAACCTACACTTTAATTCTTAATATGGTTACATATATTAGCAATCAAATATGTAGAGTTTAATAATTAATTGATATTTCAAGCATTTGAAATTTCAGCAGCACACGTAATCTATTTTAAATCCTGAAATTCGTTCTATCTCATTTTCGGCTGACTTAGAAATCATGTCTCTAAATTGACATTGTGAAATTAGTAAAAGGCCAAATACTATTACTAGGTACTAAATTACATGTCCGGCAGTATAACTGGAAATTTACTCTTGGGCATAGATTATGCAACATTTTCAAAGCAAACAGTGTCTGTTTAAATAGACTTTCTTTCACTGCCGTTTTGGTAAATGTCTCTGGTTATGCAGAAGCAGGCATTGTTTGTTACTGTTTCAATTAGTTATAAGATAAAGGAGGGATAAAACTGACCCAGCTAGTATTCCAACCCAAAGACTTTGAATGCTTTCTCTACATTCGCCTAGAACCCCAAGCCGCTATCCATTGCACCAGAGATCCAACCTGATTCAACAAGGTGAACAGAAATTCTCAAATAAAAAGATGAGCTATCAGCGGTTGACCAACTTTATAAAGTGATTTGGAAACTATAAGCAGGGTTCCATTTTGAACATTGAATTGGGGAAAAGATAATCAACATCTCAAACGACATGATACCGTTGCGGTAAGTCTTCTTAACTCTTGTCAAATGGTACACGACCGATGGGTATTTAATGGCTCCATTAAGAGTAACTTGCAATTACTCTAATGGGACTACTCGTTCATTGGATCCTGAAAAGAGCATGTCATTAGAGTACATTTTCTTTAAACAAACCGCCTGAACAGGGACTTGAACCCTGGACCCTCAGATTAAAAGTCTGATGCTCTACCGACTGAGCTATCCAGGCTCTGATACAGCAAACCTCAAAATCACCTAATCAAAATTTGGCAGTGTCCCAACTAACGCTATGTTTCTTAAGATGGTTACCTGAAGAAGGTACCAAATACACTAGAATATAATAATGAATTGATATTTCAAGCATTTGAAATTTCTTCAGTAAATGTAACCTTATTTTTAGTCCTGAAGTTGCTACTATCTCATTTTTTTGCTGACGTCAAATTCATATGTGTTTATTGACATGGTAAAATTAAGGAAGGGCCCAAAATCTTACTTCCGAGTAAATTATATTTTCATCAGTACAGCTGACAATTTCCTCTTCTGCATAGATTACCCAAATTGAACGGTGTCTCTTTAAAATAGACTTCCTTTTACTGACCTTTTTTAGCAAATGATTTTGGTGAAGCAGAAGCATGCATGCATCGCTTATAACTTCTTTAAATAGTTATGAAATAAACAGGGATAAAACTGACTCTGGTGGGATTCGAACCCACAGCCTTTGAATACCTTCTTGACATTCACCTAGAAGTCCAATGCGCTATCCATTGCGCCACAGAGCCAATCTGCTTGAATGAGGTGCACAGATATTCAGAAATGAAATAATGAGCTTTGAGCTGTTGATCAACTTTATAAAGTTCATTGGATACTATAACCATGGCTATATTTTGAATATTGAATTGGGTAAAAGTTATTCACCGTGTCAAACTACATGATACAGTTGGTAAGTCTGCATACAACTTAAGTTTAGTGTATCGTCATCTGATATATGAGACAGATGGGTTTTTCACTTCTCCATGAAAGACGTTTTTTTTTAATTTTGGTAATGGAATATCTTATTCATCATGCAGTGGAACACAAAAAGAATGTACAATCAGAATACTTTTTCTTTTAATCTGGACCCTCAGATTAAAAGTCTGATGCTCTACCGACTGAGCTATCCAGGCTCTGATACAGCAAACCTCAAAATCACCTAATCAAAATTTGGCAGTGTCCCAACTAACGCTATGTTTCTTAAGATGGTTACCTGAAGAAGGTACCAAATACACTAGAATATAATAATGAATTGATATTTCAAGCATTTGAAATTTCTTCAGTAAATGTAACCTTATTTTTAGTCCTGAAGTTGCTACTATCTCATTTTTTTGCTGACGTCAAATTCATATGTGTTTATTGACATGGTAAAATTAAGGAAGGGCCCAAAATCTTACTTCCGAGTAAATTATATTTTCATCAGTACAGCTGACAATTTCCTCTTCTGCATAGATTACCCAAATTGAACGGTGTCTCTTTAAAATAGACTTCCTTTTACTGACCTTTTTTAGCAAATGATTTTGGTGAAGCAGAAGCATGCATGCATCGCTTATAACTTCTTTAAATAGTTATGAAATAAACAGGGATAAAACTGACTCTGGTGGGATTCGAACCTACAGCCTTTGAATACCTTCTTGACATTCACCTAGAAGTCCAATGCGCTATCCATTGCGCCACAGAGCCAATTTGCTTGAATGAGGTGCACAGATATTCAGAAATGAAATAATGAGCTTTGAGCTGTTGATCAACTTTATAAAGTTCATTGGATACTATAACCATGGCTATATTTTGAATATTGAATTGGGTAAAAGTTATTCACCGTGTCAAACTACATGATACAGTTGGTAAGTCTGCATACAACTTAAGTTTAGTGTATCGTCATCTGATATATGAGACAGATGGGTTTTTCACTTCTCCATGAAAGACGATTTTTTTTAATTTTGGTAATGGAATATCTTATTCATCATGCAGTGGAACACAAAAAGAATGTACAATCAGAATACTTTTTCTTTAAAGTAGCCGACCGCCTGAACAGGGACTTGAACCCTGGACCCTCAGATTAAAAGTCTGATGCTCTACCGACTGAGCTATCCAGGCTCTGCAACACTGCAACTAAAAATCAGCTAAAAATGATGTGGACGCACACCAACCTACACTTTAATTCTTAATATGGTTACATATATTAGCAATCAAATATGTAGAGTTTAATAATTAATTGATATTTCAAGCATTTGAAATTTCAGCAGCACACGTAATCTATTTTAAATCCTGAAATTCGTTCTATCTCATTTTCGGCTGACTTAGAAATCATGTCTCTAAATTGACATTGTGAAATTAGTAAAAGGCCAAATACTATTACTAGGTACTAAATTACATGTCCGGCAGTATAACTGGAAATTTACTCTTGGGCATAGATTATGCAACATTTTCAAAGCAAACAGTGTCTGTTTAAATAGACTTTCTTTCACTGCCGTTTTGGTAAATGTCTCTGGTTATGCAGAAGCAGGCATTGTTTGTTACTGTTTCAATTAGTTATAAGATAAAGGAGGGATAAAACTGACCCAGCTAGTATTCCAACCCAAAGACTTTGAATGCTTTCTCTACATTCGCCTAGAACCCCAAGCCGCTATCCATTGCACCAGAGATCCAACCTGATTCAACAAGGTGAACAGAAATTCTCAAATAAAAAGATGAGCTATCAGCGGTTGACCAACTTTATAAAGTGATTTGGAAACTATAAGCAGGGTTCCATTTTGAACATTGAATTGGGGAAAAGATAATCAACATCTCAAACGACATGATACCGTTGCGGTAAGTCTTCTTAACTCTTGTCAAATGGTACACGACCGATGGGTATTTAATGGCTCCATTAAGAGTAACTTGCAATTACTCTAATGGGACTACTCGTTCATTGGATCCTGAAAAGAGCATGTCATTAGAGTACATTTTCTTTAAACAAACCGCCTGAACAGGGACTTGAACCCTGGACCCTCAGATTAAAAGTCTGATGCTCTACCGACTGAGCTATCCAGGCTCTGATACAGCAAACCTCAAAATCACCTAATCAAAATTTGGCAGTGTCCCAACTAACGCTATGTTTCTTAAGATGGTTACCTGAAGAAGGTACCAAATACACTAGAATATAATAATGAATTGATATTTCAAGCATTTGAAATTTCTTCAGTAAATGTAACCTTATTTTTAGTCCTGAAGTTGCTACTATCTCATTTTTTTGCTGACGTCAAATTCATATGTGTTTATTGACATGGTAAAATTAAGGAAGGGCCCAAAATCTTACTTCCGAGTAAATTATATTTTCATCAGTACAGCTGACAATTTCCTCTTCTGCATAGATTACCCAAATTGAACGGTGTCTCTTTAAAATAGACTTCCTTTTACTGACCTTTTTTAGCAAATGATTTTGGTGAAGCAGAAGCATGCATGCATCGCTTATAACTTCTTTAAATAGTTATGAAATAAACAGGGATAAAACTGACTCTGGTGGGATTCGAACCCACAGCCTTTGAATACCTTCTTGACATTCACCTAGAAGTCCAATGCGCTATCCATTGCGCCACAGAGCCAATCTGCTTGAATGAGGTGCACAGATATTCAGAAATGAAATAATGAGCTTTGAGCTGTTGATCAACTTTATAAAGTTCATTGGATACTATAACCATGGCTATATTTTGAATATTGAATTGGGTAAAAGTTATTCACCGTGTCAAACTACATGATACAGTTGGTAAGTCTGCATACAACTTAAGTTTAGTGTATCGTCATCTGATATATGAGACAGATGGGTTTTTCACTTCTCCATGAAAGACGTTTTTTTTTAATTTTGGTAATGGAATATCTTATTCATCATGCAGTGGAACACAAAAAGAATGTACAATCAGAATACTTTTTCTTTTAATCTGGACCCTCAGATTAAAAGTCTGATGCTCTACCGACTGAGCTATCCAGGCTCTGATACAGCAAACCTCAAAATCACCTAATCAAAATTTGGCAGTGTCCCAACTAACGCTTTGTTTCTTAAGATGGTTACCTGAAGAAGGTACCAAATACACTAGAATATAATAATGAATTGATATTTCAAGCATTTGAAATTTCTTCAGTAAATGTAACCTTATTTTTAGTCCTGAAGTTGCTACTATCTCATTTTTTTGCTGACGTCAAATTCATATGTGTTTATTGACATGGTAAAATTAAGGAAGGGCCCAAAATCTTACTTCCGAGTAAATTATATTTTCATCAGTACAGCTGACAATTTCCTCTTCTGCATAGATTACCCAAATTGAACGGTGTCTCTTTAAAATAGACTTCCTTTTACTGACCTTTTTTAGCAAATGATTTTGGTGAAGCAGAAGCATGCATGCATCGCTTATAACTTCTTTAAATAGTTATGAAATAAACAGGGATAAAACTGATTCTGGTGGGATTCAAACCCACAGCCTTTGAATACCTTCTTGACATTCACCTAGAAGTCCAATGCGCTATCCATTGCGCCACAGAGCCAATCTGCTTGAATGAGGTGCACAGATATTCAGAAATGAAATAATGAGCTTTGAGCTGTTGATCAACTTTATAAAGTTCATTGGATACTATAACCATGGCTATATTTTGAATATTGAATTGGGTAAAAGTTATTCACCGTGTCAAACTACATGATACAGTTGGTAAGTCTGCATACAACTTAAGTTTAGTGTATCGTCATCTGATATATGAGACAGATGGGTTTTTCACTTCTCCATGAAAGACGTTTTTTTTTTAATTTTGGTAATGGAATATCTTATTCATCATGCAGTGGAACACAAAAAGAATGTACAATCAGAATACTTTTTCTTTAAAGTAGCCGACCGCCTGAACAGGGACTTGAACCCTGGACCCTCAGATTAAAAGTCTGATGCTCTACCGACTGAGCTATCCAGGCTCTGCAACACTGCAACTAAAAATCAGCTAAAAATGATGTGGACGCACACCAACCTACACTTTAATTCTTAATATGGTTACATATATTAGCAATCAAATATGTAGAGTTTAATAATTAATTGATATTTCAAGCATTTGAAATTTCAGCAGCACACGTAATCTATTTTAAATCCTGAAATTCGTTCTATCTCATTTTCGGCTGACTTAGAAATCATGTCTCTAAATTGACATTGTGAAATTAGTAAAAGGCCAAATACTATTACTAGGTACTAAATTACATGTCCAGCAGTATAACTGGAAATTTACTCTTGGGCATAGATTATGCAACATTTTCAAAGCAAACAGTGTCTGTTTAAATAGACTTTCTTTCACTGCCGTTTTGGTAAATGTCTCTGGTTATGCAGAAGCAGGCATTGTTTGTTACTGTTTCAATTAGTTATAAGATAAAGGAGGGATAAAACTGACCCAGCTAGTATTCCAACCCAAAGACTTTGAATGCTTTCTCTACATTCGCCTAGAACCCCAAGCCGCTATCCATTGCACCAGAGATCCAACCTGATTCAACAAGGTGAACAGAAATTCTCAAATAAAAAGATGAGCTATCAGCGGTTGACCAACTTTATAAAGTGATTTGGAAACTATAAGCAGGGTTCCATTTTGAACATTGAATTGGGGAAAAGATAATCAACATCTCAAACGACATGATACCGTTGCGGTAAGTCTTCTTAACTCTTGTCAAATGGTACACGACCGATGGGTATTTAATGGCTCCATTAAGAGTAACTTGCAATTACTCTAATGGGACTACTCGTTCATTGGATCCTGAAAAGAGCATGTCATTAGAGTACATTTTCTTTAAACAAACCGCCTGAACAGGGACTTGAACCCTGGACCCTCAGATTAAAAGTCTGATGCTCTACCGACTGAGCTATCCAGGCTCTGATACAGCAAACCTCAAAATCACCTAATCAAAATTTGGCAGTGTCCCAACTAACGCTATGTTTCTTAAGATGGTTACCTGAAGAAGGTACCAAATACACTAGAATATAATAATGAATTGATATTTCAAGCATTTGAAATTTCTTCAGTAAATGTAACCTTATTTTTAGTCCTGAAGTTGCTACTATCTCATTTTTTTGCTGACGTCAAATTCATATGTGTTTATTGACATGGTAAAATTAAGGAAGGGCCCAAAATCTTACTTCCGAGTAAATTATATTTTCATCAGTACAGCTGACAATTTCCTCTTCTGCATAGATTACCCAAATTGAACGGTGTCTCTTTAAAATAGACTTCCTTTTACTGACCTTTTTTAGCAAATGATTTTGGTGAAGCAGAAGCATGCATGCATCGCTTATAACTTCTTTAAATAGTTATGAAATAAACAGGGATAAAACTGACTCTGGTGGGATTCAAACCCACAGCCTTTGAATACCTTCTTGACATTCACCTAGAAGTCCAATGCGCTATCCATTGCGCCACAGAGCCAATCTGCTTGAATGAGGTGCACAGATATTCAGAAATGAAATAATGAGCTTTGAGCTGTTGATCAACTTTATAAAGTTCATTGGATACTATAACCATGGCTATATTTTGAATATTGAATTGGGTAAAAGTTATTCACCGTGTCAAACTACATGATACAGTTGGTAAGTCTGCATACAACTTAAGTTTAGTGTATCGTCATCTGATATATGAGACAGATGGGTTTTTCACTTCTCCATGAAAGACGTTTTTTTTTTAATTTTGGTAATGGAATATCTTATTCATCATGCAGTGGAACACAAAAAGAATGTACAATCAGAATACTTTTTCTTTAAAGTAGCCGACCGCCTGAACAGGGACTTGAACCCTGGACCCTCAGATTAAAAGTCTGATGCTCTACCGACTGAGCTATCCAGGCTCTGCAACACTGCAACTAAAAATCAGCTAAAAATGATGTGGACGCACACCAACCTACACTTTAATTCTTAATATGGTTACATATATTAGCAATCAAATATGTAGAGTTTAATAATTAATTGATATTTCAAGCATTTGAAATTTCAGCAGCACACGTAATCTATTTTAAATCCTGAAATTCGTTCTATCTCATTTTCGGCTGACTTAGAAATCATGTCTCTAAATTGACATTGTGAAATTAGTAAAAGGCCAAATACTATTACTAGGTACTAAATTACATGTCCAGCAGTATAACTGGAAATTTACTCTTGGGCATAGATTATGCAACATTTTCAAAGCAAACAGTGTCTGTTTAAATAGACTTTCTTTCACTGCCGTTTTGGTAAATGTCTCTGGTTATGCAGAAGCAGGCATTGTTTGTTACTGTTTCAATTAGTTATAAGATAAAGGAGGGATAAAACTGACCCAGCTAGTATTCCAACCCAAAGACTTTGAATGCTTTCTCTACATTAGCCTAGAACCCCAAGCCGCTATCCATTGCACCAGAGATCCAACCTGATTCAACAAGGTGAACAGAAATTCTCAAATAAAAAGATGAGCTATCAGCGGTTGACCAACTTTATAAAGTGATTTGGAAACTATAAGCAGGGTTCCATTTTGAACATTGAATTGGGGAAAAGATAATCAACATCTCAAACGACATGATACCGTTGCGGTAAGTCTTCTTAACTCTTGTCAAATGGTACACGACCGATGGGTATTTAATGGCTCCATTAAGAGTAACTTGCAATTACTCTAATGGGACTACTCGTTCATTGGATCCTGAAAAGAGCATGTCATTAGAGTACATTTTCTTTAAACAAACCGCCTGAACAGGGACTTGAACCCTGGACCCTCAGATTAAAAGTCTGATGCTCTACCGACTGAGCTATCCAGGCTCTGATACAGCAAACCTCAAAATCACCTAATCAAAATTTGGCAGTGTCCCAACTAACGCTATGTTTCTTAAGATGGTTACCTGAAGAAGGTACCAAATACACTAGAATATAATAATGAATTGATATTTCAAGCATTTGAAATTTCTTCAGTAAATGTAACCTTATTTTTAGTCCTGAAGTTGCTACTATCTCAGTTTTTTTGCTGACGTCAAATTCATATGTGTTTATTGACATGGTAAAATTAAGGAAGGGCCCAAAATCTTACTTCCGAGTAAATTATATTTTCATCAGTACAGCTGACAATTTCCTCTTCTGCATAGATTACCCAAATTGAACGGTGTCTCTTTAAAATAGACTTCCTTTTACTGACCTTTTTTAGCAAATGATTTTGGTGAAGCAGAAGCATGCATGCATCGCTTATAACTTCTTTAAATAGTTATGAAATAAACAGGGATAAAACTGACTCTGGTGGGATTCGAACCCACAGCCTTTGAATACCTTCTTGACATTCACCTAGAAGTCCAATGCGCTATCCATTGCGCCACAGAGCCAATCTGCTTGAATGAGGTGCACAGATATTCAGAAATGAAATAATGAGCTTTGAGCTGTTGATCAACTTTATAAAGTTCATTGGATACTATAACCATGGCTATATTTTGAATATTGAATTGGGTAAAAGTTATTCACCGTGTCAAACTACATGATACAGTTGGTAAGTCTGCATACAACTTAAGTTTAGTGTATCGTCATCTGATATATGAGACAGATGGGTTTTTCACTTCTCCATGAAAGACGATTTTTTTTAATTTTGGTAATGGAATATCTTATTCATCATGCAGTGGAACACAAAAAGAATGTACAATCAGAATACTTTTTCTTTAAAGTAGCCGACCGCCTGAACAGGGACTTGAACCCTGGACCCTCAGATTAAAAGTCTGATGCTCTACCGACTGAGCTATCCAGGCTCTGCAACACTGCAACTAAAAATCAGCTAAAAATGATGTGGACGCACACCAACCTACACTTTAATTCTTAATATGGTTACATATATTAGCAATCAAATATGTAGAGTTTAATAATTAATTGATATTTCAAGCATTTGAAATTTCAGCAGCACACGTAATCTATTTTAAATCCTGAAATTCGTTCTATCTCATTTTCGGCTGACTTAGAAATCATGTCTCTAAATTGACATTGTGAAATTAGTAAAAGGCCAAATACTATTACTAGGTACTAAATTACATGTCCGGCAGTATAACTGGAAATTTACTCTTGGGCATAGATTATGCAACATTTTCAAAGCAAACAGTGTCTGTTTAAATAGACTTTCTTTCACTGCCGTTTTGGTAAATGTCTCTGGTTATGCAGAAGCAGGCATTGTTTGTTACTGTTTCAATTAGTTATAAGATAAATGAGGGATAAAACTGACCCAGCTAGTATTCCAACCCAAAGACTTTGAATGCTTTCTCTACATTCGCCTAGAACCCCAAGCCGCTATCCATTGCACCAGAGATCCAACCTGATTCAACAAGGTGAACAGAAATTCTCAAATAAAAAGATGAGCTATCAGCGGTTGACCAACTTTATAAAGTGATTTGGAAACTATAAGCAGGGTTCCATTTTGAACATTGAATTGGGGAAAAGATAATCAACATCTCAAACGACATGATACCGTTGCGGTAAGTCTTCTTAACTCTTGTCAAATGGTACACGACCGATGGGTATTTAATGGCTCCATTAAGAGTAACTTGCAATTACTCTAATGGGACTACTCGTTCATTGGATCCTGAAAAGAGCATGTCATTAGAGTACATTTTCTTTAAACAAACCGCCTGAACAGGGACTTGAACCCTGGACCCTCAGATTAAAAGTCTGATGCTCTACCGACTGAGCTATCCAGGCTCTGATACAGCAAACCTCAAAATCACCTAATCAAAATTTGGCAGTGTCCCAACTAACGCTATGTTTCTTAAGATGGTTACCTGAAGAAGGTACCAAATACACTAGAATATAATAATGAATTGATATTTCAAGCATTTGAAATTTCTTCAGTAAATGTAACCTTATTTTTAGTCCTGAAGTTGCTACTATCTCATTTTTTTGCTGACGTCAAATTCATATGTGTTTATTGACATGGTAAAATTAAGGAAGGGCCCAAAATCTTACTTCCGAGTAAATTATATTTTCATCAGTACAGCTGACAATTTCCTCTTCTGCATAGATTACCCAAATTGAACGGTGTCTCTTTAAAATAGACTTCCTTTTACTGACCTTTTTTAGCAAATGATTTTGGTGAAGCAGAAGCATGCATGCATCGCTTATAACTTCTTTAAATAGTTATGAAATAAACAGGGATAAAACTGACTCTGGTGGGATTCAAACCCACAGCCTTTGAATACCTTCTTGACATTCACCTAGAAGTCCAATGCGCTATCCATTGCGCCACAGAGCCAATCTGCTTGAATGAGGTGCACAGATATTCAGAAATGAAATAATGAGCTTTGAGCTGTTGATCAACTTTATAAAGTTCATTGGATACTATAACCATGGCTATATTTTGAATATTGAATTGGGTAAAAGTTATTCACCGTGTCAAACTACATGATACAGTTGGTAAGTCTGCATACAACTTAAGTTTAGTGTATCGTCATCTGATATATGAGACAGATGGGTTTTTCACTTCTCCATGAAAGACGATTTTTTTTAATTTTGGTAATGGAATATCTTATTCATCATGCAGTGGAACACAAAAAGAATGTACAATCAGAATACTTTTTCTTTAAAGTAGCCGACCGCCTGAACAGGGACTTGAACCCTGGACCCTCAGATTAAAAGTCTGATGCTCTACCGACTGAGCTATCCAGGCTCTGCAACACTGCAACTAAAAATCAGCTAAAAATGATGTGGACGCACACCAACCTACACTTTAATTCTTAATATGGTTACATATATTAGCAATCAAATATGTAGAGTTTAATAATTAATTGATATTTCAAGCATTTGAAATTTCAGCAGCACACGTAATCTATTTTAAATCCTGAAATTCGTTCTATCTCATTTTCGGCTGACTTAGAAATCATGTCTCTAAATTGACATTGTGAAATTAGTAAAAGGCCAAATACTATTACTAGGTACTAAATTACATGTCCGGCAGTATAACTGGAAATTTACTCTTGGGCATAGATTATGCAACATTTTCAAAGCAAACAGTGTCTGTTTAAATAGACTTTCTTTCACTGCCGTTTTGGTAAATGTCTCTGGTTATGCAGAAGCAGGCATTGTTTGTTACTGTTTCAATTAGTTATAAGATAAATGAGGGATAAAACTGACCCAGCTAGTATTCCAACCCAAAGACTTTGAATGCTTTCTCTACATTCGCCTAGAACCCCAAGCCGCTATCCATTGCACCAGAGATCCAACCTGATTCAACAAGGTGAACAGAAATTCTCAAATAAAAAGATGAGCTATCAGCGGTTGACCAACTTTATAAAGTGATTTGGAAACTATAAGCAGGGTTCCATTTTGAACATTGAATTGGGGAAAAGATAATCAACATCTCAAACGACATGATACCGTTGCGGTAAGTCTTCTTAACTCTTGTCAAATGGTACACGACCGATGGGTATTTAATGGCTCCATTAAGAGTAACTTGCAATTACTCTAATGGGACTACTCGTTCATTGGATCCTGAAAAGAGCATGTCATTAGAGTACATTTTCTTTAAACAAACCGCCTGAACAGGGACTTGAACCCTGGACCCTCAGATTAAAAGTCTGATGCTCTACCGACTGAGCTATCCAGGCTCTGATACAGCAAACCTCAAAATCACCTAATCAAAATTTGGCAGTGTCCCAACTAACGCTATGTTTCTTAAGATGGTTACCTGAAGAAGGTACCAAATACACTAGAATATAATAATGAATTGATATTTCAAGCATTTGAAATTTCTTCAGTAAATGTAACCTTATTTTTAGTCCTGAAGTTGCTACTATCTCATTTTTTTGCTGACGTCAAATTCATATGTGTTTATTGACATGGTAAAATTAAGGAAGGGCCCAAAATCTTACTTCCGAGTAAATTATATTTTCATCAGTACAGCTGACAATTTCCTCTTCTGCATAGATTACCCAAATTGAACGGTGTCTCTTTAAAATAGACTTCCTTTTACTGACCTTTTTTAGCAAATGATTTTGGTGAAGCAGAAGCATGCATGCATCGCTTATAACTTCTTTAAATAGTTATGAAATAAACAGGGATAAAACTGACTCTGGTGGGATTCAAACCCACAGCCTTTGAATACCTTCTTGACATTCACCTAGAAGTCCAATGCGCTATCCATTGCGCCACAGAGCCAATCTGCTTGAATGAGGTGCACAGATATTCAGAAATGAAATAATGAGCTTTGAGCTGTTGATCAACTTTATAAAGTTCATTGGATACTATAACCATGGCTATATTTTGAATATTGAATTGGGTAAAAGTTATTCACCGTGTCAAACTACATGATACAGTTGGTAAGTCTGCATACAACTTAAGTTTAGTGTATCGTCATCTGATATATGAGACAGATGGGTTTTTCACTTCTCCATGAAAGACGTTTTTTTTTTAATTTTGGTAATGGAATATCTTATTCATCATGCAGTGGAACACAAAAAGAATGTACAATCAGAATACTTTTTCTTTAAAGTAGCCGACCGCCTGAACAGGGACTTGAACCCTGGACCCTCAGATTAAAAGTCTGATGCTCTACCGACTGAGCTATCCAGGCTCTGCAACACTGCAACTAAAAATCAGCTAAAAATGATGTGGACGCACACCAACCTACACTTTAATTCTTAATATGGTTACATATATTAGCAATCAAATATGTAGAGTTTAATAATTAATTGATATTTCAAGCATTTGAAATTTCAGCAGCACACGTAATCTATTTTAAATCCTGAAATTCGTTCTATCTCATTTTCGGCTGACTTAGAAATCATGTCTCTAAATTGACATTGTGAAATTAGTAAAAGGCCAAATACTATTACTAGGTACTAAATTACATGTCCAGCAGTATAACTGGAAATTTACTCTTGGGCATAGATTATGCAACATTTTCAAAGCAAACAGTGTCTGTTTAAATAGACTTTCTTTCACTGCCGTTTTGGTAAATGTCTCTGGTTATGCAGAAGCAGGCATTGTTTGTTACTGTTTCAATTAGTTATAAGATAAAGGAGGGATAAAACTGACCCAGCTAGTATTCCAACCCAAAGACTTTGAATGCTTTCTCTACATTAGCCTAGAACCCCAAGCCGCTATCCATTGCACCAGAGATCCAACCTGATTCAACAAGGTGAACAGAAATTCTCAAATAAAAAGATGAGCTATCAGCGGTTGACCAACTTTATAAAGTGATTTGGAAACTATAAGCAGGGTTCCATTTTGAACATTGAATTGGGGAAAAGATAATCAACATCTCAAACGACATGATACCGTTGCGGTAAGTCTTCTTAACTCTTGTCAAATGGTACACGACCGATGGGTATTTAATGGCTCCATTAAGAGTAACTTGCAATTACTCTAATGGGACTACTCGTTCATTGGATCCTGAAAAGAGCATGTCATTAGAGTACATTTTCTTTAAACAAACCGCCTGAACAGGGACTTGAACCCTGGACCCTCAGATTAAAAGTCTGATGCTCTACCGACTGAGCTATCCAGGCTCTGATACAGCAAACCTCAAAATCACCTAATCAAAATTTGGCAGTGTCCCAACTAACGCTATGTTTCTTAAGATGGTTACCTGAAGAAGGTACCAAATACACTAGAATATAATAATGAATTGATATTTCAAGCATTTGAAATTTCTTCAGTAAATGTAACCTTATTTTTAGTCCTGAAGTTGCTACTATCTCAGTTTTTTTGCTGACGTCAAATTCATATGTGTTTATTGACATGGTAAAATTAAGGAAGGGCCCAAAATCTTACTTCCGAGTAAATTATATTTTCATCAGTACAGCTGACAATTTCCTCTTCTGCATAGATTACCCAAATTGAACGGTGTCTCTTTAAAATAGACTTCCTTTTACTGACCTTTTTTAGCAAATGATTTTGGTGAAGCAGAAGCATGCATGCATCGCTTATAACTTCTTTAAATAGTTATGAAATAAACAGGGATAAAACTGACTCTGGTGGGATTCGAACCCACAGCCTTTGAATACCTTCTTGACATTCACCTAGAAGTCCAATGCGCTATCCATTGCGCCACAGAGCCAATCTGCTTGAATGAGGTGCACAGATATTCAGAAATGAAATAATGAGCTTTGAGCTGTTGATCAACTTTATAAAGTTCATTGGATACTATAACCATGGCTATATTTTGAATATTGAATTGGGTAAAAGTTATTCACCGTGTCAAACTACATGATACAGTTGGTAAGTCTGCATACAACTTAAGTTTAGTGTATCGTCATCTGATATATGAGACAGATGGGTTTTTCACTTCTCCATGAAAGACGATTTTTTTTAATTTTGGTAATGGAATATCTTATTCATCATGCAGTGGAACACAAAAAGAATGTACAATCAGAATACTTTTTCTTTAAAGTAGCCGACCGCCTGAACAGGGACTTGAATAGGCCTGGGCGGTAAATTCCGTTCCGCTCGCGGAATTTGCGGAATTTGCGTAATTTCGCGTTCCGCGGAGAACGCGAAATTGCTGGAAAAGTCTGCTTTCCGCGATTTCGCGAAATTTTTGCTTGTTCGCGATCTCAAAATGCGTGTTCGCGAGATATTTCTCCCCGAGCACGCAAACAGCAATTGTGAACAGGTAAAAACCATCGCGAACAAGCAATTCCGCGTGTTCGCGGAATTTCTGCGTGTTCGCGGAGATTTTTTACCGTTTCGCGGAGATTTGCGTAACGCAATTCAGCAAATTCCGCCCACCCCTAGACTTGAACCCTGGACCCTCAGATTAAAAGTCTGATGCTCTACCGACTGAGCTATCCAGGCTCTGCAACACTGCAACTAAAAATCAGCTAAAAATGATGTGGACGCACACCAACCTACACTTTAATTCTTAATATGGTTACATATATTAGCAATCAAATATGTAGAGTTTAATAATTAATTGATATTTCAAGCATTTGAAATTTCAGCAGCACACGTAATCTATTTTAAATCCTGAAATTCGTTCTATCTCATTTTCGGCTGACTTAGAAATCATGTCTCTAAATTGACATTGTGAAATTAGTAAAAGGCCAAATACTATTACTAGGTACTAAATTACATGTCCGGCAGTATAACTGGAAATTTACTCTTGGGCATAGATTATGCAACATTTTCAAAGCAAACAGTGTCTGTTTAAATAGACTTTCTTTCACTGCCGTTTTGGTAAATGTCTCTGGTTATGCAGAAGCAGGCATTGTTTGTTACTGTTTCAATTAGTTATAAGATAAAGGAGGGATAAAACTGACCCAGCTAGTATTCCAACCCAAAGACTTTGAATGCTTTCTCTACATTCGCCTAGAACCCCAAGCCGCTATCCATTGCACCAGAGATCCAACCTGATTCAACAAGGTGAACAGAAATTCTCAAATAAAAAGATGAGCTATCAGCGGTTGACCAACTTTATAAAGTGATTTGGAAACTATAAGCAGGGTTCCATTTTGAACATTGAATTGGGGAAAAGATAATCAACATCTCAAACGACATGATACCGTTGCGGTAAGTCTTCTTAACTCTTGTCAAATGGTACACGACCGATGGGTATTTAATGGCTCCATTAAGAGTAACTTGCAATTACTCTAATGGGACTACTCGTTCATTGGATCCTGAAAAGAGCATGTCATTAGAGTACATTTTCTTTAAACAAACCGCCTGAACAGGGACTTGAACCCTGGACCCTCAGATTAAAAGTCTGATGCTCTACCGACTGAGCTATCCAGGCTCTGATACAGCAAACCTCAAAATCACCTAATCAAAATTTGGCAGTGTCCCAACTAACGCTATGTTTCTTAAGATGGTTACCTGAAGAAGGTACCAAATACACTAGAATATAATAATGAATTGATATTTCAAGCATTTGAAATTTCTTCAGTAAATGTAACCTTATTTTTAGTCCTGAAGTTGCTACTATCTCATTTTTTTGCTGACGTCAAATTCATATGTGTTTATTGACATGGTAAAATTAAGGAAGGGCCCAAAATCTTACTTCCGAGTAAATTATATTTTCATCAGTACAGCTGACAATTTCCTCTTCTGCATAGATTACCCAAATTGAACGGTGTCTCTTTAAAATAGACTTCCTTTTACTGACCTTTTTTAGCAAATGATTTTGGTGAAGCAGAAGCATGCATGCATCGCTTATAACTTCTTTAAATAGTTATGAAATAAACAGGGATAAAACTGACTCTGGTGGGATTCGAACCCACAGCCTTTGAATACCTTCTTGACATTCACCTAGAAGTCCAATGCGCTATCCATTGCGCCACAGAGCCAATCTGCTTGAATGAGGTGCACAGATATTCAGAAATGAAATAATGAGCTTTGAGCTGTTGATCAACTTTATAAAGTTCATTGGATACTATAACCATGGCTATATTTTGAATATTGAATTGGGTAAAAGTTATTCACCGTGTCAAACTACATGATACAGTTGGTAAGTCTGCATACAACTTAAGTTTAGTGTATCGTCATCTGATATATGAGACAGATGGGTTTTTCACTTCTCCATGAAAGACGTTTTTTTTTAATTTTGGTAATGGAATATCTTATTCATCATGCAGTGGAACACAAAAAGAATGTACAATCAGAATACTTTTTCTTTTAATCTGGACCCTCAGATTAAAAGTCTGATGCTCTACCGACTGAGCTATCCAGGCTCTGATACAGCAAACCTCAAAATCACCTAATCAAAATTTGGCAGTGTCCCAACTAACGCTATGTTTCTTAAGATGGTTACCTGAAGAAGGTACCAAATACACTAGAATATAATAATGAATTGATATTTCAAGCATTTGAAATTTCTTCAGTAAATGTAACCTTATTTTTAGTCCTGAAGTTGCTACTATCTCAGTTTTTTTGCTGACGTCAAATTCATATGTGTTTATTGACATGGTAAAATTAAGGAAGGGCCCAAAATCTTACTTCCGAGTAAATTATATTTTCATCAGTACAGCTGACAATTTCCTCTTCTGCATAGATTACCCAAATTGAACGGTGTCTCTTTAAAATAGACTTCCTTTTACTGACCTTTTTTAGCAAATGATTTTGGTGAAGCAGAAGCATGCATGCATCGCTTATAACTTCTTTAAATAGTTATGAAATAAACAGGGATAAAACTGACTCTGGTGGGATTCGAACCCACAGCCTTTGAATACCTTCTTGACATTCACCTAGAAGTCCAATGCGCTATCCATTGCGCCACAGAGCCAATCTGCTTGAATGAGGTGCACAGATATTCAGAAATGAAATAATGAGCTTTGAGCTGTTGATCAACTTTATAAAGTTCATTGGATACTATAACCATGGCTATATTTTGAATATTGAATTGGGTAAAAGTTATTCACCGTGTCAAACTACATGATACAGTTGGTAAGTCTGCATACAACTTAAGTTTAGTGTATCGTCATCTGATATATGAGACAGATGGGTTTTTCACTTCTCCATGAAAGACGATTTTTTTTAATTTTGGTAATGGAATATCTTATTCATCATGCAGTGGAACACAAAAAGAATGTACAATCAGAATACTTTTTCTTTAAAGTAGCCGACCGCCTGAACAGGGACTTGAACCCTGGACCCTCAGATTAAAAGTCTGATGCTCTACCGACTGAGCTATCCAGGCTCTGCAACACTGCAACTAAAAATCAGCTAAAAATGATGTGGACGCACACCAACCTACACTTTAATTCTTAATATGGTTACATATATTAGCAATCAAATATGTAGAGTTTAATAATTAATTGATATTTCAAGCATTTGAAATTTCAGCAGCACACGTAATCTATTTTAAATCCTGAAATTCGTTCTATCTCATTTTCGGCTGACTTAGAAATCATGTCTCTAAATTGACATTGTGAAATTAGTAAAAGGCCAAATACTATTACTAGGTACTAAATTACATGTCCGGCAGTATAACTGGAAATTTACTCTTGGGCATAGATTATGCAACATTTTCAAAGCAAACAGTGTCTGTTTAAATAGACTTTCTTTCACTGCCGTTTTGGTAAATGTCTCTGGTTATGCAGAAGCAGGCATTGTTTGTTACTGTTTCAATTAGTTATAAGATAAAGGAGGGATAAAACTGACCCAGCTAGTATTCCAACCCAAAGACTTTGAATGCTTTCTCTACATTCGCCTAGAACCCCAAGCCGCTATCCATTGCACCAGAGATCCAACCTGATTCAACAAGGTGAACAGAAATTCTCAAATAAAAAGATGAGCTATCAGCGGTTGACCAACTTTATAAAGTGATTTGGAAACTATAAGCAGGGTTCCATTTTGAACATTGAATTGGGGAAAAGATAATCAACATCTCAAACGACATGATACCGTTGCGGTAAGTCTTCTTAACTCTTGTCAAATGGTACACGACCGATGGGTATTTAATGGCTCCATTAAGAGTAACTTGCAATTACTCTAATGGGACTACTCGTTCATTGGATCCTGAAAAGAGCATGTCATTAGAGTACATTTTCTTTAAACAAACCGCCTGAACAGGGACTTGAACCCTGGACCCTCAGATTAAAAGTCTGATGCTCTACCGACTGAGCTATCCAGGCTCTGATACAGCAAACCTCAAAATCACCTAATCAAAATTTGGCAGTGTCCCAACTAACGCTATGTTTCTTAAGATGGTTACCTGAAGAAGGTACCAAATACACTAGAATATAATAATGAATTGATATTTCAAGCATTTGAAATTTCTTCAGTAAATGTAACCTTATTTTTAGTCCTGAAGTTGCTACTATCTCATTTTTTTGCTGACGTCAAATTCATATGTGTTTATTGACATGGTAAAATTAAGGAAGGGCCCAAAATCTTACTTCCGAGTAAATTATATTTTCATCAGTACAGCTGACAATTTCCTCTTCTGCATAGATTACCCAAATTGAACGGTGTCTCTTTAAAATAGACTTCCTTTTACTGACCTTTTTTAGCAAATGATTTTGGTGAAGCAGAAGCATGCATGCATCGCTTATAACTTCTTTAAATAGTTATGAAATAAACAGGGATAAAACTGACTCTGGTGGGATTCAAACCCACAGCCTTTGAATACCTTCTTGACATTCACCTAGAAGTCCAATGCGCTATCCATTGCGCCACAGAGCCAATCTGCTTGAATGAGGTGCACAGATATTCAGAAATGAAATAATGAGCTTTGAGCTGTTGATCAACTTTATAAAGTTCATTGGATACTATAACCATGGCTATATTTTGAATATTGAATTGGGTAAAAGTTATTCACCGTGTCAAACTACATGATACAGTTGGTAAGTCTGCATACAACTTAAGTTTAGTGTATCGTCATCTGATATATGAGACAGATGGGTTTTTCACTTCTCCATGAAAGACGTTTTTTTTTTAATTTTGGTAATGGAATATCTTATTCATCATGCAGTGGAACACAAAAAGAATGTACAATCAGAATACTTTTTCTTTAAAGTAGCCGACCGCCTGAACAGGGACTTGAACCCTGGACCCTCAGATTAAAAGTCTGATGCTCTACCGACTGAGCTATCCAGGCTCTGCAACACTGCAACTAAAAATCAGCTAAAAATGATGTGGACGCACACCAACCTACACTTTAATTCTTAATATGGTTACATATATTAGCAATCAAATATGTAGAGTTTAATAATTAATTGATATTTCAAGCATTTGAAATTTCAGCAGCACACGTAATCTATTTTAAATCCTGAAATTCGTTCTATCTCATTTTCGGCTGACTTAGAAATCATGTCTCTAAATTGACATTGTGAAATTAGTAAAAGGCCAAATACTATTACTAGGTACTAAATTACATGTCCAGCAGTATAACTGGAAATTTACTCTTGGGCATAGATTATGCAACATTTTCAAAGCAAACAGTGTCTGTTTAAATAGACTTTCTTTCACTGCCGTTTTGGTAAATGTCTCTGGTTATGCAGAAGCAGGCATTGTTTGTTACTGTTTCAATTAGTTATAAGATAAAGGAGGGATAAAACTGACCCAGCTAGTATTCCAACCCAAAGACTTTGAATGCTTTCTCTACATTAGCCTAGAACCCCAAGCCGCTATCCATTGCACCAGAGATCCAACCTGATTCAACAAGGTGAACAGAAATTCTCAAATAAAAAGATGAGCTATCAGCGGTTGACCAACTTTATAAAGTGATTTGGAAACTATAAGCAGGGTTCCATTTTGAACATTGAATTGGGGAAAAGATAATCAACATCTCAAACGACATGATACCGTTGCGGTAAGTCTTCTTAACTCTTGTCAAATGGTACACGACCGATGGGTATTTAATGGCTCCATTAAGAGTAACTTGCAATTACTCTAATGGGACTACTCGTTCATTGGATCCTGAAAAGAGCATGTCATTAGAGTACATTTTCTTTAAACAAACCGCCTGAACAGGGACTTGAACCCTGGACCCTCAGATTAAAAGTCTGATGCTCTACCGACTGAGCTATCCAGGCTCTGATACAGCAAACCTCAAAATCACCTAATCAAAATTTGGCAGTGTCCCAACTAACGCTATGTTTCTTAAGATGGTTACCTGAAGAAGGTACCAAATACACTAGAATATAATAATGAATTGATATTTCAAGCATTTGAAATTTCTTCAGTAAATGTAACCTTATTTTTAGTCCTGAAGTTGCTACTATCTCAGTTTTTTTGCTGACGTCAAATTCATATGTGTTTATTGACATGGTAAAATTAAGGAAGGGCCCAAAATCTTACTTCCGAGTAAATTATATTTTCATCAGTACAGCTGACAATTTCCTCTTCTGCATAGATTACCCAAATTGAACGGTGTCTCTTTAAAATAGACTTCCTTTTACTGACCTTTTTTAGCAAATGATTTTGGTGAAGCAGAAGCATGCATGCATCGCTTATAACTTCTTTAAATAGTTATGAAATAAACAGGGATAAAACTGACTCTGGTGGGATTCGAACCCACAGCCTTTGAATACCTTCTTGACATTCACCTAGAAGTCCAATGCGCTATCCATTGCGCCACAGAGCCAATCTGCTTGAATGAGGTGCACAGATATTCAGAAATGAAATAATGAGCTTTGAGCTGTTGATCAACTTTATAAAGTTCATTGGATACTATAACCATGGCTATATTTTGAATATTGAATTGGGTAAAAGTTATTCACCGTGTCAAACTACATGATACAGTTGGTAAGTCTGCATACAACTTAAGTTTAGTGTATCGTCATCTGATATATGAGACAGATGGGTTTTTCACTTCTCCATGAAAGACGATTTTTTTTAATTTTGGTAATGGAATATCTTATTCATCATGCAGTGGAACACAAAAAGAATGTACAATCAGAATACTTTTTCTTTAAAGTAGCCGACCGCCTGAACAGGGACTTGAACCCTGGACCCTCAGATTAAAAGTCTGATGCTCTACCGACTGAGCTATCCAGGCTCTGCAACACTGCAACTAAAAATCAGCTAAAAATGATGTGGACGCACACCAACCTACACTTTAATTCTTAATATGGTTACATATATTAGCAATCAAATATGTAGAGTTTAATAATTAATTGATATTTCAAGCATTTGAAATTTCAGCAGCACACGTAATCTATTTTAAATCCTGAAATTCGTTCTATCTCATTTTCGGCTGACTTAGAAATCATGTCTCTAAATTGACATTGTGAAATTAGTAAAAGGCCAAATACTATTACTAGGTACTAAATTACATGTCCGGCAGTATAACTGGAAATTTACTCTTGGGCATAGATTATGCAACATTTTCAAAGCAAACAGTGTCTGTTTAAATAGACTTTCTTTCACTGCCGTTTTGGTAAATGTCTCTGGTTATGCAGAAGCAGGCATTGTTTGTTACTGTTTCAATTAGTTATAAGATAAAGGAGGGATAAAACTGACCCAGCTAGTATTCCAACCCAAAGACTTTGAATGCTTTCTCTACATTCGCCTAGAACCCCAAGCCGCTATCCATTGCACCAGAGATCCAACCTGATTCAACAAGGTGAACAGAAATTCTCAAATAAAAAGATGAGCTATCAGCGGTTGACCAACTTTATAAAGTGATTTGGAAACTATAAGCAGGGTTCCATTTTGAACATTGAATTGGGGAAAAGATAATCAACATCTCAAACGACATGATACCGTTGCGGTAAGTCTTCTTAACTCTTGTCAAATGGTACACGAACGATGGGTATTTAATGGCTCCATTAAGAGTAACTTGCAATTACTCTAATGGGACTACTCGTTCATTGGATCCTGAAAAGAGCATGTCATTAGAGTACATTTTCTTTAAACAAACCGCCTGAACAGGGACTTGAACCCTGGACCCTCAGATTAAAAGTCTGATGCTCTACCGACTGAGCTATCCAGGCTCTGATACAGCAAACCTCAAAATCACCTAATCAAAATTTGGCAGTGTCCCAACTAACGCTATGTTTCTTAAGATGGTTACCTGAAGAAGGTACCAAATACACTAGAATATAATAATGAATTGATATTTCAAGCATTTGAAATTTCTTCAGTAAATGTAACCTTATTTTTAGTCCTGAAGTTGCTACTATCTCATTTTTTTGCTGACGTCAAATTCATATGTGTTTATTGACATGGTAAAATTAAGGAAGGGCCCAAAATCTTACTTCCGAGTAAATTATATTTTCATCAGTACAGCTGACAATTTCCTCTTCTGCATAGATTACCCAAATTGAACGGTGTCTCTTTAAAATAGACTTCCTTTTACTGACCTTTTTTAGCAAATGATTTTGGTGAAGCAGAAGCATGCATGCATCGCTTATAACTTCTTTAAATAGTTATGAAATAAACAGGGATAAAACTGACTCTGGTGGGATTCGAACCCACAGCCTTTGAATACCTTCTTGACATTCACCTAGAAGTCCAATGCGCTATCCATTGCGCCACAGAGCCAATCTGCTTGAATGAGGTGCACAGATATTCAGAAATGAAATAATGAGCTTTGAGCTGTTGATCAACTTTATAAAGTTCATTGGATACTATAACCATGGCTATATTTTGAATATTGAATTGGGTAAAAGTTATTCACCGTGTCAAACTACATGATACAGTTGGTAAGTCTGCATACAACTTAAGTTTAGTGTATCGTCATCTGATATATGAGACAGATGGGTTTTTCACTTCTCCATGAAAGACGTTTTTTTTTAATTTTGGTAATGGAATATCTTATTCATCATGCAGTGGAACACAAAAAGAATGTACAATCAGAATACTTTTTCTTTTAATCTGGACCCTCAGATTAAAAGTCTGATGCTCTACCGACTGAGCTATCCAGGCTCTGATACAGCAAACCTCAAAATCACCTAATCAAAATTTGGCAGTGTCCCAACTAACGCTATGTTTCTTAAGATGGTTACCTGAAGAAGGTACCAAATACACTAGAATATAATAATGAATTGATATTTCAAGCATTTGAAATTTCTTCAGTAAATGTAACCTTATTTTTAGTCCTGAAGTTGCTACTATCTCATTTTTTTGCTGACGTCAAATTCATATGTGTTTATTGACATGGTAAAATTAAGGAAGGGCCCAAAATCTTACTTCCGAGTAAATTATATTTTCATCAGTACAGCTGACAATTTCCTCTTCTGCATAGATTACCCAAATTGAACGGTGTCTCTTTAAAATAGACTTCCTTTTACTGACCTTTTTTAGCAAATGATTTTGGTGAAGCAGAAGCATGCATGCATCGCTTATAACTTCTTTAAATAGTTATGAAATAAACAGGGATAAAACTGACTCTGGTGGGATTCGAACCTACAGCCTTTGAATACCTTCTTGACATTCACCTAGAAGTCCAATGCGCTATCCATTGCGCCACAGAGCCAATTTGCTTGAATGAGGTGCACAGATATTCAGAAATGAAATAATGAGCTTTGAGCTGTTGATCAACTTTATAAAGTTCATTGGATACTATAACCATGGCTATATTTTGAATATTGAATTGGGTAAAAGTTATTCACCGTGTCAAACTACATGATACAGTTGGTAAGTCTGCATACAACTTAAGTTTAGTGTATCGTCATCTGATATATGAGACAGATGGGTTTTTCACTTCTCCATGAAAGACGATTTTTTTTAATTTTGGTAATGGAATATCTTATTCATCATGCAGTGGAACACAAAAAGAATCTACAATCAGAATACTTTTTCTTTAAAGTAGCCGACCGCCTGAACAGGGACTTGAACCCTGGACCCTCAGATTAAAAGTCTGATGCTCTACCGACTGAGCTATCCAGGCTCTGCAACACTGCAACTAAAAATCAGCTAAAAATGATGTGGACGCACACCAACCTACACTTTAATTCTTAATATGGTTACATATATTAGCAATCAAATATGTAGAGTTTAATAATTAATTGATATTTCAAGCATTTGAAATTTCAGCAGCACACGTAATCTATTTTAAATCCTGAAATTCGTTCTATCTCATTTTCGGCTGACTTAGAAATCATGTCTCTAAATTGACATTGTGAAATTAGTAAAAGGCCAAATACTATTACTAGGTACTAAATTACATGTCCGGCAGTATAACTGGAAATTTACTCTTGGGCATAGATTATGCAACATTTTCAAAGCAAACAGTGTCTGTTTAAATAGACTTTCTTTCACTGCCGTTTTGGTAAATGTCTCTGGTTATGCAGAAGCAGGCATTGTTTGTTACTGTTTCAATTAGTTATAAGATAAAGGAGGGATAAAACTGACCCAGCTAGTATTCCAACCCAAAGACTTTGAATGCTTTCTCTACATTCGCCTAGAACCCCAAGCCGCTATCCATTGCACCAGAGATCCAACCTGATTCAACAAGGTGAACAGAAATTCTCAAATAAAAAGATGAGCTATCAGCGGTTGACCAACTTTATAAAGTGATTTGGAAACTATAAGCAGGGTTCCATTTTGAACATTGAATTGGGGAAAAGATAATCAACATCTCAAACGACATGATACCGTTGCGGTAAGTCTTCTTAACTCTTGTCAAATGGTACACGACCGATGGGTATTTAATGGCTCCATTAAGAGTAACTTGCAATTACTCTAATGGGACTACTCGTTCATTGGATCCTGAAAAGAGCATGTCATTAGAGTACATTTTCTTTAAACAAACCGCCTGAACAGGGACTTGAACCCTGGACCCTCAGATTAAAAGTCTGATGCTCTACCGACTGAGCTATCCAGGCTCTGATACAGCAAACCTCAAAATCACCTAATCAAAATTTGGCAGTGTCCCAACTAACGCTATGTTTCTTAAGATGGTTACCTGAAGAAGGTACCAAATACACTAGAATATAATAATGAATTGATATTTCAAGCATTTGAAATTTCTTCAGTAAATGTAACCTTATTTTTAGTCCTGAAGTTGCTACTATCTCATTTTTTTGCTGACGTCAAATTCATATGTGTTTATTGACATGGTAAAATTAAGGAAGGGCCCAAAATCTTACTTCCGAGTAAATTATATTTTCATCAGTACAGCTGACAATTTCCTCTTCTGCATAGATTACCCAAATTGAACGGTGTCTCTTTAAAATAGACTTCCTTTTACTGACCTTTTTTAGCAAATGATTTTGGTGAAGCAGAAGCATGCATGCATCGCTTATAACTTCTTTAAATAGTTATGAAATAAACAGGGATAAAACTGACTCTGGTGGGATTCGAACCCACAGCCTTTGAATACCTTCTTGACATTCACCTAGAAGTCCAATGCGCTATCCATTGCGCCACAGAGCCAATCTGCTTGAATGAGGTGCACAGATATTCAGAAATGAAATAATGAGCTTTGAGCTGTTGATCAACTTTATAAAGTTCATTGGATACTATAACCATGGCTATATTTTGAATATTGAATTGGGTAAAAGTTATTCACCGTGTCAAACTACATGATACAGTTGGTAAGTCTGCATACAACTTAAGTTTAGTGTATCGTCATCTGATATATGAGACAGATGGGTTTTTCACTTCTCCATGAAAGACGTTTTTTTTTAATTTTGGTAATGGAATATCTTATTCATCATGCAGTGGAACACAAAAAGAATGTACAATCAGAATACTTTTTCTTTTAATCTGGACCCTCAGATTAAAAGTCTGATGCTCTACCGACTGAGCTATCCAGGCTCTGATACAGCAAACCTCAAAATCACCTAATCAAAATTTGGCAGTGTCCCAACTAACGCTATGTTTCTTAAGATGGTTACCTGAAGAAGGTACCAAATACACTAGAATATAATAATGAATTGATATTTCAAGCATTTGAAATTTCTTCAGTAAATGTAACCTTATTTTTAGTCCTGAAGTTGCTACTATCTCATTTTTTTGCTGACGTCAAATTCATATGTGTTTATTGACATGGTAAAATTAAGGAAGGGCCCAAAATCTTACTTCCGAGTAAATTATATTTTCATCAGTACAGCTGACAATTTCCTCTTCTGCATAGATTACCCAAATTGAACGGTGTCTCTTTAAAATAGACTTCCTTTTACTGACCTTTTTTAGCAAATGATTTTGGTGAAGCAGAAGCATGCATGCATCGCTTATAACTTCTTTAAATAGTTATGAAATAAACAGGGATAAAACTGACTCTGGTGGGATTCGAACCTACAGCCTTTGAATACCTTCTTGACATTCACCTAGAAGTCCAATGCGCTATCCATTGCGCCACAGAGCCAATTTGCTTGAATGAGGTGCACAGATATTCAGAAATGAAATAATGAGCTTTGAGCTGTTGATCAACTTTATAAAGTTCATTGGATACTATAACCATGGCTATATTTTGAATATTGAATTGGGTAAAAGTTATTCACCGTGTCAAACTACATGATACAGTTGGTAAGTCTGCATACAACTTAAGTTTAGTGTATCGTCATCTGATATATGAGACAGATGGGTTTTTCACTTCTCCATGAAAGACGATTTTTTTTAATTTTGGTAATGGAATATCTTATTCATCATGCAGTGGAACACAAAAAGAATCTACAATCAGAATACTTTTTCTTTAAAGTAGCCGACCGCCGGAACAGGGACTTGAACCCTGGACCCTCAGATTAAAAGTCTGATGCTCTACCGACTGAGCTATCCAGGCTCTGCAACACTGCAACTAAAAATCAGCTAAAAATGATGTGGACGCACACCAACCTACACTTTAATTCTTAATATGGTTACATATATTAGCAATCAAATATGTAGAGTTTAATAATTAATTGATATTTCAAGCATTTGAAATTTCAGCAGCACACGTAATCTATTTTAAATCCTGAAATTCGTTCTATCTCATTTTCGGCTGACTTAGAAATCATGTCTCTAAATTGACATTGTGAAATTAGTAAAAGGCCAAATACTATTACTAGGTACTAAATTACATGTCCGGCAGTATAACTGGAAATTTACTCTTGGGCATAGATTATGCAACATTTTCAAAGCAAACAGTGTCTGTTTAAATAGACTTTCTTTCACTGCCGTTTTGGTAAATGTCTCTGGTTATGCAGAAGCAGGCATTGTTTGTTACTGTTTCAATTAGTTATAAGATAAAGGAGGGATAAAACTGACCCAGCTAGTATTCCAACCCAAAGACTTTGAATGCTTTCTCTACATTCGCCTAGAACCCCAAGCCGCTATCCATTGCACCAGAGATCCAACCTGATTCAACAAGGTGAACAGAAATTCTCAAATAAAAAGATGAGCTATCAGCGGTTGACCAACTTTATAAAGTGATTTGGAAACTATAAGCAGGGTTCCATTTTGAACATTGAATTGGGGAAAAGATAATCAACATCTCAAACGACATGATACCGTTGCGGTAAGTCTTCTTAACTCTTGTGAAATGGTACACGACCGATGGGTATTTAATGGCTCCATTAAGAGTAACTTGCAATTACTCTAATGGGACTACTCGTTCATTGGATCCTGAAAAGAGCATGTCATTAGAGTACATTTTCTTTAAACAAACCGCCTGAACAGGGACTTGAACCCTGGACCCTCAGATTAAAAGTCTGATGCTCTACCGACTGAGCTATCCAGGCTCTGATACAGCAAACCTCAAAATCACCTAATCAAAATTTGGCAGTGTCCCAACTAACGCTATGTTTCTTAAGATGGTTACCTGAAGAAGGTACCAAATACACTAGAATATAATAATGAATTGATATTTCAAGCATTTGAAATTTCTTCAGTAAATGTAACCTTATTTTTAGTCCTGAAGTTGCTACTATCTCATTTTTTTGCTGACGTCAAATTCATATGTGTTTATTGACATGGTAAAATTAAGGAAGGGCCCAAAATCTTACTTCCGAGTAAATTATATTTTCATCAGTACAGCTGACAATTTCCTCTTCTGCATAGATTACCCAAATTGAACGGTGTCTCTTTAAAATAGACTTCCTTTTACTGACCTTTTTTAGCAAATGATTTTGGTGAAGCAGAAGCATGCATGCATCGCTTATAACTTCTTTAAATAGTTATGAAATAAACAGGGATAAAACTGACTCTGGTGGGATTCAAACCCACAGCCTTTGAATACCTTCTTGACATTCACCTAGAAGTCCAATGCGCTATCCATTGCGCCACAGAGCCAATCTGCTTGAATGAGGTGCACAGATATTCAGAAATGAAATAATGAGCTTTGAGCTGTTGATCAACTTTATAAAGTTCATTGGATACTATAACCATGGCTATATTTTGAATATTGAATTGGGTAAAAGTTATTCACCGTGTCAAACTACATGATACAGTTGGTAAGTCTGCATACAACTTAAGTTTAGTGTATCGTCATCTGATATATGAGACAGATGGGTTTTTCACTTCTCCATGAAAGACGTTTTTTTTTTAATTTTGGTAATGGAATATCTTATTCATCATGCAGTGGAACACAAAAAGAATGTACAATCAGAATACTTTTTCTTTAAAGTAGCCGACCGCCTGAACAGGGACTTGAACCCTGGACCCTCAGATTAAAAGTCTGATGCTCTACCGACTGAGCTATCCAGGCTCTGCAACACTGCAACTAAAAATCAGCTAAAAATGATGTGGACGCACACCAACCTACACTTTAATTCTTAATATGGTTACATATATTAGCAATCAAATATGTAGAGTTTAATAATTAATTGATATTTCAAGCATTTGAAATTTCAGCAGCACACGTAATCTATTTTAAATCCTGAAATTCGTTCTATCTCATTTTCGGCTGACTTAGAAATCATGTCTCTAAATTGACATTGTGAAATTAGTAAAAGGCCAAATACTATTACTAGGTACTAAATTACATGTCCAGCAGTATAACTGGAAATTTACTCTTGGGCATAGATTATGCAACATTTTCAAAGCAAACAGTGTCTGTTTAAATAGATTTTCTTTCACTGCCGTTTTGGTAAATGTCTCTGGTTATGCAGAAGCAGGCATTGTTTGTTACTGTTTCAATTAGTTATAAGATAAAGGAGGGATAAAACTGACCCAGCTAGTATTCCAACCCAAAGACTTTGAATGCTTTCTCTACATTCGCCTAGAACCCCAAGCCGCTATCCATTGCACCAGAGATCCAACCTGATTCAACAAGGTGAACAGAAATTCTCAAATAAAAAGATGAGCTATCAGCGGTTGACCAACTTTATAAAGTGATTTGGAAACTATAAGCAGGGTTCCATTTTGAACATTGAATTGGGGAAAAGATAATCAACATCTCAAACGACATGATACCGTTGCGGTAAGTCTTCTTAACTCTTGTCAAATGGTACACGACCGATGGGTATTTAATGGCTCCATTAAGAGTAACTTGCAATTACTCTAATGGGACTACTCGTTCATTGGATCCTGAAAAGAGCATGTCATTAGAGTACATTTTCTTTAAACAAACCGCCTGAACAGGGACTTGAACCCTGGACCCTCAGATTAAAAGTCTGATGCTCTACCGACTGAGCTATCCAGGCTCTGATACAGCAAACCTCAAAATCACCTAATCAAAATTTGGCAGTGTCCCAACTAACGCTATGTTTCTTAAGATGGTTACCTGAAGAAGGTACCAAATACACTAGAATATAATAATGAATTGATATTTCAAGCATTTGAAATTTCTTCAGTAAATGTAACCTTATTTTTAGTCCTGAAGTTGCTACTATCTCATTTTTTTGCTGACGTCAAATTCATATGTGTTTATTGACATGGTAAAATTAAGGAAGGGCCCAAAATCTTACTTCCGAGTAAATTATATTTTCATCAGTACAGCTGACAATTTCCTCTTCTGCATAGATTACCCAAATTGAACGGTGTCTCTTTAAAATAGACTTCCTTTTACTGACCTTTTTTAGCAAATGATTTTGGTGAAGCAGAAGCATGCATGCATCGCTTATAACTTCTTTAAATAGTTATGAAATAAACAGGGATAAAACTGACTCTGGTGGGATTCAAACCCACAGCCTTTGAATACCTTCTTGACATTCACCTAGAAGTCCAATGCGCTATCCATTGCGCCACAGAGCCAATCTGCTTGAATGAGGTGCACAGATATTCAGAAATGAAATAATGAGCTTTGAGCTGTTGATCAACTTTATAAAGTTCATTGGATACTATAACCATGGCTATATTTTGAATATTGAATTGGGTAAAAGTTATTCACCGTGTCAAACTACATGATACAGTTGGTAAGTCTGCATACAACTTAAGTTTAGTGTATCGTCATCTGATATATGAGACAGATGGGTTTTTCACTTCTCCATGAAAGACGTTTTTTTTTTAATTTTGGTAATGGAATATCTTATTCATCATGCAGTGGAACACAAAAAGAATGTACAATCAGAATACTTTTTCTTTAAAGTAGCCGACCGCCTGAACAGGGACTTGAACCCTGGACCCTCAGATTAAAAGTCTGATGCTCTACCGACTGAGCTATCCAGGCTCTGCAACACTGCAACTAAAAATCAGCTAAAAATGATGTGGACGCACACCAACCTACACTTTAATTCTTAATATGGTTACATATATTAGCAATCAAATATGTAGAGTTTAATAATTAATTGATATTTCAAGCATTTGAAATTTCAGCAGCACACGTAATCTATTTTAAATCCTGAAATTCGTTCTATCTCATTTTCGGCTGACTTAGAAATCATGTCTCTAAATTGACATTGTGAAATTAGTAAAAGGCCAAATACTATTACTAGGTACTAAATTACATGTCCAGCAGTATAACTGGAAATTTACTCTTGGGCATAGATTATGCAACATTTTCAAAGCAAACAGTGTCTGTTTAAATAGACTTTCTTTCACTGCCGTTTTGGTAAATGTCTCTGGTTATGCAGAAGCAGGCATTGTTTGTTACTGTTTCAATTAGTTATAAGATAAAGGAGGGATAAAACTGACCCAGCTAGTATTCCAACCCAAAGACTTTGAATGCTTTCTCTACATTAGCCTAGAACCCCAAGCCGCTATCCATTGCACCAGAGATCCAACCTGATTCAACAAGGTGAACAGAAATTCTCAAATAAAAAGATGAGCTATCAGCGGTTGACCAACTTTATAAAGTGATTTGGAAACTATAAGCAGGGTTCCATTTTGAACATTGAATTGGGGAAAAGATAATCAACATCTCAAACGACATGATACCGTTGCGGTAAGTCTTCTTAACTCTTGTCAAATGGTACACGACCGATGGGTATTTAATGGCTCCATTAAGAGTAACTTGCAATTACTCTAATGGGACTACTCGTTCATTGGATCCTGAAAAGAGCATGTCATTAGAGTACATTTTCTTTAAACAAACCGCCTGAACAGGGACTTGAACCCTGGACCCTCAGATTAAAAGTCTGATGCTCTACCGACTGAGCTATCCAGGCTCTGATACAGCAAACCTCAAAATCACCTAATCAAAATTTGGCAGTGTCCCAACTAACGCTATGTTTCTTAAGATGGTTACCTGAAGAAGGTACCAAATACACTAGAATATAATAATGAATTGATATTTCAAGCATTTGAAATTTCTTCAGTAAATGTAACCTTATTTTTAGTCCTGAAGTTGCTACTATCTCAGTTTTTTTGCTGACGTCAAATTCATATGTGTTTATTGACATGGTAAAATTAAGGAAGGGCCCAAAATCTTACTTCCGAGTAAATTATATTTTCATCAGTACAGCTGACAATTTCCTCTTCTGCATAGATTACCCAAATTGAACGGTGTCTCTTTAAAATAGACTTCCTTTTACTGACCTTTTTTAGCAAATGATTTTGGTGAAGCAGAAGCATGCATGCATCGCTTATAACTTCTTTAAATAGTTATGAAATAAACAGGGATAAAACTGACTCTGGTGGGATTCGAACCCACAGCCTTTGAATACCTTCTTGACATTCACCTAGAAGTCCAATGCGCTATCCATTGCGCCACAGAGCCAATCTGCTTGAATGAGGTGCACAGATATTCAGAAATGAAATAATGAGCTTTGAGCTGTTGATCAACTTTATAAAGTTCATTGGATACTATAACCATGGCTATATTTTGAATATTGAATTGGGTAAAAGTTATTCACCGTGTCAAACTACATGATACAGTTGGTAAGTCTGCATACAACTTAAGTTTAGTGTATCGTCATCTGATATATGAGACAGATGGGTTTTTCACTTCTCCATGAAAGACGTTTTTTTTTAATTTTGGTAATGGAATATCTTATTCATCATGCAGTGGAACACAAAAAGAATGTACAATCAGAATACTTTTTCTTTTAATCTGGACCCTCAGATTAAAAGTCTGATGCTCTACCGACTGAGCTATCCAGGCTCTGATACAGCAAACCTCAAAATCACCTAATCAAAATTTGGCAGTGTCCCAACTAACGCTATGTTTCTTAAGATGGTTACCTGAAGAAGGTACCAAATACACTAGAATATAATAATGAATTGATATTTCAAGCATTTGAAATTTCTTCAGTAAATGTAACCTTATTTTTAGTCCTGAAGTTGCTACTATCTCATTTTTTTGCTGACGTCAAATTCATATGTGTTTATTGACATGGTAAAATTAAGGAAGGGCCCAAAATCTTACTTCCGAGTAAATTATATTTTCATCAGTACAGCTGACAATTTCCTCTTCTGCATAGATTACCCAAATTGAACGGTGTCTCTTTAAAATAGACTTCCTTTTACTGACCTTTTTTAGCAAATGATTTTGGTGAAGCAGAAGCATGCATGCATCGCTTATAACTTCTTTAAATAGTTATGAAATAAACAGGGATAAAACTGACTCTGGTGGGATTCGAACCCACAGCCTTTGAATACCTTCTTGACATTCACCTAGAAGTCCAATGCGCTATCCATTGCGCCACAGAGCCAATCTGCTTGAATGAGGTGCACAGATATTCAGAAATGAAATAATGAGCTTTGAGCTGTTGATCAACTTTATAAAGTTCATTGGATACTATAACCATGGCTATATTTTGAATATTGAATTGGGTAAAAGTTATTCACCGTGTCAAACTACATGATACAGTTGGTAAGTCTGCATACAACTTAAGTTTAGTGTATCGTCATCTGATATATGAGACAGATGGGTTTTTCACTTCTCCATGAAAGACGTTTTTTTTTAATTTTGGTAATGGAATATCTTATTCATCATGCAGTGGAACACAAAAAGAATGTACAATCAGAATACTTTTTCTTTAAAGTAGCCGACCGCCTGAACAGGGACTTGAACCCTGGACCCTCAGATTAAAAGTCTGATGCTCTACCGACTGAGCTATCCAGGCTCTGCAACACTGCAACTAAAAATCAGCTAAAAATGATGTGGACGCACACCAACCTACACTTTAATTCTTAATATGGTTACATATATTAGCAATCAAATATGTAGAGTTTAATAATTAATTGATATTTCAAGCATTTGAAATTTCAGCAGCACACGTAATCTATTTTAAATCCTGAAATTCGTTCTATCTCATTTTCGGCTGACTTAGAAATCATGTCTCTAAATTGACATTGTGAAATTAGTAAAAGGCCAAATACTATTACTAGGTACTAAATTACATGTCCGGCAGTATAACTGGAAATTTACTCTTCGGCATAGATTATGCAACATTTTCAAAGCAAACAGTGTCTGTTTAAATAGACTTTCTTTCACTGCCGTTTTGGTAAATGTCTCTGGTTATGCAGAAGCAGGCATTGTTTGTTACTGTTTCAATTAGTTATAAGATAAAGGAGGGATAAAACTGACCCAGCTGGTATTCCAACCCAAAGACTTTGAATGCTTTCTCTACATTCGCCTAGAACCCCAAGCCGCTATCCATTGCACCAGAGATCCAACCTGATTCAACAAGGTGAACAGAAATTCTCAAATAAAAAGATGAGCTATCAGCGGTTGACCAACTTTATAAAGTGATTTGGAAACTATAAGCAGGGTTCCATTTTGAACATTGAATTGGGGAAAAGATAATCAACATCTCAAACGACATGATACCGTTGTGGTAAGTCTTCTTAACTCTTGTCAAATGGTACACGACCGATGGGTATTTAATGGCTCCATTAAGAGTAACTTGCAATTACTCTAATGGGACTACTCGTTCATTGGATCCTGAAAAGAGCATGTCATTAGAGTACATTTTCTTTAAACAAACCGCCTGAACAGGGACTTGAACCCTGGACCCTCAGATTAAAAGTCTGATGCTCTACCGACTGAGCTATCCAGGCTCTGATACAGCAAACCTCAAAATCACCTAATCAAAATTTGGCAGTGTCCCAACTAACGCTATGTTTCTTAAGATGGTTACCTGAAGAAGGTACCAAATACACTAGAATATAATAATGAATTGATATTTCAAGCATTTGAAATTTCTTCAGTAAATGTAACCTTATTTTTAGTCCTGAAGTTGCTACTATCTCATTTTTTTGCTGACGTCAAATTCATATGTGTTTATTGACATGGTAAAATTAAGGAAGGGCCCAAAATCTTACTTCCGAGTAAATTATATTTTCATCAGTACAGCTGACAATTTCCTCTTCTGCATAGATTACCCAAATTGAACGGTGTCTCTTTAAAATAGACTTCCTTTTACTGACCTTTTTTAGCAAATGATTTTGGTGAAGCAGAAGCATGCATGCATCGCTTATAACTTCTTTAAATAGTTATGAAATAAACAGGGATAAAACTGACTCTGGTGGGATTCGAACCCACAGCCTTTGAATACCTTCTTGACATTCACCTAGAAGTCCAATGCGCTATCCATTGCGCCACAGAGCCAATCTGCTTGAATGAGGTGCACAGATATTCAGAAATGAAATAATGAGCTTTGAGCTGTTGATCAACTTTATAAAGTTCATTGGATACTATAACCATGGCTATATTTTGAATATTGAATTGGGTAAAAGTTATTCACCGTGTCAAACTACATGATACAGTTGGTAAGTCTGCATACAACTTAAGTTTAGTGTATCGTCATCTGATATATGAGACAGATGGGTTTTTCACTTCTCCATGAAAGACGTTTTTTTTTAATTTTGGTAATGGAATATCTTATTCATCATGCAGTGGAACACAAAAAGAATGTACAATCAGAATACTTTTTCTTTAAAGTAGCCGACCGCCTGAACAGGGACTTGAACCCTGGACCCTCAGATTAAAAGTCTGATGCTCTACCGACTGAGCTATCCAGGCTCTGCAACACTGCAACTAAAAATCAGCTAAAAATGATGTGGACGCACACCAACCTACACTTTAATTCTTAATATGGTTACATATATTAGCAATCAAATATGTAGAGTTTAATAATTAATTGATATTTCAAGCATTTGAAATTTCAGCAGCACAGGTAATCTATTTTAAATCCTGAAATTCGTTCTATCTCATTTTCGGCTGACTTAGAAATCATGTCTCTAAATTGACATTGTGAAATTAGTAAAAGGCCAAATACTATTACTAGGTACTAAATTACATGTCCGGCAGTATAACTGGAAATTTACTCTTCGGCATAGATTATGCAACATTTTCAAAGCAAACAGTGTCTGTTTAAATAGACTTTCTTTCACTGCCGTTTTGGTAAATGTCTCTGGTTATGCAGAAGCAGGCATTGTTTGTTACTGTTTCAATTAGTTATAAGATAAAGGAGGGATAAAACTGACCCAGCTAGTATTCCAACCCAAAGACTTTGAATGCTTTCTCTACATTCGCCTAGAACCCCAAGCCGCTATCCATTGCACCAGAGATCCAACCTGATTCAACAAGGTGAACAGAAATTCTCAAATAAAAAGATGAGCTATCAGCGGTTGACCAACTTTATAAAGTGATTTGGAAACTATAAGCAGGGTTCCATTTTGAACATTGAATTGGGGAAAAGATAATCAACATCTCAAACGACATGATACCGTTGCGGTAAGTCTTCTTAACTCTTGTCAAATGGTACACGACCGATGGGTATTTAATGGCTCCATTAAGAGTAACTTGCAATTACTCTAATGGGACTACTCGTTCATTGGATCCTGAAAAGAGCATGTCACTAGAGTACATTTTCTTTAAACAAACCGCCTGAACAGGGACTTGAACCCTGGACCCTCAGATTAAAAGTCTGATGCTCTACCGACTGAGCTATCCAGGCTCTAATACAGCAAACCTCAAAATCACCTAATCAAAATTTGGCAGTGTCCCAACTAACGCTATGTTTCTTAAGATGGTTACCTGAAGAAGGTACCAAATACACTAGAATATAATAATGAATTGATATTTCAAGCATTTGAAATTTCTTCAGTAAATGTAACCTTATTTTTAATCCTGAAGTTGCTACTATCTCATTTTTTTGCTGACGTCAAATTCATATGTGTTTATTGACATGGTAAAATTAAGGAAGGGCCCAAAATCTTACTTCCGAGTAAATTATATTTTCATCAGTACAGCTGACAATTTCCTCTTCTGCATAGATTACCCAAATTGAACGGTGTCTCTTTAAAATAGACTTCCTTTTACTGACCTTTTTTAGCAAATGATTTTGGTGAAGCAGAAGCATGCATGCATCGCTTATAACTTCTTTAAATAGTTATGAAATAAACAGGGATAAAACTGACTCTGGTGGGATTCGAACCCACAGCCTTTGAATACCTTCTTGACATTCACCTAGAAGTCCAATGCGCTATCCATTGCGCCACAGAGCCAATCTGCTTGAATGAGGTGCACAGATATTCAGAAATGAAATAATGAGCTTTGAGCTGTTGATCAACTTTATAAAGTTCATTGGATACTATAACCATGGCTATATTTTGAATATTGAATTGGGTAAAAGTTATTCACCGTGTCAAACTACATGATACAGTTGGTAAGTCTGCATACAACTTAAGTTTAGTGTATCGTCATCTGATATATGAGACAGATGGGTTTTTCACTTCTCCATGAAAGACGTTTTTTTTTAATTTTGGTAATGGAATATCTTATTCATCATGCAGTGGAACACAAAAAGAATGTACAATCAGAATACTTTTTCTTTAAAGTAGCCGACCGCCTGAACAGGGACTTGAACCCTGGACCCTCAGATTAAAAGTCTGATGCTCTACCGACTGAGCTATCCAGGCTCTGCAACACTGCAACTAAAAATCAGCTAAAAATGATGTGGACGCACACCAACCTACACTTTAATTCTTAATATGGTTACATATATTAGCAATCAAATATGTAGAGTTTAATAATTAATTGATATTTCAAGCATTTGAAATTTCAGCAGCACACGTAATCTATTTTAAATCCTGAAATTCGTTCTATCTCATTTTCGGCTGACTTAGAAATCATGTCTCTAAATTGACATTGTGAAATTAGTAAAAGGCCAAATACTATTACTAGGTACTAAATTACATGTCCGGCAGTATAACTGGAAATTTACTCTTCGGCATAGATTATGCAACATTTTCAAAGCAAACAGTGTCTGTTTAAATAGACTTTCTTTCACTGCCGTTTTGGTAAATGTCTCTGGTTATGCAGAAGCAGGCATTGTTTGTTACTGTTTCAATTAGTTATAAGATAAAGGAGGGATAAAACTGACCCAGCTAGTATTCCAACCCAAAGACTTTGAATGCTTTCTCTACATTCGCCTAGAACCCCAAGCCGCTATCCATTGCACCAGAGATCCAACCTGATTCAACAAGGTGAACAGAAATTCTCAAATAAAAAGATGAGCTATCAGCGGTTGACCAACTTTATAAAGTGATTTGGAAACTATAAGCAGGGTTCCATTTTGAACATTGAATTGGGGAAAAGATAATCAACATCTCAAACGACATGATACCGTTGCGGTAAGTCTTCTTAACTCTTGTCAAATGGTACACGACCGATGGGTATTTAATGGCTCCATTAAGAGTAACTTGCAATTACTCTAATGGGACTACTCGTTCATTGGATCCTGAAAAGAGCATGTCATTAGAGTACATTTTCTTTAAACAAACCGCCTGAACAGGGACTTGAACCCTGGACCCTCAGATTAAAAGTCTGATGCTCTACCGACTGAGCTATCCAGGCTCTGATACAGCAAACCTCAAAATCACCTAATCAAAATTTGGCAGTGTCCCAACTAACGCTATGTTTCTTAAGATGGTTACCTGAAGAAGGTACCAAATACACTAGAATATAATAATGAATTGATATTTCAAGCATTTGAAATTTCTTCAGTAAATGTAACCTTATTTTTAATCCTGAAGTTGCTACTATCTCATTTTTTTGCTGACGTCAAATTCATATGTGTTTATTGACATGGTAAAATTAAGGAAGGGCCCAAAATCTTACTTCCGAGTAAATTATATTTTCATCAGTACAGCTGACAATTTCCTCTTCTGCATAGATTACCCAAATTGAACGGTGTCTCTTTAAAATAGACTTCCTTTTACTGACCTTTTTTAGCAAATGATTTTGGTGAAGCAGAAGCATGCATGCATCGCTTATAACTTCTTTAAATAGTTATGAAATAAACAGGGATAAAACTGACTCTGGTGGGATTCGAACCCACAGCCTTTGAATACCTTCTTGACATTCACCTAGAAGTCCAATGCGCTATCCATTGCGCCACAGAGCCAATCTGCTTGAATGAGGTGCACAGATATTCAGAAATGAAATAATGAGCTTTGAGCTGTTGATCAACTTTATAAAGTTCATTGGATACTATAACCATGGCTATATTTTGAATATTGAATTGGGTAAAAGTTATTCACCGTGTCAAACTACATGATACAGTTGGTAAGTCTGCATACAACTTAAGTTTAGTGTATCGTCATCTGATATATGAGACAGATGGGTTTTTCACTTCTCCATGAAAGACGTTTTTTTTTAATTTTGGTAATGGAATATCTTATTCATCATGCAGTGGAACACAAAAAGAATGTACAATCAGAATACTTTTTCTTTAAAGTAGCCGACCGCCTGAACAGGGACTTGAACCCTGGACCCTCAGATTAAAAGTCTGATGCTCTACCGACTGAGCTATCCAGGCTCTGCAACACTGCAACTAAAAATCAGCTAAAAATGATGTGGACGCACACCAACCTACACTTTAATTCTTAATATGGTTACATATATTAGCAATCAAATATGTAGAGTTTAATAATTAATTGATATTTCAAGCATTTGAAATTTCAGCAGCACACGTAATCTATTTTAAATCCTGAAATTCGTTCTATCTCATTTTCGGCTGACTTAGAAATCATGTCTCTAAATTGACATTGTGAAATTAGTAAAAGGCCAAATACTATTACTAGGTACTAAATTACATGTCCGGCAGTATAACTGGAAATTTACTCTTCGGCATAGATTATGCAACATTTTCAAAGCAAACAGTGTCTGTTTAAATAGACTTTCTTTCACTGCCGTTTTGGTAAATGTCTCTGGTTATGCAGAAGCAGGCATTGTTTGTTACTGTTTCAATTAGTTATAAGATAAAGGAGGGATAAAACTGACCCAGCTGGTATTCCAACCCAAAGACTTTGAATGCTTTCTCTACATTCGCCTAGAACCCCAAGCCGCTATCCATTGCACCAGAGATCCAACCTGATTCAACAAGGTGAACAGAAATTCTCAAATAAAAAGATGAGCTATCAGCGGTTGACCAACTTTATAAAGTGATTTGGAAACTATAAGCAGGGTTCCATTTTGAACATTGAATTGGGGAAAAGATAATCAACATCTCAAACGACATGATACCGTTGTGGTAAGTCTTCTTAACTCTTGTCAAATGGTACACGACCGATGGGTATTTAATGGCTCCATTAAGAGTAACTTGCAATTACTCTAATGGGACTACTCGTTCATTGGATCCTGAAAAGAGCATGTCATTAGAGTACATTTTCTTTAAACAAACCGCCTGAACAGGGACTTGAACCCTGGACCCTCAGATTAAAAGTCTGATGCTCTACCGACTGAGCTATCCAGGCTCTGATACAGCAAACCTCAAAATCACCTAATCAAAATTTGGCAGTGTCCCAACTAACGCTATGTTTCTTAAGATGGTTACCTGAAGAAGGTACCAAATACACTAGAATATAATAATGAATTGATATTTCAAGCATTTGAAATTTCTTCAGTAAATGTAACCTTATTTTTAGTCCTGAAGTTGCTACTATCTCATTTTTTTGCTGACGTCAAATTCATATGTGTTTATTGACATGGTAAAATTAAGGAAGGGCCCAAAATCTTACTTCCGAGTAAATTATATTTTCATCAGTACAGCTGACAATTTCCTCTTCTGCATAGATTACCCAAATTGAACGGTGTCTCTTTAAAATAGACTTCCTTTTACTGACCTTTTTTAGCAAATGATTTTGGTGAAGCAGAAGCATGCATGCATCGCTTATAACTTCTTTAAATAGTTATGAAATAAACAGGGATAAAACTGACTCTGGTGGGATTCGAACCCACAGCCTTTGAATACCTTCTTGACATTCACCTAGAAGTCCAATGCGCTATCCATTGCGCCACAGAGCCAATCTGCTTGAATGAGGTGCACAGATATTCAGAAATGAAATAATGAGCTTTGAGCTGTTGATCAACTTTATAAAGTTCATTGGATACTATAACCATGGCTATATTTTGAATATTGAATTGGGTAAAAGTTATTCACCGTGTCAAACTACATGATACAGTTGGTAAGTCTGCATACAACTTAAGTTTAGTGTATCGTCATCTGATATATGAGACAGATGGGTTTTTCACTTCTCCATGAAAGACGTTTTTTTTTAATTTTGGTAATGGAATATCTTATTCATCATGCAGTGGAACACAAAAAGAATGTACAATCAGAATACTTTTTCTTTAAAGTAGCCGACCGCCTGAACAGGGACTTGAACCCTGGACCCTCAGATTAAAAGTCTGATGCTCTACCGACTGAGCTATCCAGGCTCTGCAACACTGCAACTAAAAATCAGCTAAAAATGATGTGGACGCACACCAACCTACACTTTAATTCTTAATATGGTTACATATATTAGCAATCAAATATGTAGAGTTTAATAATTAATTGATATTTCAAGCATTTGAAATTTCAGCAGCACAGGTAATCTATTTTAAATCCTGAAATTCGTTCTATCTCATTTTCGGCTGACTTAGAAATCATGTCTCTAAATTGACATTGTGAAATTAGTAAAAGGCCAAATACTATTACTAGGTACTAAATTACATGTCCGGCAGTATAACTGGAAATTTACTCTTCGGCATAGATTATGCAACATTTTCAAAGCAAACAGTGTCTGTTTAAATAGACTTTCTTTCACTGCCGTTTTGGTAAATGTCTCTGGTTATGCAGAAGCAGGCATTGTTTGTTACTGTTTCAATTAGTTATAAGATAAAGGAGGGATAAAACTGACCCAGCTAGTATTCCAACCCAAAGACTTTGAATGCTTTCTCTACATTCGCCTAGAACCCCAAGCCGCTATCCATTGCACCAGAGATCCAACCTGATTCAACAAGGTGAACAGAAATTCTCAAATAAAAAGATGAGCTATCAGCGGTTGACCAACTTTATAAAGTGATTTGGAAACTATAAGCAGAGTTCCATTTTGAACATTGAATTGGGGAAAAGATAATCAACATCTCAAACGACATGATACCGTTGCGGTAAGTCTTCTTAACTCTTGTCAAATGGTACACGACCGATGGGTATTTAATGGCTCCATTAAGAGTAACTTGCAATTACTCTAATGGGACTACTCGTTCATTGGATCCTGAAAAGAGCATGTCACTAGAGTACATTTTCTTTAAACAAACCGCCTGAACAGGGACTTGAACCCTGGACCCTCAGATTAAAAGTCTGATGCTCTACCGACTGAGCTATCCAGGCTCTAATACAGCAAACCTCAAAATCACCTAATCAAAATTTGGCAGTGTCCCAACTAACGCTATGTTTCTTAAGATGGTTACCTGAAGAAGGTACCAAATACACTAGAATATAATAATGAATTGATATTTCAAGCATTTGAAATTTCTTCAGTAAATGTAACCTTATTTTTAATCCTGAAGTTGCTACTATCTCATTTTTTTGCTGACGTCAAATTCATATGTGTTTATTGACATGGTAAAATTAAGGAAGGGCCCAAAATCTTACTTCCGAGTAAATTATATTTTCATCAGTACAGCTGACAATTTCCTCTTCTGCATAGATTACCCAAATTGAACGGTGTCTCTTTAAAATAGACTTCCTTTTACTGACCTTTTTTAGCAAATGATTTTGGTGAAGCAGAAGCATGCATGCATCGCTTATAACTTCTTTAAATAGTTATGAAATAAACAGGGATAAAACTGACTCTGGTGGGATTCGAACCCACAGCCTTTGAATACCTTCTTGACATTCACCTAGAAGTCCAATGCGCTATCCATTGCGCCACAGAGCCAATCTGCTTGAATGAGGTGCACAGATATTCAGAAATGAAATAATGAGCTTTGAGCTGTTGATCAACTTTATAAAGTTCATTGGATACTATAACCATGGCTATATTTTGAATATTGAATTGGGTAAAAGTTATTCACCGTGTCAAACTACATGATACAGTTGGTAAGTCTGCATACAACTTAAGTTTAGTGTATCGTCATCTGATATATGAGACAGATGGGTTTTTCACTTCTCCATGAAAGACGTTTTTTTTTAATTTTGGTAATGGAATATCTTATTCATCATGCAGTGGAACACAAAAAGAATGTACAATCAGAATACTTTTTCTTTAAAGTAGCCGACCGCCTGAACAGGGACTTGAACCCTGGACCCTCAGATTAAAAGTCTGATGCTCTACCGACTGAGCTATCCAGGCTCTGCAACACTGCAACTAAAAATCAGCTAAAAATGATGTGGACGCACACCAACCTACACTTTAATTCTTAATATGGTTACATATATTAGCAATCAAATATGTAGAGTTTAATAATTAATTGATATTTCAAGCATTTGAAATTTCAGCAGCACAGGTAATCTATTTTAAATCCTGAAATTCGTTCTATCTCATTTTCGGCTGACTTAGAAATCATGTCTCTAAATTGACATTGTGAAATTAGTAAAAGGCCAAATACTATTACTAGGTACTAAATTACATGTCCGGCAGTATAACTGGAAATTTACTCTTCGGCATAGATTATGCAACATTTTCAAAGCAAACAGTGTCTGTTTAAATAGACTTTCTTTCACTGCCGTTTTGGTAAATGTCTCTGGTTATGCAGAAGCAGGCATTGTTTGTTACTGTTTCAATTAGTTATAAGATAAAGGAGGGATAAAACTGACCCAGCTAGTATTCCAACCCAAAGACTTTGAATGCTTTCTCTACATTCGCCTAGAACCCCAAGCCGCTATCCATTGCACCAGAGATCCAACCTGATTCAACAAGGTGAACAGAAATTCTCAAATAAAAAGATGAGCTATCAGCGGTTGACCAACTTTATAAAGTGATTTGGAAACTATAAGCAGGGTTCCATTTTGAACATTGAATTGGGGAAAAGATAATCAACATCTCAAACGACATGATACCGTTGCGGTAAGTCTTCTTAACTCTTGTCAAATGGTACACGACCGATGGGTATTTAATGGCTCCATTAAGAGTAACTTGCAATTACTCTAATGGGACTACTCGTTCATTGGATCCTGAAAAGAGCATGTCATTAGAGTACATTTTCTTTAAACAAACCGCCTGAACAGGGACTTGAACCCTGGACCCTCAGATTAAAAGTCTGATGCTCTACCGACTGAGCTATCCAGGCTCTGATACAGCAAACCTCAAAATCACCTAATCAAAATTTGGCAGTGTCCCAACTAACGCTATGTTTCTTAAGATGGTTACCTGAAGAAGGTACCAAATACACTAGAATATAATAATGAATTGATATTTCAAGCATTTGAAATTTCTTCAGTAAATGTAACCTTATTTTTAATCCTGAAGTTGCTACTATCTCATTTTTTTGCTGACGTCAAATTCATATGTGTTTATTGACATGGTAAAATTAAGGAAGGGCCCAAAATCTTACTTCCGAGTAAATTATATTTTCATCAGTACAGCTGACAATTTCCTCTTCTGCATAGATTACCCAAATTGAACGGTGTCTCTTTAAAATAGACTTCCTTTTACTGACCTTTTTTAGCAAATGATTTTGGTGAAGCAGAAGCATGCATGCATCGCTTATAACTTCTTTAAATAGTTATGAAATAAACAGGGATAAAACTGACTCTGGTGGGATTCGAACCCACAGCCTTTGAATACCTTCTTGACATTCACCTAGAAGTCCAATGCGCTATCCATTGCGCCACAGAGCCAATCTGCTTGAATGAGGTGCACAGATATTCAGAAATGAAATAATGAGCTTTGAGCTGTTGATCAACTTTATAAAGTTCATTGGATACTATAACCATGGCTATATTTTGAATATTGAATTGGGTAAAAGTTATTCACCGTGTCAAACTACATGATACAGTTGGTAAGTCTGCATACAACTTAAGTTTAGTGTATCGTCATCTGATATATGAGACAGATGGGTTTTTCACTTCTCCATGAAAGACGTTTTTTTTTAATTTTGGTAATGGAATATCTTATTCATCATGCAGTGGAACACAAAAAGAATGTACAATCAGAATACTTTTTCTTTAAAGTAGCCGACCGCCTGAACAGGGACTTGAACCCTGGACCCTCAGATTAAAAGTCTGATGCTCTACCGACTGAGCTATCCAGGCTCTGCAACACTGCAACTAAAAATCAGCTAAAAATGATGTGGACGCACACCAACCTACACTTTAATTCTTAATATGGTTACATATATTAGCAATCAAATATGTAGAGTTTAATAATTAATTGATATTTCAAGCATTTGAAATTTCAGCAGCACACGTAATCTATTTTAAATCCTGAAATTCGTTCTATCTCATTTTCGGCTGACTTAGAAATCATGTCTCTAAATTGACATTGTGAAATTAGTAAAAGGCCAAATACTATTACTAGGTACTAAATTACATGTCCGGCAGTATAACTTGAAATTTACTCTTCGGCATAGATTATGCAACATTTTCAAAGCAAACAGTGTCTGTTTAAATAGACTTTCTTTCACTGCCGTTTTGGTAAATGTCTCTGGTTATGCAGAAGCAGGCATTGTTTGTTACTGTTTCAATTAGTTATAAGATAAAGGAGGGATAAAACTGACCCAGCTAGTATTCCAACCCAAAGACTTTGAATGCTTTCTCTACATTCGCCTAGAACCCCAAGCCGCTATCCATTGCACCAGAGATCCAACCTGATTCAACAAGGTGAACAGAAATTCTCAAATAAAAAGATGAGCTATCAGCGGTTGACCAACTTTATAAAGTGATTTGGAAACTATAAGCAGGGTTCCATTTTGAACATTGAATTGGGGAAAAGATAATCAACATCTCAAACGACATGATACCGTTGCGGTAAGTCTTCTTAACTCTTGTCAAATGGTACACGACCGATGGGTATTTAATGGCTCCATTAAGAGTAACTTGCAATTACTCTAATGGGACTACTCGTTCATTGGATCCTGAAAAGAGCATGTCATTAGAGTACATTTTCTTTAAACAAACCGCCTGAACAGGGACTTGAACCCTGGACCCTCAGATTAAAAGTCTGATGCTCTACCGACTGAGCTATCCAGGCTCTGATACAGCAAACCTCAAAATCACCTAATCAAAATTTGGCAGTGTCCCAACTAACGCTATGTTTCTTAAGATGGTTACCTGAAGAAGGTACCAAATACACTAGAATATAATAATGAATTGATATTTCAAGCATTTGAAATTTCTTCAGTAAATGTAACCTTATTTTTAATCCTGAAGTTGCTACTATCTCATTTTTTTGCTGACGTCAAATTCATATGTGTTTATTGACATGGTAAAATTAAGGAAGGGCCCAAAATCTTACTTCCGAGTAAATTATATTTTCATCAGTACAGCTGACAATTTCCTCTTCTGCATAGATTACCCAAATTGAACGGTGTCTCTTTAAAATAGACTTCCTTTTACTGACCTTTTTTAGCAAATGATTTTGGTGAAGCAGAAGCATGCATGCATCGCTTATAACTTCTTTAAATAGTTATGAAATAAACAGGGATAAAACTGACTCTGGTGGGATTCGAACCCACAGCCTTTGAATACCTTCTTGACATTCACCTAGAAGTCCAATGCGCTATCCATTGCGCCACAGAGCCAATCTGCTTGAATGAGGTGCACAGATATTCAGAAATGAAATAATGAGCTTTGAGCTGTTGATCAACTTTATAAAGTTCATTGGATACTATAACCATGGCTATATTTTGAATATTGAATTGGGTAAAAGTTATTCACCGTGTCAAACTACATGATACAGTTGGTAAGTCTGCATACAACTTAAGTTTAGTGTATCGTCATCTGATATATGAGACAGATGGGTTTTTCACTTCTCCATGAAAGACGTTTTTTTTTAATTTTGGTAATGGAATATCTTATTCATCATGCAGTGGAACACAAAAAGAATGTACAATCAGAATACTTTTTCTTTAAAGTAGCCGACCGCCTGAACAGGGACTTGAACCCTGGACCCTCAGATTAAAAATCTGATGCTCTACCGACTGAGCTATCCAGGCTCTGCAACACTGCAACTAAAAATCAGCTAAAAATGATGTGGACGCACACCAACCTACACTTTAATTCTTAATATGGTTACATATATTAGCAATCAAATATGTAGAGTTTAATAATTAATTGATATTTCAAGCATTTGAAATTTCAGCAGCACACGTAATCTATTTTAAATCCTGAAATTCGTTCTATCTCATTTTCGGCTGACTTAGAAATCATGTCTCTAAATTGACATTGTGAAATTAGTAAAAGGCCAAATACTATTACTAGGTACTAAATTACATGTCCGGCAGTATAACTGGAAATTTACTCTTCGGCATAGATTATGCAACATTTTCAAAGCAAACAGTGTCTGTTTAAATAGACTTTCTTTCACTGCCGTTTTGGTAAATGTCTCTGGTTATGCAGAAGCAGGCATTGTTTGTTACTGTTTCAATTAGTTATAAGATAAAGGAGGGATAAAACTGACCCAGCTAGTATTCCAACCCAAAGACTTTGAATGCTTTCTCTACATTCGCCTAGAACCCCAAGCCGCTATCCATTGCACCAGAGATCCAACCTGATTCAACAAGGTGAACAGAAATTCTCAAATAAAAAGATGAGCTATCAGCGGTTGACCAACTTTATAAAGTGATTTGGAAACTATAAGCAGGGTTCCATTTTGAACATTGAATTGGGGAAAAGATAATCAACATCTCAAACGACATGATACCGTTGCGGTAAGTCTTCTTAACTCTTGTCAAATGGTACACGACCGATGGGTATTTAATGGCTCCATTAAGAGTAACTTGCAATTACTCTAATGGGACTACTCGTTCATTGGATCCTGAAAAGAGCATGTCATTAGAGTACATTTTCTTTAAACAAACCGCCTGAACAGGGACTTGAACCCTGGACCCTCAGATTAAAAGTCTGATGCTCTACCGACTGAGCTATCCAGGCTCTGATACAGCAAACCTCAAAATCACCTAATCAAAATTTGGCAGTGTCCCAACTAACGCTATGTTTCTTAAGATGGTTACCTGAAGAAGGTACCAAATACACTAGAATATAATAATGAATTGATATTTCAAGCATTTGAAATTTCTTCAGTAAATGTAACCTTATTTTTAATCCTGAAGTTGCTACTATCTCATTTTTTTGCTGACGTCAAATTCATATGTGTTTATTGACATGGTAAAATTAAGGAAGGGCCCAAAATCTTACTTCCGAGTAAATTATATTTTCATCAGTACAGCTGACAATTTCCTCTTCTGCATAGATTACCCAAATTGAACGGTGTCTCTTTAAAATAGACTTCCTTTTACTGACCTTTTTTAGCAAATGATTTTGGTGAAGCAGAAGCATGCATGCATCGCTTATAACTTCTTTAAATAGTTATGAAATAAACAGGGATAAAACTGACTCTGGTGGGATTCGAACCCACAGCCTTTAAATACCTTCTTGACATTCACCTAGAAGTCCAATGCGCTATCCATTGCGCCACAGAGCAAATCTGCTTGAATGAGGTGCACAGATATTCAGAAATGAAATAATGAGCTTTGAGCTGTTGATCAACTTTATAAAGTTCATTGGATACTATAACCATGGCTATATTTTGAATATTGAATTGGGTAAAAGTTATTCACCGTGTCAAACTACATGATACAGTTGGTAAGTCTGCATACAACTCAAGTTTAGTGTATCGTCATCTGATATATGAGACAGATGGGTTTTTCACTTCTCCATGAAAGACGTTTTTTTTTAATTTTGGTAATGGAATATCTTATTCATCATGCAGTGGAACACAAAAAGAATGTACAATCAGAATACTTTTTCTTTAAAGTAGCCGACCGCCTGAACAGGGACTTGAACCCTGGACCCTCAGATTAAAAGTCTGATGCTCTACCGACTGAGCTATCCAGGCTCTGCAACACTGCAACTAAAAATCAGCTAAAAATGATGTGGACGCACACCAACCTACACTTTAATTCTTAATATGGTTACATATATTAGCAATCAAATATGTAGAGTTTAATAATTAATTGATATTTCAAGCATTTGAAATTTCAGCAGCACACGTAATCTATTTTAAATCCTGAAATTCGTTCTATCTCATTTTCGGCTGACTTAGAAATCATGTCTCTAAATTGACATTGTGAAATTAGTAAAAGGCCAAATACTATTACTAGGTACTAAATTACATGTCCGGCAGTATAACTGGAAATTTACTCTTCGGCATAGATTATGCAACATTTTCAAAGCAAACAGTGTCTGTTTAAATAGACTTTCTTTCACTGCCGTTTTGGTAAATGTCTCTGGTTATGCAGAAGCAGGCATTGTTTGTTACTGTTTCAATTAGTTATAAGATAAAGGAGGGATAAAACTGACCCAGCTAGTATTCCAACCCAAAGACTTTGAATGCTTTCTCTACATTCGCCTAGAACCCCAAGCCGCTATCCATTGCACCAGAGATCCAACCTGATTCAACAAGGTGAACAGAAATTCTCAAATAAAAAGATGAGCTATCAGCGGTTGACCAACTTTATAAAGTGATTTGGAAACTATAAGCAGGGTTCCATTTTGAACATTGAATTGGGGAAAAGATAATCAACATCTCAAACGACATGATACCGTTGCGGTAAGTCTTCTTAACTCTTGTCAAATGGTACACGACCGATGGGTATTTAATGGCTCCATTAAGAGTAACTTGCAATTACTCTAATGGGACTACTCGTTCATTGGATCCTGAAAAGAGCATGTCATTAGAGTACATTTTCTTTAAACAAACCGCCTGAACAGGGACTTGAACCCTGGACCCTCAGATTAAAAGTCTGATGCTCTACCGACTGAGCTATCCAGGCTCTGATACAGCAAACCTCAAAATCACCTAATCAAAATTTGGCAGTGTCCCAACTAACGCTATGTTTCTTAAGATGGTTACCTGAAGAAGGTACCAAATACACTAGAATATAATAATGAATTGATATTTCAAGCATTTGAAATTTCTTCAGTAAATGTAACCTTATTTTTAATCCTGAAGTTGCTACTATCTCATTTTTTTGCTGACGTCAAATTCATATGTGTTTATTGACATGGTAAAATTAAGGAAGGGCCCAAAATCTTACTTCCGAGTAAATTATATTTTCATCAGTACAGCTGACAATTTCCTCTTCTGCATAGATTACCCAAATTGAACGGTGTCTCTTTAAAATAGACTTCCTTTTACTGACCTTTTTTAGCAAATGATTTTGGTGAAGCAGAAGCATGCATGCATCGCTTATAACTTCTTTAAATAGTTATGAAATAAACAGGGATAAAACTGACTCTGGTGGGATTCGAACCCACAGCCTTTGAATACCTTCTTGACATTCACCTAGAAGTCCAATGCGCTATCCATTGCGCCACAGAGCCAATCTGCTTGAATGAGGTGCACAGATATTCAGAAATGAAATAATGAGCTTTGAGCTGTTGATCAACTTTATAAAGTTCATTGGATACTATAACCATGGCTATATTTTGAATATTGAATTGGGTAAAAGTTATTCACCGTGTCAAACTACATGATACAGTTGGTAAGTCTGCATACAACTTAAGTTTAGTGTATCGTCATCTGATATATGAGACAGATGGGTTTTTCACTTCTCCATGAAAGACGTTTTTTTTTAATTTTGGTAATGGAATATCTTATTCATCATGCAGTGGAACACAAAAAGAATGTACAATCAGAATACTTTTTCTTTAAAGTAGCCGACCGCCTGAACAGGGACTTGAACCCTGGACCCTCAGATTAAAAATCTGATGCTCTACCGACTGAGCTATCCAGGCTCTGCAACACTGCAACTAAAAATCAGCTAAAAATGATGTGGACGCACACCAACCTACACTTTAATTCTTAATATGGTTACATATATTAGCAATCAAATATGTAGAGTTTAATAATTAATTGATATTTCAAGCATTTGAAATTTCAGCAGCACACGTAATCTATTTTAAATCCTGAAATTCGTTCTATCTCATTTTCGGCTGACTTAGAAATCATGTCTCTAAATTGACATTGTGAAATTAGTAAAAGGCCAAATACTATTACTAGGTACTAAATTACATGTCCGGCAGTATAACTGGAAATTTACTCTTCGGCATAGATTATGCAACATTTTCAAAGCAAACAGTGTCTGTTTAAATAGACTTTCTTTCACTGCCGTTTTGGTAAATGTCTCTGGTTATGCAGAAGCAGGCATTGTTTGTTACTGTTTCAATTAGTTATAAGATAAAGGAGGGATAAAACTGACCCAGCTAGTATTCCAACCCAAAGACTTTGAATGCTTTCTCTACATTCGCCTAGAACCCCAAGCCGCTATCCATTGCACCAGAGATCCAACCTGATTCAACAAGGTGAACAGAAATTCTCAAATAAAAAGATGAGCTATCAGCGGTTGACCAACTTTATAAAGTGATTTGGAAACTATAAGCAGGGTTCCATTTTGAACATTGAATTGGGGAAAAGATAATCAACATCTCAAACGACATGATACCGTTGCGGTAAGTCTTCTTAACTCTTGTCAAATGGTACACGACCGATGGGTATTTAATGGCTCCATTAAGAGTAACTTGCAATTACTCTAATGGGACTACTCGTTCATTGGATCCTGAAAAGAGCATGTCATTAGAGTACATTTTCTTTAAACAAACCGCCTGAACAGGGACTTGAACCCTGGACCCTCAGATTAAAAGTCTGATGCTCTACCGACTGAGCTATCCAGGCTCTGATACAGCAAACCTCAAAATCACCTAATCAAAATTTGGCAGTGTCCCAACTAACGCTATGTTTCTTAAGATGGTTACCTGAAGAAGGTACCAAATACACTAGAATATAATAATGAATTGATATTTCAAGCATTTGAAATTTCTTCAGTAAATGTAACCTTATTTTTAATCCTGAAGTTGCTACTATCTCATTTTTTTGCTGACGTCAAATTCATATGTGTTTATTGACATGGTAAAATTAAGGAAGGGCCCAAAATCTTACTTCCGAGTAAATTATATTTTCATCAGTACAGCTGACAATTTCCTCTTCTGCATAGATTACCCAAATTGAACGGTGTCTCTTTAAAATAGACTTCCTTTTACTGACCTTTTTTAGCAAATGATTTTGGTGAAGCAGAAGCATGCATGCATCGCTTATAACTTCTTTAAATAGTTATGAAATAAACAGGGATAAAACTGACTCTGGTGGGATTCGAACCCACAGCCTTTAAATACCTTCTTGACATTCACCTAGAAGTCCAATGCGCTATCCATTGCGCCACAGAGCAAATCTGCTTGAATGAGGTGCACAGATATTCAGAAATGAAATAATGAGCTTTGAGCTGTTGATCAACTTTATAAAGTTCATTGGATACTATAACCATGGCTATATTTTGAATATTGAATTGGGTAAAAGTTATTCACCGTGTCAAACTACATGATACAGTTGGTAAGTCTGCATACAACTCAAGTTTAGTGTATCGTCATCTGATATATGAGACAGATGGGTTTTTCACTTCTCCATGAAAGACGTTTTTTTTTAATTTTGGTAATGGAATATCTTATTCATCATGCAGTGGAACACAAAAAGAATGTACAATCAGAATACTTTTTCTTTAAAGTAGCCGACCGCCTGAACAGGGACTTGAACCCTGGACCCTCAGATTAAAAGTCTGATGCTCTACCGACTGAGCTATCCAGGCTCTGCAACACTGCAACTAAAAATCAGCTAAAAATGATGTGGACGCACACCAACCTACACTTTAATTCTTAATATGGTTACATATATTAGCAATCAAATATGTAGAGTTTAATAATTAATTGATATTTCAAGCATTTGAAATTTCAGCAGCACACGTAATCTATTTTAAATCCTGAAATTCGTTCTATCTCATTTTCGGCTGACTTAGAAATCATGTCTCTAAATTGACATTGTGAAATTAGTAAAAGGCCAAATACTATTACTAGGTACTAAATTACATGTCCGGCAGTATAACTGGAAATTTACTCTTCGGCATAGATTATGCAACATTTTCAAAGCAAACAGTGTCTGTTTAAATAGACTTTCTTTCACTGCCGTTTTGGTAAATGTCTCTGGTTATGCAGAAGCAGGCATTGTTTGTTACTGTTTCAATTAGTTATAAGATAAAGGAGGGATAAAACTGACCCAGCTAGTATTCCAACCCAAAGACTTTGAATGCTTTCTCTACATTCGCCTAGAACCCCAAGCCGCTATCCATTGCACCAGAGATCCAACCTGATTCAACAAGGTGAACAGAAATTCTCAAATAAAAAGATGAGCTATCAGCGGTTGACCAACTTTATAAAGTGATTTGGAAACTATAAGCAGGGTTCCATTTTGAACATTGAATTGGGGAAAAGATAATCAACATCTCAAACGACATGATACCGTTGCGGTAAGTCTTCTTAACTCTTGTCAAATGGTACACGACCGATGGGTATTTAATGGCTCCATTAAGAGTAACTTGCAATTACTCTAATGGGACTACTCGTTCATTGGATCCTGAAAAGAGCATGTCATTAGAGTACATTTTCTTTAAACAAACCGCCTGAACAGGGACTTGAACCCTGGACCCTCAGATTAAAAGTCTGATGCTCTACCGACTGAGCTATCCAGGCTCTGATACAGCAAACCTCAAAATCACCTAATCAAAATTTGGCAGTGTCCCAACTAACGCTATGTTTCTTAAGATGGTAACCTGAAGAAGGTACCAAATACACTAGAATATAATAATGAATTGATATTTCAAGCATTTGAAATTTCTTCAGTAAATGTAACCTTATTTTTAATCCTGAAGTTGCTACTATCTCATTTTTTTGCTGACGTCAAATTCATATGTGTTTATTGACATGGTAAAATTAAGGAAGGGCCCAAAATCTTACTTCCGAGTAAATTATATTTTCATCAGTACAGCTGACAATTTCCTCTTCTGCATAGATTACCCAAATTGAACGGTGTCTCTTTAAAATAGACTTCCTTTTACTGACCTTTTTTAGCAAATGATTTTGGTGAAGCAGAAGCATGCATGCATCGCTTATAACTTCTTTAAATAGTTATGAAATAAACAGGGATAAAACTGACTCTGGTGGGATTCGAACCCACAGCCTTTGAATACCTTCTTGACATTCACCTAGAAGTCCAATGCGCTATCCATTGCGCCACAGAGCCAATCTGCTTGAATGAGGTGCACAGATATTCAGAAATGAAATAATGAGCTTTGAGCTGTTGATCAACTTTATAAAGTTCATTGGATACTATAACCATGGCTATATTTTGAATATTGAATTGGGTAAAAGTTATTCACCGTGTCAAACTACATGATACAGTTGGTAAGTCTGCATACAACTTAAGTTTAGTGTATCGTCATCTGATATATGAGACAGATGGGTTTTTCACTTCTCCATGAAAGACGTTTTTTTTTAATTTTGGTAATGGAATATCTTATTCATCATGCAGTGGAACACAAAAAGAATGTACAATCAGAATACTTTTTCTTTAAAGTAGCCGACCGCCTGAACAGGGACTTGAACCCTGGACCCTCAGATTAAAAATCTGATGCTCTACCGACTGAGCTATCCAGGCTCTGCAACACTGCAACTAAAAATCAGCTAAAAATGATGTGGACGCACACCAACCTACACTTTAATTCTTAATATGGTTACATATATTAGCAATCAAATATGTAGAGTTTAATAATTAATTGATATTTCAAGCATTTGAAATTTCAGCAGCACACGTAATCTATTTTAAATCCTGAAATTCGTTCTATCTCATTTTCGGCTGACTTAGAAATCATGTCTCTAAATTGACATTGTGAAATTAGTAAAAGGCCAAATACTATTACTAGGTACTAAATTACATGTCCGGCAGTATAACTGGAAATTTACTCTTCGGCATAGATTATGCAACATTTTCAAAGCAAACAGTGTCTGTTTAAATAGACTTTCTTTCACTGCCGTTTTGGTAAATGTCTCTGGTTATGCAGAAGCAGGCATTGTTTGTTACTGTTTCAATTAGTTATAAGATAAAGGAGGGATAAAACTGACCCAGCTAGTATTCCAACCCAAAGACTTTGAATGCTTTCTCTACATTCGCCTAGAACCCCAAGCCGCTATCCATTGCACCAGAGATCCAACCTGATTCAACAAGGTGAACAGAAATTCTCAAATAAAAAGATGAGCTATCAGCGGTTGACCAACTTTATAAAGTGATTTGGAAACTATAAGCAGGGTTCCATTTTGAACATTGAATTGGGGAAAAGATAATCAACATCTCAAACGACATGATACCGTTGCGGTAAGTCTTCTTAACTCTTGTCAAATGGTACACGACCGATGGGTATTTAATGGCTCCATTAAGAGTAACTTGCAATTACTCTAATGGGACTACTCGTTCATTGGATCCTGAAAAGAGCATGTCATTAGAGTACATTTTCTTTAAACAAACCGCCTGAACAGGGACTTGAACCCTGGACCCTCAGATTAAAAGTCTGATGCTCTACCGACTGAGCTATCCAGGCTCTGATACAGCAAACCTCAAAATCACCTAATCAAAATTTGGCAGTGTCCCAACTAACGCTATGTTTCTTAAGATGGTTACCTGAAGAAGGTACCAAATACACTAGAATATAATAATGAATTGATATTTCAAGCATTTGAAATTTCTTCAGTAAATGTAACCTTATTTTTAATCCTGAAGTTGCTACTATCTCATTTTTTTGCTGACGTCAAATTCATATGTGTTTATTGACATGGTAAAATTAAGGAAGGGCCCAAAATCTTACTTCCGAGTAAATTATATTTTCATCAGTACAGCTGACAATTTCCTCTTCTGCATAGATTACCCAAATTGAACGGTGTCTCTTTAAAATAGACTTCCTTTTACTGACCTTTTTTAGCAAATGATTTTGGTGAAGCAGAAGCATGCATGCATCGCTTATAACTTCTTTAAATAGTTATGAAATAAACAGGGATAAAACTGACTCTGGTGGGATTCGAACCCACAGCCTTTGAATACCTTCTTGACATTCACCTAGAAGTCCAATGCGCTATCCATTGCGCCACAGAGCCAATCTGCTTGAATGAGGTGCACAGATATTCAGAAATGAAATAATGAGCTTTGAGCTGTTGATCAACTTTATAAAGTTCATTGGATACTATAACCATGGCTATATTTTGAATATTGAATTGGGTAAAAGTTATTCACCGTGTCAAACTACATGATACAGTTGGTAAGTCTGCATACAACTTAAGTTTAGTGTATCGTCATCTGATATATGAGACAGATGGGTTTTTCACTTCTCCATGAAAGACGTTTTTTTTTAATTTTGGTAATGGAATATCTTATTCATCATGCAGTGGAACACAAAAAGAATGTACAATCAGAATACTTTTTCTTTAAAGTAGCCGACCGCCTGAACAGGGACTTGAACCCTGGACCCTCAGATTAAAAATCTGATGCTCTACCGACTGAGCTATCCAGGCTCTGCAACACTGCAACTAAAAATCAGCTAAAAATGATGTGGACGCACACCAACCTACACTTTAATTCTTAATATGGTTACATATATTAGCAATCAAATATGTAGAGTTTAATAATTAATTGATATTTCAAGCATTTGAAATTTCAGCAGCACACGTAATCTATTTTAAATCCTGAAATTCGTTCTATCTCATTTTCGGCTGACTTAGAAATCATGTCTCTAAATTGACATTGTGAAATTAGTAAAAGGCCAAATACTATTACTAGGTACTAAATTACATGTCCGGCAGTATAACTGGAAATTTACTCTTCGGCATAGATTATGCAACATTTTCAAAGCAAACAGTGTCTGTTTAAATAGACTTTCTTTCACTGCCGTTTTGGTAAATGTCTCTGGTTATGCAGAAGCAGGCATTGTTTGTTACTGTTTCAATTAGTTATAAGATAAAGGAGGGATAAAACTGACCCAGCTGGTATTCCAACCCAAAGACTTTGAATGCTTTCTCTACATTCGCCTAGAACCCCAAGCCGCTATCCATTGCACCAGAGATCCAACCTGATTCAACAAGGTGAACAGAAATTCTCAAATAAAAAGATGAGCTATCAGCGGTTGACCAACTTTATAAAGTGATTTGGAAACTATAAGCAGGGTTCCATTTTGAACATTGAATTGGGGAAAAGATAATCAACATCTCAAACGACATGATACCGTTGTGGTAAGTCTTCTTAACTCTTGTCAAATGGTACACGACCGATGGGTATTTAATGGCTCCATTAAGAGTAACTTGCAATTACTCTAATGGGACTACTCGTTCATTGGATCCTGAAAAGAGCATGTCATTAGAGTACATTTTCTTTAAACAAACCGCCTGAACAGGGACTTGAACCCTGGACCCTCAGATTAAAAGTCTGATGCTCTACCGACTGAGCTATCCAGGCTCTGATACAGCAAACCTCAAAATCACCTAATCAAAATTTGGCAGTGTCCCAACTAACGCTATGTTTCTTAAGATGGTTACCTGAAGAAGGTACCAAATACACTAGAATATAATAATGAATTGATATTTCAAGCATTTGAAATTTCTTCAGTAAATGTAACCTTATTTTTAGTCCTGAAGTTGCTACTATCTCATTTTTTTGCTGACGTCAAATTCATATGTGTTTATTGACATGGTAAAATTAAGGAAGGGCCCAAAATCTTACTTCCGAGTAAATTATATTTTCATCAGTACAGCTGACAATTTCCTCTTCTGCATAGATTACCCAAATTGAACGGTGTCTCTTTAAAATAGACTTCCTTTTACTGACCTTTTTTAGCAAATGATTTTGGTGAAGCAGAAGCATGCATGCATCGCTTATAACTTCTTTAAATAGTTATGAAATAAACAGGGATAAAACTGACTCTGGTGGGATTCGAACCCACAGCCTTTGAATACCTTCTTGACATTCACCTAGAAGTCCAATGCGCTATCCATTGCGCCACAGAGCCAATCTGCTTGAATGAGGTGCACAGATATTCAGAAATGAAATAATGAGCTTTGAGCTGTTGATCAACTTTATAAAGTTCATTGGATACTATAACCATGGCTATATTTTGAATATTGAATTGGGTAAAAGTTATTCACCGTGTCAAACTACATGATACAGTTGGTAAGTCTGCATACAACTTAAGTTTAGTGTATCGTCATCTGATATATGAGACAGATGGGTTTTTCACTTCTCCATGAAAGACGTTTTTTTTTAATTTTGGTAATGGAATATCTTATTCATCATGCAGTGGAACACAAAAAGAATGTACAATCAGAATACTTTTTCTTTAAAGTAGCCGACCGCCTGAACAGGGACTTGAACCCTGGACCCTCAGATTAAAAGTCTGATGCTCTACCGACTGAGCTATCCAGGCTCTGCAACACTGCAACTAAAAATCAGCTAAAAATGATGTGGACGCACACCAACCTACACTTTAATTCTTAATATGGTTACATATATTAGCAATCAAATATGTAGAGTTTAATAATTAATTGATATTTCAAGCATTTGAAATTTCAGCAGCACACGTAATCTATTTTAAATCCTGAAATTCGTTCTATCTCATTTTCGGCTGACTTAGAAATCATGTCTCTAAATTGACATTGTGAAATTAGTAAAAGGCCAAATACTATTACTAGGTACTAAATTACATGTCCGGCAGTATAACTGGAAATTTACTCTTCGGCATAGATTATGCAACATTTTCAAAGCAAACAGTGTCTGTTTAAATAGACTTTCTTTCACTGCCGTTTTGGTAAATGTCTCTGGTTATGCAGAAGCAGGCATTGTTTGTTACTGTTTCAATTAGTTATAAGATAAAGGAGGGATAAAACTGACCCAGCTGGTATTCCAACCCAAAGACTTTGAATGCTTTCTCTACATTCGCCTAGAACCCCAAGCCGCTATCCATTGCACCAGAGATCCAACCTGATTCAACAAGGTGAACAGAAATTCTCAAATAAAAAGATGAGCTATCAGCGGTTGACCAACTTTATAAAGTGATTTGGAAACTATAAGCAGGGTTCCATTTTGAACATTGAATTGGGGAAAAGATAATCAACATCTCAAACGACATGATACCGTTGTGGTAAGTCTTCTTAACTCTTGTCAAATGGTACACGACCGATGGGTATTTAATGGCTCCATTAAGAGTAACTTGCAATTACTCTAATGGGACTACTCGTTCATTGGATCCTGAAAAGAGCATGTCATTAGAGTACATTTTCTTTAAACAAACCGCCTGAACAGGGACTTGAACCCTGGACCCTCAGATTAAAAGTCTGATGCTCTACCGACTGAGCTATCCAGGCTCTGATACAGCAAACCTCAAAATCACCTAATCAAAATTTGGCAGTGTCCCAACTAACGCTATGTTTCTTAAGATGGTTACCTGAAGAAGGTACCAAATACACTAGAATATAATAATGAATTGATATTTCAAGCATTTGAAATTTCTTCAGTAAATGTAACCTTATTTTTAGTCCTGAAGTTGCTACTATCTCATTTTTTTGCTGACGTCAAATTCATATGTGTTTATTGACATGGTAAAATTAAGGAAGGGCCCAAAATCTTACTTCCGAGTAAATTATATTTTCATCAGTACAGCTGACAATTTCCTCTTCTGCATAGATTACCCAAATTGAACGGTGTCTCTTTAAAATAGACTTCCTTTTACTGACCTTTTTTAGCAAATGATTTTGGTGAAGCAGAAGCATGCATGCATCGCTTATAACTTCTTTAAATAGTTATGAAATAAACAGGGATAAAACTGACTCTGGTGGGATTCGAACCCACAGCCTTTGAATACCTTCTTGACATTCACCTAGAAGTCCAATGCGCTATCCATTGCGCCACAGAGCCAATCTGCTTGAATGAGGTGCACAGATATTCAGAAATGAAATAATGAGCTTTGAGCTGTTGATCAACTTTATAAAGTTCATTGGATACTATAACCATGGCTATATTTTGAATATTGAATTGGGTAAAAGTTATTCACCGTGTCAAACTACATGATACAGTTGGTAAGTCTGCATACAACTTAAGTTTAGTGTATCGTCATCTGATATATGAGACAGATGGGTTTTTCACTTCTCCATGAAAGACGTTTTTTTTTAATTTTGGTAATGGAATATCTTATTCATCATGCAGTGGAACACAAAAAGAATGTACAATCAGAATACTTTTTCTTTAAAGTAGCCGACCGCCTGAACAGGGACTTGAACCCTGGACCCTCAGATTAAAAGTCTGATGCTCTACCGACTGAGCTATCCAGGCTCTGCAACACTGCAACTAAAAATCAGCTAAAAATGATGTGGACGCACACCAACCTACACTTTAATTCTTAATATGGTTACATATATTAGCAATCAAATATGTAGAGTTTAATAATTAATTGATATTTCAAGCATTTGAAATTTCAGCAGCACACGTAATCTATTTTAAATCCTGAAATTCGTTCTATCTCATTTTCGGCTGACTTAGAAATCATGTCTCTAAATTGACATTGTGAAATTAGTAAAAGGCCAAATACTATTACTAGGTACTAAATTACATGTCCGGCAGTATAACTGGAAATTTACTCTTCGGCATAGATTATGCAACATTTTCAAAGCAAACAGTGTCTGTTTAAATAGACTTTCTTTCACTGCCGTTTTGGTAAATGTCTCTGGTTATGCAGAAGCAGGCATTGTTTGTTACTGTTTCAATTAGTTATAAGATAAAGGAGGGATAAAACTGACCCAGCTAGTATTCCAACCCAAAGACTTTGAATGCTTTCTCTACATTCGCCTAGAACCCCAAGCCGCTATCCATTGCACCAGAGATCCAACCTGATTCAACAAGGTGAACAGAAATTCTCAAATAAAAAGATGAGCTATCAGCGGTTGACCAACTTTATAAAGTGATTTGGAAACTATAAGCAGGGTTCCATTTTGAACATTGAATTGGGGAAAAGATAATCAACATCTCAAACGACATGATACCGTTGCGGTAAGTCTTCTTAACTCTTGTCAAATGGTACACGACCGATGGGTATTTAATGGCTCCATTAAGAGTAACTTGCAATTACTCTAATGGGACTACTCGTTCATTGGATCCTGAAAAGAGCATGTCATTAGAGTACATTTTCTTTAAACAAACCGCCTGAACAGGGACTTGAACCCTGGACCCTCAGATTAAAAGTCTGATGCTCTACCGACTGAGCTATCCAGGCTCTGATACAGCAAACCTCAAAATCACCTAATCAAAATTTGGCAGTGTCCCAACTAACGCTATGTTTCTTAAGATGGTTACCTGAAGAAGGTACCAAATACACTAGAATATAATAATGAATTGATATTTCAAGCATTTGAAATTTCTTCAGTAAATGTAACCTTATTTTTAATCCTGAAGTTGCTACTATCTCATTTTTTTGCTGACGTCAAATTCATATGTGTTTATTGACATGGTAAAATTAAGGAAGGGCCCAAAATCTTACTTCCGAGTAAATTATATTTTCATCAGTACAGCTGACAATTTCCTCTTCTGCATAGATTACCCAAATTGAACGGTGTCTCTTTAAAATAGACTTCCTTTTACTGACCTTTTTTAGCAAATGATTTTGGTGAAGCAGAAGCATGCATGCATCGCTTATAACTTCTTTAAATAGTTATGAAATAAACAGGGATAAAACTGACTCTGGTGGGATTCGAACCCACAGCCTTTGAATACCTTCTTGACATTCACCTAGAAGTCCAATGCGCTATCCATTGCGCCACAGAGCCAATCTGCTTGAATGAGGTGCACAGATATTCAGAAATGAAATAATGAGCTTTGAGCTGTTGATCAACTTTATAAAGTTCATTGGATACTATAACCATGGCTATATTTTGAATATTGAATTGGGTAAAAGTTATTCACCGTGTCAAACTACATGATACAGTTGGTAAGTCTGCATACAACTTAAGTTTAGTGTATCGTCATCTGATATATGAGACAGATGGGTTTTTCACTTCTCCATGAAAGACGTTTTTTTTTAATTTTGGTAATGGAATATCTTATTCATCATGCAGTGGAACACAAAAAGAATGTACAATCAGAATACTTTTTCTTTAAAGTAGCCGACCGCCTGAACAGGGACTTGAACCCTGGACCCTCAGATTAAAAATCTGATGCTCTACCGACTGAGCTATCCAGGCTCTGCAACACTGCAACTAAAAATCAGCTAAAAATGATGTGGACGCACACCAACCTACACTTTAATTCTTAATATGGTTACATATATTAGCAATCAAATATGTAGAGTTTAATAATTAATTGATATTTCAAGCATTTGAAATTTCAGCAGCACACGTAATCTATTTTAAATCCTGAAATTCGTTCTATCTCATTTTCGGCTGACTTAGAAATCATGTCTCTAAATTGACATTGTGAAATTAGTAAAAGGCCAAATACTATTACTAGGTACTAAATTACATGTCCGGCAGTATAACTGGAAATTTACTCTTCGGCATAGATTATGCAACATTTTCAAAGCAAACAGTGTCTGTTTAAATAGACTTTCTTTCACTGCCGTTTTGGTAAATGTCTCTGGTTATGCAGAAGCAGGCATTGTTTGTTACTGTTTCAATTAGTTATAAGATAAAGGAGGGATAAAACTGACCCAGCTAGTATTCCAACCCAAAGACTTTGAATGCTTTCTCTACATTCGCCTAGAACCCCAAGCCGCTATCCATTGCACCAGAGATCCAACCTGATTCAACAAGGTGAACAGAAATTCTCAAATAAAAAGATGAGCTATCAGCGGTTGACCAACTTTATAAAGTGATTTGGAAACTATAAGCAGGGTTCCATTTTGAACATTGAATTGGGGAAAAGATAATCAACATCTCAAACGACATGATACCGTTGCGGTAAGTCTTCTTAACTCTTGTCAAATGGTACACGACCGATGGGTATTTAATGGCTCCATTAAGAGTAACTTGCAATTACTCTAATGGGACTACTCGTTCATTGGATCCTGAAAAGAGCATGTCATTAGAGTACATTTTCTTTAAACAAACCGCCTGAACAGGGACTTGAACCCTGGACCCTCAGATTAAAAGTCTGATGCTCTACCGACTGAGCTATCCAGGCTCTGATACAGCAAACCTCAAAATCACCTAATCAAAATTTGGCAGTGTCCCAACTAACGCTATGTTTCTTAAGATGGTTACCTGAAGAAGGTACCAAATACACTAGAATATAATAATGAATTGATATTTCAAGCATTTGAAATTTCTTCAGTAAATGTAACCTTATTTTTAATCCTGAAGTTGCTACTATCTCATTTTTTTGCTGACGTCAAATTCATATGTGTTTATTGACATGGTAAAATTAAGGAAGGGCCCAAAATCTTACTTCCGAGTAAATTATATTTTCATCAGTACAGCTGACAATTTCCTCTTCTGCATAGATTACCCAAATTGAACGGTGTCTCTTTAAAATAGACTTCCTTTTACTGACCTTTTTTAGCAAATGATTTTGGTGAAGCAGAAGCATGCATGCATCGCTTATAACTTCTTTAAATAGTTATGAAATAAACAGGGATAAAACTGACTCTGGTGGGATTCGAACCCACAGCCTTTGAATACCTTCTTGACATTCACCTAGAAGTCCAATGCGCTATCCATTGCGCCACAGAGCCAATCTGCTTGAATGAGGTGCACAGATATTCAGAAATGAAATAATGAGCTTTGAGCTGTTGATCAACTTTATAAAGTTCATTGGATACTATAACCATGGCTATATTTTGAATATTGAATTGGGTAAAAGTTATTCACCGTGTCAAACTACATGATACAGTTGGTAAGTCTGCATACAACTTAAGTTTAGTGTATCGTCATCTGATATATGAGACAGATGGGTTTTTCACTTCTCCATGAAAGACGTTTTTTTTTAATTTTGGTAATGGAATATCTTATTCATCATGCAGTGGAACACAAAAAGAATGTACAATCAGAATACTTTTTCTTTAAAGTAGCCGACCGCCTGAACAGGGACTTGAACCCTGGACCCTCAGATTAAAAATCTGATGCTCTACCGACTGAGCTATCCAGGCTCTGCAACACTGCAACTAAAAATCAGCTAAAAATGATGTGGACGCACACCAACCTACACTTTAATTCTTAATATGGTTACATATATTAGCAATCAAATATGTAGAGTTTAATAATTAATTGATATTTCAAGCATTTGAAATTTCAGCAGCACACGTAATCTATTTTAAATCCTGAAATTCGTTCTATCTCATTTTCGGCTGACTTAGAAATCATGTCTCTAAATTGACATTGTGAAATTAGTAAAAGGCCAAATACTATTACTAGGTACTAAATTACATGTCCGGCAGTATAACTGGAAATTTACTCTTCGGCATAGATTATGCAACATTTTCAAAGCAAACAGTGTCTGTTTAAATAGACTTTCTTTCACTGCCGTTTTGGTAAATGTCTCTGGTTATGCAGAAGCAGGCATTGTTTGTTACTGTTTCAATTAGTTATAAGATAAAGGAGGGATAAAACTGACCCAGCTGGTATTCCAACCCAAAGACTTTGAATGCTTTCTCTACATTCGCCTAGAACCCCAAGCCGCTATCCATTGCACCAGAGATCCAACCTGATTCAACAAGGTGAACAGAAATTCTCAAATAAAAAGATGAGCTATCAGCGGTTGACCAACTTTATAAAGTGATTTGGAAACTATAAGCAGGGTTCCATTTTGAACATTGAATTGGGGAAAAGATAATCAACATCTCAAACGACATGATACCGTTGTGGTAAGTCTTCTTAACTCTTGTCAAATGGTACACGACCGATGGGTATTTAATGGCTCCATTAAGAGTAACTTGCAATTACTCTAATGGGACTACTCGTTCATTGGATCCTGAAAAGAGCATGTCATTAGAGTACATTTTCTTTAAACAAACCGCCTGAACAGGGACTTGAACCCTGGACCCTCAGATTAAAAGTCTGATGCTCTACCGACTGAGCTATCCAGGCTCTGATACAGCAAACCTCAAAATCACCTAATCAAAATTTGGCAGTGTCCCAACTAACGCTATGTTTCTTAAGATGGTTACCTGAAGAAGGTACCAAATACACTAGAATATAATAATGAATTGATATTTCAAGCATTTGAAATTTCTTCAGTAAATGTAACCTTATTTTTAGTCCTGAAGTTGCTACTATCTCATTTTTTTGCTGACGTCAAATTCATATGTGTTTATTGACATGGTAAAATTAAGGAAGGGCCCAAAATCTTACTTCCGAGTAAATTATATTTTCATCAGTACAGCTGACAATTTCCTCTTCTGCATAGATTACCCAAATTGAACGGTGTCTCTTTAAAATAGACTTCCTTTTACTGACCTTTTTTAGCAAATGATTTTGGTGAAGCAGAAGCATGCATGCATCGCTTATAACTTCTTTAAATAGTTATGAAATAAACAGGGATAAAACTGACTCTGGTGGGATTCGAACCCACAGCCTTTGAATACCTTCTTGACATTCACCTAGAAGTCCAATGCGCTATCCATTGCGCCACAGAGCCAATCTGCTTGAATGAGGTGCACAGATATTCAGAAATGAAATAATGAGCTTTGAGCTGTTGATCAACTTTATAAAGTTCATTGGATACTATAACCATGGCTATATTTTGAATATTGAATTGGGTAAAAGTTATTCACCGTGTCAAACTACATGATACAGTTGGTAAGTCTGCATACAACTTAAGTTTAGTGTATCGTCATCTGATATATGAGACAGATGGGTTTTTCACTTCTCCATGAAAGACGTTTTTTTTTAATTTTGGTAATGGAATATCTTATTCATCATGCAGTGGAACACAAAAAGAATGTACAATCAGAATACTTTTTCTTTAAAGTAGCCGACCGCCTGAACAGGGACTTGAACCCTGGACCCTCAGATTAAAAGTCTGATGCTCTACCGACTGAGCTATCCAGGCTCTGCAACACTGCAACTAAAAATCAGCTAAAAATGATGTGGACGCACACCAACCTACACTTTAATTCTTAATATGGTTACATATATTAGCAATCAAATATGTAGAGTTTAATAATTAATTGATATTTCAAGCATTTGAAATTTCAGCAGCACACGTAATCTATTTTAAATCCTGAAATTCGTTCTATCTCATTTTCGGCTGACTTAGAAATCATGTCTCTAAATTGACATTGTGAAATTAGTAAAAGGCCAAATACTATTACTAGGTACTAAATTACATGTCCGGCAGTATAACTGGAAATTTACTCTTCGGCATAGATTATGCAACATTTTCAAAGCAAACAGTGTCTGTTTAAATAGACTTTCTTTCACTGCCGTTTTGGTAAATGTCTCTGGTTATGCAGAAGCAGGCATTGTTTGTTACTGTTTCAATTAGTTATAAGATAAAGGAGGGATAAAACTGACCCAGCTGGTATTCCAACCCAAAGACTTTGAATGCTTTCTCTACATTCGCCTAGAACCCCAAGCCGCTATCCATTGCACCAGAGATCCAACCTGATTCAACAAGGTGAACAGAAATTCTCAAATAAAAAGATGAGCTATCAGCGGTTGACCAACTTTATAAAGTGATTTGGAAACTATAAGCAGGGTTCCATTTTGAACATTGAATTGGGGAAAAGATAATCAACATCTCAAACGACATGATACCGTTGTGGTAAGTCTTCTTAACTCTTGTCAAATGGTACACGACCGATGGGTATTTAATGGCTCCATTAAGAGTAACTTGCAATTACTCTAATGGGACTACTCGTTCATTGGATCCTGAAAAGAGCATGTCATTAGAGTACATTTTCTTTAAACAAACCGCCTGAACAGGGACTTGAACCCTGGACCCTCAGATTAAAAGTCTGATGCTCTACCGACTGAGCTATCCAGGCTCTGATACAGCAAACCTCAAAATCACCTAATCAAAATTTGGCAGTGTCCCAACTAACGCTATGTTTCTTAAGATGGTTACCTGAAGAAGGTACCAAATACACTAGAATATAATAATGAATTGATATTTCAAGCATTTGAAATTTCTTCAGTAAATGTAACCTTATTTTTAGTCCTGAAGTTGCTACTATCTCATTTTTTTGCTGACGTCAAATTCATATGTGTTTATTGACATGGTAAAATTAAGGAAGGGCCCAAAATCTTACTTCCGAGTAAATTATATTTTCATCAGTACAGCTGACAATTTCCTCTTCTGCATAGATTACCCAAATTGAACGGTGTCTCTTTAAAATAGACTTCCTTTTACTGACCTTTTTTAGCAAATGATTTTGGTGAAGCAGAAGCATGCATGCATCGCTTATAACTTCTTTAAATAGTTATGAAATAAACAGGGATAAAACTGACTCTGGTGGGATTCGAACCCACAGCCTTTGAATACCTTCTTGACATTCACCTAGAAGTCCAATGCGCTATCCATTGCGCCACAGAGCCAATCTGCTTGAATGAGGTGCACAGATATTCAGAAATGAAATAATGAGCTTTGAGCTGTTGATCAACTTTATAAAGTTCATTGGATACTATAACCATGGCTATATTTTGAATATTGAATTGGGTAAAAGTTATTCACCGTGTCAAACTACATGATACAGTTGGTAAGTCTGCATACAACTTAAGTTTAGTGTATCGTCATCTGATATATGAGACAGATGGGTTTTTCACTTCTCCATGAAAGACGTTTTTTTTTAATTTTGGTAATGGAATATCTTATTCATCATGCAGTGGAACACAAAAAGAATGTACAATCAGAATACTTTTTCTTTAAAGTAGCCGACCGCCTGAACAGGGACTTGAACCCTGGACCCTCAGATTAAAAGTCTGATGCTCTACCGACTGAGCTATCCAGGCTCTGCAACACTGCAACTAAAAATCAGCTAAAAATGATGTGGACGCACACCAACCTACACTTTAATTCTTAATATGGTTACATATATTAGCAATCAAATATGTAGAGTTTAATAATTAATTGATATTTCAAGCATTTGAAATTTCAGCAGCACACGTAATCTATTTTAAATCCTGAAATTCGTTCTATCTCATTTTCGGCTGACTTAGAAATCATGTCTCTAAATTGACATTGTGAAATTAGTAAAAGGCCAAATACTATTACTAGGTACTAAATTACATGTCCGGCAGTATAACTGGAAATTTACTCTTCGGCATAGATTATGCAACATTTTCAAAGCAAACAGTGTCTGTTTAAATAGACTTTCTTTCACTGCCGTTTTGGTAAATGTCTCTGGTTATGCAGAAGCAGGCATTGTTTGTTACTGTTTCAATTAGTTATAAGATAAAGGAGGGATAAAACTGACCCAGCTAGTATTCCAACCCAAAGACTTTGAATGCTTTCTCTACATTCGCCTAGAACCCCAAGCCGCTATCCATTGCACCAGAGATCCAACCTGATTTAACAAGGTGAACAGAAATTCTCAAATAAAAAGATGAGCTATCAGCGGTTGACCAACTTTATAAAGTGATTTGGAAACTATAAGCAGGGTTCCATTTTGAACATTGAATTGGGGAAAAGATAATCAACATCTCAAACGACATGATACCGTTGCGGTAAGTCTTCTTAACTCTTGTCAAATGGTACACGACCGATGGGTATTTAATGGCTCCATTAAGAGTAACTTGCAATTACTCTAATGGGACTACTCGTTCATTGGATCCTGAAAAGAGCATGTCATTAGAGTACATTTTCTTTAAACAAACCGCCAGAACAGGGACTTGAACCCTGGACCCTCAGATTAAAAGTCTGATGCTCTACCGACTGAGCTATCCAGGCTCTGATACAGCAAACCTCAAAATCACCTAATCAAAATTTGGCAGTGTCCCAACTAACGCTATGTTTCTTAAGATGGTTACCTGAAGAAGGTACCAAATACACTAGAATATAATAATGAATTGATATTTCAAGCATTTGAAATTTCTTCAGTAAATGTAACCTTATTTTTAATCCTGAAGTTGCTACTATCTCATTTTTTTGCTGACGTCAAATTCATATGTGTTTATTGACATGGTAAAATTAAGGAAGGGCCCAAAATCTTACTTCCGAGTAAATTATATTTTCATCAGTACAGCTGACAATTTCCTCTTCTGCATAGATTACCCAAATTGAACGGTGTCTCTTTAAAATAGACTTCCTTTTACTGACCTTTTTTAGCAAATGATTTTGGTGAAGCAGAAGCATGCATGCATCGCTTATAACTTCTTTAAATAGTTATGAAATAAACAGGGATAAAACTGACTCTGGTGGGATTCGAACCCACAGCCTTTGAATACCTTCTTGACATTCACCTAGAAGTCCAATGCGCTATCCATTGCGCCACAGAGCCAATCTGCTTGAATGAGGTGCACAGATATTCAGAAATGAAATAATGAGCTTTGAGCTGTTGATCAACTTTATAAAGTTCATTGGATACTATAACCATGGCTATATTTTGAATATTGAATTGGGTAAAAGTTATTCACCGTGTCAAACTACATGATACAGTTGGTAAGTCTGCATACAACTTAAGTTTAGTGTATCGTCATCTGATATATGAGACAGATGGGTTTTTCACTTCTCCATGAAAGACGTTTTTTTTTAATTTTGGTAATGGAATATCTTATTCATCATGCAGTGGAACACAAAAAGAATGTACAATCAGAATACTTTTTCTTTAAAGTAGCCGACCGCCTGAACAGGGACTTGAACCCTGGACCCTCAGATTAAAAGTCTGATGCTCTACCGACTGAGCTATCCAGGCTCTGCAACACTGCAACTAAAAATCAGCTAAAAATGATGTGGACGCACACCAACCTACACTTTAATTCTTAATATGGTTACATATATTAGCAATCAAATATGTAGAGTTTAATAATTAATTGATATTTCAAGCATTTGAAATTTCAGCAGCACACGTAATCTATTTTAAATCCTGAAATTCGTTCTATCTCATTTTCGGCTGACTTAGAAATCATGTCTCTAAATTGACATTGTGAAATTAGTAAAAGGCCAAATACTATTACTAGGTACTAAATTACATGTCCGGCAGTATAACTGGAAATTTACTCTTCGGCATAGATTATGCAACATTTTCAAAGCAAACAGTGTCTGTTTAAATAGACTTTCTTTCACTGCCGTTTTGGTAAATGTCTCTGGTTATGCAGAAGCAGGCATTGTTTGTTACTGTTTCAATTAGTTATAAGATAAAGGAGGGATAAAACTGACCCAGCTAGTATTCCAACCCAAAGACTTTGAATGCTTTCTCTACATTCGCCTAGAACCCCAAGCCGCTATCCATTGCACCAGAGATCCAACCTGATTCAACAAGGTGAACAGAAATTCTCAAATAAAAAGATGAGCTATCAGCGGTTGACCAACTTTATAAAGTGATTTGGAAACTATAAGCAGGGTTCCATTTTGAACATTGAATTGGGGAAAAGATAATCAACATCTCAAACGACATGATACCGTTGTGGTAAGTCTTCTTAACTCTTGTCAAATGGTACACGACCGATGGGTATTTAATGGCTCCATTAAGAGTAACTTGCAATTACTCTAATGGGACTACTCGTTCATTGGATCCTGAAAAGAGCATGTCATTAGAGTACATTTTCTTTAAACAAACCGCCTGAACAGGGACTTGAACCCTGGACCCTCAGATTAAAAGTCTGATGCTCTACCGACTGAGCTATCCAGGCTCTGATACAGCAAACCTCAAAATCACCTAATCAAAATTTGGCAGTGTCCCAACTAACGCTATGTTTCTTAAGATGGTTACCTGAAGAAGGTACCAAATACACTAGAATATAATAATGAATTGATATTTCAAGCATTTGAAATTTCTTCAGTAAATGTAACCTTATTTTTAGTCCTGAAGTTGCTACTATCTCATTTTTTTGCTGACGTCAAATTCATATGTGTTTATTGACATGGTAAAATTAAGGAAGGGCCCAAAATCTTACTTCCGAGTAAATTATATTTTCATCAGTACAGCTGACAATTTCCTCTTCTGCATAGATTACCCAAATTGAACGGTGTCTCTTTAAAATAGACTTCCTTTTACTGACCTTTTTTAGCAAATGATTTTGGTGAAGCAGAAGCATGCATGCATCGCTTATAACTTCTTTAAATAGTTATGAAATAAACAGGGATAAAACTGACTCTGGTGGGATTCGAACCCACAGCCTTTGAATACCTTCTTGACATTCACCTAGAAGTCCAATGCGCTATCCATTGCGCCACAGAGCCAATCTGCTTGAATGAGGTGCACAGATATTCAGAAATGAAATAATGAGCTTTGAGCTGTTGATCAACTTTATAAAGTTCATTGGATACTATAACCATGGCTATATTTTGAATATTGAATTGGGTAAAAGTTATTCACCGTGTCAAACTACATGATACAGTTGGTAAGTCTGCATACAACTTAAGTTTAGTGTATCGTCATCTGATATATGAGACAGATGGGTTTTTCACTTCTCCATGAAAGACGTTTTTTTTTAATTTTGGTAATGGAATATCTTATTCATCATGCAGTGGAACACAAAAAGAATGTACAATCAGAATACTTTTTCTTTAAAGTAGCCGACCGCCTGAACAGGGACTTGAACCCTGGACCCTCAGATTAAAAGTCTGATGCTCTACCGACTGAGCTATCCAGGCTCTGCAACACTGCAACTAAAAATCAGCTAAAAATGATGTGGACGCACACCAACCTACACTTTAATTCTTAATATGGTTACATATATTAGCAATCAAATATGTAGAGTTTAATAATTAATTGATATTTCAAGCATTTGAAATTTCAGCAGCACACGTAATCTATTTTAAATCCTGAAATTCGTTCTATCTCATTTTCGGCTGACTTAGAAATCATGTCTCTAAATTGACATTGTGAAATTAGTAAAAGGCCAAATACTATTACTAGGTACTAAATTACATGTCCGGCAGTATAACTGGAAATTTACTCTTCGGCATAGATTATGCAACATTTTCAAAGCAAACAGTGTCTGTTTAAATAGACTTTCTTTCACTGCCGTTTTGGTAAATGTCTCTGGTTATGCAGAAGCAGGCATTGTTTGTTACTGTTTCAATTAGTTATAAGATAAAGGAGGGATAAAACTGACCCAGCTAGTATTCCAACCCAAAGACTTTGAATGCTTTCTCTACATTCGCCTAGAACCCCAAGCCGCTATCCATTGCACCAGAGATCCAACCTGATTCAACAAGGTGAACAGAAATTCTCAAATAAAAAGATGAGCTATCAGCGGTTGACCAACTTTATAAAGTGATTTGGAAACTATAAGCAGGGTTCCATTTTGAACATTGAATTGGGGAAAAGATAATCAACATCTCAAACGACATGATACCGTTGCGGTAAGTCTTCTTAACTCTTGTCAAATGGTACACGACCGATGGGTATTTAATGGCTCCATTAAGAGTAACTTGCAATTACTCTAATGGGACTACTCGTTCATTGGATCCTGAAAAGAGCATGTCATTAGAGTACATTTTCTTTAAACAAACCGCCTGAACAGGGACTTGAACCCTGGACCCTCAGATTAAAAGTCTGATGCTCTACCGACTGAGCTATCCAGGCTCTGATACAGCAAACCTCAAAATCACCTAATCAAAATTTGGCAGTGTCCCAACTAACGCTATGTTTCTTAAGATGGTTACCTGAAGAAGGTACCAAATACACTAGAATATAATAATGAATTGATATTTCAAGCATTTGAAATTTCTTCAGTAAATGTAACCTTATTTTTAATCCTGAAGTTGCTACTATCTCATTTTTTTGCTGACGTCAAATTCATATGTGTTTATTGACATGGTAAAATTAAGGAAGGGCCCAAAATCTTACTTCCGAGTAAATTATATTTTCATCAGTACAGCTGACAATTTCCTCTTCTGCATAGATTACCCAAATTGAACGGTGTCTCTTTAAAATAGACTTCCTTTTACTGACCTTTTTTAGCAAATGATTTTGGTGAAGCAGAAGCATGCATGCATCGCTTATAACTTCTTTAAATAGTTATGAAATAAACAGGGATAAAACTGACTCTGGTGGGATTCGAACCCACAGCCTTTAAATACCTTCTTGACATTCACCTAGAAGTCCAATGCGCTATCCATTGCGCCACAGAGCCAATCTGCTTGAATGAGGTGCACAGATATTCAGAAATGAAATAATGAGCTTTGAGCTGTTGATCAACTTTATAAAGTTCATTGGATACTATAACCATGGCTATATTTTGAATATTGAATTGGGTAAAAGTTATTCACCGTGTCAAACTACATGATACAGTTGGTAAGTCTGCATACAACTCAAGTTTAGTGTATCGTCATCTGATATATGAGACAGATGGGTTTTTCACTTCTCCATGAAAGACGTTTTTTTTTAATTTTGGTAATGGAATATCTTATTCATCATGCAGTGGAACACAAAAAGAATGTACAATCAGAATACTTTTTCTTTAAAGTAGCCGACCGCCTGAACAGGGACTTGAACCCTGGACCCTCAGATTAAAAGTCTGATGCTCTACCGACTGAGCTATCCAGGCTCTGCAACACTGCAACTAAAAATCAGCTAAAAATGATGTGGACGCACACCAACCTACACTTTAATTCTTAATATGGTTACATATATTAGCAATCAAATATGTAGAGTTTAATAATTAATTGATATTTCAAGCATTTGAAATTTCAGCAGCACACGTAATCTATTTTAAATCCTGAAATTCGTTCTATCTCATTTTCGGCTGACTTAGAAATCATGTCTCTAAATTGACATTGTGAAATTAGTAAAAGGCCAAATACTATTACTAGGTACTAAATTACATGTCCGGCAGTATAACTGGAAATTTACTCTTCGGCATAGATTATGCAACATTTTCAAAGCAAACAGTGTCTGTTTAAATAGACTTTCTTTCACTGCCGTTTTGGTAAATGTCTCTGGTTATGCAGAAGCAGGCATTGTTTGTTACTGTTTCAATTAGTTATAAGATAAAGGAGGGATAAAACTGACCCAGCTAGTATTCCAACCCAAAGACTTTGAATGCTTTCTCTACATTCGCCTAGAACCCCAAGCCGCTATCCATTGCACCAGAGATCCAACCTGATTCAACAAGGTGAACAGAAATTCTCAAATAAAAAGATGAGCTATCAGCGGTTGACCAACTTTATAAAGTGATTTGGAAACTATAAGCAGGGTTCCATTTTGAACATTGAATTGGGGAAAAGATAATCAACATCTCAAACGACATGATACCGTTGCGGTAAGTCTTCTTAACTCTTGTCAAATGGTACACGACCGATGGGTATTTAATGGCTCCATTAAGAGTAACTTGCAATTACTCTAATGGGACTACTCGTTCATTGGATCCTGAAAAGAGCATGTCATTAGAGTACATTTTCTTTAAACAAACCGCCTGAACAGGGACTTGAACCCTGGACCCTCAGATTAAAAGTCTGATGCTCTACCGACTGAGCTATCCAGGCTCTGATACAGCAAACCTCAAAATCACCTAATCAAAATTTGGCAGTGTCCCAACTAACGCTATGTTTCTTAAGATGGTTACCTGAAGAAGGTACCAAATACACTAGAATATAATAATGAATTGATATTTCAAGCATTTGAAATTTCTTCAGTAAATGTAACCTTATTTTTAATCCTGAAGTTGCTACTATCTCATTTTTTTGCTGACGTCAAATTCATATGTGTTTATTGACATGGTAAAATTAAGGAAGGGCCCAAAATCTTACTTCCGAGTAAATTATATTTTCATCAGTACAGCTGACAATTTCCTCTTCTGCATAGATTACCCAAATTGAACGGTGTCTCTTTAAAATAGACTTCCTTTTACTGACCTTTTTTAGCAAATGATTTTGGTGAAGCAGAAGCATGCATGCATCGCTTATAACTTCTTTAAATAGTTATGAAATAAACAGGGATAAAACTGACTCTGGTGGGATTCGAACCCACAGCCTTTGAATACCTTCTTGACATTCACCTAGAAGTCCAATGCGCTATCCATTGCGCCACAGAGCCAATCTGCTTGAATGAGGTGCACAGATATTCAGAAATGAAATAATGAGCTTTGAGCTGTTGATCAACTTTATAAAGTTCATTGGATACTATAACCATGGCTATATTTTGAATATTGAATTGGGTAAAAGTTATTCACCGTGTCAAACTACATGATACAGTTGGTAAGTCTGCATACAACTTAAGTTTAGTGTATCGTCATCTGATATATGAGACAGATGGGTTTTTCACTTCTCCATGAAAGACGTTTTTTTTTAATTTTGGTAATGGAATATCTTATTCATCATGCAGTGGAACACAAAAAGAATGTACAATCAAAATACTTTTTCTTTAAAGTAGCCGACCGCCTGAACAGGGACTTGAACCCTGGACCCTCAGATTAAAAGTCTGATGCTCTACCGACTGAGCTATCCAGGCTCTGCAACACTGCAACTAAAAATCAGCTAAAAATGATGTGGACGCACACCAACCTACACTTTAATTCTTAATATGGTTACATATATTAGCAATCAAATATGTAGAGTTTAATAATTAATTGATATTTCAAGCATTTGAAATTTCAGCAGCACACGTAATCTATTTTAAATCCTGAAATTCGTTCTATCTCATTTTCGGCTGACTTAGAAATCATGTCTCTAAATTGACATTGTGAAATTAGTAAAAGGCCAAATACTATTACTAGGTACTAAATTACATGTCCGGCAGTATAACTGGAAATTTACTCTTCGGCATAGATTATGCAACATTTTCAAAGCAAACAGTGTCTGTTTAAATAGACTTTCTTTCACTGCCGTTTTGGTAAATGTCTCTGGTTATGCAGAAGCAGGCATTGTTTGTTACTGTTTCAATTAGTTATAAGATAAAGGAGGGATAAAACTGACCCAGCTGGTATTCCAACCCAAAGACTTTGAATGCTTTCTCTACATTCGCCTAGAACCCCAAGCCGCTATCCATTGCACCAGAGATCCAACCTGATTCAACAAGGTGAACAGAAATTCTCAAATAAAAAGATGAGCTATCAGCGGTTGACCAACTTTATAAAGTGATTTGGAAACTATAAGCAGGGTTCCATTTTGAACATTGAATTGGGGAAAAGATAATCAACATCTCAAACGACATGATACCGTTGTGGTAAGTCTTCTTAACTCTTGTCAAATGGTACACGACCGATGGGTATTTAATGGCTCCATTAAGAGTAACTTGCAATTACTCTAATGGGACTACTCGTTCATTGGATCCTGAAAAGAGCATGTCATTAGAGTACATTTTCTTTAAACAAACCGCCTGAACAGGGACTTGAACCCTGGACCCTCAGATTAAAAGTCTGATGCTCTACCGACTGAGCTATCCAGGCTCTGATACAGCAAACCTCAAAATCACCTAATCAAAATTTGGCAGTGTCCCAACTAACGCTATGTTTCTTAAGATGGTTACCTGAAGAAGGTACCAAATACACTAGAATATAATAATGAATTGATATTTCAAGCATTTGAAATTTCTTCAGTAAATGTAACCTTATTTTTAGTCCTGAAGTTCCTACTATCTCATTTTTTTGCTGACGTCAAATTCATATGTGTTTATTGACATGGTAAAATTAAGGAAGGGCCCAAAATCTTACTTCCGAGTAAATTATATTTTCATCAGTACAGCTGACAATTTCCTCTTCTGCATAGATTACCCAAATTGAACGGTGTCTCTTTAAAATAGACTTCCTTTTACTGACCTTTTTTAGCAAATGATTTTGGTGAAGCAGAAGCATGCATGCATCGCTTATAACTTCTTTAAATAGTTATGAAATAAACAGGGATAAAACTGACTCTGGTGGGATTCGAACCCACAGCCTTTGAATACCTTCTTGACATTCACCTAGAAGTCCAATGCGCTATCCATTGCGCCACAGAGCCAATCTGCTTGAATGAGGTGCACAGATATTCAGAAATGAAATAATGAGCTTTGAGCTGTTGATCAACTTTATAAAGTTCATTGGATACTATAACCATGGCTATATTTTGAATATTGAATTGGGTAAAAGTTATTCACCGTGTCAAACTACATGATACAGTTGGTAAGTCTGCATACAACTTAAGTTTAGTGTATCGTCATCTGATATATGAGACAGATGGGTTTTTCACTTCTCCATGAAAGACGTTTTTTTTTAATTTTGGTAATGGAATATCTTATTCATCATGCAGTGGAACACAAAAAGAATGTACAATCAGAATACTTTTTCTTTAAAGTAGCCGACCGCCTGAACAGGGACTTGAACCCTGGACCCTCAGATTAAAAGTCTGATGCTCTACCGACTGAGCTATCCAGGCTCTGCAACACTGCAACTAAAAATCAGCTAAAAATGATGTGGACGCACACCAACCTACACTTTAATTCTTAATATGGTTACATATATTAGCAATCAAATATGTAGAGTTTAATAATTAATTGATATTTCAAGCATTTGAAATTTCAGCAGCACACGTAATCTATTTTAAATCCTGAAATTCGTTCTATCTCATTTTCGGCTGACTTAGAAATCATGTCTCTAAATTGACATTGTGAAATTAGTAAAAGGCCAAATACTATTACTAGGTACTAAATTACATGTCCGGCAGTATAACTGGAAATTTACTCTTCGGCATAGATTATGCAACATTTTCAAAGCAAACAGTGTCTGTTTAAATAGACTTTCTTTCACTGCCGTTTTGGTAAATGTCTCTGGTTATGCAGAAGCAGGCATTGTTTGTTACTGTTTCAATTAGTTATAAGATAAAGGAGGGATAAAACTGACCCAGCTAGTATTCCAACCCAAAGACTTTGAATGCTTTCTCTACATTCGCCTAGAACCCCAAGCCGCTATCCATTGCACCAGAGATCCAACCTGATTCAACAAGGTGAACAGAAATTCTCAAATAAAAAGATGAGCTATCAGCGGTTGACCAACTTTATAAAGTGATTTGGAAACTATAAGCAGGGTTCCATTTTGAACATTGAATTGGGGAAAAGATAATCAACATCTCAAACGACATGATACCGTTGTGGTAAGTCTTCTTAACTCTTGTCAAATGGTACACGACCGATGGGTATTTAATGGCTCCATTAAGAGTAACTTGCAATTACTCTAATGGGACTACTCGTTCATTGGATCCTGAAAAGAGCATGTCATTAGAGTACATTTTCTTTAAACAAACCGCCTGAACAGGGACTTGAACCCTGGACCCTCAGATTAAAAGTCTGATGCTCTACCGACTGAGCTATCCAGGCTCTGATACAGCAAACCTCAAAATCACCTAATCAAAATTTGGCAGTGTCCCAACTAACGCTATGTTTCTTAAGATGGTTACCTGAAGAAGGTACCAAATACACTAGAATATAATAATGAATTGATATTTCAAGCATTTGAAATTTCTTCAGTAAATGTAACCTTATTTTTAGTCCTGAAGTTGCTACTATCTCATTTTTTTGCTGACGTCAAATTCATATGTGTTTATTGACATGGTAAAATTAAGGAAGGGCCCAAAATCTTACTTCCGAGTAAATTATATTTTCATCAGTACAGCTGACAATTTCCTCTTCTGCATAGATTACCCAAATTGAACGGTGTCTCTTTAAAATAGACTTCCTTTTACTGACCTTTTTTAGCAAATGATTTTGGTGAAGCAGAAGCATGCATGCATCGCTTATAACTTCTTTAAATAGTTATGAAATAAACAGGGATAAAACTGACTCTGGTGGGATTCGAACCCACAGCCTTTGAATACCTTCTTGACATTCACCTAGAAGTCCAATGCGCTATCCATTGCGCCACAGAGCCAATCTGCTTGAATGAGGTGCACAGATATTCAGAAATGAAATAATGAGCTTTGAGCTGTTGATCAACTTTATAAAGTTCATTGGATACTATAACCATGGCTATATTTTGAATATTGAATTGGGTAAAAGTTATTCACCGTGTCAAACTACATGATACAGTTGGTAAGTCTGCATACAACTTAAGTTTAGTGTATCGTCATCTGATATATGAGACAGATGGGTTTTTCACTTCTCCATGAAAGACGTTTTTTTTTAATTTTGGTAATGGAATATCTTATTCATCATGCAGTGGAACACAAAAAGAATGTACAATCAGAATACTTTTTCTTTAAAGTAGCCGACCGCCTGAACAGGGACTTGAACCCTGGACCCTCAGATTAAAAGTCTGATGCTCTACCGACTGAGCTATCCAGGCTCTGCAACACTGCAACTAAAAATCAGCTAAAAATGATGTGGACGCACACCAACCTACACTTTAATTCTTAATATGGTTACATATATTAGCAATCAAATATGTAGAGTTTAATAATTAATTGATATTTCAAGCATTTGAAATTTCAGCAGCACACGTAATCTATTTTAAATCCTGAAATTCGTTCTATCTCATTTTCGGCTGACTTAGAAATCATGTCTCTAAATTGACATTGTGAAATTAGTAAAAGGCCAAATACTATTACTAGGTACTAAATTACATGTCCGGCAGTATAACTGGAAATTTACTCTTCGGCATAGATTATGCAACATTTTCAAAGCAAACAGTGTCTGTTTAAATAGACTTTCTTTCACTGCCGTTTTGGTAAATGTCTCTGGTTATGCAGAAGCAGGCATTGTTTGTTACTGTTTCAATTAGTTATAAGATAAAGGAGGGATAAAACTGACCCAGCTAGTATTCCAACCCAAAGACTTTGAATGCTTTCTCTACATTCGCCTAGAACCCCAAGCCGCTATCCATTGCACCAGAGATCCAACCTGATTCAACAAGGTGAACAGAAATTCTCAAATAAAAAGATGAGCTATCAGCGGTTGACCAACTTTATAAAGTGATTTGGAAACTATAAGCAGGGTTCCATTTTGAACATTGAATTGGGGAAAAGATAATCAACATCTCAAACGACATGATACCGTTGCGGTAAGTCTTCTTAACTCTTGTCAAATGGTACACGACCGATGGGTATTTAATGGCTCCATTAAGAGTAACTTGCAATTACTCTAATGGGACTACTCGTTCATTGGATCCTGAAAAGAGCATGTCATTAGAGTACATTTTCTTTAAACAAACCGCCTGAACAGGGACTTGAACCCTGGACCCTCAGATTAAAAGTCTGATGCTCTACCGACTGAGCTATCCAGGCTCTGATACAGCAAACCTCAAAATCACCTAATCAAAATTTGGCAGTGTCCCAACTAACGCTATGTTTCTTAAGATGGTTACCTGAAGAAGGTACCAAATACACTAGAATATAATAATGAATTGATATTTCAAGCATTTGAAATTTCTTCAGTAAATGTAACCTTATTTTTAATCCTGAAGTTGCTACTATCTCATTTTTTTGCTGACGTCAAATTCATATGTGTTTATTGACATGGTAAAATTAAGGAAGGGCCCAAAATCTTACTTCCGAGTAAATTATATTTTCATCAGTACAGCTGACAATTTCCTCTTCTGCATAGATTACCCAAATTGAACGGTGTCTCTTTAAAATAGACTTCCTTTTACTGACCTTTTTTAGCAAATGATTTTGGTGAAGCAGAAGCATGCATGCATCGCTTATAACTTCTTTAAATAGTTATGAAATAAACAGGGATAAAACTGACTCTGGTGGGATTCGAACCCACAGCCTTTAAATACCTTCTTGACATTCACCTAGAAGTCCAATGCGCTATCCATTGCGCCACAGAGCCAATCTGCTTGAATGAGGTGCACAGATATTCAGAAATGAAATAATGAGCTTTGAGCTGTTGATCAACTTTATAAAGTTCATTGGATACTATAACCATGGCTATATTTTGAATATTGAATTGGGTAAAAGTTATTCACCGTGTCAAACTACATGATACAGTTGGTAAGTCTGCATACAACTCAAGTTTAGTGTATCGTCATCTGATATATGAGACAGATGGGTTTTTCACTTCTCCATGAAAGACGTTTTTTTTAAATTTTGGTAATGGAATATCTTATTCATCATGCAGTGGAACACAAAAAGAATGTACAATCAGAATACTTTTTCTTTAAAGTAGCCGACCGCCTGAACAGGGACTTGAACCCTGGACCCTCAGATTAAAAGTCTGATGCTCTACCGACTGAGCTATCCAGGCTCTGCAACACTGCAACTAAAAATCAGCTAAAAATGATGTGGACGCACACCAACCTACACTTTAATTCTTAATATGGTTACATATATTAGCAATCAAATATGTAGAGTTTAATAATTAATTGATATTTCAAGCATTTGAAATTTCAGCAGCACACGTAATCTATTTTAAATCCTGAAATTCGTTCTATCTCATTTTCGGCTGACTTAGAAATCATGTCTCTAAATTGACATTGTGAAATTAGTAAAAGGCCAAATACTATTACTAGGTACTAAATTACATGTCCGGCAGTATAACTGGAAATTTACTCTTCGGCATAGATTATGCAACATTTTCAAAGCAAACAGTGTCTGTTTAAATAGACTTTCTTTCACTGCCGTTTTGGTAAATGTCTCTGGTTATGCAGAAGCAGGCATTGTTTGTTACTGTTTCAATTAGTTATAAGATAAAGGAGGGATAAAACTGACCCAGCTAGTATTCCAACCCAAAGACTTTGAATGCTTTCTCTACATTCGCCTAGAACCCCAAGCCGCTATCCATTGCACCAGAGATCCAACCTGATTCAACAAGGTGAACAGAAATTCTCAAATAAAAAGATGAGCTATCAGCGGTTGACCAACTTTATAAAGTGATTTGGAAACTATAAGCAGGGTTCCATTTTGAACATTGAATTGGGGAAAAGATAATCAACATATCAAACGACATGATACCGTTGCGGTAAGTCTTCTTAACTCTTGTCAAATGGTACACGACCGATGGGTATTTAATGGCTCCATTAAGAGTAACTTGCAATTACTCTAATGGGACTACTCGTTCATTGGATCCTGAAAAGAGCATGTCATTAGAGTACATTTTCTTTAAACAAACCGCCTGAACAGGGACTTGAACCCTGGACCCTCAGATTAAAAGTCTGATGCTCTACCGACTGAGCTATCCAGGCTCTGATACAGCAAACCTCAAAATCACCTAATCAAAATTTGGCAGTGTCCCAACTAACGCTATGTTTCTTAAGATGGTTACCTGAAGAAGGTACCAAATACACTAGAATATAATAATGAATTGATATTTCAAGCATTTGAAATTTCTTCAGTAAATGTAACCTTATTTTTAATCCTGAAGTTGCTACTATCTCATTTTTTTGCTGACGTCAAATTCATATGTGTTTATTGACATGGTAAAATTAAGGAAGGGCCCAAAATCTTACTTCCGAGTAAATTATATTTTCATCAGTACAGCTGACAATTTCCTCTTCTGCATAGATTACCCAAATTGAACGGTGTCTCTTTAAAATAGACTTCCTTTTACTGACCTTTTTTAGCAAATGATTTTGGTGAAGCAGAAGCATGCATGCATCGCTTATAACTTCTTTAAATAGTTATGAAATAAACAGGGATAAAACTGACTCTGGTGGGATTCGAACCCACAGCCTTTGAATACCTTCTTGACATTCACCTAGAAGTCCAATGCGCTATCCATTGCGCCACAGAGCCAATCTGCTTGAATGAGGTGCACAGATATTCAGAAATGAAATAATGAGCTTTGAGCTGTTGATCAACTTTATAAAGTTCATTGGATACTATAACCATGGCTATATTTTGAATATTGAATTGGGTAAAAGTTATTCACCGTGTCAAACTACATGATACAGTTGGTAAGTCTGCATACAACTTAAGTTTAGTGTATCGTCATCTGATATATGAGACAGATGGGTTTTTCACTTCTCCATGAAAGACGTTTTTTTTTAATTTTGGTAATGGAATATCTTATTCATCATGCAGTGGAACACAAAAAGAATGTACAATCAAAATACTTTTTCTTTAAAGTAGCCGACCGCCTGAACAGGGACTTGAACCCTGGACCCTCAGATTAAAAGTCTGATGCTCTACCGACTGAGCTATCCAGGCTCTGCAACACTGCAACTAAAAATCAGCTAAAAATGATGTGGACGCACACCAACCTACACTTTAATTCTTAATATGGTTACATATATTAGCAATCAAATATGTAGAGTTTAATAATTAATTGATATTTCAAGCATTTGAAATTTCAGCAGCACACGTAATCTATTTTAAATCCTGAAATTCGTTCTATCTCATTTTCGGCTGACTTAGAAATCATGTCTCTAAATTGACATTGTGAAATTAGTAAAAGGCCAAATACTATTACTAGGTACTAAATTACATGTCCGGCAGTATAACTGGAAATTTACTCTTCGGCATAGATTATGCAACATTTTCAAAGCAAACAGTGTCTGTTTAAATAGACTTTCTTTCACTGCCGTTTTGGTAAATGTCTCTGGTTATGCAGAAGCAGGCATTGTTTGTTACTGTTTCAATTAGTTATAAGATAAAGGAGGGATAAAACTGACCCAGCTGGTATTCCAACCCAAAGACTTTGAATGCTTTCTCTACATTCGCCTAGAACCCCAAGCCGCTATCCATTGCACCAGAGATCCAACCTGATTCAACAAGGTGAACAGAAATTCTCAAATAAAAAGATGAGCTATCAGCGGTTGACCAACTTTATAAAGTGATTTGGAAACTATAAGCAGGGTTCCATTTTGAACATTGAATTGGGGAAAAGATAATCAACATCTCAAACGACATGATACCGTTGTGGTAAGTCTTCTTAACTCTTGTCAAATGGTACACGACCGATGGGTATTTAATGGCTCCATTAAGAGTAACTTGCAATTACTCTAATGGGACTACTCGTTCATTGGATCCTGAAAAGAGCATGTCATTAGAGTACATTTTCTTTAAACAAACCGCCTGAACAGGGACTTGAACCCTGGACCCTCAGATTAAAAGTCTGATGCTCTACCGACTGAGCTATCCAGGCTCTGATACAGCAAACCTCAAAATCACCTAATCAAAATTTGGCAGTGTCCCAACTAACGCTATGTTTCTTAAGATGGTTACCTGAAGAAGGTACCAAATACACTAGAATATAATAATGAATTGATATTTCAAGCATTTGAAATTTCTTCAGTAAATGTAACCTTATTTTTAGTCCTGAAGTTCCTACTATCTCATTTTTTTGCTGACGTCAAATTCATATGTGTTTATTGACATGGTAAAATTAAGGAAGGGCCCAAAATCTTACTTCCGAGTAAATTATATTTTCATCAGTACAGCTGACAATTTCCTCTTCTGCATAGATTACCCAAATTGAACGGTGTCTCTTTAAAATAGACTTCCTTTTACTGACCTTTTTTAGCAAATGATTTTGGTGAAGCAGAAGCATGCATGCATCGCTTATAACTTCTTTAAATAGTTATGAAATAAACAGGGATAAAACTGACTCTGGTGGGATTCGAACCCACAGCCTTTGAATACCTTCTTGACATTCACCTAGAAGTCCAATGCGCTATCCATTGCGCCACAGAGCCAATCTGCTTGAATGAGGTGCACAGATATTCAGAAATGAAATAATGAGCTTTGAGCTGTTGATCAACTTTATAAAGTTCATTGGATACTATAACCATGGCTATATTTTGAATATTGAATTGGGTAAAAGTTATTCACCGTGTCAAACTACATGATACAGTTGGTAAGTCTGCATACAACTTAAGTTTAGTGTATCGTCATCTGATATATGAGACAGATGGGTTTTTCACTTCTCCATGAAAGACGTTTTTTTTTAATTTTGGTAATGGAATATCTTATTCATCATGCAGTGGAACACAAAAAGAATGTACAATCAGAATACTTTTTCTTTAAAGTAGCCGACCGCCTGAACAGGGACTTGAACCCTGGACCCTCAGATTAAAAGTCTGATGCTCTACCGACTGAGCTATCCAGGCTCTGCAACACTGCAACTAAAAATCAGCTAAAAATGATGTGGACGCACACCAACCTACACTTTAATTCTTAATATGGTTACATATATTAGCAATCAAATATGTAGAGTTTAATAATTAATTGATATTTCAAGCATTTGAAATTTCAGCAGCACACGTAATCTATTTTAAATCCTGAAATTCGTTCTATCTCATTTTCGGCTGACCTAGAAATCATGTCTCTAAATTGACATTGTGAAATTAGTAAAAGGCCAAATACTATTACTAGGTACTAAATTACATGTCCGGCAGTATAACTGGAAATTTACTCTTCGGCATAGATTATGCAACATTTTCAAAGCAAACAGTGTCTGTTTAAATAGACTTTCTTTCACTGCCGTTTTGGTAAATGTCTCTGGTTATGCAGAAGCAGGCATTGTTTGTTACTGTTTCAATTAGTTATAAGATAAAGGAGGGATAAAACTGACCCAGCTAGTATTCCAACCCAAAGACTTTGAATGCTTTCTCTACATTCGCCTAGAACCCCAAGCCGCTATCCATTGCACCAGAGATCCAACCTGATTTAACAAGGTGAACAGAAATTCTCAAATAAAAAGATGAGCTATCAGCGGTTGACCAACTTTATAAAGTGATTTGGAAACTATAAGCAGGGTTCCATTTTGAACATTGAATTGGGGAAAAGATAATCAACATCTCAAACGACATGATACCGTTGCGGTAAGTCTTCTTAACTCTTGTCAAATGGTACACGACCGATGGGTATTTAATGGCTCCATTAAGAGTAACTTGCAATTACTCTAATGGGACTACTCGTTCATTGGATCCTGAAAAGAGCATGTCATTAGAGTATATTTTCTTTAAACAAACCGCCTGAACAGGGACTTGAACCCTGGACCCTCAGATTAAAAGTCTGATGCTCTACCGACTGAGCTATCCAGGCTCTGATACAGCAAACCTCAAAATCACCTAATCAAAATTTGGCAGTGTCCCAACTAACGCTATGTTTCTTAAGATGGTTACCTGAAGAAGGTACCAAATACACTAGAATATAATAATGAATTGATATTTCAAGCATTTGAAATTTCTTCAGTAAATGTAACCTTATTTTTAGTCCTGAAGTTGCTACTATCTCATTTTTTTGCTGACGTCAAATTCATATGTGTTTATTGACATGGTAAAATTAAGGAAGGGCCCAAAATCTTACTTCCGAGTAAATTATATTTTCATCAGTACAGCTGACAATTTCCTCTTCTGCATAGATTACCCAAATTGAACGGTGTCTCTTTAAAATAGACTTCCTTTTACTGACCTTTTTTAGCAAATGATTTTGGTGAAGCAGAAGCATGCATGCATCGCTTATAACTTCTTTAAATAGTTATGAAATAAACAGGGATAAAACTGACTCTGGTGGGATTCGAACCCACAGCCTTTGAATACCTTCTTGACATTCACCTAGAAGTCCAATGCGCTATCCATTGCGCCACAGAGCCAATCTGCTTGAATGAGGTGCACAGATATTCAGAAATGAAATAATGAGCTTTGAGCTGTTGATCAACTTTATAAAGTTCATTGGATACTATAACCATGGCTATATTTTGAATATTGAATTGGGTAAAAGTTATTCACCGTGTCAAACTACATGATACAGTTGGTAAGTCTGCATACAACTTAAGTTTAGTGTATCGTCATCTGATATATGAGACAGATGGGTTTTTCACTTCTCCATGAAAGACGTTTTTTTTTAATTTTGGTAATGGAATATCTTATTCATCATGCAGTGGAACACAAAAAGAATGTACAATCAGAATACTTTTTCTTTAAAGTAGCCGACCGCCTGAACAGGGACTTGAACCCTGGACCCTCAGATTAAAAGTCTGATGCTCTACCGACTGAGCTATCCAGGCTCTGCAACACTGCAACTAAAAATCAGCTAAAAATGATGTGGACGCACACCAACCTACACTTTAATTCTTAATATGGTTACATATATTAGCAATCAAATATGTAGAGTTTAATAATTAATTGATATTTCAAGCATTTGAAATTTCAGCAGCACACGTAATCTATTTTAAATCCTGAAATTCGTTCTATCTCATTTTCGGCTGACTTAGAAATCATGTCTCTAAATTGACATTGTGAAATTAGTAAAAGGCCAAATACTATTACTAGGTACTAAATTACATGTCCGGCAGTATAACTGGAAATTTACTCTTCGGCATAGATTATGCAACATTTTCAAAGCAAACAGTGTCTGTTTAAATAGACTTTCTTTCACTGCCGTTTTGGTAAATGTCTCTGGTTATGCAGAAGCAGGCATTGTTTGTTACTGTTTCAATTAGTTATAAGATAAAGGAGGGATAAAACTGACCCAGCTAGTATTCCAACCCAAAGACTTTGAATGCTTTCTCTACATTCGCCTAGAACCCCAAGCCGCTATCCATTGCACCAGAGATCCAACCTGATTTAACAAGGTGAACAGAAATTCTCAAATAAAAAGATGAGCTATCAGCGGTTGACCAACTTTATAAAGTGATTTGGAAACTATAAGCAGGGTTCCATTTTGAACATTGAATTGGGGAAAAGATAATCAACATCTCAAACGACATGATACCGTTGCGGTAAGTCTTCTTAACTCTTGTCAAATGGTACACGACCGATGGGTATTTAATGGCTCCATTAAGAGTAACTTGCAATTACTCTAATGGGACTACTCGTTCATTGGATCCTGAAAAGAGCATGTCATTAGAGTACATTTTCTTTAAACAAACCGCCAGAACAGGGACTTGAACCCTGGACCCTCAGATTAAAAGTCTGATGCTCTACCGACTGAGCTATCCAGGCTCTGATACAGCAAACCTCAAAATCACCTAATCAAAATTTGGCAGTGTCCCAACTAACGCTATGTTTCTTAAGATGGTTACCTGAAGAAGGTACCAAATACACTAGAATATAATAATGAATTGATATTTCAAGCATTTGAAATTTCTTCAGTAAATGTAACCTTATTTTTAATCCTGAAGTTGCTACTATCTCATTTTTTTGCTGACGTCAAATTCATATGTGTTTATTGACATGGTAAAATTAAGGAAGGGCCCAAAATCTTACTTCCGAGTAAATTATATTTTCATCAGTACAGCTGACAATTTCCTCTTCTGCATAGATTACCCAAATTGAACGGTGTCTCTTTAAAATAGACTTCCTTTTACTGACCTTTTTTAGAAAATGATTTTGGTGAAGCAGAAGCATGCATGCATCGCTTATAACTTCTTTAAATAGTTATGAAATAAACAGGGATAAAACTGACTCTGGTGGGATTCGAACCCACAGCCTTTGAATACCTTCTTGACATTCACCTAGAAGTCCAATGCGCTATCCATTGCGCCACAGAGCCAATCTGCTTGAATGAGGTGCACAGATATTCAGAAATGAAATAATGAGCTTTGAGCTGTTGATCAACTTTATAAAGTTCATTGGATACTATAACCATGGCTATATTTTGAATATTGAATTGGGTAAAAGTTATTCACCGTGTCAAACTACATGATACAGTTGGTAAGTCTGCATACAACTTAAGTTTAGTGTATCGTCATCTGATATATGAGACAGATGGGTTTTTCACTTCTCCATGAAAGACGTTTTTTTTTAATTTTGGTAATGGAATATCTTATTCATCATGCAGTGGAACACAAAAAGAATGTACAATCAGAATACTTTTTCTTTAAAGTAGCCGACCGCCTGAACAGGGACTTGAACCCTGGACCCTCAGATTAAAAGTCTGATGCTCTACCGACTGAGCTATCCAGGCTCTGCAACACTGCAACTAAAAATCAGCTAAAAATGATGTGGACGCACACCAACCTACACTTTAATTCTTAATATGGTTACATATATTAGCAATCAAATATGTAGAGTTTAATAATTAATTGATATTTCAAGCATTTGAAATTTCAGCAGCACACGTAATCTATTTTAAATCCTGAAATTCGTTCTATCTCATTTTCGGCTGACTTAGAAATCATGTCTCTAAATTGACATTGTGAAATTAGTAAAAGGCCAAATACTATTACTAGGTACTAAATTACATGTCCGGCAGTATAACTGGAAATTTACTCTTCGGCATAGATTATGCAACATTTTCAAAGCAAACAGTGTCTGTTTAAATAGACTTTCTTTCACTGCCGTTTTGGTAAATGTCTCTGGTTATGCAGAAGCAGGCATTGTTTGTTACTGTTTCAATTAGTTATAAGATAAAGGAGGGATAAAACTGACCCAGCTAGTATTCCAACCCAAAGACTTTGAATGCTTTCTCTACATTCGCCTAGAACCCCAAGCCGCTATCCATTGCACCAGAGATCCAACCTGATTCAACAAGGTGAACAGAAATTCTCAAATAAAAAGATGAGCTATCAGCGGTTGACCAACTTTATAAAGTGATTTGGAAACTATAAGCAGGGTTCCATTTTGAACATTGAATTGGGGAAAAGATAATCAACATCTCAAACGACATGATACCGTTGTGGTAAGTCTTCTTAACTCTTGTCAAATGGTACACGACCGATGGGTATTTAATGGCTCCATTAAGAGTAACTTGCAATTACTCTAATGGGACTACTCGTTCATTGGATCCTGAAAAGAGCATGTCATTAGAGTACATTTTCTTTAAACAAACCGCCTGAACAGGGACTTGAACCCTGGACCCTCAGATTAAAAGTCTGATGCTCTACCGACTGAGCTATCCAGGCTCTGATACAGCAAACCTCAAAATCACCTAATCAAAATTTGGCAGTGTCCCAACTAACGCTATGTTTCTTAAGATGGTTACCTGAAGAAGGTACCAAATACACTAGAATATAATAATGAATTGATATTTCAAGCATTTGAAATTTCTTCAGTAAATGTAACCTTATTTTTAGTCCTGAAGTTGCTACTATCTCATTTTTTTGCTGACGTCAAATTCATATGTGTTTATTGACATGGTAAAATTAAGGAAGGGCCCAAAATCTTACTTCCGAGTAAATTATATTTTCATCAGTACAGCTGACAATTTCCTCTTCTGCATAGATTACCCAAATTGAACGGTGTCTCTTTAAAATAGACTTCCTTTTACTGACCTTTTTTAGCAAATGATTTTGGTGAAGCAGAAGCATGCATGCATCGCTTATAACTTCTTTAAATAGTTATGAAATAAACAGGGATAAAACTGACTCTGGTGGGATTCGAACCCACAGCCTTTGAATACCTTCTTGACATTCACCTAGAAGTCCAATGCGCTATCCATTGCGCCACAGAGCCAATCTGCTTGAATGAGGTGCACAGATATTCAGAAATGAAATAATGAGCTTTGAGCTGTTGATCAACTTTATAAAGTTCATTGGATACTATAACCATGGCTATATTTTGAATATTGAATTGGGTAAAAGTTATTCACCGTGTCAAACTACATGATACAGTTGGTAAGTCTGCATACAACTTAAGTTTAGTGTATCGTCATCTGATATATGAGACAGATGGGTTTTTCACTTCTCCATGAAAGACGTTTTTTTTTAATTTTGGTAATGGAATATCTTATTCATCATGCAGTGGAACACAAAAAGAATGTACAATCAGAATACTTTTTCTTTAAAGTAGCCGACCGCCTGAACAGGGACTTGAACCCTGGACCCTCAGATTAAAAGTCTGATGCTCTACCGACTGAGCTATCCAGGCTCTGCAACACTGCAACTAAAAATCAGCTAAAAATGATGTGGACGCACACCAACCTACACTTTAATTCTTAATATGGTTACATATATTAGCAATCAAATATGTAGAGTTTAATAATTAATTGATATTTCAAGCATTTGAAATTTCAGCAGCACACGTAATCTATTTTAAATCCTGAAATTCGTTCTATCTCATTTTCGGCTGACTTAGAAATCATGTCTCTAAATTGACATTGTGAAATTAGTAAAAGGCCAAATACTATTACTAGGTACTAAATTACATGTCCGGCAGTATAACTGGAAATTTACTCTTCGGCATAGATTATGCAACATTTTCAAAGCAAACAGTGTCTGTTTAAATAGACTTTCTTTCACTGCCGTTTTGGTAAATGTCTCTGGTTATGCAGAAGCAGGCATTGTTTGTTACTGTTTCAATTAGTTATAAGATAAAGGAGGGATAAAACTGACCCAGCTAGTATTCCAACCCAAAGACTTTGAATGCTTTCTCTACATTCGCCTAGAACCCCAAGCCGCTATCCATTGCACCAGAGATCCAACCTGATTCAACAAGGTGAACAGAAATTCTCAAATAAAAAGATGAGCTATCAGCGGTTGACCAACTTTATAAAGTGATTTGGAAACTATAAGCAGGGTTCCATTTTGAACATTGAATTGGGGAAAAGATAATCAACATCTCAAACGACATGATACCGTTGCGGTAAGTCTTCTTAACTCTTGTCAAATGGTACACGACCGATGGGTATTTAATGGCTCCATTAAGAGTAACTTGCAATTACTCTAATGGGACTACTCGTTCATTGGATCCTGAAAAGAGCATGTCATTAGAGTACATTTTCTTTAAACAAACCGCCTGAACAGGGACTTGAACCCTGGACCCTCAGATTAAAAGTCTGATGCTCTACCGACTGAGCTATCCAGGCTCTGATACAGCAAACCTCAAAATCACCTAATCAAAATTTGGCAGTGTCCCAACTAACGCTATTTTTCTTAAGATGGTTACCTGAAGAAGGTACCAAATACACTAGAATATAATAATGAATTGATATTTCAAGCATTTGAAATTTCTTCAGTAAATGTAACCTTATTTTTAGTCCTGAAGTTGCTACTATCTCATTTTTTTGCTGACGTCAAATTCATATGTGTTTATTGACATGGTAAAATTAAGGAAGGGCCCAAAATCTTACTTCCGAGTAAATTATATTTTCATCAGTACAGCTGACAATTTCCTCTTCTGCATAGATTACCCAAATTGAACGGTGTCTCTTTAAAATAGACTTCCTTTTACTGACCTTTTTTAGCAAATGATTTTGGTGAAGCAGAAGCATGCATGCATCGCTTATAACTTCTTTAAATAGTTATGAAATAAACAGGGATAAAACTGACTCTGGTGGGATTCGAACCCACAGCCTTTGAATACCTTCTTGACATTCACCTAGAAGTCCAATGCGCTATCCATTGCGCCACAGAGCCAATCTGCTTGAATGAGGTGCACAGATATTCAGAAATGAAATAATGAGCTTTGAGCTGTTGATCAACTTTATAAAGTTCATTGGATACTATAACCATGGCTATATTTTGAATATTGAATTGGGTAAAAGTTATTCACCGTGTCAAACTACATGATACAGTTGGTAAGTCTGCATACAACTTAAGTTTAGTGTATCGTCATCTGATATATGAGACAGATGGGTTTTTCACTTCTCCATGAAAGACGTTTTTTTTTAATTTTGGTAATGGAATATCTTATTCATCATGCAGTGGAACACAAAAAGAATGTACAATCAGAATACTTTTTCTTTAAAGTAGCCGACCGCCTGAACAGGGACTTGAACCCTGGACCCTCAGATTAAAAGTCTGATGCTCTACCGACTGAGCTATCCAGGCTCTGCAACACTGCAACTAAAAATCAGCTAAAAATGATGTGGACGCACACCAACCTACACTTTAATTCTTAATATGGTTACATATATTAGCAATCAAATATGTAGAGTTTAATAATTAATTGATATTTCAAGCATTTGAAATTTCAGCAGCACACGTAATCTATTTTAAATCCTGAAATTCGTTCTATCTCATTTTCGGCTGACTTAGAAATCATGTCTCTAAATTGACATTGTGAAATTAGTAAAAGGCCAAATACTATTACTAGGTACTAAATTACATGTCCGGCAGTATAACTGGAAATTTACTCTTCGGCATAGATTATGCAACATTTTCAAAGCAAACAGTGTCTGTTTAAATAGACTTTCTTTCACTGCCGTTTTGGTAAATGTCTCTGGTTATGCAGAAGCAGGCATTGTTTGTTACTGTTTCAATTAGTTATAAGATAAAGGAGGGATAAAACTGACCCAGCTAGTATTCCAACCCAAAGACTTTGAATGCTTTCTCTACATTCGCCTAGAACCCCAAGCCGCTATCCATTGCACCAGAGATCCAACCTGATTCAACAAGGTGAACAGAAATTCTCAAATAAAAAGATGAGCTATCAGCGGTTGACCAACTTTATAAAGTGATTTGGAAACTATAAGCAGGGTTCCATTTTGAACATTGAATTGGGGAAAAGATAATCAACATCTCAAACGACATGATACCGTTGTGGTAAGTCTTCTTAACTCTTGTCAAATGGTACACGACCGATGGGTATTTAATGGCTCCATTAAGAGTAACTTGCAATTACTCTAATGGGACTACTCGTTCATTGGATCCTGAAAAGAGCATGTCATTAGAGTACATTTTCTTTAAACAAACCGCCTGAACAGGGACTTGAACCCTGGACCCTCAGATTAAAAGTCTGATGCTCTACCGACTGAGCTATCCAGGCTCTGATACAGCAAACCTCAAAATCACCTAATCAAAATTTGGCAGTGTCCCAACTAACGCTATGTTTCTTAAGATGGTTACCTGAAGAAGGTACCAAATACACTAGAATATAATAATGAATTGATATTTCAAGCATTTGAAATTTCTTCAGTAAATGTAACCTTATTTTTAGTCCTGAAGTTGCTACTATCTCATTTTTTTGCTGACGTCAAATTCATATGTGTTTATTGACATGGTAAAATTAAGGAAGGGCCCAAAATCTTACTTCCGAGTAAATTATATTTTCATCAGTACAGCTGACAATTTCCTCTTCTGCATAGATTACCCAAATTGAACGGTGTCTCTTTAAAATAGACTTCCTTTTACTGACCTTTTTTAGCAAATGATTTTGGTGAAGCAGAAGCATGCATGCATCGCTTATAACTTCTTTAAATAGTTATGAAATAAACAGGGATAAAACTGACTCTGGTGGGATTCGAACCCACAGCCTTTGAATACCTTCTTGACATTCACCTAGAAGTCCAATGCGCTATCCATTGCGCCACAGAGCCAATCTGCTTGAATGAGGTGCACAGATATTCAGAAATGAAATAATGAGCTTTGAGCTGTTGATCAACTTTATAAAGTTCATTGGATACTATAACCATGGCTATATTTTGAATATTGAATTGGGTAAAAGTTATTCACCGTGTCAAACTACATGATACAGTTGGTAAGTCTGCATACAACTTAAGTTTAGTGTATCGTCATCTGATATATGAGACAGATGGGTTTTTCACTTCTCCATGAAAGACGTTTTTTTTTAATTTTGGTAATGGAATATCTTATTCATCATGCAGTGGAACACAAAAAGAATGTACAATCAGAATACTTTTTCTTTAAAGTAGCCGACCGCCTGAACAGGGACTTGAACCCTGGACCCTCAGATTAAAAGTCTGATGCTCTACCGACTGAGCTATCCAGGCTCTGCAACACTGCAACTAAAAATCAGCTAAAAATGATGTGGACGCACACCAACCTACACTTTAATTCTTAATATGGTTACATATATTAGCAATCAAATATGTAGAGTTTAATAATTAATTGATATTTCAAGCATTTGAAATTTCAGCAGCACACGTAATCTATTTTAAATCCTGAAATTCGTTCTATCTCATTTTCGGCTGACTTAGAAATCATGTCTCTAAATTGACATTGTGAAATTAGTAAAAGGCCAAATACTATTACTAGGTACTAAATTACATGTCCGGCAGTATAACTGGAAATTTACTCTTCGGCATAGATTATGCAACATTTTCAAAGCAAACAGTGTCTGTTTAAATAGACTTTCTTTCACTGCCGTTTTGGTAAATGTCTCTGGTTATGCAGAAGCAGGCATTGTTTGTTACTGTTTCAATTAGTTATAAGATAAAGGAGGGATAAAACTGACCCAGCTAGTATTCCAACCCAAAGACTTTGAATGCTTTCTCTACATTCGCCTAGAACCCCAAGCCGCTATCCATTGCACCAGAGATCCAACCTGATTCAACAAGGTGAACAGAAATTCTCAAATAAAAAGATGAGCTATCAGCGGTTGACCAACTTTATAAAGTGATTTGGAAACTATAAGCAGGGTTCCATTTTGAACATTGAATTGGGGAAAAGATAATCAACATCTCAAACGACATGATACCGTTGCGGTAAGTCTTCTTAACTCTTGTCAAATGGTACACGACCGATGGGTATTTAATGGCTCCATTAAGAGTAACTTGCAATTACTCTAATGGGACTACTCGTTCATTGGATCCTGAAAAGAGCATGTCATTAGAGTACATTTTCTTTAAACAAACCGCCTGAACAGGGACTTGAACCCTGGACCCTCAGATTAAAAGTCTGATGCTCTACCGACTGAGCTATCCAGGCTCTGATACAGCAAACCTCAAAATCACCTAATCAAAATTTGGCAGTGTCCCAACTAACGCTATGTTTCTTAAGATGGTTACCTGAAGAAGGTACCAAATACACTAGAATATAATAATGAATTGATATTTCAAGCATTTGAAATTTCTTCAGTAAATGTAACCTTATTTTTAGTCCTGAAGTTGCTACTATCTCATTTTTTTGCTGACGTCAAATTCATATGTGTTTATTGACATGGTAAAATTAAGGAAGGGCCCAAAATCTTACTTCCGAGTAAATTATATTTTCATCAGTACAGCTGACAATTTCCTCTTCTGCATAGATTACCCAAATTGAACGGTGTCTCTTTAAAATAGACTTCCTTTTACTGACCTTTTTTAGCAAATGATTTTGGTGAAGCAGAAGCATGCATGCATCGCTTATAACTTCTTTAAATAGTTATGAAATAAACAGGGATAAAACTGACTCTGGTGGGATTCGAACCCACAGCCTTTGAATACCTTCTTGACATTCACCTAGAAGTCCAATGCGCTATCCATTGCGCCACAGAGCCAATCTGCTTGAATGAGGTGCACAGATATTCAGAAATGAAATAATGAGCTTTGAGCTGTTGATCAACTTTATAAAGTTCATTGGATACTATAACCATGGCTATATTTTGAATATTGAATTGGGTAAAAGTTATTCACCGTGTCAAACTACATGATACAGTTGGTAAGTCTGCATACAACTTAAGTTTAGTGTATCGTCATCTGATATATGAGACAGATGGGTTTTTCACTTCTCCATGAAAGACGTTTTTTTTTAATTTTGGTAATGGAATATCTTATTCATCATGCAGTGGAACACAAAAAGAATGTACAATCAGAATACTTTTTCTTTAAAGTAGCCGACCGCCTGAACAGGGACTTGAACCCTGGACCCTCAGATTAAAAGTCTGATGCTCTACCGACTGAGCTATCCAGGCTCTGCAACACTGCAACTAAAAATCAGCTAAAAATGATGTGGACGCACACCAACCTACACTTTAATTCTTAATATGGTTACATATATTAGCAATCAAATATGTAGAGTTTAATAATTAATTGATATTTCAAGCATTTGAAATTTCAGCAGCACACGTAATCTATTTTAAATCCTGAAATTCGTTCTATCTCATTTTCGGCTGACTTAGAAATCATGTCTCTAAATTGACATTGTGAAATTAGTAAAAGGCCAAATACTATTACTAGGTACTAAATTACATGTCCGGTAGTATAACTGGAAATTTACTCTTCGGCATAGATTATGCAACATTTTCAAAGCAAACAGTGTCTGTTTAAATAGACTTTCTTTCACTGCCGTTTTGGTAAATGTCTCTGGTTATGCAGAAGCAGGCATTGTTTGTTACTGTTTCAATTAGTTATAAGATAAAGGAGGGATAAAACTGACCCAGCTAGTATTCCAACCCAAAGACTTTGAATGCTTTCTCTACATTCGCCTAGAACCCCAAGCCGCTATCCATTGCACCAGAGATCCAACCTGATTCAACAAGGTGAACAGAAATTCTCAAATAAAAAGATGAGCTATCAGCGGTTGACCAACTTTATAAAGTGATTTGGAAACTATAAGCAGGGTTCCATTTTGAACATTGAATTGGGGAAAAGATAATCAACATCTCAAACGACATGATACCGTTGTGGTAAGTCTTCTTAACTCTTGTCAAATGGTACACGACCGATGGGTATTTAATGGCTCCATTAAGAGTAACTTGCAATTACTCTAATGGGACTACTCGTTCATTGGATCCTGAAAAGAGCATGTCATTAGAGTACATTTTCTTTAAACAAACCGCCTGAACAGGGACTTGAACCCTGGACCCTCAGATTAAAAGTCTGATGCTCTACCGACTGAGCTATCCAGGCTCTGATACAGCAAACCTCAAAATCACCTAATCAAAATTTGGCAGTGTCCCAACTAACGCTATGTTTCTTAAGATGGTTACCTGAAGAAGGTACCAAATACACTAGAATATAATAATGAATTGATATTTCAAGCATTTGAAATTTCTTCAGTAAATGTAACCTTATTTTTAGTCCTGAAGTTGCTACTATCTCATTTTTTTGCTGACGTAAAATTCATATGTGTTTATTGACATGGTAAAATTAAGGAAGGGCCCAAAATCTTACTTCCGAGTAAATTATATTTTCATCAGTACAGCTGACAATTTCCTCTTCTGCATAGATTACCCAAATTGAACGGTGTCTCTTTAAAATAGACTTCCTTTTACTGACCTTTTTTAGCAAATGATTTTGGTGAAGCAGAAGCATGCATGCATCGCTTGTAACTTCTTTAAATAGTTATGAAATAAACAGGGATAAAACTGACTCTGGTGGGATTCGAACCCACAGCCTTTGAATACCTTCTTGACATTCACCTAGAAGTCCAATGCGCTATCCATTGCGCCACAGAGCCAATCTGCTTGAATGAGGTGCACAGATATTCAGAAATGAAATAATGAGCTTTGAGCTGTTGATCAACTTTATAAAGTTCGTTGGATACTATAACCATGGCTATATTTTGAATATTGAATTGGGTAAAAGTTATTCACCGTGTCAAACTACATGATACAGTTGGTAAGTCTGCATACAACTTAAGTTTAGTGTATCGTCATCTGATATATGAGACAGATGGGTTTTTCACTTCTCCATGAAAGACGTTTTTTTTTAATTTTGGTAATGGAATATCTTATTCATCATGCAGTGGAACACAAAAAGAATGTACAATCAGAATACTTTTTCTTTAAAGTAGCCGACCGCCTGAACAGGGACTTGAACCCTGGACCCTCAGATTAAAAGTCTGATGCTCTACCGACTGAGCTATCCAGGCTCTGCAACACTGCAACTAAAAATCAGCTAAAAATGATGTGGACGCACACCAACCTACACTTTAATTCTTAATATGGTTACATATATTAGCAATCAAATATGTAGAGTTTAATAATTAATTGATATTTCAAGCATTTGAAATTTCAGCAGCACACGTAATCTATTTTAAATCCTGAAATTCGTTCTATCTCATTTTCGGCTGACTTAGAAATCATGTCTCTAAATTGACATTGTGAAATTAGTAAAAGTCCAAATACTATTACTAGGTACTAAATTACATGTCCGGCAGTATAACTGGAAATTTACTCTTCGGCATAGATTATGCAACATTTTCAAAGCAAACAGTGTCTGTTTAAATAGACTTTCTTTCACTGCCGTTTTGGTAAATGTCTCTGGTTATGCAGAAGCAGGCATTGTTTGTTACTGTTTCAATTAGTTATAAGATAAAGGAGGGATAAAACTGACCCAGCTAGTATTCCAACCCAAAGACTTTGAATGCTTTCTCTACATTCGCCTAGAACCCCAAGCCGCTATCCATTGCACCAGAGATCCAACCTGATTCAACAAGGTGAACAGAAATTCTCAAATAAAAAGATGAGCTATCAGCGGTTGACCAACTTTATAAAGTGATTTGGAAACTATAAGCAGGGTTCCATTTTGAACATTGAATTGGGGAAAAGATAATCAACATCTCAAACGACATGATACCGTTGCGGTAAGTCTTCTTAACTCTTGTCAAATGGTACACGACCGATGGGTATTTAATGGCTCCATTAAGAGTAACTTGCAATTACTCTAATGGGACTACTCGTTCATTGGATCCTGAAAAGAGCATGTCATTAGAGTACATTTTCTTTAAACAAACCGCCTGAACAGGGACTTGAACCCTGGACCCTCAGATTAAAAGTCTGATGCTCTACCGACTGAGCTATCCAGGCTCTGATACAGCAAACCTCAAAATCACCTAATCAAAATTTGGCAGTGTCCCAACTAACGCTATGTTTCTTAAGATGGTTACCTGAAGAAGGTACCAAATACACTAGAATATAATAATGAATTGATATTTCAAGCATTTGAAATTTCTTCAGTAAATGTAACCTTATTTTTAGTCCTGAAGTTGCTACTATCTCATTTTTTTGCTGACGTCAAATTCATATGTGTTTATTGACATGGTAAAATTAAGGAAGGGCCCAAAATCTTACTTCCGAGTAAATTATATTTTCATCAGTACAGCTGACAATTTCCTCTTCTGCATAGATTACCCAAATTGAACGGTGTCTCTTTAAAATAGACTTCCTTTTACTGACCTTTTTTAGCAAATGATTTTGGTGAAGCAGAAGCATGCATGCATCGCTTATAACTTCTTTAAATAGTTATGAAATAAACAGGGATAAAACTGACTCTGGTGGGATTCGAACCCACAGCCTTTGAATACCTTCTTGACATTCACCTAGAAGTCCAATGCGCTATCCATTGCGCCACAGAGCCAATCTGCTTGAATGAGGTGCACAGATATTCAGAAATGAAATAATGAGCTTTGAGCTGTTGATCAACTTTATAAAGTTCATTGGATACTATAACCATGGCTATATTTTGAATATTGAATTGGGTAAAAGTTATTCACCGTGTCAAACTACATGATACAGTTGGTAAGTCTGCATACAACTTAAGTTTAGTGTATCGTCATCTGATATATGAGACAGATGGGTTTTTCACTTCTCCATGAAAGACGTTTTTTTTTAATTTTGGTAATGGAATATCTTATTCATCATGCAGTGGAACACAAAAAGAATGTACAATCAGAATACTTTTTCTTTAAAGTAGCCGACCGCCTGAACAGGGACTTGAACCCTGGACCCTCAGATTAAAAGTCTGATGCTCTACCGACTGAGCTATCCAGGCTCTGCAACACTGCAACTAAAAATCAGCTAAAAATGATGTGGACGCACACCAACCTACACTTTAATTCTTAATATGGTTACATATATTAGCAATCAAATATGTAGAGTTTAATAATTAATTGATATTTCAAGCATTTGAAATTTCAGCAGCACACGTAATCTATTTTAAATCCTGAAATTCGTTCTATCTCATTTTCGGCTGACTTAGAAATCATGTCTCTAAATTGACATTGTGAAATTAGTAAAAGGCCAAATACTATTACTAGGTACTAAATTACATGTCCGGCAGTATAACTGGAAATTTACTCTTCGGCATAGATTATGCAACATTTTCAAAGCAAACAGTGTCTGTTTAAATAGACTTTCTTTCACTGCCGTTTTGGTAAATGTCTCTGGTTATGCAGAAGCAGGCATTGTTTGTTACTGTTTCAATTAGTTATAAGATAAAGGAGGGATAAAACTGACCCAGCTAGTATTCCAACCCAAAGACTTTGAATGCTTTCTCTACATTCGCCTAGAACCCCAAGCCGCTATCCATTGCACCAGAGATCCAACCTGATTCAACAAGGTGAACAGAAATTCTCAAATAAAAAGATGAGCTATCAGCGGTTGACCAACTTTATAAAGTGATTTGGAAACTATAAGCAGGGTTCCATTTTGAACATTGAATTGGGGAAAAGATAATCAACATCTCAAACGACATGATACCGTTGCGGTAAGTCTTCTTAACTCTTGTCAAATGGTACACGACCGATGGGTATTTAATGGCTCCATTAAGAGTAACTTGCAATTACTCTAATGGGACTACTCGTTCATTGGATCCTGAAAAGAGCATGTCATTAGAGTACATTTTCTTCAAACAAACCGCCTGAACAGGGACTTGAACCCTGGACCCTCAGATTAAAAGTCTGATGCTCTACCGACTGAGCTATCCAGGCTCTGATACAGCAAACCTCAAAATCACCTAATCAAAATTTGGCAGTGTCCCAACTAACGCTATGTTTCTTAAGATGGTTACCTGAAGAAGGTACCAAATACACTAGAATATAATAATGAATTGATATTTCAAGCATTTGAAATTTCTTCAGTAAATGTAACCTTATTTTTAATCCTGAAGTTGCTACTATCTCATTTTTTTGCTGACGTCAAATTCATATGTGTTTATTGACATGGTAAAATTAAGGAAGGGCCCAAAATCTTACTTCCGAGTAAATTATATTTTCATCAGTACAGCTGACAATTTCCTCTTCTGCATAGATTACCCAAATTGAACGGTGTCTCTTTAAAATAGACTTCCTTTTACTGACCTTTTTTAGCAAATGATTTTGGTGAAGCAGAAGCATGCATGCATCGCTTATAACTTCTTTAAATAGTTATGAAATAAACAGGGATAAAACTGACTCTGGTGGGATTCGAACCCACAGCCTTTGAATACCTTCTTGACATTCACCTAGAAGTCCAATGCGCTATCCATTGCGCCACAGAGCCAATCTGCTTGAATGAGGTGCACAGATATTCAGAAATGAAATAATGAGCTTTGAGCTGTTGATCAACTTTATAAAGTTCATTGGATACTATAACCATGGCTATATTTTGAATATTGAATTGGGTAAAAGTTATTCACCGTGTCAAACTACATGATACAGTTGGTAAGTCTGCATACAACTTAAGTTTAGTGTATCGTCATCTGATATATGAGACAGATGGGTTTTTCACTTCTCCATGAAAGACGTTTTTTTTTAATTTTGGTAATGGAATATCTTATTCATCATGCAGTGGAACACAAAAAGAATGTACAATCAGAATACTTTTTCTTTAAAGTAGCCGACCGCCTGAACAGGGACTTGAACCCTGGACCCTCAGATTAAAAGTCTGATGCTCTACCGACTGAGCTATCCAGGCTCTGCAACACTGCAACTAAAAATCAGCTAAAAATGATGTGGACGCACACCAACCTACACTTTAATTCTTAATATGGTTACATATATTAGCAATCAAATATGTAGAGTTTAATAATTAATTGATATTTCAAGCATTTGAAATTTCAGCAGCACACGTAATCTATTTTAAATCCTGAAATTCGTTCTATCTCATTTTCGGCTGACTTAGAAATCATGTCTCTAAATTGACATTGTGAAATTAGTAAAAGGCCAAATACTATTACTAGGTACTAAATTACATGTCCGGCAGTATAACTGGAAATTTACTCTTCGGCATAGATTATGCAACATTTTCAAAGCAAACAGTGTCTGTTTAAATAGACTTTCTTTCACTGCCGTTTTGGTAAATGTCTCTGGTTATGCAGAAGCAGGCATTGTTTGTTACTGTTTCAATTAGTTATAAGATAAAGGAGGGATAAAACTGACCCAGCTAGTATTCCAACCCAAAGACTTTGAATGCTTTCTCTACATTCGCCTAGAACCCCAAGCCGCTATCCATTGCACCAGAGATCCAACCTGATTCAACAAGGTGAACAGAAATTCTCAAATAAAAAGATGAGCTATCAGCGGTTGACCAACTTTATAAAGTGATTTGGAAACTATAAGCAGGGTTCCATTTTGAACATTGAATTGGGGAAAAGATAATCAACATCTCAAACGACATGATACCGTTGCGGTAAGTCTTCTTAACTCTTGTCAAATGGTACACGACCGATGGGTATTTAATGGCTCCATTAAGAGTAACTTGCAATTACTCTAATGGGACTACTCGTTCATTGGATCCTGAAAAGAGCATGTCATTAGAGTACATTTTCTTTAAACAAACCGCCTGAACAGGGACTTGAACCCTGGACCCTCAGATTAAAAGTCTGATGCTCTACCGACTGAGCTATCCAGGCTCTGATACAGCAAACCTCAAAATCACCTAATCAAAATTTGGCAGTGTCCCAACTAACGCTATGTTTCTTAAGATGGTTACCTGAAGAAGGTACCAAATACACTAGAATATAATAATGAATTGATATTTCAAGCATTTGAAATTTCTTCAGTAAATGTAACCTTATTTTTAGTCCTGAAGTTGCTACTATCTCATTTTTTTGCTGACGTCAAATTCATATGTGTTTATTGACATGGTAAAATTAAGGAAGGGCCCAAAATCTTACTTCCGAGTAAATTATATTTTCATCAGTACAGCTGACAATTTCCTCTTCTGCATAGATTACCCAAATTGAACGGTGTCTCTTTAAAATAGACTTCCTTTTACTGACCTTTTTTAGCAAATGATTTTGGTGAAGCAGAAGCATGCATGCATCGCTTATAACTTCTTTAAATAGTTATGAAATAAACAGGGATAAAACTGACTCTGGTGGGATTCGAACCCACAGCCTTTGAATACCTTCTTGACATTCACCTAGAAGTCCAATGCGCTATCCATTGCGCCACAGAGCCAATCTGCTTGAATGAGGTGCACAGATATTCAGAAATGAAATAATGAGCTTTGAGCTGTTGATCAACTTTATAAAGTTCATTGGATACTATAACCATGGCTATATTTTGAATATTGAATTGGGTAAAAGTTATTCACCGTGTCAAACTACATGATACAGTTGGTAAGTCTGCATACAACTTAAGTTTAGTGTATCGTCATCTGATATATGAGACAGATGGGTTTTTCACTTCTCCATGAAAGACGTTTTTTTTTAATTTTGGTAATGGAATATCTTATTCATCATGCAGTGGAACACAAAAAGAATGTACAATCAGAATACTTTTTCTTTAAAGTAGCCGACCGCCTGAACAGGGACTTGAACCCTGGACCCTCAGATTAAAAGTCTGATGCTCTACCGACTGAGCTATCCAGGCTCTGCAACACTGCAACTAAAAATCAGCTAAAAATGATGTGGACGCACACCAACCTACACTTTAATTCTTAATATGGTTACATATATTAGCAATCAAATATGTAGAGTTTAATAATTAATTGATATTTCAAGCATTTGAAATTTCAGCAGCACACGTAATCTATTTTAAATCCTGAAATTCGTTCTATCTCATTTTCGGCTGACTTAGAAATCATGTCTCTAAATTGACATTGTGAAATTAGTAAAAGGCCAAATACTATTACTAGGTACTAAATTACATGTCCGGCAGTATAACTGGAAATTTACTCTTCGGCATAGATTATGCAACATTTTCAAAGCAAACAGTGTCTGTTTAAATAGACTTTCTTTCACTGCCGTTTTGGTAAATGTCTCTGGTTATGCAGAAGCAGGCATTGTTTGTTACTGTTTCAATTAGTTATAAGATAAAGGAGGGATAAAACTGACCCAGCTAGTATTCCAACCCAAAGACTTTGAATGCTTTCTCTACATTCGCCTAGAACCCCAAGCCGCTATCCATTGCACCAGAGATCCAACCTGATTCAACAAGGTGAACAGAAATTCTCAAATAAAAAGATGAGCTATCAGCGGTTGACCAACTTTATAAAGTGATTTGGAAACTATAAGCAGGGTTCCATTTTGAACATTGAATTGGGGAAAAGATAATCAACATCTCAAACAACATGATACCGTTGCGGTAAGTCTTCTTAACTCTTGTCAAATGGTACACGACCGATGGGTATTTAATGGCTCCATTAAGAGTAACTTGCAATTACTCTAATGGGACTACTCGTTCATTGGATCCTGAAAAGAGCATGTCATTAGAGTACATTTTCTTCAAACAAACCGCCTGAACAGGGACTTGAACCCTGGACCCTCAGATTAAAAGTCTGATGCTCTACCGACTGAGCTATCCAGGATCTGATACAGCAAACCTCAAAATCACCTAATCAAAATTTGGCAGTGTCCCAACTAACGCTATGTTTCTTAAGATGGTTACCTGAAGAAGGTACCAAATACACTAGAATATAATAATGAATTGATATTTCAAGCATTTGAAATTTCTTCAGTAAATGTAACCTTATTTTTAATCCTGAAGTTGCTACTATCTCATTTTTTTGCTGACGTCAAATTCATATGTGTTTATTGACATGGTAAAATTAAGGAAGGGCCCAAAATCTTACTTCCGAGTAAATTATATTTTCATCAGTACAGCTGACAATTTCCTCTTCTGCATAGATTACCCAAATTGAACGGTGTCTCTTTAAAATAGACTTCCTTTTACTGACCTTTTTTAGCAAATGATTTTGGTGAAGCAGAAGCATGCATGCATCGCTTATAACTTCTTTAAATAGTTATGAAATAAACAGGGATAAAACTGACTCTGGTGGGATTCGAACCCACAGCCTTTGAATACCTTCTTGACATTCACCTAGAAGTCCAATGCGCTATCCATTGCGCCACAGAGCCAATCTGCTTGAATGAGGTGCACAGATATTCAGAAATGAAATAATGAGCTTTGAGCTGTTGATCAACTTTATAAAGTTCATTGGATACTATAACCATGGCTATATTTTGAATATTGAATTGGGTAAAAGTTATTCACCGTGTCAAACTACATGATACAGTTGGTAAGTCTGCATACAACTTAAGTTTAGTGTATCGTCATCTGATATATGAGACAGATGGGTTTTTCACTTCTCCATGAAAGACGTTTTTTTTTAATTTTGGTAATGGAATATCTTATTCATCATGCAGTGGAACACAAAAAGAATGTACAATCAGAATACTTTTTCTTTAAAGTAGCCGACCGCCTGAACAGGGACTTGAACCCTGGACCCTCAGATTAAAAGTCTGATGCTCTACCGACTGAGCTATCCAGGCTCTGCAACACTGCAACTAAAAATCAGCTAAAAATGATGTGGACGCACACCAACCTACACTTTAATTCTTAATATGGTTACATATATTAGCAATCAAATATGTAGAGTTTAATAATTAATTGATATTTCAAGCATTTGAAATTTCAGCAGCACACGTAATCTATTTTAAATCCTGAAATTCGTTCTATCTCATTTTCGGCTGACTTAGAAATCATGTCTCTAAATTGACATTGTGAAATTAGTAAAAGGCCAAATACTATTACTAGGTACTAAATTACATGTCCGGCAGTATAACTGGAAATTTACTCTTCGGCATAGATTATGCAACATTTTCAAAGCAAACAGTGTCTGTTTAAATAGACTTTCTTTCACTGCCGTTTTGGTAAATGTCTCTGGTTATGCAGAAGCAGGCATTGTTTGTTACTGTTTCAATTAGTTATAAGATAAAGGAGGGATAAAACTGACCCAGCTAGTATTCCAACCCAAAGACTTTGAATGCTTTCTCTACATTCGCCTAGAACCCCAAGCCGCTATCCATTGCACCAGAGATCCAACCTGATTCAACAAGGTGAACAGAAATTCTCAAATAAAAAGATGAGCTATCAGCGGTTGACCAACTTTATAAAGTGATTTGGAAACTATAAGCAGGGTTCCATTTTGAACATTGAATTGGGGAAAAGATAATCAACATCTCAAACGACATGATACCGTTGCGGTAAGTCTTCTTAACTCTTGTCAAATGGTACACGACCGATGGGTATTTAATGGCTCCATTAAGAGTAACTTGCAATTACTCTAATGGGACTACTCGTTCATTGGATCCTGAAAAGAGCATGTCATTAGAGTACATTTTCTTTAAACAAACCGCCTGAACAGGGACTTGAACCCTGGACCCTCAGATTAAAAGTCTGATGCTCTACCGACTGAGCTATCCAGGCTCTGATACAGCAAACCTCAAAATCACCTAATCAAAATTTGGCAGTGTCCCAACTAACGCTATGTTTCTTAAGATGGTTACCTGAAGAAGGTACCAAATACACTAGAATATAATAATGAATTGATATTTCAAGCATTTGAAATTTCTTCAGTAAATGTAACCTTATTTTTAGTCCTGAAGTTGCTACTATCTCATTTTTTTGCTGACGTCAAATTCATATGTGTTTATTGACATGGTAAAATTAAGGAAGGGCCCAAAATCTTACTTCCGAGTAAATTATATTTTCATCAGTACAGCTGACAATTTCCTCTTCTGCATAGATTACCCAAATTGAACGGTGTCTCTTTAAAATAGACTTCCTTTTACTGACCTTTTTTAGCAAATGATTTTGGTGAAGCAGAAGCATGCATGCATCGCTTATAACTTCTTTAAATAGTTATGAAATAAACAGGGATAAAACTGACTCTGGTGGGATTCGAACCCACAGCCTTTGAATACCTTCTTGACATTCACCTAGAAGTCCAATGCGCTATCCATTGCGCCACAGAGCCAATCTGCTTGAATGAGGTGCACAGATATTCAGAAATGAAATAATGAGCTTTGAGCTGTTGATCAACTTTATAAAGTTCATTGGATACTATAACCATGGCTATATTTTGAATATTGAATTGGGTAAAAGTTATTCACCGTGTCAAACTACATGATACAGTTGGTAAGTCTGCATACAACTTAAGTTTAGTGTATCGTCATCTGATATATGAGACAGATGGGTTTTTCACTTCTCCATGAAAGACGTTTTTTTTTAATTTTGGTAATGGAATATCTTATTCATCATGCAGTGGAACACAAAAAGAATGTACAATCAGAATACTTTTTCTTTAAAGTAGCCGACCGCCTGAACAGGGACTTGAACCCTGGACCCTCAGATTAAAAGTCTGATGCTCTACCGACTGAGCTATCCAGGCTCTGCAACACTGCAACTAAAAATCAGCTAAAAATGATGTGGACGCACACCAACCTACACTTTAATTCTTAATATGGTTACATATATTAGCAATCAAATATGTAGAGTTTAATAATTAATTGATATTTCAAGCATTTGAAATTTCAGCAGCACACGTAATCTATTTTAAATCCTGAAATTCGTTCTATCTCATTTTCGGCTGACTTAGAAATCATGTCTCTAAATTGACATTGTGAAATTAGTAAAAGGCCAAATACTATTACTAGGTACTAAATTACATGTCCGGCAGTATAACTGGAAATTTACTCTTCGGCATAGATTATGCAACATTTTCAAAGCAAACAGTGTCTGTTTAAATAGACTTTCTTTCACTGCCGTTTTGGTAAATGTCTCTGGTTATGCAGAAGCAGGCATTGTTTGTTACTGTTTCAATTAGTTATAAGATAAAGGAGGGATAAAACTGACCCAGCTAGTATTCCAACCCAAAGACTTTGAATGCTTTCTCTACATTCGCCTAGAACCCCAAGCCGCTATCCATTGCACCAGAGATCCAACCTGATTCAACAAGGTGAACAGAAATTCTCAAATAAAAAGATGAGCTATCAGCGGTTGACCAACTTTATAAAGTGATTTGGAAACTATAAGCAGGGTTCCATTTTGAACATTGAATTGGGGAAAAGATAATCAACATCTCAAACAACATGATACCGTTGCGGTAAGTCTTCTTAACTCTTGTCAAATGGTACACGACCGATGGGTATTTAATGGCTCCATTAAGAGTAACTTGCAATTACTCTAATGGGACTACTCGTTCATTGGATCCTGAAAAGAGCATGTCATTAGAGTACATTTTCTTCAAACAAACCGCCTGAACAGGGACTTGAACCCTGGACCCTCAGATTAAAAGTCTGATGCTCTACCGACTGAGCTATCCAGGCTCTGATACAGCAAACCTCAAAATCACCTAATCAAAATTTGGCAGTGTCCCAACTAACGCTATGTTTCTTAAGATGGTTACCTGAAGAAGGTACCAAATACACTAGAATATAATAATGAATTGATATTTCAAGCATTTGAAATTTCTTCAGTAAATGTAACCTTATTTTTAATCCTGAAGTTGCTACTATCTCATTTTTTTGCTGACGTCAAATTCATATGTGTTTATTGACATGGTAAAATTAAGGAAGGGCCCAAAATCTTACTTCCGAGTAAATTATATTTTCATCAGTACAGCTGACAATTTCCTCTTCTGCATAGATTACCCAAATTGAACGGTGTCTCTTTAAAATAGACTTCCTTTTACTGACCTTTTTTAGCAAATGATTTTGGTGAAGCAGAAGCATGCATGCATCGCTTATAACTTCTTTAAATAGTTATGAAATAAACAGGGATAAAACTGACTCTGGTGGGATTCGAACCCACAGCCTTTGAATACCTTCTTGACATTCACCTAGAAGTCCAATGCGCTATCCATTGCGCCACAGAGCCAATCTGCTTGAATGAGGTGCACAGATATTCAGAAATGAAATAATGAGCTTTGAGCTGTTGATCAACTTTATAAAGTTCATTGGATACTATAACCATGGCTATATTTTGAATATTGAATTGGGTAAAAGTTATTCACCGTGTCAAACTACATGATACAGTTGGTAAGTCTGCATACAACTTAAGTTTAGTGTATCGTCATCTGATATATGAGACAGATGGGTTTTTCACTTCTCCATGAAAGACGTTTTTTTTTAATTTTGGTAATGGAATATCTTATTCATCATGCAGTGGAACACAAAAAGAATGTACAATCAGAATACTTTTTCTTTAAAGTAGCCGACCGCCTGAACAGGGACTTGAACCCTGGACCCTCAGATTAAAAGTCTGATGCTCTACCGACTGAGCTATCCAGGCTCTGCAACACTGCAACTAAAAATCAGCTAAAAATGATGTGGACGCACACCAACCTACACTTTAATTCTTAATATGGTTACATATATTAGCAATCAAATATGTAGAGTTTAATAATTAATTGATATTTCAAGCATTTGAAATTTCAGCAGCACACGTAATCTATTTTAAATCCTGAAATTCGTTCTATCTCATTTTCGGCTGACTTAGAAATCATGTCTCTAAATTGACATTGTGAAATTAGTAAAAGGCCAAATACTATTACTAGGTACTAAATTACATGTCCGGCAGTATAACTGGAAATTTACTCTTCGGCATAGATTATGCAACATTTTCAAAGCAAACAGTGTCTGTTTAAATAGACTTTCTTTCACTGCCGTTTTGGTAAATGTCTCTGGTTATGCAGAAGCAGGCATTGTTTGTTACTGTTTCAATTAGTTATAAGATAAAGGAGGGATAAAACTGACCCAGCTAGTATTCCAACCCAAAGACTTTGAATGCTTTCTCTACATTCGCCTAGAACCCCAAGCCGCTATCCATTGCACCAGAGATCCAACCTGATTCAACAAGGTGAACAGAAATTCTCAAATAAAAAGATGAGCTATCAGCGGTTGACCAACTTTATAAAGTGATTTGGAAACTATAAGCAGGGTTCCATTTTGAACATTGAATTGGGGAAAAGATAATCAACATCTCAAACGACATGATACCGTTGCGGTAAGTCTTCTTAACTCTTGTCAAATGGTACACGACCGATGGGTATTTAATGGCTCCATTAAGAGTAACTTGCAATTACTCTAATGGGACTACTCGTTCATTGGATCCTGAAAAGAGCATGTCATTAGAGTACATTTTCTTTAAACAAACCGCCTGAACAGGGACTTGAACCCTGGACCCTCAGATTAAAAGTCTGATGCTCTACCGACTGAGCTATCCAGGTTCTGATACAGCAAACCTCAAAATCACCTAATCAAAATTTGGCAGTGTCCCAACTAACGCTATGTTTCTTAAGATGGTTACCTGAAGAAGGTACCAAATACACTAGAATATAATAATGAATTGATATTTCAAGCATTTGAAATTTCTTCAGTAAATGTAACCTTATTTTTAGTCCTGAAGTTGCTACTATCTCATTTTTTTGCTGACGTCAAATTCATATGTGTTTATTGACATGGTAAAATTAAGGAAGGGCCCAAAATCTTACTTCCGAGTAAATTATATTTTCATCAGTACAGCTGACAATTTCCTCTTCTGCATAGATTACCCAAATTGAACGGTGTCTCTTTAAAATAGACTTCCTTTTACTGACCTTTTTTAGCAAATGATTTTGGTGAAGCAGAAGCATGCATGCATCGCTTATAACTTCTTTAAATAGTTATGAAATAAACAGGGATAAAACTGACTCTGGTGGGATTCGAACCCACAGCCTTTGAATACCTTCTTGACATTCACCTAGAAGTCCAATGCGCTATCCATTGCGCCACAGAGCCAATCTGCTTGAATGAGGTGCACAGATATTCAGAAATGAAATAATGAGCTTTGAGCTGTTGATCAACTTTATAAAGTTCATTGGATACTATAACCATGGCTATATTTTGAATATTGAATTGGGTAAAAGTTATTCACCGTGTCAAACTACATGATACAGTTGGTAAGTCTGCATACAACTTAAGTTTAGTGTATCGTCATCTGATATATGAGACAGATGGGTTTTTCACTTCTCCATGAAAGACGTTTTTTTTTTATTTTGGTAATGGAATATCTTATTCATCATGCAGTGGAACACAAAAAGAATGTACAATCAGAATACTTTTTCTTTAAAGTAGCCGACCGCCTGAACAGGGACTTGAACCCTGGACCCTCAGATTAAAAGTCTGATGCTCTACCGACTGAGCTATCCAGGCTCTGCAACACTGCAACTAAAAATCAGCTAAAAATGATGTGGACGCACACCAACCTACACTTTAATTCTTAATATGGTTACATATATTAGCAATCAAATATGTAGAGTTTAATAATTAATTGATATTTCAAGCATTTGAAATTTCAGCAGCACACGTAATCTATTTTAAATCCTGAAATTCGTTCTATCTCATTTTCGGCTGACTTAGAAATCATGTCTCTAAATTGACATTGTGAAATTAGTAAAAGGCCAAATACTATTACTAGGTACTAAATTACATGTCCGGCAGTATAACTGGAAATTTACTCTTCGGCATAGATTATGCAACATTTTCAAAGCAAACAGTGTCTGTTTAAATAGACTTTCTTTCACTGCCGTTTTGGTAAATGTCTCTGGTTATGCAGAAGCAGGCATTGTTTGTTACTGTTTCAATTAGTTATAAGATAAAGGAGGGATAAAACTGACCCAGCTAGTATTCCAACCCAAAGACTTTGAATGCTTTCTCTACATTCGCCTAGAACCCCAAGCCGCTATCCATTGCACCAGAGATCCAACCTGATTCAACAAGGTGAACAGAAATTCTCAAATAAAAAGATGAGCTATCAGCGGTTGACCAACTTTATAAAGTGATTTGGAAACTATAAGCAGGGTTCCATTTTGAACATTGAATTGGGGAAAAGATAATCAACATCTCAAACGACATGATACCGTTGTGGTAAGTCTTCTTAACTCTTGTCAAATGGTACACGACCGATGGGTATTTAATGGCTCCATTAAGAGTAACTTGCAATTACTCTAATGGGACTACTCGTTCATTGGATCCTGAAAAGAGCATGTCATTAGAGTACATTTTCTTTAAACAAACCGCCTGAACAGGGACTTGAACCCTGGACCCTCAGATTAAAAGTCTGATGCTCTACCGACTGAGCTATCCAGGCTCTGATACAGCAAACCTCAAAATCACCTAATCAAAATTTGGCAGTGTCCCAACTAACGCTATGTTTCTTAAGATGGTTACCTGAAGAAGGTACCAAATACACTAGAATATAATAATGAATTGATATTTCAAGCATTTGAAATTTCTTCAGTAAATGTAACCTTATTTTTAGTCCTGAAGTTGCTACTATCTCATTTTTTTGCTGACGTCAAATTCATATGTGTTTATTGACATGGTAAAATTAAGGAAGGGCCCAAAATCTTACTTCCGAGTAAATTATATTTTCATCAGTACAGCTGACAATTTCCTCTTCTGCATAGATTACCCAAATTGAACGGTGTCTCTTTAAAATAGACTTCCTTTTACTGACCTTTTTTAGCAAATGATTTTGGTGAAGCAGAAGCATGCATGCATCGCTTATAACTTCTTTAAATAGTTATGAAATAAACAGGGATAAAACTGACTCTGGTGGGATTCGAACCCACAGCCTTTGAATACCTTCTTGACATTCACCTAGAAGTCCAATGCGCTATCCATTGCGCCACAGAGCCAATCTGCTTGAATGAGGTGCACAGATATTCAGAAATGAAATAATGAGCTTTGAGCTGTTGATCAACTTTATAAAGTTCATTGGATACTATAACCATGGCTATATTTTGAATATTGAATTGGGTAAAAGTTATTCACCGTGTCAAACTACATGATACAGTTGGTAAGTCTGCATACAACTTAAGTTTAGTGTATCGTCATCTGATATATGAGACAGATGGGTTTTTCACTTCTCCATGAAAGACGTTTTTTTTTAATTTTGGTAATGGAATATCTTATTCATCATGCAGTGGAACACAAAAAGAATGTACAATCAGAATACTTTTTCTTTAAAGTAGCCGACCGCCTGAACAGGGACTTGAACCCTGGACCCTCAGATTAAAAGTCTGATGCTCTACCGACTGAGCTATCCAGGCTCTGCAACACTGCAACTAAAAATCAGCTAAAAATGATGTGGACGCACACCAACCTACACTTTAATTCTTAATATGGTTACATATATTAGCAATCAAATATGTAGAGTTTAATAATTAATTGATATTTCAAGCATTTGAAATTTCAGCAGCACACGTAATCTATTTTAAATCCTGAAATTCGTTCTATCTCATTTTCGGCTGACTTAGAAATCATGTCTCTAAATTGACATTGTGAAATTAGTAAAAGGCCAAATACTATTACTAGGTACTAAATTACATGTCCGGCAGTATAACTGGAAATTTACTCTTCGGCATAGATTATGCAACATTTTCAAAGCAAACAGTGTCTGTTTAAATAGACTTTCTTTCACTGCCGTTTTGGTAAATGTCTCTGGTTATGCAGAAGCAGGCATTGTTTGTTACTGTTTCAATTAGTTATAAGATAAAGGAGGGATAAAACTGACCCAGCTAGTATTCCAACCCAAAGACTTTGAATGCTTTCTCTACATTCGCCTAGAACCCCAAGCCGCTATCCATTGCACCAGAGATCCAACCTGATTCAACAAGGTGAACAGAAATTCTCAAATAAAAAGATGAGCTATCAGCGGTTGACCAACTTTATAAAGTGATTTGGAAACTATAAGCAGGGTTCCATTTTGAACATTGAATTGGGGAAAAGATAATCAACATCTCAAACGACATGATACCGTTGTGGTAAGTCTTCTTAACTCTTGTCAAATGGTACACGACCGATGGGTATTTAATGGCTCCATTAAGAGTAACTTGCAATTACTCTAATGGGACTACTCGTTCATTGGATCCTGAAAAGAGCATGTCATTAGAGTACATTTTCTTTAAACAAACCGCCTGAACAGGGACTTGAACCCTGGACCCTCAGATTAAAAGTCTGATGCTCTACCGACTGAGCTATCCAGGCTCTGATACAGCAAACCTCAAAATCACCTAATCAAAATTTGGCAGTGTCCCAACTAACGCTATGTTTCTTAAGATGGTTACCTGAAGAAGGTACCAAATACACTAGAATATAATAATGAATTGATATTTCAAGCATTTGAAATTTCTTCAGTAAATGTAACCTTATTTTTAGTCCTGAAGTTGCTACTATCTCATTTTTTTGCTGACGTCAAATTCATATGTGTTTATTGACATGGTAAAATTAAGGAAGGGCCCAAAATCTTACTTCCGAGTAAATTATATTTTCATCAGTACAGCTGACAATTTCCTCTTCTGCATAGATTACCCAAATTGAACGGTGTCTCTTTAAAATAGACTTCCTTTTACTGACCTTTTTTAGCAAATGATTTTGGTGAAGCAGAAGCATGCATGCATCGCTTATAACTTCTTTAAATAGTTATGAAATAAACAGGGATAAAACTGACTCTGGTGGGATTCGAACCCACAGCCTTTGAATACCTTCTTGACATTCACCTAGAAGTCCAATGCGCTATCCATTGCGCCACAGAGCCAATCTGCTTGAATGAGGTGCACAGATATTCAGAAATGAAATAATGAGCTTTGAGCTGTTGATCAACTTTATAAAGTTCGTTGGATACTATAACCATGGCTATATTTTGAATATTGAATTGGGTAAAAGTTATTCACCGTGTCAAACTACATGATACAGTTGGTAAGTCTGCATACAACTTAAGTTTAGTGTATCGTCATCTGATATATGAGACAGATGGGTTTTTCACTTCTCCATGAAAGACGTTTTTTTTTAATTTTGGTAATGGAATATCTTATTCATCATGCAGTGGAACACAAAAAGAATGTACAATCAGAATACTTTTTCTTTAAAGTAGCCGACCGCCTGAACAGGGACTTGAACCCTGGACCCTCAGATTAAAAGTCTGATGCTCTACCGACTGAGCTATCCAGGCTCTGCAACACTGCAACTAAAAATCAGCTAAAAATGATGTGGACGCACACCAACCTACACTTTAATTCTTAATATGGTTACATATATTAGCAATCAAATATGTAGAGTTTAATAATTAATTGATATTTCAAGCATTTGAAATTTCAGCAGCACACGTAATCTATTTTAAATCCTGAAATTCGTTCTATCTCATTTTCGGCTGACTTAGAAATCATGTCTCTAAATTGACATTGTGAAATTAGTAAAAGGCCAAATACTATTACTAGGTACTAAATTACATGTCCGGCAGTATAACTGGAAATTTACTCTTCGGCATAGATTATGCAACATTTTCAAAGCAAACAGTGTCTGTTTAAATAGACTTTCTTTCACTGCCGTTTTGGTAAATGTCTCTGGTTATGCAGAAGCAGGCATTGTTTGTTACTGTTTCAATTAGTTATAAGATAAAGGAGGGATAAAACTGACCCAGCTAGTATTCCAACCCAAAGACTTTGAATGCTTTCTCTACATTCGCCTAGAACCCCAAGCCGCTATCCATTGCACCAGAGATCCAACCTGATTCAACAAGGTGAACAGAAATTCTCAAATAAAAAGATGAGCTATCAGCGGTTGACCAACTTTATAAAGTGATTTGGAAACTATAAGCAGGGTTCCATTTTGAACATTGAATTGGGGAAAAGATAATCAACATCTCAAACGACATGATACCGTTGCGGTAAGTCTTCTTAACTCTTGTCAAATGGTACACGACCGATGGGTATTTAATGGCTCCATTAAGAGTAACTTGCAATTACTCTAATGGGACTACTCGTTCATTGGATCCTGAAAAGAGCATGTCATTAGAGTACATTTTCTTTAAACAAACCGCCTGAACAGGGACTTGAACCCTGGACCCTCAGATTAAAAGTCTGATGCTCTACCGACTGAGCTATCCAGGCTCTGATACAGCAAACCTCAAAATCACCTAATCAAAATTTGGCAGTGTCCCAACTAACGCTATGTTTCTTAAGATGGTTACCTGAAGAAGGTACCAAATACACTAGAATATAATAATGAATTGATATTTCAAGCATTTGAAATTTCTTCAGTAAATGTAACCTTATTTTTAGTCCTGAAGTTGCTACTATCTCATTTTTTTGCTGACGTCAAATTCATATGTGTTTATTGACATGGTAAAATTAAGGAAGGGCCCAAAATCTTACTTCCGAGTAAATTATATTTTCATCAGTACAGCTGACAATTTCCTCTTCTGCATAGATTACCCAAATTGAACGGTGTCTCTTTAAAATAGACTTCCTTTTACTGACCTTTTTTAGCAAATGATTTTGGTGAAGCAGAAGCATGCATGCATCGCTTATAACTTCTTTAAATAGTTATGAAATAAACAGGGATAAAACTGACTCTGGTGGGATTCGAACCCACAGCCTTTGAATACCTTCTTGACATTCACCTAGAAGTCCAATGCGCTATCCATTGCGCCACAGAGCCAATCTGCTTGAATGAGGTGCACAGATATTCAGAAATGAAATAATGAGCTTTGAGCTGTTGATCAACTTTATAAAGTTCATTGGATACTATAACCATGGCTATATTTTGAATATTGAATTGGGTAAAAGTTATTCACCGTGTCAAACTACATGATACAGTTGGTAAGTCTGCATACAACTTAAGTTTAGTGTATCGTCATCTGATATATGAGACAGATGGGTTTTTCACTTCTCCATGAAAGACGTTTTTTTTTAATTTTGGTAATGGAATATCTTATTCATCATGCAGTGGAACACAAAAAGAATGTACAATCAGAATACTTTTTCTTTAAAGTAGCCGACCGCCTGAACAGGGACTTGAACCCTGGACCCTCAGATTAAAAGTCTGATGCTCTACCGACTGAGCTATCCAGGCTCTGCAACACTGCAACTAAAAATCAGCTAAAAATGATGTGGACGCACACCAACCTACACTTTAATTCTTAATATGGTTACATATATTAGCAATCAAATATGTAGAGTTTAATAATTAATTGATATTTCAAGCATTTGAAATTTCAGCAGCACACGTAATCTATTTTAAATCCTGAAATTCGTTCTATCTCATTTTCGGCTGACTTAGAAATCATGTCTCTAAATTGACATTGTGAAATTAGTAAAAGGCCAAATACTATTACTAGGTACTAAATTACATGTCCGGCAGTATAACTGGAAATTTACTCTTCGGCATAGATTATGCAACATTTTCAAAGCAAACAGTGTCTGTTTAAATAGACTTTCTTTCACTGCCGTTTTGGTAAATGTCTCTGGTTATGCAGAAGCAGGCATTGTTTGTTACTGTTTCAATTAGTTATAAGATAAAGGAGGGATAAAACTGACCCAGCTAGTATTCCAACCCAAAGACTTTGAATGCTTTCTCTACATTCGCCTAGAACCCCAAGCCGCTATCCATTGCACCAGAGATCCAACCTGATTCAACAAGGTGAACAGAAATTCTCAAATAAAAAGATGAGCTATCAGCGGTTGACCAACTTTATAAAGTGATTTGGAAACTATAAGCAGGGTTCCATTTTGAACATTGAATTGGGGAAAAGATAATCAACATCTCAAACGACATGATACCGTTGCGGTAAGTCTTCTTAACTCTTGTCAAATGGTACACGACCGATGGGTATTTAATGGCTCCATTAAGAGTAACTTGCAATTACTCTAATGGGACTACTCGTTCATTGGATCCTGAAAAGAGCATGTCATTAGAGTACATTTTCTTTAAACAAACCGCCTGAACAGGGACTTGAACCCTGGACCCTCAGATTAAAAGTCTGATGCTCTACCGACTGAGCTATCCAGGCTCTGATACAGCAAACCTCAAAATCACCTAATCAAAATTTGGCAGTGTCCCAACTAACGCTATGTTTCTTAAGATGGTTACCTGAAGAAGGTACCAAATACACTAGAATATAATAATGAATTGATATTTCAAGCATTTGAAATTTCTTCAGTAAATGTAACCTTATTTTTAATCCTGAAGTTGCTACTATCTCATTTTTTTGCTGACGTCAAATTCATATGTGTTTATTGACATGGTAAAATTAAGGAAGGGCCCAAAATCTTACTTCCGAGTAAATTATATTTTCATCAGTACAGCTGACAATTTCCTCTTCTGCATAGATTACCCAAATTGAACGGTGTCTCTTTAAAATAGACTTCCTTTTACTGACCTTTTTTAGCAAATGATTTTGGTGAAGCAGAAGCATGCATGCATCGCTTATAACTTCTTTAAATAGTTATGAAATAAACAGGGATAAAACTGACTCTGGTGGGATTCGAACCCACAGCCTTTGAATACCTTCTTGACATTCACCTAGAAGTCCAATGCGCTATCCATTGCGCCACAGAGCCAATCTGCTTGAATGAGGTGCACAGATATTCAGAAATGAAATAATGAGCTTTGAGCTGTTGATCAACTTTATAAAGTTCATTGGATACTATAACCATGGCTATATTTTGAATATTGAATTGGGTAAAAGTTATTCACCGTGTCAAACTACATGATACAGTTGGTAAGTCTGCATACAACTTAAGTTTAGTGTATCGTCATCTGATATATGAGACAGATGGGTTTTTCACTTCTCCATGAAAGACGTTTTTTTTTAATTTTGGTAATGGAATATCTTATTCATCATGCAGTGGAACACAAAAAGAATGTACAATCAGAATACTTTTTCTTTAAAGTAGCCGACCGCCTGAACAGAGACTTGAACCCTGGACCCTCAGATTAAAAGTCTGATGCTCTACCGACTGAGCTATCCAGGCTCTGCAACACTGCAACTAAAAATCAGCTAAAAATGATGTGGACGCACACCAACCTACACTTTAATTCTTAATATGGTTACATATATTAGCAATCAAATATGTAGAGTTTAATAATTAATTGATATTTCAAGCATTTGAAATTTCAGCAGCACACGTAATCTATTTTAAATCCTGAAATTCGTTCTATCTCATTTTCGGCTGACTTAGAAATCATGTCTCTAAATTGACATTGTGAAATTAGTAAAAGGCCAAATACTATTACTAGGTACTAAATTACATGTCCGGCAGTATAACTGGAAATTTACTCTTCGGCATAGATTATGCAACATTTTCAAAGCAAACAGTGTCTGTTTAAATAGACTTTCTTTCACTGCCGTTTTGGTAAATGTCTCTGGTTATGCAGAAGCAGGCATTGTTTGTTACTGTTTCAATTAGTTATAAGATAAAGGAGGGATAAAACTGACCCAGCTAGTATTCCAACCCAAAGACTTTGAATGCTTTCTCTACATTCGCCTAGAACCCCAAGCCGCTATCCATTGCACCAGAGATCCAACCTGATTCAACAAGGTGAACAGAAATTCTCAAATAAAAAGATGAGCTATCAGCGGTTGACCAACTTTATAAAGTGATTTGGAAACTATAAGCAGGGTTCCATTTTGAACATTGAATTGGGGAAAAGATAATCAACATCTCAAACGACATGATACCGTTGCGGTAAGTCTTCTTAACTCTTGTCAAATGGTACACGACCGATGGGTATTTAATGGCTCCATTAAGAGTAACTTGCAATTACTCTAATGGGACTACTCGTTCATTGGATCCTGAAAAGAGCATGTCATTAGAGTACATTTTCTTTAAACAAACCGCCTGAACAGGGACTTGAACCCTGGACCCTCAGATTAAAAGTCTGATGCTCTACCGACTGAGCTATCCAGGCTCTGATACAGCAAACCTCAAAATCACCTAATCAAAATTTGGCAGTGTCCCAACTAACGCTATGTTTCTTAAGATGGTTACCTGAAGAAGGTACCAAATACACTAGAATATAATAATGAATTGATATTTCAAGCATTTGAAATTTCTTCAGTAAATGTAACCTTATTTTTAATCCTGAAGTTGCTACTATCTCATTTTTTTGCTGACGTCAAATTCATATGTGTTTATTGACATGGGAAAATTAAGGAAGGGCCCAAAATCTTACTTCCGAGTAAATTATATTTTCATCAGTACAGCTGACAATTTCCTCTTCTGCATAGATTACCCAAATTGAACGGTGTCTCTTTAAAATAGACTTCCTTTTACTGACCTTTTTTAGCAAATGATTTTGGTGAAGCAGAAGCATGCATGCATCGCTTATAACTTCTTTAAATAGTTATGAAATAAACAGGGATAAAACTGACTCTGGTGGGATTCGAACCCACAGCCTTTGAATACCTTCTTGACATTCACCTAGAAGTCCAATGCGCTATCCATTGCGCCACAGAGCCAATCTGCTTGAATGAGGTGCACAGATATTCAGAAATGAAATAATGAGCTTTGAGCTGTTGATCAACTTTATAAAGTTCATTGGATACTATAACCATGGCTATATTTTGAATATTGAATTGGGTAAAAGTTATTCACCGTGTCAAACTACATGATACAGTTGGTAAGTCTGCATACAACTTAAGTTTAGTGTATCGTCATCTGATATATGAGACAGATGGGTTTTTCACTTCTCCATGAAAGACGTTTTTTTTTAATTTTGGTAATGGAATATCTTATTCATCATGCAGTGGAACACAAAAAGAATGTACAATCAGAATACTTTTTCTTTAAAGTAGCCGACCGCCTGAACAGGGACTTGAACCCTGGACCCTCAGATTAAAAGTCTGATGCTCTACCGACTGAGCTATCCAGGCTCTGCAACACTGCAACTAAAAATCAGCTAAAAATGATGTGGACGCACACCAACCTACACTTTAATTCTTAATATGGTTACATATATTAGCAATCAAATATGTAGAGTTTAATAATTAATTGATATTTCAAGCATTTGAAATTTCAGCAGCACACGTAATCTATTTTAAATCCTGAAATTCGTTCTATCTCATTTTCGGCTGACTTAGAAATCATGTCTCTAAATTGACATTGTGAAATTAGTAAAAGGCCAAATACTATTACTAGGTACTAAATTACATGTCCGGCAGTATAACTGGAAATTTACTCTTCGGCATAGATTATGCAACATTTTCAAAGCAAACAGTGTCTGTTTAAATAGACTTTCTTTCACTGCCGTTTTGGTAAATGTCTCTGGTTATGCAGAAGCAGGCATTGTTTGTTACTGTTTCAATTAGTTATAAGATAAAGGAGGGATAAAACTGACCCAGCTAGTATTCCAACCCAAAGACTTTGAATGCTTTCTCTACATTCGCCTAGAACCCCAAGCCGCTATCCATTGCACCAGAGATCCAACCTGATTCAACAAGGTGAACAGAAATTCTCAAATAAAAAGATGAGCTATCAGCGGTTGACCAACTTTATAAAGTGATTTGGAAACTATAAGCAGGGTTCCATTTTGAACATTGAATTGGGGAAAAGATAATCAACATCTCAAACGACATGATACCGTTGCGGTAAGTCTTCTTAACTCTTGTCAAATGGTACACGACCGATGGGTATTTAATGGCTCCATTAAGAGTAACTTGCAATTACTCTAATGGGACTACTCGTTCATTGGATCCTGAAAAGAGCATGTCATTAGAGTACATTTTCTTTAAACAAACCGCCTGAACAGGGACTTGAACCCTGGACCCTCAGATTAAAAGTCTGATGCTCTACCGACTGAGCTATCCAGGCTCTGATACAGCAAACCTCAAAATCACCTAATCAAAATTTGGCAGTGTCCCAACTAACGCTATGTTTCTTAAGATGGTTACCTGAAGAAGGTACCAAATACACTAGAATATAATAATGAATTGATATTTCAAGCATTTTAAATTTCTTCTGTAAATGTAACCTTATTTTTAATCCTGAAGTTGCTACTATCTCATTTTTTTGCTGACGTCAAATTCATATGTGTTTATTGACATGGGAAAATTAAGGAAGGGCCCAAAATCTTACTTCCGAGTAAATTATATTTTCATCAGTACAGCTGACAATTTCCTCTTCTGCATAGATTACCCAAATTGAACGGTGTCTCTTTAAAATAGACTTCCTTTTACTGACCTTTTTTAGCAAATGATTTTGGTGAAGCAGAAGCATGCATGCATCGCTTATAACTTCTTTAAATAGTTATGAAATAAACAGGGATAAAACTGACTCTGGTGGGATTCGAACCCACAGCCTTTGAATACCTTCTTGACATTCACCTAGAAGTCCAATGCGCTATCCATTGCGCCACAGAGCCAATCTGCTTGAATGAGGTGCACAGATATTCAGAAATGAAATAATGAGCTTTGAGCTGTTGATCAACTTTATAAAGTTCATTGGATACTATAACCATGGCTATATTTTGAATATTGAATTGGGTAAAAGTTATTCACCGTGTCAAACTACATGATACAGTTGGTAAGTCTGCATACAACTTAAGTTTAGTGTATCGTCATCTGATATATGAGACAGATGGGTTTTTCACTTCTCCATGAAAGACGTTTTTTTTTAATTTTGGTAATGGAATATCTTATTCATCATGCAGTGGAACACAAAAAGAATGTACAATCAGAATACTTTTTCTTTAAAGTAGCCGACCGCCTGAACAGGGACTTGAACCCTGGACCCTCAGATTAAAAGTCTGATGCTCTACCGACTGAGCTATCCAGGCTCTGCAACACTGCAACTAAAAATCAGCTAAAAATGATGTGGACGCACACCAACCTACACTTTAATTCTTAATATGGTTACATATATTAGCAATCAAATATGTAGAGTTTAATAATTAATTGATATTTCAAGCATTTGAAATTTCAGCAGCACACGTAATCTATTTTAAATCCTGAAATTCGTTCTATCTCATTTTCGGCTGACTTAGAAATCATGTCTCTAAATTGACATTGTGAAATTAGTAAAAGGCCAAATACTATTACTAGGTACTAAATTACATGTCCGGCAGTATAACTGGAAATTTACTCTTCGGCATAGATTATGCAACATTTTCAAAGCAAACAGTGTCTGTTTAAATAGACTTTCTTTCACTGCCGTTTTGGTAAATGTCTCTGGTTATGCAGAAGCAGGCATTGTTTGTTACTGTTTCAATTAGTTATAAGATAAAGGAGGGATAAAACTGACCCAGCTAGTATTCCAACCCAAAGACTTTGAATGCTTTCTCTACATTCGCCTAGAACCCCAAGCCGCTATCCATTGCACCAGAGATCCAACCTGATTCAACAAGGTGAACAGAAATTCTCAAATAAAAAGATGAGCTATCAGCGGTTGACCAACTTTATAAAGTGATTTGGAAACTATAAGCAGGGTTCCATTTTGAACATTGAATTGGGGAAAAGATAATCAACATCTCAAACGACATGATACCGTTGCGGTAAGTCTTCTTAACTCTTGTCAAATGGTACACGACCGATGGGTATTTAATGGCTCCATTAAGAGTAACTTGCAATTACTCTAATGGGACTACTCGTTCATTGGATCCTGAAAAGAGCATGTCATTAGAGTACATTTTCTTTAAACAAACCGCCTGAACAGGGACTTGAACCCTGGACCCTCAGATTAAAAGTCTGATGCTCTACCGACTGAGCTATCCAGGCTCTGATACAGCAAACCTCAAAATCACCTAATCAAAATTTGGCAGTGTCCCAACTAACGCTATGTTTCTTAAGATGGTTACCTGAAGAAGGTACCAAATACACTAGAATATAATAATGAATTGATATTTCAAGCATTTGAAATTTCTTCAGTAAATGTAACCTTATTTTTAATCCTGAAGTTGCTACTATCTCATTTTTTTGCTGACGTCAAATTCATATGTGTTTATTGACATGGTAAAATTAAGGAAGGGCCCAAAATCTTACTTCCGAGTAAATTATATTTTCATCAGTACAGCTGACAATTTCCTCTTCTGCATAGATTACCCAAATTGAACGGTGTCTCTTTAAAATAGACTTCCTTTTACTGACCTTTTTTAGCAAATGATTTTGGTGAAGCAGAAGCATGCATGCATCGCTTATAACTTCTTTAAATAGTTATGAAATAAACAGGGATAAAACTGACTCTGGTGGGATTCGAACCCACAGCCTTTGAATACCTTCTTGACATTCACCTAGAAGTCCAATGCGCTATCCATTGCGCCACAGAGCCAATCTGCTTGAATGAGGTGCACAGATATTCAGAAATGAAATAATGAGCTTTGAGCTGTTGATCAACTTTATAAAGTTCATTGGATACTATAACCATGGCTATATTTTGAATATTGAATTGGGTAAAAGTTATTCACCGTGTCAAACTACATGATACAGTTGGTAAGTCTGCATACAACTTAAGTTTAGTGTATCGTCATCTGATATATGAGACAGATGGGTTTTTCACTTCTCCATGAAAGACGTTTTTTTTTAATTTTGGTAATGGAATATCTTATTCATCATGCAGTGGAACACAAAAAGAATGTACAATCAGAATACTTTTTCTTTAAAGTAGCCGACCGCCTGAACAGGGACTTGAACCCTGGACCCTCAGATTAAAAGTCTGATGCTCTACCGACTGAGCTATCCAGGCTCTGCAACACTGCAACTAAAAATCAGCTAAAAATGATGTGGACGCACACCAACCTACACTTTAATTCTTAATATGGTTACATATATTAGCAATCAAATATGTAGAGTTTAATAATTAATTGATATTTCAAGCATTTGAAATTTCAGCAGCACACGTAATCTATTTTAAATCCTGAAATTCGTTCTATCTCATTTTCGGCTGACTTAGAAATCATGTCTCTAAATTGACATTGTGAAATTAGTAAAAGGCCAAATACTATTACTAGGTACTAAATTACATGTCCGGCAGTATAACTGGAAATTTACTCTTCGGCATAGATTATGCAACATTTTCAAAGCAAACAGTGTCTGTTTAAATAGACTTTCTTTCACTGCCGTTTTGGTAAATGTCTCTGGTTATGCAGAAGCAGGCATTGTTTGTTACTGTTTCAATTAGTTATAAGATAAAGGAGGGATAAAACTGACCCAGCTAGTATTCCAACCCAAAGACTTTGAATGCTTTCTCTACATTCGCCTAGAACCCCAAGCCGCTATCCATTGCACCAGAGATCCAACCTGATTCAACAAGGTGAACAGAAATTCTCAAATAAAAAGATGAGCTATCAGCGGTTGACCAACTTTATAAAGTGATTTGGAAACTATAAGCAGGGTTCCATTTTGAACATTGAATTGGGGAAAAGATAATCAACATCTCAAACGACATGATACCGTTGCGGTAAGTCTTCTTAACTCTTGTCAAATGGTACACGACCGATGGGTATTTAATGGCTCCATTAAGAGTAACTTGCAATTACTCTAATGGGACTACTCGTTCATTGGATCCTGAAAAGAGCATGTCATTAGAGTACATTTTCTTTAAACAAACCGCCTGAACAGGGACTTGAACCCTGGACCCTCAGATTAAAAGTCTGATGCTCTACCGACTGAGCTATCCAGGCTCTGATACAGCAAACCTCAAAATCACCTAATCAAAATTTGGCAGTGTCCCAACTAACGCTATGTTTCTTAAGATGGTTACCTGAAGAAGGTACCAAATACACTAGAATATAATAATGAATTGATATTTCAAGCATTTGAAATTTCTTCAGTAAATGTAACCTTATTTTTAATCCTGAAGTTGCTACTATCTCATTTTTTTGCTGACGTCAAATTCATATGTGTTTATTGACATGGTAAAATTAAGGAAGGGCCCAAAATCTTACTTCCGAGTAAATTATATTTTCATCAGTACAGCTGACAATTTCCTCTTCTGCATAGATTACCCAAATTGAACGGTGTCTCTTTAAAATAGACTTCCTTTTACTGACCTTTTTTAGCAAATGATTTTGGTGAAGCAGAAGCATGCATGCATCGCTTATAACTTCTTTAAATAGTTATGAAATAAACAGGGATAAAACTGACTCTGGTGGGATTAGAACCCACAGCCTTTGAATACCTTCTTGACATTCACGTAGAAGTCCAATGCGCTATCCATTGCGCCACAGAGCCAATCTGCTTGAATGAGGTGCACAGATATTCAGAAATGAAATAATGAGCTTTGAGCTGTTGATCAACTTTATAAAGTTCATTGGATACTATAACCATGGCTATATTTTGAATATTGAATTGGGTAAAAGTTATTCACCGTGTCAAACTACATGATACAGTTGGTAAGTCTGCATACAACTTAAGTTTAGTGTATCGTCATCTGATATATGAGACAGATGGGTTTTTCACTTCTCCATGAAAGACGTTTTTTTTTAAATTTTGGTAATGGAATATCTTATTCATCATGCAGTGGAACACAAAAAGAATGTACAATCAGAATACTTTTTCTTTAAAGTAGCCGACCGCCTGAACAGGGACTTGAACCCTGGACCCTCAGATTAAAAGTCTGATGCTCTACCGACTGAGCTATCCAGGCTCTGCAACACTGCAACTAAAAATCAGCTAAAAATGATGTGGACGCACACCAACCTACACTTTAATTCTTAATATGGTTACATATATTAGCAATCAAATATGTAGAGTTTAATAATTAATTGATATTTCAAGCATTTGAAATTTCAGCAGCACACGTAATCTATTTTAAATCCTGAAATTCGTTCTATCTCATTTTCGGCTGACTTAGAAATCATGTCTCTAAATTGACATTGTGAAATTAGTAAAAGGCCAAATACTATTACTAGGTACTAAATTACATGTCCGGCAGTATAACTGGAAATTTACTCTTCGGCATAGATTATGCAACATTTTCAAAGCAAACAGTGTCTGTTTAAATAGACTTTCTTTCACTGCCGTTTTGGTAAATGTCTCTGGTTATGCAGAAGCAGGCATTGTTTGTTACTGTTTCAATTAGTTATAAGATAAAGGAGGGATAAAACTGACCCAGCTAGTATTCCAACCCAAAGACTTTGAATGCTTTCTCTACATTCGCCTAGAACCCCAAGCCGCTATCCATTGCACCAGAGATCCAACCTGATTCAACAAGGTGAACAGAAATTCTCAAATAAAAAGATGAGCTATCAGCGGTTGACCAACTTTATAAAGTGATTTGGAAACTATAAGCAGGGTTCCATTTTGAACATTGAATTGGGGAAAAGATAATCAACATCTCAAACGACATGATACCGTTGCGGTAAGTCTTCTTAACTCTTGTCAAATGGTACACGACCGATGGGTATTTAATGGCTCCATTAAGAGTAACTTGCAATTACTCTAATGGGACTACTCGTTCATTGGATCCTGAAAAGAGCATGTCATTAGAGTACATTTTCTTTAAACAAACCGCCTGAACAGGGACTTGAACCCTGGACCCTCAGATTAAAAGTCTGATGCTCTACCGACTGAGCTATCCAGGCTCTGATACAGCAAACCTCAAAATCACCTAATCAAAATTTGGCAGTGTCCCAACTAACGCTATGTTTCTTAAGATGGTTACCTGAAGAAGGTACCAAATACACTAGAATATAATAATGAATTGATATTTCAAGCATTTGAAATTTCTTCAGTAAATGTAACCTTATTTTTAATCCTGAAGTTGCTACTATCTCATTTTTTTGCTGACGTCAAATTCATATGTGTTTATTGACATGGTAAAATTAAGGAAGGGCCCAAAATCTTACTTCCGAGTAAATTATATTTTCATCAGTACAGCTGACAATTTCCTCTTCTGCATAGATTACCCAAATTGAACGGTGTCTCTTTAAAATAGACTTCCTTTTACTGACCTTTTTTAGCAAATGATTTTGGTGAAGCAGAAGCATGCATGCATCGCTTATAACTTCTTTAAATAGTTATGAAATAAACAGGGATAAAACTGACTCTGGTGGGATTCGAACCCACAGCCTTTGAATACCTTCTTGACATTCACCTAGAAGTCCAATGCGCTATCCATTGCGCCACAGAGCCAATCTGCTTGAATGAGGTGCACAGATATTCAGAAATGAAATAATGAGCTTTGAGCTGTTGATCAACTTTATAAAGTTCATTGGATACTATAACCATGGCTATATTTTGAATATTGAATTGGGTAAAAGTTATTCACCGTGTCAAACTACATGATACAGTTGGTAAGTCTGCATACAACTTAAGTTTAGTGTATCGTCATCTGATATATGAGACAGATGGGTTTTTCACTTCTCCATGAAAGACGTTTTTTTTTAATTTTGGTAATGGAATATCTTATTCATCATGCAGTGGAACACAAAAAGAATGTACAATCAGAATACTTTTTCTTTAAAGTAGCCGACCGCCTGAACAGAGACTTGAACCCTGGACCCTCAGATTAAAAGTCTGATGCTCTACCGACTGAGCTATCCAGGCTCTGCAACACTGCAACTAAAAATCAGCTAAAAATGATGTGGACGCACACCAACCTACACTTTAATTCTTAATATGGTTACATATATTAGCAATCAAATATGTAGAGTTTAATAATTAATTGATATTTCAAGCATTTGAAATTTCAGCAGCACACGTAATCTATTTTAAATCCTGAAATTCGTTCTATCTCATTTTCGGCTGACTTAGAAATCATGTCTCTAAATTGACATTGTGAAATTAGTAAAAGGCCAAATACTATTACTAGGTACTAAATTACATGTCCGGCAGTATAACTGGAAATTTACTCTTCGGCATAGATTATGCAACATTTTCAAAGCAAACAGTGTCTGTTTAAATAGACTTTCTTTCACTGCCGTTTTGGTAAATGTCTCTGGTTATGCAGAAGCAGGCATTGTTTGTTACTGTTTCAATTAGTTATAAGATAAAGGAGGGATAAAACTGACCCAGCTAGTATTCCAACCCAAAGACTTTGAATGCTTTCTCTACATTCGCCTAGAACCCCAAGCCGCTATCCATTGCACCAGAGATCCAACCTGATTCAACAAGGTGAACAGAAATTCTCAAATAAAAAGATGAGCTATCAGCGGTTGACCAACTTTATAAAGTGATTTGGAAACTATAAGCAGGGTTCCATTTTGAACATTGAATTGGGGAAAAGATAATCAACATCTCAAACGACATGATACCGTTGCGGTAAGTCTTCTTAACTCTTGTCAAATGGTACACGACCGATGGGTATTTAATGGCTCCATTAAGAGTAACTTGCAATTACTCTAATGGGACTACTCGTTCATTGGATCCTGAAAAGAGCATGTCATTAGAGTACATTTTCTTTAAACAAACCGCCTGAACAGGGACTTGAACCCTGGACCCTCAGATTAAAAGTCTGATGCTCTACCGACTGAGCTATCCAGGCTCTGATACAGCAAACCTCAAAATCACCTAATCAAAATTTGGCAGTGTCCCAACTAACGCTATGTTTCTTAAGATGGTTACCTGAAGAAGGTACCAAATACACTAGAATATAATAATGAATTGATATTTCAAGCATTTGAAATTTCTTCAGTAAATGTAACCTTATTTTTAATCCTGAAGTTGCTACTATCTCATTTTTTTGCTGACGTCAAATTCATATGTGTTTATTGACATGGGAAAATTAAGGAAGGGCCCAAAATCTTACTTCCGAGTAAATTATATTTTCATCAGTACAGCTGACAATTTCCTCTTCTGCATAGATTACCCAAATTGAACGGTGTCTCTTTAAAATAGACTTCCTTTTACTGACCTTTTTTAGCAAATGATTTTGGTGAAGCAGAAGCATGCATGCATCGCTTATAACTTCTTTAAATAGTTATGAAATAAACAGGGATAAAACTGACTCTGGTGGGATTCGAACCCACAGCCTTTGAATACCTTCTTGACATTCACCTAGAAGTCCAATGCGCTATCCATTGCGCCACAGAGCCAATCTGCTTGAATGAGGTGCACAGATATTCAGAAATGAAATAATGAGCTTTGAGCTGTTGATCAACTTTATAAAGTTCATTGGATACTATAACCATGGCTATATTTTGAATATTGAATTGGGTAAAAGTTATTCACCGTGTCAAACTACATGATACAGTTGGTAAGTCTGCATACAACTTAAGTTTAGTGTATCGTCATCTGATATATGAGACAGATGGGTTTTTCACTTCTCCATGAAAGACGTTTTTTTTTAATTTTGGTAATGGAATATCTTATTCATCATGCAGTGGAACACAAAAAGAATGTACAATCAGAATACTTTTTCTTTAAAGTAGCCGACCGCCTGAACAGGGACTTGAACCCTGGACCCTCAGATTAAAAGTCTGATGCTCTACCGACTGAGCTATCCAGGCTCTGCAACACTGCAACTAAAAATCAGCTAAAAATGATGTGGACGCACACCAACCTACACTTTAATTCTTAATATGGTTACATATATTAGCAATCAAATATGTAGAGTTTAATAATTAATTGATATTTCAAGCATTTGAAATTTCAGCAGCACACGTAATCTATTTTAAATCCTGAAATTCGTTCTATCTCATTTTCGGCTGACTTAGAAATCATGTCTCTAAATTGACATTGTGAAATTAGTAAAAGGCCAAATACTATTACTAGGTACTAAATTACATGTCCGGCAGTATAACTGGAAATTTACTCTTCGGCATAGATTATGCAACATTTTCAAAGCAAACAGTGTCTGTTTAAATAGACTTTCTTTCACTGCCGTTTTGGTAAATGTCTCTGGTTATGCAGAAGCAGGCATTGTTTGTTACTGTTTCAATTAGTTATAAGATAAAGGAGGGATAAAACTGACCCAGCTAGTATTCCAACCCAAAGACTTTGAATGCTTTCTCTACATTCGCCTAGAACCCCAAGCCGCTATCCATTGCACCAGAGATCCAACCTGATTCAACAAGGTGAACAGAAATTCTCAAATAAAAAGATGAGCTATCAGCGGTTGACCAACTTTATAAAGTGATTTGGAAACTATAAGCAGGGTTCCATTTTGAACATTGAATTGGGGAAAAGATAATCAACATCTCAAACGACATGATACCGTTGCGGTAAGTCTTCTTAACTCTTGTCAAATGGTACACGACCGATGGGTATTTAATGGCTCCATTAAGAGTAACTTGCAATTACTCTAATGGGACTACTCGTTCATTGGATCCTGAAAAGAGCATGTCATTAGAGTACATTTTCTTTAAACAAACCGCCTGAACAGGGACTTGAACCCTGGACCCTCAGATTAAAAGTCTGATGCTCTACCGACTGAGCTATCCAGGCTCTGATACAGCAAACCTCAAAATCACCTAATCAAAATTTGGCAGTGTCCCAACTAACGCTATGTTTCTTAAGATGGTTACCTGAAGAAGGTACCAAATACACTAGAATATAATAATGAATTGATATTTCAAGCATTTTAAATTTCTTCTGTAAATGTAACCTTATTTTTAATCCTGAAGTTGCTACTATCTCATTTTTTTGCTGACGTCAAATTCATATGTGTTTATTGACATGGGAAAATTAAGGAAGGGCCCAAAATCTTACTTCCGAGTAAATTATATTTTCATCAGTACAGCTGACAATTTCCTCTTCTGCATAGATTACCCAAATTGAACGGTGTCTCTTTAAAATAGACTTCCTTTTACTGACCTTTTTTAGCAAATGATTTTGGTGAAGCAGAAGCATGCATGCATCGCTTATAACTTCTTTAAATAGTTATGAAATAAACAGGGATAAAACTGACTCTGGTGGGATTCGAACCCACAGCCTTTGAATACCTTCTTGACATTCACCTAGAAGTCCAATGCGCTATCCATTGCGCCACAGAGCCAATCTGCTTGAATGAGGTGCACAGATATTCAGAAATGAAATAATGAGCTTTGAGCTGTTGATCAACTTTATAAAGTTCATTGGATACTATAACCATGGCTATATTTTGAATATTGAATTGGGTAAAAGTTATTCACCGTGTCAAACTACATGATACAGTTGGTAAGTCTGCATACAACTTAAGTTTAGTGTATCGTCATCTGATATATGAGACAGATGGGTTTTTCACTTCTCCATGAAAGACGTTTTTTTTTAATTTTGGTAATGGAATATCTTATTCATCATGCAGTGGAACACAAAAAGAATGTACAATCAGAATACTTTTTCTTTAAAGTAGCCGACCGCCTGAACAGGGACTTGAACCCTGGACCCTCAGATTAAAAGTCTGATGCTCTACCGACTGAGCTATCCAGGCTCTGCAACACTGCAACTAAAAATCAGCTAAAAATGATGTGGACGCACACCAACCTACACTTTAATTCTTAATATGGTTACATATATTAGCAATCAAATATGTAGAGTTTAATAATTAATTGATATTTCAAGCATTTGAAATTTCAGCAGCACACGTAATCTATTTTAAATCCTGAAATTCGTTCTATCTCATTTTCGGCTGACTTAGAAATCATGTCTCTAAATTGACATTGTGAAATTAGTAAAAGGCCAAATACTATTACTAGGTACTAAATTACATGTCCGGCAGTATAACTGGAAATTTACTCTTCGGCATAGATTATGCAACATTTTCAAAGCAAACAGTGTCTGTTTAAATAGACTTTCTTTCACTGCCGTTTTGGTAAATGTCTCTGGTTATGCAGAAGCAGGCATTGTTTGTTACTGTTTCAATTAGTTATAAGATAAAGGAGGGATAAAACTGACCCAGCTAGTATTCCAACCCAAAGACTTTGAATGCTTTCTCTACATTCGCCTAGAACCCCAAGCCGCTATCCATTGCACCAGAGATCCAACCTGATTCAACAAGGTGAACAGAAATTCTCAAATAAAAAGATGAGCTATCAGCGGTTGACCAACTTTATAAAGTGATTTGGAAACTATAAGCAGGGTTCCATTTTGAACATTGAATTGGGGAAAAGATAATCAACATCTCAAACGACATGATACCGTTGCGGTAAGTCTTCTTAACTCTTGTCAAATGGTACACGACCGATGGGTATTTAATGGCTCCATTAAGAGTAACTTGCAATTACTCTAATGGGACTACTCGTTCATTGGATCCTGAAAAGAGCATGTCATTAGAGTACATTTTCTTTAAACAAACCGCCTGAACAGGGACTTGAACCCTGGACCCTCAGATTAAAAGTCTGATGCTCTACCGACTGAGCTATCCAGGCTCTGATACAGCAAACCTCAAAATCACCTAATCAAAATTTGGCAGTGTCCCAACTAACGCTATGTTTCTTAAGATGGTTACCTGAAGAAGGTACCAAATACACTAGAATATAATAATGAATTGATATTTCAAGCATTTGAAATTTCTTCAGTAAATGTAACCTTATTTTTAATCCTGAAGTTGCTACTATCTCATTTTTTTGCTGACGTCAAATTCATATGTGTTTATTGACATGGTAAAATTAAGGAAGGGCCCAAAATCTTACTTCCGAGTAAATTATATTTTCATCAGTACAGCTGACAATTTCCTCTTCTGCATAGATTACCCAAATTGAACGGTGTCTCTTTAAAATAGACTTCCTTTTACTGACCTTTTTTAGCAAATGATTTTGGTGAAGCAGAAGCATGCATGCATCGCTTATAACTTCTTTAAATAGTTATGAAATAAACAGGGATAAAACTGACTCTGGTGGGATTCGAACCCACAGCCTTTGAATACCTTCTTGACATTCACCTAGAAGTCCAATGCGCTATCCATTGCGCCACAGAGCCAATCTGCTTGAATGAGGTGCACAGATATTCAGAAATGAAATAATGAGCTTTGAGCTGTTGATCAACTTTATAAAGTTCATTGGATACTATAACCATGGCTATATTTTGAATATTGAATTGGGTAAAAGTTATTCACCGTGTCAAACTACATGATACAGTTGGTAAGTCTGCATACAACTTAAGTTTAGTGTATCGTCATCTGATATATGAGACAGATGGGTTTTTCACTTCTCCATGAAAGACGTTTTTTTTTAATTTTGGTAATGGAATATCTTATTCATCATGCAGTGGAACACAAAAAGAATGTACAATCAGAATACTTTTTCTTTAAAGTAGCCGACCGCCTGAACAGGGACTTGAACCCTGGACCCTCAGATTAAAAGTCTGATGCTCTACCGACTGAGCTATCCAGGCTCTGCAACACTGCAACTAAAAATCAGCTAAAAATGATGTGGACGCACACCAACCTACACTTTAATTCTTAATATGGTTACATATATTAGCAATCAAATATGTAGAGTTTAATAATTAATTGATATTTCAAGCATTTGAAATTTCAGCAGCACACGTAATCTATTTTAAATCCTGAAATTCGTTCTATCTCATTTTCGGCTGACTTAGAAATCATGTCTCTAAATTGACATTGTGAAATTAGTAAAAGGCCAAATACTATTACTAGGTACTAAATTACATGTCCGGCAGTATAACTGGAAATTTACTCTTCGGCATAGATTATGCAACATTTTCAAAGCAAACAGTGTCTGTTTAAATAGACTTTCTTTCACTGCCGTTTTGGTAAATGTCTCTGGTTATGCAGAAGCAGGCATTGTTTGTTACTGTTTCAATTAGTTATAAGATAAAGGAGGGATAAAACTGACCCAGCTAGTATTCCAACCCAAAGACTTTGAATGCTTTCTCTACATTCGCCTAGAACCCCAAGCCGCTATCCATTGCACCAGAGATCCAACCTGATTCAACAAGGTGAACAGAAATTCTCAAATAAAAAGATGAGCTATCAGCGGTTGACCAACTTTATAAAGTGATTTGGAAACTATAAGCAGGGTTCCATTTTGAACATTGAATTGGGGAAAAGATAATCAACATCTCAAACGACATGATACCGTTGCGGTAAGTCTTCTTAACTCTTGTCAAATGGTACACGACCGATGGGTATTTAATGGCTCCATTAAGAGTAACTTGCAATTACTCTAATGGGACTACTCGTTCATTGGATCCTGAAAAGAGCATGTCATTAGAGTACATTTTCTTTAAACAAACCGCCTGAACAGGGACTTGAACCCTGGACCCTCAGATTAAAAGTCTGATGCTCTACCGACTGAGCTATCCAGGCTCTGATACAGCAAACCTCAAAATCACCTAATCAAAATTTGGCAGTGTCCCAACTAACGCTATGTTTCTTAAGATGGTTACCTGAAGAAGGTACCAAATACACTAGAATATAATAATGAATTGATATTTCAAGCATTTGAAATTTCTTCAGTAAATGTAACCTTATTTTTAATCCTGAAGTTGCTACTATCTCATTTTTTTGCTGACGTCAAATTCATATGTGTTTATTGACATGGTAAAATTAAGGAAGGGCCCAAAATCTTACTTCCGAGTAAATTATATTTTCATCAGTACAGCTGACAATTTCCTCTTCTGCATAGATTACCCAAATTGAACGGTGTCTCTTTAAAATAGACTTCCTTTTACTGACCTTTTTTAGCAAATGATTTTGGTGAAGCAGAAGCATGCATGCATCGCTTATAACTTCTTTAAATAGTTATGAAATAAACAGGGATAAAACTGACTCTGGTGGGATTAGAACCCACAGCCTTTGAATACCTTCTTGACATTCACGTAGAAGTCCAATGCGCTATCCATTGCGCCACAGAGCCAATCTGCTTGAATGAGGTGCACAGATATTCAGAAATGAAATAATGAGCTTTGAGCTGTTGATCAACTTTATAAAGTTCATTGGATACTATAACCATGGCTATATTTTGAATATTGAATTGGGTAAAAGTTATTCACCGTGTCAAACTACATGATACAGTTGGTAAGTCTGCATACAACTTAAGTTTAGTGTATCGTCATCTGATATATGAGACAGATGGGTTTTTCACTTCTCCATGAAAGACGTTTTTTTTTAAATTTTGGTAATGGAATATCTTATTCATCATGCAGTGGAACACAAAAAGAATGTACAATCAGAATACTTTTTCTTTAAAGTAGCCGACCGCCTGAACAGGGACTTGAACCCTGGACCCTCAGATTAAAAGTCTGATGCTCTACCGACTGAGCTATCCAGGCTCTGCAACACTGCAACTAAAAATCAGCTAAAAATGATGTGGACGCACACCAACCTACACTTTAATTCTTAATATGGTTACATATAATAACAATCAAATATGTAGAGTTTAATAATTAATTGATATTTCAAGCATTTGAAATTTCAGCAGCACACGTAATCTATTTTAAATCCTGAAATTCGTTCTATCTCATTTTCGGCTGACTTAGAAATCATGTCTCTAAATTGACATTGTGAAATTAGTAAAAGGCCAAATACTATTACTAGGTACTAAATTACATGTCCGGCAGTATAACTGGAAATTTACTCTTCGGCATAGATTATGCAACATTTTCAAAGCAAACAGTGTCTGTTTAAATAGACTTTCTTTCACTGCCGTTTTGGTAAATGTCTCTGGTTATGCAGAAGCAGGCATTGTTTGTTACTGTTTCAATTAGTTATAAGATAAAGGAGGGATAAAACTGACCCAGCTAGTATTCCAACCCAAAGACTTTGAATGCTTTCTCTACATTCGCCTAGAACCCCAAGCCGCTATCCATTGCACCAGAGATCCAACCTGATTCAACAAGGTGAACAGAAATTCTCAAATAAAAAGATGAGCTATCAGCGGTTGACCAACTTTATAAAGTGATTTGGAAACTATAAGCAGGGTTCCATTTTGAACATTGAATTGGGGAAAAGATAATCAACATCTCAAACGACATGATACCGTTGCGGTAAGTCTTCTTAACTCTTGTCAAATGGTACACGACCGATGGGTATTTAATGGCTCCATTAAGAGTAACTTGCAATTACTCTAATGGGACTACTCGTTCATTGGATCCTGAAAAGAGCATGTCATTAGAGTACATTTTCTTTAAACAAACCGCCTGAACAGGGACTTGAACCCTGGACCCTCAGATTAAAAGTCTGATGCTCTACCGACTGAGCTATCCAGGCTCTGATACAGCAAACCTCAAAATCACCTAATCAAAATTTGGCAGTGTCCCAACTAACGCTATGTTTCTTAAGATGGTTACCTGAAGAAGGTACCAAATACACTAGAATATAATAATGAATTGATATTTCAAGCATTTGAAATTTCTTCAGTAAATGTAACCTTATTTTTAATCCTGAAGTTGCTACTATCTCATTTTTTTGCTGACGTCAAATTCATATGTGTTTATTGACATGGTAAAATTAAGGAAGGGCCCAAAATCTTACTTCCGAGTAAATTATATTTTCATCAGTACAGCTGACAATTTCCTCTTCTGCATAGATTACCCAAATTGAACGGTGTCTCTTTAAAATAGACTTCCTTTTACTGACCTTTTTTAGCAAATGATTTTGGTGAAGCAGAAGCATGCATGCATCGCTTATAACTTCTTTAAATAGTTATGAAATAAACAGGGATAAAACTGACTCTGGTGGGATTCGAACCCACAGCCTTTGAATACCTTCTTGACATTCACCTAGAAGTCCAATGCGCTATCCATTGCGCCACAGAGCCAATCTGCTTGAATGAGGTGCACAGATATTCAGAAATGAAATAATGAGCTTTGAGCTGTTGATCAACTTTATAAAGTTCATTGGATACTATAACCATGGCTATATTTTGAATATTGAATTGGGTAAAAGTTATTCACCGTGTCAAACTACATGATACAGTTGGTAAGTCTGCATACAACTTAAGTTTAGTGTATCGTCATCTGATATATGAGACAGATGGGTTTTTCACTTCTCCATGAAAGACGTTTTTTTTTAATTTTGGTAATGGAATATCTTATTCATCATGCAGTGGAACACAAAAAGAATGTACAATCAGAATACTTTTTCTTTAAAGTAGCCGACCGCCTGAACAGGGACTTGAACCCTGGACCCTCAGATTAAAAGTCTGATGCTCTACCGACTGAGCTATCCAGGCTCTGCAACACTGCAACTAAAAATCAGCTAAAAATGATGTGGACGCACACCAACCTACACTTTAATTCTTAATATGGTTACATATATTAGCAATCAAATATGTAGAGTTTAATAATTAATTGATATTTCAAGCATTTGAAATTTCAGCAGCACACGTAATCTATTTTAAATCCTGAAATTCGTTCTATCTCATTTTCGGCTGACTTAGAAATCATGTCTCTAAATTGACATTGTGAAATTAGTAAAAGGCCAAATACTATTACTAGGTACTAAATTACATGTCCGGCAGTATAACTGGAAATTTACTCTTCGGCATAGATTATGCAACATTTTCAAAGCAAACAGTGTCTGTTTAAATAGACTTTCTTTCACTGCCGTTTTGGTAAATGTCTCTGGTTATGCAGAAGCAGGCATTGTTTGTTACTGTTTCAATTAGTTATAAGATAAAGGAGGGATAAAACTGACCCAGCTAGTATTCCAACCCAAAGACTTTGAATGCTTTCTCTACATTCGCCTAGAACCCCAAGCCGCTATCCATTGCACCAGAGATCCAACCTGATTCAACAAGGTGAACAGAAATTCTCAAATAAAAAGATGAGCTATCAGCGGTTGACCAACTTTATAAAGTGATTTGGAAACTATAAGCAGGGTTCCATTTTGAACATTGAATTGGGGAAAAGATAATCAACATCTCAAACGACATGATACCGTTGCGGTAAGTCTTCTTAACTCTTGTCAAATGGTACACGACCGATGGGTATTTAATGGCTCCATTAAGAGTAACTTGCAATTACTCTAATGGGACTACTCGTTCATTGGATCCTGAAAAGAGCATGTCATTAGAGTACATTTTCTTTAAACAAACCGCCTGAACAGGGACTTGAACCCTGGACCCTCAGATTAAAAGTCTGATGCTCTACCGACTGAGCTATCCAGGCTCTGATACAGCAAACCTCAAAATCACCTAATCAAAATTTGGCAGTGTCCCAACTAACGCTATGTTTCTTAAGATGGTTACCTGAAGAAGGTACCAAATACACTAGAATATAATAATGAATTGATATTTCAAGCATTTGAAATTTCTTCAGTAAATGTAACCTTATTTTTAATCCTGAAGTTGCTACTATCTCATTTTTTTGCTGACGTCAAATTCATATGTGTTTATTGACATGGTAAAATTAAGGAAGGGCCCAAAATCTTACTTCCGAGTAAATTATATTTTCATCAGTACAGCTGACAATTTCCTCTTCTGCATAGATTACCCAAATTGAACGGTGTCTCTTTAAAATAGACTTCCTTTTACTGACCTTTTTTAGCAAATGATTTTGGTGAAGCAGAAGCATGCATGCATCGCTTATAACTTCTTTAAATAGTTATGAAATAAACAGGGATAAAACTGACTCTGGTGGGATTAGAACCCACAGCCTTTGAATACCTTCTTGACATTCACCTAGAAGTCCAATGCGCTATCCATTGCGCCACAGAGCCAATCTGCTTGAATGAGGTGCACAGATATTCAGAAATGAAATAATGAGCTTTGAGCTGTTGATCAACTTTATAAAGTTCATTGGATACTATAACCATGGCTATATTTTGAATATTGAATTGGGTAAAAGTTATTCACCGTGTCAAACTACATGATACAGTTGGTAAGTCTGCATACAACTTAAGTTTAGTGTATCGTCATCTGATATATGAGACAGATGGGTTTTTCACTTCTCCATGAAAGACGTTTTTTTTTAATTTTGGTAATGGAATATCTTATTCATCATGCAGTGGAACACAAAAAGAATGTACAATCAGAATACTTTTTCTTTAAAGTAGCCGACCGCCTGAACAGGGACTTGAACCCTGGACCCTCAGATTAAAAGTCTGATGCTCTACCGACTGAGCTATCCAGGCTCTGCAACACTGCAACTAAAAATCAGCTAAAAATGATGTGGACGCACACCAACCTACACTTTAATTCTTAATATGGTTACATATATTAGCAATCAAATATGTAGAGTTTAATAATTAATTGATATTTCAAGCATTTGAAATTTCAGCAGCACACGTAATCTATTTTAAATCCTGAAATTCGTTCTATCTCATTTTCGGCTGACTTAGAAATCATGTCTCTAAATTGACATTGTGAAATTAGTAAAAGGCCAAATACTATTACTAGGTACTAAATTACATGTCCGGCAGTATAACTGGAAATTTACTCTTCGGCATAGATTATGCAACATTTTCAAAGCAAACAGTGTCTGTTTAAATAGACTTTCTTTCACTGCCGTTTTGGTAAATGTCTCTGGTTATGCAGAAGCAGGCATTGTTTGTTACTGTTTCAATTAGTTATAAGATAAAGGAGGGATAAAACTGACCCAGCTAGTATTCCAACCCAAAGACTTTGAATGCTTTCTCTACATTCGCCTAGAACCCCAAGCCGCTATCCATTGCACCAGAGATCCAACCTGATTCAACAAGGTGAACAGAAATTCTCAAATAAAAAGATGAGCTATCAGCGGTTGACCAACTTTATAAAGTGATTTGGAAACTATAAGCAGGGTTCCATTTTGAACATTGAATTGGGGAAAAGATAATCAACATCTCAAACGACATGATACCGTTGCGGTAAGTCTTCTTAACTCTTGTCAAATGGTACACGACCGATGGGTATTTAATGGCTCCATTAAGAGTAACTTGCAATTACTCTAATGGGACTACTCGTTCATTGGATCCTGAAAAGAGCATGTCATTAGAGTACATTTTCTTTAAACAAACCGCCTGAACAGGGACTTGAACCCTGGACCCTCAGATTAAAAGTCTGATGCTCTACCGACTGAGCTATCCAGGCTCTGATACAGCAAACCTCAAAATCACCTAATCAAAATTTGGCAGTGTCCCAACTAACGCTATGTTTCTTAAGATGGTTACCTGAAGAAGGTACCAAATACACTAGAATATAATAATGAATTGATATTTCAAGCATTTGAAATTTCTTCAGTAAATGTAACCTTATTTTTAATCCTGAAGTTGCTACTATCTCATTTTTTTGCTGACGTCAAATTCATATGTGTTTATTGACATGGTAAAATTAAGGAAGGGCCCAAAATCTTACTTCCGAGTAAATTATATTTTCATCAGTACAGCTGACAATTTCCTCTTCTGCATAGATTACCCAAATTGAACGGTGTCTCTTTAAAATAGACTTCCTTTTACTGACCTTTTTTAGCAAATGATTTTGGTGAAGCAGAAGCATGCATGCATCGCTTATAACTTCTTTAAATAGTTATGAAATAAACAGGGATAAAACTGACTCTGGTGGGATTAGAACCCACAGCCTTTGAATACCTTCTTGACATTCACCTAGAAGTCCAATGCGCTATCCATTGCGCCACAGAGCCAATCTGCTTGAATGAGGTGCACAGATATTCAGAAATGAAATAATGAGCTTTGAGCTGTTGATCAACTTTATAAAGTTCATTGGATACTATAACCATGGCTATATTTTGAATATTGAATTGGGTAAAAGTTATTCACCGTGTCAAACTACATGATACAGTTGGTAAGTCTGCATACAACTTAAGTTTAGTGTATCGTCATCTGATATATGAGACAGATGGGTTTTTCACTTCTCCATGAAAGACGTTTTTTTTTAATTTTGGTAATGGAATATCTTATTCATCATGCAGTGGAACACAAAAAGAATGTACAATCAGAATACTTTTTCTTTAAAGTAGCCGACCGCCTGAACAGGGACTTGAACCCTGGACCCTCAGATTAAAAGTCTGATGCTCTACCGACTGAGCTATCCAGGCTCTGCAACACTGCAACTAAAAATCAGCTAAAAATGATGTGGACGCACACCAACCTACACTTTAATTCTTAATATGGTTACATATATTAGCAATCAAATATGTAGAGTTTAATAATTAATTGATATTTCAAGCATTTGAAATTTCAGCAGCACACGTAATCTATTTTAAATCCTGAAATTCGTTCTATCTCATTTTCGGCTGACTTAGAAATCATGTCTCTAAATTGACATTGTGAAATTAGTAAAAGGCCAAATACTATTACTAGGTACTAAATTACATGTCCGGCAGTATAACTGGAAATTTACTCTTCGGCATAGATTATGCAACATTTTCAAAGCAAACAGTGTCTGTTTAAATAGACTTTCTTTCACTGCCGTTTTGGTAAATGTCTCTGGTTATGCAGAAGCAGGCATTGTTTGTTACTGTTTCAATTAGTTATAAGATAAAGGAGGGATAAAACTGACCCAGCTAGTATTCCAACCCAAAGACTTTGAATGCTTTCTCTACATTCGCCTAGAACCCCAAGCCGCTATCCATTGCACCAGAGATCCAACCTGATTCAACAAGGTGAACAGAAATTCTCAAATAAAAAGATGAGCTATCAGCGGTTGACCAACTTTATAAAGTGATTTGGAAACTATAAGCAGGGTTCCATTTTGAACATTGAATTGGGGAAAAGATAATCAACATCTCAAACGACATGATACCGTTGCGGTAAGTCTTCTTAACTCTTGTCAAATGGTACACGACCGATGGGTATTTAATGGCTCCATTAAGAGTAACTTGCAATTACTCTAATGGGACTACTCGTTCATTGGATCCTGAAAAGAGCATGTCATTAGAGTACATTTTCTTTAAACAAACCGCCTGAACAGGGACTTGAACCCTGGACCCTCAGATTAAAAGTCTGATGCTCTACCGACTGAGCTATCCAGGCTCTGATACAGCAAACCTCAAAATCACCTAATCAAAATTTGGCAGTGTCCCAACTAACGCTATGTTTCTTAAGATGGTTACCTGAAGAAGGTACCAAATACACTAGAATATAATAATGAATTGATATTTCAAGCATTTGAAATTTCTTCAGTAAATGTAACCTTATTTTTAATCCTGAAGTTGCTACTATCTCATTTTTTTGCTGACGTCAAATTCATATGTGTTTATTGACATGGTAAAATTAAGGAAGGGCCCAAAATCTTACTTCCGAGTAAATTATATTTTCATCAGTACAGCTGACAATTTCCTCTTCTGCATAGATTACCCAAATTGAACGGTGTCTCTTTAAAATAGACTTCCTTTTACTGACCTTTTTTAGCAAATGATTTTGGTGAAGCAGAAGCATGCATGCATCGCTTATAACTTCTTTAAATAGTTATGAAATAAACAGGGATAAAACTGACTCTGGTGGGATTAGAACCCACAGCCTTTGAATACCTTCTTGACATTCACGTAGAAGTCCAATGCGCTATCCATTGCGCCACAGAGCCAATCTGCTTGAATGAGGTGCACAGATATTCAGAAATGAAATAATGAGCTTTGAGCTGTTGATCAACTTTATAAAGTTCATTGGATACTATAACCATGGCTATATTTTGAATATTGAATTGGGTAAAAGTTATTCACCGTGTCAAACTACATGATACAGTTGGTAAGTCTGCATACAACTTAAGTTTAGTGTATCGTCATCTGATATATGAGACAGATGGGTTTTTCACTTCTCCATGAAAGACGTTTTTTTTTAAATTTTGGTAATGGAATATCTTATTCATCATGCAGTGGAACACAAAAAGAATGTACAATCAGAATACTTTTTCTTTAAAGTAGCCGACCGCCTGAACAGGGACTTGAACCCTGGACCCTCAGATTAAAAGTCTGATGCTCTACCGACTGAGCTATCCAGGCTCTGCAACACTGCAACTAAAAATCAGCTAAAAATGATGTGGACGCACACCAACCTACACTTTAATTCTTAATATGGTTACATATATTAGCAATCAAATATGTAGAGTTTAATAATTAATTGATATTTCAAGCATTTGAAATTTCAGCAGCACACGTAATCTATTTTAAATCCTGAAATTCGTTCTATCTCATTTTCGGCTGACTTAGAAATCATGTCTCTAAATTGACATTGTGAAATTAGTAAAAGGCCAAATACTATTACTAGGTACTAAATTACATGTCCGGCAGTATAACTGGAAATTTACTCTTCGGCATAGATTATGCAACATTTTCAAAGCAAACAGTGTCTGTTTAAATAGACTTTCTTTCACTGCCGTTTTGGTAAATGTCTCTGGTTATGCAGAAGCAGGCATTGTTTGTTACTGTTTCAATTAGTTATAAGATAAAGGAGGGATAAAACTGACCCAGCTAGTATTCCAACCCAAAGACTTTGAATGCTTTCTCTTCCTTCGCCTAGAACCCCAAGCCGCTATCCATTGCACCAGAGATCCAACCTGATTCAACAAGGTGAACAGAAATTCTCAAATAAAAAGATGAGCTATCAGCGGTTGACCAACTTTATAAAGTGATTTGGAAACTATAAGCAGGGTTCCATTTTGAACATTGAATTGGGGAAAAGATAATCAACATCTCAAACGACATGATACCGTTGCGGTAAGTCTTCTTAACTCTTGTCAAATGGTACACGACCGATGGGTATTTAATGGCTCCATTAAGAGTAACTTGCAATTACTCTAATGGGACTACTCGTTCATTGGATCCTGAAAAGAGCATGTCATTAGAGTACATTTTCTTTAAACAAACCGCCTGAACAGGGACTTGAACCCTGGACCCTCAGATTAAAAGTCTGATGCTCTACCGACTGAGCTATCCAGGCTCTGATACAGCAAACCTCAAAATCACCTAATCAAAATTTGGCAGTGTCCCAACTAACGCTATGTTTCTTAAGATGGTTACCTGAAGAAGGTACCAAATACACTAGAATATAATAATGAATTGATATTTCAAGCATTTGAAATTTCTTCAGTAAATGTAACCTTATTTTTAATCCTGAAGTTGCTACTATCTCATTTTTTTGCTGACGTCAAATTCATATGTGTTTATTGACATGGTAAAATTAAGGAAGGGCCCAAAATCTTACTTCCGAGTAAATTATATTTTCATCAGTACAGCTGACAATTTCCTCTTCTGCATAGATTACCCAAATTGAACGGTGTCTCTTTAAAATAGACTTCCTTTTACTGACCTTTTTTAGCAAATGATTTTGGTGAAGCAGAAGCATGCATGCATCGCTTATAACTTCTTTAAATAGTTATGAAATAAACAGGGATAAAACTGACTCTGGTGGGATTCGAACCCACAGCCTTTGAATACCTTCTTGACATTCACCTAGAAGTCCAATGCGCTATCCATTGCGCCACAGAGCCAATCTGCTTGAATGAGGTGCACAGATATTCAGAAATGAAATAATGAGCTTTGAGCTGTTGATCAACTTTATAAAGTTCATTGGATACTATAACCATGGCTATATTTTGAATATTGAATTGGGTAAAAGTTATTCACCGTGTCAAACTACATGATACAGTTGGTAAGTCTGCATACAACTTAAGTTTAGTGTATCGTCATCTGATATATGAGACAGATGGGTTTTTCACTTCTCCATGAAAGACGTTTTTTTTTAATTTTGGTAATGGAATATCTTATTCATCATGCAGTGGAACACAAAAAGAATGTACAATCAGAATACTTTTTCTTTAAAGTAGCCGACCGCCTGAACAGGGACTTGAACCCTGGACCCTCAGATTAAAAGTCTGATGCTCTACCGACTGAGCTATCCAGGCTCTGCAACACTGCAACTAAAAATCAGCTAAAAATGATGTGGACGCACACCAACCTACACTTTAATTCTTAATATGGTTACATATATTAGCAATCAAATATGTAGAGTTTAATAATTAATTGATATTTCAAGCATTTGAAATTTCAGCAGCACACGTAATCTATTTTAAATCCTGAAATTCGTTCTATCTCATTTTCGGCTGACTTAGAAATCATGTCTCTAAATTGACATTGTGAAATTAGTAAAAGGCCAAATACTATTACTAGGTACTAAATTACATGTCCGGCAGTATAACTGGAAATTTACTCTTCGGCATAGATTATGCAACATTTTCAAAGCAAACAGTGTCTGTTTAAATAGACTTTCTTTCACTGCCGTTTTGGTAAATGTCTCTGGTTATGCAGAAGCAGGCATTGTTTGTTACTGTTTCAATTAGTTATAAGATAAAGGAGGGATAAAACTGACCCAGCTAGTATTCCAACCCAAAGACTTTGAATGCTTTCTCTACATTCGCCTAGAACCCCAAGCCGCTATCCATTGCACCAGAGATCCAACCTGATTCAACAAGGTGAACAGAAATTCTCAAATAAAAAGATGAGCTATCAGCGGTTGACCAACTTTATAAAGTGATTTGGAAACTATAAGCAGGGTTCCATTTTGAACATTGAATTGGGGAAAAGATAATCAACATCTCAAACGACATGATACCGTTGCGGTAAGTCTTCTTAACTCTTGTCAAATGGTACACGACCGATGGGTATTTAATGGCTCCATTAAGAGTAACTTGCAATTACTCTAATGGGACTACTCGTTCATTGGATCCTGAAAAGAGCATGTCATTAGAGTACATTTTCTTTAAACAAACCGCCTGAACAGGGACTTGAACCCTGGACCCTCAGATTAAAAGTCTGATGCTCTACCGACTGAGCTATCCAGGCTCTGATACAGCAAACCTCAAAATCACCTAATCAAAATTTGGCAGTGTCCCAACTAACGCTATGTTTCTTAAGATGGTTACCTGAAGAAGGTACCAAATACACTAGAATATAATAATGAATTGATATTTCAAGCATTTGAAATTTCTTCAGTAAATGTAACCTTATTTTTAATCCTGAAGTTGCTACTATCTCATTTTTTTGCTGACGTCAAATTCATATGTGTTTATTGACATGGTAAAATTAAGGAAGGGCCCAAAATCTTACTTCCGAGTAAATTATATTTTCATCAGTACAGCTGACAATTTCCTCTTCTGCATAGATTACCCAAATTGAACGGTGTCTCTTTAAAATAGACTTCCTTTTACTGACCTTTTTTAGCAAATGATTTTGGTGAAGCAGAAGCATGCATGCATCGCTTATAACTTCTTTAAATAGTTATGAAATAAACAGGGATAAAACTGACTCTGGTGGGATTAGAACCCACAGCCTTTGAATACCTTCTTGACATTCACGTAGAAGTCCAATGCGCTATCCATTGCGCCACAGAGCCAATCTGCTTGAATGAGGTGCACAGATATTCAGAAATGAAATAATGAGCTTTGAGCTGTTGATCAACTTTATAAAGTTCATTGGATACTATAACCATGGCTATATTTTGAATATTGAATTGGGTAAAAGTTATTCACCGTGTCAAACTACATGATACAGTTGGTAAGTCTGCATACAACTTAAGTTTAGTGTATCGTCATCTGATATATGAGACAGATGGGTTTTTCACTTCTCCATGAAAGACGTTTTTTTTTTAATTTTGGTAATGGAATATCTTATTCATCATGCAGTGGAACACAAAAAGAATGTACAATCAGAATACTTTTTCTTTAAAGTAGCCGACCGCCTGAACAGGGACTTGAACCCTGGACCCTCAGATTAAAAGTCTGATGCTCTACCGACTGAGCTATCCAGGCTCTGCAACACTGCAACTAAAAATCAGCTAAAAATGATGTGGACGCACACCAACCTACACTTTAATTCTTAATATGGTTACATATATTAGCAATCAAATATGTAGAGTTTAATAATTAATTGATATTTCAAGCATTTGAAATTTCAGCAGCACACGTAATCTATTTTAAATCCTGAAATTCGTTCTATCTCATTTTCGGCTGACTTAGAAATCATGTCTCTAAATTGACATTGTGAAATTAGTAAAAGGCCAAATACTATTACTAGGTACTAAATTACATGTCCGGCAGTATAACTGGAAATTTACTCTTCGGCATAGATTATGCAACATTTTCAAAGCAAACAGTGTCTGTTTAAATAGACTTTCTTTCACTGCCGTTTTGGTAAATGTCTCTGGTTATGCAGAAGCAGGCATTGTTTGTTACTGTTTCAATTAGTTATAAGATAAAGGAGGGATAAAACTGACCCAGCTAGTATTCCAACCCAAAGACTTTGAATGCTTTCTCTACATTCGCCTAGAACCCCAAGCCGCTATCCATTGCACCAGAGATCCAACCTGATTCAACAAGGTGAACAGAAATTCTCAAATAAAAAGATGAGCTATCAGCGGTTGACCAACTTTATAAAGTGATTTGGAAACTATAAGCAGGGTTCCATTTTGAACATTGAATTGGGGAAAAGATAATCAACATCTCAAACGACATGATACCGTTGCGGTAAGTCTTCTTAACTCTTGTCAAATGGTACACGACCGATGGGTATTTAATGGCTCCATTAAGAGTAACTTGCAATTACTCTAATGGGACTACTCGTTCATTGGATCCTGAAAAGAGCATGTCATTAGAGTACATTTTCTTTAAACAAACCGCCTGAACAGGGACTTGAACCCTGGACCCTCAGATTAAAAGTCTGATGCTCTACCGACTGAGCTATCCAGGCTCTGATACAGCTAACCTCAAAATCACCTAATCAAAATTTGGCAGTGTCCCAACTAACGCTATGTTTCTTAAGATGGTTACCTGAAGAAGGTACCAAATACACTAGAATATAATAATGAATTGATATTTCAAGCATTTGAAATTTCTTCAGTAAATGTAACCTTATTTTTAGTCCTGAAGTTGCTACTATCTCATTTTTTTGCTGACGTCAAATTCATATGTGTTTATTGACATGGTAAAATTAAGGAAGGGCCCAAAATCTTACTTCCGAGTAAATTATATTTTCATCAGTACAGCTGACAATTTCCTCTTCTGCATAGATTACCCAAATTGAACGGTGTCTCTTTAAAATAGACTTCCTTTTACTGACCTTTTTTAGCAAATGATTTTGGTGAAGCAGAAGCATGCATGCATCGCTTATAACTTCTTTAAATAGTTATGAAATAAACAGGGATAAAACTGACTCTGGTGGGATTAGAACCCACAGCCTTTGAATACCTTCTTGACATTCACGTAGAAGTCCAATGCGCTATCCATTGCGCCACAGAGCCAATCTGCTTGAATGAGGTGCAAGATATTCAGAAATGAAATAATGAGCTTTGAGCTGTTGATCAACTTTATAAAGTTCATTGGATACTATAACCATGGCTATATTTTGAATATTGAATTGGGTAAAAGTTATTCACCGTGTCAAACTACATGATACAGTTGGTAAGTCTGCATACAACTTAAGTTTAGTGTATCGTCATCTGATATATGAGACAGATGGGTTTTTCACTTCTCCATGAAAGACGTTTTTTTTTTAATTTTGGTAATGGAATATCTTATTCATCATGCAGTGGAACACAAAAAGAATGTACAATCAGAATACTTTTTCTTTAAAGTAGCCGACCGCCTGAACAGGGACTTGAACCCTGGACCCTCAGATTAAAAGTCTGATGCTCTACCGACTGAGCTATCCAGGCTCTGCAACACTGCAACTAAAAATCAGCTAAAAATGATGTGGACGCACACCAACCTACACTTTAATTCTTAATATGGTTACATATATTAGCAATCAAATATGTAGAGTTTAATAATTAATTGATATTTCAAGCATTTGAAATTTCAGCAGCACACGTAATCTATTTTAAATCCTGAAATTCGTTCTATCTCATTTTCGGCTGACTTAGAAATCATGTCTCTAAATTGACATTGTGAAATTAGTAAAAGGCCAAATACTATTACTAGGTACTAAATTACATGTCCGGCAGTATAACTGGAAATTTACTCTTCGGCATAGATTATGCAACATTTTCAAAGCAAACAGTGTCTGTTTAAATAGACTTTCTTTCACTGCCGTTTTGGTAAATGTCTCTGGTTATGCAGAAGCAGGCATTGTTTGTTACTGTTTCAATTAGTTATAAGATAAAGGAGGGATAAAACTGACCCAGCTAGTATTCCAACCCAAAGACTTTGAATGCTTTCTCTACATTCGCCTAGAACCCCAAGCCGCTATCCATTGCACCAGAGATCCAACCTGATTCAACAAGGTGAACAGAAATTCTCAAATAAAAAGATGAGCTATCAGCGGTTGACCAACTTTATAAAGTGATTTGGAAACTATAAGCAGGGTTCCATTTTGAACATTGAATTGGGGAAAAGATAATCAACATCTCAAACGACATGATACCGTTGCGGTAAGTCTTCTTAACTCTTGTCAAATGGTACACGACCGATGGGTATTTAATGGCTCCATTAAGAGTAACTTGCAATTACTCTAATGGGACTACTCGTTCATTGGATCCTGAAAAGAGCATGTCATTAGAGTACATTTTCTTTAAACAAACCGCCTGAACAGGGACTTGAACCCTGGACCCTCAGATTAAAAGTCTGATGCTCTACCGACTGAGCTATCCAGGCTCTGATACAGCAAACCTCAAAATCACCTAATCAAAATTTGGCAGTGTCCCAACTAACGCTATGTTTCTTAAGATGGTTACCTGAAGAAGGTACCAAATACACTAGAATATAATAATGAATTGATATTTCAAGCATTTGAAATTTCTTCAGTAAATGTAACCTTATTTTTAATCCTGAAGTTGCTACTATCTCATTTTTTTGCTGACGTCAAATTCATATGTGTTTATTGACATGGTAAAATTAAGGAAGGGCCCAAAATCTTACTTCCGAGTAAATTATATTTTCATCAGTACAGCTGACAATTTCCTCTTCTGCATAGATTACCCAAATTGAACGGTGTCTCTTTAAAATAGACTTCCTTTTACTGACCTTTTTTAGCAAATGATTTTGGTGAAGCAGAAGCATGCATGCATCGCTTATAACTTCTTTAAATAGTTATGAAATAAACAGGGATAAAACTGACTCTGGTGGGATTAGAACCCACAGCCTTTGAATACCTTCTTGACATTCACGTAGAAGTCCAATGCGCTATCCATTGCGCCACAGAGCCAATCTGCTTGAATGAGGTGCACAGATATTCAGAAATGAAATAATGAGCTTTGAGCTGTTGATCAACTTTATAAAGTTCATTGGATACTATAACCATGGCTATATTTTGAATATTGAATTGGGTAAAAGTTATTCACCGTGTCAAACTACATGATACAGTTGGTAAGTCTGCATACAACTTAAGTTTAGTGTATCGTCATCTGATATATGAGACAGATGGGTTTTTCACTTCTCCATGAAAGACGTTTTTTTTTTAATTTTGGTAATGGAATATCTTATTCATCATGCAGTGGAACACAAAAAGAATGTACAATCAGAATACTTTTTCTTTAAAGTAGCCGACCGCCTGAACAGGGACTTGAACCCTGGACCCTCAGATTAAAAGTCTGATGCTCTACCGACTGAGCTATCCAGGCTCTGCAACACTGCAACTAAAAATCAGCTAAAAATGATGTGGACGCACACCAACCTACACTTTAATTCTTAATATGGTTACATATATTAGCAATCAAATATGTAGAGTTTAATAATTAATTGATATTTCAAGCATTTGAAATTTCAGCAGCACACGTAATCTATTTTAAATCCTGAAATTCGTTCTATCTCATTTTCGGCTGACTTAGAAATCATGTCTCTAAATTGACATTGTGAAATTAGTAAAAGGCCAAATACTATTACTAGGTACTAAATTACATGTCCGGCAGTATAACTGGAAATTTACTCTTCGGCATAGATTATGCAACATTTTCAAAGCAAACAGTGTCTGTTTAAATAGACTTTCTTTCACTGCCGTTTTGGTAAATGTCTCTGGTTATGCAGAAGCAGGCATTGTTTGTTACTGTTTCAATTAGTTATAAGATAAAGGAGGGATAAAACTGACCCAGCTAGTATTCCAACCCAAAGACTTTGAATGCTTTCTCTACATTCGCCTAGAACCCCAAGCCGCTATCCATTGCACCAGAGATCCAACCTGATTCAACAAGGTGAACAGAAATTCTCAAATAAAAAGATGAGCTATCAGCGGTTGACCAACTTTATAAAGTGATTTGGAAACTATAAGCAGGGTTCCATTTTGAACATTGAATTGGGGAAAAGATAATCAACATCTCAAACGACATGATACCGTTGCGGTAAGTCTTCTTAACTCTTGTCAAATGGTACACGACCGATGGGTATTTAATGGCTCCATTAAGAGTAACTTGCAATTACTCTAATGGGACTACTCGTTCATTGGATCCTGAAAAGAGCATGTCATTAGAGTACATTTTCTTTAAACAAACCGCCTGAACAGGGACTTGAACCCTGGACCCTCAGATTAAAAGTCTGATGCTCTACCGACTGAGCTATCCAGGCTCTGATACAGCTAACCTCAAAATCACCTAATCAAAATTTGGCAGTGTCCCAACTAACGCTATGTTTCTTAAGATGGTTACCTGAAGAAGGTACCAAATACACTAGAATATAATAATGAATTGATATTTCAAGCATTTGAAATTTCTTCAGTAAATGTAACCTTATTTTTAGTCCTGAAGTTGCTACTATCTCATTTTTTTGCTGACGTCAAATTCATATGTGTTTATTGACATGGTAAAATTAAGGAAGGGCCCAAAATCTTACTTCCGAGTAAATTATATTTTCATCAGTACAGCTGACAATTTCCTCTTCTGCATAGATTACCCAAATTGAACGGTGTCTCTTTAAAATAGACTTCCTTTTACTGACCTTTTTTAGCAAATGATTTTGGTGAAGCAGAAGCATGCATGCATCGCTTATAACTTCTTTAAATAGTTATGAAATAAACAGGGATAAAACTGACTCTGGTGGGATTAGAACCCACAGCCTTTGAATACCTTCTTGACATTCACGTAGAAGTCCAATGCGCTATCCATTGCGCCACAGAGCCAATCTGCTTGAATGAGGTGCAAGATATTCAGAAATGAAATAATGAGCTTTGAGCTGTTGATCAACTTTATAAAGTTCATTGGATACTATAACCATGGCTATATTTTGAATATTGAATTGGGTAAAAGTTATTCACCGTGTCAAACTACATGATACAGTTGGTAAGTCTGCATACAACTTAAGTTTAGTGTATCGTCATCTGATATATGAGACAGATGGGTTTTTCACTTCTCCATGAAAGACGTTTTTTTTTTAATTTTGGTAATGGAATATCTTATTCATCATGCAGTGGAACACAAAAAGAATGTACAATCAGAATACTTTTTCTTTAAAGTAGCCGACCGCCTGAACAGGGACTTGAACCCTGGACCCTCAGATTAAAAGTCTGATGCTCTACCGACTGAGCTATCCAGGCTCTGCAACACTGCAACTAAAAATCAGCTAAAAATGATGTGGACGCACACCAACCTACACTTTAATTCTTAATATGGTTACATATATTAGCAATCAAATATGTAGAGTTTAATAATTAATTGATATTTCAAGCATTTGAAATTTCAGCAGCACACGTAATCTATTTTAAATCCTGAAATTCGTTCTATCTCATTTTCGGCTGACTTAGAAATCATGTCTCTAAATTGACATTGTGAAATTAGTAAAAGGCCAAATACTATTACTAGGTACTAAATTACATGTCCGGCAGTATAACTGGAAATTTACTCTTCGGCATAGATTATGCAACATTTTCAAAGCAAACAGTGTCTGTTTAAATAGACTTTCTTTCACTGCCGTTTTGGTAAATGTCTCTGGTTATGCAGAAGCAGGCATTGTTTGTTACTGTTTCAATTAGTTATAAGATAAAGGAGGGATAAAACTGACCCAGCTAGTATTCCAACCCAAAGACTTTGAATGCTTTCTCTACATTCGCCTAGAACCCCAAGCCGCTATCCATTGCACCAGAGATCCAACCTGATTCAACAAGGTGAACAGAAATTCTCAAATAAAAAGATGAGCTATCAGCGGTTGACCAACTTTATAAAGTGATTTGGAAACTATAAGCAGGGTTCCATTTTGAACATTGAATTGGGGAAAAGATAATCAACATCTCAAACGACATGATACCGTTGCGGTAAGTCTTCTTAACTCTTGTCAAATGGTACACGACCGATGGGTATTTAATGGCTCCATTAAGAGTAACTTGCAATTACTCTAATGGGACTACTCGTTCATTGGATCCTGAAAAGAGCATGTCATTAGAGTACATTTTCTTTAAACAAACCGCCTGAACAGGGACTTGAACCCTGGACCCTCAGATTAAAAGTCTGATGCTCTACCGACTGAGCTATCCAGGCTCTGATACAGCAAACCTCAAAATCACCTAATCAAAATTTGGCAGTGTCCCAACTAACGCTATGTTTCTTAAGATGGTTACCTGAAGAAGGTACCAAATACACTAGAATATAATAATGAATTGATATTTCAAGCATTTTAAATTTCTTCTGTAAATGTAACCTTATTTTTAATCCTGAAGTTGCTACTATCTCATTTTTTTGCTGACGTCAAATTCATATGTGTTTATTGACATGGTAAAATTAAGGAAGGGCCCAAAATCTTACTTCCGAGTAAATTATATTTTCATCAGTACAGCTGACAATTTCCTCTTCTGCATAGATTACCCAAATTGAACGGTGTCTCTTTAAAATAGACTTCCTTTTACTGACCTTTTTTAGCAAATGATTTTGGTGAAGCAGAAGCATGCATGCATCGCTTATAACTTCTTTAAATAGTTATGAAATAAACAGGGATAAAACTGACTCTGGTGGGATTAGAACCCACAGCCTTTGAATACCTTCTTGACATTCACGTAGAAGTCCAATGCGCTATCCATTGCGCCACAGAGCCAATCTGCTTGAATGAGGTGCACAGATATTCAGAAATGAAATAATGAGCTTTGAGCTGTTGATCAACTTTATAAAGTTCATTGGATACTATAACCATGGCTATATTTTGAATATTGAATTGGGTAAAAGTTATTCACCGTGTCAAACTACATGATACAGTTGGTAAGTCTGCATACAACTTAAGTTTAGTGTATCGTCATCTGATATATGAGACAGATGGGTTTTTCACTTCTCCATGAAAGACGTTTTTTTTTTAATTTTGGTAATGGAATATCTTATTCATCATGCAGTGGAACACAAAAAGAATGTACAATCAGAATACTTTTTCTTTAAAGTAGCCGACCGCCTGAACAGGGACTTGAACCCTGGACCCTCAGATTAAAAGTCTGATGCTCTACCGACTGAGCTATCCAGGCTCTGCAACACTGCAACTAAAAATCAGCTAAAAATGATGTGGACGCACACCAACCTACACTTTAATTCTTAATATGGTTACATATATTAGCAATCAAATATGTAGAGTTTAATAATTAATTGATATTTCAAGCATTTGAAATTTCAGCAGCACACGTAATCTATTTTAAATCCTGAAATTCGTTCTATCTCATTTTCGGCTGACTTAGAAATCATGTCTCTAAATTGACATTGTGAAATTAGTAAAAGGCCAAATACTATTACTAGGTACTAAATTACATGTCCGGCAGTATAACTGGAAATTTACTCTTCGGCATAGATTATGCAACATTTTCAAAGCAAACAGTGTCTGTTTAAATAGACTTTCTTTCACTGCCGTTTTGGTAAATGTCTCTGGTTATGCAGAAGCAGGCATTGTTTGTTACTGTTTCAATTAGTTATAAGATAAAGGAGGGATAAAACTGACCCAGCTAGTATTCCAACCCAAAGACTTTGAATGCTTTCTCTACATTCGCCTAGAACCCCAAGCCGCTATCCATTGCACCAGAGATCCAACCTGATTCAACAAGGTGAACAGAAATTCTCAAATAAAAAGATGAGCTATCAGCGGTTGACCAACTTTATAAAGTGATTTGGAAACTATAAGCAGGGTTCCATTTTGAACATTGAATTGGGGAAAAGATAATCAACATCTCAAACGACATGATACCGTTGCGGTAAGTCTTCTTAACTCTTGTCAAATGGTACACGACCGATGGGTATTTAATGGCTCCATTAAGAGTAACTTGCAATTACTCTAATGGGACTACTCGTTCATTGGATCCTGAAAAGAGCATGTCATTAGAGTACATTTTCTTTAAACAAACCGCCTGAACAGGGACTTGAACCCTGGACCCTCAGATTAAAAGTCTGATGCTCTACCGACTGAGCTATCCAGGCTCTGATACAGCAAACCTCAAAATCACCTAATCAAAATTTGGCAGTGTCCCAACTAACGCTATGTTTCTTAAGATGGTTACCTGAAGAAGGTACCAAATACACTAGAATATAATAATGAATTGATATTTCAAGCATTTTAAATTTCTTCTGTAAATGTAACCTTATTTTTAATCCTGAAGTTGCTACTATCTCATTTTTTTGCTGACGTCAAATTCATATGTGTTTATTGACATGGTAAAATTAAGGAAGGGCCCAAAATCTTACTTCCGAGTAAATTATATTTTCATCAGTACAGCTGACAATTTCCTCTTCTGCATAGATTACCCAAATTGAACGGTGTCTCTTTAAAATAGACTTCCTTTTACTGACCTTTTTTAGCAAATGATTTTGGTGAAGCAGAAGCATGCATGCATCGCTTATAACTTCTTTAAATAGTTATGAAATAAACAGGGATAAAACTGACTCTGGTGGGATTAGAACCCACAGCCTTTGAATACCTTCTTGACATTCACGTAGAAGTCCAATGCGCTATCCATTGCGCCACAGAGCCAATCTGCTTGAATGAGGTGCACAGATATTCAGAAATGAAATAATGAGCTTTGAGCTGTTGATCAACTTTATAAAGTTCATTGGATACTATAACCATGGCTATATTTTGAATATTGAATTGGGTAAAAGTTATTCACCGTGTCAAACTACATGATACAGTTGGTAAGTCTGCATACAACTTAAGTTTAGTGTATCGTCATCTGATATATGAGACAGATGGGTTTTTCACTTCTCCATGAAAGACGTTTTTTTTTTAATTTTGGTAATGGAATATCTTATTCATCATGCAGTGGAACACAAAAAGAATGTACAATCAGAATACTTTTTCTTTAAAGTAGCCGACCGCCTGAACAGGGACTTGAACCCTGGACCCTCAGATTAAAAGTCTGATGCTCTACCGACTGAGCTATCCAGGCTCTGCAACACTGCAACTAAAAATCAGCTAAAAATGATGTGGACGCACACCAACCTACACTTTAATTCTTAATATGGTTACATATATTAGCAATCAAATATGTAGAGTTTAATAATTAATTGATATTTCAAGCATTTGAAATTTCAGCAGCACACGTAATCTATTTTAAATCCTGAAATTCGTTCTATCTCATTTTCGGCTGACTTAGAAATCATGTCTCTAAATTGACATTGTGAAATTAGTAAAAGGCCAAATACTATTACTAGGTACTAAATTACATGTCCGGCAGTATAACTGGAAATTTACTCTTCGGCATAGATTATGCAACATTTTCAAAGCAAACAGTGTCTGTTTAAATAGACTTTCTTTCACTGCCGTTTTGGTAAATGTCTCTGGTTATGCAGAAGCAGGCATTGTTTGTTACTGTTTCAATTAGTTATAAGATAAAGGAGGGATAAAACTGACCCAGCTAGTATTCCAACCCAAAGACTTTGAATGCTTTCTCTACATTCGCCTAGAACCCCAAGCCGCTATCCATTGCACCAGAGATCCAACCTGATTCAACAAGGTGAACAGAAATTCTCAAATAAAAAGATGAGCTATCAGCGGTTGACCAACTTTATAAAGTGATTTGGAAACTATAAGCAGGGTTCCATTTTGAACATTGAATTGGGGAAAAGATAATCAACATCTCAAACGACATGATACCGTTGCGGTAAGTCTTCTTAACTCTTGTCAAATGGTACACGACCGATGGGTATTTAATGGCTCCATTAAGAGTAACTTGCAATTACTCTAATGGGACTACTCGTTCATTGGATCCTGAAAAGAGCATGTCATTAGAGTACATTTTCTTTAAACAAACCGCCTGAACAGGGACTTGAACCCTGGACCCTCAGATTAAAAGTCTGATGCTCTACCGACTGAGCTATCCAGGATCTGATACAGCAAACCTCAAAATCACCTAATCAAAATTTGGCAGTGTCCCAACTAACGCTATGTTTCTTAAGATGGTTACCTGAAGAAGGTACCAAATACACTAGAATATAATAATGAATTGATATTTCAAGCATTTGAAATTTCTTCAGTAAATGTAACCTTATTTTTAGTCCTGAAGTTGCTACTATCTCATTTTTTTGCTGACGTCAAATTCATATGTGTTTATTGACATGGTAAAATTAAGGAAGGGCCCAAAATCTTACTTCCGAGTAAATTATATTTTCATCAGTACAGCTGACAATTTCCTCTTCTGCATAGATTACCCAAATTGAACGGTGTCTCTTTAAAATAGACTTCCTTTTACTGACCTTTTTTAGCAAATGATTTTGGTGAAGCAGAAGCATGCATGCATCGCTTATAACTTCTTTAAATAGTTATGAAATAAACAGGGATAAAACTGACTCTGGTGGGATTAGAACCCACAGCCTTTGAATACCTTCTTGACATTCACGTAGAAGTCCAATGCGCTATCCATTGCGCCACAGAGCCAATCTGCTTGAATGAGGTGCACAGATATTCAGAAATGAAATAATGAGCTTTGAGCTGTTGATCAACTTTATAAAGTTCATTGGATACTATAACCATGGCTATATTTTGAATATTGAATTGGGTAAAAGTTATTCACCGTGTCAAACTACATGATACAGTTGGTAAGTCTGCATACAACTTAAGTTTAGTGTATCGTCATCTGATATATGAGACAGATGGGTTTTTCACTTCTCCATGAAAGACGTTTTTTTTTTAATTTTGGTAATGGAATATCTTATTCATCATGCAGTGGAACACAAAAAGAATGTACAATCAGAATACTTTTTCTTTAAAGTAGCCGACCGCCTGAACAGGGACTTGAACCCTGGACCCTCAGATTAAAAGTCTGATGCTCTACCGACTGAGCTATCCAGGCTCTGCAACACTGCAACTAAAAATCAGCTAAAAATGATGTGGACGCACACCAACCTACACTTTAATTCTTAATATGGTTACATATATTAGCAATCAAATATGTAGAGTTTAATAATTAATTGATATTTCAAGCATTTGAAATTTCAGCAGCACACGTAATCTATTTTAAATCCTGAAATTCGTTCTATCTCATTTTCGGCTGACTTAGAAATCATGTCTCTAAATTGACATTGTGAAATTAGTAAAAGGCCAAATACTATTACTAGGTACTAAATTACATGTCCGGCAGTATAACTGGAAATTTACTCTTCGGCATAGATTATGCAACATTTTCAAAGCAAACAGTGTCTGTTTAAATAGACTTTCTTTCACTGCCGTTTTGGTAAATGTCTCTGGTTATGCAGAAGCAGGCATTGTTTGTTACTGTTTCAATTAGTTATAAGATAAAGGAGGGATAAAACTGACCCAGCTAGTATTCCAACCCAAAGACTTTGAATGCTTTCTCTACATTCGCCTAGAACCCCAAGCCGCTATCCATTGCACCAGAGATCCAACCTGATTCAACAAGGTGAACAGAAATTCTCAAATAAAAAGATGAGCTATCAGCGGTTGACCAACTTTATAAAGTGATTTGGAAACTATAAGCAGGGTTCCATTTTGAACATTGAATTGGGGAAAAGATAATCAACATCTCAAACGACATGATACCGTTGCGGTAAGTCTTCTTAACTCTTGTCAAATGGTACACGACCGATGGGTATTTAATGGCTCCATTAAGAGTAACTTGCAATTACTCTAATGGGACTACTCGTTCATTGGATCCTGAAAAGAGCATGTCATTAGAGTACATTTTCTTTAAACAAACCGCCTGAACAGGGACTTGAACCCTGGACCCTCAGATTAAAAGTCTGATGCTCTACCGACTGAGCTATCCAGGCTCTGATACAGCAAACCTCAAAATCACCTAATCAAAATTTGGCAGTGTCCCAACTAACGCTATGTTTCTTAAGATGGTTACCTGAAGAAGGTACCAAATACACTAGAATATAATAATGAATTGATATTTCAAGCATTTGAAATTTCTTCAGTAAATGTAACCTTATTTTTAATCCTGAAGTTGCTACTATCTCATTTTTTTGCTGACGTCAAATTCATATGTGTTTATTGACATGGTAAAATTAAGGAAGGGCCCAAAATCTTACTTCCGAGTAAATTATATTTTCATCAGTACAGCTGACAATTTCCTCTTCTGCATAGATTACCCAAATTGAACGGTGTCTCTTTAAAATAGACTTCCTTTTACTGACCTTTTTTAGCAAATGATTTTGGTGAAGCAGAAGCATGCATGCATCGCTTATAACTTCTTTAAATAGTTATGAAATAAACAGGGATAAAACTGACTCTGGTGGGATTAGAACCCACAGCCTTTGAATACCTTCTTGACATTCACGTAGAAGTCCAATGCGCTATCCATTGCGCCACAGAGCCAATCTGCTTGAATGAGGTGCACAGATATTCAGAAATGAAATAATGAGCTTTGAGCTGTTGATCAACTTTATAAAGTTCATTGGATACTATAACCATGGCTATATTTTGAATATTGAATTGGGTAAAAGTTATTCACCGTGTCAAACTACATGATACAGTTGGTAAGTCTGCATACAACTTAAGTTTAGTGTATCGTCATCTGATATATGAGACAGATGGGTTTTTCACTTCTCCATGAAAGACGTTTTTTTTTTAATTTTGGTAATGGAATATCTTATTCATCATGCAGTGGAACACAAAAAGAATGTACAATCAGAATACTTTTTCTTTAAAGTAGCCGACCGCCTGAACAGGGACTTGAACCCTGGACCCTCAGATTAAAAGTCTGATGCTCTACCGACTGAGCTATCCAGGCTCTGCAACACTGCAACTAAAAATCAGCTAAAAATGATGTGGACGCACACCAACCTACACTTTAATTCTTAATATGGTTACATATATTAGCAATCAAATATGTAGAGTTTAATAATTAATTGATATTTCAAGCATTTGAAATTTCAGCAGCACACGTAATCTATTTTAAATCCTGAAATTCGTTCTATCTCATTTTCGGCTGACTTAGAAATCATGTCTCTAAATTGACATTGTGAAATTAGTAAAAGGCCAAATACTATTACTAGGTACTAAATTACATGTCCGGCAGTATAACTGGAAATTTACTCTTCGGCATAGATTATGCAACATTTTCAAAGCAAACAGTGTCTGTTTAAATAGACTTTCTTTCACTGCCGTTTTGGTAAATGTCTCTGGTTATGCAGAAGCAGGCATTGTTTGTTACTGTTTCAATTAGTTATAAGATAAAGGAGGGATAAAACTGACCCAGCTAGTATTCCAACCCAAAGACTTTGAATGCTTTCTCTACATTCGCCTAGAACCCCAAGCCGCTATCCATTGCACCAGAGATCCAACCTGATTCAACAAGGTGAACAGAAATTCTCAAATAAAAAGATGAGCTATCAGCGGTTGACCAACTTTATAAAGTGATTTGGAAACTATAAGCAGGGTTCCATTTTGAACATTGAATTGGGGAAAAGATAATCAACATCTCAAACGACATGATACCGTTGCGGTAAGTCTTCTTAACTCTTGTCAAATGGTACACGACCGATGGGTATTTAATGGCTCCATTAAGAGTAACTTGCAATTACTCTAATGGGACTACTCGTTCATTGGATCCTGAAAAGAGCATGTCATTAGAGTACATTTTCTTTAAACAAACCGCCTGAACAGGGACTTGAACCCTGGACCCTCAGATTAAAAGTCTGATGCTCTACCGACTGAGCTATCCAGGCTCTGATACAGCAAACCTCAAAATCACCTAATCAAAATTTGGCAGTGTCCCAACTAACGCTATGTTTCTTAAGATGGTTACCTGAAGAAGGTACCAAATACACTAGAATATAATAATGAATTGATATTTCAAGCATTTGAAATTTCTTCAGTAAATGTAACCTTATTTTTAGTCCTGAAGTTGCTACTATCTCATTTTTTTGCTGACGTCAAATTCATATGTGTTTATTGACATGGTAAAATTAAGGAAGGGCCCAAAATCTTACTTCCGAGTAAATTATATTTTCATCAGTACAGCTGACAATTTCCTCTTCTGCATAGATTACCCAAATTGAACGGTGTCTCTTTAAAATAGACTTCCTTTTACTGACCTTTTTTAGCAAATGATTTTGGTGAAGCAGAAGCATGCATGCATCGCTTATAACTTCTTTAAATAGTTATGAAATAAACAGGGATAAAACTGACTCTGGTGGGATTAGAACCCACAGCCTTTGAATACCTTCTTGACATTCACGTAGAAGTCCAATGCGCTATCCATTGCGCCACAGAGCCAATCTGCTTGAATGAGGTGCAAGATATTCAGAAATGAAATAATGAGCTTTGAGCTGTTGATCAACTTTATAAAGTTCATTGGATACTATAACCATGGCTATATTTTGAATATTGAATTGGGTAAAAGTTATTCACCGTGTCAAACTACATGATACAGTTGGTAAGTCTGCATACAACTTAAGTTTAGTGTATCGTCATCTGATATATGAGACAGATGGGTTTTTCACTTCTCCATGAAAGACGTTTTTTTTTTAATTTTGGTAATGGAATATCTTATTCATCATGCAGTGGAACACAAAAAGAATGTACAATCAGAATACTTTTTCTTTAAAGTAGCCGACCGCCTGAACAGGGACTTGAACCCTGGACCCTCAGATTAAAAGTCTGATGCTCTACCGACTGAGCTATCCAGGCTCTGCAACACTGCAACTAAAAATCAGCTAAAAATGATGTGGACGCACACCAACCTACACTTTAATTCTTAATATGGTTACATATATTAGCAATCAAATATGTAGAGTTTAATAATTAATTGATATTTCAAGCATTTGAAATTTCAGCAGCACACGTAATCTATTTTAAATCCTGAAATTCGTTCTATCTCATTTTCGGCTGACTTAGAAATCATGTCTCTAAATTGACATTGTGAAATTAGTAAAAGGCCAAATACTATTACTAGGTACTAAATTACATGTCCGGCAGTATAACTGGAAATTTACTCTTCGGCATAGATTATGCAACATTTTCAAAGCAAACAGTGTCTGTTTAAATAGACTTTCTTTCACTGCCGTTTTGGTAAATGTCTCTGGTTATGCAGAAGCAGGCATTGTTTGTTACTGTTTCAATTAGTTATAAGATAAAGGAGGGATAAAACTGACCCAGCTAGTATTCCAACCCAAAGACTTTGAATGCTTTCTCTACATTCGCCTAGAACCCCAAGCCGCTATCCATTGCACCAGAGATCCAACCTGATTTAACAAGGTGAACAGAAATTCTCAAATAAAAAGATGAGCTATCAGCGGTTGACCAACTTTATAAAGTGATTTGGAAACTATAAGCAGGGTTCCATTTTGAACATTGAATTGGGGAAAAGATAATCAACATCTCAAACGACATGATACCGTTGCGGTAAGTCTTCTTAACTCTTGTCAAATGGTACACGACCGATGGGTATTTAATGGCTCCATTAAGAGTAACTTGCAATTACTCTAATGGGACTACTCGTTCATTGGATCCTGAAAAGAGCATGTCATTAGAGTACATTTTCTTTAAACAAACCGCCTGAACAGGGACTTGAACCCTGGACCCTCAGATTAAAAGTCTGATGCTCTACCGACTGAGCTATCCAGGCTCTGATACAGCTAACCTCAAAATCACCTAATCAAAATTTGGCAGTGTCCCAACTAACGCTATGTTTCTTAAGATGGTTACCTGAAGAAGGTACCAAATACACTAGAATATATTAATGAATTGATATTTCAAGCATTTGAAATTTCTTCAGTAAATGTAACCTTATTTTTAGTCCTGAAGTTGCTACTATCTCATTTTTTTGCTGACGTCAAATTCATATGTGTTTATTGACATGGTAAAATTAAGGAAGGGCCCAAAATCTTACTTCCGAGTAAATTATATTTTCATCAGTACAGCTGACAATTTCCTCTTCTGCATAGATTACCCAAATTGAACGGTGTCTCTTTAAAATAGACTTCCTTTTACTGACCTTTTTTAGCAAATGATTTTGGTGAAGCAGAAGCATGCATGCATCGCTTATAACTTCTTTAAATAGTTATGAAATAAACAGGGATAAAACTGACTCTGGTGGGATTAGAACCCACAGCCTTTGAATACCTTCTTGACATTCACGTAGAAGTCCAATGCGCTATCCATTGCGCCACAGAGCCAATCTGCTTGAATGAGGTGCAAGATATTCAGAAATGAAATAATGAGCTTTGAGCTGTTGATCAACTTTATAAAGTTCATTGGATACTATAACCATGGCTATATTTTGAATATTGAATTGGGTAAAAGTTATTCACCGTGTCAAACTACATGATACAGTTGGTAAGTCTGCATACAACTTAAGTTTAGTGTATCGTCATCTGATATATGAGACAGATGGGTTTTTCACTTCTCCATGAAAGACGTTTTTTTTTTAATTTTGGTAATGGAATATCTTATTCATCATGCAGTGGAACACAAAAAGAATGTACAATCAGAATACTTTTTCTTTAAAGTAGCCGACCGCCTGAACAGGGACTTGAACCCTGGACCCTCAGATTAAAAGTCTGATGCTCTACCGACTGAGCTATCCAGGCTCTGCAACACTGCAACTAAAAATCAGCTAAAAATGATGTGGACGCACACCAACCTACACTTTAATTCTTAATATGGTTACATATATTAGCAATCAAATATGTAGAGTTTAATAATTAATTGATATTTCAAGCATTTGAAATTTCAGCAGCACACGTAATCTATTTTAAATCCTGAAATTCGTTCTATCTCATTTTCGGCTGACTTAGAAATCATGTCTCTAAATTGACATTGTGAAATTAGTAAAAGGCCAAATACTATTACTAGGTACTAAATTACATGTCCGGCAGTATAACTGGAAATTTACTCTTCGGCATAGATTATGCAACATTTTCAAAGCAAACAGTGTCTGTTTAAATAGACTTTCTTTCACTGCCGTTTTGGTAAATGTCTCTGGTTATGCAGAAGCAGGCATTGTTTGTTACTGTTTCAATTAGTTATAAGATAAAGGAGGGATAAAACTGACCCAGCTAGTATTCCAACCCAAAGACTTTGAATGCTTTCTCTACATTCGCCTAGAACCCCAAGCCGCTATCCATTGCACCAGAGATCCAACCTGATTCAACAAGGTGAACAGAAATTCTCAAATAAAAAGATGAGCTATCAGCGGTTGACCAACTTTATAAAGTGATTTGGAAACTATAAGCAGGGTTCCATTTTGAACATTGAATTGGGGAAAAGATAATCAACATCTCAAACGACATGATACCGTTGCGGTAAGTCTTCTTAACTCTTGTCAAATGGTACACGACCGATGGGTATTTAATGGCTCCATTAAGAGTAACTTGCAATTACTCTAATGGGACTACTCGTTCATTGGATCCTGAAAAGAGCATGTCATTAGAGTACATTTTCTTTAAACAAACCGCCTGAACAGGGACTTGAACCCTGGACCCTCAGATTAAAAGTCTGATGCTCTACCGACTGAGCTATCCAGGCTCTGATACAGCAAACCTCAAAATCACCTAATCAAAATTTGGCAGTGTCCCAACTAACGCTATGTTTCTTAAGATGGTTACCTGAAGAAGGTACCAAATACACTAGAATATAATAATGAATTGATATTTCAAGCATTTTAAATTTCTTCTGTAAATGTAACCTTATTTTTAATCCTGAAGTTGCTACTATCTCATTTTTTTGCTGACGTCAAATTCATATGTGTTTATTGACATGGTAAAATTAAGGAAGGGCCCAAAATCTTACTTCCGAGTAAATTATATTTTCATCAGTACAGCTGACAATTTCCTCTTCTGCATAGATTACCCAAATTGAACGGTGTCTCTTTAAAATAGACTTCCTTTTACTGACCTTTTTTAGCAAATGATTTTGGTGAAGCAGAAGCATGCATGCATCGCTTATAACTTCTTTAAATAGTTATGAAATAAACAGGGATAAAACTGACTCTGGTGGGATTAGAACCCACAGCCTTTGAATACCTTCTTGACATTCACGTAGAAGTCCAATGCGCTATCCATTGCGCCACAGAGCCAATCTGCTTGAATGAGGTGCACAGATATTCAGAAATGAAATAATGAGCTTTGAGCTGTTGATCAACTTTATAAAGTTCATTGGATACTATAACCATGGCTATATTTTGAATATTGAATTGGGTAAAAGTTATTCACCGTGTCAAACTACATGATACAGTTGGTAAGTCTGCATACAACTTAAGTTTAGTGTATCGTCATCTGATATATGAGACAGATGGGTTTTTCACTTCTCCATGAAAGACGTTTTTTTTTTAATTTTGGTAATGGAATATCTTATTCATCATGCAGTGGAACACAAAAAGAATGTACAATCAGAATACTTTTTCTTTAAAGTAGCCGACCGCCTGAACAGGGACTTGAACCCTGGACCCTCAGATTAAAAGTCTGATGCTCTACCGACTGAGCTATCCAGGCTCTGCAACACTGCAACTAAAAATCAGCTAAAAATGATGTGGACGCACACCAACCTACACTTTAATTCTTAATATGGTTACATATATTAGCAATCAAATATGTAGAGTTTAATAATTAATTGATATTTCAAGCATTTGAAATTTCAGCAGCACACGTAATCTATTTTAAATCCTGAAATTCGTTCTATCTCATTTTCGGCTGACTTAGAAATCATGTCTCTAAATTGACATTGTGAAATTAGTAAAAGGCCAAATACTATTACTAGGTACTAAATTACATGTCCGGCAGTATAACTGGAAATTTACTCTTCGGCATAGATTATGCAACATTTTCAAAGCAAACAGTGTCTGTTTAAATAGACTTTCTTTCACTGCCGTTTTGGTAAATGTCTCTGGTTATGCAGAAGCAGGCATTGTTTGTTACTGTTTCAATTAGTTATAAGATAAAGGAGGGATAAAACTGACCCAGCTAGTATTCCAACCCAAAGACTTTGAATGCTTTCTCTACATTCGCCTAGAACCCCAAGCCGCTATCCATTGCACCAGAGATCCAACCTGATTCAACAAGGTGAACAGAAATTCTCAAATAAAAAGATGAGCTATCAGCGGTTGACCAACTTTATAAAGTGATTTGGAAACTATAAGCAGGGTTCCATTTTGAACATTGAATTGGGGAAAAGATAATCAACATCTCAAACGACATGATACCGTTGCGGTAAGTCTTCTTAACTCTTGTCAAATGGTACACGACCGATGGGTATTTAATGGCTCCATTAAGAGTAACTTGCAATTACTCTAATGGGACTACTCGTTCATTGGATCCTGAAAAGAGCATGTCATTAGAGTACATTTTCTTTAAACAAACCGCCTGAACAGGGACTTGAACCCTGGACCCTCAGATTAAAAGTCTGATGCTCTACCGACTGAGCTATCCAGGCTCTGATACAGCAAACCTCAAAATCACCTAATCAAAATTTGGCAGTGTCCCAACTAACGCTATGTTTCTTAAGATGGTTACCTGAAGAAGGTACCAAATACACTAGAATATAATAATGAATTGATATTTCAAGCATTTGAAATTTCTTCAGTAAATGTAACCTTATTTTTAATCCTGAAGTTGCTACTATCTCATTTTTTTGCTGACGTCAAATTCATATGTGTTTATTGACATGGTAAAATTAAGGAAGGGCCCAAAATCTTACTTCCGAGTAAATTATATTTTCATCAGTACAGCTGACAATTTCCTCTTCTGCATAGATTACCCAAATTGAACGGTGTCTCTTTAAAATAGACTTCCTTTTACTGACCTTTTTTAGCAAATGATTTTGGTGAAGCAGAAGCATGCATGCATCGCTTATAACTTCTTTAAATAGTTATGAAATAAACAGGGATAAAACTGACTCTGGTGGGATTCGAACCCACAGCCTTTGAATACCTTCTTGACATTCACCTAGAAGTCCAATGCGCTATCCATTGCGCCACAGAGCCAATCTGCTTGAATGAGGTGCACAGATATTCAGAAATGAAATAATGAGCTTTGAGCTGTTGATCAACTTTATAAAGTTCATTGGATACTATAACCATGGCTATATTTTGAATATTGAATTGGGTAAAAGTTATTCACCGTGTCAAACTACATGATACAGTTGGTAAGTCTGCATACAACTTAAGTTTAGTGTATCGTCATCTGATATATGAGACAGATGGGTTTTTCACTTCTCCATGAAAGACGTTTTTTTTTAATTTTGGTAATGGAATATCTTATTCATCATGCAGTGGAACACAAAAAGAATGTACAATCAGAATACTTTTTCTTTAAAGTAGCCGACCGCCTGAACAGGGACTTGAACCCTGGACCCTCAGATTAAAAGTCTGATGCTCTACCGACTGAGCTATCCAGGCTCTGCAACACTGCAACTAAAAATCAGCTAAAAATGATGTGGACGCACACCAACCTACACTTTAATTCTTAATATGGTTACATATATTAGCAATCAAATATGTAGAGTTTAATAATTAATTGATATTTCAAGCATTTGAAATTTCAGCAGCACACGTAATCTATTTTAAATCCTGAAATTCGTTCTATCTCATTTTCGGCTGACTTAGAAATCATGTCTCTAAATTGACATTGTGAAATTAGTAAAAGGCCAAATACTATTACTAGGTACTAAATTACATGTCCGGCAGTATAACTGGAAATTTACTCTTCGGCATAGATTATGCAACATTTTCAAAGCAAACAGTGTCTGTTTAAATAGACTTTCTTTCACTGCCGTTTTGGTAAATGTCTCTGGTTATGCAGAAGCAGGCATTGTTTGTTACTGTTTCAATTAGTTATAAGATAAAGGAGGGATAAAACTGACCCAGCTAGTATTCCAACCCAAAGACTTTGAATGCTTTCTCTACATTCGCCTAGAACCCCAAGCCGCTATCCATTGCACCAGAGATCCAACCTGATTCAACAAGGTGAACAGAAATTCTCAAATAAAAAGATGAGCTATCAGCGGTTGACCAACTTTATAAAGTGATTTGGAAACTATAAGCAGGGTTCCATTTTGAACATTGAATTGGGGAAAAGATAATCAACATCTCAAACGACATGATACCGTTGCGGTAAGTCTTCTTAACTCTTGTCAAATGGTACACGACCGATGGGTATTTAATGGCTCCATTAAGAGTAACTTGCAATTACTCTAATGGGACTACTCGTTCATTGGATCCTGAAAAGAGCATGTCATTAGAGTACATTTTCTTTAAACAAACCGCCTGAACAGGGACTTGAACCCTGGACCCTCAGATTAAAAGTCTGATGCTCTACCGACTGAGCTATCCAGGCTCTGATACAGCAAACCTCAAAATCACCTAATCAAAATTTGGCAGTGTCCCAACTAACGCTATGTTTCTTAAGATGGTTACCTGAAGAAGGTACCAAATACACTAGAATATAATAATGAATTGATATTTCAAGCATTTGAAATTTCTTCAGTAAATGTAACCTTATTTTTAATCCTGAAGTTGCTACTATCTCATTTTTTTGCTGACGTCAAATTCATATGTGTTTATTGACATGGTAAAATTAAGGAAGGGCCCAAAATCTTACTTCCGAGTAAATTATATTTTCATCAGTACAGCTGACAATTTCCTCTTCTGCATAGATTACCCAAATTGAACGGTGTCTCTTTAAAATAGACTTCCTTTTACTGACCTTTTTTAGCAAATGATTTTGGTGAAGCAGAAGCATGCATGCATCGCTTATAACTTCTTTAAATAGTTATGAAATAAACAGGGATAAAACTGACTCTGGTGGGATTAGAACCCACAGCCTTTGAATACCTTCTTGACATTCACGTAGAAGTCCAATGCGCTATCCATTGCGCCACAGAGCCAATCTGCTTGAATGAGGTGCACAGATATTCAGAAATGAAATAATGAGCTTTGAGCTGTTGATCAACTTTATAAAGTTCATTGGATACTATAACCATGGCTATATTTTGAATATTGAATTGGGTAAAAGTTATTCACCGTGTCAAACTACATGATACAGTTGGTAAGTCTGCATACAACTTAAGTTTAGTGTATCGTCATCTGATATATGAGACAGATGGGTTTTTCACTTCTCCATGAAAGACGTTTTTTTTTTAATTTTGGTAATGGAATATCTTATTCATCATGCAGTGGAACACAAAAAGAATGTACAATCAGAATACTTTTTCTTTAAAGTAGCCGACCGCCTGAACAGGGACTTGAACCCTGGACCCTCAGATTAAAAGTCTGATGCTCTACCGACTGAGCTATCCAGGCTCTGCAACACTGCAACTAAAAATCAGCTAAAAATGATGTGGACGCACACCAACCTACACTTTAATTCTTAATATGGTTACATATATTAGCAATCAAATATGTAGAGTTTAATAATTAATTGATATTTCAAGCATTTGAAATTTCAGCAGCACACGTAATCTATTTTAAATCCTGAAATTCGTTCTATCTCATTTTCGGCTGACTTAGAAATCATGTCTCTAAATTGACATTGTGAAATTAGTAAAAGGCCAAATACTATTACTAGGTACTAAATTACATGTCCGGCAGTATAACTGGAAATTTACTCTTCGGCATAGATTATGCAACATTTTCAAAGCAAACAGTGTCTGTTTAAATAGACTTTCTTTCACTGCCGTTTTGGTAAATGTCTCTGGTTATGCAGAAGCAGGCATTGTTTGTTACTGTTTCAATTAGTTATAAGATAAAGGAGGGATAAAACTGACCCAGCTAGTATTCCAACCCAAAGACTTTGAATGCTTTCTCTACATTCGCCTAGAACCCCAAGCCGCTATCCATTGCACCAGAGATCCAACCTGATTCAACAAGGTGAACAGAAATTCTCAAATAAAAAGATGAGCTATCAGCGGTTGACCAACTTTATAAAGTGATTTGGAAACTATAAGCAGGGTTCCATTTTGAACATTGAATTGGGGAAAAGATAATCAACATCTCAAACGACATGATACCGTTGCGGTAAGTCTTCTTAACTCTTGTCAAATGGTACACGACCGATGGGTATTTAATGGCTCCATTAAGAGTAACTTGCAATTACTCTAATGGGACTACTCGTTCATTGGATCCTGAAAAGAGCATGTCATTAGAGTACATTTTCTTTAAACAAACCGCCTGAACAGGGACTTGAACCCTGGACCCTCAGATTAAAAGTCTGATGCTCTACCGACTGAGCTATCCAGGCTCTGATACAGCTAACCTCAAAATCACCTAATCAAAATTTGGCAGTGTCCCAACTAACGCTATGTTTCTTAAGATGGTTACCTGAAGAAGGTACCAAATACACTAGAATATAATAATGAATTGATATTTCAAGCATTTGAAATTTCTTCAGTAAATGTAACCTTATTTTTAGTCCTGAAGTTGCTACTATCTCATTTTTTTGCTGACGTCAAATTCATATGTGTTTATTGACATGGTAAAATTAAGGAAGGGCCCAAAATCTTACTTCCGAGTAAATTATATTTTCATCAGTACAGCTGACAATTTCCTCTTCTGCATAGATTACCCAAATTGAACGGTGTCTCTTTAAAATAGACTTCCTTTTACTGACCTTTTTTAGCAAATGATTTTGGTGAAGCAGAAGCATGCATGCATCGCTTATAACTTCTTTAAATAGTTATGAAATAAACAGGGATAAAACTGACTCTGGTGGGATTAGAACCCACAGCCTTTGAATACCTTCTTGACATTCACGTAGAAGTCCAATGCGCTATCCATTGCGCCACAGAGCCAATCTGCTTGAATGAGGTGCAAGATATTCAGAAATGAAATAATGAGCTTTGAGCTGTTGATCAACTTTATAAAGTTCATTGGATACTATAACCATGGCTATATTTTGAATATTGAATTGGGTAAAAGTTATTCACCGTGTCAAACTACATGATACAGTTGGTAAGTCTGCATACAACTTAAGTTTAGTGTATCGTCATCTGATATATGAGACAGATGGGTTTTTCACTTCTCCATGAAAGACGTTTTTTTTTTAATTTTGGTAATGGAATATCTTATTCATCATGCAGTGGAACACAAAAAGAATGTACAATCAGAATACTTTTTCTTTAAAGTAGCCGACCGCCTGAACAGGGACTTGAACCCTGGACCCTCAGATTAAAAGTCTGATGCTCTACCGACTGAGCTATCCAGGCTCTGCAACACTGCAACTAAAAATCAGCTAAAAATGATGTGGACGCACACCAACCTACACTTTAATTCTTAATATGGTTACATATATTAGCAATCAAATATGTAGAGTTTAATAATTAATTGATATTTCAAGCATTTGAAATTTCAGCAGCACACGTAATCTATTTTAAATCCTGAAATTCGTTCTATCTCATTTTCGGCTGACTTAGAAATCATGTCTCTAAATTGACATTGTGAAATTAGTAAAAGGCCAAATACTATTACTAGGTACTAAATTACATGTCCGGCAGTATAACTGGAAATTTACTCTTCGGCATAGATTATGCAACATTTTCAAAGCAAACAGTGTCTGTTTAAATAGACTTTCTTTCACTGCCGTTTTGGTAAATGTCTCTGGTTATGCAGAAGCAGGCATTGTTTGTTACTGTTTCAATTAGTTATAAGATAAAGGAGGGATAAAACTGACCCAGCTAGTATTCCAACCCAAAGACTTTGAATGCTTTCTCTACATTCGCCTAGAACCCCAAGCCGCTATCCATTGCACCAGAGATCCAACCTGATTCAACAAGGTGAACAGAAATTCTCAACTAAAAAGATGAGCTATCAGCGGTTGACCAACTTTATAAAGTGATTTGGAAACTATAAGCAGGGTTCCATTTTGAACATTGAATTGGGGAAAAGATAATCAACATCTCAAACGACATGATACCGTTGCGGTAAGTCTTCTTAACTCTTGTCAAATGGTACACGACCGATGGGTATTTAATGGCTCCATTAAGAGTAACTTGCAATTACTCTAATGGGACTACTCGTTCATTGGATCCTGAAAAGAGCATGTCATTAGAGTACATTTTCTTTAAACAAACCGCCTGAACAGGGACTTGAACCCTGGACCCTCAGATTAAAAGTCTGATGCTCTACCGACTGAGCTATCCAGGCTCTGATACAGCAAACCTCAAAATCACCTAATCAAAATTTGGCAGTGTCCCAACTAACGCTATGTTTCTTAAGATGGTTACCTGAAGAAGGTACCAAATACACTAGAATATAATAATGAATTGATATTTCAAGCATTTGAAATTTCTTCAGTAAATGTAACCTTATTTTTAGTCCTGAAGTTGCTACTATCTCATTTTTTTGCTGACGTCAAATTCATATGTGTTTATTGACATGGTAAAATTAAGGAAGGGCCCAAAATCTTACTTCCGAGTAAATTATATTTTCATCAGTACAGCTGACAATTTCCTCTTCTGCATAGATTACCCAAATTGAACGGTGTCTCTTTAAAATAGACTTCCTTTTACTGACCTTTTTTAGCAAATGATTTTGGTGAAGCAGAAGCATGCATGCATCGCTTATAACTTCTTTAAATAGTTATGAAATAAACAGGGATAAAACTGACTCTGGTGGGATTAGAACCCACAGCCTTTGAATACCTTCTTGACATTCACGTAGAAGTCCAATGCGCTATCCATTGCGCCACAGAGCCAATCTGCTTGAATGAGGTGCAAGATATTCAGAAATGAAATAATGAGCTTTGAGCTGTTGATCAACTTTATAAAGTTCATTGGATACTATAACCATGGCTATATTTTGAATATTGAATTGGGTAAAAGTTATTCACCGTGTCAAACTACATGATACAGTTGGTAAGTCTGCATACAACTTAAGTTTAGTGTATCGTCATCTGATATATGAGACAGATGGGTTTTTCACTTCTCCATGAAAGACGTTTTTTTTTTAATTTTGGTAATGGAATATCTTATTCATCATGCAGTGGAACACAAAAAGAATGTACAATCAGAATACTTTTTCTTTAAAGTAGCCGACCGCCTGAACAGGGACTTGAACCCTGGACCCTCAGATTAAAAGTCTGATGCTCTACCGACTGAGCTATCCAGGCTCTGCAACACTGCAACTAAAAATCAGCTAAAAATGATGTGGACGCACACCAACCTACACTTTAATTCTTAATATGGTTACATATATTAGCAATCAAATATGTAGAGTTTAATAATTAATTGATATTTCAAGCATTTGAAATTTCAGCAGCACACGTAATCTATTTTAAATCCTGAAATTCGTTCTATCTCATTTTCGGCTGACTTAGAAATCATGTCTCTAAATTGACATTGTGAAATTAGTAAAAGGCCAAATACTATTACTAGGTACTAAATTACATGTCCGGCAGTATAACTGGAAATTTACTCTTCGGCATAGATTATGCAACATTTTCAAAGCAAACAGTGTCTGTTTAAATAGACTTTCTTTCACTGCCGTTTTGGTAAATGTCTCTGGTTATGCAGAAGCAGGCATTGTTTGTTACTGTTTCAATTAGTTATAAGATAAAGGAGGGATAAAACTGACCCAGCTAGTATTCCAACCCAAAGACTTTGAATGCTTTCTCTACATTCGCCTAGAACCCCAAGCCGCTATCCATTGCACCAGAGATCCAACCTGATTCAACAAGGTGAACAGAAATTCTCAACTAAAAAGATGAGCTATCAGCGGTTGACCAACTTTATAAAGTGATTTGGAAACTATAAGCAGGGTTCCATTTTGAACATTGAATTGGGGAAAAGATAATCAACATCTCAAACGACATGATACCGTTGCGGTAAGTCTTCTTAACTCTTGTCAAATGGTACACGACCGATGGGTATTTAATGGCTCCATTAAGAGTAACTTGCAATTACTCTAATGGGACTACTCGTTCATTGGATCCTGAAAAGAGCATGTCATTAGAGTACATTTTCTTTAAACAAACCGCCTGAACAGGGACTTGAACCCTGGACCCTCAGATTAAAAGTCTGATGCTCTACCGACTGAGCTATCCAGGCTCTGATACAGCAAACCTCAAAATCACCTAATCAAAATTTGGCAGTGTCCCAACTAACGCTATGTTTCTTAAGATGGTTACCTGAAGAAGGTACCAAATACACTAGAATATAATAATGAATTGATATTTCAAGCATTTTAAATTTCTTCTGTAAATGTAACCTTATTTTTAATCCTGAAGTTGCTACTATCTCATTTTTTTGCTGACGTCAAATTCATATGTGTTTATTGACATGGTAAAATTAAGGAAGGGCCCAAAATCTTACTTCCGAGTAAATTATATTTTCATCAGTACAGCTGACAATTTCCTCTTCTGCATAGATTACCCAAATTGAACGGTGTCTCTTTAAAATAGACTTCCTTTTACTGACCTTTTTTAGCAAATGATTTTGGTGAAGCAGAAGCATGCATGCATCGCTTATAACTTCTTTAAATAGTTATGAAATAAACAGGGATAAAACTGACTCTGGTGGGATTAGAACCCACAGCCTTTGAATACCTTCTTGACATTCACGTAGAAGTCCAATGCGCTATCCATTGCGCCACAGAGCCAATCTGCTTGAATGAGGTGCACAGATATTCAGAAATGAAATAATGAGCTTTGAGCTGTTGATCAACTTTATAAAGTTCATTGGATACTATAACCATGGCTATATTTTGAATATTGAATTGGGTAAAAGTTATTCACCGTGTCAAACTACATGATACAGTTGGTAAGTCTGCATACAACTTAAGTTTAGTGTATCGTCATCTGATATATGAGACAGATGGGTTTTTCACTTCTCCATGAAAGACGTTTTTTTTTTAATTTTGGTAATGGAATATCTTATTCATCATGCAGTGGAACACAAAAAGAATGTACAATCAGAATACTTTTTCTTTAAAGTAGCCGACCGCCTGAACAGGGACTTGAACCCTGGACCCTCAGATTAAAAGTCTGATGCTCTACCGACTGAGCTATCCAGGCTCTGCAACACTGCAACTAAAAATCAGCTAAAAATGATGTGGACGCACACCAACCTACACTTTAATTCTTAATATGGTTACATATATTAGCAATCAAATATGTAGAGTTTAATAATTAATTGATATTTCAAGCATTTGAAATTTCAGCAGCACACGTAATCTATTTTAAATCCTGAAATTCGTTCTATCTCATTTTCGGCTGACTTAGAAATCATGTCTCTAAATTGACATTGTGAAATTAGTAAAAGGCCAAATACTATTACTAGGTACTAAATTACATGTCCGGCAGTATAACTGGAAATTTACTCTTCGGCATAGATTATGCAACATTTTCAAAGCAAACAGTGTCTGTTTAAATAGACTTTCTTTCACTGCCGTTTTGGTAAATGTCTCTGGTTATGCAGAAGCAGGCATTGTTTGTTACTGTTTCAATTAGTTATAAGATAAAGGAGGGATAAAACTGACCCAGCTAGTATTCCAACCCAAAGACTTTGAATGCTTTCTCTACATTCGCCTAGAACCCCAAGCCGCTATCCATTGCACCAGAGATCCAACCTGATTCAACAAGGTGAACAGAAATTCTCAAATAAAAAGATGAGCTATCAGCGGTTGACCAACTTTATAAAGTGATTTGGAAACTATAAGCAGGGTTCCATTTTGAACATTGAATTGGGGAAAAGATAATCAACATCTCAAACGACATGATACCGTTGCGGTAAGTCTTCTTAACTCTTGTCAAATGGTACACGACCGATGGGTATTTAATGGCTCCATTAAGAGTAACTTGCAATTACTCTAATGGGACTACTCGTTCATTGGATCCTGAAAAGAGCATGTCATTAGAGTACATTTTCTTTAAACAAACTGCCTGAACAGGGACTTGAACCCTGGACCCTCAGATTAAAAGTCTGATGCTCTACCGACTGAGCTATCCAGGCTCTGATACAGCAAACCTCAAAATCACCTAATCAAAATTTGGCAGTGTCCCAACTAACGCTATGTTTCTTAAGATGGTTACCTGAAGAAGGTACCAAATACACTAGAATATAATAATGAATTGATATTTCAAGCATTTGAAATTTCTTCAGTAAATGTAACCTTATTTTTAGTCCTGAAGTTGCTACTATCTCATTTTTTTGCTGACGTCAAATTCATATGTGTTTATTGACATGGTAAAATTAAGGAAGGGCCCAAAATCTTACTTCCGAGTAAATTATATTTTCATCAGTACAGCTGACAATTTCCTCTTCTGCATAGATTACCCAAATTGAACGGTGTCTCTTTAAAATAGACTTCCTTTTACTGACCTTTTTTAGCAAATGATTTTGGTGAAGCAGAAGCATGCATGCATCGCTTATAACTTCTTTAAATAGTTATGAAATAAACAGGGATAAAACTGACTCTGGTGGGATTAGAACCCACAGCCTTTGAATACCTTCTTGACATTCACGTAGAAGTCCAATGCGCTATCCATTGCGCCACAGAGCCAATCTGCTTGAATGAGGTGCACAGATATTCAGAAATGAAATAATGAGCTTTGAGCTGTTGATCAACTTTATAAAGTTCATTGGATACTATAACCATGGCTATATTTTGAATATTGAATTGGGTAAAAGTTATTCACCGTGTCAAACTACATGATACAGTTGGTAAGTCTGCATACAACTTAAGTTTAGTGTATCGTCATCTGATATATGAGACAGATGGGTTTTTCACTTCTCCATGAAAGACGTTTTTTTTTTAATTTTGGTAATGGAATATCTTATTCATCATGCAGTGGAACACAAAAAGAATGTACAATCAGAATACTTTTTCTTTAAAGTAGCCGACCGCCTGAACAGGGACTTGAACCCTGGACCCTCAGATTAAAAGTCTGATGCTCTACCGACTGAGCTATCCAGGCTCTGCAACACTGCAACTAAAAATCAGCTAAAAATGATGTGGACGCACACCAACCTACACTTTAATTCTTAATATGGTTACATATATTAGCAATCAAATATGTAGAGTTTAATAATTAATTGATATTTCAAGCATTTGAAATTTCAGCAGCACACGTAATCTATTTTAAATCCTGAAATTCGTTCTATCTCATTTTCGGCTGACTTAGAAATCATGTCTCTAAATTGACATTGTGAAATTAGTAAAAGGCCAAATACTATTACTAGGTACTAAATTACATGTCCGGCAGTATAACTGGAAATTTACTCTTCGGCATAGATTATGCAACATTTTCAAAGCAAACAGTGTCTGTTTAAATAGACTTTCTTTCACTGCCGTTTTGGTAAATGTCTCTGGTTATGCAGAAGCAGGCATTGTTTGTTACTGTTTCAATTAGTTATAAGATAAAGGAGGGATAAAACTGACCCAGCTAGTATTCCAACCCAAAGACTTTGAATGCTTTCTCTACATTCGCCTAGAACCCCAAGCCGCTATCCATTGCACCAGAGATCCAACCTGATTCAACAAGGTGAACAGAAATTCTCAAATAAAAAGATGAGCTATCAGCGGTTGACCAACTTTATAAAGTGATTTGGAAACTATAAGCAGGGTTCCATTTTGAACATTGAATTGGGGAAAAGATAATCAACATCTCAAACGACATGATACCGTTGCGGTAAGTCTTCTTAACTCTTGTCAAATGGTACACGACCGATGGGTATTTAATGGCTCCATTAAGAGTAACTTGCAATTACTCTAATGGGACTACTCGTTCATTGGATCCTGAAAAGAGCATGTCATTAGAGTACATTTTCTTTAAACAAACCGCCTGAACAGGGACTTGAACCCTGGACCCTCAGATTAAAAGTCTGATGCTCTACCGACTGAGCTATCCAGGCTCTGATACAGCAAACCTCAAAATCACCTAATCAAAATTTGGCAGTGTCCCAACTAACGCTATGTTTCTTAAGATGGTTACCTGAAGAAGGTACCAAATACACTAGAATATAATAATGAATTGATATTTCAAGCATTTGAAATTTCTTCAGTAAATGTAACCTTATTTTTAATCCTGAAGTTGCTACTATCTCATTTTTTTGCTGACGTCAAATTCATATGTGTTTATTGACATGGGAAAATTAAGGAAGGGCCCAAAATCTTACTTCCGAGTAAATTATATTTTCATCAGTACAGCTGACAATTTCCTCTTCTGCATAGATTACCCAAATTGAACGGTGTCTCTTTAAAATAGACTTCCTTTTACTGACCTTTTTTAGCAAATGATTTTGGTGAAGCAGAAGCATGCATGCATCGCTTATAACTTCTTTAAATAGTTATGAAATAAACAGGGATAAAACTGACTCTGGTGGGATTCGAACCCACAGCCTTTGAATACCTTCTTGACATTCACCTAGAAGTCCAATGCGCTATCCATTGCGCCACAGAGCCAATCTGCTTGAATGAGGTGCACAGATATTCAGAAATGAAATAATGAGCTTTGAGCTGTTGATCAACTTTATAAAGTTCATTGGATACTATAACCATGGCTATATTTTGAATATTGAATTGGGTAAAAGTTATTCACCGTGTCAAACTACATGATACAGTTGGTAAGTCTGCATAAAACTTAAGTTTAGTGTATCGTCATCTGATATATGAGACAGATGGGTTTTTCACTTCTCCATGAAAGACTTTTTTTTTAATTTTGGTAATGGAATATCTTATTCATCATGCAGTGGAACACAAAAAGAATGTACAATCAGAATACTTTTTCATTAAAGTAGCCGACCGCCTGAACAGGGACTTGAACCCTGGACCCTCAGATTAAAAGTCTGATGCTCTACCGACTGAGCTATCCAGGCTCTGCAACACTGCAACTAAAAATCAGCTAAAAATGATGTGGACGCACACCAACCTACACTTTAATTCTTAATATGGTTACATATATTAGCAATCAAATATGTAGAGTTTAATAATTAATTGATATTTCAAGCATTTGAAATTTCAGCAGCACACGTAATCTATTTTAAATCCTGAAATTCGTTCTATCTCATTTTCGGCTGACTTAGAAATCATGTCTCTAAATTGACATTGTGAAATTAGTAAAAGGCCAAATACTATTACTAGGTACTAAATTACATGTCCAGCAGTATAACTGGAAATTTACTCTTGGGCATAGATTATGCAACATTTTCAAAGCAAACAGTGTCTGTTTAAATAGACTTTCTTTCACTGCCGTTTTGGTAAATGTCTCTGGTTATGCAGAAGCAGGCATTGTTTGTTACTGTTTCAATTAGTTATAAGATAAAGGAGGGATAAAACTGACCCAGCTAGTATTCCAACCCAAAGACTTTGAATGCTTTCTCTACATTCGCCTAGAACCCCAAGCCGCTATCCATTGCACCAGAGATCCAACCTGATTCAACAAGGTGAACAGAAATTCTCAAATAAAAAGATGAGCTATCAGCGGTTGACCAACTTTATAAAGTGATTTGGAAACTATAAGCAGGGTTCCATTTTGAACATTGAATTGGGGAAAAGATAATCAACATCTCAAACGACATGATACCGTTGCGGTAAGTCTTCTTAACTCTTGTCAAATGGTACACGACCGATGGGTATTTAATGGCTCCATTAAGAGTAACTTGCAATTACTCTAATGGGACTACTCGTTCATTGGATCCTGAAAAGAGCATGTCATTAGAGTACATTTTCTTTAAACAAACCGCCTGAACAGGGACTTGAACCCTGGACCCTCAGATTAAAAGTCTGATGCTCTACCGACTGAGCTATCCAGGCTCTGATACAGCAAACCTCAAAATCACCTAATCAAAATTTGGCAGTGTCCCAACTAACGCTATGTTTCTTAAGATGGTTACCTGAAGAAGGTACCAAATACACTAGAATATAATAATGAATTGATATTTCAAGCATTTGAAATTTCTTCAGTAAATGTAACCTTATTTTTAATCCTGAAGTTGCTACTATCTCATTTTTTTGCTGACGTCAAATTCATATGTGTTTATTGACATGGGAAAATTAAGGAAGGGCCCAAAATCTTACTTCCGAGTAAATTATATTTTCATCAGTACAGCTGACAATTTCCTCTTCTGCATAGATTACCCAAATTGAACGGTGTCTCTTTAAAATAGACTTCCTTTTACTGACCTTTTTTAGCAAATGATTTTGGTGAAGCAGAAGCATGCATGCATCGCTTATAACTTCTTTAAATAGTTATGAAATAAACAGGGATAAAACTGACTCTGGTGGGATTCGAACCCACAGCCTTTGAATACCTTCTTGACATTCACCTAGAAGTCCAATGCGCTATCCATTGCGCCACAGAGCCAATCTGCTTGAATGAGGTGCACAGATATTCAGAAATGAAATAATGAGCTTTGAGCTGTTGATCAACTTTATAAAGTTCATTGGATACTATAACCATGGCTATATTTTGAATATTGAATTGGGTAAAAGTTATTCACCGTGTCAAACTACATGATACAGTTGGTAAGTCTGCATAAAACTTAAGTTTAGTGTATCGTCATCTGATATATGAGACAGATGGGTTTTTCACTTCTCCATGAAAGACTTTTTTTTTAATTTTGGTAATGGAATATCTTATTCATCATGCAGTGGAACACAAAAAGAATGTACAATCAGAATACTTTTTCTTTAAAGTAGCCGACCGCCTGAACAGGGACTTGAACCCTGGACCCTCAGATTAAAAGTCTGATGCTCTACCGACTGAGCTATCCAGGCTCTGCAACACTGCAACTAAAAATCAGCTAAAAATGATGTGGACGCACACCAACCTACACTTTAATTCTTAATATGGTTACATATATTAGCAATCAAATATGTAGAGTTTAATAATTAATTGATATTTCAAGCATTTGAAATTTCAGCAGCACACGTAATCTATTTTAAATCCTGAAATTCGTTCTATCTCATTTTCGGCTGACTTAGAAATCATGTCTCTAAATTGACATTGTGAAATTAGTAAAAGGCCAAATACTATTACTAGGTACTAAATTACATGTCCAGCAGTATAACTGGAAATTTACTCTTGGGCATAGATTATGCAACATTTTCAAAGCAAACAGTGTCTGTTTAAATAGACTTTCTTTCACTGCCGTTTTGGTAAATGTCTCTGGTTATGCAGAAGCAGGCATTGTTTGTTACTGTTTCAATTAGTTATAAGATAAAGGAGGGATAAAACTGACCCAGCTAGTATTCCAACCCAAAGACTTTGAATGCTTTCTCTACATTAGCCTAGAACCCCAAGCCGCTATCCATTGCACCAGAGATCCAACCTGATTCAACAAGGTGAACAGAAATTCTCAAATAAAAAGATGAGCTATCAGCGGTTGACCAACTTTATAAAGTGATTTGGAAACTATAAGCAGGGTTCCATTTTGAACATTGAATTGGGGAAAAGATAATCAACATCTCAAACAACATGATACCGTTGCGGTAAGTCTTCTTAACTCTTGTCAAATGGTACACGACCGATGGGTATTTAATGGCTCCATTAAGAGTAACTTGCAATTACTATAATGGGACTACTCGTTCATTGGATCCTGAAAAGAGCATGTCATTAGAGTACATTTTCTTTAAACAAACCGCCTGAACAGGGACTTGAACCCTGGATCCTCAGATTAAAAGTCTGATGCTCTACCGACTGAGCTATCCAGGCTCTGATACAGCAAACCTCAAAATCACCTAATCAAAATTTGGCAGTGTCCCAACTAACGCTATGTTTCTTAAGATGGTTACCTGACGAAGGTACCAAATACACTAGAATATAATAATGAATTGATATTTCAAGCATTTGAAATTTCTTCAGTAAATGTAACCTTATTTTTAGTCCTGAAGTTGCTACTATCTCATTTTTTTGCTGACGTCAAATTCATATGTGTTTATTGACATGGTAAAATTAAGGAAGGGCCCAAAATCTTACTTCCGAGTAAATTATATTTTCATCAGTACAGCTGACAATTTCCTCTTCTGCATAGATTACCCAAATTGAACGGTGTCTCTTTAAAATAGACTTCCTTTTACTGACCTTTTTTAGCAAATGATTTTGGTGAAGCAGAAGCATGCATGCATCGCTTATAACTTCTTTAAATAGTTATGAAATAAACAGGGATAAAACTGACTCTGGTGGGATTCGAACCCACAGCCTTTGAATACCTTCTTGACATTCACCTAGAAGTCCAATGCGCTATCCATTGCGCCACAGAGCCAATCTGCTTGAATGAGGTGCACAGATATTCAGAAATGAAATAATGAGCTTTGAGCTGTTGATCAACTTTATAAAGTTCATTGGATACTATAACCATGGCTATATTTTGAATATTGAATTGGGTAAAAGTTATTCACCGTGTCAAACTACATGATACAGTTGGTAAGTCTGCCTACAACTTAAGTTTAGTGTATCGTCATCTGATATATGAGACAGATGGGTTTTTCACTTCTCCATGAAAGACGTTTTTTTTTAATTTTGGTAATGGAATATCTTATTCATCATGCAGTGGAACACAAAAAGAATGTACAATCAGAATACTTTTTCTTTAAAGTAGCCTACCGCCTGAACAGGGAATTGAACCCTGGACCCTCAGATTAAAAGTCTGATGCTCTACCGACTGAGCTATCCAGGCTCTGATACAGCAAACCTCAAAATCACCTAATCAAAATTTGGCAGTGTCCCAACTAACGCTATGTTTCTTAAGATGGTTACCTGAATAAGGTACCAAATACACTAGAATATAATAATGAATTGATATTTCAAGCATTTGAAATTTCTTCAGTAAATGTAACCTTATTTTTAGTCCTGAAGTTGCTACTATCTCATTTTTTTGCTGACGTCAAATTCATATGTGTTTGTTGACATGGTAAAATTAAGGAAGGGCCCAAAATCTTACTTCCGAGTAAATTATATTTTCATCAGTACAGCTGACAATTTCCTCTTCTGCATAGATTACCCAAATTGAACGGTGTCTCTTTAAAATAGACTTCCTTTTACTGACCTTTTTTAGCAAATGATTTTGGTGAAGCAGAAGCATGCATGCATCGCTTATAACTTCTTTAAATAGTTATGAAATAAACAGGGATAAAACTGACTCTGGTGGGATTCGAACCCACAGCCTTTGAATACCTTCTTGACATTCACCTAGAAGTCCAATGCGCTATCCATTGCGCCACAGAGCCAATCTGCTTGAATGAGGTGCACAGATATTCAGAAATGAAATAATGAGCTTTGAGCTGTTGATCAACTTTATAAAGTTCATTGGATACTATAACCATGGCTATATTTTGAATATTGAATTGGGTAAAAGTTATTCACCGTGTCAAACTACATGATACAGTTGGTAAGTCTGCATAAAACTTAAGTTTAGTGTATCGTCATCTGATATATGAGACAGATGGGTTTTTCACTTCTCCATGAAAGACTTTTTTTTTTAATTTTGGTAATGGAATATCTTATTCATCATGCAGTGGAACACAAAAAGAATGTACAATCAGAATACTTTTTCTTTAAAGTAGCCGACCGCCTGAACAGGGACTTGAACCCTGGACCCTCAGATTAAAAGTCTGATGCTCTACCGACTGAGCTATCCAGGCTCTGCAACACTGCAACTAAAAATCAGCTAAAAATGATGTGGACGCACACCAACCTACACTTTAATTCTTAATATGGTTACATATATTAGCAATCAAATATGTAGAGTTTAATAATTAATTGATATTTCAAGCATTTGAAATTTCAGCAGCACACGTAATCTAATTTAAATCCTGAAATTCGTTCTATCTTATTTTCGGCTGACTTAGAAATCATGTCTCTAAATTGACATTGTGAAATTAGTAAAAGGCCAAATACTATTACTAGGTACTAAATTACATGTCCAGCAGTATAACTGGAAATTTACTCTTGGGCATAGATTATGCAACATTTTCAAAGCAAACAGTGTCTGTTTAAATAGACTTTCTTTCACTGCCGTTTTGGTAAATGTCTCTGGTTATGCAGAAGCAGGCATTGTTTGTTACTGTTTCAATTAGTTATAAGATAAAGGAGGGATAAAACTGACCCAGCTAGTATTCCAACCCAAAGACTTTGAATGCTTTCTCTACATTCGCCTAGAACCCCAAGCCGCTATCCATTGCACCAGAGATCCAACCTGATTCAACAAGGTGAACAGAAATTCTCAAATAAAAAGATGAGCTATCAGCGGTTGACCAACTTTATAAAGTGATTTGGAAACTATAAGCAGGGTTCCATTTTGAACATTGAATTGGGGAAAAGATAATCAACATCTCAAACGACATGATACCGTTGCGGTAAGTCTTCTTAACTCTTGTCAAATGGTACACGACCGATGGGTATTTAATGGCTCCATTAAGAGTAACTTGCAATTACTCTAATGGGACTACTCGTTCATTGGATCCTGAAAAGAGCATGTCATTAGAGTACATTTTCTTTAAACAAACCGCCTAAACAGGGACTTGAACCCTGGACCCTCAGATTAAAAGTCTGATGCTCTACCGACTGAGCTATCCAGGCTCTGATACAGCAAACCTCAAAATCACCTAATCAAAATTTGGCAGTGTCCCAACTAACGCTATGTTTCTTAAGATGGTTACCTGAAGAAGTTACCAAATACACTAGAATATAATAATGAATTGATATTTCAAGCATTTGAAATTTCTTCAGTAAATGTAACCTTATTTTTAGTCCTGAAGTTGCTACTATCTCATTTTTTTGCTGACGTCAAATTCATATGTGTTTATTGACATGGTAAAATTAAGGAAGGGCCCAAAATCTTACTTCCGAGTAAATTATATTTTCATCAGTACAGCTGACAATTTCCTCTTCTGCATAGATTACCCAAATTGAACGGTGTCTCTTTAAAATAGACTTCCTTTTACTGACCTTTTTTAGCAAATGATTTTGGTGAAGCAGAAGCATGCATGCATCGCTTATAACTTCTTTAAATAGTTATGAAATACACAGGGATAAAACTGACTCTGGTGGGATTCGAACCCACAGCCTTTGAATACCTTTTTGACATTCACCTAGAAGTCCAATGCGCCACAGAGCCAATCTGCTTGAATGAGGTGCACAGATATTCAGAAATGAAATAATGAGCTTTGAGCTGTTGATCAACTTTATAAAGTTCATTGGATACTATAACCATGGCTATATTTTGAATATTGAATTGGGTAAAAGTTATTCACCGTGTCAAACTACATGATACAGTTGGTAAGTCTGCCTACAACTTAAGTTTAGTGTATCGTTATCTGATATATGAGACAGATGGGTTTTTCACTTCTCCATGAAAGACGTTTTTTTTTTAATTTTGGTAATGGAATATCTTATTCATCATGCAGTGGAACACAAAAAGAATGTACAATCAGAATACTTTTTCTTTAAAGTAGCCTACCGCCTGAACAGGGACTTGAACCCTGGACCCTCAGATTAAAAGTCTGATGCTCTACCGACTGAGCTATCCAGGCTCTGATACAGCAAACCTCAAAATCACCTAATCAAAATTTGGCAGTGTCCCAACTAACGCTATGTTTCTTAAGCTGGTTACCTGAATAAGGTACCAAATACACTAGAATATAATAATGAATTGATATTTCAAGCATTTGAAATTTCTTCAGTAAATGTAACCTTATTTTTAGTCCTGAAGTTGCTACTATCTCATTTTTTTGCTGACGTCAAATTCATATGTGTTTATTGACATGGTAAAATTAAGGAAGGGCCCAAAATCTTACTTCCGAGTAAATTATATTTTCATCAGTACAGCTGACAATTTCCTCTTCTGCATAGATTACCCAAATTGAACGGTGTCTCTTTAAAATAGACTTCCTTTTACTGACCTTTTTTAGCAAATGATTTTGTTGAAGCAGAAGCATGCATGCATCGCTTATAACTTCTTTAAATAGTTATGAAATAAACAGGGATAAAACTGACTCTGGTGGGATTCGAACCCACAGCCTTTGAATACCTTCTTGACATTCACCTAGAAGTCCAATGCGCTATCCATTGCGCCACAGAGCCAATCTGCTTGAATGAGGTGCACAGATATTCAGAAATGAAATAATGAGCTTTGAGCTGTTGATCAACTTTATAAAGTTCATTGGATACTATAACCATGGCTATATTTTGAATATTGAATTGGGTAAAAGTTATTCACCGTGTCAAACTACATGATACAGTTGGTAAGTCTGCATAAAACTTAAGTTTAGTGTATCGTCATCTGATATATGAGACAGATGGGTTTTTCACTTCTCCATGAAAGACTTTTTTTTTTAATTTTGGTAATGGAATATCTTATTCATCATGCAGTGGAACACAAAAAGAATGTACAATCAGAATACTTTTTCTTTAAAGTAGCCGACCGCCTGAACAGGGACTTGAACCCTGGACCCTCAGATTAAAAGTCTGATGCTCTACCGACTGAGCTATCCAGGCTCTGCAACACTGCAACTAAAAATCAGCTAAAAATGATGTGGACGCACACCAACCTACACTTTAATTCTTAATATGGTTACATATATTAGCAATCAAATATGTAGAGTTTAATAATTAATTGATATTTCAAGCATTTGAAATTTCAGCAGCACACGTAATCTATTTTAAATCCTGAAATTCGTTCTATCTCATTTTCGGCTGACTTAGAAATCATGTCTCTAAATTGACATTGTGAAATTAGTAAAAGGCCAAATACTATTACTAGGTACTAAATTACATGTCCAGCAGTATAACTGGAAATTTACTCTTGGGCATAGATTATGCAACATTTTCAAAGCAAACAGTGTCTGTTTAAATAGACTTTCTTTCACTGCCGTTTTGGTAAATGTCTCTGGTTATGCAGAAGCAGGCATTGTTTGTTACTGTTTCAATTAGTTATAAGATAAAGGAGGGATAAAACTGACCCAGCTAGTATTGCAACCCAAAGACTTTGAATGCTTTCTCTACATTAGCCTAGAACCCCAAGCCGCTATCCATTGCACCAGAGATCCAACCTGATTCAACAAGGTGAACAGAAATTCTCAAATAAAAAGATGAGCTATCAGCGGTTGACCAACTTTATAAAGTGATTTGGAAACTATAAGCAGGGTTCCATTTTGAACATTGAATTGGGGAAAAGATAATCAACATCTCAAACGACATGATACCGTTGCGGTAAGTCTTCTTAACTCTTGTCAAATGGTACACGACCGATGGGTATTTAATGGCTCCATTAAGAGTAACTTGCAATTACTATAATGGGACTACTCGTTCATTGGATCCTGAAAAGAGCATGTCATTAGAGTACATTTTCTTTAAACAAACCGCCTGAACAGGGACTTGAACCCTGGATCCTCAGATTAAAAGTCTGATGCTCTACCGACTGAGCTATCCAGGCTCTGATACAGCAAACCTCAAAATCACCTAATCAAAATTTGGCAGTGTCCCAACTAACGCTATGTTTCTTAAGATGGTTACCTGACGAAGGTACCAAATACACTAGAATATAATAATGAATTGATATTTCAAGCATTTGAAATTTCTTCAGTAAATGTAACCTTATTTTTAGTCCTGAAGTTGCTACTATCTCATTTTTTTGCTGACGTCAAATTCATATGTGTTTATTGACATGGTAAAATTAAGGAAGGGCCCAAAATCTTACTTCCGAGTAAATTATATTTTCATCAGTACAGCTGACAATTTCCTCTTCTGCATAGATTACCCAAATTGAACGGTGTCTCTTTAAAATAGACTTCCTTTTACTGACCTTTTTTAGCAAATGATTTTGGTGAAGCAGAAGCATGCATGCATCGCTTATAACTTCTTTAAATAGTTATGAAATAAACAGGGATAAAACTGACTCTGGTGGGATTCGAACCCACAGCCTTTGAATACCTTATTGACATTCACCTAGAAGTCCAATGCGCTATCCATTGCGCCACAGAGCCAATCTGCTTGAATGAGGTGCACAGATATTCAGAAATGAAATAATGAGCTTTGAGCTGTTGATCAACTTTATAAAGTTCATTGGATACTATAACCATGGCTATATTTTGAATATTGAATTGGGTAAAAGTTATTCACCGTGTCAAACTACATGATACAGTTGGTAAGTCTGCCTACAACTTAAGTTTAGTGTATCGTCATCTGATATATGAGACAGATGGGTTTTTCACTTCTCCATGAAAGACGTTTTTTTTTAATTTTGGTAATGGAATATCTTATTCATCATGCAGTGGAACACAAAAAGAATGTACAATCAGAATACTTTTTCTTTAAAGTAGCCTACCGCCTGAACAGGGACTTGAACCCTGGACCCTCAGATTAAAAGTCTGATGCTCTACCGACTGAGCTATCCAGGCTCTGATACAGCAAACCTCAAAATCACCTAATCAAAATTTGGCAGTGTCCCAACTAACGCTATGTTTCTTAAGATGGTTACCTGAATAAGGTACCAAATACACTAGAATATAATAATGAATTGATATTTCAAGCATTTGAAATTTCTTCAGTAAATGTAACCTTATTTTTAGTCCTGAAGTTGCTACTATCTCATTTTTTTGCTGACGTCAAATTCATATGTGTTTATTGACATGGTAAAATTAAGGAAGGGCCCAAAATCTTACTTCCGAGTAAATTATATTTTCATCAGTACAGCTGACAATTTCCTCTTCTGCATAGATTACCCAAATTGAACGGTGTCTCTTTAAAATAGACTTCCTTTTACTGACCTTTTTTAGCAAATGATTTTGGTGAAGCAGAAGCATGCATGCATCGCTTATAACTTCTTTAAATAGTTATGAAATAAACAGGGATAAAACTGACTCTGGTGGGATTCGAACCCACAGCCTTTGAATACCTTCTTGACATTCACCTAGAAGTCCAATGCGCTATCCATTGTGCCACAGAGCCAATCTGCTTGAATGAGGTGCACAGATATTCAGAAATGAAATAATGAGCTTTGAGCTGTTGATCAACTTTATAAAGTTCATTGGATACTATAACCATGGCTATATTTTGAATATTGAATTGGGTACAAGTTATTCACCGTGTCAAACTACATGATACAGTTGGTAAGTCTGCATAAAACTTAAGTTTAGTGTATCGTCATCTGATATATGAGACAGATGGGTTTTTCACTTCTCCATGAAAGACTTTTTTTTTAATTTTGGTAATGGAATATCTTATTCATCATGCAGTGGAACACAAAAAGAATGTACAATCAGAATACTTTTTCTTTAAAGTAGCCGACCGCCTGAACAGGGACTTGAACCCTGGACCCTCAGATTAAAAGTCTGATGCTCTACCGACTGAGCTATCCAGGCTCTGCAACACTGCAACTAAAAATCAGCTAAAAATGATGTGGACGCACACCAACCTACACTTTAATTCTTAATATGGTTACATATATTAGCAATCAAATATGTAGAGTTTAATAATTAATTGATATTTCAAGCATTTGAAATTTCAGCAGCACACGTAATCTAATTTAAATCCTGAAATTCGTTCTATCTTATTTTCGGCTGACTTAGAAATCATGTCTCTAAATTGACATTGTGAAATTAGTAAAAGGCCAAATACTATTACTAGGTACTAAATTACATGTCCAGCAGTATAACTGGAAATTTACTCTTGGGCATAGATTATGCAACATTTTCAAAGCAAACAGTGTCTGTTTAAATAGACTTTCTTTCACTGCCGTTTTGGTAAATGTCTCTGGTTATGCAGAAGCAGGCATTGTTTGTTACTGTTTCAATTAGTTATAAGATAAAGGAGGGATAAAACTGACCCAGCTAGTATTCCAACCCAAAGACTTTGAATGCTTTCTCTACATTCGCCTAGAACCCCAAGCCGCTATCCATTGCACCAGAGATCCAACCTGATTCAACAAGGTGAACAGAAATTCTCAAATAAAAAGATGAGCTATCAGCGGTTGACCAACTTTATAAAGTGATTTGGAAACTATAAGCAGGGTTCCATTTTGAACATTGAATTGGGGAAAAGATAATCAACATCTCAAACGACATGATACCGTTGCGGTAAGTCTTCTTAACTCTTGTCAAATGGTACACGACCGATGGGTATTTAATGGCTCCATTAAGAGTAACTTGCAATTACTCTAATGGGACTACTCGTTCATTGGATCCTGAAAAGAGCATGTCATTAGAGTACATTTTCTTTAAACAAACCGCCTGAACAGGGACTTGAACCCTGGACCCTCAATTAAAAGTCTGATGCTCTACCGACTGAGCTATCCAGGCTCTGATACAGCAAACCTCAAAATCACCTAATCAAAATTTGGCAGTGTCCCAACTAACGCTATGTTTCTTAAGATGGTTACCTGAAGAAGTTACCAAATACACTAGAATATAATAATGAATTGATATTTCAAGCATTTGAAATTTCTTCAGTAAATGTAACCTTATTTTTAGTCCTGAAGTTGCTACTATCTCATTTTTTTGCTGACGTCAAATTCATATGTGTTTATTGACATGGTAAAATTAAGGAAGGGCCCAAAATCTTACTTCCGAGTAAATTATATTTTCATCAGTACAGCTGACAATTTCCTCTTCTGCATAGATTACCCAAATTGAACGGTGTCTCTTTAAAATAGACTTCCTTTTACTGACCTTTTTTAGCAAATGATTTTGGTGAAGCAGAAGCATGCATGCATCGCTTATAACTTCTTTAAATAGTTATGAAATACACAGGGATAAAACTGACTCTGGTGGGATTCGAACCCACAGCCTTTGAATACCTTCTTGACATTCACCTAGAAGTCCAATGCGCTATCCATTGCGCCACAGAGCCAATCTGCTTGAATGAGGTGCACAGATATTCAGAAATGAAATAATGAGCTTTGAGCTGTTGATCAACTTTATAAAGTTCATTGGATACTATAACCATGGCTATATTTTGAATATTGAATTGGGTAAAAGTTATTCACCGTGTCAAACTACATGATACAGTTGGTAAGTCTGCCTACAACTTAAGTTTAGTGTATCGTCATCTGATATATGAGACAGATGGGTTTTTCACTTCTCCATGAAAGACGTTTTTTTTTAATTTTGGTAATGGAATATCTTATTCATCATGCAGTGGAACACAAAAAGAATGTACAATCAGAATACTTTTTCTTTAAAGTAGCCTACCGCCTGAACAGGGACTTGAACCCTGGACCCTCAGATTAAAAGTCTGATGCTCTACCGACTGAGCTATCCAGGCTCTGATACAGCAAACCTCAAAATCACCTAATCAAAATTTGGCAGTGTCCCAACTAACGCTATGTTTCTTAAGATGGTTACCTGAATAAGGTACCAAATACACTAGAATATAATAATGAATTGATATTTCAAGCATTTGAAATTTCTTCAGTAAATGTAACCTTATTTTTAGTCCTGAAGTTGCTACTATCTCATTTTTTTGCTGACGTCAAATTCATATGTGTTTATTGACATGGTAAAATTAAGGAAGGGCCCAAAATCTTACTTCCGAGTAAATTATATTTTCATCAGTACAGCTGACAATTTCCTCTTTTGCATAGATTACCCAAATTGAACGGTGTCTCTTTAAAATAGACTTCCTTTTACTGACCTTTTTTAGCAAATGATTTTGGTGAAGCAGAAGCATGCATGCATCGCTTATAACTTCTTTAAATAGTTATGAAATAAACAGGGATAAAACTGACTCTGGTGGGATTCGAACCCACAGCCTTTGAATACCTTCTTGACATTCACCTAGAAGTCCAATGCGCTATCCATTGCGCCACAGAGCCAATCTGCTTGAATGAGGTGCACAGATATTCAGAAATGAAATAATGAGCTTTGAGCTGTTGATCAACTTTATAAAGTTCATTGGATACTATAACCATGGCTATATTTTGAATATTGAATTGGGTAAAAGTTATTCACCGTGTCAAACTACATGATACAGTTGGTAAGTCTGCATAAAACTTAAGTTTAGTGTATCGTCATCTGATATATGAGACAGATGGGTTTTTCACTTCTCCATGAAAGACTTTTTTTTTTAATTTTGGTAATGGAATATCTTATTCATCATGCAGTGGAACACAAAAAGAATGTACAATCAGAATACTTTTTCTTTAAAGTAGCCGACCGCCTGAACAGGGACTTGAACCCTGGACCCTCAGATTAAAAGTCTGATGCTCTACCGACTGAGCTATCCAGGCTCTGCAACACTGCAACTAAAAATCAGCTAAAAATGATGTGGACGCACACCAACCTACACTTTAATTCTTAATATGGTTACATATATTAGCAATCAAATATGTAGAGTTTAATAATTAATTGATATTTCAAGCATTTGAAATTTCAGCAGCACACGTAATCTATTTTAAATCCTGAAATTCGTTCTATCTCATTTTCGGCTGACTTAGAAATCATGTCTCTAAATTGACATTGTGAAATTAGTAAAAGGCCAAATACTATTACTAGGTACTAAATTACATGTCCAGCAGTATAACTGGAAATTTACTCTTGGGCATAGATTATGCAACATTTTCAAAGCAAACAGTGTCTGTTTAAATAGACTTTCTTTCACTGCCGTTTTGGTAAATGTCTCTGGTTATGCAGAAGCAGGCATTGTTTGTTACTGTTTCAATTAGTTATAAGATAAAGGAGGGATAAAACTGACCCAGCTAGTATTGCAACCCAAAGACTTTGAATGCTTTCTCTACATTAGCCTAGAACCCCAAGCCGCTATCCATTGCACCAGAGATCCAACCTGATTCAACAAGGTGAACAGAAATTCTCAAATAAAAAGATGAGCTATCAGCGGTTGACCAACTTTATAAAGTGATTTGGAAACTATAAGCAGGGTTCCATTTTGAACATTGAATTGGGGAAAAGATAATCAACATCTCAAACGACATGATACCGTTGCGGTAAGTCTTCTTAACTCTTGTCAAATGGTACACGACCGATGGGTATTTAATGGCTCCATTAAGAGTAACTTGCAATTACTCTAATGGGACTACTCGTTCATTGGATCCTGAAAAGAGCATGTCATTAGAGTACATTTTCTTTAAACAAACCGCCTGAACAGGGACTTGAACCCTGGACCCTCAGATTAAAAGTCTGATGCTCTACCGACTGAGCTATCCAGGCTCTGATACAGCAAACCTCAAAATCACCTAATCAAAATTTGGCAGTGTCCCAACTAACGCTATGTTTCTTAAGATGGTTACCTGAAGAAGTTACCAAATACACTAGAATATAATAATGAATTGATATTTCAAGCATTTGAAATTTCTTCAGTAAATGTAACCTTATTTTTAGTCCTGAAGTTGCTACTATCTCATTTTTTTGCTGACGTCAAATTCATATGTGTTTATTGACATGGTAAAATTAAGGAAGGGCCCAAAATCTTACTTCCGAGTAAATTATATTTTCATCAGTACAGCTGACAATTTCCTCTTCTGCATAGATTACCCAAATTGAACGGTGTCTCTTTAAAATAGACTTCCTTTTACTGACCTTTTTTAGCAAATGATTTTGGTGAAGCAGAAGCATGCATGCATCGCTTATAACTTCTTTAAATAGTTATGAAATACACAGGGATAAAACTGACTCTGGTGGGATTCGAACCCACAGCCTTTGAATACCTTCTTGACATTCACCTAGAAGTCCAATGCGCTATCCATTGCGCCACAGAGCCAATCTGCTTGAATGAGGTGCACAGATATTCAGAAATGAAATAATGAGCTTTGAGCTGTTGATCAACTTTATAAAGTTCATTGGATACTATAACCATGGCTATATTTTGAATATTGAATTGGGTAAAAGTTATTCACCGTGTCAAACTACATGATACAGTTGGTAAGTCTGCCTACAACTTAAGTTTAGTGTATCGTCATCTGATATATGAGACAGATGGGTTTTTCACTTCTCCATGAAAGACGTTTTTTTTTAATTTTGGTAATGGAATATCTTATTCATCATGCAGTGGAACACAAAAAGAATGTACAATCAGAATACTTTTTCTTTAAAGTAGCCTACCGCCTGAACAGGGACTTGAACCCTGGACCCTCAGATTAAAAGTCTGATGCTCTACCGACTGAGCTATCCAGGCTCTGATACAGCAAACCTCAAAATCACCTAATCAAAATTTGGCAGTGTCCCAACTAACGCTATGTTTCTTAAGCTGGTTACCTGAATAAGGTACCAAATACACTAGAATATAATAATGAATTGATATTTCAAGCATTTGAAATTTCTTCAGTAAATGTAACCTTATTTTTAGTCCTGAAGTTGCTACTATCTCATTTTTTTGCTGACGTCAAATTCATATGTGTTTATTGACATGGTAAAATTAAGGAAGGGCCCAAAATCTTACTTCCGAGTAAATTATATTTTCATCAGTACAGCTGACAATTTCCTCTTCTGCATAGATTACCCAAATTGAACGGTGTCTCTTTAAAATAGACTTCCTTTTACTGACCTTTTTTAGCAAATGATTTTGGTGAAGCAGAAGCATGCATGCATCGCTTATAACTTCTTTAAATAGTTATGAAATAAACAGGGATAAAACTGACTCTGGTGGGATTCGAACCCACAGCCTTTGAATACCTTCTTGACATTCACCTAGAAGTCCAATGCGCTATCCATTGCGCCACAGAGCCAATCTGCTTGAATGAGGTGCACAGATATTCAGAAATGAAATAATGAGCTTTGAGCTGTTGATCAACTTTATAAAGTTCATTGGATACTATAACCATGGCTATATTTTGAATATTGAATTGGGTAAAAGTTATTCACCGTGTCAAACTACATGATACAGTTGGTAAGTCTGCATACAACTTAAGTTTAGTGTATCGTCATCTGATATATGAGACAGATGGGTTTTTCACTTCTCCATGAAAGACTTTTTTTTTTAATTTTGGTAATGGAATATCTTATTCATCATGCAGTGGAACACAAAAAGAATGTACAATCAGAATACTTTTTCTTTAAAGTAGCCGACCGCCTGAACAGGGACTTGAACCCTGGACCCTCAGATTAAAAGTCTGATGCTCTACCGACTGAGCTATCCAGGCTCTGCAACACTGCAACTAAAAATCAGCTAAAAATGATGTGGACGCACACCAACCTACACTTTAATTCTTAATATGGTTACATATATTAGCAATCAAATATGTAGAGTTTAATAATTAATTGATATTTCAAGCATTTGAAATTTCAGCAGCACACGTAATCTATTTTAAATCCTGAAATTCGTTCTATCTCATTTTCGGCTGACTTAGAAATCATGTCTCTAAATTGACATTGTGAAATTAGTAAAAGGCCAAATACTATTACTAGGTACTAAATTACATGTCCAGCAGTATAACTGGAAATTTACTCTTGGGCATAGATTATGCAACATTTTCAAAGCAAACAGTGTCTGTTTAAATAGACTTTCTTTCACTGCCGTTTTGGTAAATGTCTCTGGTTATGCAGAAGCAGGCATTGTTTGTTACTGTTTCAATTAGTTATAAGATAAAGGAGGGATAAAACTGACCCAGCTAGTATTGCAACCCAAAGACTTTGAATGCTTTCTCTACATTAGCCTAGAACCCCAAGCCGCTATCCATTGCACCAGAGATCCAACCTGATTCAACAAGGTGAACAGAAATTCTCAAATAAAAAGATGAGCTATCAGCGGTTGACCAACTTTATAAAGTGATTTGGAAACTATAAGCAGGGTTCCATTTTGAACATTGAATTGGGGAAAAGATAATCAACATCTCAAACGACATGATACCGTTGCGGTAAGTCTTCTTAACTCTTGTCAAATGGTACACGACCGATGGGTATTTAATGGCTCCATTAAGAGTAACTTGCAATTACTATAATGGGACTACTCGTTCATTGGATCCTGAAAAGAGCATGTCATTAGAGTACATTTTCTTTAAACAAACCGCCTGAACAGGGACTTGAACCCTGGACCCTCAGATTAAAAGTCTGATGCTCTACCGACTGAGCTATCCAGGCTCTGCAACACTGCAACTAAAAATCAGCTAAAAATGATGTGGACGCACACCAACCTACACTTTAATTCTTAATATGGTTACATATTTTAGCAATCAAATATGTAGAGTTTAATAATTAATTGATATTTCAAGCATTTGAAATTTCAGCAGCACACGTAATCTATTTTAAATCCTGAAATTCGTTCTATCTCATTTTCGGCTGACTTAGAAATCATGTCTCTAAATTGACATTGTGAAATTAGTAAAAGGCCAAATACTATTACTAGGTACTAAATTACATGTCCAGCAGTATAACTGGAAATTTACTCTTGGGCATAGATTATGCAACATTTTCAAAGCAAACAGTGTCTGTTTAAATAGACTTTCTTTCACTGCCGTTTTGGTAAATGTCTCTGGTTATGCAGAAGCAGGCATTGTTTGTTACTGTTTCAATTAGTTATAAGATAAAGGAGGGATAAAACTGACCCAGCTAGTATTGCAACCCAAAGACTTTGAATGCTTTCTCTACATTAGCCTAGAACCCCAAGCCGCTATCCATTGCACCAGAGATCCAACCTGATTCAACAAGGTGAACAGAAATTCTCAAATAAAAAGATGAGCTATCAGCGGTTGACCAACTTTATAAAGTGATTTGGAAACTATAAGCAGGGTTCCATTTTGAACATTGAATTGGGGAAAAGATAATCAACATCTCAAACGACATGATACCGTTGCGGTAAGTCTTCTTAACTCTTGTCAAATGGTACACGACCGATGGGTATTTAATGGCTCCATTAAGAGTAACTTGCAATTACTATAATGGGAGTACTCGTTCATTGGATCCTGAAAAGAGCATGTCATTAGAGTACATTTTCTTTAAACAAACCGCCTGAACAGGGACTTGAACCCTGGACCCTCAGATTAAAAGTCTGATGCTCTACCGACTGAGCTATCCAGGCTCTGCAACACTGCAACTAAAAATCAGCTAAAAATGATGTGGACGCACACCAACCTACACTTTAATTCTTAATATGGTTACATATATTAGCAATCAAATATGTAGAGTTTAATAATTAATTGATATTTCAAGCATTTGAAATTTCAGCAGCACACGTAATCTATTTTAAATCCTGAAATTCGTTCTATCTCATTTTCGGCTGACTTAGAAATCATGTCTCTAAATTGACATTGTGAAATTAGTAAAAGGCCAAATACTATTACTAGGTACTAAATTACATGTCCAGCAGTATAACTGGAAATTTACTCTTGGGCATAGATTATGCAACATTTTCAAAGCAAACAGTGTCTGTTTAAATAGACTTTCTTTCACTGCCGTTTTGGTAAATGTCTCTGGTTATGCAGAAGCAGGCATTGTTTGTTACTGTTTCAATTAGTTATAAGATAAAGGAGGGATAAAACTGACCCAGCTAGTATTGCAACCCAAAGACTTTGAATGCTTTCTCTACATTAGCCTAGAACCCCAAGCCGCTATCCATTGCACCAGAGATCCAACCTGATTCAACAAGGTGAACAGAAATTCTCAAATAAAAAGATGAGCTATCAGCGGTTGACCAACTTTATAAAGTGATTTGGAAACTATAAGCAGGGTTCCATTTTGAACATTGAATTGGGGAAAAGATAATCAACATCTCAAACGACATGATACCGTTGCGGTAAGTCTTCTTAACTCTTGTCAAATGGTACACGACCGATGGGTATTTAATGGCTCCATTAAGAGTAACTTGCAATTACTATAATGGGACTACTCGTTCATTGGATCCTGAAAAGAGCATGTCATTAGAGTACATTTTCTTTAAACAAACCGCCTGAACAGGGACTTGAACCCTGGACCCTCAGATTAAAAGTCTGATGCTCTACCGACTGAGCTATCCAGGCTCTGCAACACTGCAACTAAAAATCAGCTAAAAATGATGTGGACGCACACCAACCTACACTTTAATTCTTAATATGGTTACATATATTAGCAATCAAATATGTAGAGTTTAATAATTAATTGATATTTCAAGCATTTGAAATTTCAGCAGCACACGTAATCTATTTTAAATCCTGAAATTCGTTCTATCTCATTTTCGGCTGACTTAGAAATCATGTCTCTAAATTGACATTGTGAAATTAGTAAAAGGCCAAATACTATTACTAGGTACTAAATTACATGTCCAGCAGTATAACTGGAAATTTACTCTTGGGCATAGATTATGCAACATTTTCAAAGCAAACAGTGTCTGTTTAAATAGACTTTCTTTCACTGCCGTTTTGGTAAATGTCTCTGGTTATGCAGAAGCAGGCATTGTTTGTTACTGTTTCAATTAGTTATAAGATAAAGGAGGGATAAAACTGACCCAGCTAGTATTGCAACCCAAAGACTTTGAATGCTTTCTCTACATTAGCCTAGAACCCCAAGCCGCTATCCATTGCACCAGAGATCCAACCTGATTCAACAAGGTGAACAGAAATTCTCAAATAAAAAGATGAGCTATCAGCGGTTGACCAACTTTATAAAGTGATTTGGAAACTATAAGCAGGGTTCCATTTTGAACATTGAATTGGGGAAAAGATAATCAACATCTCAAACGACATGATACCGTTGCGGTAAGTCTTCTTAACTCTTGTCAAATGGTACACGACCGATGGGTATTTAATGGCTCCATTAAGAGTAACTTGCAATTACTCTAATGGGACTACTCGTTCATTGGATCCTGAAAAGAGCATGTCATTAGAGTACATTTTCTTTAAACAAACCGCCTGAACAGGGACTTGAACCCTGGACCCTCAGATTAAAAGTCTGATGCTCTACCGACTGAGCTATCCAGGCTCTGATACAGCAAACCTCAAAATCACCTAATCAAAATTTGGCAGTGTCCCAACTAACGCTATGTTTCTTAAGATGGTTACCTGAAGAAGTTACCAAATACACTAGAATATAATAATGAATTGATATTTCAAGCATTTGAAATTTCTTCAGTAAATGTAACCTTATTTTTAGTCCTGAAGTTGCTACTATCTCATTTTTTTGCTGACGTCAAATTCATATGTGTTTATTGACATGGTAAAATTAAGGAAGGGCCCAAAATCTTACTTCCGAGTAAATTATATTTTCATCAGTACAGCTGACAATTTCCTCTTCTGCATAGATTACCCAAATTGAACGGTGTCTCTTTAAAATAGACTTCCTTTTACTGACCTTTTTTAGCAAATGATTTTGGTGAAGCAGAAGCATGCATGCATCGCTTATAACTTCTTTAAATAGTTATGAAATACACAGGGATAAAACTGACTCTGGTGGGATTCGAACCCACAGCCTTTGAATACCTTCTTGACATTCACCTAGAAGTCCAATGCGCTATCCATTGCGCCACAGAGCCAATCTGCTTGAATGAGGTGCACAGATATTCAGAAATGAAATAATGAGCTTTGAGCTGTTGATCAACTTTATAAAGTTCATTGGATACTATAACCATGGCTATATTTTGAATATTGAATTGGGTAAAAGTTATTCACCGTGTCAAACTACATGATACAGTTGGTAAGTCTGCCTACAACTTAAGTTTAGTGTATCGTCATCTGATATATGAGACAGATGGGTTTTTCACTTCTCCATGAAAGACGTTTTTTTTTAATTTTGGTAATGGAATATCTTATTCATCATGCAGTGGAACACAAAAAGAATGTACAATCAGAATACTTTTTCTTTAAAGTAGCCTACCGCCTGAACAGGGACTTGAACCCTGGACCCTCAGATTAAAAGTCTGATGCTCTACCGACTGAGCTATCCAGGCTCTGATACAGCAAACCTCAAAATCACCTAATCAAAATTTGGCAGTGTCCCAACTAACGCTATGTTTCTTAAGCTGGTTACCTGAATAAGGTACCAAATACACTAGAATATAATAATGAATTGATATTTCAAGCATTTGAAATTTCTTCAGTAAATGTAACCTTATTTTTAGTCCTGAAGTTGCTACTATCTCATTTTTTTGCTGACGTCAAATTCATATGTGTTTATTGACATGGTAAAATTAAGGAAGGGCCCAAAATCTTACTTCCGAGTAAATTATATTTTCATCAGTACAGCTGACAATTTCCTCTTCTGCATAGATTACCCAAATTGAACGGTGTCTCTTTAAAATAGACTTCCTTTTACTGACCTTTTTTAGCAAATGATTTTGGTGAAGCAGAAGCATGCATGCATCGCTTATAACTTCTTTAAATAGTTATGAAATAAACAGGGATAAAACTGACTCTGGTGGGATTCGAACCCACAGCCTTTGAATACCTTCTTGACATTCACCTAGAAGTCCAATGCGCTATCCATTGCGCCACAGAGCCAATCTGCTTGAATGAGGTGCACAGATATTCAGAAATGAAATAATGAGCTTTGAGCTGTTGATCAACTTTATAAAGTTCATTGGATACTATAACCATGGCTATATTTTGAATATTGAATTGGGTAAAAGTTATTCACCGTGTCAAACTACATGATACAGTTGGTAAGTCTGCATACAACTTAAGTTTAGTGTATCGTCATCTGATATATGAGACAGATGGGTTTTTCACTTCTCCATGAAAGACTTTTTTTTTTAATTTTGGTAATGGAATATCTTATTCATCATGCAGTGGAACACAAAAAGAATGTACAATCAGAATACTTTTTCTTTAAAGTAGCCGACCGCCTGAACAGGGACTTGAACCCTGGACCCTCAGATTAAAAGTCTGATGCTCTACCGACTGAGCTATCCAGGCTCTGCAACACTGCAACTAAAAATCAGCTAAAAATGATGTGGACGCACACCAACCTACACTTTAATTCTTAATATGGTTACATATATTAGCAATCAAATATGTAGAGTTTAATAATTAATTGATATTTCAAGCATTTGAAATTTCAGCAGCACACGTAATCTATTTTAAATCCTGAAATTCGTTCTATCTCATTTTCGGCTGACTTAGAAATCATGTCTCTAAATTGACATTGTGAAATTAGTAAAAGGCCAAATACTATTACTAGGTACTAAATTACATGTCCAGCAGTATAACTGGAAATTTACTCTTGGGCATAGATTATGCAACATTTTCAAAGCAAACAGTGTCTGTTTAAATAGACTTTCTTTCACTGCCGTTTTGGTAAATGTCTCTGGTTATGCAGAAGCAGGCATTGTTTGTTACTGTTTCAATTAGTTATAAGATAAAGGAGGGATAAAACTGACCCAGCTAGTATTGCAACCCAAAGACTTTGAATGCTTTCTCTACATTAGCCTAGAACCCCAAGCCGCTATCCATTGCACCAGAGATCCAACCTGATTCAACAAGGTGAACAGAAATTCTCAAATAAAAAGATGAGCTATCAGCGGTTGACCAACTTTATAAAGTGATTTGGAAACTATAAGCAGGGTTCCATTTTGAACATTGAATTGGGGAAAAGATAATCAACATCTCAAACGACATGATACCGTTGCGGTAAGTCTTCTTAACTCTTGTCAAATGGTACACGACCGATGGGTATTTAATGGCTCCATTAAGAGTAACTTGCAATTACTATAATGGGACTACTCGTTCATTGGATCCTGAAAAGAGCATGTCATTAGAGTACATTTTCTTTAAACAAACCGCCTGAACAGGGACTTGAACCCTGGACCCTCAGATTAAAAGTCTGATGCTCTACCGACTGAGCTATCCAGGCTCTGCAACACTGCAACTAAAAATCAGCTAAAAATGATGTGGACGCACACCAACCTACACTTTAATTCTTAATATGGTTACATATATTAGCAATCAAATATGTAGAGTTTAATAATTAATTGATATTTCAAGCATTTGAAATTTCAGCAGCACACGTAATCTATTTTAAATCCTGAAATTCGTTCTATCTCATTTTCGGCTGACTTAGAAATCATGTCTCTAAATTGACATTGTGAAATTAGTAAAAGGCCAAATACTATTACTAGGTACTAAATTACATGTCCAGCAGTATAACTGGAAATTTACTCTTGGGCATAGATTATGCAACATTTTCAAAGCAAACAGTGTCTGTTTAAATAGACTTTCTTTCACTGCCGTTTTGGTAAATGTCTCTGGTTATGCAGAAGCAGGCATTGTTTGTTACTGTTTCAATTAGTTATAAGATAAAGGAGGGATAAAACTGACCCAGCTAGTATTGCAACCCAAAGACTTTGAATGCTTTCTCTACATTAGCCTAGAACCCCAAGCCGCTATCCATTGCACCAGAGATCCAACCTGATTCAACAAGGTGAACAGAAATTCTCAAATAAAAAGATGAGCTATCAGCGGTTGACCAACTTTATAAAGTGATTTGGAAACTATAAGCAGGGTTCCATTTTGAACATTGAATTGGGGAAAAGATAATCAACATCTCAAACGACATGATACCGTTGCGGTAAGTCTTCTTAACTCTTGTCAAATGGTACACGACCGATGGGTATTTAATGGCTCCATTAAGAGTAACTTGCAATTACTATAATGGGACTACTCGTTCATTGGATCCTGAAAAGAGCATGTCATTAGAGTACATTTTCTTTAAACAAACCGCCTGAACAGGGACTTGAACCCTGGACCCTCAGATTAAAAGTCTGATGCTCTACCGACTGAGCTATCCAGGCTCTGCAACACTGCAACTAAAAATCAGCTAAAAATGATGTGGACGCACACCAACCTACACTTTAATTCTTAATATGGTTACATATATTAGCAATCAAATATGTAGAGTTTAATAATTAATTGATATTTCAAGCATTTGAAATTTCAGCAGCACACGTAATCTATTTTAAATCCTGAAATTCGTTCTATCTCATTTTCGGCTGACTTAGAAATCATGTCTCTAAATTGACATTGTGAAATTAGTAAAAGGCCAAATACTATTACTAGGTACTAAATTACATGTCCAGCAGTATAACTGGAAATTTACTCTTGGGCATAGATTATGCAACATTTTCAAAGCAAACAGTGTCTGTTTAAATAGACTTTCTTTCACTGCCGTTTTGGTAAATGTCTCTGGTTATGCAGAAGCAGGCATTGTTTGTTACTGTTTCAATTAGTTATAAGATAAAGGAGGGATAAAACTGACCCAGCTAGTATTGCAACCCAAAGACTTTGAATGCTTTCTCTACATTAGCCTAGAACCCCAAGCCGCTATCCATTGCACCAGAGATCCAACCTGATTCAACAAGGTGAACAGAAATTCTCAAATAAAAAGATGAGCTATCAGCGGTTGACCAACTTTATAAAGTGATTTGGAAACTATAAGCAGGGTTCCATTTTGAACATTGAATTGGGGAAAAGATAATCAACATCTCAAACGACATGATACCGTTGCGGTAAGTCTTCTTAACTCTTGTCAAATGGTACACGACCGATGGGTATTTAATGGCTCCATTAAGAGTAACTTGCAATTACTATAATGGGACTACTCGTTCATTGGATCCTGAAAAGAGCATGTCATTAGAGTACATTTTCTTTAAACAAACCGCCTGAACAGGGACTTGAACCCTGGATCCTCAGATTAAAAGTCTGATGCTCTACCGACTGAGCTATCCAGGCTCTGATACAGCAAACCTCAAAATCACCTAATCAAAATTTGGCAGTGTCCCAACTAACGCTATGTTTCTTAAGATGGTTACCTGACGAAGGTACCAAATACACTAGAATATAATAATGAATTGATATTTCAAGCATTTGAAATTTCTTCAGTAAATGTAACCTTATTTTTAGTCCTGAAGTTGCTACTATCTCATTTTTTTGCTGACATCAAATTCATATGTGTTTATTGACATGGTAAAATTAAGGAAGGGCCCAAAATCTTACTTCCGAGTAAATTATATTTTCATCAGTACAGCTGACAATTTCCTCTTCTGCATAGATTACCCAAATTGAACGGTGTCTCTTTAAAATAGACTTCCTTTTACTGACCTTTTTTAGCAAATGATTTTGGTGAAGCAGAAGCATGCATGCATCGCTTATAACTTCTTTAAATAGTTATGAAATAAACAGGGATAAAACTGACTCTGGTGGGATTCGAACCCACAGCCTTTGAATACCTTCTTGACATTCACCTAGAAGTCCAATGCGCTATCCATTGCGCCACAGAGCCAATCTGCCTGAATGAGGTGCACAGATATTCAGAAATGAAATAATGAGCTTTGAGCTGTTGATCAACTTTATAAAGTTCATTGGATACTATAACCATGGCTATATTTTGAATATTGAATTGGGTAAAAGTTATTCACCGTGTCAAACTACATGATACAGTTGGTAAGTCTGCCTACAACTTAAGTTTAGTGTATCGTCATCTGATATATGAGACAGATGGGTTTTTCACTTCTCCATGAAAGACGTTTTTTTTTAATTTTGGTAATGGAATATCTTATTCATCATGCAGTGGAACACAAAAAGAATGTACAATCAGAATACTTTTTCTTTAAAGTAGCCTACCGCCTGAACAGGGACTTGAACCCTGGACCCTCAGATTAAAAGTCTGATGCTCTACCGACTGAGCTATCCAGGCTCTGATACAGCAAACCTCAAAATCACCTAATCAAAATTTGGCAGTGTCCCAACTAACGCTATGTTTCTTAAGATGGTTACCTGAATAAGGTACCAAATACACTAGAATATAATAATGAATTGATATTTCAAGCATTTGAAATTTCTTCAGTAAATGTAACCTTATTTTTAGTCCTGAAGTTGCTACTATCTCATTTTTTTGCTGACGTCAAATTCATATGTGTTTATTGACATGGTAAAATTAAGGAAGGGCCCAAAATCTTACTTCCGAGTAAATTATATTTTCATCAGTACAGCTGACAATTTCCTCTTCTGCATAGATTACCCAAATTGAACGGTGTCTCTTTAAAATAGACTTCCTTTTACTGACCTTTTTTAGCAAATGATTTTGGTGAAGCAGAAGCATGCATGCATCGCTTATAACTTCTTTAAATAGTTATGAAATAAACAGGGATAAAACTGACTCTGGTGGGATTCGAACCCACAGCCTTTGAATACCTTCTTGACATTCACCTAGAAGTCCAATGCGCTATCCATTGCGCCACAGAGCCAATCTGCTTGAATGAGGTGCACAGATATTCAGAAATGAAATAATGAGCTTTGAGCTGTTGATCAACTTTATAAAGTTCATTGGATACTATAACCATGGCTATATTTTGAATATTGAATTGGGTAAAAGTTATTCACCGTGTCAAACTACATGATACAGTTGGTAAGTCTGCATAAAACTTAAGTTTAGTGTATCGTCATCTGATATATGAGACAGATGGGTTTTTCACTTCTCCATGAAAGACTTTTTTTTTTAATTTTGGTAATGGAATATCTTATTCATCATGCAGTGGAACACAAAAAGAATGTACAATCAGAATACTTTTTCTTTAAAGTAGCCGACCGCCTGAACAGGGACTTGAACCCTGGACCCTCAGATTAAAAGTCTGATGCTCTACCGACTGAGCTATCCAGGCTCTGCAACACTGCAACTAAAAATCAGCTAAAAATGATGTGGACGCACACCAACCTACACTTTAATTCTTAATATGGTTACATATATTAGCAATCAAATATGTAGAGTTTAATAATTAATTGATATTTCAAGCATTTGAAATTTCAGCAGCACACGTAATCTATTTTAAATCCTGAAATTCGTTCTATCTCATTTTCGGCTGACTTAGAAATCATGTCTCTAAATTGACATTGTGAAATTAGTAAAAGGCCAAATACTATTACTAGGTACTAAATTACATGTCCAGCAGTATAACTGGAAATTTACTCTTGGGCATAGATTATGCAACATTTTCAAAGCAAACAGTGTCTGTTTAAATAGACTTTCTTTCACTGCCGTTTTGGTAAATGTCTCTGGTTATGCAGAAGCAGGCATTGTTTGTTACTGTTTCAATTAGTTATAAGATAAAGGAGGGATAAAACTGACCCAGCTAGTATTGCAACCCAAAGACTTTGAATGCTTTCTCTACATTAGCCTAGAACCCCAAGCCGCTATCCATTGCACCAGAGATCCAACCTGATTCAACAAGGTGAACAGAAATTCTCAAATAAAAAGATGAGCTATCAGCGGTTGACCAACTTTATAAAGTGATTTGGAAACTATAAGCAGGGTTCCATTTTGAACATTGAATTGGGGAAAAGATAATCAACATCTCAAACGACATGATACCGTTGCGGTAAGTCTTCTTAACTCTTGTCAAATGGTACACGACCGATGGGTATTTAATGGCTCCATTAAGAGTAACTTGCAATTACTATAATGGGACTACTCGTTCATTGGATCCTGAAAAGAGCATGTCATTAGAGTACATTTTCTTTAAACAAACCGCCTGAACAGGGACTTGAACCCTGGATCCTCAGATTAAAAGTCTGATGCTCTACCGACTGAGCTATCCAGGCTCTGATACAGCAAACCTCAAAATCACCTAATCAAAATTTGGCAGTGTCCCAACTAACGCTATGTTTCTTAAGATGGTTACCTGACGAAGGTACCAAATACACTAGAATATAATAATGAATTGATATTTCAAGCATTTGAAATTTCTTCAGTAAATGTAACCTTATTTTTAGTCCTGAAGTTGCTACTATCTCATTTTTTTGCTGACGTCAAATTCATATGTGTTTATTGACATGGTAAAATTAAGGAAGGGCCCAAAATCTTACTTCCGAGTAAATTATATTTTCATCAGTACAGCTGACAATTTCCTCTTCTGCATAGATTACCCAAATTGAACGGTGTCTCTTTAAAATAGACTTCCTTTTACTGACCTTTTTTAGCAAATGATTTTGGTGAAGCAGAAGCATGCATGCATCGCTTATAACTTCTTTAAATAGTTATGAAATAAACAGGGATAAAACTGACTCTGGTGGGATTCGAACCCACAGCCTTTGAATACCTTCTTGACATTCACCTAGAAGTCCAATGCGCTATCCATTGCGCCACAGAGCCAATCTGCTTGAATGAGGTGCACAGATATTCAGAAATGAAATAATGAGCTTTGAGCTGTTGATCAACTTTATAAAGTTCATTGGATACTATAACCATGGCTATATTTTGAATATTGAATTGGGTAAAAGTTATTCACCGTGTCAAACTACATGATACAGTTGGTAAGTCTGCCTACAACTTAAGTTTAGTGTATCGTCATCTGATATATGAGACAGATGGGTTTTTCACTTCTCCATGAAAGACTTTTTTTTTTAATTTTGGTAATGGAATATCTTATTCATCATGCAGTGGAACACAAAAAGAATGTACAATCAGAATACTTTTTCTTTAAAGTAGCCTACTGCCTGAACAGGGACTTGAACCCTGGACCCTCAGATTAAAAGTCTGATGCTCTACCGACTGAGCTATCCAGGCTCTGATACAGCAAACCTCAAAATCACCTAATCAAAATTTGGCAGTGTCCCAACTAACGCTATGTTTCTTAAGATGGTTACCTGAATAAGGTACCAAATACACTAGAATATAATAATGATTGATATTTCAAGCATTTGAAATTTCTTCAGTAAATGTAACCTTATTTTTAGTCCTGAAGTTGCTACTATCTCATTTTTTTGCTGACGTCAAATTCATATGTGTTTATTGACATGGTAAAATTAAGGAAGGGCCCAAAATCTTACTTCCGAGTAAATTATATTTTCATCAGTACAGCTGACAATTTCCTCTTCTGCATAGATTACCCAAATTGAACGGTGTCTCTTTAAAATAGACTTCCTTTTACTGACCTTTTTTAGCAAATGATTTTGGTGAAGCAGAAGCATGCATGCATCGCTTATAACTTCTTTAAATAGTTATGAAATAAACAGGGATAAAACTGACTCTGGTGGGATTCGAACCCACAGCCTTTAAATACCTTCTTGACATTCACCTAGAAGTCCAATGCGCTATCCATTGCGCCACAGAGCCAATCTGCTTGAATGAGGTGCACAGATATTCAGAAATGAAATAATGAGCTTTGAGCTGTTGATCAACTTTATAAAGTTCATTGGATACTATAACCATGGCTATATTTTGAATATTGAATTGGGTAAAAGTTATTCACCGTGTCAAACTACATGATACAGTTGGTAAGTCTGCATAAAACTTAAGTTTAGTGTATCGTCATCTGATATATGAGACAGATGGGTTTTTCACTTCTCCATGAAAGACTTTTTTTTTTAATTTTGGTAATGGAATATCTTATTCATCATGCAGTGGAACACAAAAAGAATGTACAATCAGAATACTTTTTCTTTAAAGTAGCCGACCGCCTGAACAGGGACTTGAACCCTGGACCCTCAGATTAAAAGTCTGATGCTCTACCGACTGAGCTATCCAGGCTCTGCAACACTGCAACTAAAAATCAGCTAAAAATGATGTGGACGCACACCAACCTACACTTTAATTCTTAATATGGTTACATATATTAGCAATCAAATATGTAGAGTTTAATAATTAATTGATATTTCAAGCATTTGAAATTTCAGCAGCACACGTAATCTATTTTAAATCCTGAAATTCGTTCTATCTCATTTTCGGCTGACTTAGAAATCATGTCTCTAAATTGACATTGTGAAATTAGTAAAAGGCCAAATACTATTACTAGGTACTAAATTACATGTCCAGCAGTATAACTGGAAATTTACTCTTGGGCATAGATTATGCAACATTTTCAAAGCAAACAGTGTCTGTTTAAATAGACTTTCTTTCACTGCCGTTTTGGTAAATGTCTCTGGTTATGCAGAAGCAGGCATTGTTTGTTACTGTTTCAATTAGTTATAAGATAGAGGAGGGATAAAACTGACCCAGCTAGTATTCCAACCCAAAGACTTTGAATGCTTTCTCTACATTCGCCTAGAACCCCAAGCCGCTATCCATTGCACCAGAGATCCAACCTGATTCAACAAGGTGAACAGAAATTCTCAAATAAAAAGATGAGCTATCAGCGGTTGACCAACTTTATAAAGTGATTTGGAAACTATAAGCAGGGTTCCATTTTGAACATTGAATTGGGGAAAAGATAATCAACATCTCAAACGACATGATACCGTTGCGGTAAGTCTTCTTAACTCTTGTCAAATGGTACACGACCGATGGGTATTTAATGGCTCCATTAAGAGTAACTTGCAATTACTCTAATGGGACTACTCGTTCATTGGATCCTGAAAAGAGCATGTCATTAGAGTACATTTTCTTTAAACAAACCGCCTGAACAGGGACTTGAACCCTGGACCCTCAGATTAAAAGTCTGATGCTCTACCGACTGAGCTATCCAGGCTCTGATACAGCAAACCTCAAAATCACCTAATCAAAATTTGGCAGTGTCCCAACTAACGCTATGTTTCTTAAGATGGTTACCTGAAGAAGGTACCAAATACACTAGAATATAATAATGAATTGATATTTCAAGCATTTGAAATTTCTTCAGTAAATGTAACCTTATTTTTAGTCCTGAAGTTGCTACTATCTCATTTTTTTGCTGACGTCAAATTCATATGTGTTTATTGACATGGTAAAATTAAGGAAGGGCCCAAAATCTTACTTCCGAGTAAATTATATTTTCATCAGTACAGCTGACAATTTCCTCTTCTGCATAGATTACCCAAATTGAACGGTGTCTCTTTAAAATAGACTTCCTTTTACTGACCTTTTTTAGCAAATGATTTTGGTGAAGCAGAAGCATGCATGCATCGCTTATAACTTCTTTAAATAGTTATGAAATACACAGGGATAAAACTGACTCTGGTGGGATTCGAACCCACAGCCTTTGAATACCTTCTTGACATTCACCTAGAAGTCCAACGCGCTATCCATTGCGCCACAGAGCCAATCTGCTTGAATGAGGTGCACAGATATTCAGAAATGAAATAATGAGCTTTGAGCTGTTGATCAACTTTATAAAGTTCATTGGATACTATAACCATGGCTATATTTTGAATATTGAATTGGGTAAAAGTTATTCACCGTGTCAAACTACATGATACAGTTGGTAAGTCTGCATACAACTTAAGTTTAGTGTATCATCATCTGATATATGAGACAGATGGGTTTTTCACTTCTCCATGAAAGACGTTTTTTTTTAATTTTGGTAATGGAATATCTTATTCATCATGCAGTGGAACACAAAAAGAATGTACAATCAGAATACTTTTTCTTTAAAGTAGCCTACTGCCTGAACGGGGACTTGAACCCTGGACCCTCAGATTAAAAGTCTGATGCTCTACTGACTGAGCTATCCAGGCTCTGATACAGCAAACCTCAAAATCACCTAATCAAAATTTGGCAGTGTCCCAACTAACGCTATGTTTCTTAAGATGGTTACCTGAAGAAGGTACCAAATACACTAGAATATAATAATGAATTGATATTTCAAGCATTTGAAATTTCTTCAGTAAATGTAACCTTATTTTTAGTCCTGAAGTTGCTACTATCTCATTTTTTTGCTGACGTCAAATTCATATGTGTTTATTGACATGGTAAAATTAAGGAAGGGCCCAAAATCTTACTTCCGAGTAAATTATATTTTCATCAGTACAGCTGACAATTTCCTCTTCTGCATAGATTACCCAAATTGAACGGTGTCTCTTTAAAATAGACTTCCTTTTACTGACCTTTTTTAGCAAATGATTTTGGTGAAGCAGAAGCATGCATGCATCGCTTATAACTTCTTTAAATAGTTATGAAATAAACAGGGATAAAACTGACTCTGGTGGGATTCGAACCCACAGCCTTTGAATACCTTCTTGACATTCACCTAGAAGTCCAATGCGCTATCCATTGCGCCACAGAGCCAATCTGCTTGAGTGAGGTGCACAGATATTCAGAAATGAAATAATGAGCTTTGAGCTGTTGATCAACTTTATAAAGTTCATTGGATACTATAACCATGGCTATATTTTGAATATTGAATTGGGTAAAAGTTATTCACCGTGTCAAACTACATGATACAGTTGGTAAGTCTGCATAAAACTTAAGTTTAGTGTATCGTCATCTGATATATGAGACAGATGGGTTTTTCACTTCTCCATGAAAGACGTTTTTTTTTAATTTTGGTAATAGAATATCTTATTCATCATGCAGTGGAACACAAAAAGAATGTACAATCAGAATACTTTTTCTTTAAAGTAGCCGACCGCCTGAACAGGGACTTGAACCCTGGACCCTCAGATTAAAAGTCTGATGCTCTACCGACTGAGCTATCCAGGCTCTGCAACACAGCAACTAAAAATCAGCTAAAAATGATGTGGACGCACACCAACCTACACTTTAATTCTTAATATGGTTACATATATTAGCAATCAAATATGTAGAGTTTAATAATTAATTGATATTTCAAGCATTTGAAATTTCAGCAGCACACGTAATCTATTTTAAATCCTGAAATTCGTTCTATCTCATTTTCGGCTGACTTAGAAATCATGTCTCTAAATTGACATTGTGAAATTAGTAAAAGGCCAAATACTATTACTAGGTACTAAATTACATGTCCAGCAGTATAACTGGAAATTTACTCTTGGGCATAGATTATGCAACATTTTCAAAGCAAACAGTGTCTGTTTAAATAGACTTTCTTTCACTGCCGTTTTGGTAAATGTCTCTGGTTATGCAGAAGCAGGCATTGTTTGTTACTGTTTCAATTAGTTATAAGATAAAGGAGGGATAAAACTGACCCAGCTAGTATTGCAACCCAAAGACTTTGAATGCTTTCTCTACATTAGCCTAGAACCCCAAGCCGCTATCCATTGCACCAGAGATCCAACCTGATTCAACAAGGTGAACAGAAATTCTCAAATAAAAAGATGAGCTATCAGCGGTTGACCAACTTTATAAAGTGATTTGGAAACTATAAGCAGGGTTCCATTTTGAACATTGAATTGGGGAAAAGATAATCAACATCTCAAACGACATGATACCGTTGCGGTAAGTCTTCTTAACTCTTGTCAAATGGTACACGACCGATGGGTATTTAATGGCTCCATTAAGAGTAACTTGCAATTACTCTAATGGGACTACTCGTTCATTGGATGCTGAAAAGAGCATGTCATTAGAGTACATTTTCTTTAAACAAACCGCCTGAACAGGGACTTAAACCCTGGACCCTCAGATTAAAAGTCTGATGCTCTACCGACTGAGCTATCCAGGCTCTGATACAGCAAACCTCAAAATCACCTAATCAAAATTTGGCAGTGTCCCAACTAACGCTATGTTTCTTAAGATGGTTACCTGAAGAAGGTACCAAATACACTAGAATATAATAATGAATTGATATTTCAAGCATTTGAAATTTCTTCAGTAAATGTAACCTTATTTTTAGTCCTGAAGTTGCTACTATCTCATTTTTTTGCTGACGTCAAATTCATATGTGTTTATTGACATGGTAAAATTAAGGAAGGGCCCAAAATCTTACTTCCGAGTAAATTATATTTTCATCAGTACAGCTGACAATTTCCTCTTCTGCATAGATTACCCAAATTGAACGGTGTCTCTTTAAAATAGACTTCCTTTTACTGACCTTTTTTAGCAAATGATTTTGGTGAAGCAGAAGCATGCATGCATCGCTTATAACTTCTTTAAATAGTTATGAAATACACAGGGATAAAACTGACTCTGGTGGGATTCGAACCCACAGCCTTTGAATACCTTCTTGACATTCACCTAGAAGTCCAACGCGCTATCCATTGCGCCACAGAGCCAATCTGCTTGAGTGAGGTGCACAGATATTCAGAAATGAAATAATGAGCTTTGAGCTGTTGATCAACTTTTAAAGTTCATTGGATACTATAACCATGGCTATATTTTGAATATTGAATTGGGTAAAAGTTATTCACCGTGTCAAACTACATGATACAGTTGGTAAGTCTGCATACAACTTAAGTTTAGTGTATCATCATCTGATATATGAGACAGATGGGTTTTTCACTTCTCCATGAAAGACGTTTTTTTTTAATTTTGGTAATGGAATATCTTATTCATCATGCAGTGGAACACAAAAAGAATGTACAATCAGAATACTTTTTCTTTAAAGTAGCCTACTGCCTGAACGGGGACTTGAACCCTGGACCCTCAGATTAAAAGTCTGATGCTCTACTGACTGAGCTATCCAGGCTCTGATACAGCAAACCTCAAAATCACCTAATCAAAATTTGGCAGTGTCCCAACTAACGCTATGTTTCTTAAGATGGTTACCTGAAGAAGGTACCAAATACACTAGAATATAATAATGAATTGATATTTCAAGCATTTGAAATTTCTTCAGTAAATGTAACCTTATTTTTAGTCCTGAAGTTGCTACTATCTCATTTTTTTGCTGACGTCAAATTCATATGTGTTTATTGACATGGTAAAATTAAGGAAGGGCCCAAAATCTTACTTCCGAGTAAATTATATTTTCATCAGTACAGCTGACAATTTCCTCTTCTGCATAGATTACCCAAATTGAACGGTGTCTCTTTAAAATAGACTTCCTTTTACTGACCTTTTTTAGCAAATGATTTTGGTGAAGCAGAAGCATGCATGCATCGCTTATAACTTCTTTAAATAGTTATGAAATAAACAGGGATAAAACTGACTCTGGTGGGATTCGAACCCACAGCCTTTGAATACCTTCTTGACATTCACCTAGAAGTCCAATGCGCTATCCATTGCGCCACAGAGCCAATCTGCTTGAGTGAGGTGCACAGATATTCAGAAATGAAATAATGAGCTTTGAGCTGTTGATCAACTTTATAAAGTTCATTGGATACTATAACCATGGCTATATTTTGAATATTGAATTGGGTAAAAGTTATTCACCGTGTCAAACTACATGATACAGTTGGTAAGTCTGCATAAAACTTAAGTTTAGTGTATCGTCATCTGATATATGAGACAGATGGGTTTTTCACTTCTCCATGAAAGACGTTTTTTTTTAATTTTGGTAATAGAATATCTTATTCATCATGCAGTGGAACACAAAAAGAATGTACAATCAGAATACTTTTTCTTTAAAGTAGCCGACCGCCTGAACAGGGACTTGAACCCTGGACCCTCAGATTAAAAGTCTGATGCTCTACCGACTGAGCTATCCAGGCTCTGCAACACAGCAACTAAAAATCAGCTAAAAATGATGTGGACGCACACCAACCTACACTTTAATTCTTAATATGGTTACATATATTAGCAATCAAATATGTAGAGTTTAATAATTAATTGATATTTCAAGCATTTGAAATTTCAGCAGCACACGTAATCTATTTTAAATCCTGAAATTCGTTCTATCTCATTTTCGGCTGACTTAGAAATCATGTCTCTAAATTGACATTGTGAAATTAGTAAAAGGCCAAATACTATTACTAGGTACTAAATTACATGTCCAGCAGTATAACTGGAAATTTACTCTTGGGCATAGATTATGCAACATTTTCAAAGCAAACAGTGTCTGTTTAAATAGACTTTCTTTCACTGCCGTTTTGGTAAATGTCTCTGGTTATGCAGAAGCAGGCATTGTTTGTTACTGTTTCAATTAGTTATAAGATAAAGGAGGGATAAAACTGACCCAGCTAGTATTGCAACCCAAAGACTTTGAATGCTTTCTCTACATTAGCCTAGAACCCCAAGCCGCTATCCATTGCACCAGAGATCCAACCTGATTCAACAAGGTGAACAGAAATTCTCAAATAAAAAGATGAGCTATCAGCGGTTGACCAACTTTATAAAGTGATTTGGAAACTATAAGCAGGGTTCCATTTTGAACATTGAATTGGGGAAAAGATAATCAACATCTCAAACGACATGATACCGTTGCGGTAAGTCTTCTTAACTCTTGTCAAATGGTACACGACCGATGGGTATTTAATGGCTCCATTAAGAGTAACTTGCAATTACTCTAATGGGACTACTCGTTCATTGGATGCTGAAAAGAGCATGTCATTAGAGTACATTTTCTTTAAACAAACCGCCTGAACAGGGACTTAAACCCTGGACCCTCAGATTAAAAGTCTGATGCTCTACCGACTGAGCTATCCAGGCTCTGATACAGCAAACCTCAAAATCACCTAATCAAAATTTGGCAGTGTCCCAACTAACGCTATGTTTCTTAAGATGGTTACCTGAAGAAGGTACCAAATACACTAGAATATAATAATGAATTGATATTTCAAGCATTTGAAATTTCTTCAGTAAATGTAACCTTATTTTTAGTCCTGAAGTTGCTACTATCTCATTTTTTTGCTGACGTCAAATTCATATGTGTTTATTGACATGGTAAAATTAAGGAAGGGCCCAAAATCTTACTTCCGAGTAAATTATATTTTCATCAGTACAGCTGACAATTTCCTCTTCTGCATAGATTACCCAAATTGAACGGTGTCTCTTTAAAATAGACTTCCTTTTACTGACCTTTTTTAGCAAATGATTTTGGTGAAGCAGAAGCATGCATGCATCGCTTATAACTTCTTTAAATAGTTATGAAATACACAGGGATAAAACTGACTCTGGTGGGATTCGAACCCACAGCCTTTGAATACCTTCTTGACATTCACCTAGAAGTCCAACGCGCTATCCATTGCGCCACAGAGCCAATCTGCTTGAGTGAGGTGCACAGATATTCAGAAATGAAATAATGAGCTTTGAGCTGTTGATCAACTTTTAAAGTTCATTGGATACTATAACCATGGCTATATTTTGAATATTGAATTGGGTAAAAGTTATTCACCGTGTCAAACTACATGATACAGTTGGTAAGTCTGCATACAACTTAAGTTTAGTGTATCATCATCTGATATATGAGACAGATGGGTTTTTCACTTCTCCATGAAAGACGTTTTTTTTTAATTTTGGTAATGGAATATCTTATTCATCATGCAGTGGAACACAAAAAGAATGTACAATCAGAATACTTTTTCTTTAAAGTAGCCTACCGCCTGAACGGGGACTTGAACCCTGGACCCTCAGATTAAAAGTCTGATGCTCTACCGACTGAGCTATCCAGGCTCTGATACAGCAAACCTCAAAATCACCTAATCAAAATTTGGCAGTGTCCCAACTAACGCTATGTTTCTTAAGATGGTTACCTGAAGAAGGTACCAAATACACTAGAATATAATAATGAATTGATATTTCAAGCATTTGAAATTTCTTCAGTAAATGTAACCTTATTTTTAGTCCTGAAGTTGCTACTATCTCATTTTTTTGCTGACGTCAAATTCATATGTGTTTATTGACATGGTAAAATTAAGGAAGGGCCCAAAATCTTACTTCCGAGTAAATTATATTTTCATCAGTACAGCTGACAATTTCCTCTTCTGCATAGATTACCCAAATTGAACGGTGTCTCTTTAAAATAGACTTCCTTTTACTGACCTTTTTTAGCAAATGATTTTGGTGAAGCAGAAGCATGCATGCATCGCTTATAACTTCTTTAAATAGTTATGAAATAAACAGGGATAAAACTGACTCTGGTGGGATTCGAACCCACAGCCTTTGAATACCTTCTTGACATTCACCTAGAAGTCCAATGCGCTATCCATTGCGCCACAGAGCCAATCTGCTTGAATGAGGTGCACAGATATTCAGAAATGAAATAATGAGCTTTGAGCTGTTGATCAACTTTATAAAGTTCATTGGATACTATAACCATGGCTATATTTTGAATATTGAATTGGGTAAAAGTTATTCACCGTGTCAAACTACATGATACAGTTGGTAAGTCTGCATAAAACTTAAGTTTAGTGTATCGTCATCTGATATATGAGACAGATGGGTTTTTCACTTCTCCATGAAAGACTTTTTTTTTTAATTTTGGTAATGGAATATCTTATTCATCATGCAGTGGAACACAAAAAGAATGTACAATCAGAATACTTTTTCTTTAAAGTAGCCGACCGCCTGAACAGGGACTTGAACCCTGGACCCTCAGATTAAAAGTCTGATGCTCTACCGACTGAGCTATCCAGGCTCTGCAACACTGCAACTAAAAATCAGCTAAAAATGATGTGGACGCACACCAACCTACACTTTAATTCTTAATATGGTTACATATATTAGCAATCAAATATGTAGAGTTTAATAATTAATTGATATTTCAAGCATTTGAAATTTCAGCAGCACACGTAATCTATTTTAAATCCTGAAATTCGTTCTATCTCATTTTCGGCTGACTTAGAAATCATGTCTCTAAATTGACATTGTGAAATTAGTAAAAGGCCAAATACTATTACTAGGTACTAAATTACATGTCCAGCAGTATAACTGGAAATTTACTCTTGGGCATAGATTATGCAACATTTTCAAAGCAAACAGTGTCTGTTTAAATAGACTTTCTTTCACTGCCGTTTTGGTAAATGTCTCTGGTTATGCAGAAGCAGGCATTGTTTGTTACTGTTTCAATTAGTTATAAGATAAAGGAGGGATAAAACTGACCCAGCTAGTATTGCAACCCAAAGACTTTGAATGCTTTCTCTACATTAGCCTAGAACCCCAAGCCGCTATCCATTGCACCAGAGATCCAACCTGATTCAACAAGGTGAACAGAAATTCTCAAATAAAAAGATGAGCTATCAGCGGTTGACCAACTTTATAAAGTGATTTGGAAACTATAAGCAGGGTTCCATTTTGAACATTGAATTGGGGAAAAGATAATCAACATCTCAAACGACATGATACCGTTGCGGTAAGTCTTCTTAACTCTTGTCAAATGGTACACGACCGATGGGTATTTAATGGCTCCATTAAGAGTAACTTGCAATTACTATAATGGGACTACTCGTTCATTGGATCCTGAAAAGAGCATGTCATTAGAGTACATTTTCTTTAAACAAACCGCCTGAACAGGGACTTGAACCCTGGATCCTCAGATTAAAAGTCTGATGCTCTACCGACTGAGCTATCCAGGCTCTGATACAGCAAACCTCAAAATCACCTAATCAAAATTTGGCAGTGTCCCAACTAACGCTATGTTTCTTAAGATGGTTACCTGACGAAGGTACCAAATACACTAGAATATAATAATGAATTGATATTTCAAGCATTTGAAATTTCTTCAGTAAATGTAACCTTATTTTTAGTCCTGAAGTTGCTACTATCTCATTTTTTTGCTGACGTCAAATTCATATGTGTTTATTGACATGGTAAAATTAAGGAAGGGCCCAAAATCTTACTTCCGAGTAAATTATATTTTCATCAGTACAGCTGACAATTTCCTCTTCTGCATAGATTACCCAAATTGAACGGTGTCTCTTTAAAATAGACTTCCTTTTACTGACCTTTTTTAGCAAATGATTTTGGTGAAGCAGAAGCATGCATGCATCGCTTATAACTTCTTTAAATAGTTATGAAATAAACAGGGATAAAACTGACTCTGGTGGGATTCGAACCCACAGCCTTTGAATACCTTCTTGACATTCACCTAGAAGTCCAATGCGCTATCCATTGCGCCACAGAGCCAATCTGCTTGAGTGAGGTGCACAGATATTCAGAAATGAAATAATGAGCTTTGAGCTGTTGATCAACTTTATAAAGTTCATTGGATACTATAACCATGGCTATATTTTGAATATTGAATTGGGTAAAAGTTATTCACCATGTCAAACTACATGATACAGTTGGTAAGTCTGCATACAACTTAAGTTTAGTGTATCGTCATCTGATATATGAGACAGATGGGTTTTTCACTTCTCCATGAAAGACGTTTTTTTTTAATTTTGGTAATAGAATATCTTATTCATCATGCAGTGGAACACAAAAAGAATGTACAATCAGAATACTTTTTCTTTAAAGTAGCCGACCGCCTGAACAGGGACTTGAACCCTGGACCCTCAGATTAAAAGTCTGATGCTCTACCGACTGAGCTATCCAGGCTCTGCAACACAGCAACTAAAAATCAGCTAAAAATGATGTGGACGCACACCAACCTACACTTTAATTCTTAATATGGTTACATATATTAGCAATCAAATATGTAGAGTTTAATAATTAATTGATATTTCAAGCATTTGAAATTTCAGCAGCACACGTAATCTATTTTAAATCCTGAAATTCGTTCTATCTCATTTTCGGCTGACTTAGAAATCATGTCTCTAAATTGACATTGTGAAATTAGTAAAAGGCCAAATACTATTACTAGGTACTAAATTACATGTCCAGCAGTATAACTGGAAATTTACTCTTGGGCATAGATTATGCAACATTTTCAAAGCAAACAGTGTCTGTTTAAATAGACTTTCTTTCATTGCCGTTTTGGTAAATGTCTCTGGTTATGCAGAAGCAGGCATTGTTTGTTACTGTTTCAATTAGTTATAAGATAAAGGAGGGATAAAACTGACCCAGCTAGTATTCCAACCCAAAGACTTTGAATGCTTTCTCTACATTAGCCTAGAACCCCAAGCCGCTATCCATTGCACCAGAGATCCAACCTGATTCAACAAGGTGAACAGAAATTCTCAAATAAAAAGATGAGCTATCAGCGGTTGACCAACTTTATAAAGTGATTTGGAAACTATAAGCAGGGTTCCATTTTGAACATTGAATTGGGGAAAAGATAATCAACATCTCAAACGACATGATACCGTTGCGGTAAGTCTTCTTAACTCTTGTCAAATGGTACACGACCGATGGGTATTTAATGGCTCCATTAAGAGTAACTTGCAATTACTCTAATGGGACTACTCGTTCATTGGATCCTGAAAAGAGCATGTCATTAGAGTACATTTTCTTTAAACAAACCGCCTGAACAGGGACTTAAACCCTGGACCCTCAGATTAAAAGTCTGATGCTCTACCGACTGAGCTATCCAGGCTCTGATACAGCAAACCTCAAAATCACCTAATCAAAATTTGGCAGTGTCCCAACTAACGCTATGTTTCTTAAGATGGTTACCTGAAGAAGGTACCAAATACACTAGAATATAATAATGAATTGATATTTCAAGCATTTGAAATTTCTTCAGTAAATGTAACCTCATTTTTAGTCCTGAAGTTGCTACTATCTCATTTTTTTGCTGACGTCAAATTCATATGTGTTTATTGACATGGTAAAATTAAGGAAGGGCCCAAAATCTTACTTCCGAGTAAATTATATTTTCATCAGTACAGCTGACAATTTCCTCTTCTGCATAGATTACCCAAATTGAACGGTGTCTCTTTAAAATAGACTTCCTTTTACTGACCTTTTTTAGCAAATGATTTTGGTGAAGCAGAAGCATGCATGCATCGCTTATAACTTCTTTAAATATTTATGAAATACACAGGGATAAAACTGACTCTGGTGGGATTCGAACCCACAGCCTTTGAATACCTTCTTGACATTCACCTAGAAGTCCAACGCGCTATCCATTGCGCCACAGAGCCAATCTGCTTGAGTGAGGTGCACAGATATTCAGAAATGAAATAATGAGCTTTGAGCTGTTGATCAACTTTATAAAGTTCATTGGATACTATAACCATGGCTATATTTTGAATATTGAATTGGGTAAAAGTTATTCACCGTGTCAAACTACATGATACAGTTGGTAAGTCTGCATACAACTTAAGTTTAGTGTATCATCATCTGATATATGAGACAGATGGGTTTTTCACTTCTCCATGAAAGACGTTTTTTTTAAATTTTGGTAATGGAATATCTTATTCATCATGCAGTGGAACACAAAAAGAATGTACAATCAGAATACTTTTTCTTTAAAGTAGCCTACCGCCTGAACGGGGACTTGAACCCTGGACCCTCAGATTAAAAGTCTGATGCTCTACCGACTGAGCTATCCAGGCTCTGATACAGCAAACCTCAAAATCACCTAATCAAAATTTGGCAGTGTCCCAACTAACGCTATGTTTCTTAAGATTGTTACCTGAAGAAGGTACCAAATACACTAGAATATAATAATGAATTGATATTTCAAGCATTTGAAATTTCTTCAGTAAATGTAACCTTATTTTTAGTCCTGAAGTTGCTACTATCTCATTTTTTGCTGACGTCAAATTCATATGTGTTTATTGACATGGTAAAATTAAGGAAGGGCCCAAAATCTTACTTCCGAGTAAATTATATTTTCATCAGTACAGCTGACAATTTCCTCTTCTGCATAGATTACCCAAATTGAACGGTGTCTCTTTAAAATAGACTTCCTTTTACTGACCTTTTTTAGCAAATGATTTTGGTGAAGCAGAAGCATGCATGCATCGCTTATAACTTCTTTAAATAGTTATGAAATAAACAGGGATAAAACTGACTCTGGTGGGATTCGAACCCACAGCCTTTGAATACCTTCTTGACATTCACCTAGAAGTCCAATGCGCTATCCATTGCGCCACAGAGCCAATCTGCTTGAGTGAGGTGCACAGATATTCAGAAATGAAATAATGAGCTTTGAGCTGTTGATCAACTTTATAAAGTTCATTGGATACTATAACCATGGCTATATTTTGAATATTGAATTGGGTAAAAGTTATTCACCGTGTCAAACTACATGATACAGTTGGTAAGTCTGCATAAAACTTAAGTTTAGTGTATCGTCATCTGATATATGAGACAGATGGGTTTTTCACTTCTCCATGAAAGACGTTTTTTTTTAATTTTGGTAATAGAATATCTTATTCATCATGCAGTGGAACACAAAAAGAATGTACAATCAGAATACTTTTTCTTTAAAGTAGCCGACCGCCTGAACAGGGACTTGAACCCTGGACCCTCAGATTAAAAGTCTGATGCTCTACCGACTGAGCTATCCAGGCTCTGCAACACAGCAACTAAAAATCAGCTAAAAATGATGTGGACGCACACCAACCTACACTTTAATTCTTAATATGGTTACATATATTAGCAATCAAATATGTAGAGTTTAATAATTAATTGATATTTCAAGCATTTGAAATTTCAGCAGCACACGTAATCTATTTTAAATCCTGAAATTCGTTCTATCTCATTTTCGGCTGACTTAGAAATCATGTCTCTAAATTGACATTGTGAAATTAGTAAAAGGCCAAATACTATTACTAGGTACTAAATTACATGTCCAGCAGTATAACTGGAAATTTACTCTTGGGCATAGATTATGCAACATTTTCAAAGCAAACAGTGTCTGTTTAAATAGACTTTCTTTCACTGCCGTTGCGGTAAGTCTTCTTAACTCTTGTCAAATGGTACACGACCGATGGGTATTTAATGGCTCCATTAAGAGTAACTTGCAATTACTATAATGGGACTACTCGTTCATTGGATCCTGAAAAGAGCATGTCATTAGAGTACATTTTCTTTAAACAAACCGCCTGAACAGGGACTTGAACCCTGGATCCTCAGATTAAAAGTCTGATGCTCTACCGACTGAGCTATCCAGGCTCTGATACAGCAAACCTCAAAATCACCTAATCAAAATTTGGCAGTGTCCCAACTAACGCTATGTTTCTTAAGATGGTTACCTGACGAAGGTACCAAATACACTAGAATATAATAATGAATTGATATTTCAAGCATTTGAAATTTCTTCAGTAAATGTAACCTTATTTTTAGTCCTGAAGTTGCTACTATCTCATTTTTTTGCTGACGTCAAATTCATATGTGTTTATTGACATGGTAAAATTAAGGAAGGGCCCAAAATCTTACTTCCGAGTAAATTATATTTTCATCAGTACAGCTGACAATTTCCTCTTCTGCATAGATTACCCAAATTGAACGGTGTCTCTTTAAAATAGACTTCCTTTTACTGACCTTTTTTAGCAAATGATTTTGGTGAAGCAGAAGCATGCATGCATCGCTTATAACTTCTTTAAATAGTTATGAAATAAACAGGGATAAAACTGACACTGGTGGGATTCGAACCCACAGCCTTTGAATACCTTCTTGACATTCACCTAGAAGTCCAATGCGCTATCCATTGCGCCACAGAGCCAATCTGCTTGAATGAGGTGCACAGATATTCAGAAATGAAATAATGAGCTTTGAGCTGTTGATCAACTTTATAAAGTTCATTGGATACTATAACCATGGCTATATTTTGAATATTGAATTGGGTAAAAGTTATTCACCGTGTCAAACTACATGATACAGTTGGTAAGTCTGCCTACAACTTAAGTTTAGTGTATCGTCATCTGATATATGAGACAGATGGGTTTTTCACTTCTCCATGAAAGACTTTTTTTTTTAATTTTGGTAATGGAATATCTTATTCATCATGCAGTGGAACACAAAAAGAATGTACAATCAGAATACTTTTTCTTTAAAGTAGCCTACTGCCTGAACAGGGACTTGAACCCTGGACCCTCAGATTAAAAGTCTGATGCTCTACCGACTGAGCTATCCAGGCTCTGATACAGCAAACCTCAAAATCACCTAATCAAAATTTGGCAGTGTCCCAACTAACGCTATGTTTCTTAAGATGGTTACCTGAATAAGGTACCAAATACACTAGAATATAATAATGAATTGATATTTCAAGCATTTGAAATTTCTTCAGTAAATGTAACCTTATTTTTAGTCCTGAAGTTGCTACTATCTCATTTTTTTGCTGACGTCAAATTCATATGTGTTTATTGACATGGTAAAATTAAGGAAGGGCCCAAAATCTTACTTCCGAGTAAATTATATTTTCATCAGTACAGCTGACAATTTCCTCTTCTGCATAGATTACCCAAATTGAACGGTGTCTCTTTAAAATAGACTTCCTTTTACTGACCTTTTTTAGCAAATGATTTTGGTGAAGCAGAAGCATGCATGCATCGCTTATAACTTCTTTAAATAGTTATGAAATAAACAGGGATAAAACTGACTCTGGTGGGATTCGAACCCACAGCCTTTAAATACCTTCTTGACATTCACCTAGAAGTCCAATGCGCTATCCATTGCGCCACAGAGCCAATCTGCTTGAATGAGGTGCACAGATATTCAGAAATGAAATAATGAGCTTTGAGCTGTTGATCAACTTTATAAAGTTCATTGGATACTATAACCATGGCTATATTTTGAATATTGAATTGGGTAAAAGTTATTCACCGTGTCAAACTACATGATACAGTTGGTAAGTCTGCATAAAACTTAAGTTTAGTGTATCGTCATCTGATATATGAGACAGATGGGTTTTTCACTTCTCCATGAAAGACTTTTTTTTTTAATTTTGGTAATGGAATATCTTATTCATCATGCAGTGGAACACAAAAAGAATGTACAATCAGAATACTTTTTCTTTAAAGTAGCCGACCGCCTGAACAGGGACTTGAACCCTGGACCCTCAGATTAAAAGTCTGATGCTCTACCGACTGAGCTATCCAGCTCTGCAACACTGCAACTAAAAATCAGCTAAAAATGATGTGGACGCACACCAACCTACACTTTAATTCTTAATATGGTTACATATATTAGCAATCAAATATGTAGAGTTTAATAATTAATTGATATTTCAAGCATTTGAAATTTCAGCAGCACACGTAATCTATTTTAAATCCTGAAATTCGTTCTATCTCATTTTCGGCTGACTTAGAAATCATGTCTCTAAATTGACATTGTGAAATTAGTAAAAGGCCAAATACTATTACTAGGTACTAAATTACATGTCCAGCAGTATAACTGGAAATTTACTCTTGGGCATAGATTATGCAACATTTTCAAAGCAAACAGTGTCTGTTTAAATAGACTTTCTTTCACTGCCGTTTTGGTAAATGTCTCTGGTTATGCAGAAGCAGGCATTGTTTGTTACTGTTTCAATTAGTTATAAGATAAAGGAGGGATAAAACTGACCCAGCTAGTATTCCAACCCAAAGACTTTGAATGCTTTCTCTACATTCGCCTAGAACCCCAAGCCGCTATCCATTGCACCAGAGATCCAACCTGATTCAACAAGGTGAACAGAAATTCTCAAATAAAAAGATGAGCTATCAGCGGTTGACCAACTTTATAAAGTGATTTGGAAACTATAAGCAGGGTTCCATTTTGAACATTGAATTGGGGAAAAGATAATCAACATCTCAAACGACATGATACCGTTGCGGTAAGTCTTCTTAACTCTTGTCAAATGGTACACGACCGATGGGTATTTAATGGCTCCATTAAGAGTAACTTGCAATTACTCTAATGGGACTACTCGTTCATTGGATCCTGAAAAGAGCATGTCATTAGAGTACATTTTCTTTAAACAAACCGCCTGAACAGGGACTTGAACCCTGGACCCTCAGATTAAAAGTCTGATGCTCTACCGACTGAGCTATCCAGGCTCTGATACAGCAAACCTCAAAATCACCTAATCAAAATTTGGCAGTGTCCCAACTAATGCTATGTTTCTTAAGATGGTTACCTGAAGAAGGTACCAAATACACTAGAATATAATAATGAATTGATATTTCAAGCATTTGAAATTTCTTCAGTAAATGTAACCTTATTTTTAGTCCTGAAGTTGCTACTATCTCATTTTTTTGCTGACGTCAAATTCATATGTGTTTATTGACATGGTAAAATTAAGGAAGGGCCCAAAATCTTACTTCCGAGTAAATTATATTTTCATTAGTACAGCTGACAATTTCCTCTTCTGCATAGATTACCCAAATTGAACGGTGTCTCTTTAAAATAGACTTCCTTTTACTGACCTTTTTTAGCAAATGATTTTGGTGAAGCAGAAGCATGCATGCATCGCTTATAACTTCTTTAAATAGTTATGAAATACACAGGGATAAAACTGACTCTGGTGGGATTCGAACCCACAGCCTTTGAATACCTTCTTGACATTCACCTAGAAGTCCAACGCGCTATCCATTGCGCCACAGAGCCAATCTGCTTGAGTGAGGTGCACAGATATTCAGAAATGAAATAATGAGCTTTGAGCTGTTGATCAACTTTATAAAGTTCATTGGATACTATAACCATGGCTATATTTTGAATATTGAATTGGGTAAAAGTTATTCACCGTGTCAAACTACATGATACAGTTGGTAAGTCTGCATACAACTTAAGTTTAGTGTATCATCATCTGATATATGAGACAGATGGGTTTTTCACTTCTCCATGAAAGACGTTTTTTTTAAATTTTGGTAATGGAATATCTTATTCATCATGCAGTGGAACACAAAAAGAATGTACAATCAGAATACTTTTTCTTTAAAGTAGCCTACTGCCTGAACGGGGACTTGAACCCTGGACCCTCAGATTAAAAGTCTGATGCTCTACTGACTGAGCTATCCAGGCTCTGATACAGCAAACCTCAAAATCACCTAATCAAAATTTGGCAGTGTCCCAACTAACGCTATGTTTCTTAAGATGGTTACCTGAAGAAGGTACCAAATACACTAGAATATAATAATGAATTGATATTTCAAGCATTTGAAATTTCTTCAGTAAATGTAACCTTATTTTTAGTCCTGAAGTTGCTACTATCTCATTTTTTTGCTGACGTCAAATTCATATGTGTTTATTGACATGGTAAAATTAAGGAAGGGCCCAAAATCTTACTTCCGAGTAAATTATATTTTCATCAGTACAGCTGACAATTTCCTCTTCTGCATAGATTACCCAAATTGAACGGTGTCTCTTTAAAATAGACTTCCTTTTACTGACCTTTTTTAGCAAATGATTTTGGTGAAGCAGAAGCATGCATGCATCGCTTATAACTTCTTTAAATAGTTATGAAATAAACAGGGATAAAACTGACTCTGGTGGGATTCGAACCCACAGCCTTTGAATACCTTCTTGACATTCACCTAGAAGTCCAATGCGCTATCCATTGCGCCACAGAGCCAATCTGCTTGAATGAGGTGCACAGATATTCAGAAATGAAATAATGAGCTTTGAGCTGTTGATCAACTTTATAAAGTTCATTGGATACTATAACCATGGCTATATTTTGAATATTGAATTGGGTAAAAGTTATTCACCGTGTCAAACTACATGATACAGTTGGTAAGTCTGCATACAACTTAAGTTTAGTGTATCGTCATCTGATATATGAGACAGATGGGTTTTTCACTTCTCCATGAAAGACGTTTTTTTTTAATTTTGGTAATGGAATATCTTATTCATCATGCAGTGGAACACAAAAAGAATGTACAATCAGAATACTTTTTCTTTAAAGTAGCCGACCGCCTGAACAGAGACTTGAACCCTGGACCCTCAGATTAAAAGTCTGATGCTCTACCGACTGAGCTATCCAGGCTCTGCAACACTGCAACTAAAAATCAGCTAAAAATGATGTGGACGCACACCAACCTACACTTTAATTCTTAATATGGTTACATATATTAGCAATCAAATATGTAGAGTTTAATAATTAATTGATATTTCAAGCATTTGAAATTTCAGCAGCACACGTAATCTATTTTAAATCCTGAAATTCGTTCTATCTCATTTTCGGCTGACTTAGAAATCATGTCTCTAAATTGACATTGTGAAATTAGTAAAAGGCCAAATACTATTACTAGGTACTAAATTACATGTCCAGCAGTATAACTGGAAATTTACTCTTGGGCATAGATTATGCAACATTTTCAAAGCAAACAGTGTCTGTTTAAATAGACTTTCTTTCACTGCCGTTTTGGTAAATGTCTCTGGTTATGCAGAAGCAGGCATTGTTTGTTACTGTTTCAATTAGTTATAAGATAAAGGAGGGATAAAACTGACCCAGCTAGTATTCCAACCCAAAGACTTTGAATGCTTTCTCTACATTCGCCTAGAACCCCAAGCCGCTATCCATTGCACCAGAGATCCAACCTGATTCAACAAGGTGAACAGAAATTCTCAAATAAAAAGATGAGCTATCAGCGGTTGACCAACTTTATAAAGTGATTTGGAAACTATAAGCAGGGTTCCATTTTGAACATTGAATTGGGGAAAAGATAATCAACATCTCAAACGACATGATACCGTTGCGGTAAGTCTTCTTAACTCTTGTCAAATGGTACACGACCGATGGGTATTTAATGGCTCCATTAAGAGTAACTTGCAATTACTCTAATGGGACTACTCGTTCATTGGATCCTGAAAAGAGCATGTCATTAGAGTACATTTTCTTTAAACAAACCGCCTGAACAGGGACTTGAACCCTGGACCCTCAGATTAAAAGTCTGATGCTCTACCGACTGAGCTATCCAGGCTCTGATACAGCAAACCTCAAAATCACCTAATCAAAATTTGGCAGTGTCCCAACTAATGCTATGTTTCTTAAGATGGTTACCTGAAGAAGGTACCAAATACACTAGAATATAATAATGAATTGATATTTCAAGCATTTGAAATTTCTTCAGTAAATGTAACCTTATTTTTAGTCCTGAAGTTGCTACTATCTCATTTTTTTGCTGACGTCAAATTCATATGTGTTTATTGACATGGTAAAATTAAGGAAGGGCCCAAAATCTTACTTCCGAGTAAATTATATTTTCATTAGTACAGCTGACAATTTCCTCTTCTGCATAGATTACCCAAATTGAACGGTGTCTCTTTAAAATAGACTTCCTTTTACTGACCTTTTTTAGCAAATGATTTTGGTGAAGCAGAAGCATGCATGCATCGCTTATAACTTCTTTAAATAGTTATGAAATACACAGGGATAAAACTGACTCTGGTGGGATTCGAACCCACAGCCTTTGAATACCTTCTTGACATTCACCTAGAAGTCCAACGCGCTATCCATTGCGCCACAGAGCCAATCTGCTTGAGTGAGGTGCACAGATATTCAGAAATGAAATAATGAGCTTTGAGCTGTTGATCAACTTTATAAAGTTCATTGGATACTATAACCATGGCTATATTTTGAATATTGAATTGGGTAAAAGTTATTCACCGTGTCAAACTACATGATACAGTTGGTAAGTCTGCATACAACTTAAGTTTAGTGTATCATCATCTGATATATGAGACAGATGGGTTTTTCACTTCTCCATGAAAGACGTTTTTTTTAAATTTTGGTAATGGAATATCTTATTCATCATGCAGTGGAACACAAAAAGAATGTACAATCAGAATACTTTTTCTTTAAAGTAGCCTACTGCCTGAACGGGGACTTGAACCCTGGACCCTCAGATTAAAAGTCTGATGCTCTACTGACTGAGCTATCCAGGCTCTGATACAGCAAACCTCAAAATCACCTAATCAAAATTTGGCAGTGTCCCAACTAACGCTATGTTTCTTAAGATGGTTACCTGAAGAAGGTACCAAATACACTAGAATATAATAATGAATTGATATTTCAAGCATTTGAAATTTCTTCAGTAAATGTAACCTTATTTTTAGTCCTGAAGTTGCTACTATCTCATTTTTTTGCTGACGTCAAATTCATATGTGTTTATTGACATGGTAAAATTAAGGAAGGGCCCAAAATCTTACTTCCGAGTAAATTATATTTTCATCAGTACAGCTGACAATTTCCTCTTCTGCATAGATTACCCAAATTGAACGGTGTCTCTTTAAAATAGACTTCCTTTTACTGACCTTTTTTAGCAAATGATTTTGGTGAAGCAGAAGCATGCATGCATCGCTTATAACTTCTTTAAATAGTTATGAAATAAACAGGGATAAAACTGACTCTGGTGGGATTCGAACCCACAGCCTTTGAATACCTTCTTGACATTCACCTAGAAGTCCAATGCGCTATCCATTGCGCCACAGAGCCAATCTGCTTGAGTGAGGTGCACAGATATTCAGAAATGAAATAATGAGCTTTGAGCTGTTGATCAACTTTATAAAGTTCATTGGATACTATAACCATGGCTATATTTTGAATATTGAATTGGGTAAAAGTTATTCACCGTGTCAAACTACATGATACAGTTGGTAAGTCTGCATACAACTTAAGTTTAGTGTATCGTCATCTGATATATGAGACAGATGGGTTTTTCACTTCTCCATGAAAGACGTTTTTTTTTAATTTTGGTAATGGAATATCTTATTCATCATGCAGTGGAACACAAAAAGAATGTACAATCAGAATACTTTTTCTTTAAAGTAGCCGACCGCCTGAACAGAGACTTGAACCCTGGACCCTCAGATTAAAAGTCTGATGCTCTACCGACTGAGCTATCCAGGCTCTGCAACACTGCAACTAAAAATCAGCTAAAAATGATGTGGACGCACACCAACCTACACTTTAATTCTTAATATGGTTACATATATTAGCAATCAAATATGTAGAGTTTAATAATTAATTGATATTTCAAGCATTTGAAATTTCAGCAGCACACGTAATCTATTTTAAATCCTGAAATTCGTTCTATCTCATTTTCGGCTGACTTAGAAATCATGTCTCTAAATTGACATTGTGAAATTAGTAAAAGGCCAAATACTATTACTAGGTACTAAATTACATGTCCAGCAGTATAACTGGAAATTTACTCTTGGGCATAGATTATGCAACATTTTCAAAGCAAACAGTGTCTGTTTAAATAGACTTTCTTTCACTGCCGTTTTGGTAAATGTCTCTGGTTATGCAGAAGCAGGCATTGTTTGTTACTGTTTCAATTAGTTATAAGATAAAGGAGGGATAAAACTGACCCAGCTAGTATTCCAACCCAAAGACTTTGAATGCTTTCTCTACATTCGCCTAGAACCCCAAGCCGCTATCCATTGCACCAGAGATCCAACCTGATTCAACAAGGTGAACAGAAATTCTCAAATAAAAAGATGAGCTATCAGCGGTTGACCAACTTTATAAAGTGATTTGGAAACTATAAGCAGGGTTCCATTTTGAACATTGAATTGGGGAAAAGATAATCAACATCTCAAACGACATGATACCGTTGCGGTAAGTCTTCTTAACTCTTGTCAAATGGTACACGACCGATGGGTATTTAATGGCTCCATTAAGAGTAACTTGCAATTACTCTAATGGGACTACTCGTTCATTGGATCCTGAAAAGAGCATGTCATTAGAGTACATTTTCTTTAAACAAACCGCCTGAACAGGGACTTGAACCCTGGACCCTCAGATTAAAAGTCTGATGCTCTACCGACTGAGCTATCCAGGCTCTGATACAGCAAACCTCAAAATCACCTAATCAAAATTTGGCAGTGTCCCAACTAATGCTATGTTTCTTAAGATGGTTACCTGAAGAAGGTACCAAATACACTAGAATATAATAATGAATTGATATTTCAAGCATTTGAAATTTCTTCAGTAAATGTAACCTTATTTTTAGTCCTGAAGTTGCTACTATCTCATTTTTTTGCTGACGTCAAATTCATATGTGTTTATTGACATGGTAAAATTAAGGAAGGGCCCAAAATCTTACTTCCGAGTAAATTATATTTTCATTAGTACAGCTGACAATTTCCTCTTCTGCATAGATTACCCAAATTGAACGGTGTCTCTTTAAAATAGACTTCCTTTTACTGACCTTTTTTAGCAAATGATTTTGGTGAAGCAGAAGCATGCATGCATCGCTTATAACTTCTTTAAATAGTTATGAAATACACAGGGATAAAACTGACTCTGGTGGGATTCGAACCCACAGCCTTTGAATACCTTCTTGACATTCACCTAGAAGTCCAACGCGCTATCCATTGCGCCACAGAGCCAATCTGCTTGAGTGAGGTGCACAGATATTCAGAAATGAAATAATGAGCTTTGAGCTGTTGATCAACTTTATAAAGTTCATTGGATACTATAACCATGGCTATATTTTGAATATTGAATTGGGTAAAAGTTATTCACCGTGTCAAACTACATGATACAGTTGGTAAGTCTGCATACAACTTAAGTTTAGTGTATCATCATCTGATATATGAGACAGATGGGTTTTTCACTTCTCCATGAAAGACGTTTTTTTTAAATTTTGGTAATGGAATATCTTATTCATCATGCAGTGGAACACAAAAAGAATGTACAATCAGAATACTTTTTCTTTAAAGTAGCCTACTGCCTGAACGGGGACTTGAACCCTGGACCCTCAGATTAAAAGTCTGATGCTCTACTGACTGAGCTATCCAGGCTCTGATACAGCAAACCTCAAAATCACCTAATCAAAATTTGGCAGTGTCCCAACTAACGCTATGTTTCTTAAGATGGTTACCTGAAGAAGGTACCAAATACACTAGAATATAATAATGAATTGATATTTCAAGCATTTGAAATTTCTTCAGTAAATGTAACCTTATTTTTAGTCCTGAAGTTGCTACTATCTCATTTTTTTGCTGACGTCAAATTCATATGTGTTTATTGACATGGTAAAATTAAGGAAGGGCCCAAAATCTTACTTCCGAGTAAATTATATTTTCATCAGTACAGCTGACAATTTCCTCTTCTGCATAGATTACCCAAATTGAACGGTGTCTCTTTAAAATAGACTTCCTTTTACTGACCTTTTTTAGCAAATGATTTTGGTGAAGCAGAAGCATGCATGCATCGCTTATAACTTCTTTAAATAGTTATGAAATAAACAGGGATAAAACTGACTCTGGTGGGATTCGAACCCACAGCCTTTGAATACCTTCTTGACATTCACCTAGAAGTCCAATGCGCTATCCATTGCGCCACAGAGCCAATCTGCTTGAGTGAGGTGCACAGATATTCAGAAATGAAATAATGAGCTTTGAGCTGTTGATCAACTTTATAAAGTTCATTGGATACTATAACCATGGCAATATTTTGAATATTGAATTGAGTAAAAGTTATTCACCGTGTCAAACTACATGATACAGTTGGTAAGTCTGCATAAAACTTAAGTTTAGTGTATCGTCATCTGATATATGAGACAGATGGGTTTTTCACTTCTCCATGAAAGACGTTTTTTTTTAATTTTGGTAATAGAATATCTTATTCATCATGCAGTGGAACACAAAAAGAATGTACAATCAGAATACTTTTTCTTTAAAGTAGCCGACCGCCTGAACAGGGACTTGAACCCTGGACCCTCAGATTAAAAGTCTGATGCTCTACCGACTGAGCTATCCAGGCTCTGCAACACAGCAACTAAAAATCAGCTAAAAATGATGTGGACGCACACCAACCTACACTTTAATTCTTAATATGGTTACATATATTAGCAATCAAATATGTAGAGTTTAATAATTAATTGATATTTCAAGCATTTGAAATTTCAGCAGCACACGTAATCTATTTTAAATCCTGAAATTCGTTCTATCTCATTTTCGGCTGACTTAGAAATCATGTCTCTAAATTGACATTGTGAAATTAGTAAAAGGCCAAATACTATTACTAGGTACTAAATTACATGTCCAGCAGTATAACTGGAAATTTACTCTTGGGCATAGATTATGCAACATTTTCAAAGCAAACAGTGTCTGTTTAAATAGACTTTCTTTCACTGCCGTTTTGGTAAATGTCTCTGGTTATGCAGAAGCAGGCATTGTTTGTTACTGTTTCAATTAGTTATAAGATAAAGGAGGGATAAAACTGACCCAGCTAGTATTCCAACCCAAAGACTTTGAATGCTTTCTCTACATTAGCCTAGAACCCCAAGCCGCTATCCATTGCACCAGAGATCCAACCTGATTCAACAAGGTGAACAGAAATTCTCAAATAAAAAGATGAGCTATCAGCGGTTGACCAACTTTATAAAGTGATTTGGAAACTATAAGCAGGGTTCCATTTTGAACATTGAATTGGGGAAAAGATAATCAACATCTCAAACGACATGATACCGTTGCGGTAAGTCTTCTTAACTCTTGTCAAATGGTACACGACCGATGGGTATTTAATGGCTCCATTAAGAGTAACTTGCAATTACTCTAATGGGACTACTCGTTCATTGGATCCTGAAAAGAGCATGTCATTAGAGTACATTTTCTTTAAACAAACCGCCTGAACAGGGACTTAAACCCTGGACCCTCAGATTAAAAGTCTGATGCTCTACCGACTGAGCTATCCAGGCTCTGATACAGCAAACCTCAAAATCACCTAATCAAAATTTGGCAGTGTCCCAACTAACGCTATGTTTCTTAAGATGGTTACCTGAAGAAGGTACCAAATACACTAGAATATAATAATGAATTGATATTTCAAGCATTTGAAATTTCTTCAGTAAATGTAACCTTATTTTTAGTCCTGAAGTTGCTACTATCTCATTTTTTTGCTGACGTCAAATTCATATGTGTTTATTGACATGGTAAAATTAAGGAAGGGCCCAAAATCTTACTTCCGAGTAAATTATATTTTCATCAGTACAGCTGACAATTTCCTCTTCTGCATAGATTACCCAAATTGAACGGTGTCTCTTTAAAATAGACTTCCTTTTACTGACCTTTTTTAGCAAATGATTTTGGTGAAGCAGAAGCATGCATGCATCGCTTATAACTTCTTTAAATAGTTATGAAATAAACAGGGATAAAACTGACTCTGGTGGGATTCGAACCCACAGCCTTTGAATACCTTCTTGACATTCACCTAGAAGTCCAATGCGCTATCCATTGCGCCACAGAGCCAATCTGCTTGAATGAGGTGCACAGATATTCAGAAATGAAATAATGAGCTTTGAGCTGTTGATCAACTTTATAAAGTTCATTGGATACTATAACCATGGCTATATTTTGAATATTGAATTGGGTAAAAGTTATTCACCGTGTCAAACTACATGATACAGTTGGTAAGTCTGCCTACAACTTAAGTTTAGTGTATCGGCATCTGATATATGAGACAGATGGGTTTTTCACTTCTCCATGAAAGACGTTTTTTTTAAATTTTGGTAATGGAATATCTTATTCATCATGCAGTGGAACACAAAAAGAATGTACAATCAGAATACTTTTTCTTTAAAGTAGCCGACCGCCTGAACAGGGACTTGAACCCTGGACCCTCAGATTAAAAGTCTGATGCTCTACCGACTGAGCTATCCAGGCTCTGCAACACTGCAACTAAAAATCAGCTAAAAATGATGTGGACGCACACCAACCTACACTTTAATTCTTAATATGGTTACATATATTAGCAATCAAATATGTAGAGTTTAATAATTAATTGATATTTCAAGCATTTGAAATTTCAGCAGCACACGTAATCTATTTTAAATCCTGAAATTCGTTCTATCTCATTTTCGGCTGACTTAGAAATCATGTCTCTAAATTGACATTGTGAAATTAGTAAAAGGCCAAATACTATTACTAGGTACTAAATTACATGTCCAGCAGTATAACTGGAAATTTACTCTTGGGCATAGATTATGCAACATTTTCAAAGCAAACAGTGTCTGTTTAAATAGACTTTCTTTCACTGCCGTTTTGGTAAATGTCTCTGGTTATGCAGAAGCAGGCATTGTTTGTTACTGTTTCAATTAGTTATAAGATAAAGGAGGGATAAAACTGACCCAGCTAGTATTCCAACCCAAAGACTTTGAATGCTTTCTCTACATTCGCCTAGAACCCCAAGCCGCTATCCATTGCACCAGAGATCCAACCTGATTCAACAAGGTGAACAGAAATTCTCAAATAAAAAGATGAGCTATCAGCGGTTGACCAACTTTATAAAGTGATTTGGAAACTATAAGCAGGGTTCCATTTTGAACATTGAATTGGGGAAAAGATAATCAACATCTCAAACGACATGATACCGTTGCGGTAAGTCTTCTTAACTCTTGTCAAATGGTACACGACCGATGGGTATTTAATGGCTCCATTAAGAGTAACTTGCAATTACTCTAATGGGACTACTCGTTCATTGGATCCTGAAAAGAGCATGTCATTAGAGTACATTTTCTTTAAACAAACCGCCTGAACAGGGACTTGAACCCTGGACCCTCAGATTAAAAGTCTGATGCTCTGCCGACTGAGCTATCCAGGCTCTGACACAGCAAACCTCAAAATCACCTAATCAAAATTTGGCAGTGTCCCAACTAACGCTATGTTTCTTAAGATGGTTACCTGAAGAAGGTACCAAATACACTAGAATATAATAATGAATTGATATTTCAAGCATTTGAAATTTCTTCAGTAAATGTAACCTTATTTTTAGTCCTGAAGTTGCTACTATCTCATTTTTTTGCTGACGTCAAATTCATATGTGTTTATTGACATGGTAAAATTAAGGAAGGGCCCAAAATCTTACTTCCGAGTAAATTATAATTTCATCAGTACAGCTGACAATTTCCTCTTCTGCATAGATTACCCAAATTGAACGGTGTCTCTTTAAAATAGACTTCCTTTTACTGACCTTTTTTAGCAAATGATTTTGGTGAAGCAGAAGCATGCATGCATCGCTTATAACTTCTTTAAATAGTTATGAAATACACAGGGATAAAACTGACTCTGGTGGGATTCGAACCCACAGCCTTTGAATACCTTCTTGACATTCACCTAGAAGTCCAACGCGCTATCCATTGCGCCACAGAGCCAATCTGCTTGAGTGAGGTGCACAGATATTCAGAAATGAAATAATGAGCTTTGAGCTGTTGATCAACTTTATAAAGTTCATTGGATACTATAACCATGGCTATATTTTGAATATTGAATTGGGTAAAAGTTATTCACCGTGTCAAACTACATGATACAGTTGGTAAGTCTGCATACAACTTAAGTTTAGTGTATCATCATCTGATATATGAGACAGATGGGTTTTTCACTTCTCCATGAAAGACGTTTTTTTTTAATTTTGGTAATGGAATATCTTATTCATCATGCAGTGGAACACAAAAAGAATGTACAATCAGAATACTTTTACTTTAAAGTAGCCTACCGCCTGAACGGGGACTTGAACCCTGGACCCTCAGATTAAAAGTCTGATGCTCTACTGACTGAGCTATCCAGGCTCTGATACCGCAAACCTCAAAATCACCTAATCAAAATTTGGCAGTGTCCCAACTAACGCTATGTTTCTTAAGATGGTTACCTGAAGAAGGTACCAAATACACTAGAATATAATAATGAATTGATATTTCAAGCATTTGAAATTTCTTCAGTAAATGTAACCTTATTTTTAGTCCTGAAGTTGCTACTATCTCATTTTTTTGCTGACGTCAAATTCATATGTGTTTATTGACATGGTAAAATTAAGGAAGGGCCCAAAATCTTACTTCCGAGTAAATTATATTTTCATCAGTACAGCTGACAATTTCCTCTTCTGCATAGATTACCCAAATTGAACGGAGTCTCTTTAAAATAGACTTCCTTTTACTGACCTTTTTTAGCAAATGATTTTGGTGAAGCAGAAGCATGCATGCATCGCTTATAACTTCTTTAAATAGTTATGAAATAAACAGGGATAAAACTGACTCTGGTGGGATTCGAACCCACAGCCTTTGAATACCTTCTTGACATTCACCTAGAAGTCCAATGCGCTATCCATTGCGCCACAGAGCCAATCTGCTTGAGTGAGGTGCACAGATATTCAGAAATGAAATAATGAGCTTTGAGCTGTTGATCAACTTTATAAAGTTCATTGGATACTATAACCATGGCTATATTTTGAATATTGAATTGGGTAAAAGTTATTCACCGTGTCAAACTACATGATACAGTTGGTAAGTCTGCATAAAACTTAAGTTTAGTGTATCGTCATCTGATATATGAGACAGATGGGTTTTTCACTTCTCCATGAAAGACGTTTTTTTTTTATTTTGGTAATAGAATATCTTATTCATCATGCAGTGGAACACAAAAAGAATGTACAATCAGAATACTTTTTCTTTAAAGTAGCCGACCGCCTGAACAGGGACTTGAACCCTGGACCCTCAGATTAAAAGTCTGATGCTCTACCGACTGAGCTATCCAGGCTCTGCAACACAGCAACTAAAAATCAGCTAAAAATGATGTGGACGCACACCAACCTACACTTTAATTCTTAATATGGTTACATATATTAGCAATCAGATATGTAGAGTTTAATAATTAATTGATATTTCAAGCATTTGAAATTTCAGCAGCACACGTAATCTATTTTAAATCCTGAAATTCGTTCTATCTCATTTTCGGCTGACTTAGAAATCATGTCTCTAAATTGACATTGTGAAATTAGTAAAAGGCCAAATACTATTACTAGGTACTAAATTACATGTCCAGCAGTATAACTGGAAATTTACTCTTGGGCATAGATTATGCAACATTTTCAAAGCAAACTGTGTCTGTTTAAATAGACTTTCTTTCACTGCCGTTTTGGTAAATGTCTCTGGTTATGCAGAAGCAGGCATTGTTTGTTACTGTTTCAATTAGTTATAAGATAAAGGAGGGATAAAACTGACCCAGCTAGTATTCCAACCCAAAGACTTTGAATGCTTTCTCTACATTAGCCTAGAACCCCAAGCCGCTATCCATTGCACCAGAGATCCAACCTGATTCAACAAGGTGAACAGAAATTCTCAAATAAAAAGATGAGCTATCAGCGGTTGACCAACTTTATAAAGTGATTTGGAAACTATAAGCAGGGTTCCATTTTGAACATTGAATTGGGGAAAAGATAATCAACATCTCAAACGACATGATACCGTTGCGGTAAGTCTTCTTAACTCTTGTCAAATGGTACACGACCGATGGGTATTTAATGGCTCCATTAAGAGTAACTTGCAATTACTCTAATGGGACTACTCGTTCATTGGATCCTGAAAAGAGCATGTCATTAGAGTACATTTTCTTTAAACAAACCGCCTGAACAGGGACTTGAACCCTGGACCCTCAGATTAAAAGTCTGATGCTCTACCGACTGAGCTATCCAGGATCTAATACAGCAAACCTCAAAATCACCTAATCAAAATTTGGCAGTGTCCCAACTAACGCTATGTTTCTTAAGATGGTTACCTGACGAAGGTACCAAATACACTAGAATATAATAATGAATTGATATTTCAAGCATTTGAAATTTCTTCAGTAAATGTAACCTTATTTTTAGTCCTGAAGTTGCTACTATCTCATTTTTTTGCTGACGTCAAATTCATAAGTGTTTATTGACATGGTAAAATTAAGGAAGGGCCCAAAATCTTACTTCAGAGTAAATTATATTTTCATCAGTACAGCTGACAATTTCCTCTTCTGCATAGATTACCCAAATTGAACGGTGTCTCTTTAAAATAGACTTCCTTTTACTGACCTTTTTTAGCAAATGATTTTGGTGAAGCAGAAGCATGCATGCATCGCTTATAACTTCTTTAAATAGTTATGAAATAAACAGGGATAAAACTGACTCTGGTGGGATTCGAACCCACAGCCTTTGAATACCTTCTTGACATTCACCTAGAAGTCCAATGCGCTATCCATTGCGCCACAGAGCCAATCTGCTTGAATGAGGTGCACAGATATTCAGAAATGAAATAATGAGCTTTGAGCTGTTGATCAACTTTATAAAGTTCATTGGATACTATAACCATGGCTATATTTTGAATATTGAATTGGGTAAAAGTTATTCACCGTGTCAAACTACATGATACAGTTGGTAAGTCTGCCTACAACTTAAGTTTAGTGTATCGTCATCTGATATATGAGACAGATGGGTTTTTCACTTCTCCATGAAAGACGTTTTTTTTAAATTTTGGTAATGGAATATCTTATTCATCATGCAGTGGAACACAAAAAGAATGTACAATCAGAATACTTTTTCTTTAAAGTAGCCTACCGCCTGAACAGGGACTTGAACCCTGGACCCTCAGATTAAAAGTCTGATGCTCTACCGACTGAGCTATCCAGGCTCTGATACAGCAAACCTCAAAATCACCTAATCAAAATTTGGCAGTGTCCCAACTAACGCTATGTTTCTTAAGATGGTTACCTGAATAAGGTACCAAATACACTAGAATATAATAATGAATTGATATTTCAAGCATTTAAATTTCTTCAGTAAATGTAACCTTATTTTTAGTCCTGAAGTTGCTACTATCTCATTTTTTTGCTGACGTCAAATTCATATGTGTTTATTGACATGGTAAAATTAAGGAAGGGCCCAAAATCTTACTTCCGAGTAAATTATATTTTCATCAGTACAGCTGACAATTTCCTCTTCTGCATAGATTACCCAAATTGAACGGTGTCTCTTTAAAATAGACTTCCTTTTACTGACCTTTTTTAGCAAATGATTTTGGTGAAGCAGAAGCATGCATGCATCGCTTATAACTTCTTTAAATAGTTATGAAATAAACAGGGATAAAACTGACTCTGGTGGGATTCGAACCCACAGCCTTTGAATACCTTCTTGACATTCACCTAGAAGTCCAATGCGCTATCCATTGCGCCACAGAGCCAATCTGCTTGAGTGAGGTGCACAGATATTCAGAAATGAAATAATGAGCTTTGAGCTGTTGATCAACTTTATAAAGTTCATTGGATACTATAACCATGGCTATATTTTGAATATTGAATTGGGTAAAAGTTATTCACCGTGTCAAACTACATGATACAGTTGGTAAGTCTGCATAAAACTTAAGTTTAGTGTATCGTCATCTGATATATGAGACAGATGGGTTTTTCACTTCTCCATGAAAGACGTTTTTTTTTAATTTTGGTAATAGAATATCTTATTCATCATGCAGTGGAACACAAAAAGAATGTACAATCAGAATACTTTTTCTTTAAAGTAGCCGACCGCCTGAACAGGGACTTGAACCCTGGACCCTCAGATTAAAAGTCTGATGCTCTACCGACTGAGCTATCCAGGCTCTGCAACACAGCAACTAAAAATCAGCTAAAAATGATGTGGACGCACACCAACCTACACTTTAATTCTTAATATGGTTACATATATTAGCAATCAAATATGTAGAGTTTAATAATTAATTGATATTTCAAGCATTTGAAATTTCAGCAGCACACGTAATCTATTTTAAATCCTGAAATTCGTTCTATCTCATTTTCGGCTGACTTAGAAATCATGTCTCTAAATTGACATTGTGAAATTAGTAAAAGGCCAAATACTATTACTAGGTACTAAATTACATGTCCAGCAGTATAACTGGAAATTTACTCTTGGGCATAGATTATGCAACATTTTCAAAGCAAACAGTGTCTGTTTAAATAGACTTTCTTTCACTGCCGTTTTGGTAAATGTCTCTGGTTATGCAGAAGCAGGCATTGTTTGTTACTGTTTCAATTAGTTATAAGATAAAGGAGGGATAAAACTGACCCAGCTAGTATTCCAACCCAAAGACTTTGAATGCTTTCTCTACATTAGCCTAGAACCCCAAGCCGCTATCCATTGCACCAGAGATCCAACCTGATTCAACAAGGTGAACAGAAATTCTCAAATAAAAAGATGAGCTATCAGCGGTTGACCAACTTTATAAAGTGATTTGGAAACTATAAGCAGGGTTCCATTTTGAACATTGAATTGGGGAAAAGATAATCAACATCTCAAACGACATGATACCGTTGCGGTAAGTCTTCTTAACTCTTGTCAAATGGTACACGACCGATGGGTATTTAATGGCTCCATTAAGAGTAACTTGCAATTACTCTAATGGAACTACTCGTTCATTGGATCCTGAAAAGAGCATGTCATTAGAGTACATTTTCTTTAAACAAACCGCCTGAACAGGGACTTGAACCCTGGACCCTCAGATTAAAAGTCTGATGCTCTACCGACTGAGCTATCCAGGCTCTGATACAGCAAACCTCAAAATCACCTAATCAAAATTTGGCAGTGTCCCAACTAACGCTATGTTTCTTAAGATGGTTACCTGAAGAAGGTACCAAATACACTAGAATATAATAATGAATTGATATTTCAAGCATTTGAAATTTCTTCAGTAAATGTAACCTTATTTTTAGTCCTGAAGTTGCTACTATCTCATTTTTTTGCTGACGTCAAATTCATATGTGTTTATTGACATGGTAAAATTAAGGAAGGGCCCAAAATCTTACTTCCGAGTAAATTATATTTTCATCAGTACAGCTGACAATTTCCTCTTCTGCATAGATTACCCAAATTGAACGGTGTCTCTTTAAAATAGACTTCCTTTTACTGACCTTTTTTAGCAAATGATTTTGGTGAAGCAGAAGCATGCATGCATCGCTTATAACTTCTTTAAATAGTTATGAAATACACAGGGATAAAACTGACTCTGGTGGGATTCGAACCCACAGCCTTTGAATACCTTCTTGACATTCACCTAGAAGTCCAACGCGCTATCCATTGCGCCACAGAGCCAATCTGCTTGAGTGAGGTGCACAGATATTCAGAAATGAAATAATGAGCTTTGAGCTGTTGATCAACTTTATAAAGTTCATTGGATACTATAACCATGGCTATATTTTGAATATTGAATTGGGTAAAAGTTATTCACCGTGTCAAACTACATGATACAGTTGGTAAGTCTGCATACAACTTAAGTTTAGTGTATCATCATCTGATATATGAGACAGATGGGTTTTTCACTTCTCCATGAAAGACGTTTTTTTTTAATTTTGGTAATGGAATATCTTATTCATCATGCAGTGGAACACAAAAAGAATGTACAATCAGAATACTTTTTCTTTAAAGTAGCCTACCGCCTGAACGGGGACTTGAACCCTGGACCCTCAGATTAAAAGTCTGATGCTCTACCGACTGAGCTATCCAGGCTCTGATACAGCAAACCTCAAAATCACCTAATCAAAATTTGGCAGTGTCCCAACTAACGCTATGTTTCTTAAGATGGTTACCTGAAGAAGGTACCAAATACACTAGAATATAATAATGAATTGATATTTCAAGCATTTGAAATTTCTTCAGTAAATGTAACCTTATTTTTAGTCCTGAAGTTGCTACTATCTCATTTTTTTGCTGACGTCAAATTCATATGTGTTTATTGACATGGTAAAATTAAGGAAGGGCCCAAAATCTTACTTCCGAGTAAATTATATTTTCATCAGTACAGCTGACAATTTCCTCTTCTGCATAGATTACCCAAATTGAACGGTGTCTCTTTAAAATAGACTTCCTTTTACTGACCTTTTTTAGCAAATGATTTTGGTGAAGCAGAAGCATGCATGCATCGCTTATAACTTCTTTAAATAGTTATGAAATAAACAGGGATAAAACTGACTCTGGTGGGATTCGAACCCACAGCCTTTGAATACCTTCTTGACATTCACCTAGAAGTCCAATGCGCTATCCATTGCGCCACAGAGCCAATCTGCTTGAGTGAGGTGCACAGATATTCAGAAATGAAATAATGAGCTTTGAGCTGTTGATCAACTTTATAAAGTTCATTGGATACTATAACCATGGCTATATTTTGAATATTGAATTGGGTAAAAGTTATTCACCGTGTCAAACTACATGATACAGTTGGTAAGTCTGCATACAACTTAAGTTTAGTGTATCATCATCTGATATATGAGACAGATGGGTTTTTCACTTCTCCATGAAAGACGTTTTTTTTTAATTTTGGTAATGGAATATCTTATTCATCATGCAGTGGAACACAAAAAGAATGTACAATCAGAATACTTTTTCTTTAAAGTAGCCTACCGCCTGAACAGGGACTTGAACCCTGGACCCTCAGATTAAAAGTCTGATGCTCTACTGACTGAGCTATCCAGGCTCTGATACTGCAAACCTCAAAATCACCTAATCAAAATTTGGCAGTGTCCCAACTAACGCTATGTTTCTTAAGATGGTTACCTGAAGAAGGTACCAAATACACTAGAATATAATAATGAATTGATATTTCAAGCATTTGAAATTTCTTCAGTAAATGTAACCTTATTTTTAGTCCTGAAGTTGCTACTATCTCATTTTTTTGCTGACGTCAAATTCATATGTGTTTATTGACATGGTAAAATTAAGGAAGGGCCCAAAATCTTACTTCCGAGTAAATTATATTTTCATCAGTACAGCTGACAATTTCCTCTTCTGCATAGATTACCCAAATTGAACGGTGTCTCTTTAAAATAGACTTCCTTTTACTGACCTTTTTTAGCAAATGATTTTGGTGAAGCAGAAGCATGCATGCATCGCTTATAACTTCTTTAAATAGTTATGAAATAAACAGGGATAAAACTGACTCTGGTGGGATTCGAACCCACAGCCTTTGAATACCTTCTTGACATTCACCTAGAAGTCCAATGCGCTATCCATTGCGCCACAGAGCCAATCTGCTTGAGTGAGGTGCACAGATATTCAGAAATGAAATAATGAGCTTTGAGCTGTTGATCAACTTTATAAAGTTCATTGGATACTATAACCATGGCTATATTTTGAATATTGAATTGGGTAAAAGTTATTCACCGTGTCAAACTACATGACACAGTTGGTAAGTCTGCATAAAACTTAAGTTTAGTGTATCGTCATCTGATATATGAGACAGATGGGTTTTTCACTTCTCCATGAAAGACGTTTTTTTTTAATTTTGGTAATAGAATATCTTATTCATCATGCAGTGGAACACAAAAAGAATGTACAATCAGAATACTTTTTCTTTAAAGTAGCCGACCGCCTGAACAGGGACTTGAACCCTGGACCCTCAGATTAAAAGTCTGATGCTCTACCGACTGAGCTATCCAGGCTCTGCAACACAGCAACTAAAAATCAGCTAAAAATGATGTGGACGCACACCAACCTACACTTTAATTCTTAATATGGTTACATATATTAGCAATCAAATATGTAGAGTTTAATAATTAATTGATATTTCAAGCATTTGAAATTTCAGCAGCACACGTAATCTATTTTAAATCCTGAAATTCGTTCTATCTCATTTTCGGCTGACTTAGAAATCATGTCTCTAAATTGACATTGTGAAATTAGTAAAAGGCCAAATACTATTACTAGGTACTAAATTACATGTCCAGCAGTATAACTGGAAATTTACTCTTGGGCATAGATTATGCAACATTTTCAAAGCAAACAGTGTCTGTTTAAATAGACTTTCTTTCACTGCCGTTTTGGTAAATGTCTCTGGTTATGCAGAAGCAGGCATTGTTTGTTACTGTTTCAATTAGTTATAAGATAAAGGAGGGATAAAACTGACCCAGCTAGTATTCCAACCCAAAGACTTTGAATGCTTTCTCTACATTCGCCTAGAACCCCAAGCCGCTATCCATTGCACCAGAGATCCAACCTGATTCAACAAGGTGAACAGAAATTCTCAAATAAAAAGATGAGCTATCAGCGGTTGACCAACTTTATAAAGTGATTTGGAAACTATAAGCAGGGTTCCATTTTGAACATTGAATTGGGGAAAAGATAATCAACATCTCAAACGACATGATACCGTTGCGGTAAGTCTTCTTAACTCTTGTCAAATGGTACACGACCGATGGGTATTTAATGGCTCCATTAAGAGTAACTTGCAATTACTCTAATGGGACTACTCGTTCATTGGATCCTGAAAAGAGCATGTCATTAGAGTACATTTTCTTTAAACAAACCGCCTGAACAGGGACTTGAACCCTGGACCCTCAGATTAAAAGTCTGATGCTCTGCCGACTGAGCTATCCAGGCTCTGATACAGCAAACCTCAAAATCACCTAATCAAAATTTGGCAGTGTCCCAACTAACGCTATGTTTCTTAAGATGGTTACCTGAAGAAGGTACCAAATACACTAGAATATAATAATGAATTGATATTTCAAGCATTTGAAATTTCTTCAGTAAATGTAACCTTATTTTTAGTCCTGAAGTTGCTACTATCTCATTTTTTTGCTGACGTCAAATTCATATGTGTTTATTGACATGGTAAAATTAAGGAAGGGCCCAAAATCTTACTTCCGAGTAAATTATATTTTCATCAGTACAGCTGACAATTTCCTCTTCTGCATAGATTACCCAAATTGAACGGTGTCTCTTTAAAATAGACTTCCTTTTACTGACCTTTTTTAGCAAATGATTTTGGTGAAGCAGAAGCATGCATGCATCGCTTATAACTTCTTTAAATAGTTATGAAATACACAGGGATAAAACTGACTCTGGTGGGATTCGAACCCACAGCCTTTGAATACCTTCTTGACATTCACCTAGAAGTCCAACGCGCTATCCATTGCGCCACAGAGCCAATCTGCTTGAGTGAGGTGCACAGATATTCAGAAATGAAATAATGAGCTTTGAGCTGTTGATCAACTTTATAAAGTTCATTGGATACTATAACCATGGCTATATTTTGAATATTGAATTGGGTAAAAGTTATTCACCGTGTCAAACTACATGATACAGTTGGAAAGTCTGCATACAACTTAAGTTTAGTGTATCATCATCTGATATATGAGACAGATGGGTTTTTCACTTCTCCATGAAAGACGTTTTTTTTTAATTTTGGTAATGGAATATCTTATTCATCATGCAGTGGAACACAAAAAGAATGTACAATCAGAATACTTTTTCTTTAAAGTAGCCTACCGCCTGAACAGGGACTTGAACCCTGGACCCTCAGATTAAAAGTCTGATGCTCTACTGACTGAGCTATCCAGGCTCTGATACCGCAAACCTCAAAATCACCTAATCAAAATTTGGCAGTGTCCCAACTAACGCTATGTTTCTTAAGATGGTTACCTGAAGAAGGTACCAAATACACTAGAATATAATAATGAATTGATATTTCAAGCATTTGAAATTTCTTCAGTAAATGTAACCTTATTTTTAGTCCTGAAGTTGCTACTATCTCATTTTTTTGCTGACGTCAAATTCATATGTGTTTATTGACATGGTAAAATTAAGGAAGGGCCCAAAATCTTACTTCCGAGTAAATTATATTTTCATCAGTACAGCTGACAATTTCCTCTTCTGCATAGATTACCCAAATTGAACGGTGTCTCTTTAAAATAGACTTCCTTTTACTGACCTTTTTTAGCAAATGATTTTGGTGAAGCAGAAGCATGCATGCATCGCTTATAACTTCTTTAAATAGTTATGAAATAAACAGGGATAAAACTGACTCTGGTGGGATTCGAACCCACAGCCTTTGAATACCTTCTTGACATTCACCTAGAAGTCCAATGCGCTATCCATTGCGCCACAGAGCCAATCTGCTTGAGTGAGGTGCACAGATATTCAGAAATGAAATAATGAGCTTTGAGCTGTTGATCAACTTTATAAAGTTCATTGGATACTATAACCATGGCTATATTTTGAATATTGAATTGGGTAAAAGTTATTCACCGTGTCAAACTACATGATACAGTTGGTAAGTCTGCATAAAACTTAAGTTTAGTGTATCGTCATCTGATATATGAGACAGATGGGTTTTTCACTTCTCCATGAAAGACGTTTTTTTTTAATTTTGGTAATAGAATATCTTATTCATCATGCAGTGGAACACAAAAAGAATGTACAATCAGAATACTTTTTCTTTAAAGTAGCCGACCGCCTGAACAGGGACTTGAACCCTGGACCCTCAGATTAAAAGTCTGATGCTCTACCGACTGAGCTATCCAGGCTCTGCAACACAGCAACTAAAAATCAGCTAAAAATGATGTGGACGCACACCAACCTACACTTTAATTCTTAATATGGTTACATATATTAGCAATCAAATATGTAGAGTTTAATAATTAATTGATATTTCAAGCATTTGAAATTTCAGCAGCACACGTAATCTATTTTAAATCCTGAAATTCGTTCTATCTCATTTTCGGCTGACTTAGAAATCATGTCTCTAAATTGACATTGTGAAATTAGTAAAAGGCCAAATACTATTACTAGGTACTAAATTACATGTCCAGCAGTATAACTGGAAATTTACTCTTGGGCATAGATTATGCAACATTTTCAAAGCAAACAGTGTCTGTTTAAATAGACTTTCTTTCACTGCCGTTTTGGTAAATGTCTCTGGTTATGCAGAAGCAGGCATTGTTTGTTACTGTTTCAATTAGTTATAAGATAAAGGAGGGATAAAACTGACCCAGCTAGTATTCCAACCCAAAGACTTTGAATGCTTTCTCTACATTCGCCTAGAACCCCAAGCCGCTATCCATTGCACCAGAGATCCAACCTGATTCAACAAGGTGAACAGAAATTCTCAAATAAAAAGATGAGCTATCAGCGGTTGACCAACTTTATAAAGTGATTTGGAAACTATAAGCAGGGTTCCATTTTGAACATTGAATTGGGGAAAAGATAATCAACATCTCAAACGACATGATACCGTTGCGGTAAGTCTTCTTAACTCTTGTCAAATGGTACACGACCGATGGGTATTTAATGGCTCCATTAAGAGTAACTTGCAATTACTCTAATGGGACTACTCGTTCATTGGATCCTGAAAAGAGCATGTCATTAGAGTACATTTTCTTTAAACAAACCGCCTGAACAGGGACTTGAACCCTGGACCCTCAGATTAAAAGTCTGATGCTCTGCCGACTGAGCTATCCAGGCTCTGATACAGCAAACCTCAAAATCACCTAATCAAAATTTGGCAGTGTCCCAACTAACGCTATGTTTCTTAAGATGGTTACCTGAAGAAGGTACCAAATACACTAGAATATAATAATGAATTGATATTTCAAGCATTTGAAATTTCTTCAGTAAATGTAACCTTATTTTTAGTCCTGAAGTTGCTACTATCTCATTTTTTTGCTGACGTCAAATTCATATGTGTTTATTGACATGGTAAAATTAAGGAAGGGCCCAAAATCTTACTTCCGAGTAAATTATATTTTCATCAGTACAGCTGACAATTTCCTCTTCTGCATAGATTACCCAAATTGAACGGTGTCTCTTTAAAATAGACTTCCTTTTACTGACCTTTTTTAGCAAATGATTTTGGTGAAGCAGAAGCATGCATGCATCGCTTATAACTTCTTTAAATAGTTATGAAATACACAGGGATAAAACTGACTCTGGTGGGATTCGAACCCACAGCCTTTGAATACCTTCTTGACATTCACCTAGAAGTCCAACGCGCTATCCATTGCGCCACAGAGCCAATCTGCTTGAGTGAGGTGCACAGATATTCAGAAATGAAATAATGAGCTTTGAGCTGTTGATCAACTTTATAAAGTTCATTGGATACTATAACCATGGCTATATTTTGAATATTGAATTGGGTAAAAGTTATTCACCGTGTCAAACTACATGATACAGTTGGTAAGTCTGCATACAACTTAAGTTTAGTGTATCATCATCTGATATATGAGACAGATGGGTTTTTCACTTCTCCATGAAAGACGTTTTTTTTTAATTTTGGTAATGGAATATCTTATTCATCATGCAGTGGAACACAAAAAGAATGTACAATCAGAATACTTTTTCTTTAAAGTAGCCTACCGCCTGAACAGGGACTTGAACCCTGGACCCTCAGATTAAAAGTCTGATGCTCTACTGACTGAGCTATCCAGGCTCTGATACCGCAAACCTCAAAATCACCTAATCAAAATTTGGCAGTGTCCCAACTAACGCTATGTTTCTTAAGATGGTTACCTGAAGAAGGTACCAAATACACTAGAATATAATAATGAATTGATATTTCAAGCATTTGAAATTTCTTCAGTAAATGTAACCTTATTTTTAGTCCTGAAGTTGCTACTATCTCATTTTTTTGCTGACGTCAAATTCATATGTGTTTATTGACATGGTAAAATTAAGGAAGGGCCCAAAATCTTACTTCCGAGTAAATTATATTTTCATCAGTACAGCTGACAATTTCCTCTTCTGCATAGATTACCCAAATTGAACGGTGTCTCTTTAAAATAGACTTCCTTTTACTGACCTTTTTTAGCAAATGATTTTGGTGAAGCAGAAGCATGCATGCATCGCTTATAACTTCTTTAAATAGTTATGAAATAAACAGGGATAAAACTGACTCTGGTGGGATTCGAACCCACAGCCTTTGAATACCTTCTTGACATTCACCTAGAAGTCCAATGCGCTATCCATTGCGCCACAGAGCCAATCTGCTTGAGTGAGGTGCACAGATATTCAGAAATGAAATAATGAGCTTTGAGCTGTTGATCAACTTTATAAAGTTCATTGGATACTATAACCATGGCTATATTTTGAATATTGAATTGGGTAAAAGTTATTCACCGTGTCAAACTACATGATACAGTTGGTAAGTCTGCATAAAACTTAAGTTTAGTGTATCGTCATCTGATATATGAGACAGATGGGTTTTTCACTTCTCCATGAAAGACGTTTTTTTTTAATTTTGGTAATAGAATATCTTATTCATCATGCAGTGGAACACAAAAAGAATGTACAATCAGAATACTTTTTCTTTAAAGTAGCCGACCGCCTGAACAGGGACTTGAACCCTGGACCCTCAGATTAAAAGTCTGATGCTCTACCGACTGAGCTATCCAGGCTCTGCAACACAGCAACTAAAAATCAGCTAAAAATGATGTGGACGCACACCAACCTACACTTTAATTCTTAATATGGTTACATATATTAGCAATCAAATATGTAGAGTTTAATAATTAATTGATATTTCAAGCATTTGAAATTTCAGCAGCACACGTAATCTATTTTAAATCCTGAAATTCGTTCTATCTCATTTTCGGCTGACTTAGAAATCATGTCTCTAAATTGACATTGTGAAATTAGTAAAAGGCCAAATACTATTACTAGGTACTAAATTACATGTCCAGCAGTATAACTGGAAATTTACTCTTGGGCATAGATTATGCAACATTTTCAAAGCAAACAGTGTCTGTTTAAATAGACTTTCTTTCACTGCCGTTTTGGTAAATGTCTCTGGTTATGCAGAAGCAGGCATTGTTTGTTACTGTTTCAATTAGTTATAAGATAAAGGAGGGATAAAACTGACCCAGCTAGTATTCCAACCCAAAGACTTTGAATGCTTTCTCTACATTCGCCTAGAACCCCAAGCCGCTATCCATTGCACCAGAGATCCAACCTGATTCAACAAGGTGAACAGAAATTCTCAAATAAAAAGATGAGCTATCAGCGGTTGACCAACTTTATAAAGTGATTTGGAAACTATAAGCAGGGTTCCATTTTGAACATTGAATTGGGGAAAAGATAATCAACATCTCAAACGACATGATACCGTTGCGGTAAGTCTTCTTAACTCTTGTCAAATGGTACACGACCGATGGGTATTTAATGGCTCCATTAAGAGTAACTTGCAATTACTCTAATGGGACTACTCGTTCATTGGATCCTGAAAAGAGCATGTCATTAGAGTACATTTTCTTTAAACAAACCGCCTGAACAGGGACTTGAACCCTGGACCCTCAGATTAAAAGTCTGATGCTCTGCCGACTGAGCTATCCAGGCTCTGATACAGCAAACCTCAAAATCACCTAATCAAAATTTGGCAGTGTCCCAACTAACGCTATGTTTCTTAAGATGGTTACCTGAAGAAGGTACCAAATACACTAGAATATAATAATGAATTGATATTTCAAGCATTTGAAATTTCTTCAGTAAATGTAACCTTATTTTTAGTCCTGAAGTTGCTACTATCTCATTTTTTTGCTGACGTCAAATTCATATGTGTTTATTGACATGGTAAAATTAAGGAAGGGCCCAAAATCTTACTTCCGAGTAAATTATATTTTCATCAGTACAGCTGACAATTTCCTCTTCTGCATAGATTACCCAAATTGAACGGTGTCTCTTTAAAATAGACTTCCTTTTACTGACCTTTTTTAGCAAATGATTTTGGTGAAGCAGAAGCATGCATGCATCGCTTATAACTTCTTTAAATAGTTATGAAATACACAGGGATAAAACTGACTCTGGTGGGATTCGAACCCACAGCCTTTGAATACCTTCTTGACATTCACCTAGAAGTCCAACGCTCTATCCATTGCGCCACAGAGCCAATCTGCTTGAGTGAGGTGCACAGATATTCAGAAATGAAATAATGAGCTTTGAGCTGTTGATCAACTTTATAAAGTTCATTGGATACTATAACCATGGCTATATTTTGAATATTGAATTGGGTAAAAGTTATTCACCGTGTCAAACTACATGATACAGTTGGTAAGTCTGCATACAACTTAAGTTTAGTGTATCATCATCTGATATATGAGACAGATGGGTTTTTCACTTCTCCATGAAAGACGTTTTTTTTTAATTTTGGTAATGGAATATCTTATTCATCATGCAGTGGAACACAAAAAGAATGTACAATCAGAATACTTTTTCTTTAAAGTAGCCTACCGCCTGAACAGGGACTTGAACCCTGGACCCTCAGATTAAAAGTCTGATGCTCTACTGACTGAGCTATCCAGGCTCTGATACCGCAAACCTCAAAATCACCTAATCAAAATTTGGCAGTGTCCCAACTAACGCTATGTTTCTTAAGATGGTTACCTGAAGAAGGTACCAAATACACTAGAATATAATAATGAATTGATATTTCAAGCATTTGAAATTTCTTCAGTAAATGTAACCTTATTTTTAGTCCTGAAGTTGCTACTATCTCATTTTTTTGCTGACGTCAAATTCATATGTGTTTATTGACATGGTAAAATTAAGGAAGGGCCCAAAATCTTACTTCCGAGTAAATTATATTTTCATCAGTACAGCTGACAATTTCCTCTTCTGCATAGATTACCCAAATTGAACGGTGTCTCTTTAAAATAGACTTCCTTTTACTGACCTTTTTTAGCAAATGATTTTGGTGAAGCAGAAGCATGCATGCATCGCTTATAACTTCTTTAAATAGTTATGAAATAAACAGGGATAAAACTGACTCTGGTGGGATTCGAACCCACAGCCTTTGAATACCTTCTTGACATTCACCTAGAAGTCCAATGCGCTATCCATTGCGCCACAGAGCCAATCTGCTTGAGTGAGGTGCACAGATATTCAGAAATGAAATAATGAGCTTTGAGCTGTTGATCAACTTTATAAAGTTCATTGGATACTATAACCATGGCTATATTTTGAATATTGAATTGGGTAAAAGTTATTCACCGTGTCAAACTACATGATACAGTTGGTAAGTCTGCATAAAACTTAAGTTTAGTGTATCGTCATCTGATATATGAGACAGATGGGTTTTTCACTTCTCCATGAAAGACGTTTTTTTTTAATTTTGGTAATAGAATATCTTATTCATCATGCAGTGGAACACAAAAAGAATGTACAATCAGAATACTTTTTCTTTAAAGTAGCCGACCGCCTGAACAGGGACTTGAACCCTGGACCCTCAGATTAAAAGTCTGATGCTCTACCGACTGAGCTATCCAGGCTCTGCAACACAGCAACTAAAAATCAGCTAAAAATGATGTGGACGCACACCAACCTACACTTTAATTCTTAATATGGTTACATATATTAGCAATCAAATATGTAGAGTTTAATAATTAATTGATATTTCAAGCATTTGAAATTTCAGCAGCACACGTAATCTATTTTAAATCCTGAAATTCGTTCTATCTCATTTTCGGCTGACTTAGAAATCATGTCTCTAAATTGACATTGTGAAATTAGTAAAAGGCCAAATACTATTACTAGGTACTAAATTACATGTCCAGCAGTATAACTGGAAATTTACTCTTGGGCATAGATTATGCAACATTTTCAAAGCAAACAGTGTCTGTTTAAATAGACTTTCTTTCACTGCCGTTTTGGTAAATGTCTCTGGTTATGCAGAAGCAGGCATTGTTTGTTACTGTTTCAATTAGTTATAAGATAAAGGAGGGATAAAACTGACCCAGCTAGTATTCCAACCCAAAGACTTTGAATGCTTTCTCTACATTAGCCTAGAACCCCAAGCCGCTATCCATTGCACCAGAGATCCAACCTGATTCAACAAGGTGAACAGAAATTCTCAAATAAAAAGATGAGCTATCAGCGGTTGACCAACTTTATAAAGTGATTTGGAAACTATAAGCAGGGTTCCATTTTGAACATTGAATTGGGGAAAAGATAATCAACATCTCAAACGACATGATACCGTTGCGGTAAGTCTTCTTAACTCTTGTCAAATGGTACACGACCGATGGGTATTTAATGGCTCCATTAAGAGTAACTTGCAATTACTCTAATGGAACTACTCGTTCATTGGATCCTGAAAAGAGCATGTCATTAGAGTACATTTTCTTTAAACAAACCGCCTGAACAGGGACTTGAACCCTGGACCCTCAGATTAAAAGTCTGATGCTCTACCGACTGAGCTATCCAGGCTCTGATACAGCAAACCTCAAAATCACCTAATCAAAATTTGGCAGTGTCCCAACTAACGCTATGTTTCTTAAGATGGTTACCTGAAGAAGGTACCAAATACACTAGAATATAATAATGAATTGATATTTCAAGCATTTGAAATTTCTTCAGTAAATGTAACCTTATTTTTAGTCCTGAAGTTGCTACTATCTCATTTTTTTGCTGACGTCAAATTCATATGTGTTTATTGACATGGTAAAATTAAGGAAGGGCCCAAAATCTTACTTCCGAGTAAATTATATTTTCATCAGTACAGCTGACAATTTCCTCTTCTGCATAGATTACCCAAATTGAACGGTGTCTCTTTAAAATAGACTTCCTTTTACTGACCTTTTTTAGCAAATGATTTTGGTGAAGCAGAAGCATGCATGCATCGCTTATAACTTCTTTAAATAGTTATGAAATACACAGGGATAAAACTGACTCTGGTGGGATTCGAACCCACAGCCTTTGAATACCTTCTTGACATTCACCTAGAAGTCCAACGCGCTATCCATTGCGCCACAGAGCCAATCTGCTTGAGTGAGGTGCACAGATATTCAGAAATGAAATAATGAGCTTTGAGCTGTTGATCAACTTTATAAAGTTCATTGGATACTATAACCATGGCTATATTTTGAATATTGAATTGGGTAAAAGTTATTCACCGTGTCAAACTACATGATACAGTTGGTAAGTCTGCATACAACTTAAGTTTAGTGTATCATCATCTGATATATGAGACAGATGGGTTTTTCACTTCTCCATGAAAGACGTTTTTTTTTAATTTTGGTAATGGAATATCTTATTCATCATGCAGTGGAACACAAAAAGAATGTACAATCAGAATACTTTTTCTTTAAAGTAGCCTACCGCCTGAACGGGGACTTGAACCCTGGACCCTCAGATTAAAAGTCTGATGCTCTACCGACTGAGCTATCCAGGCTCTGATACAGCAAACCTCAAAATCACCTAATCAAAATTTGGCAGTGTCCCAACTAACGCTATGTTTCTTAAGATGGTTACCTGAAGAAGGTACCAAATACACTAGAATATAATAATGAATTGATATTTCAAGCATTTGAAATTTCTTCAGTAAATGTAACCTTATTTTTAGTCCTGAAGTTGCTACTATCTCATTTTTTTGCTGACGTCAAATTCATATGTGTTTATTGACATGGTAAAATTAAGGAAGGGCCCAAAATCTTACTTCCGAGTAAATTATATTTTCATCAGTACAGCTGACAATTTCCTCTTCTGCATAGATTACCCAAATTGAACGGTGTCTCTTTAAAATAGACTTCCTTTTACTGACCTTTTTTAGCAAATGATTTTGGTGAAGCAGAAGCATGCATGCATCGCTTATAACTTCTTTAAATAGTTATGAAATAAACAGGGATAAAACTGACTCTGGTGGGATTCGAACCCACAGCCTTTGAATACCTTCTTGACATTCACCTAGAAGTCCAATGCGCTATCCATTGCGCCACAGAGCCAATCTGCTTGAGTGAGGTGCACAGATATTCAGAAATGAAATAATGAGCTTTGAGCTGTTGATCAACTTTATAAAGTTCATTGGATACTATAACCATGGCTATATTTTGAATATTGAATTGGGTAAAAGTTATTCACCGTGTCAAACTACATGATACAGTTGGTAAGTCTGCATACAACTTAAGTTTAGTGTATCATCATCTGATATATGAGACAGATGGGTTTTTCACTTCTCCATGAAAGACGTTTTTTTTTAATTTTGGTAATGGAATATCTTATTCATCATGCAGTGGAACACAAAAAGAATGTACAATCAGAATACTTTTTCTTTAAAGTAGCCTACCGCCTGAACAGGGACTTGAACCCTGGACCCTCAGATTAAAAGTCTGATGCTCTACTGACTGAGCTATCCAGGCTCTGATACCGCAAACCTCAAAATCACCTAATCAAAATTTGGCAGTGTCCCAACTAACGCTATGTTTCTTAAGATGGTTACCTGAAGAAGGTACCAAATACACTAGAATATAATAATGAATTGATATTTCAAGCATTTGAAATTTCTTCAGTAAATGTAACCTTATTTTTAGTCCTGAAGTTGCTACTATCTCATTTTTTTGCTGACGTCAAATTCATATGTGTTTATTGACATGGTAAAATTAAGGAAGGGCCCAAAATCTTACTTCCGAGTAAATTATATTTTCATCAGTACAGCTGACAATTTCCTCTTCTGCATAGATTACCCAAATTGAACGGTGTCTCTTTAAAATAGACTTCCTTTTACTGACCTTTTTTAGCAAATGATTTTGGTGAAGCAGAAGCATGCATGCATCGCTTATAACTTCTTTAAATAGTTATGAAATAAACAGGGATAAAACTGACTCTGGTGGGATTCGAACCCACAGCCTTTGAATACCTTCTTGACATTCACCTAGAAGTCCAATGCGCTATCCATTGCGCCACAGAGCCAATCTGCTTGAGTGAGGTGCACAGATATTCAGAAATGAAATAATGAGCTTTGAGCTGTTGATCAACTTTATAAAGTTCATTGGATACTATAACCATGGCTATATTTTGAATATTGAATTGGGTAAAAGTTATTCACCGTGTCAAACTACATGATACAGTTGGTAAGTCTGCATAAAACTTAAGTTTAGTGTATCGTCATCTGATATATGAGACAGATGGGTTTTTCACTTCTCCATGAAAGACGTTTTTTTTTAATTTTGGTAATAGAATATCTTATTCATCATGCAGTGGAACACAAAAAGAATGTACAATCAGAATACTTTTTCTTTAAAGTAGCCGACCGCCTGAACAGGGACTTGAACCCTGGACCCTCAGATTAAAAGTCTGATGCTCTACCGACTGAGTTATCCAGGCTCTGCAACACAGCAACTAAAAATCAGCTAAAAATGATGTGGACGCACACCAACCTACACTTTAATTCTTAATATGGTTACATATATTAGCAATCAAATATGTAGAGTTTAATAATTAATTGATATTTCAAGCATTTGAAATTTCAGCAGCACACGTAATCTATTTTAAATCCTGAAATTCGTTCTATCTCATTTTCGGCTGACTTAGAAATCATGTCTCTAAATTGACATTGTGAAATTAGTAAAAGGCCAAATACTATTACTAGGTACTAAATTACATGTCCAGCAGTATAACTGGAAATTTACTCTTGGGCATAGATTATGCAACATTTTCAAAGCAAACAGTGTCTGTTTAAATAGACTTTCTTTCACTGCCGTTTTGGTAAATGTCTCTGGTTATGCAGAAGCAGGCATTGTTTGTTACGGTTTCAATTAGTTATAAGATAAAGGAGGGATAAAACTGACCCAGCTAGTATTCCAACCCAAAGACTTTGAATGCTTTCTCTACATTCGCCTAGAACCCCAAGCCGCTATCCATTGCACCAGAGATCCAACCTGATTCAACAAGGTGAACAGAAATTCTCAAATAAAAAGATGAGCTATCAGCGGTTGACCAACTTTATAAAGTGATTTGGAAACTATAAGCAGGGTTCCATTTTGAACATTGAATTGGGGAAAAGATAATCAACATCTCAAACGACATGATACCGTTGCGGTAAGTCTTCTTAACTCTTGTCAAATGGTACACGACCGATGGGTATTTAATGGCTCCATTAAGAGTAACTTGCAATTACTCTAATGGGACTACTCGTTCATTGGATCCTGAAAAGAGCATGTCATTAGAGTACATTTTCTTTAAACAAACCGCCTGAACAGGGACTTGAACCCTGGACCCTCAGATTAAAAGTCTGATGCTCTGCCGACTGAGCTATCCAGGCTCTGATACAGCAAACCTCAAAATCACCTAATCAAAATTTGGCAGTGTCCCAACTAACGCTATGTTTCTTAAGATGGTTACCTGAAGAAGGTACCAAATACACTAGAATATAATAATGAATTGATATTTCAAGCATTTGAAATTTCTTCAGTAAATGTAACCTTATTTTTAGTCCTGAAGTTGCTACTATCTCATTTTTTTGCTGACGTCAAATTCATATGTGTTTATTGACATGGTAAAATTAAGGAAGGGCCCAAAATCTTACTTCCGAGTAAATTATATTTTCATCAGTACAGCTGACAATTTCCTCTTCTGCATAGATTACCCAAATTGAACGGTGTCTCTTTAAAATAGACTTCCTTTTACTGACCTTTTTTAGCAAATGATTTTGGTGAAGCAGAAGCATGCATGCATCGCTTATAACTTCTTTAAATAGTTATGAAATACACAGGGATAAAACTGACTCTGGTGGGATTCGAACCCACAGCCTTTGAATACCTTCTTGACATTCACCTAGAAGTCCAACGCGCTATCCATTGCGCCACAGAGCCAATCTGCTTGAGTGAGGTGCACAGATATTCAGAAATGAAATAATGAGCTTTGAGCTGTTGATCAACTTTATAAAGTTCATTGGATACTATAACCATGGCTATATTTTGAATATTGAATTGGGTAAAAGTTATTCACCGTGTCAAACTACATGATACAGTTGGTAAGTCTGCATACAACTTAAGTTTAGTGTATCATCATCTGATATATGAGACAGATGGGTTTTTCACTTCTCCATGAAAGACGTTTTTTTTTAATTTTGGTAATGGAATATCTTATTCATCATGCAGTGGAACACAAAAAGAATGTACAATCAGAATACTTTTTCTTTAAAGTAGCCTACCGCCTGAACGGGGACTTGAACCCTGGACCCTCAGATTAAAAGTCTGATGCTCTACCGACTGAGCTATCCAGGCTCTGATACAGCAAACCTCAAAATCACCTAATCAAAATTTGGCAGTGTCCCAACTAACGCTATGTTTCTTAAGATGGTTACCTGAAGAAGGTACCAAATACACTAGAATATAATAATGAATTGATATTTCAAGCATTTGAAATTTCTTCAGTAAATGTAACCTTATTTTTAGTCCTGAAGTTGCTACTATCTCATTTTTTTGCTGACGTCAAATTCATATGTGTTTATTGACATGGTAAAATTAAGGAAGGGCCCAAAATCTTACTTCCGAGTAAATTATATTTTCATCAGTACAGCTGACAATTTCCTCTTCTGCATAGATTACCCAAATTGAACGGTGTCTCTTTAAAATAGACTTCCTTTTACTGACCTTTTTTAGCAAATGATTTTGGTGAAGCAGAAGCATGCATGCATCGCTTATAACTTCTTTAAATAGTTATGAAATAAACAGGGATAAAACTGACTCTGGTGGGATTCGAACCCACAGCCTTTGAATACCTTCTTGACATTCACCTAGAAGTCCAATGCGCTATCCATTGCGCCACAGAGCCAATCTGCTTGAGTGAGGTGCACAGATATTCAGAAATGAAATAATGAGCTTTGAGCTGTTGATCAACTTTATAAAGTTCATTGGATACTATAACCATGGCTATATTTTGAATATTGAATTGGGTAAAAGTTATTCACCGTGTCAAACTACATGATACAGTTGGTAAGTCTGCATACAACTTAAGTTTAGTGTATCATCATCTGATATATGAGACAGATGGGTTTTTCACTTCTCCATGAAAGACGTTTTTTTTTAATTTTGGTAATGGAATATCTTATTCATCATGCAGTGGAACACAAAAAGAATGTACAATCAGAATACTTTTTCTTTAAAGTAGCCTACCGCCTGAACAGGGACTTGAACCCTGGACCCTCAGATTAAAAGTCTGATGCTCTACTGACTGAGCTATCCAGGCTCTGATACCGCAAACCTCAAAATCACCTAATCAAAATTTGGCAGTGTCCCAACTAACGCTATGTTTCTTAAGATGGTTACCTGAAGAAGGTACCAAATACACTAGAATATAATAATGAATTGATATTTCAAGCATTTGAAATTTCTTCAGTAAATGTAACCTTATTTTTAGTCCTGAAGTTGCTACTATCTCATTTTTTTGCTGACGTCAAATTCATATGTGTTTATTGACATGGTAAAATTAAGGAAGGGCCCAAAATCTTACTTCCGAGTAAATTATATTTTCATCAGTACAGCTGACAATTTCCTCTTCTGCATAGATTACCCAAATTGAACGGTGTCTCTTTAAAATAGACTTCCTTTTACTGACCTTTTTTAGCAAATGATTTTGGTGAAGCAGAAGCATGCATGCATCGCTTATAACTTCTTTAAATAGTTATGAAATAAACAGGGATAAAACTGACTCTGGTGGGATTCGAACCCACAGCCTTTGAATACCTTCTTGACATTCACCTAGAAGTCCAATGCGCTATCCATTGCGCCACAGAGCCAATCTGCTTGAGTGAGGTGCACAGATATTCAGAAATGAAATAATGAGCTTTGAGCTGTTGATCAACTTTATAAAGTTCATTGGATACTATAACCATGGCTATATTTTGAATATTGAATTGGGTAAAAGTTATTCACCGTGTCAAACTACATGATACAGTTGGTAAGTCTGCATAAAACTTAAGTTTAGTGTATCGTCATCTGATATATGAGACAGATGGGTTTTTCACTTCTCCATGAAAGACGTTTTTTTTTAATTTTGGTAATAGAATATCTTATTCATCATGCAGTGGAACACAAAAAGAATGTACAATCAGAATACTTTTTCTTTAAAGTAGCCGACCGCCTGAACAGGGACTTGAACCCTGGACCCTCAGATTAAAAGTCTGATGCTCTACCGACTGAGTTATCCAGGCTCTGCAACACAGCAACTAAAAATCAGCTAAAAATGATGTGGACGCACACCAACCTACACTTTAATTCTTAATATGGTTACATATATTAGCAATCAAATATGTAGAGTTTAATAATTAATTGATATTTCAAGCATTTGAAATTTCAGCAGCACACGTAATCTATTTTAAATCCTGAAATTCGTTCTATCTCATTTTCGGCTGACTTAGAAATCATGTCTCTAAATTGACATTGTGAAATTAGTAAAAGGCCAAATACTATTACTAGGTACTAAATTACATGTCCAGCAGTATAACTGGAAATTTACTCTTGGGCATAGATTATGCAACATTTTCAAAGCAAACAGTGTCTGTTTAAATAGACTTTCTTTCACTGCCGTTTTGGTAAATGTCTCTGGTTATGCAGAAGCAGGCATTGTTTGTTACGGTTTCAATTAGTTATAAGATAAAGGAGGGATAAAACTGACCCAGCTAGTATTCCAACCCAAAGACTTTGAATGCTTTCTCTACATTCGCCTAGAACCCCAAGCCGCTATCCATTGCACCAGAGATCCAACCTGATTCAACAAGGTGAACAGAAATTCTCAAATAAAAAGATGAGCTATCAGCGGTTGACCAACTTTATAAAGTGATTTGGAAACTATAAGCAGGGTTCCATTTTGAACATTGAATTGGGGAAAAGATAATCAACATCTCAAACGACATGATACCGTTGCGGTAAGTCTTCTTAACTCTTGTCAAATGGTACACGACCGATGGGTATTTAATGGCTCCATTAAGAGTAACTTGCAATTACTCTAATGGGACTACTCGTTCATTGGATCCTGAAAAGAGCATGTCATTAGAGTACATTTTCTTTAAACAAACCGCCTGAACAGGGACTTGAACCCTGGACCCTCAGATTAAAAGTCTGATGCTCTGCCGACTGAGCTATCCAGGCTCTGATACAGCAAACCTCAAAATCACCTAATCAAAATTTGGCAGTGTCCCAACTAACGCTATGTTTCTTAAGATGGTTACCTGAAGAAGGTACCAAATACACTAGAATATAATAATGAATTGATATTTCAAGCATTTGAAATTTCTTCAGTAAATGTAACCTTATTTTTAGTCCTGAAGTTGCTACTATCTCATTTTTTTGCTGACGTCAAATTCATATGTGTTTATTGACATGGTAAAATTAAGGAAGGGCCCAAAATCTTACTTCCGAGTAAATTATATTTTCATCAGTACAGCTGACAATTTCCTCTTCTGCATAGATTACCCAAATTGAACGGTGTCTCTTTAAAATAGACTTCCTTTTACTGACCTTTTTTAGCAAATGATTTTGGTGAAGCAGAAGCATGCATGCATCGCTTATAACTTCTTTAAATAGTTATGAAATACACAGGGATAAAACTGACTCTGGTGGGATTCGAACCCACAGCCTTTGAATACCTTCTTGACATTCACCTAGAAGTCCAACGCGCTATCCATTGCGCCACAGAGCCAATCTGCTTGAGTGAGGTGCACAGATATTCAGAAATGAAATAATGAGCTTTGAGCTGTTGATCAACTTTATAAAGTTCATTGGATACTATAACCATGGCTATATTTTGAATATTGAATTGGGTAAAAGTTATTCACCGTGTCAAACTACATGATACAGTTGGTAAGTCTGCATACAACTTAAGTTTAGTGTATCGTCATCTGATATATGAGACAGATGGGTTTTTCACTTCTCCATGAAAGACGTTTTTTTTTAATTTTGGTAATGGAATATCTTATTCATCATGCAGTGGAACACAAAAAGAATGTACAATCAGAATACTTTTTCTTTAAAGTAGCCGACCGCCTGAACAGGGACTTGAACCCTGGACCCTCAGATTAAAAGTCTGATGCTCTACCGACTGAGCTATCCAGGCTCTGCAACACTGCAACTAAAAATCAGCTAAAAATGATGTGGACGCACACCAACCTACACTTTAATTCTTAATATGGTTACATATATTAGCAATCAAATATGTAGAGTTTAATAATTAATTGATATTTCAAGCATTTGAAATTTCAGCAGCACACGTAATCTATTTTAAATCCTGAAATTCGTTCTATCTCATTTTCGGCTGACTTAGAAATCATGTCTCTAAATTGACATTGTGAAATTAGTAAAAGGCCAAATACTATTACTAGGTACTAAATTACATGTCCGGCAGTATAACTGGAAATTTACTCTTCGGCATAGATTATGCAACATTTTCAAAGCAAACAGTGTCTGTTTAAATAGACTTTCTTTCACTGCCGTTTTGGTAAATGTCTCTGGTTATGCAGAAGCAGGCATTGTTTGTTACTGTTTCAATTAGTTATAAGATAAAGGAGGGATAAAACTGACCCAGCTAGTATTCCAACCCAAAGACTTTGAATGCTTTCTCTACATTCGCCTAGAACCCCAAGCCGCTATCCATTGCACCAGAGATCCAACCTGATTCAACAAGGTGAACAGAAATTCTCAAATAAAAAGATGAGCTATCAGCGGTTGACCAACTTTATAAAGTGATTTGGAAACTATAAGCAGGGTTCCATTTTGAACATTGAATTGGGGAAAAGATAATCAACATCTCAAACGACATGATACCGTTGCGGTAAGTCTTCTTAACTCTTGTCAAATGGTACACGACCGATGGGTATTTAATGGCTCCATTAAGAGTAACTTGCAATTACTCTAATGGGACTACTCGTTCATTGGATCCTGAAAAGAGCATGTCATTAGAGTACATTTTCTTTAAACAAACCGCCTGAACAGGGACTTGAACCCTGGACCCTCAGATTAAAAGTCTGATGCTCTGCCGACTGAGCTATCCAGGCTCTGATACAGCAAACCTCAAAATCACCTAATCAAAATTTGGCAGTGTCCCAACTAACGCTATGTTTCTTAAGATGGTTACCTGAAGAAGGTACCAAATACACTAGAATATAATAATGAATTGATATTTCAAGCATTTGAAATTTCTTCAGTAAATGTAACCTTATTTTTAGTCCTGAAGTTGCTACTATCTCATTTTTTTGCTGACGTCAAATTCATATGTGTTTATTGACATGGTAAAATTAAGGAAGGGCCCAAAATCTTACTTCCGAGTAAATTATATTTTCATCAGTACAGCTGACAATTTCCTCTTCTGCATAGATTACCCAAATTGAACGGTGTCTCTTTAAAATAGACTTCCTTTTACTGACCTTTTTTAGCAAATGATTTTGGTGAAGCAGAAGCATGCATGCATCGCTTATAACTTCTTTAAATAGTTATGAAATACACAGGGATAAAACTGACTCTGGTGGGATTCGAACCCACAGCCTTTGAATACCTTCTTGACATTCACCTAGAAGTCCAACGCGCTATCCATTGCGCCACAGAGCCAATCTGCTTGAGTGAGGTGCACAGATATTCAGAAATGAAATAATGAGCTTTGAGCTGTTGATCAACTTTATAAAGTTCATTGGATACTATAACCATGGCTATATTTTGAATATTGAATTGGGTAAAAGTTATTCACCGTGTCAAACTACATGATACAGTTGGAAAGTCTGCATACAACTTAAGTTTAGTGTATCATCATCTGATATATGAGACAGATGGGTTTTTCACTTCTCCATGAAAGACGTTTTTTTTTAATTTTGGTAATGGAATATCTTATTCATCATGCAGTGGAACACAAAAAGAATGTACAATCAGAATACTTTTTCTTTAAAGTAGCCTACCGCCTGAACAGGGACTTGAACCCTGGACCCTCAGATTAAAAGTCTGATGCTCTACTGACTGAGCTATCCAGGCTCTGATACCGCAAACCTCAAAATCACCTAATCAAAATTTGGCAGTGTCCCAACTAACGCTATGTTTCTTAAGATGGTTACCTGAAGAAGGTACCAAATACACTAGAATATAATAATGAATTGATATTTCAAGCATTTGAAATTTCTTCAGTAAATGTAACCTTATTTTTAGTCCTGAAGTTGCTACTATCTCATTTTTTTGCTGACGTCAAATTCATATGTGTTTATTGACATGGTAAAATTAAGGAAGGGCCCAAAATCTTACTTCCGAGTAAATTATATTTTCATCAGTACAGCTGACAATTTCCTCTTCTGCATAGATTACCCAAATTGAACGGTGTCTCTTTAAAATAGACTTCCTTTTACTGACCTTTTTTAGCAAATGATTTTGGTGAAGCAGAAGCATGCATGCATCGCTTATAACTTCTTTAAATAGTTATGAAATAAACAGGGATAAAACTGACTCTGGTGGGATTCGAACCCACAGCCTTTGAATACCTTCTTGACATTCACCTAGAAGTCCAATGCGCTATCCATTGCGCCACAGAGCCAATCTGCTTGAGTGAGGTGCACAGATATTCAGAAATGAAATAATGAGCTTTGAGCTGTTGATCAACTTTATAAAGTTCATTGGATACTATAACCATGGCTATATTTTGAATATTGAATTGGGTAAAAGTTATTCACCGTGTCAAACTACATGATACAGTTGGTAAGTCTGCATAAAACTTAAGTTTAGTGTATCGTCATCTGATATATGAGACAGATGGGTTTTTCACTTCTCCATGAAAGACGTTTTTTTTAATTTTGGTAATGGAATATCTTATTCATCATGCAGTGGAACACAAAAAGAATGTACAATCAGAATACTTTTTCTTTAAAGTAGCCGACCGCCTGAAGAGGGACTTGAACCCTGGACCCTCAGATTAAAAGTCTGATGCTCTACCGACAGAGCTATCCAGGCTCTGCAACACTGCAACTAAAAATCAGCTAAAAATGATGTGGACGCACACCAACCTACACTTTAATTCTTAATATGGTTACATATATTAGCAATCAAATATGTAGAGTTTAATAATTAATTGATATTTCAAGCATTTGAAATTTCAGCAGCACACGTAATCTATTTTAAATCCTGAAATTCGTTCTATCTCATTTTCGGCTGACTTAGAAATCATGTCTCTAAATTGACATTGTGAAATTAGTAAAAGGCCAAATACTATTACTAGGTACTAAATTACATGTCCAGCAGTATAACTGGAAATTTACTCTTGGGCATAGATTATGCAACATTTTCAAAGCAAACAGTGTCTGTTTAAATAGACTTTCTTTCACTGCCGTTTTGGTAAATGTCTCTGGTTATGCAGAAGCAGGCATTGTTTGTTACTGTTTCAATTAGTTATAAGATAAAGGAGGGATAAAACTGACCCAGCTAGTATTCCAACCCAAAGACTTTGAATGCTTTCTCTACATTCGCCTAGAACCCCAAGCCGCTATCCATTGCACCAGAGATCCAACCTGATTCAACAAGGTGAACAGAAATTCTCAAATAAAAAGATGAGCTATCAGCGGTTGACCAACTTTATAAAGTGATTTGGAAACTATAAGCAGGGTTCCATTTTGAACATTGAATTGGGGAAAAGATAATCAACATCTCAAACGACATGATACCGTTGCGGTAAGTCTTCTTAACTCTTGTCAAATGGTACACGACCGATGGGTATTTAATGGCTCCATTAAGAGTAACTTGCAATTACTCTAATGGGACTACTCGTTCATTGGATCCTGAAAAGAGCATGTCATTAGAGTACATTTTCTTTAAACAAACCGCCTGAACAGGGACTTGAACCCTGGACCCTCAGATTAAAAGTCTGATGCTCTGCCGACTGAGCTATCCAGGCTCTGATACAGCAAACCTCAAAATCACCTAATCAAAATTTGGCAGTGTCCCAACTAACGCTATGTTTCTTAAGATGGTTACCTGAAGAAGGTACCAAATACACTAGAATATAATAATGAATTGATATTTCAAGCATTTGAAATTTCTTCAGTAAATGTAACCTTATTTTTAGTCCTGAAGTTGCTACTATCTCATTTTTTTGCTGACGTCAAATTCATATGTGTTTATTGACATGGTAAAATTAAGGAAGGGCCCAAAATCTTACTTCCGAGTAAATTATATTTTCATCAGTACAGCTGACAATTTCCTCTTCTGCATAGATTACCCAAATTGAACGGTGTCTCTTTAAAATAGACTTCCTTTTACTGACCTTTTTTAGCAAATGATTTTGGTGAAGCAGAAGCATGCATGCATCGCTTATAACTTCTTTAAATAGTTATGAAATACACAGGGATAAAACTGACTCTGGTGGGATTCGAACCCACAGCCTTTGAATACCTTCTTGACATTCACCTAGAAGTCCAACGCGCTATCCATTGCGCCACAGAGCCAATCTGCTTGAGTGAGGTGCACAGATATTCAGAAATGAAATAATGAGCTTTGAGCTGTTGATCAACTTTATAAAGTTCATTGGATACTATAACCATGGCTATATTTTGAATATTGAATTGGGTAAAAGTTATTCACCGTGTCAAACTACATGATACAGTTGGAAAGTCTGCATACAACTTAAGTTTAGTGTATCATCATCTGATATATGAGACAGATGGGTTTTTCACTTCTCCATGAAAGACGTTTTTTTTTAATTTTGGTAATGGAATATCTTATTCATCATGCAGTGGAACACAAAAAGAATGTACAATCAGAATACTTTTTCTTTAAAGTAGCCTACCGCCTGAACAGGGACTTGAACCCTGGACCCTCAGATTAAAAGTCTGATGCTCTACTGACTGAGCTATCCAGGCTCTGATACCGCAAACCTCAAAATCACCTAATCAAAATTTGGCAGTGTCCCAACTAACGCTATGTTTCTTAAGATGGTTACCTGAAGAAGGTACCAAATACACTAGAATATAATAATGAATTGATATTTCAAGCATTTGAAATTTCTTCAGTAAATGTAACCTTATTTTTAGTCCTGAAGTTGCTACTATCTCATTTTTTTGCTGACGTCAAATTCATATGTGTTTATTGACATGGTAAAATTAAGGAAGGGCCCAAAATCTTACTTCCGAGTAAATTATATTTTCATCAGTACAGCTGACAATTTCCTCTTCTGCATAGATTACCCAAATTGAACGGTGTCTCTTTAAAATAGACTTCCTTTTACTGACCTTTTTTAGCAAATGATTTTGGTGAAGCAGAAGCATGCATGCATCGCTTATAACTTCTTTAAATAGTTATGAAATAAACAGGGATAAAACTGACTCTGGTGGGATTCGAACCCACAGCCTTTGAATACCTTCTTGACATTCACCTAGAAGTCCAATGCGCTATCCATTGCGCCACAGAGCCAATCTGCTTGAGTGAGGTGCACAGATATTCAGAAATGAAATAATGAGCTTTGAGCTGTTGATCAACTTTATAAAGTTCATTGGATACTATAACCATGGCTATATTTTGAATATTGAATTGGGTAAAAGTTATTCACCGTGTCAAACTACATGATACAGTTGGTAAGTCTGCATAAAACTTAAGTTTAGTGTATCGTCATCTGATATATGAGACAGATGGGTTTTTCACTTCTCCATGAAAGACGTTTTTTTTTAATTTTGGTAATAGAATATCTTATTCATCATGCAGTGGAACACAAAAAGAATGTACAATCAGAATACTTTTTCTTTAAAGTAGCCGACCGCCTGAACAGGGACTTGAACCCTGGACCCTCAGATTAAAAGTCTGATGCTCTACCGACTGAGCTATCCAGGCTCTGCAACACAGCAACTAAAAATCAGCTAAAAATGATGTGGACGCACACCAACCTACACTTTAATTCTTAATATGGTTACATATATTAGCAATCAAATATGTAGAGTTTAATAATTAATTGATATTTCAAGCATTTGAAATTTCAGCAGCACACGTAATCTATTTTAAATCCTGAAATTCGTTCTATCTCATTTTCGGCTGACTTAGAAATCATGTCTCTAAATTGACATTGTGAAATTAGTAAAAGGCCAAATACTATTACTAGGTACTAAATTACATGTCCAGCAGTATAACTGGAAATTTACTCTTGGGCATAGATTATGCAACATTTTCAAAGCAAACAGTGTCTGTTTAAATAGACTTTCTTTCACTGCCGTTTTGGTAAATGTCTCTGGTTATGCAGAAGCAGGCATTGTTTGTTACTGTTTCAATTAGTTATAAGATAAAGGAGGGATAAAACTGACCCAGCTAGTATTCCAACCCAAAGACTTTGAATGCTTTCTCTACATTAGCCTAGAACCCCAAGCCGCTATCCATTGCACCAGAGATCCAACCTGATTCAACAAGGTGAACAGAAATTCTCAAATAAAAAGATGAGCTATCAGCGGTTGACCAACTTTATAAAGTGATTTGGAAACTATAAGCAGGGTTCCATTTTGAACATTGAATTGGGGAAAAGATAATCAACATCTCAAACGACATGATACCGTTGCGGTAAGTCTTCTTAACTCTTGTCAAATGGTACACGACCGATGGGTATTTAATGGCTCCATTAAGAGTAACTTGCAATTACTCTAATGGAACTACTCGTTCATTGGATCCTGAAAAGAGCATGTCATTAGAGTACATTTTCTTTAAACAAACCGCCTGAACAGGGACTTGAACCCTGGACCCTCAGATTAAAAGTCTGATGCTCTACCGACTGAGCTATCCAGGCTCTGATACAGCAAACCTCAAAATCACCTAATCAAAATTTGGCAGTGTCCCAACTAACGCTATGTTTCTTAAGATGGTTACCTGAAGAAGGTACCAAATACACTAGAATATAATAATGAATTGATATTTCAAGCATTTGAAATTTCTTCAGTAAATGTAACCTTATTTTTAGTCCTGAAGTTGCTACTATCTCATTTTTTTGCTGACGTCAAATTCATATGTGTTTATTGACATGGTAAAATTAAGGAAGGGCCCAAAATCTTACTTCCGAGTAAATTATATTTTCATCAGTACAGCTGACAATTTCCTCTTCTGCATAGATTACCCAAATTGAACGGTGTCTCTTTAAAATAGACTTCCTTTTACTGACCTTTTTTAGCAAATGATTTTGGTGAAGCAGAAGCATGCATGCATCGCTTATAACTTCTTTAAATAGTTATGAAATACACAGGGATAAAACTGACTCTGGTGGGATTCGAACCCACAGCCTTTGAATACCTTCTTGACATTCACCTAGAAGTCCAACGCGCTATCCATTGCGCCACAGAGCCAATCTGCTTGAGTGAGGTGCACAGATATTCAGAAATGAAATAATGAGCTTTGAGCTGTTGATCAACTTTATAAAGTTCATTGGATACTATAACCATGGCTATATTTTGAATATTGAATTGGGTAAAAGTTATTCACCGTGTCAAACTACATGATACAGTTGGTAAGTCTGCATACAACTTAAGTTTAGTGTATCATCATCTGATATATGAGACAGATGGGTTTTTCACTTCTCCATGAAAGACGTTTTTTTTTAATTTTGGTAATGGAATATCTTATTCATCATGCAGTGGAACACAAAAAGAATGTACAATCAGAATACTTTTTCTTTAAAGTAGCCTACCGCCTGAACGGGGACTTGAACCCTGGACCCTCAGATTAAAAGTCTGATGCTCTACCGACTGAGCTATCCAGGCTCTGATACAGCAAACCTCAAAATCACCTAATCAAAATTTGGCAGTGTCCCAACTAACGCTATGTTTCTTAAGATGGTTACCTGAAGAAGGTACCAAATACACTAGAATATAATAATGAATTGATATTTCAAGCATTTGAAATTTCTTCAGTAAATGTAACCTTATTTTTAGTCCTGAAGTTGCTACTATCTCATTTTTTTGCTGACGTCAAATTCATATGTGTTTATTGACATGGTAAAATTAAGGAAGGGCCCAAAATCTTACTTCCGAGTAAATTATATTTTCATCAGTACAGCTGACAATTTCCTCTTCTGCATAGATTACCCAAATTGAACGGTGTCTCTTTAAAATAGACTTCCTTTTACTGACCTTTTTTAGCAAATGATTTTGGTGAAGCAGAAGCATGCATGCATCGCTTATAACTTCTTTAAATAGTTATGAAATAAACAGGGATAAAACTGACTCTGGTGGGATTCGAACCCACAGCCTTTGAATACCTTCTTGACATTCACCTAGAAGTCCAATGCGCTATCCATTGCGCCACAGAGCCAATCTGCTTGAGTGAGGTGCACAGATATTCAGAAATGAAATAATGAGCTTTGAGCTGTTGATCAACTTTATAAAGTTCATTGGATACTATAACCATGGCTATATTTTGAATATTGAATTGGGTAAAAGTTATTCACCGTGTCAAACTACATGATACAGTTGGTAAGTCTGCATACAACTTAAGTTTAGTGTATCATCATCTGATATATGAGACAGATGGGTTTTTCACTTCTCCATGAAAGACGTTTTTTTTTAATTTTGGTAATGGAATATCTTATTCATCATGCAGTGGAACACAAAAAGAATGTACAATCAGAATACTTTTTCTTTAAAGTAGCCTACCGCCTGAACAGGGACTTGAACCCTGGACCCTCAGATTAAAAGTCTGATGCTCTACTGACTGAGCTATCCAGGCTCTGATACCGCAAACCTCAAAATCACCTAATCAAAATTTGGCAGTGTCCCAACTAACGCTATGTTTCTTAAGATGGTTACCTGAAGAAGGTACCAAATACACTAGAATATAATAATGAATTGATATTTCAAGCATTTGAAATTTCTTCAGTAAATGTAACCTTATTTTTAGTCCTGAAGTTGCTACTATCTCATTTTTTTGCTGACGTCAAATTCATATGTGTTTATTGACATGGTAAAATTAAGGAAGGGCCCAAAATCTTACTTCCGAGTAAATTATATTTTCATCAGTACAGCTGACAATTTCCTCTTCTGCATAGATTACCCAAATTGAACGGTGTCTCTTTAAAATAGACTTCCTTTTACTGACCTTTTTTAGCAAATGATTTTGGTGAAGCAGAAGCATGCATGCATCGCTTATAACTTCTTTAAATAGTTATGAAATAAACAGGGATAAAACTGACTCTGGTGGGATTCGAACCCACAGCCTTTGAATACCTTCTTGACATTCACCTAGAAGTCCAATGCGCTATCCATTGCGCCACAGAGCCAATCTGCTTGAGTGAGGTGCACAGATATTCAGAAATGAAATAATGAGCTTTGAGCTGTTGATCAACTTTATAAAGTTCATTGGATACTATAACCATGGCTATATTTTGAATATTGAATTGGGTAAAAGTTATTCACCGTGTCAAACTACATGATACAGTTGGTAAGTCTGCATAAAACTTAAGTTTAGTGTATCGTCATCTGATATATGAGACAGATGGGTTTTTCACTTCTCCATGAAAGACGTTTTTTTTTAATTTTGGTAATAGAATATCTTATTCATCATGCAGTGGAACACAAAAAGAATGTACAATCAGAATACTTTTTCTTTAAAGTAGCCGACCGCCTGAACAGGGACTTGAACCCTGGACCCTCAGATTAAAAGTCTGATGCTCTACCGACTGAGCTATCCAGGCTCTGCAACACAGCAACTAAAAATCAGCTAAAAATGATGTGGACGCACACCAACCTACACTTTAATTCTTAATATGGTTACATATATTAGCAATCAAATATGTAGAGTTTAATAATTAATTGATATTTCAAGCATTTGAAATTTCAGCAGCACACGTAATCTATTTTAAATCCTGAAATTCGTTCTATCTCATTTTCGGCTGACTTAGAAATCATGTCTCTAAATTGACATTGTGAAATTAGTAAAAGGCCAAATACTATTACTAGGTACTAAATTACATGTCCAGCAGTATAACTGGAAATTTACTCTTGGGCATAGATTATGCAACATTTTCAAAGCAAACAGTGTCTGTTTAAATAGACTTTCTTTCACTGCCGTTTTGGTAAATGTCTCTGGTTATGCAGAAGCAGGCATTGTTTGTTACTGTTTCAATTAGTTATAAGATAAAGGAGGGATAAAACTGACCCAGCTAGTATTCCAACCCAAAGACTTTGAATGCTTTCTCTACATTCGCCTAGAACCCCAAGCCGCTATCCATTGCACCAGAGATCCAACCTGATTCAACAAGGTGAACAGAAATTCTCAAATAAAAAGATGAGCTATCAGCGGTTGACCAACTTTATAAAGTGATTTGGAAACTATAAGCAGGGTTCCATTTTGAACATTGAATTGGGGAAAAGATAATCAACATCTCAAACGACATGATACCGTTGCGGTAAGTCTTCTTAACTCTTGTCAAATGGTACACGACCGATGGGTATTTAATGGCTCCATTAAGAGTAACTTGCAATTACTCTAATGGGACTACTCGTTCATTGGATCCTGAAAAGAGCATGTCATTAGAGTACATTTTCTTTAAACAAACCGCCTGAACAGGGACTTGAACCCTGGACCCTCAGATTAAAAGTCTGATGCTCTACCGACTGAGCTATCCAGGCTCTGATACAGCAAACCTCAAAATCACCTAATCAAAATTTGGCAGTGTCCCAACTAACGCTATGTTTCTTAAGATGGTTACCTGAAGAAGGTACCAAATACACTAGAATATAATAATGAATTGATATTTCAAGCATTTGAAATTTCTTCAGTAAATGTAACCTTATTTTTAGTCCTGAAGTTGCTACTATCTCATTTTTTTGCTGACGTCAAATTCATATGTGTTTATTGACATGGTAAAATTAAGGAAGGGCCCAAAATCTTACTTCCGAGTAAATTATATTTTCATCAGTACAGCTGACAATTTCCTCTTCTGCATAGATTACCCAAATTGAACGGTGTCTCTTTAAAATAGACTTCCTTTTACTGACCTTTTTTAGCAAATGATTTTGGTGAAGCAGAAGCATGCATGCATCGCTTATAACTTCTTTAAATAGTTATGAAATACACAGGGATAAAACTGACTCTGGTGGGATTCGAACCCACAGCCTTTGAATACCTTCTTGACATTCACCTAGAAGTCCAACGCGCTATCCATTGCGCCACAGAGCCAATCTGCTTGAGTGAGGTGCACAGATATTCAGAAATGAAATAATGAGCTTTGAGCTGTTGATCAACTTTATAAAGTTCATTGGATACTATAACCATGGCTATATTTTGAATATTGAATTGGGTAAAAGTTATTCACCGTGTCAAACTACATGATACAGTTGGTAAGTCTGCATACAACTTAAGTTTAGTGTATCATCATCTGATATATGAGACAGATGGGTTTTTCACTTCTCCATGAAAGACGTTTTTTTTTAATTTTGGTAATGGAATATCTTATTCATCATGCAGTGGAACACAAAAAGAATGTACAATCAGAATACTTTTTCTTTAAAGTAGCCTACCGCCTGAACAGGGACTTGAACCCTGGACCCTCAGATTAAAAGTCTGATGCTCTACTGACTGAGCTATCCAGGCTCTGATACCGCAAACCTCAAAATCACCTAATCAAAATTTGGCAGTGTCCCAACTAACGCTATGTTTCTTAAGATGGTTACCTGAAGAAGGTACCAAATACACTAGAATATAATAATGAATTGATATTTCAAGCATTTGAAATTTCTTCAGTAAATGTAACCTTATTTTTAGTCCTGAAGTTGCTACTATCTCATTTTTTTGCTGACGTCAAATTCATATGTGTTTATTGACATGGTAAAATTAAGGAAGGGCCCAAAATCTTACTTCCGAGTAAATTATATTTTCATCAGTACAGCTGACAATTTCCTCTTCTGCATAGATTACCCAAATTGAACGGTGTCTCTTTAAAATAGACTTCCTTTTACTGACCTTTTTTAGCAAATGATTTTGGTGAAGCAGAAGCATGCATGCATCGCTTATAACTTCTTTAAATAGTTATGAAATAAACAGGGATAAAACTGACTCTGGTGGGATTCGAACCCACAGCCTTTGAATACCTTCTTGACATTCACCTAGAAGTCCAATGCGCTATCCATTGCGCCACAGAGCCAATCTGCTTGAGTGAGGTGCACAGATATTCAGAAATGAAATAATGAGCTTTGAGCTGTTGATCAACTTTATAAAGTTCATTGGATACTATAACCATGGCTATATTTTGAATATTGAATTGGGTAAAAGTTATTCACCGTGTCAAACTACATGATACAGTTGGTAAGTCTGCATAAAACTTAAGTTTAGTGTATCGTCATCTGATATATGAGACAGATGGGTTTTTCACTTCTCCATGAAAGACGTTTTTTTTTAATTTTGGTAATAGAATATCTTATTCATCATGCAGTGGAACACAAAAAGAATGTACAATCAGAATACTTTTTCTTTAAAGTAGCCGACCGCCTGAACAGGGACTTGAACCCTGGACCCTCAGATTAAAAGTCTGATGCTCTACCGACTGAGCTATCCAGGCTCTGCAACACAGCAACTAAAAATCAGCTAAAAATGATGTGGACGCACACCAACCTACACTTTAATTCTTAATATGGTTACATATATTAGCAATCAAATATGTAGAGTTTAATAATTAATTGATATTTCAAGCATTTGAAATTTCAGCAGCACACGTAATCTATTTTAAATCCTGAAATTCGTTCTATCTCATTTTCGGCTGACTTAGAAATCATGTCTCTAAATTGACATTGTGAAATTAGTAAAAGGCCAAATACTATTACTAGGTACTAAATTACATGTCCAGCAGTATAACTGGAAATTTACTCTTGGGCATAGATTATGCAACATTTTCAAAGCAAACAGTGTCTGTTTAAATAGACTTTCTTTCACTGCCGTTTTGGTAAATGTCTCTGGTTATGCAGAAGCAGGCATTGTTTGTTACTGTTTCAATTAGTTATAAGATAAAGGAGGGATAAAACTGACCCAGCTAGTATTCCAACCCAAAGACTTTGAATGCTTTCTCTACATTAGCCTAGAACCCCAAGCCGCTATCCATTGCACCAGAGATCCAACCTGATTCAACAAGGTGAACAGAAATTCTCAAATAAAAAGATGAGCTATCAGCGGTTGACCAACTTTATAAAGTGATTTGGAAACTATAAGCAGGGTTCCATTTTGAACATTGAATTGGGGAAAAGATAATCAACATCTCAAACGACATGATACCGTTGCGGTAAGTCTTCTTAACTCTTGTCAAATGGTACACGACCGATGGGTATTTAATGGCTCCATTAAGAGTAACTTGCAATTACTCTAATGGAACTACTCGTTCATTGGATCCTGAAAAGAGCATGTCATTAGAGTACATTTTCTTTAAACAAACCGCCTGAACAGGGACTTGAACCCTGGACCCTCAGATTAAAAGTCTGATGCTCTACCGACTGAGCTATCCAGGCTCTGATACAGCAAACCTCAAAATCACCTAATCAAAATTTGGCAGTGTCCCAACTAACGCTATGTTTCTTAAGATGGTTACCTGAAGAAGGTACCAAATACACTAGAATATAATAATGAATTGATATTTCAAGCATTTGAAATTTCTTCAGTAAATGTAACCTTATTTTTAGTCCTGAAGTTGCTACTATCTCATTTTTTTGCTGACGTCAAATTCATATGTGTTTATTGACATGGTAAAATTAAGGAAGGGCCCAAAATCTTACTTCCGAGTAAATTATATTTTCATCAGTACAGCTGACAATTTCCTCTTCTGCATAGATTACCCAAATTGAACGGTGTCTCTTTAAAATAGACTTCCTTTTACTGACCTTTTTTAGCAAATGATTTTGGTGAAGCAGAAGCATGCATGCATCGCTTATAACTTCTTTAAATAGTTATGAAATACACAGGGATAAAACTGACTCTGGTGGGATTCGAACCCACAGCCTTTGAATACCTTCTTGACATTCACCTAGAAGTCCAACGCGCTATCCATTGCGCCACAGAGCCAATCTGCTTGAGTGAGGTGCACAGATATTCAGAAATGAAATAATGAGCTTTGAGCTGTTGATCAACTTTATAAAGTTCATTGGATACTATAACCATGGCTATATTTTGAATATTGAATTGGGTAAAAGTTATTCACCGTGTCAAACTACATGATACAGTTGGTAAGTCTGCATACAACTTAAGTTTAGTGTATCATCATCTGATATATGAGACAGATGGGTTTTTCACTTCTCCATGAAAGACGTTTTTTTTTAATTTTGGTAATGGAATATCTTATTCATCATGCAGTGGAACACAAAAAGAATGTACAATCAGAATACTTTTTCTTTAAAGTAGCCTACCGCCTGAACGGGGACTTGAACCCTGGACCCTCAGATTAAAAGTCTGATGCTCTACCGACTGAGCTATCCAGGCTCTGATACAGCAAACCTCAAAATCACCTAATCAAAATTTGGCAGTGTCCCAACTAACGCTATGTTTCTTAAGATGGTTACCTGAAGAAGGTACCAAATACACTAGAATATAATAATGAATTGATATTTCAAGCATTTGAAATTTCTTCAGTAAATGTAACCTTATTTTTAGTCCTGAAGTTGCTACTATCTCATTTTTTTGCTGACGTCAAATTCATATGTGTTTATTGACATGGTAAAATTAAGGAAGGGCCCAAAATCTTACTTCCGAGTAAATTATATTTTCATCAGTACAGCTGACAATTTCCTCTTCTGCATAGATTACCCAAATTGAACGGTGTCTCTTTAAAATAGACTTCCTTTTACTGACCTTTTTTAGCAAATGATTTTGGTGAAGCAGAAGCATGCATGCATCGCTTATAACTTCTTTAAATAGTTATGAAATAAACAGGGATAAAACTGACTCTGGTGGGATTCGAACCCACAGCCTTTGAATACCTTCTTGACATTCACCTAGAAGTCCAATGCGCTATCCATTGCGCCACAGAGCCAATCTGCTTGAGTGAGGTGCACAGATATTCAGAAATGAAATAATGAGCTTTGAGCTGTTGATCAACTTTATAAAGTTCATTGGATACTATAACCATGGCTATATTTTGAATATTGAATTGGGTAAAAGTTATTCACCGTGTCAAACTACATGATACAGTTGGTAAGTCTGCATACAACTTAAGTTTAGTGTATCATCATCTGATATATGAGACAGATGGGTTTTTCACTTCTCCATGAAAGACGTTTTTTTTTAATTTTGGTAATGGAATATCTTATTCATCATGCAGTGGAACACAAAAAGAATGTACAATCAGAATACTTTTTCTTTAAAGTAGCCTACCGCCTGAACAGGGACTTGAACCCTGGACCCTCAGATTAAAAGTCTGATGCTCTACTGACTGAGCTATCCAGGCTCTGATACCGCAAACCTCAAAATCACCTAATCAAAATTTGGCAGTGTCCCAACTAACGCTATGTTTCTTAAGATGGTTACCTGAAGAAGGTACCAAATACACTAGAATATAATAATGAATTGATATTTCAAGCATTTGAAATTTCTTCAGTAAATGTAACCTTATTTTTAGTCCTGAAGTTGCTACTATCTCATTTTTTTGCTGACGTCAAATTCATATGTGTTTATTGACATGGTAAAATTAAGGAAGGGCCCAAAATCTTACTTCCGAGTAAATTATATTTTCATCAGTACAGCTGACAATTTCCTCTTCTGCATAGATTACCCAAATTGAACGGTGTCTCTTTAAAATAGACTTCCTTTTACTGACCTTTTTTAGCAAATGATTTTGGTGAAGCAGAAGCATGCATGCATCGCTTATAACTTCTTTAAATAGTTATGAAATAAACAGGGATAAAACTGACTCTGGTGGGATTCGAACCCACAGCCTTTGAATACCTTCTTGACATTCACCTAGAAGTCCAATGCGCTATCCATTGCGCCACAGAGCCAATCTGCTTGAGTGAGGTGCACAGATATTCAGAAATGAAATAATGAGCTTTGAGCTGTTGATCAACTTTATAAAGTTCATTGGATACTATAACCATGGCTATATTTTGAATATTGAATTGGGTAAAAGTTATTCACCGTGTCAAACTACATGATACAGTTGGTAAGTCTGCATAAAACTTAAGTTTAGTGTATCGTCATCTGATATATGAGACAGATGGGTTTTTCACTTCTCCATGAAAGACGTTTTTTTTTAATTTTGGTAATAGAATATCTTATTCATCATGCAGTGGAACACAAAAAGAATGTACAATCAGAATACTTTTTCTTTAAAGTAGCCGACCGCCTGAACAGGGACTTGAACCCTGGACCCTCAGATTAAAAGTCTGATGCTCTACCGACTGAGCTATCCAGGCTCTGCAACACAGCAACTAAAAATCAGCTAAAAATGATGTGGACGCACACCAACCTACACTTTAATTCTTAATATGGTTACATATATTAGCAATCAAATATGTAGAGTTTAATAATTAATTGATATTTCAAGCATTTGAAATTTCAGCAGCACACGTAATCTATTTTAAATCCTGAAATTCGTTCTATCTCATTTTCGGCTGACTTAGAAATCATGTCTCTAAATTGACATTGTGAAATTAGTAAAAGGCCAAATACTATTACTAGGTACTAAATTACATGTCCAGCAGTATAACTGGAAATTTACTCTTGGGCATAGATTATGCAACATTTTCAAAGCAAACAGTGTCTGTTTAAATAGACTTTCTTTCACTGCCGTTTTGGTAAATGTCTCTGGTTATGCAGAAGCAGGCATTGTTTGTTACTGTTTCAATTAGTTATAAGATAAAGGAGGGATAAAACTGACCCAGCTAGTATTCCAACCCAAAGACTTTGAATGCTTTCTCTACATTCGCCTAGAACCCCAAGCCGCTATCCATTGCACCAGAGATCCAACCTGATTCAACAAGGTGAACAGAAATTCTCAAATAAAAAGATGAGCTATCAGCGGTTGACCAACTTTATAAAGTGATTTGGAAACTATAAGCAGGGTTCCATTTTGAACATTGAATTGGGGAAAAGATAATCAACATCTCAAACGACATGATACCGTTGCGGTAAGTCTTCTTAACTCTTGTCAAATGGTACACGACCGATGGGTATTTAATGGCTCCATTAAGAGTAACTTGCAATTACTCTAATGGGACTACTCGTTCATTGGATCCTGAAAAGAGCATGTCATTAGAGTACATTTTCTTTAAACAAACCGCCTGAACAGGGACTTGAACCCTGGACCCTCAGATTAAAAGTCTGATGCTCTACCGACTGAGCTATCCAGGCTCTGATACAGCAAACCTCAAAATCACCTAATCAAAATTTGGCAGTGTCCCAACTAACGCTATGTTTCTTAAGATGGTTACCTGAAGAAGGTACCAAATACACTAGAATATAATAATGAATTGATATTTCAAGCATTTGAAATTTCTTCAGTAAATGTAACCTTATTTTTAGTCCTGAAGTTGCTACTATCTCATTTTTTTGCTGACGTCAAATTCATATGTGTTTATTGACATGGTAAAATTAAGGAAGGGCCCAAAATCTTACTTCCGAGTAAATTATATTTTCATCAGTACAGCTGACAATTTCCTCTTCTGCATAGATTACCCAAATTGAACGGTGTCTCTTTAAAATAGACTTCCTTTTACTGACCTTTTTTAGCAAATGATTTTGGTGAAGCAGAAGCATGCATGCATCGCTTATAACTTCTTTAAATAGTTATGAAATACACAGGGATAAAACTGACTCTGGTGGGATTCGAACCCACAGCCTTTGAATACCTTCTTGACATTCACCTAGAAGTCCAACGCGCTATCCATTGCGCCACAGAGCCAATCTGCTTGAGTGAGGTGCACAGATATTCAGAAATGAAATAATGAGCTTTGAGCTGTTGATCAACTTTATAAAGTTCATTGGATACTATAACCATGGCTATATTTTGAATATTGAATTGGGTAAAAGTTATTCACCGTGTCAAACTACATGATACAGTTGGTAAGTCTGCATACAACTTAAGTTTAGTGTATCATCATCTGATATATGAGACAGATGGGTTTTTCACTTCTCCATGAAAGACGTTTTTTTTTAATTTTGGTAATGGAATATCTTATTCATCATGCAGTGGAACACAAAAAGAATGTACAATCAGAATACTTTTTCTTTAAAGTAGCCTACCGCCTGAACGGGGACTTGAACCCTGGACCCTCAGATTAAAAGTCTGATGCTCTACCGACTGAGCTATCCAGGCTCTGCAACACTGCAACTAAAAATCAGCTAAAAATGATGTGGACGCACACCAACCTACACTTTAATTCTTAATATGGTTACATATATTAGCAATCAAATATGTAGAGTTTAATAATTAATTGATATTTCAAGCATTTGAAATTTCAGCAGCACACGTAATCTATTTTAAATCCTGAAATTCGTTCTATCTCATTTTCGGCTGACTTAGAAATCATGTCTCTAAATTGACATTGTGAAATTAGTAAAAGGCCAAATACTATTACTAGGTACTAAATTACATGTCCAGCAGTATAACTGGAAATTTACTCTTGGGCATAGATTATGCAACATTTTCAAAGCAAACAGTGTCTGTTTAAATAGACTTTCTTTCACTGCCGTTTTGGTAAATGTCTCTGGTTATGCAGAAGCAGGCATTGTTTGTTACTGTTTCAATTAGTTATAAGATAAAGGAGGGATAAAACTGACCCAGCTAGTATTCCAACCCAAAGACTTTGAATGCTTTCTCTACATTAGCCTAGAACCCCAAGCCGCTATCCATTGCACCAGAGATCCAACCTGATTCAACAAGGTGAACAGAAATTCTCAAATAAAAAGATGAGCTATCAGCGGTTGACCAACTTTATAAAGTGATTTGGAAACTATAAGCAGGGTTCCATTTTGAACATTGAATTGGGGAAAAGATAATCAACATCTCAAACGACATGATACCGTTGCGGTAAGTCTTCTTAACTCTTGTCAAATGGTACACGACCGATGGGTATTTAATGGCTCCATTAAGAGTAACTTGCAATTACTATAATGGGACTACTCGTTCATTGGATCCTGAAAAGAGCATGTCATTAGAGTACATTTTCTTTAAACAAACCGCCTGAACAGGGACTTGAACCCTGGATCCTCAGATTAAAAGTCTGATGCTCTACCGACTGAGCTATCCAGGCTCTGATACAGCAAACCTCAAAATCACCTAATCAAAATTTGGCAGTGTCCCAACTAACGCTATGTTTCTTAAGATGGTTACCTGACGAAGGTACCAAATACACTAGAATATAATAATGAATTGATATTTCAAGCATTTGAAATTTCTTCAGTAAATGTAACCTTATTTTTAGTCCTGAAGTTGCTACTATCTCATTTTTTTGCTGACGTCAAATTCATATGTGTTTATTGACATGGTAAAATTAAAGAAGGGCCCAAAATCTTTCTTCCGAGTAAATTATATTTTCATCAGTACAGCTGACAATTTCCTCTTCTGCATAGATTACCCAAATTGAACGGTGTCTCTTTAAAATAGACTTCCTTTTACTGACCTTTTTTAGCAAATGATTTTGGTGAAGCAGAAGCATGCATGCATCGCTTATAACTTCTTTAAATAGTTATGAAATAAACAGGGATAAAACTGACTCTGGTGGGATTCGAACCCACAGCCTTTGAATACCTTCTTGACATTCACCTAGAAGTCCAATGCGCTATCCATTGCGCCACAGAGCCAATCTGCTTGAGTGAGGTGCACAGATATTCAGAAATGAAATAATGAGCTTTGAGCTGTTGATCAACTTTATAAAGTTCATTGGATACTATAACCATGGCTATATTTTGAATATTGAATTGGGTAAAAGTTATTCACCGTGTCAAACTACATGATACAGTTGGTAAGTCTGCATAAAACTTAAGTTTAGTGAATCGTCATCTGATATATGAGACAGATGGGTTTTTCACTTCTCCATGAAAGACGTTTTTTTTTAATTTTGGTAATAGAATATCTTATTCATCATGCAGTGGAACACAAAAAGAATGTACAATCAGAATACTTTTTCTTTAAAGTAGCCCACCGCCTGAACAGGGACTTGAACCCTGGACCCTCAGATTAAAAGTCTGATGCTCTACCGACTGAGCTATCCAGGCTCTGCAACACAGCAACTAAAAATCAGCTAAAAATGATGTGGACGCACACCAACCTACACTTTAATTCTTAATATGGTTACATATATTAGCAATCAAATATGTAGAGTTTAATAATTAATTGATATTTCAAGCATTTGAAATTTCAGCAGCACACGTAATCTATTTTAAATCCTGAAATTCGTTCTATCTCATTTTCGGCTGACTTAGAAATCATGTCTCTAAATTGACATTGTGAAATTAGTAAAAGGCCAAATACTATTACTAGGTACTAAATTACATGTCCAGCAGTATAACTGGAAATTTACTCTTGGGCATAGATTATGCAACATTTTCAAAGCAAACAGTGTCTGTTTAAATAGACTTTCTTTCACTGCCGTTTTGGTAAATGTCTCTGGTTATGCAGAAGCAGGCATTGTTTGTTACTGTTTCAATTAGTTATAAGATAAAGGAGGGATAAAACTGACCCAGCTAGTATTCCAACCCAAAGACTTTGAATGCTTTCTCTACATTAGCCTAGAACCCCAAGCCGCTATCCATTGCACCAGAGATCCAACCTGATTCAACAAGGTGAACAGAAATTCTCAAATAAAAAGATGAGCTATCAGCGGTTGACCAACTTTATAAAGTGATTTGGAAACTATAAGCAGGGTTCCATTTTGAACATTGAATTGGGGAAAAGATAATCAACATCTCAAACGACATGATACCGTTGCGGTAAGTCTTCTTAACTCTTGTCAAATGGTACACGACCGATGGGTATTTAATGGCTCCATTAAGAGTAACTTGCAATTACTATAATGGGACTACTCGTTCATTGGATCCTGAAAAGAGCATGTCATTAGAGTACATTTTCTTTAAACAAACCGCCTGAACAGGGACTTGAACCCTGGATCCTCAGATTAAAAGTCTGATGCTCTACCGACTGAGCTATCCAGGCTCTGATACAGCAAACCTCAAAATCACCTAATCAAAATTTGGCAGTGTCCCAACTAACGCTATGTTTCTTAAGATGGTTACCTGACGAAGGTACCAAATACACTAGAATATAATAATGAATTGATATTTCAAGCATTTGAAATTTCTTCAGTAAATGTAACCTTATTTTTAGTCCTGAAGTTGCTACTATCTCATTTTTTTGCTGACGTCAAATTCATATGTGTTTATTGACATGGTAAAATTAAAGAAGGGCCCAAAATCTTACTTCCGAGTAAATTATATTTTCATCAGTACAGCTGACAATTTCCTCTTCTGCATAGATTACCCAAATTGAACGGTGTCTCTTTAAAATAGACTTCCTTTTACTGACCTTTTTTAGCAAATGATTTTGGTGAAGCAGAAGCATGCATGCATCGCTTATAACTTCTTTAAATAGTTATGAAATAAACAGGGATAAAACTGACTCTGGTGGGATTCGAACCCACAGCCTTTGAATACCTTCTTGACATTCACCTAGAAGTCCAATGCGCTATCCATTGCGCCACAGAGCCAATCTGCTTGAATGAGGTGCACAGATATTCAGAAATGAAATAATGAGCTTTGAGCTGTTGATCAACTTTATAAAGTTCATTGGATACTATAACCATGGCTATATTTTGAATATTGAATTGGGTAAAAGTTATTCACCGTGTCAAACTACATGATACAGTTGGTAAGTCTGCCTACAACTTAAGTTTAGTGTATCGTCATCTGATATATGAGACAGATGGGTTTTTCACTTCTCCATGAAAGACGTTTTTTTTTAATTTTGGTAATGGAATATCTTATTCATCATGCAGTGGAACACAAAAAGAATGTACAATCAGAATACTTTTTCTTTAAAGTAGCCTACCGCCTGAACAGGGACTTGAACCCTGGACCCTCAGATTAAAAGTCTGATGCTCTACTGACTGAGCTATCCAGGCTCTGATACCGCAAACCTCAAAATCACCTAATCAAAATTTGGCAGTGTCCCAACTAACGCTATGTTTCTTAAGATGGTTACCTGAAGAAGGTACCAAATACACTAGAATATAATAATGAATTGATATTTCAAGCATTTGAAATTTCTTCAGTAAATGTAACCTTATTTTTAGTCCTGAAGTTGCTACTATCTCATTTTTTTGCTGACGTCAAATTCATATGTGTTTATTGACATGGTAAAATTAAGGAAGGGCCCAAAATCTTACTTCCGAGTAAATTATATTTTCATCAGTACAGCTGACAATTTCCTCTTCTGCATAGATTACCCAAATTGAACGGTGTCTCTTTAAAATAGACTTCCTTTTACTGACCTTTTTTAGCAAATGATTTTGGTGAAGCAGAAGCATGCATGCATCGCTTATAACTTCTTTAAATAGTTATGAAATAAACAGGGATACAACTGACTCTGGTGGGATTCGAACCCACAGCCTTTGAATACCTTCTTGACATTCACCTAGAAGTCCAATGCGCTATCCATTGTGCCACAGAGCCAATCTGCTTGAGTGAGGTGCACAGATATTCAGAAATGAAATAATGAGCTTTGAGCTGTTGATCAACTTTATAAAGTTCATTGGATACTATAACCATGGCTATATTTTGAATATTGAATTGGGTAAAAGTTATTCACCGTGTCAAACTACATGATACAGTTGGTAAGTCTGCATAAAACTTAAGTTTAGTGTATCGTCATCTGATATATGAGACAGATGGGTTTTTCACTTCTCCATGAAAGACGTTTTTTTTTAATTTTGGTAATAGAATATCTTATTCATCATGCAGTGGAACACAAAAAGAATGTACAATCAGAATACTTTTTCTTTAAAGTAGCCGACCGCCTGAACAGGGACTTGAACCCTGGACCCTCAGATTAAAAGTCTGATGCTCTACCGACTGAGCTATCCAGGCTCTGCAACACAGCAACTAAAAATCAGCTAAAAATGATGTGGACGCACACCAACCTACACTTTAATTCTTAATATGGTTACATATATTAGCAATCAAATATGTAGAGTTTAATAATTAATTGATATTTCAAGCATTTGAAATTTCAGCAGCACACGTAATCTATTTTAAATCCTGAAATTCGTTCTATCTCATTTTCGGCTGACTTAGAAATCATGTCTCTAAATTGACATTGTGAAATTAGTAAAAGGCCAAATACTATTACTAGGTACTAAATTACATGTCCAGCAGTATAACTGGAAATTTACTCTTGGGCATAGATTATGCAACATTTTCAAAGCAAACAGTGTCTGTTTAAATAGACTTTCTTTCACTGCCGTTTTGGTAAATGTCTCTGGTTATGCAGAAGCAGGCATTGTTTGTTACTGTTTCAATTAGTTATAAGATAAAGGAGGGATAAAACTGACCCAGCTAGTATTCCAACCCAAAGACTTTGAATGCTTTCTCTACATTAGCCTAGAACCCCAAGCCGCTATCCATTGCACCAGAGATCCAACCTGATTCAACAAGGTGAACAGAAATTCTCAAATAAAAAGATGAGCTATCAGCGGTTGACCAACTTTATAAAGTGATTTGGAAACTATAAGCAGGGTTCCATTTTGAACATTGAATTGGGGAAAAGATAATCAACATCTCAAACGACATGATACCGTTGCGGTAAGTCTTCTTAACTCTTGTCAAATGGTACACGACCGATGGGTATTTAATGGCTCCATTAAGAGTAACTTGCAATTACTCTAATGGGACTACTCGTTCATTGGATCCTGAAAAGAGCATGTCATTAGAGTACATTTTCTTTAAACAAACCGCCTGAACAGGGACTTGAACCCTGGACCCTCAGATTAAAAGTCTGATGCTCTACCGACTGAGCTATCCAGGCTCTAATACAGCAAACCTCAAAATCACCTAATCAAAATTTGGCAGTGTCCCAACTAACGCTATGTTTCTTAAGATGGTTACCTGACGAAGGTACCAAATACACTAGAATATAATAATGAATTGATATTTCAAGCATTTGAAATTTCTTCAGTAAATGTAACCTTATTTTTAGTCCTGAAGTTGCTACTATCTCATTTTTTTGCTGACGTCAAATTCATATGTGTTTATTGACATGGTAAAATTAAGGAAGGGCCCAAAATCTTACTTCCGAGTAAATTATATTTTCATCAGTACAGCTGACAATTTCCTCTTCTGCATAGATTACCCAAATTGAACGGTGTCTCTTTAAAATAGACTTCCTTTTACTGACCTTTTTTAGCAAATGATTTTGGTGAAGCAGAAGCATGCATGCATCGCTTATAACTTCTTTAAATAGTTATGAAATAAACAGGGATAAAACTGACTCTGGTGGGATTCGAACCCACAGCCTTTGAATACCTTCTTGACATTCACCTAGAAGTCCAATGCGCTATCCATTGCGCCACAGAGCCAATCTGCTTGAATGAGGTGCACAGATATTCAGAAATGAAATAATGAGCTTTGAGCTGTTGATCAACTTTATAAAGTTCATTGGATACTATAACCATGGCTATATTTTGAATATTGAATTGGGTAAAAGTTATTCACCGTGTCAAACTACATGATACAGTTGGTAAGTCTGCCTACAACTTAAGTTTAGTGTATCGTCATCTGATATATGAGACAGATGGGTTTTTCACTTCTCCATGAAAGACGTTTTTTTTAAATTTTGGTAATGGAATATCTTATTCATCATGCAGTGGAACACAAAAAGAATGTACAATCAGAATACTTTTTCTTTAAAGTAGCCTACCGCCTGAACAGGGACTTGAACCCTGGACCCTCAGATTAAAAGTCTGATGCTCTACCGACTGAGCTATCCAGGCTCTGATACAGCAAACCTCAAAATCACCTAATCAAAATTTGGCAGTGTCCCAACTAACGCTATGTTTCTTAAGATGGTTACCTGAATAAGGTACCAAATACACTAGAATATAATAATGAATTGATATTTCAAGCATTTGAAATTTCTTCAGTAAATGTAACCTTATTTTTAGTCCTGAAGTTGCTACTATCTCATTTTTTTGCTGACGTCAAATTCATATGTGTTTATTGACATGGTAAAATTAAGGAAGGGCCCAAAATCTTACTTCCGAGTAAATTATATTTTCATCAGTACAGCTGACAATTTCCTCTTCTGCATAGATTACCCAAATTGAACGGTGTCTCTTTAAAATAGACTTCCTTTTACTGACCTTTTTTAGCAAATGATTTTGGTGAAGCAGAAGCATGCATGCATCGCTTATAACTTCTTTAAATAGTTATGAAATAAACAGGGATAAAACTGACTCTGGTGGGATTCGAACCCACAGCCTTTGAATACCTTCTTGACATTCACCTAGAAGTCCAATGCGCTATCCATTGCGCCACAGAGCCAATCTGCTTGAATGAGGTGCACAGATATTTAGAAATGAAATAATGAGCTTTGAGCTGTTGATCAACTTTATAAAGTTCATTGGATACTATAACCATGGCTATATTTTGAATATTGAATTGGGTAAAAGTTATTCACCGTGTCAAACTACATGATACAGTTGGTAAGTCTGCATAAAACTTAAGTTTAGTGTATCGTCATCTGATATATGAGACAGATGGGTTTTTCACTTCTCCATGAAAGACTTTTTTTTTTAATTTTGGTAATGGAATATCTTATTCATCATGCAGTGGAACACAAAAAGAATGTACAATCAGAATACTTTTTCTTTAAAGTAGCCGACCGCCTGAACAGGGACTTGAACCCTGGACCCTCAGATTAAAAGTCTGATGCTCTACCGACTGAGCTATCCAGGCTCTGCAACACTGCAACTAAAAATCAGCTAAAAATGATGTGGACGCACACCAACCTACACTTTAATTCTTAATATGGTTACATATATTAGCAATCAAATATGTAGAGTTTAATAATTAATTGATATTTCAAGCATTTGAAATTTCAGCAGCACACGTAATCTATTTTAAATCCTGAAATTCGTTCTATCTCATTTTCGGCTGACTTAGAAATCATGTCTCTAAATTGACATTGTGAAATTAGTAAAAGGCCAAATACTATTACTAGGTACTAAATTACATGTCCAGCAGTATAACTGGAAATTTACTCTTGGGCATAGATTATGCAACATTTTCAAAGCAAACAGTGTCTGTTTAAATAGACTTTCTTTCACTGCCGTTTTGGTAAATGTCTCTGGTTATGCAGAAGCAGGCATTGTTTGTTACTGTTTCAATTAGTTATAAGATAAAGGAGGGATAAAACTGACCCAGCTAGTATTCCAACCCAAAGACTTTGAATGCTTTCTCTACATTCGCCTAGAACCCCAAGCCGCTATCCATTGCACCAGAGATCCAACCTGATTCAACAAGGTGAACAGAAATTCTCAAATAAAAAGATGAGCTATCAGCGGTTGACCAACTTTATAAAGTGATTTGGAAACTATAAGCAGGGTTCCATTTTGAACATTGAATTGGGGAAAAGATAATCAACATCTCAAACGACATGATACCGTTGCGGTAAGTCTTCTTAACTCTTGTCAAATGGTACACGACCGATGGGTATTTAATGGCTCCATTAAGAGTAACTTGCAATTACTCTAATGGGACTACTCGTTCATTGGATCCTGAAAAGAGCATGTCATTAGAGTACATTTTCTTTAAACAAACCGCCTGAACAGGGACTTGAACCCTGGACCCTCAGATTAAAAGTCTGATGCTCTGCCGACTGAGCTATCCAGGCTCTGATACAGCAAACCTCAAAATCACCTAATCAAAATTTGGCAGTGTCCCAACTAACGCTATGTTTCTTAAGATGGTTACCTGAAGAAGGTACCAAATACACTAGAATATAATAATGAATTGATATTTCAAGCATTTGAAATTTCTTCAGTAAATGTAACCTTATTTTTAGTCCTGAAGTTGCTACTATCTCATTTTTTTGCTGACGTCAAATTCATATGTGTTTATTGACATGGTAAAATTAAGGAAGGGCCCAAAATCTTACTTCCGAGTAAATTATATTTTCATCAGTACAGCTGACAATTTCCTCTTCTGCATAGATTACCCAAATTGAACGGTGTCTCTTTAAAATAGACTTCCTTTTACTGACCTTTTTTAGCAAATGATTTTGGTGAAGCAGAAGCATGCATGCATCGCTTATAACTTCTTTAAATAGTTATGAAATACACAGGGATAAAACTGACTCTGGTGGGATTCGAACCCACAGCCTTTGAATACCTTCTTGACATTCACCTAGAAGTCCAACGCGCTATCCATTGCGCCACAGAGCCAATCTGCTTGAGTGAGGTGCACAGATATTCAGAAATGAAATAATGAGCTTTGAGCTGTTGATCAACTTTATAAAGTTCATTGGATACTATAACCATGGCTATATTTTGAATATTGAATTGGGTAAAAGTTATTCACCGTGTCAAACTACATGATACAGTTGGTAAGTCTGCATACAACTTAAGTTTAGTGTATCATCATCTGATATATGAGACAGATGGGTTTTTCACTTCTCCATGAAAGACGTTTTTTTTTAATTTTGGTAATGGAATATCTTATTCATCATGCAGTGGAACACAAAAAGAATGTACAATCAGAATACTTTTTCTTTAAAGTAGCCTACCGCCTGAACGGGGACTTGAACCCTGGACCCTCAGATTAAAAGTCTGATGCTCTACTGACTGAGCTATCCAGGCTCTGATACCGCAAACCTCAAAATCACCTAATCAAAATTTGGCAGTGTCCCAACTAACGCTATGTTTCTTAAGATGGTTACCTGAAGAAGGTACCAAATACACTAGAATATAATAATGAATTGATATTTCAAGCATTTGAAATTTCTTCAGTAAATGTAACCTTATTTTTAGTCCTGAAGTTGCTACTATCTCATTTTTTTGCTGACGTCAAATTCATATGTGTTTATTGACATGGTAAAATTAAGGAAGGGCCCAAAATCTTACTTCCGAGTAAATTATATTTTCATCAGTACAGCTGACAATTTCCTCTTCTGCATAGATTACCCAAATTGAACGGTGTCTCTTTAAAATAGACTTCCTTTTACTGACCTTTTTTAGCAAATGATTTTGGTGAAGCAGAAGCATGCATGCATCGCTTATAACTTCTTTAAATAGTTATGAAATAAACAGGGATAAAACTGACTCTGGTGGGATTCGAACCCACAGCCTTTGAATACCTTCTTGACATTCACCTAGAAGTCCAATGCGCTATCCATTGCGCCACAGAGCCAATCTGCTTGAGTGAGGTGCACAGATATTCAGAAATGAAATAATGAGCTTTGAGCTGTTGATCAACTTTATAAAGTTCATTGGATACTATAACCATGGCTATATTTTGAATATTGAATTGGGTAAAAGTTATTCACCGTGTCAAACTACATGATACAGTTGGTAAGTCTGCATAAAACTTAAGTTTAGTGTATCGTCATCTGATATATGAGACAGATGGGTTTTTCATTTCTCCATGAAAGACGTTTTTTTTTAATTTTGGTAATGGAATATCTTATTCATCATGCAGTGGAACACAAAAAGAATGTACAATCAGAATACTTTTTCTTTAAAGTAGCCCACCGCCTGAACAGGGACTTGAACCCTGGACCCTCAGATTAAAAGTCTGATGCTCTACCGACTGAGCTATCCAGGCTCTGCAACACAGCAACTAAAAATCAGCAAAAAATGATGTGGACGCACACCAACCTACACTTTAATTCTTAATATGGTTACATATATTAGCAATCAAATATGTAGAGTTTAATAATTAATTGATATTTCAAGCATTTGAAATTTCAGCAGCACACGTAATCTATTTTAAATCCTGAAATTCGTTCTATCTCATTTTCGGCTGACTTAGAAATCATGTCTCTAAATTGACATTGTGAAATTAGTAAAAGGCCAAATACTATTACTAGGTACTAAATTACATGTCCAGCAGTATAACTGGAAATTTACTCTTGGGCATAGATTATGCAACATTTTCAAAGCAAACAGTGTCTGTTTAAATAGACTTTCTTTCACTGCCGTTTTGGTAAATGTCTCTGGTTATGCAGAAGCAGGCATTGTTTGTTACTGTTTCAATTAGTTATAAGATAAAGGAGGGATAAAACTGACCCAGCTAGTATTCCAACCCAAAGACTTTGAATGCTTTCTCTACATTAGCCTAGAACCCCAAGCCGCTATCCATTGCACCAGAGATCCAACCTGATTCAACAAGGTGAACAGAAATTCTCAAATAAAAAGATGAGCTATCAGCGGTTGACCAACTTTATAAAGTGATTTGGAAACTATAAGCAGGGTTCCATTTTGAACATTGAATTGGGGAAAAGATAATCAACATCTCAAACGACATGATACCGTTGCGGTAAGTCTTCTTAACTCTTGTCAAATGGTACACGACCGATGGGTATTTAATGGCTCCATTAAGAGTAACTTGCAATTACTCTAATGGGACTACTCGTTCATTGGATCCTGAAAAGAGCATGTCATTAGAGTACATTTTCTTTAAACAAACCGCCTGAACAGGGACTTGAACCCTGGACCCTCAGATTAAAAGTCTGATGCTCTACCGACTGAGCTATCCAGGCTCTAATACAGCAAACCTCAAAATCACCTAATCAAAATTTGGCAGTGTCCCAACTAACGCTATGTTTCTTAAGATGGTTACCTGACGAAGGTACCAAATACACTAGAATATAATAATGAATTGATATTTCAAGCATTTGAAATTTCTTCAGTAAATGTAACCTTATTTTTAGTCCTGAAGTTGCTACTATCTCATTTTTTTGCTGACGTCAAATTCATATGTGTTTATTGACATGGTAAAATTAAAGAAGGGCCCAAAATCTTACTTCCGAGTAAATTATATTTTCATCAGTACAGCTGACAATTTCCTCTTCTGCATAGATTACCCAAATTGAACGGTGTCTCTTTAAAATAGACTTCCTTTTACTGACCTTTTTTAGCAAATGATTTTGGTGAAGCAGAAGCATGCATGCATCGCTTATAACTTCTTTAAATAGTTATGAAATAAACAGGGATAAAACTGACTCTGGTGGGATTCGAACCCACAGCCTTTGAATACCTTCTTGACATTCACCTAGAAGTCCAATGCGCTATCCATTGCGCCACAGAGCCAATCTGCTTGAATGAGGTGCACAGATATTCAGAAATGAAATAATGAGCTTTGAGCTGTTGATCAACTTTATAAAGTTCATTGGATACTATAACCATGGCTATATTTTGAATATTGAATTGGGTAAAAGTTATTCACCGTGTCAAACTACATGATACAGTTGGTAAGTCTGCCTACAACTTAAGTTTAGTGTATCGTCATCTGATATATGAGACAGATGGGTTTTTCACTTCTCCATGAAAGACGTTTTTTTTTAATTTTGGTAATGGAATATCTTATTCATCATGCAGTGGAACACAAAAAGAATGTACAATCAGAATACTTTTTCTTTAAAGTAGCCTACCGCCTGAACAGGGACTTGAACCCTGGACCCTCAGATTAAAAGTCTGATGCTCTACTGACTGAGCTATCCAGGCTCTGATACCGCAAACCTCAAAATCACCTAATCAAAATTTGGCAGTGTCCCAACTAACGCTATGTTTCTTAAGATGGTTACCTGAAGAAGGTACCAAATACACTAGAATATAATAATGAATTGATATTTCAAGCATTTGAAATTTCTTCAGTAAATGTAACCTTATTTTTAGTCCTGAAGTTGCTACTATCTCATTTTTTTGCTGACGTCAAATTCATATGTGTTTATTGACATGGTAAAATTAAGGAAGGGCCCAAAATCTTACTTCCGAGTAAATTATATTTTCATCAGTACAGCTGACAATTTCCTCTTCTGCATAGATTACCCAAATTGAACGGTGTCTCTTTAAAATAGACTTCCTTTTACTGACCTTTTTTAGCAAATGATTTTGGTGAAGCAGAAGCATGCATGCATCGCTTATAACTTCTTTAAATAGTTATGAAATAAACAGGGATACAACTGACTCTGGTGGGATTCGAACCCACAGCCTTTGAATACCTTCTTGACATTCACCTAGAAGTCCAATGCGCTATCCATTGTGCCACAGAGCCAATCTGCTTGAGTGAGGTGCACAGATATTCAGAAATGAAATAATGAGCTTTGAGCTGTTGATCAACTTTATAAAGTTCATTGGATACTATAACCATGGCTATATTTTGAATATTGAATTGGGTAAAAGTTATTCACCGTGTCAAACTACATGATACAGTTGGTAAGTCTGCATAAAACTTAAGTTTAGTGTATCGTCATCTGATATATGAGACAGATGGGTTTTTCACTTCTCCATGAAAGACGTTTTTTTTTAATTTTGGTAATAGAATATCTTATTCATCATGCAGTGGAACACAAAAAGAATGTACAATCAGAATACTTTTTCTTTAAAGTAGCCGACCGCCTGAACAGGGACTTGAACCCTGGACCCTCAGATTAAAAGTCTGATGCTCTACCGACTGAGCTATCCAGGCTCTGCAACACAGCAACTAAAAATCAGCTAAAAATGATGTGGACGCACACCAACCTACACTTTAATTCTTAATATGGTTACATATATTAGCAATCAAATATGTAGAGTTTAATAATTAATTGATATTTCAAGCATTTGAAATTTCAGCAGCACACGTAATCTATTTTAAATCCTGAAATTCGTTCTATCTCATTTTCGGCTGACTTAGAAATCATGTCTCTAAATTGACATTGTGAAATTAGTAAAAGGCCAAATACTATTACTAGGTACTAAATTACATGTCCAGCAGTATAACTGGAAATTTACTCTTGGGCATAGATTATGCAACATTTTCAAAGCAAACAGTGTCTGTTTAAATAGACTTTCTTTCACTGCCGTTTTGGTAAATGTCTCTGGTTATGCAGAAGCAGGCATTGTTTGTTACTGTTTCAATTAGTTATAAGATAAAGGAGGGATAAAACTGACCCAGCTAGTATTCCAACCCAAAGACTTTGAATGCTTTCTCTACATTAGCCTAGAACCCCAAGCCGCTATCCATTGCACCAGAGATCCAACCTGATTCAACAAGGTGAACAGAAATTCTCAAATAAAAAGATGAGCTATCAGCGGTTGACCAACTTTATAAAGTGATTTGGAAACTATAAGCAGGGTTCCATTTTGAACATTGAATTGGGGAAAAGATAATCAACATCTCAAACGACATGATACCGTTGCGGTAAGTCTTCTTAACTCTTGTCAAATGGTACACGACCGATGGGTATTTAATGGCTCCATTAAGAGTAACTTGCAATTACTCTAATGGGACTACTCGTTCATTGGATCCTGAAAAGAGCATGTCATTAGAGTACATTTTCTTTAAACAAACCGCCTGAACAGGGACTTGAACCCTGGACCCTCAGATTAAAAGTCTGATGCTCTACCGACTGAGCTATCCAGGCTCTAATACAGCAAACCTCAAAATCACCTAATCAAAATTTGGCAGTGTCCCAACTAACGCTATGTTTCTTAAGATGGTTACCTGACGAAGGTACCAAATACACTAGAATATAATAATGAATTGATATTTCAAGCATTTGAAATTTCTTCAGTAAATGTAACCTTATTTTTAGTCCTGAAGTTGCTACTATCTCATTTTTTTGCTGACGTCAAATTCATATGTGTTTATTGACATGGTAAAATTAAGGAAGGGCCCAAAATCTTACTTCCGAGTAAATTATATTTTCATCAGTACAGCTGACAATTTCCTCTTCTGCATAGATTACCCAAATTGAACGGTGTCTCTTTAAAATAGACTTCCTTTTACTGACCTTTTTTAGCAAATGATTTTGGTGAAGCAGAAGCATGCATGCATCGCTTATAACTTCTTTAAATAGTTATGAAATAAACAGGGATAAAACTGACTCTGGTGGGATTCGAACCCACAGCCTTTGAATACCTTCTTGACATTCACCTAGAAGTCCAATGCGCTATCCATTGCGCCACAGAGCCAATCTGCTTGAATGAGGTGCACAGATATTCAGAAATGAAATAATGAGCTTTGAGCTGTTGATCAACTTTATAAAGTTCATTGGATACTATAACCATGGCTATATTTTGAATATTGAATTGGGTAAAAGTTATTCACCGTGTCAAACTACATGATACAGTTGGTAAGTCTGCCTACAACTTAAGTTTAGTGTATCGTCATCTGATATATGAGACAGATGGGTTTTTCACTTCTCCATGAAAGACGTTTTTTTTAAATTTTGGTAATGGAATATCTTATTCATCATGCAGTGGAACACAAAAAGAATGTACAATCAGAATACTTTTTCTTTAAAGTAGCCTACCGCCTGAACAGGGACTTGAACCCTGGACCCTCAGATTAAAAGTCTGATGCTCTACCGACTGAGCTATCCAGGCTCTGATACAGCAAACCTCAAAATCACCTAATCAAAATTTGGCAGTGTCCCAACTAACGCTATGTTTCTTAAGATGGTTACCTGAATAAGGTACCAAATACACTAGAATATAATAATGAATTGATATTTCAAGCATTTGAAATTTCTTCAGTAAATGTAACCTTATTTTTAGTCCTGAAGTTGCTACTATCTCATTTTTTTGCTGACGTCAAATTCATATGTGTTTATTGACATGGTAAAATTAAGGAAGGGCCCAAAATCTTACTTCCGAGTAAATTATATTTTCATCAGTACAGCTGACAATTTCCTCTTCTGCATAGATTACCCAAATTGAACGGTGTCTCTTTAAAATAGACTTCCTTTTACTGACCTTTTTTAGCAAATGATTTTGGTGAAGCAGAAGCATGCATGCATCGCTTATAACTTCTTTAAATAGTTATGAAATAAACAGGGATAAAACTGACTCTGGTGGGATTCGAACCCACAGCCTTTGAATACCTTCTTGACATTCACCTAGAAGTCCAATGCGCTATCCATTGCGCCACAGAGCCAATCTGCTTGAATGAGGTGCACAGATATTCAGAAATGAAATAATGAGCTTTGAGCTGTTGATCAACTTTATAAAGTTCATTGGATACTATAACCATGGCTATATTTTGAATATTGAATTGGGTAAAAGTTATTCACCGTGTCAAACTACATGATACAGTTGGTAAGTCTGCATAAAACTTAAGTTTAGTGTATCGTCATCTGATATATGAGACAGATGGGTTTTTCACTTCTCCATGAAAGACTTTTTTTTTTAATTTTGGTAATGGAATATCTTATTCATCATGCAGTGGAACACAAAAAGAATGTACAATCAGAATACTTTTTCTTTAAAGTAGCCGACCGCCTGAACAGGGACTTGAACCCTGGACCCTCAGATTAAAAGTCTGATGCTCTACCGACTGAGCTATCCAGGCTCTGCAACACTGCAACTAAAAATCAGCTAAAAATGATGTGGACGCACACCAACCTACACTTTAATTCTTAATATGGTTACATATATTAGCAATCAAATATGTAGAGTTTAATAATTAATTGATATTTCAAGCATTTGAAATTTCAGCAGCACACGTAATCTATTTTAAATCCTGAAATTCGTTCTATCTCATTTTCGGCTGACTTAGAAATCATGTCTCTAAATTGACATTGTGAAATTAGTAAAAGGCCAAATACTATTACTAGGTACTAAATTACATGTCCAGCAGTATAACTGGAAATTTACTCTTGGGCATAGATTATGCAACATTTTCAAAGCAAACAGTGTCTGTTTAAATAGACTTTCTTTCACTGCCGTTTTGGTAAATGTCTCTGGTTATGCAGAAGCAGGCATTGTTTGTTACTGTTTCAATTAGTTATAAGATAAAGGAGGGATAAAACTGACCCAGCTAGTATTCCAACCCAAAGACTTTGAATGCTTTCTCTACATTCGCCTAGAACCCCAAGCCGCTATCCATTGCACCAGAGATCCAACCTGATTCAACAAGGTGAACAGAAATTCTCAAATAAAAAGATGAGCTATCAGCGGTTGACCAACTTTATAAAGTGATTTGGAAACTATAAGCAGGGTTCCATTTTGAACATTGAATTGGGGAAAAGATAATCAACATCTCAAACGACATGATACCGTTGCGGTAAGTCTTCTTAACTCTTGTCAAATGGTACACGACCGATGGGTATTTAATGGCTCCATTAAGAGTAACTTGCAATTACTCTAATGGGACTACTCGTTCATTGGATCCTGAAAAGAGCATGTCATTAGAGTACATTTTCTTTAAACAAACCGCCTGAACAGGGACTTGAACCCTGGACCCTCAGATTAAAAGTCTGATGCTCTGCCGACTGAGCTATCCAGGCTCTGATACAGCAAACCTCAAAATCACCTAATCAAAATTTGGCAGTGTCCCAACTAACGCTATGTTTCTTAAGATGGTTACCTGAAGAAGGTACCAAATACACTAGAATATAATAATGAATTGATATTTCAAGCATTTGAAATTTCTTCAGTAAATGTAACCTTATTTTTAGTCCTGAAGTTGCTACTATCTCATTTTTTTGCTGACGTCAAATTCATATGTGTTTATTGACATGGTAAAATTAAGGAAGGGCCCAAAATCTTACTTCCGAGTAAATTATATTTTCATCAGTACAGCTGACAATTTCCTCTTCTGCATAGATTACCCAAATTGAACGGTGTCTCTTTAAAATAGACTTCCTTTTACTGACCTTTTTTAGCAAATGATTTTGGTGAAGCAGAAGCATGCATGCATCGCTTATAACTTCTTTAAATAGTTATGAAATACACAGGGATAAAACTGACTCTGGTGGGATTCGAACCCACAGCCTTTGAATACCTTCTTGACATTCACCTAGAAGTCCAACGCGCTATCCATTGCGCCACAGAGCCAATCTGCTTGAGTGAGGTGCACAGATATTCAGAAATGAAATAATGAGCTTTGAGCTGTTGATCAACTTTATAAAGTTCATTGGATACTATAACCATGGCTATATTTTGAATATTGAATTGGGTAAAAGTTATTCACCGTGTCAAACTACATGATACAGTTGGTAAGTCTGCATACAACTTAAGTTTAGTGTATCATCATCTGATATATGAGACAGATGGGTTTTTCACTTCTCCATGAAAGACGTTTTTTTTTAATTTTGGTAATGGAATATCTTATTCATCATGCAGTGGAACACAAAAAGAATGTACAATCAGAATACTTTTTCTTTAAAGTAGCCTACCGCCTGAACGGGGACTTGAACCCTGGACCCTCAGATTAAAAGTCTGATGCTCTACTGACTGAGCTATCCAGGCTCTGATACCGCAAACCTCAAAATCACCTAATCAAAATTTGGCAGTGTCCCAACTAACGCTATGTTTCTTAAGATGGTTACCTGAAGAAGGTACCAAATACACTAGAATATAATAATGAATTGATATTTCAAGCATTTGAAATTTCTTCAGTAAATGTAACCTTATTTTTAGTCCTGAAGTTGCTACTATCTCATTTTTTTGCTGACGTCAAATTCATATGTGTTTATTGACATGGTAAAATTAAGGAAGGGCCCAAAATCTTACTTCCGAGTAAATTATATTTTCATCAGTACAGCTGACAATTTCCTCTTCTGCATAGATTACCCAAATTGAACGGTGTCTCTTTAAAATAGACTTCCTTTTACTGACCTTTTTTAGCAAATGATTTTGGTGAAGCAGAAGCATGCATGCATCGCTTATAACTTCTTTAAATAGTTATGAAATAAACAGGGATAAAACTGACTCTGGTGGGATTCGAACCCACAGCCTTTGAATACCTTCTTGACATTCACCTAGAAGTCCAATGCGCTATCCATTGCGCCACAGAGCCAATCTGCTTGAGTGAGGTGCACAGATATTCAGAAATGAAATAATGAGCTTTGAGCTGTTGATCAACTTTATAAAGTTCATTGGATACTATAACCATGGCTATATTTTGAATATTGAATTGGGTAAAAGTTATTCACCGTGTCAAACTACATGATACAGTTGGTAAGTCTGCATAAAACTTAAGTTTAGTGTATCGTCATCTGATATATGAGACAGATGGGTTTTTCATTTCTCCATGAAAGACGTTTTTTTTTAATTTTGGTAATGGAATATCTTATTCATCATGCAGTGGAACACAAAAAGAATGTACAATCAGAATACTTTTTCTTTAAAGTAGCCCACCGCCTGAACAGGGACTTGAACCCTGGACCCTCAGATTAAAAGTCTGATGCTCTACCGACTGAGCTATCCAGGCTCTGCAACACAGCAACTAAAAATCAGCAAAAAATGATGTGGACGCACACCAACCTACACTTTAATTCTTAATATGGTTACATATATTAGCAATCAAATATGTAGAGTTTAATAATTAATTGATATTTCAAGCATTTGAAATTTCAGCAGCACACGTAATCTATTTTAAATCCTGAAATTCGTTCTATCTCATTTTCGGCTGACTTAGAAATCATGTCTCTAAATTGACATTGTGAAATTAGTAAAAGGCCAAATACTATTACTAGGTACTAAATTACATGTCCAGCAGTATAACTGGAAATTTACTCTTGGGCATAGATTATGCAACATTTTCAAAGCAAACAGTGTCTGTTTAAATAGACTTTCTTTCACTGCCGTTTTGGTAAATGTCTCTGGTTATGCAGAAGCAGGCATTGTTTGTTACTGTTTCAATTAGTTATAAGATAAAGGAGGGATAAAACTGACCCAGCTAGTATTCCAACCCAAAGACTTTGAATGCTTTCTCTACATTAGCCTAGAACCCCAAGCCGCTATCCATTGCACCAGAGATCCAACCTGATTCAACAAGGTGAACAGAAATTCTCAAATAAAAAGATGAGCTATCAGCGGTTGACCAACTTTATAAAGTGATTTGGAAACTATAAGCAGGGTTCCATTTTGAACATTGAATTGGGGAAAAGATAATCAACATCTCAAACGACATGATACCGTTGCGGTAAGTCTTCTTAACTCTTGTCAAATGGTACACGACCGATGGGTATTTAATGGCTCCATTAAGAGTAACTTGCAATTACTCTAATGGGACTACTCGTTCATTGGATCCTGAAAAGAGCATGTCATTAGAGTACATTTTCTTTAAACAAACCGCCTGAACAGGGACTTGAACCCTGGACCCTCAGATTAAAAGTCTGATGCTCTGCCGACTGAGCTATCCAGGCTCTGATACAGCAAACCTCAAAATCACCTAATCAAAATTTGGCAGTGTCCCAACTAACGCTATGTTTCTTAAGATGGTTACCTGAAGAAGGTACCAAATACACTAGAATATAATAATGAATTGATATTTCAAGCATTTGAAATTTCTTCAGTAAATGTAACCTTATTTTTAGTCCTGAAGTTGCTACTATCTCATTTTTTTGCTGACGTCAAATTCATATGTGTTTATTGACATGGTAAAATTAAGGAAGGGCCCAAAATCTTACTTCCGAGTAAATTATATTTTCATCAGTACAGCTGACAATTTCCTCTTCTGCATAGATTACCCAAATTGAACGGTGTCTCTTTAAAATAGACTTCCTTTTACTGACCTTTTTTAGCAAATGATTTTGGTGAAGCAGAAGCATGCATGCATCGCTTATAACTTCTTTAAATAGTTATGAAATACACAGGGATAAAACTGACTCTGGTGGGATTCGAACCCACAGCCTTTGAATACCTTCTTGACATTCACCTAGAAGTCCAACGCGCTATCCATTGCGCCACAGAGCCAATCTGCTTGAGTGAGGTGCACAGATATTCAGAAATGAAATAATGAGCTTTGAGCTGTTGATCAACTTTATAAAGTTCATTGGATACTATAACCATGGCTATATTTTGAATATTGAATTGGGTAAAAGTTATTCACCGTGTCAAACTACATGATACAGTTGGTAAGTCTGCATACAACTTAAGTTTAGTGTATCATCATCTGATATATGAGACAGATGGGTTTTTCACTTCTCCATGAAAGACGTTTTTTTTTAATTTTGGTAATGGAATATCTTATTCATCATGCAGTGGAACACAAAAAGAATGTACAATCAGAATACTTTTTCTTTAAAGTAGCCTACCGCCTGAACGGGGACTTGAACCCTGGACCCTCAGATTAAAAGTCTGATGCTCTACTGACTGAGCTATCCAGGCTCTGATACCGCAAACCTCAAAATCACCTAATCAAAATTTGGCAGTGTCCCAACTAACGCTATGTTTCTTAAGATGGTTACCTGAAGAAGGTACCAAATACACTAGAATATAATAATGAATTGATATTTCAAGCATTTGAAATTTCTTCAGTAAATGTAACCTTATTTTTAGTCCTGAAGTTGCTACTATCTCATTTTTTTGCTGACGTCAAATTCATATGTGTTTATTGACATGGTAAAATTAAGGAAGGGCCCAAAATCTTACTTCCGAGTAAATTATATTTTCATCAGTACAGCTGACAATTTCCTCTTCTGCATAGATTACCCAAATTGAACGGTGTCTCTTTAAAATAGACTTCCTTTTACTGACCTTTTTTAGCAAATGATTTTGGTGAAGCAGAAGCATGCATGCATCGCTTATAACTTCTTTAAATAGTTATGAAATAAACAGGGATAAAACTGACTCTGGTGGGATTCGAACCCACAGCCTTTGAATACCTTCTTGACATTCACCTAGAAGTCCAATGCGCTATCCATTGCGCCACAGAGCCAATCTGCTTGAGTGAGGTGCACAGATATTCAGAAATGAAATAATGAGCTTTGAGCTGTTGATCAACTTTATAAAGTTCATTGGATACTATAACCATGGCTATATTTTGAATATTGAATTGGGTAAAAGTTATTCACCGTGTCAAACTACATGATACAGTTGGTAAGTCTGCATAAAACTTAAGTTTAGTGTATCGTCATCTGATATATGAGACAGATGGGTTTTTCATTTCTCCATGAAAGACGTTTTTTTTTAATTTTGGTAATGGAATATCTTATTCATCATGCAGTGGAACACAAAAAGAATGTACAATCAGAATACTTTTTCTTTAAAGTAGCCCACCGCCTGAACAGGGACTTGAACCCTGGACCCTCAGATTAAAAGTCTGATGCTCTACCGACTGAGCTATCCAGGCTCTGCAACACAGCAACTAAAAATCAGCAAAAAATGATGTGGACGCACACCAACCTACACTTTAATTCTTAATATGGTTACATATATTAGCAATCAAATATGTAGAGTTTAATAATTAATTGATATTTCAAGCATTTGAAATTTCAGCAGCACACGTAATCTATTTTAAATCCTGAAATTCGTTCTATCTCATTTTCGGCTGACTTAGAAATCATGTCTCTAAATTGACATTGTGAAATTAGTAAAAGGCCAAATACTATTACTAGGTACTAAATTACATGTCCAGCAGTATAACTGGAAATTTACTCTTGGGCATAGATTATGCAACATTTTCAAAGCAAACAGTGTCTGTTTAAATAGACTTTCTTTCACTGCCGTTTTGGTAAATGTCTCTGGTTATGCAGAAGCAGGCATTGTTTGTTACTGTTTCAATTAGTTATAAGATAAAGGAGGGATAAAACTGACCCAGCTAGTATTCCAACCCAAAGACTTTGAATGCTTTCTCTACATTAGCCTAGAACCCCAAGCCGCTATCCATTGCACCAGAGATCCAACCTGATTCAACAAGGTGAACAGAAATTCTCAAATAAAAAGATGAGCTATCAGCGGTTGACCAACTTTATAAAGTGATTTGGAAACTATAAGCAGGGTTCCATTTTGAACATTGAATTGGGGAAAAGATAATCAACATCTCAAACGACATGATACCGTTGCGGTAAGTCTTCTTAACTCTTGTCAAATGGTACACGACCGATGGGTATTTAATGGCTCCATTAAGAGTAACTTGCAATTACTCTAATGGGACTACTCGTTCATTGGATCCTGAAAAGAGCATGTCATTAGAGTACATTTTCTTTAAACAAACCGCCTGAACAGGGACTTGAACCCTGGACCCTCAGATTAAAAGTCTGATGCTCTGCCGACTGAGCTATCCAGGCTCTGATACAGCAAACCTCAAAATCACCTAATCAAAATTTGGCAGTGTCCCAACTAACGCTATGTTTCTTAAGATGGTTACCTGAAGAAGGTACCAAATACACTAGAATATAATAATGAATTGATATTTCAAGCATTTGAAATTTCTTCAGTAAATGTAACCTTATTTTTAGTCCTGAAGTTGCTACTATCTCATTTTTTTGCTGACGTCAAATTCATATGTGTTTATTGACATGGTAAAATTAAGGAAGGGCCCAAAATCTTACTTCCGAGTAAATTATATTTTCATCAGTACAGCTGACAATTTCCTCTTCTGCATAGATTACCCAAATTGAACGGTGTCTCTTTAAAATAGACTTCCTTTTACTGACCTTTTTTAGCAAATGATTTTGGTGAAGCAGAAGCATGCATGCATCGCTTATAACTTCTTTAAATAGTTATGAAATACACAGGGATAAAACTGACTCTGGTGGGATTCGAACCCACAGCCTTTGAATACCTTCTTGACATTCACCTAGAAGTCCAACGCGCTATCCATTGCGCCACAGAGCCAATCTGCTTGAGTGAGGTGCACAGATATTCAGAAATGAAATAATGAGCTTTGAGCTGTTGATCAACTTTATAAAGTTCATTGGATACTATAACCATGGCTATATTTTGAATATTGAATTGGGTAAAAGTTATTCACCGTGTCAAACTACATGATACAGTTGGTAAGTCTGCATACAACTTAAGTTTAGTGTATCATCATCTGATATATGAGACAGATGGGTTTTTCACTTCTCCATGAAAGACGTTTTTTTTTAATTTTGGTAATGGAATATCTTATTCATCATGCAGTGGAACACAAAAAGAATGTACAATCAGAATACTTTTTCTTTAAAGTAGCCTACCGCCTGAACGGGGACTTGAACCCTGGACCCTCAGATTAAAAGTCTGATGCTCTACTGACTGAGCTATCCAGGCTCTGATACCGCAAACCTCAAAATCACCTAATCAAAATTTGGCAGTGTCCCAACTAACGCTATGTTTCTTAAGATGGTTACCTGAAGAAGGTACCAAATACACTAGAATATAATAATGAATTGATATTTCAAGCATTTGAAATTTCTTCAGTAAATGTAACCTTATTTTTAGTCCTGAAGTTGCTACTATCTCATTTTTTTGCTGACGTCAAATTCATATGTGTTTATTGACATGGTAAAATTAAGGAAGGGCCCAAAATCTTACTTCCGAGTAAATTATATTTTCATCAGTACAGCTGACAATTTCCTCTTCTGCATAGATTACCCAAATTGAACGGTGTCTCTTTAAAATAGACTTCCTTTTACTGACCTTTTTTAGCAAATGATTTTGGTGAAGCAGAAGCATGCATGCATCGCTTATAACTTCTTTAAATAGTTATGAAATAAACAGGGATAAAACTGACTCTGGTGGGATTCGAACCCACAGCCTTTGAATACCTTCTTGACATTCACCTAGAAGTCCAATGCGCTATCCATTGCGCCACAGAGCCAATCTGCTTGAGTGAGGTGCACAGATATTCAGAAATGAAATAATGAGCTTTGAGCTGTTGATCAACTTTATAAAGTTCATTGGATACTATAACCATGGCTATATTTTGAATATTGAATTGGGTAAAAGTTATTCACCGTGTCAAACTACATGATACAGTTGGTAAGTCTGCATAAAACTTAAGTTTAGTGTATCGTCATCTGATATATGAGACAGATGGGTTTTTCATTTCTCCATGAAAGACGTTTTTTTTTAATTTTGGTAATGGAATATCTTATTCATCATGCAGTGGAACACAAAAAGAATGTACAATCAGAATACTTTTTCTTTAAAGTAGCCCACCGCCTGAACAGGGACTTGAACCCTGGACCCTCAGATTAAAAGTCTGATGCTCTACCGACTGAGCTATCCAGGCTCTGCAACACAGCAACTAAAAATCAGCAAAAAATGATGTGGACGCACACCAACCTACACTTTAATTCTTAATATGGTTACATATATTAGCAATCAAATATGTAGAGTTTAATAATTAATTGATATTTCAAGCATTTGAAATTTCAGCAGCACACGTAATCTATTTTAAATCCTGAAATTCGTTCTATCTCATTTTCGGCTGACTTAGAAATCATGTCTCTAAATTGACATTGTGAAATTAGTAAAAGGCCAAATACTATTACTAGGTACTAAATTACATGTCCAGCAGTATAACTGGAAATTTACTCTTGGGCATAGATTATGCAACATTTTCAAAGCAAACAGTGTCTGTTTAAATAGACTTTCTTTCACTGCCGTTTTGGTAAATGTCTCTGGTTATGCAGAAGCAGGCATTGTTTGTTACTGTTTCAATTAGTTATAAGATAAAGGAGGGATAAAACTGACCCAGCTAGTATTCCAACCCAAAGACTTTGAATGCTTTCTCTACATTAGCCTAGAACCCCAAGCCGCTATCCATTGCACCAGAGATCCAACCTGATTCAACAAGGTGAACAGAAATTCTCAAATAAAAAGATGAGCTATCAGCGGTTGACCAACTTTATAAAGTGATTTGGAAACTATAAGCAGGGTTCCATTTTGAACATTGAATTGGGGAAAAGATAATCAACATCTCAAACGACATGATACCGTTGCGGTAAGTCTTCTTAACTCTTGTCAAATGGTACACGACCGATGGGTATTTAATGGCTCCATTAAGAGTAACTTGCAATTACTCTAATGGGACTACTCGTTCATTGGATCCTGAAAAGAGCATGTCATTAGAGTACATTTTCTTTAAACAAACCACCTGAACAGGGACTTGAACCCTGGACCCTCAGATTAAAAGTCTGATGCTCTACCGACTGAGCTATCCAGGCTCTAATACAGCAAACCTCAAAATCACCTAATCAAAATTTGGCAGTGTCCCAACTAACGCTATGTTTCTTAAGATGGTTACCTGACGAAGGTACCAAATACACTAGAATATAATAATGAATTGATATTTCAAGCATTTGAAATTTCTTCAGTAAATGTAACCTTATTTTTAGTCCTGAAGTTGCTACTATCTCATTTTTTTGCTGACGTCAAATTCATATGTGTTTATTGACATGGTAAAATTAAGGAAGGGCCCAAAATCTTACTTCCGAGTAAATTATATTTTCATCAGTACAGCTGACAATTTCCTCTTCTGCATAGATTACCCAAATTGAACGGTGTCTCTTTAAAATAGACTTCCTTTTACTGACCTTTTTTAGCAAATGATTTTGGTGAAGCAGAAGCATGCATGCATCGCTTATAACTTCTTTAAATAGTTATGAAATAAACAGGGATAAAACTGACTCTGGTGGGATTCGAACCCACAGCCTTTGAATACCTTCTTGACATTCACCTAGAAGTCCAATGCGCTATCCATTGCGCCACAGAGCCAATCTGCTTGAATGAGGTGCACAGATATTCAGAAATGAAATAATGAGCTTTGAGCTGTTGATCAACTTTATAAAGTTCATTGGATACTATAACCATGGCTATATTTTGAATATTGAATTGGGTAAAAGTTATTCACCGTGTCAAACTACATGATACAGTTGGTAAGTCTGCCTACAACTTAAGTTTAGTGTATCGTCATCTGATATATGAGACAGATGGGTTTTTCACTTCTCCATGAAAGACGTTTTTTTTAAATTTTGGTAATGGAATATCTTATTCATCATGCAGTGGAACACAAAAAGAATGTACAATCAGAATACTTTTTCTTTAAAGTAGCCTACCGCCTGAACAGGGACTTGAACCCTGGACCCTCAGATTAAAAGTCTGATGCTCTACCGACTGAGCTATCCAGGCTCTGATACAGCAAACCTCAAAATCACCTAATCAAAATTTGGCAGTGTCCCAACTAACGCTATGTTTCTTAAGATGGTTACCTGAATAAGGTACCAAATACACTAGAATATAATAATGAATTGATATTTCAAGCATTTGAAATTTCTTCAGTAAATGTAACCTTATTTTTAGTCCTGAAGTTGCTACTATCTCATTTTTTTGCTGACGTCAAATTCATATGTGTTTATTGACATGGTAAAATTAAGGAAGGGCCCAAAATCTTACTTCCGAGTAAATTATATTTTCATCAGTACAGCTGACAATTTCCTCTTCTGCATAGATTACCCAAATTGAACGGTGTCTCTTTAAAATAGACTTCCTTTTACTGACCTTTTTTAGCAAATGATTTTGGTGAAGCAGAAGCATGCATGCATCGCTTATAACTTCTTTAAATAGTTATGAAATAAACAGGGATAAAACTGACTCTGGTGGGATTCGAACCCACAGCCTTTGAATACCTTCTTGACATTCACCTAGAAGTCCAATGCGCTATCCATTGCGCCACAGAGCCAATCTGCTTGAATGAGGTGCACAGATATTCAGAAATGAAATAATGAGCTTTGAGCTGTTGATCAACTTTATAAAGTTCATTGGATACTATAACCATGGCTATATTTTGAATATTGAATTGGGTAAAAGTTATTCACCGTGTCAAACTACATGATACAGTTGGTAAGTCTGCATAAAACTTAAGTTTAGTGTATCGTCATCTGATATATGAGACACAGGTATGTTTTTCACTTCTCCATGAAAGACTTTTTTTTTTAATTTTGGTAATGGAATATCTTATTCATCATGCAGTGGAACACAAAAAGAATGTACAATCAGAATACTTTTTCTTTAAAGTAGCCGACCGCCTGAACAGGGACTTGAACCCTGGACCCTCAGATTAAAAGTCTGATGCTCTACCGACTGAGCTATCCAGGCTCTGCAACACTGCAACTAAAAATCAGCTAAAAATGATGTGGACGCACACCAACCTACACTTTAATTCTTAATATGGTTACATATATTAGCAATCAAATATGTAGAGTTTAATAATTAATTGATATTTCAAGCATTTGAAATTTCAGCAGCACACGTAATCTATTTTAAATCCTGAAATTCGTTCTATCTCATTTTCGGCTGACTTAGAAATCATGTCTCTAAATTGACATTGTGAAATTAGTAAAAGGCCAAATACTATTACTAGGTACTAAATTACATGTCCAGCAGTATAACTGGAAATTTACTCTTGGGCATAGATTATGCAACATTTTCAAAGCAAACAATGTCTGTTTAAATAGACTTTCTTTCACTGCCGTTTTGGTAAATGTCTCTGGTTATGCAGAAGCAGGCATTGTTTGTTACTGTTTCAATTAGTTATAAGATAAAGGAGGGATAAAACTGACCCAGCTAGTATTCCAACCCAAAGACTTTGAATGCTTTCTCTACATTCGCCTAGAACCCCAAGCCGCTATCCATTGCACCAGAGATCCAACCTGATTCAACAAGGTGAACAGAAATTCTCAAATAAAAAGATGAGCTATCAGCGGTTGACCAACTTTATAAAGTGATTTGGAAACTATAAGCAGGGTTCCATTTTGAACATTGAATTGTGGAAAAGATAATCAACATCTCAAACGACATGATACCGTTGCGGTAAGTCTTCTTAACTCTTGTCAAATGGTACACGACCGATGGGTATTTAATGGCTCCATTAAGAGTAACTTGCAATTACTCTAATGGGACTACTCGTTCATTGGATCCTGAAAAGAGCATGTCATTAGAGTACATTTTCTTTAAACAAACCGCCTGAACAGGGACTTGAACCCTGGACCCTCAGATTAAAAGTCTGATGCTCTGCCGACTGAGCTATCCAGGCTCTGATACAGCAAACCTCAAAATCACCTAATCAAAATTTGGCAGTGTCCCAACTAACGCTATGTTTCTTAAGATGGTTACCTGAAGAAGGTACCAAATACACTAGAATATAATAATGAATTGATATTTCAAGCATTTGAAATTTCTTCAGTAAATGTAACCTTATTTTTAGTCCTGAAGTTGCTACTATCTCATTTTTTTGCTGACGTCAAATTCATATGTGTTTATTGACATGGTAAAATTAAGGAAGGGCCCAAAATCTTACTTCCGAGTAAATTATATTTTCATCAGTACAGCTGACAATTTCCTCTTCTGCATAGATTACCCAAATTGAACGGTGTCTCTTTAAAATAGACTTCCTTTTACTGACCTTTTTTAGCAAATGATTTTGGTGAAGCAGAAGCATGCATGCATCGCTTATAACTTCTTTAAATAGTTATGAAATACACAGGGATAAAACTGACTCTGGTGGGATTCGAACCCACAGCCTTTGAATACCTTCTTGACATTCACCTAGAAGTCCAACGCGCTATCCATTGCGCCACAGAGCCAATCTGCTTGAGTGAGGTGCACAGATATTCAGAAATGAAATAATGAGCTTTGAGCTGTTGATCAACTTTATAAAGTTCATTGGATACTATAACCATGGCTATATTTTGAATATTGAATTGGGTAAAAGTTATTCACCGTGTCAAACTACATGATACAGTTGGTAAGTCTGCATACAACTTAAGTTTAGTGTATCATCATCTGATATATGAGACAGATGGGTTTTTCACTTCTCCATGAAAGACGTTTTTTTTTAATTTTGGTAATGGAATATCTTATTCATCATGCAGTGGAACACAAAAAGAATGTACAATCAGAATACTTTTTCTTTAAAGTAGCCTACCGCCTGAACGGGGACTTGAACCCTGGACCCTCAGATTAAAAGTCTGATGCTCTACTGACTGAGCTATCCAGGCTCTGATACCGCAAACCTCAAAATCACCTAATCAAAATTTGGCAGTGTCCCAACTAACGCTATGTTTCTTAAGATGGTTACCTGAAGAAGGTACCAAATACACTAGAATATAATAATGAATTGATATTTCAAGCATTTGAAATTTCTTCAGTAAATGTAACCTTATTTTTAGTCCTGAAGTTGCTACTATCTCATTTTTTTGCTGACGTCAAATTCATATGTGTTTATTGACATGGTAAAATTAAGGAAGGGCCCAAAATCTTACTTCCGAGTAAATTATATTTTCATCAGTACAGCTGACAATTTCCTCTTCTGCATAGATTACCCAAATTGAACGGTGTCTCTTTAAAATAGACTTCCTTTTACTGACCTTTTTTAGCAAATGATTTTGGTGAAGCAGAAGCATGCATGCATCGCTTATAACTTCTTTAAATAGTTATGAAATAAACAGGGATAAAACTGACTCTGGTGGGATTCGAACCCACAGCCTTTGAATACCTTCTTGACATTCACCTAGAAGTCCAATGCGCTATCCATTGCGCCACAGAGCCAATCTGCTTGAGTGAGGTGCACAGATATTCAGAAATGAAATAATGAGCTTTCAGCTGTTGATCAACTTTATAAAGTTCATTGGATACTATAACCATGGCTATATTTTGAATATTGAATTGGGTAAAAGTTATTCACCGTGTCAAACTACATGATACAGTTGGTAAGTCTGCATAAAACTTAAGTTTAGTGTATCGTCATCTGATATATGAGACAGATGGGTTTTTCACTTCTCCATGAAAGACTTTTTTTTTTAATTTTGGTAATGGAATATCTTATTCATCATGCAGTGGAACACAAAAAGAATGTACAATCAGAATACTTTTTCTTTAAAGTAGCCGACCGCCTGAACAGGGACTTGAACCCTGGACCCTCAGATTAAAAGTCTGATGCTCTACCGACTGAGCTATCCAGGCTCTGCAACACTGCAACTAAAAATCAGCAAAAAATGATGTGGACGCACACCAACCTACACTTTAATTCTTAATATGGTTACATATATTAGCAATCAAATATGTAGAGTTTAATAATTAATTGATATTTCAAGCATTTGAAATTTCAGCAGCACACGTAATCTATTTTAAATCCTGAAATTCGTTCTATCTCATTTTCGGCTGACTTAGAAATCATGTCTCTAAATTGACATTGTGAAATTAGTAAAAGGCCAAATACTATTACTAGGTACTAAATTACATGTCCAGCAGTATAACTGGAAATTTACTCTTGGGCATAGATTATGCAACATTTTCAAAGCAAACAGTGTCTGTTTAAATAGACTTTCTTTCACTGCCGTTTTGGTAAATGTCTCTGGTTATGCAGAAGCAGGCATTGTTTGTTACTGTTTCAATTAGTTATAAGATAAAGGAGGGATAAAACTGACCCAGCTAGTATTCCAACCCAAAGACTTTGAATGCTTTCTCTACATTAGCCTAGAACCCCAAGCCGCTATCCATTGCACCAGAGATCCAACCTGATTCAACAAGGTGAACAGAAATTCTCAAATAAAAAGATGAGCTATCAGCGGTTGACCAACTTTATAAAGTGATTTGGAAACTATAAGCAGGGTTCCATTTTGAACATTGAATTGGGGAAAAGATAATCAACATCTCAAACGACATGATACCGTTGCGGTAAGTCTTCTTAACTCTTGTCAAATGGTACACGACCGATGGGTATTTAATGGCTCCATTAAGAGTAACTTGCAATTACTCTAATGGGACTACTCGTTCATTGGATCCTGAAAAGAGCATGTCATTAGAGTACATTTTCTTTAAACAAACCGCCTGAACAGGGACTTGAACCCTGGACCCTCAGATTAAAAGTCTGATGCTCTACCGACTGAGCTATCCAGGCTCTAATACAGCAAACCTCAAAATCACCTAATCAAAATTTGGCAGTGTCCCAACTAACGCTATGTTTCTTAAGATGGTTACCTGACGAAGGTACCAAATACACTAGAATATAATAATGAATTGATATTTCAAGCATTTGAAATTTCTTCAGTAAATGTAACCTTATTTTTAGTCCTGAAGTTGCTACTATCTCATTTTTTTGCTGACGTCAAATTCATATGTGTTTATTGACATGGTAAAATTAAGGAAGGGCCCAAAATCTTACTTCCGAGTAAATTATATTTTCATCAGTACAGCTGACAATTTCCTCTTCTGCATAGATTACCCAAATTGAACGGTGTCTCTTTAAAATAGACTTCCTTTTACTGACCTTTTTTAGCAAATGATTTTGGTGAAGCAGAAGCATGCATGCATCGCTTATAACTTCTTTAAATAGTTATGAAATAAACAGGGATAAAACTGACTCTGGTGGGATTCGAACCCACAGCCTTTGAATACCTTCTTGACATTCACCTAGAAGTCCAATGCGCTATCCATTGCGCCACAGAGCCAATCTGCTTGAATGAGGTGCACAGATATTCAGAAATGAAATAATGAGCTTTGAGCTGTTGATCAACTTTATAAAGTTCATTGGATACTATAACCATGGCTATATTTTGAATATTGAATTGGGTAAAAGTTATTCACCGTGTCAAACTACATGATACAGTTGGTAAGTCTGCCTACAACTTAAGTTTAGTGTATCGTCATCTGATATATGAGACAGATGGGTTTTTCACTTCTCCATGAAAGACGTTTTTTTTAAATTTTGGTAATGGAATATCTTATTCATCATGCAGTGGAACACAAAAAGAATGTACAATCAGAATACTTTTTCTTTAAAGTAGCCTACCGCCTGAACAGGGACTTGAACCCTGGACCCTCAGATTAAAAGTCTGATGCTCTACTGACTGAGCTATCCAGGCTCTGATACCGCAAACCTCAAAATCACCTAATCAAAATTTGGCAGTGTCCCAACTAACGCTATGTTTCTTAAGATGGTTACCTGAAGAAGGTACCAAATACACTAGAATATAATAATGAATTGATATTTCAAGCATTTGAAATTTCTTCAGTAAATGTAACCTTATTTTTAGTCCTGAAGTTGCTACTATCTCATTTTTTTGCTGACGTCAAATTCATATGTGTTTATTGACATGGTAAAATTAAGGAAGGGCCCAAAATCTTACTTCCGAGTAAATTATATTTTCATCAGTACAGCTGACAATTTCCTCTTCTGCATAGATTACCCAAATTGAACGGTGTCTCTTTAAAATAGACTTCCTTTTACTGACCTTTTTTAGCAAATGATTTTGGTGAAGCAGAAGCATGCATGCATCGCTTATAACTTCTTTAAATATTTATGAAATAAACAGGGATACAACTGACTCTGGTGGGATTCGAACCCACAGCCTTTGAATACCTTCTTGACATTCACCTAGAAGTCCAATGCGCTATCCATTGCGCCACAGAGCCAATCTGCTTGAGTGAGGTGCACAGATATTCAGAAATGAAATAATGAGCTTTGAGCTGTTGATCAACTTTATAAAGTTCATTGGATACTATAACCATGGCTATATTTTGAATATTGAATTGGGTAAAAGTTATTCACCGTGTCAAACTACATGATACAGTTGGTAAGTCTGCATAAAACTTAAGTTTAGTGTATCGTCATCTGATATATGAGACAGATGGGTTTTTCACTTCTCCATGAAAGACGTTTTTTTTTAATTTTGGTAATAGAATATCTTATTCATCATGTAGTGGAACACAAAAAGAATGTACAATCAGAATACTTTTTCTTTAAAGTAGCCGACCGCCTGAACAGGGACTTGAACCCTGGACCCTCAGATTAAAAGTCTGATGCTCTACCGACTGAGCTATCCAGGCTCTGCAACACAGCAACTAAAAATCAGCTAAAAATGATGTGGACGCACACCAACCTACACTTTAATTCTTAATATGGTTACATATATTAGCAATCAAATATGTAGAGTTTAATAATTAATTGATATTTCAAGCATTTGAAATTTCAGCAGCACACGTAATCTATTTTAAATCCTGAAATTCGTTCTATCTCATTTTCGGCTGACTTAGAAATCATGTCTCTAAATTGACATTGTGAAATTAGTAAAAGGCCAAATACTATTACTAGGTACTAAATTACATGTCCAGCAGTATAACTGGAAATTTACTCTTGGGCATAGATTATGCAACATTTTCAAAGCAAACAGTGTCTGTTTAAATAGACTTTCTTTCACTGCCGTTTTGGTAAATGTCTCTGGTTATGCAGAAGCAGGCATTGTTTGTTACTGTTTCAATTAGTTATAAGATAAAGGAGGGATAAAACTGACCCAGCTAGTATTCCAACCCAAAGACTTTGAATGCTTTCTCTACATTAGCCTAGAACCCCAAGCCGCTATCCATTGCACCAGAGATCCAACCTGATTCAACAAGGTGAACAGAAATTCTCAAATAAAAAGATGAGCTATCAGCGGTTGACCAACTTTATAAAGTGATTTGGAAACTATAAGCAGGGTTCCATTTTGAACATTGAATTGGGGAAAAGATAATCAACATCTCAAACGACATGATACCGTTGCGGTAAGTCTTCTTAACTCTTGTCAAATGGTACACGACCGATGGGTATTTAATGGCTCCATTAAGAGTAACTTGCAATTACTCTAATGGGACTACTCGTTCATTGGATCCTGAAAAGAGCATGTCATTAGAGTACATTTTCTTTAAACAAACCGCCTGAACAGGGACTTGAACCCTGGACCCTCAGATTAAAAGTCTGATGCTCTACCGACTGAGCTATCCAGGCTCTAATACAGCAAACCTCAAAATCACCTAATCAAAATTTGGCAGTGTCCCAACTAACGCTATGTTTCTTAAGATGGTTACCTGACGAAGGTACCAAATACACTAGAATATAATAATGAATTGATATTTCAAGCATTTGAAATTTCTTCAGTAAATGTAACCTTATTTTTAGTCCTGAAGTTGCTACTATCTCATTTTTTTGCTGACGTCAAATTCATATGTGTTTATTGACATGGTAAAATTAAGGAAGGGCCCAAAATCTTACTTCCGAGTAAATTATATTTTCATCAGTACAGCTGACAATTTCCTCTTCTGCATAGATTACCCAAATTGAACGGTGTCTCTTTAAAATAGACTTCCTTTTACTGACCTTTTTTAGCAAATGATTTTGGTGAAGCAGAAGCATGCATGCATCGCTTATAACTTCTTTAAATAGTTATGAAATAAACAGGGATAAAACTGACTCTGGTGGGATTCGAACCCACAGCCTTTGAATACCTTCTTGACATTCACCTAGAAGTCCAATGCGCTATCCATTGCGCCACAGAGCCAATCTGCTTGAATGAGGTGCACAGATATTCAGAAATGAAATAATGAGCTTTGAGCTGTTGATCAACTTTATAAAGTTCATTGGATACTATAACCATGGCTATATTTTGAATATTGAATTGGGTAAAAGTTATTCACCGTGTCAAACTACATGATACAGTTGGTAAGTCTGCCTACAACTTAAGTTTAGTGTATCGTCATCTGATATATGAGACAGATGGGTTTTTCACTTCTCCATGAAAGACGTTTTTTTTAAATTTTGGTAATGGAATATCTTATTCATCATGCAGTGGAACACAAAAAGAATGTACAATCAGAATACTTTTTCTTTAAAGTAGCCTACCGCCTGAACAGGGACTTGAACCCTGGACCCTCAGATTAAAAGTCTGATGCTCTACCGACTGAGCTATCCAGGCTCTGATACAGCAAACCTCAAAATCACCTAATCAAAATTTGGCAGTGTCCCAACTAACGCTATGTTTCTTAAGATGGTTACCTGAATAAGGTACCAAATACACTAGAATATAATAATGAATTGATATTTCAAGCATTTGAAATTTCTTCAGTAAATGTAACCTTATTTTTAGTCCTGAAGTTGCTACTATCTCATTTTTTTGCTGACGTCAAATTCATATGTGTTTATTGACATGGTAAAATTAAGGAAGGGCCCAAAATCTTACTTCCGAGTAAATTATATTTTCATCAGTACAGCTGACAATTTCCTCTTCTGCATAGATTACCCAAATTGAACGGTGTCTCTTTAAAATAGACTTCCTTTTACTGACCTTTTTTAGCAAATGATTTTGGTGAAGCAGAAGCATGCATGCATCGCTTATAACTTCTTTAAATAGTTATGAAATAAACAGGGATAAAACTGACTCTGGTGGGATTCGAACCCACAGCCTTTGAATACCTTCTTGACATTCACCTAGAAGTCCAATGCGCTATCCATTGCGCCACAGAGCCAATCTGCTTGAATGAGGTGCACAGATATTCAGAAATGAAATAATGAGCTTTGAGCTGTTGATCAACTTTATAAAGTTCATTGGATACTATAACCATGGCTATATTTTGAATATTGAATTGGGTAAAAGTTATTCACCGTGTCAAACTACATGATACAGTTGGTAAGTCTGCATAAAACTTAAGTTTAGTGTATCGTCATCTGATATATGAGACAGATGGGTTTTTCACTTCTCCATGAAAGACTTTTTTTTTTAATTTTGGTAATGGAATATCTTATTCATCATGCAGTGGAACACAAAAAGAATGTACAATCAGAATACTTTTTCTTTAAAGTAGCCGACCGCCTGAACAGGGACTTGAACCCTGGACCCTCAGATTAAAAGTCTGATGCTCTACCGACTGAGCTATCCAGGCTCTGCAACACTGCAACTAAAAATCAGCTAAAAATGATGTGGACGCACACCAACCTACACTTTAATTCTTAATATGGTTACATATATTAGCAATCAAATATGTAGAGTTTAATAATTAATTGATATTTCAAGCATTTGAAATTTCAGCAGCACACGTAATCTATTTTAAATCCTGAAATTCGTTCTATCTCATTTTCGGCTGACTTAGAAATCATGTCTCTAAATTGACATTGTGAAATTAGTAAAAGGCCAAATACTATTACTAGGTACTAAATTACATGTCCAGCAGTATAACTGGAAATTTACTCTTGGGCATAGATTATGCAACATTTTCAAAGCAAACAGTGTCTGTTTAAATAGACTTTCTTTCACTGCCGTTTTGGTAAATGTCTCTGGTTATGCAGAAGCAGGCATTGTTTGTTACTGTTTCAATTAGTTATAAGATAAAGGAGGGATAAAACTGACCCAGCTAGTATTCCAACCCAAAGACTTTGAATGCTTTCTCTACATTCGCCTAGAACCCCAAGCCGCTATCCATTGCACCAGAGATCCAACCTGATTCAACAAGGTGAACAGAAATTCTCAAATAAAAAGATGAGCTATCAGCGGTTGACCAACTTTATAAAGTGATTTGGAAACTATAAGCAGGGTTCCATTTTGAACATTGAATTGGGGAAAAGATAATCAACATCTCAAACGACATGATACCGTTGCGGTAAGTCTTCTTAACTCTTGTCAAATGGTACACGACCGATGGGTATTTAATGGCTCCATTAAGAGTAACTTGCAATTACTCTAATGGGACTACTCGTTCATTGGATCCTGAAAAGAGCATGTCATTAGAGTACATTTTCTTTAAACAAACCGCCTGAACAGGGACTTGAACCCTGGACCCTCAGATTAAAAGTCTGATGCTCTGCCGACTGAGCTATCCAGGCTCTGATACAGCAAACCTCAAAATCACCTAATCAAAATTTGGCAGTGTCCCAACTAACGCTATGTTTCTTAAGATGGTTACCTGAAGAAGGTACCAAATACACTAGAATATAATAATGAATTGATATTTCAAGCATTTGAAATTTCTTCAGTAAATGTAACCTTATTTTTAGTCCTGAAGTTGCTACTATCTCATTTTTTTGCTGACGTCAAATTCATATGTGTTTATTGACATGGTAAAATTAAGGAAGGGCCCAAAATCTTACTTCCGAGTAAATTATATTTTCATCAGTACAGCTGACAATTTCCTCTTCTGCATAGATTACCCAAATTGAACGGTGTCTCTTTAAAATAGACTTCCTTTTACTGACCTTTTTTAGCAAATGATTTTGGTGAAGCAGAAGCATGCATGCATCGCTTATAACTTCTTTAAATAGTTATGAAATACACAGGGATAAAACTGACTCTGGTGGGATTCGAACCCACAGCCTTTGAATACCTTCTTGACATTCACCTAGAAGTCCAACGCGCTATCCATTGCGCCACAGAGCCAATCTGCTTGAGTGAGGTGCACAGATATTCAGAAATGAAATAATGAGCTTTGAGCTGTTGATCAACTTTATAAAGTTCATTGGATACTATAACCATGGCTATATTTTGAATATTGAATTGGGTAAAAGTTATTCACCGTGTCAAACTACATGATACAGTTGGTAAGTCTGCATACAACTTAAGTTTAGTGTATCATCATCTGATATATGAGACAGATGGGTTTTTCACTTCTCCATGAAAGACGTTTTTTTTTAATTTTGGTAATGGAATATCTTATTCATCATGCAGTGGAACACAAAAAGAATGTACAATCAGAATACTTTTTCTTTAAAGTAGCCTACCGCCTGAACGGGGACTTGAACCCTGGACCCTCAGATTAAAAGTCTGATGCTCTACTGACTGAGCTATCCAGGCTCTGATACCGCAAACCTCAAAATCACCTAATCAAAATTTGGCAGTGTCCCAACTAACGCTATGTTTCTTAAGATGGTTACCTGAAGAAGGTACCAAATACACTAGAATATAATAATGAATTGATATTTCAAGCATTTGAAATTTCTTCAGTAAATGTAACCTTATTTTTAGTCCTGAAGTTGCTACTATCTCATTTTTTTGCTGACGTCAAATTCATATGTGTTTATTGACATGGTAAAATTAAGGAAGGGCCCAAAATCTTACTTCCGAGTAAATTATATTTTCATCAGTACAGCTGACAATTTCCTCTTCTGCATAGATTACCCAAATTGAACGGTGTCTCTTTAAAATAGACTTCCTTTTACTGACCTTTTTTAGCAAATGATTTTGGTGAAGCAGAAGCATGCATGCATCGCTTATAACTTCTTTAAATAGTTATGAAATAAACAGGGATAAAACTGACTCTGGTGGGATTCGAACCCACAGCCTTTGAATACCTTCTTGACATTCACCTAGAAGTCCAATGCGCTATCCATTGCGCCACAGAGCCAATCTGCTTGAGTGAGGTGCACAGATATTCAGAAATGAAATAATGAGCTTTGAGCTGTTGATCAACTTTATAAAGTTCATTGGATACTATAACCATGGCTATATTTTGAATATTGAATTGGGTAAAAGTTATTCACCGTGTCAAACTACATGATACAGTTGGTAAGTCTGCATAAAACTTAAGTTTAGTGTATCGTCATCTGATATATGAGACAGATGGGTTTTTCACTTCTCCATGAAAGACTTTTTTTTTTAATTTTGGTAATGGAATATCTTATTCATCATGCAGTGGAACACAAAAAGAATGTACAATCAGAATACTTTTTCTTTAAAGTAGCCGACCGCCTGAACAGGGACTTGAACCCTGGACCCTCAGATTAAAAGTCTGATGCTCTACCGACTGAGCTATCCAGGCTCTGCAACACTGCAACTAAAAATCAGCAAAAAATGATGTGGACGCACACCAACCTACACTTTAATTCTTAATATGGTTACATATATTAGCAATCAAATATGTAGAGTTTAATAATTAATTGATATTTCAAGCATTTGAAATTTCAGCAGCACACGTAATCTATTTTAAATCCTGAAATTCGTTCTATCTCATTTTCGGCTGACTTAGAAATCATGTCTCTAAATTGACATTGTGAAATTAGTAAAAGGCCAAATACTATTACTAGGTACTAAATTACATGTCCAGCAGTATAACTGGAAATTTACTCTTGGGCATAGATTATGCAACATTTTCAAAGCAAACAGTGTCTGTTTAAATAGACTTTCTTTCACTGCCGTTTTGGTAAATGTCTCTGGTTATGCAGAAGCAGGCATTGTTTGTTACTGTTTCAATTAGTTATAAGATAAAGGAGGGATAAAACTGACCCAGCTAGTATTCCAACCCAAAGACTTTGAATGCTTTCTCTACATTAGCCTAGAACCCCAAGCCGCTATCCATTGCACCAGAGATCCAACCTGATTCAACAAGGTGAACAGAAATTCTCAAATAAAAAGATGAGCTATCAGCGGTTGACCAACTTTATAAAGTGATTTGGAAACTATAAGCAGGGTTCCATTTTGAACATTGAATTGGGGAAAAGATAATCAACATCTCAAACGACATGATACCGTTGCGGTAAGTCTTCTTAACTCTTGTCAAATGGTACACGACCGATGGGTATTTAATGGCTCCATTAAGAGTAACTTGCAATTACTCTAATGGGACTACTCGTTCATTGGATCCTGAAAAGAGCATGTCATTAGAGTACATTTTCTTTAAACAAACCGCCTGAACAGGGACTTGAACCCTGGACCCTCAGATTAAAAGTCTGATGCTCTACCGACTGAGCTATCCAGGCTCTGATACAGCAAACCTCAAAATCACCTAATCAAAATTTGGCAGTGTCCCAACTAACGCTATGTTTCTTAAGATGGTTACCTGAAGAAGGTACCAAATACACTAGAATATAATAATGAATTGATATTTCAAGCATTTGAAATTTCTTCAGTAAATGTAACCTTATTTTTAGTCCTGAAGTTGCTACTATCTCATTTTTTTGCTGACGTCAAATTCATATGTGTTTATTGACATGGTAAAATTAAGGAAGGGCCCAAAATCTTACTTCCGAGTAAATTATATTTTCATCAGTACAGCTGACAATTTCCTCTCCTGCATAGATTACCCAAATTGAACGGTGTCTCTTTAAAATAGACTTCCTTTTACTGACCTTTTTTAGCAAATGATTTTGGTGAAGCAGAAGCATGCATGCATCGCTTATAACTTCTTTAAATAGTTATGAAATACACAGGGATAAAACTGACTCTGGTGGGATTCGAACCCACAGCCTTTGAATACCTTCTTGACATTCACCTAGAAGTCCAACGCGCTATCCATTGCGCCACAGAGCCAATCTGCTTGAGTGAGGTGCACAGATATTCAGAAATGAAATAATGAGCTTTGAGCTGTTGATCAACTTTATAAAGTTCATTGGATACTATAACCATGGCTATATTTTGAATATTGAATTGGGTAAAAGTTATTCACCGTGTCAAACTACATGATACAGTTGGTAAGTCTGCATACAACTTAAGTTTAGTGTATCATCATCTGATATATGAGACAGATGGGTTTTTCACTTCTCCATGAAAGACGTTTTTTTTTAATTTTGGTAATGGAATATCTTATTCATCATGCAGTGGAACACAAAAAGAATGTACAATCAGAATACTTTTTCTTTAAAGTAGCCTACCGCCTGAACGGGGACTTGAACCCTGGACCCTCAGATTAAAAGTCTGATGCTCTACCGACTGAGCTATCCAGGCTCTGATACAGCAAACCTCAAAATCACCTAATCAAAATTTGGCAGTGTCCCAACTAACGCTATGTTTCTTAAGATGGTTACCTGAAGAAGGTACCAAATACACTAGAATATAATAATGAATTGATATTTCAAGCATTTGAAATTTCTTCAGTAAATGTAACCTTATTTTTAGTCCTGAAGTTGCTACTATCTCATTTTTTTGCTGACGTCAAATTCATATGTGTTTATTGACATGGTAAAATTAAGGAAGGGCCCAAAATCTTACTTCCGAGTAAATTATATTTTCATCAGTACAGCTGACAATTTCCTCTTCTGCATAGATTACCCAAATTGAACGGTGTCTCTTTAAAATAGACTTCCTTTTACTGACCTTTTTTAGCAAATGATTTTGGTGAAGCAGAAGCATGCATGCATCGCTTATAACTTCTTTAAATAGTTATGAAATAAACAGGGATAAAACTGACTCTGGTGGGATTCGAACCCACAGCCTTTGAATACCTTCTTGACATTCACCTAGAAGTCCAACGCGCTATCCATTGCGCCACAGAGCCAATCTGCTTGAGTGAGGTGCACAGATATTCAGAAATGAAATAATGAGCTTTGAGCTGTTGATCAACTTTATAAAGTTCATTGGATACTATAACCATGGCTATATTTTGAATATTGAATTGGGTAAAAGTTATTCACCGTGTCAAACTACATGATACAGTTGGTAAGTCTGCATAAAACTTAAGTTTAGTGTATCGTCATCTGATATATGAGACAGATGGGTTTTTCACTTCTCCATGAAAGACTTTTTTTTTTAATTTTGGTAATGGAATATCTTATTCATCATGCAGTGGAACACAAAAAGAATGTACAATCAGAATACTTTTTCTTTAAAGTAGCCTACCGCCTGAACAGGGACTTGAACCCTGGACCCTCAGATTAAAAGTCTGATGCTCTACCGACTGAGCTATCCAGGCTTTGATACAGCAAACCTCAAAATCACCTAATCAAAATTTGGCAGTGTCCCAACTAACGCTATGTTTCTTAAGATGGTTACCTGAATAAGGTACCAAATACACTAGAATATAATAATGAATTGATATTTCAAGCATTTGAAATTTCTTCAGTAAATGTAACCTTATTTTTAGTCCTGAAGTTGCTACTATCTCATTTTTTTGCTGACGTCAAATTCATATGTGTTTATTGACATGGTAAAATTAAGGAAGGGCCCAAAATCTTACTTCCGAGTAAATTATATTTTCATCAGTACAGCTGACAATTTCCTCTTCTGCATAGATTACCCAAATTGAACGGTGTCTCTTTAAAATAGACTTCCTTTTACTGACCTTTTTTAGCAAATGATTTTGGTGAAGCAGAAGCATGCATGCATCGCTTATAACTTCTTTAAATAGTTATGAAATAAACAGGGATAAAACTGACTCTGGTGGGATTCGAACCCACAGCCTTTGAATACCTTCTTGACATTCACCTAGAAGTCCAATGCGCTATCCATTGCGCCACAGAGCCAATCTGCTTGAATGAGGTGCACAGATATTCAGAAATGAAATAATGAGCTTTGAGCTGTTGATCAACTTTATAAAGTTCATTGGATACTATAACCATGGCTATATTTTGAATATTGAATTGGGTAAAAGTTATTCACCGTGTCAAACTACATGATACAGTTGGTAAGTCTGCCTACAACTTAAGTTTAGTGTATCGTCATCTGATATATGAGACAGATGGGTTTTTCACTTCTCCATGAAAGACGTTTTTTTTAAATTTTGGTAATGGAATATCTTATTCATCATGCAGTGGAACACAAAAAGAATGTACAATCAGAATACTTTTTCTTTAAAGTAGCCTACCGCCTGAACAGGGACTTGAACCCTGGACCCTCAGATTAAAAGTCTGATGCTCTACTGACTGAGCTATCCAGGCTCTGATACCGCAAACCTCAAAATCACCTAATCAAAATTTGGCAGTGTCCCAACTAACGCTATGTTTCTTAAGATGGTTACCTGAAGAAGGTACCAAATACACTAGAATATAATAATGAATTGATATTTCAAGCATTTGAAATTTCTTCAGTAAATGTAACCTTATTTTTAGTCCTGAAGTTGCTACTATCTCATTTTTTTGCTGACGTCAAATTCATATGTGTTTATTGACATGGTAAAATTAAGGAAGGGCCCAAAATCTTACTTCCGAGTAAATTATATTTTCATCAGTACAGCTGACAATTTCCTCTTCTGCATAGATTACCCAAATTGAACGGTGTCTCTTTAAAATAGACTTCCTTTTACTGACCTTTTTTAGCAAATGATTTTGGTGAAGCAGAAGCATGCATGCATCGCTTATAACTTCTTTAAATAGTTATGAAATAAACAGGGATACAACTGACTCTGGTGGGATTCGAACCCACAGCCTTTGAATACCTTCTTGACATTCACCTAGAAGTCCAATGCGCTATCCATTGCGCCACAGAGCCAATCTGCTTGAGTGAGGTGCACAGATATTCAGAAATGAAATAATGAGCTTTGAGCTGTTGATCAACTTTATAAAGTTCATTGGATACTATAACCATGGCTATATTTTGAATATTGAATTGGGTAAAAGTTATTCACCGTGTCAAACTACATGATACAGTTGGTAAGTCTGCATAAAACTTAAGTTTAGTGTATCGTCATCTGATATATGAGACAGATGGGTTTTTCACTTCTCCATGAAAGACGTTTTTTTTTAATTTTGGTAATAGAATATCTTATTCATCATGCAGTGGAACACAAAAAGAATGTACAATCAGAATACTTTTTCTTTAAAGTAGCCGACCGCCTGAACAGGGACTTGAACCCTGGACCCTCAGATTAAAAGTCTGATGCTCTCCCGACTGAGCTATCCAGGCTCTGCAACACAGCAACTAAAAATCAGCTAAAAATGATGTGGACGCACACCAACCTACACTTTAATTCTTAATATGGTTACATATATTAGCAATCAAATATGTAGAGTTTAATAATTAATTGATATTTCAAGCATTTGAAATTTCAGCAGCACACGTAATCTATTTTAAATCCTGAAATTCGTTCTATCTCATTTTCGGCTGACTTAGAAATCATGTCTCTAAATTGACATTGTGAAATTAGTAAAAGGCCAAATACTATTACTAGGTACTAAATTACATGTCCAGCAGTATAACTGGAAATTTACTCTTGGGCATAGATTATGCAACATTTTCAAAGCAAACAGTGTCTGTTTAAATAGACTTTCTTTCACTGCCGTTTTGGTAAATGTCTCTGGTTATGCAGAAGCAGGCATTGTTTGTTACTGTTTCAATTAGTTATAAGATAAAGGAGGGATAAAACTGACCCAGCTAGTATTCCAACCCAAAGACTTTGAATGCTTTCTCTACATTAGCCTAGAACCCCAAGCCGCTATCCATTGCACCAGAGATCCAACCTGATTCAACAAGGTGAACAGAAATTCTCAAATAAAAAGATGAGCTATCAGCGGTTGACCAACTTTATAAAGTGATTTGGAAACTATAAGCAGGGTTCCATTTTGAACATTGAATTGGGGAAAAGATAATCAACATCTCAAACGACATGATACCGTTGCGGTAAGTCTTCTTAACTCTTGTCAAATGGTACACGACCGATGGGTATTTAATGGCTCCATTAAGAGTAACTTGCAATTACTCTAATGGGACTACTCGTTCATTGGATCCTGAAAAGAGCATGTCATTAGAGTACATTTTCTTTAAACAAACCGCCTGAACAGGGACTTGAACCCTGGACCCTCAGATTAAAAGTCTGATGCTCTACCGACTGAGCTATCCAGGCTCTGATACAGCAAACCTCAAAATCACCTAATCAAAATTTGGCAGTGTCCCAACTAACGCTATGTTTCTTAAGATGGTTACCTGAATAAGGTACCAAATACACTAGAATATAATAATGAATTGATATTTCAAGCATTTGAAATTTCTTCAGTAAATGTAACCTTATTTTTAGTCCTGAAGTTGCTACTATCTCATTTTTTTGCTGACGTCAAATTCATATGTGTTTATTGACATGGTAAAATTAAGGAAGGGCCCAAAATCTTACTTCCGAGTAAATTATATTTTCATCAGTACAGCTGACAATTTCCTCTCCTGCATAGATTACCCAAATTGAACGGTGTCTCTTTAAAATAGACTTCCTTTTACTGACCTTTTTTAGCAAATGATTTTGGTGAAGCAGAAGCATGCATGCATCGCTTATAACTTCTTTAAATAGTTATGAAATACACAGGGATAAAACTGACTCTGGTGGGATTCGAACCCACAGCCTTTGAATACCTTCTTGACATTCACCTAGAAGTCCAACGCGCTATCCATTGCGCCACAGAGCCAATCTGCTTGAGTGAGGTGCACAGATATTCAGAAATGAAATAATGAGCTTTGAGCTGTTGATCAACTTTATAAAGTTCATTGGATACTATAACCATGGCTATATTTTGAATATTGAATTGGGTAAAAGTTATTCACCGTGTCAAACTACATGATACAGTTGGTAAGTCTGCATACAACTTAAGTTTAGTGTATCATCATCTGATATATGAGACAGATGGGTTTTTCACTTCTCCATGAAAGACGTTTTTTTTTAATTTTGGTAATGGAATATCTTATTCATCATGCAGTGGAACACAAAAAGAATGTACAATCAGAATACTTTTTCTTTAAAGTAGCCTACCGCCTGAACGGGGACTTGAACCCTGGACCCTCAGATTAAAAGTCTGATGCTCTACCGACTGAGCTATCCAGGCTCTGATACAGCAAACCTCAAAATCACCTAATCAAAATTTGGCAGTGTCCCAACTAACGCTATGTTTCTTAAGATGGTTACCTGAAGAAGGTACCAAATACACTAGAATATAATAATGAATTGATATTTCAAGCATTTGAAATTTCTTCAGTAAATGTAACCTTATTTTTAGTCCTGAAGTTGCTACTATCTCATTTTTTTGCTGACGTCAAATTCATATGTGTTTATTGACATGGTAAAATTAAGGAAGGGCCCAAAATCTTACTTCCGAGTAAATTATATTTTCATCAGTACAGCTGACAATTTCCTCTTCTGCATAGATTACCCAAATTGAACGGTGTCTCTTTAAAATAGACTTCCTTTTACTGACCTTTTTTAGCAAATGATTTTGGTGAAGCAGAAGCATGCATGCATCGCTTATAACTTCTTTAAATAGTTATGAAATAAACAGGGATAAAACTGACTCTGGTGGGATTCGAACCCACAGCCTTTGAATACCTTCTTGACATTCACCTAGAAGTCCAATGCGCTATCCATTGCGCCACAGAGCCAATCTGCTTGAGTGAGGTGCACAGATATTCAGAAATGAAATAATGAGCTTTGAGCTGTTGATCAACTTTATAAAGTTCATTGGATACTATAACCATGGCTATATTTTGAATATTGAATTGGGTAAAAGTTATTCACCGTGTCAAACTACATGATACAGTTGGTAAGTCTGCATACAACTTAAGTTTAGTGTATCATCATCTGATATATGAGACAGATGGGTTTTTCACTTCTCCATGAAAGACGTTTTTTTTTAATTTTGGTAATGGAATATCTTATTCATCATGCAGTGGAACACAAAAAGAATGTACAATCAGAATACTTTTTCTTTAAAGTAGCCTACCGCCTGAACGGGGACTTGAACCCTGGACCCTCAGATTAAAAGTCTGATGCTCTACTGACTGAGCTATCCAGGCTCTGATACCGCAAACCTCAAAATCACCTAATCAAAATTTGGCAGTGTCCCAACTAACGCTATGTTTCTTAAGATGGTTACCTGAAGAAGGTACCAAATACACTAGAATATAATAATGAATTGATATTTCAAGCATTTGAAATTTCTTCAGTAAATGTAACCTTATTTTTAGTCCTGAAGTTGCTACTATCTCATTTTTTTGCTGACGTCAAATTCATATGTGTTTATTGACATGGTAAAATTAAGGAAGGGCCCAAAATCTTACTTCCGAGTAAATTATATTTTCATCAGTACAGCTGACAATTTCCTCTTCTGCATAGATTACCCAAATTGAACGGTGTCTCTTTAAAATAGACTTCCTTTTACTGACCTTTTTTAGCAAATGATTTTGGTGAAGCAGAAGCATGCATGCATCGCTTATAACTTCTTTAAATAGTTATGAAATAAACAGGGATAAAACTGACTCTGGTGGGATTCGAACCCACAGCCTTTGAATACCTTCTTGACATTCACCTAGAAGTCCAATGCGCTATCCATTGCGCCACAGAGCCAATCTGCTTGAGTGAGGTGCACAGATATTCAGAAATGAAATAATGAGCTTTGAGCTGTTGATCAACTTTATAAAGTTCATTGGATACTATAACCATGGCTATATTTTGAATATTGAATTGGGTAAAAGTTATTCACCGTGTCAAACTACATGATACAGTTGGTAAGTCTGCATAAAACTTAAGTTTAGTGTATCGTCATCTGATATATGAGACAGATGGGTTTTTCACTTCTCCATGAAAGACTTTTTTTTTTAATTTTGGTAATGGAATATCTTATTCATCATGCAGTGGAACACAAAAAAAATGTACAATCAGAATACTTTTTCTTTAAAGTAGCCGACAGCCTGAACAGGGACTTGAACCCTGGACCCTCAGATTAAAAGTCTGATGCTCTACCGACTGAGCTATCCAGGCTCTGCAACACTGCAACTAAAAATCAGCTAAAAATGATGTGGACGCACACCAACCTACACTTTAATTCTTAATATGGTTACATATATTAGCAATCAAATATGTAGAGTTTAATAATTAATTGATATTTCAAGCATTTGAAATTTCAGCAGCACACGTAATCTATTTTAAATCCTGAAATTCGTTCTATCTCATTTTCGGCTGACTTAGAAATCATGTCTCTAAATTGACATTGTGAAATTAGTAAAAGGCCAAATACTATTACTAGGTACTAAATTACATGTCCAGCAGTATAACTGGAAATTTACTCTTGGGCATAGATTATGCAACATTTTCAAAGCAAACAGTGTCTGTTTAAATAGACTTTCTTTCACTGCCGTTTTGGTAAATGTCTCTGGTTATGCAGAAGCAGGCATTGTTTGTTACTGTTTCAATTAGTTATAAGATAAAGGAGGGATAAAACTGACCCAGCTAGTATTCCAACCCAAAGACTTTGAATGCTTTCTCTACATTAGCCTAGAACCACAAGCCGCTATCCATTGCACCAGAGATCCAACCTGATTCAACAAGGTGAACAGAAATTCTCAAATAAAAAGATGAGCTATCAGCGGTTGACCAACTTTATAAAGTGATTTGGAAACTATAAGCAGGGTTCCATTTTGAACATTGAATTGGGGAAAAGATAATCAACATCTCAAACGACATGATACCGTTGCGGTAAGTCTTCTTAACTCTTGTCAAATGGTACACGACCGATGGGTATTTAATGGCTCCATTAAGAGTAACTTGCAATTACTCTAATGGGACTACTCGTTCATTGGATCCTGAAAAGAGCATGTCATTAGAGTACATTTTCTTTAAACAAACCGCCTGAACAGGGACTTGAACCCTGGACCCTCAGATTAAAAGTCTGATGCTCTACCGACTGAGCTATCCAGGCTCTAATACAGCAAACCTCAAAATCACCTAATCAAAATTTGGCAGTGTCCCAACTAACGCTATGTTTCTTAAGATGGTTACTTGACGAAGGTACCAAATACACTAGAATATAATAATGAATTGATATTTCAAGCATTTGAAATTTCTTCAGTAAATGTAACCTTATTTTTAGTCCTGAAGTTGCTACTATCTCATTTTTTTGCTGACGTCAAATTCATATGTGTTTATTGACATGGTAAAATTAAGGAAGGGCCCAAAATCTTACTTCCGAGTAAATTATATTTTCATCAGTACAGCTGACAATTTCCTCTTCTGCATAGATTACCCAAATTGAACGGTGTCTCTTTAAAATAGACTTCCTTTTACTGACCTTTTTTAGCAAATGATTTTGGTGAAGCAGAAGCATGCATGCATCGCTTATAACTTCTTTAAATAGTTATGAAATAAACAGGGATAAAACTGACTCTGGTGGGATTCGAACCCACAGCCTTTGAATACCTTCTTGACATTCACCTAGAAGTCCAATGCGCTATCCATTGCGCCACAGAGCCAATCTGCTTGAATGAGGTGCACAGATATTCAGAAATGAAATAATGAGCTTTGAGCTGTTGATCAACTTTATAAAGTTCATTGGATACTATAACCATGGCTATATTTTGAATATTGAATTGGGTAAAAGTTATTCACCGTGTCAAACTACATGATACAGTTGGTAAGTCTGCCTACAACTTAAGTTTAGTGTATCGTCATCTGATATATGAGACAGATGGGTTTTTCACTTCTCCATGAAAGACGTTTTTTTTTAATTTTGGTAATGGAATATCTTATTCATCATGCAGTGGAACACAAAAAGAATGTACAATCAGAATACTTTTTCTTTAAAGTAGCCTACCACCTGAACAGGGACTTGAACCCTGGACCCTCAGATTAAAAGTCTGATGCTCTACCGACTGAGCTATCCAGGCTCTGATACAGCAAACCTCAAAATCACCTAATCAAAATTTGGCAGTGTCCCAACTAACGCTATGTTTCTTAAGATGGTTACCTGAATAAGGTACCAAATACACTAGAATATAATAATGAATTGATATTTCAAGCATTTGAAATTTCTTCAGTAAATGTAACCTTATTTTTAGTCCTGAAGTTGCTACTATCTCATTTTTTTGCTGACGTCAAATTCATATGTGTTTATTGACATGGTAAAATTAAGGAAGGGCCCAAAATCTTACTTCCGAGTAAATTATATTTTCATCAGTACAGCTGACAATTTCCTCTTCTGCATAGATTACCCAAATTGAACGGTGTCTCTTTAAAATAGACTTCCTTTTACTGACCTTTTTTAGCAAATGATTTTGGTGAAGCAGAAGCATGCATGCATCGCTTATAACTTCTTTAAATAGTTATGAAATAAACAGGGATAAAACTGACTCTGGTGGGATTCGAACCCACAGCCTTTGAATACCTTCTTGACATTCACCTAGAAGTCCAATGCGCTATCCATTGCGCCACAGAGCCAATCTGCTTGAATGAGGTGCACAGATATTCAGAAATGAAATAATGAGCTTTGAGCTGTTGATCAACTTTATAAAGTTCATTGGATACTATAACCATGGCTATATTTTGAATATTGAATTGGGTAAAAGTTATTCACCGTGTCAAACTACATGATACAGTTGGTAAGTCTGCATAAAACTTAAGTTTAGTGTATCGTCATCTGATATATGAGACAGATGGGTTTTTCACTTCTCCATGAAAGACTTTTTTTTTTAATTTTGGTAATGGAATATCTTATTCATCATGCAGTGGAACACAAAAAGAATGTACAATCAGAATACTTTTTCTTTAAAGTAGCCGACCGCCTGAACAGGGACTTGAACCCTGGACCCTCAGATTAAAAGTCTGATGCTCTACCGACTGAGCTATCCAGGCTCTGCAACACTGCAACTAAAAATCAGCTAAAAATGATGTGGACGCACACCAACCTACACTTTAATTCTTAATATGGTTACATATATTAGCAATCAAATATGTAGAGTTTAATAATTAATTGATATTTCAAGCATTTGAAATTTCAGCAGCACACGTAATCTATTTTAAATCCTGAAATTCGTTCTATCTCATTTTCGGCTGACTTAGAAATCATGTCTCTAAATTGACATTGTGAAATTAGTAAAAGGCCAAATACTATTACTAGGTACTAAATTACATGTCCAGCAGTATAACTGGAAATTTACTCTTGGGCATAGATTATGCAACATTTTCAAAGCAAACAGTGTCTGTTTAAATAGACTTTCTTTCACTGCCGTTTTGGTAAATGTCTCTGGTTATGCAGAAGCAGGCATTGTTTGTTACTGTTTCAATTAGTTATAAGATAAAGGAGGGATAAAACTGACCCAGCTAGTATTCCAACCCAAAGACTTTGAATGCTTTCTCTACATTCGCCTAGAACCCCAAGCCGCTATCCATTGCACCAGAGATCCAACCTGATTCAACAAGGTGAACAGAAATTCTCAAATAAAAAGATGAGCTATCAGCGGTTGACCAACTTTATAAAGTGATTTGGAAACTATAAGCAGGGTTCCATTTTGAACATTGAATTGGGGAAAAGATAATCAACATCTCAAACGACATGATACCGTTGCGGTAAGTCTTCTTAACTCTTGTCAAATGGTACACGACCGATGGGTATTTAATGGCTCCATTAAGAGTAACTTGCAATTACTCTAATGGGACTACTCGTTCATTGGATCCTGAAAAGAGCATGTCATTAGAGTACATTTTCTTTAAACAAACCGCCTGAACAGGGACTTGAACCCTGGACCCTCAGATTAAAAGTCTGATGCTCTGCCGACTGAGCTATCCAGGCTCTGATACAGCAAACCTCAAAATCACCTAATCAAAATTTGGCAGTGTCCCAACTAACGCTATGTTTCTTAAGATGGTTACCTGAAGAAGGTACCAAATACACTAGAATATAATAATGAATTGATATTTCAAGCATTTGAAATTTCTTCAGTAAATGTAACCTTATTTTTAGTCCTGAAGTTGCTACTATCTCATTTTTTTGCTGACGTCAAATTCATATGTGTTTATTGACATGGTAAAATTAAGGAAGGGCCCAAAATCTTACTTCCGAGTAAATTATATTTTCATCAGTACAGCTGACAATTTCCTCTTCTGCATAGATTACCCAAATTGAACGGTGTCTCTTTAAAATAGACTTCCTTTTACTGACCTTTTTTAGCAAATGATTTTGGTGAAGCAGAAGCATGCATGCATCGCTTATAACTTCTTTAAATAGTTATGAAATAAACAGGGATAAAACTGACTCTGGTGGGATTCGAACCCACAGCCTTTGAATACCTTCTTGACATTCACCTAGAAGTCCAATGCGCTATCCATTGCGCCACAGAGCCAATCTGCTTGAATGAGGTGCACAGATATTCAGAAATGAAATAATGAGCTTTGAGCTGTTGATCAACTTTATAAAGTTCATTGGATACTATAACCATGGCTATATTTTGAATATTGAATTGGGTAAAAGTTATTCACCGTGTCAAACTACATGATACAGTTGGTAAGTCTGCCTACAACTTAAGTTTAGTGTATCGTCATCTGATATATGAGACAGATGGGTTTTTCACTTCTCCATGAAAGACGTTTTTTTTTAATTTTGGTAATGGAATATCTTATTCATCATGCAGTGGAACACAAAAAGAATGTACAATCAGAATACTTTTTCTTTAAAGTAGCCTACCGCCTGAACAGGGACTTGAACCCTGGACCCTCAGATTAAAAGTCTGATGCTCTACCGACTGAGCTATCCAGGCTCTGATACAGCAAACCTCAAAATCACCTAATCAAAATTTGGCAGTGTCCCAACTAACGCTATGTTTCTTAAGATGGTTACCTGAAGAAGGTACCAAATACACTAGAATATAATAATGAATTGATATTTCAAGCATTTGAAATTTCTTCAGTAAATGTAACCTTATTTTTAGTCCTGAAGTTGCTACTATCTCATTTTTTTGCTGACGTCAAATTTATATGTGTTTATTGACATGGTAAAATTAAGGAAGGGCCCAAAATCTTACTTCCGAGTAAATTATATTTTCATCAGTACAGCTGACAATTTCCTCTTCTGCATAGATTACCCAAATTGAACGGTGTCTCTTTAAAATAGACTTCCTTTTACTGACCTTTTTTAGCAAATGATTTTGGTGAAGCAGAAGCATGCATGCATCGCTTATAACTTCTTTAAATAGTTATGAAATAAACAGGGATAAAACTGACTCTGGTGGGATTCGAACCCACAGCCTTTGAATACCTTCTTGACATTCACCTAGAAGTCCAATGCGCTATCCATTGCGCCACAGAGCCAATCTGCTTGAGTGAGGTGCACAGATATTCAGAAATGAAATAATGAGCTTTGAGCTGTTGATCAACTTTATAAAGTTCATTGGATACTATAACCATGGCTATATTTTGAATATTGAATTGGGTAAAAGTTATTCACCGTGTCAAACTACATGATACAGTTGGTAAGTCTGCATACAACTTAAGTTTAGTGTATCATCATCTGATATATGAGACAGATGGGTTTTTCACTTCTCCATGAAAGACGTTTTTTTTTAATTTTGGTAATGGAATATCTTATTCATCATGCAGTGGAACACAAAAAGAATGTACAATCAGAATACTTTTTCTTTAAAGTAGCCTACCGCCTGAACGGGGACTTGAACCCTGGACCCTCAGATTAAAAGTCTGATGCTCTACCGACTGAGCTATCCAGGCTCTGATACCGCAAACCTCAAAATCACCTAATCAAAATTTGGCAGTGTCCCAACTAACGCTATGTTTCTTAAGATGGTTACCTGAAGAAGGTACCAAATACACTAGAATATAATAATGAATTGATATTTCAAGCATTTGAAATTTCTTCAGTAAATGTAACCTTATTTTTAGTCCTGAAGTTGCTACTATCTCATTTTTTTGCTGACGTCAAATTCATATGTGTTTATTGACATGGTAAAATTAAGGAAGGGCCCAAAATCTTACTTCCGAGTAAATTATATTTTCATCAGTACAGCTGACAATTTCCTCTTCTGCATAGATTACCCAAATTGAACGGTGTCTCTTTAAAATAGACTTCCTTTTACTGACCTTTTTTAGCAAATGATTTTGGTGAAGCAGAAGCATGCATGCATCGCTTATAACTTCTTTAAATAGTTATGAAATAAACAGGGATAAAACTGACTCTGGTGGGATTCGAACCCACAGCCTTTGAATACCTTCTTGACTTTCACCTAGAAGTCCAATGCGCTATCCATTGCGCCACAGAGCCAATCTGCTTGAGTGAGGTGCACAGATATTCAGAAATGAAATAATGAGCTTTGAGCTGTTGATCAACTTTATAAAGTTCATTGGATACTATAACCATGGCTATATTTTGAATATTGAATTGGGTAAAAGTTATTCACCGTGTCAAACTACATGATACAGTTGGTAAGTCTGCATAAAACTTAAGTTTAGTGTATCGTCATCTGATATATGAGACAGATGGGTTTTTCACTTCTCCATGAAAGACGTTTTTTTTTAATTTTGGTAATAGAATATCTTATTCATCATGCAGTGGAACACAAAAAGAATGTACAATCAGAATACTTTTTCTTTAAAGTAGCCGACCGCCTGAACAGGGACTTGAACCCTGGACCCTCAGATTAAAAGTCTGATGCTCTACCGACTGAGCTATCCAGGCTCTGCAACACAGCAACTAAAAATCAGCAAAAAATGATGTGGACGCACACCAACCTACACTTTAATTCTTAATATGGTTACATATATTAGCAATCAAATATGTAGAGTTTAATAATTAATTGATATTTCAAGCATTTGAAATTTCAGCAGCACACGTAATCTATTTTAAATCCTGAAATTCGTTCTATCTCATTTTCGGCTGACTTAGAAATCATGTCTCTAAATTGACATTGTGAAATTAGTAAAAGGCCAAATACTATTACTAGGTACTAAATTACATGTCCAGCAGTATAACTGGAAATTTACTCTTGGGCATAGATTATGCAACATTTTCAAAGCAAACAGTGTCTGTTTAAATAGACTTTCTTTCACTGCCGTTTTGGTAAATGTCTCTGGTTATGCAGAAGCAGGCATTGTTTGTTACTGTTTCAATTAGTTATAAGATAAAGGAGGGATAAAACTGACCCAGCTAGTATTCCAACCCAAAGACTTTGAATGCTTTCTCTACATTAGCCTAGAACCCCAAGCCGCTATCCATTGCACCAGAGATCCAACCTGATTCAACAAGGTGAACAGAAATTCTCAAATAAAAAGATGAGCTATCAGCGGTTGACCAACTTTATAAAGTGATTTGGAAACTATAAGCAGGGTTCCATTTTGAACATTGAATTGGGGAAAAGATAATCAACATCTCAAACGACATGATACCGTTGCGGTAAGTCTTCTTAACTCTTGTCAAATGGTACACGACCGATGGGTATTTAATGGCTCCATTAAGAGTAACTTGCAATTACTCTAATGGGACTACTCGTTCATTGGATCCTGAAAAGAGCATGTCATTAGAGTACATTTTCTTTAAACAAACCGCCTGAACAGGGACTTGAACCCTGGACCCTCAGATTAAAAGTCTGATGCTCTACCGACTGAGCTATCCAGGCTCTAATACAGCAAACCTCAAAATCACCTAATCAAAATTTGGCAGTGTCCCAACTAACGCTATGTTTCTTAAGATGGTTACCTGACGAAGGTACCAAATACACTAGAATATAATAATGAATTGATATTTCAAGCATTTGAAATTTCTTCAGTAAATGTAACCTTATTTTTAGTCCTGAAGTTGCTACTATCTCATTTTTTTGCTGACGTCAAATTCATATGTGTTTATTGACATGGTAAAATTAAGGAAGGGCCCAAAATCTTACTTCCGAGTAAATTATATTTTCATCAGTACAGCTGACAATTTCCTCTTCTGCATAGATTACCCAAATTGAACGGTGTCTCTTTAAAATAGACTTCCTTTTACTGACCTTTTTTAGCAAATGATTTTGGTGAAGCAGAAGCATGCATGCATCGCTTATAACTTCTTTAAATAGTTATGAAATAAACAGGGATAAAACTGACTCTGGTGGGATTCGAACCCACAGCCTTTGAATACCTTCTTGACATTCACCTAGAAGTCCAATGTGCTATCCATTGCGCCACAGAGCCAATCTGCTTGAATGAGGTGCACAGATATTCAGAAATGAAATAATGAGCTTTGAGCTGTTGATCAACTTTATAAAGTTCATTGGATACTATAACCATGGCTATATTTTGAATATTGAATTGGGTAAAAGTTATTCACCGTGTCAAACTACATGATACAGTTGGTAAGTCTGCCTACAACTTAAGTTTAGTGTATCGTCATCTGATATATGAGACAGATGGGTTTTTCACTTCTCCATGAAAGACGTTTTTTTTAAATTTTGGTAATGGAATATCTTATTCATCATCCAGTGGAACACAAAAAGAATGTACAATCAGAATACTTTTTCTTTAAAGTAGCCTACCGCCTCAACAGGGACTTGAACCCTGGACCCTCAGATTAAAAGTCTGATGCTCTACTGACTGAGCTATCCAGGCTCTGATACCGCAAACCTCAAAATCACCTAATCAAAATTTGGCAGTGTCCCAACTAACGCTATGTTTCTTAAGATGGTTACCTGAAGAAGGTACCAAATACACTAGAATATAATAATGAATTGATATTTCAAGCATTTGAAATTTCTTCAGTAAATGTAACCTTATTTTTAGTCCTGAAGTTGCTACTATCTCATTTTTTTGCTGACGTCAAATTCATATGTGTTTATTGACATGGTAAAATTAAGGAAGGGCCCAAAATCTTACTTCCGAGTAAATTATATTTTCATCAGTACAGCTGACAATTTCCTCTTCTGCATAGATTACCCAAATTGAACGGTGTCTCTTTAAAATAGTCTTCCTTTTACTGACCTTTTTTAGCAAATGATTTTGGTGAAGCAGAAGCATGCATGCATCGCTTATAACTTCTTTAAATAGTTATGAAATAAACAGGGATACAACTGACTCTGGTGGGATTCGAACCCACAGCCTTTGAATACCTTCTTGACATTCACCTAGAAGTCCAATGCGCTATCCATTGCGCCACAGAGCCAATCTGCTTGAGTGAGGTGCACAGATATTCAGAAATGAAATAATGAGCTTTGAGCTGTTGATCAACTTTATAAAGTTCATTGGATACTATAACCATGGCTATATTTTGAATATTGAATTGGGTAAAAGTTATTCACCGTGTCAAACTACATGATACAGTTGGTAAGTCTGCATAAAACTTAAGTTTAGTGTATCGTCATCTGATATATGAGACAGATGGGTTTTTCACTTCTCCATGAAAGACGTTTTTTTTTAATTTTGGTAATAGAATATCTTATTCATCATGCAGTGGAACACAAAAAGAATGTACAATCAGAATACTTTTTCTTTAAAGTAGCCGACCGCCTGAACAGGGACTTGAACCCTGGACCCTCAGATTAAAAGTCTGATGCTCTACCGACTGAGCTATCCAGGCTCTGCAACACAGCAACTAAAAATCAGCTAAAAATGATGTGGACGCACCCCAACCTACACTTTAATTCTTAATATGGTTACATATATTAGCAATCAAATATGTAGAGTTTAATAATTAATTGATATTTCAAGCATTTGAAATTTCAGCAGCACACGTAATCTATTTTAAATCCTGAAATTCGTTCTATCTCATTTTCGGCTGACTTAGAAATCATGTCTCTAAATTGACATTGTGAAATTAGTAAAAGGCCAAATACTATTACTAGGTACTAAATTACATGTCCAGCAGTATAACTGGAAATTTACTCTTGGGCATAGATTATGCAACATTTTCAAAGCAAACAGTGTCTGTTTAAATAGACTTTCTTTCACTGCCGTTTTGGTAAATGTCTCTGGTTATGCAGAAGCAGGCATTGTTTGTTACTGTTTCAATTAGTTATAAGATAAAGGAGGGATAAAACTGACCCAGCTAGTATTCCAACCCAAAGACTTTGAATGCTTTCTCTACATTAGCCTAGAACCCCAAGCCGCTATCCATTGCACCAGAGATCCAACCTGATTCAACAAGGTGAACAGAAATTCTCAAATAAAAAGATGAGCTATCAGCGGTTGACCAACTTTATAAAGTGATTTGGAAACTATAAGCAGGGTTCCATTTTGAACATTGAATTGGGGAAAAGATAATCAACATCTCAAACGACATGATACCGTTGCGGTAAGTCTTCTTAACTCTTGTCAAATGGTACACGACCGATGGGTATTTAATGGCTCCATTAAGAGTAACTTGCAATTACTCTAATGGGACTACTCGTTCATTGGATCCTGAAAAGAGCATGTCATTAGAGTACATTTTCTTTAAACAAACCGCCTGAACAGGGACTTGAACCCTGGACCCTCAGATTAAAAGTCTGATGCTCTACCGACTGAGCTATCCAGGCTCTGATACAGCAAACCTCAAAATCACCTAATCAAAATTTGGCAGTGTCCCAACTAACGCTATGTTTCTTAAGATGGTTACCTGAAGAAGGTACCAAATACACTAGAATATAATAATGAATTGATATTTCAAGCATTTGAAATTTCTTCAGTAAATGTAACCTTATTTTTAGTCCTGAAGTTGCTACTATCTCATTTTTTTGCTGACGTCAAATTCATATGTGTTTATTGACATGGTAAAATTAAGGAAGGGCCCAAAATCTTACTTCCGAGTAAATTATATTTTCATCAGTACAGCTGACAATTTCCTCTTCTGCATAGATTACCCAAATTGAACGGTGTCTCTTTAAAATAGACTTCCTTTTACTGACCTTTTTTAGCAAATGATTTTGGTGAAGCAGAAGCATGCATGCATCGCTTATAACTTCTTTAAATAGTTATGAAATAAACAGGGATAAAACTGACTCTGGTGGGATTCGAACCCACAGCCTTTGAATACCTTCTTGACATTCACCTAGAAGTCCAATGCGCTATCCATTGCGCCACAGAGCCAATCTGCTTGAGTGAGGTGCACAGATATTCAGAAATGAAATAATGAGCTTTGAGCTGTTGATCAACTTTATAAAGTTCATTGGATACTATAACCATGGCTATATTTTGAATATTGAATTGGGTAAAAGTTATTCACCGTGTCAAACTACATGATACAGTTGGTAAGTCTGCATAAAACTTAAGTTTAGTGTATCGTCATCTGATATATGAGACAGATGGGTTTTTCATTTCTCCATGAAAGACGTTTTTTTTTAATTTTGGTAATAGAATATCTTATTCATCATGCAGTGGAACACAAAAAGAATGTACAATCAGAATACTTTTTCTTTAAAGTAGCCCACCGCCTGAACAGGGACTTGAACCCTGGACCCTCAGATTAAAAGTCTGATGCTCTACCGACTGAGCTATCCAGGCTCTGCAACACAGCAACTAAAAATCAGCTAAAAATGATGTGGACGCACACCAACCTACACTTTAATTCTTAATATGGTTACATATATTAGCAATCAAATATGTAGAGTTTAATAATTAATTGATATTTCAAGCATTTGAAATTTCAGCAGCACACGTAATCTATTTTAAATCCTGAAATTCGTTCTATCTCATTTTCGGCTGACTTAGAAATCATGTCTCTAAATTGACATTGTGAAATTAGTAAAAGGCCAAATACTATTACTAGGTACTAAATTACATGTCCAGCAGTATAACTGGAAATTTACTCTTGGGCATAGATTATGCAACATTTTCAAAGCAAACAGTGTCTGTTTAAATAGACTTTCTTTCACTGCCGTTTTGGTAAATGTCTCTGGTTATGCAGAAGCAGGCATTGTTTGTTACTGTTTCAATTAGTTATAAGATAAAGGAGGGATAAAACTGACCCAGCTGGTATTCCAACCCAAAGACTTTGAATGCTTTCTCTACATTAGCCTAGAACCCCAAGCCGCTATCCATTGCACCAGAGATCCAACCTGATTCAACAAGGTGAACAGAAATTCTCAAATAAAAAGATGAGCTATCAGCGGTTGACCAACTTTATAAAGTGATTTGGAAACTATAAGCAGGGTTCCATTTTGAACATTGAATTGGGGAAAAGATAATCAACATCTCAAACGACATGATACCGTTGCGGTAAGTCTTCTTAACTCTTGTCAAATGGTACACGACCGATGGGTATTTAATGGCTCCATTAAGAGTAACTTGCAATTACTCTAATGGGACTACTCGTTCATTGGATCCTGAAAAGAGCATGTCATTAGAGTACATTTTCTTTAAACAAACCGCCTGAACAGGGACTTGAACCCTGGACCCTCAGATTAAAAGTCTGATGCTCTACCGACTGAGCTATCCAGGCTCTAATACAGCAAACCTCAAAATCACCTAATCAAAATTTGGCAGTGTCCCAACTAACGCTATGTTTCTTAAGATGGTTACCTGACGAAGGTACCAAATACACTAGAATATAATAATGAATTGATATTTCAAGCATTTGAAATTTCTTCAGTAAATGTAACCTTATTTTTAGTCCTGAAGTTGCTACTATCTCATTTTTTTGCTGACGTCAAATTCATATGTGTTTATTGACATGGTAAAATTAAGGAAGGGCCCAAAATCTTACTTCCGAGTAAATTATATTTTCATCAGTACAGCTGACAATTTCCTCTTCTGCATAGATTACCCAAATTGAACGGTGTCTCTTTAAAATAGACTTCCTTTTACTGACCTTTTTTAGCAAATGATTTTGGTGAAGCAGAAGCATGCATGCATCGCTTATAACTTCTTTAAATAGTTATGAAATAAACAGGGAAAAAAACTGACTCTGGTGGGATTCGAACCCACAGCCTTTGAATACCTTCTTGACATTCACCTAGAAGTCCAATGCGCTATCCATTGCGCCACAGAGCCAATCTGCTTGAATGAGGTGCACAGATATTCAGAAATGAAATAATGAGCTTTGAGCTGTTGATCAACTTTATAAAGTTCATTGGATACTATAACCATGGCTATATTTTGAATATTGAATTGGGTAAAAGTTATTCACCGTGTCAAACTACATGATACAGTTGGTAAGTCTGCCTACAACTTAAGTTTAGTGTATCGTCATCTGATATATGAGACAGATGGGTTTTTCACTTCTCCATGAAAGACGTTTTTTTTAAATTTTGGTAATGGAATATCTTATTCATCATGCAGTGGAACACAAAAAGAATGTACAATCAGAATACTTTTTCTTTAAAGTAGCCTACCGCCTGAACAGGGACTTGAACCCTGGACCCTCAGATTAAAAGTCTGATGCTCTACCGACTGAGCTATCCAGGCTCTGATACAGCAAACCTCAAAATCACCTAATCAAAATTTGGCAGTGTCCCAACTAACGCTATATTTCTTAAGATGGTTACCTGAATAAGGTACCAAATACACTAGAATATAATAATGAATTGATATTTCAAGCATTTGAAATGTCTTCAGTAAATGTAACCTTATTTTTAGTCCTGAAGTTGCTACTATCTCATTTTTTTGCTGACGTCAAATTCATATGTGTTTATTGACATGGTAAAATTAAGGAAGGGCCCAAAATCTTACTTCCGAGTAAATTATATTTTCATCAGTACAGCTGACAATTTCCTCTTCTGCATAGATTACCCAAATTGAACGGTGTCTCTTTAAAATAGACTTCCTTTTACTGACCTTTTTTAGCAAATGATTTTGGTGAAGCAGAAGCATGCATGCATCGCTTATAACTTCTTTAAATAGTTATGAAATAAACAGGGATAAAACTGACTCTGGTGGGATTCGAACCCACAGCCTTTGAATACCTTCTTGACATTCACCTAGAAGTCCAATGCGCTATCCATTGCGCCACAGAGCCAATCTGCTTGAGTGAGGTGCACAGATATTCAGAAATGAAATAATGAGCTTTGAGCTGTTGATCAACTTTATAAAGTTCATTGGATACTATAACCATGGCTATATTTTGAATATTGAATTGGGTAAAAGTTATTCACCGTGTCAAACTACATGATACAGTTGGTAAGTCTGCATAAAACTTAAGTTTAGTGTATCGTCATCTGATATATGAGACAGATGGGTTTTTCACTTCTCCATGAAAGACGTTTTTTTTTAATTTTGGTAATAGAATATCTTATTCATCATGCAGTGGAACACAAAAAGAATGTACAATCAGAATACTTTTTCTTTAAAGTAGCCGACCGCCTGAACAGGGACTTGAACCCTGGACCCTCAGATTAAAAGTCTGATGCTCTACCGACTGAGCTATCCAGGCTCTGCAACACAGCAACTAAAAATCAGCTAAAAATGATGTGGACGCACACCAACCTACACTTTAATTCTTAATATGGTTACATATATTAGCAATCAAATATGTAGAGTTTAATAATTAATTGATATTTCAAGCATTTGAAATTTCAGCAGCACACGTAATCTATTTTAAATCCTGAAATTCGTTCTATCTCATTTTCGGCTGACTTAGAAATCATGTCTCTAAATTGACATTGTGAAATTAGTAAAAGGCCAAATACTATTACTAGGTACTAAATTACATGTCCAGCAGTATAACTGGAAATTTACTCTTGGGCATAGATTATGCAACATTTTCAAAGCAAACAGTGTCTGTTTAAATAGACTTTCTTTCACTGCCGTTTTGGTAAATGTCTCTGGTTATGCAGAAGCAGGCATTGTTTGTTACTGTTTCAATTAGTTATAAGATAAAGGAGGGATAAAACTGACCCAGCTAGTATTCCAACCCAAAGACTTTGAATGCTTTCTCTACATTAGCCTAGAACCCCAAGCCGCTATCCATTGCACCAGAGATCCAACCTGATTCAACAAGGTGAACAGAAATTCTCAAATAAAAAGATGAGCTATCAGCGGTTGACCAACTTTATAAAGTGATTTGGAAACTATAAGCAGGGTTCCATTTTGAACATTGAATTGGGGAAAAGATAATCAACATCTCAAACGACATGATACCGTTGCGGTAAGTCTTCTTAACTCTTGTCAAATGGTACACGACCGATGGGTATTTAATGGCTCCATTAAGAGTAACTTGCAATTACTCTAATGGGACTACTCGTTCATTGGATCCTGAAAAGAGCATGTCATTAGAGTACATTTTCTTTAAACAAACCGCCTGAACAGGGACTTGAACCCTGGACCCTCAGATTAAAAGTCTGATGCTCTACCGACTGAGCTATCCAGGCTCTGATACAGCAAACCTCAAAATCACCTAATCAAAATTTGGCAGTGTCCCAACTAACGCTATGTTTCTTAAGATGGTTACCTGAAGAAGGTACCAAATACACTAGAATATAATAATGAATTGATATTTCAAGCATTTGAAATTTCTTCAGTAAATGTAACCTTATTTTTAGTCCTGAAGTTGCTACTATCTCATTTTTTTGCTGACGTCAAATTCATATGTGTTTATTGACATGGTAAAATTAAGGAAGGGCCCAAAATCTTACTTCCGAGTAAATTATATTTTCATCAGTACAGCTGACAATTTCCTCTTCTGCATAGATTACCCAAATTGAACGGTGTCTCTTTAAAATAGACTTCCTTTTACTGACCTTTTTTAGCAAATGATTTTGGTGAAGCAGAAGCATGCATGCATCGCTTATAACTTCTTTAAATAGTTATGAAATAAACAGGGATAAAACTGACTCTGGTGGGATTCGAACCCACAGCCTTTGAATACCTTCTTGACATTCACCTAGAAGTCCAATGCGCTATCCATTGCGCCACAGAGCCAATCTGCTTGAGTGAGGTGCACAGATATTCAGAAATGAAATAATGAGCTTTGAGCTGTTGATCAACTTTATAAAGTTCATTGGATACTATAACCATGGCTATATTTTGAATATTGAATTGGGTAAAAGTTATTCACCGTGTCAAACTACATGATACAGTTGGTAAGTCTGCATAAAACTTAAGTTTAGTGTATCGTCATCTGATATATGAGACAGATGGGTTTTTCATTTCTCCATGAAAGACGTTTTTTTTTAATTTTGGTAATAGAATATCTTATTCATCATGCAGTGGAACACAAAAAGAATGTACAATCAGAATACTTTTTCTTTAAAGTAGCCCACCGCCTGAACAGGGACTTGAACCCTGGACCCTCAGATTAAAAGTCTGATGCTCTACCGACTGAGCTATCCAGGCTCTGCAACACAGCAACTAAAAATCAGCTAAAAATGATGTGGACGCACACCAACCTACACTTTAATTCTTAATATGGTTACATATATTAGCAATCAAATATGTAGAGTTTAATAATTAATTGATATTTCAAGCATTTGAAATTTCAGCAGCACACGTAATCTATTTTAAATCCTGAAATTCGTTCTATCTCATTTTCGGCTGACTTAGAAATCATGTCTCTAAATTGACATTGTGAAATTAGTAAAAGGCCAAATACTATTACTAGGTACTAAATTACATGTCCAGCAGTATAACTGGAAATTTACTCTTGGGCATAGATTATGCAACATTTTCAAAGCAAACAGTGTCTGTTTAAATAGACTTTCTTTCACTGCCGTTTTGGTAAATGTCTCTGGTTATGCAGAAGCAGGCATTGTTTGTTACTGTTTCAATTAGTTATAAGATAAAGGAGGGATAAAACTGACCCAGCTGGTATTCCAACCCAAAGACTTTGAATGCTTTCTCTACATTAGCCTAGAACCCCAAGCCGCTATCCATTGCACCAGAGATCCAACCTGATTCAACAAGGTGAACAGAAATTCTCAAATAAAAAGATGAGCTATCAGCGGTTGACCAACTTTATAAAGTGATTTGGAAACTATAAGCAGGGTTCCATTTTGAACATTGAATTGGGGAAAAGATAATCAACATCTCAAACGACATGATACCGTTGCGGTAAGTCTTCTTAACTCTTGTCAAATGGTACACGACCGATGGGTATTTAATGGCTCCATTAAGAGTAACTTGCAATTACTCTAATGGGACTACTCGTTCATTGGATCCTGAAAAGAGCATGTCATTAGAGTACATTTTCTTTAAACAAACCGCCTGAACAGGGACTTGAACCCTGGACCCTCAGATTAAAAGTCTGATGCTCTACCGACTGAGCTATCCAGGCTCTAATACAGCAAACCTCAAAATCACCTAATCAAAATTTGGCAGTGTCCCAACTAACGCTATGTTTCTTAAGATGGTTACCTGACGAAGGTACCAAATACACTAGAATATAATAATGAATTGATATTTCAAGCATTTGAAATTTCTTCAGTAAATGTAACCTTATTTTTAGTCCTGAAGTTGCTACTATCTCATTTTTTTGCTGACGTCAAATTCATATGTGTTTATTGACATGGTAAAATTAAGGAAGGGCCCAAAATCTTACTTCCGAGTAAATTATATTTTCATCAGTACAGCTGACAATTTCCTCTTCTGCATAGATTACCCAAATTGAACGGTGTCTCTTTAAAATAGACTTCCTTTTACTGACCTTTTTTAGCAAATGATTTTGGTGAAGCAGAAGCATGCATGCATCGCTTATAACTTCTTTAAATAGTTATGAAATAAACAGGGAAAAAAACTGACTCTGGTGGGATTCGAACCCACAGCCTTTGAATACCTTCTTGACATTCACCTAGAAGTCCAATGCGCTATCCATTGCGCCACAGAGCCAATCTGCTTGAATGAGGTGCACAGATATTCAGAAATGAAATAATGAGCTTTGAGCTGTTGATCAACTTTATAAAGTTCATTGGATACTATAACCATGGCTATATTTTGAATATTGAATTGGGTAAAAGTTATTCACCGTGTCAAACTACATGATACAGTTGGTAAGTCTGCCTACAACTTAAGTTTAGTGTATCGTCATCTGATATATGAGACAGATGGGTTTTTCACTTCTCCATGAAAGACGTTTTTTTTAAATTTTGGTAATGGAATATCTTATTCATCATGCAGTGGAAAACAAAAAGAATGTACAATCAGAATACTTTTTCTTTAAAGTAGCCTACCGCCTGAACAGGGACTTGAACCCTGGACCCTCAGATTAAAAGTCTGATGCTCTACCGACTGAGCTATCCAGGCTCTGATACAGCAAACCTCAAAATCACCTAATCAAAATTTGGCAGTGTCCCAACTAACGCTATATTTCTTAAGATGGTTACCTGAATAAGGTACCAAATACACTAGAATATAATAATGAATTGATATTTCAAGCATTTGAAATTTCTTCAGTAAATGTAACCTTATTTTTAGTCCTGAAGTTGCTACTATCTCATTTTTTTGCTGACGTCAAATTCATATGTGTTTATTGACATGGTAAAATTAAGGAAGGGCCCAAAATCTTACTTCCGAGTAAATTATATTTTCATCAGTACAGCTGACAATTTCCTCTTCTGCATAGATTACCCAAATTGAACGGTGTCTCTTTAAAATAGACTTCCTTTTACTGACCTTTTTTAGCAAATGATTTTGGTGAAGCAGAAGCATGCATGCATCGCTTATAACTTCTTTAAATAGTTATGAAATAAACAGGGATAAAACTGACTCTGGTGGGATTCGAACCCACAGCCTTTGAATACCTTCTTGACATTCACCTAGAAGTCCAATGCGCTATCCATTGCGCCACAGAGCCAATCTGCTTGAATGAGGTGCACAGATATTCAGAAATGAAATAATGAGCTTTGAGCTGTTGATCAACTTTATAAAGTTCATTGGATACTATAACCATGGCTATATTTTGAATATTGAATTGGGTAAAAGTTATTCACCGTGTCAAACTACATGATACAGTTGGTAAGTCTGCATAAAACTTAAGTTTAGTGTATCGTCATCTGATATATGAGACAGATGGGTTTTTCACTTCTCCATGAAAGACTTTTTTTTTTAATTTTGGTAATGGAATATCTTATTCATCATGCAGTGGAACACAAAAAGAATGTACAATCAGAATACTTTTTCTTTAAAGTAGCCGACCGCCTGAACAGGGACTTGAACCCTGGACCCTCAGATTAAAAGTCTGATGCTCTACCGACTGAGCTATCCAGGCTCTGCAACACTGCAACTAAAAATCAGCTAAAAATGATGTGGACGCACACCAACCTACACTTTAATTCTTAATATGGTTACATATATTAGCAATCAAATATGTAGAGTTTAATAATTAATTGATATTTCAAGCATTTGAAATTTCAGCAGCACACGTAATCTATTTTAAATCCTGAAATTCGTTCTATCTCATTTTCGGCTGACTTAGAAATCATGTCTCTAAATTGACATTGTGAAATTAGTAAAAGGCCAAATACTATTACTAGGTACTAAATTACATGTCCAGCAGTATAACTGGAAATTTACTCTTGGGCATAGATTATGCAACATTTTCAAAGCAAACAGTGTCTGTTTAAATAGACTTTCTTTCACTGCCGTTTTGGTAAATGTCTCTGGTTATGCAGAAGCAGGCATTGTTTGTTACTGTTTCAATTAGTTATAAGATAAAGGAGGGATAAAACTGACCCAGCTAGTGTTCCAACCCAAAGACTTTGAATGCTTTCTCTACATTCGCCTAGAACCCCAAGCCGCTATCCATTGCACCAGAGATCCAACCTGATTCAACAAGGTGAACAGAAATTCTCAAATAAAAAGATGAGCTATCAGCGGTTGACCAACTTTATAAAGTGATTTGGAAACTATAAGCAGGGTTCCATTTTGAACATTGAATTGGGGAAAAGATAATCAACATCTCAAACGACATGATACCGTTGCGGTAAGTCTTCTTAACTCTTGTCAAATGGTACACGACCGATGGGTATTTAATGGCTCCATTAAGAGTAACTTGCAATTACTCTAATGGGACTACTCGTTCATTGGATCCTGAAAAGAGCATGTCATTAGAGTACATTTTCTTTAAACAAACCACCTGAACAGGGACTTGAACCCTGGACCCTCAGATTAAAAGTCTGATGCTCTGCCGACTGAGCTATCCAGGCTCTGATACAGCAAACCTCAAAATCACCTAATCAAAATTTGGCAGTGTCCCAACTAACGCTATGTTTCTTAAGATGGTTACCTGAAGAAGGTACCAAATACACTAGAATATAATAATGAATTGATATTTCAAGCATTTGAAATTTCTTCAGTAAATGTAACCTTATTTTTAGTCCTGAAGTTGCTACTATCTCATTTTTTTGCTGACGTCAAATTCATATGTGTTTATTGACATGGTAAAATTAAGGAAGGGCCCAAAATCTTACTTCCGAGTAAATTATATTTTCATCAGTACAGCTGACAATTTCCTCTTCTGCATAGATTACCCAAATTGAACGGTGTCTCTTTAAAATAGACTTCCTTTTACTGACCTTTTTTAGCAAATGATTTTGGTGAAGCAGAAGCATGCATGCATCGCTTATAACTTCTTTAAATAGTTATGAAATACACAGGGATAAAACTGACTCTGGTGGGATTCGAACCCACAGCCTTTGAATACCTTCTTGACATTCACCTAGAAGTCCAACGCGCTATCCATTGCGCCACAGAGCCAATCTGCTTCAGTGAGGTGCACAGATATTCAGAAATGAAATAATGAGCTTTGAGCTGTTGATCAACTTTATAAAGTTCATTGGATACTATAACCATGGCTATATTTTGAATATTGAATTGGGTAAAAGTTATTCACCGTGTCAAACTACATGATACAGTTGGTAAGTCTGCATACAACTTAAGTTTAGTGTATCATCATCTGATATATGAGACAGATGGGTTTTTCACTTCTCCATGAAAGACGTTTTTTTTTAATTTTGGTAATGGAATATCTTATTCATCATGCAGTGGAACACAAAAAGAATGTACAATCAGAATACTTTTTCTTTAAAGTAGCCTACCGCCTGAACGGGGACTTGAACCCTGGACCCTCAGATTAAAAGTCTGATGCTCTACTGACTGAGCTATCCAGGCTCTGATACCGCAAACCTCAAAATCACCTAATCAAAATTTGGCAGTGTCCCAACTAACGCTATGTTTCTTAAGATGGTTACCTGAAGAAGGTACCAAATACACTAGAATATAATAATGAATTGATATTTCAAGCATTTGAAATTTCTTCAGTAAATGTAACCTTATTTTTAGTCCTGAAGTTACTACTATCTCATTTTTTTGCTGACGTCAAATTCATATGTGTTTATTGACATGGTAAAATTAAGGAAGGGCCCAAAATCTTACTTCCGAGTAAATTATATTTTCATCAGTACAGCTGACAATTTCCTCTTCTGCATAGATTACCCAAATTGAACGGTGTCTCTTTAAAATAGACTTCCTTTTACTGACCTTTTTTAGCAAATGATTTTGGTGAAGCAGAAGCATGCATGCATCGCTTATAACTTCTTTAAATAGTTATGAAATAAACAGGGATAAAACTGACTCTGGTGGGATTCGAACCCACAGCCTTTGAATACCTTCTTGACATTCACCTAGAAGTCCAATGCGCTATCCATTGCGCCACAGAGCCAATCTGCTTGAGTGAGGTGCACAGATATTCAGAAATGAAATAATGAGCTTTGAGCTGTTGATCAACTTTATAAAGTTCATTGGATACTATAACCATGGCTATATTTTGAATATTGAATTGGGTAAAAGTTATTCACCGTGTCAAACTACATGATACAGTTGGTAAGTCTGCATAAAACTTAAGTTTAGTGTATCGTCATCTGATATATGAGACAGATGGGTTTTTCACTTCTCCATGAAAGACTTTTTTTTTTAATTTTGGTAATGGAATATCTTATTCATCATGCAGTGGAACACAAAAAGAATGTACAATCAGAATACTTTTTCTTTAAAGTAGCCGACAGCCTGAACAGGGACTTGAACCCTGGACCCTCAGATTAAAAGTCTGATGCTCTACCGACTGAGCTATCCAGGCTCTGCAACACAGCAACTAAGAATCAGCTAAAAATGATGTGGACGCACACCAACCTACACTTTAATTCTTAATATGGTTACATATATTAGCAATCAAATATGTAGAGTTTAATAATTAATTGATATTTCAAGCATTTGAAATTTCAGCAGCACACGTAATCTATTTTAAATCCTGAAATTCGTTCTATCTCATTTTCGGCTGACTTAGAAATCATGTCTCTAAATTGACATTGTGAAATTAGTAAAAGGCCAAATACTATTACTAGGTACTAAATTACATGTCCAGCAGTATAACTGGAAATTTACTCTTGGGCATAGATTATGCAACATTTTCAAAGCAAACAGTGTCTGTTTAAATAGACTTTCTTTCACTGCCGTTTTGGTAAATGTCTCTGGTTATGCAGAAGCAGGCATTGTTTGTTACTGTTTCAATTAGTTATAAGATAAAGGAGGGATAAAACTGACCCAGCTAGTATTCCAACCCAAAGACTTTGAATGCTTTCTCTACATTAGCCTAGAACCCCAAGCCGCTATCCATTGCACCAGAGATCCAACCTGATTCAACAAGGTGAACAGAAATTCTCAAATAAAAAGATGAGCTATCAGCGGTTGACCAACTTTATAAAGTGATTTGGAAACTATAAGCAGGGTTCCATTTTGAACATTGAATTGGGGAAAAGATAATCAACATCTCAAACGACATGATACCGTTGCGGTAAGTCTTCTTAACTCTTGTCAAATGGTACACGACCGATGGGTATTTAATGGCTCCATTAAGAGTAACTTGCAATTACTCTAATGGGACTACTCGTTCATTGGATCCTGAAAAGAGCATGTCATTAGAGTACATTTTCTTTAAACAAACCGCCTGAACAGGGACTTGAACCCTGGACCCTCAGATTAAAAGTCTGATGCTCTACCGACTGAGCTATCCAGGCTCTGATACAGCAAACCTCAAAATCACCTAATCAAAATTTGGCAGTGTCCCAACTAACGCTATGTTTCTTAAGATGGTTACCTGAAGAAGGTACCAAATACACTAGAATATAATAATGAATTGATATTTCAAGCATTTGAAATTTCTTCAGTAAATGTAACCTTATTTTTAGTCCTGAAGTTGCTACTATCTCATTTTTTTGCTGACGTCAAATTCATATGTGTTTATTGACATGGTAAAATTAAGGAAGGGCCCAAAATCTTACTTCCGAGTAAATTATATTTTCATCAGTACAGCTGACAATTTCCTCTTCTGCATAGATTACCCAAATTGAACGGTGTCTCTTTAAAATAGACTTCCTTTTACTGACCTTTTTTAGCAAATGATTTTGGTGAAGCAGAAGCATGCATGCATCGCTTATAACTTCTTTAAATAGTTATGAAATAAACAGGGATAAAACTGACTCTGGTGGGATTCGAACCCACAGCCTTTGAATACCTTCTTGACATTCACCTAGAAGTCCAATGCGCTATCCATTGCGCCACAGAGCCAATCTGCTTGAGTGAGGTGCACAGATATTCAGAAATGAAATAATGAGCTTTGAGCTGTTGATCAACTTTATAAAGTTCATTGGATACTATAACCATGGCTATATTTTGAATATTGAATTGGGTAAAAGTTATTCACCGTGTCAAACTACATGATACAGTTGGTAAGTCTGCATACAACTTAAGTTTAGTGTATCGTCATCTGATATATGAGACAGATGGGTTTTTCACTTCTCCATGAAAGACGTTTTTTTTTAATTTTGGTAATGGAATATCTTATTCATCATGCAGTGGAACACAAAAAGAATGTACAATCAGAATACTTTTTCTTTAAAGTAGCCTACCGCCTGAACGGGGACTTGAACCCTGGACCCTCAGATTAAAAGTCTGATGCTCTACCGACTGAGCTATCCAGGCTCTGATACCGCAAACCTCAAAATCACCTAATCAAAATTTGGCAGTGTCCCAACTAACGCTATGTTTCTTAAGATGGTTACCTGAAGAAGGTACCAAATACACTAGAATATAATAATGAATTGATATTTCAAGCATTTGAAATTTCTTCAGTAAATGTAACCTTATTTTTAGTCCTGAAGTTGCTACTATCTCATTTTTTTGCTGACGTCAAATTCATATGTGTTTATTGACATGGTAAAATTAAGGAAGGGCCCAAAATCTTACTTCCGAGTAAATTATATTTTCATCAGTACAGCTGACAATTTCCTCTTCTGCATAGATTACCCAAATTGAACGGTGTCTCTTTAAAATAGACTTCCTTTTACTGACCTTTTTTAGCAAATGATTTTGGTGAAGCAGAAGCATGCATGCATCGCTTATAACTTCTTTAAATAGTTATGAAATAAACAGGGATAAAACTGACTCTGGTGGGATTCGAACCCACAGCCTTTGAATACCTTCTTGACTTTCACCTAGAATTTCAATGCGCTATCCATTGCGCCACAGAGCCAATCTGCTTGAGTGAGGTGCACAGATATTCAGAAATGAAATAATGAGCTTTGAGCTGTTGATCAACTTTATAAAGTTCATTGGATACTATAACCATGGCTATATTTTGAATATTGAATTGGGTAAAAGTTATTCACCGTGTCAAACTACATGATACAGTTGGTAAGTCTGCATAAAACTTAAGTTTAGTGTATCGTCATCTGATATATGAGACAGATGGGTTTTTCACTTCTCCATGAAAGACGTTTTTTTTTAATTTTGGTAATAGAATATCTTATTCATCATGCAGTGGAACACAAAAAGAATGTACAATCAGAATACTTTTTCTTTAAAGTAGCCGACCGCCTGAACAGGGACTTGAACCCTGGACCCTCAGATTAAAAGTCTGATGCTCTACCGACTGAGCTATCCAGGCTCTGCAACACAGCAACTAAAAATCAGCTAAAAATGATGTGGACGCACACCAACCTACACTTTAATTCTTAATATGGTTACATATATTAGCAATCAAATATGTAGAGTTTAATAATTAATTGATATTTCAAGCATTTGAAATTTCAGCAGCACACGTAATCTATTTTAAATCCTGAAATTCGTTCTATCTCATTTTCGGCTGACTTAGAAATCATGTCTCTAAATTGACATTGTGAAATTAGTAAAAGGCCAAATACTATTACTAGGTACTAAATTACATGTCCAGCAGTATAACTGGAAATTTACTCTTGGGCATAGATTATGCAACATTTTCAAAGCAAACAGTGTCTGTTTAAATAGACTTTCTTTCACTGCCGTTTTGGTAAATGTCTCTGGTTATGCAGAAGCAGGCATTGTTTGTTACTGTTTCAATTAGTTATAAGATAAAGGAGGGATAAAACTGACCCAGCTAGTATTCCAACCCAAAGACTTTGAATGCTTTCTCTACATTAGCCTAGAACCCCAAGCCGCTATCCATTGCACCAGAGATCCAACCTGATTCAACAAGGTGAACAGAAATTCTCAAATAAAAAGATGAGCTATCAGCGGTTGACCAACTTTATAAAGTGATTTGGAAACTATAAGCAGGGTTCCATTTTGAACATTGAATTGGGGAAAAGATAATCAACATCTCAAACGACATGATACCGTTGCGGTAAGTCTTCTTAACTCTTGTCAAATGGTACACGACCGATGGGTATTTAATGGCTCCATTAAGAGTAACTTGCAATTACTCTAATGGGACTACTCGTTCATTGGATCCTGAAAAGAGCATGTCATTAGAGTACATTTTCTTTAAACAAACCGCCTGAACAGGGACTTGAACCCTGGACCCTCAGATTAAAAGTCTGATGCTCTACCGACTGAGCTATCCAGGCTCTGATACAGCAAACCTCAAAATCACCTAATCAAAATTTGGCAGTGTCCCAACTAACGCTATGTTTCTTAAGATGGTTACCTGAAGAAGGTACCAAATACACTAGAATATAATAATGAATTGATATTTCAAGCATTTGAAATTTCTTCAGTAAATGTAACCTTATTTTTAGTCCTGAAGTTGCTACTATCTCATTTTTTTGCTGACGTCAAATTCATATGTGTTTATTGACATGGTAAAATTAAGGAAGGGCCCAAAATCTTACTTCCGAGTAAATTATATTTTCATCAGTACAGCTGACAATTTCCTCTTCTGCATAGATTACCCAAATTGAACGGTGTCTCTTTAAAATAGACTTCCTTTTACTGACCTTTTTTAGCAAATGATTTTGGTGAAGCAGAAGCATGCATGCATCGCTTATAACTTCTTTAAATAGTTATGAAATACACAGGGATAAAACTGACTCTGGTGGGATTCGAACCCACAGCCTTTGAATACCTTCTTGACATTCACCTAGAAGTCCAACGCGCTATCCATTGCGCCACAGAGCCAATCTGCTTGAGTGAGGTGCACAGATATTCAGAAATGAAATAATGAGCTTTGAGCTGTTGATCAACTTTATAAAGTTCATTGGATACTATAACCATGGCTATATTTTGAATATTGAATTGGGTAAAAGTTATTCACCGTGTCAAACTACATGATACAGTTGGTAAGTCTGCATACAACTTAAGTTTAGTGTATCATCATCTGATATATGAGACAGATGGGTTTTTCACTTCTCCATGAAAGACGTTTTTTTTTAATTTTGGTAATGGAATATCTTATTCATCATGCAGTGGAACACAAAAAGAATGTACAATCAGAATACTTTTTCTTTAAAGTAGTCTACCGCCTGAACGGGGACTTGAACCCTGGACCCTCAGATTAAAAGTCTGATGCTCTACAGACTGAGCTATCCAGGATCTGATACAGCAAACCTCAAAATCACCTAATCAAAATTTGGCAGTGTCCCAACTAACGCTATGTTTCTTAAGATGGTTACCTGAAGAAGGTACCAAATACACTAGAATATAATAATGAATTGATATTTCAAGCATTTGAAATTTCTTCAGTAAATGTAACCTTATTTTTAGTCCTGAAGTTGCTACTATCTCATTTTTTTGCTGACGTCAAATTCATATGTGTTTATTGACATGGTAAAATTAAGGAAGGGCCCAAAATCTTACTTCCGAGTAAATTATATTTTCATCAGTACAGCTGACAATTTCCTCTTCTGCATAGATTACCCAAATTGAACGGTGTCTCTTTAAAATAGACTTCCTTTTACTGACCTTTTTTAGCAAATGATTTTGGTGAAGCAGAAGCATGCATGCATCGCTTATAACTTCTTTAAATAGTTATGAAATAAACAGGGATAAAACTGACTCCGGTGGGATTCGAACCCACAGCCTTTGAATACCTTCTTGAAATTCACCTAGAAGTCCAATGCGCTATCCATTGCGCCACAGAGCCAATCTGCTTGAGTGAGGTGCACAGATATTCAGAAATGAAATAATGAGCTTTGAGCTGTTGATCAACTTTATAAAGTTCATTGGATACTATAACCATGGCTATATTTTGAATATTGAATTGGGTAAAAGTTATTCACCGTGTCAAACTACATGATACAGTTGGTAAGTCTGCATAAAACTTAAGTTTAGTGTATCGTCATCTGATATATGAGACAGATGGGTTTTTCACTTCTCCATGAAAGACGTTTTTTTTTAATTTTGGTAATAGAATATCTTATTCATCATGCAGTGGAACACAAAAAGAATGTACAATCAGAATACTTTTTCTTTAAAGTAGCCGACCGCCTGAACAGGGACTTGAACCCTGGACCCTCAGATTAAAAGTCTGATGCTCTACCGACTGAGCTATCCAGGCTCTGCAACACAGCAACTAAAAATCAGCTAAAAATGATGTGGACGCACACCAACCTACACTTTAATTCTTAATATGGTTACATATATTAGCAATCAAATATGTAGAGTTTAATAATTAATTGATATTTCAAGCATTTGAAATTTCAGCAGCACACGTAATCTATTTTAAATCCTGAAATTCGTTCTATCTCATTTTCGGCTGACTTAGAAATCATGTCTCTAAATTGACATTGTGAAATTAGTAAAAGGCCAAATACTATTACTAGGTACTAAATTACATGTCCAGCAGTATAACTGGAAATTTACTCTTGGGCATAGATTATGCAACATTTTCAAAGCAAACAGTGTCTGTTTAAATAGACTTTCTTTCACTGCCGTTTTGGTAAATGTCTCTGGTTATGCAGAAGCAGGCATTGTTTGTTACTGTTTCAATTAGTTATAAGATAAAGGAGGGATAAAACTGACCCAGCTAGTATTCCAACCCAAAGACTTTGAATGCTTTCTCTACATTAGCCTAGAACCCCAAGCCGCTATCCATTGCACCAGAGATCCAACCTGATTCAACAAGGTGAACAGAAATTCTCAAATAAAAAGATGAGCTATCAGCGGTTGACCAACTTTATAAAGTGATTTGGAAACTATAAGCAGGGTTCCATTTTGAACATTGAATTGGGGAAAAGATAATCAACATCTCAAACGACATGATACCGTTGCGGTAAGTCTTCTTAACTCTTGTCAAATGGTACACGACCGATGGGTATTTAATGGCTCCATTAAGAGTAACTTGCAATTACTATAATGGGACTACTCGTTCATTGGATCCTGAAAAGAGCATGTCATTAGAGTACATTTTCTTTAAACAAACCGCCTGAACAGGGACTTGAACCCTGGACCCTCAGATTAAAAGTCTGATGCTCTACCGACTGAGCTATCCAGGCTCTGATACAGCAAACCTCAAAATCACCTAATCAAAATTTGGCAGTGTCCCAACTAACGCTATGTTTCTTAAGATGGTTACCTGAAGAAGGTACCAAATACACTAGAATATAATAATGAATTGATATTTCAAGCATTTGAAATTTCTTCAGTAAATGTAACCTTATTTTTAGTCCTGAAGTTGCTACTATCTCATTTTTTTGCTGACGTCAAATTCATATGTGTTTATTGACATGGTAAAATTAAGGAAGGGCCCAAAATCTTACTTCCGAGTAAATTATATTTTCATCAGTACAGCTGACAATTTCCTCTTCTGCATAGATTACCCAAATTGAACGGTGTCTCTTTAAAATAGACTTCCTTTTACTGACCTTTTTTAGCAAATGATTTTGGTGAAGCAGAAGCATGCATGCATCGCTTATAACTTCTTTAAATAGTTATGAAATACACAGGGATAAAACTGACTCTGGTGGGATTCGAACCCACAGCCTTTGAATACCTTCTTGACATTCACCTAGAAGTCCAACGCGCTATCCATTGCGCCACAGAGCCAATCTGCTTGAGTGAGGTGCATAGATATTCAGAAATGAAATAATGAGCTTTGAGCTGTTGATCAACTTTATAAAGTTCATTGGATACTATAACCATGGCTATATTTTGAATATTGAATTGGGTAAAAGTTATTCACCGTGTCAAACTACATGATACAGTTGGTAAGTCTGCATACAACTTAAGTTTAGTGTATCATCATCTGATATATGAGACAGATGGGTTTTTCACTTCTCCATGAAAGACGTTTTTTTTAAATTTTGGTAATGGAATATCTTATTCATCATGCAGTGGAACACAAAAAGAATGTACAATCAGAATACTTTTTCTTTAAAGTAGCCTACCGCCTGAACGGGGACTTGAACCCTGGACCCTCAGATTAAAAGTCTGATGCTCTACCAACCGAGCTATCCAGGCTCTGATACAGCAAACCTCAAAATCACCTAATCAAAATTTGGCAGTGTCCCAACTAACGCTATGTTTCTTAAGATGGTTACCTGAAGAAGGTACCAAATACACTAGAATATAATAATGAATTGATATTTCAAGCATTTGAAATTTCTTCAGTAAATGTAACCTTATTTTTAGTCCTGAAGTTGCTACTATCTCATTTTTTTGCTGACGTCAAATTCATATGTGTTTATTGACATGGTAAAATTAAGGAAGGGCCCAAAATCTTACTTCCGAGTAAATTATATTTTCATCAGTACAGCTGACAATTTCCTCTTCTGCATAGATTACCCAAATTGAACGGTGTCTCTTTAAAATAGACTTCCTTTTACTGACCTTTTTTAGCAAATGATTTTGGTGAAGCAGAAGCATGCATGCATCGCTTATAACTTCTTTAAATAGTTATGAAATAAACAGGGATAAAACTGACTCTGGTGGGATTCGAACCCACAGCCTTTGAATACCTTCTTGACATTCACCTAGAAGTCCAATGCGCTATCCATTGCGCCACAGAGCCAATCTGCTTGAGTGAGGTGCACAGATATTCAGAAATGAAATAATGAGCTTTGAGCTGTTGATCAACTTTATAAAGTTCATTGGATACTATAACCATGGCTATATTTTGAATATTGAATTGGGTAAAAGTTATTCACCGTGTCAAACTACATGATACAGTTGGTAAGTCTGCATAAAACTTAAGTTTAGTGTATCGTCATCTGATATATGAGACAGATGGGTTTTTCACTTCTCCATGAAAGACGTTTTTTTTTAATTTTGGTAATGGAATATCTTATTCATCATGCAGTGGAACACAAAAAGAATGTACAATCAGAATACTTTTTCTTTAAAGTAGCCGACCGCCTGAAGAGGGACTTGAACCCTGGACCCTCAGATTAAAAGTCTGATGCTCTACCGACAGAGCTATCCAGGCTCTGCAACACTGCAACTAAAAATCAGCTAAAAATGATGTGGACGCACACCAACCTACACTTTAATTCTTAATATGGTTACATATATTAGCAATCAAATATGTAGAGTTTAATAATTAATTGATATTTCAAGCATTTGAAATTTCAGCAGCACACGTAATCTATTTTAAATCCTGAAATTCGTTCTATCTCATTTTCGGCTGACTTAGAAATCATGTCTCTAAATTGACATTGTGAAATTAGTAAAAGGCCAAATACTATTACTAGGTACTAAATTACATGTCCAGCAGTATAACTGGAAATTTACTCTTGGGCATAGATTATGCAACATTTTCAAAGCAAACAGTGTCTGTTTAAATAGACTTTCTTTCACTGCCGTTTTGGTAAATGTCTCTGGTTATGCAGAAGCAGGCATTGTTTGTTACTGTTTCAATTAGTTATAAGATAAAGGAGGGATAAAACTGACCCAGCTAGTATTCCAACCCAAAGACTTTGAATGCTTTCTCTACATTCGCCTAGAACCCCAAGCCGCTATCCATTGCACCAGAGATCCAACCTGATTCAACAAGGTGAACAGAAATTCTCAAATAAAAAGATGAGCTATCAGCGGTTGACCAACTTTATAAAGTGATTTGGAAACTATAAGCAGGGTTCCATTTTGAACATTGAATTGGGGAAAAGATAATCAACATCTCAAACGACATGATACCGTTGCGGTAAGTCTTCTTAACTCTTGTCAAATGGTACACGACCGATGGGTATTTAATGGCTCCATTAAGAGTAACTTGCAATTACTCTAATGGGACTACTCGTTCATTGGATCCTGAAAAGAGCATGTCATTAGAGTACATTTTCTTTAAACAAACCGCCTGAACAGGGACTTGAACCCTGGACCCTCAGATTAAAAGTCTGATGCTCTGCCGACTGAGCTATCCAGGCTCTGATACAGCAAACCTCAAAATCACCTAATCAAAATTTGGCAGTGTCCCAACTAACGCTATGTTTCTTAAGATGGTTACCTGAAGAAGGTACCAAATACACTAGAATATAATAATGAATTGATATTTCAAGCATTTGAAATTTCTTCAGTAAATGTAACCTTATTTTTAGTCCTGAAGTTGCTACTATCTCATTTTTTTGCTGACGTCAAATTCATATGTGTTTATTGACATGGTAAAATTAAGGAAGGGCCCAAAATCTTACTTCCGAGTAAATTATATTTTCATCAGTACAGCTGACAATTTCCTCTTCTGCATAGATTACCCAAATTGAACGGTGTCTCTTTAAAATAGACTTCCTTTTACTGACCTTTTTTAGCAAATGATTTTGGTGAAGCAGAAGCATGCATGCATCGCTTATAACTTCTTTAAATAGTTATGAAATACACAGGGATAAAACTGACTCTGGTGGGATTCGAACCCACAGCCTTTGAATACCTTCTTGACATTCACCTAGAAGTCCAACGCGCTATCCATTGCGCCACAGAGCCAATCTGCTTGAGTGAGGTGCACAGATATTCAGAAATGAAATAATGAGCTTTGAGCTGTTGATCAACTTTATAAAGTTCATTGGATACTATAACCATGGCTATATTTTGAATATTGAATTGGGTAAAAGTTATTCACCGTGTCAAACTACATGATACAGTTGGTAAGTCTGCATACAACTTAAGTTTAGTGTATCATCATCTGATATATGAGACAGATGGGTTTTTCACTTCTCCATGAAAGACGTTTTTTTTTAATTTTGGTAATGGAATATCTTATTCATCATGCAGTGGAACACAAAAAGAATGTACAATCAGAATACTTTTTCTTTAAAGTAGTCTACCGCCTGAACGGGGACTTGAACCCTGGACCCTCAGATTAAAAGTCTGATGCTCTACAGACTGAGCTATCCAGGATCTGATACAGCAAACCTCAAAATCACCTAATCAAAATTTGGCAGTGTCCCAACTAACGCTATGTTTCTTAAGATGGTTACCTGAAGAAGGTACCAAATACACTAGAATATAATAATGAATTGATATTTCAAGCATTTGAAATTTCTTCAGTAAATGTAACCTTATTTTTAGTCCTGAAGTTGCTACTATCTCATTTTTTTGCTGACGTCAAATTCATATGTGTTTATTGACATGGTAAAATTAAGGAAGGGCCCAAAATCTTACTTCCGAGTAAATTATATTTTCATCAGTACAGCTGACAATTTCCTCTTCTGCATAGATTACCCAAATTGAACGGTGTCTCTTTAAAATAGACTTCCTTTTACTGACCTTTTTTAGCAAATGATTTTGGTGAAGCAGAAGCATGCATGCATCGCTTATAACTTCTTTAAATAGTTATGAAATAAACAGGGATAAAACTGACTCCGGTGGGATTCGAACCCACAGCCTTTGAATACCTTCTTGAAATTCACCTAGAAGTCCAATGCGCTATCCATTGCGCCACAGAGCCAATCTGCTTGAGTGAGGTGCACAGATATTCAGAAATGAAATAATGAGCTTTGAGCTGTTGATCAACTTTATAAAGTTCATTGGATACTATAACCATGGCTATATTTTGAATATTGAATTGGGTAAAAGTTATTCACCGTGTCAAACTACATGATACAGTTGGTAAGTCTGCATAAAACTTAAGTTTAGTGTATCGTCATCTGATATATGAGACAGATGGGTTTTTCACTTCTCCATGAAAGACGTTTTTTTTTAATTTTGGTAATAGAATATCTTATTCATCATGCAGTGGAACACAAAAAGAATGTACAATCAGAATACTTTTTCTTTAAAGTAGCCGACCGCCTGAACAGGGACTTGAACCCTGGACCCTCAGATTAAAAGTCTGATGCTCTACCGACTGAGCTATCCAGGCTCTGCAACACAGCAACTAAAAATCAGCTAAAAATGATGTGGACGCACACCAACCTACACTTTAATTCTTAATATGGTTACATATATTAGCAATCAAATATGTAGAGTTTAATAATTAATTGATATTTCAAGCATTTGAAATTTCAGCAGCACACGTAATCTATTTTAAATCCTGAAATTCGTTCTATCTCATTTTCGGCTGACTTAGAAATCATGTCTCTAAATTGACATTGTGAAATTAGTAAAAGGCCAAATACTATTACTAGGTACTAAATTACATGTCCAGCAGTATAACTGGAAATTTACTCTTGGGCATAGATTATGCAACATTTTCAAAGCAAACAGTGTCTGTTTAAATAGACTTTCTTTCACTGCCGTTTTGGTAAATGTCTCTGGTTATGCAGAAGCAGGCATTGTTTGTTACTGTTTCAATTAGTTATAAGATAAAGGAGGGATAAAACTGACCCAGCTAGTATTCCAACCCAAAGACTTTGAATGCTTTCTCTACATTAGCCTAGAACCCCAAGCCGCTATCCATTGCACCAGAGATCCAACCTGATTCAACAAGGTGAACAGAAATTCTCAAATAAAAAGATGAGCTATCAGCGGTTGACCAACTTTATAAAGTGATTTGGAAACTATAAGCAGGGTTCCATTTTGAACATTGAATTGGGGAAAAGATAATCAACATCTCAAACGACATGATACCGTTGCGGTAAGTCTTCTTAACTCTTGTCAAATGGTACACGACCGATGGGTATTTAATGGCTCCATTAAGAGTAACTTGCAATTACTATAATGGGACTACTCGTTCATTGGATCCTGAAAAGAGCATGTCATTAGAGTACATTTTCTTTAAACAAACCGCCTGAACAGGGACTTGAACCCTGGACCCTCAGATTAAAAGTCTGATGCTCTACCGACTGAGCTATCCAGGCTCTGATACAGCAAACCTCAAAATCACCTAATCAAAATTTGGCAGTGTCCCAACTAACGCTATGTTTCTTAAGATGGTTACCTGAAGAAGGTACCAAATACACTAGAATATAATAATGAATTGATATTTCAAGCATTTGAAATTTCTTCAGTAAATGTAACCTTATTTTTAGTCCTGAAGTTGCTACTATCTCATTTTTTTGCTGACGTCAAATTCATATGTGTTTATTGACATGGTAAAATTAAGGAAGGGCCCAAAATCTTACTTCCGAGTAAATTATATTTTCATCAGTACAGCTGACAATTTCCTCTTCTGCATAGATTACCCAAATTGAACGGTGTCTCTTTAAAATAGACTTCCTTTTACTGACCTTTTTTAGCAAATGATTTTGGTGAAGCAGAAGCATGCATGCATCGCTTATAACTTCTTTAAATAGTTATGAAATACACAGGGATAAAACTGACTCTGGTGGGATTCGAACCCACAGCCTTTGAATACCTTCTTGACATTCACCTAGAAGTCCAACGCGCTATCCATTGCGCCACAGAGCCAATCTGCTTGAGTGAGGTGCATAGATATTCAGAAATGAAATAATGAGCTTTGAGCTGTTGATCAACTTTATAAAGTTCATTGGATACTATAACCATGGCTATATTTTGAATATTGAATTGGGTAAAAGTTATTCACCGTGTCAAACTACATGATACAGTTGGTAAGTCTGCATACAACTTAAGTTTAGTGTATCATCATCTGATATATGAGACAGATGGGTTTTTCACTTCTCCATGAAAGACGTTTTTTTTAAATTTTGGTAATGGAATATCTTATTCATCATGCAGTGGAACACAAAAAGAATGTACAATCAGAATACTTTTTCTTTAAAGTAGCCTACCGCCTGAACGGGGACTTGAACCCTGGACCCTCAGATTAAAAGTCTGATGCTCTACCAACCGAGCTATCCAGGCTCTGATACAGCAAACCTCAAAATCACCTAATCAAAATTTGGCAGTGTCCCAACTAACGCTATGTTTCTTAAGATGGTTACCTGAAGAAGGTACCAAATACACTAGAATATAATAATGAATTGATATTTCAAGCATTTGAAATTTCTTCAGTAAATGTAACCTTATTTTTAGTCCTGAAGTTGCTACTATCTCATTTTTTTGCTGACGTCAAATTCATATGTGTTTATTGACATGGTAAAATTAAGGAAGGGCCCAAAATCTTACTTCCGAGTAAATTATATTTTCATCAGTACAGCTGACAATTTCCTCTTCTGCATAGATTACCCAAATTGAACGGTGTCTCTTTAAAATAGACTTCCTTTTACTGACCTTTTTTAGCAAATGATTTTGGTGAAGCAGAAGCATGCATGCATCGCTTATAACTTCTTTAAATAGTTATGAAATAAACAGGGATAAAACTGACTCTGGTGGGATTCGAACCCACAGCCTTTGAATACCTTCTTGACATTCACCTAGAAGTCCAATGCGCTATCCATTGCGCCACAGAGCCAATCTGCTTGAGTGAGGTGCACAGATATTCAGAAATGAAATAATGAGCTTTGAGCTGTTGATCAACTTTATAAAGTTCATTGGATACTATAACCATGGCTATATTTTGAATATTGAATTGGGTAAAAGTTATTCACCGTGTCAAACTACATGATACAGTTGGTAAGTCTGCATAAAACTTAAGTTTAGTGTATCGTCATCTGATATATGAGACAGATGGGTTTTTCACTTCTCCATGAAAGACGTTTTTTTTTAATTTTGGTAATGGAATATCTTATTCATCATGCAGTGGAACACAAAAAGAATGTACAATCAGAATACTTTTTCTTTAAAGTAGCCGACCGCCTGAAGAGGGACTTGAACCCTGGACCCTCAGATTAAAAGTCTGATGCTCTACCGACAGAGCTATCCAGGCTCTGCAACACTGCAACTAAAAATCAGCTAAAAATGATGTGGACGCACACCAACCTACACTTTAATTCTTAATATGGTTACATATATTAGCAATCAAATATGTAGAGTTTAATAATTAATTGATATTTCAAGCATTTGAAATTTCAGCAGCACACGTAATCTATTTTAAATCCTGAAATTCGTTCTATCTCATTTTCGGCTGACTTAGAAATCATGTCTCTAAATTGACATTGTGAAATTAGTAAAAGGCCAAATACTATTACTAGGTACTAAATTACATGTCCAGCAGTATAACTGGAAATTTACTCTTGGGCATAGATTATGCAACATTTTCAAAGCAAACAGTGTCTGTTTAAATAGACTTTCTTTCACTGCCGTTTTGGTAAATGTCTCTGGTTATGCAGAAGCAGGCATTGTTTGTTACTGTTTCAATTAGTTATAAGATAAAGGAGGGATAAAACTGACCCAGCTAGTATTCCAACCCAAAGACTTTGAATGCTTTCTCTACATTCGCCTAGAACCCCAAGCCGCTATCCATTGCACCAGAGATCCAACCTGATTCAACAAGGTGAACAGAAATTCTCAAATAAAAAGATGAGCTATCAGCGGTTGACCAACTTTATAAAGTGATTTGGAAACTATAAGCAGGGTTCCATTTTGAACATTGAATTGGGGAAAAGATAATCAACATCTCAAACGACATGATACCGTTGCGGTAAGTCTTCTTAACTCTTGTCAAATGGTACACGACCGATGGGTATTTAATGGCTCCATTAAGAGTAACTTGCAATTACTCTAATGGGACTACTCGTTCATTGGATCCTGAAAAGAGCATGTCATTAGAGTACATTTTCTTTAAACAAACCGCCTGAACAGGGACTTGAACCCTGGACCCTCAGATTAAAAGTCTGATGCTCTGCCGACTGAGCTATCCAGGCTCTGATACAGCAAACCTCAAAATCACCTAATCAAAATTTGGCAGTGTCCCAACTAACGCTATGTTTCTTAAGATGGTTACCTGAAGAAGGTACCAAATACACTAGAATATAATAATGAATTGATATTTCAAGCATTTGAAATTTCTTCAGTAAATGTAACCTTATTTTTAGTCCTGAAGTTGCTACTATCTCATTTTTTTGCTGACGTCAAATTCATATGTGTTTATTGACATGGTAAAATTAAGGAAGGGCCCAAAATCTTACTTCCGAGTAAATTATATTTTCATCAGTACAGCTGACAATTTCCTCTTCTGCATAGATTACCCAAATTGAACGGTGTCTCTTTAAAATAGACTTCCTTTTACTGACCTTTTTTAGCAAATGATTTTGGTGAAGCAGAAGCATGCATGCATCGCTTATAACTTCTTTAAATAGTTATGAAATACACAGGGATAAAACTGACTCTGGTGGGATTCGAACCCACAGCCTTTGAATACCTTCTTGACATTCACCTAGAAGTCCAACGCGCTATCCATTGCGCCACAGAGCCAATCTGCTTGAGTGAGGTGCACAGATATTCAGAAATGAAATAATGAGCTTTGAGCTGTTGATCAACTTTATAAAGTTCATTGGATACTATAACCATGGCTATATTTTGAATATTGAATTGGGTAAAAGTTATTCACCGTGTCAAACTACATGATACAGTTGGTAAGTCTGCATACAACTTAAGTTTAGTGTATCATCATCTGATATATGAGACAGATGGGTTTTTCACTTCTCCATGAAAGACGTTTTTTTTAAATTTTGGTAATGGAATATCTTATTCATCATGCAGTGGAACACAAAAAGAATGTACAATCAGAATACTTTTTCTTTAAAGTAGCCTACCGCCTGAACGGGGACTTGAACCCTGGACCCTCAGATTAAAAGTCTGATGCTCTACCGACTGAGCTATCCAGGCTCTGATACCGCAAACCTCAAAATCACCTAATCAAAATTTGGCAGTGTCCCAACTAACGCTATGTTTCTTAAGATGGTTACCTGAAGAAGGTACCAAATACACTAGAATATAATAATGAATTGATATTTCAAGCATTTGAAATTTCTTCAGTAAATGTAACCTTATTTTTAGTCCTGAAGTTGCTACTATCTCATTTTTTTGCTGACGTCAAATTCATATGTGTTTATTGACATGGTAAAATTAAGGAAGGGCCCAAAATCTTACTTCCGAGTAAATTATATTTTCATCAGTACAGCTGACAATTTCCTCTTCTGCATAGATTACCCAAATTGAACGGTGTCTCTTTAAAATAGACTTCCTTTTACTGACCTTTTTTAGCAAATGATTTTGGTGAAGCAGAAGCATGCATGCATCACTTATAACTTCTTTAAATAGTTATGAAATAAACAGGGATAAAACTGACTCTGGTGGGATTCGAACCCACAGCCTTTGAATACCTTCTTGACATTCACCTAGAAGTCCAATGCGCTATCCATTGCGCCACAGAGCCAATCTGCTTGAGTGAGGTGCACAGATATTCAGAAATGAAATAATGAGCTTTGAGCTGTTGATCAACTTTATAAAGTTCATTGGATACTATAACCATGGCTATATTTTGAATATTGAATTGGGTAAAAGTTATTCACCGTGTCAAACTACATGATACAGTTGGTAAGTCTGCATAAAACTTAAGTTTAGTGTATCGTCATCTGATATATGAGACAGATGGGTTTTTCACTTCTCCATGAAAGACTTTTTTTTTTAATTTTGGTAATGGAATATCTTATTCATCATGCAGTGGAACACAAAAAGAATGTACAATCAGAATTCTTTTTCTTTAAAGTAGCCGACCGCCTGAACAGGGACTTGAACCCTGGACCCTCAGATTAAAAGTCTGATGCTCTACCGACTGAGCTATCCAGGCTCTGCAACACAGCAACTAAAAATCAGCTAAAAATGATGTGGACGCACACCAACCTACACTTTAATTCTTAATATGGTTACATATATTAGCAATCAAATATGTAGAGTTTAATAATTAATTGATATTTCAAGCATTTGAAATTTCAGCAGCACACGTAATCTATTTTAAATCCTGAAATTCGTTCTATCTCATTTTCGGCTGACTTAGAAATCATGTCTCTAAATTGACATTGTGAAATTAGTAAAAGGCCAAATACTATTACTAGGTACTAAATTACATGTCCAGCAGTATAACTGGAAATTTACTCTTGGGCATAGATTATGCAACATTTTCAAAGCAAACAGTGTCTGTTTAAATAGACTTTCTTTCACTGCCGTTTTGGTAAATGTCTCTGGTTATGCAGAAGCAGGCATTGTTTGTTACTGTTTCAATTAGTTATAAGATAAAGGAGGGATAAAACTGACCCAGCTAGTATTCCAACCCAAAGACTTTGAATGCTTTCTCTACATTAGCCTAGAACCCCAAGCCGCTATCCATTGCACCAGAGATCCAACCTGATTCAACAAGGTGAACAGAAATTCTCAAATAAAAAGATGAGCTATCAGCGGTTGACCAACTTTATAAAGTGATTTGGAAACTATAAGCAGGGTTCCATTTTGAACATTGAATTGGGGAAAAGATAATCAACATCTCAAACGACATGATACCGTTGCGGTAAGTCTTCTTAACTCTTGTCAAATGGTACACGACCGATGGGTATTTAATGGCTCCATTAAGAGTAACTTGCAATTACTCTAATGGGACTACTCGTTCATTGGATCCTGAAAAGAGCATGTCATTAGAGTACATTTTCTTTAAACAAACCGCCTGAACAGGGACTTGAACCCTGGACCCTCAGATTAAAAGTATGATGCTCTACCGACTGAGCTATCCAGGCTCTAATACAGCAAACCTCAAAATCACCTAATCAAAATTTGGCAGTGTCCCAACTAACGCTATGTTTCTTAAGATGGTTACCTGACGAAGGTACCAAATACACTAGAATATAATAATGAATTGATATTTCAAGCATTTGAAATTTCTTCAGTAAATGTAACCTTATTTTTAGTCCTGAAGTTGCTACTATCTCATTTTTTTGCTGACGTCAAATTCATATGTGTTTATTGACATGGTAAAATTAAGGAAGGGCCCAAAATCTTACTTCCGAGTAAATTATATTTTCATCAGTACAGCTGACAATTTCCTCTTCTGCATAGATTACCCAAATTGAACGGTGTCTCTTTAAAATAGACTTCCTTTTACTGACCTTTTTTAGCAAATGATTTTGGTGAAGCAGAAGCATGCATGCATCGCTTATAACTTCTTTAAATAGTTATGAAATAAACAGGGATAAAACTGACTCTGGTGGGATTCGAACCCACAGCCTTTGAATACCTTCTTGACATTCACCTAGAAGTCCAATGCGCTATCCATTGCGCCACAGAGCCAATCTGCTTGAATGAGGTGCACAGATATTCAGAAATGAAATAATGAGCTTTGAGCTGTTGATCAACTTTATAAAGTTCATTGGATACTATAACCATGGCTATATTTTGAATATTGAATTGGGTAAAAGTTATTCACCGTGTCAAACTACATGATACAGTTGGTAAGTCTGCCTACAACTTAAGTTTAGTGTATCGTCATCTGATATATGAGACAGATGGGTTTTTCACTTCTCCATGAAAGACGTTTTTTTTTAATTTTGGTAATGGAATATCTTATTCATCATGCAGTGGAACACAAAAAGAATGTACAATCAGAATACTTTTTCTTTAAAGTAGCCTACCGCCTGAACAGGGACTTGAACCCTGGACCCTCAGATTAAAAGTCTGATGCTCTACCGACTGAGCTATCCAGGCTCTGATACAGCAAACCTCAAAATCACCTAATCAAAATTTGGCAGTGTCCCAACTAACGCTATGTTTCTTAAGATGGTTACCTGAAGAAGGTACCAAATACACTAGAATATAATAATGAATTGATATTTCAAGCATTTGAAATTTCTTCAGTAAATGTAACCTTATTTTTAGTCCTGAAGTTGCTACTATCTCATTTTTTTGCTGACGTCAAATTCATATGTGTTTATTGACATGGTAAAATTAAGGAAGGGCCCAAAATCTTACTTCCGAGTAAATTATATTTTCATCAGTACAGCTGACAATTTCCTCTTCTGCATAGATTACCCAAATTGAACGGTGTCTCTTTAAAATAGACTTCCTTTTACTGACCTTTTTTAGCAAATGATTTTGGTGAAGCAGAAGCATGCATGCATCGCTTATAACTTCTTTAAATAGTTATGAAATAAACAGGGATAAAACTGACTCTGGTGGGATTCGAACCCACAGCCTTTGAATACCTTCTTGACATTCACCTAGAAGTCCAATGCGCTATCCATTGCGCCACAGAGCCAATCTGCTTGAGTGAGGTGCACAGATATTCAGAAATGAAATAATGAGCTTTGAGCTGTTGATCAACTTTATAAAGTTCATTGGATACTATAACCATGGCTATATTTTGAATATTGAATTGGGTAAAAGTTATTCACCGTGTCAAACTACATGATACAGTTGGTAAGTCTGCATACAACTTAAGTTTAGTGTATCATCATCTGATATATGAGACAGATGGGTTTTTCACTTCTCCATGAAAGACGTTTTTTTTTAATTTTGGTAATGGAATATCTTATTCATCATGCAGTGGAACACAAAAAGAATGTACAATCAGAATACTTTTTCTTTAAAGTAGCCTACCGCCTGAACGGGGACTTGAACCCTGGACCCTCAGATTAAAAGTCTGATGCTCTACCGACTGAGCTATCCAGGCTCTGATACCGCAAACCTCAAAATTACCTAATCAAAATTTGGCAGTGTCCCAACTAACGCTATGTTTCTTAAGATGGTTACCTGAAGAAGGTACCAAATACACTAGAATATAATAATGAATTGATATTTCAAGCATTTGAAATTTCTTCAGTAAATGTAACCTTATTTTTAGTCCTGAAGTTGCTACTATCTCATTTTTTTGCTGACGTCAAATTCATATGTGTTTATTGACATGGTAAAATTAAGGAAGGGCCCAAAATCTTACTTCCGAGTAAATTATATTTTCATCAGTACAGCTGACAATTTCCTCTTCTGCATAGATTACCCAAATTGAACGGTGTCTCTTTAAAATAGACTTCCTTTTACTGACCTTTTTTAGCAAATGATTTTGGTGAAGCAGAAGCATGCATGCATCGCTTATAACTTCTTTAAATAGTTATGAAATAAACAGGGATAAAACTGACTCTGGTGGGATTCGAACCCACAGCCTTTGAATACCTTCTTGACTTTCACCTAGAATTTCAATGCGCTATCCATTGCGCCACAGAGCCAATCTGCTTGAGTGAGGTGCACAGATATTCAGAAATGAAATAATGAGCTTTGAGCTGTTGATCAACTTTATAAAGTTCATTGGATACTATAACCATGGCTATATTTTGAATATTGAATTGGGTAAAAGTTATTCACCGTGTCAAACTACATGATACAGTTGGTAAGTCTGCATAAAACTTAAGTTTAGTGTATCGTCATCTGATATATGAGACAGATGGGTTTTTCACTTCTCCATGAAAGACGTTTTTTTTTAATTTTGGTAATAGAATATCTTATTCATCATGCAGTGGAACACAAAAAGAATGTACAATCAGAATACTTTTTCTTTAAAGTAGCCGACCGCCTGAACAGGGACTTGAACCCTGGACCCTCAGATTAAAAGTCTGATGCTCTACCGACTGAGCTATCCAGGCTCTGCAACACAGCAACTAAAAATCAGCTAAAAATGATGTGGACGCACACCAACCTACACTTTAATTCTTAATATGGTTACATATATTAGCAATCAAATATGTAGAGTTTAATAATTAATTGATATTTCAAGCATTTGAAATTTCAGCAGCACACGTAATCTATTTTAAATCCTGAAATTCGTTCTATCTCATTTTCGGCTGACTTAGAAATCATGTCTCTAAATTGACATTGTGAAATTAGTAAAAGGCCAAATACTATTACTAGGTACTAAATTACATGTCCAGCAGTATAACTGGAAATTTACTCTTGGGCATAGATTATGCAACATTTTCAAAGCAAACAGTGTCTGTTTAAATAGACTTTCTTTCACTGCCGTTTTGGTAAATGTCTCTGGTTATGCAGAAGCAGGCATTGTTTGTTACTGTTTCAATTAGTTATAAGATAAAGGAGGGATAAAACTGACCCAGCTAGTATTCCAACCCAAAGACTTTGAATGCTTTCTCTACATTAGCCTAGAACCCCAAGCCGCTATCCATTGCACCAGAGATCCAACCTGATTCAACAAGGTGAACAGAAATTCTCAAATAAAAAGATGAGCTATCAGCGGTTGACCAACTTTATAAAGTGATTTGGAAACTATAAGCAGGGTTCCATTTTGAACATTGAATTGGGGAAAAGATAATCAACATCTCAAACGACATGATACCGTTGCGGTAAGTCTTCTTAACTCTTGTCAAATGGTACACGACCGATGGGTATTTAATGGCTCCATTAAGAGTAACTTGCAATTACTCTAATGGGACTACTCGTTCATTGGATCCTGAAAAGAGCATGTCATTAGAGTACATTTTCTTTAAACAAACCGCCTGAACAGGGACTTGAACCCTGGACCCTCAGATTAAAAGTCTGATGCTCTACCGACTGAGCTATCCAGGCTCTGATACAGCAAACCTCAAAATCACCTAATCAAAATTTGGCAGTGTCCCAACTAACGCTATGTTTCTTAAGATGGTTACCTGAAGAAGGTACCAAATACACTAGAATATAATAATGAATTGATATTTCAAGCATTTGAAATTTCTTCAGTAAATGTAACCTTATTTTTAGTCCTGAAGTTGCTACTATCTCATTTTTTTGCTGACGTCAAATTCATATGTGTTTATTGACATGGTAAAATTAAGGAAGGGCCCAAAATCTTACTTCCGAGTAAATTATATTTTCATCAGTACAGCTGACAATTTCCTCTTCTGCATAGATTACCCAAATTGAACGGTGTCTCTTTAAAATAGACTTCCTTTTACTGACCTTTTTTAGCAAATGATTTTGGTGAAGCAGAAGCATGCATGCATCGCTTATAACTTCTTTAAATAGTTATGAAATACACAGGGATAAAACTGACTCTGGTGGGATTCGAACCCACAGCCTTTGAATACCTTCTTGACATTCACCTAGAAGTCCAACGCGCTATCCATTGCGCCACAGAGCCAATCTGCTTGAGTGAGGTGCACAGATATTCAGAAATGAAATAATGAGCTTTGAGCTGTTGATCAACTTTATAAAGTTCATTGGATACTATAACCATGGCTATATTTTGAATATTGAATTGGGTAAAAGTTATTCACCGTGTCAAACTACATGATACAGTTGGTAAGTCTGCATACAACTTAAGTTTAGTGTATCATCATCTGATATATGAGACAGATGGGTTTTTCACTTCTCCATGAAAGACGTTTTTTTTTAATTTTGGTAATGGAATATCTTATTCATCATGCAGTGGAACACAAAAAGAATGTACAATCAGAATACTTTTTCTTTAAAGTAGCCTACCGCCTGAACGGGGACTTGAACCCTGGACCCTCAGATTAAAAGTCTGATGCTCTACAGACTGAGCTATCCAGGATCTGATACAGCAAACCTCAAAATCACCTAATCAAAATTTGGCAGTGTCCCAACTAACGCTATGTTTCTTAAGATGGTTACCTGAAGAAGGTACCAAATACACTAGAATATAATAATGAATTGATATTTCAAGCATTTGAAATTTCTTCAGTAAATGTAACCTTATTTTTAGTCCTGAAGTTGCTACTATCTCATTTTTTTGCTGACGTCAAATTCATATGTGTTTATTGACATGGTAAAATTAAGGAAGGGCCCAAAATCTTACTTCCGAGTAAATTATATTTTCATCAGTACAGCTGACAATTTCCTCTTCTGCATAGATTACCCAAATTGAACGGTGTCTCTTTAAAATAGACTTCCTTTTACTGACATTTTTTAGAAAATGATTTTGGTGAAGCAGAAGCATGCATGCATCGCTTATAACTTCTTTAAATAGTTATGAAATAAACAGGGATAAAACTGACTCCGGTGGGATTCGAACCCACAGCCTTTGAATACCTTCTTGACATTCACCTAGAAGTCCAATGCGCTATCCATTGCGCCACAGAGCCAATCTGCTTGAGTGAGGTGCACAGATATTCAGAAATGAAATAATGAGCTTTGAGCTGTTGATCAACTTTATAAAGTTCATTGGATACTATAACCATGGCTATATTTTGAATATTGAATTGGGTAAAAGTTATTCACCGTGTCAAACTACATGATACAGTTGGTAAGTCTGCATAAAACTTAAGTTTAGTGTATCGTCATCTGATATATGAGACAGATGGGTTTTTCACTTCTCCATGAAAGACGTTTTTTTTTAATTTTGGTAATAGAATATCTTATTCATCATGCAGTGGAACACAAAAAGAATGTACAATCAGAATACTTTTTCTTTAAAGTAGCCGACCGCCTGAACAGGGACTTGAACCCTGGACCCTCAGATTAAAAGTCTGATGCTCTACCGACTGAGCTATCCAGGCTCTGCAACACAGCAACTAAAAATCAGCTAAAAATGATGTGGACGCACACCAACCTACACTTTAATTCTTAATATGGTTACATATATTAGCAATCAAATATGTAGAGTTTAATAATTAATTGATATTTCAAGCATTTGAAATTTCAGCAGCACACGTAATCTATTTTAAATCCTGAAATTCGTTCTATCTCATTTTCGGCTGACTTAGAAATCATGTCTCTAAATTGACATTGTGAAATTAGTAAAAGGCCAAATACTATTACTAGGTACTAAATTACATGTCCAGCAGTATAACTGGAAATTTACTCTTGGGCATAGATTATGCAACATTTTCAAAGCAAACAGTGTCTGTTTAAATAGACTTTCTTTCACTGCCGTTTTGGTAAATGTCTCTGGTTATGCAGAAGCAGGCATTGTTTGTTACTGTTTCAATTAGTTATAAGATAAAGGAGGGATAAAACTGACCCAGCTAGTATTCCAACCCAAAGACTTTGAATGCTTTCTCTACATTAGCCTAGAACCCCAAGCCGCTATCCATTGCACCAGAGATCCAACCTGATTCAACAAGGTGAACAGAAATTCTCAAATAAAAAGATGAGCTATCAGCGGTTGACCAACTTTATAAAGTGATTTGGAAACTATAAGCAGGGTTCCATTTTGAACATTGAATTGGGGAAAAGATAATCAACATCTCAAACGACATGATACCGTTGCGGTAAGTCTTCTTAACTCTTGTCAAATGGTACACGACCGATGGGTATTTAATGGCTCCATTAAGAGTAACTTGCAATTACTATAATGGGACTACTCGTTCATTGGATCCTGAAAAGAGCATGTCATTAGAGTACATTTTCTTTAAACAAACCGCCTGAACAGGGACTTGAACCCTGGACCCTCAGATTAAAAGTCTGATGCTCTACCGACTGATCTATCCAGGCTCTGATACAGCAAACCTCAAAATCACCTAATCAAAATTTGGCAGTGTCCCAACTAACGCTATGTTTCTTAAGATGGTTACCTGAAGAAGGTACCAAATACACTAGAATATAATAATGAATTGATATTTCAAGCATTTGAAATTTCTTCAGTAAATGTAACCTTATTTTTAGTCCTGAAGTTGCTACTATCTCATTTTTTTGCTGACGTCAAATTCATATGTGTTTATTGACATGGTAAAATTAAGGAAGGGCCCAAAATCTTACTTCCGAGTAAATTATATTTTCATCAGTACAGCTGACAATTTCCTCTTCTGCATAGATTACCCAAATTGAACGGTGTCTCTTTAAAATAGACTTCCTTTTACTGACCTTTTTTAGCAAATGATTTTGGTGAAGCAGAAGCATGCATGCATCGCTTATAACTTCTTTAAATAGTTATGAAATACACAGGGATAAAACTGACTCTGGTGGGATTCGAACCCACAGCCTTTGAATACCTTCTTGACATTCACCTAGAAGTCCAACGCGCTATCCATTGCGCCACAGAGCCAATCTGCTTGAGTGAGGTGCATAGATATTCAGAAATGAAATAATGAGCTTTGAGCTGTTGATCAACTTTATAAAGTTCATTGGATACTATAACCATGGCTATATTTTGAATATTGAATTGGGTAAAAGTTATTCACCGTGTCAAACTACATGATACAGTTGGTAAGTCTGCATACAACTTAAGTTTAGTGTATCATCATCTGATATATGAGACAGATGGGTTTTTCACTTCTCCATGAAAGACGTTTTTTTTAAATTTTGGTAATGGAATATCTTATTCATCATGCAGTGGAACACAAAAAGAATGTACAATCAGAATACTTTTTCTTTAAAGTAGCCTACCGCCTGAACGGGGACTTGAACCCTGGACCCTCAGATTAAAAGTCTGATGCTCTACCAACCGAGCTATCCAGGCTCTGATACAGCAAACCTCAAAATCACCTAATCAAAATTTGGCAGTGTCCCAACTAACGCTATGTTTCTTAAGATGGTTACCTGAAGAAGGTACCAAATACACTAGAATATAATAATGAATTGATATTTCAAGCATTTGAAATTTCTTCAGTAAATGTAACCTTATTTTTAGTCCTGAAGTTGCTACTATCTCATTTTTTTGCTGACGTCAAATTCATATGTGTTTATTGACATGGTAAAATTAAGGAAGGGCCCAAAATCTTACTTCCGAGTAAATTATATTTTCATCAGTACAGCTGACAATTTCCTCTTCTGCATAGATTACCCAAATTGAACGGTGTCTCTTTAAAATAGACTTCCTTTTACTGACCTTTTTTAGCAAATGATTTTGGTGAAGCAGAAGCATGCATGCATCGCTTATAACTTCTTTAAATAGTTATGAAATAAACAGGGATAAAACTGACTCTGGTGGGATTCGAACCCACAGCCTTTGAATACCTTCTTGACATTCACCTAGAAGTCCAATGCGCTATCCATTGCGCCACAGAGCCAATCTGCTTGAGTGAGGTGCACAGATATTCAGAAATGAAATAATGAGCTTTGAGCTGTTGATCAACTTTATAAAGTTCATTGGATACTATAACCATGGCTATATTTTGAATATTGAATTGGGTAAAAGTTATTCACCGTGTCAAACTACATGATACAGTTGGTAAGTCTGCATAAAACTTAAGTTTAGTGTATCGTCATCTGATATATGAGACAGATGGGTTTTTCACTTCTCCATGAAAGACGTTTTTTTTTAATTTTGGTAATGGAATATCTTATTCATCATGCAGTGGAACACAAAAAGAATGTACAATCAGAATACTTTTTCTTTAAAGTAGCCGACCGCCTGAAGAGGGACTTGAACCCTGGACCCTCAGATTAAAAGTCTGATGCTCTACCGACAGAGCTATCCAGGCTCTGCAACACTGCAACTAAAAATCAGCTAAAAATGATGTGGACGCACACCAACCTACACTTTAATTCTTAATATGGTTACATATATTAGCAATCAAATATGTAGAGTTTAATAATTAATTGATATTTCAAGCATTTGAAATTTCAGCAGCACACGTAATCTATTTTAAATCCTGAAATTCGTTCTATCTCATTTTCGGCTGACTTAGAAATCATGTCTCTAAATTGACATTGTGAAATTAGTAAAAGGCCAAATACTATTACTAGGTACTAAATTACATGTCCAGCAGTATAACTGGAAATTTACTCTTGGGCATAGATTATGCAACATTTTCAAAGCAAACAGTGTCTGTTTAAATAGACTTTCTTTCACTGCCGTTTTGGTAAATGTCTCTGGTTATGCAGAAGCAGGCATTGTTTGTTACTGTTTCAATTAGTTATAAGATAAAGGAGGGATAAAACTGACCCAGCTAGTATTCCAACCCAAAGACTTTGAATGCTTTCTCTACATTCGCCTAGAACCCCAAGCCGCTATCCATTGCACCAGAGATCCAACCTGATTCAACAAGGTGAACAGAAATTCTCAAATAAAAAGATGAGCTATCAGCGGTTGACCAACTTTATAAAGTGATTTGGAAACTATAAGCAGGGTTCCATTTTGAACATTGAATTGGGGAAAAGATAATCAACATCTCAAACGACATGATACCGTTGCGGTAAGTCTTCTTAACTCTTGTCAAATGGTACACGACCGATGGGTATTTAATGGCTCCATTAAGAGTAACTTGCAATTACTCTAATGGGACTACTCGTTCATTGGATCCTGAAAAGAGCATGTCATTAGAGTACATTTTCTTTAAACAAACCGCCTGAACAGGGACTTGAACCCTGGACCCTCAGATTAAAAGTCTGATGCTCTGCCGACTGAGCTATCCAGGCTCTGATACAGCAAACCTCAAAATCACCTAATCAAAATTTGGCAGTGTCCCAACTAACGCTATGTTTCTTAAGATGGTTACCTGAAGAAGGTACCAAATACACTAGAATATAATAATGAATTGATATTTCAAGCATTTGAAATTTCTTCAGTAAATGTAACCTTATTTTTAGTCCTGAAGTTGCTACTATCTCATTTTTTTGCTGACGTCAAATTCATATGTGTTTATTGACATGGTAAAATTAAGGAAGGGCCCAAAATCTTACTTCCGAGTAAATTATATTTTCATCAGTACAGCTGACAATTTCCTCTTCTGCATAGATTACCCAAATTGAACGGTGTCTCTTTAAAATAGACTTCCTTTTACTGACCTTTTTTAGCAAATGATTTTGGTGAAGCAGAAGCATGCATGCATCGCTTATAACTTCTTTAAATAGTTATGAAATACACAGGGATAAAACTGACTCTGGTGGGATTCGAACCCACAGCCTTTGAATACCTTCTTGACATTCACCTAGAAGTCCAACGCGCTATCCATTGCGCCACAGAGCCAATCTGCTTGAGTGAGGTGCACAGATATTCAGAAATGAAATAATGAGCTTTGAGCTGTTGATCAACTTTATAAAGTTCATTGGATACTATAACCATGGCTATATTTTGAATATTGAATTGGGTAAAAGTTATTCACCGTGTCAAACTACATGATACAGTTGGTAAGTCTGCATACAACTTAAGTTTAGTGTATCATCATCTGATATATGAGACAGATGGGTTTTTCACTTCTCCATGAAAGACGTTTTTTTTAAATTTTGGTAATGGAATATCTTATTCATCATGCAGTGGAACACAAAAAGAATGTACAATCAGAATACTTTTTCTTTAAAGTAGCCTACCGCCTGAACGGGGACTTGAACCCTGGACCCTCAGATTAAAAGTCTGATGCTCTACCGACTGAGCTATCCAGGCTCTGATACCGCAAACCTCAAAATCACCTAATCAAAATTTGGCAGTGTCCCAACTAACGCTATGTTTCTTAAGATGGTTACCTGAAGAAGGTACCAAATACACTAGAATATAATAATGAATTGATATTTCAAGCATTTGAAATTTCTTCAGTAAATGTAACCTTATTTTTAGTCCTGAAGTTGCTACTATCTCATTTTTTTGCTGACGTCAAATTCATATGTGTTTATTGACATGATAAAATTAAGGAAGGGCCCAAAATCTTACTTCCGAGTAAATTATATTTTCATCAGTACAGCTGACAATTTCCTCTTCTGCATAGATTACCCAAATTGAACGGTGTCTCTTTAAAATAGACTTCCTTTTACTGACCTTTTTTAGCAAATGATTTTGGTGAAGCAGAAGCATGCATGCATCGCTTATAACTTCTTTAAATAGTTATGAAATAAACAGGGATAAAACTGACTCTGGTGGGATTCGAACCCACAGCCTTTGAATACCTTCTTGACATTCACCTAGAAGTCCAATGCGCTATCCATTGCGCCACAGAGCCAATCTGCTTGAGTGAGGTGCACAGATATTCAGAAATGAAATAATGAGCTTTGAGCTGTTGATCAACTTTATAAAGTTCATTGGATACTATAACCATGGCTATATTTTGAATATTGAATTGGGTAAAAGTTATTCACCGTGTCAAACTACATGATACAGTTGGTAAGTCTGCATAAAACTTAAGTTTAGTGTATCGTCATCTGATATATGAGACAGATGGGTTTTTCACTTCTCCATGAAAGACTTTTTTTTTTAATTTTGGTAATGGAATATCTTATTCATCATGCAGTGGAACACAAAAAGAATGTACAATCAGAATTCTTTTTCTTTAAAGTAGCCGACCGCCTGAACAGGGACTTGAACCCTGGACCCTCAGATTAAAAGTCTGATGCTCTACCGACTGAGCTATCCAGGCTCTGCAACACAGCAACTAAAAATCAGCTAAAAATGATGTGGACGCACACCAACCTACACTTTAATTCTTAATATGGTTACATATATTAGCAATCAAATATGTAGAGTTTAATAATTAATTGATATTTCAAGCATTTGAAATTTCAGCAGCACACGTAATCTATTTTAAATCCTGAAATTCGTTCTATCTCATTTTCGGCTGACTTAGAAATCATGTCTCTAAATTGACATTGTGAAATTAGTAAAAGGCCAAATACTATTACTAGGTACTAAATTACATGTCCAGCAGTATAACTGGAAATTTACTCTTGGGCATAGATTATGCAACATTTTCAAAGCAAACAGTGTCTGTTTAAATAGACTTTCTTTCACTGCCGTTTTGGTAAATGTCTCTGGTTATGCAGAAGCAGGCATTGTTTGTTACTGTTTCAATTAGTTATAAGATAAAGGAGGGATAAAACTGACCCAGCTAGTATTCCAACCCAAAGACTTTGAATGCTTTCTCTACATTAGCCTAGAACCCCAAGCCGCTATCCATTGCACCAGAGATCCAACCTGATTCAACAAGGTGAACAGAAATTCTCAAATAAAAAGATGAGCTATCAGCGGTTGACCAACTTTATAAAGTGATTTGGAAACTATAAGCAGGGTTCCATTTTGAACATTGAATTGGGGAAAAGATAATCAACATCTCAAACGACATGATACCGTTGCGGTAAGTCTTCTTAACTCTTGTCAAATGGTACACGACCGATGGGTATTTAATGGCTCCATTAAGAGTAACTTGCAATTACTCTAATGGGACTACTCGTTCATTGGATCCTGAAAAGAGCATGTCATTAGAGTACATTTTCTTTAAACAAACCGCCTGAACAGGGACTTGAACCCTGGACCCTCAGATTAAAAGTATGATGCTCTACCGACTGAGCTATCCAGGCTCTAATACAGCAAACCTCAAAATCACCTAATCAAAATTTGGCAGTGTCCCAACTAACGCTATGTTTCTTAAGATGGTTACCTGACGAAGGTACCAAATACACTAGAATATAATAATGAATTGATATTTCAAGCATTTGAAATTTCTTCAGTAAATGTAACCTTATTTTTAGTCCTGAAGTTGCTACTATCTCATTTTTTTGCTGACGTCAAATTCATATGTGTTTATTGACATGGTAAAATTAAGGAAGGGCCCAAAATCTTACTTCCGAGTAAATTATATTTTCATCAGTACAGCTGACAATTTCCTCTTCTGCATAGATTACCCAAATTGAACGGTGTCTCTTTAAAATAGACTTCCTTTTACTGACCTTTTTTAGCAAATGATTTTGGTGAAGCAGAAGCATGCATGCATCGCTTATAACTTCTTTAAATAGTTATGAAATAAACAGGGATAAAACTGACTCTGGTGGGATTCGAACCCACAGCCTTTGAATACCTTCTTGACATTCACCTAGAAGTCCAATGCGCTATCCATTGTGCCACAGAGCCAATCTGCTTGAATGAGGTGCACAGATATTCAGAAATGAAATAATGAGCTTTGAGCTGTTGATCAACTTTATAAAGTTCATTGGATACTATAACCATGGCTATATTTTGAATATTGAATTGGGTAAAAGTTATTCACCGTGTCAAACTACATGATACAGTTGGTAAGTCTGCCTACAACTTAAGTTTAGTGTATCGTCATCTGATATATGAGACAGATGGGTTTTTCACTTCTCCATGAAAGACGTTTTTTTTAAATTTTGGTAATGGAATATCTTATTCATCATGCAGTGGAACACAAAAAGAATGTACAATCAGAATACTTTTTCTTTAAAGTAGCCTACCGCCTGAACAGGGACTTGAACCCTGGACCCTCAGATTAAAAGTCTGATGCTCTACCGACTGAGCTATCCAGGCTCTGCAACACAGCAACTAAAAATCAGCTAAAAATGATGTGGACGCACACCAACCTACACTTTAATTCTTAATATGGTTACATATATTAGCAATCAAATATGTAGAGTTTAATAATTAATTGATATTTCAAGCATTTGAAATTTCAGCAGCACACGTAATCTATTTTAAATCCTGAAATTCGTTCTATCTCATTTTCGGCTGACTTAGAAATCATGTCTCTAAATTGACATTGTGAAATTAGTAAAAGGCCAAATACTATTACTAGGTACTAAATTACATGTCCAGCAGTATAACTGGAAATTTACTCTTGGGCATAGATTATGCAACATTTTCAAAGCAAACAGTGTCTGTTTAAATAGACTTTCTTTCACTGCCGTTTTGGTAAATGTCTCTGGTTATGCAGAAGCAGGCATTGTTTGTTACTGTTTCAATTAGTTATAAGATAAAGGAGGGATAAAACTGACCCAGCTAGTATTCCAACCCAAAGACTTTGAATGCTTTCTCTACATTAGCCTAGAACCCCAAGCCGCTATCCATTGCACCAGAGATCCAACCTGATTCAACAAGGTGAACAGAAATTCTCAAATAAAAAGATGAGCTATCAGCGGTTGACCAACTTTATAAAGTGATTTGGAAACTATAAGCAGGGTTCCATTTTGAACATTGAATTGGGGAAAAGATAATCAACATCTCAAACGACATGATACCGTTGCAGTAAGTCTTCTTAACTCTTGTCAAATGGTACACGACCGATGGGTATTTAATGGCTCCATTAAGAGTAACTTGCAATTACTCTAATGGGACTACTCGTTCATTGGATCCTGAAAAGAGCATGTCATTAGAGTACATTTTCTTTAAACAAACCGCCTGAACAGGGACTTGAACCCTGGACCCTCAGATTAAAAGTCTGATGCTCTACCGACTGAGCTATCCAGGCTCTGATACAGCAAACCTCAAAATCACCTAATCAAAATTTGGCAGTGTCCCAACTAACGCTATGTTTCTTAAGATGGTTACCTGAAGAAGGTACCAAATACACTAGAATATAATAATGAATTGATATTTCAAGCATTTGAAATTTCTTCAGTAAATGTAACCTTATTTTTAGTCCTGAAGTTGCTACTATCTCATTTTTTTGCTGACGTCAAATTCATATGTGTTTATTGACATGGTAAAATTAAGGAAGGGCCCAAAATCTTACTTCCGAGTAAATTATATTTTCATCAGTACAGCTGACAATTTCCTCTTCTGCATAGATTACCCAAATTGAACGGTGTCTCTTTAAAATAGACTTCCTTTTACTGACCTTTTTTAGCAAATGATTTTGGTGAAGCAGAAGCATGCATGCATCGCTTATAACTTCTTTAAATAGTTATGAAATACACAGGGATAAAACTGACTCTGGTGGGATTCGAACCCACAGCCTTTGAATACCTTCTTGACATTCACCTAGAAGTCCAACGCGCTATCCATTGCGCCACAGAGCCAATCTGCTTGAGTGAGGTGCACAGATATTCAGAAATGAAATAATGAGCTTTGAGCTGTTGATCAACTTTATAAAGTTCATTGGATACTATAACCATGGCTATATTTTGAATATTGAATTGGGTAAAAGTTATTCACCGTGTCAAACTACATGATACAGTTGGTAAGTCTGCATACAACTTAAGTTTAGTGTATCATCATCTGATATATGAGACAGATGGGTTTTTCACTTCTCCATGAAAGACGTTTTTTTTTAATTTTGGTAATGGAATATCTTATTCATCATGCAGTGGAACACAAAAAGAATGTACAATCAGAATACTTTTTCTTTAAAGTAGCCTACCGCCTGAACGGGGACTTGAACCCTGGACCCTCAGATTAAAAGTCTGATGCTCTACCGACTGAGCTATCCAGGCTCTGATACAGCAAACCTCAAAATCACCTAATCAAAATTTGGCAGTGTCCCAACTAACGCTATGTTTCTTAAGATGGTTACCTGAAGAAGGTACCAAATACACTAGAATATAATAATGAATTGATATTTCAAGCATTTGAAATTTCTTCGGTAAATGTAACCTTATTTTTAGTCCTGAAGTTGCTACTATCTCATTTTTTTGCTGACGTCAAATTCATATGTGTTTATTGACATGGTAAAATTAAGGAAGGGCCCAAAATCTTACTTCCGAGTAAATTATATTTTCATCAGTACAGCTGACAATTTCCTCTTCTGCATAGATTACCCAAATTGAACGGTGTCTCTTTAAAATAGACTTCCTTTTACTGACCTTTTTTAGCAAATGATTTTGGTGAAGCAGAAGCATGCATGCATCGCTTATAACTTCTTTAAATAGTTATGAAATACACAGGGATAAAACTGACTCTGGTGGGATTCGAACCCACAGCCTTTGAATACCTTCTTGACATTCACCTAGAAGTCCAACGCGCTATCCATTGCGCCACAGAGCCAATCTGCTTGAGTGAGGTGCACAGATATTCAGAAATGAAATAATGAGCTTTGAGCTGTTGATCAACTTTATAAAGTTCATTGGATACTATAACCATGGCTATATTTTGAATATTGAATTGGGTAAAAGTTATTCACCGTGTCAAACTACATGATACAGTTGGTAAGTCTGCATACAACTTAAGTTTAGTGTATCATCATCTGATATATGAGACAGATGGGTTTTTCACTTCTCCATGAAAGACGTTTTTTTTTAATTTTGGTAATGGAATATCTTATTCATCATGCAGTGGAACACAAAAAGAATGTACAATCAGAATACTTTTTCTTTAAAGTAGCCTACCGCCTGAACGGGGACTTGAACCCTGGACCCTCAGATTAAAAGTCTGATGCTCTACCGACTGAGCTATCCAGGCTCTGATACCGCAAACCTCAAAATCACCTAATCAAAATTTGGCAGTGTCCCAACTAACGCTATGTTTCTTAAGATGGTTACCTGAAGAAGGTACCAAATACACTAGAATATAATAATGAATTGATATTTCAAGCATTTGAAATTTCTTCAGTAAATGTAACCTTATTTTTAGTCCTGAAGTTGCTACTATCTCATTTTTTTGCTGACGTCAAATTCATATGTGTTTATTGACATGGTAAAATTAAGGAAGGGCCCAAAATCTTACTTCCGAGTAAATTATATTTTCATCAGTACAGCTGACAATTTCCTCTTCTGCATAGATTACCCAAATTGAACGGTGTCTCTTTAAAATAGACTTCCTTTTACTGACCTTTTTTAGCAAATGATTTTGGTGAAGCAGAAGCATGCATGCATCGCTTATAACTTCTTTAAATAGTTATGAAATAAACAGGGATAAAACTGACTCTGGTGGGATTCGAACCCACAGCCTTTGAATACCTTCTTGACATTCACCTAGAAGTCCAATGCGCTATCCATTGCGCCACAGAGCCAATCTGCTTGAGTGAGGTGCACAGATATTCAGAAATGAAATAATGAGCTTTGAGCTGTTGATCAACTTTATAAAGTTCATTGGATACTATAACCATGGCTATATTTTGAATATTGAATTGGGTAAAAGTTATTCACCGTGTCAAACTACATGATACAGTTGGTAAGTCTGCATAAAACTTAAGTTTAGTGTATCGTCATCTGATATATGAGACAGATGGGCTTTTCACTTCTCCATGAAAGACGTTTTTTTTTAATTTTGGTAATAGAATATCTTATTCATCATGCAGTGGAACACAAAAAGAATGTACAATCAGAATACTTTTTCTTTAAAGTAGCCGACCGCCTGAACAGGGACTTGAACCCTGGACCCTCAGATTAAAAGTCTGATGCTCTACCGACTGAGCTATCCAGGCTCTGCAACACAGCAACTAAAAATCAGCTAAAAATGATGTGGACGCACACCAACCTACACTTTAATTCTTAATATGGTTACATATATTAGCAATCAAATATGTAGAGTTTAATAATTAATTGATATTTCAAGCATTTGAAATTTCAGCAGCACACGTAATCTATTTTAAATCCTGAAATTCGTTCTATCTCATTTTCGGCTGACTTAGAAATCATGTCTCTAAATTGACATTGTGAAATTAGTAAAAGGCCAAATACTATTACTAGGTACTAAATTACATGTCCAGCAGTATAACTGGAAATTTACTCTTGGGCATAGATTATGCAACATTTTCAAAGCAAACAGTGTCTGTTTAAATAGACTTTCTTTCACTGCCGTTTTGGTAAATGTCTCTGGTTATGCAGAAGCAGGCATTGTTTGTTACTGTTTCAATTAGTTATAAGATAAAGGAGGGATAAAACTGACCCAGCTAGTATTCCAACCCAAAGACTTTGAATGCTTTCTCTACATTAGCCTAGAACCCCAAGCCGCTATCCATTGCACCAGAGATCCAACCTGATTCAACAAGGTGAACAGAAATTCTCAAATAAAAAGATGAGCTATCAGCGGTTGACCAACTTTATAAAGTGATTTGGAAACTATAAGCAGGGTTCCATTTTGAACATTGAATTGGGGAAAAGATAATCAACATCTCAAACGACATGATACCGTTGCGGTAAGTCTTCTTAACTCTTGTCAAATGGTACACGACCGATGGGTATTTAATGGCTCCATTAAGAGTAACTTGCAATTACTATAATGGGACTACTCGTTCATTGGATCCTGAAAAGAGCATGTCATTAGAGTACATTTTCTTTAAACAAACCGCCTGAACAGGGACTTGAACCCTGGACCCTCAGATTAAAAGTCTGATGCTCTACCGACTGAGCTATCCAGGCTCTGATACAGCAAACCTCAAAATCACCTAATCAAAATTTGGCAGTGTCCCAACTAACGCTATGTTTCTTAAGATGGTTACCTGAAGAAGGTACCAAATACACTAGAATATAATAATGAATTGATATTTCAAGCATTTGAAATTTCTTCAGTAAATGTAACCTTATTTTTAGTCCTGAAGTTGCTACTATCTCATTTTTTTGCTGACGTCAAATTCATATGTGTTTATTGACATGGTAAAATTAAGGAAGGGCCCAAAATCTTACTTCCGAGTAAATTATATTTTCATCAGTACAGCTGACAATTTCCTCTTCTGCATAGATTACCCAAATTGAACGGTGTCTCTTTAAAATAGACTTCCTTTTACTGACCTTTTTTAGCAAATGATTTTGGTGAAGCAGAAGCATGCATGCATCGCTTATAACTTCTTTAAATAGTTATGAAATACACAGGGATAAAACTGACTCTGGTGGGATTCGAACCCACAGCCTTTGAATACCTTCTTGACATTCACCTAGAAGTCCAACGCGCTATCCATTGCGCCACAGAGCCAATCTGCTTGAGTGAGGTGCACAGATATTCAGAAATGAAATAATGAGCTTTGAGCTGTTGATCAACTTTATAAAGTTCATTGGATACTATAACCATGGCTATATTTTGAATATTGAATTGGGTAAAAGTTATTCACCGTGTCAAACTACATGATACAGTTGGTAAGTCTGCATACAACTTAAGTTTAGTGTATCGTCATCTGATATATGAGACAGATGGGTTTTTCACTTCTCCATGAAAGACGTTTTTTTTAAATTTTGGTAATGGAATATCTTATTCATCATGCAGTGGAACACAAAAAGAATGTACAATCAGAATACTTTTTCTTTAAAGTAGCCTACCGCCTGAACAGGGACTTGAACCCTGGACCCTCAGATTAAAAGTCTGATGCTCTACCGACTGAGCTATCCAGGCTCTGCAACACAGCAACTAAAAATCAGCTAAAAATGATGTGGACGCACACCAACCTACACTTTAATTCTTAATATGGTTACATATATTAGCAATCAAATATGTAGAGTTTAATAATTAATTGATATTTCAAGCATTTGAAATTTCAGCAGCACACGTAATCTATTTTAAATCCTGAAATTCGTTCTATCTCATTTTCGGCTGACTTAGAAATCATGTCTCTAAATTGACATTGTGAAATTAGTAAAAGGCCAAATACTATTACTAGGTACTAAATTACATGTCCAGCAGTATAACTGGAAATTTACTCTTGGGCATAGATTATGCAACATTTTCAAAGCAAACAGTGTCTGTTTAAATAGACTTTCTTTCACTGCCGTTTTGGTAAATGTCTCTGGTTATGCAGAAGCAGGCATTGTTTGTTACTGTTTCAATTAGTTATAAGATAAAGGAGGGATAAAACTGACCCAGCTAGTATTCCAACCCAAAGACTTTGAATGCTTTCTCTACATTAGCCTAGAACCCCAAGCCGCTATCCATTGCACCAGAGATCCAACCTGATTCAACAAGGTGAACAGAAATTCTCAAATAAAAAGATGAGCTATCAGCGGTTGACCAACTTTATAAAGTGATTTGGAAACTATAAGCAGGGTTCCATTTTGAACATTGAATTGGGGAAAAGATAATCAACATCTCAAACGACATGATACCGTTGCAGTAAGTCTTCTTAACTCTTGTCAAATGGTACACGACCGATGGGTATTTAATGGCTCCATTAAGAGTAACTTGCAATTACTCTAATGGGACTACTCGTTCATTGGATCCTGAAAAGAGCATGTCATTAGAGTACATTTTCTTTAAACAAACCGCCTGAACAGGGACTTGAACCCTGGACCCTCAGATTAAAAGTCTGATGCTCTACCGACTGAGCTATCCAGGCTCTGATACAGCAAACCTCAAAATCACCTAATCAAAATTTGGCAGTGTCCCAACTAACGCTATGTTTCTTAAGATGGTTACCTGAAGAAGGTACCAAATACACTAGAATATAATAATGAATTGATATTTCAAGCATTTGAAATTTCTTCAGTAAATGTAACCTTATTTTTAGTCCTGAAGTTGCTACTATCTCATTTTTTTGCTGACGTCAAATTCATATGTGTTTATTGACATGGTAAAATTAAGGAAGGGCCCAAAATCTTACTTCCGAGTAAATTATATTTTCATCAGTACAGCTGACAATTTCCTCTTCTGCATAGATTACCCAAATTGAACGGTGTCTCTTTAAAATAGACTTCCTTTTACTGACCTTTTTTAGCAAATGATTTTGGTGAAGCAGAAGCATGCATGCATCGCTTATAACTTCTTTAAATAGTTATGAAATACACAGGGATAAAACTGACTCTGGTGGGATTCGAACCCACAGCCTTTGAATACCTTCTTGACATTCACCTAGAAGTCCAACGCGCTATCCATTGCGCCACAGAGCCAATCTGCTTGAGTGAGGTGCACAGATATTCAGAAATGAAATAATGAGCTTTGAGCTGTTGATCAACTTTATAAAGTTCATTGGATACTATAACCATGGCTATATTTTGAATATTGAATTGGGTAAAAGTTATTCACCGTGTCAAACTACATGATACAGTTGGTAAGTCTGCATACAACTTAAGTTTAGTGTATCATCATCTGATATATGAGACAGATGGGTTTTTCACTTCTCCATGAAAGACGTTTTTTTTTAATTTTGGTAATGGAATATCTTATTCATCATGCAGTGGAACACAAAAAGAATGTACAATCAGAATACTTTTTCTTTAAAGTAGCCTACCGCCTGAACGGGGACTTGAACCCTGGACCCTCAGATTAAAAGTCTGATGCTCTACCGACTGAGCTATCCAGGCTCTGATACAGCAAACCTCAAAATCACCTAATCAAAATTTGGCAGTGTCCCAACTAACTCTATGTTTCTTAAGATGGTTACCTGAAGAAGGTACCAAATACACTAGAATATAATAATGAATTGATATTTCAAGCATTTGAAATTTCTTCGGTAAATGTAACCTTATTTTTAGTCCTGAAGTTGCTACTATCTCATTTTTTTGCTGACGTCAAATTCATATGTGTTTATTGACATGGTAAAATTAAGGAAGGGCCCAAAATCTTACTTCCGAGTAAATTATATTTTCATCAGTACAGCTGACAATTTCCTCTTCTGCATAGATTACCCAAATTGAACGGTGTCTCTTTAAAATAGACTTCCTTTTACTGACCTTTTTTAGCAAATGATTTTGGTGAAGCAGAAGCATGCATGCATCGCTTATAACTTCTTTAAATAGTTATGAAATACACAGGGATAAAACTGACTCTGGTGGGATTCGAACCCACAGCCTTTGAATACCTTCTTGACATTCACCTAGAAGTCCAACGCGCTATCCATTGCGCCACAGAGCCAATCTGCTTGAGTGAGGTGCACAGATATTCAGAAATGAAATAATGAGCTTTGAGCTGTTGATCAACTTTATAAAGTTCATTGGATACTATAACCATGGCTATATTTTGAATATTGAATTGGGTAAAAGTTATTCACCGTGTCAAACTACATGATACAGTTGGTAAGTCTGCATACAACTTAAGTTTAGTGTATCATCATCTGATATATGAGACAGATGGGTTTTTCACTTCTCCATGAAAGACGTTTTTTTTAAATTTTGGTAATGGAATATCTTATTCATCATGCAGTGCAACACAAAAAGAATGTACAATCAGAATACTTTTTCTTTAAAGTAGCCTACCGCCTGAACGGGGACTTGAACCCTGGACCCTCAGATTAAAAGTCTGATGCTCTACCGACCAAGCTATCCAGGCTCTGATACAGCAGACCTCAAAATCACCTAATCAAAATTTGGCAGTGTCCCAACTAACGCTATGTTTCTTAAGATGGTTACCTGAAGAAGGTACCAAATACACTAGAATATAATAATGAATTGATATTTCAAGCATTTGAAATTTCTTCAGTAAATGTAACCTTATTTTTAGTCCTGAAGTTGCTACTATCTCATTTTTTTGCTGACGTCAAATTCATATGTGTTTATTGACATGGTAAAATTAAGGAAGGGCCCAAAATCTTACTTCCGAGTAAATTATATTTTCATCAGTACAGCTGACAATTTCCTCTTCTGCATAGATTACCCAAATTGAACGGTGTCTCTTTAAAATAGACTTCCTTTTACTGACCTTTTTTAGCAAATGATTTTGGTGAAGCAGAAGCATGCATGCATCGCTTATAACTTCTTTAAATAGTTATGAAATAAACAGGGATAAAACTGACTCTGGTGGGATTCGAACCCACAGCCTTTGAATACCTTCTTGACATTCACATAGAAGTCCAATGCGCTATCCATTGCGCCACAGAGCCAATCTGCTTGAGTGAGGTGCACAGATATTCAGAAATGAAATAATGAGCTTTGAGCTGTTGATCAACTTTATAAAGTTCATTGGATACTATAACCATGGCTATATTTTGAATATTGAATTGGGTAAAAGTTATTCACCGTGTCAAACTACATGATACAGTTGGTAAGTCTGCATAAAACTTAAGTTTAGTGTATCGTCATCTGATATATGAGACAGATGGGTTTTTCACTTCTCCATGAAAGACGTTTTTTTTTAATTTTGGTAATAGAATATCTTATTCATCATGCAGTGGAACACAAAAAGAATGTACAATCAGAATACTTTTCCTTTAAAGTAGCCGACCGCCTGAACAGGGACTTGAACCCTGGACCCTCAGATTAAAAGTCTGATGCTCTACCGACTGAGCTATCCAGGCTCTGCAACACAGCAACTAAAAATCAGCTAAAAATGATGTGGACGCACACCAACCTACACTTTAATTCTTAATATGGTTACATATATTAGCAATCAAATATGTAGAGTTTAATAATTAATTGATATTTCAAGCATTTGAAATTTCAGCAGCACACGTAATCTATTTTAAATCCTGAAATTCGTTCTATCTCATTTTCGGCTGACTTAGAAATCATGTCTCTAAATTGACATTGTGAAATTAGTAAAAGGCCAAATACTATTACTAGGTACTAAATTACATGTCCAGCAGTATAACTGGAAATTTACTCTTGGGCATAGATTATGCAACATTTTCAAAGCAAACAGTGTCTGTTTAAATAGACTTTCTTTCACTGCCGTTTTGGTAAATGTCTCTGGTTATGCAGAAGCAGGCATTGTTTGTTACTGTTTCAATTAGTTATAAGATAAAGGAGGGATAAAACTGACCCAGCTAGTATTCCAACCCAAAGACTTTGAATGCTTTCTCTACATTAGCCTAGAACCCCAAGCCGCTATCCATTGCACCAGAGATCCAACCTGATTCAACAAGGTGAACAGAAATTCTCAAATAAAAAGATGAGCTATCAGCGGTTGACCAACTTTATAAAGTGATTTGGAAACTATAAGCAGGGTTCCATTTTGAACATTGAATTGGGGAAAAGATAATCAACATCTCAAACGACATGATACCGTTGCGGTAAGTCTTCTTAACTCTTGTCAAATGGTACACGACCGATGGGTATTTAATGGCTCCATTAAGAGTAACTTGCAATTACTCTAATGGGACTACTCGTTCATTGGATCCTGAAAAGAGCATGTCATTAGAGTACGTTTTCTTTAAACAAACCGCCTGAACAGGGACTTGAACCCTGGACCCTCAGATTAAAAGTCTGATGCTCTACCGACTGAGCTATCCAGGCTCTGATACAGCAAACCTCAAAATCACCTAATCAAAATTTGGCAGTGTCCCAACTAACGCTATGTTTCTTAAGATGGTTACCTGAAGAAGGTACCAAATACACTAGAATATAATAATGAATTGATATTTCAAGCATTTGAAATTTCTTCAGTAAATGTAACCTTATTTTTAGTCCTGAAGTTGCTACTATCTCATTTTTTTGCTGACGTCAAATTCATATGTGTTTATTGACATGGTAAAATTAAGGAAGGGCCCAAAATCTTACTTCCGAGTAAATTATATTTTCATCAGTACAGCTGACAATTTCCTCTTCTGCATAGATTACCCAAATTGAACGGTGTCTCTTTAAAATAGACTTCCTTTTACTGACCATTTTTAGCAAATGATTTTGGTGAAGCAGAAGCATGCATGCATCGCTTATAACTTCTTTAAATAGTTATGAAATACACAGGGATAAAACTGACTCTGGTGGGATTCGAACCCACAGCCTTTGAATACCTTCTTGACATTCACCTAGAAGTCCAACGCGCTATCCATTGCGCCACAGAGCCAATCTGCTTGAGTGAGGTGCACAGATATTCAGAAATGAAATAATGAGCTTTGAGCTGTTGATCAACTTTATAAAGTTCATTGGATACTATAACCATGGCTATATTTTGAATATTGAATTGGGTAAAAGTTATTCACCGTGTCAAACTACATGATACAGTTGGTAAGTCTGCATACAACTTAAGTTTAGTGTATCATCATCTGATATATGAGACAGATGGGTTTTTCACTTCTCCATGAAAGACGTTTTTTTTAAATTTTGGTAATGGAATATCTTATTCATCATGCAGTGGAACACAAAAAGAATGTACAATCAGAATACTTTTTCTTTAAAGTAGCCGACCGCCTGAACAGGGACTTGAACCCTGGACCCTCAGATTAAAAGTCTGATGCTCTACCGACTGAGATATCCAGGCTCTGCAACACAGCAAACCTCAAAATCACCTAATCAAAATTTGGCAGTGTCCCAACTAACGCTATGTTTCTTAAGATGGTTACCTGAAGAAGGTACCAAATACACTAGAATATAATAATGAATTGATATTTCAAGCATTTGAAATTTCTTCAGTAAATGTAACCTTATTTTTAGTCCTGAAGTTGCTACTATCTCATTTTTTTGCTGACGTCAAATTCATATGTGTTTATTGACATGGTAAAATTAAGGAAGGGCCCAAAATCTTACTTCCGAGTAAATTATATTTTCATCAGTACAGCTGACAATTTCCTCTTCTGCATAGATTACCCAAATTGAACGGTGTCTCTTTAAAATAGACTTCCTTTTACTGACCTTTTTTAGCAAATGATTTTGGTGAAGCAGAAGCATGCATGCATCGCTTATAACTTCTTTAAATAGTTATGAAATAAACAGGGATAAAACTGACTCTGGTGGGATTCGAACCCACAGCCTTTGAATACCTTCTTGACATTCACCTAGAAGTCCAATGCGCTATCCATTGCGCCACAGAGCCAATCTGCTTGAGTGAGGTGCACAGATATTCAGAAATGAAATAATGAGCTTTGAGCTGTTGATCAACTTTATAAAGTTCATTGGATACTATAACCATGGCTATATTTTGAATATTGAATTGGGTAAAAGTTATTCACCGTGTCAAACTACATGATACAGTTGGTAAGTCTGCATAAAACTTAAGTTTAGTGTATCGTCATCTGATATATGAGACAGATGGGTTTTTCACTTCTCCATGAAAGACGTTTTTTTTTAATTTTGGTAATAGAATATCTTATTCATCATGCAGTGGAACACAAAAAGAATGTACAATCAGAATACTTTTTCTTTAAAGTAGCCGACCGCCTGAACAGGGACTTGAACCCTGGACCCTCAGATTAAAAGTCTGATGCTCTACCGACTGAGCTATCAAGGCTCTGCAACACAGCAACTAAAAATCAGCTAAAAATGATGTGGACGCACACCAACCTACACTTTAATTCTTAATATGGTTACATATATTAGCAATCAAATATGTAGAGTTTAATAATTAATTGATATTTCAAGCATTTGAAATTTCAGCAGCACACGTAATCTATTTTAAATCCTGAAATTCGTTCTATCTCATTTTCGGCTGACTTAGAAATCATGTCTCTAAATTGACATTGTGAAATTAGTAAAAGGCCAAATACTATTACTAGGTACTAAATTACATGTCCAGCAGTATAACTGGAAATTTACTCTTGGGCATAGATTATGCAACATTTTCAAAGCAAACAGTGTCTGTTTAAATAGACTTTCTTTCACTGCCGTTTTGGTAAATGTCTCTGGTTATGCAGAAGCAGGCATTGTTTGTTACTGTTTCAATTAGTTATAAGATAAAGGAGGGATAAAACTGACCCAGCTAGTATTCCAACCCAAAGACTTTGAATGCTTTCTCTACATTAGCCTAGAACCCCAAGCCGCTATCCATTGCACCAGAGATCCAACCTGATTCAACAAGGTGAACAGAAATTCTCAAATAAAAAGATGAGCTATCAGCGGTTGACCAACTTTATAAAGTGATTTGGAAACTATAAGCAGGGTTCCATTTTGAACATTGAATTGGGGAAAAGATAATCAACATCTCAAACGACATGATACCGTTGCGGTAAGTCTTCTTAACTCTTGTCAAATGGTACACGACCGATGGGTATTTAATGGCTCCATTAAGAGTAACTTGCAATTACTCTAATGGGACTACTCGTTCATTGGATCCTGAAAAGAGCATGTCATTAGAGTACGTTTTCTTTAAACAAACCGCCTGAACAGGGACTTGAACCCTGGACCCTCAGATTAAAAGTCTGATGCTCTACCGACTGAGCTATCCAGGCTCTGATACAGCAAACCTCAAAATCACCTAATCAAAATTTGGCAGTGTCCCAACTAACGCTATGTTTCTTAAGATGGTTACCTGAAGAAGGTACCAAATACACTAGAATATAATAATGAATTGATATTTCAAGCATTTGAAATTTCTTCAGTAAATGTAACCTTATTTTTAGTCCTGAAGTTGCTACTATCTCATTTTTTTGCTGACGTCAAATTCATATGTGTTTATTGACATGGTAAAATTAAGGAAGGGCCCAAAATCTTACTTCCGAGTAAATTATATTTTCATCAGTACAGCTGACAATTTCCTCTTCTGCATAGATTACCCAAATTGAACGGTGTCTCTTTAAAATAGACTTCCTTTTACTGACCATTTTTAGCAAATGATTTTGGTGAAGCAGAAGCATGCATGCATCGCTTATAACTTCTTTAAATAGTTATGAAATACACAGGGATAAAACTGACTCTGGTGGGATTCGAACCCACAGCCTTTGAATACCTTCTTGACATTCACCTAGAAGTCCAACGCGCTATCCATTGCGCCACAGAGCCAATCTGCTTGAGTGAGGTGCACAGATATTCAGAAATGAAATAATGAGCTTTGAGCTGTTGATCAACTTTATAAAGTTCATTGGATACTATAACCATGGCTATATTTTGAATATTGAATTGGGTAAAAGTTATTCACCGTGTCAAACTACATGATACAGTTGGTAAGTCTGCATACAACTTAAGTTTAGTGTATCATCATCTGATATATGAGACAGATGGGTTTTTCACTTCTCCATGAAAGACGTTTTTTTTAAATTTTGGTAATGGAATATCTTATTCATCATGCAGTGGAACACAAAAAGAATGTACAATCAGAATACTTTTTCTTTAAAGTAGCCGACCGCCTGAACAGGGACTTGAACCCTGGACCCTCAGATTAAAAGTCTGATGCTCTACCGACTGAGATATCCAGGCTCTGCAACACAGCAAACCTCAAAATCACCTAATCAAAATTTGGCAGTGTCCCAACTAACGCTATGTTTCTTAAGATGGTTACCTGAAGAAGGTACCAAATACACTAGAATATAATAATGAATTGATATTTCAAGCATTTGAAATTTCTTCAGTAAATGTAACCTTATTTTTAGTCCTGAAGTTGCTACTATCTCATTTTTTTGCTGACGTCAAATTCATATGTGTTTATTGACATGGTAAAATTAAGGAAGGGCCCAAAATCTTACTTCCGAGTAAATTATATTTTCATCAGTACAGCTGACAATTTCCTCTTCTGCATAGATTACCCAAATTGAACGGTGTCTCTTTAAAATAGACTTCCTTTTACTGACCTTTTTTAGCAAATGATTTTGGTGAAGCAGAAGCATGCATGCATCGCTTATAACTTCTTTAAATAGTTATGAAATAAACAGGGATAAAACTGACTCTGGTGGGATTCGAACCCACAGCCTTTGAATACCTTCTTGACATTCACCTAGAAGTCCAATGCGCTATCCATTGCGCCACAGAGCCAATCTGCTTGAGTGAGGTGCACAGATATTCAGAAATGAAATAATGAGCTTTGAGCTGTTGATCAACTTTATAAAGTTCATTGGATACTATAACCATGGCTATATTTTGAATATTGAATTGGGTAAAAGTTATTCACCGTGTCAAACTACATGATACAGTTGGTAAGTCTGCATAAAACTTAAGTTTAGTGTATCGTCATCTGATATATGAGACAGATGGGTTTTTCACTTCTCCATGAAAGACGTTTTTTTTTAATTTTGGTAATAGAATATCTTATTCATCATGCAGTGGAACACAAAAAGAATGTACAATCAGAATACTTTTTCTTTAAAGTAGCCGACCGCCTGAACAGGGACTTGAACCCTGGACCCTCAGATTAAAAGTCTGATGCTCTACCGACTGAGCTATCAAGGCTCTGCAACACAGCAACTAAAAATCAGCTAAAAATGATGTGGACGCACACCAACCTACACTTTAATTCTTAATATGGTTACATATATTAGCAATCAAATATGTAGAGTTTAATAATTAATTGATATTTCAAGCATTTGAAATTTCAGCAGCACACGTAATCTATTTTAAATCCTGAAATTCGTTCTATCTCATTTTCGGCTGACTTAGAAATCATGTCTCTAAATTGACATTGTGAAATTAGTAAAAGGCCAAATACTATTACTAGGTACTAAATTACATGTCCAGCAGTATAACTGGAAATTTACTCTTGGGCATAGATTATGCAACATTTTCAAAGCAAACAGTGTCTGTTTAAATAGACTTTCTTTCACTGCCGTTTTGGTAAATGTCTCTGGTTATGCAGAAGCAGGCATTGTTTGTTACTGTTTCAATTAGTTATAAGATAAAGGAGGGATAAAACTGACCCAGCTAGTATTCCAACCCAAAGACTTTGAATGCTTTCTCTACATTAGCCTAGAACCCCAAGCCGCTATCCATTGCACCAGAGATCCAACCTGATTCAACAAGGTGAACAGAAATTCTCAAATAAAAAGATGAGCTATCAGCGGTTGACCAACTTTATAAAGTGATTTGGAAACTATAAGCAGGGTTCCATTTTGAACATTGAATTGGGGAAAAGATAATCAACACCTCAAACGACATGATACCGTTGCGGTAAGTCTTCTTAACTCTTGTCAAATGGTACACGACCGATGGGTATTTAATGGCTCCATTAAGAGTAACTTGCAATTACTATAATGGGACTACTCGTTCATTGGATCCTGAAAAGAGCATGTCATTAGAGTACATTTTCTTTAAACAAACCGCCTGAACAGGGACTTGAACCCTGGACCCTCAGATTAAAAGTCTGATGCTCTACCGACTGAGCTATCCAGGCTCTGATACAGCAAACCTCAAAATCACCTAATCAAAATTTGGCAGTGTCCCAACTAACGCTATGTTTCTTAAGATGGTTACCTGACGAAGGTACCAAATACACTAGAATATAATAATGAATTGATATTTCAAGCATTTGAAATTTCTTCAGTAAATGTAACCTTATTTTTAGTCCTGAAGTTGCTACTATCTCATTTTTTTGCTGACGTCAAATTCATATGTGTTTATTGACATGGTAAAATTAAGGAAGGGCCCAAAATCTTACTTCCGAGTAAATTATATTTTCATCAGTACAGCTGACAATTTCCTCTTCTGCATAGATTACCCAAATTGAACGGTGTCTCTTTAAAATAGACTTCCTTTTACTGACCTTTTTTAGCAAATGATTTTGGTGAAGCAGAAGCATGCATGCATCGCTTATAACTTCTTTAAATAGTTATGAAATAAACAGGGATAAAACTGACTCTGGTGGGATTCGAACCCACAGCCTTTAAATACCTTCTTGACATTCACCTAGAAGTCCAATGCGCTATCCATTGCGCCACAGAGCCAATCTGCTTGAATGAGGTGCACAGATATTCAGAAATGAAATAATGAGCTTTGAGCTGTTGATCAACTTTATAAAGTTCATTGGATACTATAACCATGGCTATATTTTGAATATTGAATTGGGTAAAAGTTATTCACCGTGTCAAACTACATGATACAGTTGGTAAGTCTGCATAAAACTTAAGTTTAGTGTATCGTCATCTGATATATGAGACAGATGGGTTTTTCACTTCTCCATGAAAGACTTTTTTTTTTAATTTTGGTAATGGAATATCTTATTCATCATGCAGTGGAACACAAAAAGAATGTACAATCAGAATACTTTTTCTTTAAAGTAGCCGACCGCCTGAACAGGGACTTGAACCCTGGACCCTCAGATTAAAAGTCTGATGCTCTACCGACTGAGCTATCCAGGCTCTGCAACACTGCAAGTAAAAATCAGCTAAAAATGATGTGGACGCACACCAACCTACACTTTAATTCTTAATATGGTTACATATATTAGCAATCAAATATGTAGAGTTTAATAATTAATTGATATTTCAAGCATTTGAAATTTCAGCAGCACACGTAATCTATTTTAAATCCTGAAATTCGTTCTATCTCATTTTCGGCTGACTTAGAAATCATGTCTCTAAATTGACATTGTGAAATTAGTAAAAGGCCAAATACTATTACTAGGTACTAAATTACATGTCCAGCAGTATAACTGGAAATTTACTCTTGGGCATAGATTATGCAACATTTTCAAAGCAAACAGTGTCTGTTTAAATAGACTTTCTTTCACTGCCGTTTTGGTAAATGTCTCTGGTTATGCAGAAGCAGGCATTGTTTGTTACTGTTTCAATTAGTTATAAGATAAAGGAGGGATAAAACTGACCCAGCTAGTATTCCAACCCAAAGACTTTGAATGCTTTCTCTACATTAGCCTAGAACCCCAAGCCGCTATCCATTGCACCAGAGATCCAACCTGATTCAACAAGGTGAACAGAAATTCTCAAATAAAAAGATGAGCTATCAGCGGTTGACCAACTTTATAAAGTGATTTGGAAACTATAAGCAGGGTTCCATTTTGAACATTGAATTGGGGAAAAGATAATCAACATCTCAAACGACATGATACCGTTGCGGTAAGTCTTCTTAACTCTTGTCAAATGGTACACGACCGATGGGTATTTAATGGCTCCATTAAGAGTAACTTGCAATTACTATAATGGGACTACTCGTTCATTGGATCCTGAAAAGAGCATGTCATTAGAGTACATTTTCTTTAAACAAACCGCCTGAACAGGGACTTGAACCCTGGACCCTCAGATTAAAAGTCTGATGCTCTACCGACTGAGCTATCCAGGCTCTGATACAGCAAACCTCAAAATCACCTAATCAAAATTTGGCAGTGTCCCAACTAACGCTATGTTTCTTAAGATGGTTACCTGAAGAAGGTACCAAATACACTAGAATATAATAATGAATTGATATTTCAAGCATTTGAAATTTCTTCAGTAAATGTAACCTTATTTTTAGTCCTGAAGTTGCTACTATCTCATTTTTTTGCTGACGTCAAATTCATATGTGTTTATTGACATGGTAAAATTAAGGAAGGGCCCAAAATCTTACTTCCGAGTAAATTATATTTTCATCAGTACAGCTGACAATTTCCTCTTCTGCATAGATTACCCAAATTGAACGGTGTCTCTTTAAAATAGACTTCCTTTTACTGACCTTTTTTAGCAAATGATTTTGGTGAAGCAGAAGCATGCATGCATCGCTTATAACTTCTTTAAATAGTTATGAAATACACAGGGATAAAACTGACTCTGGTGGGATTCGAACCCACAGCCTTTGAATACCTTCTTGACATTCACCTAGAAGTCCAACGCGCTATCCATTGCGCCACAGAGCCAATCTGCTTGAGTGAGGTGCACAGATATTCAGAAATGAAATAATGAGCTTTGAGCTGTTGATCAACTTTATAAAGTTCATTGGATACTATAACCATGGCTATATTTTGAATATTGAATTGGGTAAAAGTTATTCACCGTGTCAAACTACATGATACAGTTGGTAAGTCTGCATACAACTTAAGTTTAGTGTATCATCATCTGATATATGAGACAGATGGGTTTTTCACTTCTCCATGAAAGACGTTTTTTTTTAATTTTGGTAATGGAATATCTTATTCATCATGCAGTGGAACACAAAAAGAATGTACAATCAGAATACTTTTTCTTTAAAGTAGCCTACCGCCTGAACGGGGACTTGAACCCTGGACCCTCAGATTAAAAGTCTGATGCTCTACCGACTGAGCTATCCAGGCTCTGATACAGCAAACCTCAAAATCACCTAATCAAAATTTGGCAGTGTCCCAACTAACGCTATGTTTCTTAAGATGGTTACCTGAAGAAGGTACCAAATACACTAGAATATAATAATGAATTGATATTTCAAGCATTTGAAATTTCTTCAGTAAATGTAACCTTATTTTTAGTCCTGAAGTTGCTACTATCTCATTTTTTTGCTGACGTCAAATTCATATGTGTTTATTGACATGGTAAAATTAAGGAAGGGCCCAAAATCTTACTTCCGAGTAAATTATATTTTCATCAGTACAGCTGACAATTTCCTCTTCTGCATAGATTACCCAAATTGAACGGTGTCTCTTTAAAATAGACTTCCTTTTACTGACCTTTTTTAGCAAATGATTTTGGTGAAGCAGAAGCATGCATGCATCGCTTATAACTTCTTTAAATAGTTATGAAATAAACAGGGATAAAACTGACTCTGGTGGGATTCGAACCCACAGCCTTTGAATACCTTCTTGACATTCACCTAGAAGTCCAATGAGCTATCCATTGCGCAACAGAGCCAATCTGCTTGAGTGAGGTGCACAGATATTCAGAAATGAAATAATGAGCTTTGAGCTGTTGATCAACTTTATAAAGTTCATTGGATACTATAACCATGGCTATATTTTGAATATTGAATTGGGTAAAAGTTATTCACCGTGTCAAACTACATGATACAGTTGGTAAGTCTGCATAAAACTTAAGTTTAGTGTATCGTCATCTGATATATGAGACAGATGGGTTTTTCACTTCTCCATGAAAGACGTTTTTTTTTAATTTTGGTAATGGAATATCTTATTCATCATGCAGTGGAACACAAAAAGAATGTACAATCAGAATACTTTTTCTTTAAAGTAGCCGACCGCCTGAAGAGGGACTTGAACCCTGGACCCTCAGATTAAAAGTCTGATGCTCTACCGACAGAGCTATCCAGGCTCTGCAACACTGCAACTAAAAATCAGCTAAAAATGATGTGGACGCACACCAACCTACACTTTAATTCTTAATATGGTTACATATATTAGCAATCAAATATGTAGAGTTTAATAATTAATTGATATTTCAAGCATTTGAAATTTCAGCAGCACACGTAATCTATTTTAAATCCTGAAATTCGTTCTATCTCATTTTCGGCTGACTTAGAAATCATGTCTCTAAATTGACATTGTGAAATTAGTAAAAGGCCAAATACTATTACTAGGTACTAAATTACATGTCCAGCAGTATAACTGGAAATTTACTCTTGGGCATAGATTATGCAACATTTTCAAAGCAAACAGTGTCTGTTTAAATAGACTTTCTTTCACTGCCGTTTTGGTAAATGTCTCTGGTTATGCAGAGCAGGCATTGTTTGTTACTGTTTCAATTAGTTATAAGATAAAGGAGGGATAAAACTGACCCAGCTAGTATTCCAACCCAAAGACTTTGAATGCTTTCTCTACATTCGCCTAGAACCCCAAGCCGCTATCCATTGCACCAGAGATCCAACCTGATTCAACAAGGTGAACAGAAATTCTCAAATAAAAAGATGAGCTATCAGCGGTTGACCAACTTTATAAAGTGATTTGGAAACTATAAGCAGGGTTCCATTTTGAACATTGAATTGGGGAAAAGATAATCAACATCTCAAACGACATGATACCGTTGCGGTAAGTCTTCTTAACTCTTGTCAAATGGTACACGACCGATGGGTATTTAATGGCTCCATTAAGAGTAACTTGCAATTACTCTAATGGGACTACTCGTTCATTGGATCCTGAAAAGAGCATGTCATTAGAGTACATTTTCTTTAAACAAACCGCCTGAACAGGGACTTGAACCCTGGACCCTCAGATTAAAAGTCTGATGCTCTGCCGACTGAGCTATCCAGGCTCTGATACAGCAAACCTCAAAATCACCTAATCAAAATTTGGCAGTGTCCCAACTAACGCTATGTTTCTTAAGATGGTTACCTGAAGAAGGTACCAAATACACTAGAATATAATAATGAATTGATATTTCAAGCATTTGAAATTTCTTCAGTAAATGTAACCTTATTTTTAGTCCTGAAGTTGCTACTATCTCATTTTTTTGCTGACGTCAAATTCATATGTGTTTATTGACATGGTAAAATTAAGGAAGGGCCCAAAATCTTACTTCCGAGTAAATTATATTTTCATCAGTACAGCTGACAATTTCCTCTTCTGCATAGATTACCCAAATTGAACGGTGTCTCTTTAAAATAGACTTCCTTTTACTGACCTTTTTTAGCAAATGATTTTGGTGAAGCAGAAGCATGCATGCATCGCTTATAACTTCTTTAAATAGTTATGAAATACACAGGGATAAAACTGACTCTGGTGGGATTCGAACCCACAGCCTTTGAATACCTTCTTGACATTCACCTAGAAGTCCAACGCGCTATCCATTGCGCCACAGAGCCAATCTGCTTGAGTGAGGTGCACAGATATTCAGAAATGAAATAATGAGCTTTGAGCTGTTGATCAACTTTATAAAGTTCATTGGATACTATAACCATGGCTATATTTTGAATATTGAATTGGGTAAAAGTTATTCACCGTGTCAAACTACATGATACAGTTGGTAAGTCTGCATACAACTTAAGTTTAGTGTATCATCATCTGATATATGAGACAGATGGGTTTTTCACTTCTCCATGAAAGACGTTTTTTTTTAATTTTGGTAATGGAATATCTTATTCATCATGCAGTGGAACACAAAAAGAATGTACAATCAGAATACTTTTTCTTTAAAGTAGCCTACCGCCTGAACGGGGACTTGAACCCTGGACCCTCAGATTAAAAGTCTGATGCTCTACCGACTGAGCTATCCAGGCTCTGATACCGCAAACCTCAAAATCACCTAATCAAAATTTGGCAGTGTCCCAACTAACGCTATGTTTCTTAAGATGGTTACCTGAAGAAGGTACCAAATACACTAGAATATAATAATGAATTGATATTTCAAGCATTTGAAATTTCTTCAGTAAATGTAACCTTATTTTTAGTCCTGAAGTTGCTACTATCTCATTTTTTTGCTGACGTCAAATTCATATGTGTTTATTGACATGGTAAAATTAAGGAAGGGCCCAAAATCTTACTTCCGAGTAAATTATATTTTCATCAGTACAGCTGACAATTTCCTCTTCTGCATAGATTACCCAAATTGAACGGTGTCTCTTTAAAATAGACTTCCTTTTACTGACCTTTTTTAGCAAATGATTTTGGTGAAGCAGAAGCATGCATGCATCGCTTATAACTTCTTTAAATAGTTATGAAATAAACAGGGATAAAACTGACTCTGGTGGGATTCGAACCCACAGCCTTTGAATACCTTCTTGACATTCACCTAGAAGTCCAATGCGCTATCCATTGCGCCACAGAGCCAATCTGCTTGAGTGAGGTGCACAGATATTCAGAAATGAAATAATGAGCTTTGAGCTGTTGATCAACTTTATAAAGTTAATTGGATACTATAACCATGGCTATATTTTGAATATTGAATTGGGTAAAAGTTATTCACCGTGTCAAACTACATGATACAGTTGGTAAGTCTGCATAAAACTTAAGTTTAGTGTATCGTCATCTGATATATGAGACAGATGGGTTTTTCACTTCTCCATGAAAGACGTTTTTTTTTAATTTTGGTAATGGAATATCTTATTCATCATGCAGTGGAACACAAAAAGAATGTACAATCAGAATACTTTTTCTTTAAAGTAGCCGACCGCCTGAAGAGGGACTTGAACCCTGGACCCTCAGATTAAAAGTCTGATGCTCTACCGACAGAGCTATCCAGGCTCTGCAACACTGCAACTAAAAATCAGCTAAAAATGATGTGGACGCACACCAACCTACACTTTAATTCTTAATATGGTTACATATATTAGCAATCAAATATGTAGAGTTTAATAATTAATTGATATTTCAAGCATTTGAAATTTCAGCAGCACACGTAATCTATTTTAAATCCTGAAATTCGTTCTATCTCATTTTCGGCTGACTTAGAAATCATGTCTCTAAATTGACATTGTGAAATTAGTAAAAGGCCAAATACTATTACTAGGTACTAAATTACATGTCCAGCAGTATAACTGGAAATTTACTCTTGGGCATAGATTATGCAACATTTTCAAAGCAAACAGTGTCTGTTTAAATAGACTTTCTTTCACTGCCGTTTTGGTAAATGTCTCTGGTTATGCAGAAGCAGGCATTGTTTGTTACTGTTTCAATTAGTTATAAGATAAAGGAGGGATAAAACTGACCCAGCTAGTATTCCAACCCAAAGACTTTGAATGCTTTCTCTACATTAGCCTAGAACCCCAAGCCGCTATCCATTGCACCAGAGATCCAACCTGATTCAACAAGGTGAACAGAAATTCTCAAATAAAAAGATGAGCTATCAGCGGTTGACCAACTTTATAAAGTGATTTGGAAACTATAAGCAGGGTTCCATTTTGAACATTGAATTGGGGAAAAGATAATCAACATCTCAAACGACATGATACCGTTGCGGTAAGTCTTCTTAACTCTTGTCAAATGGTACACGACCGATGGGTATTTAATGGCTCCATTAAGAGTAACTTGCAATTACTATAATGGGACTACTCGTTCATTGGATCCTGAAAAGAGCATGTCATTAGAGTACATTTTCTTTAAACAAACCGCCTGAACAGGGACTTGAACCCTGGACCCTCAGATTAAAAGTCTGATGCTCTACCGACTGAGCTATCCAGGCTCTGATACAGCAAACCTCAAAATCACCTAATCAAAATTTGGCAGTGTCCCAACTAACGCTATGTTTCTTAAGATGGTTACCTGACGAAGGTACCAAATACACTAGAATATAATAATGAATTGATATTTCAAGCATTTGAAATTTCTTCAGTAAATGTAACCTTATTTTTAGTCCTGAAGTTGCTACTATCTCATTTTTTTGCTGACGTCAAATTCATATGTGTTTATTGACATGGTAAAATTAAGGAAGGGCCCAAAATCTTACTTCCGAGTAAATTATATTTTCATCAGTACAGCTGACAATTTCCTCTTCTGCATAGATTACCCAAATTGAACGGTGTCTCTTTAAAATAGACTTCCTTTTACTGACCTTTTTTAGCAAATGATTTTGGTGAAGCAGAAGCATGCATGCATCGCTTATAACTTCTTTAAATAGTTATGAAATAAACAGGGATAAAACTGACTCTGGTGGGATTCGAACCCACAGCCTTTAAATACCTTCTTGACATTCACCTAGAAGTCCAATGCGCTATCCATTGCGCCACAGAGCCAATCTGCTTGAATGAGGTGCACAGATATTCAGAAATGAAATAATGAGCTTTGAGCTGTTGATCAACTTTATAAAGTTCATTGGATACTATAACCATGGCTATATTTTGAATATTGAATTGGGTAAAAGTTATTCACCGTGTCAAACTACATGATACAGTTGGTAAGTCTGCATAAAACTTAAGTTTAGTGTATCGTCATCTGATATATGAGACAGATGGGTTTTTCACTTCTCCATGAAAGACTTTTTTTTTTAATTTTGGTAATGGAATATCTTATTCATCATGCAGTGGAACACAAAAAGAATGTACAATCAGAATACTTTTTCTTTAAAGTAGCCGACCGCCTGAACAGGGACTTGAACCCTGGACCCTCAGATTAAAAGTCTGATGCTCTACCGACTGAGCTATCCAGGCTCTGCAACACTGCAAGTAAAAATCAGCTAAAAATGATGTGGACGCACACCAACCTACACTTTAATTCTTAATATGGTTACATATATTAGCAATCAAATATGTAGAGTTTAATAATTAATTGATATTTCAAGCATTTGAAATTTCAGCAGCACACGTAATCTATTTTAAATCCTGAAATTCGTTCTATCTCATTTTCGGCTGACTTAGAAATCATGTCTCTAAATTGACATTGTGAAATTAGTAAAAGGCCAAATACTATTACTAGGTACTAAATTACATGTCCAGCAGTATAACTGGAAATTTACTCTTGGGCATAGATTATGCAACATTTTCAAAGCAAACAGTGTCTGTTTAAATAGACTTTCTTTCACTGCCGTTTTGGTAAATGTCTCTGGTTATGCAGAAGCAGGCATTGTTTGTTACTGTTTCAATTAGTTATAAGATAAAGGAGGGATAAAACTGACCCAGCTAGTATTCCAACCCAAAGACTTTGAATGCTTTCTCTACATTAGCCTAGAACCCCAAGCCGCTATCCATTGCACCAGAGATCCAACCTGATTCAACAAGGTGAACAGAAATTCTCAAATAAAAAGATGAGCTATCAGCGGTTGACCAACTTTATAAAGTGATTTGGAAACTATAAGCAGGGTTCCATTTTGAACATTGAATTGGGGAAAAGATAATCAACATCTCAAACGACATGATACCGTTGCGGTAAGTCTTCTTAACTCTTGTCAAATGGTACACGACCGATGGGTATTTAATGGCTCCATTAAGAGTAACTTGCAATTACTATAATGGGACTACTCGTTCATTGGATCCTGAAAAGAGCATGTCATTAGAGTACATTTTCTTTAAACAAACCGCCTGAACAGGGACTTGAACCCTGGACCCTCAGATTAAAAGTCTGATGCTCTACCGACTGAGCTATCCAGGCTCTGATACAGCAAACCTCAAAATCACCTAATCAAAATTTGGCAGTGTCCCAACTAACGCTATGTTTCTTAAGATGGTTACCTGAAGAAGGTACCAAATACACTAGAATATAATAATGAATTGATATTTCAAGCATTTGAAATTTCTTCAGTAAATGTAACCTTATTTTTAGTCCTGAAGTTGCTACTATCTCATTTTTTTGCTGATGTCAAATTCATATGTGTTTATTGACATGGTAAAATTAAGGAAGGGCCCAAAATCTTACTTCCGAGTAAATTATATTTTCATCAGTACAGCTGACAATTTCCTCTTCTGCATAGATTACCCAAATTGAACGGTGTCTCTTTAAAATAGACTTCCTTTTACTGACCTTTTTTAGCAAATGATTTTGGTGAAGCAGAAGCATGCATGCATCGCTTATAACTTCTTTAAATAGTTATGAAATACACAGGGATAAAACTGACTCTGGTGGGATTCGAACCCACAGCCTTTGAATACCTTCTTGACATTCACCTAGAAGTCCAACGCGCTATCCATTGCGCCACAGAGCCAATCTGCTTGAGTGAGGTGCACAGATATTCAGAAATGAAATAATGAGCTTTGAGCTGTTGATCAACTTTATAAAGTTCATTGGATACTATAACCATGGCTATATTTTGAATATTGAATTGGGTAAAAGTTATTCACCGTGTCAAACTACATGATACAGTTGGTAAGTCTGCATACAACTTAAGTTTAGTGTATCATCATCTGATATATGAGACAGATGGGTTTTTCACTTCTCCATGAAAGACGTTTTTTTTTAATTTTGGTAATGGAATATCTTATTCATCATGCAGTGGAACACAAAAAGAATGTACAATCAGAATACTTTTTCTTTAAAGTAGCCTACCGCCTGAACGGGGACTTGAACCCTGGACCCTCAGATTAAAAGTCTGATGCTCTACCGACTGAGCTATCCAGGCTCTGATACAGCAAACCTCAAAATCACCTAATCAAAATTTGGCAGTGTCCCAACTAACGCTATGTTTCTTAAGATGGTTACCTGAAGAAGGTACCAAATACACTAGAATATAATAATGAATTGATATTTCAAGCATTTGAAATTTCTTCAGTAAATGTAACCTTATTTTTAGTCCTGAAGTTGCTACTATCTCATTTTTTTGCTGACGTCAAATTCATATGTGTTTATTGACATGGTAAAATTAAGGAAGGGCCCAAAATCTTACTTCCGAGTAAATTATATTTTCATCAGTACAGCTGACAATTTCCTCTTCTGCATAGATTACCCAAATTGAACGGTGTCTCTTTAAAATAGACTTCCTTTTACTGACCTTTTTTAGCAAATGATTTTGGTGAAGCAGAAGCATGCATGCATCGCTTATAACTTCTTTAAATAGTTATGAAATAAACAGGGATAAAACTGACTCTGGTGGGATTCGAACCCACAGCCTTTGAATACCTTCTTGACATTCACCTAGAAGTCCAATGAGCTATCCATTGCGCAACAGAGCCAATCTGCTTGAGTGAGGTGCACAGATATTCAGAAATGAAATAATGAGCTTTGAGCTGTTGATCAACTTTATAAAGTTCATTGGATACTATAACCATGGCTATATTTTGAATATTGAATTGGGTAAAAGTTATTCACCGTGTCAAACTACATGATACAGTTGGTAAGTCTGCATAAAACTTAAGTTTAGTGTATCGTCATCTGATATATGAGACAGATGGGTTTTTCACTTCTCCATGAAAGACGTTTTTTTTTTAATTTTGGTAATGGAATATCTTATTCATCATGCAGTGGAACACAAAAAGAATGTACAATCAGAATACTTTTTCTTTAAAGTAGCCGACCGCCTGAAGAGGGACTTGAACCCTGGACCCTCAGATTAAAAGTCTGAAGCTCTACCGACAGAGCTATCCATGCTCTGCAACACTGCAACTAAAAATCAGCTAAAAATGATGTGGACGCACACCAACCTACACTTTAATTCTTAATATGGTTACATATATTAGCAATCAAATATGTAGAGTTTAATAATTAATTGATATTTCAAGCATTTGAAATTTCAGCAGCACACGTAATCTATTTTAAATCCTGAAATTCGTTCTATCTCATTTTCGGCTGACTTAGAAATCATGTCTCTAAATTGACATTGTGAAATTAGTAAAAGGCCAAATACTATTACTAGGTACTAAATTACATGTCCAGCAGTATAACTGGAAATTTACTCTTGGGCATAGATTATGCAACATTTTCAAAGCAAACAGTGTCTGTTTAAATAGACTTTCTTTCACTGCCGTTTTGGTAAATGTCTCTGGTTATGCAGAAGCAGGCATTGTTTGTTACTGTTTCAATTAGTTATAAGATAAAGGAGGGATAAAACTGACCCAGCTAGTATTCCAACCCAAAGACTTTGAATGCTTTCTCTACATTCGCCTAGAACCCCAAGCCGCTATCCATTGCACCAGAGATCCAACCTGATTCAACAAGGTGAACAGAAATTCTCAAATAAAAAGATGAGCTATCAGCGGTTGACCAACTTTATAAAGTGATTTGGAAACTATAAGCAGGGTTCCATTTTGAACATTGAATTGGGGAAAAGATAATCAACATCTCAAACGACATGATACCGTTGCGGTAAGTCTTCTTAACTCTTGTCAAATGGTACACGACCGATGGGTATTTAATGGCTCCATTAAGAGTAACTTGCAATTACTCTAATGGGACTACTCGTTCATTGGATCCTGAAAAGAGCATGTCATTAGAGTACATTTTCTTTAAACAAACCGCCTGAACAGGGACTTGAACCCTGGACCCTCAGATTAAAAGTCTGATGCTCTGCCGACTGAGCTATCCAGGCTCTGATACAGCAAACCTCAAAATCACCTAATCAAAATTTGGCAGTGTCCCAACTAACGCTATGTTTCTTAAGATGGTTACCTGAAGAAGGTACCAAATACACTAGGATATAATAATGAATTGATATTTCAAGCATTTGAAATTTCTTCAGTAAATGTAACCTTATTTTTAGTCCTGAAGTTGCTACTATCTCATTTTTTTGCTGACGTCAAATTCATATGTGTTTATTGACATGGTAAAATTAAGGAAGGGCCCAAAATCTTACTTCCGAGTAAATTATATTTTCATCAGTACAGCTGACAATTTCCTCTTCTGCATAGATTACCCAAATTGAACGGTGTCTCTTTAAAATAGACTTCCTTTTACTGACCTTTTTTAGCAAATGATTTTGGTGAAGCAGAAGCATGCATGCATCGCTTATAACTTCTTTAAATAGTTATGAAATACACAGGGATAAAACTGACTCTGGTGGGATTCGAACCCACAGCCTTTGAATACCTTCTTGACATTCACCTAGAAGTCCAACGCGCTATCCATTGCGCCACAGAGCCAATCTGCTTGAGTGAGGTGCACAGATATTCAGAAATGAAATAATGAGCTTTGAGCTGTTGATCAACTTTATAAAGTTCATTGGATACTATAACCATGGCTATATTTTGAATATTGAATTGGGTAAAAGTTATTCACCGTGTCAAACTACATGATACAGTTGGTAAGTCTGCATACAACTTAAGTTTAGTGTATCATCATCTGATATATGAGACAGATGGGTTTTTCACTTCTCCATGAAAGACGTTTTTTTTTAATTTTGGTAATGGAATATCTTATTCATCATGCAGTGGAACACAAAAAGAATGTACAATCAGAATACTTTTTCTTTAAAGTAGCCTACCGCCTGAACGGGGACTTGAACCCTGGACCCTCAGATTAAAAGTCTGATGCTCTACCGACTGAGCTATCCAGGCTCTGATACCGCAAACCTCAAAATCACCTAATCAAAATTTGGCAGTGTCCCAACTAACGCTATGTTTCTTAAGATGGTTACCTGAAGAAGGTACCAAATACACTAGAATATAATAATGAATTGATATTTCAAGCATTTGAAATTTCTTCAGTAAATGTAACCTTATTTTTAGTCCTGAAGTTGCTACTATCTCATTTTTTTGCTGACGTCAAATTCATATGTGTTTATTGACATGGTAAAATTAAGGAAGGGCCCAAAATCTTACTTCCGAGTAAATTATATTTTCATCAGTACAGCTGACAATTTCCTCTTCTGCATAGATTACCCAAATTGAACGGTGTCTCTTTAAAATAGACTTCCTTTTACTGACCTTTTTTAGCAAATGATTTTGGTGAAGCAGAAGCATGCATGCATCGCTTATAACTTCTTTAAATAGTTATGAAATAAACAGGGATAAAACTGACTCTGGTGGGATTCGAACCCACAGCCTTTGAATACCTTCTTGACATTCACCTAGAAGTCCAATGCGCTATCCATTGCGCCACAGAGCCAATCTGCTTGAGTGAGGTGCACAGATATTCAGAAATGAAATAATGAGCTTTGAGCTGTTGATCAACTTTATAAAGTTCATTGGATACTATAACCATGGCTATATTTTGAATATTGAATTGGGTAAAAGTTATTCACCGTGTCAAACTACATGATACAGTTGGTAAGTCTGCATAAAACTTAAGTTTAGTGTATCGTCATCTGATATATGAGACAGATGGGTTTTTCACTTCTCCATGAAAGACTTTTTTTTTTAATTTTGGTAATGGAATATCTTATTCATCATGCAGTGGAACACAAAAAGAATGTACAATCAGAATACTTTTTCTTTAAAGTAGCCGACCGCCTGAACAGGGACTTGAACCCTGGACCCTCAGATTAAAAGTCTGATGCTCTACCGACTGAGCTATCCAGGCTCTGCAACACAGCAACTAAAAATCAGCTAAAAATGATGTGGACGCACACCAACCTACACTTTAATTCTTAATATGGTTACATATATTAGCAATCAAATATGTAGAGTTTAATAATTAATTGATATTTCAAGCATTTGAAATTTCAGCAGCACACGTAATCTATTTTAAATCCTGAAATTCGTTCTATCTCATTTTCGGCTGACTTAGAAATCATGTCTCTAAATTGACATTGTGAAATTAGTAAAAGGCCAAATACTATTACTAGGTACTAAATTACATGTCCAGCAGTATAACTGGAAATTTACTCTTGGGCATAGATTATGCAACATTTTCAAAGCAAACAGTGTCTGTTTAAATAGACTTTCTTTCACTGCCGTTTTGGTAAATGTCTCTGGTTATGCAGAAGCAGGCATTGTTTGTTACTGTTTCAATTAGTTATAAGATAAAGGAGGGATAAAACTGACCCAGCTAGTATTCCAACCCAAAGACTTTGAATGCTTTCTCTACATTAGCCTAGAACCCCAAGCCGCTATCCATTGCACCAGAGATCCAACCTGATTCAACAAGGTGAACAGAAATTCTCAAATAAAAAGATGAGCTATCAGCGGTTGACCAACTTTATAAAGTGATTTGGAAACTATAAGCAGGGTTCCATTTTGAACATTGAATTGGGGAAAAGATAATCAACATCTCAAACGACATGATACCGTTGCGGTAAGTCTTCTTAACTCTTGTCAAATGGTACACGACCGATGGGTATTTAATGGCTCCATTAAGAGTAACTTGCAATTACTCTAATGGGACTACTCGTTCATTGGATCCTGAAAAGAGCATGTCATTAGAGTACATTTTCTTTAAACAAACCGCCTGAACAGGGACTTGAACCCTGGACCCTCAGATTAAAAGTCTGATGCTCTACCGACTGAGCTATCCAGGCTCTAATACAGCAAACCTCAAAATCACCTAATCAAAATTTGGCAGTGTCCCAACTAACGCTATGTTTCTTAAGATGGTTACCTGACGAAGGTACCAAATACACTAGAATATAATAATGAATTGATATTTCAAGCATTTGAAATTTCTTCAGTAAATGTAACCTTATTTTTAGTCCTGAAGTTGCTACTATCTCATTTTTTTGCTGACGTCAAATTCATATGTGTTTATTGACATGGTAAAATTAAGGAAGGGCCCAAAATCTTACTTCCGAGTAAATTATATTTTCATCAGTACAGCTGACAATTTCCTCTTCTGCATAGATTACCCAAATTGAACGGTGTCTCTTTAAAATAGACTTCCTTTTACTGACCTTTTTTAGCAAATGATTTTGGTGAAGCAGAAGCATGCATGCATCGCTTATAACTTCTTTAAATAGTTATGAAATAAACAGGGATAAAACTGACTCTGGTGGGATTCGAACCCACAGCCTTTGAATACCTTCTTGACATTCACCTAGAAGTCCAATGCGCTATCCATTGCGCCACAGAGCCAATCTGCTTGAATGAGGTGCACAGATATTCAGAAATGAAATAATGAGCTTTGAGCTGTTGATCAACTTTATAAAGTTCATTGGATACTATAACCATGGCTATATTTTGAATATTGAATTGGGTAAAAGTTATTCACCGTGTCAAACTACATGATACAGTTGGTAAGTCTGCCTACAACTTAAGTTTAGTGTATCGTCATCTGATATATGAGACAGATGGGTTTTTCACTTCTCCATGAAAGACGTTTTTTTTAAATTTTGGTAATGGAATATCTTATTCATCATGCAGTGGAACACAAAAAGAATGTACAATCAGAATACTTTTTCTTTAAAGTAGCCTACCGCCTGAACAGGGACTTGAACCCTGGACCCTCAGATTAAAAGTCTGATGCTCTACCGACTGAGCTATCCAGGCTCTGCAACACAGCAACTAAAAATCAGCTAAAAATGATGTGGACGCACACCAACCTACACTTTAATTCTTAATATGGTTACATATATTAGCAATCAAATATGTAGAGTTTAATAATTAATTGATATTTCAAGCATTTGAAATTTCAGCAGCACACGTAATCTATTTTAAATCCTGAAATTCGTTCTATCTCATTTTCGGCTGACTTAGAAATCATGTCTCTAAATTGACATTGTGAAATTAGTAAAAGGCCAAATACTATTACTAGGTACTAAATTACATGTCCAGCAGTATAACTGGAAATTTACTCTTGGGCATAGATTATGCAACATTTTCAAAGCAAACAGTGTCTGTTTAAATAGACTTTCTTTCACTGCCGTTTTGGTAAATGTCTCTGGTTATGCAGAAGCAGGCATTGTTTGTTACTGTTTCAATTAGTTATAAGATAAAGGAGGGATAAAACTGACCCAGCTAGTATTCCAACCCAAAGACTTTGAATGCTTTCTCTACATTAGCCTAGAACCCCAAGCCGCTATCCATTGCACCAGAGATCCAACCTGATTCAACAAGGTGAACAGAAATTCTCAAATAAAAAGATGAGCTATCAGCGGTTGACCAACTTTATAAAGTGATTTGGAAACTATAAGCAGGGTTCCATTTTGAACATTGAATTGGGGAAAAGATAATCAACATCTCAAACGACATGATACCGTTGCGGTAAGTCTTCTTAACTCTTGTCAAATGGTACACGACCGATGGGTATTTAATGGCTCCATTAAGAGTAACTTGCAATTACTCTAATGGGACTACTCGTTCATTGGATCCTGAAAAGAGCATGTCATTAGAGTACATTTTCTTTAAACAAACCGCCTGAACAGGGACTTGAACCCTGGACCCTCAGATTAAAAGTCTGATGCTCTACCGACTGAGCTATCCAGGCTCTGATACAGCAAACCTCAAAATCACCTAATCAAAATTTGGCAGTGTCCCAACTAACGCTATGTTTCTTAAGATGGTTACCTGAAGAAGGTACCAAATACACTAGAATATAATAATGAATTGATATTTCAAGCATTTGAAATTTCTTCAGTAAATGTAACCTTATTTTTAGTCCTGAAGTTGCTACTATCTCATTTTTTTGCTGACGTCAAATTCATATGTGTTTATTGACATGGTAAAATTAAGGAAGGGCCCAAAATCTTACTTCCGAGTAAATTATATTTTCATCAGTACAGCTGACAATTTCCTCTTCTGCATAGATTACCCAAATTGAACGGTGTCTCTTTAAAATAGACTTCCTTTTACTGACCTTTTTTAGCAAATGATTTTGGTGAAGCAGAAGCATGCATGCATCGCTTATAACTTCTTTAAATAGTTATGAAATACACAGGGATAAAACTGACTCTGGTGGGATTCGAACCCACAGCCTTTGAATACCTTCTTGACATTCACCTAGAAGTCCAACGCGCTATCCATTGCGCCACAGAGCCAATCTGCTTGAGTGAGGTGCACAGATATTCAGAAATGAAATAATGAGCTTTGAGCTGTTGATCAACTTTATAAAGTTCATTGGATACTATAACCATGGCTATATTTTGAATATTGAATTGGGTAAAAGTTATTCACCGTGTCAAACTACATGATACAGTTGGTAAGTCTGCATACAACTTAAGTTTAGTGTATCATCATCTGATATATGAGACAGATGGGTTTTTCACTTCTCCATGAAAGACGTTTTTTTTTAATTTTGGTAATGGAATATCTTATTCATCATGCAGTGGAACACAAAAAGAATGTACAATCAGAATACTTTTTCTTTAAAGTAGCCTACCGCCTGAACGGGGACTTGAACCCTGGACCCTCAGATTAAAAGTCTGATGCTCTACCGACTGAGCTATCCAGGCTCTGATACAGCAAACCTCAAAATCACCTAATCAAAATTTGGCAGTGTCCCAACTAACGCTATGTTTCTTAAGATGGTTACCTGAAGAAGGTACCAAATACACTAGAATATAATAATGAATTGATATTTCAAGCATTTGAAATTTCTTCGGTAAATGTAACCTTATTTTTAGTCCTGAAGTTGCTACTATCTCATTTTTTTGCTGACGTCAAATTCATATGTGTTTATTGACATGGTAAAATTAAGGAAGGGCCCAAAATCTTACTTCCGAGTAAATTATATTTTCATCAGTACAGCTGACAATTTCCTCTTCTGCATAGATTACCCAAATTGAACGGTGTCTCTTTAAAATAGACTTCCTTTTACTGACCTTTTTTAGCAAATGATTTTGGTGAAGCAGAAGCATGCATGCATCGCTTATAACTTCTTTAAATAGTTATGAAATACACAGGGATAAAACTGACTCTGGTGGGATTCGAACCCACAGCCTTTGAATACCTTCTTGACATTCACCTAGAAGTCCAACGCGCTATCCATTGCGCCACAGAGCCAATCTGCTTGAGTGAGGTGCACAGATATTCAGAAATGAAATAATGAGCTTTGAGCTGTTGATCAACTTTATAAAGTTCATTGGATACTATAACCATGGCTATATTTTGAATATTGAATTGGGTAAAAGTTATTCACCGTGTCAAACTACATGATACAGTTGGTAAGTCTGCATACAACTTAAGTTTAGTGTATCATCATCTGATATATGAGACAGATGGGTTTTTCACTTCTCCATGAAAGACGTTTTTTTTTAATTTTGGTAATGGAATATCTTATTCATCATGCAGTGGAACACAAAAAGAATGTACAATCAGAATACTTTTTCTTTAAAGTAGCCTACCGCCTGAACGGGGACTTGAACCCTGGACCCTCAGATTAAAAGTCTGATGCTCTACCGACGGAGCTATCCAGGCTCTGATACCGCAAACCTCAAAATCACCTAATCAAAATTTGGCAGTGTCCCAACTAACGCTATGTTTCTTAAGATGGTTACCTGAAGAAGGTACCAAATACACTAGAATATAATAATGAATTGATATTTCAAGCATTTGAAATTTCTTCAGTAAATGTAACCTTATTTTTAGTCCTGAAGTTGCTACTATCTCATTTTTTTGCTGACGTCAAATTCATATGTGTTTATTGACATGGTAAAATTAAGGAAGGGCCCAAAATCTTACTTCCGAGTAAATTATATTTTCATCAGTACAGCTGACAATTTCCTCTTCTGCATAGATTACCCAAATTGAACGGTGTCTCTTTAAAATAGACTTCCTTTTACTGACCTTTTTTAGCAAATGATTTTGGTGAAGCAGAAGCATGCATGCATCGCTTATAACTTCTTTAAATAGTTATGAAATAAACAGGGATAAAACTGACTCTGGTGGGATTCGAACCCACAGCCTTTGAATACCTTCTTGACATTCACCTAGAAGTCCAATGCGCTATCCATTGCGCCACAGAGCCAATCTGCTTGAGTGAGGTGCACAGATATTCAGAAATGAAATAATGAGCTTTGAGCTGTTGATCAACTTTATAAAGTTCATTGGATACTATAACCATGGCTATATTTTGAATATTGAATTGGGTAAAAGTTATTCACCGTGTCAAACTACATGATACAGTTGGTAAGTCTGCATAAAACTTAAGTTTAGTGTATCGTCATCTGATATATGAGACAGATGGGTTTTTCACTTCTCCATGAAAGACGTTTTTTTTTTATTTTGGTAATAGAATATCTTATTCATCATGCAGTGGAACACAAAAAGAATGTACAATCAGAATACTTTTCCTTTAAAGTAGCCGACCGCCTGAACAGGGACTTGAACCCTGGACCCTCAGATTAAAAGTCTGATGCTCTACCGACTGAGCTATCCAGGCTCTGCAACACAGCAACTAAAAATCAGCTAAAAATGATGTGGACGCACACCAACAGACACTTTAATTCTTAATATGGTTACATATATTAGCAATCAAATATGTAGAGTTTAATAATTAATTGATATTTCAAGCATTTGAAATTTCAGCAGCACACGTAATCTATTTTAAATCCTGAAATTCGTTCTATCTCATTTTCGGCTGACTTAGAAATCATGTCTCTAAATTGACATTGTGAAATTAGTAAAAGGCCAAATACTATTACTAGGTACTAAATTACATGTCCAGCAGTATAACTGGAAATTTACTCTTGGGCATAGATTATGCAACATTTTCAAAGCAAACAGTGTCTGTTTAAATAGACTTTCTTTCACTGCCGTTTTGGTAAATGTCTCTGGTTATGCAGAAGCAGGCATTGTTTGTTACTGTTTCAATTAGTTATAAGATAAAGGAGGGATAAAACTGACCCAGCTAGTATTCCAACCCAAAGACTTTGAATGCTTTCTCTACATTAGCCTAGAACCCCAAGCCGCTATCCATTGCACCAGAGATCCAACCTGATTCAACAAGGTGAACAGAAATTCTCAAATAAAAAGATGAGCTATCAGCGGTTGACCAACTTTATAAAGTGATTTGGAAACTATAAGCAGGGTTCCATTTTGAACATTGAATTGGGGAAAAGATAATCAACATCTCAAACGACATGATACCGTTGCGGTAAGTCTTCTTAACTCTTGTCAAATGGTACACGACCGATGGGTATTTAATGGCTCCATTAAGAGTAACTTGCAATTACTCTAATGGGACTACTCGTTCATTGGATCCTGAAAAGAGCATGTCATTAGAGTACATTTTCTTTAAACAAACCGCCTGAACAGGGACTTGAACCCTGGACCCTCAGATTAAAAGTCTGATGCTCTACCGACTGAGCTATCCAGGCTCTGATACAGCAAACCTCAAAATCACCTAATCAAAATTTGGCAGTGTCCCAACTAACGCTATGTTTCTTAAGATGGTTACCTGAAGAAGGTACCAAATACACTAGAATATAATAATGAATTGATATTTCAAGCATTTGAAATTTCTTCAGTAAATGTAACCTTATTTTTAGTCCTGAAGTTGCTACTATCTCATTTTTTTGCTGACGTCAAATTCATATGTGTTTATTGACATGGTAAAATTAAGGAAGGGCCCAAAATCTTACTTCCGAGTAAATTATATTTTCATCAGTACAGCTGACAATTTCCTCTTCTGCATAGATTACCCAAATTGAACGGTGTCTCTTTAAAATAGACTTCCTTTTACTGACCATTTTTAGCAAATGATTTTGGTGAAGCAGAAGCATGCATGCATCGCTTATAACTTCTTTAAATAGTTATGAAATACACAGGGATAAAACTGACTCTGGTGGGATTCGAACCCACAGCCTTTGAATACCTTCTTGACATTCACCTAGAAGTCCAACGCGCTATCCATTGCGCCACAGAGCCAATCTGCTTGAGTGAGGTGCACAGATATTCAGAAATGAAATAATGAGCTTTGAGCTGTTGATCAACTTTATAAAGTTCATTGGATACTATAACCATGGCTATATTTTGAATATTGAATTGGGTAAAAGTTATTCACCGTGTCAAACTACATGATACAGTTGGTAAGTCTGCATACAACTTAAGTTTAGTGTATCATCATCTGATATATGAGACAGATGGGTTTTTCACTTCTCCATGAAAGACGTTTTTTTTTAATTTTGGTAATGGAATATCTTATTCATCATGCAGTGGAACACAAAAAGAATGTACAATCAGAATACTTTTTCTTTAAAGTAGCCTACCGCCTGAACGGGGACTTGAACCCTGGACCCTCAGATTAAAAGTCTGATGCTCTACCGACTGAGCTATCCAGGCTCTGATACAGCAAACCTCAAAATCACCTAATCAAAATTTGGCAGTGTCCCAACTAACGCTATGTTTCTTAAGATGGTTACCTGAAGAAGGTACCAAATACACTAGAATATAATAATGAATTGATATTTCAAGCATTTGAAATTTCTTCAGTAAATGTAACCTTATTTTTAGTCCTGAAGTTGCTACTATCTCATTTTTTTGCTGACGTCAAATTCATATGTGTTTATTGACATGGTAAAATTAAGGAAGGGCCCAAAATCTTACTTCCGAGTAAATTATATTTTCATCAGTACAGCTGACAATTTCCTCTTCTGCATAGATTACCCAAATTGAACGGTGTCTCTTTAAAATAGACTTCCTTTTACTGACCTTTTTTAGCAAATGATTTTGGTGAAGCAGAAGCATGCATGCATCGCTTATAACTTCTTTAAATAGTAATGAAATAAACAGGGATAAAACTGACTCTGGTGGGATTCGAACCCACAGCCTTTGAATACCTTCTTGACATTCACCTAGAAGTCCAATGAGCTATCCATTGCGCAACAGAGCCAATCTGCTTGAGTGAGGTGCACAGATATTCAGAAATGAAATAATGAGCTTTGAGCTGTTGATCAACTTTATAAAGTTCATTGGATACTATAACCATGGCTATATTTTGAATATTGAATTGGGTAAAAGTTATTCACCGTGTCAAACTACATGATACAGTTGGTAAGTCTGCATAAAACTTAAGTTTAGTGTATCGTCATCTGATATATGAGACAGATGGGTTTTTCACTTCTCCATGAAAGACGTTTTTTTTTAATTTTGGTAATAGAATATCTTATTCATCATGCAGTGGAACACAAAAAGAATGTACAATCAGAATACTTTTTCTTTAAAGTAGCTGACCGCCTGAACAGGGACTTGAACCCTGGACCCTCAGATTAAAAGTCTGATGCTCTACCGACTGAGCTATCCAGGCTCTGCAACACAGCAACTAAAAATCAGCTAAAAATGATGTGGACGCACACCAACCTACACTTTAATTCTTAATATGGTTACATATATTAGCAATCAAATATGTAGAGTTTAATAATTAATTGATATTTCAAGCATTTGAAATTTCAGCAGCACACGTAATCTATTTTAAATCCTGAAATTCGTTCTATCTCATTTTCGGCTGACTTAGAAATCATGTCTCTAAATTGACATCGTGAAATTAGTAAAAGGCCAAATACTATTACTAGGTACTAAATTACATGTCCAGCAGTATAACTGGAAATTTACTCTTGGGCATAGATTATGCAACATTTTCAAAGCAAACAGTGTCTGTTTAAATAGACTTTCTTTCACTGCCGTTTTGGTAAATGTCTCTGGTTATGCAGAAGCAGGCATTGTTTGTTACTGTTTCAATTAGTTATAAGATAAAGGAGGGATAAAACTGACCCAGCTAGTATTCCAACCCAAAGACTTTGAATGCTTTCTCTACATTAGCCTAGAACGCCAAGCCGCTATCCATTGCACCAGAGATCCAACCTGATTCAACAAGGTGAACAGAAATTCTCAAATAAAAAGATGAGCTATCAGCGGTTGACCAACTTTATAAAGTGATTTGGAAACTATAAGCAGGGTTCCATTTTGAACATTGAATTGGGGAAAAGATAATCAACATCTCAAACGACATGATACCGTTGCGGTAAGTCTTCTTAACTCTTGTCAAATGGTACACGACCGATGGGTATTTAATGGCTCCATTAAGAGTAACTTGCAATTACTATAATGGGACTACTCGTTCATTGGATCCTGAAAAGAGCATGTCATTAGAGTACATTTTCTTTAAACAAACCGCCTGAACAGGGACTTGAACCCTGGACCCTCAGATTAAAAGTCTGATGCTCTACCGACTGAGCTATCCAGGCTCTGATACAGCAAACCTCAAAATCACCTAATCAAAATTTGGCAGTGTCCCAACTAACGCTATGTTTCTTAAGATGGTTACCAGACGAAGGTACCAAATACACTAGAATATAATAATGAATTGATATTTCAAGCATTTGAAATTTCTTCAGTAAATGTAACCTTATTTTTAGTCCTGAAGTTGCTACTATCTCATTTTTTTGCTGACGTCAAATTCATATGTGTTTATTGACATGGTAAAATTAAGGAAGGGCCCAAAATCTTACTTCCGAGTAAATTATATTTTCATCAGTACAGCTGACAATTTCCTCTTCTGCATAGATTACCCAAATTGAACGGTGTCTCTTTAAAATAGACTTCCTTTTACTGACCTTTTTTAGCAAATGATTTTGGTGAAGCAGAAGCATGCATGCATCGCTTATAACTTCTTTAAATAGTTATGAAATAAACAGGGATAAAACTGACTCTGGTGGGATTCGAACCCACAGCCTTTAAATACCTTCTTGACATTCACCTAGAAGTCCAATGCGCTATCCATTGCGCCACAGAGCCAATCTGCTTGAATGAGGTGCACAGATATTCAGAAATGAAATAATGAGCTTTGAGCTGTTGATCAACTTTATAAAGTTCATTGGATACTATAACCATGGCTATATTTTGAATATTGAATTGGGTAAAAGTTATTCACCGTGTCAAACTACATGATACAGTTGGTAAGTCTGCATACAACTTAAGTTTAGTGTATCATCATCTGATATATGAGACAGATGGGTTTTTCACTTCTCCATGAAAGACGTTTTTTTTTAATTTTGGTAATGGAATATCTTATTCATCATGCAGTGGAACACAAAAAGAATGTACAATCAGAATACTTTTTCTTTAAAGTAGCCTACCGCCTGAACGGGGACTTGAACCCTGGACCCTCAGATTAAAAGTCTGATGCTCTACCGACTGAGCTATCCAGGCTCTGATACAGCAAACCTCAAAATCACCTAATCAAAATTTGGCAGTGTCCCAACTAACGCTATGTTTCTTAAGATGGTTACCTGAAGAAGGTACCAAATACACTAGAATATAATAATGAATTGATATTTCAAGCATTTGAAATTTCTTCAGTAAATGTAACCTTATTTTTAGTCCTGAAGTTGCTACTATCTCATTTTTTTGCTGACGTCAAATTCATATGTGTTTATTGACATGGTAAAATTAAGGAAGGGCCCAAAATCTTACTTCCGAGTAAATTATATTTTCATCAGTACAGCTGACAATTTCCTCTTCTGCATAGATTACCCAAATTGAACGGTGTCTCTTTAAAATAGACTTCCTTTTACTGACCTTTTTTAGCAAATGATTTTGGTGAAGCAGAAGCATGCATGCATCGCTTATAACTTCTTTAAATAGTTATGAAATAAACAGGGATAAAACTGACTCTGGTGGGATTCGAACCCACAGCCTTTGAATACCTTCTTGACATTCACCTAGAAGTCCAATGCGCTATCCATTGCGCCACAGAGCCAATCTGCTTGAGTGAGGTGCACAGATATTCAGAAATGAAATAATGAGCTTTGAGCTGTTGATCAACTTTATAAAGTTCATTGGATACTATAACCATGGCTATATTTTGAATATTGAATTGGGTAAAAGTTATTCACCGTGTCAAACTACATGATACAGTTGGTAAGTCTGCATAAAACTTAAGTTTAGTGTATCGTCATCTGATATATGAGACAGATGGGTTTTTCACTTCTCCATGAAAGACGTTTTTTTTTAATTTTGGTAATAGAATATCTTATTCATCATGCAGTGGAACACAAAAAGAATGTACAATCAGAATACTTTTTCTTTAAAGTAGCCGACCGCCTGAACAGGGACTTGAACCCTGGACCCTCAGATTAAAAGTCTGATGCTCTACCGACTGAGCTATCCAGGCTCTGCAACACAGCAACTAAAAATCAGCTAAAAATGATGTGGACGCACACCAACCTACACTTTAATTCTTAATATGGTTACATATATTAGCAATCAAATATGTAGAGTTTAATAATTAATTGATATTTCAAGCATTTGAAATTTCAGCAGCACACGTAATCTATTTTAAATCCTGAAATTCGTTCTATCTCATTTTCGGCTGACTTAGAAATCATGTCTCTAAATTGACATTGTGAAATTAGTAAAAGGCCAAATACTATTACTAGGTACTAAATTACATGTCCAGCAGTATAACTGGAAATTTACTCTTGGGCATAGATTATGCAACATTTTCAAAGCAAACAGTGTCTGTTTAAATAGACTTTCTTTCACTGCCGTTTTGGTAAATGTCTCTGGTTATGCAGAAGCAGGCATTGTTTGTTACTGTTTCAATTAGTTATAAGATAAAGGAGGGATAAAACTGACCCAGCTAGTATTCCAACCCAAAGACTTTGAATGCTTTCTCTACATTAGCCTAGAACGCCAAGCCGCTATCCATTGCACCAGAGATCCAACCTGATTCAACAAGGTGAACAGAAATTCTCAAATAAAAAGATGAGCTATCAGCGGTTGACCAACTTTATAAAGTGATTTGGAAACTATAAGCAGGGTTCCATTTTGAACATTGAATTGGGGAAAAGATAATCAACATCTCAAACGACATGATACCGTTGCGGTAAGTCTTCTTAACTCTTGTCAAATGGTACACGACCGATGGGTATTTAATGGCTCCATTAAGAGTAACTTGCAATTACTATAATGGGACTACTCGTTCATTGGATCCTGAAAAGAGCATGTCATTAGAGTACATTTTCTTTAAACAAACCGCCTGAACAGGGACTTGAACCCTGGACCCTCAGATTAAAAGTCTGATGCTCTACCGACTGAGCTATCCAGGCTCTGATACAGCAAACCTCAAAATCACCTAATCAAAATTTGGCAGTGTCCCAACTAACGCTATGTTTCTTAAGATGGTTACCAGACGAAGGTACCAAATACACTAGAATATAATAATGAATTGATATTTCAAGCATTTGAAATTTCTTCAGTAAATGTAACCTTATTTTTAGTCCTGAAGTTGCTACTATCTCATTTTTTTGCTGACGTCAAATTCATATGTGTTTATTGACATGGTAAAATTAAGGAAGGGCCCAAAATCTTACTTCCGAGTAAATTATATTTTCATCAGTACAGCTGACAATTTCCTCTTCTGCATAGATTACCCAAATTGAACGGTGTCTCTTTAAAATAGACTTCCTTTTACTGACCTTTTTTAGCAAATGATTTTGGTGAAGCAGAAGCATGCATGCATCGCTTATAACTTCTTTAAATAGTTATGAAATAAACAGGGATAAAACTGACTCTGGTGGGATTCGAACCCACAGCCTTTAAATACCTTCTTGACATTCACCTAGAAGTCCAATGCGCTATCCATTGCGCCACAGAGCCAATCTGCTTGAATGAGGTGCACAGATATTCAGAAATGAAATAATGAGCTTTGAGCTGTTGATCAACTTTATAAAGTTCATTGGATACTATAACCATGGCTATATTTTGAATATTGAATTGGGTAAAAGTTATTCACCGTGTCAAACTACATGATACAGTTGGTAAGTCTGCATAAAACTTAAGTTTAGTGTATCGTCATCTGATATATGAGACAGATGGGTTTTTCACTTCTCCATGAAAGACTTTTTTTTTTAATTTTGGTAATGGAATATCTTATTCATCATGCAGTGGAACACAAAAAGAATGTACAATCAGAATACTTTTTCTTTAAAGTAGCCGACCGCCTGAACAGGGACTTGAACCCTGGACCCTCAAATTAAAAGTCTGATGCTCTACCGACTGAGCTATCCAGGCTCTGCAACACTGCAACTAAAAATCAGCTAAAAATGATGTGGACGCACACCAACCTACACTTTAATTCTTAATATGGTTACATATATTAGCAATCAAATATGTAGAGTTTAATAATTAATTGATATTTCAAGCATTTGAAATTTCAGCAGCACACGTAATCTATTTTAAATCCTGAAATTCGTTCTATCTCATTTTCGGCTGACTTAGAAATCATGTCTCTAAATTGACATTGTGAAATTAGTAAAAGGCCAAATACTATTACTAGGTACTAAATTACATGTCCAGCAGTATAACTGGAAATTTACTCTTGGGCATAGATTATGCAACATTTTCAAAGCAAACAGTGTCTGTTTAAATAGACTTTCTTTCACTGCCGTTTTGGTAAATGTCTCTGGTTATGCAGAAGCAGGCATTGTTTGTTACTGTTTCAATTAGTTATAAGATAAAGGAGGGATAAAACTGACCCAGCTAGTATTCCAACCCAAAGACTTTGAATGCTTTCTCTACATTAGCCTAGAACGCCAAGCCGCTATCCATTGCACCAGAGATCCAACCTGATTCAACAAGGTGAACAGAAATTCTCAAATAAAAAGATGAGCTATCAGCGGTTGACCAACTTTATAAAGTGATTTGGAAACTATAAGCAGGGTTCCATTTTGAACATTGAATTGGGGAAAAGATAATCAACATCTCAAACGACATGATACCGTTGCGGTAAGTCTTCTTAACTCTTGTCAAATGGTACACGACCGATGGGTATTTAATGGCTCCATTAAGAGTAACTTGCAATTACTATAATGGGACTACTCGTTCATTGGATCCTGAAAAGAGCATGTCATTAGAGTACATTTTCTTTAAACAAACCGCCTGAACAGGGACTTGAACCCTGGACCCTCAGATTAAAAGTCTGATGCTCTACCGACTGAGCTATCCAGGCTCTGATACAGCAAACCTCAAAATCACCTAATCAAAATTTGGCAGTGTCCCAACTAACGCTATGTTTCTTAAGATGGTTACCAGACGAAGGTACCAAATACACTAGAATATAATAATGAATTGATATTTCAAGCATTTGAAATTTCTTCAGTAAATGTAACCTTATTTTTAGTCCTGAAGTTGCTACTATCTCATTTTTTTGCTGACGTCAAATTCATATGTGTTTATTGACATGGTAAAATTAAGGAAGGGCCCAAAATCTTACTTCCGAGTAAATTATATTTTCATCAGTACAGCTGACAATTTCCTCTTCTGCATAGATTACCCAAATTGAACGGTGTCTCTTTAAAATAGACTTCCTTTTACTGACCTTTTTTAGCAAATGATTTTGGTGAAGCAGAAGCATGCATGCATCGCTTATAACTTCTTTAAATAGTTATGAAATAAACAGGGATAAAACTGACTCTGGTGGGATTCGAACCCACAGCCTTTAAATACCTTCTTGACATTCACCTAGAAGTCCAATGCGCTATCCATTGCGCCACAGAGCCAATCTGCTTGAATGAGGTGCACAGATATTCAGAAATGAAATAATGAGCTTTGAGCTGTTGATCAACTTTATAAAGTTCATTGGATACTATAACCATGGCTATATTTTGAATATTGAATTGGGTAAAAGTTATTCACCGTGTCAAACTACATGATACAGTTGGTAAGTCTGCATAAAACTTAAGTTTAGTGTATCGTCATCTGATATATGAGACAGATGGGTTTTTCACTTCTCCATGAAAGACTTTTTTTTTTAATTTTGGTAATGGAATATCTTATTCATCATGCAGTGGAACACAAAAAGAATGTACAATCAGAATACTTTTTCTTTAAAGTAGCCGACCGCCTGAACAGGGACTTGAACCCTGGACCCTCAAATTAAAAGTCTGATGCTCTACCGACTGAGCTATCCAGGCTCTGCAACACTGCAACTAAAAATCAGCTAAAAATGATGTGGACGCACACCAACCTACACTTTAATTCTTAATATGGTTACATATATTAGCAATCAAATATGTAGAGTTTAATAATTAATTGATATTTCAAGCATTTGAAATTTCAGCAGCACACGTAATCTATTTTAAATCCTGAAATTCGTTCTATCTCATTTTCGGCTGACTTAGAAATCATGTCTCTAAATTGACATTGTGAAATTAGTAAAAGGCCAAATACTATTACTAGGTACTAAATTACATGTCCAGCAGTATAACTGGAAATTTACTCTTGGGCATAGATTATGCAACATTTTCAAAGCAAACAGTGTCTGTTTAAATAGACTTTCTTTCACTGCCGTTTTGGTAAATGTCTCTGGTTATGCAGAAGCAGGCATTGTTTGTTACTGTTTCAATTAGTTATAAGATAAAGGAGGGATAAAACTGACCCAGCTAGTATTCCAACCCAAAGACTTTGAATGCTTTCTCTACATTCGCCTAGAACCCCAAGCCGCTATCCATTGCACCAGAGATCCAACCTGATTCAACAAGGTGAACAGAAATTCTCAAATAAAAAGATGAGCTATCAGCGGTTGACCAACTTTATAAAGTGATTTGGAAACTATAAGCAGGGTTCCATTTTGAACATTGAATTGGGGAAAAGATAATCAACATCTCAAACGACATGATACCGTTGCGGTAAGTCTTCTTAACTCTTGTCAAATGGTACACGACCGATGGGTATTTAATGGCTCCATTAAGAGTAACTTGCAATTACTATAATGGGACTACTCGTTCATTGGATCCTGAAAAGAGCATGTCATTAGAGTACATTTTCTTTAAACAAACCGCCTGAACAGGGACTTGAACCCTGGACCCTCAGATTAAAAGTCTGATGCTCTACCGACTGAGCTATCCAGGCTCTGATACAGCAAACCTCAAAATCACCTAATCAAAATTTGGCAGTGTCCCAACTAACGCTATGTTTCTTAAGATGGTTACCAGACGAAGGTACCAAATACACTAGAATATAATAATGAATTGATATTTCAAGCATTTGAAATTTCTTCAGTAAATGTAACCTTATTTTTAGTCCTGAAGTTGCTACTATCTCATTTTTTTGCTGACGTCAAATTCATATGTGTTTATTGACATGGTAAAATTAAGGAAGGGCCCAAAATCTTACTTCCCAGTAAATTATATTTTCATCAGTACAGCTGACAATTTCCTCTTCTGCATAGATTACCCAAATTGAACGGTGTCTCTTTAAAATAGACTTCCTTTTACTGACCTTTTTTAGCAAATGATTTTGGTGAAGCAGAAGCATGCATGCATCGCTTATAACTTCTTTAAATAGTTATGAAATAAACAGGGATAAAACTGACTCTGGTGGGATTCGAACCCACAGCCTTTAAATACCTTCTTGACATTCACCTAGAAGTCCAATGCGCTATCCATTGCGCCACAGAGCCAATCTGCTTGAATGAGGTGCACAGATATTCAGAAATGAAATAATGAGCTTTGAGCTGTTGATCAACTTTATAAAGTTCATTGGATACTATAACCATGGCTATATTTTGAATATTGAATTGGGTAAAAGTTATTCACCGTGTCAAACTACATGATACAGTTGGTAAGTCTGCATAAAACTTAAGTTTAGTGTATCGTCATCTGATATATGAGACAGATGGGTTTTTCACTTCTCCATGAAAGACTTTTTTTTTTAATTTTGGTAATGGAATATCTTATTCATCATGCAGTGGAACACAAAAAGAATGTACAATCAGAATACTTTTTCTTTAAAGTAGCCGACCGCCTGAACAGGGACTTGAACCCTGGACCCTCAAATTAAAAGTCTGATGCTCTACCGACTGAGCTATCCAGGCTCTGCAACACTGCAACTAAAAATCAGCTAAAAATGATGTGGACGCACACCAACCTACACTTTAATTCTTAATATGGTTACATATATTAGCAATCAAATATGTAGAGTTTAATAATTAATTGATATTTCAAGCATTTGAAATTTCAGCAGCACACGTAATCTATTTTAAATCCTGAAATTCGTTCTATCTCATTTTCGGCTGACTTAGAAATCATGTCTCTAAATTGACATTGTGAAATTAGTAAAAGGCCAAATACTATTACTAGGTACTAAATTACATGTCCAGCAGTATAACTGGAAATTTACTCTTGGGCATAGATTATGCAACATTTTCAAAGCAAACAGTGTCTGTTTAAATAGACTTTCTTTCACTGCCGTTTTGGTAAATGTCTCTGGTTATGCAGAAGCAGGCATTGTTTGTTACTGTTTCAATTAGTTATAAGATAAAGGAGGGATAAAACTGACCCAGCTAGTATTCCAACCCAAAGACTTTGAATGCTTTCTCTACATTCGCCTAGAACCCCAAGCCGCTATCCATTGCACCAGAGATCCAACCTGATTCAACAAGGTGAACAGAAATTCTCAAATAAAAAGATGAGCTATCAGCGGTTGACCAACTTTATAAAGTGATTTGGAAACTATAAGCAGGGTTCCATTTTGAACATTGAATTGGGGAAAAGATAATCAACATCTCAAACGACATGATACCGTTGCGGTAAGTCTTCTTAACTCTTGTCAAATGGTACACGACCGATGGGTATTTAATGGCTCCATTAAGAGTAACTTGCAATTACTCTAATGGGACTACTCGTTCATTGGATCCTGAAAAGAGCATGTCATTAGAGTACATTTTCTTTAAACAAACCGCCTGAACAGGGACTTGAACCCTGGACCCTCAGATTAAAAGTCTGATGCTCTACCGACTGAGCTATCCAGGCTCTGATACAGCAAACCTCAAAATCACCTAATCAAAATTTGGCAGTGTCCCAACTAACGCTATGTTTCTTAAGATGGTTACCTGAAGAAGGTACCAAATACACTAGAATATAATAATGAATTGATATTTCAAGCATTTGAAATTTCTTCAGTAAATGTAACCTTATTTTTAGTCCTGAAGTTGCTACTATCTCATTTTTTTGCTGACGTCAAATTCATATGTGTTTATTGACATGGTAAAATTAAGGAAGGGCCCAAAATCTTACTTCCGAGTAAATTATATTTTCATCAGTACAGCTGACAATTTCCTCTTCTGCATAGATTACCCAAATTGAACGGTGTCTCTTTAAAATGGACTTCCTTTTACTGACCTTTTTTAGCAAATGATTTTGGTGAAGCAGAAGCATGCATGCATCGCTTATAACTTCTTTAAATAGTTATGAAATAAACAGGGATAAAACTGACTCTGGTGGGATTCGAACCCACAGCCTTTAAATACCTTCTTGACATTCACCTAGAAGTCCAATGCGCTATCCATTGCGCCACAGAGCCAATCTGCTTGAATGAGGTGCACAGATATTCAGAAATGAAATAATGAGCTTTGAGCTGTTGATCAACTTTATAAAGTTCATTGGATACTATAACCATGGCTATATTTTGAATATTGAATTGGGTAAAAGTTATTCACCGTGTCAAACTACATGATACAGTTGGTAAGTCTGCATAAAACTTAAGTTTAGTGTATCGTCATCTGATATATGAGACAGATGGGTTTTTCACTTCTCCATGAAAGACTTTTTTTTTTAATTTTGGTAATGGAATATCTTATTCATCATGCAGTGGAACACAAAAAGAATGTACAATCAGAATACTTTTTCTTTAAAGTAGCCGACCGCCTGAACAGGGACTTGAACCCTGGACCCTCAGATTAAAAGTCTGATGCTCTACCGACTGAGCTATCCAGGCTCTGCAACACTGCAACTAAAAATCAGCTAAAAATGATGTGGACGCACACCAACCTACACTTTAATTCTTAATATGGTTACATATATTAGCAATCAAATATGTAGAGTTTAATAATTAATTGATATTTCAAGCATTTGAAATTTCAGCAGCACACGTAATCTATTTTAAATCCTGAAATTCGTTCTATCTCATTTTCGGCTGACTTAGAAATCATGTCTCTAAATTGACATTGTGAAATTAGTAAAAGGCCAAATACTATTACTAGGTACTAAATTACATGTCCAGCAGTATAACTGGAAATTTACTCTTGGGCATAGATTATGCAACATTTTCAAAGCAAACAGTGTCTGTTTAAATAGACTTTCTTTCACTGCCGTTTTGGTAAATGTCTCTGGTTATGCAGAAGCAGGCATTGTTTGTTACTGTTTCAATTAGTTATAAGATAAAGGAGGGATAAAACTGACCCAGCTAGTATTCCAACCCAAAGACTTTGAATGCTTTCTCTACATTCGCCTAGAACCCCAAGCCGCTATCCATTGCACCAGAGATCCAACCTGATTCAACAAGGTGAACAGAAATTCTCAAATAAAAAGATGAGCTATCAGCGGTTGACCAACTTTATAAAGTGATTTGGAAACTATAAGCAGGGTTCCATTTTGAACATTGAATTGGGGAAAAGATAATCAACATCTCAAACGACATGATACCGTTGCGGTAAGTCTTCTTAACTCTTGTCAAATGGTACACGACCGATGGGTATTTAATGGCTCCATTAAGAGTAACTTGCAATTACTCTAATGGGACTACTCGTTCATTGGATCCTGAAAAGAGCATGTCATTAGAGTACATTTTCTTTAAACAAACCGCCTGAACAGGGACTTGAACCCTGGACCCTCAGATTAAAAGTCTGATGCTCTACCGACTGAGCTATCCAGGCTCTGATACAGCAAACCTCAAAATCACCTAATCAAAATTTGGCAGTGTCCCAACTAACGCTATGTTTCTTAAGATGGTTACCTGAAGAAGGTACCAAATACACTAGAATATAATAATGAATTGATATTTCAAGCATTTGAAATTTCTTCAGTAAATGTAACCTTATTTTTAGTCCTGAAGTTGCTACTATCTCATTTTTTTGCTGACGTCAAATTCATATGTGTTTATTGACATGGTAAAATTAAGGAAGGGCCCAAAATCTTACTTCCGAGTAAATTATATTTTCATCAGTACAGCTGACAATTTCCTCTTCTGCATAGATTACCCAAATTGAACGGTGTCTCTTTAAAATAGACTTCCTTTTACTGACCTTTTTTAGCAAATGATTTTGGTGAAGCAGAAGCATGCATGCATCGCTTATAACTTCTTTAAATAGTTATGAAATAAACAGGGATAAAACTGACTCTGGTGGGATTCGAACCCACAGCCTTTAAATACCTTCTTGACATTCACCTAGAAGTCCAATGCGCTATCCATTGCGCCACAGAGCCAATCTGCTTGAATGAGGTGCACAGATATTCAGAAATGAAATAATGAGCTTTGAGCTGTTGATCAACTTTATAAAGTTCATTGGATACTATAACCATGGCTATATTTTGAATATTGAATTGGGTAAAAGTTATTCACCGTGTCAAACTACATGATACAGTTGGTAAGTCTGCATAAAACTTAAGTTTAGTGTATCGTCATCTGATATATGAGACAGATGGGTTTTTCACTTCTCCATGAAAGACTTTTTTTTTTAATTTTGGTAATGGAATATCTTATTCATCATGCAGTGGAACACAAAAAGAATGTACAATCAGAATACTTTTTCTTTAAAGTAGCCGACCGCCTGAACAGGGACTTGAACCCTGGACCCTCAGATTAAAAGTCTGATGCTCTACCGACTGAGCTATCCAGGCTCTGCAACACTGCAACTAAAAATCAGCTAAAAATGATGTGGACGCACACCAACCTACACTTTAATTCTTAATATGGTTACATATATTAGCAATCGAATATGTAGAGTTTAATAATTAATTGATATTTCAAGCATTTGAAATTTCAGCAGCACACGTAATCTATTTTAAATCCTGAAATTCGTTCTATCTCATTTTCGGCTGACTTAGAAATCATGTCTCTAAATTGACATTGTGAAATTAGTAAAAGGCCAAATACTATTACTAGGTACTAAATTACATGTCCAGCAGTATAACTGGAAATTTACTCTTGGGCATAGATTATGCAACATTTTCAAAGCAAACAGTGTCTGTTTAAATAGACTTTCTTTCACTGCCGTTTTGGTAAATGTCTCTGGTTATGCAGAAGCAGGCATTGTTTGTTACTGTTTCAATTAGTTATAAGATAAAGGAGGGATAAAACTGACCCAGCTAGTATTCCAACCCAAAGACTTTGAATGCTTTCTCTACATTCGCCTAGAACCCCAAGCCGCTATCCATTGCACCAGAGATCCAACCTGATTCAACAAGGTGAACAGAAATTCTCAAATAAAAAGATGAGCTATCAGCGGTTGACCAACTTTATAAAGTGATTTGGAAACTATAAGCAGGGTTCCATTTTGAACATTGAATTGGGGAAAAGATAATCAACATCTCAAACGACATGATACCGTTGCGGTAAGTCTTCTTAACTCTTGTCAAATGGTACACGACCGATGGGTATTTAATGGCTCCATTAAGAGTAACTTGCAATTACTCTAATGGGACTACTCGTTCATTGGATCCTGAAAAGAGCATGTCATTAGAGTACATTTTCTTTAAACAAACCGCCTGAACAGGGACTTGAACCCTGGACCCTCAGATTAAAAGTCTGATGCTCTACCGACTGAGCTATCCAGGCTCTGATACAGCAAACCTCAAAATCACCTAATCAAAATTTGGCAGTGTCCCAACTAACGCTATGTTTCTTAAGATGGTTACCTGAAGAAGGTACCAAATACACTAGAATATAATAATGAATTGATATTTCAAGCATTTGAAATTTCTTCAGTAAATGTAACCTTATTTTTAGTCCTGAAGTTGCTACTATCTCATTTTTTTGCTGACGTCAAATTCATATGTGTTTATTGACATGGTAAAATTAAGGAAGGGCCCAAAATCTTACTTCCGAGTAAATTATATTTTCATCAGTACAGCTGACAATTTCCTCTTCTGCATAGATTACCCAAATTGAACGGTGTCTCTTTAAAATAGACTTCCTTTTACTGACCTTTTTTAGCAAATGATTTTGGTGAAGCAGAAGCATGCATGCATCGCTTATAACTTCTTTAAATAGTTATGAAATACACAGGGATAAAACTGACTCTGGTGGGATTCGAACCCACAGCCTTTGAATACCTTCTTGACATTCACCTAGAAGTCCAATGCGCTATCCATTGCGCCACAGAGCCAATCTGCTTGAGTGAGGTGCACAGATATTCAGAAATGAAATAATGAGCTTTGAGCTGTTGATCAACTTTATAAAGTTCATTGGATACTATAACCATGGCTATATTTTGAATATTGAATTGGGTAAAAGTTATTCACCGTGTCAAACTACATGATACAGTTGGTAAGTCTGCATACAACTTAAGTTTAGTGTATCATCATCTGATATATGAGACAGATGGGTTTTTCACTTCTCCATGAAAGACGTTTTTTTTTAATTTTGGTAATGGAATATCTTATTCATCATGCAGTGGAACACAAAAAGAATGTACAATCAGAATACTTTTTCTTTAAAGTAGCCTACCGCCTGAACAGGGACTTGAACCCTGGACCCTCAGATTAAAAGTCTGATGCTCTACCGACTGAGCTATCCAGGCTCTGATACAGCAAACCTCAAAATCACCTAATCAAAATTTGGCAGTGTCCCAACTAACGCTATGTTTCTTAAGATGGTTACCTGAAGAAGGTACCAAATACACTAGAATATAATAATGAATTGATATTTCAAGCATTTGAAATTTCTTCAGTAAATGTAACCTTATTTTTAGTCCTGAAGTTGCTACTATCTCATTTTTTTGCTGACGTCAAATTCATATGTGTTTATTGACATAGTAAAATTAAGGAAGGGCCCAAAATCTTACTTCCGAGTAAATTATATTTTCATCAGTACAGCTGACAATTTCCTCTTCTGCATAGATTACCCAAATTGAACGGTGTCTCTTTAAAATAGACTTCCTTTTACTGACCTTTTTTAGCAAATGATTTTGGTGAAGCAGAAGCATGCATGCATCGCTTATAACTTCTTTAAATAGTTATGAAATACACAGGGATAAAACTGACTCTGGTGGGATTCGAACCCACAGCCTTTGAATACCTTCTTGACATTCACCTAGAAGTCCAATGCGCTATCCATTGCGCCACAGAGCCAATCTGCTTGAGTGAGGTGCACAGATATTCAGAAATGAAATAATGAGCTTTGAGCTGTTGATCAACTTTATAAAGTTCATTGGATACTATAACCATGGCTATATTTTGAATATTGAATTGGGTAAAAGTTATTCACCGTGTCAAACTACATGATACAGTTGGTAAGTCTGCATACAACTTAAGTTTAGTGTATCATCATCTGATATATGAGACAGATGGGTTTTTCACTTCTCCATGAAAGACGTTTTTTTTTAATTTTGGTAATGGAATATCTTATTCATCATGCAGTGGAACACAAAAAGAATGTACAATCAGAATACTTTTTCTTTAAAGTAGCCTACCGCCTGAACAGGGACTTGAACCCTGGACCCTCAGATTAAAAGTCTGATGCTCTACCGACTGAGCTATCCAGGCTCTGATACAGCAAACCTCAAAATCACCTAATCAAAATTTGGCAGTGTCCCAACTAACGCTATGTTTCTTAAGATGGTTACCTGAAGAAGGTACCAAATACACTAGAATATAATAATGAATTGATATTTCAAGCATTTGAAATTTCTTCAGTAAATGTAACCTTATTTTTAGTCCTGAAGTTGCTACTATCTCATTTTTTTGCTGACGTCAAATTCATATGTGTTTATTGACATAGTAAAATTAAGGAAGGGCCCAAAATCTTACTTCCGAGTAAATTATATTTTCATCAGTACAGCTGACAATTTCCTCTTCTGCATAGATTACCCAAATTGAACGGTGTCTCTTTAAAATAGACTTCCTTTTACTGACCTTTTTTAGCAAATGATTTTGGTGAAGCAGAAGCATGCATGCATCGCTTATAACTTCTTTAAATAGTTATGAAATAAACAGGGATAAAACTGACTCTGGTGGGATTCGAACCCACAGCCTTTGAATACCTTCTTGACATTCACCTAGAAGTCCAATGCGCTATCCATTGCGCCACAGAGCCAATCTGCTTGAGTGAGGTGCACAGATATTCAGAAATGAAATAATGAGCTTTGAGCTGTTGATCAACTTTATAAAGTTCATTGGATACTATAACCATGGCTATATTTTGAATATTGAATTGGGTAAAAGTTATTCACCGTGTCAAACTACATGATACAGTTGGTAAGTCTGCATAAAACTTAAGTTTAGTGTATCGTCATCTGATATATGAGACAGATGGGTTTTTCACTTCTCCATGAAAGACTTTTTTTTTTAATTTTGGTAATGGAATATCTTATTCATCATGCAGTGGAACACAAAAAGAATGTACAATCAGAATACTTTTTCTTTAAAGTAGCCGACCGCCTGAACAGGGACTTGAACCCTGGACCCTCAGATTAAAAGTCTGATGCTCTACCGACTGAGCTATCCAGGCTCTGCAACACTGCAACTAAAAATCAGCTAAAAATGATGTGGACGCACACCAACCTACACTTTAATTCTTAATATGGTTACATATATTAGCAATCAAATATGTAGAGTTTAATAATTAATTGATATTTCAAGCATTTGAAATTTCAGCAGCACACGTAATCTATTTTAAATCCTGAAATTCGTTCTATCTCATTTTCGGCTGACTTAGAAATCATGTCTCTAAATTGACATTGTGAAATTAGTAAAAGGCCAAATACTATTACTAGGTACTAAATTACATGTCCAGCAGTATAACTGGAAATTTACTCTTGGGCATAGATTATGCAACATTTTCAAAGCAAACAGTGTCTGTTTAAATAGACTTTCTTTCACTGCCGTTTTGGTAAATGTCTCTGGTTATGCAGAAGCAGGCATTGTTTGTTACTGTTTCAATTAGTTATAAGATAAAGGAGGGATAAAACTGACCCAGCTAGTATTCCAACCCAAAGACTTTGAATGCTTTCTCTACATTCGCCTAGAACCCCAAGCCGCTATCCATTGCACCAGAGATCCAACCTGATTCAACAAGGTGAACAGAAATTCTCAAATAAAAAGATGAGCTATCAGCGGTTGACCAACTTTATAAAGTGATTTGGAAACTATAAGCAGGGTTCCATTTTGAACATTGAATTGGGGAAAAGATAATCAACATCTCAAACGACATGATACCGTTGCGGTAAGTCTTCTTAACTCTTGTCAAATGGTACACGACCGATGGGTATTTAATGGCTCCATTAAGAGTAACTTGCAATTACTCTAATGGGACTACTCGTTCATTGGATCCTGAAAAGAGCATGTCATTAGAGTACATTTTCTTTAAACAAACCGCCTGAACAGGGACTTGAACCCTGGACCCTCAGATTAAAAGTCTGATGCTCTACCGACTGAGCTATCCAGGCTCTGATACAGCAAACCTCAAAATCACCTAATCAAAATTTGGCAGTGTCCCAACTAACGCTATGTTTCTTAAGATGGTTACCTGAAGAAGGTACCAAATACACTAGAATATAATAATGAATTGATATTTCAAGCATTTGAAATTTCTTCAGTAAATGTAACCTTATTTTTAGTCCTGAAGTTGCTACTATCTCATTTTTTTGCTGACGTCAAATTCATATGTGTTTATTGACATGGTAAAATTAAGGAAGGGCCCAAAATCTTACTTCCGAGTAAATTATATTTTCATCAGTACAGCTGACAATTTCCTCTTCTGCATAGATTACCCAAATTGAACGGTGTCTCTTTAAAATAGACTTCCTTTTACTGACCTTTTTTAGCAAATGATTTTGGTGAAGCAGAAGCATGCATGCATCGCTTATAACTTCTTTAAATAGTTATGAAATACACAGGGATAAAACTGACTCTGGTGGGATTCGAACCCACAGCCTTTGAATACCTTCTTGACATTCACCTAGAAGTCCAATGCGCTATCCATTGCGCCACAGAGCCAATCTGCTTGAGTGAGGTGCACAGATATTCAGAAATGAAATAATGAGCTTTGAGCTGTTGATCAACTTTATAAAGTTCATTGGATACTATAACCATGGCTATATTTTGAATATTGAATTGGGTAAAAGTTATTCACCGTGTCAAACTACATGATACAGTTGGTAAGTCTGCATACAACTTAAGTTTAGTGTATCATCATCTGATATATGAGACAGATGGGTTTTTCACTTCTCCATGAAAGACGTTTTTTTTTAATTTTGGTAATGGAATATCTTATTCATCATGCAGTGGAACACAAAAAGAATGTACAATCAGAATACTTTTTCTTTAAAGTAGCCTACCGCCTGAACAGGGACTTGAACCCTGGACCCTCAGATTAAAAGTCTGATGCTCTACCGACTGAGCTATCCAGGCTCTGATACAGCAAACCTCAAAATCACCTAATCAAAATTTGGCAGTGTCCCAACTAACGCTATGTTTCTTAAGATGGTTACCTGAAGAAGGTACCAAATACACTAGAATATAATAATGAATTGATATTTCAAGCATTTGAAATTTCTTCAGTAAATGTAACCTTATTTTTAGTCCTGAAGTTGCTACTATCTCATTTTTTTGCTGACGTCAAATTCATATGTGTTTATTGACATAGTAAAATTAAGGAAGGGCCCAAAATCTTACTTCCGAGTAAATTATATTTTCATCAGTACAGCTGACAATTTCCTCTTCTGCATAGATTACCCAAATTGAACGGTGTCTCTTTAAAATAGACTTCCTTTTACTGACCTTTTTTAGCAAATGATTTTGGTGAAGCAGAAGCATGCATGCATCGCTTATAACTTCTTTAAATAGTTATGAAATAAACAGGGATAAAACTGACTCTGGTGGGATTCGAACCCACAGCCTTTGAATACCTTCTTGACATTCACCTAGAAGTCCAATGCGCTATCCATTGCGCCACAGAGCCAATCTGCTTGAGTGAGGTGCACAGATATTCAGAAATGAAATAATGAGCTTTGAGCTGTTGATCAACTTTATAAAGTTCATTGGATACTATAACCATGGCTATATTTTGAATATTGAATTGGGTAAAAGTTATTCACCGTGTCAAACTACATGATACAGTTGGTAAGTCTGCATAAAACTTAAGTTTAGTGTATCGTCATCTGATATATGAGACAGATGGGTTTTTCACTTCTCCATGAAAGACTTTTTTTTTTAATTTTGGTAATGGAATATCTTATTCATCATGCAGTGGAACACAAAAAGAATGTACAATCAGAATACTTTTTCTTTAAAGTAGCCGACCGCCTGAACAGGGACTTGAACCCTGGACCCTCAGATTAAAAGTCTGATGCTCTACCGACTGAGCTATCCAGGCTCTGCAACACTGCAACTAAAAATCAGCTAAAAATGATGTGGACGCACACCAACCTACACTTTAATTCTTAATATGGTTACATATATTAGCAATCAAATATGTAGAGTTTAATAATTAATTGATATTTCAAGCATTTGAAATTTCAGCAGCACACGTAATCTATTTTAAATCCTGAAATTCGTTCTATCTCATTTTCGGCTGACTTAGAAATCATGTCTCTAAATTGACATTGTGAAATTAGTAAAAGGCCAAATACTATTACTAGGTACTAAATTACATGTCCAGCAGTATAACTGGAAATTTACTCTTGGGCATAGATTATGCAACATTTTCAAAGCAAACAGTGTCTGTTTAAATAGACTTTCTTTCACTGCCGTTTTGGTAAATGTCTCTGGTTATGCAGAAGCAGGCATTGTTTGTTACTGTTTCAATTAGTTATAAGATAAAGGAGGGATAAAACTGACCCAGCTAGTATTCCAACCCAAAGACTTTGAATGCTTTCTCTACATTCGCCTAGAACCCCAAGCCGCTATCCATTGCACCAGAGATCCAACCTGATTCAACAAGGTGAACAGAAATTCTCAAATAAAAAGATGAGCTATCAGCGGTTGACCAACTTTATAAAGTGATTTGGAAACTATAAGCAGGGTTCCATTTTGAACATTGAATTGGGGAAAAGATAATCAACATCTCAAACGACATGATACCGTTGCGGTAAGTCTTCTTAACTCTTGTCAAATGGTACACGACCGATGGGTATTTAATGGCTCCATTAAGAGTAACTTGCAATTACTCTAATGGGACTACTCGTTCATTGGATCCTGAAAAGAGCATGTCATTAGAGTACATTTTCTTTAAACAAACCGCCTGAACAGGGACTTGAACCCTGGACCCTCAGATTAAAAGTCTGATGCTCTACCGACTGAGCTATCCAGGCTCTGATACAGCAAACCTCAAAATCACCTAATCAAAATTTGGCAGTGTCCCAACTAACGCTATGTTTCTTAAGATGGTTACCTGAAGAAGGTACCAAATACACTAGAATATAATAATGAATTGATATTTCAAGCATTTGAAATTTCTTCAGTAAATGTAACCTTATTTTTAGTCCTGAAGTTGCTACTATCTCATTTTTTTGCTGACGTCAAATTCATATGTGTTTATTGACATGGTAAAATTAAGGAAGGGCCCAAAATCTTACTTCCGAGTAAATTATATTTTCATCAGTACAGCTGACAATTTCCTCTTCTGCATAGATTACCCAAATTGAACGGTGTCTCTTTAAAATAGACTTCCTTTTACTGACCTTTTTTAGCAAATGATTTTGGTGAAGCAGAAGCATGCATGCATCGCTTATAACTTCTTTAAATAGTTATGAAATACACAGGGATAAAACTGACTCTGGTGGGATTCGAACCCACAGCCTTTGAATACCTTCTTGACATTCACCTAGAAGTCCAATGCGCTATCCATTGCGCCACAGAGCCAATCTGCTTGAGTGAGGTGCACAGATATTCAGAAATGAAATAATGAGCTTTGAGCTGTTGATCAACTTTATAAAGTTCATTGGATACTATAACCATGGCTATATTTTGAATATTGAATTGGGTAAAAGTTATTCACCGTGTCAAACTACATGATACAGTTGGTAAGTCTGCATACAACTTAAGTTTAGTGTATCATCATCTGATATATGAGACAGATGGGTTTTTCACTTCTCCATGAAAGACGTTTTTTTTTAATTTTGGTAATGGAATATCTTATTCATCATGCAGTGGAACACAAAAAGAATGTACAATCAGAATACTTTTTCTTTAAAGTAGCCTACCGCCTGAACAGGGACTTGAACCCTGGACCCTCAGATTAAAAGTCTGATGCTCTACCGACTGAGCTATCCAGGCTCTGATACAGCAAACCTCAAAATCACCTAATCAAAATTTGGCAGTGTCCCAACTAACGCTATGTTTCTTAAGATGGTTACCTGAAGAAGGTACCAAATACACTAGAATATAATAATGAATTGATATTTCAAGCATTTGAAATTTCTTCAGTAAATGTAACCTTATTTTTAGTCCTGAAGTTGCTACTATCTCATTTTTTTGCTGACGTCAAATTCATATGTGTTTATTGACATAGTAAAATTAAGGAAGGGCCCAAAATCTTACTTCCGAGTAAATTATATTTTCATCAGTACAGCTGACAATTTCCTCTTCTGCATAGATTACCCAAATTGAACGGTGTCTCTTTAAAATAGACTTCCTTTTACTGACCTTTTTTAGCAAATGATTTTGGTGAAGCAGAAGCATGCATGCATCGCTTATAACTTCTTTAAATAGTTATGAAATAAACAGGGATAAAACTGACTCTGGTGGGATTCGAACCCACAGCCTTTGAATACCTTCTTGACATTCACCTAGAAGTCCAATGCGCTATCCATTGCGCCACAGAGCCAATCTGCTTGAGTGAGGTGCACAGATATTCAGAAATGAAATAATGAGCTTTGAGCTGTTGATCAACTTTATAAAGTTCATTGGATACTATAACCATGGCTATATTTTGAATATTGAATTGGGTAAAAGTTATTCACCGTGTCAAACTACATGATACAGTTGGTAAGTCTGCATAAAACTTAAGTTTAGTGTATCGTCATCTGATATATGAGACAGATGGGTTTTTCACTTCTCCATGAAAGACTTTTTTTTTTAATTTTGGTAATGGAATATCTTATTCATCATGCAGTGGAACACAAAAAGAATGTACAATCAGAATACTTTTTCTTTAAAGTAGCCGACCGCCTGAACAGGGACTTGAACCCTGGACCCTCAGATTAAAAGTCTGATGCTCTACCGACTGAGCTATCCAGGCTCTGCAACACTGCAACTAAAAATCAGCTAAAAATGATGTGGACGCACACCAACCTACACTTTAATTCTTAATATGGTTACATATATTAGCAATCAAATATGTAGAGTTTAATAATTAATTGATATTTCAAGCATTTGAAATTTCAGCAGCACACGTAATCTATTTTAAATCCTGAAATTCGTTCTATCTCATTTTCGGCTGACTTAGAAATCATGTCTCTAAATTGACATTGTGAAATTAGTAAAAGGCCAAATACTATTACTAGGTACTAAATTACATGTCCAGCAGTATAACTGGAAATTTACTCTTGGGCATAGATTATGCAACATTTTCAAAGCAAACAGTGTCTGTTTAAATAGACTTTCTTTCACTGCCGTTTTGGTAAATGTCTCTGGTTATGCAGAAGCAGGCATTGTTTGTTACTGTTTCAATTAGTTATAAGATAAAGGAGGGATAAAACTGACCCAGCTAGTATTCCAACCCAAAGACTTTGAATGCTTTCTCTACATTAGCCTAGAACCCCAAGCCGCTATCCATTGCACCAGAGATCCAACCTGATTCAACAAGGTGAACAGAAATTCTCAAATAAAAAGATGAGCTATCAGCGGTTGACCAACTTTATAAAGTGATTTGGAAACTATAAGCAGGGTTCCATTTTGAACATTGAATTGGGGAAAAGATAATCAACATCTCAAACGACATGATACCGTTGCGGTAAGTCTTCTTAACTCTTGTCAAATGGTACACGACCGATGGGTATATAATGGCTCCATTAAGAGTAACTTGCAATTACTCTAATGGGACTACTCGTTCATTGGATCCTGAAAAGAGCATGTCATTAGAGTACATTTTCTTTAAACAAACCGCCTGAACAGGGACTTGAACCCTGGACCCTCAGATTAAAAGTCTGATGCTCTACCGACTGAGCTATCCAGGCTCTGATACAGCAAACCTCAAAATCACCTAATCAAAATTTGGCAGTGTCCCAACTAACGCTATGTTTCTTAAGATGGTTACCTGACGAAGGTACCAAATACACTAGAATATAATAATGAATTGATATTTCAAGCATTTGAAATTTCTTCAGTAAATGTAACCTTATTTTTAGTCCTGAAGTTGCTACTATCTCATTTTTTTGCTGACGTCAAATTCATATGTGTTTATTGACATGGTAAAATTAAGGAAGGGCCCAAAATCTTACTTCCGAGTAAATTATATTTTCATCAGTACAGCTGACAATTTCCTCTTCTGCATAGATTACCCAAATTGAATGGTGTCTCTTTAAAATAGACTTCCTTTTACTGACCTTTTTTAGCAAATGATTTTGGTGAAGCAGAAGCATGCATGCATCGCTTATAACTTCTTTAAATAGTTATGAAATAAACAGGGATAAAACTGACTCTGGTGGGATTCGAACCCACAGCCTTTAAATACCTTCTTGACATTCACCTAGAAGTCCAATGCGCTATCCATTGCGCCACAGAGCCAATCTGCTTGAATGAGGTGCACAGATATTCAGAAATGAAATAATGAGCTTTGAGCTGTTGATCAACTTTATAAAGTTCATTGGATACTATAACCATGGCTATATTTTGAATATTGAATTGGGTAAAAGTTATTCACCGTGTCAAACTACATGATACAGTTGGTAAGTCTGCATAAAACTTAAGTTTAGTGTATCGTCATCTGATATATGAGACAGATGGGTTTTTCACTTCTCCATGAAAGACTTTTTTTTTTAATTTTGGTAATGGAATATCTTATTCATCATGCAGTGGAACACAAAAAGAATGTACAATCAGAATACTTTTTCTTTAAAGTAGCCGACCGCCTGAACAGGGACTTGAACCCTGGACCCTCAGATTAAAAGTCTGATGCTCTACCGACTGAGCTATCCAGGCTCTGCAACACTGCAACTAAAAATCAGCTAAAAATGATGTGGACGCACACCAACCTACACTTTAATTCTTAATATGGTTACATATATTAGCAATCAAATATGTAGAGTTTAATAATTAATTGATATTTCAAGCATTTGAAATTTCAGCAGCACACGTAATCTATTTTAAATCCTGAAATTCGTTCTATCTCATTTTCGGCTGACTTAGAAATCATGTCTCTAAATTGACATTGTGAAATTAGTAAAAGGCCAAATACTATTACTAGGTACTAAATTACATGTCCAGCAGTATAACTGGAAATTTACTCTTGGGCATAGATTATGCAACATTTTCAAAGCAAACAGTGTCTGTTTAAATAGACTTTCTTTCACTGCCGTTTTGGTAAATGTCTCTGGTTATGCAGAAGCAGGCATTGTTTGTTACTGTTTCAATTAGTTATAAGATAAAGGAGGGATAAAACTGACCCAGCTAGTATTCCAACCCAAAGACTTTGAATGCTTTCTCTACATTCGCCTAGAACCCCAAGCCGCTATCCATTGCACCAGAGATCCAACCTGATTCAACAAGGTGAACAGAAATTCTCAAATAAAAAGATGAGCTATCAGCGGTTGACCAACTTTATAAAGTGATTTGGAAACTATAAGCAGGGTTCCATTTTGAACATTGAATTGGGGAAAAGATAATCAACATCTCAAACGACATGATACCGTTGCGGTAAGTCTTCTTAACTCTTGTCAAATGGTACACGACCGATGGGTATTTAATGGCTCCATTAAGAGTAACTTGCAATTACTCTAATGGGACTACTCGTTCATTGGATCCTGAAAAGAGCATGTCATTAGAGTACATTTTCTTTAAACAAACCGCCTGAACAGGGACTTGAACCCTGGACCCTCAGATTAAAAGTCTGATGCTCTACCGACTGAGCTATCCAGGCTCTGATACAGCAAACCTCAAAATCACCTAATCAAAATTTGGCAGTGTCCCAACTAACGCTATGTTTCTTAAGATGGTTACCTGAAGAAGGTACCAAATACACTAGAATATAATAATGAATTGATATTTCAAGCATTTGAAATTTCTTCAGTAAATGTAACCTTATTTTTAGTCCTGAAGTTGCTACTATCTCATTTTTTTGCTGACGTCAAATTCATATGTGTTTATTGACATGGTAAAATTAAGGAAGGGCCCAAAATCTTACTTCCGAGTAAATTATATTTTCATCAGTACAGCTGACAATTTCCTCTTCTGCATAGATTACCCAAATTGAACGGTGTCTCTTTAAAATAGACTTCCTTTTACTGACCTTTTTTAGCAAATGATTTTGGTGAAGCAGAAGCATGCATGCATCGCTTATAACTTCTTTAAATAGTTATGAAATACACAGGGATAAAACTGACTCTGGTGGGATTCGAACCCACAGCCTTTGAATACCTTCTTGACATTCACCTAGAAGTCCAATGCGCTATCCATTGCGCCACAGAGCCAATCTGCTTGAGTGAGGTGCACAGATATTCAGAAATGAAATAATGAGCTTTGAGCTGTTGATCAACTTTATAAAGTTCATTGGATACTATAACCATGGCTATATTTTGAATATTGAATTGGGTAAAAGTTATTCACCGTGTCAAACTACATGATACAGTTGGTAAGTCTGCATACAACTTAAGTTTAGTGTATCATCATCTGATATATGAGACAGATGGGTTTTTCACTTCTCCATGAAAGACGTTTTTTTTTAATTTTGGTAATGGAATATCTTATTCATCATGCAGTGGAACACAAAAAGAATGTACAATCAGAATACTTTTTCTTTAAAGTAGCCTACCGCCTGAACAGGGACTTGAACCCTGGACCCTCAGATTAAAAGTCTGATGCTCTACCGACTGAGCTATCCAGGCTCTGATACAGCAAACCTCAAAATCACCTAATCAAAATTTGGCAGTGTCCCAACTAACGCTATGTTTCTTAAGATGGTTACCTGAAGAAGGTACCAAATACACTAGAATATAATAATGAATTGATATTTCAAGCATTTGAAATTTCTTCAGTAAATGTAACCTTATTTTTAGTCCTGAAGTTGCTACTATCTCATTTTTTTGCTGACGTCAAATTCATATGTGTTTATTGACATAGTAAAATTAAGGAAGGGCCCAAAATCTTACTTCCGAGTAAATTATATTTTCATCAGTACAGCTGACAATTTCCTCTTCTGCATAGATTACCCAAATTGAACGGTGTCTCTTTAAAATAGACTTCCTTTTACTGACCTTTTTTAGCAAATGATTTTGGTGAAGCAGAAGCATGCATGCATCGCTTATAACTTCTTTAAATAGTTATGAAATAAACAGGGATAAAACTGACTCTGGTGGGATTCGAACCCACAGCCTTTGAATACCTTCTTGACATTCACCTAGAAGTCCAATGCGCTATCCATTGCGCCACAGAGCCAATCTGCTTGAGTGAGGTGCACAGATATTCAGAAATGAAATAATGAGCTTTGAGCTGTTGATCAACTTTATAAAGTTCATTGGATACTATAACCATGGCTATATTTTGAATATTGAATTGGGTAAAAGTTATTCACCGTGTCAAACTACATGATACAGTTGGTAAGTCTGCATAAAACTTAAGTTTAGTGTATCGTCATCTGATATATGAGACAGATGGGTTTTTCACTTCTCCATGAAAGACGTTTTTTTTTAATTTTGGTAATGGAATATCTTATTCATCATGCAGTGGAACACAAAAAGAATGTACAATCAGAATACTTTTTCTTTAAAGTAGCCGACCGCCTGAACAGGGACTTGAACCCTGGACCCTCAGATTAAAAGTCTGATGCTCTACCGACTGAGCTATCCAGGCTCTGCAACACTGCAACTAAAAATCAGCTAAAAATGATGTGGACGCACACCAACCTACACTTTAATTCTTAATATGGTTACATATATTAGCAATCAAATATGTAGAGTTTAATAATTAATTGATATTTCAAGCATTTGAAATTTCAGCAGCACACGTAATCTATTTTAAATCCTGAAATTCGTTCTATCTCATTTTCGGCTGACTTAGAAATCATGTCTCTAAATTGACATTGTGAAATTAGTAAAAGGCCAAATACTATTACTAGGTACTAAATTACATGTCCAGCAGTATAACTGGAAATTTACTCTTGGGCATAGATTATGCAACATTTTCAAAGCAAACAGTGTCTGTTTAAATAGACTTTCTTTCACTGCCGTTTTGGTAAATGTCTCTGGTTATGCAGAAGCAGGCATTGTTTGTTACTGTTTCAATTAGTTATAAGATAAAGGAGGGATAAAACTGACCCAGCTAGTATTCCAACCCAAAGACTTTGAATGCTTTCTCTACATTAGCCTAGAACCCCAAGCCGCTATCCATTGCACCAGAGATCCAACCTGATTCAACAAGGTGAACAGAAATTCTCAAATAAAAAGATGAGCTATCAGCGGTTGACCAACTTTATAAAGTGATTTGGAAACTATAAGCAGGGTTCCATTTTGAACATTGAATTGGGGAAAAGATAATCAACATCTCAAACGACATGATACCGTTGCGGTAAGTCTTCTTAACTCTTGTCAAATGGTACACGACCGATGGGTATATAATGGCTCCATTAAGAGTAACTTGCAATTACTCTAATGGGACTACTCGTTCATTGGATCCTGAAAAGAGCATGTCATTAGAGTACATTTTCTTTAAACAAACCGCCTGAACAGGGACTTGAACCCTGGACCCTCAGATTAAAAGTCTGATGCTCTACCGACTGAGCTATCCAGGCTCTGATACAGCAAACCTCAAAATCACCTAATCAAAATTTGGCAGTGTCCCAACTAACGCTATGTTTCTTAAGATGGTTACCTGACGAAGGTACCAAATACACTAGAATATAATAATGAATTGATATTTCAAGCATTTGAAATTTCTTCAGTAAATGTAACCTTATTTTTAGTCCTGAAGTTGCTACTATCTCATTTTTTTGCTGACGTCAAATTCATATGTGTTTATTGACATGGTAAAATTAAGGAAGGGCCCAAAATCTTACTTCCGAGTAAATTATATTTTCATCAGTACAGCTGACAATTTCCTCTTCTGCATAGATTACCCAAATTGAATGGTGTCTCTTTAAAATAGACTTCCTTTTACTGACCTTTTTTAGCAAATGATTTTGGTGAAGCAGAAGCATGCATGCATCGCTTATAACTTCTTTAAATAGTTATGAAATAAACAGGGATAAAACTGACTCTGGTGGGATTCGAACCCACAGCCTTTAAATACCTTCTTGACATTCACCTAGAAGTCCAATGCGCTATCCATTGCGCCACAGAGCCAATCTGCTTGAATGAGGTGCACAGATATTCAGAAATGAAATAATGAGCTTTGAGCTGTTGATCAACTTTATAAAGTTCATTGGATACTATAACCATGGCTATATTTTGAATATTGAATTGGGTAAAAGTTATTCACCGTGTCAAACTACATGATACAGTTGGTAAGTCTGCATAAAACTTAAGTTTAGTGTATCGTCATCTGATATATGAGACAGATGGGTTTTTCACTTCTCCATGAAAGACTTTTTTTTTTAATTTTGGTAATGGAATATCTTATTCATCATGCAGTGGAACACAAAAAGAATGTACAATCAGAATACTTTTTCTTTAAAGTAGCCGACCGCCTGAACAGGGACTTGAACCCTGGACCCTCAGATTAAAAGTCTGATGCTCTACCGACTGAGCTATCCAGGCTCTGCAACACTGCAACTAAAAATCAGCTAAAAATGATGTGGACGCACACCAACCTACACTTTAATTCTTAATATGGTTACATATATTAGCAATCAAATATGTAGAGTTTAATAATTAATTGATATTTCAAGCATTTGAAATTTCAGCAGCACACGTAATCTATTTTAAATCCTGAAATTCGTTCTATCTCATTTTCGGCTGACTTAGAAATCATGTCTCTAAATTGACATTGTGAAATTAGTAAAAGGCCAAATACTATTACTAGGTACTAAATTACATGTCCAGCAGTATAACTGGAAATTTACTCTTGGGCATAGATTATGCAACATTTTCAAAGCAAACAGTGTCTGTTTAAATAGACTTTCTTTCACTGCCGTTTTGGTAAATGTCTCTGGTTATGCAGAAGCAGGCATTGTTTGTTACTGTTTCAATTAGTTATAAGATAAAGGAGGGATAAAACTGACCCAGCTAGTATTCCAACCCAAAGACTTTGAATGCTTTCTCTACATTCGCCTAGAACCCCAAGCCGCTATCCATTGCACCAGAGATCCAACCTGATTCAACAAGGTGAACAGAAATTCTCAAATAAAAAGATGAGCTATCAGCGGTTGACCAACTTTATAAAGTGATTTGGAAACTATAAGCAGGGTTCCATTTTGAACATTGAATTGGGGAAAAGATAATCAACATCTCAAACGACATGATACCGTTGCGGTAAGTCTTCTTAACTCTTGTCAAATGGTACACGACCGATGGGTATTTAATGGCTCCATTAAGAGTAACTTGCAATTACTCTAATGGGACTACTCGTTCATTGGATCCTGAAAAGAGCATGTCATTAGAGTACATTTTCTTTAAACAAACCGCCTGAACAGGGACTTGAACCCTGGACCCTCAGATTAAAAGTCTGATGCTCTACCGACTGAGCTATCCAGGCTCTGATACAGCAAACCTCAAAATCACCTAATCAAAATTTGGCAGTGTCCCAACTAACGCTATGTTTCTTAAGATGGTTACCTGAAGAAGGTACCAAATACACTAGAATATAATAATGAATTGATATTTCAAGCATTTGAAATTTCTTCAGTAAATGTAACCTTATTTTTAGTCCTGAAGTTGCTACTATCTCATTTTTTTGCTGACGTCAAATTCATATGTGTTTATTGACATGGTAAAATTAAGGAAGGGCCCAAAATCTTACTTCCGAGTAAATTATATTTTCATCAGTACAGCTGACAATTTCCTCTTCTGCATAGATTACCCAAATTGAACGGTGTCTCTTTAAAATAGACTTCCTTTTACTGACCTTTTTTAGCAAATGATTTTGGTGAAGCAGAAGCATGCATGCATCGCTTATAACTTCTTTAAATAGTTATGAAATACACAGGGATAAAACTGACTCTGGTGGGATTCGAACCCACAGCCTTTGAATACCTTCTTGACATTCACCTAGAAGTCCAATGCGCTATCCATTGCGCCACAGAGCCAATCTGCTTGAGTGAGGTGCACAGATATTCAGAAATGAAATAATGAGCTTTGAGCTGTTGATCAACTTTATAAAGTTCATTGGATACTATAACCATGGCTATATTTTGAATATTGAATTGGGTAAAAGTTATTCACCGTGTCAAACTACATGATACTACAGGTAAGTCTGCATACAACTTAAGTTTAGTGTATCATCATCTGATATATGAGACAGATGGGTTTTTCACTTCTCCATGAAAGACGTTTTTTTTTAATTTTGGTAATGGAATATCTTATTCATCATGCAGTGGAACACAAAAAGAATGTACAATCAGAATACTTTTTCTTTAAAGTAGCCTACCGCCTGAACGGGGACTTGAACCCTGGACCCTCAGATTAAAAGTCTGATGCTCTACCGACTGAGCTATCCAGGCTCTGATACAGCAAACCTCAAAATCACCTAATCAAAATTTGGCAGTGTCCCAACTAACGCTATGTTTCTTAAGATGGTTACCTGACGAAGGTACCAAATACACTAGAATATAATAATGAATTGATATTTCAAGCATTTGAAATTTCTTCAGTAAATGTAACCTTATTTTTAGTCCTGAAGTTGCTACTATCTCATTTTTTTGCTGACGTCAAATTCATATGTGTTTATTGACATGGTAAAATTAAGGAAGGGCCCAAAATCTTACTTCCGAGTAAATTATATTTTCATCAGTACAGCTGACAATTTCTTCTTCTGCATAGATTACCCAAATTGAACGGTGTCTCTTTAAAATAGACTTCCTTTTACTGACCTTTTTTAGCAAATGATTTTGGTGAAGCAGAAGCATGCATGCATCGCTTATAACTTCTTTAAATAGTTATGAAATAAACAGGGATAAAACTGACTCTGGTGGGATTCGAACCCACAGCCTTTGAATACCTTCTTGACATTCACCTAGAAGTCCAATGCGCTATCCATTGCGCCACAGAGCCAATCTGCTTGAGTGAGGTGCACAGATATTCAGAAATGAAATAATGAGCTTTGAGCTGTTGATCAACTTTATAAAGTTCATTGGATACTATAACCATGGCTATATTTTGAATATTGAATTGGGTAAAAGTTATTCACCGTGTCAAACTACATGATACAGTTGGTAAGTCTGCATAAAACTTAAGTTTAGTGTATCGTCATCTGATATATGAGACAGATGGGTTTTTCACTTCTCCATGAAAGACGTTTTTTTTTAATTTTGGTAATGGAATATCTTATTCATCATGCAGTGGAACACAAAAAGAATGTACAATCAGAATACTTTTTCTTTAAAGTAGCCGACCGCCTGAACAGGGACTTGAACCCTGGACCCTCAGATTAAAAGTCTGATGCTCTACCGACTGAGCTATCCAGGCTCTGCAACACTGCAACTAAAAATCAGCTAAAAATGATGTGGACGCACACCAACCTACACTTTAATTCTTAATATGGTTACATATATTAGCAATCAAATATGTAGAGTTTAATAATTAATTGATATTTCAAGCATTTGAAATTTCAGCAGCACACGTAATCTATTTTAAATCCTGAAATTCGTTCTATCTCATTTTCGGCTGACTTAGAAATCATGTCTCTAAATTGACATTGTGAAATTAGTAAAAGGCCAAATACTATTACTAGGTACTAAATTACATGTCCAGCAGTATAACTGGAAATTTACTCTTGGGCATAGATTATGCAACATTTTCAAAGCAAACAGTGTCTGTTTAAATAGACTTTCTTTCACTGCCGTTTTGGTAAATGTCTCTGGTTATGCAGAAGCAGGCATTGTTTGTTACTGTTTCAATTAGTTATAAGATAAAGGAGGGATAAAACTGACCCAGCTAGTATTCCAACCCAAAGACTTTGAATGCTTTCTCTACATTAGCCTAGAACCCCAAGCCGCTATCCATTGCACCAGAGATCCAACCTGATTCAACAAGGTGAACAGAAATTCTCAAATAAAAAGATGAGCTATCAGCGGTTGACCAACTTTATAAAGTGATTTGGAAACTATAAGCAGGGTTCCATTTTGAACATTGAATTGGGGAAAAGATAATCAACATCTCAAACGACATGATACCGTTGCGGTAAGTCTTCTTAACTCTTGTCAAATGGTACACGACCGATGGGTATATAATGGCTCCATTAAGAGTAACTTGCAATTACTCTAATGGGACTACTCGTTCATTGGATCCTGAAAAGAGCATGTCATTAGAGTACATTTTCTTTAAACAAACCGCCTGAACAGGGACTTGAACCCTGGACCCTCAGATTAAAAGTCTGATGCTCTACCGACTGAGCTATCCAGGCTCTGATACAGCAAACCTCAAAATCACCTAATCAAAATTTGGCAGTGTCCCAACTAACGCTATGTTTCTTAAGATGGTTACCTGACGAAGGTACCAAATACACTAGAATATAATAATGAATTGATATTTCAAGCATTTGAAATTTCTTCAGTAAATGTAACCTTATTTTTAGTCCTGAAGTTGCTACTATCTCATTTTTTTGCTGACGTCAAATTCATATGTGTTTATTGACATGGTAAAATTAAGGAAGGGCCCAAAATCTTACTTCCGAGTAAATTATATTTTCATCAGTACAGCTGACAATTTCCTCTTCTGCATAGATTACCCAAATTGAACGGTGTCTCTTTAAAATAGACTTCCTTTTACTGACCTTTTTTAGCAAATGATTTTGGTGAAGCAGAAGCATGCATGCATCGCTTATAACTTCTTTAAATAGTTATGAAATAAACAGGGATAAAACTGACTCTGGTGGGATTCGAACCCACAGCCTTTAAATACCTTCTTGACATTCACCTAGAAGTCCAATGCGCTATCCATTGCGCCACAGAGCCAATCTGCTTGAATGAGGTGCACAGATATTCAGAAATGAAATAATGAGCTTTGAGCTGTTGATCAACTTTATAAAGTTCATTGGATACTATAACCATGGCTATATTTTGAATATTGAATTGGGTAAAAGTTATTCACCGTGTCAAACTACATGATACAGTTGGTAAGTCTGCATAAAACTTAAGTTTAGTGTATCGTCATCTGATATATGAGACAGATGGGTTTTTCACTTCTCCATGAAAGACTTTTTTTTTTAATTTTGGTAATGGAATATCTTATTCATCATGCAGTGGAACACAAAAAGAATGTACAATCAGAATACTTTTTCTTTAAAGTAGCCGACCGCCTGAACAGGGACTTGAACCCTGGACCCTCAGATTAAAAGTCTGATGCTCTACCGACTGAGCTATCCAGGCTCTGCAACACTGCAACTAAAAATCAGCTAAAAATGATGTGGACGCACACCAACCTACACTTTAATTCTTAATATGGTTACATATATTAGCAATCAAATATGTAGAGTTTAATAATTAATTGATATTTCAAGCATTTGAAATTTCAGCAGCACACGTAATCTATTTTAAATCCTGAAATTCGTTCTATCTCATTTTCGGCTGACTTAGAAATCATGTCTCTAAATTGACATTGTGAAATTAGTAAAAGGCCAAATACTATTACTAGGTACTAAATTACATGTCCAGCAGTATAACTGGAAATTTACTCTTGGGCATAGATTATGCAACATTTTCAAAGCAAACAGTGTCTGTTTAAATAGACTTTCTTTCACTGCCGTTTTGGTAAATGTCTCTGGTTATGCAGAAGCAGGCATTGTTTGTTACTGTTTCAATTAGTTATAAGATAAAGGAGGGATAAAACTGACCCAGCTAGTATTCCAACCCAAAGACTTTGAATGCTTTCTCTACATTCGCCTAGAACCCCAAGCCGCTATCCATTGCACCAGAGATCCAACCTGATTCAACAAGGTGAACAGAAATTCTCAAATAAAAAGATGAGCTATCAGCGGTTGACCAACTTTATAAAGTGATTTGGAAACTATAAGCAGGGTTCCATTTTGAACATTGAATTGGGGAAAAGATAATCAACATCTCAAACGACATGATACCGTTGCGGTAAGTCTTCTTAACTCTTGTCAAATGGTACACGACCGATGGGTATTTAATGGCTCCATTAAGAGTAACTTGCAATTACTCTAATGGGACTACTCGTTCATTGGATCCTGAAAAGAGCATGTCATTAGAGTACATTTTCTTTAAACAAACCGCCTGAACAGGGACTTGAACCCTGGACCCTCAGATTAAAAGTCTGATGCTCTACCGACTGAGCTATCCAGGCTCTGATACAGCAAACCTCAAAATCACCTAATCAAAATTTGGCAGTGTCCCAACTAACGCTATGTTTCTTAAGATGGTTACCTGAAGAAGGTACCAAATACACTAGAATATAATAATGAATTGATATTTCAAGCATTTGAAATTTCTTCAGTAAATGTAACCTTATTTTTAGTCCTGAAGTTGCTACTATCTCATTTTTTTGCTGACGTCAAATTCATATGTGTTTATTGACATGGTAAAATTAAGGAAGGGCCCAAAATCTTACTTCCGAGTAAATTATATTTTCATCAGTACAGCTGACAATTTCCTCTTCTGCATAGATTACCCAAATTGAACGGTGTCTCTTTAAAATAGACTTCCTTTTACTGACCTTTTTTAGCAAATGATTTTGGTGAAGCAGAAGCATGCATGCATCGCTTATAACTTCTTTAAATAGTTATGAAATACACAGGGATAAAACTGACTCTGGTGGGATTCGAACCCACAGCCTTTGAATACCTTCTTGACATTCACCTAGAAGTCCAATGCGCTATCCATTGCGCCACAGAGCCAATCTGCTTGAGTGAGGTGCACAGATATTCAGAAATGAAATAATGAGCTTTGAGCTGTTGATCAACTTTATAAAGTTCATTGGATACTATAACCATGGCTATATTTTGAATATTGAATTGGGTAAAAGTTATTCACCGTGTCAAACTACATGATACAGTTGGTAAGTCTGCATACAACTTAAGTTTAGTGTATCATCATCTGATATATGAGACAGATGGGTTTTTCACTTCTCCATGAAAGACGTTTTTTTTTAATTTTGGTAATGGAATATCTTATTCATCATGCAGTGGAACACAAAAAGAATGTACAATCAGAATACTTTTTCTTTAAAGTAGCCTACCGCCTGAACGGGGACTTGAACCCTGGACCCTCAGATTAAAAGTCTGATGCTCTACCGACTGAGCTATCCAGGCTCTGATACAGCAAACCTCAAAATCACCTAATCAAAATTTGGCAGTGTCCCAACTAACGCTATGTTTCTTAAGATGGTTACCTGAAGAAGGTACCAAATACACTAGAATATAATAATGAATTGATATTTCAAGCATTTGAAATTTCTTCAGTAAATGTAACCTTATTTTTAGTCCTGAAGTTGCTACTATCTCATTTTTTTGCTGACGTCAAATTCATATGTGTTTATTGACATGGTAAAATTAAGGAAGGGCCCAAAATCTTACTTCCGAGTAAATTATATTTTCATCAGTACAGCTGACAATTTCCTCTTCTGCATAGATTACCCAAATTGAACGGTGTCTCTTTAAAATAGACTTCCTTTTACTGACCTTTTTTAGCAAATGATTTTGGTGAAGCAGAAGCATGCATGCATCGCTTATAACTTCTTTAAATAGTTATGAAATAAACAGGGATAAAACTGACTCTGGTGGGATTCGAACCCACAGCCTTTGAATACCTTCTTGACATTCACCTAGAAGTCCAATGCGCTATCCATTGCGCCACAGAGCCAATCTGCTTGAATGAGGTGCACAGATATTCAGAAATGAAATAATGAGCTTTGAGCTGTTGATCAACTTTATAAAGTTCATTGGATACTATAACCATGGCTATATCTTGAATATTGAATTGGGTAAAAGTTATTCACCGTGTCAAACTACATGATACAGTTGGTAAGTCTGCATACAACTTAAGTTTAGTGTATCGTCATCTGATATATGAGACAGATGGGTTTTTCACTTCTCCATGAAAGACGTTTTTTTTTAATTTTGGTAATGGAATATCTTATTCATCATGCAGTGGAACACAAAAAGAATGTACAATCAGAATACTTTTTCTTTAAAGTAGCCTACCGCCTGAACGGGGACTTGAACCCTGGACCCTCAGATTAAAAGTCTGATGCTCTACCGACTGAGCTATCCAGGCTTTGATACAGCAAACCTCAAAATCACCTAATCAAAATTTGGCAGTGTCCCAACTAACGCTATGTTTCTTAAGATGGTTACCTGAATAAGGTACCAAATACACTAGAATATAATAATGAATTGATATTTCAAGCATTTGAAATTTCTTCAGTAAATGTAACCTTATTTTAAGTCCTGAAGTTGCTACTATCTCATTTTTTTGCTGACGTCAAATTCATATGTGTTTATTGACATGGTAAAATTAAGGAAGGGCCCAAAATCTTACTTCCGAGTAAATTATATTTTCATCAGTACAGCTGACAATTTCCTCTTCTGCATAGATTACCCAAATTGAACGGTGTCTCTTTAAAATAGACTTCCTTTTACTGACCTTTTTTAGCAAATGATTTTGGTGAAGCAGAAGCATGCATGCATCGCTTATAACTTCTTTAAATAGTTATGAAATAAACAGGGATAAAACTGACTCTGGTGGGATTCGAACCCACAGCCTTTGAATACCTTCTTGACATTCACCTAGAAGTCCAATGCGCTATCCATTGCGCCACAGAGCCAATCTGCTTGAGTGAGGTGCACAGATATTCAGAAATGAAATAATGAGCTTTGAGCTGTTGATCAACTTTATAAAGTTCATTGGATACTATAACCATGGCTATATTTTGAATATTGAATTGGGTAAAAGTTATTCACCGTGTCAAACTACATGATACAGTTGGTAAGTCTGCATAAAACTTAAGTTTAGTGTATCGTCATCTGATATATGAGACAGATGGGTTTTTCACTTCTCCATGAAAGACGTTTTTTTTTAATTTTGGTAATGGAATATCTTATTCATCATGCAGTGGAACACAAAAAGAATGTACAATCAGAATACTTTTTCTTTAAAGTAGCCGACCGCCTGAACAGGGACTTGAACCCTGGACCCTCAGATTAAAAGTCTGATGCTCTACCGACTGAGCTATCCAGGCTCTGCAACACTGCAACTAAAAATCAGCTAAAAATGATGTGGACGCACACCAACCTACACTTTAATTCTTAATATGGTTACATATATTAGCAATCAAATATGTAGAGTTTAATAATTAATTGATATTTCAAGCATTTGAAATTTCAGCAGCACACGTAATCTATTTTAAATCCTGAAATTCGTTCTATCTCATTTTCGGCTGACTTAGAAATCATGTCTCTAAATTGACATTGTGAAATTAGTAAAAGGCCAAATACTATTACTAGGTACTAAATTACATGTCCAGCAGTATAACTGGAAATTTACTCTTGGGCATAGATTATGCAACATTTTCAAAGCAAACAGTGTCTGTTTAAATAGACTTTCTTTCACTGCCGTTTTGGTAAATGTCTCTGGTTATGCAGAAGCAGGCATTGTTTGTTACTGTTTCAATTAGTTATAAGATAAAGGAGGGATAAAACTGACCCAGCTAGTATTTCAACCCAAAGACTTTGAATGCTTTCTCTACATTCGCCTAGAACCCCAAGCCGCTATCCATTGCACCAGAGATCCAACCTGATTCAACAAGGTGAACAGAAATTCTCAAATAAAAAGATGAGCTATCAGCGGTTGACCAACTTTATAAAGTGATTTGGAAACTATAAGCAGGGTTCCATTTTGAACATTGAATTGGGGAAAAGATAATCAACATCTCAAACGACATGATACCGTTGCGGTAAGTCTTCTTAACTCTTGTCAAATGGTACACGACCGATGGGTATTTAATGGCTCCATTAAGAGTAACTTGCAATTACTCTAATGGGACTACTCGTTCATTGGATCCTGAAAAGAGCATGTCATTAGAGTACATTTTCTTTAAACAAACCACCTGAACAGGGACTTGAACCCTGGACCCTCAGATTAAAAGTCTGATGCTCTACCGACTGAGCTATCCAGGCTCTGATACAGCAAACCTCAAAATCACCTAATCAAAATTTGGCAGTGTCCCAACTAACGCTATGTTTCTTAAGATGGTTACCTGAAGAAGGTACCAAATACACTAGAATATAATAATGAATTGATATTTCAAGCATTTGAAATTTCTTCAGTAAATGTAACCTTATTTTTAGTCCTGAAGTTGCTACTATCTCATTTTTTTGCTGACGTCAAATTCATATGTGTTTATTGACATGGTAAAATTAAGGAAGGGCCCAAAATCTTACTTCCGAGTAAATTATATTTTCATCAGTACAGCTGACAATTTCCTCTTCTGCATAGATTACCCAAATTGAACGGTGTCTCTTTAAAATAGACTTCCTTTTACTGACCTTTTTTAGCAAATGATTTTGGTGAAGCAGAAGCATGCATGCATCGCTTATAACTTCTTTAAATAGTTATGAAATACACAGGGATAAAACTGACTCTGGTGGGATTCGAACCCACAGCCTTTGAATACCTTCTTGACATTCACCTAGAAGTCCAATGCGCTATCCATTGCGCCACAGAGCCAATCTGCTTGAGTGAGGTGCACAGATATTCAGAAATGAAATAATGAGCTTTGAGCTGTTGATCAACTTTATAAAGTTCATTGGATACTATAACCATGGCTATATTTTGAATATTGAATTGGGTAAAAGTTATTCACTGTGTCAAACTACATGATACAGTTGGTAAGTCTGCATACAACTTAAGTTTAGTGTATCATCATCTGATATATGAGACAGATGGGTTTTTCACTTCTCCATGAAAGACGTTTTTTTTTAATTTTGGTAATGGAATATCTTATTCATCATGCAGTGGAACACAAAAAGAATGTACAATCAGAATACTTTTTCTTTAAAGTAGCCTACCGCCTGAACGGGGACTTGAACCCTGGACCCTCAGATTAAAAGTCTGATGCTCTACCGACTGAGCTATCCAGGCTCTGATACAGCAAACCTCAAAATCACCTAATCAAAATTTGGCAGTGTCCCAACTAACGCTATGTTTCTTAAGATGGTTACCTGAAGAAGGTACCAAATACACTAGAATATAATAATGAATTGATATTTCAAGCATTTGAAATTTCTTCAGTAAATGTAACCTTATTTTTAGTCCTGAAGTTGCTACTATCTCATTTTTTTGCTGACGTCAAATTCATATGTGTTTATTGACATGGTAAAATTAAGGAAGGGCCCAAAATCTTACTTCCGAGTAAATTATATTTTCATCAGTACAGCTGACAATTTCCTCTTCTGCATAGATTACCCAAATTGAACGGTGTCTCTTTAAAATAGACTTCCTTTTACTGACCTTTTTTAGCAAATGATTTTGGTGAAGCAGAAGCATGCATGCATCGCTTATAACTTCTTTAAATAGTTATGAAATAAACAGGGATAAAACTGACTCTGGTGGGATTCGAACCCACAGCCTTTGAATACCTTCTTGACATTCACCTAGAAGTCCAATGCGCTATCCATTGCGCCACAGAGCCAATCTGCTTGAGTGAGGTGCACAGATATTCAGAAATGAAATAATGAGCTTTGAGCTGTTGATCAACTTTATAAAGTTCATTGGATACTATAACCATGGCTATATTTTGAATATTGAATTGGGTAAAAGTTATTCACCGTGTCAAACTACATGATACAGTTGGTAAGTCTGCATAAAACTTAAGTTTAGTGTATCGTCATCTGATATATGAGACAGATGGGTTTTTCACTTCTCCATGAAAGACGTTTTTTTTTAATTTTGGTAATGGAATATCTTATTCATCATGCAGTGGAACACAAAAAGAATGTACAATCAGAATACTTTTTCTTTAAAGTAGCCGACCGCCTGAACAGGGACTTGAACCCTGGACCCTCAGATTAAAAGTCTGATGCTCTACCGACTGAGCTATCCAGGCTCTGCAACACTGCAACTAAAAATCAGCTAAAAATGATGTGGACGCACACCAACCTACACTTTAATTCTTAATATGGTTACATATATTAGCAATCAAATATGTAGAGTTTAATAATTAATTGATATTTCAAGCATTTGAAATTTCAGCAGCACACGTAATCTATTTTAAATCCTGAAATTCGTTCTATCTCATTTTCGGCTGACTTAGAAATCATGTCTCTAAATTGACATTGTGAAATTAGTAAAAGGCCAAATACTATTACTAGGTACTAAATTACATGTCCAGCAGTATAACTGGAAATTTACTCTTGGGCATAGATTATGCAACATTTTCAAAGCAAACAGTGTCTGTTTAAATAGACTTTCTTTCACTGCCGTTTTGGTAAATGTCTCTGGTTATGCAGAAGCAGGCATTGTTTGTTACTGTTTCAATTAGTTATAAGATAAAGGAGGGATAAAACTGACCCAGCTAGTATTCCAACCCAAAGACTTTGAATGCTTTCTCTACATTAGCCTAGAACCCCAAGCCGCTATCCATTGCACCAGAGATCCAACCTGATTCAACAAGGTGAACAGAAATTCTCAAATAAAAAGATGAGCTATCAGCGGTTGACCAACTTTATAAAGTGATTTGGAAACTATAAGCAGGGTTCCATTTTGAACATTGAATTGGGGAAAAGATAATCAACATCTCAAACGACATGATACCGTTGCGGTAAGTCTTCTTAACTCTTGTCAAATGGTACACGACCGATGGGTATTTAATGGCTCCATTAAGAGTAACTTGCAATTACTCTAATGGGACTACTCGTTCATTGGATCCTGAAAAGAGCATGTCATTAGAGTACATTTTCTTTAAACAAACCGCCTGAACAGGGACTTGAACCCTGGACCCTCAGATTAAAAGTCTGATGCTCTACCGACTGAGCTATCCAGGCTCTGATACAGCAAACCTCAAAATCACCTAATCAAAATTTGGCAGTGTCCCAACTAACGCTATGTTTCTTAAGATGGTTACCTGAAGAAGGTACCAAATACACTAGAATATAATAATGAATTGATATTTCAAGCATTTGAAATTTCTTCAGTAAATGTAACCTTATTTTTAGTCCTGAAGTTGCTACTATCTCATTTTTTTGCTGACGTCAAATTCATATGTGTTTATTGACATGGTAAAATTAAGGAAGGGCCCAAAATCTTACTTCCGAGTAAATTATATTTTCATCAGTACAGCTGACAATTTCCTCTTCTGCATAGATTACCCAAATTGAACGGTGTCTCTTTAAAATAGACTTCCTTTTACTGACCTTTTTTAGCAAATGATTTTGGTGAAGCAGAAGCATGCATGCATCGCTTATAACTTCTTTAAATAGTTATGAAATAAACAGGGATAAAACTGACTCTGGCGGGATTCGAACCCACAGCCTTTGAATACCTTCTTGACATTCACCTAGAAGTCCAATGCGCTATCCATTGCGCCACAGAGCCAATCTGCTTGAATGAGGTGCACAGATATTCAGAAATGAAATAATGAGCTTTGAGCTGTTGATCAACTTTATAAAGTTCATTGGATACTATAACCATGGCTATATCTTGAATATTGAATTGGGTAAAAGTTATTCACCGTGTCAAACTACATGATACAGTTGGTAAGTCTGCATACAACTTAAGTTTAGTGTATCGTCATCTGATATATGAGACAGATGGGTTTTTCACTTCTCCATGAAAGACGTTTTTTTTTAATTTTGGTAATGGAATATCTTATTCATCATGCAGTGGAACACAAAAAGAATGTACAATCAGAATACTTTTTCTTTAAAGTAGCCTACCGCCTGAACAGGGACTTGAACCCTGGACCCTCAGATTAAAAGTCTGATGCTCTACCGACTGAGCTATCCAGGCTTTGATACAGCAAACCTCAAAATCACCTAATCAAAATTTGGCAGTGTCCCAACTAACGCTATGTTTCTTAAGATGGTTACCTGAATAAGGTACCAAATACACTAGAATATAATAATGAATTGATATTTCAAGCATTTGAAATTTCTTCAGTAAATGTAACCTTATTTTAAGTCCTGAAGTTGCTACTATCTCATTTTTTTGCTGACGTCAAATTCATATGTGTTTATTGACATGGTAAAATTAAGGAAGGGCCCAAAATCTTACTTCCGAGTAAATTATATTTTCATCAGTACAGCTGACAATTTCCTCTTCTGCATAGATTACCCAAATTGAACGGTGTCTCTTTAAAATAGACTTCCTTTTACTGACCTTTTTTAGCAAATGATTTTGGTGAAGCAGAAGCATGCATGCATCGCTTATAACTTCTTTAAATAGTTATGAAATAAACAGGGATAAAACTGACTCTGGTGGGATTCGAACCCACAGCCTTTGAATACCTTCTTGACATTCACCTAGAAGTCCAATGCGCTATCCATTGCGCCACAGAGCCAATCTGCTTGAATGAGGTGCACAGATATTCAGAAATGAAATAATGAGCTTTGAGCTGTTGATCAACTTTATAAAGTTCATTGGATACTATAACCATGGCTATATTTTGAATATTGAATTGGGTAAAAGTTATTCACCGTGTCAAACTACATGATACAGTTGGTAAGTCTGCATAAAACTTAAGTTTAGTGTATCGTCATCTGATATATGAGACAGATGGGTTTTTCACTTCTCCATGAAAGACGTTTTTTTTTAATTTTGGTAATGGAATATCTTATTCATCATGCAGTGGAACACAAAAAGAATGTACAATCAGAATACTTTTTCTTTAAAGTAGCCGACCGCCTGAACAGGGACTTGAACCCTGGACCCTCAGATTAAAAGTCTGATGCTCTACCGACTGAGCTATCCAGGCTCTGCAACACTGCAACTAAAAATCAGCTAAAAATGATGTGGACGCACACCAACCTACACTTTAATTCTTAATATGGTTACATATATTAGCAATCAAATATGTAGAGTTTAATAATTAATTGATATTTCAAGCATTTGAAATTTCAGCAGCACACGTAATCTATTTTAAATCCTGAAATTCGTTCTATCTCATTTTCGGCTGACTTAGAAATCATGTCTCTAAATTGACATTGTGAAATTAGTAAAAGGCCAAATACTATTACTAGGTACTAAATTACATGTCCAGCAGTATAACTGGAAATGTACTCTTGGGCATAGATTATGCAACATTTTCAAAGCAAACAGTGTCTGTTTAAATAGACTTTCTTTCACTGCCGTTTTGGTAAATGTCTCTGGTTATGCAGAAGCAGGCATTGTTTGTTACTGTTTCAATTAGTTATAAGATAAAGGAGGGATAAAACTGACCCAGCTAGTATTCCAACCCAAAGACTTTGAATGCTTTCTCTACATTAGCCTAGAACCCCAAGCCGCTATCCATTGCACCAGAGATCCAACCTGATTCAACAAGGTGAACAGAAATTCTCAAATAAAAAGATGAGCTATCAGCGGTTGACCAACTTTATAAAGTGATTTGGAAACTATAAGCAGGGTTCCATTTTGAACATTGAATTGGGGAAAAGATAATCAACATCTCAAACGACATGATACCGTTGCGGTAAGTCTTCTTAACTCTTGTCAAATGGTACACGACCGATGGGTATTTAATGGCTCCATTAAGAGTAACTTGCAATTACTCTAATGGGACTACTCGTTCATTGGATCCTGAAAAGAGCATGTCATTAGAGTACATTTTCTTTAAACAAACCGCCTGAACAGGGACTTGAACCCTGGACCCTCAGATTAAAAGTCTGATGCTCTACCGACTGAGCTATCCAGGCTCTGATACAGCAAACCTCAAAATCACCTAATCAAAATTTGGCAGTGTCCCAACTAACGCTATGTTTCTTAAGATGGTTACCTGAAGAAGGTACCAAATACACTAGAATATAATAATGAATTGATATTTCAAGCATTTGAAATTTCTTCAGTAAATGTAACCTTATTTTTAGTCCTGAAGTTGCTACTATCTCATTTTTTTGCTGACGTCAAATTCATATGTGTTTATTGACATGGTAAAATTAAGGAAGGGCCCAAAATCTTACTTCCGAGTAAATTATATTTTCATCAGTACAGCTGACAATTTCCTCTTCTGCATAGATTACCCAAATTGAACGGTGTCTCTTTAAAATAGACTTCCTTTTACTGACCTTTTTTAGCAAATGATTTTGGTGAAGCAGAAGCATGCATGCATCGCTTATAACTTCTTTAAATAGTTATGAAATAAACAGGGATAAAACTGACTCTGGTGGGATTCGAACCCACAGCCTTTGAATACCTTCTTGACATTCACCTAGAAGTCCAATGCGCTATCCATTGCGCCACAGAGCCAATCTGCTTGAATGAGGTGCACAGATATTCAGAAATGAAATAATGAGCTTTGAGCTGTTGATCAACTTTATAAAGTTCATTGGATACTATAACCATGGCTATATCTTGAATATTGAATTGGGTAAAAGTTATTCACCGTGTCAAACTACATGATACAGTTGGTAAGTCTGCATACAACTTAAGTTTAGTGTATCGTCATCTGATATATGAGACAGATGGGTTTTTCACTTCTCCATGAAAGACGTTTTTTTTTAATTTTGGTAATGGAATATCTTATTCATCATGCAGTGGAACACAAAAAGAATGTACAATCAGAATACTTTTTCTTTAAAGTAGCCTACCGCCTGAACGGGGACTTGAACCCTGGACCCTCAGATTAAAAGTCTGATGCTCTACCGACTGAGCTATCCAGGCTTTGATACAGCAAACCTCAAAATCACCTAATCAAAATTTGGCAGTGTCCCAACTAACGCTATGTTTCTTAAGATGGTTACCTGAATAAGGTACCAAATACACTAGAATATAATAATGAATTGATATTTCAAGCATTTGAAATTTCTTCAGTAAATGTAACCTTATTTTAAGTCCTGAAGTTGCTACTATCTCATTTTTTTGCTGACGTCAAATTCATATGTGTTTATTGACATGGTAAAATTAAGGAAGGGCCCAAAATCTTACTTCCGAGTAAATTATATTTTCATCAGTACAGCTGACAATTTCCTCTTCTGCATAGATTACCCAAATTGAACGGTGTCTCTTTAAAATAGACTTCCTTTTACTGACCTTTTTTAGCAAATGATTTTGGTGAAGCAGAAGCATGCATGCATCGCTTATAACTTCTTTAAATAGTTATGAAATAAACAGGGATAAAACTGACTCTGGTGGGATTCGAACCCACAGCCTTTAAATACCTTCTTGACATTCACCTAGAAGTCCAATGCGCTATCCATTGCGCCACAGAGCCAATCTGCTTGAATGAGGTGCACAGATATTCAGAAATGAAATAATGAGCTTTGAGCTGTTGATCAACTTTATAAAGTTCATTGGATACTATAACCATGGCTATATTTTGAATATTGAATTGGGTAAAAGTTATTCACCGTGTCAAACTACATGATACAGTTGGTAAGTCTGCATAAAACTTAAGTTTAGTGTATCGTCATCTGATATATGAGACAGATGGGTTTTTCACTTCTCCATGAAAGACTTTTTTTTTAATTTTGGTAATGGAATATCTTATTCATCATGCAGTGGAACACAAAAAGAATGTACAATCAGAATACTTTTTCTTTAAAGTAGCCGACCGCCTGAACAGGGACTTGAACCCTGGACCCTCAGATTAAAAGTCTGATGCTCTACCGACTGAGCTATCCAGGCTCTGCAACACTGCAACTAAAAATCAGCTAAAAATGATGTGGACGCACACCAACCTACACTTTAATTCTTAATATGGTTACATATATTAGCAATCAAATATGTAGAGTTTAATAATTAATTGATATTTCAAGAATTTGAAATTTCAGCAGCACACGTAATCTATTTTAAATCCTGAAATTCGTTCTATCTCATTTTCGGCTGACTTAGAAATCATGTCTCTAAATTGACATTGTGAAATTAGTAAAAGGCCAAATACTATTACTAGGTACTAAATTACATGTCCAGCAGTATAACTGGAAATTTACTCTTGGGCATAGATTATGCAACATTTTCAAAGCAAACAGTGTCTGTTTAAATAGACTTTCTTTCACTGCCGTTTTGGTAAATGTCTCTGGTTATGCAGAAGCAGGCATTGTTTGTTACTGTTTCAATTAGTTATAAGATAAAGGAGGGATAAAACTGACCCAGCTAGTATTCCAACCCAAAGACTTTGAATGCTTTCTCTACATTAGCCTAGAACCCCAAGCCGCTATCCATTGCACCAGAGATCCAACCTGATTCAACAAGGTGAACAGAAATTCTCAAATAAAAAGATGAGCTATCAGCGGTTGACCAACTTTATAAAGTGATTTGGAAACTATAAGCAGGGTTCCATTTTGAACATTGAATTGGGGAAAAGATAATCAACATCTCAAACGACATGATACCGTTGCGGTAAGTCTTCTTAACTCTTGTCAAATGGTACACGACCGATGGGTATTTAATGGCTCCATTAAGAGTAACTTGCAATTACTCTAATGGGACTACTCGTTCATTGGATCCTGAAAAGAGCATGTCATTAGAGTACATTTTCTTTAAACAAACCGCCTGAACAGGGACTTGAACCCTGGACCCTCAGATTAAAAGTCTGATGCTCTACCGACTGAGCTATCCAGGCTCTGATACAGCAAACCTCAAAATCACCTAATCAAAATTTGGCAGTGTCCCAACTAACGCTATGTTTCTTAAGATGGTTACCTGAAGAAGGTACCAAATACACTAGAATATAATAATGAATTGATATTTCAAGCATTTGAAATTTCTTCAGTAAATGTAACCTTATTTTTAGTCCTGAAGTTGCTACTATCTCATTTTTTTGCTGACGTCAAATTCATATGTGTTTATTGACATGGTAAAATTAAGGAAGGGCCCAAAATCTTACTTCCGAGTAAATTATATTTTCATCAGTACAGCTGACAATTTCCTCTTCTGCATAGATTACCCAAATTGAACGGTGTCTCTTTAAAATAGACTTCCTTTTACTGACCTTTTTTAGCAAATGATTTTGGTGAAGCAGAAGCATGCATGCATCGCTTATAACTTCTTTAAATAGTTATGAAATAAACAGGGATAAAACTGACTCTGGCGGGATTCGAACCCACAGCCTTTGAATACCTTCTTGACATTCACCTAGAAGTCCAATGCGCTATCCATTGCGCCACAGAGCCAATCTGCTTGAATGAGGTGCACAGATATTCAGAAATGAAATAATGAGCTTTGAGCTGTTGATCAACTTTATAAAGTTCATTGGATACTATAACCATGGCTATATCTTGAATATTGAATTGGGTAAAAGTTATTCACCGTGTCAAACTACATGATACAGTTGGTAAGTCTGCATACAACTTAAGTTTAGTGTATCGTCATCTGATATATGAGACAGATGGGTTTTTCACTTCTCCATGAAAGACGTTTTTTTTAATTTTGGTAATGGAATATCTTATTCATCATGCAGTGGAACACAAAAAGAATGTACAATCAGAATACTTTTTCTTTAAAGTAGCCTACCGCCTGAACAGGGACTTGAACCCTGGACCCTCAGATTAAAAGTCTGATGCTCTACCGACTGAGCTATCCAGGCTTTGATACAGCAAACCTCAAAATCACCTAATCAAAATTTGGCAGTGTCCCAACTAACGCTATGTTTCTTAAGATGGTTACCTGAATAAGGTACCAAATACACTAGAATATAATAATGAATTGATATTTCAAGCATTTGAAATTTCTTCAGTAAATGTAACCTTATTTTAAGTCCTGAAGTTGCTACTATCTCATTTTTTTGCTGACGTCAAATTCATATGTGTTTATTGACATGGTAAAATTAAGGAAGGGCCCAAAATCTTACTTCCGAGTAAATTATATTTTCATCAGTACAGCTGACAATTTCCTCTTCTGCATAGATTACCCAAATTGAACGGTGTCTCTTTAAAATAGACTTCCTTTTACTGACCTTTTTTAGCAAATGATTTTGGTGAAGCAGAAGCATGCATGCATCGCTTATAACTTCTTTAAATAGTTATGAAATAAACAGGGATAAAACTGACTCTGGTGGGATTCGAACCCACAGCCTTTGAATACCTTCTTGACATTCACCTAGAAGTCCAATGCGCTATCCATTGCGCCACAGAGCCAATCTGCTTGAATGAGGTGCACAGATATTCAGAAATGAAATAATGAGCTTTGAGCTGTTGATCAACTTTATAAAGTTCATTGGATACTATAACCATGGCTATATTTTGAATATTGAATTGGGTAAAAGTTATTCACCGTGTCAAACTACATGATACAGTTGGTAAGTCTGCATAAAACTTAAGTTTAGTGTATCGTCATCTGATATATGAGACAGATGGGTTTTTCACTTCTCCATGAAAGACGTTTTTTTTTAATTTTGGTAATGGAATATCTTATTCATCATGCAGTGGAACACAAAAAGAATGTACAATCAGAATACTTTTTCTTTAAAGTAGCCGACCGCCTGAACAGGGACTTGAACCCTGGACCCTCAGATTAAAAGTCTGATGCTCTACCGACTGAGCTATCCAGGCTCTGCAACACTGCAACTAAAAATCAGCTAAAAATGATGTGGACGCACACCAACCTACACTTTAATTCTTAATATGGTTACATATATTAGCAATCAAATATGTAGAGTTTAATAATTAATTGATATTTCAAGCATTTGAAATTTCAGCAGCACACGTAATCTATTTTAAATCCTGAAATTCGTTCTATCTCATTTTCGGCTGACTTAGAAATCATGTCTCTAAATTGACATTGTGAAATTAGTAAAAGGCCAAATACTATTACTAGGTACTAAATTACATGTCCAGCAGTATAACTGGAAATGTACTCTTGGGCATAGATTATGCAACATTTTCAAAGCAAACAGTGTCTGTTTAAATAGACTTTCTTTCACTGCCGTTTTGGTAAATGTCTCTGGTTATGCAGAAGCAGGCATTGTTTGTTACTGTTTCAATTAGTTATAAGATAAAGGAGGGATAAAACTGACCCAGCTAGTATTCCAACCCAAAGACTTTGAATGCTTTCTCTACATTAGCCTAGAACCCCAAGCCGCTATCCATTGCACCAGAGATCCAACCTGATTCAACAAGGTGAACAGAAATTCTCAAATAAAAAGATGAGCTATCAGCGGTTGACCAACTTTATAAAGTGATTTGGAAACTATAAGCAGGGTTCCATTTTGAACATTGAATTGGGGAAAAGATAATCAACATCTCAAACGACATGATACCGTTGCGGTAAGTCTTCTTAACTCTTGTCAAATGGTACACGACCGATGGGTATTTAATGGCTCCATTAAGAGTAACTTGCAATTACTCTAATGGGACTACTCGTTCATTGGATCCTGAAAAGAGCATGTCATTAGAGTACATTTTCTTTAAACAAACCGCCTGAACAGGGACTTGAACCCTGGACCCTCAGATTAAAAGTCTGATGCTCTACCGACTGAGCTATCCAGGCTCTGATACAGCAAACCTCAAAATCACCTAATCAAAATTTGGCAGTGTCCCAACTAACGCTATGTTTCTTAAGATGGTTACCTGAAGAAGGTACCAAATACACTAGAATATAATAATGAATTGATATTTCAAGCATTTGAAATTTCTTCAGTAAATGTAACCTTATTTTTAGTCCTGAAGTTGCTACTATCTCATTTTTTTGCTGACGTCAAATTCATATGTGTTTATTGACATGGTAAAATTAAGGAAGGGCCCAAAATCTTACTTCCGAGTAAATTATATTTTCATCAGTACAGCTGACAATTTCCTCTTCTGCATAGATTACCCAAATTGAACGGTGTCTCTTTAAAATAGACTTCCTTTTACTGACCTTTTTTAGCAAATGATTTTGGTGAAGCAGAAGCATGCATGCATCGCTTATAACTTCTTTAAATAGTTATGAAATAAACAGGGATAAAACTGACTCTGGTGGGATTCGAACCCACAGCCTTTGAATACCTTCTTGACATTCACCTAGAAGTCCAATGCGCTATCCATTGCGCCACAGAGCCAATCTGCTTGAATGAGGTGCACAGATATTCAGAAATGAAATAATGAGCTTTGAGCTGTTGATCAACTTTATAAAGTTCATTGGATACTATAACCATGGCTATATCTTGAATATTGAATTGGGTAAAAGTTATTCACCGTGTCAAACTACATGATACAGTTGGTAAGTCTGCATACAACTTAAGTTTAGTGTATCGTCATCTGATATATGAGACAGATGGGTTTTTCACTTCTCCATGAAAGACGTTTTTTTTTAATTTTGGTAATGGAATATCTTATTCATCATGCAGTGGAACACAAAAAGAATGTACAATCAGAATACTTTTTCTTTAAAGTAGCCTACCGCCTGAACGGGGACTTGAACCCTGGACCCTCAGATTAAAAGTCTGATGCTCTACCGACTGAGCTATCCAGGCTTTGATACAGCAAACCTCAAAATCACCTAATCAAAATTTGGCAGTGTCCCAACTAACGCTATGTTTCTTAAGATGGTTACCTGAATAAGGTACCAAATACACTAGAATATAATAATGAATTGATATTTCAAGCATTTGAAATTTCTTCAGTAAATGTAACCTTATTTTAAGTCCTGAAGTTGCTACTATCTCATTTTTTTGCTGACGTCAAATTCATATGTGTTTATTGACATGGTAAAATTAAGGAAGGGCCCAAAATCTTACTTCCGAGTAAATTATATTTTCATCAGTACAGCTGACAATTTCCTCTTCTGCATAGATTACCCAAATTGAACGGTGTCTCTTTAAAATAGACTTCCTTTTACTGACCTTTTTTAGCAAATGATTTTGGTGAAGCAGAAGCATGCATGCATCGCTTATAACTTCTTTAAATAGTTATGAAATAAACAGGGATAAAACTGACTCTGGTGGGATTCGAACCCACAGCCTTTAAATACCTTCTTGACATTCACCTAGAAGTCCAATGCGCTATCCATTGCGCCACAGAGCCAATCTGCTTGAATGAGGTGCACAGATATTCAGAAATGAAATAATGAGCTTTGAGCTGTTGATCAACTTTATAAAGTTCATTGGATACTATAACCATGGCTATATTTTGAATATTGAATTGGGTAAAAGTTATTCACCGTGTCAAACTACATGATACAGTTGGTAAGTCTGCATAAAACTTAAGTTTAGTGTATCGTCATCTGATATATGAGACAGATGGGTTTTTCACTTCTCCATGAAAGACTTTTTTTTTTAATTTTGGTAATGGAATATCTTATTCATCATGCAGTGGAACACAAAAAGAATGTACAATCAGAATACTTTTTCTTTAAAGTAGCCGACCGCCTGAACAGGGACTTGAACCCTGGACCCTCAGATTAAAAGTCTGATGCTCTACCGACTGAGCTATCCAGGCTCTGCAACACTGCAACTAAAAATCAGCTAAAAATGATGTGGACGCACACCAACCTACACTTTAATTCTTAATATGGTTACATATATTAGCAATCAAATATGTAGAGTTTAATAATTAATTGATATTTCAAGAATTTGAAATTTCAGCAGCACACGTAATCTATTTTAAATCCTGAAATTCGTTCTATCTCATTTTCGGCTGACTTAGAAATCATGTCTCTAAATTGACATTGTGAAATTAGTAAAAGGCCAAATACTATTACTAGGTACTAAATTACATGTCCAGCAGTATAACTGGAAATTTACTCTTGGGCATAGATTATGCAACATTTTCAAAGCAAACAGTGTCTGTTTAAATAGACTTTCTTTCACTGCCGTTTTGGTAAATGTCTCTGGTTATGCAGAAGCAGGCATTGTTTGTTACTGTTTCAATTAGTTATAAGATAAAGGAGGGATAAAACTGACCCAGCTAGTATTTCAACCCAAAGACTTTGAATGCTTTCTCTACATTCGCCTAGAACCCCAAGCCGCTATCCATTGCACCAGAGATCCAACCTGATTCAACAAGGTGAACAGAAATTCTCAAATAAAAAGATGAGCTATCAGCGGTTGACCAACTTTATAAAGTGATTTGGAAACTATAAGCAGGGTTCCATTTTGAACATTGAATTGGGGAAAAGATAATCAACATCTCAAACGACATGATACCGTTGCGGTAAGTCTTCTTAACTCTTGTCAAATGGTACACGACCGATGGGTATTTAATGGCTCCATTAAGAGTAACTTGCAATTACTCTAATGGGACTACTCGTTCATTGGATCCTGAAAAGAGCATGTCATTAGAGTACATTTTCTTTAAACAAACCGCCTGAACAGGGACTTGAACCCTGGACCCTCAGATTAAAAGTCTGATGCTCTACCGACTGAGCTATCCAGGCTCTGATACAGCAAACCTAAAAATCACCTAATCAAAATTTGGCAGTGTCCCAACTAACGCTATGTTTCTTAAGATGGTTACCTGAAGAAGGTACCAAATACACTAGAATATAATAATGAATTGATATTTCAAGCATTTGAAATTTCTTCAGTAAATGTAACCTTATTTTTAGTCCTGAAGTTGCTACTATCTCATTTTTTTGCTGACGTCAAATTCATATGTGTTTATTGACATGGTAAAATTAAGGAAGGGCCCAAAATCTTACTTCCGAGTAAATTATATTTTCATCAGTACAGCTGACAATTTCCTCTTCTGCATAGATTACCCAAATTGAACGGTGTCTCTTTAAAATAGACTTCCTTTTACTGACCTTTTTTAGCAAATGATTTTGGTGAAGCAGAAGCATGCATGCATCGCTTATAACTTCTTTAAATAGTTATGAAATACACAGGGATAAAACTGACTCTGGTGGGATTCGAACCCACAGCCTTTGAATACCTTCTTGACATTCACGTAGAAGTCCAATGCGCTATCCATTGCGCCACAGAGCCAATCTGCTTGAGTGAGGTGCACAGATATTCAGAAATGAAATAATGAGCTTTGAGCTGTTGATCAACTTTATAAAGTTCATTGGATACTATAACCATGGCTATATTTTGAATATTGAATTGGGTAAAAGTTATTCACCGTGTCAAACTACATGATACAGTTGGTAAGTCTGCATACAACTTAAGTTTAGTGTATCATCATCTGATATATGAGACAGATGGGTTTTTCACTTCTCCATGAAAGACGTTTTTTTTTAATTTTGGTAATGGAATATCTTATTCATCATGCAGTGGAACACAAAAAGAATGTACAATCAGAATACTTTTTCTTTAAAGTAGCCTACCGCCTGAACGGGGACTTGAACCCTGGACCCTCAGATTAAAAGTCTGATGCTCTACCGACTGAGCTATCCAGGCTCTGATACAGCAAACCTCAAAATCACCTAATCAAAATTTGGCAGTGTCCCAACTAACGCTATGTTTCTTAAGATGGTTACCTGAAGAAGGTACCAAATACACTAGAATATAATAATGAATTGATATTTCAAGCATTTGAAATTTCTTCAGTAAATGTAACCTTATTTTTAGTCCTGAAGTTGCTACTATCTCATTTTTTTGCTGACGTCAAATTCATATGTGTTTATTGACATGGTAAAATTAAGGAAGGGCCCAAAATCTTACTTCCGAGTAAATTATATTTTCATCAGTACAGCTGACAATTTCCTCTTCTGCATAGATTACCCAAATTGAACGGTGTCTCTTTAAAATAGACTTCCTTTTACTGACCTTTTTTAGCAAATGATTTTGGTGAAGCAGAAGCATGCATGCATCGCTTATAACTTCTTTAAATAGTTATGAAATAAACAGGGATAAAACTGACTCTGGTGGGATTCGAACCCACAGCCTTTGAATACCTTCTTGACATTCACCTAGAAGTCCAATGCGCTATCCATTGCGCCACAGAGCCAATCTGCTTGAGTGTGGTGCACAGATATTCAGAAATGAAATAATGAGCTTTGAGCTGTTGATCAACTTTATAAAGTTCATTGGATACTATAACCATGGCTATATTTTGAATATTGAATTGGGTAAAAGTTATTCACCGTGTCAAACTACATGATACAGTTGGTAAGTCTGCATAAAACTTAAGTTTAGTGTATCGTCATCTGATATATGAGACAGATGGGTTTTTCACTTCTCCATGAAAGACGTTTTTTTTTAATTTTGGTAATGGAATATCTTATTCATCATGCAGTGGAACACAAAAAGAATGTACAATCAGAATACTTTTTCTTTAAAGTAGCCGACCGCCTGAACAGGGACTTGAACCCTGGACCCTCAGATTAAAAGTCTGATGCTCTACCGACTGAGCTATCCAGGCTCTGCAACACTGCAACTAAAAATCAGCTAAAAATGATGTGGACGCACACCAACCTACACTTTAATTCTTAATATGGTTACATATATTAGCAATCAAATATGTAGAGTTTAATAATTAATTGATATTTCAAGCATTTGAAATTTCAGCAGCACACGTAATCTATTTTAAATCCTGAAATTCGTTCTATCTCATTTTCGGCTGACTTAGAAATCATGTCTCTAAATTGACATTGTGAAATTAGTAAAAGGCCAAATACTATTACTAGGTACTAAATTACATGTCCAGCAGTATAACTGGAAATTTACTCTTGGGCATAGATTATGCAACATTTTCAAAGCAAACAGTGTCTGTTTAAATAGACTTTCTTTCACTGCCGTTTTGGTAAATGTCTCTGGTTATGCAGAAGCAGGCATTGTTTGTTACTGTTTCAATTAGTTATAAGATAAAGGAGGGATAAAACTGACCCAGCTAGTATTTCAACCCAAAGACTTTGAATGCTTTCTCTACATTCGCCTAGAACCCCAAGCCGCTATCCATTGCACCAGAGATCCAACCTGATTCAACAAGGTGAACAGAAATTCTCAAATAAAAAGATGAGCTATCAGCGGTTGACCAACTTTATAAAGTGATTTGGAAACTATAAGCAGGGTTCCATTTTGAACATTGAATTGGGGAAAAGATAATCAACATCTCAAACGACATGATACCGTTGCGGTAAGTCTTCTTAACTCTTGTCAAATGGTACACGACCGATGGGTATTTAATGGCTCCATTAAGAGTAACTTGCAATTACTCTAATGGGACTACTCGTTCATTGGATCCTGAAAAGAGCATGTCATTAGAGTACATTTTCTTTAAACAAACCGCCTGAACAGGGACTTGAACCCTGGACCCTCAGATTAAAAGTCTGATGCTCTACCGACTGAGCTATCCAGGCTCTGATACAGCAAACCTCAAAATCACCTAATCAAAATTTGGCAGTGTCCCAACTAACGCTATGTTTCTTAAGATGGTTACCTGAAGAAGGTACCAAATACACTAGAATATAATAATGAATTGATATTTCAAGCATTTGAAATTTCTTCAGTAAATGTAACCTTATTTTTAGTCCTGAAGTTGCTACTATCTCATTTTTTTGCTGACGTCAAATTCATATGTGTTTATTGACATGGTAAAATTAAGGAAGGGCCCAAAATCTTACTTCCGAGTAAATTATATTTTCATCAGTACAGCTGACAATTTCCTCTTCTGCATAGATTACCCAAATTGAACGGTGTCTCTTTAAAATAGACTTCCTTTTACTGACCTTTTTTAGCAAATGATTTTGGTGAAGCAGAAGCATGCATGCATCGCTTATAACTTCTTTAAATAGTTATGAAATACACAGGGATAAAACTGACTCTGGTGGGATTCGAACCCACAGCCTTTGAATACCTTCTTGACATTCACCTAGAAGTCCAATGCGCTATCCATTGCGCCACAGAGCCAATCTGCTTGAGTGAGGTGCACAGATATTCAGAAATGAAATAATGAGCTTTGAGCTGTTGATCAACTTTATAAAGTTCATTGGATACTATAACCATGGCTATATTTTGAATATTGAATTGGGTAAAAGTTATTCACCGTGTCAAACTACATGATACAGTTGGTAAGTCTGCATACAACTTAAGTTTAGTGTATCATCATCTGATATATGAGACAGATGGGTTTTTCACTTCTCCATGAAAGACGTTTTTTTTAAATTTTGGTAATGGAATATCTTATTCATCATGCAGTGGAACACAAAAAGAATGTACAATCAGAATACTTTTTCTTTAAAGTAGCCTACTGCCTGAACGGGGACTTGAACCCTGGACCCTCAGATTAAAAGTCTGATGCTCTACCGACTGAGCTATCCAGGCTCTGATACAGCAAACCTCAAAATCACCTAATCAAAATTTGGCAGTGTCCCAACTAACGCTATGTTTCTTAAGATGGTTACCTGAAGAAGGTACCAAATACACTAGAATATAATAATGAATTGATATTTCAAGCATTTGAAATTTCTTCAGTAAATGTAACCTTATTTTTAGTCCTGAAGTTGCTACTATCTCATTTTTTTGCTGACGTCAAATTCATATGTGTTTATTGACATGGTAAAATTAAGGAAGGGCCCAAAATCTTACTTCCGAGTAAATTATATTTTCATCAGTACAGCTGACAATTTCCTCTTCTGCATAGATTACCCAAATTGAACGGTGTCTCTTTAAAATAGACTTCCTTTTACTGACCTTTTTTAGCAAATGATTTTGGTGAAGCAGAAGCATGCATGCATCGCTTATAACTTCTTTAAATAGTTATGAAATACACAGGGATAAAACTGACTCTGGTGGGATTCGAACCCACAGCCTTTGAATACCTTCTTGACATTCACCTAGAAGTCCAATGCGCTATCCATTGCGCCACAGAGCCAATCTGCTTGAGTGAGGTGCACAGATATTCAGAAATGAAATAATGAGCTTTGAGCTGTTGATCAACTTTATAAAGTTCATTGGATACTATAACCATGGCTATATTTTGAATATTGAATTGGGTAAAAGTTATTCACCGTGTCAAACTACATGATACAGTTGGTAAGTCTGCATAAAACTTAAGTTTAGTGTATCGTCATCTGATATATGAGACAGATGGGTTTTTCACTTCTCCATGAAAGACGTTTTTTTTTAATTTTGGTAATGGAATATCTTATTCATCATGCAGTGGAACACAAAAAGAATGTACAATCAGAATACTTTTTCTTTAAAGTAGCCGACCGCCTGAACAGGGACTTGAACCCTGGACCCTCAGATTAAAAGTCTGATGCTCTACCGACTGAGCTATCCAGGCTCTGCAACACTGCAACTAAAAATCAGCTAAAAATGATGTGGACGCACACCAACCTACACTTTAATTCTTAATATGGTTACATATATTAGCAATCAAATATGTAGAGTTTAATAATTAATTGATATTTCAAGCATTTGAAATTTCAGCAGCACACGTAATCTATTTTAAATCCTGAAATTCGTTCTATCTCATTTTCGGCTGACTTAGAAATCATGTCTCTAAATTGACATTGTGAAATTAGTAAAAGGCCAAATACTATTACTAGGTACTAAATTACATGTCCAGCAGTATAACTGGAAATTTACTCTTGGGCATAGATTATGCAACATTTTCAAAGCAAACAGTGTCTGTTTAAATAGACTTTCTTTCACTGCCGTTTTGGTAAATGTCTCTGGTTATGCAGAAGCAGGCATTGTTTGTTACTGTTTCAATTAGTTATAAGATAAAGGAGGGATAAAACTGACCCAGCTAGTATTTCAACCCAAAGACTTTGAATGCTTTCTCTACATTCGCCTAGAACCCCAAGCCGCTATCCATTGCACCAGAGATCCAACCTGATTCAACAAGGTGAACAGAAATTCTCAAATAAAAAGATGAGCTATCAGCGGTTGACCAACTTTATAAAGTGATTTGGAAACTATAAGCAGGGTTCCATTTTGAACATTGAATTGGGGAAAAGATAATCAACATCTCAAACGACATGATACCGTTGCGGTAAGTCTTCTTAACTCTTGTCAAATGGTACACGACCGATGGGTATTTAATGGCTCCATTAAGAGTAACTTGCAATTACTCTAATGGGACTACTCGTTCATTGGATCCTGAAAAGAGCATGTCATTAGAGTACATTTTCTTTAAACAAACCGCCTGAACAGGGACTTGAACCCTGGACCCTCAGATTAAAAGTCTGATGCTCTACCGACTGAGCTATCCAGGCTCTGATACAGCAAACCTCAAAATCACCTAATCAAAATTTGGCAGTGTCCCAACTAACGCTATGTTTCTTAAGATGGTTACCTGAAGAAGGTACCAAATACACTAGAATATAATAATGAATTGATATTTCAAGCATTTGAAATTTCTTCAGTAAATGTAACCTTATTTTTAGTCCTGAAGTTGCTACTATCTCATTTTTTTGCTGACGTCAAATTCATATGTGTTTATTGACATGGTAAAATTAAGGAAGGGCCCAAAATCTTACTTCCGAGTAAATTATATTTTCATCAGTACAGCTGACAATTTCCTCTTCTGCATAGATTACCCAAATTGAACGGTGTCTCTTTAAAATAGACTTCCTTTTACTGACCTTTTTTAGCAAATGATTTTGGTGAAGCAGAAGCATGCATGCATCGCTTATAACTTCTTTAAATAGTTATGAAATACACAGGGATAAAACTGACTCTGGTGGGATTCGAACCCACAGCCTTTGAATACCTTCTTGACATTCACCTAGAAGTCCAATGCGCTATCCATTGCGCCACAGAGCCAATCTGCTTGAGTGAGGTGCACAGATATTCAGAAATGAAATAATGAGCTTTGAGCTGTTGATCAACTTTATAAAGTTCATTGGATACTATAACCATGGCTATATTTTGAATATTGAATTGGGTAAAAGTTATTCACCGTGTCAAACTACATGATACAGTTGGTAAGTCTGCATACAACTTAAGTTTAGTGTATCATCATCTGATATATGAGACAGATGGGTTTTTCACTTCTCCATGAAAGACGTTTTTTTTTAATTTTGGTAATGGAATATCTTATTCATCATGCAGTGGAACACAAAAAGAATGTACAATCAGAATACTTTTTCTTTAAAGTAGCCTACCGCCTGAACGGGGACTTGAACCCTGGACCCTCAGATTAAAAGTCTGATGCTCTACCGACTGAGCTATCCAGGCTCTGATACAGCAAACCTAAAAATCACCTAATCAAAATTTGGCAGTGTCCCAACTAACGCTATGTTTCTTAAGATGGTTACCTGAAGAAGGTACCAAATACACTAGAATATAATAATGAATTGATATTTCAAGCATTTGAAATTTCTTCAGTAAATGTAACCTTATTTTTAGTCCTGAAGTTGCTACTATCTCATTTTTTTGCTGACGTCAAATTCATATGTGTTTATTGACATGGTAAAATTAAGGAAGGGCCCAAAATCTTACTTCCGAGTAAATTATATTTTCATCAGTACAGCTGACAATTTCCTCTTCTGCATAGATTACCCAAATTGAACGGTGTCTCTTTAAAATAGACTTCCTTTTACTGACCTTTTTTAGCAAATGATTTTGGTGAAGCAGAAGCATGCATGCATCGCTTATAACTTCTTTAAATAGTTATGAAATACACAGGGATAAAACTGACTCTGGTGGGATTCGAACCCACAGCCTTTGAATACCTTCTTGACATTCACCTGGAAGTCCAATGCGCTATCCATTGCGCCACAGAGCCAATCTGCTTGAGTGAGGTGCACAGATATTCAGAAATGAAATAATGAGCTTTGAGCTGTTGATCAACTTTATAAAGTTCATTGGATACTATAACCATGGCTATATTTTGAATATTGAATTGGGTAAAAGTTATTCACCGTGTCAAACTACATGATACAGTTGGTAAGTCTGCATACAACTTAAGTTTAGTGTATCATCATCTGATATATGAGACAGATGGGTTTTTCACTTCTCCATGAAAGACGTTTTTTTTTAATTTTGGTATTGGAATATCTTATTCATCATGCAGTGGAACACAAAAAGAATGTACAATCAGAATACTTTTTCTTTAAAGTAGCCTACCGCCTGAACGGGGACTTGAACCCTGGACCCTCAGATTAAAAGTCTGATGCTCTACCGACTGAGCTATCCAGGCTCTGATACAGCAAACCTCAAAATCACCTAATCAAAATTTGGCAGTGTCCCAACTAACGCTATGTTTCTTAAGATGGTTACCTGAAGAAGGTACCAAATACACTAGAATATAATAATGAATTGATATTTCAAGCATTTGAAATTTCTTCAGTAAATGTAACCTTATTTTTAGTCCTGAAGTTGCTACTATCTCATTTTTTTGCTGACGTCAAATTCATATGTGTTTATTGACATGGTAAAATTAAGGAAGGGCCCAAAATCTTACTTCCGAGTAAATTATATTTTCATCAGTACAGCTGACAATTTCCTCTTCTGCATAGATTACCCAAATTGAACGGTGTCTCTTTAAAATAGACTTCCTTTTACTGACCTTTTTTAGCAAATGATTTTGGTGAAGCAGAAGCATGCATGCATCGCTTATAACTTCTTTAAATAGTTATGAAATAAACAGGGATAAAACTGACTCTGGTGGGATTCGAACCCACAGCCTTTGAATACCTTCTTGACATTCACCTAGAAGTCCAATGCGCTATCCATTGCGCCACAGAGCCAATCTGCTTGAGTGTGGTGCACAGATATTCAGAAATGAAATAATGAGCTTTGAGCTGTTGATCAACTTTATAAAGTTCATTGGATACTATAACCATGGCTATATTTTGAATATTGAATTGGGTAAAAGTTATTCACCGTGTCAAACTACATGATACAGTTGGTAAGTCTGCATAAAACTTAAGTTTAGTGTATCGTCATCTGATATATGAGACAGATGGGTTTTTCACTTCTCCATGAAAGACGTTTTTTTTTAATTTTGGTAATGGAATATCTTATTCATCATGCAGTGGAACACAAAAAGAATGTACAATCAGAATACTTTTTCTTTAAAGTAGCCGACCGCCTGAACAGGGACTTGAACCCTGGACCCTCAGATTAAAAGTCTGATGCTCTACCGACTGAGCTATCCAGGCTATGCAACACTGCAACTAAAAATCAGCTAAAAATGATGTGGACGCACACCAACCTACACTTTAATTCTTAATATGGTTACATATATTAGCAATCAAATATGTAGAGTTTAATAATTAATTGATATTTCAAGCATTTGAAATTTCAGCAGCACACGTAATCTATTTTAAATCCTGAAATTCGTTCTATCTCATTTTCGGCTGACTTAGAAATCATGTCTCTAAATTGACATTGTGAAATTAGTAAAAGGCCAAATACTATTACTAGGTACTAAATTACATGTCCAGCAGTATAACTGGAAATTTACTCTTGGGCATAGATTATGCAACATTTTCAAAGCAAACAGTGTCTGTTTAAATAGACTTTCTTTCACTGCCGTTTTGGTAAATGTCTCTGGTTATGCAGAAGCAGGCATTGTTTGTTACTGTTTCAATTAGTTATAAGATAAAGGAGGGATAAAACTGACCCAGCTAGTATTTCAACCCAAAGACTTTGAATGCTTTCTCTACATTCGCCTAGAACCCCAAGCCGCTATCCATTGCACCAGAGATCCAACCTGATTCAACAAGGTGAACAGAAATTCTCAAATAAAAAGATGAGCTATCAGCGGTTGACCAACTTTATAAAGTGATTTGGAAACTATAAGCAGGGTTCCATTTTGAACATTGAATTGGGGAAAAGATAATCAACATCTCAAACGACATGATACCGTTGCGGTAAGTCTTCTTAACTCTTGTCAAATGGTACACGACCGATGGGTATTTAATGGCTCCATTAAGAGTAACTTGCAATTACTCTAATGGGACTACTCGTTCATTGGATCCTGAAAAGAGCATGTCATTAGAGTACATTTTCTTTAAACAAACCGCCTGAACAGGGACTTGAACCCTGGACCCTCAGATTAAAAGTCTGATGCTCTACCGACTGAGCTATCCAGGCTCTGATACAGCAAACCTCAAAATCACCTAATCAAAATTTGGCAGTGTCCCAACTAACGCTATGTTTCTTAAGATGGTTACCTGAAGAAGGTACCAAATACACTAGAATATAATAATGAATTGATATTTCAAGCATTTGAAATTTCTTCAGTAAATGTAACCTTATTTTTAGTCCTGAAGTTGCTACTATCTCATTTTTTTGCTGACGTCAAATTCATATGTGTTTATTGACATGGTAAAATTAAGGAAGGGCCCAAAATCTTACTTCCGAGTAAATTATATTTTCATCAGTACAGCTGACAATTTCCTCTTCTGCATAGATTACCCAAATTGAACGGTGTCTCTTTAAAATAGACTTCCTTTTACTGACCTTTTTTAGCAAATGATTTTGGTGAAGCAGAAGCATGCATGCATCGCTTATAACTTCTTTAAATAGTTATGAAATACACAGGGATAAAACTGACTCTGGTGGGATTCGAACCCACAGCCTTTGAATACCTTCTTGACATTCACCTAGAAGTCCAATGCGCTATCCATTGCGCCACAGAGCCAATCTGCTTGAGTGAGGTGCACAGATATTCAGAAATGAAATAATGAGCTTTGAGCTGTTGATCAACTTTATAAAGTTCATTGGATACTATAACCATGGCTATATTTTGAATATTGAATTGGGTAAAAGTTATTCACCGTGTCAAACTACATGATACAGTTGGTAAGTCTGCATACAACTTAAGTTTAGTGTATCATCATCTGATATATGAGACAGATGGGTTTTTCACTTCTCCATGAAAGACGTTTTTTTTAAATTTTGGTAATGGAATATCTTATTCATCATGCAGTGGAACACAAAAAGAATGTACAATCAGAATACTTTTTCTTTAAAGTAGCCTACTGCCTGAACGGGGACTTGAACCCTGGACCCTCAGATTAAAAGTCTGATGCTCTACCGACTGAGCTATCCAGGCTCTGATACAGCAAACCTCAAAATCACCTAATCAAAATTTGGCAGTGTCCCAACTAACGCTATGTTTCTTAAGATGGTTACCTGAAGAAGGTACCAAATACACTAGAATATAATAATGAATTGATATTTCAAGCATTTGAAATTTCTTCAGTAAATGTAACCTTATTTTTAGTCCTGAAGTTGCTACTATCTCATTTTTTTGCTGACGTCAAATTCATATGTGTTTATTGACATGGTAAAATTAAGGAAGGGCCCAAAATCTTACTTCCGAGTAAATTATATTTTCATCAGTACAGCTGACAATTTCCTCTTCTGCATAGATTACCCAAATTGAACGGTGTCTCTTTAAAATAGACTTCCTTTTACTGACCTTTTTTAGCAAATGATTTTGGTGAAGCAGAAGCATGCATGCATCGCTTATAACTTCTTTAAATAGTTATGAAATACACAGGGATAAAACTGACTCTGGTGGGATTCGAACCCACAGCCTTTGAATACCTTCTTGACATTCACCTAGAAGTCCAATGCGCTATCCATTGCGCCACAGAGCCAATCTGCTTGAGTGAGGTGCACAGATATTCAGAAATGAAATAATGAGCTTTGAGCTGTTGATCAACTTTATAAAGTTCATTGGATACTATAACCATGGCTATATTTTGAATATTGAATTGGGTAAAAGTTATTCACCGTGTCAAACTACATGATACAGTTGGTAAGTCTGCATACAACTTAAGTTTAGTGTATCATCATCTGATATATGAGACAGATGGGTTTTTCACTTCTCCATGAAAGACGTTTTTTTTTAATTTTGGTAATGGAATATCTTATTCATCATGCAGTGGAACACAAAAAGAATGTACAATCAGAATACTTTTTCTTTAAAGTAGCCTACCGCCTGAACGGGGACTTGAACCCTGGACCCTCAGATTAAAAGTCTGATGCTCTACCGACTGAGCTATCCAGGCTCTGATACAGCAAACCTCAAAATCACCTAATCAAAATTTGGCAGTGTCCCAACTAACGCTATGTTTCTTAAGATGGTTACCTGAAGAAGGTATCAAATACACTAGAATATAATAATGAATTGATATTTCAAGCATTTGAAATTTCTTCAGTAAATGTAACCTTATTTTTAGTCCTGAAGTTGCTACTATCTCATTTTTTTGCTGACGTCAAATTCATATGTGTTTATTGACATGGTAAAATTAAGGAAGGGCCCAAAATCTTACTTCCGAGTAAATTATATTTTCATCAGTACAGCTGACAATTTCCTCTTCTGCATAGATTACCCAAATTGAACGGTGTCTCTTTAAAATAGACTTCCTTTTACTGACCTTTTTTAGCAAATGATTTTGGTGAAGCAGAAGCATGCATGCATCGCTTATAACTTCTTTAAATAGTTATGAAATAAACAGGGATAAAACTGACTCTGGTGGGATTCGAACCCACAGCCTTTGAATACCTTCTTGACATTCACCTAGAAGTCCAATGCGCTATCCATTGCGCCACAGAGCCAATCTGCTTGAGTGTGGTGCACAGATATTCAGAAATGAAATAATGAGCTTTGAGCTGTTGATCAACTTTATAAAGTTCATTGGATACTATAACCATGGCTATATTTTGAATATTGAATTGGGTAAAAGTTATTCACCGTGTCAAACTACATGATACAGTTGGTAAGTCTGCATAAAACTTAAGTTTAGTGTATCGTCATCTGATATATGAGACAGATGGGTTTTTCACTTCTCCATGAAAGACGTTTTTTTTTAATTTTGGTAATGGAATATCTTATTCATCATGCAGTGGAACACAAAAAGAATGTACAATCAGAATACTTTTTCTTTAAAGTAGCCGACCGCCTGAACAGGGACTTGAACCCTGGACCCTCAGATTAAAAGTCTGATGCTCTACCGACTGAGCTATCCAGGCTATGCAACACTGCAACTAAAAATCAGCTAAAAATGATGTGGACGCACACCAACCTACACTTTAATTCTTAATATGGTTACATATATTAGCAATCAAATATGTAGAGTTTAATAATTAATTGATATTTCAAGCATTTGAAATTTCAGCAGCACACGTAATCTATTTTAAATCCTGAAATTCGTTCTATCTCATTTTCGGCTGACTTAGAAATCATGTCTCTAAATTGACATTGTGAAATTAGTAAAAGGCCAAATACTATTACTAGGTACTAAATTACATGTCCAGCAGTATAACTGGAAATTTACTCTTGGGCATAGATTATGCAACATTTTCAAAGCAAACAGTGTCTGTTTAAATAGACTTTCTTTCACTGCCGTTTTGGTAAATGTCTCTGGTTATGCAGAAGCAGGCATTGTTTGTTACTGTTTCAATTAGTTATAAGATAAAGGAGGGATAAAACTGACCCAGCTAGTATTTCAACCCAAAGACTTTGAATGCTTTCTCTACATTCGCCTAGAACCCCAAGCCGCTATCCATTGCACCAGAGATCCAACCTGATTCAACAAGGTGAACAGAAATTCTCAAATAAAAAGATGAGCTATCAGCGGTTGACCAACTTTATAAAGTGATTTGGAAACTATAAGCAGGGTTCCATTTTGAACATTGAATTGGGGAAAAGATAATCAACATCTCAAACGACATGATACCGTTGCGGTAAGTCTTCTTAACTCTTGTCAAATGGTACACGACCGATGGGTATTTAATGGCTCCATTAAGAGTAACTTGCAATTACTCTAATGGGACTACTCGTTCATTGGATCCTGAAAAGAGCATGTCATTAGAGTACATTTTCTTTAAACAAACCGCCTGAACAGGGACTTGAACCCTGGACCCTCAGATTAAAAGTCTGATGCTCTACCGACTGAGCTATCCAGGCTCTGATACAGCAAACCTCAAAATCACCTAATCAAAATTTGGCAGTGTCCCAACTAACGCTATGTTTCTTAAGATGGTTACCTGAAGAAGGTACCAAATACACTAGAATATAATAATGAATTGCTATTTCAAGCATTTGAAATTTCTTCAGTAAATGTAACCTTATTTTTAGTCCTGAAGTTGCTACTATCTCATTTTTTTGCTGACGTCAAATTCATATGTGTTTATTGACATGGTAAAATTAAGGAAGGGCCCAAAATCTTACTTCCGAGTAAATTATATTTTCATCAGTACAGCTGACAATTTCCTCTTCTGCATAGATTACCCAAATTGAACGGTGTCTCTTTAAAATAGACTTCCTTTTACTGACCTTTTTTAGCAAATGATTTTGGTGAAGCAGAAGCATGCATGCATCGCTTATAACTTCTTTAAATAGTTATGAAATACACAGGGATAAAACTGACTCTGGTGGGATTCGAACCCACAGCCTTTGAATACCTTCTTGACATTCACCTAGAAGTCCAATGCGCTATCCATTGCGCCACAGAGCCAATCTGCTTGAGTGAGGTGCACAGATATTCAGAAATGAAATAATGAGCTTTGAGCTGTTGATCAACTTTATAAAGTTCATTGGATACTATAACCATGGCTATATTTTGAATATTGAATTGGGTAAAAGTTATTCACCGTGTCAAACTACATGATACAGTTGGTAAGTCTGCATACAACTTAAGTTTAGTGTATCATCATCTGATATATGAGACAGATGGGTTTTTCACTTCTCCATGAAAGACGTTTTTTTTAAATTTTGGTAATGGAATATCTTATTCATCATGCAGTGGAACACAAAAAGAATGTACAATCAGAATACTTTTTCTTTAAAGTAGCCTACTGCCTGAACGGGGACTTGAACCCTGGACCCTCAGATTAAAAGTCTGATGCTCTACCGACTGAGCTATCCAGGCTCTGATACAGCAAACCTCAAAATCACCTAATCAAAATTTGGCAGTGTCCCAACTAACGCTATGTTTCTTAAGATGGTTACCTGAAGAAGGTACCAAATACACTAGAATATAATAATGAATTGATATTTCAAGCATTTGAAATTTCTTCAGTAAATGTAACCTTATTTTTAGTCCTGAAGTTGCTACTATCTCATTTTTTTGCTGACGTCAAATTCATATGTGTTTATTGACATGGTAAAATTAAGGAAGGGCCCAAAATCTTACTTCCGAGTAAATTATATTTTCATCAGTACAGCTGACAATTTCCTCTTCTGCATAGATTACCCAAATTGAACGGTGTCTCTTTAAAATAGACTTCCTTTTACTGACCTTTTTTAGCAAATGATTTTGGTGAAGCAGAAGCATGCATGCATCGCTTATAACTTCTTTAAATAGTTATGAAATACACAGGGATAAAACTGACTCTGGTGGGATTCGAACCCACAGCCTTTGAATACCTTCTTGACATTCACCTAGAAGTCCAATGCGCTATCCATTGCGCCACAGAGCCAATCTGCTTGAGTGAGGTGCACAGATATTCAGAAATGAAATAATGAGCTTTGAGCTGTTGATCAACTTTATAAAGTTCATTGGATACTATAACCATGGCTATATTTTGAATATTGAATTGGGTAAAAGTTATTCACCGTGTCAAACTACATGATACAGTTGGTAAGTCTGCATAAAACTTAAGTTTAGTGTATCGTCATCTGATATATGAGACAGATGGGTTTTTCACTTCTCCATGAAAGACGTTTTTTTTTAATTTTGGTAATGGAATATCTTATTCATCATGCAGTGGAACACAAAAAGAATGTACAATCAGAATACTTTTTCTTTAAAGTAGCCGACCGCCTGAACAGGGACTTGAACCCTGGACCCTCAGATTAAAAGTCTGATGCTCTACCGACTGAGCTATCCAGGCTCTGCAACACTGCAACTAAAAATCAGCTAAAAATGATGTGGACGCACACCAACCTACACTTTAATTCTTAATATGGTTACATATATTAGCAATCAAATATGTAGAGTTTAATAATTAATTGATATTTCAAGCATTTGAAATTTCAGCAGCACACGTAATCTATTTTAAATCCTGAAATTCGTTCTATCTCATTTTCGGCTGACTTAGAAATCATGTCTCTAAATTGACATTGTGAAATTAGTAAAAGGCCAAATACTATTACTAGGTACTAAATTACATGTCCAGCAGTATAACTGGAAATTTACTCTTGGGCATAGATTATGCAACATTTTCAAAGCAAACAGTGTCTGTTTAAATAGACTTTCTTTCACTGCCGTTTTGGTAAATGTCTCTGGTTATGCAGAAGCAGGCATTGTTTGTTACTGTTTCAATTAGTTATAAGATAAAGGAGGGATAAAACTGACCCAGCTAGTATTTCAACCCAAAGACTTTGAATGCTTTCTCTACATTCGCCTAGAACCCCAAGCCGCTATCCATTGCACCAGAGATCCAACCTGATTCAACAAGGTGAACAGAAATTCTCAAATAAAAAGATGAGCTATCAGCGGTTGACCAACTTTATAAAGTGATTTGGAAACTATAAGCAGGGTTCCATTTTGAACATTGAATTGGGGAAAAGATAATCAACATCTCAAACGACATGATACCGTTGCGGTAAGTCTTCTTAACTCTTGTCAAATGGTACACGACCGATGGGTATTTAATGGCTCCATTAAGAGTAACTTGCAATTACTCTAATGGGACTACTCGTTCATTGGATCCTGAAAAGAGCATGTCATTAGAGTACATTTTCTTTAAACAAACCGCCTGAACAGGGACTTGAACCCTGGACCCTCAGATTAAAAGTCTGATGCTCTACCGACTGAGCTATCCAGGCTCTGATACAGCAAACCTCAAAATCACCTAATCAAAATTTGGCAGTGTCCCAACTAACGCTATGTTTCTTAAGATGGTTACCTGAAGAAGGTACCAAATACACTAGAATATAATAATGAATTGATATTTCAAGCATTTGAAATTTCTTCAGTAAATGTAACCTTATTTTTAGTCCTGAAGTTGCTACTATCTCATTTTTTTGCTGACGTCAAATTCATATGTGTTTATTGACATGGTAAAATTAAGGAAGGGCCCAAAATCTTACTTCCGAGTAAATTATATTTTCATCAGTACAGCTGACAATTTCCTCTTCTGCATAGATTACCCAAATTGAACGGTGTCTCTTTAAAATAGACTTCCTTTTACTGACCTTTTTTAGCAAATGATTTTGGTGAAGCAGAAGCATGCATGCATCGCTTATAACTTCTTTAAATAGTTATGAAATACACAGGGATAAAACTGACTCTGGTGGGATTCGAACCCACAGCCTTTGAATACCTTCTTGACATTCACCTAGAAGTCCAATGCGCTATCCATTGCGCCACAGAGCCAATCTGCTTGAGTGAGGTGCACAGATATTCAGAAATGAAATAATGAGCTTTGAGCTGTTGATCAACTTTATAAAGTTCATTGGATACTATAACCATGGCTATATTTTGAATATTGAATTGGGTAAAAGTTATTCACCGTGTCAAACTACATGATACAGTTGGTAAGTCTGCATACAACTTAAGTTTAGTGTATCATCATCTGATATATGAGACAGATGGGTTTTTCACTTCTCCATGAAAGACGTTTTTTTTAAATTTTGGTAATGGAATATCTTATTCATCATGCAGTGGAACACAAAAAGAATGTACAATCAGAATACTTTTTCTTTAAAGTAGCCGACCGCCTGAACAGGGACTTGAACCCTGGACCCTCAGATTAAAAGTCTGATGCTCTACCGACTGAGCTATCCAGGCTCTGCAACACTGCAACTAAAAATCAGCTAAAAATGATGTGGACGCACACCAACCTACACTTTAATTCTTAATATGGTTACATATATTAGCAATCAAATATGTAGAGTTTAATAATTAATTGATATTTCAAGCATTTGAAATTTCAGCAGCACACGTAATCTATTTTAAATCCTGAAATTCGTTCTATCTCATTTTCGGCTGACTTAGAAATCATGTCTCTAAATTGACATTGTGAAATTAGTAAAAGGCCAAATACTATTACTAGGTACTAAATTACATGTCCAGCAGTATAACTGGAAATTTACTCTTGGGCATAGATTATGCAACATTTTCAAAGCAAACAGTGTCTGTTTAAATAGACTTTCTTTCACTGCCGTTTTGGTAAATGTCTCTGGTTATGCAGAAGCAGGCATTGTTTGTTACTGTTTCAATTAGTTATAAGATAAAGGAGGGATAAAACTGACCCAGCTAGTATTTCAACCCAAAGACTTTGAATGCTTTCTCTACATTCGCCTAGAACCCCAAGCCGCTATCCATTGCACCAGAGATCCAACCTGATTCAACAAGGTGAACAGAAATTCTCAAATAAAAAGATGAGCTATCAGCGGTTGACCAACTTTATAAAGTGATTTGGAAACTATAAGCAGGGTTCCATTTTGAACATTGAATTGGGGAAAAGATAATCAACATCTCAAACGACATGATACCGTTGCGGTAAGTCTTCTTAACTCTTGTCAAATGGTACACGACCGATGGGTATTTAATGGCTCCATTAAGAGTAACTTGCAATTACTCTAATGGGACTACTCGTTCATTGGATCCTGAAAAGAGCATGTCATTAGAGTACATTTTCTTTAAACAAACCGCCTGAACAGGGACTTGAACCCTGGACCCTCAGATTAAAAGTCTGATGCTCTACCGACTGAGCTATCCAGGCTCTGATACAGCAAACCTCAAAATCACCTAATCAAAATTTGGCAGTGTCCCAACTAACGCTATGTTTCTTAAGATGGTTACCTGAAGAAGGTACCAAATACACTAGAATATAATAATGAATTGATATTTCAAGCATTTGAAATTTCTTCAGTAAATGTAACCTTATTTTTAGTCCTGAAGTTGCTACTATCTCATTTTTTTGCTGACGTCAAATTCATATGTGTTTATTGACATGGTAAAATTAAGGAAGGGCCCAAAATCTTACTTCCGAGTAAATTATATTTTCATCAGTACAGCTGACAATTTCCTCTTCTGCATAGATTACCCAAATTGAACGGTGTCTCTTTAAAATAGACTTCCTTTTACTGACCTTTTTTAGCAAATGATTTTGGTGAAGCAGAAGCATGCATGCATCGCTTATAACTTCTTTAAATAGTTATGAAATACACAGGGATAAAACTGACTCTGGTGGGATTCGAACCCACAGCCTTTGAATACCTTCTTGACATTCACCTAGAAGTCCAATGCGCTATCCATTGCGCCACAGAGCCAATCTGCTTGAGTGAGGTGCACAGATATTCAGAAATGAAATAATGAGCTTTGAGCTGTTGATCAACTTTATAAAGTTCATTGGATACTATAACCATGGCTATATTTTGAATATTGAATTGGGTAAAAGTTATTCACCGTGTCAAACTACATGATACAGTTGGTAAGTCTGCATACAACTTAAGTTTAGTGTATCATCATCTGATATATGAGACAGATGGGTTTTTCACTTCTCCATGAAAGACGTTTTTTTTAAATTTTGGTAATGGAATATCTTATTCATCATGCAGTGGAACACAAAAAGAATGTACAATCAGAATACTTTTTCTTTAAAGTAGCCTACTGCCTGAACGGGGACTTGAACCCTGGACCCTCAGATTAAAAGTCTGATGCTCTACCGACTGAGCTATCCAGGCTCTGATACAGCAAACCTCAAAATCACCTAATCAAAATTTGGCAGTGTCCCAACTAACGCTATGTTTCTTAAGATGGTTACCTGAAGAAGGTACCAAATACACTAGAATATAATAATGAATTGATATTTCAAGCATTTGAAATTTCTTCAGTAAATGTAACCTTATTTTTAGTCCTGAAGTTGCTACTATCTCATTTTTTTGCTGACGTCAAATTCATATGTGTTTATTGACATGGTAAAATTAAGGAAGGGCCCAAAATCTTACTTCCGAGTAAATTATATTTTCATCAGTACAGCTGACAATTTCCTCTTCTGCATAGATTACCCAAATTGAACGGTGTCTCTTTAAAATAGACTTCCTTTTACTGACCTTTTTTAGCAAATGATTTTGGTGAAGCAGAAGCATGCATGCATCGCTTATAACTTCTTTAAATAGTTATGAAATAAACAGGGATAAAACTGACTCTGGTGGGATTCGAACCCACAGCCTTTGAATACCTTCTTGACATTCACCTAGAAGTCCAATGTGCTATCCATTGCGCCACAGAGCCAATCTGCTTGAGTGAGGTGCACAGATATTCAGAAATGAAATAATGAGCTTTGAGCTGTTGATCAACTTTATAAAGTTCATTGGATACTATAACCATGGCTATATTTTGAATATTGAATTGGGTAAAAGTTATTCACCGTGTCAAACTACATGATACAGTTGGTAAGTCTGCATAAAACTTAAGTTTAGTGTATCGTCATCTGATATATGAGACAGATGGGTTTTTCACTTCTCCATGAAAGACGTTTTTTTTTAATTTTGGTAATGGAATATCTTATTCATCATGCAGTGGAACACAAAAAGAATGTACAATCAGAATACTTTTTCTTTAAAGTAGCCGACCGCCTGAACAGGGACTTGAACCCTGGACCCTCAGATTAAAAGTCTGATGCTCTAGCGACTGAGCTATCCAGGCTCTGCAACACTGCAACTAAAAATCAGCTAAAAATGATGTGGACGCACACCAACCTACACTTTAATTCTTAATATGGTTACATATATTAGCAATCAAATATGTAGAGTTTAATAATTAATTGATATTTCAAGCATTTGAAATTTCAGCAGCACACGTAATCTATTTTAAATCCTGAAATTCGTTCTATCTCATTTTCGGCTGACTTAGAAATCATGTCTCTAAATTGACATTGTGAAATTAGTAAAAGGCCAAATACTATTACTAGGTACTAAATTACATGTCCAGCAGTATAACTGGAAATTTACTCTTGGGCATAGATTATGCAACATTTTCAAAGCAAACAGTGTCTGTTTAAATAGACTTTCTTTCACTGCCGTTTTGGTAAATGTCTCTGGTTATGCAGAAGCAGGCATTGTTTGTTACTGTTTCAATTAGTTATAAGATAAAGGAGGGATAAAACTGACCCAGCTAGTATTTCAACCCAAAGACTTTGAATGCTTTCTCTACATTCGCCTAGAACCCCAAGCCGCTATCCATTGCACCAGAGATCCAACCTGATTCAACAAGGTGAACAGAAATTCTCAAATAAAAAGATGAGCTATCAGCGGTTGACCAACTTTATAAAGTGATTTGGAAACTATAAGCAGGGTTCCATTTTGAACATTGAATTGGGGAAAAGATAATCAACATCTCAAACGACATGATACCGTTGCGGTAAGTCTTCTTAACTCTTGTCAAATGGTACACGACCGATGGGTATTTAATGGCTCCATTAAGAGTAACTTGCAATTACTCTAATGGGACTACTCGTTCATTGGATCCTGAAAAGAGCATGTCATTAGAGTACATTTTCTTTAAACAAACCGCCTGAACAGGGACTTGAACCCTGGACCCTCAGATTAAAAGTCTGATGCTCTACCGACTGAGCTATCCAGGCTCTGATACAGCAAACCTCAAAATCACCTAATCAAAATTTGGCAGTGTCCCAACTAACGCTATGTTTCTTAAGATGGTTACCTGAAGAAGGTACCAAATACACTAGAATATAATAATGAATTGATATTTCAAGCATTTGAAATTTCTTCAGTAAATGTAACCTTATTTTTAGTCCTGAAGTTGCTACTATCTCATTTTTTTGCTGACGTCAAATTCATATGTGTTTATTGACATGGTAAAATTAAGGAAGGGCCCAAAATCTTACTTCCGAGTAAATTATATTTTCATCAGTACAGCTGACAATTTCCTCTTCTGCATAGATTACCCAAATTGAACGGTGTCTCTTTAAAATAGACTTCCTTTTACTGACCTTTTTTAGCAAATGATTTTGGTGAAGCAGAAGCATGCATGCATCGCTTATAACTTCTTTAAATAGTTATGAAATACACAGGGATAAAACTGACTCTGGTGGGATTCGAACCCACAGCCTTTGAATACCTTCTTGACATTCACCTAGAAGTCCAATGCGCTATCCATTGCGCCACAGAGCCAATCTGCTTGAGTGAGGTGCACAGATATTCAGAAATGAAATAATGAGCTTTGAGCTGTTGATCAACTTTATAAAGTTCATTGGATACTATAACCATGGCTATATTTTGAATATTGAATTGGGTAAAAGTTATTCACCGTGTCAAACTACATGATACAGTTGGTAAGTCTGCATAAAACTTAAGTTTAGTGTATCGTCATCTGATATATGAGACAGATGGGTTTTTCACTTCTCCATGAAAGACGTTTTTTTTTAATTTTGGTAATGGAATATCTTATTCATCATGCAGTGGAACACAAAAAGAATGTACAATCAGAATACTTTTTCTTTAAAGTAGCCGACCGCCTGAACAGGGACTTGAACCCTGGACCCTCAGATTAAAAGTCCGATGCTCTACCGACTGAGCTATCCAGGCTCTGCAACACTGCAACTAAAAATCAGCTAAAAATGATGTGGACGCACACCAACCTACACTTTAATTCTTAATATGGTTACATATATTAGCAATCAAATATGTAGAGTTTAATAATTAATTGATATTTCAAGCATTTGAAATTTCAGCAGCACACGTAATCTATTTTAAATCCTGAAATTCGTTCTATCTCATTTTCGGCTGACTTAGAAATCATGTCTCTAAATTGACATTGTGAAATTAGTAAAAGGCCAAATACTATTACTAGGTACTAAATTACATGTCCAGCAGTATAACTGGAAATTTACTCTTGGGCATAGATTATGCAACATTTTCAAAGCAAACAGTGTCTGTTTAAATAGACTTTCTTTCACTGCCGTTTTGGTAAATGTCTCTGGTTATGCAGAAGCAGGCATTGTTTGTTACTGTTTCAATTAGTTATAAGATAAAGGAGGGATAAAACTGACCCAGCTAGTATTTCAACCCAAAGACTTTGAATGCTTTCTCTACATTCGCCTAGAACCCCAAGCCGCTATCCATTGCACCAGAGATCCAACCTGATTCAACAAGGTGAACAGAAATTCTCAAATAAAAAGATGAGCTATCAGCGGTTGACCAACTTTATAAAGTGATTTGGAAACTATAAGCAGGGTTCCATTTTGAACATTGAATTGGGGAAAAGATAATCAACATCTCAAACGACATGATACCGTTGCGGTAAGTCTTCTTAACTCTTGTCAAATGGTACACGACCGATGGGTATTTAATGGCTCCATTAAGAGTAACTTGCAATTACTCTAATGGGACTACTCGTTCATTGGATCCTGAAAAGAGCATGTCATTAGAGTACATTTTCTTTAAACAAACCGCCTGAACAGGGACTTGAACCCTGGACCCTCAGATTAAAAGTCTGATGCTCTACCGACTGAGCTATCCAGGCTCTGATACAGCAAACCTCAAAATCACCTAATCAAAATTTGGCAGTGTCCCAACTAACGCTATGTTTCTTAAGATGGTTACCTGAAGAAGGTACCAAATACACTAGAATATAATAATGAATTGATATTTCAAGCATTTGAAATTTCTTCAGTAAATGTAACCTTATTTTTAGTCCTGAAGTTGCTACTATCTCATTTTTTTGCTGACGTCAAATTCATATGTGTTTATTGACATGGTAAAATTAAGGAAGGGCCCAAAATCTTACTTCCGAGTAAATTATATTTTCATCAGTAGAGCTGACAATTTCCTCTTCTGCATAGATTACCCAAATTGAACGGTGTCTCTTTAAAATAGACTTCCTTTTACTGACCTTTTTTAGCAAATGATTTTGGTGAAGCAGAAGCATGCATGCATCGCTTATAACTTCTTTAAATAGTTATGAAATACACAGGGATAAAACTGACTCTGGTGGGATTCGAACCCACAGCCTTTGAATACCTTCTTGACATTCACCTAGAAGTCCAATGCGCTATCCATTGCGCCACAGAGCCAATCTGCTTGAGTGAGGTGCACAGATATTCAGAAATGAAATAATGAGCTTTGAGCTGTTGATCAACTTTATAAAGTTCATTGGATACTATAACCATGGCTATATTTTGAATATTGAATTGGGTAAAAGTTATTCACCGTGTCAAACTACATGATACAGTTGGTAAGTCTGCATAAAACTTAAGTTTAGTGTATCGTCATCTGATATATGAGACAGATGGGTTTTTCACTTCTCCATGAAAGACGTTTTTTTTTAATTTTGGTAATGGAATATCTTATTCATCATGCAGTGGAACACAAAAAGAATGTACAATCAGAATACTTTTTCTTTAAAGTAGCCGACCGCCTGAACAGGGACTTGAACCCTGGACCCTCAGATTAAAAGTCTGATGCTCTACCGACTGAGCTATCCAGGCTCTGCAACACTGCAACTAAAAATCAGCTAAAAATGATGTGGACGCACACCAACCTACACTTTAATTCTTAATATGGTTACATATATTAGCAATCAAATATGTAGAGTTTAATAATTAATTGATATTTCAAGCATTTGAAATTTCAGCAGCACACGTAATCTATTTTAAATCCTGAAATTCGTTCTATCTCATTTTCGGCTGACTTAGAAATCATGTCTCTAAATTGACATTGTGAAATTAGTAAAAGGCCAAATACTATTACTAGGTACTAAATTACATGTCCAGCAGTATAACTGGAAATTTACTCTTGGGCATAGATTATGCAACATTTTCAAAGCAAACAGTGTCTGTTTAAATAGACTTTCTTTCACTGCCGTTTTGGTAAATGTCTCTGGTTATGCAGAAGCAGGCATTGTTTGTTACTGTTTCAATTAGTTATAAGATAAAGGAGGGATAAAACTGACCCAGCTAGTATTTCAACCCAAAGACTTTGAATGCTTTCTCTACATTCGCCTAGAACCCCAAGCCGCTATCCATTGCACCAGAGATCCAACCTGATTCAACAAGGTGAACAGAAATTCTCAAATAAAAAGATGAGCTATCAGCGGTTGACCAACTTTATAAAGTGATTTGGAAACTATAAGCAGGGTTCCATTTTGAACATTGAATTGGGGAAAAGATAATCAACATCTCAAACGACATGATACCGTTGCGGTAAGTCTTCTTAACTCTTGTCAAATGGTACACGACCGATGGGTATTTAATGGCTCCATTAAGAGTAACTTGCAATTACTCTAATGGGACTACTCGTTCATTGGATCCTGAAAAGAGCATGTCATTAGAGTACATTTTCTTTAAACAAACCGCCTGAACAGGGACTTGAACCCTGGACCCTCAGATTAAAAGTCTGATGCTCTACCGACTGAGCTATCCAGGCTCTGATACAGCAAACCTCAAAATCACCTAATCAAAATTTGGCAGTGTCCCAACTAACGCTATGTTTCTTAAGATGGTTACCTGAAGAAGGTACCAAATACACTAGAATATAATAATGAATTGATATTTCAAGCATTTGAAATTTCTTCAGTAAATGTAACCTTATTTTTAGTCCTGAAGTTGCTACTATCTCATTTTTTTGCTGACGTCAAATTCATATGTGTTTATTGACATGGTAAAATTAAGGAAGGGCCCAAAATCTTACTTCCGAGTAAATTATATTTTCATCAGTACAGCTGACAATTTCCTCTTCTGCATAGATTACCCAAATTGAACGGTGTCTCTTTAAAATAGACTTCCTTTTACTGACCTTTTTTAGCAAATGATTTTGGTGAAGCAGAAGCATGCATGCATCGCTTATAACTTCTTTAAATAGTTATGAAATACACAGGGATAAAACTGACTCTGGTGGGATTCGAACCCACAGCCTTTGAATACCTTCTTGACATTCACCTAGAAGTCCAATGCGCTATCCATTGCGCCACAGAGCCAATCTGCTTGAGTGAGGTGCACAGATATTCAGAAATGAAATAATGAGCTTTGAGCTGTTGATCAACTTTATAAAGTTCATTGGATACTATAACCATGGCTATATTTTGAATATTGAATTGGGTAAAAGTTATTCACCGTGTCAAACTACATGATACAGTTGGTAAGTCTGCATAAAACTTAAGTTTAGTGTATCGTCATCTGATATATGAGACAGATGGGTTTTTCACTTCTCCATGAAAGACGTTTTTTTTTAATTTTGGTAATGGAATATCTTATTCATCATGCAGTGGAACACAAAAAGAATGTACAATCAGAATACTTTTTCTTTAAAGTAGCCGACCGCCTGAACAGGGACTTGAACCCTGGACCCTCAGATTAAAAGTCTGATGCTCTACCGACTGAGCTATCCAGGCTCTGCAACACTGCAACTAAAAATCAGCTAAAAATGATGTGGACGCACACCAACCTACACTTTAATTCTTAATATGGTTACATATATTAGCAATCAAATATGTAGAGTTTAATAATTAATTGATATTTCAAGCATTTGAAATTTCAGCAGCACACGTAATCTATTTTAAATCCTGAAATTCGTTCTATCTCATTTTCGGCTGACTTAGAAATCATGTCTCTAAATTGACATTGTGAAATTAGTAAAAGGCCAAATACTATTACTAGGTACTAAATTACATGTCCAGCAGTATAACTGGAAATTTACTCTTGGGCATAGATTATGCAACATTTTCAAAGCAAACAGTGTCTGTTTAAATAGACTTTCTTTCACTGCCGTTTTGGTAAATGTCTCTGGTTATGCAGAAGCAGGCATTGTTTGTTACTGTTTCAATTAGTTATAAGATAAAGGAGGGATAAAACTGACCCAGCTAGTATTTCAACCCAAAGACTTTGAATGCTTTCTCTACATTCGCCTAGAACCCCAAGCCGCTATCCATTGCACCAGAGATCCAACCTGATTCAACAAGGTGAACAGAAATTCTCAAATAAAAAGATGAGCTATCAGCGGTTGACCAACTTTATAAAGTGATTTGGAAACTATAAGCAGGGTTCCATTTTGAACATTGAATTGGGGAAAAGATAATCAACATCTCAAACGACATGATACCGTTGCGGTAAGTCTTCTTAACTCTTGTCAAATGGTACACGACCGATGGGTATTTAATGGCTCCATTAAGAGTAACTTGCAATTACTCTAATGGGACTACTCGTTCATTGGATCCTGAAAAGAGCATGTCATTAGAGTACATTTTCTTTAAACAAACCGCCTGAACAGGGACTTGAACCCTGGACCCTCAGATTAAAAGTCTGATGCTCTACCGACTGAGCTATCCAGGCTCTGATACAGCAAACCTCAAAATCACCTAATCAAAATTTGGCAGTGTCCCAACTAACGCTATGTTTCTTAAGATGGTTACCTGAAGAAGGTACCAAATACACTAGAATATAATAATGAATTGATATTTCAAGCATTTGAAATTTCTTCAGTAAATGTAACCTTATTTTTAGTCCTGAAGTTGCTACTATCTCATTTTTTTGCTGACGTCAAATTCATATGTGTTTATTGACATGGTAAAATTAAGGAAGGGCCCAAAATCTTACTTCCGAGTAAATTATATTTTCATCAGTACAGCTGACAATTTCCTCTTCTGCATAGATTACCCAAATTGAACGGTGTCTCTTTAAAATAGACTTCCTTTTACTGACCTTTTTTAGCAAATGATTTTGGTGAAGCAGAAGCATGCATGCATCGCTTATAACTTCTTTAAATAGTTATGAAATACACAGGGATAAAACTGACTCTGGTGGGATTCGAACCCACAGCCTTTGAATACCTTCTTGACATTCACCTAGAAGTCCAATGCGCTATCCATTGCGCCACAGAGCCAATCTGCTTGAGTGAGGTGCACAGATATTCAGAAATGAAATAATGAGCTTTGAGCTGTTGATCAACTTTATAAAGTTCATTGGATACTATAACCATGGCTATATTTTGAATATTGAATTGGGTAAAAGTTATTCACCGTGTCAAACTACATGATACAGTTGGTAAGTCTGCATAAAACTTAAGTTTAGTGTATCGTCATCTGATATATGAGACAGATGGGTTTTTCACTTCTCCATGAAAGACGTTTTTTTTTAATTTTGGTAATGGAATATCTTATTCATCATGCAGTGGAACACAAAAAGAATGTACAATCAGAATACTTTTTCTTTAAAGTAGCCGACCGCCTGAACAGGGACTTGAACCCTGGACCCTCAGATTAAAAGTCTGATGCTCTACCGACTGAGCTATCCAGGCTCTGCAACACTGCAACTAAAAATCAGCTAAAAATGATGTGGACGCACACCAACCTACACTTTAATTCTTAATATGGTTACATATATTAGCAATCAAATATGTAGAGTTTAATAATTAATTGATATTTCAAGCATTTGAAATTTCAGCAGCACACGTAATCTATTTTAAATCCTGAAATTCGTTCTATCTCATTTTCGGCTGACTTAGAAATCATGTCTCTAAATTGACATTGTGAAATTAGTAAAAGGCCAAATACTATTACTAGGTACTAAATTACATGTCCAGCAGTATAACTGGAACTTTACTCTTGGGCATAGATTATGCAACATTTTCAAAGCAAACAGTGTCTGTTTAAATAGACTTTCTTTCACTGCCGTTTTGGTAAATGTCTCTGGTTATGCAGAAGCAGGCATTGTTTGTTACTGTTTCAATTAGTTATAAGATAAAGGAGGGATAAAACTGACCCAGCTAGTATTTCAACCCAAAGACTTTGAATGCTTTCTCTACATTCGCCTAGAACCCCAAGCCGCTATCCATTGCACCAGAGATCCAACCTGATTCAACAAGGTGAACAGAAATTCTCAAATAAAAAGATGAGCTATCAGCGGTTGACCAACTTTATAAAGTGATTTGGAAACTATAAGCAGGGTTCCATTTTGAACATTGAATTGGGGAAAAGATAATCAACATCTCAAACGACATGATACCGTTGCGGTAAGTCTTCTTAACTCTTGTCAAATGGTACACGACCGATGGGTATTTAATGGCTCCATTAAGAGTAACTTGCAATTACTCTAATGGGACTACTCGTTCATTGGATCCTGAAAAGAGCATGTCATTAGAGTACATTTTCTTTAAACAAACCGCCTGAACAGGGACTTGAACCCTGGACCCTCAGATTAAAAGTCTGATGCTCTACCGACTGAGCTATCCAGGCTCTGATACAGCAAACCTCAAAATCACCTAATCAAAATTTGGCAGTGTCCCAACTAACGCTATGTTTCTTAAGATGGTTACCTGAAGAAGGTACCAAATACACTAGAATATAATAATGAATTGATATTTCAAGCATTTGAAATTTCTTCAGTAAATGTAACCTTATTTTTAGTCCTGAAGTTGCTACTATCTCATTTTTTTGCTGACGTCAAATTCATATGTGTTTATTGACATGGTAAAATTAAGGAAGGGCCCAAAATCTTACTTCCGAGTAAATTATATTTTCATCAGTACAGCTGACAATTTCCTCTTCTGCATAGATTACCCAAATTGAACGGTGTCTCTTTAAAATAGACTTCCTTTTACTGACCTTTTTTAGCAAATGATTTTGGTGAAGCAGAAGCATGCATGCATCGCTTATAACTTCTTTAAATAGTTATGAAATACACAGGGATAAAACTGACTCTGGTGGGATTCGAACCCACAGCCTTTGAATACCTTCTTGACATTCACCTAGAAGTCCAATGCGCTATCCATTGCGCCACAGAGCCAATCTGCTTGAGTGAGGTGCACAGATATTCAGAAATGAAATAATGAGCTTTGAGCTGTTGATCAACTTTATAAAGTTCATTGGATACTATAACCATGGCTATATTTTGAATATTGAATTGGGTAAAAGTTATTCACCGTGTCAAACTACATGATACAGTTGGTAAGTCTGCATAAAACTTAAGTTTAGTGTATCGTCATCTGATATATGAGACAGATGGGTTTTTCACTTCTCCATGAAAGACGTTTTTTTTTAATTTTGGTAATGGAATATCTTATTCATCATGCAGTGGAACACAAAAAGAATGTACAATCAGAATACTTTTTCTTTAAAGTAGCCGACCGCCTGAACAGGGACTTGAACCCTGGACCCTCAGATTAAAAGTCTGATGCTCTACCGACTGAGCTATCCAGGCTCTGCAACACTGCAACTAAAAATCAGCTAAAAATGATGTGGACGCACACCAACCTACACTTTAATTCTTAATATGGTTACATATATTAGCAATCAAATATGTAGAGTTTAATAATTAATTGATATTTCAAGCATTTGAAATTTCAGCAGCACACGTAATCTATTTTAAATCCTGAAATTCGTTCTATCTCATTTTCGGCTGACTTAGAAATCATGTCTCTAAATTGACATTGTGAAATTAGTAAAAGGCCAAATACTATTACTAGGTACTAAATTACATGTCCAGCAGTATAACTGGAAATTTACTCTTGGGCATAGATTATGCAACATTTTCAAAGCAAACAGTGTCTGTTTAAATAGACTTTCTTTCACTGCCGTTTTGGTAAATGTCTCTGGTTATGCAGAAGCAGGCATTGTTTGTTACTGTTTCAATTAGTTATAAGATAAAGGAGGGATAAAACTGACCCAGCTAGTATTCCAACCCAAAGACTTTGAATGCTTTCTCTACATTAGCCTAGAACCCCAAGCCGCTATCCATTGCACCAGAGATCCAACCTGATTCAACAAGGTGAACAGAAATTCTCAAATAAAAAGATGAGCTATCAGCGGTTGACCAACTTTATAAAGTGATTTGGAAACTATAAGCAGGGTTCCATTTTGAACATTGAATTGGGGAAAAGATAATCAACATCTCAAACGACATGATACCGTTGCGGTAAGTCTTCTTAACTCTTGTCAAATGGTACACGACCGATGGGTATTTAATGGCTCCATTAAGAGTAACTTGCAATTACTCTAATGGGACTACTCGTTCATTGGATCCTGAAAAGAGCATGTCATTAGAGTACATTTTCTTTAAACAAACCGCCTGAACAGGGACTTGAACCCTGGACCCTCAGATTAAAAGTCTGATGCTCTACCGACTGAGCTATCCAGGCTCTGATACAGCAAACCTCAAAATCACCTAATCAAAATTTGGCAGTGTCCCAACTAACGCTATGTTTCTTAAGATGGTTACCTGAAGAAGGTACCAAATACACTAGAATATAATAATGAATTGATATTTCAAGCATTTGAAATTTCTTCAGTAAATGTAACCTTATTTTTAGTCCTGAAGTTGCTACTATCTCATTTTTTTGCTGACGTCAAATTCATATGTGTTTATTGACATGGTAAAATTAAGGAAGGGCCCAAAATCTTACTTCCGAGTAAATTATATTTTCATCAGTACAGCTGACAATTTCCTCTTCTGCATAGATTACCCAAATTGAACGGTGTCTCTTTAAAATAGACTTCCTTTTACTGACCTTTTTTAGCAAATGATTTTGGTGAAGCAGAAGCATGCATGCATCGCTTATAACTTCTTTAAATAGTTATGAAATAAACAGGGATAAAACTGACTCTGGTGGGATTCGAACCCACAGCCTTTGAATACCTTCTTGACATTCACCTAGAAGTCCAATGCGCTATCCATTGCGCCACAGAGCCAATCTGCTTGAATGAGGTGCACAGATATTCAGAAATGAAATAATGAGCTTTGAGCTGTTGATCAACTTTATAAAGTTCATTGGATACTATAACCATGGCTATATCTTGAATATTGAATTGGGTAAAAGTTATTCACCGTGTCAAACTACATGATACAGTTGGTAAGTCTGCATACAACTTAAGTTTAGTGTATCGTCATCTGATATATGAGACAGATGGGTTTTTCACTTCTCCATGAAAGACGTTTTTTTTTAATTTTGGTAATGGAATATCTTATTCATCATGCAGTGGAACACAAAAAGAATGTACAATCAGAATACTTTTTCTTTAAAGTAGCCTACCGCCTGAACAGGGACTTGAACCCTGGACCCTCAGATTAAAAGTCTGATGCTCTACCGACTGAGCTATCCAGGCTCTGATACAGCAAACCTCAAAATCACCTAATCAAAATTTGGCAGTGTCCCAACTAACGCTATGTTTCTTAAGATGGTTACCTGAAGAAGGTACCAAATACACTAGAATATAATAATGAATTGATATTTCAAGCATTTGAAATTTCTTCAGTAAATGTAACCTTATTTTTAGTCCTGAAGTTGCTACTATCTCATTTTTTTGCTGACGTCAAATTCATATGTGTTTATTGACATGGTAAAATTAAGGAAGGGCCCAAAATCTTACTTCCGAGTAAATTATATTTTCATCAGTACAGCTGACAATTTCCTCTTCTGCATAGATTACCCAAATTGAACGGTGTCTCTTTAAAATAGACTTCCTTTTACTGACCTTTTTTAGCAAATGATTTTGGTGAAGCAGAAGCATGCATGCATCGCTTATAACTTCTTTAAATAGTTATGAAATACACAGGGATAAAACTGACTCTGGTGGGATTCGAACCCACAGCCTTTGAATACCTTCTTGACATTCACCTAGAAGTCCAATGCGCTATCCATTGCGCCACAGAGCCAATCTGCTTGAGTGAGGTGCACAGATATTCAGAAATGAAATAATGAGCTTTGAGCTGTTGATCAACTTTATAAAGTTCATTGGATACTATAACCATGGCTATATTTTGAATATTGAATTGGGTAAAAGTTATTCACCGTGTCAAACTACATGATACAGTTGGTAAGTCTGCATAAAACTTAAGTTTAGTGTATCGTCATCTGATATATGAGACAGATGGGTTTTTCACTTCTCCATGAAAGACGTTTTTTTTTAATTTTGGTAATGGAATATCTTATTCATCATGCAGTGGAACACAAAAAGAATGTACAATCAGAATACTTTTTCTTTAAAGTAGCCGACCGCCTGAACAGGGACTTGAACCCTGGACCCTCAGATTAAAAGTCTGATGCTCTACCGACTGAGCTATCCAGGCTCTGCAACACTGCAACTAAAAATCAGCTAAAAATGATGTGGACGCACACCAACCTACACTTTAATTCTTAATATGGTTACATATATTAGCAATCAAATATGTAGAGTTTAATAATTAATTGATATTTCAAGCATTTGAAATTTCAGCAGCACACGTAATCTATTTTAAATCCTGAAATTCGTTCTATCTCATTTTCGGCTGACTTAGAAATCATGTCTCTAAATTGACATTGTGAAATTAGTAAAAGGCCAAATACTATTACTAGGTACTAAATTACATGTCCAGCAGTATAACTGGAAATTTACTCTTGGGCATAGATTATGCAACATTTTCAAAGCAAACAGTGTCTGTTTAAATAGACTTTCTTTCACTGCCGTTTTGGTAAATGTCTCTGGTTATGCAGAAGCAGGCATTGTTTGTTACTGTTTCAATTAGTTATAAGATAAAGGAGGGATAAAACTGACCCAGCTAGTATTCCAACCCAAAGACTTTGAATGCTTTCTCTACATTAGCCTAGAACCCCAAGCCGCTATCCATTGCACCAGAGATCCAACCTGATTCAACAAGGTGAACAGAAATTCTCAAATAAAAAGATGAGCTATCAGCGGTTGACCAACTTTATAAAGTGATTTGGAAACTATAAGCAGGGTTCCATTTTGAACATTGAATTGGGGAAAAGATAATCAACATCTCAAACGACATGATACCGTTGCGGTAAGTCTTCTTAACTCTTGTCAAATGGTACACGACCGATGGGTATTTAATGGCTCCATTAAGAGTAACTTGCAATTACTCTAATGGGACTACTCGTTCATTGGATCCTGAAAAGAGCATGTCATTAGAGTACATTTTCTTTAAACAAACCGCCTGAACAGGGACTTGAACCCTGGACCCTCAGATTAAAAGTCTGATGCTCTACCGACTGAGCTATCCAGGCTCTGATACAGCAAACCTCAAAATCACCTAATCAAAATTTGGCAGTGTCCCAACTAACGCTATGTTTCTTAAGATGGTTACCTGAAGAAGGTACCAAATACACTAGAATATAATAATGAATTGATATTTCAAGCATTTGAAATTTCTTCAGTAAATGTAACCTTATTTTTAGTCCTGAAGTTGCTACTATCTCATTTTTTTGCTGACGTCAAATTCATATGTGTTTATTGACATGGTAAAATTAAGGAAGGGCCCAAAATCTTACTTCCGAGTAAATTATATTTTCATCAGTACAGCTGACAATTTCCTCTTCTGCATAGATTACCCAAATTGAACGGTGTCTCTTTAAAATAGACTTCCTTTTACTGACCTTTTTTAGCAAATGATTTTGGTGAAGCAGAAGCATGCATGCATCGCTTATAACTTCTTTAAATAGTTATGAAATAAACAGGGATAAAACTGACTCTGGTGGGATTCGAACCCACAGCCTTTGAATACCTTCTTGACATTCACCTAGAAGTCCAATGCGCTATCCATTGCGCCACAGAGCCAATCTGCTTGAATGAGGTGCACAGATATTCAGAAATGAAATAATGAGCTTTGAGCTGTTGATCAACTTTATAAAGTTCATTGGATACTATAACCATGGCTATATCTTGAATATTGAATTGGGTAAAAGTTATTCACCGTGTCAAACTACATGATACAGTTGGTAAGTCTGCATACAACTTAAGTTTAGTGTATCGTCATCTGATATATGAGACAGATGGGTTTTTCACTTCTCCATGAAAGACGTTTTTTTTTAATTTTGGTAATGGAATATCTTATTCATCATGCAGTGGAACACAAAAAGAATGTACAATCAGAATACTTTTTCTTTAAAGTAGCCTACCGCCTGAACAGGGACTTGAACCCTGGACCCTCAGATTAAAAGTCTGAAGCTCTACCGACTGAGCTATCCAGGCTTTGATACAGCAAACCTCAAAATCACCTAATCAAAATTTGGCAGTGTCCCAACTAACGCTATGTTTCTTAAGATGGTTACCTGAAGAAGGTACCAAATACACTAGAATATAATAATGAATTGATATTTCAAGCATTTGAAATTTCTTCAGTAAATGTAACCTTATTTTTAGTCCTGAAGTTGCTACTATCTCATTTTTTTGCTGACGTCAAATTCATATGTGTTTATTGACATGGTAAAATTAAGGAAGGGCCCAAAATCTTACTTCCGAGTAAATTATATTTTCATCAGTACAGCTGACAATTTCCTCTTCTGCATAGATTACCCAAATTGAACGGTGTCTCTTTAAAATAGACTTCCTTTTACTGACCTTTTTTAGCAAATGATTTTGGTGAAGCAGAAGCATGCATGCATCGCTTATAACTTCTTTAAATAGTTATGAAATACACAGGGATAAAACTGACTCTGGTGGGATTCGAACCCACAGCCTTTGAATACCTTCTTGACATTCACCTAGAAGTCCAATGCGCTATCCATTGCGCCACAGAGCCAATCTGCTTGAGTGAGGTGCACAGATATTCAGAAATGAAATAATGAGCTTTGAGCTGTTGATCAACTTTATAAAGTTCATTGGATACTATAACCATGGCTATATTTTGAATATTGAATTGGGTAAAAGTTATTCACCGTGTCAAACTACATGATACAGTTGGTAAGTCTGCATAAAACTTAAGTTTAGTGTATCGTCATCTGATATATGAGACAGATGGGTTTTTCACTTCTCCATGAAAGACGTTTTTTTTTAATTTTGGTAATGGAATATCTTATTCATCATGCAGTGGAACACAAAAAGAATGTACAATCAGAATACTTTTTCTTTAAAGTAGCCGACCGCCTGAACAGGGACTTGAACCCTGGACCCTCAGATTAAAAGTCTGATGCTCTACCGACTGAGCTATCCAGGCTCTGCAACACTGCAACTAAAAATCAGCTAAAAATGATGTGGACGCACACCAACCTACACTTTAATTCTTAATATGGTTACATATATTAGCAATCAAATATGTAGAGTTTAATAATTAATTGATATTTCAAGCATTTGAAATTTCAGCAGCACACGTAATCTATTTTAAATCCTGAAATTCGTTCTATCTCATTTTCGGCTGACTTAGAAATCATGTCTCTAAATTGACATTGTGAAATTAGTAAAAGGCCAAATACTATTACTAGGTACTAAATTACATGTCCAGCAGTATAACTGGAAATTTACTCTTGGGCATAGATTATGCAACATTTTCAAAGCAAACAGTGTCTGTTTAAATAGACTTTCTTTCACTGCCGTTTTGGTAAATGTCTCTGGTTATGCAGAAGCAGGCATTGTTTGTTACTGTTTCAATTAGTTATAAGATAAAGGAGGGATAAAACTGACCCAGCTAGTATTCCAACCCAAAGACTTTGAATGCTTTCTCTACATTAGCCTAGAACCCCAAGCCGCTATCCATTGCACCAGAGATCCAACCTGATTCAACAAGGTGAACAGAAATTCTCAAATAAAAAGATGAGCTATCAGCGGTTGACCAACTTTATAAAGTGATTTGGAAACTATAAGCAGGGTTCCATTTTGAACATTGAATTGGGGAAAAGATAATCAACATCTCAAACGACATGATACCGTTGCGGTAAGTCTTCTTAACTCTTGTCAAATGGTACACGACCGATGGGTATTTAATGGCTCCATTAAGAGTAACTTGCAATTACTCTAATGGGACTACTCGTTCATTGGATCCTGAAAAGAGCATGTCATTAGAGTACATTTTCTTTAAACAAACCGCCTGAACAGGGACTTGAACCCTGGACCCTCAGATTAAAAGTCTGATGCTCTACCGACTGAGCTATCCAGGCTCTGATACAGCAAACCTCAAAATCACCTAATCAAAATTTGGCAGTGTCCCAACTAACGCTATGTTTCTTAAGATGGTTACCTGAAGAAGGTACCAAATACACTAGAATATAATAATGAATTGATATTTCAAGCATTTGAAATTTCTTCAGTAAATGTAACCTTATTTTTAGTCCTGAAGTTGCTACTATCTCATTTTTTTGCTGACGTCAAATTCATATGTGTTTATTGACATGGTAAAATTAAGGAAGGGCCCAAAATCTTACTTCCGAGTAAATTATATTTTCATCAGTACAGCTGACAATTTCCTCTTCTGCATAGATTACCCAAATTGAACGGTGTCTCTTTAAAATAGACTTCCTTTTACTGACCTTTTTTAGCAAATGATTTTGGTGAAGCAGAAGCATGCATGCATCGCTTATAACTTCTTTAAATAGTTATGAAATAAACAGGGATAAAACTGACTCTGGTGGGATTCGAACCCACAGCCTTTGAATACCTTCTTGACATTCACCTAGAAGTCCAATGCGCTATCCATTGCGCCACAGAGCCAATCTGCTTGAATGAGGTGCACAGATATTCAGAAATGAAATAATGAGCTTTGAGCTGTTGATCAACTTTATAAAGTTCATTGGATACTATAACCATGGCTATATCTTGAATATTGAATTGGGTAAAAGTTATTCACCGTGTCAAACTACATGATACAGTTGGTAAGTCTGCATACAACTTAAGTTTAGTGTATCGTCATCTGATATATGAGACAGATGGGTTTTTCACTTCTCCATGAAAGACGTTTTTTTTTAATTTTGGTAATGGAATATCTTATTCATCATGCAGTGGAACACAAAAAGAATGTACAATCAGAATACTTTTTCTTTAAAGTAGCCTACCGCCTGAACAGGGACTTGAACCCTGGACCCTCAGATTAAAAGTCTGATGCTCTACCGACTGAGCTATCCAGGCTTTGATACAGCAAACCTCAAAATCACCTAATCAAAATTTGGCAGTGTCCCAACTAACGCTATGTTTCTTAAGATGGTTACCTGAATAAGGTACCAAATACACTAGAATATAATAATGAATTGATATTTCAAGCATTTGAAATTTCTTCAGTAAATGTAACCTTATTTTTAGTCCTGAAGTTGCTACTATCTCATTTTTTTGCTGACGTCAAATTCATATGTGTTTATTGACATGGTAAAATTAAGGAAGGGCCCAAAATCTTACTTCCGAGTAAATTATATTTTCATCAGTACAGCTGACAATTTCCTCTTCTGCATAGATTACCCAAATTGAACGGTGTCTCTTTAAAATAGACTTCCTTTTACTGACCTTTTTTAGCAAATGATTTTGGTGAAGCAGAAGCATGCATGCATCGCTTATAACTTCTTTAAATAGTTATGAAATAAACAGGGATAAAACTGACTCTGGTGGGATTCGAACCCACAGCCTTTGAATACCTTCTTGACATTCACCTAGAATTCCAATGCGCTATCCATTGCGCCACAGAGCCAATCTGCTTGAATGAGGTGCACAGATATTCAGAAATGAAATAATGAGCTTTGAGCTGTTGATCAACTTTATAAAGTTCATTGGATACTATAACCATGGCTATATTTTGAATATTGAATTGGGTAAAAGTTATTCACCGTGTCAAACTACATGATACAGTTGGTAAGTCTGCATAAAACTTAAGTTTAGTGTATCGTCATCTGATATATGAGACAGATGGGTTTTTCACTTCTCCATGAAAGACGTTTTTTTTTAATTTTGGTAATGGAATATCTTATTCATCATGCAGTGGAACACAAAAAGAATGTACAATCAGAATACTTTTTCTTTAAAGTAGCCGACCGCCTGAACAGGGACTTGAACCCTGGACCCTCAGATTAAAAGTCTGATGCTCTACCGACTGAGCTATCCAGGCTCTGCAACACTGCAACTAAAAATCAGCTAAAAATGATGTGGACGCACACCAACCTACACTTTAATTCTTAATATGGTTACATATATTAGCAATCAAATATGTAGAGTTTAATAATTAATTGATATTTCAAGCATTTGAAATTTCAGCAGCACACGTAATCTATTTTAAATCCTGAAATTCGTTCTATCTCATTTTCGGCTGACTTAGAAATCATGTCTCTAAATTGACATTGTGAAATTAGTAAAAGGCCAAATACTATTACTAGGTACTAAATTACATGTCCAGCAGTATAACTGGAAATTTACTCTTGGGCATAGATTATGCAACATTTTCAAAGCAAACAGTGTCTGTTTAAATAGACTTTCTTTCACTGCCGTTTTGGTAAATGTCTCTGGTTATGCAGAAGCAGGCATTGTTTGTTACTGTTTCAATTAGTTATAAGATAAAGGAGGGATAAAACTGACCCAGCTAGTATTTCAACCCAAAGACTTTGAATGCTTTCTCTACATTCGCCTAGAACCCCAAGCCGCTATCCATTGCACCAGAGATCCAACCTGATTCAACAAGGTGAACAGAAATTCTCAAATAAAAAGATGAGCTATCAGCGGTTGACCAACTTTATAAAGTGATTTGGAAACTATAAGCAGGGTTCCATTTTGAACATTGAATTGGGGAAAAGATAATCAACATCTCAAACGACATGATACCGTTGCGGTAAGTCTTCTTAACTCTTGTCAAATGGTACACGACCGATGGGTATTTAATGGCTCCATTAAGAGTAACTTGCAATTACTCTAATGGGACTACTCGTTCATTGGATCCTGAAAAGAGCATGTCATTAGAGTACATTTTCTTTAAACAAACCGCCTGAACAGGGACTTGAACCCTGGACTCTCAGATTAAAAGTCTGAAGCTCTACCGACTGAGCTATCCAGGCTCTGATACAGCAAACCTCAAAATCACCTAATCAAAATTTGGCAGTGTCCCAACTAACGCTATGTTTCTTAAGATGGTTACCTGAAGAAGGTACCAAATAAACTAGAATATAATAATGAATTGATATTTCAAGCATTTGAAATTTCTTCAGTAAATGTAACCTTATTTTTAGTCCTGAAGTTGCTACTATCTCATTTTTTTGCTGACGTCAAATTCATATGTGTTTATTGACATGGTAAAATTAAGGAAGGGCCCAAAATCTTACTTCCGAGTAAATTATATTTTCATCAGTACAGCTGACAATTTCCTCTTCTGCATAGATTACCCAAATTGAACGGTGTCTCTTTAAAATAGACTTCCTTTTACTGACCTTTTTTAGCAAATGATTTTGGTGAAGCAGAAGCATGCATGCATCGCTTATAACTTCTTTAAATAGTTATGAAATACACAGGGATAAAACTGACTCTGGTGGGATTCGAACCCACAGCCTTTGAATACCTTCTTGACATTCACCTAGAAGTCCAATGCGCTATCCATTGCGCCACAGAGCCAATCTGCTTGAGTGAGGTGCACAGATATTCAGAAATGAAATAATGAGCTTTGAGCTGTTGATCAACTTTATAAAGTTCATTGGATACTATAACCATGGCTATATTTTGAATATTGAATTGGGAAAAAGTTATTCACCGTGTCAAACTACATGATACAGTTGGTAAGTCTGCATACAACTTAAGTTTAGTGTATCATCATCTGATATATGAGACAGATGGGTTTTTCACTTCTCCATGAAAGACGTTTTTTTTTAATTTTGGTAATGGAATATCTTATTCATCATGCAGTGGAACACAAAAAGAATGTACAATCAGAATACTTTTTCTTTAAAGTAGCCTACCGCCTGAACGGGGACTTGAACCCTGGACCCTCAGATTAAAAGTCTGATGCTCTACCGACTGAGCTATCCAGGCTCTGATACAGCAAACCTCAAAATCTCCTAATCAAAATTTGGCAGTGTCCCAACTAACGCTATGTTTCTTAAGATGGTTACCTGAAGAAGGTACCAAATACACTAGAATATAATAATGAATTGATATTTCAAGCATTTGAAATTTCTTCAGTAAATGTAACCTTATTTTTAGTCCTGAAGTTGCTACTATCTCATTTTTTTGCTGACGTCAAATTCATATGTGTTTATTGACATGGTAAAATTAAGGAAGGGCCCAAAATCTTACTTCCGAGTAAATTATATTTTCATCAGTACAGCTGACAATTTCCTCTTCTGCATAGATTACCCAAATTGAACGGTGTCTCTTTAAAATAGACTTCCTTTTACTGACCTTTTTTAGCAAATGATTTTGGTGAAGCAGAAGCATGCATGCATCGCTTATAACTTCTTTAAATAGTTATGAAATAAACAGGGATAAAACTGACTCTGGTGGGATTCGAACCCACAGCCTTTGAATACCTTCTTGACATTCACCTAGAAGTCCAATGCGCTATCCATTGCGCCACAGAGCCAATCTGCTTGAGTGAGGTGCACAGATATTCAGAAATGAAATAATGAGCTTTGAGCTGTTGATCAACTTTATAAAGTTCATTGGATACTATAACCATGGCTATATTTTGAATATTGAATTGGGTAAAAGTTATTCACCGTGTCAAACTACATGATACAGTTGGTAAGTCTGCATAAAACTTAAGTTTAGTGTATCGTCATCTGATATATGAGACAGATGGGTTTTTCACTTCTCCATGAAAGACGTTTTTTTTTAATTTTGGTAATGGAATATCTTATTCATCATGCAGTGGAACACAAAAAGAATGTACAATCAGAATACTTTTTCTTTAAAGTAGCCGACCGCCTGAACAGGGACTTGAACCCTGGACCCTCAGATTAAAAGTCTGATGCTCTACCGACTGAGCTATCCAGGCTCTGCAACACTGCAACTAAAAATCAGCTAAAAATGATGTGGACGCACACCAACCTACACTTTAATTCTTAATATGGTTACATATATTAGCAATCAAATATGTAGAGTTTAATAATTAATTGATATTTCAAGCATTTGAAATTTCAGCAGCACACGTAATCTATTTTAAATCCTGAAATTCGTTCTATCTCATTTTCGGCTGACTTAGAAATCATGTCTCTAAATTGACATTGTGAAATTAGTAAAAGGCCAAATACTATTACTAGGTACTAAATTACATGTCCAGCAGTATAACTGGAAATTTACTCTTGGGCATAGATTATGCAACATTTTCAAAGCAAACAGTGTCTGTTTAAATAGACTTTCTTTCACTGCCGTTTTGGTAAATGTCTCTGGTTATGCAGAAGCAGGCATTGTTTGTTACTGTTTCAATTAGTTATAAGATAAAGGAGGGATAAAACTGACCCAGCTAGTATTTCAACCCAAAGACTTTGAATGCTTTCTCTACATTCGCCTAGAACCCCAAGCCGCTATCCATTGCACCAGAGATCCAACCTGATTCAACAAGGTGAACAGAAATTCTCAAATAAAAAGATGAGCTATCAGCGGTTGACCAACTTTATAAAGTGATTTGGAAACTATAAGCAGGGTTCCATTTTGAACATTGAATTGGGGAAAAGATAATCAACATCTCAAACGACATGATACCGTTGCGGTAAGTCTTCTTAACTCTTGTCAAATGGTACACGACCGATGGGTATTTAATGGCTCCATTAAGAGTAACTTGCAATTACTCTAATGGGACTACTCGTTCATTGGATCCTGAAAAGAGCATGTCATTAGAGTACATTTTCTTTAAACAAACCGCCTGAACAGGGACTTGAACCCTGGACCCTCAGATTAAAAGTCTGATGCTCTACCGACTGAGCTATCCAGGCTCTGATACAGCAAACCTCAAAATCACCTAATCAAAATTTGGCAGTGTCCCAACTAACGCTATGTTTCTTAAGATGGTTACCTGAAGAAGGTACCAAATACACTAGAATATAATAATGAATTGATATTTCAAGCATTTGAAATTTCTTCAGTAAATGTAACCTTATTTTTAGTCCTGAAGTTGCTACTATCTCATTTTTTTGCTGACGTCAAATTCATATGTGTTTATTGACATGGTAAAATTAAGGAAGGGCCCAAAATCTTACTTCCGAGTAAATTATATTTTCATCAGTACAGCTGACAATTTCCTCTTCTGCATAGATTACCCAAATTGAACGGTGTCTCTTTAAAATAGACTTCCTTTTACTGACCTTTTTTAGCAAATGATTTTGGTGAAGCAGAAGCATGCATGCATCGCTTATAACTTCTTTAAATAGTTATGAAATACACAGGGATAAAACTGACTCTGGTGGGATTCGAACCCACAGCCTTTGAATACCTTCTTGACATTCACCTAGAAGTCCAATGCGCTATCCATTGCGCCACAGAGCCAATCTGCTTGAGTGAGGTGCACAGATATTCAGAAATGAAATAATGAGCTTTGAGCTGTTGATCAACTTTATAAAGTTCATTGGATACTATAACCATGGCTATATTTTGAATATTGAATTGGGTAAAAGTTATTCACCGTGTCAAACTACATGATACAGTTGGTAAGTCTGCATACAACTTAAGTTTAGTGTATCATCATCTGATATATGAGACAGATGGGTTTTTCACTTCTCCATGAAAGACGTTTTTTTTTAATTTTGGTAATGGAATATCTTATTCATCATGCAGTGGAACACAAAAAGAATGTACAATCAGAATACTTTTTCTTTAAAGTAGCCTACCGCCTGAACGGGGACTTGAACCCTGGACCCTCAGATTAAAAGTCTGATGCTCTACCGACTGAGCTATCCAGGCTCTGATACAGCAAACCTCAAAATCACCTAATCAAAATTTGGCAGTGTCCCAACTAACGCTATGTTTCTTAAGATGGTTACCTGAAGAAGGTACCAAATACACTAGAATATAATAATGAATTGATATTTCAAGCATTTGAAATTTCTTCAGTAAATGTAACCTTATTTTTAGTCCTGAAGTTGCTACTATCTCATTTTTTTGCTGACGTCAAATTCATATGTGTTTATTGACATGGTAAAATTAAGGAAGGGCCCAAAATCTTACTTCCGAGTAAATTATATTTTCATCAGTACAGCTGACAATTTCCTCTTCTGCATAGATTACCCAAATTGAACGGTGTCTCTTTAAAATAGACTTCCTTTTACTGACCTTTTTTAGCAAATGATTTTGGTGAAGCAGAAGCATGCATGCATCGCTTATAACTTCTTTAAATAGTTATGAAATAAACAGGGATAAAACTGACTCTGGTGGGATTCGAACCCACAGCCTTTGAATACCTTCTTGACATTCACCTAGAAGTCCAATGCGCTATCCATTGCGCCACAGAGCCAATCTGCTTGAGTGAGGTGCACAGATATTCAGAAATGAAATAATGAGCTTTGAGCTGTTGATCAACTTTATAAAGTTCATTGGATACTATAACCATGGCTATATTTTGAATATTGAATTGGGTAAAAGTTATTCACCGTGTCAAACTACATGATACAGTTGGTAAGTCTGCATAAAACTTAAGTTTAGTGTATCGTCATCTGATATATGAGACAGATGGGTTTTTCACTTCTCCATGAAAGACGTTTTTTTTTAATTTTGGTAATGGAATATCTTATTCATCATGCAGTGGAACACAAAAAGAATGTACAATCAGAATACTTTTTCTTTAAAGTAGCCGACCGCCTGAACAGGGACTTGAACCCTGGACCCTCAGATTAAAAGTCTGATGCTCTACCGACTGAGCTATCCAGGCTCTGCAACACTGCAACTAAAAATCAGCTAAAAATGATGTGGACGCACACCAACCTACACTTTAATTCTTAATATGGTTACATATATTAGCAATCAAATATGTAGAGTTTAATAATTAATTGATATTTCAAGCATTTGAAATTTCAGCAGCACACGTAATCTATTTTAAATCCTGAAATTCGTTCTATCTCATTTTCGGCTGACTTAGAAATCATGTCTCTAAATTGACATTGTGAAATTAGTAAAAGGCCAAATACTATTACTAGGTACTAAATTACATGTCCAGCAGTATAACTGGAAATTTACTCTTGGGCATAGATTATGCAACATTTTCAAAGCAAACAGTGTCTGTTTAAATAGACTTTCTTTCACTGCCGTTTTGGTAAATGTCTCTGGTTATGCAGAAGCAGGCATTGTTTGTTACTGTTTCAATTAGTTATAAGATAAAGGAGGGATAAAACTGACCCAGCTAGTATTTCAACCCAAAGACTTTGAATGCTTTCTCTACATTCGCCTAGAACCCCAAGCCGCTATCCATTGCACCAGAGATCCAACCTGATTCAACAAGGTGAACAGAAATTCTCAAATAAAAAGATGAGCTATCAGCGGTTGACCAACTTTATAAAGTGATTTGGAAACTATAAGCAGGGTTCCATTTTGAACATTGAATTGGGGAAAAGATAATCAACATCTCAAACGACATGATACCGTTGCGGTAAGTCTTCTTAACTCTTGTCAAATGGTACACGACCGATGGGTATTTAATGGCTCCATTAAGAGTAACTTGCAATTACTCTAATGGGACTACTCGTTCATTGGATCCTGAAAAGAGCATGTCATTAGAGTACATTTTCTTTTAACAAACCGCCTGAACAGGGACTTGAACCCTGGACCCTCAGATTAAAAGTCTGATGCTCTACCGACTGAGCTATCCAGGCTCTGATACAGCAAACCTCAAAATCACCTAATCAAAATTTGGCAGTGTCCCAACTAACGCTATGTTTCTTAAGATGGTTACCTGAAGAAGGTACCAAATACACTAGAATATAATAATGAATTGATATTTCAAGCATTTGAAATTTCTTCAGTAAATGTAACCTTATTTTTAGTCCTGAAGTTGCTACTATCTCATTTTTTTGCTGACGTCAAATTCATATGTGTTTATTGACATGGTAAAATTAAGGAAGGGCCCAAAATCTTACTTCCGAGTAAATTATATTTTCATCAGTACAGCTGACAATTTCCTCTTCTGCATAGATTACCCAAATTGAACGGTGTCTCTTTAAAATAGACTTCCTTTTACTGACCTTTTTTAGCAAATGATTTTGGTGAAGCAGAAGCATGCATGCATCGCTTATAACTTCTTTAAATAGTTATGAAATAAACAGGGATAAAACTGACTCTGGTGGGATTCGAACCCACAGCCTTTGAATACCTTCTTGACATTCACCTAGAAGTCCAATGCGCTATCCATTGCGCCACAGAGCCAATCTGCTTGAATGAGGTGCACAGATATTCAGAAATGAAATAATGAGCTTTGAGCTGTTGATCAACTTTATAAAGTTCATTGGATACTATAACCATGGCTATATCTTGAATATTGAATTGGGTAAAAGTTATTCACCGTGTCAAACTACATGATACAGTTGGTAAGTCTGCATACAACTTAAGTTTAGTGTATCGTCATCTGATATATGAGACAGATGGGTTTTTCACTTCTCCATGAAAGACGTTTTTTTTTAATTTTGGTAATGGAATATCTTATTCATCATGCAGTGGAACACAAAAAGAATGTACAATCAGAATACTTTTTCTTTAAAGTAGCCTACCGCCTGAACGGGGACTTGAACCCTGGACCCTCAGATTAAAAGTCTGATGCTCTACCGACTGAGCTATCCAGGCTTTGATACATCAAACCTCAAAATCACCTAATCAAAATTTGGCAGTGTCCCAACTAACGCTATGTTTCTTAAGATGGTTACCTGAATAAGGTACCAAATACACTAGAATATAATAATGAATTGATATTTCAAGCATTTGAAATTTCTTCAGTAAATGTAACCTTATTTTTAGTCCTGAAGTTGCTACTATCTCATTTTTTTGCTGACGTCAAATTCATATGTGTTTATTGACATGGTAAAATTAAGGAAGGGCCCAAAATCTTACTTCCGAGTAAATTATATTTTCATCAGTACAGCTGACAATTTCCTCTTCTGCATAGATTACCCAAATTGAACGGTGTCTCTTTAAAATAGACTTCCTTTTACTGACCTTTTTTAGCAAATGATTTTGGTGAAGCAGAAGCATGCATGCATCGCTTATAACTTCTTTAAATAGTTATGAAATAAACAGGGATAAAACTGACTCTGGTGGGATTCGAACCCACAGCCTTTGAATACCTTCTTGACATTCACCTAGAAGTCCAATGCGCTATCCATTGCGCCACAGAGCCAATCTGCTTGAATGAGGTGCACAGATATTCAGAAATGAAATAATGAGCTTTGAGCTGTTGATCAACTTTATAAAGTTCATTGGATACTATAACCATGGCTATATTTTGAATATTGAATTGGGTAAAAGTTATTCACCGTGTCAAACTACATGATACAGTTGGTAAGTCTGCATAAAACTTAAGTTTAGTGTATCGTCATCTGATATATGAGACAGATGGGTTTTTCACTTCTCCATGAAAGACGTTTTTTTTTAATTTTGGTAATGGAATATCTTATTCATCATGCAGTGGAACACAAAAAGAATGTACAATCAGAATACTTTTTCTTTAAAGTAGCCGACCGCCTGAACAGGGACTTGAACCCTGGACCCTCAGATTAAAAGTCTGATGCTCTACCGACTGAGCTATCCAGGCTCTGCAACACTGCAACTAAAAATCAGCTAAAAATGATGTGGACGCACACCAACCTACACTTTAATTCTTAATATGGTTACATATATTAGCAATCAAATATGTAGAGTTTAATAATTAATTGATATTTCAAGCATTTGAAATTTCAGCAGCACACGTAATCTATTTTAAATCCTGAAATTCGTTCTATCTCATTTTCGGCTGACTTAGAAATCATGTCTCTAAATTGACATTGTGAAATTAGTAAAAGGCCAAATACTATTACTAGGTACTAAATTACATGTCCAGCAGTATAACTAGAAATTTACTCTTGGGCATAGATTATGCAACATTTTCAAAGCAAACAGTGTCTGTTTAAATAGACTTTCTTTCACTGCAGTTTTGGTAAATGTCTCTGGTTATGCAGAAGCAGGCATTGTTTGTTACTGTTTCAATTAGTTATAAGATAAAGGAGGGATAAAACTGACCCAGCTAGTATTCCAACCCAAAGACTTTGAATGCTTTCTCTACATTCGCCTAGAACCCCAAGCCGCTATCCATTGCACCAGAGATCCAACCTGATTCAACAAGGTGAACAGAAATTCTCAAATAAAAAGATGAGCTATCAGCGGTTGACCAACTTTATAAAGTGATTTGGAAACTATAAGCAGGGTTCCATTTTGAACATTGAATTGGGGAAAAGATAATCAACATCTCAAACGACATGATACCGTTGCGGTAAGTCTTCTTAACTCTTGTCAAATGGTACACGACCGATGGGTATTTAATGGCTCCATTAAGAGTAACTTGCAATTACTCTAATGGGACTACTCGTTCATTGGATCCTGAAAAGAGCATGTCATTAGAGTACATTTTCTTTAAACAAACCGCCTGAACAGGGACTTGAACCCTGGACTCTCAGATTAAAAGTCTGAAGCTCTACCGACTGAGCTATCCAGGCTCTGATACAGCAAACCTCAAAATCACCTAATCAAAATTTGGCAGTGTCCCAACTAACGCTATGTTTCTTAAGATGGTTACCTGAAGAAGGTACCAAATACACTAGAATATAATAATGAATTGATATTTCAAGCATTTGAAATTTCTTCAGTAAATGTAACCTTATTTTTAGTCCTGAAGTTGCTACTATCTCATTTTTTTGCTGACGTCAAATTCATATGTGTTTATTGACATGGTAAAATTAAGGAAGGGCCCAAAATCTTACTTCCGAGTAAATTATATTTTCATCAGTACAGCTGACAATTTCCTCTTCTGCATAGATTACCCAAATTGAACGGTGTCTCTTTAAAATAGACTTCCTTTTACTGACCTTTTTTAGCAAATGATTTTGGTGAAGCAGAAGCATGCATGCATCGCTTATAACTTCTTTAAATAGTTATGAAATACACAGGGATAAAACTGACTCTGGTGGGATTCGAACCCACAGCCTTTGAATACCTTCTTGACATTCACCTAGAAGTCCAATGCGCTATCCATTGCGCCACAGAGCCAATCTGCTTGAGTGAGGTGCACAGATATTCAGAAATGAAATAATGAGCTTTGAGCTGTTGATCAACTTTATAAAGTTCATTGGATACTATAACCATGGCTATATTTTGAATATTGAATTGGGAAAAAGTTATTCACCGTGTCAAACTACATGATACAGTTGGTAAGTCTGCATACAACTTAAGTTTAGTGTATCATCATCTGATATATGAGACAGATGGGTTTTTCACTTCTCCATGAAAGACGTTTTTTTTTAATTTTGGTAATGGAATATCTTATTCATCATGCAGTGGAACACAAAAAGAATGTACAATCAGAATACTTTTTCTTTAAAGTAGCCTACCGCCTGAACGGGGACTTGAACCCTGGACCCTCAGATTAAAAGTCTGATGCTCTACCGACTGAGCTATCCAGGCTCTGATACAGCAAACCTCAAAATCACCTAATCAAAATTTGGCAGTGTCCCAACTAACGCTATGTTTCTTAAGATGGTTACCTGAAGAAGGTACCAAATACACTAGAATATAATAATGAATTGATATTTCAAGCATTTGAAATTTCTTCAGTAAATGTAACCTTATTTTTAGTCCTGAAGTTGCTACTATCTCATTTTTTTGCTGACGTCAAATTCATATGTGTTTATTGACATGGTAAAATTAAGGAAGGGCCCAAAATCTTACTTCCGAGTAAATTATATTTTCATCAGTACAGCTGACAATTTCCTCTTCTGCATAGATTACCCAAATTGAACGGTGTCTCTTTAAAATAGACTTCCTTTTACTGACCTTTTTTAGCAAATGATTTTGGTGAAGCAGAAGCATGCATGCATCGCTTATAACTTCTTTAAATAGTTATGAAATAAACAGGGATAAAACTGACTCTGGTGGGATTCGAACCCACAGCCTTTGAATACCTTCTTGACATTCACCTAGAAGTCCAATGCGCTATCCATTGCGCCACAGAGCCAATCTGCTTGAGTGAGGTGCACAGATATTCAGAAATGAAATAATGAGCTTTGAGCTGTTGATCAACTTTATAAAGTTCATTGGATACTATAACCATGGCTATATTTTGAATATTGAATTGGGTAAAAGTTATTCACCGTGTCAAACTACATGATACAGTTGGTAAGTCTGCATAAAACTTAAGTTTAGTGTATCGTCATCTGATATATGAGACAGATGGGTTTTTCACTTCTCCATGAAAGACGTTTTTTTTTAATTTTGGTAATGGAATATCTTATTCATCATGCAGTGGAACACAAAAAGAATGTACAATCAGAATACTTTTTCTTTAAAGTAGCCGACCGCCTGAACAGGGACTTGAACCCTGGACCCTCAGATTAAAAGTCTGATGCTCTACCGACTGAGCTATCCAGGCTCTGCAACACTGCAACTAAAAATCAGCTAAAAATGATGTGGACGCACACCAACCTACACTTTAATTCTTAATATGGTTACATATATTAGCAATCAAATATGTAGAGTTTAATAATTAATTGATATTTCAAGCATTTGAAATTTCAGCAGCACACGTAATCTATTTTAAATCCTGAAATTCGTTCTATCTCATTTTCGGCTGACTTAGAAATCATGTCTCTAAATTGACATTGTGAAATTAGTAAAAGGCCAAATACTATTACTAGGTACTAAATTACATGTCCAGCAGTATAACTGGAAATTTACTCTTGGGCATAGATTATGCAACATTTTCAAAGCAAACAGTGTCTGTTTAAATAGACTTTCTTTCACTGCCGTTTTGGTAAATGTCTCTGGTTATGCAGAAGCAGGCATTGTTTGTTACTGTTTCAATTAGTTATAAGATAAAGGAGGGATAAAACTGACCCAGCTAGTATTTCAACCCAAAGACTTTGAATGCTTTCTCTACATTCGCCTAGAACCCCAAGCCGCTATCCATTGCACCAGAGATCCAACCTGATTCAACAAGGTGAACAGAAATTCTCAAATAAAAAGATGAGCTATCAGCGGTTGACCAACTTTATAAAGTGATTTGGAAACTATAAGCAGGGTTCCATTTTGAACATTGAATTGGGGAAAAGATAATCAACATCTCAAACGACATGATACCGTTGCGGTAAGTCTTCTTAACTCTTGTCAAATGGTACACGACCGATGGGTATTTAATGGCTCCATTAAGAGTAACTTGCAATTACTCTAATGGGACTACTCGTTCATTGGATCCTGAAAAGAGCATGTCATTAGAGTACATTTTCTTTAAACAAACCGCCTGAACAGGGACTTGAACCCTGGACCCTCAGATTAAAAGTCTGATGCTCTACCGACTGAGCTATCCAGGCTCTGATACAGCTAACCTCAAAATCACCTAATCAAAATTTGGCAGTGTCCCAACTAACGCTATGTTTCTTAAGATGGTTACCTGAAGAAGGTACCAAATACACTAGAATATAATAATGAATTGATATTTCAAGCATTTGAAATTTCTTCAGTAAATGTAACCTTATTTTTAGTCCTGAAGTTGCTACTATCTCATTTTTTTGCTGACGTCAAATTCATATGTGTTTATTGACATGGTAAAATTAAGGAAGGGCCCAAAATCTTACTTCCGAGTAAATTATATTTTCATCAGTACAGCTGACAATTTCCTCTTCTGCATAGATTACCCAAATTGAACGGTGTCTCTTTAAAATAGACTTCCTTTTACTGACCTTTTTTAGCAAATGATTTTGGTGAAGCAGAAGCATGCATGCATCGCTTATAACTTCTTTAAATAGTTATGAAATACACAGGGATAAAACTGACTCTGGTGGGATTCGAACCCACAGCCTTTGAATACCTTCTTGACATTCACCTAGAAGTCCAATGCGCTATCCATTGCGCCACAGAGCCAATCTGCTTGAATGAGGTGCACAGATATTCAGAAATGAAATAATGAGCTTTGAGCTGTTGATCAACTTTATAAAGTTCATTGGATACTATAACCATGGCTATATCTTGAATATTGAATTGGGTAAAAGTTATTCACCGTGTCAAACTACATGATACAGTTGGTAAGTCTGCATACAACTTAAGTTTAGTGTATCGTCATCTGATATATGAGACAGATGGGTTTTTCACTTCTCCATGAAAGACGTTTTTTTTTAATTTTGGTAATGGAATATCTTATTCATCATGCAGTGGAACACAAAAAGAATGTACAATCAGAATACTTTTTCTTTAAAGTAGCCTACCGCCTGAACGGGGACTTGAACCCTGGACCCTCAGATTAAAAGTCTGATGCTCTACCGACTGAGCTATCCAGGCTTTGATACAGCAAACCTCAAAATCACCTAATCAAAATTTGGCAGTGTCCCAACTAACGCTATGTTTCTTAAGATGGTTACCTGAATAAGGTACCAAATACACTAGAATATAATAATGAATTGATATTTCAAGCATTTGAAATTTCTTCAGTAAATGTAACCTTATTTTTAGTCCTGAAGTTGCTACTATCTCATTTTTTTGCTGACGTCAAATTCATATGTGTTTATTGACATGGTAAAATTAAGGAAGGGCCCAAAATCTTACTTCCGAGTAAATTATATTTTCATCAGTACAGCTGACAATTTCCTCTTCTGCATAGATTACCCAAATTGAACGGTGTCTCTTTAAAATAGACTTCCTTTTACTGACCTTTTTTAGCAAATGATTTTGGTGAAGCAGAAGCATGCATGCATCGCTTATAACTTCTTTAAATAGTTATGAAATAAACAGGGATAAAACTGACTCTGGTGGGATTCGAACCCACAGCCTTTGAATACCTTCTTGACATTCACCTAGAAGTCCAATGCGCTATCCATTGCGCCACAGAGCCAATCTGCTTGAATGAGGTGCACAGATATTCAGAAATGAAATAATGAGCTTTGAGCTGTTGATCAACTTTATAAAGTTCATTGGATACTATAACCATGGCTATATTTTGAATATTGAATTGGGTAAAAGTTATTCACCGTGTCAAACTACATGATACAGTTGGTAAGTCTGCATAAAACTTAAGTTTAGTGTATCGTCATCTGATATATGAGACAGATGGGTTTTTCACTTCTCCATGAAAGACGTTTTTTTTTAATTTTGGTAATGGAATATCTTATTCATCATGCAGTGGAACACAAAAAGAATGTACAATCAGAATACTTTTTCTTTAAAGTAGCCGACCGCCTGAACAGGGACTTGAACCCTGGACCCTCAGATTAAAAGTCTGATGCTCTACCGACTGAGCTATCCAGGCTCTGCAACACTGCAACTAAAAATCAGCTAAAAATGATGTGGACGCACACCAACCTACACTTTAATTCTTAATATGGTTACATATATTAGCAATCAAATATGTAGAGTTTAATAATTAATTGATATTTCAAGCATTTGAAATTTCAGCAGCACACGTAATCTATTTTAAATCCTGAAATTCGTTCTATCTCATTTTCGGCTGACTTAGAAATCATGTCTCTAAATTGACATTGTGAAATTAGTAAAAGGCCAAATACTATTACTAGGTACTAAATTACATGTCCAGCAGTATAACTAGAAATTTACTCTTGGGCATAGATTATGCAACATTTTCAAAGCAAACAGTGTCTGTTTAAATAGACTTTCTTTCACTGCAGTTTTGGTAAATGTCTCTGGTTATGCAGAAGCAGGCATTGTTTGTTACTGTTTCAATTAGTTATAAGATAAAGGAGGGATAAAACTGACCCAGCTAGTATTCCAACCCAAAGACTTTGAATGCTTTCTCTACATTCGCCTAGAACCCCAAGCCGCTATCCATTGCACCAGAGATCCAACCTGATTCAACAAGGTGAACAGAAATTCTCAAATAAAAAGATGAGCTATCAGCGGTTGACCAACTTTATAAAGTGATTTGGAAACTATAAGCAGGGTTCCATTTTGAACATTGAATTGGGGAAAAGATAATCAACATCTCAAACGACATGATACCGTTGCGGTAAGTCTTCTTAACTCTTGTCAAATGGTACACGACCGATGGGTATTTAATGGCTCCATTAAGAGTAACTTGCAATTACTCTAATGGGACTACTCGTTCATTGGATCCTGAAAAGAGCATGTCATTAGAGTACATTTTCTTTAAACAAACCGCCTGAACAGGGACTTGAACCCTGGACTCTCAGATTAAAAGTCTGAAGCTCTACCGACTGAGCTATCCAGGCTCTGATACAGCAAACCTCAAAATCACCTAATCAAAATTTGGCAGTGTCCCAACTAACGCTATGTTTCTTAAGATGGTTACCTGAAGAAGGTACCAAATACACTAGAATATAATAATGAATTGATATTTCAAGCATTTGAAATTTCTTCAGTAAATGTAACCTTATTTTTAGTCCTGAAGTTGCTACTATCTCATTTTTTTGCTGACGTCAAATTCATATGTGTTTATTGACATGGTAAAATTAAGGAAGGGCCCAAAATCTTACTTCCGAGTAAATTATATTTTCATCAGTACAGCTGACAATTTCCTCTTCTGCATAGATTACCCAAATTGAACGGTGTCTCTTTAAAATAGACTTCCTTTTACTGACCTTTTTTAGCAAATGATTTTGGTGAAGCAGAAGCATGCATGCATCGCTTATAACTTCTTTAAATAGTTATGAAATACACAGGGATAAAACTGACTCTGGTGGGATTCGAACCCACAGCCTTTGAATACCTTCTTGACATTCACCTAGAAGTCCAATGCGCTATCCATTGCGCCACAGAGCCAATCTGCTTGAGTGAGGTGCACAGATATTCAGAAATGAAATAATGAGCTTTGAGCTGTTGATCAACTTTATAAAGTTCATTGGATACTATAACCATGGCTATATTTTGAATATTGAATTGGGAAAAAGTTATTCACCGTGTCAAACTACATGATACAGTTGGTAAGTCTGCATACAACTTAAGTTTAGTGTATCATCATCTGATATATGAGACAGATGGGTTTTTCACTTCTCCATGAAAGACGTTTTTTTTTAATTTTGGTAATGGAATATCTTATTCATCATGCAGTGGAACACAAAAAGAATGTACAATCAGAATACTTTTTCTTTAAAGTAGCCTACCGCCTGAACGGGGACTTGAACCCTGGACCCTCAGATTAAAAGTCTGATGCTCTACCGACTGAGCTATCCAGGCTCTGATACAGCAAACCTCAAAATCACCTAATCAAAATTTGGCAGTGTCCCAACTAACGCTATGTTTCTTAAGATGGTTACCTGAAGAAGGTACCAAATACACTAGAATATAATAATGAATTGATATTTCAAGCATTTGAAATTTCTTCAGTAAATGTAACCTTATTTTTAGTCCTGAAGTTGCTACTATCTCATTTTTTTGCTGACGTCAAATTCATATGTGTTTATTGACATGGTAAAATTAAGGAAGGGCCCAAAATCTTACTTCCGAGTAAATTATATTTTCATCAGTACAGCTGACAATTTCCTCTTCTGCATAGATTACCCAAATTGAACGGTGTCTCTTTAAAATAGACTTCCTTTTACTGACCTTTTTTAGCAAATGATTTTGGTGAAGCAGAAGCATGCATGCATCGCTTATAACTTCTTTAAATAGTTATGAAATAAACAGGGATAAAACTGACTCTGGTGGGATTCGAACCCACAGCCTTTGAATACCTTCTTGACATTCACCTAGAAGTCCAATGTGCTATCCATTGCGCCACAGAGCCAATCTGCTTGAGTGAGGTGCACAGATATTCAGAAATGAAATAATGAGCTTTGAGCTGTTGATCAACTTTATAAAGTTCATTGGATACTATAACCATGGCTATATTTTGAATATTGAATTGGGTAAAAGTTATTCACCGTGTCAAACTACATGATACAGTTGGTAAGTCTGCATAAAACTTAAGTTTAGTGTATCGTCATCTGATATATGAGACAGATGGGTATTTCACTTCTCCATGAAAGACGTTTTTTTTTAATTTTGGTAATGGAATATCTTATTCATCATGCAGTGGAACACAAAAAGAATGTACAATCAGAATACTTTTTCTTTAAAGTAGCCGACCGCCTGAACAGGGACTTGAACCCTGGACCCTCAGATTAAAAGTCTGATGCTCTACCGACTGAGCTATCCAGGCTCTGCAACACTGCAACTAAAAATCAGCTAAAAATGATGTGGACGCACACCAACCTACACTTTAATTCTTAATATGGTTACATATATTAGCAATCAAATATGTAGAGTTTAATAATTAATTGATATTTCAAGCATTTGAAATTTCAGCAGCACACGTAATCTATTTTAAATCCTGAAATTCGTTCTATCTCATTTTCGGCTGACTTAGAAATCATGTCTCTAAATTGACATTGTGAAATTAGTAAAAGGCCAAATACTATTACTAGGTACTAAATTACATGTCCAGCAGTATAACTGGAAATTTACTCTTGGGCATAGATTATGCAACATTTTCAAAGCAAACAGTGTCTGTTTAAATAGACTTTCTTTCACTGCCGTTTTGGTAAATGTCTCTGGTTATGCAGAAGCAGGCATTGTTTGTTACTGTTTCAATTAGTTATAAGATAAAGGAGGGATAAAACTGACCCAGCTAGTATTTCAACCCAAAGACTTTGAATGCTTTCTCTACATTCGCCTAGAACCCCAAGCCGCTATCCATTGCACCAGAGATCCAACCTGATTCAACAAGGTGAACAGAAATTCTCAAATAAAAAGATGAGCTATCAGCGGTTGACCAACTTTATAAAGTGATTTGGAAACTATAAGCAGGGTTCCATTTTGAACATTGAATTGGGGAAAAGATAATCAACATCTCAAACGACATGATACCGTTGCGGTAAGTCTTCTTAACTCTTGTCAAATGGTACACGACCGATGGGTATTTAATGGCTCCATTAAGAGTAACTTGCAATTACTCTAATGGGACTACTCGTTCATTGGATCCTGAAAAGAGCATGTCATTAGAGTACATTTTCTTTAAACAAACCGCCTGAACAGGGACTTGAACCCTGGACCCTCAGATTAAAAGTCTGATGCTCTACCGACTGAGCTATCCAGGCTCTGATACAGCAAACCTCAAAATCACCTAATCAAAATTTGGCAGTGTCCCAACTAACGCTATGTTTCTTAAGATGGTTACCTGAAGAAGGTACCAAATACACTAGAATATAATAATGAATTGATATTTCAAGCATTTGAAATTTCTTCAGTAAATGTAACCTTATTTTTAGTCCTGAAGTTGCTACTATCTCATTTTTTTGCTGACGTCAAATTCATATGTGTTTATTGACATGGTAAAATTAAGGAAGGGCCCAAAATCTTACTTCCGAGTAAATTATATTTTCATCAGTACAGCTGACAATTTCCTCTTCTGCATAGATTACCCAAATTGAACGGTGTCTCTTTAAAATAGACTTCCTTTTACTGACCTTTTTTAGCAAATGATTTTGGTGAAGCAGAAGCATGCATGCATCGCTTATAACTTCTTTAAATAGTTATGAAATACACAGGGATAAAACTGACTCTGGTGGGATTCGAACCCACAGCCTTTGAATACCTTCTTGACATTCACCTAGAAGTCCAATGCGCTATCCATTGCGCCACAGAGCCAATCTGCTTGAGTGAGGTGCACAGATATTCAGAAATGAAATAATGAGCTTTGAGCTGTTGATCAACTTTATAAAGTTCATTGGATACTATAACCATGGCTATATTTTGAATATTGAATTGGGTAAAAGTTATTCACCGTGTCAAACTACATGATACAGTTGGTAAGTCTGCATACAACTTAAGTTTAGTGTATCATCATCTGATATATGAGACAGATGGGTTTTTCACTTCTCCATGAAAGACGTTTTTTTTTAATTTTGGTAATGGAATATCTTATTCATCATGCAGTGGAACACAAAAAGAATGTACAATCAGAATACTTTTTCTTTAAAGTAGCCTACCGCCTGAACGGGGACTTGAACCCTGGACCCTCAGATTAAAAGTCTGATGCTCTACCGACTGAGCTATCCAGGCTCTGATACAGCAAACCTCAAAATCACCTAATCAAAATTTGGCAGTGTCCCAACTAACGCTATGTTTCTTAAGATGGTTACCTGAAGAAGGTACCAAATACACTAGAATATAATAATGAATTGATATTTCAAGCATTTGAAATTTCTTCAGTAAATGTAACCTTATTTTTAGTCCTGAAGTTGCTACTATCTCATTTTTTTGCTGACGTCAAATTCATATGTGTTTATTGACATGGTAAAATTAAGGAAGGGCCCAAAATCTTACTTCCGAGTAAATTATATTTTCATCAGTACAGCTGACAATTTCCTCTTCTGCATAGATTACCCAAATTGAACGGTGTCTCTTTAAAATAGACTTCCTTTTACTGACCTTTTTTAGCAAATGATTTTGGTGAAGCAGAAGCATGCATGCATCGCTTATAACTTCTTTAAATAGTTATGAAATAAACAGGGATAAAACTGACTCTGGTGGGATTCGAACCCACAGCCTTTGAATACCTTCTTGACATTCACCTAGAAGTCCAATGCGCTATCCATTGCGCCACAGAGCCAATCTGCTTGAGTGAGGTGCACAGATATTCAGAAATGAAATAATGAGCTTTGAGCTGTTGATCAACTTTATAAAGTTCATTGGATACTATAACCATGGCTATATTTTGAATATTGAATTGGGTAAAAGTTATTCACCGTGTCAAACTACATGATACAGTTGGTAAGTCTGCATAAAACTTAAGTTTAGTGTATCGTCATCTGATATATGAGACAGATGGGTTTTTCACTTCTCCATGAAAGACGTTTTTTTTTAATTTTGGTAATGGAATATCTTATTCATCATGCAGTGGAACACAAAAAGAATGTACAATCAGAATACTTTTTCTTTAAAGTAGCCGACCGCCTGAACAGGGACTTGAACCCTGGACCCTCAGATTAAAAGTCTGATGCTCTACCGACTGAGCTATCCAGGCTCTGCAACACTGCAACTAAAAATCAGCTAAAAATGATGTGGACGCACACCAACCTACACTTTAATTCTTAATATGGTTACATATATTAGCAATCAAATATGTAGAGTTTAATAATTAATTGATATTTCAAGCATTTGAAATTTCAGCAGCACACGTAATCTATTTTAAATCCTGAAATTCGTTCTATCTCATTTTCGGCTGACTTAGAAATCATGTCTCTAAATTGACATTGTGAAATTAGTAAAAGGCCAAATACTATTACTAGGTACTAAATTACATGTTCAGCAGTATAACTGGAAATTTACTCTTGGGCATAGATTATGCAACATTTTCAAAGCAAACAGTGTCTGTTTAAATAGACTTTCTTTCACTGCCGTTTTGGTAAATGTCTCTGGTTATGCAGAAGCAGGCATTGTTTGTTACTGTTTCAATTAGTTATAAGATAAAGGAGGGATAAAACTGACCCAGCTAGTATTTCAACCCAAAGACTTTGAATGCTTTCTCTACATTCGCCTAGAACCCCAAGCCGCTATCCATTGCACCAGAGATCCAACCTGATTCAACAAGGTGAACAGAAATTCTCAAATAAAAAGATGAGCTATCAGCGGTTGACCAACTTTATAAAGTGATTTGGAAACTATAAGCAGGGTTCCATTTTGAACATTGAATTGGGGAAAAGATAATCAACATCTCAAACGACATGATACCGTTGCGGTAAGTCTTCTTAACTCTTGTCAAATGGTACACGACCGATGGGTATTTAATGGCTCCATTAAGAGTAACTTGCAATTACTCTAATGGGACTACTCGTTCATTGGATCCTGAAAAGAGCATGTCATTAGAGTACATTTTCTTTAAACAAACCGCCTGAACAGGGACTTGAACCCTGGACCCTCAGATTAAAAGTCTGATGCTCTACCGACTGAGCTATCCAGGCTCTGATACAGCAAACCTCAAAATCACCTAATCAAAATTTGGCAGTGTCCCAACTAACGCTATGTTTCTTAAGATGGTTACCTGAAGAAGGTACCAAATACACTAGAATATAATAATGAATTGATATTTCAAGCATTTGAAATTTCTTCAGTAAATGTAACCTTATTTTTAGTCCTGAAGTTGCTACTATCTCATTTTTTTGCTGACGTCAAATTCATATGTGTTTATTGACATGGTAAAATTAAGGAAGGGCCCAAAATCTTACTTCCGAGTAAATTATATTTTCATCAGTACAGCTGACAATTTCCTCTTCTGCATAGATTACCCAAATTGAACGGTGTCTCTTTAAAATAGACTTCCTTTTACTGACCTTTTTTAGCAAATGATTTTGGTGAAGCAGAAGCATGCATGCATCGCTTATAACTTCTTTAAATAGTTATGAAATACACAGGGATAAAACTGACTCTGGTGGGATTCGAACCCACAGCCTTTGAATACCTTCTTGACATTCACCTAGAAGTCCAATGCGCTATCCATTGCGCCACAGAGCCAATCTGCTTGAGTGAGGTGCACAGATATTCAGAAATGAAATAATGAGCTTTGAGCTGTTGATCAACTTTATAAAGTTCATTGGATACTATAACCATGGCTATATTTTGAATATTGAATTGGGTAAAAGTTATTCACCGTGTCAAACTACATGATACAGTTGGTAAGTCTGCATACAACTTAAGTTTAGTGTATCATCATCTGATATATGAGACAGATGGGTTTTTCACTTCTCCATGAAAGACGTTTTTTTTTAATTTTGGTAATGGAATATCTTATTCATCATGCAGTGGAACACAAAATGAATGTACAATCAGAATACTTTTTCTTTAAAGTAGCCTACCGCCTGAACGGGGACTTGAACCCTGGACCCTCAGATTAAAAGTCTGATGCTCTACCGACTGAGCTATCCAGGCTCTGATACAGCAAACCTCAAAATCACCTAATCAAAATTTGGCAGTGTCCCAACTAACGCTATGTTTCTTAAAATGGTTACCTGAAGAAGGTACCAAATACACTAGAATATAATAATGAATTGATATTTCAAGCATTTGAAATTTCTTCAGTAAATGTAACCTTATTTTTAGTCCTGAAGTTGCTACTATCTCATTTTTTTGCTGACGTCAAATTCATATGTGTTTATTGACATGGTAAAATTAAGGAAGGGCCCAAAATCTTACTTCCGAGTAAATTATATTTTCATCAGTACAGCTGACAATTTCCTCTTCTGCATAGATTACCCAAATTGAACGGTGTCTCTTTAAAATAGACTTCCTTTTACTGACCTTTTTTAGCAAATGATTTTGGTGAAGCAGAAGCATGCATGCATCGCTTATAACTTCTTTAAATAGTTATGAAATAAACAGGGATAAACCTGACTCTGGTGGGATTCGAACCCACAGCCTTTGAATACCTTCTTGACATTCACCTAGAAGTCCAATGCGCTATCCATTGCGCCACAGAGCCAATCTGCTTGAGTGAGGTGCACAGATATTCAGAAATGAAATAATGAGCTTTGAGCTGTTGATCAACTTTATAAAGTTCATTGGATACTATAACCATGGCTATATTTTGAATATTGAATTGGGTAAAAGTTATTCACCGTGTCAAACTACATGATACAGTTGGTAAGTCTGCATAAAACTTAAGTTTAGTGTATCGTCATCTGATATATGAGACAGATGGGTTTTTCACTTCTCCATGAAAGACGTTTTTTTTTAATTTTGGTAATGGAATATCTTATTCATCATGCAGTGGAACACAAAAAGAATGTACAATCAGAATACTTTTTCTTTAAAGTAGCCGACCGCCTGAACAGGGACTTGAACCCTGGACCCTCAGATTAAAAGTCTGATGCTCTACCGACTGAGCTATCCAGGCTCTGCAACACTGCAACTAAAAATCAGCTAAAAATGATGTGGACGCACACCAACCTACACTTTAATTCTTAATATGGTTACATATATTAGCAATCAAATATGTAGAGTTTAATAATTAATTGATATTTCAAGCATTTGAAATTTCAGCAGCACACGTAATCTATTTTAAATCCTGAAATTCGTTCTATCTCATTTTCGGCTGACTTAGAAATCATGTCTCTAAATTGACATTGTGAAATTAGTAAAAGGCCAAATACTATTACTAGGTACTAAATTACATGTCCAGCAGTATAACTGGAAATTTACTCTTGGGCATAGATTATGCAACATTTTCAAAGCAAACAGTGTCTGTTTAAATAGACTTTCTTTCACTGCCGTTTTGGTAAATGTCTCTGGTTATGCAGAAGCAGGCATTGTTTGTTACTGTTTCAATTAGTTATAAGATAAAGGAGGGATAAAACTGACCCAGCTAGTATTTCAACCCAAAGACTTTGAATGCTTTCTCTACATTCGCCTAGAACCCCAAGCCGCTATCCATTGCACCAGAGATCCAACCTGATTCAACAAGGTGAACAGAAATTCTCAAATAAAAAGATGAGCTATCAGCGGTTGACCAACTTTATAAAGTGATTTGGAAACTATAAGCAGGGTTCCATTTTGAACATTGAATTGGGGAAAAGATAATCAACATCTCAAACGACATGATACCGTTGCGGTAAGTCTTCTTAACTCTTGTCAAATGGTACACGACCGATGGGTATTTAATGGCTCCATTAAGAGTAACTTGCAATTACTCTAATGGGACTACTCGTTCATTGGATCCTGAAAAGAGCATGTCATTAGAGTACATTTTCTTTAAACAAACCGCCTGAACAGGGACTTGAACCCTGGACCCTCAGATTAAAAGTCTGATGCTCTACCGACTGAGCTATCCAGGCTCTGATACAGCAAACCTCAAAATCACCTAATCAAAATTTGGCAGTGTCCCAACTAACGCTATGTTTCTTAAGATGGTTACCTGAAGAAGGTACCAAATACACTAGAATATAATAATGAATTGATATTTCAAGCATTTGAAATTTCTTCAGTAAATGTAACCTTATTTTTAGTCCTGAAGTTGCTACTATCTCATTTTTTTGCTGACGTCAAATTCATATGTGTTTATTGACATGGTAAAATTAAGGAAGGGCCCAAAATCTTACTTCCGAGTAAATTATATTTTCATCAGTACAGCTGACAATTTCCTCTTCTGCATAGATTACCCAAATTGAACGGTGTCTCTTTAAAATAGACTTCCTTTTACTGACCTTTTTTAGCAAATGATTTTGGTGAAGCAGAAGCATGCATGCATCGCTTATAACTTCTTTAAATAGTTATGAAATACACAGGGATAAAACTGACTCTGGTGGGATTCGAACCCACAGCCTTTGAATACCTTCTTGACATTCACCTAGAAGTCCAATGCGCTATCCATTGCGCCACAGAGCCAATCTGCTTGAGTGAGGTGCACAGATATTCAGAAATGAAATAATGAGCTTTGAGCTGTTGATCAACTTTATAAAGTTCATTGGATACTATAACCATGGCTATATTTTGAATATTGAATTGGGTAAAAGTTATTCACCGTGTCAAACTACATGATACAGTTGGTAAGTCTGCATACAACTTAAGTTTAGTGTATCATCATCTGATATATGAGACAGATGGGTTTTTCACTTCTCCATGAAAGACGTTTTTTTTTAATTTTGGTAATGGAATATCTTATTCATCATGCAGTGGAACACAAAATGAATGTACAATCAGAATACTTTTTCTTTAAAGTAGCCTACCGCCTGAACGGGGACTTGAACCCTGGACCCTCAGATTAAAAGTCTGATGCTCTACCGACTGAGCTATCCAGGCTCTGATACAGCAAACCTCAAAATCACCTAATCAAAATTTGGCAGTGTCCCAACTAACGCTATGTTTCTTAAGATGGTTACCTGAAGAAGGTACCAAATACACTAGAATATAATAATGAATTGATATTTCAAGCATTTGAAATTTCTTCAGTAAATGTAACCTTATTTTTAGTCCTGAAGTTGCTACTATCTCATTTTTTTGCTGACGTCAAATTCATATGTGTTTATTGACATGGTAAAATTAAGGAAGGGCCCAAAATCTTACTTCCGAGTAAATTATATTTTCATCAGTACAGCTGACAATTTCCTCTTCTGCATAGATTACCCAAATTGAACGGTGTCTCTTTAAAATAGACTTCCTTTTACTGACCTTTTTTAGCAAATGATTTTGGTGAAGCAGAAGCATGCATGCATCGCTTATAACTTCTTTAAATAGTTATGAAATAAACAGGGATAAACCTGACTCTGGTGGGATTCGAACCCACAGCCTTTGAATACCTTCTTGACATTCACCTAGAAGTCCAATGCGCTATCCATTGCGCCACAGAGCCAATCTGCTTGAGTGAGGTGCACAGATATTCAGAAATGAAATAATGAGCTTTGAGCTGTTGATCAACTTTATAAAGTTCATTGGATACTATAACCATGGCTATATTTTGAATATTGAATTGGGTAAAAGTTATTCACCGTGTCAAACTACATGATACAGTTGGTAAGTCTGCATAAAACTTAAGTTTAGTGTATCGTCATCTGATATATGAGACAGATGGGTTTTTCACTTCTCCATGAAAGACGTTTTTTTTTAATTTTGGTAATGGAATATCTTATTCATCATGCAGTGGAACACAAAAAGAATGTACAATCAGAATACTTTTTCTTTAAAGTAGCCGACCGCCTGAACAGGGACTTGAACCCTGGACCCTCAGATTAAAAGTCTGATGCTCTACCGACTGAGCTATCCAGGCTCTGCAACACTGCAACTAAAAATCAGCTAAAAATGATGTGGACGCACACCAACCTACACTTTAATTCTTAATATGGTTACATATATTAGCAATCAAATATGTAGAGTTTAATAATTAATTGATATTTCAAGCATTTGAAATTTCAGCAGCACACGTAATCTATTTTAAATCCTGAAATTCGTTCTATCTCATTTTCGGCTGACTTAGAAATCATGTCTCTAAATTGACATTGTGAAATTAGTAAAAGGCCAAATACTATTACTAGGTACTAAATTACATGTCCAGCAGTATAACTGGAAATTTACTCTTGGGCATAGATTATGCAACATTTTCAAAGCAAACAGTGTCTGTTTAAATAGACTTTCTTTCACTGCCGTTTTGGTAAATGTCTCTGGTTATGCAGAAGCAGGCATTGTTTGTTACTGTTTCAATTAGTTATAAGATAAAGGAGGGATAAAACTGACCCAGCTAGTATTTCAACCCAAAGACTTTGAATGCTTTCTCTACATTCGCCTAGAACCCCAAGCCGCTATCCATTGCACCAGAGATCCAACCTGATTCAACAAGGTGAACAGAAATTCTCAAATAAAAAGATGAGCTATCAGCGGTTGACCAACTTTATAAAGTGATTTGGAAACTATAAGCAGGGTTCCATTTTGAACATTGAATTGGGGAAAAGATAATCAACATCTCAAACGACATGATACCGTTGCGGTAAGTCTTCTTAACTCTTGTCAAATGGTACACGACCGATGGGTATTTAATGGCTCCATTAAGAGTAACTTGCAATTACTCTAATGGGACTACTCGTTCATTGGATCCTGAAAAGAGCATGTCATTAGAGTACATTTTCTTTAAACAAACCGCCTGAACAGGGACTTGAACCCTGGACCCTCAGATTAAAAGTCTGATGCTCTACCGACTGAGCTATCCAGGCTCTGATACAGCAAACCTCAAAATCACCTAATCAAAATTTGGCAGTGTCCCAACTAACGCTATGTTTCTTAAGATGGTTACCTGAAGAAGGTACCAAATACACTAGAATATAATAATGAATTGATATTTCAAGCATTTGAAATTTCTTCAGTAAATGTAACCTTATTTTTAGTCCTGAAGTTGCTACTATCTCATTTTTTTGCTGACGTCAAATTCATATGTGTTTATTGACATGGTAAAATTAAGGAAGGGCCCAAAATCTTACTTCCGAGTAAATTATATTTTCATCAGTACAGCTGACCATTTCCTCTTCTGCATAGATTACCCAAATTGAACGGTGTCTCTTTAAAATAGACTTCCTTTTACTGACCTTTTTTAGCAAATGATTTTGGTGAAGCAGAAGCATGCATGCATCGCTTATAACTTCTTTAAATAGTTATGAAATACACAGGGATAAAACTGACTCTGGTGGGATTCGAACCCACAGCCTTTGAATACCTTCTTGACATTCACCTAGAAGTCCAATGCGCTATCCATTGCGCCACAGAGCCAATCTGCTTGAGTGAGGTGCACAGATATTCAGAAATGAAATAATGAGCTTTGAGCTGTTGATCAACTTTATAAAGTTCATTGGATACTATAACCATGGCTATATTTTGAATATTGAATTGGGTAAAAGTTATTCACCGTGTCAAACTACATGATACAGTTGGTAAGTCTGCATACAACTTAAGTTTAGTGTATCATCATCTGATATATGAGACAGATGGGTTTTTCACTTCTCCATGAAAGATGTTTTTTTTTAATTTTGGTAATGGAATATCTTATTCATCATGCAGTGGAACACAAAAAGAATGTACAATCAGAATACTTTTTCTTTAAAGTAGCCTACCGCCTGAACGGGGACTTGAACCCTGGACCCTCAGATTAAAAGTCTGATGCTCTACCGACTGAGCTATCCAGGCTCTGATACAGCAAACCTCAAAATCACCTAATCAAAATTTGGCAGTGTCCCAACTAACGCTATGTTTCTTAAGATGGTTACCTGAAGAAGGTACCAAATACACTAGAATATAATAATGAATTGATATTTCAAGCATTTGAAATTTCTTCAGTAAATGTAACCTTATTTTTAGTCCTGAAGTTGCTACTATCTCATTTTTTTGCTGACGTCAAATTCATATGTGTTTATTGACATGGTAAAATTAAGGAAGGGCCCAAAATCTTACTTCCGAGTAAATTATATTTTCATCAGTACAGCTGACAATTTCCTCTTCTGCATAGATTACCCAAATTGAACGGTGTCTCTTTAAAATAGACTTCCTTTTACTGACCTTTTTTAGCAAATGATTTTGGTGAAGCAGAAGCATGCATGCATCGCTTATAACTTCTTTAAATAGTTATGAAATAAACAGGGATAAAACTGACTCTGGTGGGATTCGAACCCACAGCCTTTGAATACCTTCTTGACATTCACCTAGAAGTCCAATGCGCTATCCATTGCGCCACAGAGCCAATCTGCTTGAGTGAGGTGCACAGATATTCAGAAATGAAATAATGAGCTTTGAGCTGTTGATCAACTTTATAAAGTTCATTGGATACTATAACCATGGCTATATTTTGAATATTGAATTGGGTAAAAGTTATTCACCGTGTCAAACTACATGATACAGTTGGTAAGTCTGCATAAAACTTAAGTTTAGTGTATCGTCATCTGATATATGAGACAGATGGGTTTTTCACTTCTCCATGAAAGACGTTTTTTTTTAATTTTGGTAATGGAATATCTTATTCATCATGCAGTGGAACACAAAAAGAATGTACAATCAGAATACTTTTTCTTTAAAGTAGCCGACCGCCTGAACAGGGACTTGAACCCTGGACCCTCAGATTAAAAGTCTGATGCTCTACCGACTGAGCTATCCAGGCTCTGCAACACTGCAACTAAAAATCAGCTAAAAATGATGTGGACGCACACCAACCTACACTTTAATTCTTAATATGGTTACATATATTAGCAATCAAATATGTAGAGTTTAATAATTAATTGATATTTCAAGCATTTGAAATTTCAGCAGCACACGTAATCTATTTTAAATCCTGAAATTCGTTCTATCTCATTTTCGGCTGACTTAGAAATCATGTCTCTAAATTGACATTGTGAAATTAGTAAAAGGCCAAATACTATTACTAGGTACTAAATTACATGTCCAGCAGTATAACTGGAAATTTACTCTTGGGCATAGATTATGCAACATTTTCAAAGCAAACAGTGTCTGTTTAAATAGACTTTCTTTCACTGCCGTTTTGGTAAATGTCTCTGGTTATGCAGAAGCAGGCATTGTTTGTTACTGTTTCAATTAGTTATAAGATAAAGGAGGGATAAAACTGACCCAGCTAGTATTCCAACCCAAAGACTTTGAATGCTTTCTCTACATTAGCCTAGAACCCCAAGCCGCTATCCATTGCACCAGAGATCCAACCTGATTCAACAAGGTGAACAGAAATTCTCAAATAAAAAGATGAGCTATCAGCGGTTGACCAACTTTATAAAGTGATTTGGAAACTATAAGCAGGGTTCCATTTTGAACATTGAATTGGGGAAAAGATAATCAACATCTCAAACGACATGATACCGTTGCGGTAAGTCTTCTTAACTCTTGTCAAATGGTACACGACCGATGGGTATTTAATGGCTCCATTAAGAGTAACTTGCAATTACTCTAATGGGACTACTCGTTCATTGGATCCTGAAAAGAGCATGTCATTAGAGTACATTTTCTTTAAACAAACCGCCTGAACAGGGACTTGAACCCTGGACCCTCAGATTAAAAGTCTGATGCTCTACCGACTGAGCTATCCAGGCTCTGATACAGCAAACCTCAAAATCACCTAATCAAAATTTGGCAGTGTCCCAACTAACGCTATGTTTCTTAAGATGGTTACCTGAAGAAGGTACCAAATACACTAGAATATAATAATGAATTGATATTTCAAGCATTTGAAATTTCTTCAGTTAATGTAACCTTATTTTTAGTCCTGAAGTTGCTACTATCTCATTTTTTTGCTGACGTCAAATTCATATGTGTTTATTGACATGGTAAAATTAAGGAAGGGCCCAAAATCTTACTTCCGAGTAAATTATATTTTCATCAGTACAGCTGACAATTTCCTCTTCTGCATAGATTACCCAAATTGAACGGTGTCTCTTTAAAATAGACTTCCTTTTACTGACCTTTTTTAGCAAATGATTTTGGTGAAGCAGAAGCATGCATGCATCGCTTATAACTTCTTTAAATAGTTATGAAATAAACAGGGATAAAACTGACTCTGGTGGGATTCGAACCCACAGCCTTTGAATACCTTCTTGACATTCACCTAGAAGTCCAATGCGCTATCCATTGCGCCACAGAGCCAATCTGCTTGAATGAGGTGCACAGATATTCAGAAATGAAATAATGAGCTTTGAGCTGTTGATCAACTTTATAAAGTTCATTGGATACTATAACCATGGCTATATCTTGAATATTGAATTGGGTAAAAGTTATTCACCGTGTCAAACTACATGATACAGTTGGTAAGTCTGCATACAACTTAAGTTTAGTGTATCGTCATCTGATATATGAGACAGATGGGTTTTTCACTTCTCCATGAAAGACGTTTTTTTTTAATTTTGGTAATGGAATATCTTATTCATCATGCAGTGGAACACAAAAAGAATGTACAATCAGAATACTTTTTCTTTAAAGTAGCCTACCGCCTGAACGGGGACTTGAACCCTGGACCCTCAGATTAAAAGTCTGATGCTCTACCGACTGAGCTATCCAGGCTTTGATACAGCAAACCTCAAAATCACCTAATCAAAATTTGGCAGTGTCCCAACTAACGCTATGTTTCTTAAGATGGTTACCTGAATAAGGTACCAAATACACTAGAATATAATAATGAATTGATATTTCAAGCATTTGAAATTTCTTCAGTAAATGTAACCTTATTTTTAGTCCTGAAGTTGCTACTATCTCATTTTTTTGCTGACGTCAAATTCATATGTGTTTATTGACATGGTAAAATTAAGGAAGGGCCCAAAATCTTACTTCCGAGTAAATTATATTTTCATCAGTACAGCTGACAATTTCCTCTTCTGCATAGATTACCCAAATTGAACGGTGTCTCTTTAAAATAGACTTCCTTTTACTGACCTTTTTTAGCAAATGATTTTGGTGAAGCAGAAGCATGCATGCATCGCTTATAACTTCTTTAAATAGTTATGAAATAAACAGGGATAAAACTGACTCTGGTGGGATTCGAACCCACAGCCTTTGAATACCTTCTTGACATTCACCTAGAAGTCCAATGCGCTATCCATTGCGCCACAGAGCCAATCTGCTTGAATGAGGTGCACAGATATTCAGAAATGAAATAATGAGCTTTGAGCTGTTGATCAACTTTATAAAGTTCATTGGATACTATAACCATGGCTATATTTTGAATATTGAATTGGGTAAAAGTTATTCACCGTGTCAAACTACATGATACAGTTGGTAAGTCTGCATAAAACTTAAGTTTAGTGTATCGTCATCTGATATATGAGACAGATGGGTTTTTCACTTCTCCATGAAAGACGTTTTTTTTTAATTTTGGTAATGGAATATCTTATTCATCATGCAGTGGAACACAAAAAGAATGTACAATCAGAATACTTTTTCTTTAAAGTAGCCGACCGCCTGAACAGGGACTTGAACCCTGGACCCTCAGATTAAAAGTCTGATGCTCTACCGACTGAGCTATCCAGGCTCTGCAACACTGCAACTAAAAATCAGCTAAAAATGATGTGGACGCACACCAACCTACACTTTAATTCTTAATATGGTTACATATATTAGCAATCAAATATGTAGAGTTTAATAATTAATTGATATTTCAAGCATTTGAAATTTCAGCAGCACACGTAATCTATTTTAAATCCTGAAATTCGTTCTATCTCATTTTCGGCTGACTTAGAAATCATGTCTCTAAATTGACATTGTGAAATTAGTAAAAGGCCAAATACTATTACTAGGTACTAAATTACATGTCCAGCAGTATAACTAGAAATTTACTCTTGGGCATAGATTATGCAACATTTTCAAAGCAAACAGTGTCTGTTTAAATAGACTTTCTTTCACTGCAGTTTTGGTAAATGTCTCTGGTTATGCAGAAGCAGGCATTGTTTGTTACTGTTTCAATTAGTTATAAGATAAAGGAGGGATAAAACTGACCCAGCTAGTATTCCAACCCAAAGACTTTGAATGCTTTCTCTACATTCGCCTAGAACCCCAAGCCGCTATCCATTGCACCAGAGATCCAACCTGATTCAACAAGGTGAACAGAAATTCTCAAATAAAAAGATGAGCTATCAGCGGTTGACCAACTTTATAAAGTGATTTGGAAACTATAAGCAGGGTTCCATTTTGAACATTGAATTGGGGAAAAGATAATCAACATCTCAAACGACATGATACCGTTGCGGTAAGTCTTCTTAACTCTTGTCAAATGGTACACGACCGATGGGTATTTAATGGCTCCATTAAGAGTAACTTGCAATTACTATAATGGGACTACTCGTTCATTGGATCCTGAAAAGAGCATGTCATTAGAGTACATTTTCTTTAAACTAACCGCCTGAACAGGGACTTGAACCCTGGACCCTCAGATTAAAAGTCTGATGCTCTACCGACTGAGCTATCCAGGCTCTGATACAGCAAACCTCAAAATCACCTAATCAAAATTTGGCAGTGTCCCAACTAACGCTATGTTTCTTAAGATGGTTACCTGACGAAGGTACCAAATACACTAGAATATAATAATGAATTGATATTTCAAGCATTTGAAATTTCTTCAGTAAATGTAACCTTATTTTTAGTCCTGAAGTTGCTACTATCTCATTTTTTTGCTGACGTCAAATTCATATGTGTTTATTGACATGGTAAAATTAAGGAAGGGCCCAAAATCTTACTTCCGAGTAAATTATATTTTCATCAGTACAGCTGACAATTTCCTCTTCTGCATAGATTACCCAAATTGAACGGTGTCTCTTTAAAATAGACTTCCTTTTACTGACCTTTTTTAGCAAATGATTTTGGTGAAGCAGAAGCATGCATGCATCGCTTATAACTTCTTTAAATAGTTATGAAATAAACAGGGATAAAACTGACTCTGGTGGGATTCGAACCCACAGCCTTTGAATACCTTCTTGACATTCACCTAGAAGTCCAATGCGCTATCCATTGCGCCACAGAGCCAATCTGCTTGAATGCGGTGCACAGATATTCAGAAATGAAATAATGAGCTTTGAGCTGTTGATCAACTTTATAAAGTTCATTGGATACTATAACCATGGCTATATTTTGAATATTGAATTGGGTAAAAGTTATTCACCGTGTCAAACTACATGATACAGTTGGTAAGTCTGCATACAACTTAAGTTTAGTGTATCGTCATCTGATATATGAGACAGATGGGTTTTTCACTTCTCCATGAAAGACGTTTTTTTTTAATTTTGGTAATGGAATATCTTATTCATCCTGCAGTGGAACACAAAAAGAATGTACAATCAGAATACTTTTTCTTTAAAGTAGCCTACCGCCTGAACAGGGACTTGAACCCTGGACCCTCAGATTAAAAGTCTGATGCTCTACCGACTGAGCTATCCAGGCTCTGATACAGCAAACCTCAAAATCACCTAATCAAAATTTGGCAGTGTCCCAACTAACGCTATGTTTCTTAAGATGGTTACCTGAAGAAGGTACCAAATACACTAGAATATAATAATGAATTGATATTTCAAGCATTTGAAATTTCTTCAGTAAATGTAACCTTATTTTTAGTCCTGAAGTTGCTACTATCTCATTTTTTTGCTGACGTCAAATTCATATGTGTTTATTGACATGGTAAAATTAAGGAAGGGCCCAAAATCTTACTTCCGAGTAAATTATATTTTCATCAGTACAGCTGACAATTTCCTCTTCTGCATAGATTACCCAAATTGAACGGTGTCTCTTTAAAATAGACTTCCTTTTACTGACCTTTTTTAGCAAATGATTTTGGTGAAGCAGAAGCATGCATGCATCGCTTATAACTTCTTTAAATAGTTATGAAATAAACAGGGATAAAACTGACTCTGGTGGGATTCGAACCCACAGCCTTTGAATACCTTCTTGACATTCACCTAGAAGTCCAATGCGCTATCCATTGCGCCACAGAGCCAATCTGCTTGAATGAGGTGCACAGATATTCAGAAATGAAATAATGAGCTTTGAGCTGTTGATCAACTTTATAAAGTTCATTGGATACTATAACCATGGCTATATCTTGAATATTGAATTGGGTAAAAGTTATTCACCGTGTCAAACTACATGATACAGTTGGTAAGTCTGCATACAACTTAAGTTTAGTGTATCGTCATCTGATATATGAGACAGATGGGTTTTTCACTTCTCCATGAAAGACGTTTTTTTTTAATTTTGGTAATGGAATATCTTATTCATCATGCAGTGGAACACAAAAACAATGTACAATCAGAATACTTTTTCTTTAAAGTAGCCTACCGCCTGAACAGGGACTTGAACCCTGGACCCTCAGATTAAAAGTCTGATGCTCTACCGACTGAGCTATCCAGGCTTTGATACAGCAAACCTCAAAATCACCTAATCAAAATTTGGCAGTGTCCCAACTAACGCTATGTTTCTTAAGATGGTTACCTGAATAAGGTACCAAATACACTAGAATATAATAATGAATTGATATTTCAAGCATTTGAAATTTCTTCAGTAAATGTAACCTTATTTTTAGTCCTGAAGTTGCTACTATCTCATTTTTTTGCTGACGTCAAATTCATATGTGTTTATTGACATGGTAAAATTAAGGAAGGGCCCAAAATCTTACTTCCGAGTAAATTATATTTTCATCAGTACAGCTGACAATTTCCTCTTCTGCATAGATTACCCAAATTGAACGGTGTCTCTTTAAAATAGACTTCCTTTTACTGACCTTTTTTAGCAAATGATTTTGGTGAAGCAGAAGCATGCATGCATCGCTTATAACTTCTTTAAATAGTTATGAAATAAACAGGGATAAAACTGACTCTGGTGGGATTCGAACCCACAGCCTTTGAATACCTTCTTGACATTCACCTAGAAGTCCAATGCGCTATCCATTGCGCCACAGAGCCAATCTGCTTGAATGAGGTGCACAGATATTCAGAAATGAAATAATGAGCTTTGAGCTGTTGATCAACTTTATAAAGTTCATTGGATACTATAACCATGGCTATATTTTGAATATTGAATTGGGTAAAAGTTATTCACCGTGTCAAACTACATGATACAGTTGGTAAGTCTGCATAAAACTTAAGTTTAGTGTATCGTCATCTGATATATGAGACAGATGGGTTTTTCACTTCTCCATGAAAGACGTTTTTTTTTAATTTTGGTAATGGAATATCTTATTCATCATGCAGTGGAACACAAAAAGAATGTACAATCAGAATACTTTTTCTTTAAAGTAGCCGACCGCCTGAACAGGGACTTGAACCCTGGACCCTCAGATTAAAAGTCTGATGCTCTACCGACTGAGCTATCCAGGCTCTGCAACACTGCAACTAAAAATCAGCTAAAAATGATGTGGACGCACACCAACCTACACTTTAATTCTTAATATGGTTACATATATTAGCAATCAAATATGTAGAGTTTAATAATTAATTGATATTTCAAGCATTTGAAATTTCAGCAGCACACGTAATCTATTTTAAATCCTGAAATTCGTTTTATCTCATTTTCGGCTGACTTAGAAATCATGTCTCTAAATTGACATTGTGAAATTAGTAAAAGGCCAAATACTATTACTAGGTACTAAATTACATGTCCAGCAGTATAACTGGAAATTTACACTTGGGCATAGATTATGCAACATTTTCAAAGCAAACAGTGTCTGTTTAAATAGACTTTCTTTCACTGCAGTTTTGGTAAATGTCTCTGGTTATGCAGAAGCAGGCATTGTTTGTTACTGTTTCAATTAGTTATAAGATAAAGGAGGGATAAAACTGACCCAGCTAGTATTCCAACCCAAAGACTTTGAATGCTTTCTCTACATTAGCCTAGAACCCCAAGCCGCTATCCATTGCACCAGAGATCCAACCTGATTCAACAAGGTGAACAGAAATTCTCAAATAAAAAGATGAGCTATCAGCGGTTGACCAACTTTATAAAGTGATTTGGAAACTATAAGCAGGGTTCCATTTTGAACATTGAATTGGGGAAAAGATAATCAACATCTCAAACGACATGATACCGTTGCGGTAAGTCTTTTTAACTCTTGTCAAATGGATCACGACCGATGGGTATTTAATGGCTCCATTAAGAGTAACTTGCGATTACTCTAATGGGACTACTCGTTCATTGGATCCTGAAAAGAGCATGTCATTAGAGTACATTTTCTTTAAACAAACCGCCTGAACAGGGACTTGAACCCTGGACCCTCAGATTAAAAGTCTGATGCTCTACCGACTGAGCTATCCAGGCTCTGATACAGCAAACCTCAAAATCACCTAATCAAAATTTGGCAGTGTCCCAACTAACGCTATGTTTCTTAAGATGGTTACCTGAAGAAGGTACCAAATACACTAGAATATAATAATGAATTGATATTTCAAGCATTTGAAATTTCTTCAGTAAATGTAACCTTATTTTTAGTCCTGAAGTTGCTACTATCTCATTTTTTTGCTGACGTCAAATTCATATGTGTTTATTGACATGGTAAAATTAAGGAAGGGCCCAAAATCTTACTTCCGAGTAAATTATATTTTCATCAGTACAGCTGACAATTTCCTCTTCTGCATAGATTACCCAAATTGAACGGTGTCTCTTTAAAATAGACTTCCTTTTACTGACCTTTTTTAGCAAATGATTTTGGTGAAGCAGAAGCATGCATGCATCGCTTATAACTTCTTTAAATAGTTATGAAATAAACAGGGATAAAACTGACTCTGGTGGTATTCGAACCCACAGCCTTTGAATACCTTCTTGACATTCACCTAGAAGTCCAATGCGCTATCCATTGCGCCACAGAGCCAATCTGCTTGAATGAGGTGCACAGATATTCAGAAATGAAATAATGAGCTTTGAGCTGTTGATCAACTTTATAAAGTTCATTGGATACTATAACCATGGCTATATCTTGAATATTGAATTGGGTAAAAGTTATTCACCGTGTCAAACTACATGATACAGTTGGTAAGTCTGCATACAACTTAAGTTTAGTGTATCGTCATCTGATATATGAGACAGATGGGTTTTTCACTTCTCCATGAAAGACGTTTTTTTTTAATTTTGGTAATGGAATATCTTATTCATCATGCAGTGGAACACAAAAAGAATGTACAATCAGAATACTTTTTCTTTAAAGTAGCCTACCGCCTGAACAGGGACTTGAACCCTGGACCCTCAGATTAAAAGTCTGATGCTCTACCGACTGAGCTATCCAGGCTTTGATACAGCAAACCTCAAAATCACCTAATCAAAATTTGGCAGTGTCCCAACTAACGCTATGTTTCTTAAGATGGTTACCTGAATAAGGTACCAAATACACTAGAATATAATAATGAATTGATATTTCAAGCATTTGAAATTTCTTCAGTAAATGTAACCTTATTTTTAGTCCTGAAGTTGCTACTATCTCATTTTTTTGCTGACGTCAAATTCATATGTGTTTATTGACATGGTAAAATTAAGGAAGGGCCCAAAATCTTACTTCCGAGTAAATTATATTTTCATCAGTACAGCTGACAATTTCCTCTTCTGCATAGATTACCCAAATTGAACGGTGTCTCTTTAAAATAGACTTCCTTTTACTGACCTTTTTTAGCAAATGATTTTGGTGAAGCAGAAGCATGCATGCATCGCTTATAACTTCTTTAAATAGTTATGAAATAAACAGGGATAAAACTGACTCTGGTGGGATTCGAACCCTCAGCCTTTGAATACCTTCTTGACATTCACCTAGAAGTCCAATGCGCTATCCATTGCGCCACAGAGCCAATCTGCTTGAATGAGGTGCACAGATATTCAGAAATGAAATAATGAGCTTTGAGCTGTTGATCAACTTTATAAAGTTCATTGGATACTATAACCATGGCTATATTTTGAATATTGAATTGGGTAAAAGTTATTCACCGTGTCAAACTACATGATACAGTTGGTAAGTCTGCATAAAACTTAAGTTTAGTGTATCGTCATCTGATATATGAGACAGATGGGTTTTTCACTTCTCCATGAAAGACGTTTTTTTTTAATTTTGGTAATGGAATATCTTATTCATCATGCAGTGGAACACAAAAAGAATGTACAATCAGAATACTTTTTCTTTAAAGTAGCCGACCGCCTGAACAGGGACTTGAACCCTGGACCCTCAGATTAAAAGTCTGATGCTCTACCGACTGAGCTATCCAGGCTCTGCAACACTGCAACTAAAAATCAGCTAAAAATGATGTGGACGCACACCAACCTACACTTTAATTCTTAATATGGTTACATATATTAGCAATCAAATATGTAGAGTTTAATAATTAATTGATATTTCAAGCATTTGAAATTTCAGCAGCACACGTAATCTATTTTAAATCCTGAAATTCGTTCTATCTCATTTTCGGCTGACTTAGAAATCATGTCTCTAAATTGACATTGTGAAATTAGTAAAAGGCCAAATACTATTACTAGGTACTAAATTACATGTCCAGCAGTATAACTGGAAATTTACTCTTGGGCATAGATTATGCAACATTTTCAAAGCAAACAGTGTCTGTTTAAATAGACTTTCTTTCACTGCAGTTTTGGTAAATGTCTCTGGTTATGCAGAAGCAGGCATTGTTTGTTACTGTTTCAATTAGTTATAAGATAAAGGAGGGATAAAACTGACCCAGCTAGTATTCCAACCCAAAGACTTTGAATGCTTTCTCTACATTCGCCTAGAACCCCAAGCCGCTATCCATTGCACCAGAGATCCAACCTGATTCAACAAGGTGAACAGAAATTCTCAAATAAAAAGATGAGCTATCAGCGGTTGACCAACTTTATAAAGTGATTTGGAAACTATAAGCAGGGTTCCATTTTGAACATTGAATTGGGGAAAAGATAATCAACATCTCAAACGACATGATACCGTTGCGGTAAGTCTTCTTAACTCTTGTCAAATGGTACACGACCGATGGGTATTTAATGGCTCCATTAAGAGTAACTTGCAATTACTATAATGGGACTACTCGTTCATTGGATCCTGAAAAGAGCATGTCATTAGAGTACATTTTCTTTAAACTAACCGCCTGAACAGGGACTTGAACCCTGGACCCTCAGATTAAAAGTCTGATGCTCTACCGACTGAGCTATCCAGGCTCTGATACAGCAAACCTCAAAATCACCTAATCAAAATTTGGCAGTGTCCCAACTAACGCTATGTTTCTTAAGATGGTTACCTGACGAAGGTACCAAATACACTAGAATATAATAATGAATTGATATTTCAAGCATTTGAAATTTCTTCAGTAAATGTAACCTTATTTTTAGTCCTGAAGTTGCTACTATCTCATTTTTTTGCTGACGTCAAATTCATATGTGTTTATTGACATGGTAAAATTAAGGAAGGGCCCAAAATCTTACTTCCGAGTAAATTATATTTTCATCAGTACAGCTGACAATTTCCTCTTCTGCATAGATTACCCAAATTGAACGGTGTCTCTTTAAAATAGACTTCCTTTTACTGACCTTTTTTAGCAAATGATTTTGGTGAAGCAGAAGCATGCATGCATCGCTTATAACTTCTTTAAATAGTTATGAAATAAACAGGGATAAAACTGACTCTGGTGGGATTCGAACCCACAGCCTTTGAATACCTTCTTGACATTCACCTAGAAGTCCAATGCGCTATCCATTGCGCCACAGAGCCAATCTGCTTGAATGAGGTGCACAGATATTCAGAAATGAAATAATGAGCTTTGAGCTGTTGATCAACTTTATAAAGTTCATTGGATACTATAACCATGGCTATATTTTGAATATTGAATTGGGTAAAAGTTATTCACCGTGTCAAACTACATGATACAGTTGGTAAGTCTGCATACAACTTAAGTTTAGTGTATCGTCATCTGATATATGAGACAGATGGGTTTTTCACTTCTCCATGAAAGACGTTTTTTTTTAATTTTGGTAATGGAATATCTTATTCATCCTGCAGTGGAACACAAAAAGAATGTACAATCAGAATACTTTTTCTTTAAAGTAGCCTACCGCCTGAACAGGGACTTGAACCCTGGACCCTCAGATTAAAAGTCTGATGCTCTACCGACTGAGCTATCCAGGCACTGATACAGCAAACCTCAAAATCACCTAATCAAAATTTGGCAGTGTCCCAACTAACGCTATGTTTCTTAAGATGGTTACCTGAATAAGGTACCAAATACACTAGAATATAATAATGAATTGATATTTCAAGCATTTGAAATTTCTTCAGTAAATGTAACCTTATTTTTAGTCCTGAAGTTGCTACTATCTCATTTTTTTGCTGACGTCAAATTCATATGTGTTTATTGACATGGTAAAATTAAGGAAGGGCCCAAAATCTTACTTCCGAGTAAATTATATTTTCATCAGTACAGCTGACAATTTCCTCTTCTGCATAGATTACCCAAATTGAACGGTGTCTCTTTAAAATAGACTTCCTTTTACTGACCTTTTTTAGCAAATGATTTTGGTGAAGCAGAAGCATGCATGCATCGCTTATAACTTCTTTAAATAGTTATGAAATAAACAGGGATAAAACTGACTCTGGTGGGATTCGAACCCACAGCCTTTGAATACCTTCTTGACATTCACCTAGAAGTCCAATGCGCTATCCATTGCGCCACAGAGCCAATCTGCTTGAATGAGGTGCACAGATATTCAGAAATGAAATAATGAGCTTTGAGCTGTTGATCAACTTTATAAAGTTCATTGGATACTATAACCATGGCTATATTTTGAATATTGAATTGGGTAAAAGTTATTCACCGTGTCAAACTACATGATACAGTTGGTAAGTCTGCATAAAACTTAAGTTTAGTGTATCGTCATCTGATATATGAGACAGATGGGTTTTTCACTTCTCCATGAAAGACGTTTTTTTTTAATTTTGGTAATGGAATATCTTATTCATCATGCAGTGGAACACAAAAAGAATGTACAATCAGAATACTTTTTCTTTAAAGTAGCCGACCGCCTGAACAGGGACTTGAACCCTGGACCCTCAGATTAAAAGTCTGATGCTCTACCGACTGAGCTATCCAGGCTCTGCAACACAGCAACTAAAAATCAGCTAAAAATGATGTGGACGCACACCAACCTACACTTTAATTCTTAATATGGTTACATATATTAGCAATCAAATATGTAGAGTTTAATAATTGATATTTCAAGCATTTGAAATTTCAGCAGCACACGTAATCTATTTTAAATCCTGAAATTCGTTCTATCTCATTTTCGGCTGACTTAGAAATCATGTCTCTAAATTGACATTGTGAAATTAGTAAAAGGCCAAATACTATTACTAGGTACTAAATTACATGTCCAGCAGTATAACTGGAAATTTACTCTTGGGCATAGATTATGCAACATTTTCAAAGCAAACAGTGTCTGTTTAAATAGTCTTTCTTTCACTGCCGTTTTGGTAAATGTCTCTGGTTATGCAGAAGCAGGCATTGTTTGTTACTGTTTCAATTAGTTATAAGATAAAGGAGGGATAAAACTGACCCAGCTAGTATTCCAACCCAAAGACTTTGAATGCTTTCTCTACATTAGCCTAGAACCCCAAGCCGCTATCCATTGCACCAGAGATCCAACCTGATTCAACAAGGTGAACAGAAATTCTCAAATAAAAAGATGAGCTATCAGCGGTTGACCAACTTTATAAAGTGATTTGGAAACTATAAGCAGGGTTCCATTTTGAACATTGAATTGGGGAAAAGATAATCAACATCTCAAACGACATGATACCGTTGCGGTAAGTCTTCTTAACTCTTGTCAAATGGTACACGACCGATGGGTATTTAATGGCTCCATTAAGAGTAACTTGCAATTACTATAATGGGACTACTCGTTCATTGGATCCTGAAAAGAGCATGTCATTAGAGTACATTTTCTTTAAACTAACCGCCTGAACAGGGACTTGAACCCTGGACCCTCAGATTAAAAGTCTGATTCTCTACCGACTGAGCTATCCAGGCTCTGATACAGCAAACCTCAAAATCACCTAATCAAAATTTGGCAGTGTCCCAACTAACGCTATGTTTCTTAAGATGGTTACCTGACGAAGGTACCAAATACACTAGAATATAATAATGAATTGATATTTCAAGCATTTGAAATTTCTTCAGTAAATGTAACCTTATTTTTAGTCCTGAAGTTGCTACTATCTCATTTTTTTGCTGACGTCAAATTCATATGTGTTTATTGACATGGTAAAATTAAGGAAGGGCCCAAAATCTTACTTCCGAGTAAATTATATTTTCATCAGTACAGCTGACAATTTCCTCTTCTGCATAGATTACCCAAATTGAACGGTGTCTCTTTAAAATAGACTTCCTTTTACTGACCTTTTTTAGCAAATGATTTTGGTGAAGCAGAAGCATGCATGCATCGCTTATAACTTCTTTAAATAGTTATGAAATAAACAGGGATAAAACTGACTCTGGTGGGATTCGAACCCACAGCCTTTAAATACCTTCTTGACATTCACCTAGAAGTCCAATGCGCTATCCATTGCGCCACAGAGCCAATCTGCTTGAATGAGGTGCACAGATATTCAGAAATGAAATAATGAGCTTTGAGCTGTTGATCAACTTTATAAAGTTCATTGGATACTATAACCATGGCTATATTTTGAATATTGAATTGGGTAAAAGTTATTCACCGTGTCAAACTACATGATACAGTTGGTAAGTCTGCATACAACTTAAGTTTAGTGTATCGTCATCTGATATATGAGACAGATGGGTTTTTCACTTCTCCATGAAAGACGTTTTTTTTTAATTTTGGTAATGGAATATCTTATTCATCATGCAGTGGAACACAAAAAGAATGTACAATCAGAATACTTTTTCTTTAAAGTAGCCTACCGCCTGAACAGGGACTTGAACCCTGGACCCTCAGATTAAAAGTCTGATGCTCTACCGACTGAGCTATCCAGGCTCTGATACAGCAAACCTCAAAATCACCTAATCAAAATTTGGCAGTGTCCCAACTAACGCTATGTTTCTTAAGATGGTTACCTGAATAAGGTACCAAATACACTAGAATATAATAATGAATTGATATTTCAAGCATTTGAAATTTCTTCAGTAAATGTAACCTTATTTTTAGTCCTGAAGTTGCTACTATCTCATTTTTTTGCTGACGTCAAATTCATATGTGTTTATTGACATGGTAAAATTAAGGAAGGGCCCAAAATCTTACTTCCGAGTAAATTATATTTTCATCAGTACAGCTGACAATTTCCTCTTCTGCATAGATTACCCAAATTGAACGGTGTCTCTTTAAAATAGACTTCCTTTTACTGACCTTTTTTAGCAAATGATTTTGGTGAAGCAGAAGCATGCATGCATCGCTTATAACTTCTTTAAATAGTTATGAAATAAACAGGGATAAAACTGACTCTGGTGGGATTCGAACCCACAGCCTTTGAATACCTTCTTGACATTCACCTAGAAGTCCAATGCGCTATCCATTGCGCCACAGAGCCAATCTGCTTGAATGAGGTGCACAGATATTCAGAAATGAAATAATGAGCTTTGAGCTGTTGATCAACTTTATAAAGTTCATTGGATACTATAACCATGGCTATATTTTGAATATTGAATTGGGTAAAAGTTATTCACCGTGTCAAACTACATGATACAGTTGGTAAGTCTGCATAAAACTTAAGTTTAGTGTATCGTCATCTGATATATGAGACAGATGGGTTTTTCACTTCTCCATGAAAGACTTTTTTTTTTAATTTTGGTAATGGAATATCTTATTCATCATGCAGTGGAACACAAAAAGAATGTACAATCAGAATACTTTTTCTTTAAAGTAGCCGACCGCCTGAAGAGGGACTTGAACCCTGGACCCTCAGATTAAAAGTCTGATGCTCTACCGACAGAGCTATCTAGGCTCTGCAACACTGCAACTAAAAATCAGCTAAAAATGATGTGGACGCACACCAACCTACACTTTAATTCTTAATATGGTTACATATATTAGCAATCAAATATGTAGAGTTTAATAATTAATTGATATTTCAAGCATTTGAAATTTCAGCAGCACACGTAATCTATTTTAAATCCTGAAATTCGTTCTATCTCATTTTCGGCTGATTTAGAAATCATGTCTCTAAATTGACATTGTGAAATTAGTAAAAGGCCAAATACTATTACTAGGTACTAAATTACATGTCCAGCAGTATAACTGGAAATTTACTCTTGGGCATAGATTATGCAACATTTTCAAAGCAAACAGTGTCTGTTTAAATAGACTTTCTTTCACTGCCGTTTTGGTAAATGTCTCTGGTTATGCAGAAGCAGGCATTGTTTGTTACTGTTTCAATTAGTTATAAGATAAAGGAGGGATAAAACTGACCCAGCTAGTATTCCAACCCAAAGACTTTGAATGCTTTCTCTACATTCGCCTAGAACCCCAAGCCGCTATCCATTGCACCAGAGATCCAACCTGATTCAACAAGGTGAACAGAAATTCTCAAATAAAAAGATGAGCTATCAGCGGTTGACCAACTTTATAAAGTGATTTGGAAACTATAAGCAGGGTTCCATTTTGAACATTGAATTGGGGAAAAGATAATCAACATCTCAAACGACATGATACCGTTGCGGTAAGTCTTCTTAACTCTTGTCAAATGGTACACGACCGATGGGTATTTAATGGCTCCATTAAGAGTAACTTGCAATTACTCTAATGGGACTACTCGTTCATTGGATCCTGAAAAGAGCATGTCATTAGAGTACATTTTCTTTAAACAAACCGCCTGAACAGGGACTTGAACCCTGGACCCTCAGATTAAAATCTGATGCTCTACCGACTGAGCTATCCAGGCTCTGATACAGCAAACCTCAAAATCACCTAATCAAAATTTGGCAGTGTCCCAACTAACGCTATGTTTCTTAAGATGGTTACCTGAAGAAGGTACCAAATACACTAGAATATAATAATGAATTGATATTTCAAGCATTTGAAATTTCTTCAGTAAATGTAACCTTATTTTTAGTCCTGAAGTTGCTACTATCTCATTTTTTTGCTGACGTCAAATTCATATGTGTTTATTGACATGGTAAAATTAAGGAAGGGCCCAAAATCTTACTTCCGAGTAAATTATATTTTCATCAGTACAGCTGACAATTTCCTCTTCTGCATAGATTACCCAAATTGAACGGTGTCTCTTTAAAATAGACTTCCTTTTACTGACCTTTTTTAGCAAATGATTTTGGTGAAGCAGAAGCATGCATGCATCGCTTATAACTTCTTTAAATAGTTATGAAATACACAGGGATAAAACTGACTCTGGTGGGATTCGAACCCACAGCCTTTGAATACCTTCTTGACATTCACCTAGAAGTCCAATGCGCTATCCATTGCGCCACAGAGCCAATCTGCTTGAGTGAGGTGCACAGATATTCAGAAATGAAATAATGAGCTTTGAGCTGTTGATCAACTTTATAAAGTTCATTGGATACTATAACCATGGCTATATTTTGAATATTGAATTGGGTAAAAGTTATTCACCGTGTCAAACTACATGATACAGTTGGTAAGTCTGCATACAACTTAAGTTTAGTGTATCATCATCTGATATATGAGACAGATGGGTTTTTCACTTCTCCATGAAAGACATTTTTTTTTAATTTTGGTAATGGAATATCTTATTCATCATGCAGTGGAACACAAAAAGAATGTACAATCAGAATACTTTTTCTTTAAAGTAGCCTACCGCCTGAACGGGGACTTGAACCCTGGACCCTCAGATTAAAAGTCTGATGCTCTACCGACTGAGCTATCCAGACTCTGATACAACAAACCTCAAAATCACCTAATCAAAATTTGGCAGTGTCCCAACTAACGCTATGTTTCTTAAGATGGTTACCTGAAGAAGGTACCAAATACACTAGAATATAATAATGAATTGATATTTCAAGCATTTGAAATTTCTTCAGTAAATGTAACCTTATTTTAGTCCTGAAGTTGCTACTATCTCATTTTTTTGCTGACGTCAAATTCATATGTGTTTATTGACATGGTAAAATTAAGGAAGGGCCCAAAATCTTACTTCCGAGTAAATTATATTTTCATCAGTACAGCTGACAATTTCCTCTTCTGCATAGATTACCCAAATTGAACGGTGTCTCTTTAAAATAGACTTCCTTTTACTGACCTTTTTTAGCAAATGATTTTGGTGAAGCAGAAGCATGCATGCATCGCTTATAACTTCTTTAAATAGTTATGAAATAAACAGGGATAAAACTGACTCTGGTGGGATTCGAACCCACAGCCTTTGAATACCTTCTTGACATTCACCTAGAAGTCCAATGCGCTATCCATTGCGCCACAGAGCCAATCTGCTTGAGTGAGGTGCACAGATATTCAGAAATGAAATAATGAGCTTTGAGCTGTTGATCAACTTTATAAAGTTCATTGGATACTATAACCATGGCTATATTTTGAATATTGAATTGGGTAAAAGTTATTCACCGTGTCAAACTACATGATACAGTTGGTAAGTCTGCATAAAACTTAAGTTTAGTGTATCGTCATCTGATATATGAGACAGATGGGTTTTTCACTTCTCCATGAAAGACGTTTTTTTTTAATTTTGGTAATGGAATATCTTATTCATCATGCAGTGGAACACAAAAAGAAAGTACAATCAGAATACTTTTTCTTTAAAGTAGCCGACCGCCTGAACAGGGACTTGAACCCTGGACCCTCAGATTAAAAGTCTGATGCTCTACCGACTGAGCTATCCAGGCTCTGCAACACTGCAACTAAAAATCAGCTAAAAATGATGTGGACGCACACCAACCTACACTTTAATTCTTAATATGGTTACATATATTAGCAATCAAATATGTAGAGTTTAATAATTAATTGATATTTCAAGCATTTGAAATTTCAGCAGCACACGTAATCTATTTTAAATCCTGAAATTCGTTCTATCTCATTTTCGGCTGACTTAGAAATCATGTCTCTAAATTGACATTGTGAAATTAGTAAAAGGCCAAATACTATTACTAGGTACTAAATTACATGTCCAGCAGTATAACTGGAAATTTACTCTTGGGCATAGATTATGCAACATTTTCAAAGCAAACAGTGTCTGTTTAAATAGACTTTCTTTCACTGCCGTTTTGGTAAATGTCTCTGGTTATGCAGAAGCAGGCATTGTTTGTTACTGTTTCAATTAGTTATAAGATAAAGGAGGGATAAAACTGACCCAGCTAGTATTCCAACCCAAAGACTTTGAATGCTTTCTCTACATTCGCCTAGAACCCCAAGCCGCTATCCATTGCACCAGAGATCCAACCTGATTCAACAAGGTGAACAGAAATTCTCAAATAAAAAGATGAGCTATCAGCGGTTGACCAACTTTATAAAGTGATTTGGAAACTATAAGCAGGGTTCCATTTTGAACATTGAATTGGGGAAAAGATAATCAACATCTCAAACGACATGATACCGTTGCGGTAAGTCTTCTTAACTCTTGTCAAATGGTACACGACCGATGGGTATTTAATGGCTCCATTAAGAGTAACTTGCAATTACTCTAATGGGACTACTCGTTCATTGGATCCTGAAAAGAGCATGTCATTAGAGTACATTTTCTTTAAACAAACCGCCTGAACAGGGACTTGAACCCTGGACCCTCAGATTAAAAGTCTGATGCTCTACCGACTGAGCTATCCAGGCTCTGATACAGCAAACCTCAAAATCACCTAATCAAAATTTGGCAGTGTCCCAACTAACGCTATGTTTCTTAAGATGGTTACCTGAAGAAGGTACCAAATACACTAGAATATAATAATGAATTGATATTTCAAGCATTTGAAATTTCTTCAGTAAATGTAACCTTATTTTTAGTCCTGAAGTTGCTACTATCTCATTTTTTTGCTGACGTCAAATTCATATGTGTTTATTGACATGGTAAAATTAAGGAAGGGCCCAAAATCTTACTTCCGAGTAAATTATATTTTCATCAGTACAGCTGACAATTTCCTCTTCTGCATAGATTACCCAAATTGAACGGTGTCTCTTTAAAATAGACTTCCTTTTACTGACCTTTTTTAGCAAATGATTTTGGTGAAGCAGAAGCATGCATGCATCGCTTATAACTTCTTTAAATAGTTATGAAATACACAGGGATAAAACTGACTCTGGTGGGATTCGAACCCACAGCCTTTGAATACCTTCTTGACATTCACCTAGAAGTCCAATGCGCTATCCATTGCGCCACAGAGCCAATCTGCTTGAGTGAGGTGCACAGATATTCAGAAATGAAATAATGAGCTTTGAGCTGTTGATCAACTTTATAAAGTTCATTGGATACTATAACCATGGCTATATTTTGAATATTGAATTGGGTAAAAGTTATTCACCGTGTCAAACTACATGATACAGTTGGTAAGTCTGCATACAACTTAAGTTTAGTGTATCATCATCTGATATATGAGACAGATGGGTTTTTCACTTCTCCATGAAAGACATTTTTTTTTAATTTTGGTAATGGAATATCTTATTCATCATGCAGTGGAACACAAAAAGAATGTACAATCAGAATACTTTTTCTTTAAAGTAGCCTACCGCCTGAACGGGAACTTGAACCCTGGACCCTCAGATTAAAAGTCTGATGCTCTACCGACTGAGCTATCCAGGCTCTGATACAGCAAACCTCAAAATCACCTAATCAAAATTTGGCAGCGTCCCAACTAACGCTATGTTTCTTAAGATGGTTACCTGAAGAAGGTACCAAATACACTAGAATATAATAATGAATTGATATTTCAAGCATTTGAAATTTCTTCAGTAAATGTAACCTTATTTTTAGTCCTGAAGTTGCTACTATCTCATTTTTTTGCTGACGTCAAATTCATATGTGTTTATTGACATGGTAAAATTAAGGAAGGGCCCAAAATCTTACTTCCGAGTAAATTATATTTTCATCAGTACAGCTGACAATTTCCTCTTCTGCATAGATTACCCAAATTGAACGGTGTCTCTTTAAAATAGACTTCCTTTTACTGACCTTTTTTAGCAAATGATTTTGGTGAAGCAGAAGCATGCATGCATCGCTTATAACTTCTTTAAATAGTTATGAAATAAACAGGGATAAAACTGACTCTGGTGGGATTCGAACCCACAGCCTTTGAATACCTTTTTGACATTCACCTAGAAGTCCAATGCGCTATCCATTGCGCCACAGAGCCAATCTGCTTGAGTGAGGTGCACAGATATTCAGAAATGAAATAATGAGCTTTGAGCTGTTGATCAACTTTATAAAGTTCATTGGATACTATAACCATGGCTATATTTTGAATATTGAATTGGGTAAAAGTTATTCACCGTGTCAAACTACATGATACAGTTGGTAAGTCTGCATACAACTTAAGTTTAGTGTATCGTCATCTGATATATGAGACAGATGGGTTTTTCACTTCTCCATGAAAGACGTTTTTTTTTAATTTTGGTAATGGAATATCTTATTCATCATGCAGTGGAACACAAAAAGAACGTACAATCAGAATACTTTTTCTTTAAAGTAGCCTACCGCCTGAACAGGGACTTGAACCCTGGACCCTCAGATTAAAAGTCTGATGCTCTACCGACTGAGCTATCCAGGCTCTGATACAGCAAACCTCAAAATCACCTAATCAAAATTTGGCAGTGTCCCAACTAACGCTATGTTTCTTAAGATGGTTACCTGAATAAGGTACCAAATACACTAGAATATAATAATGAATTGATATTTCAAGCATTTGAAATTTCTTCAGTAAATGTAACCTTATTTTTAGTCCTGAAGTTGCTACTATCTCATTTTTTTGCTGACGTCAAATTCATATGTGTTTATTGACATGGTAAAATTAAGGAAGGGCCCAAAATCTTACTTCCGAGTAAATTATATTTTCATCAGTACAGCTGACAATTTCCTCTTCTGCATAGATTACCCAAATTGAACGGTGTCTCTTTAAAATAGACTTCCTTTTACTGACCTTTTTTAGCAAATGATTTTGGTGAAGCAGAAGCATGCATGCATCGCTTATAACTTCTTTAAATAGTTATGAAATAAACAGGGATAAAACTGACTCTGGTGGGATTCGAACCCACAGCCTTTGAATACCTTCTTGACATTCACCTAGAAGTCCAATGCGCTATCCATTGCGCCACAGAGCCAATCTGCTTGAATGAGGTGCACAGATATTCAGAAATGAAATAATGAGCTTTGAGCTGTTGATCAACTTTATAAAGTTCATTGGATACTATAACCATGGCTATATTTTGAATATTGAATTGGGTAAAAGTTATTCACCGTGTCAAACTACATGATACAGTTGGTAAGTCTGCATAAAACTTAAGTTTAGTGTATCGTCATCTGATATATGAGACAGATGGGTTTTTCACTTCTCCATGAAAGACTTTTTTTTTTAATTTTGGTAATGGAATATCTTATTCATCATGCAGTGGAACACAAAAAGAATGTACAATCAGAATACTTTTTCTTTAAAGTAGCCGACCGCCTGAAGAGGGACTTGAACCCTGGACCCTCAGATTAAAAGTCTGATGCTCTACCGACAGAGCTATCTAGGCTCTGCAACACTGCAACTAAAAATCAGCTAAAAATGATGTGGACGCACACCAACCTACACTTTAATTCTTAATATGGTTACATATATTAGCAATCAAATATGTAGAGTTTAATAATTAATTGATATTTCAAGCATTTGAAATTTCAGCAGCACACGTAATCTATTTTAAATCCTGAAATTCGTTCTATCTCATTTTCGGCTGACTTAGAAATCATGTCTCTAAATTGACATTGTGAAATTAGTAAAAGGCCAAATACTATTACTAGGTACTAAATTACATGTCCAGCAGTATAACTGGAAATTTACTCTTGGGCATAGATTATGCAACATTTTCAAAGCAAACAGTGTCTGTTTAAATAGACTTTCTTTCACTGCCGTTTTGGTAAATGTCTCTGGTTATGCAGAAGCAGGCATTGTTTGTTACTGTTTCAATTAGTTATAAGATAAAGGAGGGATAAAACTGACCCAGCTAGTATTCCAACCCAAAGACTTTGAATGCTTTCTCTACATTCGCCTAGAACCCCAAGCCGCTATCCATTGCACCAGAGATCCAACCTGATTCAACAAGGTGAACAGAAATTCTCAAATAAAAAGATGAGCTATCAGCGGTTGACCAACTTTATAAAGTGATTTGGAAACTATAAGCAGGGTTCCATTTTGAACATTGAATTGGGGAAAAGATAATCAACATCTCAAACGACATGATACCGTTGCGGTAAGTCTTCTTAACTCTTGTCAAATGGTACACGACCGATGGGTATTTAATGGCTCCATTAAGAGTAACTTGCAATTACTCTAATGGGACTACTCGTTCATTGGATCCTGAAAAGAGCATGTCATTAGAGTACATTTTCTTTAAACAAACCGCCTGAACAGGGACTTGAACCCTGGACCCTCAGATTAAAAGTCTGATGCTCTACCGACTGAGCTATCCAGGCTCTGATACAGCAAACCTCAAAATCACCTAATCAAAATTTGGCAGTGTCCCAACTAACGCTATGTTTCTTAAGATGGTTACCTGAAGAAGGTACCAAATACACTAGAATATAATAATGAATTGATATTTCAAGCATTTGAAATTTCTTCAGTAAATGTAACCTTATTTTTAGTCCTGAAGTTGCTACTATCTCATTTTTTTGCTGACGTCAAATTCATATGTGTTTATTGACATGGTAAAATTAAGGAAGGGCCCAAAATCTTACTTCCGAGTAAATTATATTTTCATCAGTACAGCTGACAATTTCCTCTTCTGCATAGATTACCCAAATTGAACGGTGTCTCTTTAAAATAGACTTCCTTTTACTGACCTTTTTTAGCAAATGATTTTGGTGAAGCAGAAGCATGCATGCATCGCTTATAACTTCTTTAAATAGTTATGAAATACACAGGGATAAAACTGACTCTGGTGGGATTCGAACCCACAGCCTTTGAATACCTTCTTGACATTCACCTAGAAGTCCAATGCGCTATCCATTGCGCCACAGAGCCAATCTGCTTGAGTGAGGTGCACAGATATTCAGAAATGAAATAATGAGCTTTGAGCTGTTGATCAACTTTATAAAGTTCATTGGATACTATAACCATGGCTATATTTTGAATATTGAATTGGGTAAAAGTTATTCACCGTGTCAAACTACATGATACAGTTGGTAAGTCTGCATACAACTTAAGTTTAGTGTATCATCATCTGATATATGAGACAGATGGGTTTTTCACTTCTCCATGAAAGACGTTTTTTTTTAATTTTGGTAATGGAATATCTTATTCATCATGCAGTGGAACACAAAAAGAATGTACAATCAGAATACTTTTTCTTTAAAGTAGCCTACCGCCTGAACGGGGACTTGAACCCTGGACCCTCAGATTAAAAGTCTGATGCTCTACCGACTGAGCTATCCAGGCTCTGCAACACTGCAACTAAAAATCAGCTAAAAATGATGTGGACGCACACCAACCTACACTTTAATTCTTAATATGGTTACATATATTAGCAATCAAATATGTAGAGTTTAATAATTAATTGATATTTCAAGCATTTGAAATTTCAGCAGCACACGTAATCTATTTTAAATCCTGAAATTCGTTCTATCTCATTTTCGGCTGACTTAGAAATCATGTCTCTAAATTGACATTGTGAAATTAGTAAAAGGCCAAATACTATTACTAGGTACTAAATTACATGTCCAGCAGTATAACTGGAAATTTACTCTTGGGCATAGATTATGCAACATTTTCAAAGCAAACAGTGTCTGTTTAAATAGACTTTCTTTCACTGCCGTTTTGGTAAATGTCTCTGGTTATGCAGAAGCAGGCATTGTTTGTTACTGTTTCAATTAGTTATAAGATAAAGGAGGGATAAAACTGACCCAGCTAGTATTCCAACCCAAAGACTTTGAATGCTTTCTCTACATTCGCCTAGAACCCCAAGCCGCTATCCATTGCACCAGAGATCCAACCTGATTCAACAAGGTGAACAGAAATTCTCAAATAAAAAGATGAGCTATCAGCGGTTGACCAACTTTATAAAGTGATTTGGAAACTATAAGCAGGGTTCCATTTTGAACATTGAATTGGGGAAAAGATAATCAACATCTCAAACGACATAATACCGTTGCGGTAAGTCTTCTTAACTCTTGTCAAATGGTACACGACCGATGGGTATTTAATGGCTCCATTAAGAGTAACTTGCAATTACTCTAATGGGACTACTCGTTCATTGGATCCTGAAAAGAGCATGTCATTAGAGTACATTTTCTTTAAACAAACCGCCTGAACAGGGACTTGAACCCTGGACCCTCAGATTAAAAGTATGATGCTCTACCGACTGAGCTATCCAGGCTCTGATACAGCAAACCTCAAAATCACCTAATCAAAATTTGGCAGTGTCCCAACTAACGCTATGTTTCTTAAGATGGTTACCTGAAGAAGGTACCAAATACACTAGAATATAATAATGAATTGATATTTCAAGCATTTGAAATTTCTTCAGTAAATGTAACCTTATTTTTAGTCCTGAAGTTGCTACTATCTCATTTTTTTGCTGACGTCAAATTCATATGTGTTTATTGACATGGTAAAATTAAGGAAGGGCCCAAAATCTTACTTCCGAGTAAATTATATTTTCATCAGTACAGCTGACAATTTCCTCTTCTGCATAGATTACCCAAATTGAACGGTGTCTCTTTAAAATAGACTTCCTTTTACTGACCTTTTTTAGCAAATGATTTTGGTGAAGCAGAAGCATGCATGCATCGCTTATAACTTCTTTAAATAGTTATGAAATAAACAGGGATAAAACTGACTCTGGTGGGATTCGAACCCACAGCCTTTGAATACCTTCTTGACATTCACCTAGAAGTCCAATGCGCTATCCATTGCGCCACAGAGCCAATCTGCTTGAGTGAGGTGCACAGATATTCAGAAATGAAATAATGAGCTTTGAGCTGTTGATCAACTTTATAAAGTTCATTGGATACTATAACCATGGCTATATTTTGAATATTGAATTGGGTAAAAGTTATTCACCGTGTCAAACTACATGATACAGTTGGTAAGTCTGCATACAACTTAAGTTTAGTGTATCGTCATCTGATATATGAGACAGATGGGTTTTTCACTTCTCCATGAAAGACGTTTTTTTTTAATTTTGGTAATGGAATATCTTATTCATCATGCAGTGGAACACAAAAAGAATGTACAATCAGAATACTTTTTCTTTAAAGTAGCCTACCGCCTGAACAGGGACTTGAACCCTGGACCCTCAGATTAAAAGTCTGATGCTCTACCGACTGAGCTATCCAGGCTCTGATACAGCAAACCTCAAAATCACCTAATCAAAATTTGGCAGTGTCCCAACTAACGCTATGTTTCTTAAGATGGTTACCTGAATAAGGTACCAAATACACTAGAATATAATAATGAATTGATATTTCAAGCATTTGAAATTTCTTCAGTAAATGTAACCTTATTTTTAGTCCTGAAGTTGCTACTATCTCATTTTTTTGCTGACGTCAAATTCATATGTGTTTATTGACATGGTAAAATTAAGGAAGGGCCCAAAATCTTACTTCCGAGTAAATTATATTTTCATCAGTACAGCTGACAATTTCCTCTTCTGCATAGATTACCCAAATTGAACGGTGTCTCTTTAAAATAGACTTCCTTTTACTGACCTTTTTTAGCAAATGATTTTGGTGAAGCAGAAGCATGCATGCATCGCTTATAACTTCTTTAAATAGTTATGAAATACACAGGGATAAAACTGACTCTGGTGGGATTCGAACCCACAGCCTTTGAATACCTTCTTGACATTCACCTAGAAGTCCAATGCGCTATCCATTGCGCCACAGAGCCAATCTGCTTGAGTGAGGTGCACAGATATTCAGAAATGAAATAATGAGCTTTGAGCTGTTGATCAACTTTATAAAGTTCATTGGATACTATAACCATGGCTATATTTTGAATATTGAATTGGGTAAAAGTTATTCACCGTGTCAAACTACATGATACAGTTGGTAAGTCTGCATACAACTTAAGTTTAGTGTATCATCATCTGATATATGAGACAGATGGGTTTTTCACTTCTCCATGAAAGACATTTTTTTTTAATTTTGGTAATGGAATATCTTATTCATCATGCAGTGGAACACAAAAAGAATGTACAATCAGAATACTTTTTCTTTAAAGTAGCCTACTGCCTGAACGGGGACTTGAACCCTGGACCCTCAGATTAAAAGTCTGATGCTCTACCGACTGAGCTATCCAGACTCTGATACAGCAAACCTCAAAATCACCTAATCAAAATTTGGCAGTGTCCCAACTAACGCTATGTTTCTTAAGATGGTTACCTGAAGAAGGTACCAAATACACTAGAATATATTAATGAATTGATATTTCAAGCATTTGAAATTTCTTCAGTAAATGTAACCTTATTTTTAGTCCTGAAGTTGCTACTATCTCATTTTTTTGCTGACGTCAAATTCATATGTGTTTATTGACATGGTAAAATTAAGGAAGGGCCCAAAATCTTACTTCCGAGTAAATTATATTTTCATCAGTACAGCTGACAATTTCCTCTTCTGCATAGATTACCCAAATTGAACGGTGTCTCTTTAAAATAGACTTCCTTTTACTGACCTTTTTTAGCAAATGATTTTGGTGAAGCAGAAGCATGCATGCATCGCTTATAACTTCTTTAAATAGTTATGAAATAAACAGGGATAAAACTGACTCTGGTGGGATTCGAACCCACAGCCTTTGAATACCTTCTTGACATTCACCTAGAAGTCCAATGCGCTATCCATTGCGCCACAGAGCCAATCTGCTTGAGTGAGGTGCACAGATATTCAGAAATGAAATAATGAGCTTTGAGCTGTTGATCAACTTTATAAAGTTCATTGGATACTATAACCATGGCTATATTTTGAATATTGAATTGGGTAAAAGTTATTCACCGTGTCAAACTACATGATACAGTTGGTAAGTCTGCATAAAACTTAAGTTTAGTGTATCGTCATCTGATATATGAGACAGATGGGTTTTTCACTTCTCCATGAAAGACGTTTTTTTTTAATTTTGGTAATGGAATATCTTATTCATCATGCAGTGGAACACAAAAAGAATGTACAATCAGAATACTTTTTCTTTAAAGTAGCCGACCGCCTGAACAGGGACTTGAACCCTGGACCCTCAGATTAAAAGTCTGATGCTCTACCGACTGAGCTATCCAGGCTCTGCAACACTGCAACTAAAAATCAGCTAAAAATGATGTGGACGCACACCAACCTACACTTTAATTCTTAATATGGTTACATATATTAGCAATCAAATATGTAGAGTTTAATAATTAATTGATATTTCAAGCATTTGAAATTTCAGCAGCACACGTAATCTATTTTAAATCCTGAAATTCGTTCTATCTCATTTTCGGCTGACTTAGAAATCATGTCTCTAAATTGACATTGTGAAATTAGTAAAAGGCCAAATACTATTACTAGGTACTAAATTACATGTCCAGCAGTATAACTGGAAATTTACTCTTGGGCATAGATTATGCAACATTTTCAAAGCAAACAGAGTCTGTTTAAATAGACTTTCTTTCACTGCCGTTTTGGTAAATGTCTCTGGTTATGCAGAAGCAGGCATTGTTTGTTACTGTTTCAATTAGTTATAAGATAAAGGAGGGATAAAACTGACCCAGCTAGTATTCCAACCCAAAGACTTTGAATGCTTTCTCTACATTCGCCTAGAACCCCAAGCCGCTATCCATTGCACCAGAGATCCAACCTGATTCAACAAGGTGAACAGAAATTCTCAAATAAAAAGATGAGCTATCAGCGGTTGACCAACTTTATAAAGTGATTTGGAAACTATAAGCAGGGTTCCATTTTGAACATTGAATTGGGGAAAAGATAATCAACATCTCAAACGACATGATACCGTTGCGGTAAGTCTTCTTAACTCTTGTCAAATGGTACACGACCGATGGGTATTTAATGGCTCCATTAAGAGTAACTTGCAATTACTCTAATGGGACTACTCGTTCATTGGATCCTGAAAAGAGCATGTCATTAGAGTACATTTTCTTTAAACAAACCGCCTGAACAGGGACTTGAACCCTGGACCCTCAGATTAAAAGTCTGATGCTCTACCGACTGAGCTATCCAGGCTCTGATACAGCAAACCTCAAAATCACCTAATCAAAATTTGGCAGTGTCCCAACTAACGCTATGTTTCTTAAGATGGTTACCTGAAGAAGGTACCAAATACACTAGAATATAATAATGAATTGATATTTCAAGCATTTGAAATTTCTTCAGTAAATGTAACCTTATTTTTAGTCCTGAAGTTGCTACTATCTCATTTTTTTGCTGACGTCAAATTCATATGTGTTTATTGACATGGTAAAATTAAGGAAGGGCCCAAAATCTTACTTCCGAGTAAATTATATTTTCATCAGTACAGCTGACAATTTCCTCTTCTGCATAGATTACCCAAATTGAACGGTGTCTCTTTAAAATAGACTTCCTTTTACTGACCTTTTTTAGCAAATGATTTTGGTGAAGCAGAAGCATGCATGCATCGCTTATAACTTCTTTAAATAGTTATGAAATAAACAGGGATAAAACTGACTCTGGTGGGATTCGAACCCACAGCCTTTGAATACCTTCTTGACATTCACCTAGAAGTCCAATGCGCTATCCATTGCGCCACAGAGCCAATCTGCTTGAGTGAGGTGCACAGATATTCAGAAATGAAATAATGAGCTTTGAGCTGTTGATCAACTTTATAAAGTTCATTGGATACTATAACCATGGCTATATTTTGAATATTGAATTGGGTAAAAGTTATTCACCGTGTCAAACTACATGATACAGTTGGTAAGTCTGCATAAAACTTAAGTTTAGTGTATCGTCATCTGATATATGAGACAGATGGGTTTTTCACTTCTCCATGAAAGACGTTTTTTTTTAATTTTGGTAATGGAATATCTTATTCATCATGCAGTGGAACACAAAAAGAATGTACAATCAGAATACTTTTTCTTTAAAGTAGCCGACCGCCTGAACAGGGACTTGAACCCTGGACCCTCAGATTAAAAGTCTGATGCTCTACCGACTGAGCTATCCATGCTCTGCAACACTGCAACTAAAAATCAGCTAAAAATGATGTGGACGCACACCAACCTACACTTTAATTCTTAATATGGTTACATATATTAGCAATCAAATATGTAGAGTTTAATAATTAATTGATATTTCAAGCATTTGAAATTTCAGCAGCACACGTAATCTATTTTAAATCCTGAAATTCGTTCTATCTCATTTTCGGCTGACTTAGAAATCATGTCTCTAAATTGACATTGTGAAATTAGTAAAAGGCCAAATACTATTACTAGGTACTAAATTACATGTCCAGCAGTATAACTGGAAATTTACTCTTGGGCATAGATTATGCAACATTTTCAAAGCAAACAGTGTCTGTTTAAATAGACTTTCTTTCACTGCCGTTTTGGTAAATGTCTCTGGTTATGCAGAAGCAGGCATTGTTTGTTACTGTTTCAATTAGTTATAAGATAAAGGAGGGATAAAACTGACCCAGCTAGTATTCCAACCCAAAGACTTTGAATGCTTTCTCTACATTCGCCTAGAACCCCAAGCCGCTATCCATTGCACCAGAGATCCAACCTGATTCAACAAGGTGAACAGAAATTCTCAAATAAAAAGATGAGCTATCAGCGGTTGACCAACTTTATAAAGTGATTTGGAAACTATAAGCAGGGTTCCATTTTGAACATTGAATTGGGGAAAAGATAATCAACATCTCAAACGACATGATACCGTTGCGGTAAGTCTTCTTAACTCTTGTCAAATGGTACACGACCGATGGGTATTTAATGGCTCCATTAAGAGTAACTTGCAATTACTCTAATGGGACTACTCGTTCATTGGATCCTGAAAAGAGCATGTCATTAGAGTACATTTTCTTTAAACAAACCGCCTGAACAGGGACTTGAACCCTGGACCCTCAGATTAAAAGTCTGATGCTCTACCGACTGAGCTATCCAGGCTCTGATACAGCAAACCTCAAAATCACCTAATCAAAATTTGGCAGTGTCCCAACTAACGCTATGTTTCTTAAGATGGTTACCTGAAGAAGGTACCAAACACACTAGAATATAATAATGAATTGATATTTCAAGCATTTGAAATTTCTTCAGTAAATGTAACCTTATTTTTAGTCCTGAAGTTGCTACTATCTCATTTTTTTGCTGACGTCAAATTCATATGTGTTTATTGACATGGTAAAATTAAGGAAGGGCCCAAAATCTTACTTCCGAGTAAATTATATTTTCATCAGTACAGCTGACAATTTCCTCTTCTGCATAGATTACCCAAATTGAACGGTGTCTCTTTAAAATAGACTTCCTTTTACTGACCTTTTTTAGCAAATGATTTTGGTGAAGCAGAAGCATGCATGCATCGCTTATAACTTCTTTAAATAGTTATGAAATAAACAGGGATAAAACTGACTCTGGTGGGATTCGAACCCACAGCCTTTGAATACCTTCTTGACATTCACCTAGAAGTCCAATGCGCTATCCATTGCGCCACAGAGCCAATCTGCTTGAATGAGGTGCACAGATATTCAGAAATGAAATAATGAGCTTTGAGCTGTTGATCAACTTTATAAAGTTCATTGGATACTATAACCATGGCTATATCTTGAATATTGAATTGGGTAAAAGTTATTCACCGTGTCAAACTACATGATACAGTTGGTAAGTCTGCATACAACTTAAGTTTAGTGTATCGTCATCTGATATATGAGACAGATGGGTTTTTCACTTCTCCATGAAAGACGTTTTTTTTAAATTTTGGTAATGGAATATCTTATTCATCATGCAGTGGAACACAAAAAGAATGTACAATCAGAATACTTTTTCTTTAAAGTAGCCGACCGCCTGAACAGGGACTTGAACCCTGGACCCTCAGATTAAAAGTCTGATGCTCTACCGACTGAGCTATCCAGGCTCTGCAACACTGCAACTAAAAATCAGCTAAAAATGATGTGGACGCACACCAACCTACACTTTAATTCTTAATATGGTTACATATATTAGCAATCAAATATGTAGAGTTTAATAATTAATTGATATTTCAAGCATTTGAAATTTCAGCAGCACACGTAATCTATTTTAAATCCTGAAATTCGTTCTATCTCATTTTCGGCTGACTTAGAAATCATGTCTCTAAATTGACATTGTGAAATTAGTAAAAGGCCAAATACTATTACTAGGTACTAAATTACATGTCCAGCAGTATAACTGGAAATTTACTCTTGGGCATAGATTATGCAACATTTTCAAAGCAAACAGTGTCTGTTTAAATAGACTTTCTTTCACTGCCGTTTTGGTAAATGTCTCTGGTTATGCAGAAGCAGGCATTGTTTGTTACTGTTTCAATTAGTTATAAGATAAAGGAGGGATAAAACTGACCCAGCTAGTATTCCAACCCAAAGACTTTGAATGCTTTCTCTACATTCGCCTAGAACCCCAAGCCGCTATCCATTGCACCAGAGATCCAACCTGATTCAACAAGGTGAACAGAAATTCTCAAATAAAAAGATGAGCTATCAGCGGTTGACCAACTTTATAAAGTGATTTGGAAACTATAAGCAGGGTTCCATTTTGAACATTGAATTGGGGAAAAGATAATCAACATCTCAAACGACATGATACCGTTGCGGTAAGTCTTCTTAACTCTTGTCAAATGGTACACGACCGATGGGTATTTAATGGCTCCATTAAGAGTAACTTGCAATTACTCTAATGGGACTACTCGTTCATTGGATCCTGAAAAGAGCATGTCATTAGAGTACATTTTCTTTAAACAAACCGCCTGAACAGGGACTTGAACCCTGGACCCTCAGATTAAAAGTCTGATGCTCTACCGACTGAGCTATCCAGGCTCTGATACAGCAAACCTCAAAATCACCTAATCAAAATTTGGCAGTGTCCCAACTAACGCTATGTTTCTTAAGATGGTTACCTGAAGAAGGTACCAAACACACTAGAATATAATAATGAATTGATATTTCAAGCATTTGAAATTTCTTCAGTAAATGTAACCTTATTTTTAGTCCTGAAGTTGCTACTATCTCATTTTTTTGCTGACGTCAAATTCATATGTGTTTATTGACATGGTAAAATTAACGAAGGGCCCAAAATCTTACTTCCGAGTAAATTATATTTTCATCAGTACAGCTGACAATTTCCTCTTCTGCATAGATTACCCAAATTGAACGGTGTCTCTTTAAAATAGACTTCCTTTTACTGACCTTTTTTAGCAAATGATTTTGGTGAAGCAGAAGCATGCATGCATCGCTTATAACTTCTTTAAATAGTTATGAAATACACAGGGATAAAACTGACTCTGGTGGGATTCGAACCCACAGCCTTTGAATACCTTCTTGACATTCACCTAGAAGACCAATGCGCTATCCATTGCGCCACAGAGCCAATCTGCTTGAGTGAGGTGCACAGATATTCAGAAATGAAATAATGAGCTTTGAGCTGTTGATCAACTTTATAAAGTTCATTGGATACTATAACCATGGCTATATTTTGAATATTGAATTGGGTAAAAGTTATTCACCGTGTCAAACTACATGATACAGTTGGTAAGTCTGCATACAACTTAAGTTTAGTGTATCATCATCTGATATATGAGACAGATGGGTTTTTCACTTCTCCATGAAAGACATTTTTTTTTAATTTTGGTAATGGAATATCTTATTCATCATGCAGTGGAACACAAAAAGAATGTACAATCAGAATATTTTTTCTTTAAAGTAGCCTACCGCCTGAACGGGGACTTGAACCCTGGACCCTCAGATTAAAAGTCTGATGCTCTACCGACTGAGCTATCCAGACTCTGATACAGCAAACCTCAAAATCACCTAATCAAAATTTGGCAGTGTCCCAACTAACGCTATGTTTCTTAAGATGGTTACCTGAAGAAGGTACCAAATACACTAGAATATAATAATGAATTGATATTTCAAGCATTTGAAATTTCTTCAGTAAATGTAACCTTATTTTTAGTCCTGAAGTTGCTACTATCTCATTTTTTTGCTGACGTCAAATTCATATGTGTTTATTGACATGGTAAAATTAAGGAAGGGCCCAAAATCTTACTTCCGAGTAAATTATATTTTCATCAGTACAGCTGACAATTTCCTCTTCTGCATAGATTACCCAAATTGAACGGTGTCTCTTTAAAATAGACTTCCTTTTACTGACCTTTTTTAGCAAATGATTTTGGTGAAGCAGAAGCATGCATGCATCGCTTATAACTTCTTTAAATAGTTATGAAATAAACAGGGATAAAACTGACTCTGGTGGGATTCGAACCCACAGCCTTTGAATACCTTCTTGACATTCACCTAGAAGTCCAATGCGCTATCCATTGCGCCACAGAGCCAATCTGCTTGAGTGAGGTGCACAGATATTCAGAAATGAAATAATGAGCTTTGAGCTGTTGATCAACTTTATAAAGTTCATTGGATACTATAACCATGGCTATATTTTGAATATTGAATTGGGTAAAAGTTATTCACCGTGTCAAACTACATGATACAGTTGGTAAGTCTGCATACAACTTAAGTTTAGTGTATCGTCATCTGATATATGAGACAGATGGGTTTTTCACTTCTCCATGAAAGACGTTTTTTTTTAATTTTGGTAATGGAATATCTTATTCATCATGCAGTGGAACACAAAAAGAATGTACAATCAGAATACTTTTTCTTTAAAGTAGCCTACCGCCTGAACAGGGACTTGAACCCTGGACCCTCAGATTAAAAGTCTGATGCTCTACCGACTGAGCTATCCAGGCTCTGATACAGCAAACCTCAAAATCACCTAATCAAAATTTGGCAGTGTCCCAACTAACGCTATGTTTCTTAAGATGGTTACCTGAATAAGGTACCAAATACACTAGAATATAATAATGAATTGATATTTCAAGCATTTGAAATTTCTTCAGTAAATGTAACCTTATTTTTAGTCCTGAAGTTGCTACTATCTCATTTTTTTGCTGACGTCAAATTCATATGTGTTTATTGACATGGTAAAATTAAGGAAGGGCCCAAAATCTTACTTCCGAGTAAATTATATTTTCATCAGTACAGCTGACAATTTCCTCTTCTGCATAGATTACCCAAATTGAACGGTGTCTCTTTAAAATAGACTTCCTTTTACTGACCTTTTTTAGCAAATGATTTTGGTGAAGCAGAAGCATGCATGCATCGCTTATAACTTCTTTAAATAGTTATGAAATACACAGGGATAAAACTGACTCTGGTGGGATTCGAACCCACAGCCTTTGAATACCTTCTTGACATTCACCTAGAAGTCCAATGCGCTATCCATTGCGCCACAGAGCCAATCTGCTTGAGTGAGGTGCACAGATATTCAGAAATGAAATAATGAGCTTTGAGCTGTTGATCAACTTTATAAAGTTCATTGGATACTATAACCATGGCTATATTTTGAATATTGAATTGGGTAAAAGTTATTCACCGTGTCAAACTACATGATACAGTTGGTAAGTCTGCATACAACTTAAGTTTAGTGTATCATCATCTGATATATGAGACAGATGGGTTTTTCACTTCTCCATGAAAGACATTTTTTTTTAATTTTGGTAATGGAATATCTTATTCATCATGCAGTGGAACACAAAAAGAATGTACAATCAGAATACTTTTTCTTTAAAGTAGCCTACCGCCTGAACGGGGACTTGAACCCTGGACCCTCAGATTAAAAGTCTGATGCTCTACCGACTGAGCTATCCAGACTCTGATACAGCAAACCTCAAAATCACCTAATCAAAATTTGGCAGTGTCCCAACTAACGCTATGTTTCTTAAGATGGTTACCTGAAGAAGGTACCAAATACACTAGAATATATTAATGAATTGATATTTCAAGCATTTGAAATTTCTTCAGTAAATGTAACCTTATTTTTAGTCCTGAAGTTGCTACTATCTCATTTTTTTGCTGACGTCAAATTCATATGTGTTTATTGACATGGTAAAATTAAGGAAGGGCCCAAAATCTTACTTCCGAGTAAATTATATTTTCATCAGTACAGCTGACAATTTCCTCTTCTGCATAGATTACCCAAATTGAACGGTGTCTCTTTAAAATAGACTTCCTTTTACTGACCTTTTTTAGCAAATGATTTTGGTGAAGCAGAAGCATGCATGCATCGCTTATAACTTCTTTAAATAGTTATGAAATAAACAGGGATAAAACTGACTCTGGTGGGATTCGAACCCACAGCCTTTGAATACCTTCTTGACATTCACCTAGAAGTCCAATGCGCTATCCATTGCGCCACAGAGCCAATCTGCTTGAGTGAGGTGCACAGATATTCAGAAATGAAATAATGAGCTTTGAGCTGTTGATCAACTTTATAAAGTTCATTGGATACTATAACCATGGCTATATTTTGAATATTGAATTGGGTAAAAGTTATTCACCGTGTCAAACTACATGATACAGTTGGTAAGTCTGCATAAAACTTAAGTTTAGTGTATCGTCATCTGATATATGAGACAGATGGGTTTTTCACTTCTCCATGAAAGACGTTTTTTTTTAATTTTGGTAATGGAATATCTTATTCATCATGCAGTGGAACACAAAAAGAATGTACAATCAGAATACTTTTTCTTTAAAGTAGCCGACCGCCTGAACAGGGACTTGAACCCTGGACCCTCAGATTAAAAGTCTGATGCTCTACCGACTGAGCTATCCAGGCTCTGCAACACTGCAACTAAAAATCAGCTAAAAATGATGTGGACGCACACCAACCTACACTTTAATTCTTAATATGGTTACATATATTAGCAATCAAATATGTAGAGTTTAATAATTAATTGATATTTCAAGCATTTGAAATTTCAGCAGCACACGTAATCTATTTTAAATCCTGAAATTCGTTCTATCTCATTTTCGGCTGACTTAGAAATCATGTCTCTAAATTGACATTGTGAAATTAGTAAAAGGCCAAATACTATTACTAGGTACTAAATTACATGTCCAGCAGTATAACTGGAAATTTACTCTTGGGCATAGATTATGCAACATTTTCAAAGCAAACAGAGTCTGTTTAAATAGACTTTCTTTCACTGCCGTTTTGGTAAATGTCTCTGGTTATGCAGAAGCAGGCATTGTTTGTTACTGTTTCAATTAGTTATAAGATAAAGGAGGGATAAAACTGACCCAGCTAGTATTCCAACCCAAAGACTTTGAATGCTTTCTCTACATTCGCCTAGAACCCCAAGCCGCTATCCATTGCACCAGAGATCCAACCTGATTCAACAAGGTGAACAGAAATTCTCAAATAAAAAGATGAGCTATCAGCGGTTGACCAACTTTATAAAGTGATTTGGAAACTATAAGCAGGGTTCCATTTTGAACATTGAATTGGGGAAAAGATAATCAACATCTCAAACGACATGATACCGTTGCGGTAAGTCTTCTTAACTCTTGTCAAATGGTACACGACCGATGGGTATTTAATGGCTCCATTAAGAGTAACTTGCAATTACTCTAATGGGACTACTCGTTCATTGGATCCTGAAAAGAGCATGTCATTAGAGTACATTTTCTTTAAACAAACCGCCTGAACAGGGACTTGAACCCTGGACCCTCAGATTAAAAGTCTGATGCTCTACCGACTGAGCTATCCAGGCTCTGATACAGCAAACCTCAAAATCACCTAATCAAAATTTGGCAGTGTCCCAACTAACGCTATGTTTCTTAAGATGGTTACCTGAAGAAGGTACCAAATACACTAGAATATAATAATGAATTGATATTTCAAGCATTTGAAATTTCTTCAGTAAATGTAACCTTATTTTTAGTCCTGAAGTTGCTACTATCTCATTTTTTTGCTGACGTCAAATTCATATGTGTTTATTGACATGGTAAAATTAAGGAAGGGCCCAAAATCTTACTTCCGAGTAAATTATATTTTCATCAGTACAGCTGACAATTTCCTCTTCTGCATAGATTACCCAAATTGAACGGTGTCTCTTTAAAATAGACTTCCTTTTACTGACCTTTTTTAGCAAATGATTTTGGTGAAGCAGAAGCATGCATGCATCGCTTATAACTTCTTTAAATAGTTATGAAATAAACAGGGATAAAACTGACTCTGGTGGGATTCGAACCCACAGCCTTTGAATACCTTCTTGACATTCACCTAGAAGTCCAATGCGCTATCCATTGCGCCACAGAGCCAATCTGCTTGAGTGAGGTGCACAGATATTCAGAAATGAAATAATGAGCTTTGAGCTGTTGATCAACTTTATAAAGTTCATTGGATACTATAACCATGGCTATATTTTGAATATTGAATTGGGTAAAAGTTATTCACCGTGTCAAACTACATGATACAGTTGGTAAGTCTGCATAAAACTTAAGTTTAGTGTATCGTCATCTGATATATGAGACAGATGGGTTTTTCACTTCTCCATGAAAGACGTTTTTTTTTAATTTTGGTAATGGAATATCTTATTCATCATGCAGTGGAACACAAAAAGAATGTACAATCAGAATACTTTTTCTTTAAAGTAGCCGACCGCCTGAACAGGGACTTGAACCCTGGACCCTCAGATTAAAAGTCTGATGCTCTACCGACTGAGCTATCCAGGCTCTGCAACACTGCAACTAAAAATCAGCTAAAAATGATGTGGACGCACACCAACCTACACTTTAATTCTTAATATGGTTACATATATTAGCAATCAAATATGTAGAGTTTAATAATTAATTGATATTTCAAGCATTTGAAATTTCAGCAGCACACGTAATCTATTTTAAATCCTGAAATTCGTTCTATCTCATTTTCGGCTGACTTAGAAATCATGTCTCTAAATTGACATTGTGAAATTAGTAAAAGGCCAAATACTATTACTAGGTACTAAATTACATGTCCAGCAGTATAACTGGAAATTTACTCTTGGGCATAGATTATGCAACATTTTCAAAGCAAACAGTGTCTGTTTAAATAGACTTTCTTTCACTGCCGTTTTGGTAAATGTCTCTGGTTATGCAGAAGCAGGCATTGTTTGTTACTGTTTCAATTAGTTATAAGATAAAGGAGGGATAAAACTGACCCAGCTAGTATTCCAACCCAAAGACTTTGAATGCTTTCTCTACATTCGCCTAGAACCCCAAGCCGCTATCCATTGCACCAGAGATCCAACCTGATTCAACAAGGTGAACAGAAATTCTCAAATAAAAAGATGAGCTATCAGCGGTTGACCAACTTTATAAAGTGATTTGGAAACTATAAGCAGGGTTCCATTTTGAACATTGAATTGGGGAAAAGATAATCAACATCTCAAACGACATGATACCGTTGCGGTAAGTCTTCTTAACTCTTGTCAAATGGTACACGACCGATGGGTATTTAATGGCTCCATTAAGAGTAACTTGCAATTACTCTAATGGGACTACTCGTTCATTGGATCCTGAAAAGAGCATGTCATTAGAGTACATTTTCTTTAAACAAACCGCCTGAACAGGGACTTGAACCCTGGACCCTCAGATTAAAAGTCTGATGCTCTACCGACTGAGCTATCCAGGCTCTGATACAGCAAACCTCAAAATCACCTAATCAAAATTTGGCAGTGTCCCAACTAACGCTATGTTTCTTAAGATGGTTACCTGAAGAAGGTACCAAACACACTAGAATATAATAATGAATTGATATTTCAAGCATTTGAAATTTCTTCAGTAAATGTAACCTTATTTTTAGTCCTGAAGTTGCTACTATCTCATTTTTTTGCTGACGTCAAATTCATATGTGTTTATTGACATGGTAAAATTAAGGAAGGGCCCAAAATCTTACTTCCGAGTAAATTATATTTTCATCAGTACAGCTGACAATTTCCTCTTCTGCATAGATTACCCAAATTGAACGGTGTCTCTTTAAAATAGACTTCCTTTTACTGACCTTTTTTAGCAAATGATTTTGGTGAAGCAGAAGCATGCATGCATCGCTTATAACTTCTTTAAATAGTTATGAAATAAACAGGGATAAAACTGACTCTGGTGGGATTCGAACCCACAGCCTTTGAATACCTTCTTGACATTCACCTAGAAGTCCAATGCGCTATCCATTGCGCCACAGAGCCAATCTGCTTGAATGAGGTGCACAGATATTCAGAAATGAAATAATGAGCTTTGAGCTGTTGATCAACTTTATAAAGTTCATTGGATACTATAACCATGGCTATATCTTGAATATTGAATTGGGTAAAAGTTATTCACCGTGTCAAACTACATGATACAGTTGGTAAGTCTGCATACAACTTAAGTTTAGTGTATCGTCATCTGATATATGAGACAGATGGGTTTTTCACTTCTCCATGAAAGACGTTTTTTTTTAATTTTGGTAATGGAATATCTTATTCATCATGCAGTGGAACACAAAAAGAATGTACAATCAGAATACTTTTTCTTTAAAGTAGCCGACCGCCTGAACAGGGACTTGAACCCTGGACCCTCAGATTAAAAGTCTGATGCTCTACCGACTGAGCTATCCAGGCTCTGCAACACTGCAACTAAAAATCAGCTAAAAATGATGTGGACGCACACCAACCTACACTTTAATTCTTAATATGGTTACATATATTAGCAATCAAATATGTAGAGTTTAATAATTAATTGATATTTCAAGCATTTGAAATTTCAGCAGCACACGTAATCTATTTTAAATCCTGAAATTCGTTCTATCTCATTTTCGGCTGACTTAGAAATCATGTCTCTAAATTGACATTGTGAAATTAGTAAAAGGCCAAATACTATTACTAGGTACTAAATTACATGTCCAGCAGTATAACTGGAAATTTACTCTTGGGCATAGATTATGCAACATTTTCAAAGCAAACAGTGTCTGTTTAAATAGACTTTCTTTCACTTCCGTTTTGGTAAATGTCTCTGGTTATGCAGAAGCAGGCATTGTTTGTTACTGTTTCAATTAGTTATAAGATAAAGGAGGGATAAAACTGACCCAGCTAGTATTCCAACCCAAAGACTTTGAATGCTTTCTCTACATTCGCCTAGAACCCCAAGCCGCTATCCATTGCACCAGAGATCCAACCTGATTCAACAAGGTGAACAGAAATTCTCAAATAAAAAGATGAGCTATCAGCGGTTGACCAACTTTATAAAGTGATTTGGAAACTATAAGCAGGGTTCCATTTTGAACATTGAATTGGGGAAAAGATAATCAACATCTCAAACGACATGATACCGTTGCGGTAAGTCTTCTTAACTCTTGTCAAATGGTACACGACCGATGGGTATTTAATGGCTCCATTAAGAGTAACTTGCAATTACTCTAATGGGACTACTCGTTCATTGGATCCTGAAAAGAGCATGTCATTAGAGTACATTTTCTTTAAACAAACCGCCTGAACAGGGACTTGAACCCTGGACCCTCAGATTAAAAGTCTGATGCTCTACCGACTGAGCTATCCAGGCTCTGATACAGCAAACCTCAAAATCACCTAATCAAAATTTGGCAGTGTCCCAACTAACGCTATGTTTCTTAAGATGGTTACCTGAAGAAGGTACCAAACACACTAGAATATAATAATGAATTGATATTTCAAGCATTTGAAATTTCTTCAGTAAATGTAACCTTATTTTTAGTCCTGAAGTTGCTACTATCTCATTTTTTTGCTGACGTCAAATTCATATGTGTTTATTGACATGGTAAAATTAAGGAAGGGCCCAAAATCTTACTTCCGAGTAAATTATATTTTCATCAGTACAGCTGACAATTTCCTCTTCTGCATAGATTACCCAAATTGAACGGTGTCTCTTTAAAATAGACTTCCTTTTACTGACCTTTTTTAGCAAATGATTTTGGTGAAGCAGAAGCATGCATGCATCGCTTATAACTTCTTTAAATAGTTATGAAATACACAGGGATAAAACTGACTCTGGTGGGATTCGAACCCACAGCCTTTGAATACCTTCTTGACATTCACCTAGAAGACCAATGCGCTATCCATTGCGCCACAGAGCCAATCTGCTTGAGTGAGGTGCACAGATATTCAGAAATGAAATAATGAGCTTTGAGCTGTTGATCAACTTTATAAAGTTCATTGGATACTATAACCATGGCTATATTTTGAATATTGAATTGGGTAAAAGTTATTCACCGTGTCAAACTACATGATACAGTTGGTAAGTCTGCATACAACTTAAGTTTAGTGTATCATCATCTGATATATGAGACAGATGGGTTTTTCACTTCTCCATGAAAGACATTTTTTTTTAATTTTGGTAATGGAATATCTTATTCATCATGCAGTGGAACACAAAAAGAATGTACAATCAGAATATTTTTTCTTTAAAGTAGCCTACCGCCTGAACGGGGACTTGAACCCTGGACCCTCAGATTAAAAGTCTGATGCTCTACCGACTGAGCTATCCAGACTCTGATACAGCAAACCTCAAAATCACCTAATCAAAATTTGGCAGTGTCCCAACTAACGCTATGTTTCTTAAGATGGTTACCTGAAGAAGGTACCAAATACACTAGAATATAATAATGAATTGATATTTCAAGCATTTGAAATTTCTTCAGTAAATGTAACCTTATTTTTAGTCCTGAAGTTGCTACTATCTCATTTTTTTGCTGACGTCAAATTCATATGTGTTTATTGACATGGTAAAATTAAGGAAGGGCCCAAAATCTTACTTCCGAGTAAATTATATTTTCATCAGTACAGCTGACAATTTCCTCTTCTGCATAGATTACCCAAATTGAACGGTGTCTCTTTAAAATAGACTTCCTTTTACTGACCTTTTTTAGCAAATGATTTTGGTGAAGCAGAAGCATGCATGCATCGCTTATAACTTCTTTAAATAGTTATGAAATAAACAGGGATAAAACTGACTCTGGTGGGATTCGAACCCACAGCCTTTGAATACCTTCTTGACATTCACCTAGAAGTCCAATGCGCTATCCATTGCGCCACAGAGCCAATCTGCTTGAGTGAGGTGCACAGATATTCAGAAATGAAATAATGAGCTTTGAGCTGTTGATCAACTTTATAAAGTTCATTGGATACTATAACCATGGCTATATTTTGAATATTGAATTGGGTAAAAGTTATTCACCGTGTCAAACTACATGATACAGTTGGTAAGTCTGCATAAAACTTAAGTTTAGTGTATCGTCATCTGATATATGAGACAGATGGGTTTTTCACTTCTCCATGAAAGACGTTTTTTTTTAATTTTGGTAATGGAATATCTTATTCATCATGCAGTGGAACACAAAAAGAATGTACAATCAGAATACTTTTTCTTTAAAGTAGCCGACCGCCTGAACAGGGACTTGAACCCTGGACCCTCAGATTAAAAGTCTGATGCTCTACCGACTGAGCTATCCAGGCTCTGCAACACTGCAACTAAAAATCAGCTAAAAATGATGTGGACGCACACCAACCTACACTTTAATTCTTAATATGGTTACATATATTAGCAATCAAATATGTAGAGTTTAATAATTAATTGATATTTCAAGCATTTGAAATTTCAGCAGCACACGTAATCTATTTTAAATCCTGAAATTCGTTCTATCTCATTTTCGGCTGACTTAGAAATCATGTCTCTAAATTGACATTGTGAAATTAGTAAAAGGCCAAACACTATTACTAGGTACTAAATTACATGTCCAGCAGTATAACTGGAAATTTACTCTTGGGCATAGATTATGCAACATTTTCAAAGCAAACAGTGTCTGTTTAAATAGACTTTCTTTCACTGCCGTTTTGGTAAATGTCTCTGGTTATGCAGAAGCAGGCATTGTTTGTTACTGTTTCAATTAGTTATAAGATAAAGGAGGGATAAAACTGACCCAGCTAGTATTCCAACCCAAAGACTTTGAATGCTTTCTCTACATTCGCCTAGAACCCCAAGCCGCTATCCATTGCACCAGAGATCCAACCTGATTCAACAAGGTGAACAGAAATTCTCAAATAAAAAGATGAGCTATCAGCGGTTGACCAACTTTATAAAGTGATTTGGAAACTATAAGCAGGGTTCCATTTTGAACATTGAATTGGGGAAAAGATAATCAACATCTCAAACGACATGATACCGTTGCGGTAAGTCTTCTTAACTCTTGTCAAATGGTACACGACCGATGGGTATTTAATGGCTCCATTAAGAGTAACTTGCAATTACTCTAATGGGACTACTCGTTCATTGGATCCTGAAAAGAGCATGTCATTAGAGTACATTTTCTTTAAACAAACCGCCTGAACAGGGACTTGAACCCTGGACCCTCAGATTAAAAGTCTGATGCTCTACCGACTGAGCTATCCAGGCTCTGATACAGCAAACCTCAAAATCACCTAATCAAAATTTGGCAGTGTCCCAACTAACGCTATGTTTCTTAAGATGGTTACCTGAAGAAGGTACCAAACACACTAGAATATAATAATGAATTGATATTTCAAGCATTTGAAATTTCTTCAGTAAATGTAACCTTATTTTTAGTCCTGAAGTTGCTACTATCTCATTTTTTTGCTGACGTCAAATTCATATGTGTTTATTGACATGGTAAAATTAAGGAAGGGCCCAAAATCTTACTTCCGAGTAAATTATATTTTCATCAGTACAGCTGACAATTTCCTCTTCTGCATAGATTACCCAAATTGAACGGTGTCTCTTTAAAATAGACTTCCTTTTACTGACCTTTTTTAGCAAATGATTTTGGTGAAGCAGAAGCATGCATGCATCGCTTATAACTTCTTTAAATAGTTATGAAATAAACAGGGATAAAACTGACTCTGGTGGGATTCGAACCCACAGCCTTTGAATACCTTCTTGACATTCACCTAGAAGTCCAATGCGCTATCCATTGCGCCACAGAGCCGATCTGCTTGAGTGAGGTGCACAGATATTCAGAAATGAAATAATGAGCTTTGAGCTGTTGATCAACTTTATAAAGTTCATTGGATACTATAACCATGGCTATATTTTGAATATTGAATTGGGTAAAAGTTATTCACCGTGTCAAACTACATGATACAGTTGGTAAGTCTGCATAAAACTTAAGTTTAGTGTATCGTCATCTGATATATGAGACAGATGGGTTTTTCACTTCTCCATGAAAGACGTTTTTTTTTAATTTTGGTAATGGAATATCTTATTCATCATGCAGTGGAACACAAAAAGAATGTACAATCAGAATACTTTTTCTTTAAAGTAGCCGACCGCCTGAACAGGGACTTGAACCCTGGACCCTCAGATTAAAAGTCTGATGCTCTACCGACTGAGCTATCCAGGCTCTGCAACACTGCAACTAAAAATCAGCTAAAAATGATGTGGACGCACACCAACCTACACTTTAATTCTTAATATGGTTACATATATTAGCAATCAAATATGTAGAGTTTAATAATTAATTGATATTTCAAGCATTTGAAATTTCAGCAGCACACGTAATCTATTTTAAATCCTGAAATTCGTTCTATCTCATTTTCGGCTGACTTAGAAATCATGTCTCTAAATTGACATTGTGAAATTAGTAAAAGGCCAAATACTATTACTAGGTACTAAATTACATGTCCAGCAGTATAACTGGAAATTTACTCTTGGGCATAGATTATGCAACATTTTCAAAGCAAACAGTGTCTGTTTAAATAGACTTTCTTTCACTGCCGTTTTGGTAAATGTCTCTGGTTATGCAGAAGCAGGCATTGTTTGTTACTGTTTCAATTAGTTATAAGATAAAGGAGGGATAAAACTGACCCAGCTAGTATTCCAACCCAAAGACTTTGAATGCTTTCTCTACATTCGCCTAGAACCCCAAGCCGCTATCCATTGCACCAGAGATCCAACCTGATTCAACAAGGTGAACAGAAATTCTCAAATAAAAAGATGAGCTATCAGCGGTTGACCAACTTTATAAAGTGATTTGGAAACTATAAGCAGGGTTCCATTTTGAACATTGAATTGGGGAAAAGATAATCAACATCTCAAACGACATGATACCGTTGCGGTAAGTCTTCTTAACTCTTGTCAAATGGTACACGACCGATGGGTATTTAATGGCTCCATTAAGAGTAACTTGCAATTACTCTAATGGGACTACTCGTTCATTGGATCCTGAAAAGAGCATGTCATTAGAGTACATTTTCTTTAAACAAACCGCCTGAACAGGGACTTGAACCCTGGACCCTCAGATTAAAAGTCTGATGCTCTACCGACTGAGCTATCCAGGCTCTGATACAGCAAACCTCAAAATCACCTAATCAAAATTTGGCAGTGTCCCAACTAACGCTATGTTTCTTAAGATGGTTACCTGAAGAAGGTACCAAACACACTAGAATATAATAATGAATTGATATTTCAAGCATTTGAAATTTCTTCAGTAAATGTAACCTTATTTTTAGTCCTGAAGTTGCTACTATCTCATTTTTTTGCTGACGTCAAATTCATATGTGTTTATTGACATGGTAAAATTAAGGAAGGGCCCAAAATCTTACTTCCGAGTAAATTATATTTTCATCAGTACAGCTGACAATTTCCTCTTCTGCATAGATTACCCAAATTGAACGGTGTCTCTTTAAAATAGACTTCCTTTTACTGACCTTTTTTAGCAAATGATTTTGGTGAAGCAGAAGCATGCATGCATCGCTTATAACTTCTTTAAATAGTTATGAAATAAACAGGGATAAAACTGACTCTGGTGGGATTCGAACCCACAGCCTTTGAATACCTTCTTGACATTCACCTAGAAGTCCAATGCGCTATCCATTGCGCCACAGAGCCAATCTGCTTGAGTGAGGTGCACAGATATTCAGAAATGAAATAATGAGCTTTGAGCTGTTGATCAACTTTATAAAGTTCATTGGATACTATAACCATGGCTATATTTTGAATATTGAATTGGGTAAAAGTTATTCACCGTGTCAAACTACATGATACAGTTGGTAAGTCTGCATAAAACTTAAGTTTAGTGTATCGTCATCTGATATATGAGACAGATGGGTTTTTCACTTCTCCATGAAAGACGTTTTTTTTTAATTTTGGTAATGGAATATCTTATTCATCATGCAGTGGAACACAAAAAGAATGTACAATCAGAATACTTTTTCTTTAAAGTAGCCGACCGCCTGAACAGGGACTTGAACCCTGGACCCTCAGATTAAAAGTCTGATGCTCTACCGACTGAGCTATCCAGGCTCTGCAACACTGCAACTAAAAATCAGCTAAAAATGATGTGGACGCACACCAACCTACACTTTAATTCTTAATATGGTTACATATATTAGCAATCAAATATGTAGAGTTTAATAATTAATTGATATTTCAAGCATTTGAAATTTCAGCAGCACACGTAATCTATTTTAAATCCTGAAATTCGTTCTATCTCATTTTCGGCTGACTTAGAAATCATGTCTCTAAATTGACATTGTGAAATTAGTAAAAGGCCAAATACTATTACTAGGTACTAAATTACATGTCCAGCAGTATAACTGGAAATTTACTCTTGGGCATAGATTATGCAACATTTTCAAAGCAAACAGTGTCTGTTTAAATAGACTTTCTTTCACTGCCGTTTTGGTAAATGTCTCTGGTTATGCAGAAGCAGGCATTGTTTGTTACTGTTTCAATTAGTTATAAGATAAAGGAGGGATAAAACTGACCCAGCTAGTATTCCAACCCAAAGACTTTGAATGCTTTCTCTACATTCGCCTAGAACCCCAAGCCGCTATCCATTGCACCAGAGATCCAACCTGATTCAACAAGGTGAACAGAAATTCTCAAATAAAAAGATGAGCTATCAGCGGTTGACCAACTTTATAAAGTGATTTGGAAACTATAAGCAGGGTTCCATTTTGAACATTGAATTGGGGAAAAGATAATCAACATCTCAAACGACATGATACCGTTGCGGTAAGTCTTCTTAACTCTTGTCAAATGGTACACGACCGATGGGTATTTAATGGCTCCATTAAGAGTAACTTGCAATTACTCTAATGGGACTACTCGTTCATTGGATCCTGAAAAGAGCATGTCATTAGAGTACATTTTCTTTAAACAAACCGCCTGAACAGGGACTTGAACCCTGGACCCTCAGATTAAAAGTCTGATGCTCTACCGACTGAGCTATCCAGGTTCTGATACAGCAAACCTCAAAATCACCTAATCAAAATTTGGCAGTGTCCCAACTAACGCTATGTTTCTTAAGATGGTTACCTGAAGAAGGTACCAAACACACTAGAATATAATAATGAATTGATATTTCAAGCATTTGAAATTTCTTCAGTAAATGTAACCTTATTTTTAGTCCTGAAGTTGCTACTATCTCATTTTTTTGCTGACGTCAAATTCATATGTGTTTATTGACATGGTAAAATTAAGGAAGGGCCCAAAATCTTACTTCCGAGTAAATTATATTTTCATCAGTACAGCTGACAATTTCCTCTTCTGCATAGATTACCCAAATTGAACGGTGTCTCTTTAAAATAGACTTCCTTTTACTGACCTTTTTTAGCAAATGATTTTGGTGAAGCAGAAGCATGCATGCATCGCTTATAACTTCTTTAAATAGTTATGAAATAAACAGGGATAAAACTGACTCTGGTGGGATTCGAACCCACAGCCTTTGAATACCTTCTTGACATTCACCTAGAAGTCCAATGCGCTATCCATTGCGCCACAGAGCCAATCTGCTTGAATGAGGTGCACAGATATTCAGAAATGAAATAATGAGCTTTGAGCTGTTGATCAACTTTATAAAGTTCATTGGATACTATAACCATGGCTATATCTTGAATATTGAATTGGGTAAAAGTTATTCACCGTGTCAAACTACATGATACAGTTGGTAAGTCTGCATACAACTTAAGTTTAGTGTATCGTCATCTGATATATGAGACAGATGGGTTTTTCACTTCTCCATGAAAGACGTTTTTTTTTAATTTTGGTAATGGAATATCTTATTCATCATGCAGTGGAACACAAAAAGAATGTACAATCAGAATACTTTTTCTTTAAAGTAGCCGACCGCCTGAACAGGGACTTGAACCCTGGACCCTCAGATTAAAAGTCTGATGCTCTACCGACTGAGCTATCCAGGCTCTGCAACACTGCAACTAAAAATCAGCTAAAAATGATGTGGACGCACACCAACCTACACTTTAATTCTTAATATGGTTACATATATTAGCAATCAAATATGTAGAGTTTAATAATTAATTGATATTTCAAGCATTTGAAATTTCAGCAGCACACGTAATCTATTTTAAATCCTGAAATTCGTTCTATCTCATTTTCGGCTGACTTAGAAATCATGTCTCTAAATTGACATTGTGAAATTAGTAAAAGGCCAAATACTATTACTAGGTACTAAATTACATGTCCAGCAGTATAACTGGAAATTTACTCTTGGGCATAGATTATGCAACATTTTCAAAGCAAACAGTGTCTGTTTAAATAGACTTTCTTTCACTGCCGTTTTGGTAAATGTCTCTGGTTATGCAGAAGCAGGCATTGTTTGTTACTGTTTCAATTAGTTATAAGATAAAGGAGGGATAAAACTGACCCAGCTAGTATTCCAACCCAAAGACTTTGAATGCTTTCTCTACATTCGCCTAGAACCCCAAGCCGCTATCCATTGCACCAGAGATCCAACCTGATTCAACAAGGTGAACAGAAATTCTCAAATAAAAAGATGAGCTATCAGCGGTTGACCAACTTTATAAAGTGATTTGGAAACTATAAGCAGGGTTCCATTTTGAACATTGAATTGGGGAAAAGATAATCAACGTCTCAAACGACATGATACCGTTGCGGTAAGTCTTCTTAACTCTTGTCAAATGGTACACGACCGATGGGTATTTAATGGCTCCATTAAGAGTAACTTGCAATTACTCTAATGGGACTACTCGTTCATTGGATCCTGAAAAGAGCATGTCATTAGAGTACATTTTCTTTAAACAAAACGCCTGAACAGGGACTTGAACCCTGGACCCTCAGATTAAAAGTCTGATGCTCTACCGACTGAGCTATCCAGGCTCTGATACAGCAAACCTCAAAATCACCTAATCAAAATTTGGCAGTGTCCCAACTAACGCTATGTTTCTTAAGATGGTTACCTGAAGAAGGTACCAAACACACTAGAATATAATAATGAATTGATATTTCAAGCATTTGAAATTTCTTCAGTAAATGTAACCTTATTTTTAGTCCTGAAGTTGCTACTATCTCATTTTTTTGCTGACGTCAAATTCATATGTGTTTATTGACATGGTAAAATTAAGGAAGGGCCCAAAATCTTACTTCCGAGTAAATTATATTTTCATCAGTACAGCTGACAATTTCCTCTTCTGCATAGATTACCCAAATTGAACGGTGTCTCTTTAAAATAGACTTCCTTTTACTGACCTTTTTTAGCAAATGATTTTGGTGAAGCAGAAGCATGCATGCATCGCTTATAACTTCTTTAAATAGTTATGAAATAAACAGGGATAAAACTGACTCTGGTGGGATTCGAACCCACAGCCTTTGAATACCTTCTTGACATTCACCTAGAAGTCCAATGCGCTATCCATTGCGCCACAGAGCCAATCTGCTTGAATGAGGTGCACAGATATTCAGAAATGAAATAATGAGCTTTGAGCTGTTGATCAACTTTATAAAGTTCATTGGATACTATAACCATGGCTATATCTTGAATATTGAATTGGGTAAAAGTTATTCACCGTGTCAAACTACATGATACAGTTGGTAAGTCTGCATACAACTTAAGTTTAGTGTATCGTCATCTGATATATGAGACAGATGGGTTTTTCACTTCTCCATGAAAGACGTTTTTTTTTAATTTTGGTAATGGAATATCTTATTCATCATGCAGTGGAACACAAAAAGAATGTACAATCAGAATACTTTTTCTTTAAAGTAGCCGACCGCCTGAACAGGGACTTGAACCCTGGACCCTCAGATTAAAAGTCTGATGCTCTACCGACTGAGCTATCCAGGCTCTGCAACACTGCAACTAAAAATCAGCTAAAAATGATGTGGACGCACACCAACCTACACTTTAATTCTTAATATGGTTACATATATTAGCAATCAAATATGTAGAGTTTAATAATTAATTGATATTTCAAGCATTTGAAATTTCAGCAGCACACGTAATCTATTTTAAATCCTGAAATTCGTTCTATCTCATTTTCGGCTGACTTAGAAATCATGTCTCTAAATTGACATTGTGAAATTAGTAAAAGGCCAAATACTATTACTAGGTACTAAATTACATGTCCAGCAGTATAACTGGAAATTTACTCTTGGGCATAGATTATGCAACATTTTCAAAGCAAACAGTGTCTGTTTAAATAGACTTTCTTTCACTGCCGTTTTGGTAAATGTCTCTGGTTATGCAGAAGCAGGCATTGTTTGTTACTGTTTCAATTAGTTATAAGATAAAGGAGGGATAAAACTGACCCAGCTAGTATTCCAACCCAAAGACTTTGAATGCTTTCTCTACATTCGCCTAGAACCCCAAGCCGCTATCCATTGCACCAGAGATCCAACCTGATTCAACAAGGTGAACAGAAATTCTCAAATAAAAAGATGAGCTATCAGCGGTTGACCAACTTTATAAAGTGATTTGGAAACTATAAGCAGGGTTCCATTTTGAACATTGAATTGGGGAAAAGATAATCAACATCTCAAACGACATGATACCGTTGCGGTAAGTCTTCTTAACTCTTGTCAAATGGTACACGACCGATGGGTATTTAATGGCTCCATTAAGAGTAACTTGCAATTACTCTAATGGGACTACTCGTTCATTGGATCCTGAAAAGAGCATGTCATTAGAGTACATTTTCTTTAAACAAACCGCCTGAACAGGGACTTGAACCCTGGACCCTCAGATTAAAAGTCTGATGCTCTACCGACTGAGCTATCCAGGCTCTGATACAGCAAACCTCAAAATCACCTAATCAAAATTTGGCAGTGTCCCAACTAACGCTATGTTTCTTAAGATGGTTACCTGAAGAAGGTACCAAACACACTAGAATATAATAATGAATTGATATTTCAAGCATTTGAAATTTCTTCAGTAAATGTAACCTTATTTTTAGTCCTGAAGTTGCTACTATCTCATTTTTTTGCTGACGTCAAATTCATATGTGTTTATTGACATGGTAAAATTAAGGAAGGGCCCAAAATCTTACTTCCGAGTAAATTATATTTTCATCAGTACAGCTGACAATTTCCTCTTCTGCATAGATTACCCAAATTGAACGGTGTCTCTTTAAAATAGACTTCCTTTTACTGACCTTTTTTAGCAAATGATTTTGGTGAAGCAGAAGCATGCATGCATCGCTTATAACTTCTTTAAATAGTTATGAAATAAACAGGGATAAAACTGACTCTGGTGGGATTCGAACCCACAGCCTTTGAATACCTTCTTGACATTCACCTAGAAGTCCAATGCGCTATCCATTGCGCCACAGAGCCAATCTGCTTGAATGAGGTGCACAGATATTCAGAAATGAAATAATGAGCTTTGAGCTGTTGATCAACTTTATAAAGTTCATTGGATACTATAACCATGGCTATATCTTGAATATTGAATTGGGTAAAAGTTATTCACCGTGTCAAACTACATGATACAGTTGGTAAGTCTGCATACAACTTAAGTTTAGTGTATCGTCATCTGATATATGAGACAGATGGGTTTTTCACTTCTCCATGAAAGACGTTTTTTTTTAATTTTGGTAATGGAATATCTTATTCATCATGCAGTGGAACACAAAAAGAATGTACAATCAGAATACTTTTTCTTTAAAGTAGCCGACCGCCTGAACAGGGACTTGAACCCTGGACCCTCAGATTAAAAGTCTGATGCTCTACCGACTGAGCTATCCAGGCTCTGCAACACTGCAACTAAAAATCAGCTAAAAATGATGTGGACGCACACCAACCTACACTTTAATTCTTAATATGGTTACATATATTAGCAATCAAATATGTAGAGTTTAATAATTAATTGATATTTCAAGCATTTGAAATTTCAGCAGCACACGTAATCTATTTTAAATCCTGAAATTCGTTCTATCTCATTTTCGGCTGACTTAGAAATCATGTCTCTAAATTGACATTGTGAAATTAGTAAAAGGCCAAATACTATTACTAGGTACTAAATTACATGTCCAGCAGTATAACTGGAAATTTACTCTTGGGCATAGATTATGCAACATTTTCAAAGCAAACAGTGTCTGTTTAAATAGACTTTCTTTCACTGCCGTTTTGGTAAATGTCTCTGGTTATGCAGAAGCAGGCATTGTTTGTTACTGTTTCAATTAGTTATAAGATAAAGGAGGGATAAAACTGACCCAGCTAGTATTCCAACCCAAAGACTTTGAATGCTTTCTCTACATTCGCCTAGAACCCCAAGCCGCTATCCATTGCACCAGAGATCCAACCTGATTCAACAAGGTGAACAGAAATTCTCAAATAAAAAGATGAGCTATCAGCGGTTGACCAACTTTATAAAGTGATTTGGAAACTATAAGCAGGGTTCCATTTTGAACATTGAATTGGGGAAAAGATAATCAACATCTCAAACGACATGATACCGTTGCGGTAAGTCTTCTTAACTCTTGTCAAATGGTACACGACCGATGGGTATTTAATGGCTCCATTAAGAGTAACTTGCAATTACTCTAATGGGACTACTCGTTCATTGGATCCTGAAAAGAGCATGTCATTAGAGTACATTTTCTTTAAACAAAACGCCTGAACAGGGACTTGAACCCTGGACCCTCAGATTAAAAGTCTGATGCTCTACCGACTGAGCTATCCATGCTCTGATACAGCAAACCTCAAAATCACCTAATCAAAATTTGGCAGTGTCCCAACTAACGCTATGTTTCTTAAGATGGTTACCTGAAGAAGGTACCAAACACACTAGAATATAATAATGAATTGATATTTCAAGCATTTGAAATTTCTTCAGTAAATGTAACCTTATTTTTAGTCCTGAAGTTGCTACTATCTCATTTTTTTGCTGACGTCAAATTCATATGTGTTTATTGACATGGTAAAATTAAGGAAGGGCCCAAAATCTTACTTCCGAGTAAATTATATTTTCATCAGTACAGCTGACAATTTCCTCTTCTGCATAGATTACCCAAATTGAACGGTGTCTCTTTAAAATAGACTTCCTTTTACTGACCTTTTTTAGCAAATGATTTTGGTGAAGCAGAAGCATGCATGCATCGCTTATAACTTCTTTAAATAGTTATGAAATAAACAGGGATAAAACTGACTCTGGTGGGATTCGAACCCACAGCCTTTGAATACCTTCTTGACATTCACCTAGAAGTCCAATGCGCTATCCATTGCGCCACAGAGCCAATCTGCTTGAATGAGGTGCACAGATATTCAGAAATGAAATAATGAGCTTTGAGCTGTTGATCAACTTTATAAAGTTCATTGGATACTATAACCATGGCTATATCTTGAATATTGAATTGGGTAAAAGTTATTCACCGTGTCAAACTACATGATACAGTTGGTAAGTCTGCATACAACTTAAGTTTAGTGTATCGTCATCTGATATATGAGACAGATGGGTTTTTCACTTCTCCATGAAAGACGTTTTTTTTTTTATTTTGGTAATGGAATATCTTATTCATCATGCAGTGGAACACAAAAAGAATGTACAATCAGAATACTTTTTCTTTAAAGTAGCCGACCGCCTGAACAGGGACTTGAACCCTGGACCCTCAGATTAAAAGTCTGATGCTCTACCGACTGAGCTATCCAGGCTCTGCAACACTGCAACTAAAAATCAGCTAAAAATGATGTGGACGCACACCAACCTACACTTTAATTCTTAATATGGTTACATATATTAGCAATCAAATATGTAGAGTTTAATAATTAATTGATATTTCAAGCATTTGAAATTTCAGCAGCACACGTAATCTATTTTAAATCCTGAAATTCGTTCTATCTCATTTTCGGCTGACTTAGAAATCATGTCTCTAAATTGACATTGTGAAATTAGTAAAAGGCCAAATACTATTACTAGGTACTAAATTACATGTCCAGCAGTATAACTGGAAATTTACTCTTGGGCATAGATTATGCAACATTTTCAAAGCAAACAGTGTCTGTTTAAATAGACTTTCTTTCACTGCCGTTTTGGTAAATGTCTCTGGTTATGCAGAAGCAGGCATTGTTTGTTACTGTTTCAATTAGTTATAAGATAAAGGAGGGATAAAACTGACCCAGCTAGTATTCCAACCCAAAGACTTTGAATGCTTTCTCTACATTCGCCTAGAACCCCAAGCCGCTATCCATTGCACCAGAGATCCAACCTGATTCAACAAGGTGAACAGAAATTCTCAAATAAAAAGATGAGCTATCAGCGGTTGACCAACTTTATAAAGTGATTTGGAAACTATAAGCAGGGTTCCATTTTGAACATTGAATTGGGGAAAAGATAATCAACATCTCAAACGACATGATACCGTTGCGGTAAGTCTTCTTAACTCTTGTCAAATGGTACACGACCGATGGGTATTTAATGGCTCCATTAAGAGTAACTTGCAATTACTCTAATGGGACTACTCGTTCATTGGATCCTGAAAAGAGCATGTCATTAGAGTACATTTTCTTTAAACAAACCGCCTGAACAGGGACTTGAACCCTGGACCCTCAGATTAAAAGTTTGATGCTCTACCGACTGAGCTATCCAGGCTCTGATACAGCAAACCTCAAAATCACCTAATCAAAATTTGGCAGTGTCCCAACTAACGCTATGTTTCTTAAGATGGTTACCTGAAGAAGGTACCAAACACACTAGAATATAATAATGAATTGATATTTCAAGCATTTGAAATTTCTTCAGTAAATGTAACCTTATTTTTAGTCCTGAAGTTGCTACTATCTCATTTTTTTGCTGACGTCAAATTCATATGTGTTTATTGACATGGTAAAATTAAGGAAGGGCCCAAAATCTTACTTCCGAGTAAATTATATTTTCATCAGTACAGCTGACAATTTCCTCTTCTGCATAGATTACCCAAATTGAACGGTGTCTCTTTAAAATAGACTTCCTTTTACTGACCTTTTTTAGCAAATGATTTTGGTGAAGCAGAAGCATGCATGCATCGCTTATAACTTCTTTAAATAGTTATGAAATAAACAGGGATAAAACTGACTCTGGTGGGATTCGAACCCACAGCCTTTGAATACCTTCTTGACATTCACCTAGAAGTCCAATGCGCTATCCATTGCGCCACAGAGCCAATCTGCTTGAATGAGGTGCACAGATATTCAGAAATGAAATAATGAGCTTTGAGCTGTTGATCAACTTTATAAAGTTCATTGGATACTATAACCATGGCTATATCTTGAATATTGAATTGGGTAAAAGTTATTCACCGTGTCAAACTACATGATACAGTTGGTAAGTCTGCATACAACTTAAGTTTAGTGTATCGTCATCTGATATATGAGACAGATGGGTTTTTCACTTCTCCATGAAAGACGTTTTTTTTTAATTTTGGTAATGGAATATCTTATTCATCATGCAGTGGAACACAAAAAGAATGTACAATCAGAATACTTTTTCTTTAAAGTAGCCGACCGCCTGAACAGGGACTTGAACCCTGGACCCTCAGATTAAAAGTCTGATGCTCTACCGACTGAGCTATCCAGGCTCTGCAACACTGCAACTAAAAATCAGCTAAAAATGATGTGGACGCACACCAACCTACACTTTAATTCTTAATATGGTTACATATATTAGCAATCAAATATGTAGAGTTTAATAATTAATTGATATTTCAAGCATTTGAAATTTCAGCAGCACACGTAATCTATTTTAAATCCTGAAATTCGTTCTATCTCATTTTCGGCTGACTTAGAAATCATGTCTCTAAATTGACATTGTGAAATTAGTAAAAGGCCAAATACTATTACTAGGTACTAAATTACATGTCCAGCAGTATAACTGGAAATTTACTCTTGGGCATAGATTATGCAACATTTTCAAAGCAAACAGTGTCTGTTTAAATAGACTTTCTTTCACTGCCGTTTTGGTAAATGTCTCTGGTTATGCAGAAGCAGGCATTGTTTGTTACTGTTTCAATTAGTTATAAGATAAAGGAGGGATAAAACTGACCCAGCTAGTATTCCAACCCAAAGACTTTGAATGCTTTCTCTACATTCGCCTAGAACCCCAAGCCGCTATCCATTGCACCAGAGATCCAACCTGATTCAACAAGGTGAACAGAAATTCTCAAATAAAAAGATGAGCTATCAGCGGTTGACCAACTTTATAAAGTGATTTGGAAACTATAAGCAGGGTTCCATTTTGAACATTGAATTGGGGAAAAGATAATCAACATCTCAAACGACATGATACCGTTGCGGTAAGTCTTCTTAACTCTTGTCAAATGGTACACGACCGATGGGTATTTAATGGCTCCATTAAGAGTAACTTGCAATTACTCTAATGGGACTACTCGTTCATTGGATCCTGAAAAGAGCATGTCATTAGAGTACATTTTCTTTAAACAAACCGCCTGAACAGGGACTTGAACCCTGGACCCTCAGATTAAAAGTTTGATGCTCTACCGACTGAGCTATCCAGGCTCTGATACAGCAAACCTCAAAATCACCTAATCAAAATTTGGCAGTGTCCCAACTAACGCTATGTTTCTTAAGATGGTTACCTGAAGAAGGTACCAAACACACTAGAATATAATAATGAATTGATATTTCAAGCATTTGAAATTTCTTCAGTAAATGTAACCTTATTTTTAGTCCTGAAGTTGCTACTATCTCATTTTTTTGCTGACGTCAAATTCATATGTGTTTATTGACATGGTAAAATTAAGGAAGGGCCCAAAATCTTACTTCCGAGTAAATTATATTTTCATCAGTACAGCTGACAATTTCCTCTTCTGCATAGATTACCCAAATTGAACGGTGTCTCTTTAAAATAGACTTCCTTTTACTGACCTTTTTTAGCAAATGATTTTGGTGAAGCAGAAGCATGCATGCATCGCTTATAACTTCTTTAAATAGTTATGAAATAAACAGGGATAAAACTGACTCTGGTGGGATTCGAACCCACAGCCTTTGAATACCTTCTTGACATTCACCTAGAAGTCCAATGCGCTATCCATTGCGCCACAGAGCCAATCTGCTTGAATGAGGTGCACAGATATTCAGAAATGAAATAATGAGCTTTGAGCTGTTGATCAACTTTATAAAGTTCATTGGATACTATAACCATGGCTATATCTTGAATATTGAATTGGGTAAAAGTTATTCACCGTGTCAAACTACATGATACAGTTGGTAAGTCTGCATACAACTTAAGTTTAGTGTATCGTCATCTGATATATGAGACAGATGGGTTTTTCACTTCTCCATGAAAGACGTTTTTTTTTAATTTTGGTAATGGAATATCTTATTCATCATGCAGTGGAACACAAAAAGAATGTACAATCAGAATACTTTTTCTTTAAAGTAGCCGACCGCCTGAACAGGGACTTGAACCCTGGACCCTCAGATTAAAAGTCTGATGCTCTACCGACTGAGCTATCCAGGCTCTGCAACACTGCAACTAAAAATCAGCTAAAAATGATGTGGACGCACACCAACCTACACTTTAATTCTTAATATGGTTACATATATTAGCAATCAAATATGTAGAGTTTAATAATTAATTGATATTTCAAGCATTTGAAATTTCAGCAGCACACGTAATCTATTTTAAATCCTGAAATTCGTTCTATCTCATTTTCGGCTGACTTAGAAATCATGTCTCTAAATTGACATTGTGAAATTAGTAAAAGGCCAAATACTATTACTAGGTACTAAATTACATGTCCAGCAGTATAACTGGAAATTTACTCTTGGGCATAGATTATGCAACATTTTCAAAGCAAACAGTGTCTGTTTAAATAGACTTTCTTTCACTGCCGTTTTGGTAAATGTCTCTGGTTATGCAGAAGCAGGCATTGTTTGTTACTGTTTCAATTAGTTATAAGATAAAGGAGGGATAAAACTGACCCAGCTAGTATTCCAACCCAAAGACTTTGAATGCTTTCTCTACATTCGCCTAGAACCCCAAGCCGCTATCCATTGCACCAGAGATCCAACCTGATTCAACAAGGTGAACAGAAATTCTCAAATAAAAAGATGAGCTATCAGCGGTTGACCAACTTTATAAAGTGATTTGGAAACTATAAGCAGGGTTCCATTTTGAACATTGAATTGGGGAAAAGATAATCAACATCTCAAACGACATGATACCGTTGCGGTAAGTCTTCTTAACTCTTGTCAAATGGTACACGACCGATGGGTATTTAATGGCTCCATTAAGAGTAACTTGCAATTACTCTAATGGGACTACTCGTTCATTGGATCCTGAAAAGAGCATGTCATTAGAGTACATTTTCTTTAAACAAACCGCCTGAACAGGGACTTGAACCCTGGACCCTCAGATTAAAAGTCTGATGCTCTACCAACTGAGCTATCCAGGCTTTGATACAGCAAACCTCAAAATCACCTAATCAAAATTTGGCAGTGTCCCAACTAACGCTATGTTTCTTAAGATGGTTACCTGAAGAAGGTACCAAACACACTAGAATATAATAATGAATTGATATTTCAAGCATTTGAAATTTCTTCAGTAAATGTAACCTTATTTTTAGTCCTGAAGTTGCTACTATCTCATTTTTTTGCTGACGTCAAATTCATATGTGTTTATTGACATGGTAAAATTAAGGAAGGGCCCAAAATCTTACTTCCGAGTAAATTATATTTTCATCAGTACAGCTGACAATTTCCTCTTCTGCATAGATTACCCAAATTGAACGGTGTCTCTTTAAAATAGACTTCCTTTTACTGACCTTTTTTAGCAAATGATTTTGGTGAAGCAGAAGCATGCATGCATCGCTTATAACTTCTTTAAATAGTTATGAAATACACAGGGATAAAACTGACTCTGGTGGGATTCGAACCCACAGCCTTTGAATACCTTCTTGACATTCACCTAGAAGACCAATGCGCTATCCATTGCGCCACAGAGCCAATCTGCTTGAGTGAGGTGCACAGATATTCAGAAATGAAATAATGAGCTTTGAGCTGTTGATCAACTTTATAAAGTTCATTGGATACTATAACCATGGCTATATTTTGAATATTGAATTGGGTAAAAGTTATTCACCGTGTCAAACTACATGATACAGTTGGTAAGTCTGCATACAACTTAAGTTTAGTGTATCATCATCTGATATATGAGACAGATGGGTTTTTCACTTCTCCATGAAAGACATTTTTTTTTAATTTTGGTAATGGAATATCTTATTCATCATGCAGTGGAACACAAAAAGAATGTACAATCAGAATACTTTTTCTTTAAAGTAGCCTACCGCCTGAACGGGGACTTGAACCCTGGACCCTCAGATTAAAAGTCTGATGCTCTACCGACTGAGCTATCCAGACTCTGATACAGCAAACCTCAAAATCACCTAATCAAAATTTGGCAGTGAACCAACTAACGCTATGTTTCTTAAGATGGTTACCTGAAGAAGGTACCAAATACACTAGAATATAATAATGAATTGATATTTCAAGCATTTGAAATTTCTTCAGTAAATGTAACCTTATTTTTAGTCCTGAAGTTGCTACTATCTCATTTTTTTGCTGACGTCAAATTCATATGTGTTTATTGACATGGTAAAATTAAGGAAGGGCCCAAAATCTTACTTCCGAGTAAATTATATTTTCATCAGTACAGCTGACAATTTCCTCTTCTGCATAGATTACCCAAATTGAACGGTGTCTCTTTAAAATAGACTTCCTTTTACTGACCTTTTTTAGCAAATGATTTTGGTGAAGCAGAAGCATGCATGCATCGCTTATAACTTCTTTAAATAGTTATGAAATAAACAGGGATAAAACTGACTCTGGTGGGATTCAAACCCACAGCCTTTGAATAGCTTCTTGACATTCACCTAGAAGTCCAATGCGCTATCCATTGCGCCACAGAGCCAATCTGCTTGAGTGAGGTGCACAGATATTCAGAAATGAAATAATGAGCTTTGAGCTGTTGATCAACTTTATAAAGTTCATTGGATACTATAACCATGGCTATATTTTGAATATTGAATTGGGTAAAAGTTATTCACCGTGTCAAACTACATGATACAGTTGGTAAGTCTGCATACAACTTAAGTTTAGTGTATCGTCATCTGATATATGAGACAGATGGGTTTTTCACTTCTCCATGAAAGACGTTTTTTTTTAATTTTGGTAATGGAATATCTTATTCATCATGCAGTGGAACACAAAAAGAATGTACAATCAGAATACTTTTTCTTTAAAGTAGCCGACCGCCTGAACAGGGACTTGAACCCTGGACCCTCAGATTAAAAGTCTGATGCTCTACCGACTGAGCTATCCAGGCTCTGCAACACTGCAACTAAAAATCAGCTAAAAATGATGTGGACGCACACCAACCTACACTTTAATTCTTAATATGGTTACATATATTAGCAATCAAATATGTAGAGTTTAATAATTAATTGATATTTCAAGCATTTGAAATTTCAGCAGCACACGTAATCTATTTTAAATCCTGAAATTCGTTCTATCTCATTTTCGGCTGACTTAGAAATCATGTCTCTAAATTGACATTGTGAAATTAGTAAAAGGCCAAATACTATTACTAGGTACTAAATTACATGTCCAGCAGTATAACTGGAAATTTACTCTTGGGCATAGATTATGCAACATTTTCAAAGCAAACAGTGTCTGTTTAAATAGACTTTCTTTCACTGCCGTTTTGGTAAATGTCTCTGGTTATGCAGAAGCAGGCATTGTTTGTTACTGTTTCAATTAGTTATAAGATAAAGGAGGGATAAAACTGACCCAGCTAGTATTCCAACCCAAAGACTTTGAATGCTTTCTCTACATTCGCCTAGAACCCCAAGCCGCTATCCATTGCACCAGAGATCCAACCTGATTCAACAAGGTGAACAGAAATTCTCAAATAAAAAGATGAGCTATCAGCGGTTGACCAACTTTATAAAGTGATTTGGAAACTATAAGCAGGGTTCCATTTTGAACATTGAATTGGGGAAAAGATAATCAACATCTCAAACGACATGATACCGTTGCGGTAAGTCTTCTTAACTCTTGTCAAATGGTACACGACCGATGGGTATTTAATGGCTCCATTAAGAGTAACTTGCAATTACTCTAATGGGACTACTCGTTCATTGGATCCTGAAAAGAGCATGTCATTAGAGTACATTTTCTTTAAACAAACCGCCTGAACAGGGACTTGAACCCTGGACCCTCAGATTAAAAGTCTGATGCTCTACCGACTGAGCTATCCAGGCTCTGATACAGCAAACCTCAAAATCACCTAATCAAAATTTGGCAGTGTCCCAACTAACGCTATGTTTCTTAAGATGGTTACCTGAAGAAGGTACCAAACACACTAGAATATAATAATGAATTGATATTTCAAGCATTTGAAATTTCTTCAGTAAATGTAACCTTATTTTTAGTCCTGAAGTTGCTACTATCTCATTTTTTTGCTGACGTCAAATTCATATGTGTTTATTGACATGGTAAAATTAAGGAAGGGCCCAAAATCTTACTTCCGAGTAAATTATATTTTCATCAGTACAGCTGACAATTTCCTCTTCTGCATAGATTACCCAAATTGAACGGTGTCTCTTTAAAATAGACTTCCTTTTACTGACCTTTTTTAGCAAATGATTTTGGTGAAGCAGAAGCATGCATGCATCGCTTATAACTTCTTTAAATAGTTATGAAATACACAGGGATAAAACTGACTCTGGTGGGATTCGAACCCACAGCCTTTGAATACCTTCTTGACATTCACCTAGAAGACCAATGCGCTATCCATTGCGCCACAGAGCCAATCTGCTTGAGTGAGGTGCACAGATATTCAGAAATGAAATAATGAGCTTTGAGCTGTTGATCAACTTTATAAAGTTCATTGGATACTATAACCATGGCTATATTTTGAATATTGAATTGGGTAAAAGTTATTCACCGTGTCAAACTACATGATACAGTTGGTAAGTCTGCATACAACTTAAGTTTAGTGTATCATCATCTGATATATGAGACAGATGGGTTTTTCACTTCTCCATGAAAGACATTTTTTTTTAATTTTGGTAATGGAATATCTTATTCATCATGCAGTGGAACACAAAAAGAATGTACAATCAGAATACTTTTTCTTTAAAGTAGCCTACCGCCTGAACGGGGACTTGAACCCTGGACCCTCAGATTAAAAGTCTGATGCTCTACCGACTGAGCTATCCAGACTCTGATACAGCAAACCTCAAAATCACCTAATCAAAATTTGGCAGTGTCCCAACTAACGCTATGTTTCTTAAGATGGTTACCTGAAGAAGGTACCAAATACACTAGAATATAATAATGAATTGATATTTCAAGCATTTGAAATTTCTTCAGTAAATGTAACCTTATTTTTAGTCCTGAAGTTGCTACTATCTCATTTTTTTGCTGACGTCAAATTCATATGTGTTTATTGACATGGTAAAATTAAGGAAGGGCCCAAAATCTTACTTCCGAGTAAATTATATTTTCATCAGTACAGCTGACAATTTCCTCTTCTGCATAGATTACCCAAATTGAACGGTGTCTCTTTAAAATAGACTTCCTTTTACTGACCTTTTTTAGCAAATGATTTTGGTGAAGCAGAAGCATGCATGCATCGCTTATAACTTCTTTAAATAGTTATGAAATAAACAGGGATAAAACTGACTCTGGTGGGATTCGAACCCACAGCCTTTGAATACCTTCTTGACATTCACCTAGAAGTCCAATGCGCTATCCATTGCGCCACAGAGCCAATCTGCTTGAGTGAGGTGCACAGATATTCAGAAATGAAATAATGAGCTTTGAGCTGTTGATCAACTTTATAAAGTTCATTGGATACTATAACCATGGCTATATTTTGAATATTGAATTGGGTAAAAGTTATTCACCGTGTCAAACTACATGATACAGTTGGTAAGTCTGCATACAACTTAAGTTTAGTGTATCGTCATCTGATATATGAGACAGATGGGTTTTTCACTTCTCCATGAAAGACGTTTTTTTTTAATTTTGGTAATGGAATATCTTATTCATCATGCAGTGGAACACAAAAAGAATGTACAATCAGAATACTTTTTCTTTAAAGTAGCCGACCGCCTGAACAGGGACTTGAACCCTGGACCCTCAGATTAAAAGTCTGATGCTCTACCGACTGAGCTATCCAGGCTCTGCAACACTGCAACTAAAAATCAGCTAAAAATGATGTGGACGCACACCAACCTACACTTTAATTCTTAATATGGTTACATATATTAGCAATCAAATATGTAGAGTTTAATAATTAATTGATATTTCAAGCATTTGAAATTTCAGCAGCACACGTAATCTATTTTAAATCCTGAAATTCGTTCTATCTCATTTTCGGCTGACTTAGAAATCATGTCTCTAAATTGACATTGTGAAATTAGTAAAAGGCCAAATACTATTACTAGGTACTAAATTACATGTCCAGCAGTATAACTGGAAATTTACTCTTGGGCATAGATTATGCAACATTTTCAAAGCAAACAGTGTCTGTTTAAATAGACTTTCTTTCACTGCCGTTTTGGTAAATGTCTCTGGTTATGCAGAAGCAGGCATTGTTTGTTACTGTTTCAATTAGTTATAAGATAAAGGAGGGATAAAACTGACCCAGCTAGTATTCCAACCCAAAGACTTTGAATGCTTTCTCTACATTCGCCTAGAACCCCAAGCCGCTATCCATTGCACCAGAGATCCAACCTGATTCAACAAGGTGAACAGAAATTCTCAAATAAAAAGATGAGCTATCAGCGGTTGACCAACTTTATAAAGTGATTTGGAAACTATAAGCAGGGTTCCATTTTGAACATTGAATTGGGGAAAAGATAATCAACATCTCAAACGACATGATACCGTTGCGGTAAGTCTTCTTAACTCTTGTCAAATGGTACACGACCGATGGGTATTTAATGGCTCCATTAAGAGTAACTTGCAATTACTCTAATGGGACTACTCGTTCATTGGATCCTGAAAAGAGCATGTCATTAGAGTACATTTTCTTTAAACAAACCGCCTGAACAGGGACTTGAACCCTGGACCCTCAGATTAAAAGTCTGATGCTCTACCGACTGAGCTATCCAGGCTCTGATACAGCAAACCTCAAAATTACCTAATCAAAATTTGGCAGTGTCCCAACTAACGCTATGTTTCTTAAGATGGTTACCTGAAGAAGGTACCAAACACACTAGAATATAATAATGAATTGATATTTCAAGCATTTGAAATTTCTTCAGTAAATGTAACCTTATTTTTAGTCCTGAAGTTGCTACTATCTCATTTTTTTGCTGACGTCAAATTCATATGTGTTTATTGACATGGTAAAATTAAGGAAGGGCCCAAAATCTTACTTCCGAGTAAATTATATTTTCATCAGTACAGCTGACAATTTCCTCTTCTGCATAGATTACCCAAATTGAACGGTGTCTCTTTAAAATAGACTTCCTTTTACTGACCTTTTTTAGCAAATGATTTTGGTGAAGCAGAAGCATGCATGCATCGCTTATAACTTCTTTAAATAGTTATGAAATACACAGGGATAAAACTGACTCTGGTGGGATTCGAACCCACAGCCTTTGAATACCTTCTTGACATTCACCTAGAAGACCAATGCGCTATCCATTGCGCCACAGAGCCAATCTGCTTGAGTGAGGTGCACAGATATTCAGAAATGAAATAATGAGCTTTGAGCTGTTGATCAACTTTATAAAGTTCATTGGATACTATAACCATGGCTATATTTTGAATATTGAATTGGGTAAAAGTTATTCACCGTGTCAAACTACATGATACAGTTGGTAAGTCTGCATACAACTTAAGTTTAGTGTATCATCATCTGATATATGAGACAGATGGGTTTTTCACTTCTCCATGAAAGACATTTTTTTTTAATTTTGGTAATGGAATATCTTATTCATCATGCAGTGGAACACAAAAAGAATGTACAATCAGAATACTTTTTCTTTAAAGTAGCCTACCGCCTGAACGGGGACTTGAACCCTGGACCCTCAGATTAAAAGTCTGATGCTCTACCGACTGAGCTATCCAGACTCTGATACAGCAAACCTCAAAATCACCTAATCAAAATTTGGCAGTGTCCCAACTAACGCTATGTTTCTTAAGATGGTTACCTGAAGAAGGTACCAAATACACTAGAATATAATAATGAATTGATATTTCAAGCATTTGAAATTTCTTCAGTAAATGTAACCTTATTTTTAGTCCTGAAGTTGCTACTATCTCATTTTTTTGCTGACGTCAAATTCATATGTGTTTATTGACATGGTAAAATTAAGGAAGGGCCCAAAATCTTACTTCCGAGTAAATTATATTTTCATCAGTACAGCTGACAATTTCCTCTTCTGCATAGATTACCCAAATTGAACGGTGTCTCTTTAAAATAGACTTCCTTTTACTGACCTTTTTTAGCAAATGATTTTGGTGAAGCAGAAGCATGCATGCATCGCTTATAACTTCTTTAAATAGTTATGAAATAAACAGGGATAAAACTGACTCTGGTGGGATTCGAACCCACAGCCTTTGAATACCTTCTTGACATTCACCTAGAAGTCCAATGCGCTATCCATTGCGCCACAGAGCCAATCTGCTTGAGTGAGGTGCACAGATATTCAGAAATGAAATAATGAGCTTTGAGCTGTTGATCAACTTTATAAAGTTCATTGGATACTATAACCATGGCTATATTTTGAATATTGAATTGGGTAAAAGTTATTCACCGTGTCAAACTACATGATACAGTTGGTAAGTCTGCATAAAACTTAAGTTTAGTGTATCGTCATCTGATATATGAGACAGATGGGTTTTTCACTTCTCCATGAAAGACGTTTTTTTTTAATTTTGGTAATGGAATATCTTATTCATCATGCAGTGGAACACAAAAAGAATGTACAATCAGAATACTTTTTCTTTAAAGTAGCCGACCGCCTGAACAGGGACTTGAACCCTGGACCCTCAGATTAAAAGTCTGATGCTCTACCGACTGAGCTATCCAGGCTCTGCAACACTGCAACTAAAAATCAGCTAAAAATGATGTGGACGCACACCAACCTACACTTTAATTCTTAATATGGTTACATATATTAGCAATCAAATATGTAGAGTTTAATAATTAATTGATATTTCAAGCATTTGAAATTTCAGCAGCACACGTAATCTATTTTAAATCCTGAAATTCGTTCTATCTCATTTTCGGCTGACTTAGAAATCATGTCTCTAAATTGACATTGTGAAATTAGTAAAAGGCCAAATACTATTACTAGGTACTAAATTACATGTCCAGCAGTATAACTGGAAATTTACTCTTGGGCATAGATTATGCAACATTTTCAAAGCAAACAGTGTCTGTTTAAATAGACTTTCTTTCACTGCCGTTTTGGTAAATGTCTCTGGTTATGCAGAAGCAGGCATTGTTTGTTACTGTTTCAATTAGTTATAAGATAAAGGAGGGATAAAACTGACCCAGCTAGTATTCCAACCCAAAGACTTTGAATGCTTTCTCTACATTCGCCTAGAACCCCAAGCCGCTATCCATTGCACCAGAGATCCAACCTGATTCAACAAGGTGAACAGAAATTCTCAAATAAAAAGATGAGCTATCAGCGGTTGACCAACTTTATAAAGTGATTTGGAAACTATAAGCAGGGTTCCATTTTGAACATTGAATTGGGGAAAAGATAATCAACATCTCAAACGACATGATACCGTTGCGGTAAGTCTTCTTAACTCTTGTCAAATGGTACACGACCGATGGGTATTTAATGGCTCCATTAAGAGTAACTTGCAATTACTCTAATGGGACTACTCGTTCATTGGATCCTGAAAAGAGCATGTCATTAGAGTACATTTTCTTTAAACAAACCGCCTGAACAGGGACTTGAACCCTGGACCCTCAGATTAAAAGTCTGATGCTCTACCGACTGAGCTATCCAGGCTCTGATACAGCAAACCTCAAAATCACCTAATCAAAATTTGGCAGTGTCCCAACTAACGCTATGTTTCTTAAGATGGTTACCTGAAGAAGGTACCAAACACACTAGAATATAATAATGAATTGATATTTCAAGCATTTGAAATTTCTTCAGTAAATGTAACCTTATTTTTAGTCCTGAAGTTGCTACTATCTCATTTTTTTGCTGACGTCAAATTCATATGTGTTTATTGACATGGTAAAATTAAGGAAGGGCCCAAAATCTTACTTCCGAGTAAATTATATTTTCATCAGTACAGCTGACAATTTCCTCTTCTGCATAGATTACCCAAATTGAACGGTGTCTCTTTAAAATAGACTTCCTTTTACTGACCTTTTTTAGCAAATGATTTTGGTGAAGCAGAAGCATGCATGCATCGCTTATAACTTCTTTAAATAGTTATGAAATAAACAGGGATAAAACTGACTCTGGTGGGATTCGAACCACAGCCTTTGAATACCTTCTTGACATTCACCTAGAAGTTCAATGCGCTATCCATTGCGCCACAGAGCCAATCTGCTTGAATGAGGTGCACAGATATTCAGAAATGAAATAATGAGCTTTGAGCTGTTGATCAACTTTATAAAGTTCATTGGATACTATAACCATGGCTATATCTTGAATATTGAATTGGGTAAAAGTTATTCACCGTGTCAAACTACATGATACAGTTGGTAAGTCTGCATACAACTTAAGTTTAGTGTATCGTCATCTGATATATGAGACAGATGGGTTTTTCACTTCTCCATGAAAGACGTTTTTTTTTAATTTTGGTAATGGAATATCTTATTCATCATGCAGTGGAACACAAAAAGAATGTACAATCAGAATACTTTTTCTTTAAAGTAGCCGACCGCCTGAACAGGGACTTGAACCCTGGACCCTCAGATTAAAAGTCTGATGCTCTACCGACTGAGCTATCCAGGCTCTGCAACACTGCAACTAAAAATCAGCTAAAAATGATGTGGACGCACACCAACCTACACTTTAATTCTTAATATGTTTACATATATTAGCAATCAAATATGTAGAGTTTAATAATTAATTGATATTTCAAGCATTTGAAATTTCAGCAGCACACGTAATCTATTTTAAATCCTGAAATTCGTTCTATCTCATTTTCGGCTGACTTAGAAATCATGTCTCTAAATTGACATTGTGAAATTAGTAAAAGGCCAAATACTATTACTAGGTACTAAATTACATGTCCAGCAGTATAACTGGAAATTTACTCTTGGGCATAGATTATGCAACATTTTCAAAGCAAACAGTGTCTGTTTAAATAGACTTTCTTTCACTGCCGTTTTGGTAAATGTCTCTGGTTATGCAGAAGCAGGCATTGTTTGTTACTGTTTCAATTAGTTATAAGATAAAGGAGGGATAAAACTGACCCAGCTAGTATTCCAACCCAAAGACTTTGAATGCTTTCTCTACATTCGCCTAGAACCCCAAGCCGCTATCCATTGCACCAGAGATCCAACCTGATTCAACAAGGTGAACAGAAATTCTCAAATAAAAAGATGAGCTATCAGCGGTTGACCAACTTTATAAAGTGATTTGGAAACTATAAGCAGGGTTCCATTTTGAACATTGAATTGGGGAAAAGATAATCAACATCTCAAACGACATGATACCGTTGCGGTAAGTCTTCTTAACTCTTGTCAAATGGTACACGACCGATGGGTATTTAATGGCTCCATTAAGAGTAACTTGCAATTACTCTAATGGGACTACTCGTTCATTGGATCCTGAAAAGAGCATGTCATTAGAGTACATTTTCTTTAAACAAACCGCCTGAACAGGGACTTGAACCCTGGACCCTCAGATTAAAAGTCTGATGCTCTACCGACTGAGCTATCCAGGCTCTGATACAGCAAACCTCAAAATCACCTAATCAAAATTTGGCAGTGTCCCAACTAACGCTATGTTTCTTAAGATGGTTACCTGAAGAAGGTACCAAACACACTAGAATATAATAATGAATTGATATTTCAAGCATTTGAAATTTCTTCAGTAAATGTAACCTTATTTTTAGTCCTGAAGTTGCTACTATCTCATTTTTTTGCTGACGTCAAATTCATATGTGTTTATTGACATGGTAAAATTAAGGAAGGGCCCAAAATCTTACTTCCGAGTAAATTATATTTTCATCAGTACAGCTGACAATTTCCTCTTCTGCATAGATTACCCAAATTGAACGGTGTCTCTTTAAAATAGACTTCCTTTTACTGACCTTTTTTAGCAAATGATTTTGGTGAAGCAGAAGCATGCATGCATCGCTTATAACTTCTTTAAATAGTTATGAAATAAACAGGGATAAAACTGACTCTGGTGGGATTCGAACCCACAGCCTTTGAATACCTTCTTGACATTCACCTAGAAGTCCAATGCGCTATCCATTGCGCCACAGAGCCAATCTGCTTGAATGAGGTGCACAGATATTCAGAAATGAAATAATGAGCTTTGAGCTGTTGATCAACTTTATAAAGTTCATTGGATACTATAACCATGGCTATATCTTGAATATTGAATTGGGTAAAAGTTATTCACCGTGTCAAACTACATGATACAGTTGGTAAGTCTGCATACAACTTAAGTTTAGTGTATCGTCATCTGATATATGAGACAGATGGGTTTTTCACTTCTCCATGAAAGACGTTTTTTTTTAATTTTGGTAATGGAATATCTTATTCATCATGCAGTGGAACACAAAAAGAATGTACAATCAGAATACTTTTTCTTTAAAGTAGCCGACCGCCTGAACAGGGACTTGAACCCTGGACCCTCAGATTAAAAGTCTGATGCTCTACCGACTGAGCTATCCAGGCTCTGCAACACTGCAACTAAAAATCAGCTAAAAATGATGTGGACGCACACCAACCTACACTTTAATTCTTAATATGGTTACATATATTAGCAATCAAATATGTAGAGTTTAATAATTAATTGATATTTCAAGCATTTGAAATTTCAGCAGCACACGTAATCTATTTTAAATCCTGAAATTCGTTCTATCTCATTTTCGGCTGACTTAGAAATCATGTCTCTAAATTGACATTGTGAAATTAGTAAAAGGCCAAATACTATTACTAGGTACTAAATTACATGTCCAGCAGTATAACTGGAAATTTACTCTTGGGCATAGATTATGCAACATTTTCAAAGCAAACAGTGTCTGTTTAAATAGACTTTCTTTCACTGCCGTTTTGGTAAATGTCTCTGGTTATGCAGAAGCAGGCATTGTTTGTTACTGTTTCAATTAGTTATAAGATAAAGGAGGGATAAAACTGACCCAGCTAGTATTCCAACCCAAAGACTTTGAATGCTTTCTCTACATTCGCCTAGAACCCCAAGCCGCTATCCATTGCACCAGAGATCCAACCTGATTCAACAAGGTGAACAGAAATTCTCAAATAAAAAGATGAGCTATCAGCGGTTGACCAACTTTATAAAGTGATTTGGAAACTATAAGCAGGGTTCCATTTTGAACATTGAATTGGGGAAAAGATAATCAACATCTCAAACGACATGATACCGTTGCGGTAAGTCTTCTTAACTCTTGTCAAATGGTACACGACCGATGGGTATTTAATGGCTCCATTAAGAGTAACTTGCAATTACTCTAATGGGACTACTCGTTCATTGGATCCTGAAAAGAGCATGTCATTAGAGTACATTTTCTTTAAACAAACCGCCTGAACAGGGACTTGAACCCTGGACCCTCAGATTAAAAGTCTGATGCTCTACCGACTGAGCTATCCAGGCTCTGATACAGCAAACCTCAAAATCACCTAATCAAAATTTGGCAGTGTCCCAACTAACGCTATGTTTCTTAAGATGGTTACCTGAAGAAGGTACCAAACACACTAGAATATAATAATGAATTGATATTTCAAGCATTTGAAATTTCTTCAGTAAATGTAACCTTATTTTTAGTCCTGAAGTTGCTACTATCTCATTTTTTTGCTGACGTCAAATTCATATGTGTTTATTGACATGGTAAAATTAAGGAAGGGCCCAAAATCTTACTTCCGAGTAAATTATATTTTCATCAGTACAGCTGACAATTTCCTCTTCTGCATAGATTACCCAAATTGAACGGTGTCTCTTTAAAATAGACTTCCTTTTACTGACCTTTTTTAGCAAATGATTTTGGTGAAGCAGAAGCATGCATGCATCGCTTATAACTTCTTTAAATAGTTATGAAATAAACAGGGATAAAACTGACTCTGGTGGGATTCGAACCCACAGCCTTTGAATACCTTCTTGACATTCACCTAGAAGTCCAATGCGCTATCCATTGCGCCACAGAGCCAATCTGCTTGAATGAGGTGCACAGATATTCAGAAATGAAATAATGAGCTTTGAGCTGTTGATCAACTTTATAAAGTTCATTGGATACTATAACCATGGCTATATCTTGAATATTGAATTGGGTAAAAGTTATTCACCGTGTCAAACTACATGATACAGTTGGTAAGTCTGCATACAACTTAAGTTTAGTGTATCGTCATCTGATATATGAGACAGATTGGTTTTTCACTTCTCCATGAAAGACGTTTTTTTTTAATTTTGGTAATGGAATATCTTATTCATCATGCAGTGGAACACAAAAAGAATGTACAATCAGAATACTTTTTCTTTAAAGTAGCCGACCGCCTGAACAGGGACTTGAACCCTGGACCCTCAGATTAAAAGTCTGATGCTCTACCGACTGAGCTATCCAGGCTCTGCAACACTGCAACTAAAAATCAGCTAAAAATGATGTGGACGCACACCAACCTACACTTTAATTCTTAATATGGTTACATATATTAGCAATCAAATATGTAGAGTTTAATAATTAATTGATATTTCAAGCATTTGAAATTTCAGCAGCACACGTAATCTATTTTAAATCCTGAAATTCGTTCTATCTCATTTTCGGCTGACTTAGAAATCATGTCTCTAAATTGACATTGTGAAATTAGTAAAAGGCCAAATACTATTACTAGGTACTAAATTACATGTCCAGCAGTATAACTGGAAATTTACTCTTGGGCATAGATTATGCAACATTTTCAAAGCAAACAGTGTCTGTTTAAATAGACTTTCTTTCACTGCCGTTTTGGTAAATGTCTCTGGTTATGCAGAAGCAGGCATTGTTTGTTACTGTTTCAATTAGTTATAAGATAAAGGAGGGATAAAACTGACCCAGCTAGTATTCCAACCCAAAGACTTTGAATGCTTTCTCTACATTCGCCTAGAACCCCAAGCCGCTATCCATTGCACCAGAGATCCAACCTGATTCAACAAGGTGAACAGAAATTCTCAAATAAAAAGATGAGCTATCAGCGGTTGACCAACTTTATAAAGTGATTTGGAAACTATAAGCAGGGTTCCATTTTGAACATTGAATTGGGGAAAAGATAATCAACATCTCAAACGACATGATACCGTTGCGGTAAGTCTTCTTAACTCTTGTCAAATGGTACACGACCGATGGGTATTTAATGGCTCCATTAAGAGTAACTTGCAATTACTCTAATGGGACTACTCGTTCATTGGATCCTGAAAAGAGCATGTCATTAGAGTACATTTTCTTTAAACAAACCGCCTGAACAGGGACTTGAACCCTGGACCCTCAGATTAAAAGTCTGATGCTCTACCGACTGAGCTATCCAGGCTCTGATACAGCAAACCTCAAAATCACCTAATCAAAATTTGGCAGTGTCCCAACTAACGCTATGTTTCTTAAGATGGTTACCTGAAGAAGGTACCAAATACACTAGAATATAATAATGAATTGATATTTCAAGCATTTGAAATTTCTTCAGTAAATGTAACCTTATTTTTAGTCCTGAAGTTGCTACTATCTCATTTTTTTGCTGACGTCAAATTCATATGTGTTTATTGACATGGTAAAATTAAGGAAGGGCCCAAAATCTTACTTCCGAGTAAATTATATTTTCATCAGTACAGCTGACAATTTCCTCTTCTGCATAGATTACCCAAATTGAACGGTGTCTCTTTAAAATAGACTTCCTTTTACTGACCTTTTTTAGCAAATGATTTTGGTGAAGCAGAAGCATGCATGCATCGCTTATAACTTCTTTAAATAGTTATGAAATACACAGGGATAAAACTGACTCTGGTGGGATTCGAACCCACAGCCTTTGAATACCTTCTTGACATTCACCTAGAAGTCCAATGCGCTATCCATTGCGCCACAGAGCCAATCTGCTTGAGTGAGGTGCACAGATATTCAGAAATGAAATAATGAGCTTTGAGCTGTTGATCAACTTTATAAAGTTCATTGGATACTATAACCATGGCTATATTTTGAATATTGAATTGGGTAAAAGTTATTCACCGTGTCAAACTACATGATACAGTTGGTAAGTCTGCATACAACTTAAGTTTAGTGTATCATCATCTGATATATGAGACAGATGGGTTTTTCACTTCTCCATGAAAGACATTTTTTTTTAATTTTGGTAATGGAATATCTTATTCATCATGCAGTGGAACACAAAAAGAATGTACAATCAGAATACTTTTTCTTTAAAGTAGCCTACCGCCTGAACGGGGACTTGAACCCTGGACCCTCAGATTAAAAGTCTGATGCTCTACCGACTGAGCTATCCAGACTCTGATACAGCAAACCTCAAAATCACCTAATCAAAATTTGGCAGTGTCCCAACTAACGCTATGTTTCTTAAGATGGTTACCTGAAGAAGGTACCAAATACACTAGAATATAATAATGAATTGATATTTCAAGCATTTGAAATTTCTTCAGTAAATGTAACCTTATTTTTAGTCCTGAAGTTGCTACTATCTCATTTTTTTGCTGACGTCAAATTCATATGTGTTTATTGACATGGTAAAATTAAGGAAGGGCCCAAAATCTTACTTCCGAGTAAATTATATTTTCATCAGTACAGCTGACAATTTCCTCTTCTGCATAGATTACCCAAATTGAACGGTGTCTCTTTAAAATAGACTTCCTTTTACTGACCTTTTTTAGCAAATGATTTTGGTGAAGCAGAAGCATGCATGCATCGCTTATAACTTCTTTAAATAGTTATGAAATAAACAGGGATAAAACTGACTCTGGTGGGATTCGAACCCACAGCCTTTGAATACCTTCTTGACATTCACCTAGAAGTCCAATGCGCTATCCATTGCGCCACAGAGCCAATCTGCTTGAGTGAGGTGCACAGATATTCAGAAATGAAATAATGAGCTTTGAGCTGTTGATCAACTTTATAAAGTTCATTGGATACTATAACCATGGCTATATTTTGAATATTGAATTGGGTAAAAGTTATTCACCGTGTCAAACTACATGATACAGTTGGTAAGTCTGCATAAAACTTAAGTTTAGTGTATCGTCATCTGATATATGAGACAGATGGGTTTTTCACTTCTCCATGAAAGACGTTTTTTTTTAATTTTGGTAATGGAATATCTTATTCATCATGCAGTGGAACACAAAAAGAATGTACAATCAGAATACTTTTTCTTTAAAGTAGCCGACCGCCTGAACAGGGACTTGAACCCTGGACCCTCAGATTAAAAGTCTGATGCTCTACCGACTGAGCTATCCAGGCTCTGCAACACTGCAACTAAAAATCAGCTAAAAATGATGTGGACGCACACCAACCTACACTTTAATTCTTAATATGGTTACATATATTAGCAATCAAATATGTAGAGTTTAATAATTAATTGATATTTCAAGCATTTGAAATTTCAGCAGCACACGTAATCTATTTTAAATCCTGAAATTCGTTCTATCTCATTTTCGGCTGACTTAGAAATCATGTCTCTAAATTGACATTGTGAAATTAGTAAAAGGCCAAATACTATTACTAGGTACTAAATTACATGTCCAGCAGTATAACTGGAAATTTACTCTTGGGCATAGATTATGCAACATTTTCAAAGCAAACAGTGTCTGTTTAAATAGACTTTCTTTCACTGCCGTTTTGGTAAATGTCTCTGGTTATGCAGAAGCAGGCATTGTTTGTTACTGTTTCAATTAGTTATAAGATAAAGGAGGGATAAAACTGACCCAGCTAGTATTCCAACCCAAAGACTTTGAATGCTTTCTCTACATTCGCCTAGAACCCCAAGCCGCTATCCATTGCACCAGAGATCCAACCTGATTCAACAAGGTGAACAGAAATTCTCAAATAAAAAGATGAGCTATCAGCGGTTGACCAACTTTATAAAGTGATTTGGAAACTATAAGCAGGGTTCCATTTTGAACATTGAATTGGGGAAAAGATAATCAACATCTCAAACGACATGATACCGTTGCGGTAAGTCTTCTTAACTCTTGTCAAATGGTACACGACCGATGGGTATTTAATGGCTCCATTAAGAGTAACTTGCAATTACTCTAATGGGACTACTCGTTCATTGGATCCTGAAAAGAGCATGTCATTAGAGTACATTTTCTTTAAACAAACCGCCTGAACAGGGACTTGAACCCTGGACCCTCAGATTAAAAGTCTGATGCTCTACCGACTGAGCTATCCAGGCTCTGATACAGCAAACCTCAAAATCACCTAATCAAAATTTGGCAGTGTCCCAACTAACGCTATGTTTCTTAAGATGGTTACCTGAAGAAGGTACCAAACACACTAGAATATAATAATGAATTGATATTTCAAGCATTTGAAATTTCTTCAGTAAATGTAACCTTATTTTTAGTCCTGAAGTTGCTACTATCTCATTTTTTTGCTGACGTCAAATTCATATGTGTTTATTGACATGGTAAAATTAAGGAAGGGCCCAAAATCTTACTTCCGAGTAAATTATATTTTCATCAGTACAGCTGACAATTTCCTCTTCTGCATAGATTACCCAAATTGAACGGTGTCTCTTTAAAATAGACTTCCTTTTACTGACCTTTTTTAGCAAATGATTTTGGTGAAGCAGAAGCATGCATGCATCGCTTATAACTTCTTTAAATAGTTATGAAATAAACAGGGATAAAACTGACTCTGGTGGGATTCGAACCCACAGCCTTTGAATACCTTCTTGACATTCACCTAGAAGTCCAATGCGCTATCCATTGCGCCACAGAGCCAATCTGCTTGAATGAGGTGCACAGATATTCAGAAATGAAATAATGAGCTTTGAGCTGTTGATCAACTTTATAAAGTTCATTGGATACTATAACCATGGCTATATCTTGAATATTGAATTGGGTAAAAGTTATTCACCGTGTCAAACTACATGATACAGTTGGTAAGTCTGCATACAACTTAAGTTTAGTGTATCGTCATCTGATATATGAGACAGATTGGTTTTTCACTTCTCCATGAAAGACGTTTTTTTTTAATTTTGGTAATGGAATATCTTATTCATCATGCAGTGGAACACAAAAAGAATGTACAATCAGAATACTTTTTCTTTAAAGTAGCCGACCGCCTGAACAGGGACTTGAACCCTGGACCCTCAGATTAAAAGTCTGATGCTCTACCGACTGAGCTATCCAGGCTCTGCAACACTGCAACTAAAAATCAGCTAAAAATGATGTGGACGCACACCAACCTACACTTTAATTCTTAATATGGTTACATATATTAGCAATCAAATATGTAGAGTTTAATAATTAATTGATATTTCAAGCATTTGAAATTTCAGCAGCACACGTAATCTATTTTAAATCCTGAAATTCGTTCTATCTCATTTTCGGCTGACTTAGAAATCATGTCTCTAAATTGACATTGTGAAATTAGTAAAAGGCCAAATACTATTACTAGGTACTAAATTACATGTCCAGCAGTATAACTGGAAATTTACTCTTGGGCATAGATTATGCAACATTTTCAAAGCAAACAGTGTCTGTTTAAATAGACTTTCTTTCACTGCCGTTTTGGTAAATGTCTCTGGTTATGCAGAAGCAGGCATTGTTTGTTACTGTTTCAATTAGTTATAAGATAAAGGAGGGATAAAACTGACCCAGCTAGTATTCCAACCCAAAGACTTTGAATGCTTTCTCTACATTCGCCTAGAACCCCAAGCCGCTATCCATTGCACCAGAGATCCAACCTGATTCAACAAGGTGAACAGAAATTCTCAAATAAAAAGATGAGCTATCAGCGGTTGACCAACTTTATAAAGTGATTTGGAAACTATAAGCAGGGTTCCATTTTGAACATTGAATTGGGGAAAAGATAATCAACATCTCAAACGACATGATACCGTTGCGGTAAGTCTTCTTAACTCTTGTCAAATGGTACACGACCGATGGGTATTTAATGGCTCCATTAAGAGTAACTTGCAATTACTCTAATGGGACTACTCGTTCATTGGATCCTGAAAAGAGCATGTCATTAGAGTACATTTTCTTTAAACAAACCGCCTGAACAGGGACTTGAACCCTGGACCCTCAGATTAAAAGTCTGATGCTCTACCGACTGAGCTATCCAGGCTCTGATACAGCAAACCTCAAAATCACCTAATCAAAATTTGGCAGTGTCCCAACTAACGCTATGTTTCTTAAGATGGTTACCTGAAGAAGGTACCAAATACACTAGAATATAATAATGAATTGATATTTCAAGCATTTGAAATTTCTTCAGTAAATGTAACCTTATTTTTAGTCCTGAAGTTGCTACTATCTCATTTTTTTGCTGACGTCAAATTCATATGTGTTTATTGACATGGTAAAATTAAGGAAGGGCCCAAAATCTTACTTCCGAGTAAATTATATTTTCATCAGTACAGCTGACAATTTCCTCTTCTGCATAGATTACCCAAATTGAACGGTGTCTCTTTAAAATAGACTTCCTTTTACTGACCTTTTTTAGCAAATGATTTTGGTGAAGCAGAAGCATGCATGCATCGCTTATAACTTCTTTAAATAGTTATGAAATACACAGGGATAAAACTGACTCTGGTGGGATTCGAACCCACAGCCTTTGAATACCTTCTTGACATTCACCTAGAAGTCCAATGCGCTATCCATTGCGCCACAGAGCCAATCTGCTTGAGTGAGGTGCACAGATATTCAGAAATGAAATAATGAGCTTTGAGCTGTTGATCAACTTTATAAAGTTCATTGGATACTATAACCATGGCTATATTTTGAATATTGAATTGGGTAAAAGTTATTCACCGTGTCAAACTACATGATACAGTTGGTAAGTCTGCATACAACTTAAGTTTAGTGTATCATCATCTGATATATGAGACAGATGGGTTTTTCACTTCTCCATGAAAGACATTTTTTTTTAATTTTGGTAATGGAATATCTTATTCATCATGCAGTGGAACACAAAAAGAATGTACAATCAGAATACTTTTTCTTTAAAGTAGCCTACCGCCTGAACGGGGACTTGAACCCTGGACCCTCAGATTAAAAGTCTGATGCTCTACCGACTGAGCTATCCAGACTCTGATACAGCAAACCTCAAAATCACCTAATCAAAATTTGGCAGTGTCCCAACTAACGCTATGTTTCTTAAGATGGTTACCTGAAGAAGGTACCAAATACACTAGAATATAATAATGAATTGATATTTCAAGCATTTGAAATTTCTTCAGTAAATGTAACCTTATTTTTAGTCCTGAAGTTGCTACTATCTCATTTTTTTGCTGACGTCAAATTCATATGTGTTTATTGACATGGTAAAATTAAGGAAGGGCCCAAAATCTTACTTCCGAGTAAATTATATTTTCATCAGTACAGCTGACAATTTCCTCTTCTGCATAGATTACCCAAATTGAACGGTGTCTCTTTAAAATAGACTTCCTTTTACTGACCTTTTTTAGCAAATGATTTTGGTGAAGCAGAAGCATGCATGCATCGCTTATAACTTCTTTAAATAGTTATGAAATAAACAGGGATAAAACTGACTCTGGTGGGATTCGAACCCACAGCCTTTGAATACCTTCTTGACATTCACCTAGAAGTCCAATGCGCTATCCATTGCGCCACAGAGCCAATCTGCTTGAGTGAGGTGCACAGATATTCAGAAATGAAATAATGAGCTTTGAGCTGTTGATCAACTTTATAAAGTTCATTGGATACTATAACCATGGCTATATTTTGAATATTGAATTGGGTAAAAGTTATTCACCGTGTCAAACTACATGATACAGTTGGTAAGTCTGCATAAAACTTAAGTTTAGTGTATCGTCATCTGATATATGAGACAGATGGGTTTTTCACTTCTCCATGAAAGACGTTTTTTTTTAATTTTGGTAATGGAATATCTTATTCATCATGCAGTGGAACACAAAAAGAATGTACAATCAGAATACTTTTTCTTTAAAGTAGCCGACCGCCTGAACAGGGACTTGAACCCTGGACCCTCAGATTAAAAGTCTGATGCTCTACCGACTGAGCTATCCAGGCTCTGCAACACTGCAACTAAAAATCAGCTAAAAATGATGTGGACGCACACCAACCTACACTTTAATTCTTAATATGGTTACATATATTAGCAATCAAATATGTAGAGTTTAATAATTAATTGATATTTCAAGCATTTGAAATTTCAGCAGCACACGTAATCTATTTTAAATCCTGAAATTCGTTCTATCTCATTTTCGGCTGACTTAGAAATCATGTCTCTAAATTGACATTGTGAAATTAGTAAAAGGCCAAATACTATTACTAGGTACTAAATTACATGTCCAGCAGTATAACTGGAAATTTACTCTTGGGCATAGATTATGCAACATTTTCAAAGCAAACAGTGTCTGTTTAAATAGACTTTCTTTCACTGCCGTTTTGGTAAATGTCTCTGGTTATGCAGAAGCAGGCATTGTTTGTTACTGTTTCAATTAGTTATAAGATAAAGGAGGGATAAAACTGACCCAGCTAGTATTCCAACCCAAAGACTTTGAATGCTTTCTCTACATTCGCCTAGAACCCCAAGCCGCTATCCATTGCACCAGAGATCCAACCTGATTCAACAAGGTGAACAGAAATTCTCAAATAAAAAGATGAGCTATCAGCGGTTGACCAACTTTATAAAGTGATTTGGAAACTATAAGCAGGGTTCCATTTTGAACATTGAATTGGGGAAAAGATAATCAACATCTCAAACGACATGATACCGTTGCGGTAAGTCTTCTTAACTCTTGTCAAATGGTACACGACCGATGGGTATTTAATGGCTCCATTAAGAGTAACTTGCAATTACTCTAATGGGACTACTCGTTCATTGGATCCTGAAAAGAGCATGTCATTAGAGTACATTTTCTTTAAACAAACCGCCTGAACAGGGACTTGAACCCTGGACCCTCAGATTAAAAGTCTGATGCTCTACCGACTGAGCTATCCAGGCTCTGATACAGCAAACCTCAAAATCACCTAATCAAAATTTGGCAGTGTCCCAACTAACGCTATGTTTCTTAAGATGGTTACCTGAAGAAGGTACCAAACACACTAGAATATAATAATGAATTGATATTTCAAGCATTTGAAATTTCTTCAGTAAATGTAACCTTATTTTTAGTCCTGAAGTTGCTACTATCTCATTTTTTTGCTGACGTCAAATTCATATGTGTTTATTGACATGGTAAAATTAAGGAAGGGCCCAAAATCTTACTTCCGAGTAAATTATATTTTCATCAGTACAGCTGACAATTTCCTCTTCTGCATAGATTACCCAAATTGAACGGTGTCTCTTTAAAATAGACTTCCTTTTACTGACCTTTTTTAGCAAATGATTTTGGTGAAGCAGAAGCATGCATGCATCGCTTATAACTTCTTTAAATAGTTATGAAATAAACAGGGATAAAACTGACTCTGGTGGGATTCGAACCCACAGCCTTTGAATACCTTCTTGACATTCACCTAGAAGTCCAATGCGCTATCCATTGCGCCACAGAGCCAATCTGCTTGAATGAGGTGCACAGATATTCAGAAATGAAATAATGAGCTTTGAGCTGTTGATCAACTTTATAAAGTTCATTGGATACTATAACCATGGCTATATCTTGAATATTGAATTGGGTAAAAGTTATTCACCGTGTCAAACTACATGATACAGTTGGTAAGTCTGCATACAACTTAAGTTTAGTGTATCGTCATCTGATATATGAGACAGATTGGTTTTTCACTTCTCCATGAAAGACGTTTTTTTTTAATTTTGGTAATGGAATATCTTATTCATCATGCAGTGGAACACAAAAAGAATGTACAATCAGAATACTTTTTCTTTAAAGTAGCCGACCGCCTGAACAGGGACTTGAACCCTGGACCCTCAGATTAAAAGTCTGATGCTCTACCGACTGAGCTATCCAGGCTCTGCAACACTGCAACTAAAAATCAGCTAAAAATGATGTGGACGCACACCAACCTACACTTTAATTCTTAATATGGTTACATATATTAGCAATCAAATATGTAGAGTTTAATAATTAATTGATATTTCAAGCATTTGAAATTTCAGCAGCACACGTAATCTATTTTAAATCCTGAAATTCGTTCTATCTCATTTTCGGCTGACTTAGAAATCATGTCTCTAAATTGACATTGTGAAATTAGTAAAAGGCCAAATACTATTACTAGGTACTAAATTACATGTCCAGCAGTATAACTGGAAATTTACTCTTGGGCATAGATTATGCAACATTTTCAAAGCAAACAGTGTCTGTTTAAATAGACTTTCTTTCACTGCCGTTTTGGTAAATGTCTCTGGTTATGCAGAAGCAGGCATTGTTTGTTACTGTTTCAATTAGTTATAAGATAAAGGAGGGATAAAACTGACCCAGCTAGTATTCCAACCCAAAGACTTTGAATGCTTTCTCTACATTCGCCTAGAACCCCAAGCCGCTATCCATTGCACCAGAGATCCAACCTGATTCAACAAGGTGAACAGAAATTCTCAAATAAAAAGATGAGCTATCAGCGGTTGACCAACTTTATAAAGTGATTTGGAAACTATAAGCAGGGTTCCATTTTGAACATTGAATTGGGGAAAAGATAATCAACATCTCAAACGACATGATACCGTTGCGGTAAGTCTTCTTAACTCTTGTCAAATGGTACACGACCGATGGGTATTTAATGGCTCCATTAAGAGTAACTTGCAATTACTCTAATGGGACTACTCGTTCATTGGATCCTGAAAAGAGCATGTCATTAGAGTACATTTTCTTTAAACAAACCGCCTGAACAGGGACTTGAACCCTGGACCCTCAGATTAAAAGTCTGATGCTCTACCGACTGAGCTATCCAGGCTCTGATACAGCAAACCTCAAAATCACCTAATCAAAATTTGGCAGTGTCCCAACTAACGCTATGTTTCTTAAGATGGTTACCTGAAGAAGGTACCAAATACACTAGAATATAATAATGAATTGATATTTCAAGCATTTGAAATTTCTTCAGTAAATGTAACCTTATTTTTAGTCCTGAAGTTGCTACTATCTCATTTTTTTGCTGACGTCAAATTCATATGTGTTTATTGACATGGTAAAATTAAGGAAGGGCCCAAAATCTTACTTCCGAGTAAATTATATTTTCATCAGTACAGCTGACAATTTCCTCTTCTGCATAGATTACCCAAATTGAACGGTGTCTCTTTAAAATAGACTTCCTTTTACTGACCTTTTTTAGCAAATGATTTTGGTGAAGCAGAAGCATGCATGCATCGCTTATAACTTCTTTAAATAGTTATGAAATACACAGGGATAAAACTGACTCTGGTGGGATTCGAACCCACAGCCTTTGAATACCTTCTTGACATTCACCTAGAAGTCCAATGCGCTATCCATTGCGCCACAGAGCCAATCTGCTTGAGTGAGGTGCACAGATATTCAGAAATGAAATAATGAGCTTTGAGCTGTTGATCAACTTTATAAAGTTCATTGGATACTATAACCATGGCTATATTTTGAATATTGAATTGGGTAAAAGTTATTCACCGTGTCAAACTACATGATACAGTTGGTAAGTCTGCATACAACTTAAGTTTAGTGTATCATCATCTGATATATGAGACAGATGGGTTTTTCACTTCTCCATGAAAGACATTTTTTTTTAATTTTGGTAATGGAATATCTTATTCATCATGCAGTGGAACACAAAAAGAATGTACAATCAGAATACTTTTTCTTTAAAGTAGCCTACCGCCTGAACGGGGACTTGAACCCTGGACCCTCAGATTAAAAGTCTGATGCTCTACCGACTGAGCTATCCAGACTCTGATACAGCAAACCTCAAAATCACCTAATCAAAATTTGGCAGTGTCCCAACTAACGCTATGTTTCTTAAGATGGTTACCTGAAGAAGGTACCAAATACACTAGAATATAATAATGAATTGATATTTCAAGCATTTGAAATTTCTTCAGTAAATGTAACCTTATTTTTGGTCCTGAAGTTGCTACTATCTCATTTTTTTGCTGACGTCAAATTCATATGTGTTTATTGACATGGTAAAATTAAGGAAGGGCCCAAAATCTTACTTCCGAGTAAATTATATTTTCATCAGTACAGCTGACAATTTCCTCTTCTGCATAGATTACCCAAATTGAACGGTGTCTCTTTAAAATAGACTTCCTTTTACTGACCTTTTTTAGCAAATGATTTTGGTGAAGCAGAAGCATGCATGCATCGCTTATAACTTCTTTAAATAGTTATGAAATAAACAGGGATAAAACTGACTCTGGTGGGATTCGAACCCACAGCCTTTGAATACCTTCTTGACATTCACCTAGAAGTCCAATGCGCTATCCATTGCGCCACAGAGCCAATCTGCTTGAGTGAGGTGCACAGATATTCAGAAATGAAATAATGAGCTTTGAGCTGTTGATCAACTTTATAAAGTTCATTGGATACTATAACCATGGCTATATTTTGAATATTGAATTGGGTAAAAGTTATTCACCGTGTCAAACTACATGATACAGTTGGTAAGTCTGCATAAAACTTAAGTTTAGTGTATCGTCATCTGATATATGAGACAGATGGGTTTTTCACTTCTCCATGAAAGACGTTTTTTTTTAATTTTGGTAATGGAATATCTTATTCATCATGCAGTGGAACACAAAAAGAATGTACAATCAGAATACTTTTTCTTTAAAGTAGCCGACCGCCTGAACAGGGACTTGAACCCTGGACCCTCAGATTAAAAGTCTGATGCTCTACCGACTGAGCTATCCAGGCTCTGCAACACTGCAACTAAAAATCAGCTAAAAATGATGTGGACGCACACCAACCTACACTTTAATTCTTAATATGGTTACATATATTAGCAATCAAATATGTAGAGTTTAATAATTAATTGATATTTCAAGCATTTGAAATTTCAGCAGCACACGTAATCTATTTTAAATCCTGAAATTCGTTCTATCTCATTTTCGGCTGACTTAGAAATCATGTCTCTAAATTGACATTGTGAAATTAGTAAAAGGCCAAATACTATTACTAGGTACTAAATTACATGTCCAGCAGTATAACTGGAAATTTACTCTTGGGCATAGATTATGCAACATTTTCAAAGCAAACAGTGTCTGTTTAAATAGACTTTCTTTCACTGCCGTTTTGGTAAATGTCTCTGGTTATGCAGAAGCAGGCATTGTTTGTTACTGTTTCAATTAGTTATAAGATAAAGGAGGGATAAAACTGACCCAGCTAGTATTCCAACCCAAAGACTTTGAATGCTTTCTCTACATTCGCCTAGAACCCCAAGCCGCTATCCATTGCACCAGAGATCCAACCTGATTCAACAAGGTGAACAGAAATTCTCAAATAAAAAGATGAGCTATCAGCGGTTGACCAACTTTATAAAGTGATTTGGAAACTATAAGCAGGGTTCCATTTTGAACATTGAATTGGGGAAAAGATAATCAACATCTCAAACGACATGATACCGTTGCGGTAAGTCTTCTTAACTCTTGTCAAATGGTACACGACCGATGGGTATTTAATGGCTCCATTAAGAGTAACTTGCAATTACTCTAATGGGACTACTCGTTCATTGGATCCTGAAAAGAGCATGTCATTAGAGTACATTTTCTTTAAACAAACCGCCTGAACAGGGACTTGAACCCTGGACCCTCAGATTAAAAGTCTGATGCTCTACCGACTGAGCTATCCAGGCTCTGATACAGCAAACCTCAAAATCACCTAATCAAAATTTGGCAGTGTCCCAACTAACGCTATGTTTCTTAAGATGGTTACCTGAAGAAGGTACCAAACACACTAGAATATAATAATGAATTGATATTTCAAGCATTTGAAATTTCTTCAGTAAATGTAACCTTATTTTTAGTCCTGAAGTTGCTACTATCTCATTTTTTTGCTGACGTCAAATTCATATGTGTTTATTGACATGGTAAAATTAAGGAAGGGCCCAAAATCTTACTTCCGAGTAAATTATATTTTCATCAGTACAGCTGACAATTTCCTCTTCTGCATAGATTACCCAAATTGAACGGTGTCTCTTTAAAATAGACTTCCTTTTACTGACCTTTTTTAGCAAATGATTTTGGTGAAGCAGAAGCATGCATGCATCGCTTATAACTTCTTTAAATAGTTATGAAATAAACAGGGATAAAACTGACTCTGGTGGGATTCGAACCCACAGCCTTTGAATACCTTCTTGACATTCACCTAGAAGTCCAATGCGCTATCCATTGCGCCACAGAGCCAATCTGCTTGAATGAGGTGCACAGATATTCAGAAATGAAATAATGAGCTTTGAGCTGTTGATCAACTTTATAAAGTTCATTGGATACTATAACCATGGCTATATCTTGAATATTGAATTGGGTAAAAGTTATTCACCGTGTCAAACTACATGATACAGTTGGTAAGTCTGCATACAACTTAAGTTTAGTGTATCGTCATCTGATATATGAGACAGATTGGTTTTTCACTTCTCCATGAAAGACGTTTTTTTTTAATTTTGGTAATGGAATATCTTATTCATCATGCAGTGGAACACAAAAAGAATGTACAATCAGAATACTTTTTCTTTAAAGTAGCCGACCGCCTGAACAGGGACTTGAACCCTGGACCCTCAGATTAAAAGTCTGATGCTCTACCGACTGAGCTATCCAGGCTCTGCAACACTGCAACTAAAAATCAGCTAAAAATGATGTGGACGCACACCAACCTACACTTTAATTCTTAATATGGTTACATATATTAGCAATCAAATATGTAGAGTTTAATAATTAATTGATATTTCAAGCATTTGAAATTTCAGCAGCACACGTAATCTATTTTAAATCCTGAAATTCGTTCTATCTCATTTTCGGCTGACTTAGAAATCATGTCTCTAAATTGACATTGTGAAATTAGTAAAAGGCCAAATACTATTACTAGGTACTAAATTACATGTCCAGCAGTATAACTGGAAATTTACTCTTGGGCATAGATTATGCAACATTTTCAAAGCAAACAGTGTCTGTTTAAATAGACTTTCTTTCACTGCCGTTTTGGTAAATGTCTCTGGTTATGCAGAAGCAGGCATTGTTTGTTACTGTTTCAATTAGTTATAAGATAAAGGAGGGATAAAACTGACCCAGCTAGTATTCCAACCCAAAGACTTTGAATGCTTTCTCTACATTCGCCTAGAACCCCAAGCCGCTATCCATTGCACCAGAGATCCAACCTGATTCAACAAGGTGAACAGAAATTCTCAAATAAAAAGATGAGCTATCAGCGGTTGACCAACTTTATAAAGTGATTTGGAAACTATAAGCAGGGTTCCATTTTGAACATTGAATTGGGGAAAAGATAATCAACATCTCAAACGACATGATACCGTTGCGGTAAGTCTTCTTAACTCTTGTCAAATGGTACACGACCGATGGGTATTTAATGGCTCCATTAAGAGTAACTTGCAATTACTCTAATGGGACTACTCGTTCATTGGATCCTGAAAAGAGCATGTCATTAGAGTACATTTTCTTTAAACAAACCGCCTGAACAGGGACTTGAACCCTGGACCCTCAGATTAAAAGTCTGATGCTCTACCGACTGAGCTATCCAGGCTCTGATACAGCAAACCTCAAAATCACCTAATCAAAATTTGGCAGTGTCCCAACTAACGCTATGTTTCTTAAGATGGTTACCTGAAGAAGGTACCAAATACACTAGAATATAATAATGAATTGATATTTCAAGCATTTGAAATTTCTTCAGTAAATGTAACCTTATTTTTAGTCCTGAAGTTGCTACTATCTCATTTTTTTGCTGACGTCAAATTCATATGTGTTTATTGACATGGTAAAATTAAGGAAGGGCCCAAAATCTTACTTCCGAGTAAATTATATTTTCATCAGTACAGCTGACAATTTCCTCTTCTGCATAGATTACCCAAATTGAACGGTGTCTCTTTAAAATAGACTTCCTTTTACTGACCTTTTTTAGCAAATGATTTTGGTGAAGCAGAAGCATGCATGCATCGCTTATAACTTCTTTAAATAGTTATGAAATACACAGGGATAAAACTGACTCTGGTGGGATTCGAACCCACAGCCTTTGAATACCTTCTTGACATTCACCTAGAAGTCCAATGCGCTATCCATTGCGCCACAGAGCCAATCTGCTTGAGTGAGGTGCACAGATATTCAGAAATGAAATAATGAGCTTTGAGCTGTTGATCAACTTTATAAAGTTCATTGGATACTATAACCATGGCTATATTTTGAATATTGAATTGGGTAAAAGTTATTCACCGTGTCAAACTACATGATACAGTTGGTAAGTCTGCATACAACTTAAGTTTAGTGTATCATCATCTGATATATGAGACAGATGGGTTTTTCACTTCTCCATGAAAGACATTTTTTTTTAATTTTGGTAATGGAATATCTTATTCATCATGCAGTGGAACACAAAAAGAATGTACAATCAGAATACTTTTTCTTTAAAGTAGCCTACCGCCTGAACGGGGACTTGAACCCTGGACCCTCAGATTAAAAGTCTGATGCTCTACCGACTGAGCTATCCAGACTCTGATACAGCAAACCTCAAAATCACCTAATCAAAATTTGGCAGTGTCCCAACTAACGCTATGTTTCTTAAGATGGTTACCTGAAGAAGGTACCAAATACACTAGAATATAATAATGAATTGATATTTCAAGCATTTGAAATTTCTTCAGTAAATGTAACCTTATTTTTAGTCCTGAAGTTGCTACTATCTCATTTTTTTGCTGACGTCAAATTCATATGTGTTTATTGACATGGTAAAATTAAGGAAGGGCCCAAAATCTTACTTCCGAGTAAATTATATTTTCATCAGTACAGCTGACAATTTCCTCTTCTGCATAGATTACCCAAATTGAACGGTGTCTCTTTAAAATAGACTTCCTTTTACTGACCTTTTTTAGCAAATGATTTTGGTGAAGCAGAAGCATGCATGCATCGCTTATAACTTCTTTAAATAGTTATGAAATAAACAGGGATAAAACTGACTCTGGTGGGATTCGAACCCACAGCCTTTGAATACCTTCTTGACATTCACCTAGAAGTCCAATGCGCTATCCATTGCGCCACAGAGCCAATCTGCTTGAGTGAGGTGCACAGATATTCAGAAATGAAATAATGAGCTTTGAGCTGTTGATCAACTTTATAAAGTTCATTGGATACTATAACCATGGCTATATTTTGAATATTGAATTGGGTAAAAGTTATTCACCGTGTCAAACTACATGATACAGTTGGTAAGTCTGCATAAAACTTAAGTTTAGTGTATCGTCATCTGATATATGAGACAGATGGGTTTTTCACTTCTCCATGAAAGACGTTTTTTTTTAATTTTGGTAATGGAATATCTTATTCATCATGCAGTGGAACACAAAAAGAATGTACAATCAGAATACTTTTTCTTTAAAGTAGCCGACCGCCTGAACAGGGACTTGAACCCTGGACCCTCAGATTAAAAGTCTGATGCTCTACCGACTGAGCTATCCAGGCTCTGCAACACTGCAACTAAAAATCAGCTAAAAATGATGTGGACGCACACCAACCTACACTTTAATTCTTAATATGGTTACATATATTAGCAATCAAATATGTAGAGTTTAATAATTAATTGATATTTCAAGCATTTGAAATTTCAGCAGCACACGTAATCTATTTTAAATCCTGAAATTCGTTCTATCTCATTTTCGGCTGACTTAGAAATCATGTCTCTAAATTGACATTGTGAAATTAGTAAAAGGCCAAATACTATTACTAGGTACTAAATTACATGTCCAGCAGTATAACTGGAAATTTACTCTTGGGCATAGATTATGCAACATTTTCAAAGCAAACAGTGTCTGTTTAAATAGACTTTCTTTCACTGCCGTTTTGGTAAATGTCTCTGGTTATGCAGAAGCAGGCATTGTTTGTTACTGTTTCAATTAGTTATAAGATAAAGGAGGGATAAAACTGACCCAGCTAGTATTCCAACCCAAAGACTTTGAATGCTTTCTCTACATTCGCCTAGAACCCCAAGCCGCTATCCATTGCACCAGAGATCCAACCTGATTCAACAAGGTGAACAGAAATTCTCAAATAAAAAGATGAGCTATCAGCGGTTGACCAACTTTATAAAGTGATTTGGAAACTATAAGCAGGGTTCCATTTTGAACATTGAATTGGGGAAAAGATAATCAACATCTCAAACGACATGATACCGTTGCGGTAAGTCTTCTTAACTCTTGTCAAATGGTACACGACCGATGGGTATTTAATGGCTCCATTAAGAGTAACTTGCAATTACTCTAATGGGACTACTCGTTCATTGGATCCTGAAAAGAGCATGTCATTAGAGTACATTTTCTTTAAACAAACCGCCTGAACAGGGACTTGAACCCTGGACCCTCAGATTAAAAGTCTGATGCTCTACCGACTGAGCTATCCAGGCTCTGATACAGCAAACCTCAAAATCACCTAATCAAAATTTGGCAGTGTCCCAACTAACGCTATGTTTCTTAAGATGGTTACCTGAAGAAGGTACCAAACACACTAGAATATAATAATGAATTGATATTTCAAGCATTTGAAATTTCTTCAGTAAATGTAACCTTATTTTTAGTCCTGAAGTTGCTACTATCTCATTTTTTTGCTGACGTCAAATTCATATGTGTTTATTGACATGGTAAAATTAAGGAAGGGCCCAAAATCTTACTTCCGAGTAAATTATATTTTCATCAGTACAGCTGACAATTTCCTCTTCTGCATAGATTACCCAAATTGAACGGTGTCTCTTTAAAATAGACTTCCTTTTACTGACCTTTTTTAGCAAATGATTTTGGTGAAGCAGAAGCATGCATGCATCGCTTATAACTTCTTTAAATAGTTATGAAATAAACAGGGATAAAACTGACTCTGGTGGGATTCGAACCACAGCCTTTGAATACCTTCTTGACATTCACCTAGAAGTTCAATGCGCTATCCATTGCGCCACAGAGCCAATCTGCTTGAATGAGGTGCACAGATATTCAGAAATGAAATAATGAGCTTTGAGCTGTTGATCAACTTTATAAAGTTCATTGGATACTATAACCATGGCTATATCTTGAATATTGAATTGGGTAAAAGTTATTCACCGTGTCAAACTACATGATACAGTTGGTAAGTCTGCATACAACTTAAGTTTAGTGTATCGTCATCTGATATATGAGACAGATGGGTTTTTCACTTCTCCATGAAAGACGTTTTTTTTTAATTTTGGTAATGGAATATCTTATTCATCATGCAGTGGAACACAAAAAGAATGTACAATCAGAATACTTTTTCTTTAAAGTAGCCGACCGCCTGAACAGGGACTTGAACCCTGGACCCTCAGATTAAAAGTCTGATGCTCTACCGACTGAGCTATCCAGGCTCTGCAACACTGCAACTAAAAATCAGCTAAAAATGATGTGGACGCACACCAACCTACACTTTAATTCTTAATATGGTTACATATATTAGCAATCAAATATGTAGAGTTTAATAATTAATTGATATTTCAAGCATTTGAAATTTCAGCAGCACACGTAATCTATTTTAAATCCTGAAATTCGTTCTATCTCATTTTCGGCTGACTTAGAAATCATGTCTCTAAATTGACATTGTGAAATTAGTAAAAGGCCAAATACTATTACTAGGTACTAAATTACATGTCCAGCAGTATAACTGGAAATTTACTCTTGGGCATAGATTATGCAACATTTTCAAAGCAAACAGTGTCTGTTTAAATAGACTTTCTTTCACTGCCGTTTTGGTAAATGTCTCTGGTTATGCAGAAGCAGGCATTGTTTGTTACTGTTTCAATTAGTTATAAGATAAAGGAGGGATAAAACTGACCCAGCTAGTATTCCAACCCAAAGACTTTGAATGCTTTCTCTACATTCGCCTAGAACCCCAAGCCGCTATCCATTGCACCAGAGATCCAACCTGATTCAACAAGGTGAACAGAAATTCTCAAATAAAAAGATGAGCTATCAGCGGTTGACCAACTTTATAAAGTGATTTGGAAACTATAAGCAGGGTTCCATTTTGAACATTGAATTGGGGAAAAGATAATCAACATCTCAAACGACATGATACCGTTGCGGTAAGTCTTCTTAACTCTTGTCAAATGGTACACGACCGATGGGTATTTAATGGCTCCATTAAGAGTAACTTGCAATTACTCTAATGGGACTACTCGTTCATTGGATCCTGAAAAGAGCATGTCATTAGAGTACATTTTCTTTAAACAAACCGCCTGAACAGGGACTTGAACCCTGGACCCTCAGATTAAAAGTCTGATGCTCTACCGACTGAGCTATCCAGGCTCTGATACAGCAAACCTCAAAATCACCTAATCAAAATTTGGCAGTGTCCCAACTAACGCTATGTTTCTTAAGATGGTTACCTGAAGAAGGTACCAAACACACTAGAATATAATAATGAATTGATATTTCAAGCATTTGAAATTTCTTCAGTAAATGTAACCTTATTTTTAGTCCTGAAGTTGCTACTATCTCATTTTTTTGCTGACGTCAAATTCATATGTGTTTATTGACATGGTAAAATTAAGGAAGGGCCCAAAATCTTACTTCCGAGTAAATTATATTTTCATCAGTACAGCTGACAATTTCCTCTTCTGCATAGATTACCCAAATTGAACGGTGTCTCTTTAAAATAGACTTCCTTTTACTGACCTTTTTTAGCAAATGATTTTGGTGAAGCAGAAGCATGCATGCATCGCTTATAACTTCTTTAAATAGTTATGAAATAAACAGGGATAAAACTGACTCTGGTGGGATTCGAACCCACAGCCTTTGAATACCTTCTTGACATTCACCTAGAAGTCCAATGCGCTATCCATTGCGCCACAGAGCCAATCTGCTTGAATGAGGTGCACAGATATTCAGAAATGAAATAATGAGCTTTGAGCTGTTGATCAACTTTATAAAGTTCATTGGATACTATAACCATGGCTATATCTTGAATATTGAATTGGGTAAAAGTTATTCACCGTGTCAAACTACATGATACAGTTGGTAAGTCTGCATACAACTTAAGTTTAGTGTATCGTCATCTGATATATGAGACAGATTGGTTTTTCACTTCTCCATGAAAGACGTTTTTTTTTAATTTTGGTAATGGAATATCTTATTCATCATGCAGTGGAACACAAAAAGAATGTACAATCAGAATACTTTTTCTTTAAAGTAGCCGACCGCCTGAACAGGGACTTGAACCCTGGACCCTCAGATTAAAAGTCTGATGCTCTACCGACTGAGCTATCCAGGCTCTGCAACACTGCAACTAAAAATCAGCTAAAAATGATGTGGACGCACACCAACCTACACTTTAATTCTTAATATGGTTACATATATTAGCAATCAAATATGTAGAGTTTAATAATTAATTGATATTTCAAGCATTTGAAATTTCAGCAGCACAGGTAATCTATTTTAAATCCTGAAATTCGTTCTATCTCATTTTCGGCTGACTTAGAAATCATGTCTCTAAATTGACATTGTGAAATTAGTAAAAGGCCAAATACTATTACTAGGTACTAAATTACATGTCCAGCAGTATAACTGGAAATTTACTCTTGGGCATAGATTATGCAACATTTTCAAAGCAAACAGTGTCTGTTTAAATAGACTTTCTTTCACTGCCGTTTTGGTAAATGTCTCTGGTTATGCAGAAGCAGGCATTGTTTGTTACTGTTTCAATTAGTTATAAGATAAAGGAGGGATAAAACTGACCCAGCTAGTATTCCAACCCAAAGACTTTGAATGCTTTCTCTACATTCGCCTAGAACCCCAAGCCGCTATCCATTGCACCAGAGATCCAACCTGATTCAACAAGGTGAACAGAAATTCTCAAATAAAAAGATGAGCTATCAGCGGTTGACCAACTTTATAAAGTGATTTGGAAACTATAAGCAGGGTTCCATTTTGAACATTGAATTGGGGAAAAGATAATCAACATCTCAAACGACATGATACCGTTGCGGTAAGTCTTCTTAACTCTTGTCAAATGGTACACGACCGATGGGTATTTAATGGCTCCATTAAGAGTAACTTGCAATTACTCTAATGGGACTACTCGTTCATTGGATCCTGAAAAGAGCATGTCATTAGAGTACATTTTCTTTAAACAAACCGCCTGAACAGGGACTTGAACCCTGGACCCTCAGATTAAAAGTCTGATGCTCTACCGACTGAGCTATCCAGGCTCTGATACAGCAAACCTCAAAATCACCTAATCAAAATTTGGCAGTGTCCCAACTAACGCTATGTTTCTTAAGATGGTTACCTGAAGAAGGTACCAAATACACTAGAATATAATAATGAATTGATATTTCAAGCATTTGAAATTTCTTCAGTAAATGTAACCTTATTTTTAGTCCTGAAGTTGCTACTATCTCATTTTTTTGCTGACGTCAAATTCATATGTGTTTATTGACATGGTAAAATTAAGGAAGGGCCCAAAATCTTACTTCCGAGTAAATTATATTTTCATCAGTACAGCTGACAATTTCCTCTTCTGCATAGATTACCCAAATTGAACGGTGTCTCTTTAAAATAGACTTCCTTTTACTGACCTTTTTTAGCAAATGATTTTGGTGAAGCAGAAGCATGCATGCATCGCTTATAACTTCTTTAAATAGTTATGAAATACACAGGGATAAAACTGACTCTGGTGGGATTCGAACCCACAGCCTTTGAATACCTTCTTGACATTCACCTAGAAGTCCAATGCGCTATCCATTGCGCCACAGAGCCAATCTGCTTGAATGAGGTGCACAGATATTCAGAAATGAAATAATGAGCTTTGAGCTGTTGATCAACTTTATAAAGTTCATTGGATACTATAACCATGGCTATATTTTGAATATTGAATTGGGTAAAAGTTATTCACCGTGTCAAACTACATGATACAGTTGGTAAGTCTGCATACAACTTAAGTTTAGTGTATCATCATCTGATATATGAGACAGATGGGTTTTTCACTTCTCCATGAAAGACATTTTTTTTTAATTTTGGTAATGGAATATCTTATTCATCATGCAGTGGAACACAAAAAGAATGTACAATCAGAATACTTTTTCTTTAAAGTAGCCTACCGCCTGAACGGGGACTTGAACCCTGGACCCTCAGATTAAAAGTCTGATGCTCTACCGACTGAGCTATCCAGACTCTGATACAGCAAACCTCAAAATCACCTAATCAAAATTTGGCAGTGTCCCAACTAACGCTATGTTTCTTAAGATGGTTACCTGAAGAAGGTACCAAATACACTAGAATATAATAATGAATTGATATTTCAAGCATTTGAAATTTCTTCAGTAAATGTAACCTTATTTTTAGTCCTGAAGTTGCTACTATCTCATTTTTTTGCTGACGTCAAATTCATATGTGTTTATTGACATGGTAAAATTAAGGAAGGGCCCAAAATCTTACTTCCGAGTAAATTATATTTTCATCAGTACAGCTGACAATTTCCTCTTCTGCATAGATTACCCAAATTGAACGGTGTCTCTTTAAAATAGACTTCCTTTTACTGACCTTTTTTAGCAAATGATTTTGGTGAAGCAGAAGCATGCATGCATCGCTTATAACTTCTTTAAATAGTTATGAAATAAACAGGGATAAAACTGACTCTGGTGGGATTCGAACCCACAGCCTTTGAATACCTTCTTGACATTCACCTAGAAGTCCAATGCGCTATCCATTGCGCCACAGAGCCAATCTGCTTGAGTGAGGTGCACAGATATTCAGAAATGAAATAATGAGCTTTGAGCTGTTGATCAACTTTATAAAGTTCATTGGATACTATAACCATGGCTATATTTTGAATATTGAATTGGGTAAAAGTTATTCACCGTGTCAAACTACATGATACAGTTGGTAAGTCTGCATAAAACTTAAGTTTAGTGTATCGTCATCTGATATATGAGACAGATGGGTTTTTCACTTCTCCATGAAAGACGTTTTTTTTTAATTTTGGTAATGGAATATCTTATTCATCATGCAGTGGAACACAAAAAGAATGTACAATCAGAATACTTTTTCTTTAAAGTAGCCGACCGCCTGAACAGGGACTTGAACCCTGGACCCTCAGATTAAAAGTCTGATGCTCTACCGACTGAGCTATCCAGGCTCTGCAACACTGCAACTAAAAATCAGCTAAAAATGATGTGGACGCACACCAACCTACACTTTAATTCTTAATATGGTTACATATATTAGCAATCAAATATGTAGAGTTTAATAATTAATTGATATTTCAAGCATTTGAAATTTCAGCAGCACACGTAATCTATTTTAAATCCTGAAATTCGTTCTATCTCATTTTCGGCTGACTTAGAAATCATGTCTCTAAATTGACATTGTGAAATTAGTAAAAGGCCAAATACTATTACTAGGTACTAAATTACATGTCCAGCAGTATAACTGGAAATTTACTCTTGGGCATAGATTATGCAACATTTTCAAAGCAAACAGTGTCTGTTTAAATAGACTTTCTTTCACTGCCGTTTTGGTAAATGTCTCTGGTTATGCAGAAGCAGGCATTGTTTGTTACTGTTTCAATTAGTTATAAGATAAAGGAGGGATAAAACTGACCCAGCTAGTATTCCAACCCAAAGACTTTGAATGCTTTCTCTACATTCGCCTAGAACCCCAAGCCGCTATCCATTGCACCAGAGATCCAACCTGATTCAACAAGGTGAACAGAAATTCTCAAATAAAAAGATGAGCTATCAGCGGTTGACCAACTTTATAAAGTGATTTGGAAACTATAAGCAGGGTTCCATTTTGAACATTGAATTGGGGAAAAGATAATCAACATCTCAAACGACATGATACCGTTGCGGTAAGTCTTCTTAACTCTTGTCAAATGGTACACGACCGATGGGTATTTAATGGCTCCATTAAGAGTAACTTGCAATTACTCTAATGGGACTACTCGTTCATTGGATCCTGAAAAGAGCATGTCATTAGAGTACATTTTCTTTAAACAAACCGCCTGAACAGGGACTTGAACCCTGGACCCTCAGATTAAAAGTCTGATGCTCTACCGACTGAGCTATCCAGGCTCTGATACAGCAAACCTCAAAATCACCTAATCAAAATTTGGCAGTGTCCCAACTAACGCTATGTTTCTTAAGATGGTTACCTGAAGAAGGTACCAAACACACTAGAATATAATAATGAATTGATATTTCAAGCATTTGAAATTTCTTCAGTAAATGTAACCTTATTTTTAGTCCTGAAGTTGCTACTATCTCATTTTTTTGCTGACGTCAAATTCATATGTGTTTATTGACATGGTAAAATTAAGGAAGGGCCCAAAATCTTACTTCCGAGTAAATTATATTTTCATCAGTACAGCTGACAATTTCCTCTTCTGCATAGATTACCCAAATTGAACGGTGTCTCTTTAAAATAGACTTCCTTTTACTGACCTTTTTTAGCAAATGATTTTGGTGAAGCAGAAGCATGCATGCATCGCTTATAACTTCTTTAAATAGTTATGAAATAAACAGGGATAAAACTGACTCTGGTGGGATTCGAACCACAGCCTTTGAATACCTTCTTGACATTCACCTAGAAGTTCAATGCGCTATCCATTGCGCCACAGAGCCAATCTGCTTGAATGAGGTGCACAGATATTCAGAAATGAAATAATGAGCTTTGAGCTGTTGATCAACTTTATAAAGTTCATTGGATACTATAACCATGGCTATATCTTGAATATTGAATTGGGTAAAAGTTATTCACCGTGTCAAACTACATGATACAGTTGGTAAGTCTGCATACAACTTAAGTTTAGTGTATCGTCATCTGATATATGAGACAGATGGGTTTTTCACTTCTCCATGAAAGACGTTTTTTTTTAATTTTGGTAATGGAATATCTTATTCATCATGCAGTGGAACACAAAAAGAATGTACAATCAGAATACTTTTTCTTTAAAGTAGCCGACCGCCTGAACAGGGACTTGAACCCTGGACCCTCAGATTAAAAGTCTGATGCTCTACCGACTGAGCTATCCAGGCTCTGCAACACTGCAACTAAAAATCAGCTAAAAATGATGTGGACGCACACCAACCTACACTTTAATTCTTAATATGGTTACATATATTAGCAATCAAATATGTAGAGTTTAATAATTAATTGATATTTCAAGCATTTGAAATTTCAGCAGCACACGTAATCTATTTTAAATCCTGAAATTCGTTCTATCTCATTTTCGGCTGACTTAGAAATCATGTCTCTAAATTGACATTGTGAAATTAGTAAAAGGCCAAATACTATTACTAGGTACTAAATTACATGTCCAGCAGTATAACTGGAAATTTACTCTTGGGCATAGATTATGCAACATTTTCAAAGCAAACAGTGTCTGTTTAAATAGACTTTCTTTCACTGCCGTTTTGGTAAATGTCTCTGGTTATGCAGAAGCAGGCATTGTTTGTTACTGTTTCAATTAGTTATAAGATAAAGGAGGGATAAAACTGACCCAGCTAGTATTCCAACCCAAAGACTTTGAATGCTTTCTCTACATTCGCCTAGAACCCCAAGCCGCTATCCATTGCACCAGAGATCCAACCTGATTCAACAAGGTGAACAGAAATTCTCAAATAAAAAGATGAGCTATCAGCGGTTGACCAACTTTATAAAGTGATTTGGAAACTATAAGCAGGGTTCCATTTTGAACATTGAATTGGGGAAAAGATAATCAACATCTCAAACGACATGATACCGTTGCGGTAAGTCTTCTTAACTCTTGTCAAATGGTACACGACCGATGGGTATTTAATGGCTCCATTAAGAGTAACTTGCAATTACTCTAATGGGACTACTCGTTCATTGGATCCTGAAAAGAGCATGTCATTAGAGTACATTTTCTTTAAACAAACCGCCTGAACAGGGACTTGAACCCTGGACCCTCAGATTAAAAGTCTGATGCTCTACCGACTGAGCTATCCAGGCTCTGATACAGCAAACCTCAAAATCACCTAATCAAAATTTGGCAGTGTCCCAACTAACGCTATGTTTCTTAAGATGGTTACCTGAAGAAGGTACCAAATACACTAGAATATAATAATGAATTGATATTTCAAGCATTTGAAATTTCTTCAGTAAATGTAACCTTATTTTTAGTCCTGAAGTTGCTACTATCTCATTTTTTTGCTGACGTCAAATTCATATGTGTTTATTGACATGGTAAAATTAAGGAAGGGCCCAAAATCTTACTTCCGAGTAAATTATATTTTCATCAGTACAGCTGACAATTTCCTCTTCTGCATAGATTACCCAAATTGAACGGTGTCTCTTTAAAATAGACTTCCTTTTACTGACCTTTTTTAGCAAATGATTTTGGTGAAGCAGAAGCATGCATGCATCGCTTATAACTTCTTTAAATAGTTATGAAATACACAGGGATAAAACTGACTCTGGTGGGATTCGAACCCACAGCCTTTGAATACCTTCTTGACATTCACCTAGAAGTCCAATGCGCTATCCATTGCGCCACAGAGCCAATCTGCTTGAGTGAGGTGCACAGATATTCAGAAATGAAATAATGAGCTTTGAGCTGTTGATCAACTTTATAAAGTTCATTGGATACTATAACCATGGCTATATTTTGAATATTGAATTGGGTAAAAGTTATTCACCGTGTCAAACTACATGATACAGTTGGTAAGTCTGCATACAACTTAAGTTTAGTGTATCGTCATCTGATATATGAGACAGATTGGTTTTTCACTTCTCCATGAAAGACGTTTTTTTTTAATTTTGGTAATGGAATATCTTATTCATCATGCAGTGGAACACAAAAAGAATGTACAATCAGAATACTTTTTCTTTAAAGTAGCCGACCGCCTGAACAGGGACTTGAACCCTGGACCCTCAGATTAAAAGTCTGATGCTCTACCGACTGAGCTATCCAGGCTCTGCAACACTGCAACTAAAAATCAGCTAAAAATGATGTGGACGCACACCAACCTACACTTTAATTCTTAATATGGTTACATATATTAGCAATCAAATATGTAGAGTTTAATAATTAATTGATATTTCAAGCATTTGAAATTTCAGCAGCACAGGTAATCTATTTTAAATCCTGAAATTCGTTCTATCTCATTTTCGGCTGACTTAGAAATCATGTCTCTAAATTGACATTGTGAAATTAGTAAAAGGCCAAATACTATTACTAGGTACTAAATTACATGTCCAGCAGTATAACTGGAAATTTACTCTTGGGCATAGATTATGCAACATTTTCAAAGCAAACAGTGTCTGTTTAAATAGACTTTCTTTCACTGCCGTTTTGGTAAATGTCTCTGGTTATGCAGAAGCAGGCATTGTTTGTTACTGTTTCAATTAGTTATAAGATAAAGGAGGGATAAAACTGACCCAGCTAGTATTCCAACCCAAAGACTTTGAATGCTTTCTCTACATTCGCCTAGAACCCCAAGCCGCTATCCATTGCACCAGAGATCCAACCTGATTCAACAAGGTGAACAGAAATTCTCAAATAAAAAGATGAGCTATCAGCGGTTGACCAACTTTATAAAGTGATTTGGAAACTATAAGCAGGGTTCCATTTTGAACATTGAATTGGGGAAAAGATAATCAACATCTCAAACGACATGATACCGTTGCGGTAAGTCTTCTTAACTCTTGTCAAATGGTACACGACCGATGGGTATTTAATGGCTCCATTAAGAGTAACTTGCAATTACTCTAATGGGACTACTCGTTCATTGGATCCTGAAAAGAGCATGTCATTAGAGTACATTTTCTTTAAACAAACCGCCTGAACAGGGACTTGAACCCTGGACCCTCAGATTAAAAGTCTGATGCTCTACCGACTGAGCTATCCAGGCTCTGATACAGCAAACCTCAAAATCACCTAATCAAAATTTGGCAGTGTCCCAACTAACGCTATGTTTCTTAAGATGGTTACCTGAAGAAGGTACCAAATACACTAGAATATAATAATGAATTGATATTTCAAGCATTTGAAATTTCTTCAGTAAATGTAACCTTATTTTTAGTCCTGAAGTTGCTACTATCTCATTTTTTTGCTGACGTCAAATTCATATGTGTTTATTGACATGGTAAAATTAAGGAAGGGCCCAAAATCTTACTTCCGAGTAAATTATATTTTCATCAGTACAGCTGACAATTTCCTCTTCTGCATAGATTACCCAAATTGAACGGTGTCTCTTTAAAATAGACTTCCTTTTACTGACCTTTTTTAGCAAATGATTTTGGTGAAGCAGAAGCATGCATGCATCGCTTATAACTTCTTTAAATAGTTATGAAATACACAGGGATAAAACTGACTCTGGTGGGATTCGAACCCACAGCCTTTGAATACCTTCTTGACATTCACCTAGAAGTCCAATGCGCTATCCATTGCGCCACAGAGCCAATCTGCTTGAGTGAGGTGCACAGATATTCAGAAATGAAATAATGAGCTTTGAGCTGTTGATCAACTTTATAAAGTTCATTGGATACTATAACCATGGCTATATTTTGAATATTGAATTGGGTAAAAGTTATTCACCGTGTCAAACTACATGATACAGTTGGTAAGTCTGCATACAACTTAAGTTTAGTGTATCATCATCTGATATATGAGACAGATGGGTTTTTCACTTCTCCATGAAAGACATTTTTTTTTAATTTTGGTAATGGAATATCTTATTCATCATGCAGTGGAACACAAAAAGAATGTACAATCAGAATACTTTTTCTTTAAAGTAGCCTACCGCCTGAACGGGGACTTGAACCCTGGACCCTCAGATTAAAAGTCTGATGCTCTACCGACTGAGCTATCCAGACTCTGATACAGCAAACCTCAAAATCACCTAATCAAAATTTGGCAGTGTCCCAACTAACGCTATGTTTCTTAAGATGGTTACCTGAAGAAGGTACCAAATACACTAGAATATAATAATGAATTGATATTTCAAGCATTTGAAATTTCTTCAGTAAATGTAACCTTATTTTTAGTCCTGAAGTTGCTACTATCTCATTTTTTTGCTGACGTCAAATTCATATGTGTTTATTGACATGGTAAAATTAAGGAAGGGCCCAAAATCTTACTTCCGAGTAAATTATATTTTCATCAGTACAGCTGACAATTTCCTCTTCTGCATAGATTACCCAAATTGAACGGTGTCTCTTTAAAATAGACTTCCTTTTACTGACCTTTTTTAGCAAATGATTTTGGTGAAGCAGAAGCATGCATGCATCGCTTATAACTTCTTTAAATAGTTATGAAATAAACAGGGATAAAACTGACTCTGGTGGGATTCGAACCCACAGCCTTTGAATACCTTCTTGACATTCACCTAGAAGTCCAATGCGCTATCCATTGCGCCACAGAGCCAATCTGCTTGAGTGAGGTGCACAGATATTCAGAAATGAAATAATGAGCTTTGAGCTGTTGATCAACTTTATAAAGTTCATTGGATACTATAACCATGGCTATATTTTGAATATTGAATTGGGTAAAAGTTATTCACCGTGTCAAACTACATGATACAGTTGGTAAGTCTGCATAAAACTTAAGTTTAGTGTATCGTCATCTGATATATGAGACAGATGGGTTTTTCACTTCTCCATGAAAGACGTTTTTTTTTAATTTTGGTAATGGAATATCTTATTCATCATGCAGTGGAACACAAAAAGAATGTACAATCAGAATACTTTTTCTTTAAAGTAGCCGACCGCCTGAACAGGGACTTGAACCCTGGACCCTCAGATTAAAAGTCTGATGCTCTACCGACTGAGCTATCCAGGCTCTGCAACACTGCAACTAAAAATCAGCTAAAAATGATGTGGACGCACACCAACCTACACTTTAATTCTTAATATGGTTACATATATTAGCAATCAAATATGTAGAGTTTAATAATTAATTGATATTTCAAGCATTTGAAATTTCAGCAGCACACGTAATCTATTTTAAATCCTGAAATTCGTTCTATCTCATTTTCGGCTGACTTAGAAATCATGTCTCTAAATTGACATTGTGAAATTAGTAAAAGGCCAAATACTATTACTAGGTACTAAATTACATGTCCAGCAGTATAACTGGAAATTTACTCTTGGGCATAGATTATGCAACATTTTCAAAGCAAACAGTGTCTGTTTAAATAGACTTTCTTTCACTGCCGTTTTGGTAAATGTCTCTGGTTATGCAGAAGCAGGCATTGTTTGTTACTGTTTCAATTAGTTATAAGATAAAGGAGGGATAAAACTGACCCAGCTAGTATTCCAACCCAAAGACTTTGAATGCTTTCTCTACATTCGCCTAGAACCCCAAGCCGCTATCCATTGCACCAGAGATCCAACCTGATTCAACAAGGTGAACAGAAATTCTCAAATAAAAAGATGAGCTATCAGCGGTTGACCAACTTTATAAAGTGATTTGGAAACTATAAGCAGGGTTCCATTTTGAACATTGAATTGGGGAAAAGATAATCAACATCTCAAACGACATGATACCGTTGCGGTAAGTCTTCTTAACTCTTGTCAAATGGTACACGACCGATGGGTATTTAATGGCTCCATTAAGAGTAACTTGCAATTACTCTAATGGGACTACTCGTTCATTGGATCCTGAAAAGAGCATGTCATTAGAGTACATTTTCTTTAAACAAACCGCCTGAACAGGGACTTGAACCCTGGACCCTCAGATTAAAAGTCTGATGCTCTACCGACTGAGCTATCCAGGCTCTGATACAGCAAACCTCAAAATCACCTAATCAAAATTTGGCAGTGTCCCAACTAACGCTATGTTTCTTAAGATGGTTACCTGAAGAAGGTACCAAACACACTAGAATATAATAATGAATTGATATTTCAAGCATTTGAAATTTCTTCAGTAAATGTAACCTTATTTTTAGTCCTGAAGTTGCTACTATCTCATTTTTTTGCTGACGTCAAATTCATATGTGTTTATTGACATGGTAAAATTAAGGAAGGGCCCAAAATCTTACTTCCGAGTAAATTATATTTTCATCAGTACAGCTGACAATTTCCTCTTCTGCATAGATTACCCAAATTGAACGGTGTCTCTTTAAAATAGACTTCCTTTTACTGACCTTTTTTAGCAAATGATTTTGGTGAAGCAGAAGCATGCATGCATCGCTTATAACTTCTTTAAATAGTTATGAAATAAACAGGGATAAAACTGACTCTGGTGGGATTCGAACCACAGCCTTTGAATACCTTCTTGACATTCACCTAGAAGTTCAATGCGCTATCCATTGCGCCACAGAGCCAATCTGCTTGAATGAGGTGCACAGATATTCAGAAATGAAATAATGAGCTTTGAGCTGTTGATCAACTTTATAAAGTTCATTGGATACTATAACCATGGCTATATCTTGAATATTGAATTGGGTAAAAGTTATTCACCGTGTCAAACTACATGATACAGTTGGTAAGTCTGCATACAACTTAAGTTTAGTGTATCGTCATCTGATATATGAGACAGATGGGTTTTTCACTTCTCCATGAAAGACGTTTTTTTTTAATTTTGGTAATGGAATATCTTATTCATCATGCAGTGGAACACAAAAAGAATGTACAATCAGAATACTTTTTCTTTAAAGTAGCCGACCGCCTGAACAGGGACTTGAACCCTGGACCCTCAGATTAAAAGTCTGATGCTCTACCGACTGAGCTATCCAGGCTCTGCAACACTGCAACTAAAAATCAGCTAAAAATGATGTGGACGCACACCAACCTACACTTTAATTCTTAATATGGTTACATATATTAGCAATCAAATATGTAGAGTTTAATAATTAATTGATATTTCAAGCATTTGAAATTTCAGCAGCACACGTAATCTATTTTAAATCCTGAAATTCGTTCTATCTCATTTTCGGCTGACTTAGAAATCATGTCTCTAAATTGACATTGTGAAATTAGTAAAAGGCCAAATACTATTACTAGGTACTAAATTACATGTCCAGCAGTATAACTGGAAATTTACTCTTGGGCATAGATTATGCAACATTTTCAAAGCAAACAGTGTCTGTTTAAATAGACTTTCTTTCACTGCCGTTTTGGTAAATGTCTCTGGTTATGCAGAAGCAGGCATTGTTTGTTACTGTTTCAATTAGTTATAAGATAAAGGAGGGATAAAACTGACCCAGCTAGTATTCCAACCCAAAGACTTTGAATGCTTTCTCTACATTCGCCTAGAACCCCAAGCCGCTATCCATTGCACCAGAGATCCAACCTGATTCAACAAGGTGAACAGAAATTCTCAAATAAAAAGATGAGCTATCAGCGGTTGACCAACTTTATAAAGTGATTTGGAAACTATAAGCAGGGTTCCATTTTGAACATTGAATTGGGGAAAAGATAATCAACATCTCAAACGACATGATACCGTTGCGGTAAGTCTTCTTAACTCTTGTCAAATGGTACACGACCGATGGGTATTTAATGGCTCCATTAAGAGTAACTTGCAATTACTCTAATGGGACTACTCGTTCATTGGATCCTGAAAAGAGCATGTCATTAGAGTACATTTTCTTTAAACAAACCGCCTGAACAGGGACTTGAACCCTGGACCCTCAGATTAAAAGTCTGATGCTCTACCGACTGAGCTATCCAGGCTCTGATACAGCAAACCTCAAAATCACCTAATCAAAATTTGGCAGTGTCCCAACTAACGCTATGTTTCTTAAGATGGTTACCTGAAGAAGGTACCAAACACACTAGAATATAATAATGAATTGATATTTCAAGCATTTGAAATTTCTTCAGTAAATGTAACCTTATTTTTAGTCCTGAAGTTGCTACTATCTCATTTTTTTGCTGACGTCAAATTCATATGTGTTTATTGACATGGTAAAATTAAGGAAGGGCCCAAAATCTTACTTCCGAGTAAATTATATTTTCATCAGTACAGCTGACAATTTCCTCTTCTGCATAGATTACCCAAATTGAACGGTGTCTCTTTAAAATAGACTTCCTTTTACTGACCTTTTTTAGCAAATGATTTTGGTGAAGCAGAAGCATGCATGCATCGCTTATAACTTCTTTAAATAGTTATGAAATAAACAGGGATAAAACTGACTCTGGTGGGATTCGAACCCACAGCCTTTGAATACCTTCTTGACATTCACCTAGAAGTCCAATGCGCTATCCATTGCGCCACAGAGCCAATCTGCTTGAATGAGGTGCACAGATATTCAGAAATGAAATAATGAGCTTTGAGCTGTTGATCAACTTTATAAAGTTCATTGGATACTATAACCATGGCTATATCTTGAATATTGAATTGGGTAAAAGTTATTCACCGTGTCAAACTACATGATACAGTTGGTAAGTCTGCATACAACTTAAGTTTAGTGTATCGTCATCTGATATATGAGACAGATTGGTTTTTCACTTCTCCATGAAAGACGTTTTTTTTTAATTTTGGTAATGGAATATCTTATTCATCATGCAGTGGAACACAAAAAGAATGTACAATCAGAATACTTTTTCTTTAAAGTAGCCGACCGCCTGAACAGGGACTTGAACCCTGGACCCTCAGATTAAAAGTCTGATGCTCTACCGACTGAGCTATCCAGGCTCTGCAACACTGCAACTAAAAATCAGCTAAAAATGATGTGGACGCACACCAACCTACACTTTAATTCTTAATATGGTTACATATATTAGCAATCAAATATGTAGAGTTTAATAATTAATTGATATTTCAAGCATTTGAAATTTCAGCAGCACACGTAATCTATTTTAAATCCTGAAATTCGTTCTATCTCATTTTCGGCTGACTTAGAAATCATGTCTCTAAATTGACATTGTGAAATTAGTAAAAGGCCAAATACTATTACTAGGTACTAAATTACATGTCCAGCAGTATAACTGGAAATTTACTCTTGGGCATAGATTATGCAACATTTTCAAAGCAAACAGTGTCTGTTTAAATAGACTTTCTTTCACTGCCGTTTTGGTAAATGTCTCTGGTTATGCAGAAGCAGGCATTGTTTGTTACTGTTTCAATTAGTTATAAGATAAAGGAGGGATAAAACTGACCCAGCTAGTATTCCAACCCAAAGACTTTGAATGCTTTCTCTACATTCGCCTAGAACCCCAAGCCGCTATCCATTGCACCAGAGATCCAACCTGATTCAACAAGGTGAACAGAAATTCTCAAATAAAAAGATGAGCTATCAGCGGTTGACCAACTTTATAAAGTGATTTGGAAACTATAAGCAGGGTTCCATTTTGAACATTGAATTGGGGAAAAGATAATCAACATCTCAAACGACATGATACCGTTGCGGTAAGTCTTCTTAACTCTTGTCAAATGGTACACGACCGATGGGTATTTAATGGCTCCATTAAGAGTAACTTGCAATTACTCTAATGGGACTACTCGTTCATTGGATCCTGAAAAGAGCATGTCATTAGAGTACATTTTCTTTAAACAAACCGCCTGAACAGGGACTTGAACCCTGGACCCTCAGATTAAAAGTCTGATGCTCTACCGACTGAGCTATCCAGGCTCTGATACAGCAAACCTCAAAATCACCTAATCAAAATTTGGCAGTGTCCCAACTAACGCTATGTTTCTTAAGATGGTTACCTGAAGAAGGTACCAAATACACTAGAATATAATAATGAATTGATATTTCAAGCATTTGAAATTTCTTCAGTAAATGTAACCTTATTTTTAGTCCTGAAGTTGCTACTATCTCATTTTTTTGCTGACGTCAAATTCATATGTGTTTATTGACATGGTAAAATTAAGGAAGGGCCCAAAATCTTACTTCCGAGTAAATTATATTTTCATCAGTACAGCTGACAATTTCCTCTTCTGCATAGATTACCCAAATTGAACGGTGTCTCTTTAAAATAGACTTCCTTTTACTGACCTTTTTTAGCAAATGATTTTGGTGAAGCAGAAGCATGCATGCATCGCTTATAACTTCTTTAAATAGTTATGAAATACACAGGGATAAAACTGACTCTGGTGGGATTCGAACCCACAGCCTTTGAATACCTTCTTGACATTCACCTAGAAGTCCAATGCGCTATCCATTGCGCCACAGAGCCAATCTGCTTGAGTGAGGTGCACAGATATTCAGAAATGAAATAATGAGCTTTGAGCTGTTGATCAACTTTATAAAGTTCATTGGATACTATAACCATGGCTATATTTTGAATATTGAATTGGGTAAAAGTTATTCACCGTGTCAAACTACATGATACAGTTGGTAAGTCTGCATACAACTTAAGTTTAGTGTATCATCATCTGATATATGAGACAGATGGGTTTTTCACTTCTCCATGAAAGACATTTTTTTTTAATTTTGGTAATGGAATATCTTATTCATCATGCAGTGGAACACAAAAAGAATGTACAATCAGAATACTTTTTCTTTAAAGTAGCCTACCGCCTGAACGGGGACTTGAACCCTGGACCCTCAGATTAAAAGTCTGATGCTCTACCGACTGAGCTATCCAGACTCTGATACAGCAAACCTCAAAATCACCTAATCAAAATTTGGCAGTGTCCCAACTAACGCTATGTTTCTTAAGATGGTTACCTGAAGAAGGTACCAAATACACTAGAATATAATAATGAATTGATATTTCAAGCATTTGAAATTTCTTCAGTAAATGTAACCTTATTTTTAGTCCTGAAGTTGCTACTATCTCATTTTTTTGCTGACGTCAAATTCATATGTGTTTATTGACATGGTAAAATTAAGGAAGGGCCCAAAATCTTACTTCCGAGTAAATTATATTTTCATCAGTACAGCTGACAATTTCCTCTTCTGCATAGATTACCCAAATTGAACGGTGTCTCTTTAAAATAGACTTCCTTTTACTGACCTTTTTTAGCAAATGATTTTGGTGAAGCAGAAGCATGCATGCATCGCTTATAACTTCTTTAAATAGTTATGAAATAAACAGGGATAAAACTGACTCTGGTGGGATTCGAACCCACAGCCTTTGAATACCTTCTTGACATTCACCTAGAAGTCCAATGCGCTATCCATTGCGCCACAGAGCCAATCTGCTTGAGTGAGGTGCACAGATATTCAGAAATGAAATAATGAGCTTTGAGCTGTTGATCAACTTTATAAAGTTCATTGGATACTATAACCATGGCTATATTTTGAATATTGAATTGGGTAAAAGTTATTCACCGTGTCAAACTACATGATACAGTTGGTAAGTCTGCATAAAACTTAAGTTTAGTGTATCGTCATCTGATATATGAGACAGATGGGTTTTTCACTTCTCCATGAAAGACGTTTTTTTTTAATTTTGGTAATGGAATATCTTATTCATCATGCAGTGGAACACAAAAAGAATGTACAATCAGAATACTTTTTCTTTAAAGTAGCCGACCGCCTGAACAGGGACTTGAACCCTGGACCCTCAGATTAAAAGTCTGATGCTCTACCGACTGAGCTATCCAGGCTCTGCAACACTGCAACTAAAAATCAGCTAAAAATGATGTGGACGCACACCAACCTACACTTTAATTCTTAATATGGTTACATATATTAGCAATCAAATATGTAGAGTTTAATAATTAATTGATATTTCAAGCATTTGAAATTTCAGCAGCACACGTAATCTATTTTAAATCCTGAAATTCGTTCTATCTCATTTTCGGCTGACTTAGAAATCATGTCTCTAAATTGACATTGTGAAATTAGTAAAAGGCCAAATACTATTACTAGGTACTAAATTACATGTCCAGCAGTATAACTGGAAATTTACTCTTGGGCATAGATTATGCAACATTTTCAAAGCAAACAGTGTCTGTTTAAATAGACTTTCTTTCACTGCCGTTTTGGTAAATGTCTCTGGTTATGCAGAAGCAGGCATTGTTTGTTACTGTTTCAATTAGTTATAAGATAAAGGAGGGATAAAACTGACCCAGCTAGTATTCCAACCCAAAGACTTTGAATGCTTTCTCTACATTCGCCTAGAACCCCAAGCCGCTATCCATTGCACCAGAGATCCAACCTGATTCAACAAGGTGAACAGAAATTCTCAAATAAAAAGATGAGCTATCAGCGGTTGACCAACTTTATAAAGTGATTTGGAAACTATAAGCAGGGTTCCATTTTGAACATTGAATTGGGGAAAAGATAATCAACATCTCAAACGACATGATACCGTTGCGGTAAGTCTTCTTAACTCTTGTCAAATGGTACACGACCGATGGGTATTTAATGGCTCCATTAAGAGTAACTTGCAATTACTCTAATGGGACTACTCGTTCATTGGATCCTGAAAAGAGCATGTCATTAGAGTACATTTTCTTTAAACAAACCGCCTGAACAGGGACTTGAACCCTGGACCCTCAGATTAAAAGTCTGATGCTCTACCGACTGAGCTATCCAGGCTCTGATACAGCAAACCTCAAAATCACCTAATCAAAATTTGGCAGTGTCCCAACTAACGCTATGTTTCTTAAGATGGTTACCTGAAGAAGGTACCAAACACACTAGAATATAATAATGAATTGATATTTCAAGCATTTGAAATTTCTTCAGTAAATGTAACCTTATTTTTAGTCCTGAAGTTGCTACTATCTCATTTTTTTGCTGACGTCAAATTCATATGTGTTTATTGACATGGTAAAATTAAGGAAGGGCCCAAAATCTTACTTCCGAGTAAATTATATTTTCATCAGTACAGCTGACAATTTCCTCTTCTGCATAGATTACCCAAATTGAACGGTGTCTCTTTAAAATAGACTTCCTTTTACTGACCTTTTTTAGCAAATGATTTTGGTGAAGCAGAAGCATGCATGCATCGCTTATAACTTCTTTAAATAGTTATGAAATAAACAGGGATAAAACTGACTCTGGTGGGATTCGAACCACAGCCTTTGAATACCTTCTTGACATTCACCTAGAAGTTCAATGCGCTATCCATTGCGCCACAGAGCCAATCTGCTTGAATGAGGTGCACAGATATTCAGAAATGAAATAATGAGCTTTGAGCTGTTGATCAACTTTATAAAGTTCATTGGATACTATAACCATGGCTATATCTTGAATATTGAATTGGGTAAAAGTTATTCACCGTGTCAAACTACATGATACAGTTGGTAAGTCTGCATACAACTTAAGTTTAGTGTATCGTCATCTGATATATGAGACAGATGGGTTTTTCACTTCTCCATGAAAGACGTTTTTTTTTAATTTTGGTAATGGAATATCTTATTCATCATGCAGTGGAACACAAAAAGAATGTACAATCAGAATACTTTTTCTTTAAAGTAGCCGACCGCCTGAACAGGGACTTGAACCCTGGACCCTCAGATTAAAAGTCTGATGCTCTACCGACTGAGCTATCCAGGCTCTGCAACACTGCAACTAAAAATCAGCTAAAAATGATGTGGACGCACACCAACCTACACTTTAATTCTTAATATGGTTACATATATTAGCAATCAAATATGTAGAGTTTAATAATTAATTGATATTTCAAGCATTTGAAATTTCAGCAGCACACGTAATCTATTTTAAATCCTGAAATTCGTTCTATCTCATTTTCGGCTGACTTAGAAATCATGTCTCTAAATTGACATTGTGAAATTAGTAAAAGGCCAAATACTATTACTAGGTACTAAATTACATGTCCAGCAGTATAACTGGAAATTTACTCTTGGGCATAGATTATGCAACATTTTCAAAGCAAACAGTGTCTGTTTAAATAGACTTTCTTTCACTGCCGTTTTGGTAAATGTCTCTGGTTATGCAGAAGCAGGCATTGTTTGTTACTGTTTCAATTAGTTATAAGATAAAGGAGGGATAAAACTGACCCAGCTAGTATTCCAACCCAAAGACTTTGAATGCTTTCTCTACATTCGCCTAGAACCCCAAGCCGCTATCCATTGCACCAGAGATCCAACCTGATTCAACAAGGTGAACAGAAATTCTCAAATAAAAAGATGAGCTATCAGCGGTTGACCAACTTTATAAAGTGATTTGGAAACTATAAGCAGGGTTCCATTTTGAACATTGAATTGGGGAAAAGATAATCAACATCTCAAACGACATGATACCGTTGCGGTAAGTCTTCTTAACTCTTGTCAAATGGTACACGACCGATGGGTATTTAATGGCTCCATTAAGAGTAACTTGCAATTACTCTAATGGGACTACTCGTTCATTGGATCCTGAAAAGAGCATGTCATTAGAGTACATTTTCTTTAAACAAACCGCCTGAACAGGGACTTGAACCCTGGACCCTCAGATTAAAAGTCTGATGCTCTACCGACTGAGCTATCCAGGCTCTGATACAGCAAACCTCAAAATCACCTAATCAAAATTTGGCAGTGTCCCAACTAACGCTATGTTTCTTAAGATGGTTACCTGAAGAAGGTACCAAATACACTAGAATATAATAATGAATTGATATTTCAAGCATTTGAAATTTCTTCAGTAAATGTAACCTTATTTTTAGTCCTGAAGTTGCTACTATCTCATTTTTTTGCTGACGTCAAATTCATATGTGTTTATTGACATGGTAAAATTAAGGAAGGGCCCAAAATCTTACTTCCGAGTAAATTATATTTTCATCAGTACAGCTGACAATTTCCTCTTCTGCATAGATTACCCAAATTGAACGGTGTCTCTTTAAAATAGACTTCCTTTTACTGACCTTTTTTAGCAAATGATTTTGGTGAAGCAGAAGCATGCATGCATCGCTTATAACTTCTTTAAATAGTTATGAAATACACAGGGATAAAACTGACTCTGGTGGGATTCGAACCCACAGCCTTTGAATACCTTCTTGACATTCACCTAGAAGTCCAATGCGCTATCCATTGCGCCACAGAGCCAATCTGCTTGAGTGAGGTGCACAGATATTCAGAAATGAAATAATGAGCTTTGAGCTGTTGATCAACTTTATAAAGTTCATTGGATACTATAACCATGGCTATATTTTGAATATTGAATTGGGTAAAAGTTATTCACCGTGTCAAACTACATGATACAGTTGGTAAGTCTGCATACAACTTAAGTTTAGTGTATCATCATCTGATATATGAGACAGATGGGTTTTTCACTTCTCCATGAAAGACATTTTTTTTTAATTTTGGTAATGGAATATCTTATTCATCATGCAGTGGAACACAAAAAGAATGTACAATCAGAATACTTTTTCTTTAAAGTAGCCTACCGCCTGAACGGGAACTTGAACCCTGGACCCTCAGATTAAAAGTCTGATGCTCTACCGACTGAGCTATCCAGGCTCTGATACAGCAAACCTCAAAATCACCTAATCAAAATTTGGCAGCGTCCCAACTAACGCTATGTTTCTTAAGATGGTTACCTGAAGAAGGTACCAAATACACTAGAATATAATAATGAATTGATATTTCAAGCATTTGAAATTTCTTCAGTAAATGTAACCTTATTTTTAGTCCTGAAGTTGCTACTATCTCATTTTTTTGCTGACGTCAAATTCATATGTGTTTATTGACATGGTAAAATTAAGGAAGGGCCCAAAATCTTACTTCCGAGTAAATTATATTTTCATCAGTACAGCTGACAATTTCCTCTTCTGCATAGATTACCCAAATTGAACGGTGTCTCTTTAAAATAGACTTCCTTTTACTGACCTTTTTTAGCAAATGATTTTGGTGAAGCAGAAGCATGCATGCATCGCTTATAACTTCTTTAAATAGTTATGAAATAAACAGGGATAAAACTGACTCTGGTGGGATTCGAACCCACAGCCTTTGAATACCTTCTTGACATTCACCTAGAAGTCCAATGCGCTATCCATTGCGCCACAGAGCCAATCTGCTTGAGTGAGGTGCACAGATATTCAGAAATGAAATAATGAGCTTTGAGCTGTTGATCAACTTTATAAAGTTCATTGGATACTATAACCATGGCTATATTTTGAATATTGAATTGGGTAAAAGTTATTCACCGTGTCAAACTACATGATACAGTTGGTAAGTCTGCATAAAACTTAAGTTTAGTGTATCGTCATCTGATATATGAGACAGATGGGTTTTTCACTTCTCCATGAAAGACGTTTTTTTTTAATTTTGGTAATGGAATATCTTATTCATCATGCAGTGGAACACAAAAAGAATGTACAATCAGAATACTTTTTCTTTAAAGTAGCCGACCGCCTGAAGAGGGACTTGAACCCTGGACCCTCAGATTAAAAGTCTGATGCTCTACCGACAGAGCTATCCAGGCTCTGCAACACTGCAACTAAAAATCAGCTAAAAATGATGTGGACGCACACCAACCTACACTTTAATTCTTAATATGGTTACATATATTAGCAATCAAATATGTAGAGTTTAATAATTAATTGATATTTCAAGCATTTGAAATTTCAGCAGCACACGTAATCTATTTTAAATCCTGAAATTCGTTCTATCTCATTTTCGGCTGACTTAGAAATCATGTCTCTAAATTGACATTGTGAAATTAGTAAAAGGCCAAATACTATTACTAGGTACTAAATTACATGTCCAGCAGTATAACTGGAAATTTACTCTTGGGCATAGATTATGCAACATTTTCAAAGCAAACAGTGTCTGTTTAAATAGACTTTCTTTCACTGCCGTTTTGGTAAATGTCTCTGGTTATGCAGAAGCAGGCATTGTTTGTTACTGTTTCAATTAGTTATAAGATAAAGGAGGGATAAAACTGACCCAGCTAGTATTCCAACCCAAAGACTTTGAATGCTTTCTCTACATTCGCCTAGAACCCCAAGCCGCTATCCATTGCACCAGAGATCCAACCTGATTCAACAAGGTGAACAGAAATTCTCAAATAAAAAGATGAGCTATCAGCGGTTGACCAACTTTATAAAGTGATTTGGAAACTATAAGCAGGGTTCCATTTTGAACATTGAATTGGGGAAAAGATAATCAACATCTCAAACGACATGATACCGTTGCGGTAAGTCTTCTTAACTCTTGTCAAATGGTACACGACCGATGGGTATTTAATGGCTCCATTAAGAGTAACTTGCAATTACTCTAATGGGACTACTCGTTCATTGGATCCTGAAAAGAGCATGTCATTAGAGTACATTTTCTTTAAACAAACCGCCTGAACAGGGACTTGAACCCTGGACCCTCAGATTAAAAGTCTGATGCTCTACCGACTGAGCTATCCAGGCTCTGATACAGCAAACCTCAAAATCACCTAATCAAAATTTGGCAGTGTCCCAACTAACGCTATGTTTCTTAAGATGGTTACCTGAAGAAGGTACCAAATACACTAGAATATAATAATGAATTGATATTTCAAGCATTTGAAATTTCTTCAGTAAATGTAACCTTATTTTTAGTCCTGAAGTTGCTACTATCTCATTTTTTTGCTGACGTCAAATTCATATGTGTTTATTGACATGGTAAAATTAAGGAAGGGCCCAAAATCTTACTTCCGAGTAAATTATATTTTCATCAGTACAGCTGACAATTTCCTCTTCTGCATAGATTACCCAAATTGAACGGTGTCTCTTTAAAATAGACTTCCTTTTACTGACCTTTTTTAGCAAATGATTTTGGTGAAGCAGAAGCATGCATGCATCGCTTATAACTTCTTTAAATAGTTATGAAATACACAGGGATAAAACTGACTCTGGTGGGATTCGAACCCACAGCCTTTGAATACCTTCTTGACATTCACCTAGAAGACCAATGCGCTATCCATTGCGCCACAGAGCCAATCTGCTTGAGTGAGGTGCACAGATATTCAGAAATGAAATAATGAGCTTTGAGCTGTTGATCAACTTTATAAAGTTCATTGGATACTATAACCATGGCTATATTTTGAATATTGAATTGGGTAAAAGTTATTCACCGTGTCAAACTACATGATACAGTTGGTAAGTCTGCATACAACTTAAGTTTAGTGTATCATCATCTGATATATGAGACAGATGGGTTTTTCACTTCTCCATGAAAGACATTTTTTTTTAATTTTGGTAATGGAATATCTTATTCATCATGCAGTGGAACACAAAAAGAATGTACAATCAGAATACTTTTTCTTTAAAGTAGCCTACCGCCTGAACGGGGACTTGAACCCTGGACCCTCAGATTAAAAGTCTGATGCTCTACCGACTGAGCTATCCAGACTCTGATACAGCAAACCTCAAAATCACCTAATCAAAATTTGGCAGTGTCCCAACTAACGCTATGTTTCTTAAGATGGTTACCTGAAGAAGGTACCAAATACACTAGAATATAATAATGAATTGATATTTCAAGCATTTGAAATTTCTTCAGTAAATGTAACCTTATTTTTAGTCCTGAAGTTGCTACTATCTCATTTTTTTGCTGACGTCAAATTCATATGTGTTTATTGACATGGTAAAATTAAGGAAGGGCCCAAAATCTTACTTCCGAGTAAATTATATTTTCATCAGTACAGCTGACAATTTCCTCTTTTGCATAGATTACCCAAATTGAACGGTGTCTCTTTAAAATAGACTTCCTTTTACTGACCTTTTTTAGCAAATGATTTTGGTGAAGCAGAAGCATGCATGCATCGCTTATAACTTCTTTAAATAGTTATGAAATAAACAGGGATAAAACTGACTCTGGTGGGATTCGAACCCACAGCCTTTGAATACCTTCTTGACATTCACCTAGAAGTCCAATGCGCTATCCATTGCGCCACAGAGCCAATCTGCTTGAGTGAGGTGCACAGATATTCAGAAATGAAATAATGAGCTTTGAGCTGTTGATCAACTTTATAAAGTTCATTGGATACTATAACCATGGCTATATTTTGAATATTGAATTGGGTAAAAGTTATTCACCGTGTCAAACTACATGATACAGTTGGTAAGTCTGCATAAAACTTAAGTTTAGTGTATCGTCATCTGATATATGAGACAGATGGGTTTTTCACTTCTCCATGAAAGACGTTTTTTTTTAATTTTGGTAATGGAATATCTTATTCATCATGCAGTGGAACACAAAAAGAATGTACAATCAGAATACTTTTTCTTTAAAGTAGCCGACCGCCTGAACAGGGACTTGAACCCTGGACCCTCAGATTAAAAGTCTGATGCTCTACCGACTGAGCTATCCAGGCTCTGCAACACTGCAACTAAAAATCAGCTAAAAATGATGTGGACGCACACCAACCTACACTTTAATTCTTAATATGGTTACATATATTAGCAATCAAATATGTAGAGTTTAATAATTAATTGATATTTCAAGCATTTGAAATTTCAGCAGCACACGTAATCTATTTTAAATCCTGAAATTCGTTCTATCTCATTTTCGGCTGACTTAGAAATCATGTCTCTAAATTGACATTGTGAAATTAGTAAAAGGCCAAATACTATTACTAGGTACTAAATTACATGTCCAGCAGTATAACTGGAAATTTACTCTTGGGCATAGATTATGCAACATTTTCAAAGCAAACAGTGTCTGTTTAAATAGACTTTCTTTCACTGCCGTTTTGGTAAATGTCTCTGGTTATGCAGAAGCAGGCATTGTTTGTTACTGTTTCAATTAGTTATAAGATAAAGGAGGGATAAAACTGACCCAGCTAGTATTCCAACCCAAAGACTTTGAATGCTTTCTCTACATTCGCCTAGAACCCCAAGCCGCTATCCATTGCACCAGAGATCCAACCTGATTCAACAAGGTGAACAGAAATTCTCAAATAAAAAGATGAGCTATCAGCGGTTGACCAACTTTATAAAGTGATTTGGAAACTATAAGCAGGGTTCCATTTTGAACATTGAATTGGGGAAAAGATAATCAACATCTCAAACGACATGATACCGTTGCGGTAAGTCTTCTTAACTCTTGTCAAATGGTACACGACCGATGGGTATTTAATGGCTCCATTAAGAGTAACTTGCAATTACTCTAATGGGACTACTCGTTCATTGGATCCTGAAAAGAGCATGTCATTAGAGTACATTTTCTTTAAACAAACCGCCTGAACAGGGACTTGAACCCTGGACCCTCAGATTAAAAGTCTGATGCTCTACCGACTGAGCTATCCAGGCTCTGATACAGCAAACCTCAAAATCACCTAATCAAAATTTGGCAGTGTCCCAACTAACGCTATGTTTCTTAAGATGGTTACCTGAAGAAGGTACCAAACACACTAGAATATAATAATGAATTGATATTTCAAGCATTTGAAATTTCTTCAGTAAATGTAACCTTATTTTTAGTCCTGAAGTTGCTACTATCTCATTTTTTTGCTGACGTCAAATTCATATGTGTTTATTGACATGGTAAAATTAAGGAAGGGCCCAAAATCTTACTTCCGAGTAAATTATATTTTCATCAGTACAGCTGACAATTTCCTCTTCTGCATAGATTACCCAAATTGAACGGTGTCTCTTTAAAATAGACTTCCTTTTACTGACCTTTTTTAGCAAATGATTTTGGTGAAGCAGAAGCATGCATGCATCGCTTATAACTTCTTTAAATAGTTATGAAATAAACAGGGATAAAACTGACTCTGGTGGGATTCGAACCACAGCCTTTGAATACCTTCTTGACATTCACCTAGAAGTTCAATGCGCTATCCATTGCGCCACAGAGCCAATCTGCTTGAATGAGGTGCACAGATATTCAGAAATGAAATAATGAGCTTTGAGCTGTTGATCAACTTTATAAAGTTCATTGGATACTATAACCATGGCTATATCTTGAATATTGAATTGGGTAAAAGTTATTCACCGTGTCAAACTACATGATACAGTTGGTAAGTCTGCATACAACTTAAGTTTAGTGTATCGTCATCTGATATATGAGACAGATGGGTTTTTCACTTCTCCATGAAAGACGTTTTTTTTTAATTTTGGTAATGGAATATCTTATTCATCATGCAGTGGAACACAAAAAGAATGTACAATCAGAATACTTTTTCTTTAAAGTAGCCGACCGCCTGAACAGGGACTTGAACCCTGGACCCTCAGATTAAAAGTCTGATGCTCTACCGACTGAGCTATCCAGGCTCTGCAACACTGCAACTAAAAACCAGCTAAAAATGATGTGGACGCACACCAACCTACACTTTAATTCTTAATATGGTTACATATATTAGCAATCAAATATGTAGAGTTTAATAATTAATTGATATTTCAAGCATTTGAAATTTCAGCAGCACACGTAATCTATTTTAAATCCTGAAATTCGTTCTATCTCATTTTCGGCTGACTTAGAAATCATGTCTCTAAATTGACATTGTGAAATTAGTAAAAGGCCAAATACTATTACTAGGTACTAAATTACATGTCCAGCAGTATAACTGGAAATTTACTCTTGGGCATAGATTATGCAACATTTTCAAAGCAAACAGTGTCTGTTTAAATAGACTTTCTTTCACTGCCGTTTTGGTAAATGTCTCTGGTTATGCAGAAGCAGGCATTGTTTGTTACTGTTTCAATTAGTTATAAGATAAAGGAGGGATAAAACTGACCCAGCTAGTATTCCAACCCAAAGACTTTGAATGCTTTCTCTACATTCGCCTAGAACCCCAAGCCGCTATCCATTGCACCAGAGATCCAACCTGATTCAACAAGGTGAACAGAAATTCTCAAATAAAAAGATGAGCTATCAGCGGTTGACCAACTTTATAAAGTGATTTGGAAACTATAAGCAGGGTTCCATTTTGAACATTGAATTGGGGAAAAGATAATCAACATCTCAAACGACATGATACCGTTGCGGTAAGTCTTCTTAACTCTTGTCAAATGGTACACGACCGATGGGTATTTAATGGCTCCATTAAGAGTAACTTGCAATTACTCTAATGGGACTACTCGTTCATTGGATCCTGAAAAGAGCATGTCATTAGAGTACATTTTCTTTAAACAAACCGCCTGAACAAGGACTTGAACCCTGGACCCTCAGATTAAAAGTCTGATGCTCTACCGACTGAGCTATCCAGGCTCTGATACAGCAAACCTCAAAATCACCTAATCAAAATTTGGCAGTGTCCCAACTAACGCTATGTTTCTTAAGATGGTTACCTGAAGAAGGTACCAAATACACTAGAATATAATAATGAATTGATATTTCAAGCATTTGAAATTTCTTCAGTAAATGTAACCTTATTTTTAGTCCTGAAGTTGCTACTATCTCATTTTTTTGCTGACGTCAAATTCATATGTGTTTATTGACATGGTAAAATTAAGGAAGGGCCCAAAATCTTACTTCCGAGTAAATTATATTTTCATCAGTACAGCTGACAATTTCCTCTTCTGCATAGATTACCCAAATTGAACGGTGTCTCTTTAAAATAGACTTCCTTTTACTGACCTTTTTTAGCAAATGATTTTGGTGAAGCAGAAGCATGCATGCATCGCTTATAACTTCTTTAAATAGTTATGAAATACACAGGGATAAAACTGACTCTGGTGGGATTCGAACCCACAGCCTTTGAATACCTTCTTGACATTCACCTAGAAGACCAATGCGCTATCCATTGCGCCACAGAGCCAATCTGCTTGAGTGAGGTGCACAGATATTCAGAAATGAAATAATGAGCTTTGAGCTGTTGATCAACTTTATAAAGTTCATTGGATACTATAACCATGGCTATATTTTGAATATTGAATTGGGTAAAAGTTATTCACCGTGTCAAACTACATGATACAGTTGGTAAGTCTGCATACAACTTAAGTTTAGTGTATCATCATCTGATATATGAGACAGATGGGTTTTTCACTTCTCCATGAAAGACATTTTTTTTTAATTTTGGTAATGGAATATCTTATTCATCATGCAGTGGAACACAAAAAGAATGTACAATCAGAATACTTTTTCTTTAAAGTAGCCTACCGCCTGAACGGGGACTTGAACCCTGGACCCTCAGATTAAAAGTCTGATGCTCTACCGACTGAGCTATCCAGACTCTGATACAGCAAACCTCAAAATCACCTAATCAAAATTTGGCAGTGTCCCAACTAACGCTATGTTTCTTAAGATGGTTACCTGAAGAAGGTACCAAATACACTAGAATATAATAATGAATTGATATTTCAAGCATTTGAAATTTCTTCAGTAAATGTAACCTTATTTTTAGTCCTGAAGTTGCTACTATCTCATTTTTTTGCTGACGTCAAATTCATATGTGTTTATTGACATGGTAAAATTAAGGAAGGGCCCAAAATCTTACTTCCGAGTAAATTATATTTTCATCAGTACAGCTGACAATTTCCTCTTCTGCATAGATTACCCAAATTGAACGGTGTCTCTTTAAAATAGACTTCCTTTTACTGACCTTTTTTAGCAAATGATTTTGGTGAAGCAGAAGCATGCATGCATCGCTTATAACTTCTTTAAATAGTTATGAAATAAACAGGGATAAAACTGACTCTGGTGGGATTCGAACCCACAGCCTTTGAATACCTTCTTGACATTCACCTAGAAGTCCAATGCGCTATCCATTGCGCCACAGAGCCAATCTGCTTGAGTGAGGTGCACAGATATTCAGAAATGAAATAATGAGCTTTGAGCTGTTGATCAACTTTATAAAGTTCATTGGATACTATAACCATGGCTATATTTTGAATATTGAATTGGGTAAAAGTTATTCACCGTGTCAAACTACATGATACAGTTGGTAAGTCTGCATAAAACTTAAGTTTAGTGTATCGTCATCTGATATATGAGACAGATGGGTTTTTCACTTCTCCATGAAAGACGTTTTTTTTTAATTTTGGTAATGGAATATCTTATTCATCATGCAGTGGAACACAAAAAGAATGTACAATCAGAATACTTTTTCTTTAAAGTAGCCGACCGCCTGAACAGGGACTTGAACCCTGGACCCTCAGATTAAAAGTCTGATGCTCTACCGACTGAGCTATCCAGGCTCTGCAACACTGCAACTAAAAATCAGCTAAAAATGATGTGGACGCACACCAACCTACACTTTAATTCTTAATATGGTTACATATATTAGCAATCAAATATGTAGAGTTTAATAATTAATTGATATTTCAAGCATTTGAAATTTCAGCAGCACACGTAATCTATTTTAAATCCTGAAATTCGTTCTATCTCATTTTCGGCTGACTTAGAAATCATGTCTCTAAATTGACATTGTGAAATTAGTAAAAGGCCAAATACTATTACTAGGTACTAAATTACATGTCCAGCAGTATAACTGGAAATTTACTCTTGGGCATAGATTATGCAACATTTTCAAAGCAAACAGTGTCTGTTTAAATAGACTTTCTTTCACTGCCGTTTTGGTAAATGTCTCTGGTTATGCAGAAGCAGGCATTGTTTGTTACTGTTTCAATTAGTTATAAGATAAAGGAGGGATAAAACTGACCCAGCTAGTATTCCAACCCAAAGACTTTGAATGCTTTCTCTACATTCGCCTAGAACCCCAAGCCGCTATCCATTGCACCAGAGATCCAACCTGATTCAACAAGGTGAACAGAAATTCTCAAATAAAAAGATGAGCTATCAGCGGTTGACCAACTTTATAAAGTGATTTGGAAACTATAAGCAGGGTTCCATTTTGAACATTGAATTGGGGAAAAGATAATCAACATCTCAAACGACATGATACCGTTGCGGTAAGTCTTCTTAACTCTTGTCAAATGGTACACGACCGATGGGTATTTAATGGCTCCATTAAGAGTAACTTGCAATTACTCTAATGGGACTACTCGTTCATTGGATCCTGAAAAGAGCATGTCATTAGAGTACATTTTCTTTAAACAAACCGCCTGAACAGGGACTTGAACCCTGGACCCTCAGATTAAAAGTCTGATGCTCTACCGACTGAGCTATCCAGGCTCTGATACAGCAAACCTCAAAATCACCTAATCAAAATTTGGCAGTGTCCCAACTAACGCTATGTTTCTTAAGATGGTTACCTGAAGAAGGTACCAAACACACTAGAATATAATAATGAATTGATATTTCAAGCATTTGAAATTTCTTCAGTAAATGTAACCTTATTTTTAGTCCTGAAGTTGCTACTATCTCATTTTTTTGCTGACGTCAAATTCATATGTGTTTATTGACATGGTAAAATTAAGGAAGGGCCCAAAATCTTACTTCCGAGTAAATTATATTTTCATCAGTACAGCTGACAATTTCCTCTTCTGCATAGATTACCCAAATTGAACGGTGTCTCTTTAAAATAGACTTCCTTTTACTGACCTTTTTTAGCAAATGATTTTGGTGAAGCAGAAGCATGCATGCATCGCTTATAACTTCTTTAAATAGTTATGAAATAAACAGGGATAAAACTGACTCTGGTGGGATTCGAACCACAGCCTTTGAATACCTTCTTGACATTCACCTAGAAGTTCAATGCGCTATCCATTGCGCCACAGAGCCAATCTGCTTGAATGAGGTGCACAGATATTCAGAAATGAAATAATGAGCTTTGAGCTGTTGATCAACTTTATAAAGTTCATTGGATACTATAACCATGGCTATATCTTGAATATTGAATTGGGTAAAAGTTATTCACCGTGTCAAACTACATGATACAGTTGGTAAGTCTGCATACAACTTAAGTTTAGTGTATCGTCATCTGATATATGAGACAGATGGGTTTTTCACTTCTCCATGAAAGACGTTTTTTTTTAATTTTGGTAATGGAATATCTTATTCATCATGCAGTGGAACACAAAAAGAATGTACAATCAGAATACTTTTTCTTTAAAGTAGCCGACCGCCTGAACAGGGACTTGAACCCTGGACCCTCAGATTAAAAGTCTGATGCTCTACCGACTGAGCTATCCAGGCTCTGCAACACTGCAACTAAAAATCAGCTAAAAATGATGTGGACGCACACCAACCTACACTTTAATTCTTAATATGGTTACATATATTAGCAATCAAATATGTAGAGTTTAATAATTAATTGATATTTCAAGCATTTGAAATTTCAGCAGCACACGTAATCTATTTTAAATCCTGAAATTCGTTCTATCTCATTTTCGGCTGACTTAGAAATCATGTCTCTAAATTGACATTGTGAAATTAGTAAAAGGCCAAATACTATTACTAGGTACTAAATTACATGTCCAGCAGTATAACTGGAAATTTACTCTTGGGCATAGATTATGCAACATTTTCAAAGCAAACAGTGTCTGTTTAAATAGACTTTCTTTCACTGCCGTTTTGGTAAATGTCTCTGGTTATGCAGAAGCAGGCATTGTTTGTTACTGTTTCAATTAGTTATAAGATAAAGGAGGGATAAAACTGACCCAGCTAGTATTCCAACCCAAAGACTTTGAATGCTTTCTCTACATTCGCCTAGAACCCCAAGCCGCTATCCATTGCACCAGAGATCCAACCTGATTCAACAAGGTGAACAGAAATTCTCAAATAAAAAGATGAGCTATCAGCGGTTGACCAACTTTATAAAGTGATTTGGAAACTATAAGCAGGGTTCCATTTTGAACATTGAATTGGGGAAAAGATAATCAACATCTCAAACGACATGATACCGTTGCGGTAAGTCTTCTTAACTCTTGTCAAATGGTACACGACCGATGGGTATTTAATGGCTCCATTAAGAGTAACTTGCAATTACTCTAATGGGACTACTCGTTCATTGGATCCTGAAAAGAGCATGTCATTAGAGTACATTTTCTTTAAACAAACCGCCTGAACAGGGACTTGAACCCTGGACCCTCAGATTAAAAGTCTGATGCTCTACCGACTGAGCTATCCAGGCTCTGATACAGCAAACCTCAAAATCACCTAATCAAAATTTGGCAGTGTCCCAACTAACGCTATGTTTCTTAAGATGGTTACCTGAAGAAGGTACCAAACACACTAGAATATAATAATGAATTGATATTTCAAGCATTTGAAATTTCTTCAGTAAATGTAACCTTATTTTTAGTCCTGAAGTTGCTACTATCTCATTTTTTTGCTGACGTCAAATTCATATGTGTTTATTGACATGGTAAAATTAAGGAAGGGCCCAAAATCTTACTTCTGAGTAAATTATATTTTCATCAGTACAGCTGACAATTTCCTCTTCTGCATAGATTACTCAAATTGAACGGTGTCTCTTTAAAATAGACTTCCTTTTACTGACCTTTTTTAGCAAATGATTTTGGTGAAGCAGAAGCATGCATGCATCGCTTATAACTTCTTTAAATAGTTATGAAATAAACAGGGATAAAACTGACTCTGGTGGGATTCGAACCCACAGCCTTTGAATACCTTCTTGACATTCACCTAGAAGTCCAATGCGCTATCCATTGCGCCACAGAGCCAATCTGCTTGAATGAGGTGCACAGATATTCAGAAATGAAATAATGAGCTTTGAGCTGTTGATCAACTTTATAAAGTTCATTGGATACTATAACCATGGCTATATCTTGAATATTGAATTGGGTAAAAGTTATTCACCGTGTCAAACTACATGATACAGTTGGTAAGTCTGCATACAACTTAAGTTTAGTGTATCGTCATCTGATATATGAGACAGATGGGTTTTTCACTTCTCCATGAAAGACGTTTTTTTTTAATTTTGGTAATGGAATATCTTATTCATCATGCAGTGGAACACAAAAAGAATGTACAATCAGAATACTTTTTCTTTAAAGTAGCCGACCGCCTGAACAGGGACTTGAACCCTGGACCCTCAGATTAAAAGTCTGATGCTCTACCGACTGAGCTATCCAGGCTCTGCAACACTGCAACTAAAAATCAGCTAAAAATGATGTGGACGCACACCAACCTACACTTTAATTCTTAATATGGTTACATATATTAGCAATCAAATATGTAGAGTTTAATAATTAATTGATATTTCAAGCATTTGAAATTTCAGCAGCACACGTAATCTATTTTAAATCCTGAAATTCGTTCTATCTCATTTTCGGCTGACTTAGAAATCATGTCTCTAAATTGACATTGTGAAATTAGTAAAAGGCCAAATACTATTACTAGGTACTAAATTACATGTCCAGCAGTATAACTGGAAATTTACTCTTGGGCATAGATTATGCAACATTTTCAAAGCAAACAGTGTCTGTTTAAATAGACTTTCTTTCACTGCCGTTTTGGTAAATGTCTCTGGTTATGCAGAAGCAGGCATTGTTTGTTACTGTTTCAATTAGTTATAAGATAAAGGAGGGATAAAACTGACCCAGCTAGTATTCCAACCCAAAGACTTTGAATGCTTTCTCTACATTCGCCTAGAACCCCAAGCCGCTATCCATTGCACCAGAGATCCAACCTGATTCAACAAGGTGAACAGAAATTCTCAAATAAAAAGATGAGCTATCAGCGGTTGACCAACTTTATAAAGTGATTTGGAAACTATAAGCAGGGTTCCATTTTGAACATTGAATTGGGGAAAAGATAATCAACATCTCAAACGACATGATACCGTTGCGGTAAGTCTTCTTAACTCTTGTCAAATGGTACACGACCGATGGGTATTTAATGGCTCCATTAAGAGTAACTTGCAATTACTCTAATGGGACTACTCGTTCATTGGATCCTGAAAAGAGCATGTCATTAGAGTACATTTTCTTTAAACAAACCGCCTGAACAGGGACTTGAACCCTGGACCCTCAGATTAAAAGTCTGATGCTCTACCGACTGAGCTATCCAGGCTCTGATACAGCAAACCTCAAAATCACCTAATCAAAATTTGGCAGTGTCCCAACTAACGCTATGTTTCTTAAGATGGTTACCTGAAGAAGGTACCAAACACACTAGAATATAATAATGAATTGATATTTCAAGCATTTGAAATTTCTTCAGTAAATGTAACCTTATTTTTAGTCCTGAAGTTGCTACTATCTCATTTTTTTGCTGACGTCAAATTCATATGTGTTTATTGACATGGTAAAATTAAGGAAGGGCCCAAAATCTTACTTCCGAGTAAATTATATTTTCATCAGTACAGCTGACAATTTCCTCTTCTGCATAGATTACCCAAATTGAACGGTGTCTCTTTAAAATAGACTTCCTTTTACTGACCTTTTTTAGCAAATGATTTTGGTGAAGCAGAAGCATGCATGCATCGCTTATAACTTCTTTAAATAGTTATGAAATAAACAGGGATAAAACTGACTCTGGTGGGATTCGAACCACAGCCTTTGAATACCTTCTTGACATTCACCTAGAAGTCCAATGCGCTATCCATTGCGCCACAGAGCCAATCTGCTTGAATGAGGTGCACAGATATTCAGAAATGAAATAATGAGCTTTGAGCTGTTGATCAACTTTATAAAGTTCATTGGATACTATAACCATGGCTATATCTTGAATATTGAATTGGGTAAAAGTTATTCACCGTGTCAAACTACATGATACAGTTGGTAAGTCTGCATACAACTTAAGTTTAGTGTATCGTCATCTGATATATGAGACAGATGGGTTTTTCACTTCTCAATGAAAGACGTTTTTTTTTAATTTTGGTAATGGAATATCTTATTCATCATGCAGTGGAACACAAAAAGAATGTACAATCAGAATACTTTTTCTTTAAAGTAGCCGACCGCCTGAACAGGGACTTGAACCCTGGACCCTCAGATTAAAAGTCTGATGCTCTACCGACTGAGCTATCCAGGCTCTGCAACACTACAACTAAAAATCAGCTAAAAATGATGTGGACGCACACCAACCTACACTTTAATTCTTAATATGGTTACATATATTAGCAATCAAATATGTAGAGTTTAATAATTAATTGATATTTCAAGCATTTGAAATTTCAGCAGCACACGTAATCTATTTTAAATCCTGAAATTCGTTCTATCTCATTTTCGGCTGACTTAGAAATCATGTCTCTAAATTGACATTGTGAAATTAGTAAAAGGCCAAATACTATTACTAGGTACTAAATTACATGTCCAGCAGTATAACTGGAAATTTACTCTTGGGCATAGATTATGCAACATTTTCAAAGCAAACAGTGTCTGTTTAAATAGACTTTCTTTCACTGCCGTTTTGGTAAATGTCTCTGGTTATGCAGAAGCAGGCATTGTTTGTTACTGTTTCAATTAGTTATAAGATAAAGGAGGGATAAAACTGACCCAGCTAGTATTCCAACCCAAAGACTTTGAATGCTTTCTCTACATTCGCCTAGAACCCCAAGCCGCTATCCATTGCACCAGAGATCCAACCTGATTCAACAAGGTGAACAGAAATTCTCAAATAAAAAGATGAGCTATCAGCGGTTGACCAACTTTATAAAGTGATTTGGAAACTATAAGCAGGGTTCCATTTTGAACATTGAATTGGGGAAAAGATAATCAACATCTCAAACGACATGATACCGTTGCGGTAAGTCTTCTTAACTCTTGTCAAATGGTACACGACCGATGGGTATTTAATGGCTCCATTAAGAGTAACTTGCAATTACTCTAATGGGACTACTCGTTCATTGGATCCTGAAAAGAGCATGTCATTAGAGTACATTTTCTTTAAACAAACCGCCTGAACAGGGACTTGAACCCTGGACCCTCAGATTAAAAGTCTGATGCTCTACCGACTGAGCTATCCAGGCTCTGATACAGCAAACCTCAAAATCACCTAATCAAAATTTGGCAGTGTCCCAACTAACGCTATGTTTCTTAAGATGGTTACCTGAAGAAGGTACCAAATACACTAGAATATAATAATGAATTGATATTTCAAGCATTTGAAATTTCTTCAGTAAATGTAACCTTATTTTTAGTCCTGAAGTTGCTACTATCTCATTTTTTTGCTGACGTCAAATTCATATGTGTTTATTGACATGGTAAAATGAAGGAAGGGCCCAAAATCTTACTTCCGAGTAAATTATATTTTCATCAGTACAGCTGACAATTTCCTCTTCTGCATAGATTACCCAAATTGAACGGTGTCTCTTTAAAATAGACTTCCTTTTACTGACCTTTTTTAGCAAATGATTTTGGTGAAGCAGAAGCATGCATGCATCGCTTATAACTTCTTTAAATAGTTATGAAATACACAGGGATAAAACTGACTCTGGTGGGATTCGAACCCACAGCCTTTGAATACCTTCTTGACATTCACCTAGAAGTCCAATGCGCTATCCATTGCGCCACAGAGCCAATCTGCTTGAGTGAGGTGCACAGATATTCAGAAATGAAATAATGAGCTTTGAGCTGTTGATCAACTTTATAAAGTTCATTGGATACTATAACCATGGCTATATTTTGAATATTGAATTGGGTAAAAGTTATTCACCGTGTCAAACTACATGATACAGTTGGTAAGTCTGCATACAACTTAAGTTTAGTGTATCATCATCTGATATATGAGACAGATGGGTTTTTCACTTCTCCATGAAAGACATTTTTTTTTAATTTTGGTAATGGAATATCTTATTCATCATGCAGTGGAACACAAAAAGAATGTACAATCAGAATACTTTTTCTTTAAAGTAGCCTACCGCCTGAACGGGAACTTGAACCCTGGACCCTCAGATTAAAAGTCTGATGCTCTACCGACTGAGCTATCCAGGCTCTGATACAGCAAACCTCAAAATCACCTAATCAAAATTTGGCAGCGTCCCAACTAACGCTATGTTTCTTAAGATGGTTACCTGAAGAAGGTACCAAATACACTAGAATATAATAATGAATTGATATTTCAAGCATTTGAAATTTCTTCAGTAAATGTAACCTTATTTTTAGTCCTGAAGTTGCTACTATCTCATTTTTTTGCTGACGTCAAATTCATATGTGTTTATTGACATGGTAAAATTAAGGAAGGGCCCAAAATCTTACTTCCGAGTAAATTATATTTTCATCAGTACAGCTGACAATTTCCTCTTCTGCATAGATTACCCAAATTGAACGGTGTCTCTTTAAAATAGACTTCCTTTTACTGACCTTTTTTAGCAAATGATTTTGGTGAAGCAGAAGCATGCATGCATCGCTTATAACTTTTTTAAATAGTTATGAAATAAACAGGGATAAAACTGACTCTGGGGGTATTGGAACCCACAGCCTTTGAATACCTTCTTGACATTCACCTAGAAGTCCAATGCGCTATCCATTGCGCCACAGAGCCAATCTGCTTGAGTGAGGTGCACAGATATTCAGAAATGAAATAATGAGCTTTGAGCTGTTGATCAACTTTATAAAGTTCATTGGATACTATAACCATGGCTATATTTTGAATATTGAATTGGGTAAAAGTTATTCACCGTGTCAAACTACATGATACAGTTGGTAAGTCTGCATAAAACTTAAGTTTAGTGTATCGTCATCTGATATATGAGACAGATGGGTTTTTCACTTCTCCATGAAAGACGTTTTTTTTTAATTTTGGTAATGGAATATCTTATTCATCATGCAGTGGAACACAAAAAGAATGTACAATCAGAATACTTTTTCTTTAAAGTAGCCGACCGCCTGAACAGGGACTTGAACCCTGGACCCTCAGATTAAAAGTCTGATGCTCTACCGACTGAGCTATCCAGGCTCTGCAACACTGCAACTAAAAATCAGCTAAAAATGATGTGGACGCACACCAACCTACACTTTAATTCTTAATATGGTTACATATATTAGCAATCAAATATGTAGAGTTTAATAATTAATTGATATTTCAAGCATTTGAAATTTCAGCAGCACACGTAATCTATTTTAAATCCTGAAATTCGTTCTATCTCATTTTCGGCTGACTTAGAAATCATGTCTCTAAATTGACATTGTGAAATTAGTAAAAGGCCAAATACTATTACTAGGTACTAAATTACATGTCCAGCAGTATAACTGGAAATTTACTCTTGGGCATAGATTATGCAACATTTTCAAAGCAAACAGTGTCTGTTTAAATAGACTTTCTTTCACTGCCGTTTTGGTAAATGTCTCTGGTTATGCAGAAGCAGGCATTGTTTGTTACTGTTTCAATTAGTTATAAGATAAAGGAGGGATAAAACTGACCCAGCTAGTATTCCAACCCAAAGACTTTGAATGCTTTCTCTACATTCGCCTAGAACCCCAAGCCGCTATCCATTGCACCAGAGATCCAACCTGATTCAACAAGGTGAACAGAAATTCTCAAATAAAAAGATGAGCTATCAGCGGTTGACCAACTTTATAAAGTGATTTGGAAACTATAAGCAGGGTTCCATTTTGAACATTGAATTGGGGAAAAGATAATCAACATCTCAAACGACATGATACCGTTGCGGTAAGTCTTCTTAACTCTTGTCAAATGGTACACGACCGATGGGTATTTAATGGCTCCATTAAGAGTAACTTGCAATTACTCTAATGGGACTACTCGTTCATTGGATCCTGAAAAGAGCATGTCATTAGAGTACATTTTCTTTAAACAAACCGCCTGAACAGGGACTTGAACCCTGGACCCTCAGATTAAAAGTCTGATGCTCTACCGACTGAGCTATCCAGGCTCTGATACAGCAAACCTCAAAATCACCTAATCAAAATTTGGCAGTGTCCCAACTAACGCTATGTTTCTTAAGATGGTTACCTGAAGAAGGTACCAAATACACTAGAATATAATAATGAATTGATATTTCAAGCATTTGAAATTTCTTCAGTAAATGTAACCTTATTTTTAGTCCTGAAGTTGCTACTATCTCATTTTTTTGCTGACGTCAAATTCATATGTGTTTATTGACATGGTAAAATGAAGGAAGGGCCCAAAATCTTACTTCCGAGTAAATTATATTTTCATCAGTACAGCTGACAATTTCCTCTTCTGCATAGATTACCCAAATTGAACGGTGTCTCTTTAAAATAGACTTCCTTTTACTGACCTTTTTTAGCAAATGATTTTGGTGAAGCAGAAGCATGCATGCATCGCTTATAACTTCTTTAAATAGTTATGAAATACACAGGGATAAAACTGACTCTGGTGGGATTCGAACCCACAGCCTTTGAATACCTTCTTGACATTCACCTAGAAGTCCAATGCGCTATCCATTGCGCCACAGAGCCAATCTGCTTGAGTGAGGTGCACAGATATTCAGAAATGAAATAATGAGCTTTGAGCTGTTGATCAACTTTATAAAGTTCATTGGATACTATAACCATGGCTATATTTTGAATATTGAATTGGGTAAAAGTTATTCACCGTGTCAAACTACATGATACAGTTGGTAAGTCTGCATACAACTTAAGTTTAGTGTATCATCATCTGATATATGAGACAGATGGGTTTTTCACTTCTCCATGAAAGACATTTTTTTTTAATTTTGGTAATGGAATATCTTATTCATCATGCAGTGGAACACAAAAAGAATGTACAATCAGAATACTTTTTCTTTAAAGTAGCCTACCGCCTGAACGGGAACTTGAACCCTGGACCCTCAGATTAAAAGTCTGATGCTCTACCGACTGAGCTATCCAGGCTCTGATACAGCAAACCTCAAAATCACCTAATCAAAATTTGGCAGCGTCCCAACTAACGCTATGTTTCTTAAGATGGTTACCTGAAGAAGGTACCAAATACACTAGAATATAATAATGAATTGATATTTCAAGCATTTGAAATTTCTTCAGTAAATGTAACCTTATTTTTAGTCCTGAAGTTGCTACTATCTCATTTTTTTGCTGACGTCAAATTCATATGTGTTTATTGACATGGTAAAATTAAGGAAGGGCCCAAAATCTTACTTCCGAGTAAATTATATTTTCATCAGTACAGCTGACAATTTCCTCTTCTGCATAGATTACCCAAATTGAACGGTGTCTCTTTAATATAGACTTCCTTTTACTGACCTTTTTTAGCAAATGATTTTGGTGAAGCAGAAGCATGCATGCATCGCTTATAACTTCTTTAAATAGTTATGAAATAAACAGGGATAAAACTGACTCTGGTGGGATTCGAACCCACAGCCTTTGAATACCTTCTTGACATTCACCTAGAAGTCCAATGCGCTATCCATTGCGCCACAGAGCCAATCTGCTTGAGTGAGGTGCACAGATATTCAGAAATGAAATAATGAGCTTTGAGCTGTTGATCAACTTTATAAAGTTCATTGGATACTATAACCATGGCTATATTTTGAATATTGAATTGGGTAAAAGTTATTCACCGTGTCAAACTACATGATACAGTTGGTAAGTCTGCATAAAACTTAAGTTTAGTGTATCGTCATCTGATATATGAGACAGATGGGTTTTTCACTTCTCCATGAAAGACGTTTTTTTTTAATTTTGGTAATGGAATATCTTATTCATCATGCAGTGGAACACAAAAAGAATGTACAATCAGAATACTTTTTCTTTAAAGTAGCCGACCGCCTGAAGAGGGACTTGAACCCTGGACCCTCAGATTAAAAGTCTGATGCTCTACCGACAGAGCTATCCAGGCTCTGCAACACTGCAACTAAAAATCAGCTAAAAATGATGTGGACGCACACCAACCTACACTTTAATTCTTAATATGGTTACATATATTAGCAATCAAATATGTAGAGTTTAATAATTAATTGATATTTCAAGCATTTGAAATTTCAGCAGCACACGTAATCTATTTTAAATCCTGAAATTCGTTCTATCTCATTTTCGGCTGACTTAGAAATCATGTCTCTAAATTGACATTGTGAAATTAGTAAAAGGCCAAATACTATTACTAGGTACTAAATTACATGTCCAGCAGTATAACTGGAAATTTACTCTTGGGCATAGATTATGCAACATTTTCAAAGCAAACAGTGTCTGTTTAAATAGACTTTCTTTCACTGCCGTTTTGGTAAATGTCTCTGGTTATGCAGAAGCAGGCATTGTTTGTTACTGTTTCAATTAGTTATAAGATAAAGGAGGGATAAAACTGACCCAGCTAGTATTCCAACCCAAAGACTTTGAATGCTTTCTCTACATTCGCCTAGAACCCCAAGCCGCTATCCATTGCACCAGAGATCCAACCTGATTCAACAAGGTGAACAGAAATTCTCAAATAAAAAGATGAGCTATCAGCGGTTGACCAACTTTATAAAGTGATTTGGAAACTATAAGCAGGGTTCCATTTTGAACATTGAATTGGGGAAAAGATAATCAACATCTCAAACGACATGATACCGTTGCGGTAAGTCTTCTTAACTCTTGTCAAATGGTACACGACCGATGGGTATTTAATGGCTCCATTAAGAGTAACTTGCAATTACTCTATGGGACTACTCGTTCATTGGATCCTGAAAAGAGCATGTCATTAGAGTACATTTTCTTTAAACAAACCGCCTGAACAGGGACTTGAACCCTGGACCCTCAGATTAAAAGTCTGATGCTCTACCGACTGAGCTATCCAGGCTCTGATACAGCAAACCTCAAAATCACCTAATCAAAATTTGGCAGTGTCCCAACTAACGCTATGTTTCTTAAGATGGTTACCTGAAGAAGGTACCAAATACACTAGAATATAATAATGAATTGATATTTCAAGCATTTGAAATTTCTTCAGTAAATGTAACCTTATTTTTAGTCCTGAAGTTGCTACTATCTCATTTTTTTGCTGACGTCAAATTCATATGTGTTTATTGACATGGTAAAATTAAGGAAGGGCCCAAAATCTTACTTCCGAGTAAATTATATTTTCATCAGTACAGCTGACAATTTCCTCTTCTGCATAGATTACCCAAATTGAACGGTGTCTCTTTAAAATAGACTTCCTTTTACTGACCTTTTTTAGCAAATGATTTTGGTGAAGCAGAAGCATGCATGCATCGCTTATAACTTCTTTAAATAGTTATGAAATAAACAGGGATAAAACTGACTCTGGTGGGATTCGAACCCACAGCCTTTGAATACCTTCTTGACATTCACCTAGAAGTCCAATGCGCTATCCATTGCGCCACAGAGCCAATCTGCTTGAATGAGGTGCACAGATATTCAGAAATGAAATAATGAGCTTTGAGCTGTTGATCAACTTTATAAAGTTCATTGGATACTATAACCATGGCTATATCTTGAATATTGAATTGGGTAAAAGTTATTCACCGTGTCAAACTACATGATACAGTTGGTAAGTCTGCATACAACTTAAGTTTAGTGTATCGTCATCTGATATATGAGACAGATGGGTTTTTCACTTCTCCATGAAAGACGTTTTTTTTTAATTTTGGTAATGGAATATCTTATTCATCATGCAGTGGAACACAAAAAGAATGTACAATCAGAATACTTTTTCTTTAAAGTAGCCGACCGCCTGAACAGGGACTTGAACCCTGGACCCTCAGATTAAAAGTCTGATGCTCTACCGACTGAGCTATCCAGGCTCTGCAACACTGCAACTAAAAATCAGCTAAAAATGATGTGGACGCACACCAACCTACACTTTAATTCTTAATATGGTTACATATATTAGCAATCAAATATGTAGAGTTTAATAATTAATTGATATTTCAAGCATTTGAAATTTCAGCAGCACACGTAATCTATTTTAAATCCTGAAATTCGTTCTATCTCATTTTCGGCTGACTTAGAAATCATGTCTCTAAATTGACATTGTGAAATTAGTAAAAGGCCAAATACTATTACTAGGTACTAAATTACATGTCCAGCAGTATAACTGGAAATTTACTCTTGGGCATAGATTATGCAACATTTTCAAAGCAAACAGTGTCTGTTTAAATAGACTTTCTTTCACTGCCGTTTTGGTAAATGTCTCTGGTTATGCAGAAGCAGGCATTGTTTGTTACTGTTTCAATTAGTTATAAGATAAAGGAGGGATAAAACTGACCCAGCTAGTATTCCAACCCAAAGACTTTGAATGCTTTCTCTACATTCGCCTAGAACCCCAAGCCGCTATCCATTGCACCAGAGATCCAACCTGATTCAACAAGGTGAACAGAAATTCTCAAATAAAAAGATGAGCTATCAGCGGTTGACCAACTTTATAAAGTGATTTGGAAACTATAAGCAGGGTTCCATTTTGAACATTGAATTGGGGAAAAGATAATCAACATCTCAAACGACATGATACCGTTGCGGTAAGTCTTCTTAACTCTTGTCAAATGGTACACGACCGATGGGTATTTAATGGCTCCATTAAGAGTAACTTGCAATTACTCTAATGGGACTACTCGTTCATTGGATCCTGAAAAGAGCATGTCATTAGAGTACATTTTCTTTAAACAAACCGCCTGAACAGGGACTTGAACCCTGGACCCTCAGATTAAAAGTCTGATGCTCTACCGACTGAGCTATCCAGGCTCTGATACAGCAAACCTCAAAATCACCTAATCAAAATTTGGCAGTGTCCCAACTAACGCTATGTTTCTTAAGATGGTTACCTGAAGAAGGTACCAAACACACTAGAATATAATAATGAATTGATATTTCAAGCATTTGAAATTTCTTCAGTAAATGTAACCTTATTTTTAGTCCTGAAGTTGCTACTATCTCATTTTTTTGCTGACGTCAAATTCATATGTGTTTATTGACATGGTAAAATTAAGGAAGGGCCCAAAATCTTACTTCCGAGTAAATTATATTTTCATCAGTACAGCTGACAATTTCCTCTTCTGCATAGATTACCCAAATTGAACGGTGTCTCTTTAAAATAGACTTCCTTTTACTGACCTTTTTTAGCAAATGATTTTGGTGAAGCAGAAGCATGCATGCATCGCTTATAACTTCTTTAAATAGTTATGAAATAAACAGGGATAAAACTGACTCTGGTGGGATTCGAACCCACAGCCTTTGAATACCTTCTTGACATTCACCTAGAAGTCCAATGCGCTATCCATTGCGCCACAGAGCCAATCTGCTTGAATGAGGTGCACAGATATTCAGAAATGAAATAATGAGCTTTGAGCTGTTGATCAACTTTATAAAGTTCATTGGATACTATAACCATGGCTATATCTTGAATATTGAATTGGGTAAAAGTTATTCACCGTGTCAAACTACATGATACAGTTGGTAAGTCTGCATACAACTTAAGTTTAGTGTATCGTCATCTGATATATGAGACAGATGGGTTTTTCACTTCTCCATGAAAGACGTTTTTTTTTAATTTTGGTAATGGAATATCTTATTCATCATGCAGTGGAACACAAAAAGAATGTACAATCAGAATACTTTTTCTTTAAAGTAGCCTACCGCCTGAACGGGAACTTGAACCCTGGACCCTCAGATTAAAAGTCTGATGCTCTACCGACTGAGCTATCCAGGCTCTGATACAGCAAACCTCAAAATCACCTAATCAAAATTTGGCAGCGTCCCAACTAACGCTATGTTTCTTAAGATGGTTACCTGAAGAAGGTACCAAATACACTAGAATATAATAATGAATTGATATTTCAAGCATTTGAAATTTCTTCAGTAAATGTAACCTTATTTTTAGTCCTGAAGTTGCTACTATCTCATTTTTTTGCTGACGTCAAATTCATATGTGTTTATTGACATGGTAAAATTAAGGAAGGGCCCAAAATCTTACTTCCGAGTAAATTATATTTTCATCAGTACAGCTGACAATTTCCTCTTCTGCATAGATTACCCAAATTGAACGGTGTCTCTTTAAAATAGACTTCCTTTTACTGACCTTTTTTAGCAAATGATTTTGGTGAAGCAGAAGCATGCATGCATCGCTTATAACTTCTTTAAATAGTTATGAAATAAACAGGGATAAAACTGACTCTGGTGGGATTCGAACCCACAGCCTTTGAATACCTTCTTGACATTCACCTAGAAGTCCAATGCGCTATCCATTGCGCCACAGAGCCAATCTGCTTGAGTGAGGTGCACAGATATTCAGAAATGAAATAATGAGCTTTGAGCTGTTGATCAACTTTATAAAGTTCATTGGATACTATAACCATGGCTATATTTTGAATATTGAATTGGGTAAAAGTTATTCACCGTGTCAAACTACATGATACAGTTGGTAAGTCTGCATAAAACTTAAGTTTAGTGTATCGTCATCTGATATATGAGACAGATGGGTTTTTCACTTCTCCATGAAAGACGTTTTTTTTTAATTTTGGTAATGGAATATCTTATTCATCATGCAGTGGAACACAAAAAGAATGTACAATCAGAATACTTTTTCTTTAAAGTAGCCGACCGCCTGAAGAGGGACTTGAACCCTGGACCCTCAGATTAAAAGTCTGATGCTCTACCGACAGAGCTATCCAGGCTCTGCAACACTGCAACTAAAAATCAGCTAAAAATGATGTGGACGCACACCAACCTACACTTTAATTCTTAATATGGTTACATATATTAGCAATCAAATATGTAGAGTTTAATAATTAATTGATATTTCAAGCATTTGAAATTTCAGCAGCACACGTAATCTATTTTAAATCCTGAAATTCGTTCTATCTCATTTTCGGCTGACTTAGAAATCATGTCTCTAAATTGACATTGTGAAATTAGTAAAAGGCCAAATACTATTACTAGGTACTAAATTACATGTCCAGCAGTATAACTGGAAATTTACTCTTGGGCATAGATTATGCAACATTTTCAAAGCAAACAGTGTCTGTTTAAATAGACTTTCTTTCACTGCCGTTTTGGTAAATGTCTCTGGTTATGCAGAAGCAGGCATTGTTTGTTACTGTTTCAATTAGTTATAAGATAAAGGAGGGATAAAACTGACCCAGCTAGTATTCCAACCCAAAGACTTTGAATGCTTTCTCTACATTCGCCTAGAACCCCAAGCCGCTATCCATTGCACCAGAGATCCAACCTGATTCAACAAGGTGAACAGAAATTCTCAAATAAAAAGATGAGCTATCAGCGGTTGACCAACTTTATAAAGTGATTTGGAAACTATAAGCAGGGTTCCATTTTGAACATTGAATTGGGGAAAAGATAATCAACATCTCAAACGACATGATACCGTTGCGGTAAGTCTTCTTAACTCTTGTCAAATGGTACACGACCGATGGGTATTTAATGGTTCCATTAAGAGTAACTTGCAATTACTCTAATGGGACTACTCGTTCATTGGATCCTGAAAAGAGCATGTCATTAGAGTACATTTTCTTTAAACAAACCGCCTGAACAGGGACTTGAACCCTGGACCCTCAGATTAAAAGTCTGATGCTCTACCGACTGAGCTATCCAGGCTCTGATACAGCAAACCTCAAAATCACCTAATCAAAATTTGGCAGTGTCCCAACTAACGCTATGTTTCTTAAGATGGTTACCTGAAGAAGGTACCAAATACACTAGAATATAATAATGAATTGATATTTCAAGCATTTGAAATTTCTTCAGTAAATGTAACCTTATTTTTAGTCCTGAAGTTGCTACTATCTCATTTTTTTGCTGACGTCAAATTCATATGTGTTTATTGACATGGTAAAATTAAGGAAGGGCCCAAAATCTTACTTCCGAGTAAATTATATTTTCATCAGTACAGCTGACAATTTCCTCTTCTGCATAGATTACCCAAATTGAACGGTGTCTCTTTAAAATAGACTTCCTTTTACTGACCTTTTTTAGCAAATGATTTTGGTGAAGCAGAAGCATGCATGCATCGCTTATAACTTCTTTAAATAGTTATGAAATAAACAGGGATAAAACTGACTCTGGTGGGATTCGAACCCACAGCCTTTGAATACCTTCTTGACATTCACCTAGAAGTCCAATGCGCTATCCATTGCGCCACAGAGCCAATCTGCTTGAATGAGGTGCACAGATATTCAGAAATGAAATAATGAGCTTTGAGCTGTTGATCAACTTTATAAAGTTCATTGGATACTATAACCATGGCTATATCTTGAATATTGAATTGGGTAAAAGTTATTCACCGTGTCAAACTACATGATACAGTTGGTAAGTCTGCATACAACTTAAGTTTAGTGTATCATCATCTGATATATGAGACAGATGGGTTTTTCACTTCTCCATGAAAGACATTTTTTTTTAATTTTGGTAATGGAATATCTTATTCATCATGCAGTGGAACACAAAAAGAATGTACAATCAGAATACTTTTTCTTTAAAGTAGCCTACCGCCTGAACGGGGACTTGAACCCTGGACCCTCAGATTAAAAGTCTGATGCTCTACCGACTGAGCTATCCAGGCTCTGATACAGCAAACCTCAAAATCACCTAATCAAAATTTGGCAGTGTCCCAACTAACGCTATGTTTCTTAAGATGGTTACCTGAAGAAGGTACCAAATACACTAGAATATAATAATGAATTGATATTTCAAGCATTTGAAATTTCTTCAGTAAATGTAACCTTATTTTTAGTCCTGAAGTTGCTACTATCTCATTTTTTTGCTGACGTCAAATTCATATGTGTTTATTGACATGGTAAAATTAAGGAAGGGCCCAAAATCTTACTTCCGAGTAAATTATATTTTCATCAGTACAGCTGACAATTTCCTCTTCTGCATAGATTACCCAAATTGAACGGTGTCTCTTTAAAATAGACTTCCTTTTACTGACCTTTTTTAGCAAATGATTTTGGTGAAGCAGAAGCATGCATGCATCGCTTATAACTTCTTTAAATAGTTATGAAATAAACAGGGATAAAACTGACTCTGGTGGGATTCGAACCCACAGCCTTTGAATACCTTCTTGACATTCACCTAGAAGTCCAATGCGCTATCCATTGCGCCACAGAGCCAATCTGCTTGAGTGAGGTGCACAGATATTCAGAAATGAAATAATGAGCTTTGAGCTGTTGATCAACTTTATAAAGTTCATTGGATACTATAACCATGGCTATATTTTGAATATTGAATTGGGTAAAAGTTATTCACCGTGTCAAACTACATGATACAGTTGGTAAGTCTGCATAAAACTTAAGTTTAGTGTATCGTCATCTGATATATGAGACAGATGGGTTTTTCACTTCTCCATGAAAGACGTTTTTTTTTAATTTTGGTAATGGAATATCTTATTCATCATGCAGTGGAACACAAAAAGAATGTACAATCAGAATACTTTTTCTTTAAAGTAGCCGACCGCCTGAAGAGGGACTTGAACCCTGGACCCTCAGATTAAAAGTCTGATGCTCTACCGACAGAGCTATCCAGGCTCTGCAACACTGCAACTAAAAATCAGCTAAAAATGATGTGGACGCACACCAACCTACACTTTAATTCTTAATATGGTTACATATATTAGCAATCAAATATGTAGAGTTTAATAATTAATTGATATTTCAAGCATTTGAAATTTCAGCAGCACACGTAATCTATTTTAAATCCTGAAATTCGTTCTATCTCATTTTCGGCTGACTTAGAAATCATGTCTCTAAATTGACATTGTGAAATTAGTAAAAGGCCAAATACTATTACTAGGTACTAAATTACATGTCCAGCAGTATAACTGGAAATTTACTCTTGGGCATAGATTATGCAACATTTTCAAAGCAAACAGTGTCTGTTTAAATAGACTTTCTTTCACTGCCGTTTTGGTAAATGTCTCTGGTTATGCAGAAGCAGGCATTGTTTGTTACTGTTTCAATTAGTTATAAGATAAAGGAGGGATAAAACTGACCCAGCTAGTATTCCAACCCAAAGACTTTGAATGCTTTCTCTACATTCGCCTAGAACCCCAAGCCGCTATCCATTGCACCAGAGATCCAACCTGATTCAACAAGGTGAACAGAAATTCTCAAATAAAAAGATGAGCTATCAGCGGTTGACCAACTTTATAAAGTGATTTGGAAACTATAAGCAGGGTTCCATTTTGAACATTGAATTGGGGAAAAGATAATCAACATCTCAAACGACATGATACCGTTGCGGTAAGTCTTCTTAACTCTTGTCAAATGGTACACGACCGATGGGTATTTAATGGCTCCATTAAGAGTAACTTGCAATTACTCTAATGGGACTACTCGTTCATTGGATCCTGAAAAGAGCATGTCATTAGAGTACATTTTCTTTAAACAAACCGCCTGAACAGGGACTTGAACCCTGGACCCTCAGATTAAAAGTCTGATGCTCTACCGACTGAGCTATCCAGGCTCTGATACAGCAAACCTCAAAATCACCTAATCAAAATTTGGCAGTGTCCCAACTAACGCTATGTTTCTTAAGATGGTTACCTGAAGAAGGTACCAAATACACTAGAATATAATAATGAATTGATATTTCAAGCATTTGAAATTTCTTCAGTAAATGTAACCTTATTTTTAGTCCTGAAGTTGCTACTATCTCATTTTTTTGCTGACGTCAAATTCATATGTGTTTATTGACATGGTAAAATTAAGGAAGGGCCCAAAATCTTACTTCCGAGTAAATTATATTTTCATCAGTACAGCTGACAATTTCCTCTTCTGCATAGATTACCCAAATTGAACGGTGTCTCTTTAAAATAGACTTCCTTTTACTGACCTTTTTTAGCAAATGATTTTGGTGAAGCAGAAGCATGCATGCATCGCTTATAACTTCTTTAAATAGTTATGAAATAAACAGGGATAAAACTGACTCTGGTGGGATTCGAACCCACAGCCTTTGAATACCTTCTTGACATTCACCTAGAAGTCCAATGCGCTATCCATTGCGCCACAGAGCCAATCTGCTTGAATGAGGTGCACAGATATTCAGAAATGAAATAATGAGCTTTGAGCTGTTGATCAACTTTATAAAGTTCATTGGATACTATAACCATGGCTATATCTTGAATATTGAATTGGGTAAAAGTTATTCACCGTGTCAAACTACATGATACAGTTGGTAAGTCTGCATACAACTTAAGTTTAGTGTATCATCATCTGATATATGAGACAGATGGGTTTTTCACTTCTCCATGAAAGACATTTTTTTTTAATTTTGGTAATGGAATATCTTATTCATCATGCAGTGGAACACAAAAAGAATGTACAATCAGAATACTTTTTCTTTAAAGTAGCCTACCGCCTGAACGGGGACTTGAACCCTGGACCCTCAGATTAAAAGTCTGATGCTCTACCGACTGAGCTATCCAGGCTCTGATACAGCAAACCTCAAAATCACCTAATCAAAATTTGGCAGTGTCCCAACTAACGCTATGTTTCTTAAGATGGTTACCTGAAGAAGGTACCAAATACACTAGAATATAATAATGAATTGATATTTCAAGCATTTGAAATTTCTTCAGTAAATGTAACCTTATTTTTAGTCCTGAAGTTGCTACTATCTCATTTTTTTGCTGACGTCAAATTCATATGTGTTTATTGACATGGTAAAATTAAGGAAGGGCCCAAAATCTTACTTCCGAGTAAATTATATTTTCATCAGTACAGCTGACAATTTCCTCTTCTGCATAGATTACCCAAATTGAACGGTGTCTCTTTAAAATAGACTTCCTTTTACTGACCTTTTTTAGCAAATGATTTTGGTGAAGCAGAAGCATGCATGCATCGCTTATAACTTCTTTAAATAGTTATGAAATAAACAGGGATAAAACTGACTCTGGGGGTATTGGAACCCACAGCCTTTGAATACCTTCTTGACATTCACCTAGAAGTCCAATGCGCTATCCATTGCGCCACAGAGCCAATCTGCTTGAGTGAGGTGCACAGATATTCAGAAATGAAATAATGAGCTTTGAGCTGTTGATCAACTTTATAAAGTTCATTGGATACTATAACCATGGCTATATTTTGAATATTGAATTGGGTAAAAGTTATTCACCGTGTCAAACTACATGATACAGTTGGTAAGTCTGCATAAAACTTAAGTTTAGTGTATCGTCATCTGATATATGAGACAGATGGGTTTTTCACTTCTCCATGAAAGACGTTTTTTTTTAATTTTGGTAATGGAATATCTTATTCATCATGCAGTGGAACACAAAAAGAATGTACAATCAGAATACTTTTTCTTTAAAGTAGCCGACCGCCTGAACAGGGACTTGAACCCTGGACCCTCAGATTAAAAGTCTGATGCTCTACCGACTGAGCTATCCAGGCTCTGCAACACTGCAACTAAAAATCAGCTAAAAATGATGTGGACGCACACCAACCTACACTTTAATTCTTAATATGGTTACATATATTAGCAATCAAATATGTAGAGTTTAATAATTAATTGATATTTCAAGCATTTGAAATTTCAGCAGCACACGTAATCTATTTTAAATCCTGAAATTCGTTCTATCTCATTTTCGGCTGACTTAGAAATCATGTCTCTAAATTGACATTGTGAAATTAGTAAAAGGCCAAATACTATTACTAGGTACTAAATTACATGTCCAGCAGTATAACTGGAAATTTACTCTTGGGCATAGATTATGCAACATTTTCAAAGCAAACAGTGTCTGTTTAAATAGACTTTCTTTCACTGCCGTTTTGGTAAATGTCTCTGGTTATGCAGAAGCAGGCATTGTTTGTTACTGTTTCAATTAGTTATAAGATAAAGGAGGGATAAAACTGACCCAGCTAGTATTCCAACCCAAAGACTTTGAATGCTTTCTCTACATTCGCCTAGAACCCCAAGCCGCTATCCATTGCACCAGAGATCCAACCTGATTCAACAAGGTGAACAGAAATTCTCAAATAAAAAGATGAGCTATCAGCGGTTGACCAACTTTATAAAGTGATTTGGAAACTATAAGCAGGGTTCCATTTTGAACATTGAATTGGGGAAAAGATAATCAACATCTCAAACGACATGATACCGTTGCGGTAAGTCTTCTTAACTCTTGTCAAATGGTACACGACCGATGGGTATTTAATGGCTCCATTAAGAGTAACTTGCAATTACTCTAATGGGACTACTCGTTCATTGGATCCTGAAAAGAGCATGTCATTAGAGTACATTTTCTTTAAACAAACCGCCTGAACAGGGACTTGAACCCTGGACCCTCAGATTAAAAGTCTGATGCTCTACCGACTGAGCTATCCAGGCTCTGATACAGCAAACCTCAAAATCACCTAATCAAAATTTGGCAGTGTCCCAACTAACGCTATGTTTCTTAAGATGGTTACCTGAAGAAGGTACCAAATACACTAGAATATAATAATGAATTGATATTTCAAGCATTTGAAATTTCTTCAGTAAATGTAACCTTATTTTTAGTCCTGAAGTTGCTACTATCTCATTTTTTTGCTGACGTCAAATTCATATGTGTTTATTGACATGGTAAAATTAAGGAAGGGCCCAAAATCTTACTTCCGAGTAAATTATATTTTCATCAGTACAGCTGACAATTTCCTCTTCTGCATAGATTACCCAAATTGAACGGTGTCTCTTTAAAATAGACTTCCTTTTACTGACCTTTTTTAGCAAATGATTTTGGTGAAGCAGAAGCATGCATGCATCGCTTATAACTTCTTTAAATAGTTATGAAATAAACAGGGATAAAACTGACTCTGGTGGGATTCGAACCCACAGCCTTTGAATACCTTCTTGACATTCACCTAGAAGTCCAATGCGCTATCCATTGCGCCACAGAGCCAATCTGCTTGAATGAGGTGCACAGATATTCAGAAATGAAATAATGAGCTTTGAGCTGTTGATCAACTTTATAAAGTTCATTGGATACTATAACCATGGCTATATCTTGAATATTGAATTGGGTAAAAGTTATTCACCGTGTCAAACTACATGATACAGTTGGTAAGTCTGCATACAACTTAAGTTTAGTGTATCGTCATCTGATATATGAGACAGATGGGTTTTTCACTTCTCCATGAAAGACGTTTTTTTTTAATTTTGGTAATGGAATATCTTATTCATCATGCAGTGGAACACAAAAAGAATGTACAATCAGAATACTTTTTCTTTAAAGTAGCCGACCGCCTGAAGAGGGACTTGAACCCTGGACCCTCAGATTAAAAGTCTGATGCTCTACTGACAGAGCTATCCAGGCTCTGCAACACTGCAACTAAAAATCAGCTAAAAATGATGTGGACGCACACCAACCTACACTTTAATTCTTAATATGGTTACATATATTAGCAATCAAATATGTAGAGTTTAATAATTAATTGATATTTCAAGCATTTGAAATTTCAGCAGCACACGTAATCTATTTTAAATCCTGAAATTCGTTCTATCTCATTTTCGGCTGACTTAGAAATCATGTCTCTAAATTGACATTGTGAAATTAGTAAAAGGCCAAATACTATTACTAGGTACTAAATTACATGTCCAGCAGTATAACTGGAAATTTACTCTTGGGCATAGATTATGCAACATTTTCAAAGCAAACAGTGTCTGTTTAAATAGACTTTCTTTCACTGCCGTTTTGGTAAATGTCTCTGGTTATGCAGAAGCAGGCATTGTTTGTTACTGTTTCAATTAGTTATAAGATAAAGGAGGGATAAAACTGACCCAGCTAGTATTCCAACCCAAAGACTTTGAATGCTTTCTCTACATTCGCCTAGAACCCCAAGCCGCTATCCATTGCACCAGAGATCCAACCTGATTCAACAAGGTGAACAGAAATTCTCAAATAAAAAGATGAGCTATCAGCGGTTGACCAACTTTATAAAGTGATTTGGAAACTATAAGCAGGGTTCCATTTTGAACATTGAATTGGGGAAAAGATAATCAACATCTCAAACGACATGATACCGTTGCGGTAAGTCTTCTTAACTCTTGTCAAATGGTACACGACCGATGGGTATTTAATGGCTCCATTAAGAGTAAATTGCAATTACTCTAATGGGACTACTCGTTCATTGGATCCTGAAAAGAGCATGTCATTAGAGTACATTTTCTTTAAACAAACCGCCTGAACAGGGCCTTGAACCCTGGACCCTCAGATTAAAAGTCTGATGCTCTACCGACTGAGCTATCCAGGCTCTGATACAGCAAACCTCAAAATCACCTAATCAAAATTTGGCAGTGTCCCAACTAACGCTATGTTTCTTAAGATGGTTACCTGAAGAAGGTACCAAATACACTAGAATATAATAATGAATTGATATTTCAAGCATTTGAAATTTCTTCAGTAAATGTAACCTTATTTTTAGTCCTGAAGTTGCTACTATCTCATTTTTTTGCTGACGTCAAATTCATATGTGTTTATTGACATGGTAAAATTAAGGAAGGGCCCAAAATCTTACTTCCGAGTAAATTATATTTTCATCAGTACAGCTGACAATTTCCTCTTCTGCATAGATTACCCAAATTGAACGGTGTCTCTTTAAAATAGACTTCCTTTTACTGACCTTTTTTAGCAAATGATTTTGGTGAAGCAGAAGCATGCATGCATCGCTTATAACTTCTTTAAATAGTTATGAAATAAACAGGGATAAAACTGACTCTGGTGGGATTCGAACCCACAGCCTTTGAATACCTTCTTGACATTCACCTAGAAGTCCAATGCGCTATCCATTGCGCCACAGAGCCAATCTGCTTGAATGAGGTGCACAGATATTCAGAAATGAAATAATGAGCTTTGAGCTGTTGATCAACTTTATAAAGTTCATTGGATACTATAACCATGGCTATATCTTGAATATTGAATTGGGTAAAAGTTATTCACCGTGTCAAACTACATGATACAGTTGGTAAGTCTGCATACAACTTAAGTTTAGTGTATCGTCATCTGATATATGAGACAGATGGGTTTTTCACTTCTCCATGAAAGACGTTTTTTTTTAATTTTGGTAATGGAATATCTTATTCATCATGCAGTGGAACACAAAAAGAATGTACAATCAGAATACTTTTTCTTTAAAGTAGCCGACCGCCTGAACAGGGACTTGAACCCTGGACCCTCAGATTAAAAGTCTGATGCTCTACCGACTGAGCTATCCAGGCTCTGCAACACTGCAACTAAAAATCAGCTAAAAATGATGTGGACGCACACCAACCTACACTTTAATTCTTAATATGGTTACATATATTAGCAATCAAATATGTAGAGTTTAATAATTAATTGATATTTCAAGCATTTGAAATTTCAGCAGCACACGTAATCTATTTTAAATCCTGAAATTCGTTCTATCTCATTTTCGGCTGACTTAGAAATCATGTCTCTAAATTGACATTGTGAAATTAGTAAAAGGCCAAATACTATTACTAGGTACTAAATTACATGTCCAGCAGTATAACTGGAAATTTACTCTTGGGCATAGATTATGCAACATTTTCAAAGCAAACAGTGTCTGTTTAAATAGACTTTCTTTCACTGCCGTTTTGGTAAATGTCTCTGGTTATGCAGAAGCAGGCATTGTTTGTTACTGTTTCAATTAGTTATAAGATAAAGGAGGGATAAAACTGACCCAGCTAGTATTCCAACCCAAAGACTTTGAATGCTTTCTCTACATTCGCCTAGAACCCCAAGCCGCTATCCATTGCACCAGAGATCCAACCTGATTCAACAAGGTGAACAGAAATTCTCAAATAAAAAGATGAGCTATCAGCGGTTGACCAACTTTATAAAGTGATTTGGAAACTATAAGCAGGGTTCCATTTTGAACATTGAATTGGGGAAAAGATAATCAACATCTCAAACGACATGATACCGTTGCGGTAAGTCTTCTTAACTCTTGTCAAATGGTACACGACCGATGGGTATTTAATGGCTCCATTAAGAGTAACTTGCAATTACTCTAATGGGACTACTCGTTCATTGGATCCTGAAAAGAGCATGTCATTAGAGTACATTTTCTTTAAACAAACCGCCTGAACAGGGACTTGAACCCTGGACCCTCAGATTAAAAGTCTGATGCTCTACCGACTGAGCTATCCAGGCTCTGATACAGCAAACCTCAAAATCACCTAATCAAAATTTGGCAGTGTCCCAACTAACGCTATGTTTCTTAAGATGGTTACCTGAAGAAGGTACCAAATACACTAGAATATAATAATGAATTGATATTTCAAGCATTTGAAATTTCTTCAGTAAATGTAACCTTATTTTTAGTCCTGAAGTTGCTACTATCTCATTTTTTTGCTGACGTCAAATTCATATGTGTTTATTGACATGGTAAAATTAAGGAAGGGCCCAAAATCTTACTTCCGAGTAAATTATATTTTCATCAGTACAGCTGACAATTTCCTCTTCTGCATAGATTACCCAAATTGAACGGTGTCTCTTTAAAATAGACTTCCTTTTACTGACCTTTTTTAGCAAATGATTTTGGTGAAGCAGAAGCATGCATGCATCGCTTATAACTTCTTTAAATAGTTATGAAATAAACAGGGATAAAACTGACTCTGGTGGGATTCGAACCCACAGCCTTTGAATACCTTCTTGACATTCACCTAGAAGTCCAATGCGCTATCCATTGCGCCACAGAGCCAATCTGCTTGAATGAGGTGCACAGATATTCAGAAATGAAATAATGAGCTTTGAGCTGTTGATCAACTTTATAAAGTTCATTGGATACTATAACCATGGCTATATCTTGAATATTGAATTGGGTAAAAGTTATTCACCGTGTCAAACTACATGATACAGTTGGTAAGTCTGCATACAACTTAAGTTTAGTGTATCATCATCTGATATATGAGACAGATGGGTTTTTCACTTCTCCATGAAAGACATTTTTTTTTAATTTTGGTAATGGAATATCTTATTCATCATGCAGTGGAACACAAAAAGAATGTACAATCAGAATACTTTTTCTTTAAAGTAGCCTACCGCCTGAACGGGGACTTGAACCCTGGACCCTCAGATTAAAAGTCTGATGCTCTACCGACTGAGCTATCCAGGCTCTGATACAGCAAACCTCAAAATCACCTAATCAAAATTTGGCAGTGTCCCAACTAACGCTATGTTTCTTAAGATGGTTACCTGAAGAAGGTACCAAATACACTAGAATATAATAATGAATTGATATTTCAAGCATTTGAAATTTCTTCAGTAAATGTAACCTTATTTTTAGTCCTGAAGTTGCTACTATCTCATTTTTTTGCTGACGTCAAATTCATATGTGTTTATTGACATGGTAAAATTAAGGAAGGGCCCAAAATCTTACTTCCGAGTAAATTATATTTTCATCAGTACAGCTGACAATTTCCTCTTCTGCATAGATTACCCAAATTGAACGGTGTCTCTTTAAAATAGACTTCCTTTTACTGACCTTTTTTAGCAAATGATTTTGGTGAAGCAGAAGCATGCATGCATCGCTTATAACTTCTTTAAATAGTTATGAAATAAACAGGGATAAAACTGACTCTGGGGGTATTGGAACCCACAGCCTTTGAATACCTTCTTGACATTCACCTAGAAGTCCAATGCGCTATCCATTGCGCCACAGAGCCAATCTGCTTGAGTGAGGTGCACAGATATTCAGAAATGAAATAATGAGCTTTGAGCTGTTGATCAACTTTATAAAGTTCATTGGATACTATAACCATGGCTATATTTTGAATATTGAATTGGGTAAAAGTTATTCACCGTGTCAAACTACATGATACAGTTGGTAAGTCTGCATAAAACTTAAGTTTAGTGTATCGTCATCTGATATATGAGACAGATGGGTTTTTCACTTCTCCATGAAAGACGTTTTTTTTTAATTTTGGTAATGGAATATCTTATTCATCATGCAGTGGAACACAAAAAGAATGTACAATCAGAATACTTTTTCTTTAAAGTAGCCGACCGCCTGAACAGGGACTTGAACCCTGGACCCTCAGATTAAAAGTCTGATGCTCTACCGACTGAGCTATCCAGGCTCTGCAACACTGCAACTAAAAATCAGCTAAAAATGATGTGGACGCACACCAACCTACACTTTAATTCTTAATATGGTTACATATATTAGCAATCAAATATGTAGAGTTTAATAATTAATTGATATTTCAAGCATTTGAAATTTCAGCAGCACACGTAATCTATTTTAAATCCTGAAATTCGTTCTATCTCATTTTCGGCTGACTTAGAAATCATGTCTCTAAATTGACATTGTGAAATTAGTAAAAGGCCAAATACTATTACTAGGTACTAAATTACATGTCCAGCAGTATAACTGGAAATTTACTCTTGGGCATAGATTATGCAACATTTTCAAAGCAAACAGTGTCTGTTTAAATAGACTTTCTTTCACTGCCGTTTTGGTAAATGTCTCTGGTTATGCAGAAGCAGGCATTGTTTGTTACTGTTTCAATTAGTTATAAGATAAAGGAGGGATAAAACTGACCCAGCTAGTATTCCAACCCAAAGACTTTGAATGCTTTCTCTACATTCGCCTAGAACCCCAAGCCGCTATCCATTGCACCAGAGATCCAACCTGATTCAACAAGGTGAACAGAAATTCTCAAATAAAAAGATGAGCTATCAGCGGTTGACCAACTTTATAAAGTGATTTGGAAACTATAAGCAGGGTTCCATTTTGAACATTGAATTGGGGAAAAGATAATCAACATCTCAAACGACATGATACCGTTGCGGTAAGTCTTCTTAACTCTTGTCAAATGGTACACGACCGATGGGTATTTAATGGCTCCATTAAGAGTAACTTGCAATTACTCTAATGGGACTACTCGTTCATTGGATCCTGAAAAGAGCATGTCATTAGAGTACATTTTCTTTAAACAAACCGCCTGAACAGGGACTTGAACCCTGGACCCTCAGATTAAAAGTCTGATGCTCTACCGACTGAGCTATCCAGGCTCTGATACAGCAAACCTCAAAATCACCTAATCAAAATTTGGCAGTGTCCCAACTAACGCTATGTTTCTTAAGATGGTTACCTGAAGAAGGTACCAAATACACTAGAATATAATAATGAATTGATATTTCAAGCATTTGAAATTTCTTCAGTAAATGTAACCTTATTTTTAGTCCTGAAGTTGCTACTATCTCATTTTTTTGCTGACGTCAAATTCATATGTGTTTATTGACATGGTAAAATTAAGGAAGGGCCCAAAATCTTACTTCCGAGTAAATTATATTTTCATCAGTACAGCTGACAATTTCCTCTTCTGCATAGATTACCCAAATTGAACGGTGTCTCTTTAAAATAGACTTCCTTTTACTGACCTTTTTTAGCAAATGATTTTGGTGAAGCAGAAGCATGCATGCATCGCTTATAACTTCTTTAAATAGTTATGAAATAAACAGGGATAAAACTGACTCTGGTGGGATTCGAACCCACAGCCTTTGAATACCTTCTTGACATTCACCTAGAAGTCCAATGCGCTATCCATTGCGCCACAGAGCCAATCTGCTTGAATGAGGTGCACAGATATTCAGAAATGAAATAATGAGCTTTGAGCTGTTGATCAACTTTATAAAGTTCATTGGATACTATAACCATGGCTATATCTTGAATATTGAATTGGGTAAAAGTTATTCACCGTGTCAAACTACATGATACAGTTGGTAAGTCTGCATACAACTTAAGTTTAGTGTATCATCATCTGATATATGAGACAGATGGGTTTTTCACTTCTCCATGAAAGACATTTTTTTTTAATTTTGGTAATGGAATATCTTATTCATCATGCAGTGGAACACAAAAAGAATGTACAATCAGAATACTTTTTCTTTAAAGTAGCCTACCGCCTGAACGGGGACTTGAACCCTGGACCCTCAGATTAAAAGTCTGATGCTCTACCGACTGAGCTATCCAGGCTCTGATACAGCAAACCTCAAAATCACCTAATCAAAATTTGGCAGTGTCCCAACTAACGCTATGTTTCTTAAGATGGTTACCTGAAGAAGGTACCAAATACACTAGAATATAATAATGAATTGATATTTCAAGCATTTGAAATTTCTTCAGTAAATGTAACCTTATTTTTAGTCCTGAAGTTGCTACTATCTCATTTTTTTGCTGACGTCAAATTCATATGTGTTTATTGACATGGTAAAATTAAGGAAGGGCCCAAAATCTTACTTCCGAGTAAATTATATTTTCATCAGTACAGCTGACAATTTCCTCTTCTGCATAGATTACCCAAATTGAACGGTGTCTCTTTAAAATAGACTTCCTTTTACTGACCTTTTTTAGCAAATGATTTTGGTGAAGCAGAAGCATGCATGCATCGCTTATAACTTCTTTAAATAGTTATGAAATAAACAGGGATAAAACTGACTCTGGGGGTATTGGAACCCACAGCCTTTGAATACCTTCTTGACATTCACCTAGAAGTCCAATGCGCTATCCATTGCGCCACAGAGCCAATCTGCTTGAGTGAGGTGCACAGATATTCAGAAATGAAATAATGAGCTTTGAGCTGTTGATCAACTTTATAAAGTTCATTGGATACTATAACCATGGCTATATTTTGAATATTGAATTGGGTAAAAGTTATTCACCGTGTCAAACTACATGATACAGTTGGTAAGTCTGCATAAAACTTAAGTTTAGTGTATCGTCATCTGATATATGAGACAGATGGGTTTTTCACTTCTCCATGAAAGACGTTTTTTTTTAATTTTGGTAATGGAATATCTTATTCATCATGCAGTGGAACACAAAAAGAATGTACAATCAGAATACTTTTTCTTTAAAGTAGCCGACCGCCTGAACAGGGACTTGAACCCTGGACCCTCAGATTAAAAGTCTGATGCTCTACCGACTGAGCTATCCAGGCTCTGCAACACTGCAACTAAAAATCAGCTAAAAATGATGTGGACGCACACCAACCTACACTTTAATTCTTAATATGGTTACATATATTAGCAATCAAATATGTAGAGTTTAATAATTAATTGATATTTCAAGCATTTGAAATTTCAGCAGCACACGTAATCTATTTTAAATCCTGAAATTCGTTCTATCTCATTTTCGGCTGACTTAGAAATCATGTCTCTAAATTGACATTGTGAAATTAGTAAAAGGCCAAATACTATTACTAGGTACTAAATTACATGTCCAGCAGTATAACTGGAAATTTACTCTTGGGCATAGATTATGCAACATTTTCAAAGCAAACAGTGTCTGTTTAAATAGACTTTCTTTCACTGCCGTTTTGGTAAATGTCTCTGGTTATGCAGAAGCAGGCATTGTTTGTTACTGTTTCAATTAGTTATAAGATAAAGGAGGGATAAAACTGACCCAGCTAGTATTCCAACCCAAAGACTTTGAATGCTTTCTCTACATTCGCCTAGAACCCCAAGCCGCTATCCATTGCACCAGAGATCCAACCTGATTCAACAAGGTGAACAGAAATTCTCAAATAAAAAGATGAGCTATCAGCGGTTGACCAACTTTATAAAGTGATTTGGAAACTATAAGCAGGGTTCCATTTTGAACATTGAATTGGGGAAAAGATAATCAACATCTCAAACGACATGATACCGTTGCGGTAAGTCTTCTTAACTCTTGTCAAATGGTACACGACCGATGGGTATTTAATGGCTCCATTAAGAGTAACTTGCAATTACTCTAATGGGACTACTCGTTCATTGGATCCTGAAAAGAGCATGTCATTAGAGTACATTTTCTTTAAACAAACCGCCTGAACAGGGACTTGAACCCTGGACCCTCAGATTAAAAGTCTGATGCTCTTCCGACTGAGCTATCCAGGCTCTGATACAGCAAACCTCAAAATCACCTAATCAAAATTTGGCAGTGTCCCAACTAACGCTATGTTTCTTAAGATGGTTACCTGAAGAAGGTACCAAATACACTAGAATATAATAATGAATTGATATTTCAAGCATTTGAAATTTCTTCAGTAAATGTAACCTTATTTTTAGTCCTGAAGTTGCTACTATCTCATTTTTTTGCTGACGTCAAATTCATATGTGTTTATTGACATGGTAAAATTAAGGAAGGGCCCAAAATCTTACTTCCGAGTAAATTATATTTTCATCAGTACAGCTGACAATTTCCTCTTCTGCATAGATTACCCAAATTGAACGGTGTCTCTTTAAAATAGACTTCCTTTTACTGACCTTTTTTAGCAAATGATTTTGGTGAAGCAGAAGCATGCATGCATCGCTTATAACTTCTTTAAATAGTTATGAAATAAACAGGGATAAAACTGACTCTGGTGGGATTCGAACCCACAGCCTTTGAATACCTTCTTGACATTCACCTAGAAGTCCAATGCGCTATCCATTGCGCCACAGAGCCAATCTGCTTGAATGAGGTGCACAGATATTCAGAAATGAAATAATGAGCTTTGAGCTGTTGATCAACTTTATAAAGTTCATTGGATACTATAACCATGGCTATATCTTGAATATTGAATTGGGTAAAAGTTATTCACCGTGTCAAACTACATGATACAGTTGGTAAGTCTGCATACAACTTAAGTTTAGTGTATCGTCATCTGATATATGAGACAGATGGGTTTTTCACTTCTCCATGAAAGACGTTTTTTTTTAATTTTGGTAATGGAATATCTTATTCATCATGCAGTGGAACACAAAAAGAATGTACAATCAGAATACTTTTTCTTTAAAGTAGCCGACCGCCTGAACAGGGACTTGAACCCTGGACCCTCAGATTAAAAGTCTGATGCTCTACCGACTGAGCTATCCAGGCTCTGCAACACTGCAACTAAAAATCAGCTAAAAATGATGTGGACGCACACCAACCTACACTTTAATTCTTAATATGGTTACATATATTAGCAATCAAATATGTAGAGTTTAATAATTAATTGATATTTCAAGCATTTGAAATTTCAGCAGCACACGTAATCTATTTTAAATCCTGAAATTCGTTCTATCTCATTTTCGGCTGACTTAGAAATCATGTCTCTAAATTGACATTGTGAAATTAGTAAAAGGCCAAATACTATTACTAGGTACTAAATTACATGTCCAGCAGTATAACTGGAAATTTACTCTTGGGCATAGATTATGCAACATTTTCAAAGCAAACAGTGTCTGTTTAAATAGACTTTCTTTCACTGCCGTTTTGGTAAATGTCTCTGGTTATGCAGAAGCAGGCATTGTTTGTTACTGTTTCAATTAGTTATAAGATAAAGGAGGGATAAAACTGACCCAGCTAGTATTCCAACCCAAAGACTTTGAATGCTTTCTCTACATTCGCCTAGAACCCCAAGCCGCTATCCATTGCACCAGAGATCCAACCTGATTCAACAAGGTGAACAGAAATTCTCAAATAAAAAGATGAGCTATCAGCGGTTGACCAACTTTATAAAGTGATTTGGAAACTATAAGCAGGGTTCCATTTTGAACATTGAATTGGGGAAAAGATAATCAACATCTCAAACGACATGATACCGTTGCGGTAAGTCTTCTTAACTCTTGTCAAATGGTACACGACCGATGGGTATTTAATGGCTCCATTAAGAGTAACTTGCAATTACTCTAATGGGACTACTCGTTCATTGGATCCTGAAAAGAGCATGTCATTAGAGTACATTTTCTTTAAACAAACCGCCTGAACAGGGACTTGAACCCTGGACCCTCAGATTAAAAGTCTGATGCTCTACCGACTGAGCTATCCAGGCTCTGATACAGCAAACCTCAAAATCACCTAATCAAAATTTGGCAGTGTCCCAACTAACGCTATGTTTCTTAAGATGGTTACCTGAAGAAGGTACCAAATACACTAGAATATAATAATGAATTGATATTTCAAGCATTTGAAATTTCTTCAGTAAATGTAACCTTATTTTTAGTCCTGAAGTTGCTACTATCTCATTTTTTTGCTGACGTCAAATTCATATGTGTTTATTGACATGGTAAAATTAAGGAAGGGCCCAAAATCTTACTTCCGAGTAAATTATATTTTCATCAGTACAGCTGACAATTTCCTCTTCTGCATAGATTACCCAAATTGAACGGTGTCTCTTTAAAATAGACTTCCTTTTACTGACCTTTTTTAGCAAATGATTTTGGTGAAGCAGAAGCATGCATGCATCGCTTATAACTTCTTTAAATAGTTATGAAAAAAACAGGGATAAAACTGACTCTGGTGGGATTCGAACCCACAGCCTTTGAATACCTTCTTGACATTCACCTAGAAGTCCAATGCGCTATCCATTGCGCCACAGAGCCAATCTGCTTGAATGAGGTGCACAGATATTCAGAAATGAAATAATGAGCTTTGAGCTGTTGATCAACTTTATAAAGTTCATTGGATACTATAACCATGGCTATATCTTGAATATTGAATTGGGTAAAAGTTATTCACCGTGTCAAACTACATGATACAGTTGGTAAGTCTGCATACAACTTAAGTTTAGTGTATCATCATCTGATATATGAGACAGATGGGTTTTTCACTTCTCCATGAAAGACATTTTTTTTTAATTTTGGTAATGGAATATCTTATTCATCATGCAGTGGAACACAAAAAGAATGTACAATCAGAATACTTTTTCTTTAAAGTAGCCTACCGCCTGAACGGGGACTTGAACCCTGGACCCTCAGATTAAAAGTCTGATGCTCTACCGACTGAGCTATCCAGGCTCTGATACAGCAAACCTCAAAATCACCTAATCAAAATTTGGCAGTGTCCCAACTAACGCTATGTTTCTTAAGATGGTTACCTGAAGAAGGTACCAAATACACTAGAATATAATAATGAATTGATATTTCAAGCATTTGAAATTTCTTCAGTAAATGTAACCTTATTTTTAGTCCTGAAGTTGCTACTATCTCATTTTTTTGCTGACGTCAAATTCATATGTGTTTATTGACATGGTAAAATTAAGGAAGGGCCCAAAATCTTACTTCCGAGTAAATTATATTTTCATCAGTACAGCTGACAATTTCCTCTTCTGCATAGATTACCCAAATTGAACGGTGTCTCTTTAAAATAGACTTCCTTTTACTGACCTTTTTTAGCAAATGATTTTGGTGAAGCAGAAGCATGCATGCATCGCTTATAACTTTTTTAAATAGTTATGAAATAAACAGGGATAAAACTGACTCTGGGGGTATTGGAACCCACAGCCTTTGAATACCTTCTTGACATTCACCTAGAAGTCCAATGCGCTATCCATTGCGCCACAGAGCCAATCTGCTTGAGTGAGGTGCACAGATATTCAGAAATGAAATAATGAGCTTTGAGCTGTTGATCAACTTTATAAAGTTCATTGGATACTATAACCATGGCTATATTTTGAATATTGAATTGGGTAAAAGTTATTCACCGTGTCAAACTACATGATACAGTTGGTAAGTCTGCATAAAACTTAAGTTTAGTGTATCGTCATCTGATATATGAGACAGATGGGTTTTTCACTTCTCCATGAAAGACGTTTTTTTTTAATTTTGGTAATGGAATATCTTATTCATCATGCAGTGGAACACAAAAAGAATGTACAATCAGAATACTTTTTCTTTAAAGTAGCCGACCGCCTGAACAGGGACTTGAACCCTGGACCCTCAGATTAAAAGTCTGATGCTCTACCGACTGAGCTATCCAGGCTCTGCAACACTGCAACTAAAAATCAGCTAAAAATGATGTGGACGCACACCAACCTACACTTTAATTCTTAATATGGTTACATATATTAGCAATCAAATATGTAGAGTTTAATAATTAATTGATATTTCAAGCATTTGAAATTTCAGCAGCACACGTAATCTATTTTAAATCCTGAAATTCGTTCTATCTCATTTTCGGCTGACTTAGAAATCATGTCTCTAAATTGACATTGTGAAATTAGTAAAAGGCCAAATACTATTACTAGGTACTAAATTACATGTCCAGCAGTATAACTGGAAATTTACTCTTGGGCATAGATTATGCAACATTTTCAAAGCAAACAGTGTCTGTTTAAATAGACTTTCTTTCACTGCCGTTTTGGTAAATGTCTCTGGTTATGCAGAAGCAGGCATTGTTTGTTACTGTTTCAATTAGTTATAAGATAAAGGAGGGATAAAACTGACCCAGCTAGTATTCCAACCCAAAGACTTTGAATGCTTTCTCTACATTCGCCTAGAACCCCAAGCCGCTATCCATTGCACCAGAGATCCAACCTGATTCAACAAGGTGAACAGAAATTCTCAAATAAAAAGATGAGCTATCAGCGGTTGACCAACTTTATAAAGTGATTTGGAAACTATAAGCAGGGTTCCATTTTGAACATTGAATTGGGGAAAAGATAATCAACATCTCAAACGACATGATACCGTTGCGGTAAGTCTTCTTAACTCTTGTCAAATGGTACACGACCGATGGGTATTTAATGGCTCCATTAAGAGTAACTTGCAATTACTCTAATGGGACTACTCGTTCATTGGATCCTGAAAAGAGCATGTCATTAGAGTACATTTTCTTTAAACAAACCGCCTGAACAGGGACTTGAACCCTGGACCCTCAGATTAAAAGTCTGATGCTCTACCGACTGAGCTATCCAGGCTCTGATACAGCAAACCTCAAAATCACCTAATCAAAATTTGGCAGTGTCCCAACTAACGCTATGTTTCTTAAGATGGTTACCTGAAGAAGGTACCAAATACACTAGAATATAATAATGAATTGATATTTCAAGCATTTGAAATTTCTTCAGTAAATGTAACCTTATTTTTAGTCCTGAAGTTGCTACTATCTCATTTTTTTGCTGACGTCAAATTCATATGTGTTTATTGACATGGTAAAATTAAGGAAGGGCCCAAAATCTTACTTCCGAGTAAATTATATTTTCATCAGTACAGCTGACAATTTCCTCTTCTGCATAGATTACCCAAATTGAACGGTGTCTCTTTAAAATAGACTTCCTTTTACTGACCTTTTTTAGCAAATGATTTTGGTGAAGCAGAAGCATGCATGCATCGCTTATAACTTCTTTAAATAGTTATGAAATAAACAGGGATAAAACTGACTCTGGTGGGATTCGAACCCACAGCCTTTGAATACCTTCTTGACATTCACCTAGAAGTCCAATGCGCTATCCATTGCGCCACAGAGCCAATCTGCTTGAATGAGGTGCACAGATATTCAGAAATGAAATAATGAGCTTTGAGCTGTTGATCAACTTTATAAAGTTCATTGGATACTATAACCATGGCTATATCTTGAATATTGAATTGGGTAAAAGTTATTCACCGTGTCAAACTACATGATACAGTTGGTAAGTCTGCATACAACTTAAGTTTAGTGTATCATCATCTGATATATGAGACAGATGGGTTTTTCACTTCTCCATGAAAGACATTTTTTTTTAATTTTGGTAATGGAATATCTTATTCATCATGCAGTGGAACACAAAAAGAATGTACAATCAGAATACTTTTTCTTTAAAGTAGCCTACCGCCTGAACGGGGACTTGAACCCTGGACCCTCAGATTAAAAGTCTGATGCTCTACCGACTGAGCTATCCAGGCTCTGATACAGCAAACCTCAAAATCACCTAATCAAAATTTGGCAGTGTCCCAACTAACGCTATGTTTCTTAAGATGGTTACCTGAAGAAGGTACCAAATACACTAGAATATAATAATGAATTGATATTTCAAGCATTTGAAATTTCTTCAGTAAATGTAACCTTATTTTTAGTCCTGAAGTTGCTACTATCTCATTTTTTTGCTGACGTCAAATTCATATGTGTTTATTGACATGGTAAAATTAAGGAAGGGCCCAAAATCTTACTTCCGAGTAAATTATATTTTCATCAGTACAGCTGACAATTTCCTCTTCTGCATAGATTACCCAAATTGAACGGTGTCTCTTTAAAATAGACTTCCTTTTACTGACCTTTTTTAGCAAATGATTTTGGTGAAGCAGAAGCATGCATGCATCGCTTATAACTTCTTTAAATAGTTATGAAATAAACAGGGATAAAACTGACTCTGGGGGTATTGGAACCCACAGCCTTTGAATACCTTCTTGACATTCACCTAGAAGTCCAATGCGCTATCCATTGCGCCACAGAGCCAATCTGCTTGAGTGAGGTGCACAGATATTCAGAAATGAAATAATGAGCTTTGAGCTGTTGATCAACTTTATAAAGTTCATTGGATACTATAACCATGGCTATATTTTGAATATTGAATTGGGTAAAAGTTATTCACCGTGTCAAACTACATGATACAGTTGGTAAGTCTGCATAAAACTTAAGTTTAGTGTATCGTCATCTGATATATGAGACAGATGGGTTTTTCACTTCTCCATGAAAGACGTTTTTTTTTAATTTTGGTAATGGAATATCTTATTCATCATGCAGTGGAACACAAAAAGAATGTACAATCAGAATACTTTTTCTTTAAAGTAGCCGACCGCCTGAACAGGGACTTGAACCCTGGACCCTCAGATTAAAAGTCTGATGCTCTACCGACTGAGCTATCCAGGCTCTGCAACACTGCAACTAAAAATCAGCTAAAAATGATGTGGACGCACACCAACCTACACTTTAATTCTTAATATGGTTACATATATTAGCAATCAAATATGTAGAGTTTAATAATTAATTGATATTTCAAGCATTTGAAATTTCAGCAGCACACGTAATCTATTTTAAATCCTGAAATTCGTTCTATCTCATTTTCGGCTGACTTAGAAATCATGTCTCTAAATTGACATTGTGAAATTAGTAAAAGGCCAAATACTATTACTAGGTACTAAATTACATGTCCAGCAGTATAACTGGAAATTTACTCTTGGGCATAGATTATGCAACATTTTCAAAGCAAACAGTGTCTGTTTAAATAGACTTTCTTTCACTGCCGTTTTGGTAAATGTCTCTGGTTATGCAGAAGCAGGCATTGTTTGTTACTGTTTCAATTAGTTATAAGATAAAGGAGGGATAAAACTGACCCAGCTAGTATTCCAACCCAAAGACTTTGAATGCTTTCTCTACATTCGCCTAGAACCCCAAGCCGCTATCCATTGCACCAGAGATCCAACCTGATTCAACAAGGTGAACAGAAATTCTCAAATAAAAAGATGAGCTATCAGCGGTTGACCAACTTTATAAAGTGATTTGGAAACTATAAGCAGGGTTCCATTTTGAACATTGAATTGGGGAAAAGATAATCAACATCTCAAACGACATGATACCGTTGCGGTAAGTCTTCTTAACTCTTGTCAAATGGTACACGACCGATGGGTATTTAATGGCTCCATTAAGAGTAACTTGCAATTACTCTAATGGGACTACTCGTTCATTGGATCCTGAAAAGAGCATGTCATTAGAGTACATTTTCTTTAAACAAACCGCCTGAACAGGGACTTGAACCCTGGACCCTCAGATTAAAAGTCTGATGCTCTACCGACTGAGCTATCCAGGCTCTGATACAGCAAACCTCAAAATCACCTAATCAAAATTTGGCAGTGTCCCAACTAACGCTATGTTTCTTAAGATGGTTACCTGAAGAAGGTACCAAATACACTAGAATATAATAATGAATTGATATTTCAAGCATTTGAAATTTCTTCAGTAAATGTAACCTTATTTTTAGTCCTGAAGTTGCTACTATCTCATTTTTTTGCTGACGTCAAATTCATATGTGTTTATTGACATGGTAAAATTAAGGAAGGGCCCAAAATCTTACTTCCGAGTAAATTATATTTTCATCAGTACAGCTGACAATTTCCTCTTCTGCATAGATTACCCAAATTGAACGGTGTCTCTTTAAAATAGACTTCCTTTTACTGACCTTTTTTAGCAAATGATTTTGGTGAAGCAGAAGCATGCATGCATCGCTTATAACTTCTTTAAATAGTTATGAAATAAACAGGGATAAAACTGACTCTGGTGGGATTCGAACCCACAGCCTTTGAATACCTTCTTGACATTCACCTAGAAGTCCAATGCGCTATCCATTGCACCACAGAGCCAATCTGCTTGAATGAGGTGCACAGATATTCAGAAATGAAATAATGAGCTTTGAGCTGTTGATCAACTTTATAAAGTTCATTGGATACTATAACCATGGCTATATCTTGAATATTGAATTGGGTAAAAGTTATTCACCGTGTCAAACTACATGATACAGTTGGTAAGTCTGCATACAACTTAAGTTTAGTGTATCGTCATCTGATATATGAGACAGATGGGTTTTTCACTTCTCCATGAAAGACGTTTTTTTTTAATTTTGGTAATGGAATATCTTATTCATCATGCAGTGGAACACAAAAAGAATGTACAATCAGAATACTTTTTCTTTAAAGTAGCCGACCGCCTGAACAGGGACTTGAACCCTGGACCCTCAGATTAAAAGTCTGATGCTCTACCGACTGAGCTATCCAGGCTCTGCAACACTGCAACTAAAAATCAGCTAAAAATGATGTGGACGCACACCAACCTACACTTTAATTCTTAATATGGTTACATATATTAGCAATCAAATATGTAGAGTTTAATAATTAATTGATATTTCAAGCATTTGAAATTTCAGCAGCACACGTAATCTATTTTAAATCCTGAAATTCGTTCTATCTCATTTTCGGCTGACTTAGAAATCATGTCTCTAAATTGACATTGTGAAATTAGTAAAAGGCCAAATACTATTACTAGGTACTAAATTACATGTCCAGCAGTATAACTGGAAATTTACTCTTGGGCATAGATTATGCAACATTTTCAAAGCAAACAGTGTCTGTTTAAATAGACTTTCTTTCACTGCCGTTTTGGTAAATGTCTCTGGTTATGCAGAAGCAGGCATTGTTTGTTACTGTTTCAATTAGTTATAAGATAAAGGAGGGATAAAACTGACCCAGCTAGTATTCCAACCCAAAGACTTTGAATGCTTTCTCTACATTCGCCTAGAACCCCAAGCCGCTATCCATTGCACCAGAGATCCAACCTGATTCAACAAGGTGAACAGAAATTCTCAAATAAAAAGATGAGCTATCAGCGGTTGACCAACTTTATAAAGTGATTTGGAAACTATAAGCAGGGTTCCATTTTGAACATTGAATTGGGGAAAAGATAATCAACATCTCAAACGACATGATACCGTTGCGGTAAGTCTTCTTAACTCTTGTCAAATGGTACACGACCGATGGGTATTTAATGGCTCCATTAAGAGTAACTTGCAATTACTCTAATGGGACTACTCGTTCATTGGATCCTGAAAAGAGCATGTCATTAGAGTACATTTTCTTTAAACAAACCGCCTGAACAGGGACTTGAACCCTGGACCCTCAGATTAAAAGTCTGATGCTCTACCGACTGAGCTATCCAGGCTCTGATACAGCAAACCTCAAAATCACCTAATCAAAATTTGGCAGTGTCCCAACTAACGCTATGTTTCTTAAGATGGTTACCTGAAGAAGGTACCAAATACACTAGAATATAATAATGAATTGATATTTCAAGCATTTGAAATTTCTTCAGTAAATGTAACCTTATTTTTAGTCCTGAAGTTGCTACTATCTCATTTTTTTGCTGACGTCAAATTCATATGTGTTTATTGACATGGTAAAATTAAGGAAGGGCCCAAAATCTTACTTCCGAGTAAATTATATTTTCATCAGTACAGCTGACAATTTCCTCTTCTGCATAGATTACCCAAATTGAACGGTGTCTCTTTAAAATAGACTTCCTTTTACTGACCTTTTTTAGCAAATGATTTTGGTGAAGCAGAAGCATGCATGCATCGCTTATAACTTCTTTAAATAGTTATGAAATAAACAGGGATAAAACTGACTCTGGTGGGATTCGAACCCACAGCCTTTGAATACCTTCTTGACATTCACCTAGAAGTCCAATGCGCTATCCATTGCGCCACAGAGCCAATCTGCTTGAATGAGGTGCACAGATATTCAGAAATGAAATAATGAGCTTTGAGCTGTTGATCAACTTTATAAAGTTCATTGGATACTATAACCATGGCTATATCTTGAATATTGAATTGGGTAAAAGTTATTCACCGTGTCAAACTACATGATACAGTTGGTAAGTCTGCATACAACTTAAGTTTAGTGTATCATCATCTGATATATGAGACAGATGGGTTTTTCACTTCTCCATGAAAGACATTTTTTTTTAATTTTGGTAATGGAATATCTTATTCATCATGCAGTGGAACACAAAAAGAATGTACAATCAGAATACTTTTTCTTTAAAGTAGCCTACCGCCTGAACGGGGACTTGAACCCTGGACCCTCAGATTAAAAGTCTGATGCTCTACCGACTGAGCTATCCAGGCTCTGATACAGCAAACCTCAAAATCACCTAATCAAAATTTGGCAGTGTCCCAACTAACGCTATGTTTCTTAAGATGGTTACCTGAAGAAGGTACCAAATACACTAGAATATAATAATGAATTGATATTTCAAGCATTTGAAATTTCTTCAGTAAATGTAACCTTATTTTTAGTCCTGAAGTTGCTACTATCTCATTTTTTTGCTGACGTCAAATTCATATGTGTTTATTGACATGGTAAAATTAAGGAAGGGCCCAAAATCTTACTTCCGAGTAAATTATATTTTCATCAGTACAGCTGACAATTTCCTCTTCTGCATAGATTACCCAAATTGAACGGTGTCTCTTTAAAATAGACTTCCTTTTACTGACCTTTTTTAGCAAATGATTTTGGTGAAGCAGAAGCATGCATGCATCGCTTATAACTTCTTTAAATAGTTATGAAATAAACAGGGATAAAACTGACTCTGGGGGTATTGGAACCCACAGCCTTTGAATACCTTCTTGACATTCACCTAGAAGTCCAATGCGCTATCCATTGCGCCACAGAGCCAATCTGCTTGAGTGAGGTGCACAGATATTCAGAAATGAAATAATGAGCTTTGAGCTGTTGATCAACTTTATAAAGTTCATTGGATACTATAACCATGGCTATATTTTGAATATTGAATTGGGTAAAAGTTATTCACCGTGTCAAACTACATGATACAGTTGGTAAGTCTGCATAAAACTTAAGTTTAGTGTATCGTCATCTGATATATGAGACAGATGGGTTTTTCACTTCTCCATGAAAGACGTTTTTTTTTAATTTTGGTAATGGAATATCTTATTCATCATGCAGTGGAACACAAAAAGAATGTACAATCAGAATACTTTTTCTTTAAAGTAGCCGACCGCCTGAACAGGGACTTGAACCCTGGACCCTCAGATTAAAAGTCTGATGCTCTACCGACTGAGCTATCCAGGCTCTGCAACACTGCAACTAAAAATCAGCTAAAAATGATGTGGACGCACACCAACCTACACTTTAATTCTTAATATGGTTACATATATTAGCAATCAAATATGTAGAGTTTAATAATTAATTGATATTTCAAGCATTTGAAATTTCAGCAGCACACGTAATCTATTTTAAATCCTGAAATTCGTTCTATCTCATTTTCGGCTGACTTAGAAATCATGTCTCTAAATTGACATTGTGAAATTAGTAAAAGGCCAAATACTATTACTAGGTACTAAATTACATGTCCAGCAGTATAACTGGAAATTTACTCTTGGGCATAGATTATGCAACATTTTCAAAGCAAACAGTGTCTGTTTAAATAGACTTTCTTTCACTGCCGTTTTGGTAAATGTCTCTGGTTATGCAGAAGCAGGCATTGTTTGTTACTGTTTCAATTAGTTATAAGATAAAGGAGGGATAAAACTGACCCAGCTAGTATTCCAACCCAAAGACTTTGAATGCTTTCTCTACATTCGCCTAGAACCCCAAGCCGCTATCCATTGCACCAGAGATCCAACCTGATTCAACAAGGTGAACAGAAATTCTCAAATAAAAAGATGAGCTATCAGCGGTTGACCAACTTTATAAAGTGATTTGGAAACTATAAGCAGGGTTCCATTTTGAACATTGAATTGGGGAAAAGATAATCAACATCTCAAACGACATGATACCGTTGCGGTAAGTCTTCTTAACTCTTGTCAAATGGTACACGACCGATGGGTATTTAATGGCTCCATTAAGAGTAACTTGCAATTACTCTAATGGGACTACTCGTTCATTGGATCCTGAAAAGAGCATGTCATTAGAGTACATTTTCTTTAAACAAACCGCCTGAACAGGGACTTGAACCCTGGACCCTCAGATTAAAAGTCTGATGCTCTACCGACTGAGCTATCCAGGCTCTGATACAGCAAACCTCAAAATCACCTAATCAAAATTTGGCAGTGTCCCAACTAACGCTATGTTTCTTAAGATGGTTACCTGAAGAAGGTACCAAATACACTAGAATATAATAATGAATTGATATTTCAAGCATTTGAAATTTCTTCAGTAAATGTAACCTTATTTTTAGTCCTGAAGTTGCTACTATCTCATTTTTTTGCTGACGTCAAATTCATATGTGTTTATTGACATGGTAAAATTAAGGAAGGGCCCAAAATCTTACTTCCGAGTAAATTATATTTTCATCAGTACAGCTGACAATTTCCTCTTCTGCATAGATTACCCAAATTGAACGGTGTCTCTTTAAAATAGACTTCCTTTTACTGACCTTTTTTAGCAAATGATTTTGGTGAAGCAGAAGCATGCATGCATCGCTTATAACTTCTTTAAATAGTTATGAAATACACAGGGATAAAACTGACTCTGGTGGGATTCGAACCCACAGCCTTTGAATACCTTCTTGACATTCACCTAGAAGTCCAATGCGCTATCCATTGCGCCACAGAGCCAATCTGCTTGAGTGAGGTGCACAGATATTCAGAAATGAAATAATGAGCTTTGAGCTGTTGATCAACTTTATAAAGTTCATTGGATACTATAACCATGGCTATATTTTGAATATTGAATTGGGTAAAAGTTATTCACCGTGTCAAACTACATGATACAGTTGGTAAGTCTGCATACAACTTAAGTTTAGTGTATCGTCATCTGATATATGAGACAGATGGGTTTTTCACTTCTCCATGAAAGACATTTTTTTTTAATTTTGGTAATGGAATATCTTATTCATCATGCAGTGGAACACAAAAAGAATGTACAATCAGAATACTTTTTCTTTAAAGTAGCCTACCGCCTGAACGGGAACTTGAACCCTGGACCCTCAGATTAAAAGTCTGATGCTCTACCGACTGAGCTATCCAGGCTCTGATACAGCAAACCTCAAAATCACCTAATCAAAATTTGGCAGCGTCCCAACTAACGCTATGTTTCTTAAGATGGTTACCTGAAGAAGGTACCAAATACACTAGAATATAATAATGAATTGATATTTCAAGCATTTGAAATTTCTTCAGTAAATGTAACCTTATTTTTAGTCCTGAAGTTGCTACTATCTCATTTTTTTGCTGACGTCAAATTCATATGTGTTTATTGACATGGTAAAATTAAGGAAGGGCCCAAAATCTTACTTCCGAGTAAATTATATTTTCATCAGTACAGCTGACAATTTCCTCTTCTGCATAGATTACCCAAATTGAACGGTGTCTCTTTAAAATAGACTTCCTTTTACTGACCTTTTTTAGCAAATGATTTTGGTGAAGCAGAAGCATGCATGCATCGCTTATAACTTCTTTAAATAGTTATGAAATAAACAGGGATAAAACTGACTCTGGTGGGATTCGAACCCACAGCCTTTGAATACCTTCTTGACATTCACCTAGAAGTCCAATGCGCTATCCATTGCGCCACAGAGCCAATCTGCTTGAGTGAGGTGCACAGATATTCAGAAATGAAATAATGAGCTTTGAGCTGTTGATCAACTTTATAAAGTTCATTGGATACTATAACCATGGCTATATTTTGAATATTGAATTGGGTAAAAGTTATTCACCGTGTCAAACTACATGATACAGTTGGTAAGTCTGCATAAAACTTAAGTTTAGTGTATCGTCATCTGATATATGAGACAGATGGGTTTTTCACTTCTCCATGAAAGACGTTTTTTTTTAATTTTGGTAATGGAATATCTTATTCATCATGCAGTGGAACACAAAAAGAATGTACAATCAGAATACTTTTTCTTTAAAGTAGCCGACCGCCTGAAGAGGGACTTGAACCCTGGACCCTCAGATTAAAAGTCTGATGCTCTACCGACAGAGCTATCCAGGCTCTGCAACACTGCAACTAAAAATCAGCTAAAAATGATGTGGACGCACACCAACCTACACTTTAATTCTTAATATGGTTACATATATTAGCAATCAAATATGTAGAGTTTAATAATTAATTGATATTTCAAGCATTTGAAATTTCAGCAGCACACGTAATCTATTTTAAATCCTGAAATTCGTTCTATCTCATTTTCGGCTGACTTAGAAATCATGTCTCTAAATTGACATTGTGAAATTAGTAAAAGGCCAAATACTATTACTAGGTACTAAATTACATGTCCAGCAGTATAACTGGAAATTTACTCTTGGGCATAGATTATGCAACATTTTCAAAGCAAACAGTGTCTGTTTAAATAGACTTTCTTTCACTGCCGTTTTGGTAAATGTCTCTGGTTATGCAGAAGCAGGCATTGTTTGTTACTGTTTCAATTAGTTATAAGATAAAGGAGGGATAAAACTGACCCAGCTAGTATTCCAACCCAAAGACTTTGAATGCTTTCTCTACATTCGCCTAGAACCCCAAGCCGCTATCCATTGCACCAGAGATCCAACCTGATTCAACAAGGTGAACAGAAATTCTCAAATAAAAAGATGAGCTATCAGCGGTTGACCAACTTTATAAAGTGATTTGGAAACTATAAGCAGGGTTCCATTTTGAACATTGAATTGGGGAAAAGATAATCAACATCTCAAACGACATGATACCGTTGCGGTAAGTCTTCTTAACTCTTGTCAAATGGTACACGACCGATGGGTATTTAATGGCTCCATTAAGAGTAACTTGCAATTACTCTAATGGGACTACTCGTTCATTGGATCCTGAAAAGAGCATGTCATTAGAGTACATTTTCTTTAAACAAACCGCCTGAACAGGGACTTGAACCCTGGACCCTCAGATTAAAAGTCTGATGCTCTACCGACTGAGCTATCCAGGCTCTGATACAGCAAACCTCAAAATCACCTAATCAAAATTTGGCAGTGTCCCAACTAACGCTATGTTTCTTAAGATGGTTACCTGAAGAAGGTACCAAATACACTAGAATATAATAATGAATTGATATTTCAAGCATTTGAAATTTCTTCAGTAAATGTAACCTTATTTTTAGTCCTGAAGTTGCTACTATCTCATTTTTTTGCTGACGTCAAATTCATATGTGTTTATTGACATGGTAAAATTAAGGAAGGGCCCAAAATCTTACTTCCGAGTAAATTATATTTTCATCAGTACAGCTGACAATTTCCTCTTCTGCATAGATTACCCAAATTGAACGGTGTCTCTTTAAAATAGACTTCCTTTTACTGACCTTTTTTAGCAAATGATTTTGGTGAAGCAGAAGCATGCATGCATCGCTTATAACTTCTTTAAATAGTTATGAAATACACAGGGATAAAACTGACTCTGGTGGGATTCGAACCCACAGCCTTTGAATACCTTCTTGACATTCACCTAGAAGTCCAATGCGCTATCCATTGCGCCACAGAGCCAATCTGCTTGAGTGAGGTGCACAGATATTCAGAAATGAAATAATGAGCTTTGAGCTGTTGATCAACTTTATAAAGTTCATTGGATACTATAACCATGGCTATATTTTGAATATTGAATTGGGTAAAAGTTATTCACCGTGTCAAACTACATGATACAGTTGGTAAGTCTGCATACAACTTAAGTTTAGTGTATCGTCATCTGATATATGAGACAGATGGGTTTTTCACTTCTCCATGAAAGACATTTTTTTTTAATTTTGGTAATGGAATATCTTATTCATCATGCAGTGGAACACAAAAAGAATGTACAATCAGAATACTTTTTCTTTAAAGTAGCCTACCGCCTGAACGGGAACTTGAACCCTGGACCCTCAGATTAAAAGTCTGATGCTCTACCGACTGAGCTATCCAGGCTCTGATACAGCAAACCTCAAAATCACCTAATCAAAATTTGGCAGCGTCCCAACTAACGCTATGTTTCTTAAGATGGTTACCTGAAGAAGGTACCAAATACACTAGAATATAATAATGAATTGATATTTCAAGCATTTGAAATTTCTTCAGTAAATGTAACCTTATTTTTAGTCCTGAAGTTGCTACTATCTCATTTTTTTGCTGACGTCAAATTCATATGTGTTTATTGACATGGTAAAATTAAGGAAGGGCCCAAAATCTTACTTCCGAGTAAATTATATTTTCATCAGTACAGCTGACAATTTCCTCTTCTGCATAGATTACCCAAATTGAACGGTGTCTCTTTAAAATAGACTTCCTTTTACTGACCTTTTTTAGCAAATGATTTTGGTGAAGCAGAAGCATGCATGCATCGCTTATAACTTCTTTAAATAGTTATGAAATAAACAGGGATAAAACTGACTCTGGTGGGATTCGAACCCACAGCCTTTGAATACCTTCTTGACATTCACCTAGAAGTCCAATGCGCTATCCATTGCGCCACAGAGCCAATCTGCTTGAGTGAGGTGCACAGATATTCAGAAATGAAATAATGAGCTTTGAGCTGTTGATCAACTTTATAAAGTTCATTGGATACTATAACCATGGCTATATTTTGAATATTGAATTGGGTAAAAGTTATTCACCGTGTCAAACTACATGATACAGTTGGTAAGTCTGCATAAAACTTAAGTTTAGTGTATCGTCATCTGATATATGAGACAGATGGGTTTTTCACTTCTCCATGAAAGACGTTTTTTTTTAATTTTGGTAATGGAATATCTTATTCATCATGCAGTGGAACACAAAAAGAATGTACAATCAGAATACTTTTTCTTTAAAGTAGCCGACCGCCTGAAGAGGGACTTGAACCCTGGACCCTCAGATTAAAAGTCTGATGCTCTACCGACAGAGCTATCCAGGCTCTGCAACACTGCAACTAAAAATCAGCTAAAAATGATGTGGACGCACACCAACCTACACTTTAATTCTTAATATGGTTACATATATTAGCAATCAAATATGTAGAGTTTAATAATTAATTGATATTTCAAGCATTTGAAATTTCAGCAGCACACGTAATCTATTTTAAATCCTGAAATTCGTTCTATCTCATTTTCGGCTGACTTAGAAATCATGTCTCTAAATTGACATTGTGAAATTAGTAAAAGGCCAAATACTATTACTAGGTACTAAATTACATGTCCAGCAGTATAACTGGAAATTTACTCTTGGGCATAGATTATGCAACATTTTCAAAGCAAACAGTGTCTGTTTAAATAGACTTTCTTTCACTGCCGTTTTGGTAAATGTCTCTGGTTATGCAGAAGCAGGCATTGTTTGTTACTGTTTCAATTAGTTATAAGATAAAGGAGGGATAAAACTGACCCAGCTAGTATTCCAACCCAAAGACTTTGAATGCTTTCTCTACATTCGCCTAGAACCCCAAGCCGCTATCCATTGCACCAGAGATCCAACCTGATTCAACAAGGTGAACAGAAATTCTCAAATAAAAAGATGAGCTATCAGCGGTTGACCAACTTTATAAAGTGATTTGGAAACTATAAGCAGGGTTCCATTTTGAACATTGAATTGGGGAAAAGATAATCAACATCTCAAACGACATGATACCGTTGCGGTAAGTCTTCTTAACTCTTGTCAAATGGTACACGACCGATGGGTATTTAATGGCTCCATTAAGAGTAACTTGCAATTACTCTAATGGGACTACTCGTTCATTGGATCCTGAAAAGAGCATGTCATTAGAGTACATTTTCTTTAAACAAACCGCCTGAACAGGGACTTGAACCCTGGACCCTCAGATTAAAAGTCTGATGCTCTACCGACTGAGCTATCCAGGCTCTGATACAGCAAACCTCAAAATCACCTAATCAAAATTTGGCAGTGTCCCAACTAACGCTATGTTTCTTAAGATGGTTACCTGAAGAAGGTACCAAATACACTAGAATATAATAATGAATTGATATTTCAAGCATTTGAAATTTCTTCAGTAAATGTAACCTTATTTTTAGTCCTGAAGTTGCTACTATCTCATTTTTTTGCTGACGTCAAATTCATATGTGTTTATTGACATGGTAAAATTAAGGAAGGGCCCAAAATCTTACTTCCGAGTAAATTATATTTTCATCAGTACAGCTGACAATTTCCTCTTCTGCATAGATTACCCAAATTGAACGGTGTCTCTTTAAAATAGACTTCCTTTTACTGACCTTTTTTAGCAAATGATTTTGGTGAAGCAGAAGCATGCATGCATCGCTTATAACTTCTTTAAATAGTTATGAAATACACAGGGATAAAACTGACTCTGGTGGGATTCGAACCCACAGCCTTTGAATACCTTCTTGACATTCACCTAGAAGTCCAATGCGCTATCCATTGCGCCACAGAGCCAATCTGCTTGAGTGAGGTGCACAGATATTCAGAAATGAAATAATGAGCTTTGAGCTGTTGATCAACTTTATAAAGTTCATTGGATACTATAACCATGGCTATATTTTGAATATTGAATTGGGTAAAAGTTATTCACCGTGTCAAACTACATGATACAGTTGGTAAGTCTGCATACAACTTAAGTTTAGTGTATCGTCATCTGATATATGAGACAGATGGGTTTTTCACTTCTCCATGAAAGACATTTTTTTTTAATTTTGGTAATGGAATATCTTATTCATCATGCAGTGGAACACAAAAAGAATGTACAATCAGAATACTTTTTCTTTAAAGTAGCCTACCGCCTGAACGGGAACTTGAACCCTGGACCCTCAGATTAAAAGTCTGATGCTCTACCGACTGAGCTATCCAGGCTCTGATACAGCAAACCTCAAAATCACCTAATCAAAATTTGGCAGCGTCCCAACTAACGCTATGTTTCTTAAGATGGTTACCTGAAGAAGGTACCAAATACACTAGAATATAATAATGAATTGATATTTCAAGCATTTGAAATTTCTTCAGTAAATGTAACCTTATTTTTAGTCCTGAAGTTGCTACTATCTCATTTTTTTGCTGACGTCAAATTCATATGTGTTTATTGACATGGTAAAATTAAGGAAGGGCCCAAAATCTTACTTCCGAGTAAATTATATTTTCATCAGTACAGCTGACAATTTCCTCTTCTGCATAGATTACCCAAATTGAACGGTGTCTCTTTAAAATAGACTTCCTTTTACTGACCTTTTTTAGCAAATGATTTTGGTGAAGCAGAAGCATGCATGCATCGCTTATAACTTCTTTAAATAGTTATGAAATAAACAGGGATAAAACTGACTCTGGTGGGATTCGAACCCACAGCCTTTGAATACCTTCTTGACATTCACCTAGAAGTCCAATGCGCTATCCATTGCGCCACAGAGCCAATCTGCTTGAGTGAGGTGCACAGATATTCAGAAATGAAATAATGAGCTTTGAGCTGTTGATCAACTTTATAAAGTTCATTGGATACTATAACCATGGCTATATTTTGAATATTGAATTGGGTAAAAGTTATTCACCGTGTCAAACTACATGATACAGTTGGTAAGTCTGCATAAAACTTAAGTTTAGTGTATCGTCATCTGATATATGAGACAGATGGGTTTTTCACTTCTCCATGAAAGACGTTTTTTTTTAATTTTGGTAATGGAATATCTTATTCATCATGCAGTGGAACACAAAAAGAATGTACAATCAGAATACTTTTTCTTTAAAGTAGCCGACCGCCTGAAGAGGGACTTGAACCCTGGACCCTCAGATTAAAAGTCTGATGCTCTACCGACAGAGCTATCCAGGCTCTGCAACACTGCAACTAAAAATCAGCTAAAAATGATGTGGACGCACACCAACCTACACTTTAATTCTTAATATGGTTACATATATTAGCAATCAAATATGTAGAGTTTAATAATTCATTGATATTTCAAGCATTTGAAATTTCAGCAGCACACGTAATCTATTTTAAATCCTGAAATTCGTTCTATCTCATTTTCGGCTGACTTAGAAATCATGTCTCTAAATTGACATTGTGAAATTAGTAAAAGGCCAAATACTATTACTAGGTACTAAATTACATGTCCAGCAGTATAACTGGAAATTTACTCTTGGGCATAGATTATGCAACATTTTCAAAGCAAACAGTGTCTGTTTAAATAGACTTTCTTTCACTGCCGTTTTGGTAAATGTCTCTGGTTATGCAGAAGCAGGCATTGTTTGTTACTGTTTCAATTAGTTATAAGATAAAGGAGGGATAAAACTGACCCAGCTAGTATTCCAACCCAAAGACTTTGAATGCTTTCTCTACATTCGCCTAGAACCCCAAGCCGCTATCCATTGCACCAGAGATCCAACCTGATTCAACAAGGTGAACAGAAATTCTCAAATAAAAAGATGAGCTATCAGCGGTTGACCAACTTTATAAAGTGATTTGGAAACTATAAGCAGGGTTCCATTTTGAACATTGAATTGGGGAAAAGATAATCAACATCTCAAACGACATGATACCGTTGCGGTAAGTCTTCTTAACTCTTGTCAAATGGTACACGACCGATGGGTATTTAATGGCTCCATTAAGAGTAACTTGCAATTACTCTAATGGGACTACTCGTTCATTGGATCCTGAAAAGAGCATGTCATTAGAGTACATTTTCTTTAAACAAACCGCCTGAACAGGGACTTGAACCCTGGACCCTCAGATTAAAAGTCTGATGCTCTACCGACTGAGCTATCCAGGCTCTGATACAGCAAACCTCAAAATCACCTAATCAAAATTTGGCAGTGTCCCAACTAACGCTATGTTTCTTAAGATGGTTACCTGAAGAAGGTACCAAATACACTAGAATATAATAATGAATTGATATTTCAAGCATTTGAAATTTCTTCAGTAAATGTAACCTTATTTTTAGTCCTGAAGTTGCTACTATCTCATTTTTTTGCTGACGTCAAATTCATATGTGTTTATTGACATGGTAAAATTAAGGAAGGGCCCAAAATCTTACTTCCGAGTAAATTATATTTTCATCAGTACAGCTGACAATTTCCTCTTCTGCATAGATTACCCAAATTGAACGGTGTCTCTTTAAAATAGACTTCCTTTTACTGACCTTTTTTAGCAAATGATTTTGGTGAAGCAGAAGCATGCATGCATCGCTTATAACTTCTTTAAATAGTTATGAAATACACAGGGATAAAACTGACTCTGGTGGGATTCGAACCCACAGCCTTTGAATACCTTCTTGACATTCACCTAGAAGTCCAATGCGCTATCCATTGCGCCACAGAGCCAATCTGCTTGAGTGAGGTGCACAGATATTCAGAAATGAAATAATGAGCTTTGAGCTGTTGATCAACTTTATAAAGTTCATTGGATACTATAACCATGGCTATATTTTGAATATTGAATTGGGTAAAAGTTATTCACCGTGTCAAACTACATGATACAGTTGGTAAGTCTGCATACAACTTAAGTTTAGTGTATCATCATCTGATATATGAGACAGATGGGTTTTTCACTTCTCCATGAAAGACATTTTTTTTTAATTTTGGTAATGGAATATCTTATTCATCATGCAGTGGAACACAAAAAGAATGTACAATCAGAATACTTTTTCTTTAAAGTAGCCTACCGCCTGAACGGGAACTTGAACCCTGGACCCTCAGATTAAAAGTCTGATGCTCTACCGACTGAGCTATCCAGGCTCTGATACAGCAAACCTCAAAATCACCTAATCAAAATTTGGCAGCGTCCCAACTAACGCTATGTTTCTTAAGATGGTTACCTGAAGAAGGTACCAAATACACTAGAATATAATAATGAATTGATATTTCAAGCATTTGAAATTTCTTCAGTAAATGTAACCTTATTTTTAGTCCTGAAGTTGCTACTATCTCATTTTTTTGCTGACGTCAAATTCATATGTGTTTATTGACATGGTAAAATTAAGGAAGGGCCCAAAATCTTACTTCCGAGTAAATTATATTTTCATCAGTACAGCTGACAATTTCCTCTTCTGCATAGATTACCCAAATTGAACGGTGTCTCTTTAAAATAGACTTCCTTTTACTGACCTTTTTTAGCAAATGATTTTGGTGAAGCAGAAGCATGCATGCATCGCTTATAACTTCTTTAAATAGTTATGAAATAAACAGGGATAAAACTGACTCTGGTGGGATTCGAACCCACAGCCTTTGAATACCTTCTTGACATTCACCTAGAAGTCCAATGCGCTATCCATTGCGCCACAGAGCCAATCTGCTTGAGTGAGGTGCACAGATATTCAGAAATGAAATAATGAGCTTTGAGCTGTTGATCAACTTTATAAAGTTCATTGGATACTATAACCATGGCTATATTTTGAATATTGAATTGGGTAAAAGTTATTCACCGTGTCAAACTACATGATACAGTTGGTAAGTCTGCATAAAACTTAAGTTTAGTGTATCGTCATCTGATATATGAGACAGATGGGTTTTTCACTTCTCCATGAAAGACGTTTTTTTTAATTTTGGTAATGGAATATCTTATTCATCATGCAGTGGAACACAAAAAGAATGTACAATCAGAATACTTTTTCTTTAAAGTAGCCGACCGCCTGAAGAGGGACTTGAACCCTGGACCCTCAGATTAAAAGTCTGATGCTCTACCGACAGAGCTATCCAGGCTCTGCAACACTGCAACTAAAAATCAGCTAAAAATGATGTTGACGCACACCAACCTACACTTTAATTCTTAATATGGTTACATATATTAGCAATCAAATATGTAGAGTTTAATAATTAATTGATATTTCAAGCATTTGAAATTTCAGCAGCACACGTAATCTATTTTAAATCCTGAAATTCGTTCTATCTCATTTTCGGCTGACTTAGAAATCATGTCTCTAAATTGACATTGTGAAATTAGTAAAAGGCCAAATACTATTACTAGGTACTAAATTACATGTCCAGCAGTATAACTGGAAATTTACTCTTGGGCATAGATTATGCAACATTTTCAAAGCAAACAGTGTCTGTTTAAATAGACTTTCTTTCACTGCCGTTTTGGTAAATGTCTCTGGTTATGCAGAAGCAGGCATTGTTTGTTACTGTTTCAATTAGTTATAAGATAAAGGAGGGATAAAACTGACCCAGCTAGTATTCCAACCCAAAGACTTTGAATGCTTTCTCTACATTCGCCTAGAACCCCAAGCCGCTATCCATTGCACCAGAGATCCAACCTGATTCAACAAGGTGAACAGAAATTCTCAAATAAAAAGATGAGCTATCAGCGGTTGACCAACTTTATAAAGTGATTTGGAAACTATAAGCAGGGTTTCATTTTGAACATTGAATTGGGGAAAAGATAATCAACATCTCAAACGACATGATACCGTTGCGGTAAGTCTTCTTAACTCTTGTCAAATGGTACACGACCGATGGGTATTTAATGGCTCCATTAAGAGTAACTTGCAATTACTCTAATGGGACTACTCGTTCATTGGATCCTGAAAAGAGCATGTCATTAGAGTACATTTTCTTTAAACAAACCGCCTGAACAGGGACTTGAACCCTGGACCCTCAGATTAAAAGTCTGATGCTCTACCGACTGAGCTATCCAGCCTCTGATACAGCAAACCTCAAAATCACCTAATCAAAATTTGGCAGTGTCCCAACTAACGCTATGTTTCTTAAGATGGTTACCTGAAGAAGGTACCAAATACACTAGAATATAATAATGAATTGATATTTCAAGCATTTGAAATTTCTTCAGTAAATGTAACCTTATTTTTAGTCCTGAAGTTGCTACTATCTCATTTTTTTGCTGACGTCAAATTCATATGTGTTTATTGACATGGTAAAATTAAGGAAGGGCCCAAAATCTTACTTCCGAGTAAATTATATTTTCATCAGTACAGCTGACAATTTCCTCTTCTGCATAGATTACCCAAATTGAACGGTGTCTCTTTAAAATAGACTTCCTTTTACTGACCTTTTTTAGCAAATGATTTTGGTGAAGCAGAAGCATGCATGCATCGCTTATAACTTCTTTAAATAGTTATGAAATACACAGGGATAAAACTGACTCTGGTGGGATTCGAACCCACAGCCTTTGAATACCTTCTTGACATTCACCTAGAAGTCCAATGCGCTATCCATTGCGCCACAGAGCCAATCTGCTTGAGTGAGGTGCACAGATATTCAGAAATGAAATAATGAGCTTTGAGCTGTTGATCAACTTTATAAAGTTCATTGGATACTATAACCATGGCTATATTTTGAATATTGAATTGGGTAAAAGTTATTCACCGTGTCAAACTACATGATACAGTTGGTAAGTCTGCATACAACTTAAGTTTAGTGTATCATCATCTGATATATGAGACAGATGGGTTTTTCACTTCTCCATGAAAGACATTTTTTTTTAATTTTGGTAATGGAATATCTTATTCATCATGCAGTGGAACACAAAAAGAATGTACAATCAGAATACTTTTTCTTTAAAGTAGCCTACCGCCTGAACGGGAACTTGAACCCTGGACCCTCAGATTAAAAGTCTGATGCTCTACCGACTGAGCTATCCAGGCTCTGATACAGCAAACCTCAAAATCACCTAATCAAAATTTGGCAGCGTCCCAACTAACGCTATGTTTCTTAAGATGGTTACCTGAAGAAGGTACCAAATACACTAGAATATAATAATGAATTGATATTTCAAGCATTTGAAATTTCTTCAGTAAATGTAACCTTATTTTTAGTCCTGAAGTTGCTACTATCTCATTTTTTTGCTGACGTCAAATTCATATGTGTTTATTGACATGGTAAAATTAAGGAAGGGCCCAAAATCTTACTTCCGAGTAAATTATATTTTCATCAGTACAGCTGACAATTTCCTCTTCTGCATAGATTACCCAAATTGAACGGTGTCTCTTTAAAATAGACTTCCTTTTACTGACCTTTTTTAGCAAATGATTTTGGTGAAGCAGAAGCATGCATGCATCGCTTATAACTTCTTTAAATAGTTATGAAATAAACAGGGATAAAACTGACTCTGGTGGGATTCGAACCCACAGCCTTTGAATACCTTCTTGACATTCACCTAGAAGTCCAATGCGCTATCCATTGCGCCACAGAGCCAATCTGCTTGAGTGAGGTGCACAGATATTCAGAAATGAAATAATGAGCTTTGAGCTGTTGATCAACTTTATAAAGTTCATTGGATACTATAACCATGGCTATATTTTGAATATTGAATTGGGTAAAAGTTATTCACCGTGTCAAACTACATGATACAGTTGGTAAGTCTGCATAAAACTTAAGTTTAGTGTATCGTCATCTGATATATGAGACAGATGGGTTTTTCACTTCTCCATGAAAGACGTTTTTTTTAATTTTGGTAATGGAATATCTTATTCATCATGCAGTGGAACACAAAAAGAATGTACAATCAGAATACTTTTTCTTTAAAGTAGCCGACCGCCTGAAGAGGGACTTGAACCCTGGACCCTCAGATTAAAAGTCTGATGCTCTACCGACAGAGCTATCCAGGCTCTGCAACACTGCAACTAAAAATCAGCTAAAAATGATGTGGACGCACACCAACCTACACTTTAATTCTTAATATGGTTACATATATTAGCAATCAAATATGTAGAGTTTAATAATTAATTGATATTTCAAGCATTTGAAATTTCAGCAGCACACGTAATCTATTTTAAATCCTGAAATTCGTTCTATCTCATTTTCGGCTGACTTAGAAATCATGTCTCTAAATTGACATTGTGAAATTAGTAAAAGGCCAAATACTATTACTAGGTACTAAATTACATGTCCAGCAGTATAACTGGAAATTTACTCTTGGGCATAGATTATGCAACATTTTCAAAGCAAACAGTGTCTGTTTAAATAGACTTTCTTTCACTGCCGTTTTGGTAAATGTCTCTGGTTATGCAGAAGCAGGCATTGTTTGTTACTGTTTCAATTAGTTATAAGATAAAGGAGGGATAAAACTGACCCAGCTAGTATTCCAACCCAAAGACTTTGAATGCTTTCTCTACATTCGCCTAGAACCCCAAGCCGCTATCCATTGCACCAGAGATCCAACCTGATTCAACAAGGTGAACAGAAATTCTCAAATAAAAAGATGAGCTATCAGCGGTTGACCAACTTTATAAAGTGATTTGGAAACTATAAGCAGGGTTCCATTTTGAACATTGAATTGGGGAAAAGATAATCAACATCTCAAACGACATGATACCGTTGCGGTAAGTCTTCTTAACTCTTGTCAAATGGTACACGACCGATGGGTATTTAATGGCTCCATTAAGAGTAACTTGCAATTACTCTAATGGGACTACTCGTTCATTGGATCCTGAAAAGAGCATGTCATTAGAGTACATTTTCTTTAAACAAACCGCCTGAACAGGGACTTGAACCCTGGACCCTCAGATTAAAAGTCTGATGCTCTACCGACTGAGCTATCCAGGCTCTGATACAGCAAACCTCAAAATCACCTAATCAAAATTTGGCAGTGTCCCAACTAACGCTATGTTTCTTAAGATGGTTACCTGAAGAAGGTACCAAATACACTAGAATATAATAATGAATTGATATTTCAAGCATTTGAAATTTCTTCAGTAAATGTAACCTTATTTTTAGTCCTGAAGTTGCTACTATCTCATTTTTTTGCTGACGTCAAATTCATATGTGTTTATTGACATGGTAAAATTAAGGAAGGGCCCAAAATCTTACTTCCGAGTAAATTATATTTTCATCAGTACAGCTGACAATTTCCTCTTCTGCATAGATTACCCAAATTGAACGGTGTCTCTTTAAAATAGACTTCCTTTTACTGACCTTTTTTAGCAAATGATTTTGGTGAAGCAGAAGCATGCATGCATCGCTTATAACTTCTTTAAATAGTTATGAAATACACAGGGATAAAACTGACTCTGGTGGGATTCGAACCCACAGCCTTTGAATACCTTCTTGACATTCACCTAGAAGTCCAATGCGCTATCCATTGCGCCACAGAGCCAATCTGCTTGAGTGAGGTGCACAGATATTCAGAAATGAAATAATGAGCTTTGAGCTGTTGATCAACTTTATAAAGTTCATTGGATACTATAACCATGGCTATATTTTGAATATTGAATTGGGTAAAAGTTATTCACCGTGTCAAACTACATGATACAGTTGGTAAGTCTGCATACAACTTAAGTTTAGTGTATCATCATCTGATATATGAGACAGATGGGTTTTTCACTTCTCCATGAAAGACATTTTTTTTTAATTTTGGTAATGGAATATCTTATTCATCATGCAGTGGAACACAAAAAGAATGTACAATCAGAATACTTTTTCTTTAAAGTAGCCTACCGCCTGAACGGGAACTTGAACCCTGGACCCTCAGATTAAAAGTCTGATGCTCTACCGACTGAGCTATCCAGGCTCTGATACAGCAAACCTCAAAATCACCTAATCAAAATTTGGCAGCGTCCCAACTAACGCTATGTTTCTTAAGATGGTTACCTGAAGAAGGTACCAAATACACTAGAATATAATAATGAATTGATATTTCAAGCATTTGAAATTTCTTCAGTAAATGTAACCTTATTTTTAGTCCTGAAGTTGCTACTATCTCATTTTTTTGCTGACGTCAAATTCATATGTGTTTATTGACATGGTAAAATTAAGGAAGGGCCCAAAATCTTACTTCCGAGTAAATTATATTTTCATCAGTACAGCTGACAATTTCCTCTTCTGCATAGATTACCCAAATTGAACGGTGTCTCTTTAAAATAGACTTCCTTTTACTGACCTTTTTTAGCAAATGATTTTGGTGAAGCAGAAGCATGCATGCATCGCTTATAACTTCTTTAAATAGTTATGAAATAAACAGGGATAAAACTGACTCTGGTGGGATTCGAACCCACAGCCTTTGAATACCTTCTTGACATTCACCTAGAAGTCCAATGCGCTATCCATTGCGCCACAGAGCCAATCTGCTTGAGTGAGGTGCACAGATATTCAGAAATGAAATAATGAGCTTTGAGCTGTTGATCAACTTTATAAAGTTCATTGGATACTATAACCATGGCTATATTTTGAATATTGAATTGGGTAAAAGTTATTCACCGTGTCAAACTACATGATACAGTTGGTAAGTCTGCATAAAACTTAAGTTTAGTGTATCGTCATCTGATATATGAGACAGATGGGTTTTTCACTTCTCCATGAAAGACGTTTTTTTTTAATTTTGGTAATGGAATATCTTATTCATCATGCAGTGGAACACAAAAAGAATGTACAATCAAAATACTTTTTCTTTAAAGTAGCCGACCGCCTGAAGAGGGACTTGAACCCTGGACCCTCAGATTAAAAGTCTTATGCTCTCCAGACAGAGCTATCCAGGCTCTGCAACACTGCAACTAAAAATCAGCTAAAAATGATGTGGACGCACACCAACCTACACTTTAATTCTTAATATGGTTACATATATTAGCAATCAAATATGTAGAGTTTAATAATTAATTGATATTTCAAGCATTTGAAATTTCAGCAGCACACGTAATCTATTTTAAATCCTGAAATTCGTTCTATCTCATTTTCGGCTGACTTAGAAATCATGTCTCTAAATTGACATTGTGAAATTAGTAAAAGGCCAAATACTATTACTAGGTACTAAATTACATGTCCAGCAGTATAACTGGAAATTTACTCTTGGGCATAGATTATGCAACATTTTCAAAGCAAACAGTGTCTGTTTAAATAGACTTTCTTTCACTGCCGTTTTGGTAAATGTCTCTGGTTATGCAGAAGCAGGCATTGTTTGTTACTGTTTCAATTAGTTATAAGATAAAGGAGGGATAAAACTGACCCAGCTAGTATTCCAACCCAAAGACTTTGAATGCTTTCTCTACATTCGCCTAGAACCCCAAGCCGCTATCCATTGCACCAGAGATCCAACCTGATTCAACAAGGTGAACAGAAATTCTCAAATAAAAAGATGAGCTATCAGCGGTTGACCAACTTTATAAAGTGATTTGGAAACTATAAGCAGGGTTCCATTTTGAACATTGAATTGGGGAAAAGATAATCAACATCTCAAACGACATGATACCGTTGCGGTAAGTCTTCTTAACTCTTGTCAAATGGTACACGACCGATGGGTATTTAATGGCTCCATTAAGAGTAACTTGCAATTACTCTAATGGGACTACTCGTTCATTGGATCCTGAAAAGAGCATGTCATTAGAGTACATTTTCTTTAAACAAACCGCCTGAACAGGGACTTGAACCCTGGACCCTCAGATTAAAAGTCTGATGCTCTACCGACTGAGCTATCCAGGCTCTGATACAGCAAACCTCAAAATCACCTAATCAAAATTTGGCAGTGTCCCAACTAACGCTATGTTTCTTAAGATGGTTACCTGAAGAAGGTACCAAATACACTAGAATATAATAATGAATTGATATTTCAAGCATTTGAAATTTCTTCAGTAAATGTAACCTTATTTTTAGTCCTGAAGTTGCTACTATCTCATTTTTTTGCTGACGTCAAATTCATATGTGTTTATTGACATGGTAAAATTAAGGAAGGGCCCAAAATCTTACTTCCGAGTAAATTATATTTTCATCAGTACAGCTGACAATTTCCTCTTCTGCATAGATTACCCAAATTGAACGGTGTCTCTTTAAAATAGACTTCCTTTTACTGACCTTTTTTAGCAAATGATTTTGGTGAAGCAGAAGCATGCATGCATCGCTTATAACTTCTTTAAATAGTTATGAAATACACAGGGATAAAACTGACTCTGCTGGGATTCGAACCCACAGCCTTTGAATACCTTCTTGACATTCACCTAGAAGTCCAATGCGCTATCCATTGCGCCACAGAGCCAATCTGCTTGAGTGAGGTGCACAGATATTCAGAAATGAAATAATGAGCTTTGAGCTGTTGATCAACTTTATAAAGTTCATTGGATACTATAACCATGGCTATATTTTGAATATTGAATTGGGTAAAAGTTATTCACCGTGTCAAACTACATGATACAGTTGGTAAGTCTGCATACAACTTAAGTTTAGTGTATCATCATCTGATATATGAGACAGATGGGTTTTTCACTTCTCCATGAAAGACATTTTTTTTTAATTTTGGTAATGGAATATCTTATTCATCATGCAGTGGAACACAAAAAGAATGTACAATCAGAATACTTTTTCTTTAAAGTAGCCTACCGCCTGAACGGGAACTTGAACCCTGGACCCTCAGATTAAAAGTCTGATGCTCTACCGACTGAGCTATCCAGGCTCTGATACAGCAAACCTCAAAATCACCTAATCAAAATTTGGCAGCGTCCCAACTAACGCTATGTTTCTTAAGATGGTTACCTGAAGAAGGTACCAAATACACTAGAATATAATAATGAATTGATATTTCAAGCATTTGAAATTTCTTCAGTAAATGTAACCTTATTTTTAGTCCTGAAGTTGCTACTATCTCATTTTTTTGCTGACGTCAAATTCATATGTGTTTATTGACATGGTAAAATTAAGGAAGGGCCCAAAATCTTACTTCCGAGTAAATTATATTTTCATCAGTACAGCTGACAATTTCCTCTTCTGCATAGATTACCCAAATTGAACGGTGTCTCTTTAAAATAGACTTCCTTTTACTGACCTTTTTTAGCAAATGATTTTGGTGAAGCAGAAGCATGCATGCATCGCTTATAACTTCTTTAAATAGTTATGAAATAAACAGGGATAAAACTGACTCTGGTGGGATTCGAACCCACAGCCTTTGAATACCTTCTTGACATTCACCTAGAAGTCCAATGCGCTATCCATTGCGCCACAGAGCCAATCTGCTTGAGTGAGGTGCACAGATATTCAGAAATGAAATAATGAGCTTTGAGCTGTTGATCAACTTTATAAAGTTCATTGGATACTATAACCATGGCTATATTTTGAATATTGAATTGGGTAAAAGTTATTCACCGTGTCAAACTACATGATACAGTTGGTAAGTCTGCATAAAACTTAAGTTTAGTGTATCGTCATCTGATATATGAGACAGATGGGTTTTTCACTTCTCCATGAAAGACGTTTTTTTTTAATTTTGGTAATGGAATATCTTATTCATCATGCAGTGGAACACAAAAAGAATGTACAATCAAAATACTTTTTCTTTAAAGTAGCCGACCGCCTGAAGAGGGACTTGAACCCTGGACCCTCAGATTAAAAGTCTTATGCTCTCCAGACAGAGCTATCCAGGCTCTGCAACACTGCAACTAAAAATCAGCTAAAAATGATGTGGACGCACACCAACCTACACTTTAATTCTTAATATGGTTACATATATTAGCAATCAAATATGTAGAGTTTAATAATTAATTGATATTTCAAGCATTTGAAATTTCAGCAGCACACGTAATCTATTTTAAATCCTGAAATTCGTTCTATCTCATTTTCGGCTGACTTAGAAATCATGTCTCTAAATTGACATTGTGAAATTAGTAAAAGGCCAAATACTATTACTAGGTACTAAATTACATGTCCAGCAGTATAACTGGAAATTTACTCTTGGGCATAGATTATGCAACATTTTCAAAGCAAACAGTGTCTGTTTAAATAGACTTTCTTTCACTGCCGTTTTGGTAAATGTCTCTGGTTATGCAGAAGCAGGCATTGTTTGTTACTGTTTCAATTAGTTATAAGATAAAGGAGGGATAAAACTGACCCAGCTAGTATTCCAACCCAAAGACTTTGAATGCTTTCTCTACATTCGCCTAGAACCCCAAGCCGCTATCCATTGCACCAGAGATCCAACCTGATTCAACAAGGTGAACAGAAATTCTCAAATAAAAAGATGAGCTATCAGCGGTTGACCAACTTTATAAAGTGATTTGGAAACTATAAGCAGGGTTCCATTTTGAACATTGAATTGGGGAAAAGATAATCAACATCTCAAACGACATGATACCGTTGCGGTAAGTCTTCTTAACTCTTGTCAAATGGTACACGACCGATGGGTATTTAATGGCTCCATTAAGAGTAACTTGCAATTACTCTAATGGGACTACTCGTTCATTGGATCCTGAAAAGAGCATGTCATTAGAGTACATTTTCTTTAAACAAACCGCCTGAACAGGGACTTGAACCCTGGACCCTCAGATTAAAAGTCTGATGCTCTACCGACTGAGCTATCCAGGCTCTGATACAGCAAACCTCAAAATCACCTAATCAAAATTTGGCAGTGTCCCAACTAACGCTATGTTTCTTAAGATGGTTACCTGAAGAAGGTACCAAATACACTAGAATATAATAATGAATTGATATTTCAAGCATTTGAAATTTCTTCAGTAAATGTAACCTTATTTTTAGTCCTGAAGTTGCTACTATCTCATTTTTTTGCTGACGTCAAATTCATATGTGTTTATTGACATGGTAAAATTAAGGAAGGGCCCAAAATCTTACTTCCGAGTAAATTATATTTTCATCAGTACAGCTGACAATTTCCTCTTCTGCATAGATTACCCAAATTGAACGGTGTCTCTTTAAAATAGACTTCCTTTTACTGACCTTTTTTAGCAAATGATTTTGGTGAAGCAGAAGCATGCATGCATCGCTTATAACTTCTTTAAATAGTTATGAAATACACAGGGATAAAACTGACTCTGCTGGGATTCGAACCCACAGCCTTTGAATACCTTCTTGACATTCACCTAGAAGTCCAATGCGCTATCCATTGCGCCACAGAGCCAATCTGCTTGAGTGAGGTGCACAGATATTCAGAAATGAAATAATGAGCTTTGAGCTGTTGATCAACTTTATAAAGTTCATTGGATACTATAACCATGGCTATATTTTGAATATTGAATTGGGTAAAAGTTATTCACCGTGTCAAACTACATGATACAGTTGGTAAGTCTGCATACAACTTAAGTTTAGTGTATCATCATCTGATATATGAGACAGATGGGTTTTTCACTTCTCCATGAAAGACATTTTTTTTTAATTTTGGTAATGGAATATCTTATTCATCATGCAGTGGAACACAAAAAGAATGTACAATCAGAATACTTTTTCTTTAAAGTAGCCTACCGCCTGAACGGGAACTTGAACCCTGGACCCTCAGATTAAAAGTCTGATGCTCTACCGACTGAGCTATCCAGGCTCTGATACAGCAAACCTCAAAATCACCTAATCAAAATTTGGCAGCGTCCCAACTAACGCTATGTTTCTTAAGATGGTTACCTGAAGAAGGTACCAAATACACTAGAATATAATAATGAATTGATATTTCAAGCATTTGAAATTTCTTCAGTAAATGTAACCTTATTTTTAGTCCTGAAGTTGCTACTATCTCATTTTTTTGCTGACGTCAAATTCATATGTGTTTATTGACATGGTAAAATTAAGGAAGGGCCCAAAATCTTACTTCCGAGTAAATTATATTTTCATCAGTACAGCTGACAATTTCCTCTTCTGCATAGATTACCCAAATTGAACGGTGTCTCTTTAAAATAGACTTCCTTTTACTGACCTTTTTTAGCAAATGATTTTGGTGAAGCAGAAGCATGCATGCATCGCTTATAACTTCTTTAAATAGTTATGAAATAAACAGGGATAAAACTGACTCTGGTGGGATTCGAACCCACAGCCTTTGAATACCTTCTTGACATTCACCTAGAAGTCCAATGCGCTATCCATTGCGCCACAGAGCCAATCTGCTTGAGTGAGGTGCACAGATATTCAGAAATGAAATAATGAGCTTTGAGCTGTTGATCAACTTTATAAAGTTCATTGGATACTATAACCATGGCTATATCTTGAATATTGAATTGGGTAAAAGTTATTCACCGTGTCAAACTACATGATACAGTTGGTAAGTCTGCATACAACTTAAGTTTAGTGTATCGTCATCTGATATATGAGACAGATGGGTTTTTCACTTCTCCATGAAAGACGTTTTTTTTTAATTTTGGTAATGGAATATCTTATTCATCATGCAGTGGAACACAAAAAGAATGTACAATCAGAATACTTTTTCTTTAAAGTAGCCGACCGCCTGAACAGGGACTTGAACCCTGGACCCTCAGATTAAAAGTCTGATGCTCTACCGACTGAGCTATCCAGGCTCTGCAACACTGCAACTAAAAATCAGCTAAAAATGATGTGGACGCACACCAACCTACACTTTAATTCTTAATATGGTTACATATATTAGCAATCAAATATGTAGAGTTTAATAATTAATTGATATTTCAAGCATTTGAAATTTCAGCAGCACACGTAATCTATTTTAAATCCTGAAATTCGTTCTATCTCATTTTCGGCTGACTTAGAAATCATGTCTCTAAATTGACATTGTGAAATTAGTAAAAGGCCAAATACTATTACTAGGTACTAAATTACATGTCCAGCAGTATAACTGGAAATTTACTCTTGGGCATAGATTATGCAACATTTTCAAAGCAAACAGTGTCTGTTTAAATAGACTTTCTTTCACTGCCGTTTTGGTAAATGTCTCTGGTTATGCAGAAGCAGGCATTGTTTGTTACTGTTTCAATTAGTTATAAGATAAAGGAGGGATAAAACTGACCCAGCTAGTATTCCAACCCAAAGACTTTGAATGCTTTCTCTACATTCGCCTAGAACCCCAAGCCGCTATCCATTGCACCAGAGATCCAACCTGATTCAACAAGGTGAACAGAAATTCTCAAATAAAAAGATGAGCTATCAGCGGTTGACCAACTTTATAAAGTGATTTGGAAACTATAAGCAGGGTTCCATTTTGAACATTGAATTGGGGAAAAGATAATCAACATCTCAAACGACATGATACCGTTGCGGTAAGTCTTCTTAACTCTTGTCAAATGGTACACGACCGATGGGTATTTAATGGCTCCATTAAGAGTAACTTGCAATTACTCTAATGGGACTACTCGTTCATTGGATCCTGAAAAGAGCATGTCATTAGAGTACATTTTCTTTAAACAAACCGCCTGAACAGGGACTTGAACCCTGGACCCTCAGATTAAAAGTCTGATGCTCTACCGACTGAGCTATCCAGGCTCTGATACAGCAAACCTCAAAATCACCTAATCAAAATTTGGCAGTGTCCCAACTAACGCTATGTTTCTTAAGATGGTTACCTGAAGAAGGTACCAAATACACTAGAATATAATAATGAATTGATATTTCAAGCATTTGAAATTTCTTCAGTAAATGTAACCTTATTTTTAGTCCTGAAGTTGCTACTATCTCATTTTTTTGCTGACGTCAAATTCATATGTGTTTATTGACATGGTAAAATTAAGGAAGGGCCCAAAATCTTACTTCCGAGTAAATTATATTTTCATCAGTACAGCTGACAATTTCCTCTTCTGCATAGATTACCCAAATTGAACGGTGTCTCTTTAAAATAGACTTCCTTTTACTGACCTTTTTTAGCAAATGATTTTGGTGAAGCAGAAGCATGCATGCATCGCTTATAACTTCTTTAAATAGTTATGAAATACACAGGGATAAAACTGACTCTGCTGGGATTCGAACCCACAGCCTTTGAATACCTTCTTGACATTCACCTAGAAGTCCAATGCGCTATCCATTGCGCCACAGAGCCAATCTGCTTGAGTGAGGTGCACAGATATTCAGAAATGAAATAATGAGCTTTGAGCTGTTGATCAACTTTATAAAGTTCATTGGATACTATAACCATGGCTATATTTTGAATATTGAATTGGGTAAAAGTTATTCACCGTGTCAAACTACATGATACAGTTGGTAAGTCTGCATACAACTTAAGTTTAGTGTATCATCATCTGATATATGAGACAGATGGGTTTTTCACTTCTCCATGAAAGACATTTTTTTTTAATTTTGGTAATGGAATATCTTATTCATCATGCAGTGGAACACAAAAAGAATGTACAATCAGAATACTTTTTCTTTAAAGTAGCCTACCGCCTGAACGGGAACTTGAACCCTGGACCCTCAGATTAAAAGTCTGATGCTCTACCGACTGAGCTATCCAGGCTCTGATACAGCAAACCTCAAAATCACCTAATCAAAATTTGGCAGCGTCCCAACTAACGCTATGTTTCTTAAGATGGTTACCTGAAGAAGGTACCAAATACACTAGAATATAATAATGAATTGATATTTCAAGCATTTGAAATTTCTTCAGTAAATGTAACCTTATTTTTAGTCCTGAAGTTGCTACTATCTCATTTTTTTGCTGACGTCAAATTCATATGTGTTTATTGACATGGTAAAATTAAGGAAGGGCCCAAAATCTTACTTCCGAGTAAATTATATTTTCATCAGTACAGCTGACAATTTCCTCTTCTGCATAGATTACCCAAATTGAACGGTGTCTCTTTAAAATAGACTTCCTTTTACTGACCTTTTTTAGCAAATGATTTTGGTGAAGCAGAAGCATGCATGCATCGCTTATAACTTCTTTAAATAGTTATGAAATAAACAGGGATAAAACTGACTCTGGTGGGATTCGAACCCACAGCCTTTGAATACCTTCTTGACATTCACCTAGAAGTCCAATGCGCTATCCATTGCGCCACAGAGCCAATCTGCTTGAGTGAGGTGCACAGATATTCAGAAATGAAATAATGAGCTTTGAGCTGTTGATCAACTTTATAAAGTTCATTGGATACTATAACCATGGCTATATTTTGAATATTGAATTGGGTAAAAGTTATTCACCGTGTCAAACTACATGATACAGTTGGTAAGTCTGCATAAAACTTAAGTTTAGTGTATCGTCATCTGATATATGAGACAGATGGGTTTTTCACTTCTCCATGAAAGACGTTTTTTTTTAATTTTGGTAATGGAATATCTTATTCATCATGCAGTGGAACACAAAAAGAATGTACAATCAGAATACTTTTTCTTTAAAGTAGCCGACCGCCTGAAGAGGGACTTGAACCCTGGACCCTCAGATTAAAAGTCTGATGCTCTCCAGACAGAGCTATCCAGGCTCTGCAACACTGCAACTAAAAATCAGCTAAAAATGATGTGGACGCACACCAACCTACACTTTAATTCTTAATATGGTTACATATATTAGCAATCAAATATGTAGAGTTTAATAATTAATTGATATTTCAAGCATTTGAAATTTCAGCAGCACACGTAATCTATTTTAAATCCTGAAATTCGTTCTATCTCATTTTCGGCTGACTTAGAAATCATGTCTCTAAATTGACATTGTGAAATTAGTAAAAGGCCAAATACTATTACTAGGTACTAAATTACATGTCCAGCAGTATAACTGGAAATTTACTCTTGGGCATAGATTATGCAACATTTTCAAAGCAAACAGTGTCTGTTTAAATAGACTTTCTTTCACTGCCGTTTTGGTAAATGTCTCTGGTTATGCAGAAGCAGGCATTGTTTGTTACTGTTTCAATTAGTTATAAGATAAAGGAGGGATAAAACTGACCCAGCTAGTATTCCAACCCAAAGACTTTGAATGCTTTCTCTACATTCGCCTAGAACCCCAAGCCGCTATCCATTGCACCAGAGATCCAACCTGATTCAACAAGGTGAACAGAAATTCTCAAATAAAAAGATGAGCTATCAGCGGTTGACCAACTTTATAAAGTGATTTGGAAACTATAAGCAGGGTTCCATTTTGAACATTGAATTGGGGAAAAGATAATCAACATCTCAAACGACATGATACCGTTGCGGTAAGTCTTCTTAACTCTTGTCAAATGGTACACGACCGATGGGTATTTAATGGCTCCATTAAGAGTAACTTGCAATTACTCTAATGGGACTACTCGTTCATTGGATCCTGAAAAGAGCATGTCATTAGAGTACATTTTCTTTAAACAAACCGCCTGAACAGGGACTTGAACCCTGGACCCTCAGATTAAAAGTCTGATGCTCTACCGACTGAGCTATCCAGGCTCTGATACAGCAAACCTCAAAATCACCTAATCAAAATTTGGCAGTGTCCCAACTAACGCTATGTTTCTTAAGATGGTTACCTGAAGAAGGTACCAAATACACTAGAATATAATAATGAATTGATATTTCAAGCATTTGAAATTTCTTCAGTAAATGTAACCTTATTTTTAGTCCTGAAGTTGCTACTATCTCATTTTTTTGCTGACGTCAAATTCATATGTGTTTATTGACATGGTAAAATTAAGGAAGGGCCCAAAATCTTACTTCCGAGTAAATTATATTTTCATCAGTACAGCTGACAATTTCCTCTTCTGCATAGATTACCCAAATTGAACGGTGTCTCTTTAAAATAGACTTCCTTTTACTGACCTTTTTTAGCAAATGATTTTGGTGAAGCAGAAGCATGCATGCATCGCTTATAACTTCTTTAAATAGTTATGAAATACACAGGGATAAAACTGACTCTGCTGGGATTCGAACCCACAGCCTTTGAATACCTTCTTGACATTCACCTAGAAGTCCAATGCGCTATCCATTGCGCCACAGAGCCAATCTGCTTGAGTGAGGTGCACAGATATTCAGAAATGAAATAATGAGCTTTGAGCTGTTGATCAACTTTATAAAGTTCATTGGATACTATAACCATGGCTATATTTTGAATATTGAATTGGGTAAAAGTTATTCACCGTGTCAAACTACATGATACAGTTGGTAAGTCTGCATACAACTTAAGTTTAGTGTATCATCATCTGATATATGAGACAGATGGGTTTTTCACTTCTCCATGAAAGACATTTTTTTTTAATTTTGGTAATGGAATATCTTATTCATCATGCAGTGGAACACAAAAAGAATGTACAATCAGAATACTTTTTCTTTAAAGTAGCCTACCGCCTGAACGGGAACTTGAACCCTGGACCCTCAGATTAAAAGTCTGATGCTCTACCGACTGAGCTATCCAGGCTCTGATACAGCAAACCTCAAAATCACCTAATCAAAATTTGGCAGCGTCCCAACTAACGCTATGTTTCTTAAGATGGTTACCTGAAGAAGGTACCAAATACACTAGAATATAATAATGAATTGATATTTCAAGCATTTGAAATTTCTTCAGTAAATGTAACCTTATTTTTAGTCCTGAAGTTGCTACTATCTCATTTTTTTGCTGACGTCAAATTCATATGTGTTTATTGACATGGTAAAATTAAGGAAGGGCCCAAAATCTTACTTCCGAGTAAATTATATTTTCATCAGTACAGCTGACAATTTCCTCTTCTGCATAGATTACCCAAATTGAACGGTGTCTCTTTAAAATAGACTTCCTTTTACTGACCTTTTTTAGCAAATGATTTTGGTGAAGCAGAAGCATGCATGCATCGCTTATAACTTCTTTAAATAGTTATGAAATAAACAGGGATAAAACTGACTCTGGTGGGATTCGAACCCACAGCCTTTGAATACCTTCTTGACATTCACCTAGAAGTCCAATGCGCTATCCATTGCGCCACAGAGCCAATCTGCTTGAGTGAGGTGCACAGATATTCAGAAATGAAATAATGAGCTTTGAGCTGTTGATCAACTTTATAAAGTTCATTGGATACTATAACCATGGCTATATTTTGAATATTGAATTGGGTAAAAGTTATTCACCGTGTCAAACTACATGATACAGTTGGTAAGTCTGCATAAAACTTAAGTTTAGTGTATCGTCATCTGATATATGAGACAGATGGGTTTTTCACTTCTCCATGAAAGACGTTTTTTTTTAATTTTGGTAATGGAATATCTTATTCATCATGCAGTGGAACACAAAAAGAATGTACAATCAGAATACTTTTTCTTTAAAGTAGCCGACCGCCTGAAGAGGGACTTGAACCCTGGACCCTCAGATTAAAAGTCTGATGCTCTCCAGACAGAGCTATCCAGGCTCTGCAACACTGCAACTAAAAATCAGCTAAAAATGATGTGGACGCACACCAACCTACACTTTAATTCTTAATATGGTTACATATATTAGCAATCAAATATGTAGAGTTTAATAATTAATTGATATTTCAAGCATTTGAAATTTCAGCAGCACACGTAATCTATTTTAAATCCTGAAATTCGTTCTATCTCATTTTCGGCTGACTTAGAAATCATGTCTCTAAATTGACATTGTGAAATTAGTAAAAGGCCAAATACTATTACTAGGTACTAAATTACATGTCCAGCAGTATAACTGGAAATTTACTCTTGGGCATAGATTATGCAACATTTTCAAAGCAAACAGTGTCTGTTTAAATAGACTTTCTTTCACTGCCGTTTTGGTAAATGTCTCTGGTTATGCAGAAGCAGGCATTGTTTGTTACTGTTTCAATTAGTTATAAGATAAAGGAGGGATAAAACTGACCCAGCTAGTATTCCAACCCAAAGACTTTGAATGCTTTCTCTACATTCGCCTAGAACCCCAAGCCGCTATCCATTGCACCAGAGATCCAACCTGATTCAACAAGGTGAACAGAAATTCTCAAATAAAAAGATGAGCTATCAGCGGTTGACCAACTTTATAAAGTGATTTGGAAACTATAAGCAGGGTTCCATTTTGAACATTGAATTGGGGAAAAGATAATCAACATCTCAAACGACATGATACCGTTGCGGTAAGTCTTCTTAACTCTTGTCAAATGGTACACGACCGATGGGTATTTAATGGCTCCATTAAGAGTAACTTGCAATTACTCTAATGGGACTACTCGTTCATTGGATCCTGAAAAGAGCATGTCATTAGAGTACATTTTCTTTAAACAAACCGCCTGAACAGGGACTTGAACCCTGGACCCTCAGATTAAAAGTCTGATGCTCTACCGACTGAGCTATCCAGGCTCTGATACAGCAAACCTCAAAATCACCTAATCAAAATTTGGCAGTGTCCCAACTAACGCTATGTTTCTTAAGATGGTTACCTGAAGAAGGTACCAAATACACTAGAATATAATAATGAATTGATATTTCAAGCATTTGAAATTTCTTCAGTAAATGTAACCTTATTTTTAGTCCTGAAGTTGCTACTATCTCATTTTTTTGCTGACGTCAAATTCATATGTGTTTATTGACATGGTAAAATTAAGGAAGGGCCCAAAATCTTACTTCCGAGTAAATTATATTTTCATCAGTACAGCTGACAATTTCCTCTTCTGCATAGATTACCCAAATTGAACGGTGTCTCTTTAAAATAGACTTCCTTTTACTGACCTTTTTTAGCAAATGATTTTGGTGAAGCAGAAGCATGCATGCATCGCTTATAACTTCTTTAAATAGTTATGAAATACACAGGGATAAAACTGACTCTGGTGGGATTCGAACCCACAGCCTTTGAATACCTTCTTGACATTCACCTAGAAGTCCAATGCGCTATCCATTGCGCCACAGAGCCAATCTGCTTGAGTGAGGTGCACAGATATTCAGAAATGAAATAATGAGCTTTGAGCTGTTGATCAACTTTATAAAGTTCATTGGATACTATAACCATGGCTATATTTTGAATATTGAATTGGGTAAAAGTTATTCACCGTGTCAAACTACATGATACAGTTGGTAAGTCTGCATACAACTTAAGTTTAGTGTATCATCATCTGATATATGAGACAGATGGGTTTTTCACTTCTCCATGAAAGACATTTTTTTTTAATTTTGGTAATGGAATATCTTATTCATCATGCAGTGGAACACAAAAAGAATGTACAATCAGAATACTTTTTCTTTAAAGTAGCCTACCGCCTGAACGGGGACTTGAACCCTGGACCCTCAGATTAAAAGTCTGATGCTCTACCGACTGAGCTATCCAGACTCTGATACAGCAAACCTCAAAATCACCTAATCAAAATTTGGCAGTGTCCCAACTAACGCTATGTTTCTTAAGATGGTTACCTGAAGAAGGTACCAAATACACTAGAATATAATAATGAATTGATATTTCAAGCATTTGAAATTTCTTCAGTAAATGTAACCTTATTTTTAGTCCTGAAGTTGCTACTATCTCATTTTTTTGCTGACGTCAAATTCATATGTGTTTATTGACATGGTAAAATTAAGGAAGGGCCCAAAATCTTACTTCCGAGTAAATTATATTTTCATCAGTACAGCTGACAATTTCCTCTTCTGCATAGATTACCCAAATTGAACGGTGTCTCTTTAAAATAGACTTCCTTTTACTGACCTTTTTTAGCAAATGATTTTGGTGAAGCAGAAGCATGCATGCATCGCTTATAACTTCTTTAAATAGTTATGAAATAAACAGGGATAAAACTGACTCTGGTGGGATTCGAACCCACAGCCTTTGAATACCTTCTTGACATTCACCTAGAAGTCCAATGCGCTATCCATTGCGCCACAGAGCCAATCTGCTTGAGTGAGGTGCACAGATATTCAGAAATGAAATAATGAGCTTTGAGCTGTTGATCAACTTTATAAAGTTCATTGGATACTATAACCATGGCTATATTTTGAATATTGAATTGGGTAAAAGTTATTCACCGTGTCAAACTACATGATACAGTTGGTAAGTCTGCATAAAACTTAAGTTTAGTGTATCGTCATCTGATATATGAGACAGATGGGTTTTTCACTTCTCCATGAAAGACGTTTTTTTTTTAATTTTGGTAATGGAATATCTTATTCATCATGCAGTGGAACACAAAAAGAATGTACAATCAGAATACTTTTTCTTTAAAGTAGCCGACCGCCTGAACAGGGACTTGAACCCTGGACCCTCAGATTAAAAGTCTGATGCTCTACCGACTGAGCTATCCAGGCTCTGCAACACTGCAACTAAAAATCAGCTAAAAATGATGTGGACGCACACCAACCTACACTTTAATTCTTAATATGGTTACATATATTAGCAATCAAATATGTAGAGTTTAATAATTAATTGATATTTCAAGCATTTGAAATTTCAGCAGCACACGTAATCTATTTTAAATCCTGAAATTCGTTCTATCTCATTTTCGGCTGACTTAGAAATCATGTCTCTAAATTGACATTGTGAAATTAGTAAAAGGCCAAATACTATTACTAGGTACTAAATTACATGTCCAGCAGTATAACTGGAAATTTACTCTTGGGCATAGATTATGCAACATTTTCAAAGCAAACAGTGTCTGTTTAAATAGACTTTCTTTCACTGCCGTTTTGGTAAATGTCTCTGGTTATGCAGAAGCAGGCATTGTTTGTTACTGTTTCAATTAGTTATAAGATAAAGGAGGGATAAAACTGACCCAGCTAGTATTCCAACCCAAAGACTTTGAATGCTTTCTCTACATTCGCCTAGAACCCCAAGCCGCTATCCATTGCACCAGAGATCCAACCTGATTCAACAAGGTGAACAGAAATTCTCAAATAAAAAGATGAGCTATCAGCGGTTGACCAACTTTATAAAGTGATTTGGAAACTATAAGCAGGGTTCCATTTTGAACATTGAATTGGGGAAAAGATAATCAACATCTCAAACGACATGATACCGTTGCGGTAAGTCTTCTTAACTCTTGTCAAATGGTACACGACCGATGGGTATTTAATGGCTCCATTAAGAGTAACTTGCAATTACTCTAATGGGACTACTCGTTCATTGGATCCTGAAAAGAGCATGTCATTAGAGTACATTTTCTTTAAACAAACCGCCTGAACAGGGACTTGAACCCTGGACCCTCAGATTAAAAGTCTGATGCTCTACCGACTGAGCTATCCAGGCTCTGATACAGCAAACCTCAAAATCACCTAATCAAAATTTGGCAGTGTCCCAACTAACGCTATGTTTCTTAAGATGGTTACCTGAAGAAGGTACCAAATACACTAGAATATAATAATGAATTGATATTTCAAGCATTTGAAATTTCTTCAGTAAATGTAACCTTATTTTTAGTCCTGAAGTTGCTACTATCTCATTTTTTTGCTGACGTCAAATTCATATGTGTTTATTGACATGGTAAAATTAAGGAAGGGCCCAAAATCTTACTTCCGAGTAAATTATATTTTCATCAGTACAGCTGACAATTTCCTCTTCTGCATAGATTACCCAAATTGAACGGTGTCTCTTTAAAATAGACTTCCTTTTACTGACCTTTTTTAGCAAATGATTTTGGTGAAGCAGAAGCATGCATGCATCGCTTATAACTTCTTTAAATAGTTATGAAATACACAGGGATAAAACTGACTCTGGTGGGATTCGAACCCACAGCCTTTGAATACCTTCTTGACATTCACCTAGAAGTCCAATGCGCTATCCATTGCGCCACAGAGCCAATCTGCTTGAGTGAGGTGCACAGATATTCAGAAATGAAATAATGAGCTTTGAGCTGTTGATCAACTTTATAAAGTTCATTGGATACTATAACCATGGCTATATTTTGAATATTGAATTGGGTAAAAGTTATTCACCGTGTCAAACTACATGATACAGTTGGTAAGTCTGCATACAACTTAAGTTTAGTGTATCATCATCTGATATATGAGACAGATGGGTTTTTCACTTCTCCATGAAAGACATTTTTTTTTAATTTTGGTAATGGAATATCTTATTCATCATGCAGTGGAACACAAAAAGAATGTACAATCAGAATACTTTTTCTTTAAAGTAGCCTACCGCCTGAACGGGGACTTGAACCCTGGACCCTCAGATTAAAAGTCTGATGCTCTACCGACTGAGCTATCCAGACTCTGATACAGCAAACCTCAAAATCACCTAATCAAAATTTGGCAGTGTCCCAACTAACGCTATGTTTCTTAAGATGGTTACCTGAAGAAGGTACCAAATACACTAGAATATAATAATGAATTGATATTTCAAGCATTTGAAATTTCTTCAGTAAATGTAACCTTATTTTTAGTCCTGAAGTTGCTACTATCTCATTTTTTTGCTGACGTCAAATTCATATGTGTTTATTGACATGGTAAAATTAAGGAAGGGCCCAAAATCTTACTTCCGAGTAAATTATATTTTCATCAGTACAGCTGACAATTTCCTCTTCTGCATAGATTACCCAAATTGAACGGTGTCTCTTTAAAATAGACTTCCTTTTACTGACCTTTTTTAGCAAATGATTTTGGTGAAGCAGAAGCATGCATGCATCGCTTATAACTTCTTTAAATAGTTATGAAATAAACAGGGATAAAACTGACTCTGGTGGGATTCGAACCCACAGCCTTTGAATACCTTCTTGACATTCACCTAGAAGTCCAATGCGCTATCCATTGCGCCACAGAGCCAATCTGCTTGAGTGAGGTGCACAGATATTCAGAAATGAAATAATGAGCTTTGAGCTGTTGATCAACTTTATAAAGTTCATTGGATACTATAACCATGGCTATATTTTGAATATTGAATTGGGTAAAAGTTATTCACCGTGTCAAACTACATGATACAGTTGGTAAGTCTGCATAAAACTTAAGTTTAGTGTATCGTCATCTGATATATGAGACAGATGGGTTTTTCACTTCTCCATGAAAGACGTTTTTTTTTTAATTTTGGTAATGGAATATCTTATTCATCATGCAGTGGAACACAAAAAGAATGTACAATCAGAATACTTTTTCTTTAAAGTAGCCGACCGCCTGAACAGGGACTTGAACCCTGGACCCTCAGATTAAAAGTCTGATGCTCTACCGACTGAGCTATCCAGGCTCTGCAACACTGCAACTAAAAATCAGCTAAAAATGATGTGGACGCACACCAACCTACACTTTAATTCTTAATATGGTAGCATATATTAGCAATCAAATATGTAGAGTTTAATAATTAATTGATATTTCAAGCATTTGAAATTTCAGCAGCACACGTAATCTATTTTAAATCCTGAAATTCGTTCTATCTCATTTACGGCTGACTTAGAAATCATGTCTCTAAATTGACATTGTGAAATTAGTAAAAGGCCAAATACTATTACTAGGTACTAAATTACATGTCCAGCAGTATAACTGGAAATTTACTCTTGGGCATAGATTATGCAACATTTTCAAAGCAAACAGTGTCTGTTTAAATAGACTTTCTTTCACTGCCGTTTTGGTAAATGTCTCTGGTTATGCAGAAGCAGGCATTGTTTGTTACTGTTTCAATTAGTTATAAGATAAAGGAGGGATAAAACTGACCCAGCTAGTATTCCAACCCAAAGACTTTGAATGCTTTCTCTACATTCGCCTAGAACCCCAAGCCGCTATCCATTGCACCAGAGATCCAACCTGATTCAACAAGGTGAACAGAAATTCTCAAATAAAAAGATGAGCTATCAGCGGTTGACCAACTTTATAAAGTGATTTGGAAACTATAAGCAGGGTTCCATTTTGAACATTGAATTGGGGAAAAGATAATCAACATCTCAAACGACATGATACCGTTGCGGTAAGTCTTCTTAACTCTTGTCAAATGGTACACGACCGATGGGTATTTAATGGCTCCATTAAGAGTAACTTGCAATTACTCTAATGGGACTACTCGTTCATTGGATCCTGAAAAGAGCATGTCATTAGAGTACATTTTCTTTAAACAAACCGCCTGAACAGGGACTTGAACCCTGGACCCTCAGATTAAAAGTCTGATGCTCTACCGACTGAGCTATCCAGGCTCTGATACAGCAAACCTCAAAATCACCTAATCAAAATTTGGCAGTGTCCCAACTAACGCTATGTTTCTTAAGATGGTTACCTGAAGAAGGTACCAAATACACTAGAATATAATAATGAATTGATATTTCAAGCATTTGAAATTTCTTCAGTAAATGTAACCTTATTTTTAGTCCTGAAGTTGCTACTATCTCATTTTTTTGCTGACGTCAAATTCATATGTGTTTATTGACATGGTAAAATTAAGGAAGGGCCCAAAATCTTACTTCCGAGTAAATTATATTTTCATCAGTACAGCTGACAATTTCCTCTTCTGCATAGATTACCCAAATTGAACGGTGTCTCTTTAAAATAGACTTCCTTTTACTGACCTTTTTTAGCAAATGATTTTGGTGAAGCAGAAGCATGCATGCATCGCTTATAACTTCTTTAAATAGTTATGAAATACACAGGGATAAAACTGACTCTGGTGGGATTCGAACCCACAGCCTTTGAATACCTTCTTGACATTCACCTAGAAGTCCAATGCGCTATCCATTGCGCCACAGAGCCAATCTGCTTGAGTGAGGTGCACAGATATTCAGAAATGAAATAATGAGCTTTGAGCTGTTGATCAACTTTATAAAGTTCATTGGATACTATAACCATGGCTATATTTTGAATATTGAATTGGGTAAAAGTTATTCACCGTGTCAAACTACATGATACAGTTGGTAAGTCTGCATACAACTTAAGTTTAGTGTATCATCATCTGATATATGAGATAGATGGGTTTTTCACTTCTCCATGAAAGACATTTTTTTTTAATTTTGGTAATGGAATATCTTATTCATCATGCAGTGGAACACAAAAAGAATGTACAATCAGAATACTTTTTCTTTAAAGTAGCCTACCGCCTGAACGGGGACTTGAACCCTGGACCCTCAGATTAAAAGTCTGATGCTCTACCGACTGAGCTATCCAGGCTCTGATACAGCAAACCTCAAAATCACCTAATCAAAATTTGGCAGCGTCCCAACTAACGCTATGTTTCTTAAGATGGTTACCTGAAGAAGGTACCAAATACACTAGAATATAATAATGAATTGATATTTCAAGCATTTGAAATTTCTTCAGTAAATGTAACCTTATTTTTAGTCCTGAAGTTGCTACTATCTCATTTTTTTGCTGACGTCAAATTCATATGTGTTTATTGACATGGTAAAATTAAGGAAGGGCCCAAAATCTTACTTCCGAGTAAATTATATTTTCATCAGTACAGCTGACAATTTCCTCTTCTGCATAGATTACCCAAATTGAACGGTGTCTCTTTAAAATAGACTTCCTTTTACTGACCTTTTTTAGCAAATGATTTTGGTGAAGCAGAAGCATGCATGCATCGCTTATAACTTCTTTAAATAGTTATGAAATAAACAGGGATAAAACTGACTCTGGTGGGATTCGAACCCACAGCCTTTGAATACCTTCTTGACATTCACCTAGAAGTCCAATGCGCTATCCATTGCGCCACATAGCCAATCTGCTTGAGTGAGGTGCACAGATATTCAGAAATGAAATAATGAGCTTTGAGCTGTTGATCAACTTTATAAAGTTCATTGGATACTATAACCATGGCTATATTTTGAATATTGAATTGGGTAAAAGTTATTCACCGTGTCAAACTACATGATACAGTTGGTAAGTCTGCATAAAACTTAAGTTTAGTGTATCGTCATCTGATATATGAGACAGATGGGTTTTTCACTTCTCCATGAAAGACGTTTTTTTTTAATTTTGGGAATGGAATATCTTATTCATCATGCAGTGGAACACAAAAAGAATGTACAATCAGAATACTTTTTCTTTAAAGTAGCCGACCGCCTGAACAGGGACTTGAACCCTGGACCCTCAGATTAAAAGTCTGATGCTCTACCGACTGAGCTATCCAGGCTCTGCAACACTGCAACTAAAAATCAGCTAAAAATGATGTGGACGCACACCAACCTACACTTTAATTCTTAATATGGTTACATATATTAGCAATCAAATATGTAGAGTTTAATAATTAATTGATATTTCAAGCATTTGAAATTTCAGCAGCACACGTAATCTATTTTAAATCCTGAAATTCGTTCTATCTCATTTTCGGCTGACTTAGAAATCATGTCTCTAAATTGACATTGTGAAATTAGTAAAAGGCCAAATACTATTACTAGGTACTAAATTACATGTCCAGCAGTATATCTGGAAATTTACTCTTGGGCATAGATTATGCAACATTTTCAAAGCAAACAGTGTCTGTTTAAATAGACTTTCTTTCACTGCCGTTTTGGTAAATGTCTCTGGTTATGCAGAAGCAGGCATTGTTTGTTACTGTTTCAATTAGTTATAAGATAAAGGAGGGATAAAACTGACCCAGCTAGTATTCCAACCCAAAGACTTTGAATGCTTTCTCTACATTCGCCTAGAACCCCAAGCCGCTATCCATTGCACCAGAGATCCAACCTGATTCAACAAGGTGAACAGAAATTCTCAAATAAAAAGATGAGCTATCAGCGGTTGACCAACTTTATAAAGTGATTTGGAAACTATAAGCAGGGTTCCATTTTGAACATTGAATTGGGGAAAAGATAATCAACATCTCAAACGACATGATACCGTTGCGGTAAGTCTTCTTAACTCTTGTCAAATGGTACACGACCGATGGGTATTTAATGGCTCCATTAAGAGTAACTTGCAATTACTCTAATGGGACTACTCGTTCATTGGATCCTGAAAAGAGCATGTCATTAGAGTACATTTTCTTTAAACAAACCGCCTGAACAGGGACTTGAACCCTGGACCCTCAGATTAAAAGTCTGATGCTCTACCGACTGAGCTATCCAGGCTCTGATACAGCAAACCTCAAAATCACCTAATCAAAATTTGGCAGTGTCCCAACTAACGCTATGTTTCTTAAGATGGTTACCTGAAGAAGGTACCAAATACACTAGAATATAATAATGAATTGATATTTCAAGCATTTGAAATTTCTTCAGTAAATGTAACCTTATTTTTAGTCCTGAAGTTGCTACTATCTCATTTTTTTGCTGACGTCAAATTCATATGTGTTTATTGACATGGTAAAATTAAGGAAGGGCCCAAAATCTTACTTCCGAGTAAATTATATTTTCATCAGTACAGCTGACAATTTCCTCTTCTGCATAGATTACCCAAATTGAACGGTGTCTCTTTAAAATAGACTTCCTTTTACTGACCTTTTTTAGCAAATGATTTTGGTGAAGCAGAAGCATGCATGCATCGCTTATAACTTCTTTAAATAGTTATGAAATAAACAGGGATAAAACTGACTCTGGTGGGATTCGAACCCACAGCCTTTGAATACCTTCTTGACATTCACCTAGAAGTCCAATGCGCTATCCATTGCGCCACAGAGCCAATCTGCTTGAATGAGGTGCACAGATATTCAGAAATGAAATAATGAGCTTTGAGCTGTTGATCAACTTTATAAAGTTCATTGGATACTATAACCATGGCTATATCTTGAATATTGAATTGGGTAAAAGTTATTCACCGTGTCAAACTACATGATACAGTTGGTAAGTCTGCATACAACTTAAGTTTAGTGTATCGTCATCTGATATATGAGACAGATGGGTTTTTCACTTCTCCATGAAAGACGTTTTTTTTTAATTTTGGTAATGGAATATCTTATTCATCATGCAGTGGAACACAAAAAGAATGTACAATCAGAATACTTTTTCTTTAAAGTAGCCGACCGCCTGAACAGGGACTTGAACCCTGGACCCTCAGATTAAAAGTCTGATGCTCTACCGACTGAGCTATCCAGGCTCTGCAACACTGCAACTAAAAATCAGCTAAAAATGATGTGGACGCACACCAACCTACACTTTAATTCTTAATATGGTTACATATATTAGCAATCAAATATGTAGAGTTTAATAATTAATTGATATTTCAAGCATTTGAAATTTCAGCAGCACACGTAATCTATTTTAAATCCTGAAATTCGTTCTATCTCATTTTCGGCTGACTTAGAAATCATGTCTCTAAATTGACATTGTGAAATTAGTAAAAGGCCAAATACTATTACTAGGTACTAAATTACATGTCCAGCAGTATAACTGGAAATTTACTCTTGGGCATAGATTATGCAACATTTTCAAAGCAAACAGTGTCTGTTTAAATAGACTTTCTTTCACTGCCGTTTTGGTAAATGTCTCTGGTTATGCAGAAGCAGGCATTGTTTGTTACTGTTTCAATTAGTTATAAGATAAAGGAGGGATAAAACTGACCCAGCTAGTATTCCAACCCAAAGACTTTGAATGCTTTCTCTACATTCGCCTAGAACCCCAAGCCGCTATCCATTGCACCAGAGATCCAACCTGATTCAACAAGGTGAACAGAAATTCTCAAATAAAAAGATGAGCTATCAGCGGTTGACCAACTTTATAAAGTGATTTGGAAACTATAAGCAGGGTTCCATTTTGAACATTGAATTGGGGAAAAGATAATCAACATGAATGAATGAATGAAATGAATTTTGTAAAGCGCACGTAGCTGCCCTGGGGCGTCCAAGCGCTGGGAAATACCAACTGAGGCTAAAATTGCTTGAGGGAAGAAAACCAACCTAACTATTAATTAATAAACAAAAGCGTTTTCAGCTGTTTACGGAACGAACTAAGGTCGGGGTTGGATCTTAAATGTTGGGGAAGAGCATTCCACAATTTGGCCACGTTAAAAGAAAAAGAGCGGCCTCCCGATCTTGATTTCTTTATCTTTGGAACAATAGCCAGATTGGCAGAGGATGAGCGCAGATGTCTGACAGGCTGATAAGGTGTAATAAGGGGAAAGTTAATTGCTGGGCCTGAGGACCAAAAGGCCTGATGTGCAATACAAAGTGATTTGAAATTAACTCTTTCCCTAACGGGAAGCCAATGCAGTCTCCTTAGGCCGGACTTTACTGATGATCTGCGGGGGATTTGTAGAAGAGTCCGTGCTGCGCAATTCTGTATCAACTGCAGTTTGCGTAGAGTAAAGTCCGGAGCTCCCAGAAATAAAGCATTCCCGAAATCCAACCGTGATTGGATCATGCCCAGAACCACGGTCTTTCTTGCTTCGAAAGGGAGTAGAGGAAGGACCTTCCTGATGACTCTAAGAATGCCGAAACAGATAGCAGATAGTCTTATTGCCTGCTGATCAAATGACAGGGACCTATCCAGCCAAACACCAAGGCTCTTGATGGTATCTTTAGGCACCGGGGCCGGTCCCAAACTGGGTGGCCAAAGAGTATCAATGGAAGAAGGAGCGAGACGACCTAGGAGCATGAGCTCAGTCTTGTCTCCGTTGAGCTTGAGACAAGACTTGGTCATCCAACTCTTAACCATCTCCAGACAGACTGCAAGATCCGCACACACTAAGGATCCCCCTTCCTGTGCCAGAGAGACCACCAGCTGAGTATCGTCCGCGTAGGTAATGATCTTAATGCCATACGGCTGGACGATCTCAGCTAGTGGCCTCATGTAGACGTTAAATAACGTCGGGCTCAACGATGATCCCTGTGGGACTCCACATCCCAGAGGCTTACTGGTGGAGGTGACAGTGCCCTCATATACCTGGAAGGATCTATCACTCAGGTAGGACCTGAGCCACTCCAAGGCCTTGTCAGATATTCCGGTGTCCAGGAGACGTTGTAAGAGGATATCGTGATTGACGGTATCAAATGCCGCGCTCAGATCGAGGAGGATTACTGCCACCGATCCTCCCCGATCTAAGATCCTCCTGGACTCCTCTGTTACGGCCAATAGTGCAGTCTCGGTCCCATGCTTAGGGCGGAAGCCTGTCTGGGAGGGGTCGAGCAGCTGGTTTTGTTCGAGAAAGGTTGTTAGTAGGCCGTTTATATATTTCTCCAAGATTTTGGCTGCCCAAGGCAGCAAGGAGATCGGGCGAAAGTTGTTAGGATTCTTGGTGTCCAAATTAGGTTTTTTAACAAGAGCTCTCACCATGGCCTGTTTCCAGGCCACTGGGACTGTGCTGGTAGAGATCGAGGTGTTTAATACAGCTAACAGTGTAGGGAGGATGGTCTGAGTCGCAGAGACTAGAATGTGTGGAGGTGCTGGGTCCCTAGGGGAACCTGACTTCACCTGATGCATGAGGGAGGTGAGATGGTCCACATCCATCTGGGGAAATTCCGCCAGCACTGGGAGGCAGTTGGATATGTTTTCTTGTAGGGGACATAAGGATGTCTCCTTCAAAGTAGTCTGCTCTGAGGATGGAAAGGAAGAGTAAATGAGATTTATTTTCTGGAAGAAAAAATTGGCCAAATCTTCACAGCGGAGCTGAGGATTTTCATCAATAAGTGGAGGCGTTGGGAGATTAATAAGACTTTTTACAATCCTGTAAATCTCCTTAGAGCTGGAGCTCGCCTCTGCGATTTTGTGAGAGTAATATAAGGATTGTGCGCTCTTTATGTCTTTTTTATATACCCTAATAGCCTCTCTATAGATGGTTTTGTCTGCTCCCGCATATCCTAATCGCCATTTTCGTTCCAGTCTCTTACAGTGGCACTTTTTCATCCGTAAATCATTCGAATACCAAGGAGCTGAAATCCTAGATCTTTTTAAGACAGTTTTCTTCATAGGGAGCGTAGCATTTAGAGAGTTGTTTATCCATGCGTTAAACATTTCATTGGCCAGAGATGGAGTCTGACCAACTGAGGGAATTGAGTTTTGTAATTCCTGAGTCCACTGAACCAGCGGAATTTTTGACCAGTTGCGTGTTTCTCGCACTGTAGGTGCGAGGGACGGAGACTTATCAGTTTTCCATAGGAGCGGAATTAATGCATGGTCTGTCCAGGGGAGTGCTATAGGGGGGCAAACTTTCAGGTTGGGACAGTTGCTAAACACCGGATCCAACAAATGACCTTTGGTGTGCGTGGGGGATGAAACCAGCTGGGACAGCTGTAAAGCAGAAAAATCCCCAATTAGTTTATTAGCGATGGAGTCATCAGGTTCATCGAAATGAATGTTGAAATCGCCTAATAACGTAAAGTTGGAGGGTGAACAGGCTAGGTCAGCGACCAGCGAGGGCAGAGATTCGTGAAACTTTTTGGCTGGGCCCGGAGTGCGATATATAAGTGCACCAGAAAAAGTTGTATTAGAAGAGAATTCCAGAGAAAAAGACAAGCTTTCGCAGTCCGCGAAGGGATTCGGGGTGCAGCGACAGGTAAAACAGTCTCTGAAAATGATTGCCAAACCACCCCCTCTTTCCTTCATGCGGTCCTGTCTCACAATTTGGTAACCCTGACCCAGGGTTTGAATTAACTCCGGGTCGGATTGCGAAGTTAGCCATGTTTCGGTGAGAAAAAGAACATCAGGTTTTCTCTCCTCGAGTAGCAATGATAGTTCTGTGCAGTGTCTAGGCAAAGATCTACAATTTAAAAGGGACATTCTGAACGACATGATACCGTTGCGGTAAGTCTTCTTAACTCTTGTCAAATGGTACACGACCGATGGGTATTTAATGGCTCCATTAAGAGTAACTTGCAATTACTCTAATGGGACTACTCGTTCATTGGATCCTGAAAAGAGCATGTCATTAGAGTACATTTTCTTTAAACAAACCGCCTGAACAGGGACTTGAACCCTGGACCCTCAGATTAAAAGTCTGATGCTCTACCGACTGAGCTATCCAGGCTCTGATACAGCAAACCTCAAAATCACCTAATCAAAATTTGGCAGTGTCCCAACTAACGCTATGTTTCTTAAGATGGTTACCTGAAGAAGGTACCAAATACACTAGAATATAATAATGAATTGATATTTCAAGCATTTGAAATTTCTTCAGTAAATGTAACCTTATTTTTAGTCCTGAAGTTGCTACTATCTCATTTTTTTGCTGACGTCAAATTCATATGTGTTTATTGACATGGTAAAATTAAGGAAGGGCCCAAAATCTTACTTCCGAGTAAATTATATTTTCATCAGTACAGCTGACAATTTCCTCTTCTGCATAGATTACCCAAATTGAACGGTGTCTCTTTAAAATAGACTTCCTTTTACTGACCTTTTTTAGCAAATGATTTTGGTGAAGCAGAAGCATGCATGCATCGCTTATAACTTCTTTAAATAGTTATGAAATAAACAGGGATAAAACTGACTCTGGTGGGATTCGAACCCACAGCCTTTGAATACCTTCTTGACATTCACCTAGAAGTCCAATGCGCTATCCATTGCGCCACAGAGCCAATCTGCTTGAATGAGGTGCACAGATATTCAGAAATGAAATAATGAGCTTTGAGCTGTTGATCAACTTTATAAAGTTCATTGGATACTATAACCATGGCTATATCTTGAATATTGAATTGGGTAAAAGTTATTCACCGTGTCAAACTACATGATACAGTTGGTAAGTCTGCATACAACTTAAGTTTAGTGTATCGTCATCTGATATATGAGACAGATGGGTTTTTCACTTCTCCATGAAAGACGTTTTTTTTTTATTTTGGTAATGGAATATCTTATTCATCATGCAGTGGAACACAAAAAGAATGTACAATCAGAATACTTTTTCTTTAAAGTAGCCGACCGCCTGAACAGGGACTTGAACCCTGGACCCTCAGATTAAAAGTCTGATGCTCTACCGACTGAGCTATCCAGGCTCTGCAACACTGCAACTAAAAATCAGCTAAAAATGATGTGGACGCACACCAACCTACACTTTAATTCTTAATATGGTTACATATATTAGCAATCAAATATGTAGAGTTTAATAATTAATTGATATTTCAAGCATTTGAAATTTCAGCAGCACACGTAATCTATTTTAAATCCTGAAATTCGTTCTATCTCATTTTCGGCTGACTTAGAAATCATGTCTCTAAATTGACATTGTGAAATTAGTAAAAGGCCAAATACTATTACTAGGTACTAAATTACATGTCCAGCAGTATAACTGGAAATTTACTCTTGGGCATAGATTATGCAACATTTTCAAAGCAAACAGTGTCTGTTTAAATAGACTTTCTTTCACTGCCGTTTTGGTAAATGTCTCTGGTTATGCAGAAGCAGGCATTGTTTGTTACTGTTTCAATTAGTTATAAGATAAAGGAGGGATAAAACTGACCCAGCTAGTATTCCAACCCAAAGACTTTGAATGCTTTCTCTACATTCGCCTAGAACCCCAAGCCGCTATCCATTGCACCAGAGATCCAACCTGATTCAACAAGGTGAACAGAAATTCTCAAATAAAAAGATGAGCTATCAGCGGTTGACCAACTTTATAAAGTGATTTGGAAACTATAAGCAGGGTTCCATTTTGAACATTGAATTGGGGAAAAGATAATCAACATGAATGAATGAATGAAATGAATTTTGTAAAGCGCACGTAGCTGCCCTGGGGCGTCCAAGCGCTGGGAAATACCAACTGAGGCTAAAATTGCTTGAGGGAAGAAAACCAACCTAACTATTAATTAATAAACAAAAGCGTTTTCAGCTGTTTACGGAACGAACTAAGGTCGGGGTTGGATCTTAAATGTTGGGGAAGAGCATTCCACAATTTGGCCACGTTAAAAGAAAAAGAGCGGCCTCCCGATCTTGATTTCTTTATCTTTGGAACAATAGCCAGATTGGCAGAGGATGAGCGCAGATGTCTGACAGGCTGATAAGGTGTAATAAGGGGAAAGTTAATTGCTGGGCCTGAGGACCAAAAGGCCTGATGTGCAATACAAAGTGATTTGAAATTAACTCTTTCCCTAACGGGAAGCCAATGCAGTCTCCTTAGGCCGGACTTTACTGATGATCTGCGGGGGATTTGTAGAAGAGTCCGTGCTGCGCAATTCTGTATCAACTGCAGTTTGCGTAGAGTAAAGTCCGGAGCTCCCAGAAATAAAGCATTCCCGAAATCCAACCGTGATTGGATCATGCCCAGAACCACGGTCTTTCTTGCTTCGAAAGGGAGTAGAGGAAGGACCTTCCTGATGACTCTAAGAATGCCGAAACAGATAGCAGATAGTCTTATTGCCTGCTGATCAAATGACAGGGACCTATCCAGCCAAACACCAAGGCTCTTGATGGTATCTTTAGGCACCGGGGCCGGTCCCAAACTGGGTGGCCAAAGAGTATCAATGGAAGAAGGAGCGAGACGACCTAGGAGCATGAGCTCAGTCTTGTCTCCGTTGAGCTTGAGACAAGACTTGGTCATCCAACTCTTAACCATCTCCAGACAGACTGCAAGATCCGCACACACTAAGGATCCCCCTTCCTGTGCCAGAGAGACCACCAGCTGAGTATCGTCCGCGTAGGTAATGATCTTAATGCCATACGGCTGGACGATCTCAGCTAGTGGCCTCATGTAGACGTTAAATAACGTCGGGCTCAACGATGATCCCTGTGGGACTCCACATCCCAGAGGCTTACTGGTGGAGGTGACAGTGCCCTCATATACCTGGAAGGATCTATCACTCAGGTAGGACCTGAGCCACTCCAAGGCCTTGTCAGATATTCCGGTGTCCAGGAGACGTTGTAAGAGGATATCGTGATTGACGGTATCAAATGCCGCGCTCAGATCGAGGAGGATTACTGCCACCGATCCTCCCCGATCTAAGATCCTCCTGGACTCCTCTGTTACGGCCAATAGTGCAGTCTCGGTCCCATGCTTAGGGCGGAAGCCTGTCTGGGAGGGGTCGAGCAGCTGGTTTTGTTCGAGAAAGGTTGTTAGTAGGCCGTTTATATATTTCCCCAAGATTTTGGCTGCCCAAGGCAGCAAGGAGATCGGGCGAAAGTTGTTAGGATTCTTGGTGTCCAAATTAGGTTTTTTAACAAGAGCTCTCACCATGGCCTGTTTCCAGGCCACTGGGACTGTGCTGGTAGAGATCGAGGTGTTTAATACAGCTAACAGTGTAGGGAGGATGGTCTGAGTCGCAGAGACTAGAATGTGTGGAGGTGCTGGGTCCCTAGGGGAACCTGACTTCACCTGATGCATGAGGGAGGTGAGATGGTCCACATCCATCTGGGGAAATTCCGCCAGCACTGGGAGGCAGTTGGATATGTTTTCTTGTAGGGGACATAAGGATGTCTCCTTCAAAGTAGTCTGCTCTGAGGATGGAAAGGAAGAGTAAATGAGATTTATTTTCTGGAAGAAAAAATTGGCCAAATCTTCACAGCGGAGCTGAGGATTTTCATCAATAAGTGGAGGCGTTGGGAGATTAATAAGACTTTTTACAATCCTGTAAATCTCCTTAGAGCTGGAGCTCGCCTCTGCGATTTTGTGAGAGTAATATAAGGATTGTGCGCTCTTTATGTCTTTTTTATATACCCTAATAGCCTCTCTATAGATGGTTTTGTCTGCTCCCGCATATCCTAATCGCCATTTTCGTTCCAGTCTCTTACAGTGGCACTTTTTCATCCGTAAATCATTCGAATACCAAGGAGCTGAAATCCTAGATCTTTTTAAGACAGTTTTCTTCATAGGGAGCGTAGCATTTAGAGAGTTGTTTATCCATGCGTTAAACATTTCATTGGCCAGAGATGGAGTCTGACCAACTGAGGGAATTGAGTTTTGTAATTCCTGAGTCCACTGAACCAGCGGAATTTTTGACCAGTTGCGTGTTTCTCGCACTGTAGGTGCGAGGGACGGAGACTTATCAGTTTTCCATAGGAGCGGAATTAATGCATGGTCTGTCCAGGGGAGTGCTATAGGGGGGCAAACTTTCAGGTTGGGACAGTTGCTAAACACCGGATCCAACAAATGACCTTTGGTGTGCGTGGGGGATGAAACCAGCTGGGACAGCTGTAAAGCAGAAAAATCCCCAATTAGTTTATTAGCGATGGAGTCATCAGGTTCATCGAAATGAATGTTGAAATCGCCTAATAACGTAAAGTTGGAGGGTGAACAGGCTAGGTCAGCGACCAGCGAGGGCAGAGATTCGTGAAACTTTTTGGCTGGGCCCGGAGTGCGATATATAAGTGCACCAGAAAAAGTTGTATTAGAAGAGAATTCCAGAGAAAAAGACAAGCTTTCGCAGTCCGCGAAGGGATTCGGGGTGCAGCGACAGGTAAAACAGTCTCTGAAAATGATTGCCAAACCACCCCCTCTTTCCTTCATGCGGTCCTGTCTCACAATTTGGTAACCCTGACCCAGGGTTTGAATTAACTCCGGGTCGGATTGCGAAGTTAGCCATGTTTCGGTGAGAAAAAGAACATCAGGTTTTCTCTCCTCGAGTAGCAATGATAGTTCTGTGCAGTGTCTAGGCAAAGATCTACAATTTAAAAGGGACATTCTGAACGACATGATACCGTTGCGGTAAGTCTTCTTAACTCTTGTCAAATGGTACACGACCGATGGGTATTTAATGGCTCCATTAAGAGTAACTTGCAATTACTCTAATGGGACTACTCGTTCATTGGATCCTGAAAAGAGCATGTCATTAGAGTACATTTTCTTTAAACAAACCGCCTGAACAGGGACTTGAACCCTGGACCCTCAGATTAAAAGTCTGATGCTCTACCGACTGAGCTATCCAGGCTCTGATACAGCAAACCTCAAAATCACCTAATCAAAATTTGGCAGTGTCCCAACTAACGCTATGTTTCTTAAGATGGTTACCTGAAGAAGGTACCAAATACACTAGAATATAATAATGAATTGATATTTCAAGCATTTGAAATTTCTTCAGTAAATGTAACCTTATTTTTAGTCCTGAAGTTGCTACTATCTCATTTTTTTGCTGACGTCAAATTCATATGTGTTTATTGACATGGTAAAATTAAGGAAGGGCCCAAAATCTTACTTCCGAGTAAATTATATTTTCATCAGTACAGCTGACAATTTCCTCTTCTGCATAGATTACCCAAATTGAACGGTGTCTCTTTAAAATAGACTTCCTTTTACTGACCTTTTTTAGCAAATGATTTTGGTGAAGCAGAAGCATGCATGCATCGCTTATAACTTCTTTAAATAGTTATGAAATAAACAGGGATAAAACTGACTCTGGTGGGATTCGAACCCACAGCCTTTGAATACCTTCTTGACATTCACCTAGAAGTCCAATGCGCTATCCATTGCGCCACAGAGCCAATCTGCTTGAATGAGGTGCACAGATATTCAGAAATGAAATAATGAGCTTTGAGCTGTTGATCAACTTTATAAAGTTCATTGGATACTATAACCATGGCTATATCTTGAATATTGAATTGGGTAAAAGTTATTCACCGTGTCAAACTACATGATACAGTTGGTAAGTCTGCATACAACTTAAGTTTAGTGTATCGTCATCTGATATATGAGACAGATGGGTTTTTCACTTCTCCATGAAAGACGTTTTTTTTTTATTTTGGTAATGGAATATCTTATTCATCATGCAGTGGAACACAAAAAGAATGTACAATCAGAATACTTTTTCTTTAAAGTAGCCGACCGCCTGAACAGGGACTTGAACCCTGGACCCTCAGATTAAAAGTCTGATGCTCTACCGACTGAGCTATCCAGGCTCTGCAACACTGCAACTAAAAATCAGCTAAAAATGATGTGGACGCACACCAACCTACACTTTAATTCTTAATATGGTTACATATATTAGCAATCAAATATGTAGAGTTTAATAATTAATTGATATTTCAAGCATTTGAAATTTCAGCAGCACACGTAATCTATTTTAAATCCTGAAATTCGTTCTATCTCATTTTCGGCTGACTTAGAAATCATGTCTCTAAATTGACATTGTGAAATTAGTAAAAGGCAAATACTATTACTAGGTACTAAATTACATGTCCAGCAGTATAACTGGAAATTTACTCTTGGGCATAGATTATGCAACATTTTCAAAGCAAACAGTGTCTGTTTAAATAGACTTTCTTTCACTGCCGTTTTGGTAAATGTCTCTGGTTATGCAGAAGCAGGCATTGTTTGTTACTGTTTCAATTAGTTATAAGATAAAGGAGGGATAAAACTGACCCAGCTAGTATTCCAACCCAAAGACTTTGAATGCTTTCTCTACATTCGCCTAGAACCCCAAGCCGCTATCCATTGCACCAGAGATCCAACCTGATTCAACAAGGTGAACAGAAATTCTCAAATAAAAAGATGAGCTATCAGCGGTTGACCAACTTTATAAAGTGATTTGGAAACTATAAGCAGGGTTCCATTTTGAACATTGAATTGGGGAAAAGATAATCAACATCTCAAACGACATGATACCGTTGCGGTAAGTCTTCTTAACTCTTGTCAAATGGTACACGACCGATGGGTATTTAATGGCTCCATTAAGAGTAACTTGCAATTACTCTAATGGGACTGCTCGTTCATTGGATCCTGAAAAGAGCATGTCATTAGAGTACATTTTCTTTAAACAAACCGCCTGAACAGGGACTTGAACCCTGGACCCTCAGATTAAAAGTCTGATGCTCTACCGACTGAGCTATCCAGGCTCTGATACAGCAAACCTCAAAATCACCTAATCAAAATTTGGCAGTGTCCCAACTAACGCTATGTTTCTTAAGATGGTTACCTGAAGAAGGTACCAAATACACTAGAATATAATAATGAATTGATATTTCAAGCATTTGAAATTTCTTCAGTAAATGTAACCTTATTTTTAGTCCTGAAGTTGCTACTATCTCATTTTTTTGCTGACGTCAAATTCATATGTGTTTATTGACATGGTAAAATTAAGGAAGGGCCCAAAATCTTACTTCCGAGTAAATTATATTTTCATCAGTACAGCTGACAATTTCCTCTTCTGCATAGATTACCCAAATTGAACGGTGTCTCTTTAAAATAGACTTCCTTTTACTGACCTTTTTTAGCAAATGATTTTGGTGAAGCAGAAGCATGCATGCATCGCTTATAACTTCTTTAAATAGTTATGAAATACACAGGGATAAAACTGACTCTGGTGGGATTCGAACCCACAGCCTTTGAATACCTTCTTGACATTCACCTAGAAGTCCAATGCGCTATCCATTGCGCCACAGAGCCAATCTGCTTGAGTGAGGTGCACAGATATTCAGAAATGAAATAATGAGCTTTGAGCTGTTGATCAACTTTATAAAGTTCATTGGATACTATAACCATGGCTATATTTTGAATATTGAATTGGGTAAAAGTTATTCACCGTGTCAAACTACATGATACAGTTGGTAAGTCTGCATACAACTTAAGTTTAGTGTATCATCATCTGATATATGAGACAGATGGGTTTTTCACTTCTCCATGAAAGACATTTTTTTTTAATTTTGGTAATGGAATATCTTATTCATCATGCAGTGGAACACAAAAAGAATGTACAATCAGAATACTTTTTCTTTAAAGTAGCCTACCGCCTGAACGGGGACTTGAACCCTGGACCCTCAGATTAAAAGTCTGATGCTCTACCGACTGAGCTATCCAGGCTCTGATACAGCAAACCTCAAAATCACCTAATCAAAATTTGGCAGCGTCCCAACTAACGCTATGTTTCTTAAGATGGTTACCTGAAGAAGGTACCAAATACACTAGAATATAATAATGAATTGATATTTCAAGCATTTGAAATTTCTTCAGTAAATGTAACCTTATTTTTAGTCCTGAAGTTGCTACTATCTCATTTTTTTGCTGACGTCAAATTCATATGTGTTTATTGACATGGTAAAATTAAGGAAGGGCCCAAAATCTTACTTCCGAGTAAATTATATTTTCATCAGTACAGCTGACAATTTCCTCTTCTGCATAGATTACCCAAATTGAACGGTGTCTCTTTAAAATAGACTTCCTTTTACTGACCTTTTTTAGCAAATGATTTTGGTGAAGCAGAAGCATGCATGCATCGCTTATAACTTCTTTAAATAGTTATGAAATAAACAGGGATAAAACTGACTCTGGTGGGATTCGAACCCACAGCCTTTGAATACCTTCTTGACATTCACCTAGAAGTCCAATGCGCTATCCATTGCGCCACAGAGCCAATCTGCTTGAGTGAGGTGCACAGATATTCAGAAATGAAATAATGAGCTTTGAGCTGTTGATCAACTTTATAAAGTTCATTGGATACTATAACCATGGCTATATTTTGAATATTGAATTGGGTAAAAGTTATTCACCGTGTCAAACTACATGATACAGTTGGTAAGTCTGCATAAAACTTAAGTTTAGTGTATCGTCATCTGATATATGAGACAGATGGGTTTTTCACTTCTCCATGAAAGACGTTTTTTTTTAATTTTGGTAATGGAATATCTTATTCATCATGCAGTGGAACACAAAAAGAATGTACAATCAGAATACTTTTTCTTTAAAGTAGCCGACCGCCTGAACAGGGACTTGAACCCTGGACCCTCAGATTAAAAGTCTGATGCTCTACCGACTGAGCTATCCAGGCTCTGCAACACTGCAACTAAAAATCAGCTAAAAATGATGTGGACGCACACCAACCTACACTTTAATTCTTAATATGGTTACATATATTAGCAATCAAATATGTAGAGTTTAATAATTAATTGATATTTCAAGCATTTGAAATTTCAGCAGCACACGTAATCTATTTTAAATCCTGAAATTCGTTCTATCTCATTTTCGGCTGACTTAGAAATCATGTCTCTAAATTGACATTGTGAAATTAGTAAAAGGCCAAATACTATTACTAGGTACTAAATTACATGTCCAGCAGTATAACTGGAAATTTACTCTTGGGCATAGATTATGCAACATTTTCAAAGCAAACAGTGTCTGTTTAAATAGACTTTCTTTCACTGCCGTTTTGGTAAATGTCTCTGGTTATGCAGAAGCAGGCATTGTTTGTTACTGTTTCAATTAGTTATAAGATAAAGGAGGGATAAAACTGACCCAGCTAGTATTCCAACCCAAAGACTTTGAATGCTTTCTCTACATTCGCCTAGAACCCCAAGCCGCTATCCATTGCACCAGAGATCCAACCTGATTCAACAAGGTGAACAGAAATTCTCAAATAAAAAGATGAGCTATCAGCGGTTGACCAACTTTATAAAGTGATTTGGAAACTATAAGCAGGGTTCCATTTTGAACATTGAATTGGGGAAAAGATAATCAACATCTCAAACGACATGATACCGTTGCGGTAAGTCTTCTTAACTCTTGTCAAATGGTACACGACCGATGGGTATTTAATGGCTCCATTAAGAGTAACTTGCAATTACTCTAATGGGACTACTCGTTCATTGGATCCTGAAAAGAGCATGTCATTAGAGTACATTTTCTTTAAACAAACCGCCTGAACAGGGACTTGAACCCTGGACCCTCAGATTAAAAGTCTGATGCTCTACCGACTGAGCTATCCAGGCTCTGATACAGCAAACCTCAAAATCACCTAATCAAAATTTGGCAGTGTCCCAACTAACGCTATGTTTCTTAAGATGGTTACCTGAAGAAGGTACCAAATACACTAGAATATAATAATGAATTGATATTTCAAGCATTTGAAATTTCTTCAGTAAATGTAACCTTATTTTTAGTCCTGAAGTTGCTACTATCTCATTTTTTTGCTGACGTCAAATTCATATGTGTTTATTGACATGGTAAAATTAAGGAAGGGCCCAAAATCTTACTTCCGAGTAAATTATATTTTCATCAGTACAGCTGACAATTTCCTCTTCTGCATAGATTACCCAAATTGAACGGTGTCTCTTTAAAATAGACTTCCTTTTACTGACCTTTTTTAGCAAATGATTTTGGTGAAGCAGAAGCATGCATGCATCGCTTATAACTTCTTTAAATAGTTATGAAATACACAGGGATAAAACTGACTCTGGTGGGATTCGAACCCACAGCCTTTGAATACCTTCTTGACATTCACTTAGAAGTCCAATGCGCTATCCATTGCGCCACAGAGCCAATCTGCTTGAGTGAGGTGCACAGATATTCAGAAATGAAATAATGAGCTTTGAGCTGTTGATCAACTTTATAAAGTTCATTGGATACTATAACCATGGCTATATTTTGAATATTGAATTGGGTAAAAGTTATTCACCGTGTCAAACTACATGATACAGTTGGTAAGTCTGCATACAACTTAAGTTTAGTGTATCATCATCTGATATATGAGACAGATGGGTTTTTCACTTCTCCATGAAAGACATTTTTTTTAATTTTGGTAATGGAATATCTTATTCATCATGCAGTGGAACACAAAAAGAATGTACAATCAGAATACTTTTTCTTTAAAGTAGCATACCGCCTGAACGGGGACTTGAACCCTGGACCCTCAGATTAAAAGTCTGATGCTCTACCGACTGAGCTATCCAGGCTCTGATACAGCAAACCTCAAAATCACCTAATCAAAATTTGGCAGCGTCCCAACTAACGCTATGTTTCTTAAGATGGTTACCTGAAGAAGGTACCAAATACACTAGAATATAATAATGAATTGATATTTCAAGCATTTGAAATTTCTTCAGTAAATGTAACCTTATTTTTAGTCCTGAAGTTGCTACTATCTCATTTTTTTGCTGACGTCAAATTCATATGTGTTTATTGACATGGTAAAATTAAGGAAGGGCCCAAAATCTTACTTCCGAGTAAATTATATTTTCATCAGTACAGCTGACAATTTCCTCTTCTGCATAGATTACCCAAATTGAACGGTGTCTCTTTAAAATAGACTTCCTTTTACTGACCTTTTTTAGCAAATGATTTTGGTGAAGCAGAAGCATGCATGCATCGCTTATAACTTCTTTAAATAGTTATGAAATAAACAGGGATAAAACTGACTCTGGTGGGATTCGAACCCACAGCCTTTGAATACCTTCTTGACATTCACCTAGAAGTCCAATGCGCTATCCATTGCGCCACAGAGCCAATCTGCTTGAATGAGGTGCACAGATATTCAGAAATGAAATAATGAGCTTTGAGCTGTTGATCAACTTTATAAAGTTCATTGGATACTATAACCATGGCTATATCTTGAATATTGAATTGGGTAAAAGTTATTCACCGTGTCAAACTACATGATACAGTTGGTAAGTCTGCATACAACTTAAGTTTAGTGTATCGTCATCTGATATATGAGACAGATGGGTTTTTCACTTCTCCATGAAAGACGTTTTTTTTTAATTTTGGTAATGGAATATCTTATTCATCATGCAGTGGAACACAAAAAGAATGTACAATCAGAATACTTTTTCTTTAAAGTAGCCGACCGCCTGAACAGGGACTTGAACCCTGGACCCTCAGATTAAAAGTCTGATGCTCTACCGACTGAGCTATCCAGGCTCTGCAACACTGCAACTAAAAATCAGCTAAAAATGATGTGGACGCACACCAACCTACACTTTAATTCTTAATATGGTTACATATATTAGCAATCAAATATGTAGAGTTTAATAATTAATTGATATTTCAAGCATTTGAAATTTCAGCAGCACACGTAATCTATTTTAAATCCTGAAATTCGTTCTATCTCATTTTCGGCTGACTTAGAAATCATGTCTCTAAATTGACATTGTGAAATTAGTAAAAGGCCAAATACTATTACTAGGTACTAAATTACATGTCCAGCAGTATAACTGGAAATTTACTCTTGGGCATAGATTATGCAACATTTTCAAAGCAAACAGTGTCTGTTTAAATAGACTTTCTTTCACTGCCGTTTTGGTAAATGTCTCTGGTTATGCAGAAGCAGGCATTGTTTGTTACTGTTTCAATTAGTTATAAGATAAAGGAGGGATAAAACTGACCCAGCTAGTATTCCAACCCAAAGACTTTGAATGCTTTCTCTACATTCGCCTAGAACCCCAAGCCGCTATCCATTGCACCAGAGATCCAACCTGATTCAACAAGGTGAACAGAAATTCTCAAATAAAAAGATGAGCTATCAGCGGTTGACCAACTTTATAAAGTGATTTGGAAACTATAAGCAGGGTTCCATTTTGAACATTGAATTGGGGAAAAGATAATCAACATCTCAAACGACATGATACCGTTGCGGTAAGTCTTCTTAACTCTTGTCAAATGGTACACGACCGATGGGTATTTAATGGCTCCATTAAGAGTAACTTGCAATTACTCTAATGGGACTACTCGTTCATTGGATCCTGAAAAGAGCATGTCATTAGAGTACATTTTCTTTAAACAAACCGCCTGAACAGGGACTTGAACCCTGGACCCTCAGATTAAAAGTCTGATGCTCTACCGACTGAGCTATCCAGGCTCTGATACAGCAAACCTCAAAATCACCTAATCAAAATTTGGCAGTGTCCCAACTAACGCTATGTTTCTTAAGATGGTTACCTGAAGAAGGTACCAAATACACTAGAATATAATAATGAATTGATATTTCAAGCATTTGAAATTTCTTCAGTAAATGTAACCTTATTTTTAGTCCTGAAGTTGCTACTATCTCATTTTTTTGCTGACGTCAAATTCATATGTGTTTATTGACATGGTAAAATTAAGGAAGGGCCCAAAATCTTACTTCCGAGTAAATTATATTTTCATCAGTACAGCTGACAATTTCCTCTTCTGCATAGATTACCCAAATTGAACGGTGTCTCTTTAAAATAGACTTCCTTTTACTGACCTTTTTTAGCAAATGATTTTGGTGAAGCAGAAGCATGCATGCATCGCTTATAACTTCTTTAAATAGTTATGAAATAAACAGGGATAAAACTGACTCTGGTGGGATTCGAACCCACAGCCTTTGAATACCTTCTTGACATTCACCTAGAAGTCCAATGCGCTATCCATTGCGCCACAGAGCCAATCTGCTTGAATGAGGTGCACAGATATTCAGAAATGAAATAATGAGCTTTGAGCTGTTGATCAACTTTATAAAGTTCATTGGATACTATAACCATGGCTATATCTTGAATATTGAATTGGGTAAAAGTTATTCACCGTGTCAAACTATATGATACAGTTGGTAAGTCTGCATACAACTTAAGTTTAGTGTATCGTCATCTGATATATGAGACAGATGGGTTTTTCACTTCTCCATGAAAGACGTTTTTTTTTAATTTTGGTAATGGAATATCTTATTCATCATGCAGTGGAACACAAAAAGAATGTACAATCAGAATACTTTTTCTTTAAAGTAGCCGACCGCCTGAACAGGGACTTGAACCCTGGACCCTCAGATTAAAAGTCTGATGCTCTACCGACTGAGCTATCCAGGCTCTGCAACACTGCAACTAAAAATCAGCTAAAAATGATGTGGACGCACACCAACCTACACTTTAATTCTTAATATGGTTACATATATTAGCAATCAAATATGTAGAGTTTAATAATTAATTGATATTTCAAGCATTTGAAATTTCAGCAGCACACGTAATCTATTTTAAATCCTGAAATTCGTTCTATCTCATTTTCGGCTGACTTAGAAATCATGTCTCTAAATTGACATTGTGAAATTAGTAAAAGGCAAATACTATTACTAGGTACTAAATTACATGTCCAGCAGTATAACTGGAAATTTACTCTTGGGCATAGATTATGCAACATTTTCAAAGCAAACAGTGTCTGTTTAAATAGACTTTCTTTCACTGCCGTTTTGGTAAATGTCTCTGGTTATGCAGAAGCAGGCATTGTTTGTTACTGTTTCAATTAGTTATAAGATAAAGGAGGGATAAAACTGACCCAGCTAGTATTCCAACCCAAAGACTTTGAATGCTTTCTCTACATTCGCCTAGAACCCCAAGCCGCTATCCATTGCACCAGAGATCCAACCTGATTCAACAAGGTGAACAGAAATTCTCAAATAAAAAGATGAGCTATCAGCGGTTGACCAACTTTATAAAGTGATTTGGAAACTATAAGCAGGGTTCCATTTTGAACATTGAATTGGGGAAAAGATAATCAACATCTCAAACGACATGATACCGTTGCGGTAAGTCTTCTTAACTCTTGTCAAATGGTACACGACCGATGGGTATTTAATGGCTCCATTAAGAGTAACTTGCAATTACTCTAATGGGACTACTCGTTCATTGGATCCTGAAAAGAGCATGTCATTAGAGTACATTTTCTTTAAACAAACCGCCTGAACAGGGACTTGAACCCTGGACCCTCAGATTAAAAGTCTGATGCTCTACCGACTGAGCTATCCAGGCTCTGATACAGCAAACCTCAAAATCACCTAATCAAAATTTGGCAGTGTCCCAACTAACGCTATGTTTCTTAAGATGGTTACCTGAAGAAGGTACCAAATACACTAGAATATAATAATGAATTGATATTTCAAGCATTTGAAATTTCTTCAGTAAATGTAACCTTATTTTTAGTCCTGAAGTTGCTACTATCTCATTTTTTTGCTGACGTCAAATTCATATGTGTTTATTGACATGGTAAAATTAAGGAAGGGCCCAAAATCTTACTTCCGAGTAAATTATATTTTCATCAGTACAGCTGACAATTTCCTCTTCTGCATAGATTACCCAAATTGAACGGTGTCTCTTTAAAATAGACTTCCTTTTACTGACCTTTTTTAGCAAATGATTTTGGTGAAGCAGAAGCATGCATGCATCGCTTATAACTTCTTTAAATAGTTATGAAATAAACAGGGATAAAACTGACTCTGGTGGGATTCGAACCCACAGCCTTTGAATACCTTCTTGACATTCACCTAGAAGTCCAATGCGCTATCCATTGCGCCACAGAGCCAATCTGCTTGAATGAGGTGCACAGATATTCAGAAATGAAATAATGAGCTTTGAGCTGTTGATCAACTTTATAAAGTTCATTGGATACTATAACCATGGCTATATCTTGAATATTGAATTGGGTAAAAGTTATTCACCGTGTCAAACTATATGATACAGTTGGTAAGTCTGCATACAACTTAAGTTTAGTGTATCGTCATCTGATATATGAGACAGATGGGTTTTTCACTTCTCCATGAAAGACGTTTTTTTTTAATTTTGGTAATGGAATATCTTATTCATCATGCAGTGGAACACAAAAAGAATGTACAATCAGAATACTTTTTCTTTAAAGTAGCCGACCGCCTGAACAGGGACTTGAACCCTGGACCCTCAGATTAAAAGTCTGATGCTCTACCGACTGAGCTATCCAGGCTCTGCAACACTGCAACTAAAAATCAGCTAAAAATGATGTGGACGCACACCAACCTACACTTTAATTCTTAATATGGTTACATATATTAGCAATCAAATATGTAGAGTTTAATAATTAATTGATATTTCAAGCATTTGAAATTTCAGCAGCACACGTAATCTATTTTAAATCCTGAAATTCGTTCTATCTCATTTTCGGCTGACTTAGAAATCATGTCTCTAAATTGACATTGTGAAATTAGTAAAAGGCAAATACTATTACTAGGTACTAAATTACATGTCCAGCAGTATAACTGGAAATTTACTCTTGGGCATAGATTATGCAACATTTTCAAAGCAAACAGTGTCTGTTTAAATAGACTTTCTTTCACTGCCGTTTTGGTAAATGTCTCTGGTTATGCAGAAGCAGGCATTGTTTGTTACTGTTTCAATTAGTTATAAGATAAAGGAGGGATAAAACTGACCCAGCTAGTATTCCAACCCAAAGACTTTGAATGCTTTCTCTACATTCGCCTAGAACCCCAAGCCGCTATCCATTGCACCAGAGATCCAACCTGATTCAACAAGGTGAACAGAAATTCTCAAATAAAAAGATGAGCTATCAGCGGTTGACCAACTTTATAAAGTGATTTGGAAACTATAAGCAGGGTTCCATTTTGAACATTGAATTGGGGAAAAGATAATCAACATCTCAAACGACATGATACCGTTGCGGTAAGTCTTCTTAACTCTTGTCAAATGGTACACGACCGATGGGTATTTAATGGCTCCATTAAGAGTAACTTGCAATTACTCTAATGGGACTACTCGTTCATTGGATCCTGAAAAAAGCATGTCATTAGAGTACATTTTCTTTAAACAAACCGCCTGAACAGGGACTTGAACCCTGGACCCTCAGATTAAAAGTCTGATGCTCTACCGACTGAGCTATCCAGGCTCTGATACAGCAAACCTCAAAATCACCTAATCAAAATTTGGCAGTGTCCCAACTAACGCTATGTTTCTTAAGATGGTTACCTGAAGAAGGTACCAAATACACTAGAATATAATAATGAATTGATATTTCAAGCATTTGAAATTTCTTCAGTAAATGTAACCTTATTTTTAGTCCTGAAGTTGCTACTATCTCATTTTTTTGCTGACGTCAAATTCATATGTGTTTATTGACATGGTAAAATTAAGGAAGGGCCCAAAATCTTACTTCCGAGTAAATTATATTTTCATCAGTACAGCTGACAATTTCCTCTTCTGCATAGATTACCCAAATTGAACGGTGTCTCTTTAAAATAGACTTCCTTTTACTGACCTTTTTTAGCAAATGATTTTGGTGAAGCAGAAGCATGCATGCATCGCTTATAACTTCTTTAAATAGTTATGAAATAAACAGGGATAAAACTGACTCTGGTGGGATTCGAACCCACAGCCTTTGAATACCTTCTTGACATTCACCTAGAAGTCCAATGCGCTATCCATTGCGCCACAGAGCCAATCTGCTTGAATGAGGTGCACAGATATTCAGAAATGAAATAATGAGCTTTGAGCTGTTGATCAACTTTATAAAGTTCATTGGATACTATAACCATGGCTATATCTTGAATATTGAATTGGGTAAAAGTTATTCACCGTGTCAAACTATATGATACAGTTGGTAAGTCTGCATACAACTTAAGTTTAGTGTATCGTCATCTGATATATGAGACAGATGGGTTTTTCACTTCTCCATGAAAGACGTTTTTTTTTAATTTTGGTAATGGAATATCTTATTCATCATGCAGTGGAACACAAAAAGAATGTACAATCAGAATACTTTTTCTTTAAAGTAGCCGACCGCCTGAACAGGGACTTGAACCCTGGACCCTCAGATTAAAAGTCTGATGCTCTACCGACTGAGCTATCCAGGCTCTGCAACACTGCAACTAAAAATCAGCTAAAAATGATGTGGACGCACACCAACCTACACTTTAATTCTTAATATGGTTACATATATTAGCAATCAAATATGTAGAGTTTAATAATTAATTGATATTTCAAGCATTTGAAATTTCAGCAGCACACGTAATCTATTTTAAATCCTGAAATTCGTTCTATCTCATTTTCGGCTGACTTAGAAATCATGTCTCTAAATTGACATTGTGAAATTAGTAAAAGGCAAATACTATTACTAGGTACTAAATTACATGTCCAGCAGTATAACTGGAAATTTACTCTTGGGCATAGATTATGCAACATTTTCAAAGCAAACAGTGTCTGTTTAAATAGACTTTCTTTCACTGCCGTTTTGGTAAATGTCTCTGGTTATGCAGAAGCAGGCATTGTTTGTTACTGTTTCAATTAGTTATAAGATAAAGGAGGGATAAAACTGACCCAGCTAGTATTCCAACCCAAAGACTTTGAATGCTTTCTCTACATTCGCCTAGAACCCCAAGCCGCTATCCATTGCACCAGAGATCCAACCTGATTCAACAAGGTGAACAGAAATTCTCAAATAAAAAGATGAGCTATCAGCGGTTGACCAACTTTATAAAGTGATTTGGAAACTATAAGCAGGGTTCCATTTTGAACATTGAATTGGGGAAAAGATAATCAACATCTCAAACGACATGATACCGTTGCGGTAAGTCTTCTTAACTCTTGTCAAATGGTACACGACCGATGGGTATTTAATGGCTCCATTAAGAGTAACTTGCAATTACTCTAATGGGACTACTCGTTCATTGGATCCTGAAAAGAGCATGTCATTAGAGTACATTTTCTTTAAACAAACCGCCTGAACAGGGACTTGAACCCTGGACCCTCAGATTAAAAGTCTGATGCTCTACCGACTGAGCTATCCAGGCTCTGATACAGCAAACCTCAAAATCACCTAATCAAAATTTGGCAGTGTCCCAACTAACGCTATGTTTCTTAAGATGGTTACCTGAAGAAGGTACCAAATACACTAGAATATAATAATGAATTGATATTTCAAGCATTTGAAATTTCTTCAGTAAATGTAACCTTATTTTTAGTCCTGAAGTTGCTACTATCTCATTTTTTTGCTGACGTCAAATTCATATGTGTTTATTGACATGGTAAAATTAAGGAAGGGCCCAAAATCTTACTTCCGAGTAAATTATATTTTCATCAGTACAGCTGACAATTTCCTCTTCTGCATAGATTACCCAAATTGAACGGTGTCTCTTTAAAATAGACTTCCTTTTACTGACCTTTTTTAGCAAATGATTTTGGTGAAGCAGAAGCATGCATGCATCGCTTATAACTTCTTTAAATAGTTATGAAATACACAGGGATAAAACTGACTCTGGTGGGATTCGAACCCACAGCCTTTGAATACCTTCTTGACATTCACCTAGAAGTCCAATGCGCTATCCATTGCGCCACAGAGCCAATCTGCTTGAGTGAGGTGCACAGATATTCAGAAATGAAATAATGAGCTTTGAGCTGTTGATCAACTTTATAAAGTTCATTGGATACTATAACCATGGCTATATTTTGAATATTGAATTGGGTAAAAGTTATTCACCGTGTCAAACTACATGATACAGTTGGTAAGTCTGCATACAACTTAAGTTTAGTGTATCATCATCTGATATATGAGACAGATGGGTTTTTCACTTCTCCATGAAAGACATTTTTTTTTAATTTTGGTAATGGAATATCTTATTCATCATGCAGTGGAACACAAAAAGAATGTACAATCAGAATACTTTTTCTTTAAAGTAGCCTACCGCCTGAACGGGGACTTGAACCCTGGACCCTCAGATTAAAAGTCTGATGCTCTACCGACTGAGCTATCCAGGCTCTGATACAGCAAACCTCAAAATCACCTAATCAAAATTTGGCAGCGTCCCAACTAACGCTATGTTTCTTAAGATGGTTACCTGAAGAAGGTACCAAATACACTAGAATATAATAATGAATTGATATTTCAAGCATTTGAAATTTCTTCAGTAAATGTAACCTTATTTTTAGTCCTGAAGTTGCTACTATCTCATTTTTTTGCTGACGTCAAATTCATATGTGTTTATTGACATGGTAAAATTAAGGAAGGGCCCAAAATCTTACTTCCGAGTAAATTATATTTTCATCAGTACAGCTGACAATTTCCTCTTCTGCATAGATTACCCAAATTGAACGGTGTCTCTTTAAAATAGACTTCCTTTTACTGACCTTTTTTAGCAAATGATTTTGGTGAAGCAGAAGCATGCATGCATCGCTTATAACTTCTTTAAATAGTTATGAAATAAACAGGGATAAAACTGACTCTGGTGGGATTCGAACCCACAGCCTTTGAATACCTTCTTGACATTCACCTAGAAGTCCAATGCGCTATCCATTGCGCCACAGAGCCAATCTGCTTGAGTGAGGTGCACAGATATTCAGAAATGAAATAATGAGCTTTGAGCTGTTGATCAACTTTATAAAGTTCATTGGATACTATAACCATGGCTATATTTTGAATATTGAATTGGGTAAAAGTTATTCACCGTGTCAAACTACATGATACAGTTGGTAAGTCTGCATAAAACTTAAGTTTAGTGTATCGTCATCTGATATATGAGACAGATGGGTTTTTCACTTCTCCATGAAAGACGTTTTTTTTTAATTTTGGTAATGGAATATCTTATTCATCATGCAGTGGAACACAAAAAGAATGTACAATCAGAATACTTTTTCTTTAAAGTAGCCGACCGCCTGAACAGGGACTTGAACCCTGGACCCTCAGATTAAAAGTCTGATGCTCTACCGACTGAGCTATCCAGGCTCTGCAACACTGCAACTAAAAATCAGCTAAAAATGATGTGGACGCACACCAACCTACACTTTAATTCTTAATATGGTTACATATATTAGCAATCAAATATGTAGAGTTTAATAATTAATTGATATTTCAAGCATTTGAAATTTCAGCAGCACACGTAATCTATTTTAAATCCTGAAATTCGTTCTATCTCATTTTCGGCTGACTTAGAAATCATGTCTCTAAATTGACATTGTGAAATTAGTAAAAGGCCAAATACTATTACTAGGTACTAAATTACATGTCCAGCAGTATAACTGGAAATTTACTCTTGGGCATAGATTATGCAACATTTTCAAAGCAAACAGTGTCTGTTTAAATAGACTTTCTTTCACTGCCGTTTTGGTAAATGTCTCTGGTTATGCAGAAGCAGGCATTGTTTGTTACTGTTTCAATTAGTTATAAGATAAAGGAGGGATAAAACTGACCCAGCTAGTATTCCAACCCAAAGACTTTGAATGCTTTCTCTACATTCGCCTAGAACCCCAAGCCGCTATCCATTGCACCAGAGATCCAACCTGATTCAACAAGGTGAACAGAAATTCTCAAATAAAAAGATGAGCTATCAGCGGTTGACCAACTTTATAAAGTGATTTGGAAACTATAAGCAGGGTTCCATTTTGAACATTGAATTGGGGAAAAGATAATCAACATCTCAAACGACATGATACCGTTGCGGTAAGTCTTCTTAACTCTTGTCAAATGGTACACGACCGATGGGTATTTAATGGCTCCATTAAGAGTAACTTGCAATTACTCTAATGGGACTACTCGTTCATTGGATCCTGAAAAGAGCATGTCATTAGAGTACATTTTCTTTAAACAAACCGCCTGAACAGGGACTTGAACCCTGGACCCTCAGATTAAAAGTCTGATGCTCTACCGACTGAGCTATCCAGGCTCTGATACAGCAAACCTCAAAATCACCTAATCAAAATTTGGCAGTGTCCCAACTAACGCTATGTTTCTTAAGATGGTTACCTGAAGAAGGTACCAAATACACTAGAATATAATAATGAATTGATATTTCAAGCATTTGAAATTTCTTCAGTAAATGTAACCTTATTTTTAGTCCTGAAGTTGCTACTATCTCATTTTTTTGCTGACGTCAAATTCATATGTGTTTATTGACATGGTAAAATTAAGGAAGGGCCCAAAATCTTACTTCCGAGTAAATTATATTTTCATCAGTACAGCTGACAATTTCCTCTTCTGCATAGATTACCCAAATTGAACGGTGTCTCTTTAAAATAGACTTCCTTTTACTGACCTTTTTTAGCAAATGATTTTGGTGAAGCAGAAGCATGCATGCATCGCTTATAACTTCTTTAAATAGTTATGAAATACACAGGGATAAAACTGACTCTGGTGGGATTCGAACCCACAGCCTTTGAATACCTTCTTGACATTCACCTAGAAGTCCAATGCGCTATCCATTGCGCCACAGAGCCAATCTGCTTGAGTGAGGTGCACAGATATTCAGAAATGAAATAATGAGCTTTGAGCTGTTGATCAACTTTATAAAGTTCATTGGATACTATAACCATGGCTATATTTTGAATATTGAATTGGGTAAAAGTTATTCACCGTGTCAAACTACATGATACAGTTGGTAAGTCTGCATACAACTTAAGTTTAGTGTATCATCATCTGATATATGAGACAGATGGGTTTTTCACTTCTCCATGAAAGACATTTTTTTTTAATTTTGGTAATGGAATATCTTATTCATCATGCAGTGGAACACAAAAAGAATGTACAATCAGAATACTTTTTCTTTAAAGTAGCCTACCGCCTGAACGGGGACTTGAACCCTGGACCCTCAGATTAAAAGTCTGATGCTCTACCGACTGAGCTATCCAGGCTCTGATACAGCAAACCTCAAAATCACCTAATCAAAATTTGGCAGCGTCCCAACTAACGCTATGTTTCTTAAGATGGTTACCTGAAGAAGGTACCAAATACACTAGAATATAATAATGAATTGATATTTCAAGCATTTGAAATTTCTTCAGTAAATGTAACCTTATTTTTAGTCCTGAAGTTGCTACTATCTCATTTTTTTGCTGACGTCAAATTCATATGTGTTTATTGACATGGTAAAATTAAGGAAGGGCCCAAAATCTTACTTCCGAGTAAATTATATTTTCATCAGTACAGCTGACAATTTCCTCTTCTGCATAGATTACCCAAATTGAACGGTGTCTCTTTAAAATAGACTTCCTTTTACTGACCTTTTTTAGCAAATGATTTTGGTGAAGCAGAAGCATGCATGCATCGCTTATAACTTCTTTAAATAGTTATGAAATAAACAGGGATAAAACTGACTCTGGTGGGATTCGAACCCACAGCCTTTGAATACCTTCTTGACATTCACCTAGAAGTCCAATGCGCTATCCATTGCGCCACAGAGCCAATCTGCTTGAGTGAGGTGCACAGATATTCAGAAATGAAATAATGAGCTTTGAGCTGTTGATCAACTTTATAAAGTTCATTGGATACTATAACCATGGCTATATTTTGAATATTGAATTGGGTAAAAGTTATTCACCGTGTCAAACTACATGATACAGTTGGTAAGTCTGCATAAAACTTAAGTTTAGTGTATCGTCATCTGATATATGAGACAGATGGGTTTTTCACTTCTCCATGAAAGACGTTTTTTTTTAATTTTGGTAATGGAATATCTTATTCATCATGCAGTGGAACACAAAAAGAATGTACAATCAGAATACTTTTTCTTTAAAGTAGCCGACCGCCTGAACAGGGACTTGAACCCTGGACCCTCAGATTAAAAGTCTGATGCTCTACCGACTGAGCTATCCAGGCTCTGCAACACTGCAACTAAAAATCAGCTAAAAATGATGTGGACGCACACCAACCTACACTTTAATTCTTAATATGGTTACATATATTAGCAATCAAATATGTAGAGTTTAATAATTAATTGATATTTCAAGCATTTGAAATTTCAGCAGCACACGTAATCTATTTTAAATCCTGAAATTCGTTCTATCTCATTTTCGGCTGACTTAGAAATCATGTCTCTAAATTGACATTGTGAAATTAGTAAAAGGCCAAATACTATTACTAGGTACTAAATTACATGTCCAGCAGTATAACTGGAAATTTACTCTTGGGCATAGATTATGCAACATTTTCAAAGCAAACAGTGTCTGTTTAAATAGACTTTCTTTCACTGCCGTTTTGGTAAATGTCTCTGGTTATGCAGAAGCAGGCATTGTTTGTTACTGTTTCAATTAGTTATAAGATAAAGGAGGGATAAAACTGACCCAGCTAGTATTCCAACCCAAAGACTTTGAATGCTTTCTCTACATTCGCCTAGAACCCCAAGCCGCTATCCATTGCACCAGAGATCCAACCTGATTCAACAAGGTGAACAGAAATTCTCAAATAAAAAGATGAGCTATCAGCGGTTGACCAACTTTATAAAGTGATTTGGAAACTATAAGCAGGGTTCCATTTTGAACATTGAATTGGGGAAAAGATAATCAACATCTCAAACGACATGATACCGTTGCGGTAAGTCTTCTTAACTCTTGTCAAATGGTACACGACCGATGGGTATTTAATGGCTCCATTAAGAGTAACTTGCAATTACTCTAATGGGACTACTCGTTCATTGGATCCTGAAAAGAGCATGTCATTAGAGTACATTTTCTTTAAACAAACCGCCTGAACAGGGACTTGAACCCTGGACCCTCAGATTAAAAGTCTGATGCTCTACCGACTGAGCTATCCAGGCTCTGATACAGCAAACCTCAAAATCACCTAATCAAAATTTGGCAGTGTCCCAACTAACGCTATGTTTCTTAAGATGGTTACCTGAAGAAGGTACCAAATACACTAGAATATAATAATGAATTGATATTTCAAGCATTTGAAATTTCTTCAGTAAATGTAACCTTATTTTTAGTCCTGAAGTTGCTACTATCTCATTTTTTTGCTGACGTCAAATTCATATGTGTTTATTGACATGGTAAAATTAAGGAAGGGCCCAAAATCTTACTTCCGAGTAAATTATATTTTCATCAGTACAGCTGACAATTTCCTCTTCTGCATAGATTACCCAAATTGAACGGTGTCTCTTTAAAATAGACTTCCTTTTACTGACCTTTTTTAGCAAATGATTTTGGTGAAGCAGAAGCATGCATGCATCGCTTATAACTTCTTTAAATAGTTATGAAATACACAGGGATAAAACTGACTCTGGTGGGATTCGAACCCACAGCCTTTGAATACCTTCTTGACATTCACCTAGAAGTCCAATGCGCTATCCATTGCGCCACAGAGCCAATCTGCTTGAGTGAGGTGCACAGATATTCAGAAATGAAATAATGAGCTTTGAGCTGTTGATCAACTTTATAAAGTTCATTGGATACTATAACCATGGCTATATTTTGAATATTGAATTGGGTAAAAGTTATTCACCGTGTCAAACTACATGATACAGTTGGTAAGTCTGCATACAACTTAAGTTTAGTGTATCATCATCTGATATATGAGACAGATGGGTTTTTCACTTCTCCATGAAAGACATTTTTTTTAATTTTGGTAATGGAATATCTTATTCATCATGCAGTGGAACACAAAAAGAATGTACAATCAGAATACTTTTTCTTTAAAGTAGCCTACCGCCTGAACGGGGACTTGAACCCTGGACCCTCAGATTAAAAGTCTGATGCTCTACCGACTGAGCTATCCAGGCTCTGATACAGCAAACCTCAAAATCACCTAATCAAAATTTGGCAGCGTCCCAACTAACGCTATGTTTCTTAATATGGTTACCTGAAGAAGGTACCAAATACACTAGAATATAATAATGAATTGATATTTCAAGCATTTGAAATTTCTTCAGTAAATGTAACCTTATTTTTAGTCCTGAAGTTGCTACTATCTCATTTTTTTGCTGACGTCAAATTCATATGTGTTTATTGACATGGTAAAATTAAGGAAGGGCCCAAAATCTTACTTCCGAGTAAATTATATTTTCATCAGTACAGCTGACAATTTCCTCTTCTGCATAGATTACCCAAATTGAACGGTGTCTCTTTAAAATAGACTTCCTTTTACTGACCTTTTTTAGCAAATGATTTTGGTGAAGCAGAAGCATGCATGCATCGCTTATAACTTCTTTAAATAGTTATGAAATAAACAGGGATAAAACTGACTCTGGTGGGATTCGAACCCACAGCCTTTGAATACCTTCTTGACATTCACTTAGAAGTCCAATGCGCTATCCATTGCGCCACAGAGCCAATCTGCTTGAGTGAGGTGCACAGATATTCAGAAATGAAATAATGAGCTTTGAGCTGTTGATCAACTTTATAAAGTTCATTGGATACTATAACCATGGCTATATTTTGAATATTGAATTGGGTAAAAGTTATTCACCGTGTCAAACTACATGATACAGTTGGTAAGTCTGCATACAACTTAAGTTTAGTGTATCGTCATCTGATATATGAGACAGATGGGTTTTTCACTTCTCCATGAAAGACGTTTTTTTTTAATTTTGGTAATGGAATATCTTATTCATCATGCAGTGGAACACAAAAAGAATGTACAATCAGAATACTTTTTCTTTAAAGTAGCAGACCGCCTGAACAGGGACTTGAACCCTGGACCCTCAGATTAAAAGTCTGATGCTCTACCGACTGAGCTATCCAGGCTCTGCAACACTGCAACTAAAAATCAGCTAAAAATGATGTGGACGCACACCAACCTACACTTTAATTCTTAATATGGTTACATATATTAGCAATCAAATATGTAGAGTTTAATAATTAATTGATATTTCAAGCATTTGAAATTTCAGCAGCACACGTAATCTATTTTAAATCCTGAAATTCGTTCTATCTCATTTTCGGCTGACTTAGAAATCATGTCTCTAAATTGACATTGTGAAATTAGTAAAAGGCCAAATACTATTACTAGGTACTAAATTACATGTCCAGCAGTATAACTGGAAATTTACTCTTGGGCATAGATTATGCAACATTTTCAAAGCAAACAGTGTCTGTTTAAATAGACTTTCTTTCACTGCCGTTTTGGTAAATGTCTCTGGTTATGCAGAAGCAGGCATTGTTTGTTACTGTTTCAATTAGTTATAAGATAAAGGAGGGATAAAACTGACCCAGCTAGTATTCCAACCCAAAGACTTTGAATGCTTTCTCTACATTCGCCTAGAACCCCAAGCCGCTATCCATTGCACCAGAGATCCAACCTGATTCAACAAGGTGAACAGAAATTCTCAAATAAAAAGATGAGCTATCAGCGGTTGACCAACTTTATAAAGTGATTTGGAAACTATAAGCAGGGTTCCATTTTGAACATTGAATTGGGGAAAAGATAATCAACATCTCAAACGACATGATACCGTTGCGGTAAGTCTTCTTAACTCTTGTCAAATGGTACACGACCGATGGGTATTTAATGGCTCCATTAAGAGTAACTTGCAATTACTCTAATGGGACTACTCGTTCATTGGATCCTGAAAAGAGCATGTCATTAGAGTACATTTTCTTTAAACAAACCGCCTGAACAGGGACTTGAACCCTGGACCCTCAGATTAAAAGTCTGATGCTCTACCGACTGAGCTATCCAGGCTCTGATACAGCAAACCTCAAAATCACCTAATCAAAATTTGGCAGTGTCCCAACTAACGCTATGTTTCTTAAGATGGTTACCTGAAGAAGGTACCAAATACACTAGAATATAATAATGAATTGATATTTCAAGCATTTGAAATTTCTTCAGTAAATGTAACCTTATTTTTAGTCCTGAAGTTGCTACTATCTCATTTTTTTGCTGACGTCAAATTCATATGTGTTTATTGACATGGTAAAATTAAGGAAGGGCCCAAAATCTTACTTCCGAGTAAATTATATTTTCATCAGTACAGCTGACAATTTCCTCTTCTGCATAGATTACCCAAATTGAACGGTGTCTCTTTAAAATAGACTTCCTTTTACTGACCTTTTTTAGCAAATGATTTTGGTGAAGCAGAAGCATGCATGCATCGCTTATAACTTCTTTAAATAGTTATGAAATACACAGGGATAAAACTGACTCTGGTGGGATTCGAACCCACAGCCTTTGAATACCTTCTTGACATTCACCTAGAAGTCCAATGCGCTATCCATTGCGCCACAGAGCCAATCTGCTTGAGTGAGGTGCACAGATATTCAGAAATGAAATAATGAGCTTTGAGCTGTTGATCAACTTTATAAAGTTCATTGGATACTATAACCATGGCTATATTTTGAATATTGAATTGGGTAAAAGTTATTCACCGTGTCAAACTACATGATACAGTTGGTAAGTCTGCATACAACTTAAGTTTAGTGTATCATCATCTGATATATGAGACAGATGGGTTTTTCACTTCTCCATGAAAGACATTTTTTTTTAATTTTGGAAATGGAATATCTTATTCATCATGCAGTGGAACACAAAAAGAATGTACAATCAGAATACTTTTTCTTTAAAGTAGCCTACCGCCTGAACGGGGACTTGAACCCTGGACCCTCAGATTAAAAGTCTGATGCTCTACCGACTGAGCTATCCAGGATCTGATACAGCAAACCTCAAAATCACCTAATCAAAATTTGGCAGCGTCCCAACTAACGCTATGTTTCTTAAGATGGTTACCTGAAGAAGGTACCAAATACACTAGAATATAATAATGAATTGATATTTCAAGCATTTGAAATTTCTTCAGTAAATGTAACCTTATTTTTAGTCCTGAAGTTGCTACTATCTCATTTTTTTGCTGACGTCAAATTCATATGTGTTTATTGACATGGTAAAATTAAGGAAGGGCCCAAAATCTTACTTCCGAGTAAATTATATTTTCATCAGTACAGCTGACAATTTCCTCTTCTGCATAGATTACCCAAATTGAACGGTGTCTCTTTAAAATAGACTTCCTTTTACTGACCTTTTTTAGCAAATGATTTTGGTGAAGCAGAAGCATGCATGCATCGCTTATAACTTCTTTAAATAGTTATGAAATAAACAGGGATAAAACTGACTCTGGTGGGATTCGAACCCACAGCCTTTGAATACCTTCTTGACATTCACCTAGAAGTCCAATGCGCTATCCATTGCGCCACAGAGCCAATCTGCTTGAGTGAGGTGCACAGATATTCAGAAATGAAATAATGAGCTTTGAGCTGTTGATCAACTTTATAAAGTTCATTGGATACTATAACCATGGCTATATTTTGAATATTGAATTGGGTAAAAGTTATTCACCGTGTCAAACTACATGATACAGTTGGTAAGTCTGCATAAAACTTAAGTTTAGTGTATCGTCATCTGATATATGAGACAGATGGGTTTTTCACTTCTCCATGAAAGACGTTTTTTTTTAATTTTGGTAATGGAATATCTTATTCATCATGCAGTGGAACACAAAAAGAATGTACAATCAGAATACTTTTTCTTTAAAGTAGCCGACCGCCTGAACAGGGACTTGAACCCTGGACCCTCAGATTAAAAGTCTGATGCTCTACCGACTGAGCTATCCAGGCTCTGCAACACTGCAACTAAAAATCAGCTAAAAATGATGTGGACGCACACCAACCTACACTTTAATTCTTAATATGGTTACATATATTAGCAATCAAATATGTAGAGTTTAATAATTAATTGATATTTCAAGCATTTGAAATTTCAGCAGCACACGTAATCTATTTTAAATCCTGAAATTCGTTCTATCTCATTTTCGGCTGACTTAGAAATCATGTCTCTAAATTGACATTGTGAAATTAGTAAAAGGCCAAATACTATTACTAGGTACTAAATTACATGTCCAGCAGTATAACTGGAAATTTACTCTTGGGCATAGATTATGCAACATTTTCAAAGCAAACAGTGTCTGTTTAAATAGACTTTCTTTCACTGCCGTTTTGGTAAATGTCTCTGGTTATGCAGAAGCAGGCATTGTTTGTTACTGTTTCAATTAGTTATAAGATAAAGGAGGGATAAAACTGACCCAGCTAGTATTCCAACCCAAAGACTTTGAATGCTTTCTCTACATTCGCCTAGAACCCCAAGCCGCTATCCATTGCACCAGAGATCCAACCTGATTCAACAAGGTGAACAGAAATTCTCAAATAAAAAGATGAGCTATCAGCGGTTGACCAACTTTATAAAGTGATTTGGAAACTATAAGCAGGGTTCCATTTTGAACATTGAATTGGGGAAAAGATAATCAACATCTCAAACGACATGATACCGTTGCGGTAAGTCTTCTTAACTCTTGTCAAATGGTACACGACCGATGGGTATTTAATGGCTCCATTAAGAGTAACTTGCAATTACTCTAATGGGACTACTCGTTCATTGGATCCTGAAAAGAGCATGTCATTAGAGTACATTTTCTTTAAACAAACCGCCTGAACAGGGACTTGAACCCTGGACCCTCAGATTAAAAGTCTGATGCTCTACCGACTGAGCTATCCAGGCTCTGATACAGCAAACCTCAAAATCACCTAATCAAAATTTGGCAGTGTCCCAACTAACGCTATGTTTCTTAAGATGGTTACCTGAAGAAGGTACCAAATACACCAGAATATAATAATGAATTGATATTTCAAGCATTTGAAATTTCTTCAGTAAATGTAACCTTATTTTTAGTCCTGAAGTTGCTACTATCTCATTTTTTTGCTGACGTCAAATTCATATGTGTTTATTGACATGGTAAAATTAAGGAAGGGCCCAAAATCTTACTTCCGAGTAAATTATATTTTCATCAGTACAGCTGACAATTTCCTCTTCTGCATAGATTACCCAAATTGAATGGTGTCTCTTTAAAATAGACTTCCTTTTACTGACCTTTTTTAGCAAATGATTTTGGTGAAGCAGAAGCATGCATGCATCGCTTATAACTTCTTTAAATAGTTATGAAATACACAGGGATAAAACTGACTCTGGTGGGATTCGAACCCACAGCCTTTGAATACCTTCTTGACATTCACCTAGAAGTCCAATGCGCTATCCATTGCGCCACAGAGCCAATCTGCTTGAGTGAGGTGCACAGATATTCAGAAATGAAATAATGAGCTTTGAGCTGTTGATCAACTTTATAAAGTTCATTGGATACTATAACCATGGCTATATTTTGAATATTGAATTGGGTAAAAGTTATTCACCGTGTCAAACTACATGATACAGTTGGTAAGTCTGCATACAACTTAAGTTTAGTGTATCATCATCTGATATATGAGACAGATGGGTTTTTCACTTCTCCATGAAAGACATTTTTTTTTAATTTTGGTAATGGAATATCTTATTCATCATGCAGTGGAACACAAAAAGAATGTACAATCAGAATACTTTTTCTTTAAAGTAGCCTACCGCCTGAACGGGGACTTGAACCCTGGACCCTCAGATTAAAAGTCTGATGCTCTACCGACTGAGCTATCCAGGCTCTGATACAGCAAACCTCAAAATCACCTAATCAAAATTTGGCAGCGTCCCAACTAACGCTATGTTTCTTAAGATGGTTACCTGAAGAAGGTACCAAATACACTAGAATATAATAATGAATTGATATTTCAAGCATTTGAAATTTCTTCAGTAAATGTAACCTTATTTTTAGTCCTGAAGTTGCTACTATCTCATTTTTTTGCTGACGTCAAATTCATATGTGTTTATTGACATGGTAAAATTAAGGAAGGGCCCAAAATCTTACTTCCGAGTAAATTATATTTTCATCAGTACAGCTGACAATTTCCTCTTCTGCATAGATTACCCAAATTGAACGGTGTCTCTTTAAAATAGACTTCCTTTTACTGACCTTTTTTAGCAAATGATTTTGGTGAAGCAGAAGCATGCATGCATCGCTTATAACTTCTTTAAATAGTTATGAAATAAACAGGGATAAAACTGACTCTGGTGGGATTCGAACCCACAGCCTTTGAATACCTTCTTGACATTCACCTAGAAGTCCAATGCGCTATCCATTGCGCCACAGAGCCAATCTGCTTGAGTGAGGTGCACAGATATTCAGAAATGAAATAATGAGCTTTGAGCTGTTGATCAACTTTATAAAGTTCATTGGATACTATAACCATGGCTATATTTTGAATATTGAATTGGGTAAAAGTTATTCACCGTGTCAAACTACATGATACAGTTGGTAAGTCTGCATAAAACTTAAGTTTAGTGTATCGTCATCTGATATATGAGACAGATGGGTTTTTCACTTCTCCATGAAAGACGTTTTTTTTTAATTTTGGTAATGGAATATCTTATTCATCATGCAGTGGAACACAAAAAGAATGTACAATCAGAATACTTTTTCTTTAAAGTAGCCGACCGCCTGAACAGGGACTTGAACCCTGGACCCTCAGATTAAAAGTCTGATGCTCTACCGACTGAGCTATCCAGGCTCTGCAACACTGCAACTAAAAATCAGCTAAAAATGATGTGGACGCACACCAACCTACACTTTAATTCTTAATATGGTTACATATATTAGCAATCAAATATGTAGAGTTTAATAATTAATTGATATTTCAAGCATTTGAAATTTCAGCAGCACACGTAATCTATTTTAAATCCTGAAATTCGTTCTATCTCATTTTCGGCTGACTTAGAAATCATGTCTCTAAATTGACATTGTGAAATTAGTAAAAGGCCAAATACTATTACTAGGTACTAAATTACATGTCCAGCAGTATAACTGGAAATTTACTCTTGGGCATAGATTATGCAACATTTTCAAAGCAAACAGTGTCTGTTTAAATAGACTTTCTTTCACTGCCGTTTTGGTAAATGTCTCTGGTTATGCAGAAGCAGGCATTGTTTGTTACTGTTTCAATTAGTTATAAGATAAAGGAGGGATAAAACTGACCCAGCTAGTATTCCAACCCAAAGACTTTGAATGCTTTCTCTACATTCGCCTAGAACCCCAAGCCGCTATCCATTGCACCAGAGATCCAACCTGATTCAACAAGGTGAACAGAAATTCTCAAATAAAAAGATGAGCTATCAGCGGTTGACCAACTTTATAAAGTGATTTGGAAACTATAAGCAGGGTTCCATTTTGAACATTGAATTGGGGAAAAGATAATCAACATCTCAAACGACATGATACCGTTGCGGTAAGTCTTCTTAACTCTTGTCAAATGGTACACGACCGATGGGTATTTAATGGCTCCATTAAGAGTAACTTGCAATTACTCTAATGGGACTACTCGTTCATTGGATCCTGAAAAGAGCATGTCATTAGAGTACATTTTCTTTAAACAAACCGCCTGAACAGGGACTTGAACCCTGGACCCTCAGATTAAAAGTCTGATGCTCTACCGACTGAGCTATCCAGGCTCTGATACAGCAAACCTCAAAATCACCTAATCAAAATTTGGCAGTGTCCCAACTAACGCTATGTTTCTTAAGATGGTTACCTGAAGAAGGTACCAAATACACTAGAATATAATAATGAATCGATATTTCAAGCATTTGAAATTTCTTCAGTAAATGTAACCTTATTTTTAGTCCTGAAGTTGCTACTATCTCATTTTTTTGCTGACGTCAAATTCATATGTGTTTATTGACATGGTAAAATTAAGGAAGGGCCCAAAATCTTACTTCCGAGTAAATTATATTTTCATCAGTACAGCTGACAATTTCCTCTTCTGCATAGATTACCCAAATTGAACGGTGTCTCTTTAAAATAGACTTCCTTTTACTGACCTTTTTTAGCAAATGATTTTGGTGAAGCAGAAGCATGCATGCATCGCTTATAACTTCTTTAAATAGTTATGAAATACACAGGGATAAAACTGACTCTGGTGGGATTCGAACCCACAGCCTTTGAATACCTTCTTGACATTCACCTAGAAGTCCAATGCGCTATCCATTGCGCCACAGAGCCAATCTGCTTGAGTGAGGTGCACAGATATTCAGAAATGAAATAATGAGCTTTGAGCTGTTGATCAACTTTATAAAGTTCATTGGATACTATAACCATGGCTATATTTTGAATATTGAATTGGGTAAAAGTTATTCACCGTGTCAAACTACATGATACAGTTGGTAAGTCTGCATACAACTTAAGTTTAGTGTATCATCATCTGATATATGAGACAGATGGGTTTTTCACTTCTCCATGAAAGACATTTTTTTTTAATTTTGGTAATGGAATATCTTATTCATCATGCAGTGGAACACAAAAAGAATGTACAATCAGAATACTTTTTCTTTAAAGTAGCCTACCGCCTGAACGGGGACTTGAACCCTGGACCCTCAGATTAAAAGTCTGATGCTCTACCGACTGAGCTATCCAGGCTCTGATACAGCAAACCTCAAAATCACCTAATCAAAATTTGGCAGCGTCCCAACTAACGCTATGTTTCTTAATATGGTTACCTGAAGAAGGTACCAAATACACTAGAATATAATAATGAATTGATATTTCAAGCATTTGAAATTTCTTCAGTAAATGTAACCTTATTTTTAGTCCTGAAGTTGCTACTATCTCATTTTTTTGCTGACGTCAAATTCATATGTGTTTATTGACATGGTAAAATTAAGGAAGGGCCCAAAATCTTACTTCCGAGTAAATTATATTTTCATCAGTACAGCTGACAATTTCCTCTTCTGCATAGATTACCCAAATTGAACGGTGTCTCTTTAAAATAGACTTCCTTTTACTGACCTTTTTTAGCAAATGATTTTGGTGAAGCAGAAGCATGCATGCATCGCTTATAACTTCTTTAAATAGTTATGAAATAAACAGGGATAAAACTGACTCTGGTGGGATTCGAACCCACAGCCTTTGAATACCTTCTTGACATTCACTTAGAAGTCCAATGCGCTATCCATTGCGCCACAGAGCCAATCTGCTTGAGTGAGGTGCACAGATATTCAGAAATGAAATAATGAGCTTTGAGCTGTTGATCAACTTTATAAAGTTCATTGGATACTATAACCATGGCTATATTTTGAATATTGAATTGGGTAAAAGTTATTCACCGTGTCAAACTACATGATACAGTTGGTAAGTCTGCATACAACTTAAGTTTAGTGTATCGTCATCTGATATATGAGACAGATGGGTTTTTCACTTCTCCATGAAAGACGTTTTTTTTTTATTTTGGTAATGGAATATCTTATTCATCATGCAGTGGAACACAAAAAGAATGTACAATCAGAATACTTTTTCTTTAAAGTAGCCGACCGCCTGAACAGGGACTTGAACCCTGGACCCTCAGATTAAAAGTCTGATGCTCTACCGACTGAGCTATCCAGGCTCTGCAACACTGCAACTAAAAATCAGCTAAAAATGATGTGGACGCACACCAACCTACACTTTAATTCTTAATATGGTTACATATATTAGCAATCAAATATGTAGAGTTTAATAATTAATTGATATTTCAAGCATTTGAAATTTCAGCAGCACACGTAATCTATTTTAAATCCTGAAATTCGTTCTATCTCATTTTCGGCTGACTTAGAAATCATGTCTCTAAATTGACATTGTGAAATTAGTAAAAGGCAAATACTATTACTAGGTACTAAATTACATGTCCAGCAGTATAACTGGAAATTTACTCTTGGGCATAGATTATGCAACATTTTCAAAGCAAACAGTGTCTGTTTAAATAGACTTTCTTTCACTGCCGTTTTGGTAAATGTCTCTGGTTATGCAGAAGCAGGCATTGTTTGTTACTGTTTCAATTAGTTATAAGATAAAGGAGGGATAAAACTGACCCAGCTAGTATTCCAACCCAAAGACTTTGAATGCTTTCTCTACATTCGCCTAGAACCCCAAGCCGCTATCCATTGCACCAGAGATCCAACCTGATTCAACAAGGTGAACAGAAATTCTCAAATAAAAAGATGAGCTATCAGCGGTTGACCAACTTTATAAAGTGATTTGGAAACTATAAGCAGGGTTCCATTTTGAACATTGAATTGGGGAAAAGATAATCAACATCTCAAACGACATGATACCGTTGCGGTAAGTCTTCTTAACTCTTGTCAAATGGTACACGACCGATGGGTATTTAATGGCTCCATTAAGAGTAACTTGCAATTACTCTAATGGGACTACTCGTTCATTGGATCCTGAAAAGAGCATGTCATTAGAGTACATTTTCTTTAAACAAACCGCCTGAACAGGGACTTGAACCCTGGACCCTCAGATTAAAAGTCTGATGCTCTACCGACTGAGCTATCCAGGCTCTGATACAGCAAACCTCAAAATCACCTAATCAAAATTTGGCAGCGTCCCAACTAACGCTATGTTTCTTAAGATGGTTACCTGAAGAAGGTACCAAATACACTAGAATATAATAATGAATTGATATTTCAAGCATTTGAAATTTCTTCAGTAAATGTAACCTTATTTTTAGTCCTGAAGTTGCTACTATCTCATTTTTTTGCTGACGTCAAATTCATATGTGTTTATTGACATGGTAAAATTAAGGAAGGGCCCAAAATCTTACTTCCGAGTAAATTATATTTTCATCAGTACAGCTGACAATTTCCTCTTCTGCATAGATTACCCAAATTGAACGGTGTCTCTTTAAAATAGACTTCCTTTTACTGACCTTTTTTAGCAAATGATTTTGGTGAAGCAGAAGCATGCATGCATCGCTTATAACTTCTTTAAATAGTTATGAAATAAACAGGGATAAAACTGACTCTGGTGGGATTCGAACCCACAGCCTTTGAATACCTTCTTGACATTCACCTAGAAGTCCAATGCGCTATCCATTGCGCCACAGAGCCAATCTGCTTGAGTGAGGTGCACAGATATTCAGAAATGAAATAATGAGCTTTGAGCTGTTGATCAACTTTATAAAGTTCATTGGATACTATAACCATGGCTATATTTTGAATATTGAATTGGGTAAAAGTTATTCACCGTGTCAAACTACATGATACAGTTGGTAAGTCTGCATAAAACTTAAGTTTAGTGTATCGTCATCTGATATATGAGACAGATGGGTTTTTCACTTCTCCATGAAAGACGTTTTTTTTTAATTTTGGTAATGGAATATCTTATTCATCAAGCAGTGGAACACAAAAAGAATGTACAATCAGAATACTTTTTCTTTAAAGTAGCCGACCGCCTGAACAGGGACTTGAACCCTGGACCCTCAGATTAAAAGTCTGATGCTCTACCGACTGAGCTATCCGGGCTCTGCAACACTGCAACTAAAAATCAGCTAAAAATGATGTGGACGCACACCAACCTACACTTTAATTCTTAATATGGTTACATATATTAGCAATCAAATATGTAGAGTTTAATAATTAATTGATATTTCAAGCATTTGAAATTTCAGCAGCACACGTAATCTATTTTAAATCCTGAAATTCGTTCTATCTCATTTTCGGCTGACTTAGAAATCATGTCTCTAAATTGACATTGTGAAATTAGTAAAAGGCCAAATACTATTACTAGGTACTAAATTACATGTCCAGCAGTATAACTGGAAATTTACTCTTGGGCATAGATTATGCAACATTTTCAAAGCAAACAGTGTCTGTTTAAATAGACTTTCTTTCACTGCCGTTTTGGTAAATGTCTCTGGTTATGCAGAAGCAGGCATTGTTTGTTACTGTTTCAATTAGTTATAAGATAAAGGAGGGATAAAACTGACCCAGCTAGTATTCCAACCCAAAGACTTTGAATGCATTCTCTACATTCGCCTAGAACCCCAAGCCGCTATCCATTGCACCAGAGATCCAACCTGATTCAACAAGGTGAACAGAAATTCTCAAATAAAAAGATGAGCTATCAGCGGTTGACCAACTTTATAAAGTGATTTGGAAACTATAAGCAGGGTTCCATTTTGAACATTGAATTGGGGAAAAGATAATCAACATCTCAAACGACATGATACCGTTGCGGTAAGTCTTCTTAACTCTTGTCAAATGGTACACGACCGATGGGTATTTAATGGCTCCATTAAGAGTAACTTGCAATTACTCTAATGGGACTACTCGTTCATTGGATCCTGAAAAGAGCATGTCATTAGAGTACATTTTCTTTAAACAAACCGCCTGAACAGGGACTTGAACCCTGGACCCTCAGATTAAAAGTCTGATGCTCTACCGACTGAGCTATCCAGGCTCTGATACAGCAAACCTCAAAATCACCTAATCAAAATTTGGCAGTGTCCCAACTAACGCTATGTTTCTTAAGATGGTTACCTGAAGAAGGTACCAAATACACTAGAATATAATAATGAATTGATATTTCAAGCATTTGAAATTTCTTCAGTAAATGTAACCTTATTTTTAGTCCTGAAGTTGCTACTATCTCATTTTTTTGCTGACGTCAAATTCATATGTGTTTATTGACATGGTAAAATTAAGGAAGGGCCCAAAATCTTACTTCCGAGTAAATTATATTTTCATCAGTACAGCTGACAATTTCCTCTTCTGCATAGATTACCCAAATTGAACGGTGTCTCTTTAAAATAGACTTCCTTTTACTGACCTTTTTTAGCAAATGATTTTGGTGAAGCAGAAGCATGCATGCATCGCTTATAACTTCTTTAAATAGTTATGAAATAAACAGGGATAAAACTGACTCTGGTGGGATTCGAACCCACAGCCTTTGAATACCTTCTTGACATTCACCTAGAAGTCCAATGCGCTATCCATTGCGCCACAGAGCCAATCTGCTTGAATGAGGTGCACAGATATTCAGAAATGAAATAATGAGCTTTGAGCTGTTGATCAACTTTATAAAGTTCATTGGATACTATAACCATGGCTATATCTTGAATATTGAATTGGGTAAAAGTTATTCACCGTGTCAAACTACATGATACAGTTGGTAAGTCTGCATACAACTTAAGTTTAGTGTATCGTCATCTGATATATGAGACAGATGGGTTTTTCACTTCTCCATGAAAGACGTTTTTTTTTAATTTTGGTAATGGAATATCTTATTCATCATGCAGTGGAACACAAAAAGAATGTACAATCAGAATACTTTTTCTTTAAAGTAGCCGACCGCCTGAACAGGGACTTGAACCCTGGACCCTCAGATTAAAAGTCTGATGCTCTACCGACTGAGCTATCCAGGCTCTGCAACACTGCAACTAAAAATCAGCTAAAAATGATGTGGACGCACACCAACCTACACTTTAATTCTTAATATGGTTACATATATTAGCAATCAAATATGTAGAGTTTAATAATTAATTGATATTTCAAGCATTTGAAATTTCAGCAGCACACGTAATCTATTTTAAATCCTGAAATTCGTTCTATCTCATTTTCGGCTGACTTAGAAATCATGTCTCTAAATTGACATTGTGAAATTAGTAAAAGGCCAAATACTATTACTAGGTACTAAATTACATGTCCAGCAGTATAACTGGAAATTTACTCTTGGGCATAGATTATGCAACATTTTCAAAGCAAACAGTGTCTGTTTAAATAGACTTTCTTTCACTGCCGTTTTGGTAAATGTCTCTGGTTATGCAGAAGCAGGCATTGTTTGTTACTGTTTCAATTAGTTATAAGATAAAGGAGGGATAAAACTGACCCAGCTAGTATTCCAACCCAAAGACTTTGAATGCTTTCTCTACATTCGCCTAGAACCCCAAGCCGCTATCCATTGCACCAGAGATCCAACCTGATTCAACAAGGTGAACAGAAATTCTCAAATAAAAAGATGAGCTATCAGCGGTTGACCAACTTTATAAAGTGATTTGGAAACTATAAGCAGGGTTCCATTTTGAACATTGAATTGGGGAAAAGATAATCAACATCTCAAACGACATGATACCGTTGCGGTAAGTCTTCTTAACTCTTGTCAAATGGTACACGACCGATGGGTATTTAATGGCTCCATTAAGAGTAACTTGCAATTACTCTAATGGGACTACTCGTTCATTGGATCCTGAAAAGAGCATGTCATTAGAGTACATTTTCTTTAAACAAACCGCCTGAACAGGGACTTGAACCCTGGACCCTCAGATTAAAAGTCTGATGCTCTACCGACTGAGCTATCCAGGCTCTGATACAGCAAACCTCAAAATCACCTAATCAAAATTTGGCAGTGTCCCAACTAACGCTATGTTTCTTAAGATGGTTACCTGAAGAAGGTACCAAATACACTAGAATATAATAATGAATTGATATTTCAAGCATTTGAAATTTCTTCAGTAAATGTAACCTTATTTTTAGTCCTGAAGTTGCTACTATCTCATTTTTTTGCTGACGTCAAATTCATATGTGTTTATTGACATGGTAAAATTAAGGAAGGGCCCAAAATCTTACTTCCGAGTAAATTATATTTTCATCAGTACAGCTGACAATTTCCTCTTCTGCATAGATTACCCAAATTGAACGGTGTCTCTTTAAAATAGACTTCCTTTTACTGACCTTTTTTAGCAAATGATTTTGGTGAAGCAGAAGCATGCATGCATCGCTTATAACTTCTTTAAATAGTTATGAAATACACAGGGATAAAACTGACTCTGGTGGGATTCGAACCCACAGCCTTTGAATACCTTCTTGACATTCACCTAGAAGTCCAATGCGCTATCCATTGCGCCACAGAGCCAATCTGCTTGAGTGAGGTGCACAGATATTCAGAAATGAAATAATGAGCTTTGAGCTGTTGATCAACTTTATAAAGTTCATTGGATACTATAACCATGGCTATATTTTGAATATTGAATTGGGTAAAAGTTATTCACCGTGTCAAACTACATGATACAGTTGGTAAGTCTGCATACAACTTAAGTTTAGTGTATCATCATCTGATATATGAGACAGATGGGTTTTTCACTTCTCCATGAAAGACATTTTTTTTTAATTTTGGAAATGGAATATCTTATTCATCATGCAGTGGAACACAAAAAGAATGTACAATCAGAATACTTTTTCTTTAAAGTAGCCTACCGCCTGAACGGGGACTTGAACCCTGGACCCTCAGATTAAAAGTCTGATGCTCTACCGACTGAGCTATCCAGGCTCTGATACAGCAAACCTCAAAATCACCTAATCAAAATTTGGCAGCGTCCCAACTAACGCTATGTTTCTTAAGATGGTTACCTGAAGAAGGTACCAAATACACTAGAATATAATAATGAATTGATATTTCAAGCATTTGAAATTTCTTCAGTAAATGTAACCTTATTTTTAGTCCTGAAGTTGCTACTATCTCATTTTTTTGCTGACGTCAAATTCATATGTGTTTATTGACATGGTAAAATTAAGGAAGGGCCCAAAATCTTACTTCCGAGTAAATTATATTTTCATCAGTACAGCTGACAATTTCCTCTTCTGCATAGATTACCCAAATTGAACGGTGTCTCTTTAAAATAGACTTCCTTTTACTGACCTTTTTTAGCAAATGATTTTGGTGAAGCAGAAGCATGCATGCATCGCTTATAACTTCTTTAAATAGTTATGAAATAAACAGGGATAAAACTGACTCTGGTGGGATTCGAACCCACAGCCTTTGAATACCTTCTTGACATTCACCTAGAAGTCCAATGCGCTATCCATTGCGCCACAGAGCCAATCTGCTTGAGTGAGGTGCACAGATATTCAGAAATGAAATAATGAGCTTTGAGCTGTTGATCAACTTTATAAAGTTCATTGGATACTATAACCATGGCTATATTTTGAATATTGAATTGGGTAAAAGTTATTCACCGTGTCAAACTACATGATACAGTTGGTAAGTCTGCATAAAACTTAAGTTTAGTGTATCGTCATCTGATATATGAGACAGATGGGTTTTTCACTTCTCCATGAAAGACGTTTTTTTTTAATTTTGGTAATGGAATATCTTATTCATCATGCAGTGGAACACAAAAAGAATGTACAATCAGAATACTTTTTCTTTAAAGTAGCCGACCGCCTGAACAGGGACTTGAACCCTGGACCCTCAGATTAAAAGTCTGATGCTCTACCGACTGAGCTATCCAGGCTCTGCAACACTGCAACTAAAAATCAGCTAAAAATGATGTGGACGCACACCAACCTACACTTTAATTCTTAATATGGTTACATATATTAGCAATCAAATATGTAGAGTTTAATAATTAATTGATATTTCAAGCATTTGAAATTTCAGCAGCACACGTAATCTATTTTAAATCCTGAAATTCGTTCTATCTCATTTTCGGCTGACTTAGAAATCATGTCTCTAAATTGACATTGTGAAATTAGTAAAAGGCCAAATACTATTACTAGGTACTAAATTACATGTCCAGCAGTATAACTGGAAATTTACTCTTGGGCATAGATTATGCAACATTTTCAAAGCAAACAGTGTCTGTTTAAATAGACTTTCTTTCACTGCCGTTTTGGTAAATGTCTCTGGTTATGCAGAAGCAGGCATTGTTTGTTACTGTTTCAATTAGTTATAAGATAAAGGAGGGATAAAACTGACCCAGCTAGTATTCCAACCCAAAGACTTTGAATGCTTTCTCTACATTCGCCTAGAACCCCAAGCCGCTATCCATTGCACCAGAGATCCAACCTGATTCAACAAGGTGAACAGAAATTCTCAAATAAAAAGATGAGCTATCAGCGGTTGACCAACTTTATAAAGTGATTTGGAAACTATAAGCAGGGTTCCATTTTGAACATTGAATTGGGGAAAAGATAATCAACATCTCAAACGACATGATACCGTTGCGGTAAGTCTTCTTAACTCTTGTCAAATGGTACACGACCGATGGGTATTTAATGGCTCCATTAAGAGTAACTTGCAATTACTCTAATGGGACTACTCGTTCATTGGATCCTGAAAAGAGCATGTCATTAGAGTACATTTTCTTTAAACAAACCGCCTGAACAGGGACTTGAACCCTGGACCCTCAGATTAAAAGTCTGATGCTCTACCGACTGAGCTATCCAGGCTCTGATACAGCAAACCTCAAAATCACCTAATCAAAATTTGGCAGTGTCCCAACTAACGCTATGTTTCTTAAGATGGTTACCTGAAGAAGGTACCAAATACACTAGAATATAATAATGAATTGATATTTCAAGCATTTGAAATTTCTTCAGTAAATGTAACCTTATTTTTAGTCCTGAAGTTGCTACTATCTCATTTTTTTGCTGACGTCAAATTCATATGTGTTTATTGACATGGTAAAATTAAGGAAGGGCCCAAAATCTTACTTCCGAGTAAATTATATTTTCATCAGTACAGCTGACAATTTCCTCTTCTGCATAGATTACCCAAATTGAACGGTGTCTCTTTAAAATAGACTTCCTTTTACTGACCTTTTTTAGCAAATGATTTTGGTGAAGCAGAAGCATGCATGCATCGCTTATAACTTCTTTAAATAGTTATGAAATAAACAGGGATAAAACTGACTCTGGTGGGATTCGAACCCACAGCCTTTGAATACCTTCTTGACATTCACCTAGAAGTCCAATGCGCTATCCATTGCGCCACAGAGCCAATCTGCTTGAATGAGGTGCACAGATATTCAGAAATGAAATAATGAGCTTTGAGCTGTTGATCAACTTTATAAAGTTCATTGGATACTATAACCATGGCTATATCTTGAATATTGAATTGGGTAAAAGTTATTCACCGTGTCAAACTACATGATACAGTTGGTAAGTCTGCATACAACTTAAGTTTAGTGTATCGTCATCTGATATATGAGACAGATGGGTTTTTCACTTCTCCATGAAAGACGTTTTTTTTTAATTTTGGTAATGGAATATCTTATTCATCATGCAGTGGAACACAAAAAGAATGTACAATCAGAATACTTTTTCTTTAAAGTAGCCGACCGCCTGAACAGGGACTTGAACCCTGGACCCTCAGATTAAAAGTCTGATGCTCTACCGACTGAGCTATCCAGGCTCTGCAACACTGCAACTAAAAATCAGCTAAAAATGATGTGGACGCACACCAACCTACACTTTAATTCTTAATATGGTTACATATATTAGCAATCAAATATGTAGAGTTTAATAATTAATTGATATTTCAAGCATTTGAAATTTCAGCAGCACACGTAATCTATTTTAAATCCTGAAATTCGTTCTATCTCATTTTCGGCTGACTTAGAAATCATGTCTCTAAATTGACATTGTGAAATTAGTAAAAGGCCAAATACTATTACTAGGTACTAAATTACATGTCCAGCAGTATAACTGGAAATTTACTCTTGGGCATAGATTATGCAACATTTTCAAAGCAAACAGTGTCTGTTTAAATAGACTTTCTTTCACTGCCGTTTTGGTAAATGTCTCTGGTTATGCAGAAGCAGGCATTGTTTGTTACTGTTTCAATTAGTTATAAGATAAAGGAGGGATAAAACTGACCCAGCTAGTATTCCAACCCAAAGACTTTGAATGCTTTCTCTACATTCGCCTAGAACCCCAAGCCGCTATCCATTGCACCAGAGATCCAACCTGATTCAACAAGGTGAACAGAAATTCTCAAATAAAAAGATGAGCTATCAGCGGTTGACCAACTTTATAAAGTGATTTGGAAACTATAAGCAGGGTTCCATTTTGAACATTGAATTGGGGAAAAGATAATCAACATCTCAAACGACATGATACCGTTGCGGTAAGTCTTCTTAACTCTTGTCAAATGGTACACGACCGATGGGTATTTAATGGCTCCATTAAGAGTAACTTGCAATTACTCTAATGGGACTACTCGTTCATTGGATCCTGAAAAGAGCATGTCATTAGAGTACATTTTCTTTAAACAAACCGCCTGAACAGGGACTTGAACCCTGGACCCTCAGATTAAAAGTCTGATGCTCTACCGACTGAGCTATCCAGGCTCTGATACAGCAAACCTCAAAATCACCTAATCAAAATTTGGCAGTGTCCCAACTAACGCTATGTTTCTTAAGATGGTTACCTGAAGAAGGTACCAAATACACTAGAATATAATAATGAATTGATATTTCAAGCATTTGAAATTTCTTCAGTAAATGTAACCTTATTTTTAGTCCTGAAGTTGCTACTATCTCATTTTTTTGCTGACGTCAAATTCATATGTGTTTATTGACATGGTAAAATTAAGGAAGGGCCCAAAATCTTACTTCCGAGTAAATTATATTTTCATCAGTACAGCTGACAATTTCCTCTTCTGCATAGATTACCCAAATTGAACGGTGTCTCTTTAAAATAGACTTCCTTTTACTGACCTTTTTTAGCAAATGATTTTGGTGAAGCAGAAGCATGCATGCATCGCTTATAACTTCTTTAAATAGTTATGAAATACACAGGGATAAAACTGACTCTGGTGGGATTCGAACCCACAGCCTTTGAATACCTTCTTGACATTCACCTAGAAGTCCAATGCGCTATCCATTGCGCCACAGAGCCAATCTGCTTGAGTGAGGTGCACAGATATTCAGAAATGAAATAATGAGCTTTGAGCTGTTGATCAACTTTATAAAGTTCATTGGATACTATAACCATGGCTATATTTTGAATATTGAATTGGGTAAAAGTTATTCACCGTGTCAAACTACATGATACAGTTGGTAAGTCTGCATACAACTTAAGTTTAGTGTATCATCATCTGATATATGAGACAGATGGGTTTTTCACTTCTCCATGAAAGACATTTTTTTTTAATTTTGGAAATGGAATATCTTATTCATCATGCAGTGGAACACAAAAAGAATGTACAATCAGAATACTTTTTCTTTAAAGTAGCCTACCGCCTGAACGGGGACTTGAACCCTGGACCCTCAGATTAAAAGTCTGATGCTCTACCGACTGAGCTATCCAGGCTCTGATACAGCAAACCTCAAAATCACCTAATCAAAATTTGGCAGCGTCCCAACTAACGCTATGTTTCTTAAGATGGTTACCTGAAGAAGGTACCAAATACACTAGAATATAATAATGAATTGATATTTCAAGCATTTGAAATTTCTTCAGTAAATGTAACCTTATTTTTAGTCCTGAAGTTGCTACTATCTCATTTTTTTGCTGACGTCAAATTCATATGTGTTTATTGACATGGTAAAATTAAGGAAGGGCCCAAAATCTTACTTCCGAGTAAATTATATTTTCATCAGTACAGCTGACAATTTCCTCTTCTGCATAGATTACCCAAATTGAACGGTGTCTCTTTAAAATAGACTTCCTTTTACTGACCTTTTTTAGCAAATGATTTTGGTGAAGCAGAAGCATGCATGCATCGCTTATAACTTCTTTAAATAGTTATGAAATAAACAGGGATAAAACTGACTCTGGTGGGATTCGAACCCACAGCCTTTGAATACCTTCTTGACATTCACCTAAAAGTCCAATGCGCTATCCATTGCGCCACAGAGCCAATCTGCTTGAGTGAGGTGCACAGATATTCAGAAATGAAATAATGAGCTTTGAGCTGTTGATCAACTTTATAAAGTTCATTGGATACTATAACCATGGCTATATTTTGAATATTGAATTGGGTAAAAGTTATTCACCGTGTCAAACTACATGATACAGTTGGTAAGTCTGCATAAAACTTAAGTTTAGTGTATCGTCATCTGATATATGAGACAGATGGGTTTTTCACTTCTCCATGAAAGACGTTTTTTTTTAATTTTGGTAATGGAATATCTTATTCATCATGCAGTGGAACACAAAAAGAATGTACAATCAGAATACTTTTTCTTTAAAGTAGCCGACCGCCTGAACAGGGACTTGAACCCTGGACCCTCAGATTAAAAGTCTGATGCTCTACCGACTGAGCTATCCAGGCTCTGCAACACTGCAACTAAAAATCAGCTAAAAATGATGTGGACGCACACCAACCTACACTTTAATTCTTAATATGGTTACATATATTAGCAATCAAATATGTAGAGTTTAATAATTAATTGATATTTCAAGCATTTGAAATTTCAGCAGCACACGTAATCTATTTTAAATCCTGAAATTCGTTCTATCTCATTTTCGGCTGACTTAGAAATCATGTCTCTAAATTGACATTGTGAAATTAGTAAAAGGCCAAATACTATTACTAGGTACTAAATTACATGTCCAGCAGTATAACTGGAAATTTACTCTTGGGCATAGATTATGCAACATTTTCAAAGCAAACAGTGTCTGTTTAAATAGACTTTCTTTCACTGCCGTTTTGGTAAATGTCTCTGGTTATGCAGAAGCAGGCATTGTTTGTTACTGTTTCAATTAGTTATAAGATAAAGGAGGGATAAAACTGACCCAGCTAGTATTCCAACCCAAAGACTTTGAATGCTTTCTCTACATTCGCCTAGAACCCCAAGCCGCTATCCATTGCACCAGAGATCCAACCTGATTCAACAAGGTGAACAGAAATTCTCAAATAAAAAGATGAGCTATCAGCGGTTGACCAACTTTATAAAGTGATTTGGAAACTATAAGCAGGGTTCCATTTTGAACATTGAATTGGGGAAAAGATAATCAACATCTCAAACGACATGATACCGTTGCGGTAAGTCTTCTTAACTCTTGTCAAATGGTACACGACCGATGGGTATTTAATGGCTCCATTAAGAGTAACTTGCAATTACTCTAATGGGACTACTCGTTCATTGGATCCTGAAAAGAGCATGTCATTAGAGTACATTTTCTTTAAACAAACCGCCTGAACAGGGACTTGAACCCTGGACCCTCAGATTAAAAGTCTGATGCTCTACCGACTGAGCTATCCAGGCTCTGATGCAGCAAACCTCAAAATCACCTAATCAAAATTTGGCAGTGTCCCAACTAACGCTATGTTTCTTAAGATGGTTACCTGAAGAAGGTACCAAATACACTAGAATATAATAATGAATTGATATTTCAAGCATTTGAAATTTCTTCAGTAAATGTAACCTTATTTTTAGTCCTGAAGTTGCTACTATCTCATTTTTTTGCTGACGTCAAATTCATATGTGTTTATTGACATGGTAAAATTAAGGAAGGGCCCAAAATCTTACTTCCGAGTAAATTATATTTTCATCAGTACAGCTGACAATTTCCTCTTCTGCATAGATTACCCAAATTGAACGGTGTCTCTTTAAAATAGACTTCCTTTTACTGACCTTTTTTAGCAAATGATTTTGGTGAAGCAGAAGCATGCATGCATCGCTTATAACTTCTTTAAATAGTTATGAAATAAACAGGGATAAAACTGACTCTGGTGGGATTCGAACCCACAGCCTTTGAATACCTTCTTGACATTCACCTAGAAGTCCAATGCGCTATCCATTGCGCCACAGAGCCAATCTGCTTGAGTGAGGTGCACAGATATTCAGAAATGAAATAATGAGCTTTGAGCTGTTGATCAACTTTATAAAGTTCATTGGATACTATAACCATGGCTATATTTTGAATATTGAATTGGGTAAAAGTTATTCACCGTGTCAAACTACATGATACAGTTGGTAAGTCTGCATAAAACTTAAGTTTAGTGTATCGTCATCTGATATATGAGACAGATGGGTTTTTCACTTCTCCATGAAAGACGTTTTTTTTTAATTTTGGTAATGGAATATCTTATTCATCATGCAGTGGAACTCAAAAAGAATGTACAATCAGAATACTTTTTCTTTAAAGTAGCCGACCGCCTGAACAGGGACTTGAACCCTGGACCCTCAGATTAAAAGTCTGATGCTCTACCGACTGAGCTATCCAGGCTCTGCAACACTGCAACTAAAAATCAGCTAAAAATGATGTGGACGCACACCAACCTACACTTTAATTCTTAATATGGTTACATATATTAGCAATCAAATATGTAGAGTTTAATAATTAATTGATATTTCAAGCATTTGAAATTTCAGCAGCACACGTAATCTATTTTAAATCCTGAAATTCGTTCTATCTCATTTTCGGCTGACTTAGAAATCATGTCTCTAAATTGACATTGTGAAATTAGTAAAAGGCCAAATACTATTACTAGGTACTAAATTACATGTCCAGCAGTATAACTGGAAATTTACTCTTGGGCATAGATTATGCAACATTTTCAAAGCAAACAGTGTCTGTTTAAATAGACTTTCTTTCACTGCCGTTTTGGTAAATGTCTCTGGTTATGCAGAAGCAGGCATTGTTTGTTACTGTTTCAATTAGTTATAAGATAAAGGAGGGATAAAACTGACCCAGCTAGTATTCCAACCCAAAGACTTTGAATGCTTTCTCTACATTCGCCTAGAACCCCAAGCCGCTATCCATTGCACCAGAGATCCAACCTGATTCAACAAGGTGAACAGAAATTCTCAAATAAAAAGATGAGCTATCAGCGGTTGACCAACTTTATAAAGTGATTTGGAAACTATAAGCAGGGTTCCATTTTGAACATTGAATTGGGGAAAAGATAATCAACATCTCAAACGACATGATACCGTTGCGGTAAGTCTTCTTAACTCTTGTCAAATGGTACACGACCGATGGGTATTTAATGGCTCCATTAAGAGTAACTTGCAATTACTCTAATGGGACTACTCGTTCATTGGATCCTGAAAAGAGCATGTCATTAGAGTACATTTTCTTTAAACAAACCGCCTGAACAGGGACTTGAACCCTGGACCCTCAGATTAAAAGTCTGATGCTCTACCGACTGAGCTATCCAGGCTCTGATACAGCAAACCTCAAAATCACCTAATCAAAATTTGGCAGTGTCCCAACTAACGCTATGTTTCTTAAGATGGTTACCTGAAGAAGGTACCAAATACACTAGAATATAATAATGAATTGATATTTCAAGCATTTGAAATTTCTTCAGTAAATGTAACCTTATTTTTAGTCCTGAAGTTGCTACTATCTCATTTTTTTGCTGACGTCAAATTCATATGTGTTTATTGACATGGTAAAATTAAGGAAGGGCCCAAAATCTTACTTCCGAGTAAATTATATTTTCATCAGTACAGCTGACAATTTCCTCTTCTGCATAGATTACCCAAATTGAACGGTGTCTCTTTAAAATAGACTTCCTTTTACTGACCTTTTTTAGCAAATGATTTTGGTGAAGCAGAAGCATGCATGCATCGCTTATAACTTCTTTAAATAGTTATGAAATAAACAGGGATAAAACTGACTCTGGTGGGATTCTAACCCACAGCCTTTGAATACCTTCTTGACATTCACCTAGAAGTCCAATGCGCTATCCATTGCGCCACAGAGCCAATCTGCTTGAATGAGGTGCACAGATATTCAGAAATGAAATAATGAGCTTTGAGCTGTTGATCAACTTTATAAAGTTCATTGGATACTATAACCATGGCTATATCTTGAATATTGAATTGGGTAAAAGTTATTCACCGTGTCAAACTACATGATACAGTTGGTAAGTCTGCATACAACTTAAGTTTAGTGTATCGTCATCTGATATATGAGACAGATGGGTTTTTCACTTCTCCATGAAAGACGTTTTTTTTTAATTTTGGTAATGGAATATCTTATTCATCATGCAGTGGAACACAAAAAGAATGTACAATCAGAATACTTTTTCTTTAAAGTAGCCGACCGCCTGAACAGGGACTTGAACCCTGGACCCTCAGATTAAAAGTCTGATGCTCTACCGACTGAGCTATCCAGGCTCTGCAACACTGCAACTAAAAATCAGCTAAAAATGATGTGGACGCACACCAACCTACACTTTAATTCTTAATATGGTTACATATATTAGCAATCAAATATGTAGAGTTTAATAATTAATTGATATTTCAAGCATTTGAAATTTCAGCAGCACACGTAATCTATTTTAAATCCTGAAATTCGTTCTATCTCATTTTCGGCTGACTTAGAAATCATGTCTCTAAATTGACATTGTGAAATTAGTAAAAGGCCAAATACTATTACTAGGTACTAAATTACATGTCCAGCAGTATAACTGGAAATTTACTCTTGGGCATAGATTATGCAACATTTTCAAAGCAAACAGTGTCTGTTTAAATAGACTTTCTTTCACTGCCGTTTTGGTAAATGTCTCTGGTTATGCAGAAGCAGGCATTGTTTGTTACTGTTTCAATTAGTTATAAGATAAAGGAGGGATAAAACTGACCCAGCTAGTATTCCAACCCAAAGACTTTGAATGCTTTCTCTACATTCGCCTAGAACCCCAAGCCGCTATCCATTGCACCAGAGATCCAACCTGATTCAACAAGGTGAACAGAAATTCTCAAATAAAAAGATGAGCTATCAGCGGTTGACCAACTTTATAAAGTGATTTGGAAACTATAAGCAGGGTTCCATTTTGAACATTGAATTGGGGAAAAGATAATCAACATCTCAAACGACATGATACCGTTGCGGTAAGTCTTCTTAACTCTTGTCAAATGGTACACGACCGATGGGTATTTAATGGCTCCATTAAGAGTAACTTGCAATTACTCTAATGGGACTTCTCGTTCATTGGATCCTGAAAAGAGCATGTCATTAGAGTACATTTTCTTTAAACAAACCGCCTGAACAGGGACTTGAACCCTGGACCCTCAGATTAAAAGTCTGATGCTCTACCGACTGAGCTATCCAGGCTCTGATACAGCAAACCTCAAAATCACCTAATCAAAATTTGGCAGTGTCCCAACTAACGCTATGTTTCTTAAGATGGTTACCTGAAGAAGGTACCAAATACACTAGAATATAATAATGAATTGATATTTCAAGCATTTGAAATTTCTTCAGTAAATGTAACCTTATTTTTAGTCCTGAAGTTGCTACTATCTCATTTTTTTGCTGACGTCAAATTCATATGTGTTTATTGACATGGTAAAATTAAGGAAGGGCCCAAAATCTTACTTCCGAGTAAATTATATTTTCATCAGTACAGCTGACAATTTCCTCTTCTGCATAGATTACCCAAATTGAACGGTGTCTCTTTAAAATAGACTTCCTTTTACTGACCTTTTTTAGCAAATGATTTTGGTGAAGCAGAAGCATGCATGCATCGCTTATAACTTCTTTAAATAGTTATGAAATACACAGGGATAAAACTGACTCTGGTGGGATTCGAACCCACAGCCTTTGAATACCTTCTTGACATTCACCTAGAAGTCCAATGCGCTATCCATTGCGCCACAGAGCCAATCTGCTTGAGTGAGGTGCACAGATATTCAGAAATGAAATAATGAGCTTTGAGCTGTTGATCAACTTTATAAAGTTCATTGGATACTATAACCATGGCTATATTTTGAATATTGAATTGGGTAAAAGTTATTCACCGTGTCAAACTACATGATACAGTTGGTAAGTCTGCATACAACTTAAGTTTAGTGTATCATCATCTGATATATGAGACAGATGGGTTTTTCACTTCTCCATGAAAGACATTTTTTTTTAATTTTGGAAATGGAATATCTTATTCATCATGCAGTGGAACACAAAAAGAATGTACAATCAGAATACTTTTTCTTTAAAGTAGCCTACCGCCTGAACGGGGACTTGAACCCTGGACCCTCAGATTAAAAGTCTGATGCTCTACCGACTGAGCTATCCAGGCTCTGATACAGCAAACCTCAAAATCACCTAATCAAAATTTGGCAGCGTCCCAACTAACGCTATGTTTCTTAAGATGGTTACCTGAAGAAGGTACCAAATACACTAGAATATAATAATGAATTGATATTTCAAGCATTTGAAATTTCTTCAGTAAATGTAACCTTATTTTTAGTCCTGAAGTTGCTACTATCTCATTTTTTTGCTGACGTCAAATTCATATGTGTTTATTGACATGGTAAAATTAAGGAAGGGCCCAAAATCTTACTTCCGAGTAAATTATATTTTCATCAGTACAGCTGACAATTTCCTCTTCTGCATAGATTACCCAAATTGAACGGTGTCTCTTTAAAATAGACTTCCTTTTACTGACCTTTTTTAGCAAATGATTTTGGTGAAGCAGAAGCATGCATGCATCGCTTATAACTTCTTTAAATAGTTATGAAATAAACAGGGATAAAACTGACTCTGGTGGGATTCGAACCCACAGCCTTTGAATACCTTCTTGACATTCACCTAGAAGTCCAATGCGCTATCCATTGCGCCACAGAGCCAATCTGCTTGAGTGAGGTGCACAGATATTCAGAAATGAAATAATGAGCTTTGAGCTGTTGATCAACTTTATAAAGTTCATTGGATACTATAACCATGGCTATATTTTGAATATTGAATTGGGTAAAAGTTATTCACCGTGTCAAACTACATGATACAGTTGGTAAGTCTGCATAAAACTTAAGTTTAGTGTATCGTCATCTGATATATGAGACAGATGGGTTTTTCACTTCTCCATGAAAGACGTTTTTTTTTAATTTTGGTAATGGAATATCTTATTCATCATGCAGTGGAACACAAAAAGAATGTACAATCAGAATACTTTTTCTTTAAAGTAGCCGACCGCCTGAACAGGGACTTGAACCCTGGACCCTCAGATTAAAAGTCTGATGCTCTACCGACTGAGCTATCCAGGCTCTGCAACACTGCAACTAAAAATCAGCTAAAAATGATGTGGACGCACACCAACCTACACTTTAATTCTTAATATGGTTACATATATTAGCAATCAAATATGTAGAGTTTAATAATTAATTGATATTTCAAGCATTTGAAATTTCAGCAGCACACGTAATCTATTTTAAATCCTGAAATTCGTTCTATCTCATTTTCGGCTGACTTAGAAATCATGTCTCTAAATTGACATTGTGAAATTAGTAAAAGGCCAAATACTATTACTAGGTACTAAATTACATGTCCAGCAGTATAACTGGAAATTTACTCTTGGGCATAGATTATGCAACATTTTCAAAGCAAACAGTGTCTGTTTAAATAGACTTTCTTTCACTGCCGTTTTGGTAAATGTCTCTGGTTATGCAGAAGCAGGCATTGTTTGTTACTGTTTCAATTAGTTATAAGATAAAGGAGGGATAAAACTGACCCAGCTAGTATTCCAACCCAAAGACTTTGAATGCTTTCTCTACATTCGCCTAGAACCCCAAGCCGCTATCCATTGCACCAGAGATCCAACCTGATTCAACAAGGTGAACAGAAATTCTCAAATAAAAAGATGAGCTATCAGCGGTTGACCAACTTTATAAAGTGATTTGGAAACTATAAGCAGGGTTCCATTTTGAACATTGAATTGGGGAAAAGATAATCAACATCTCAAACGACATGATACCGTTGCGGTAAGTCTTCTTAACTCTTGTCAAATGGTACACGACCGATGGGTATTTAATGGCTCCATTAAGAGTAACTTGCAATTACTCTAATGGGACTACTCGTTCATTGGATCCTGAAAAGAGCATGTCATTAGAGTACATTTTCTTTAAACAAACCGCCTGAACAGGGACTTGAACCCTGGACCCTCAGATTAAAAGTCTGATGCTCTACCGACTGAGCTATCCAGGCTCTGATACAGCAAACCTCAAAATCACCTAATCAAAATTTGGCAGTGTCCCAACTAACGCTATGTTTCTTAAGATGGTTACCTGAAGAAGGTACCAAATACACTAGAATATAATAATGAATTGATATTTCAAGCATTTGAAATTTCTTCAGTAAATGTAACCTTATTTTTAGTCCTGAAGTTGCTACTATCTCATTTTTTTGCTGACGTCAAATTCATATGTGTTTATTGACATGGTAAAATTAAGGAAGGGCCCAAAATCTTACTTCCGAGTAAATTATATTTTCATCAGTACAGCTGACAATTTCCTCTTCTGCATAGATTACCCAAATTGAACGGTGTCTCTTTAAAATAGACTTCCTTTTACTGACCTTTTTTAGCAAATGATTTTGGTGAAGCAGAAGCATGCATGCATCGCTTATAACTTCTTTAAATAGTTATGAAATAAACAGGGATAAAACTGACTCTGGAGGATTCGAACCCACAGCCTTTGAATACCTTCTTGACATTCACCTAGAAGTCCAATGCGCTATCCATTGCGCCACAGAGCCAATCTGCTTGAATGAGGTGCACAGATATTCAGAAATGAAATAATGAGCTTTGAGCTGTTGATCAACTTTATAAAGTTCATTGGATACTATAACCATGGCTATATCTTGAATATTGAATTGGGTAAAAGTTATTCACCGTGTCAAACTACATGATACAGTTGGTAAGTCTGCATACAACTTAAGTTTAGTGTATCGTCATCTGATATATGAGACAGATGGGTTTTTCACTTCTCCATGAAAGACGTTTTTTTTTAATTTTGGTAATGGAATATCTTATTCATCATGCAGTGGAACACAAAAAGAATGTACAATCAGAATACTTTTTCTTTAAAGTAGCCGACCGCCTGAACAGGGACTTGAACCCTGGACCCTCAGATTAAAAGTCTGATGCTCTACCGACTGAGCTATCCAGGCTCTGCAACACTGCAACTAAAAATCAGCTAAAAATGATGTGGACGCACACTAACCTACACTTTAATTCTTAATATGGTTACATATATTAGCAATCAAATATGTAGAGTTTAATAATTAATTGATATTTCAAGCATTTGAAATTTCAGCAGCACACGTAATCTATTTTAAATCCTGAAATTCGTTCTATCTCATTTTCGGCTGACTTAGAAATCATGTCTCTAAATTGACATTGTGAAATTAGTAAAAGGCCAAATACTATTACTAGGTACTAAATTACATGTCCAGCAGTATAACTGGAAATTTACTCTTGGGCATAGATTATGCAACATTTTCAAAGCAAACAGTGTCTGTTTAAATAGACTTTCTTTCACTGCCGTTTTGGTAAATGTCTCTGGTTATGCAGAAGCAGGCATTGTTTGTTACTGTTTCAATTAGTTATAAGATAAAGGAGGGATAAAACTGACCCAGCTAGTATTCCAACCCAAAGACTTTGAATGCTTTCTCTACATTCGCCTAGAACCCCAAGCCGCTATCCATTGCACCAGAGATCCAACCTGATTCAACAAGGTGAACAGAAATTCTCAAATAAAAAGATGAGCTATCAGCGGTTGACCAACTTTATAAAGTGATTTGGAAACTATAAGCAGGGTTCCATTTTGAACATTGAATTGGGGAAAAGATAATCAACATCTCAAACGACATGATACCGTTGCGGTAAGTCTTCTTAACTCTTGTCAAATGGTACACGACCGATGGGTATTTAATGGCTCCATTAAGAGTAACTTGCAATTACTCTAATGGGACTACTCGTTCATTGGATCCTGAAAAGAGCATGTCATTAGAGTACATTTTCTTTAAACAAACCGCCTGAACAGGGACTTGAACCCTGGACCCTCAGATTAAAAGTCTGATGCTCTACCGACTGAGCTATCCAGGCTCTGATACAGCAAACCTCAAAATCACCTAATCAAAATTTGGCAGTGTCCCAACTAACGCTATGTTTCTTAAGATGGTTACCTGAAGAAGGTACCAAATACACTAGAATATAATAATGAATTGATATTTCAAGCATTTGAAATTTCTTCAGTAAATGTAACCTTATTTTTAGTCCTGAAGTTGCTACTATCTCATTTTTTTGCTGACGTCAAATTCATATGTGTTTATTGACATGGTAAAATTAAGGAAGGGCCCAAAATCTTACTTCCGAGTAAATTATATTTTTATCAGTACAGCTGACAATTTCCTCTTCTGCATAGATTACCCAAATTGAACGGTGTCTCTTTAAAATAGACTTCCTTTTACTGACCTTTTTTAGCAAATGATTTTGGTGAAGCAGAAGCATGCATGCATCGCTTATAACTTCTTTAAATAGTTATGAAATAAACAGGGATAAAACTGACTCTGGTGGGATTCGAACCCACAGCCTTTGAATACCTTCTTGACATTCACCTAGAAGTCCAATGCGCTATCCATTGCGCCACAGAGCCAATCTGCTTGAATGAGGTGCACAGATATTCAGAAATGAAATAATGAGCTTTGAGCTGTTGATCAACTTTATAAAGTTCATTGGATACTATAACCATGGCTATATCTTGAATATTGAATTGGGTAAAAGTTATTCACCGTGTCAAACTACATGATACAGTTGGTAAGTCTGCATACAACTTAAGTTTAGTGTATCGTCATCTGATATATGAGACAGATGGGTTTTTCACTTCTCCATGAAAGACGTTTTTTTTTAATTTTGGTAATGGAATATCTTATTCATCATGCAGTGGAACACAAAAAGAATGTACAATCAGAATACTTTTTCTTTAAAGTAGCCGACCGCCTGAACAGGGACTTGAACCCTGGACCCTCAGATTAAAAGTCTGATGCTCTACCGACTGAGCTATCCAGGCTCTGCAACACTGCAACTAAAAATCAGCTAAAAATGATGTGGACGCACACCAACCTACACTTTAATTCTTAATATGGTTACATATATTAGCAATCAAATATGTAGAGTTTAATAATTAATTGATATTTCAAGCATTTGAAATTTCAGCAGCACACGTAATCTATTTTAAATCCTGAAATTCGTTCTATCTCATTTTCGGCTGACTTAGAAATCATGTCTCTAAATTGACATTGTGAAATTAGTAAAAGGCAAATACTATTACTAGGTACTAAATTACATGTCCAGCAGTATAACTGGAAATTTACTCTTGGGCATAGATTATGCAACATTTTCAAAGCAAACAGTGTCTGTTTAAATAGACTTTCTTTCACTGCCGTTTTGGTAAATGTCTCTGGTTATGCAGAAGCAGGCATTGTTTGTTACTGTTTCAATTAGTTATAAGATAAAGGAGGGATAAAACTGACCCAGCTAGTATTCCAACCCAAAGACTTTGAATGCTTTCTCTACATTCGCCTAGAACCCCAAGCCGCTATCCATTGCACCAGAGATCCAACCTGATTCAACAAGGTGAACAGAAATTCTCAAATAAAAAGATGAGCTATCAGCGGTTGACCAACTTTATAAAGTGATTTGGAAACTATAAGCAGGGTTCCATTTTGAACATTGAATTGGGGAAAAGATAATCAACATCTCAAACGACATGATACCGTTGCGGTAAGTCTTCTTAACTCTTGTCAAATGGTACACGACCGATGGGTATTTAATGGCTCCATTAAGAGTAACTTGCAATTACTCTAATGGGACTGCTCGTTCATTGGATCCTGAAAAGAGCATGTCATTAGAGTACATTTTCTTTAAACAAACCGCCTGAACAGGGACTTGAACCCTGGACCCTCAGATTAAAAGTCTGATGCTCTACCGACTGAGCTATCCAGGCTCTGATACAGCAAACCTCAAAATCACCTAATCAAAATTTGGCAGTGTCCCAACTAACGCTATGTTTCTTAAGATGGTTACCTGAAGAAGGTACCAAATACACTAGAATATAATAATGAATTGATATTTCAAGCATTTGAAATTTCTTCAGTAAATGTAACCTTATTTTTAGTCCTGAAGTTGCTACTATCTCATTTTTTTGCTGACGTCAAATTCATATGTGTTTATTGACATGGTAAAATTAAGGAAGGGCCCAAAATCTTACTTCCGAGTAAATTATATTTTCATCAGTACAGCTGACAATTTCCTCTTCTGCATAGATTACCCAAATTGAACGGTGTCTCTTTAAAATAGACTTCCTTTTACTGACCTTTTTTAGCAAATGATTTTGGTGAAGCAGAAGCATGCATGCATCGCTTATAACTTCTTTAAATAGTTATGAAATACACAGGGATAAAACTGACTCTGGTGGGATTCGAACCCACAGCCTTTGAATACCTTCTTGACATTCACCTAGAAGTCCAATGCGCTATCCATTGCGCCACAGAGCCAATCTGCTTGAGTGAGGTGCACAGATATTCAGAAATGAAATAATGAGCTTTGAGCTGTTGATCAACTTTATAAAGTTCATTGGATACTATAACCATGGCTATATTTTGAATATTGAATTGGGTAAAAGTTATTCACCGTGTCAAACTACATGATACAGTTGGTAAGTCTGCATACAACTTAAGTTTAGTGTATCATCATCTGATATATGAGACAGATGGGTTTTTCACTTCTCCATGAAAGACATTTTTTTTTAATTTTGGTAATGGAATATCTTATTCATCATGCAGTGGAACACAAAAAGAATGTACAATCAGAATACTTTTTCTTTAAAGTAGCCTACCGCCTGAACGGGGACTTGAACCCTGGACCCTCAGATTAAAAGTCTGATGCTCTACCGACTGAGCTATCCAGGCTCTGATACAGCAAACCTCAAAATCACCTAATCAAAATTTGGCAGCGTCCCAACTAACGCTATGTTTCTTAAGATGGTTACCTGAAGAAGGTACCAAATACACTAGAATATAATAATGAATTGATATTTCAAGCATTTGAAATTTCTTCAGTAAATGTAACCTTATTTTTAGTCCTGAAGTTGCTACTATCTCATTTTTTTGCTGACGTCAAATTCATATGTGTTTATTGACATGGTAAAATTAAGGAAGGGCCCAAAATCTTACTTCCGAGTAAATTATATTTTCATCAGTACAGCTGACAATTTCCTCTTCTGCATAGATTACCCAAATTGAACGGTGTCTCTTTAAAATAGACTTCCTTTTACTGACCTTTTTTAGCAAATGATTTTGGTGAAGCAGAAGCATGCATGCATCGCTTATAACTTCTTTAAATAGTTATGAAATAAACAGGGATAAAACTGACTCTGGTGGGATTCGAACCCACAGCCTTTGAATACCTTCTTGACATTCACCTAGAAGTCCAATGCGCTATCCATTGCGCCACAGAGCCAATCTGCTTGAGTGAGGTGCACAGATATTCAGAAATGAAATAATGAGCTTTGAGCTGTTGATCAACTTTATAAAGTTCATTGGATACTATAACCATGGCTATATTTTGAATATTGAATTGGGTAAAAGTTATTCACCGTGTCAAACTACATGATACAGTTGGTAAGTCTGCATAAAACTTAAGTTTAGTGTATCGTCATCTGATATATGAGACAGATGGGTTTTTCACTTCTCCATGAAAGACGTTTTTTTTTAATTTTGGTAATGGAATATCTTATTCATCATGCAGTGGAACACAAAAAGAATGTACAATCAGAATACTTTTTCTTTAAAGTAGCCGACCGCCTGAACAGGGACTTGAACCCTGGACCCTCAGATTAAAAGTCTGATGCTCTACCGACTGAGCTATCCAGGCTCTGCAACACTGCAACTAAAAATCAGCTAAAAATGATGTGGACGCACACCAACCTACACTTTAATTCTTAATATGGTTACATATATTAGCAATCAAATATGTAGAGTTTAATAATTAATTGATATTTCAAGCATTTGAAATTTCAGCAGCACACGTAATCTATTTTAAATCCTGAAATTCGTTCTATCTCATTTTCGGCTGACTTAGAAATCATGTCTCTAAATTGACATTGTGAAATTAGTAAAAGGCCAAATACTATTACTAGGTACTAAATTACATGTCCAGCAGTATAACTGGAAATTTACTCTTGGGCATAGATTATGCAACATTTTCAAAGCAAACAGTGTCTGTTTAAATAGACTTTCTTTCACTGCCGTTTTGGTAAATGTCTCTGGTTATGCAGAAGCAGGCATTGTTTGTTACTGTTTCAATTAGTTATAAGATAAAGGAGGGATAAAACTGACCCAGCTAGTATTCCAACCCAAAGACTTTGAATGCTTTCTCTACATTCGCCTAGAACCCCAAGCCGCTATCCATTGCACCAGAGATCCAACCTGATTCAACAAGGTGAACAGAAATTCTCAAATAAAAAGATGAGCTATCAGCGGTTGACCAACTTTATAAAGTGATTTGGAAACTATAAGCAGGGTTCCATTTTGAACATTGAATTGGGGAAAAGATAATCAACATCTCAAACGACATGATACCGTTGCGGTAAGTCTTCTTAACTCTTGTCAAATGGTACACGACCGATGGGTATTTAATGGCTCCATTAAGAGTAACTTGCAATTACTCTAATGGGACTACTCGTTCATTGGATCCTGAAAAGAGCATGTCATTAGAGTACATTTTCTTTAAACAAACCGCCTGAACAGGGACTTGAACCCTGGACCCTCAGATTAAAAGTCTGATGCTCTACCGACTGAGCTATCCAGGCTCTGATACAGCAAACCTCAAAATCACCTAATCAAAATTTGGCAGTGTCCCAACTAACGCTATGTTTCTTAAGATGGTTACCTGAAGAAGGTACCAAATACACTAGAATATAATAATGAATTGATATTTCAAGCATTTGAAATTTCTTCAGTAAATGTAACCTTATTTTTAGTCCTGAAGTTGCTACTATCTCATTTTTTTGCTGACGTCAAATTCATATGTGTTTATTGACATGGTAAAATTAAGGAAGGGCCCAAAATCTTACTTCCGAGTAAATTATATTTTCATCAGTACAGCTGACAATTTCCTCTTCTGCATAGATTACCCAAATTGAACGGTGTCTCTTTAAAATAGACTTCCTTTTACTGACCTTTTTTAGCAAATGATTTTGGTGAAGCAGAAGCATGCATGCATCGCTTATAACTTCTTTAAATAGTTATGAAATAAACAGGGATAAAACGGACTCTGGTGGGATTCGAACCCACAGCCTTTGAATACCTTCTTGACATTCACCTAGAAGTCCAATGCGCTATCCATTGCGCCACAGAGCCAATCTGCTTGAATGAGGTGCACAGATATTCAGAAATGAAATAATGAGCTTTGAGCTGTTGATCAACTTTATAAAGTTCATTGGATACTATAACCATGGCTATATCTTGAATATTGAATTGGGTAAAAGTTATTCACCGTGTCAAACTACATGATACAGTTGGTAAGTCTGCATACAACTTAAGTTTAGTGTATCGTCATCTGATATATGAGACAGATGGGTTTTTCACTTCTCCATGAAAGACGTTTTTTTTTAATTTTGGTAATGGAATATCTTATTCATCATGCAGTGGAACACAAAAAGAATGTACAATCAGAATACTTTTTCTTTAAAGTAGCCGACCGCCTGAACAGGGACTTGAACCCTGGACCCTCAGATTAAAAGTCTGATGCTCTACCGACTGAGCTATCCAGGCTCTGCAACACTGCAACTAAAAATCAGCTAAAAATGATGTGGACGCACACCAACCTACACTTTAATTCTTAATATGGTTACATATATTAGCAATCAAATATGTAGAGTTTAATAATTAATTGATATTTCAAGCATTTGAAATTTCAGCAGCACACGTAATCTATTTTAAATCCTGAAATTCGTTCTATCTCATTTTCGGCTGACTTAGAAATCATGTCTCTAAATTGACATTGTGAAATTAGTAAAAGGCAAATACTATTACTAGGTACTAAATTACATGTCCAGCAGTATAGCTGGAAATTTACTCTTGGGCATAGATTATGCAACATTTTCAAAGCAAACAGTGTCTGTTTAAATAGACTTTCTTTCACTGCCGTTTTGGTAAATGTCTCTGGTTATGCAGAAGCAGGCATTGTTTGTTACTGTTTCAATTAGTTATAAGATAAAGGAGGGATAAAACTGACCCAGCTAGTATTCCAACCCAAAGACTTTGAATGCTTTCTCTACATTCGCCTAGAACCCCAAGCCGCTATCCATTGCACCAGAGATCCAACCTGATTCAACAAGGTGAACAGAAATTCTCAAATAAAAAGATGAGCTATCAGCGGTTGACCAACTTTATAAAGTGATTTGGAAACTATAAGCAGGGTTCCATTTTGAACATTGAATTGGGGAAAAGATAATCAACATCTCAAACGACATGATACCGTTGCGGTAAGTCTTCTTAACTCTTGTCAAATGGTACACGACCGATGGGTATTTAATGGCTCCATTAAGAGTAACTTGCAATTACTCTAATGGGACTGCTCGTTCATTGGATCCTGAAAAGAGCATGTCATTAGAGTACATTTTCTTTAAACAAACCGCCTGAACAGGGACTTGAACCCTGGACCCTCAGATTAAAAGTCTGATGCTCTACCGACTGAGCTATCCAGGCTCTGATACAGCAAACCTCAAAATCACCTAATCAAAATTTGGCAGTGTCCCAACTAACGCTATGTTTCTTAAGATGGTTACCTGAAGAAGGTACCAAATACACTAGAATATAATAATGAATTGATATTTCAAGCATTTGAAATTTCTTCAGTAAATGTAACCTTATTTTTAGTCCTGAAGTTGCTACTATCTCATTTTTTTGCTGACGTCAAATTCATATGTGTTTATTGACATGGTAAAATTAAGGAAGGGCCCAAAATCTTACTTCCGAGTAAATTATATTTTCATCAGTACAGCTGACAATTTCCTCTTCTGCATAGATTACCCAAATTGAACGGTGTCTCTTTAAAATAGACTTCCTTTTACTGACCTTTTTTAGCAAATGATTTTGGTGAAGCAGAAGCATGCATGCATCGCTTATAACTTCTTTAAATAGTTATGAAATACACAGGGATAAAACTGACTCTGGTGGGATTCGAACCCACAGCCTTTGAATACCTTCTTGACATTCACCTAGAAGTCCAATGCGCTATCCATTGCGCCACAGAGCCAATCTGCTTGAGTGAGGTGCACAGATATTCAGAAATGAAATAATGAGCTTTGAGCTGTTGATCAACTTTATAAAGTTCATTGGATACTATAACCATGGCTATATTTTGAATATTGAATTGGGTAAAAGTTATTCACCGTGTCAAACTACATGATACAGTTGGTAAGTCTGCATACAACTTAAGTTTAGTGTATCATCATCTGATATATGAGACAGATGGGTTTTTCACTTCTCCATGAAAGACATTTTTTTTTAATTTTGGTAATGGAATATCTTATTCATCATGCAGTGGAACACAAAAAGAATGTACAATCAGAATACTTTTTCTTTAAAGTAGCCTACCGCCTGAACGGGGACTTGAACCCTGGACCCTCAGATTAAAAGTCTGATGCTCTACCGACTGAGCTATCCAGGCTCTGATACAGCAAACCTCAAAATCACCTAATCAAAATTTGGCAGCGTCCCAACTAACGCTATGTTTCTTAAGATGGTTACCTGAAGAAGGTACCAAATACACTAGAATATAATAATGAATTGATATTTCAAGCATTTGAAATTTCTTCAGTAAATGTAACCTTATTTTTAGTCCTGAAGTTGCTACTATCTCATTTTTTTGCTGACGTCAAATTCATATGTGTTTATTGACATGGTAAAATTAAGGAAGGGCCCAAAATCTTACTTCCGAGTAAATTATATTTTCATCAGTACAGCTGACAATTTCCTCTTCTGCATAGATTACCCAAATTGAACGGTGTCTCTTTAAAATAGACTTCCTTTTACTGACCTTTTTTAGCAAATGATTTTGGTGAAGCAGAAGCATGCATGCATCGCTTATAACTTCTTTAAATAGTTATGAAATAAACAGGGATAAAACTGACTCTGGTGGGATTCGAACCCACAGCCTTTGAATACCTTCTTGACATTCACCTAGAAGTCCAATGCGCTATCCATTGCGCCACAGAGCCAATCTGCTTGAGTGAGGTGCACAGATATTCAGAAATGAAATAATGAGCTTTGAGCTGTTGATCAACTTTATAAAGTTCATTGGATACTATAACCATGGCTATATTTTGAATATTGAATTGGGTAAAAGTTATTCACCGTGTCAAACTACATGATACAGTTGGTAAGTCTGCATAAAACTTAAGTTTAGTGTATCGTCATCTGATATATGAGACAGATGGGTTTTTCACTTCTCCATGAAAGACGTTTTTTTTTAATTTTGGTAATGGAATATCTTATTCATCATGCAGTGGAACACAAAAAGAATGTACAATCAGAATACTTTTTCTTTAAAGTAGCCGACCGCCTGAACAGGGACTTGAACCCTGGACCCTCAGATTAAAAGTCTGATGCTCTACCGACTGAGCTATCCAGGCTCTGCAACACTGCAACTAAAAATCAGCTAAAAATGATGTGGACGCACACCAACCTACACTTTAATTCTTAATATGGTTACATATATTAGCAATCAAATATGTAGAGTTTAATAATTAATTGATATTTCAAGCATTTGAAATTTCAGCAGCACACGTAATCTATTTTAAATCCTGAAATTCGTTCTATCTCATTTTCGGCTGACTTAGAAATCATGTCTCTAAATTGACATTGTGAAATTAGTAAAAGGCAAATACTATTACTAGGTACTAAATTACATGTCCAGCAGTATAGCTGGAAATTTACTCTTGGGCATAGATTATGCAACATTTTCAAAGCAAACAGTGTCTGTTTAAATAGACTTTCTTTCACTGCCGTTTTGGTAAATGTCTCTGGTTATGCAGAAGCAGGCATTGTTTGTTACTGTTTCAATTAGTTATAAGATAAAGGAGGGATAAAACTGACCCAGCTAGTATTCCAACCCAAAGACTTTGAATGCTTTCTCTACATTCGCCTAGAACCCCAAGCCGCTATCCATTGCACCAGAGATCCAACCTGATTCAACAAGGTGAACAGAAATTCTCAAATAAAAAGATGAGCTATCAGCGGTTGACCAACTTTATAAAGTGATTTGGAAACTATAAGCAGGGTTCCATTTTGAACATTGAATTGGGGAAAAGATAATCAACATCTCAAACGACATGATACCGTTGCGGTAAGTCTTCTTAACTCTTGTCAAATGGTACACGACCGATGGGTATTTAATGGCTCCATTAAGAGTAACTTGCAATTACTCTAATGGGACTGCTCGTTCATTGGATCCTGAAAAGAGCATGTCATTAGAGTACATTTTCTTTAAACAAACCGCCTGAACAGGGACTTGAACCCTGGACCCTCAGATTAAAAGTCTGATGCTCTACCGACTGAGCTATCCAGGCTCTGATACAGCAAACCTCAAAATCACCTAATCAAAATTTGGCAGTGTCCCAACTAACGCTATGTTTCTTAAGATGGTTACCTGAAGAAGGTACCAAATACACTAGAATATAATAATGAATTGATATTTCAAGCATTTGAAATTTCTTCAGTAAATGTAACCTTATTTTTAGTCCTGAAGTTGCTACTATCTCATTTTTTTGCTGACGTCAAATTCATATGTGTTTATTGACATGGTAAAATTAAGGAAGGGCCCAAAATCTTACTTCCGAGTAAATTATATTTTCATCAGTACAGCTGACAATTTCCTCTTCTGCATAGATTACCCAAATTGAACGGTGTCTCTTTAAAATAGACTTCCTTTTACTGACCTTTTTTAGCAAATGATTTTGGTGAAGCAGAAGCATGCATGCATCGCTTATAACTTCTTTAAATAGTTATGAAATACACAGGGATAAAACTGACTCTGGTGGGATTCGAACCCACAGCCTTTGAATACCTTCTTGACATTCACCTAGAAGTCCAATGCGCTATCCATTGCGCCACAGAGCCAATCTGCTTGAGTGAGGTGCACAGATATTCAGAAATGAAATAATGAGCTTTGAGCTGTTGATCAACTTTATAAAGTTCATTGGATACTATAACCATGGCTATATTTTGAATATTGAATTGGGTAAAAGTTATTCACCGTGTCAAACTACATGATACAGTTGGTAAGTCTGCATAAAACTTAAGTTTAGTGTATCGTCATCTGATATATGAGACAGATGGGTTTTTCACTTCTCCATGAAAGACGTTTTTTTTTAATTTTGGTAATGGAATATCTTATTCATCATGCAGTGGAACACAAAAAGAATGTACAATCAGAATACTTTTTCTTTAAAGTAGCCGACCGCCTGAACAGGGACTTGAACCCTGGACCCTCAGATTAAAAGTCTGATGCTCTACCGACTGAGCTATCCAGGCTCTGCAACACTGCAACTAAAAATCAGCTAAAAATGATGTGGACGCACACCAACCTACACTTTAATTCTTAATATGGTTACATATATTAGCAATCAAATATGTAGAGTTTAATAATTAATTGATATTTCAAGCATTTGAAATTTCAGCAGCACACGTAATCTATTTTAAATCCTGAAATTCGTTCTATCTCATTTTCGGCTGACTTAGAAATCATGTCTCTAAATTGACATTGTGAAATTAGTAAAAGGCAAATACTATTACTAGGTACTAAATTACATGTCCAGCAGTATAGCTGGAAATTTACTCTTGGGCATAGATTATGCAACATTTTCAAAGCAAACAGTGTCTGTTTAAATAGACTTTCTTTCACTGCCGTTTTGGTAAATGTCTCTGGTTATGCAGAAGCAGGCATTGTTTGTTACTGTTTCAATTAGTTATAAGATAAAGGAGGGATAAAACTGACCCAGCTAGTATTCCAACCCAAAGACTTTGAATGCTTTCTCTACATTCGCCTAGAACCCCAAGCCGCTATCCATTGCACCAGAGATCCAACCTGATTCAACAAGGTGAACAGAAATTCTCAAATAAAAAGATGAGCTATCAGCGGTTGACCAACTTTATAAAGTGATTTGGAAACTATAAGCAGGGTTCCATTTTGAACATTGAATTGGGGAAAAGATAATCAACATCTCAAACGACATGATACCGTTGCGGTAAGTCTTCTTAACTCTTGTCAAATGGTACACGACCGATGGGTATTTAATGGCTCCATTAAGAGTAACTTGCAATTACTCTAATGGGACTGCTCGTTCATTGGATCCTGAAAAGAGCATGTCATTAGAGTACATTTTCTTTAAACAAACCGCCTGAACAGGGACTTGAACCCTGGACCCTCAGATTAAAAGTCTGATGCTCTACCGACTGAGCTATCCAGGCTCTGATACAGCAAACCTCAAAATCACCTAATCAAAATTTGGCAGTGTCCCAACTAACGCTATGTTTCTTAAGATGGTTACCTGAAGAAGGTACCAAATACACTAGAATATAATAATGAATTGATATTTCAAGCATTTGAAATTTCTTCAGTAAATGTAACCTTATTTTTAGTCCTGAAGTTGCTACTATCTCATTTTTTTGCTGACGTCAAATTCATATGTGTTTATTGACATGGTAAAATTAAGGAAGGGCCCAAAATCTTACTTCCGAGTAAATTATATTTTCATCAGTACAGCTGACAATTTCCTCTTCTGCATAGATTACCCAAATTGAACGGTGTCTCTTTAAAATAGACTTCCTTTTACTGACCTTTTTTAGCAAATGATTTTGGTGAAGCAGAAGCATGCATGCATCGCTTATAACTTCTTTAAATAGTTATGAAATACACAGGGATAAAACTGACTCTGGTGGGATTCGAACCCACAGCCTTTGAATACCTTCTTGACATTCACCTAGAAGTCCAATGCGCTATCCATTGCGCCACAGAGCCAATCTGCTTGAGTGAGGTGCACAGATATTCAGAAATGAAATAATGAGCTTTGAGCTGTTGATCAACTTTATAAAGTTCATTGGATACTATAACCATGGCTATATTTTGAATATTGAATTGGGTAAAAGTTATTCACCGTGTCAAACTACATGATACAGTTGGTAAGTCTGCATACAACTTAAGTTTAGTGTATCATCATCTGATATATGAGACAGATGGGTTTTTCACTTCTCCATGAAAGACATTTTTTTTTAATTTTGGTAATGGAATATCTTATTCATCATGCAGTGGAACACAAAAAGAATGTACAATCAGAATACTTTTTCTTTAAAGTAGCCTACCGCCTGAACGGGGACTTGAACCCTGGACCCTCAGATTAAAAGTCTGATGCTCTACCGACTGAGCTATCCAGGCTCTGATACAGCAAACCTCAAAATCACCTAATCAAAATTTGGCAGCGTCCCAACTAACGCTATGTTTCTTAAGATGGTTACCTGAAGAAGGTACCAAATACACTAGAATATAATAATGAATTGATATTTCAAGCATTTGAAATTTCTTCAGTAAATGTAACCTTATTTTTAGTCCTGAAGTTGCTACTATCTCATTTTTTTGCTGACGTCAAATTCATATGTGTTTATTGACATGGTAAAATTAAGGAAGGGCCCAAAATCTTACTTCCGAGTAAATTATATTTTCATCAGTACAGCTGACAATTTCCTCTTCTGCATAGATTACCCAAATTGAACGGTGTCTCTTTAAAATAGACTTCCTTTTACTGACCTTTTTTAGCAAATGATTTTGGTGAAGCAGAAGCATGCATGCATCGCTTATAACTTCTTTAAATAGTTATGAAATAAACAGGGATAAAACTGACTCTGGTGGGATTCGAACCCACAGCCTTTGAATACCTTCTTGACATTCACCTAGAAGTCCAATGCGCTATCCATTGCGCCACAGAGCCAATCTGCTTGAGTGAGGTGCACAGATATTCAGAAATGAAATAATGAGCTTTGAGCTGTTGATCAACTTTATAAAGTTCATTGGATACTATAACCATGGCTATATTTTGAATATTGAATTGGGTAAAAGTTATTCACCGTGTCAAACTACATGATACAGTTGGTAAGTCTGCATAAAACTTAAGTTTAGTGTATCGTCATCTGATATATGAGACAGATGGGTTTTTCACTTCTCCATGAAAGACGTTTTTTTTTAATTTTGGTAATGGAATATCTTATTCATCATGCAGTGGAACACAAAAAGAATGTACAATCAGAATACTTTTTCTTTAAAGTAGCCGACCGCCTGAACAGGGACTTGAACCCTGGACCCTCAGATTAAAAGTCTGATGCTCTACCGACTGAGCTATCCAGGCTCTGCAACACTGCAACTAAAAATCAGCTAAAAATGATGTGGACGCACACCAACCTACACTTTAATTCTTAATATGGTTACATATATTAGCAATCAAATATGTAGAGTTTAATAATTAATTGATATTTCAAGCATTTGAAATTTCAGCAGCACACGTAATCTATTTTAAATCCTGAAATTCGTTCTATCTCATTTTCGGCTGACTTAGAAATCATGTCTCTAAATTGACATTGTGAAATTAGTAAAAGGCAAATACTATTACTAGGTACTAAATTACATGTCCAGCAGTATAGCTGGAAATTTACTCTTGGGCATAGATTATGCAACATTTTCAAAGCAAACAGTGTCTGTTTAAATAGACTTTCTTTCACTGCCGTTTTGGTAAATGTCTCTGGTTATGCAGAAGCAGGCATTGTTTGTTACTGTTTCAATTAGTTATAAGATAAAGGAGGGATAAAACTGACCCAGCTAGTATTCCAACCCAAAGACTTTGAATGCTTTCTCTACATTCGCCTAGAACCCCAAGCCGCTATCCATTGCACCAGAGATCCAACCTGATTCAACAAGGTGAACAGAAATTCTCAAATAAAAAGATGAGCTATCAGCGGTTGACCAACTTTATAAAGTGATTTGGAAACTATAAGCAGGGTTCCATTTTGAACATTGAATTGGGGAAAAGATAATCAACATCTCAAACGACATGATACCGTTGCGGTAAGTCTTCTTAACTCTTGTCAAATGGTACACGACCGATGGGTATTTAATGGCTCCATTAAGAGTAACTTGCAATTACTCTAATGGGACTGCTCGTTCATTGGATCCTGAAAAGAGCATGTCATTAGAGTACATTTTCTTTAAACAAACCGCCTGAACAGGGACTTGAACCCTGGACCCTCAGATTAAAAGTCTGATGCTCTACCGACTGAGCTATCCAGGCTCTGATACAGCAAACCTCAAAATCACCTAATCAAAATTTGGCAGTGTCCCAACTAACGCTATGTTTCTTAAGATGGTTACCTGAAGAAGGTACCAAATACACTAGAATATAATAATGAATTGATATTTCAAGCATTTGAAATTTCTTCAGTAAATGTAACCTTATTTTTAGTCCTGAAGTTGCTACTATCTCATTTTTTTGCTGACGTCAAATTCATATGTGTTTATTGACATGGTAAAATTAAGGAAGGGCCCAAAATCTTACTTCCGAGTAAATTATATTTTCATCAGTACAGCTGACAATTTCCTCTTCTGCATAGATTACCCAAATTGAACGGTGTCTCTTTAAAATAGACTTCCTTTTACTGACCTTTTTTAGCAAATGATTTTGGTGAAGCAGAAGCATGCATGCATCGCTTATAACTTCTTTAAATAGTTATGAAATACACAGGGATAAAACTGACTCTGGTGGGATTCGAACCCACAGCCTTTGAATACCTTCTTGACATTCACCTAGAAGTCCAATGCGCTATCCATTGCGCCACAGAGCCAATCTGCTTGAGTGAGGTGCACAGATATTCAGAAATGAAATAATGAGCTTTGAGCTGTTGATCAACTTTATAAAGTTCATTGGATACTATAACCATGGCTATATTTTGAATATTGAATTGGGTAAAAGTTATTCACCGTGTCAAACTACATGATACAGTTGGTAAGTCTGCATACAACTTAAGTTTAGTGTATCATCATCTGATATATGAGACAGATGGGTTTTTCACTTCTCCATGAAAGACATTTTTTTTTAATTTTGGTAATGGAATATCTTATTCATCATGCAGTGGAACACAAAAAGAATGTACAATCAGAATACTTTTTCTTTAAAGTAGCCTACCGCCTGAACGGGGACTTGAACCCTGGACCCTCAGATTAAAAGTCTGATGCTCTACCGACTGAGCTATCCAGGCTCTGATACAGCAAACCTCAAAATCACCTAATCAAAATTTGGCAGCGTCCCAACTAACGCTATGTTTCTTAAGATGGTTACCTGAAGAAGGTACCAAATACACTAGAATATAATAATGAATTGATATTTCAAGCATTTGAAATTTCTTCAGTAAATGTAACCTTATTTTTAGTCCTGAAGTTGCTACTATCTCATTTTTTTGCTGACGTCAAATTCATATGTGTTTATTGACATGGTAAAATTAAGGAAGGGCCCAAAATCTTACTTCCGAGTAAATTATATTTTCATCAGTACAGCTGACAATTTCCTCTTCTGCATAGATTACCCAAATTGAACGGTGTCTCTTTAAAATAGACTTCCTTTTACTGACCTTTTTTAGCAAATGATTTTGGTGAAGCAGAAGCATGCATGCATCGCTTATAACTTCTTTAAATAGTTATGAAATAAACAGGGATAAAACTGACTCTGGTGGGATTCGAACCCACAGCCTTTGAATACCTTCTTGACATTCACCTAGAAGTCCAATCCGCTATCCATTGCGCCACAGAGCCAATCTGCTTGAGTGAGGTGCACAGATATTCAGAAATGAAATAATGAGCTTTGAGCTGTTGATCAACTTTATAAAGTTCATTGGATACTATAACCATGGCTATATTTTGAATATTGAATTGGGTAAAAGTTATTCACCGTGTCAAACTACATGATACAGTTGGTAAGTCTGCATAAAACTTAAGTTTAGTGTATCGTCATCTGATATATGAGACAGATGGGTTTTTCACTTCTCCATGAAAGACGTTTTTTTTTAATTTTGGTAATGGAATATCTTATTCATCATGCAGTGGAACACAAAAAGAATGTACAATCAGAATACTTTTTCTTTAAAGTAGCCGACCGCCTGAACAGGGACTTGAACCCTGGACCCTCAGATTAAAAGTCTGATGCTCTACCGACTGAGCTATCCAGGCTCTGCAACACTGCAACTAAAAATCAGCTAAAAATGATGTGGACGCACACCAACCTACACTTTAATTCTTAATATGGTTACATATATTAGCAATCAAATATGTAGAGTTTAATAATTAATTGATATTTCAAGCATTTGAAATTTCAGCAGCACACGTAATCTATTTTAAATCCTGAAATTCGTTCTATCTCATTTTCGGCTGACTTAGAAATCATGTCTCTAAATTGACATTGTGAAATTAGTAAAAGGCCAAATACTATTACTAGGTACTAAATTACATGTCCAGCAGTATAACTGGAAATTTACTCTTGGGCATAGATTATGCAACATTTTCAAAGCAAACAGTGTCTGTTTAAATAGACTTTCTTTCACTGCCGTTTTGGTAAATGTCTCTGGTTATGCAGAAGCAGGCATTGTTTGTTACTGTTTCAATTAGTTATAAGATAAAGGAGGGATAAAACTGACCCAGCTAGTATTCCAACCCAAAGACTTTGAATGCTTTCTCTACATTCGCCTAGAACCCCAAGCCGCTATCCATTGCACCAGAGATCCAACCTGATTCAACAAGGTGAACAGAAATTCTCAAATAAAAAGATGAGCTATCAGCGGTTGACCAACTTTATAAAGTGATTTGGAAACTATAAGCAGGGTTCCATTTTGAACATTGAATTGGGGAAAAGATAATCAACATCTCAAACGACATGATACCGTTGCGGTAAGTCTTCTTAACTCTTGTCAAATGGTACACGACCGATGGGTATTTAATGGCTCCATTAAGAGTAACTTGCAATTACTCTAATGGGACTACTCGTTCATTGGATCCTGAAAAGAGCATGTCATTAGAGTACATTTTCTTTAAACAAACCGCCTGAACAGGGACTTGAACCCTGGACCCTCAGATTAAAAGTCTGATGCTCTACCGACTGAGCTATCCAGGCTCTGATACAGCAAACCTCAAAATCACCTAATCAAAATTTGGCAGTGTCCCAACTAACGCTATGTTTCTTAAGATGGTTACCTGAAGAAGGTACCAAATACACTAGAATATAATAATGAATTGATATTTCAAGCATTTGAAATTTCTTCAGTAAATGTAACCTTATTTTTAGTCCTGAAGTTGCTACTATCTCATTTTTTTGCTGACGTCAAATTCATATGTGTTTATTGACATGGTAAAATTAAGGAAGGGCCCAAAATCTTACTTCCGAGTAAATTATATTTTCATCAGTACAGCTGACAATTTCCTCTTCTGCATAGATTACCCAAATTGAACGGTGTCTCTTTAAAATAGACTTCCTTTTACTGACCTTTTTTAGCAAATGATTTTGGTGAAGCAGAAGCATGCATGCATCGCTTATAACTTCTTTAAATAGTTATGAAATAAACAGGGATAAAACTGACTCTGGTGGGATTCGAACCCACAGCCTTTGAATACCTTCTTGACATTCACCTAGAAGTCCAATGCGCTATCCATTGCGCCACAGAGCCAATCTGCTTGAATGAGGTGCACAGATATTCAGAAATGAAATAATGAGCTTTGAGCTGTTGATCAACTTTATAAAGTTCATTGGATACTATAACCATGGCTATATCTTGAATATTGAATTGGGTAAAAGTTATTCACCGTGTCAAACTACATGATACAGTTGGTAAGTCTGCATACAACTTAAGTTTAGTGTATCGTCATCTGATATATGAGACAGATGGGTTTTTCACTTCTCCATGAAAGACGTTTTTTTTTAATTTTGGTAATGGAATATCTTATTCATCATGCAGTGGAACACAAAAAGAATGTACAATCAGAATACTTTTTCTTTAAAGTAGCCGACCGCCTGAACAGGGACTTGAACCCTGGACCCTCAGATTAAAAGTCTGATGCTCTACCGACTGAGCTATCCAGGCTCTGCAACACTGCAACTAAAAATCAGCTAAAAATGATGTGGACGCACACCAACCTACACTTTAATTCTTAATATGGTTACATATATTAGCAATCAAATATGTAGAGTTTAATAATTAATTGATATTTCAAGCATTTGAAATTTCAGCAGCACACGTAATCTATTTTAAATCCTGAAATTCGTTCTATCTCATTTTCGGCTGACTTAGAAATCATGTCTCTAAATTGACATTGTGAAATTAGTAAAAGGCAAATACTATTACTAGGTACTAAATTACATGTCCAGCAGTATAACTGGAAATTTACTCTTGGGCATAGATTATGCAACATTTTCAAAGCAAACAGTGTCTGTTTAAATAGACTTTCTTTCACTGCCGTTTTGGTAAATGTCTCTGGTTATGCAGAAGCAGGCATTGTTTGTTACTGTTTCAATTAGTTATAAGATAAAGGAGGGATAAAACTGACCCAGCTAGTATTCCAACCCAAAGACTTTGAATGCTTTCTCTACATTCGCCTAGAACCCCAAGCCGCTATCCATTGCACCAGAGATCCAACCTGATTCAACAAGGTGAACAGAAATTCTCAAATAAAAAGATGAGCTATCAGCGGTTGACCAACTTTATAAAGTGATTTGGAAACTATAAGCAGGGTTCCATTTTGAACATTGAATTGGGGAAAAGATAATCAACATCTCAAACGACATGATACCGTTGCGGTAAGTCTTCTTAACTCTTGTCAAATGGTACACGACCGATGGGTATTTAATGGCTCCATTAAGAGTAACTTGCAATTACTCTAATGGGACTGCTCGTTCATTGGATCCTGAAAAGAGCATGTCATTAGAGTACATTTTCTTTAAACAAACCGCCTGAACAGGGACTTGAACCCTGGACCCTCAGATTAAAAGTCTGATGCTCTACCGACTGAGCTATCCAGGCTCTGATACAGCAAACCTCAAAATCACCTAATCAAAATTTGGCAGTGTCCCAACTAACGCTATGTTTCTTAAGATGGTTACCTGAAGAAGGTACCAAATACACTAGAATATAATAATGAATTGATATTTCAAGCATTTGAAATTTCTTCAGTAAATGTAACCTTATTTTTAGTCCTGAAGTTGCTACTATCTCATTTTTTTGCTGACGTCAAATTCATATGTGTTTATTGACATGGTAAAATTAAGGAAGGGCCCAAAATCTTACTTCCGAGTAAATTATATTTTCATCAGTACAGCTGACAATTTCCTCTTCTGCATAGATTACCCAAATTGAACGGTGTCTCTTTAAAATAGACTTCCTTTTACTGACCTTTTTTAGCAAATGATTTTGGTGAAGCAGAAGCATGCATGCATCGCTTATAACTTCTTTAAATAGTTATGAAATACACAGGGATAAAACTGACTCTGGTGGGATTCGAACCCACAGCCTTTGAATACCTTCTTGACATTCACCTAGAAGTCCAATGCGCTATCCATTGCGCCACAGAGCCAATCTGCTTGAGTGAGGTGCACAGATATTCAGAAATGAAATAATGAGCTTTGAGCTGTTGATCAACTTTATAAAGTTCATTGGATACTATAACCATGGCTATATTTTGAATATTGAATTGGGTAAAAGTTATTCACCGTGTCAAACTACATGATACAGTTGGTAAGTCTGCATACAACTTAAGTTTAGTGTATCATCATCTGATATATGAGACAGATGGGTTTTTCACTTCTCCATGAAAGACATTTTTTTTTAATTTTGGTAATGGAATATCTTATTCATCATGCAGTGGAACACAAAAAGAATGTACAATCAGAATACTTTTTCTTTAAAGTAGCCTACCGCCTGAACGGGGACTTGAACCCTGGACCCTCAGATTAAAAGTCTGATGCTCTACCGACTGAGCTATCCAGGCTCTGATACAGCAAACCTCAAAATCACCTAATCAAAATTTGGCAGCGTCCCAACTAACGCTATGTTTCTTAAGATGGTTACCTGAAGAAGGTACCAAATACACTAGAATATAATAATGAATTGATATTTCAAGCATTTGAAATTTCTTCAGTAAATGTAACCTTATTTTTAGTCCTGAAGTTGCTACTATCTCATTTTTTTGCTGACGTCAAATTCATATGTGTTTATTGACATGGTAAAATTAAGGAAGGGCCCAAAATCTTACTTCCGAGTAAATTATATTTTCATCAGTACAGCTGACAATTTCCTCTTCTGCATAGATTACCCAAATTGAACGGTGTCTCTTTAAAATAGACTTCCTTTTACTGACCTTTTTTAGCAAATGATTTTGGTGAAGCAGAAGCATGCATGCATCGCTTATAACTTCTTTAAATAGTTATGAAATAAACAGGGATAAAACTGACTCTGGTGGGATTCGAACCCACAGCCTTTGAATACCTTCTTGACATTCACCTAGAAGTCCAATGCGCTATCCATTGCGCCACAGAGCCAATCTGCTTGAATGAGGTGCACAGATATTCAGAAATGAAATAATGAGCTTTGAGCTGTTGATCAACTTTATAAAGTTCATTGGATACTATAACCATGGCTATATCTTGAATATTGAATTGGGTAAAAGTTATTCACCGTGTCAAACTACATGATACAGTTGGTAAGTCTGCATACAACTTAAGTTTAGTGTATCGTCATCTGATATATGAGACAGATGGGTTTTTCACTTCTCCATGAAAGACGTTTTTTTTTAATTTTGGTAATGGAATATCTTATTCATCATGCAGTGGAACACAAAAAGAATGTACAATCAGAATACTTTTTCTTTAAAGTAGCCGACCGCCTGAACAGGGACTTGAACCCTGGACCCTCAGATTAAAAGTCTGATGCTCTACCGACTGAGCTATCCAGGCTCTGCAACACTGCAACTAAAAATCAGCTAAAAATGATGTGGACGCACACCAACCTACACTTTAATTCTTAATATGGTTACATATATTAGCAATCAAATATGTAGAGTTTAATAATTAATTGATATTTCAAGCATTTGAAATTTCAGCAGCACACGTAATCTATTTTAAATCCTGAAATTCGTTCTATCTCATTTTCGGCTGACTTAGAAATCATGTCTCTAAATTGACATTGTGAAATTAGTAAAAGGCCAAATACTATTACTAGGTACTAAATTACATGTCCAGCAGTATAACTGGAAATTTACTCTTGGGCATAGATTATGCAACATTTTCAAAGCAAACAGTGTCTGTTTAAATAGACTTTCTTTCACTGCCGTTTTGGTAAATGTCTCTGGTTATGCAGAAGCAGGCATTGTTTGTTACTGTTTCAATTAGTTATAAGATAAAGGAGGGATAAAACTGACCCAGCTAGTATTCCAACCCAAAGACTTTGAATGCTTTCTCTACATTCGCCTAGAACCCCAAGCCGCTATCCATTGCACCAGAGATCCAACCTGATTCAACAAGGTGAACAGAAATTCTCAAATAAAAAGATGAGCTATCAGCGGTTGACCAACTTTATAAAGTGATTTGGAAACTATAAGCAGGGTTCCATTTTGAACATTGAATTGGGGAAAAGATAATCAACATCTCAAACGACATGATACCGTTGCGGTAAGTCTTCTTAACTCTTGTCAAATGGTACACGACCGATGGGTATTTAATGGCTCCATTAAGAGTAACTTGCAATTACTCTAATGGGACTACTCGTTCATTGGATCCTGAAAAGAGCATGTCATTAGAGTACATTTTCTTTAAACAAACCGCCTGAACAGGGACTTGAACCCTGGACCCTCAGATTAAAAGTCTGATGCTCTACCGACTGAGCTATCCAGGCTCTGATACAGCAAACCTCAAAATCACCTAATCAAAATTTGGCAGTGTCCCAACTAACGCTATGTTTCTTAAGATGGTTACCTGAAGAAGGTACCAAATACACTAGAATATAATAATGAATTGATATTTCAAGCATTTGAAATTTCTTCAGTAAATGTAACCTTATTTTTAGTCCTGAAGTTGCTACTATCTCATTTTTTTGCTGACGTCAAATTCATATGTGTTTATTGACATGGTAAAATTAAGGAAGGGCCCAAAATCTTACTTCCGAGTAAATTATATTTTCATCAGTACAGCTGACAATTTCCTCTTCTGCATAGATTACCCAAATTGAACGGTGTCTCTTTAAAATAGACTTCCTTTTACTGACCTTTTTTAGCAAATGATTTTGGTGAAGCAGAAGCATGCATGCATCGCTTATAACTTCTTTAAATAGTTATGAAATAAACAGGGATAAAACTGACTCTGGTGGGATTCGAACCCACAGCCTTTGAATACCTTCTTGACATTCACCTAGAAGTCCAATGCGCTATCCATTGCGCCACAGAGCCAATCTGCTTGAATGAGGTGCACAGATATTCAGAAATGAAATAATGAGCTTTGAGCTGTTGATCAACTTTATAAAGTTCATTGGATACTATAACCATGGCTATATCTTGAATATTGAATTGGGTAAAAGTTATTCACCGTGTCAAACTACATGATACAGTTGGTAAGTCTGCATACAACTTAAGTTTAGTGTATCGTCATCTGATATATGAGACAGATGGGTTTTTCACTTCTCCATGAAAGACGTTTTTTTTTAATTTTGGTAATGGAATATCTTATTCATCATGCAGTGGAACACAAAAAGAATTTACAATCAGAATACTTTTTCTTTAAAGTAGCCGACCGCCTGAACAGGGACTTGAACCCTGGACCCTCAGATTAAAAGTCTGATGCTCTACCGACTGAGCTATCCAGGCTCTGCAACACTGCAACTAAAAATCAGCTAAAAATGATGTGGACGCACACCAACCTACACTTTAATTCTTAATATGGTTACATATATTAGCAATCAAATATGTAGAGTTTAATAATTAATTGATATTTTAAGCATTTGAAATTTCAGCAGCACACGTAATCTATTTTAAATCCTGAAATTCGTTCTATCTCATTTTCGGCTGACTTAGAAATCATGTCTCTAAATTGACATTGTGAAATTAGTAAAAGGCAAATACTATTACTAGGTACTAAATTACATGTCCAGCAGTATAACTGGAAATTTACTCTTGGGCATAGATTATGCAACATTTTCAAAGCAAACAGTGTCTGTTTAAATAGACTTTCTTTCACTGCCGTTTTGGTAAATGTCTCTGGTTATGCAGAAGCAGGCATTGTTTGTTACTGTTTCAATTAGTTATAAGATAAAGGAGGGATAAAACTGACCCAGCTAGTATTCCAACCCAAAGACTTTGAATGCTTTCTCTACATTCGCCTAGAACCCCAAGCCGCTATCCATTGCACCAGAGATCCAACCTGATTCAACAAGGTGAACAGAAATTCTCAAATAAAAAGATGAGCTATCAGCGGTTGACCAACTTTATAAAGTGATTTGGAAACTATAAGCAGGGTTCCATTTTGAACATTGAATTGGGGAAAAGATAATCAACATCTCAAACGACATGATACCGTTGCGGTAAGTCTTCTTAACTCTTGTCAAATGGTACACGACCGATGGGTATTTAATGGCTCCATTAAGAGTAACTTGCAATTACTCTAATGGGACTGCTCGTTCATTGGATCCTGAAAAGAGCATGTCATTAGAGTACATTTTCTTTAAACAAACCGCCTGAACAGGGACTTGAACCCTGGACCCTCAGATTAAAAGTCTGATGCTCTACCGACTGAGCTATCCAGGCTCTGATACAGCAAACCTCAAAATCACCTAATCAAAATTTGGCAGTGTCCCAACTAACGCTATGTTTCTTAAGATGGTTACCTGAAGAAGGTACCAAATACACTAGAATATAATAATGAATTGATATTTCAAGCATTTGAAATTTCTTCAGTAAATGTAACCTTATTTTTAGTCCTGAAGTTGCTACTATCTCATTTTTTTGCTGACGTCAAATTCATATGTGTTTATTGACATGGTAAAATTAAGGAAGGGCCCAAAATCTTACTTCCGAGTAAATTATATTTTCATCAGTACAGCTGACAATTTCCTCTTCTGCATAGATTACCCAAATTGAACGGTGTCTCTTTAAAATAGACTTCCTTTTACTGACCTTTTTTAGCAAATGATTTTGGTGAAGCAGAAGCATGCATGCATCGCTTATAACTTCTTTAAATAGTTATGAAATACACAGGGATAAAACTGACTCTGGTGGGATTCGAACCCACAGCCTTTGAATACCTTCTTGACATTCACCTAGAAGTCCAATGCGCTATCCATTGCGCCACAGAGCCAATCTGCTTGAGTGAGGTGCACAGATATTCAGAAATGAAATAATGAGCTTTGAGCTGTTGATCAACTTTATAAAGTTCATTGGATACTATAACCATGGCTATATTTTGAATATTGAATTGGGTAAAAGTTATTCACCGTGTCAAACTACATGATACAGTTGGTAAGTCTGCATACAACTTAAGTTTAGTGTATCATCATCTGATATATGAGACAGATGGGTTTTTCACTTCTCCATGAAAGACATTTTTTTTTAATTTTGGTAATGGAATATCTTATTCATCATGCAGTGGAACACAAAAAGAATGTACAATCAGAATACTTTTTCTTTAAAGTAGCCTACCGCCTGAACGGGGACTTGAACCCTGGACCCTCAGATTAAAAGTCTGATGCTCTACCGACTGAGCTATCCAGGCTCTGATACAGCAAACCTCAAAATCACCTAATCAAAATTTGGCAGCGTCCCAACTAACGCTATGTTTCTTAAGATGGTTACCTGAAGAAGGTACCAAATACACTAGAATATAATAATGAATTGATATTTCAAGCATTTGAAATTTCTTCAGTAAATGTAACCTTATTTTTAGTCCTGAAGTTGCTACTATCTCATTTTTTTGCTGACGTCAAATTCATATGTGTTTATTGACATGGTAAAATTAAGGAAGGGCCCAAAATCTTACTTCCGAGTAAATTATATTTTCATCAGTACAGCTGACAATTTCCTCTTCTGCATAGATTACCCAAATTGAACGGTGTCTCTTTAAAATAGACTTCCTTTTACTGACCTTTTTTAGCAAATGATTTTGGTGAAGCAGAAGCATGCATGCATCGCTTATAACTTCTTTAAATAGTTATGAAATAAACAGGGATAAAACTGACTCTGGTGGGATTCGAACCCACAGCCTTTGAATACCTTCTTGACATTCACCTAGAAGTCCAATCCGCTATCCATTGCGCCACAGAGCCAATCTGCTTGAATGAGGTGCACAGATATTCAGAAATGAAATAATGAGCTTTGAGCTGTTGATCAACTTTATAAAGTTCATTGGATACTATAACCATGGCTATATTTTGAATATTGAATTGGGTAAAAGTTATTCACCGTGTCAAACTACATGATACAGTTGGTAAGTCTGCATAAAACTTAAGTTTAGTGTATCGTCATCTGATATATGAGACAGATGGGTTTTTCACTTCTCCATGAAAGACGTTTTTTTTTAATTTTGGTAATGGAATATCTTATTCATCATGCAGTGGAACACAAAAAGAATGTACAATCAGAATACTTTTTCTTTAAAGTAGCCGACCGCCTGAACAGGGACTTGAACCCTGGACCCTCAGATTAAAAGTCTGATGCTCTACCGACTGAGCTATCCAGGCTCTGCAACACTGCAACTAAAAATCAGCTAAAAATGATGTGGACGCACACCAACCTACACTTTAATTCTTAATATGGTTACATATATTAGCAATCAAATATGTAGAGTTTAATAATTAATTGATATTTCAAGCATTTGAAATTTCAGCAGCACACGTAATCTATTTTAAATCCTGAAATTCGTTCTATCTCATTTTCGGCTGACTTAGAAATCATGTCTCTAAATTGACATTGTGAAATTAGTAAAAGGCAAATACTATTACTAGGTACTAAATTACATGTCCAGCAGTATAACTGGAAATTTACTCTTGGGCATAGATTATGCAACATTTTCAAAGCAAACAGTGTCTGTTTAAATAGACTTTCTTTCACTGCCGTTTTGGTAAATGTCTCTGGTTATGCAGAAGCAGGCATTGTTTGTTACTGTTTCAATTAGTTATAAGATAAAGGAGGGATAAAACTGACCCAGCTAGTATTCCAACCCAAAGACTTTGAATGCTTTCTCTACATTCGCCTAGAACCCCAAGCCGCTATCCATTGCACCAGAGATCCAACCTGATTCAACAAGGTGAACAGAAATTCTCAAATAAAAAGATGAGCTATCAGCGGTTGACCAACTTTATAAAGTGATTTGGAAACTATAAGCAGGGTTCCATTTTGAACATTGAATTGGGGAAAAGATAATCAACATCTCAAACGACATGATACCGTTGCGGTAAGTCTTCTTAACTCTTGTCAAATGGTACACGACCGATGGGTATTTAATGGCTCCATTAAGAGTAACTTGCAATTACTCTAATGGGACTGCTCGTTCATTGGATCCTGAAAAGAGCATGTCATTAGAGTACATTTTCTTTAAACAAACCGCCTGAACAGGGACTTGAACCCTGGACCCTCAGATTAAAAGTCTGATGCTCTACCGACTGAGCTATCCAGGCTCTGATACAGCAAACCTCAAAATCACCTAATCAAAATTTGGCAGTGTCCCAACTAACGCTATGTTTCTTAAGATGGTTACCTGAAGAAGGTACCAAATACACTAGAATATAATAATGAATTGATATTTCAAGCATTTGAAATTTCTTCAGTAAATGTAACCTTATTTTTAGTCCTGAAGTTGCTACTATCTCATTTTTTTGCTGACGTCAAATTCATATGTGTTTATTGACATGGTAAAATTAAGGAAGGGCCCAAAATCTTACTTCCGAGTAAATTATATTTTCATCAGTACAGCTGACAATTTCCTCTTCTGCATAGATTACCCAAATTGAACGGTGTCTCTTTAAAATAGACTTCCTTTTACTGACCTTTTTTAGCAAATGATTTTGGTGAAGCAGAAGCATGCATGCATCGCTTATAACTTCTTTAAATAGTTATGAAATACACAGGGATAAAACTGACTCTGGTGGGATTCGAACCCACAGCCTTTGAATACCTTCTTGACATTCACCTAGAAGTCCAATGCGCTATCCATTGCGCCACAGAGCCAATCTGCTTGAGTGAGGTGCACAGATATTCAGAAATGAAATAATGAGCTTTGAGCTGTTGATCAACTTTATAAAGTTCATTGGATACTATAACCATGGCTATATTTTGAATATTGAATTGGGTAAAAGTTATTCACCGTGTCAAACTACATGATACAGTTGGTAAGTCTGCATACAACTTAAGTTTAGTGTATCATCATCTGATATATGAGACAGATGGGTTTTTCACTTCTCCATGAAAGACATTTTTTTTTAATTTTGGTAATGGAATATCTTATTCATCATGCAGTGGAACACAAAAAGAATGTACAATCAGAATACTTTTTCTTTAAAGTAGCCTACCGCCTGAACGGGGACTTGAACCCTGGACCCTCAGATTAAAAGTCTGATGCTCTACCGACTGAGCTATCCAGGCTCTGATACAGCAAACCTCAAAATCACCTAATCAAAATTTGGCAGCGTCCCAACTAACGCTATGTTTCTTAAGATGGTTACCTGAAGAAGGTACCAAATACACTAGAATATAATAATGAATTGATATTTCAAGCATTTGAAATTTCTTCAGTAAATGTAACCTTATTTTTAGTCCTGAAGTTGCTACTATCTCATTTTTTTGCTGACGTCAAATTCATATGTGTTTATTGACATGGTAAAATTAAGGAAGGGCCCAAAATCTTACTTCCGAGTAAATTATATTTTCATCAGTACAGCTGACAATTTCCTCTTCTGCATAGATTACCCAAATTGAACGGTGTCTCTTTAAAATAGACTTCCTTTTACTGACCTTTTTTAGCAAATGATTTTGGTGAAGCAGAAGCATGCATGCATCGCTTATAACTTCTTTAAATAGTTATGAAATAAACAGGGATAAAACTGACTCTGGTGGGATTCGAACCCACAGCCTTTGAATACCTTCTTGACATTCACCTAGAAGTCCAATCCGCTATCCATTGCGCCACAGAGCCAATCTGCTTGAATGAGGTGCACAGATATTCAGAAATGAAATAATGAGCTTTGAGCTGTTGATCAACTTTATAAAGTTCATTGGATACTATAACCATGGCTATATTTTGAATATTGAATTGGGTAAAAGTTATTCACCGTGTCAAACTACATGATACAGTTGGTAAGTCTGCATAAAACTTAAGTTTAGTGTATCGTCATCTGATATATGAGACAGATGGGTTTTTCACTTCTCCATGAAAGACGTTTTTTTTTAATTTTGGTAATGGAATATCTTATTCATCATGCAGTGGAACACAAAAAGAATGTACAATCAGAATACTTTTTCTTTAAAGTAGCCGACCGCCTGAACAGGGACTTGAACCCTGGACCCTCAGATTAAAAGTCTGATGCTCTACCGACTGAGCTATCCAGGCTCTGCAACACTGCAACTAAAAATCAGCTAAAAATGATGTGGACGCACACCAACCTACACTTTAATTCTTAATATGGTTACATATATTAGCAATCAAATATGTAGAGTTTAATAATTAATTGATATTTCAAGCATTTGAAATTTCAGCAGCACACGTAATCTATTTTAAATCCTGAAATTCGTTCTATCTCATTTTCGGCTGACTTAGAAATCATGTCTCTAAATTGACATTGTGAAATTAGTAAAAGGCCAAATACTATTACTAGGTACTAAATTACATGTCCAGCAGTATAACTGGAAATTTACTCTTGGGCATAGATTATGCAACATTTTCAAAGCAAACAGTGTCTGTTTAAATAGACTTTCTTTCACTGCCGTTTTGGTAAATGTCTCTGGTTATGCAGAAGCAGGCATTGTTTGTTACTGTTTCAATTAGTTATAAGATAAAGGAGGGATAAAACTGACCCAGCTAGTATTCCAACCCAAAGACTTTGAATGCTTTCTCTACATTCGCCTAGAACCACAAGCCGCTATCCATTGCACCAGAGATCCAACCTGATTCAACAAGGTGAACAGAAATTCTCAAATAAAAAGATGAGCTATCAGCGGTTGACCAACTTTATAAAGTGATTTGGAAACTATAAGCAGGGTTCCATTTTGAACATTGAATTGGGGAAAAGATAATCAACATCTCAAACGACATGATACCGTTGCGGTAAGTCTTCTTAACTCTTGTCAAATGGTACACGACCGATGGGTATTTAATGGCTCCATTAAGAGTAACTTGCAATTACTCTAATGGGACTACTCGTTCATTGGATCCTGAAAAGAGCATGTCATTAGAGTACATTTTCTTTAAACAAACCGCCTGAACAGGGACTTGAACCCTGGACCCTCAGATTAAAAGTCTGATGCTCTACCGACTGAGCTATCCAGGCTCTGATACAGCAAACCTCAAAATCACCTAATCAAAATTTGGCAGTGTCCCAACTAACGCTATGTTTCTTAAGATGGTTACCTGAAGAAGGTACCAAATACACTAGAATATAATAATGAATTGATATTTCAAGCATTTGAAATTTCTTCAGTAAATGTAACCTTATTTTTAGTCCTGAAGTTGCTACTATCTCATTTTTTTGCTGACGTCAAATTCATATGTGTTTATTGACATGGTAAAATTAAGGAAGGGCCCAAAATCTTACTTCCGAGTAAATTATATTTTCATCAGTACAGCTGACAATTTCCTCTTCTGCATAGATTACCCAAATTGAACGGTGTCTCTTTAAAATAGACTTCCTTTTACTGACCTTTTTTAGCAAATGATTTTGGTGAAGCAGAAGCATGCATGCATCGCTTATAACTTCTTTAAATAGTTATGAAATAAACAGGGATAAAACTGACTCTGGTGGGATTCGAACCCACAGCCTTTGAATACCTTCTTGACATTCACCTAGAAGTCCAATGCGCTATCCATTGCGCCACAGAGCCAATCTGCTTGAATGAGGTGCACAGATATTCAGAAATGAAATAATGAGCTTTGAGCTGTTGATCAACTTTATAAAGTTCATTGGATACTATAACCATGGCTATATCTTGAATATTGAATTGGGTAAAAGTTATTCACCGTGTCAAACTACATGATACAGTTGGTAAGTCTGCATACAACTTAAGTTTAGTGTATCGTCATCTGATATATGAGACAGATGGGTTTTTCACTTCTCCATGAAAGACGTTTTTTTTTAATTTTGGTAATGGAATATCTTATTCATCATGCAGTGGAACACAAAAAGAATGTACAATCAGAATACTTTTTCTTTAAAGTAGCCGACCGCCTGAACAGGGACTTGAACCCTGGACCCTCAGATTAAAAGTCTGATGCTCTACCGACTGAGCTATCCAGGCTCTGCAACACTGCAACTAAAAATCAGCTAAAAATGATGTGGACGCACACCAACCTACACTTTAATTCTTAATATGGTTACATATATTAGCAATCAAATATGTAGAGTTTAATAATTAATTGATATTTCAAGCATTTGAAATTTCAGCAGCACACGTAATCTATTTTAAATCCTGAAATTCGTTCTATCTCATTTTCGGCTGACTTAGAAATCATGTCTCTAAATTGACATTGTGAAATTAGTAAAAGGCAAATACTATTACTAGGTACTAAATTACATGTCCAGCAGTATAACTGGAAATTTACTCTTGGGCATAGATTATGCAACATTTTCAAAGCAAACAGTGTCTGTTTAAATAGACTTTCTTTCACTGCCGTTTTGGTAAATGTCTCTGGTTATGCAGAAGCAGGCATTGTTTGTTACTGTTTCAATTAGTTATAAGATAAAGGAGGGATAAAACTGACCCAGCTAGTATTCCAACCCAAAGACTTTGAATGCTTTCTCTACATTCGCCTAGAACCCCAAGCCGCTATCCATTGCACCAGAGATCCAACCTGATTCAACAAGGTGAACAGAAATTCTCAAATAAAAAGATGAGCTATCAGCGGTTGACCAACTTTATAAAGTGATTTGGAAACTATAAGCAGGGTTCCATTTTGAACATTGAATTGGGGAAAAGATAATCAACATCTCAAACGACATGATACCGTTGCGGTAAGTCTTCTTAACTCTTGTCAAATGGTACACGACCGATGGGTATTTAATGGCTCCATTAAGAGTAACTTGCAATTACTCTAATGGGACTGCTCGTTCATTGGATCCTGAAAAGAGCATGTCATTAGAGTACATTTTCTTTAAACAAACCGCCTGAACAGGGACTTGAACCCTGGACCCTCAGATTAAAAGTCTGATGCTCTACCGACTGAACTATCCAGGCTCTGATACAGCAAACCTCAAAATCACCTAATCAAAATTTGGCAGTGTCCCAACTAACGCTATGTTTCTTAAGATGGTTACCTGAAGAAGGTACCAAATACACTAGAATATAATAATGAATTGATATTTCAAGCATTTGAAATTTCTTCAGTAAATGTAACCTTATTTTTAGTCCTGAAGTTGCTACTATCTCATTTTTTTGCTGACGTCAAATTCATATGTGTTTATTGACATGGTAAAATTAAGGAAGGGCCCAAAATCTTACTTCCGAGTAAATTATATTTTCATCAGTACAGCTGACAATTTCCTCTTCTGCATAGATTACCCAAATTGAACGGTGTCTCTTTAAAATAGACTTCCTTTTACTGACCTTTTTTAGCAAATGATTTTGGTGAAGCAGAAGCATGCATGCATCGCTTATAACTTCTTTAAATAGTTATGAAATACACAGGGATAAAACTGACTCTGGTGGGATTCGAACCCACAGCCTTTGAATACCTTCTTGACATTCACCTAGAAGTCCAATGCGCTATCCATTGCGCCACAGAGCCAATCTGCTTGAGTGAGGTGCACAGATATTCAGAAATGAAATAATGAGCTTTGAGCTGTTGATCAACTTTATAAAGTTCATTGGATACTATAACCATGGCTATATTTTGAATATTGAATTGGGTAAAAGTTATTCACCGTGTCAAACTACATGATACAGTTGGTAAGTCTGCATACAACTTAAGTTTAGTGTATCATCATCTGATATATGAGACAGATGGGTTTTTCACTTCTCCATGAAAGACATTTTTTTTTAATTTTGGTAATGGAATATCTTATTCATCATGCAGTGGAACACAAAAAGAATGTACAATCAGAATACTTTTTCTTTAAAGTAGCCTACCGCCTGAACGGGGACTTGAACCCTGGACCCTCAGATTAAAAGTCTGATGCTCTACCGACTGAGCTATCCAGGCTCTGATACAGCAAACCTCAAAATCACCTAATCAAAATTTGGCAGCGTCCCAACTAACGCTATGTTTCTTAAGATGGTTACCTGAAGAAGGTACCAAATACACTAGAATATAATAATGAATTGATATTTCAAGCATTTGAAATTTCTTCAGTAAATGTAACCTTATTTTTAGTCCTGAAGTTGCTACTATCTCATTTTTTTGCTGACGTCAAATTCATATGTGTTTATTGACATGGTAAAATTAAGGAAGGGCCCAGAATCTTACTTCCGAGTAAATTATATTTTCATCAGTACAGCTGACAATTTCCTCTTCTGCATAGATTACCCAAATTGAACGGTGTCTCTTTAAAATAGACTTCCTTTTACTGACCTTTTTTAGCAAATGATTTTGGTGAAGCAGAAGCATGCATGCATCGCTTATAACTTCTTTAAATAGTTATGAAATAAACAGGGATAAAACTGACTCTGGTGGGATTCGAACCCACAGCCTTTGAATACCTTCTTGACATTCACCTAGAAGTCCAATGCGCTATCCATTGCGCCACAGAGCCAATCTGCTTGAGTGAGGTGCACAGATATTCAGAAATGAAATAATGAGCTTTGAGCTGTTGATCAACTTTATAAAGTTCATTGGATACTATAACCATGGCTATATTTTGAATATTGAATTGGGTAAAAGTTATTCACCGTGTCAAACTACATGATACAGTTGGTAAGTCTGCATAAAACTTAAGTTTAGTGTATCGTCATCTGATATATGAGACAGATGGGTTTTTCACTTCTCCATGAAAGACGTTTTTTTTTAATTTTGGTAATGGAATATCTTATTCATCATGCAGTGGAACACAAAAAGAATGTACAATCAGAATACTTTTTCTTTAAAGTAGCCGACCGCCTGAACAGGGACTTGAACCCTGGACCCTCAGATTAAAAGTCTGATGCTCTACCGACTGAGCTATCCAGGCTCTGCAACACTGCAACTAAAAATCAGCTAAAAATGATGTGGACGCACACCAACCTACACTTTAATTCTTAATATGGTTACATATATTAGCAATCAAATATGTAGAGTTTAATAATTAATTGATATTTCAAGCATTTGAAATTTCAGCAGCACACGTAATCTATTTTAAATCCTGAAATTCGTTCTATCTCATTTTCGGCTGACTTAGAAATCATGTCTCTAAATTGACATTGTGAAATTAGTAAAAGGCAAATACTATTACTAGGTACTAAATTACATGTCCAGCAGTATAACTGGAAATTTACTCTTGGGCATAGATTATGCAACATTTTCAAAGCAAACAGTGTCTGTTTAAATAGACTTTCTTTCACTGCCGTTTTGGTAAATGTCTCTGGTTATGCAGAAGCAGGCATTGTTTGTTACTGTTTCAATTAGTTATAAGATAAAGGAGGGATAAAACTGACCCAGCTAGTATTCCAACCCAAAGACTTTGAATGCTTTCTCTACATTCGCCTAGAACCCCAAGCCGCTATCCATTGCACCAGAGATCCAACCTGATTCAACAAGGTGAACAGAAATTCTCAAATAAAAAGATGAGCTATCAGCGGTTGACCAACTTTATAAAGTGATTTGGAAACTATAAGCAGGGTTCCATTTTGAACATTGAATTGGGGAAAAGATAATCAACATCTCAAACGACATGATACCGTTGCGGTAAGTCTTCTTAACTCTTGTCAAATGGTACACGACCGATGGGTATTTAATGGCTCCATTAAGAGTAACTTGCAATTACTCTAATGGGACTACTCGTTCATTGGATCCTGAAAAGAGCATGTCATTAGAGTACATTTTCTTTAAACAAACCGCCTGAACAGGGACTTGAACCCTGGACCCTCAGATTAAAAGTCTGATGCTCTACCGACTGAGCTATCCAGGCTCTGATACAGCAAACCTCAAAATCACCTAATCAAAATTTGGCAGTGTCCCAACTAACGCTATGTTTCTTAAGATGGTTACCTGAAGAAGGTACCAAATACACTAGAATATAATAATGAATTGATATTTCAAGCATTTGAAATTTCTTCAGTAAATGTAACCTTATTTTTAGTCCTGAAGTTGCTACTATCTCATTTTTTTGCTGACGTCGAATTCATATGTGTTTATTGACATGGTAAAATTAAGGAAGGGCCCAAAATCTTACTTCCGAGTAAATTATATTTTCATCAGTACAGCTGACAATTTCCTCTTCTGCATAGATTACCCAAATTGAACGGTGTCTCTTTAAAATAGACTTCCTTTTACTGACCTTTTTTAGCAAATGATTTTGGTGAAGCAGAAGCATGCATGCATCGCTTATAACTTCTTTAAATAGTTATGAAATAAACAGGGATAAAACTGACTCTGGTGGGATTCGAACCCACAGCCTTTGAATACCTTCTTGACATTCACCTAGAAGTCCAATGCGCTATCCATTGCGCCACAGAGCCAATCTGCTTGAGTGAGGTGCACAGATATTCAGAAATGAAATAATGAGCTTTGAGCTGTTGATCAACTTTATAAAGTTCATTGGATACTATAACCATGGCTATATTTTGAATATTGAATTGGGTAAAAGTTATTCACCGTGTCAAACTACATGATACAGTTGGTAAGTCTGCATAAAACTTAAGTTTAGTGTATCGTCATCTGATATATGAGACAGATGGGTTTTTCACTTCTCCATGAAAGACGTTTTTTTTTAATTTTGGTAATGGAATATCTTATTCATCATGCAGTGGAACACAAAAAGAATGTACAATCAGAATACTTTTTCTTTAAAGTAGCCGACCGCCTGAACAGGGACTTGAACCCTGGACCCTCAGATTAAAAGTCTGATGCTCTACCGACTGAGCTATCCAGGCTCTGCAACACTGCAACTAAAAATCAGCTAAAAATGATGTGGACGCACACCAACCTACACTTTAATTCTTAATATGGTTACATATATTAGCAATCAAATATGTAGAGTTTAATAATTAATTGATATTTCAAGCATTTGAAATTTCAGCAGCACACGTAATCTATTTTAAATCCTGAAATTCGTTCTATCTCATTTTCGGCTGACTTAGAAATCATGTCTCTAAATTGACATTGTGAAATTAGTAAAAGGCCAAATACTATTACTAGGTACTAAATTACATGTCCAGCAGTATAACTGGAAATTTACTCTTGGGCATAGATTATGCAACATTTTCAAAGCAAACAGTGTCTGTTTAAATAGACTTTCTTTCACTGCCGTTTTGGTAAATGTCTCTGGTTATGCAGAAGCAGGCATTGTTTGTTACTGTTTCAATTAGTTATAAGATAAAGGAGGGATAAAACTGACCCAGCTAGTATTCCAACCCAAAGACTTTGAATGCTTTCTCTACATTCGCCTAGAACCCCAAGCCGCTATCCATTGCACCAGAGATCCAACCTGATTCAACAAGGTGAACAGAAATTCTCAAATAAAAAGATGAGCTATCAGCGGTTGACCAACTTTATAAAGTGATTTGGAAACTATAAGCAGGGTTCCATTTTGAACATTGAATTGGGGAAAAGATAATCAACATCTCAAACGACATGATACCGTTGCGGTAAGTCTTCTTAACTCTTGTCAAATGGTACACGACCGATGGGTATTTAATGGCTCCATTAAGAGTAACTTGCAATTACTCTAATGGGACTACTCGTTCATTGGATCCTGAAAAGAGCATGTCATTAGAGTACATTTTCTTTAAACAAACCGCCTGAACAGGGACTTGAACCCTGGACCCTCAGATTAAAAGTCTGATGCTCTACCGACTGAGCTATCCAGGCTCTGATACAGCAAACCTCAAAATCACCTAATCAAAATTTGGCAGTGTCCCAACTAACGCTATGTTTCTTAAGATGGTTACCTGAAGAAGGTACCAAATACACTAGAATATAATAATGAATTGATATTTCAAGCATTTGAAATTTCTTCAGTAAATGTAACCTTATTTTTAGTCCTGAAGTTGCTACTATCTCATTTTTTTGCTGACGTCAAATTCATATGTGTTTATTGACATGGTAAAATTAAGGAAGGGCCCAAAATCTTACTTCCGAGTAAATTATATTTTCATCAGTACAGCTGACAATTTCCTCTTCTGCATAGATTACCCAAATTGAACGGTGTCTCTTTAAAATAGACTTCCTTTTACTGACCTTTTTTAGCAAATGATTTTGGTGAAGCAGAAGCATGCATGCATCGCTTATAACTTCTTTAAATAGTTATGAAATACACAGGGATAAAACTGACTCTGGTGGGATTCGAACCCACAGCCTTTGAATACCTTCTTGACATTCACCTAGAAGTCCAATGCGCTATCCATTGCGCCACAGAGCCAATCTGCTTGAGTGAGGTGCACAGATATTCAGAAATGAAATAATGAGCTTTGAGCTGTTGATCAACTTTATAAAGTTCATTGGATACTATAACCATGGCTATATTTTGAATATTGAATTGGGTAAAAGTTATTCACCGTGTCAAACTACATGATACAGTTGGTAAGTCTGCATACAACTTAAGTTTAGTGTATCATCATCTGATATATGAGACAGATGGGTTTTTCACTTCTCCATGAAAGACATTTTTTTTTAATTTTGGTAATGGAATATCTTATTCATCATGCAGTGGAACACAAAAAGAATGTACAATCAGAATACTTTTTCTTTAAAGTAGCCTACCGCCTGAACGGGGACTTGAACCCTGGACCCTCAGATTAAAAGTCTGATGCTCTACCGACTGAGCTATCCAGGCTCTGATACAGCAAACCTCAAAATCACCTAATCAAAATTTGGCAGCGTCCCAACTAACGCTATGTTTCTTAAGATGGTTACCTGAAGAAGGTACCAAATACACTAGAATATAATAATGAATTGATATTTCAAGCATTTGAAATTTCTTCAGTAAATGTAACCTTATTTTTAGTCCTGAAGTTGCTACTATCTCATTTTTTTGCTGACGTCAAATTCATATGTGTTTATTGACATGGTAAAATTAAGGAAGGGCCCAAAATCTTACTTCCGAGTAAATTATATTTTCATCAGTACAGCTGACAATTTCCTCTTCTGCATAGATTACCCAAATTGAACGGTGTCTCTTTAAAATAGACTTCCTTTTACTGACCTTTTTTAGCAAATGATTTTGGTGAAGCAGAAGCATGCATGCATCGCTTATAACTTCTTTAAATAGTTATGAAATAAACAGGGATAAAACTGACTCTGGTGGGATTCGAACCCACAGCCTTTGAATACCTTCTTGACATTCACCTAGAAGTCCAATGCGCTATCCATTGCGCCACAGAGCCAATCTGCTTGAGTGAGGTGCACAGATATTCAGAAATGAAATAATGAGCTTTGAGCTGTTGATCAACTTTATAAAGTTCATTGGATACTATAACCATGGCTATATTTTGAATATTGAATTGGGTAAAAGTTATTCACCGTGTCAAACTACATGATACAGTTGGTAAGTCTGCATAAAACTTAAGTTTAGTGTATCGTCATCTGATATATGAGACAGATGGGTTTTTCACTTCTCCATGAAAGACTTTTTTTTTAATTTTGGTAATGGAATATCTTATTCATCATGCAGTGGAACACAAAAAGAATGTACAATCAGAATACTTTTTCTTTAAAGTAGCCGACCGCCTGAACAGGGACTTGAACCCTGGACCCTCAGATTAAAAGTCTGATGCTCTACCGACTGAGCTATCCAGGCTCTGCAACACTGCAACTAAAAATCAGCTAAAAATGATGTGGACGCACACCAACCTACACTTTAATTCTTAATATGGTTACATATATTAGCAATCAAATATGTAGAGTTTAATAATTAATTGATATTTCAAGCATTTGAAATTTCAGCAGCACACGTAATCTATTTTAAATCCTGAAATTCGTTCTATCTCATTTTCGGCTGACTTAGAAATCATGTCTCTAAATTGACATTGTGAAATTAGTAAAAGGCCAAATACTATTACTAGGTACTAAATTACATGTCCAGCAGTATAACTGGAAATTTACTCTTGGGCATAGATTATGCAACATTTTCAAAGCAAACAGTGTCTGTTTAAATAGACTTTCTTTCACTGCCGTTTTGGTAAATGTCTCTGGTTATGCAGAAGCAGGCATTGTTTGTTACTGTTTCAATTAGTTATAAGATAAAGGAGGGATAAAACTGACCCAGCTAGTATTCCAACCCAAAGACTTTGAATGCTTTCTCTACATTCGCCTAGAACCCCAAGCCGCTATCCATTGCACCAGAGATCCAACCTGATTCAACAAGGTGAACAGAAATTCTCAAATAAAAAGATGAGCTATCAGCGGTTGACCAACTTTATAAAGTGATTTGGAAACTATAAGCAGGGTTCCATTTTGAACATTGAATTGGGGAAAAGATAATCAACATCTCAAACGACATGATACCGTTGCGGTAAGTCTTCTTAACTCTTGTCAAATGGTACACGACCGATGGGTATTTAATGGCTCCATTAAGAGTAACTTGCAATTACTCTAATGGGACTACTCGTTCATTGGATCCTGAAAAGAGCATGTCATTAGAGTACATTTTCTTTAAACAAACCGCCTGAACAGGGACTTGAACCCTGGACCCTCAGATTAAAAGTCTGATGCTCTACCGACTGAGCTATCCAGGCTCTGATACAGCAAACCTCAAAATCACCTAATCAAAATTTGGCAGTGTCCCAACTAACGCTATGTTTCTTAAGATGGTTACCTGAAGAAGGTACCAAATACACTAGAATATAATAATGAATTGATATTTCAAGCATTTGAAATTTCTTCAGTAAATGTAACCTTATTTTTAGTCCTGAAGTTGCTACTATCTCATTTTTTTGCTGACGTCAAATTCATATGTGTTTATTGACATGGTAAAATTAAGGAAGGGCCCAAAATCTTACTTCCGAGTAAATTATATTTTCATCAGTACAGCTGACAATTTCCTCTTCTGCATAGATTACCCAAATTGAACGGTGTCTCTTTAAAATAGACTTCCTTTTACTGACCTTTTTTAGCAAATGATTTTGGTGAAGCAGAAGCATGCATGCATCGCTTATAACTTCTTTAAATAGTTATGAAATACACAGGGATAAAACTGACTCTGGTGGGATTCGAACCCACAGCCTTTGAATACCTTCTTGACATTCACCTAGAAGTCCAATGCGCTATCCATTGCGCCACAGAGCCAATCTGCTTGAGTGAGGTGCACAGATATTCAGAAATGAAATAATGAGCTTTGAGCTGTTGATCAACTTTATAAAGTTCATTGGATACTATAACCATGGCTATATTTTGAATATTGAATTGGGTAAAAGTTATTCACCGTGTCAAACTACATGATACAGTTGGTAAGTCTGCATACAACTTAAGTTTAGTGTATCATCATCTGATATATGAGACAGATGGGTTTTTCACTTCTCCATGAAAGACATTTTTTTTTAATTTTGGTAATGGAATATCTTATTCATCATGCAGTGGAACACAAAAAGAATGTACAATCAGAATACTTTTTCTTTAAAGTAGCCTACCGCCTGAACGGGGACTTGAACCCTGGACCCTCAGATTAAAAGTCTGATGCTCTACCGACTGAGCTATCCAGGCTCTGATACAGCAAACCTCAAAATCACCTAATCAAAATTTGGCAGCGTCCCAACTAACGCTATGTTTCTTAAGATGGTTACCTGAAGAAGGTACCAAATACACTAGAATATAATAATGAATTGATATTTCAAGCATTTGAAATTTCTTCAGTAAATGTAACCTTATTTTTAGTCCTGAAGTTGCTACTATCTCATTTTTTTGCTGACGTCAAATTCATATGTGTTTATTGACATGGTAAAATTAAGGAAGGGCCCAAAATCTTACTTCCGAGTAAATTATATTTTCATCAGTACAGCTGACAATTTCCTCTTCTGCATAGATTACCCAAATTGAACGGTGTCTCTTTAAAATAGACTTCCTTTTACTGACCTTTTTTAGCAAATGATTTTGGTGAAGCAGAAGCATGCATGCATCGCTTATAACTTCTTTAAATAGTTATGAAATAAACAGGGATAAAACTGACTCTGGTGGGATTCGAACCCACAGCCTTTGAATACCTTCTTGACATTCACCTAGAAGTCCAATGCGCTATCCATTGCGCCACAGAGCCAATCTGCTTGAATGAGGTGCACAGATATTCAGAAATGAAATAATGAGCTTTGAGCTGTTGATCAACTTTATAAAGTTCATTGGATACTATAACCATGGCTATATCTTGAATATTGAATTGGGTAAAAGTTATTCACCGTGTCAAACTACATGATACAGTTGGTAAGTCTGCATACAACTTAAGTTTAGTGTATCGTCATCTGATATATGAGACAGATGGGTTTTTCACTTCTCCATGAAAGACGTTTTTTTCTAATTTTGGTAATGGAATATCTTATTCATCATGCAGTGGAACACAAAAAGAATGTACAATCAGAATACTTTTTCTTTAAAGTAGCCGACCGCCTGAACAGGGACTTGAACCCTGGACCCTCAGATTAAAAGTCTGATGCTCTACCGACTGAGCTATCCAGGCTCTGCAACACTGCAACTAAAAATCAGCTAAAAATGATGTGGACGCACACCAACCTACACTTTAATTCTTAATATGGTTACATATATTAGCAATCAAATATGTAGAGTTTAATAATTAATTGATATTTCAAGCATTTGAAATTTCAGCAGCACACGTAATCTATTTTAAATCCTGAAATTCGTTCTATCTCATTTTCGGCTGACTTAGAAATCATGTCTCTAAATTGACATTGTGAAATTAGTAAAAGGCAAATACTATTACTAGGTACTAAATTACATGTCCAGCAGTATAACTGGAAATTTACTCTTGGGCATAGATTATGCAACATTTTCAAAGCAAACAGTGTCTGTTTAAATAGACTTTCTTTCACTGCCGTTTTGGTAAATGTCTCTGGTTATGCAGAAGCAGGCATTGTTTGTTACTGTTTCAATTAGTTATAAGATAAAGGAGGGATAAAACTGACCCAGCTAGTATTCCAACCCAAAGACTTTGAATGCTTTCTCTACATTCGCCTAGAACCCCAAGCCGCTATCCATTGCACCAGAGATCCAACCTGATTCAACAAGGTGAACAGAAATTCTCAAATAAAAAGATGAGCTATCAGCGGTTGACCAACTTTATAAAGTGATTTGGAAACTATAAGCAGGGTTCCATTTTGAACATTGAATTGGGGAAAAGATAATCAACATCTCAAACGACATGATACCGTTGCGGTAAGTCTTCTTAACTCTTGTCAAATGGTACACGACCGATGGGTATTTAATGGCTCCATTAAGAGTAACTTGCAATTACTCTAATGGGACTACTCGTTCATTGGATCCTGAAAAGAGCATGTCATTAGAGTACATTTTCTTTAAACAAACCACCTGAACAGGGACTTGAACCCTGGACCCTCAGATTAAAAGTCTGATGCTCTACCGACTGAGCTATCCAGGCTCTGATACAGCAAACCTCAAAATCACCTAATCAAAATTTGGCAGTGTCCCAACTAACGCTATGTTTCTTAAGATGGTTACCTGAAGAAGGTACCAAATACACTAGAATATAATAATGAATTGATATTTCAAGCATTTGAAATTTCTTCAGTAAATGTAACCTTATTTTTAGTCCTGAAGTTGCTACTATCTCATTTTTTTGCTGACGTCAAATTCATATGTGTTTATTGACATGGTAAAATTAAGGAAGGGCCCAAAATCTTACTTCCGAGTAAATTATATTTTCATCAGTACAGCTGACAATTTCCTCTTCTGCATAGATTACCCAAATTGAACGGTGTCTCTTTAAAATAGACTTCCTTTTACTGACCTTTTTTAGCAAATGATTTTGGTGAAGCAGAAGCATGCATGCATCGCTTATAACTTCTTTAAATAGTTATGAAATAAACAGGGATAAAACTGACTCTGGTGGGATTCGAACCCACAGCCTTTGAATACCTTCTTGACATTCACCTAGAAGTCCAATGCGCTATCCATTGCGCCACAGAGCCAATCTGCTTGAATGAGGTGCACAGATATTCAGAAATGAAATAATGAGCTTTGAGCTGTTGATCAACTTTATAAAGTTCATTGGATACTATAACCATGGCTATATCTTGAATATTGAATTGGGTAAAAGTTATTCACCGTGTCAAACTACATGATACAGTTGGTAAGTCTGCATACAACTTAAGTTTAGTGTATCGTCATCTGATATATGAGACAGATGGGTTTTTCACTTCTCCATGAAAGACGTTTTTTTTTAATTTTGGTAATGGAATATCTTATTCATCATGCAGTGGAACACAAAAAGAATGTACAATCAGAATACTTTTTCTTTAAAGTAGCCGACCGCCTGAACAGGGACTTGAACCCTGGACCCTCAGATTAAAAGTCTGATGCTCTACCGACTGAGCTATCCAGGCTCTGCAACACTGCAACTAAAAATCAGCTAAAAATGATGTGGACGCACACCAACCTACACTTTAATTCTTAATATGGTTACATATATTAGCAATCAAATATGTAGAGTTTAATAATTAATTGATATTTCAAGCATTTGAAATTTCAGCAGCACACGTAATCTATTTTAAATCCTGAAATTCGTTCTATCTCATTTTCGGCTGACTTAGAAATCATGTCTCTAAATTGACATTGTGAAATTAGTAAAAGGCCAAATACTATTACTAGGTACTAAATTACATGTCCAGCAGTATAACTGGAAATTTACTCTTGGGCATAGATTATGCAACATTTTCAAAGCAAACAGTGTCTGTTTAAATAGACTTTCTTTCACTGCCGTTTTGGTAAATGTCTCTGGTTATGCAGAAGCAGGCATTGTTTGTTACTGTTTCAATTAGTTATAAGATAAAGGAGGGATAAAACTGACCCAGCTAGTATTCCAACCCAAAGACTTTGAATGCTTTCTCTACATTCGCCTAGAACCCCAAGCCGCTATCCATTGCACCAGAGATCCAACCTGATTCAACAAGGTGAACAGAAATTCTCAAATAAAAAGATGAGCTATCAGCGGTTGACCAACTTTATAAAGTGATTTGGAAACTATAAGCAGGGTTCCATTTTGAACATTGAATTGGGGAAAAGATAATCAACATCTCAAACGACATGATACCGTTGCGGTAAGTCTTCTTAACTCTTGTCAAATGGTACACGACCGATGGGTATTTAATGGCTCCATTAAGAGTAACTTGCAATTACTCTAATGGGACTACTCGTTCATTGGATCCTGAAAAGAGCATGTCATTAGAGTACATTTTCTTTAAACAAACCGCCTGAACAGGGACTTGAACCCTGGACCCTCAGATTAAAAGTCTGATGCTCTACCGACTGAGCTATCCAGGCTCTGATACAGCAAACCTCAAAATCACCTAATCAAAATTTGGCAGTGTCCCAACTAACGCTATGTTTCTTAAGATGGTTACCTGAAGAAGGTACCAAATACACTAGAATATAATAATGAATTGATATTTCAAGCATTTGAAATTTCTTCAGTAAATGTAACCTTATTTTTAGTCCTGAAGTTGCTACTATCTCATTTTTTTGCTGACGTCAAATTCATATGTGTTTATTGACATGGTAAAATTAAGGAAGGGCCCAAAATCTTACTTCCGAGTAAATTATATTTTCATCAGTACAGCTGACAATTTCCTCTTCTGCATAGATTACCCAAATTGAACGGTGTCTCTTTAAAATAGACTTCCTTTTACTGACCTTTTTTAGCAAATGATTTTGGTGAAGCAGAAGCATGCATGCATCGCTTATAACTTCTTTAAATAGTTATGAAATACACAGGGATAAAACTGACTCTGGTGGGATTCGAACCCACAGCCTTTGAATACCTTCTTGACATTCACCTAGAAGTCCAATGCGCTATCCATTGCGCCACAGAGCCAATCTGCTTGAGTGAGGTGCACAGATATTCAGAAATGAAATAATGAGCTTTGAGCTGTTGATCAACTTTATAAAGTTCATTGGATACTATAACCATGGCTATATTTTGAATATTGAATTGGGTAAAAGTTATTCACCGTGTCAAACTACATGATACAGTTGGTAAGTCTGCATACAACTTAAGTTTAGTGTATCATCATCTGATATATGAGACAGATGGGTTTTTCACTTCTCCATGAAAGACATTTTTTTTTAATTTTGGTAATGGAATATCTTATTCATCATGCAGTGGAACACAAAAAGAATGTACAATCAGAATACTTTTTCTTTAAAGTAGCCTACCGCCTGAACGGGGACTTGAACCCTGGACCCTCAGATTAAAAGTCTGATGCTCTACCGACTGAGCTATCCAGGCTCTGATACAGCAAACCTCAAAATCACCTAATCAAAATTTGGCAGCGTCCCAACTAACGCTATGTTTCTTAAGATGGTTACCTGAAGAAGGTACCAAATACACTAGAATATAATAATGAATTGATATTTCAAGCATTTGAAATTTCTTCAGTAAATGTAACCTTATTTTTAGTCCTGAAGTTGCTACTATCTCATTTTTTTGCTGACGTCAAATTCATATGTGTTTATTGACATGGTAAAATTAAGGAAGGGCCCAAAATCTTACTTCCGAGTAAATTATATTTTCATCAGTACAGCTGACAATTTCCTCTTCTGCATAGATTACCCAAATTGAACGGTGTCTCTTTAAAATAGACTTCCTTTTACTGACCTTTTTTAGCAAATGATTTTGGTGAAGCAGAAGCATGCATGCATCGCTTATAACTTCTTTAAATAGTTATGAAATAAACAGGGATAAAACTGACTCTGGTGGGATTCGAACCCACAGCCTTTGAATACCTTCTTGACATTCACCTAGAAGTCCAATGCGCTATCCATTGCGCCACAGAGCCAATCTGCTTGAATGAGGTGCACAGATATTCAGAAATGAAATAATGAGCTTTGAGCTGTTGATCAACTTTATAAAGTTCATTGGATACTATAACCATGGCTATATCTTGAATATTGAATTGGGTAAAAGTTATTCACCGTGTCAAACTACATGATACAGTTGGTAAGTCTGCATACAACTTAAGTTTAGTGTATCGTCATCTGATATATGAGACAGATGGGTTTTTCACTTCTCCATGAAAGACGTTTTTTTCTAATTTTGGTAATGGAATATCTTATTCATCATGCAGTGGAACACAAAAAGAATGTACAATCAGAATACTTTTTCTTTAAAGTAGCCGACCGCCTGAACAGGGACTTGAACCCTGGACCCTCAGATTAAAAGTCTGATGCTCTACCGACTGAGCTATCCAGGCTCTGCAACACTGCAACTAAAAATCAGCTAAAAATGATGTGGACGCACACCAACCTACACTTTAATTCTTAATATGGTTACATATATTAGCAATCAAATATGTAGAGTTTAATAATTAATTGATATTTCAAGCATTTGAAATTTCAGCAGCACACGTAATCTATTTTAAATCCTGAAATTCGTTCTATCTCATTTTCGGCTGACTTAGAAATCATGTCTCTAAATTGACATTGTGAAATTAGTAAAAGGCAAATACTATTACTAGGTACTAAATTACATGTCCAGCAGTATAACTGGAAATTTACTCTTGGGCATAGATTATGCAACATTTTCAAAGCAAACAGTGTCTGTTTAAATAGACTTTCTTTCACTGCCGTTTTGGTAAATGTCTCTGGTTATGCAGAAGCAGGCATTGTTTGTTACTGTTTCAATTAGTTATAAGATAAAGGAGGGATAAAACTGACCCAGCTAGTATTCCAACCCAAAGACTTTGAATGCTTTCTCTACATTCGCCTAGAACCCCAAGCCGCTATCCATTGCACCAGAGATCCAACCTGATTCAACAAGGTGAACAGAAATTCTCAAATAAAAAGATGAGCTATCAGCGGTTGACCAACTTTATAAAGTGATTTGGAAACTATAAGCAGGGTTCCATTTTGAACATTGAATTGGGGAAAAGATAATCAACATCTCAAACGACATGATACCGTTGCGGTAAGTCTTCTTAACTCTTGTCAAATGGTACACGACCGATGGGTATTTAATGGCTCCATTAAGAGTAACTTGCAATTACTCTAATGGGACTACTCGTTCATTGGATCCTGAAAAGAGCATGTCATTAGAGTACATTTTCTTTAAACAAACCACCTGAACAGGGACTTGAACCCTGGACCCTCAGATTAAAAGTCTGATGCTCTACCGACTGAGCTATCCAGGCTCTGATACAGCAAACCTCAAAATCACCTAATCAAAATTTGGCAGTGTCCCAACTAACGCTATGTTTCTTAAGATGGTTACCTGAAGAAGGTACCAAATACACTAGAATATAATAATGAATTGATATTTCAAGCATTTGAAATTTCTTCAGTAAATGTAACCTTATTTTTAGTCCTGAAGTTGCTACTATCTCATTTTTTTGCTGACGTCAAATTCATATGTGTTTATTGACATGGTAAAATTAAGGAAGGGCCCAAAATCTTACTTCCGAGTAAATTATATTTTCATCAGTACAGCTGACAATTTCCTCTTCTGCATAGATTACCCAAATTGAACGGTGTCTCTTTAAAATAGACTTCCTTTTACTGACCTTTTTTAGCAAATGATTTTGGTGAAGCAGAAGCATGCATGCATCGCTTATAACTTCTTTAAATAGTTATGAAATAAACAGGGATAAAACTGACTCTGGTGGGATTCGAACCCACAGCCTTTGAATACCTTCTTGACATTCACCTAGAAGTCCAATGCGCTATCCATTGCGCCACAGAGCCAATCTGCTTGAATGAGGTGCACAGATATTCAGAAATGAAATAATGAGCTTTGAGCTGTTGATCAACTTTATAAAGTTCATTGGATACTATAACCATGGCTATATCTTGAATATTGAATTGGGTAAAAGTTATTCACCGTGTCAAACTACATGATACAGTTGGTAAGTCTGCATACAACTTAAGTTTAGTGTATCGTCATCTGATATATGAGACAGATGGGTTTTTCACTTCTCCATGAAAGACGTTTTTTTTTAATTTTGGTAATGGAATATCTTATTCATCATGCAGTGGAACACAAAAAGAATGTACAATCAGAATACTTTTTCTTTAAAGTAGCCGACCGCCTGAACAGGGACTTGAACCCTGGACCCTCAGATTAAAAGTCTGATGCTCTACCGACTGAGCTATCCAGGCTCTGCAACACTGCAACTAAAAATCAGCTAAAAATGATGTGGACGCACACCAACCTACACTTTAATTCTTAATATGGTTACATATATTAGCAATCAAATATGTAGAGTTTAATAATTAATTGATATTTCAAGCATTTGAAATTTCAGCAGCACACGTAATCTATTTTAAATCCTGAAATTCGTTCTATCTCATTTTCGGCTGACTTAGAAATCATGTCTCTAAATTGACATTGTGAAATTAGTAAAAGGCCAAATACTATTACTAGGTACTAAATTACATGTCCAGCAGTATAACTGGAAATTTACTCTTGGGCATAGATTATGCAACATTTTCAAAGCAAACAGTGTCTGTTTAAATAGACTTTCTTTCACTGCCGTTTTGGTAAATGTCTCTGGTTATGCAGAAGCAGGCATTGTTTGTTACTGTTTCAATTAGTTATAAGATAAAGGAGGGATAAAACTGACCCAGCTAGTATTCCAACCCAAAGACTTTGAATGCTTTCTCTACATTCGCCTAGAACCCCAAGCCGCTATCCATTGCACCAGAGATCCAACCTGATTCAACAAGGTGAACAGAAATTCTCAAATAAAAAGATGAGCTATCAGCGGTTGACCAACTTTATAAAGTGATTTGGAAACTATAAGCAGGGTTCCATTTTGAACATTGAATTGGGGAAAAGATAATCAACATCTCAAACGACATGATACCGTTGCGGTAAGTCTTCTTAACTCTTGTCAAATGGTACACGACCGATGGGTATTTAATGGCTCCATTAAGAGTAACTTGCAATTACTCTAATGGGACTACTCGTTCATTGGATCCTGAAAAGAGCATGTCATTAGAGTACATTTTCTTTAAACAAACCGCCTGAACAGGGACTTGAACCCTGGACCCTCAGATTAAAAGTCTGATGCTCTACCGACTGAGCTATCCAGGCTCTGATACAGCAAACCTCAAAATCACCTAATCAAAATTTGGCAGTGTCCCAACTAACGCTATGTTTCTTAAGATGGTTACCTGAAGAAGGTACCAAATACACTAGAATATAATAATGAATTGATATTTCAAGCATTTGAAATTTCTTCAGTAAATGTAACCTTATTTTTAGTCCTGAAGTTGCTACTATCTCATTTTTTTGCTGACGTCAAATTCATATGTGTTTATTGACATGGTAAAATTAAGGAAGGGCCCAAAATCTTACTTCCGAGTAAATTATATTTTCATCAGTACAGCTGACAATTTCCTCTTCTGCATAGATTACCCAAATTGAACGGTGTCTCTTTAAAATAGACTTCCTTTTACTGACCTTTTTTAGCAAATGATTTTGGTGAAGCAGAAGCATGCATGCATCGCTTATAACTTCTTTAAATAGTTATGAAATACACAGGGATAAAACTGACTCTGGTGGGATTCGAACCCACAGCCTTTGAATACCTTCTTGACATTCACCTAGAAGTCCAATGCGCTATCCATTGCGCCACAGAGCCAATCTGCTTGAGTGAGGTGCACAGATATTCAGAAATGAAATAATGAGCTTTGAGCTGTTGATCAACTTTATAAAGTTCATTGGATACTATAACCATGGCTATATTTTGAATATTGAATTGGGTAAAAGTTATTCACCGTGTCAAACTACATGATACAGTTGGTAAGTCTGCATAAAACTTAAGTTTAGTGTATCGTCATCTGATATATGAGACAGATGGGTTTTTCACTTCTCCATGAAAGACGTTTTTTTTTAATTTTGGTAATGGAATATCTTATTCATCATGCAGTGGAACACAAAAAGAATGTACAATCAGAATACTTTTTCTTTAAAGTAGCCGACCGCCTGAACAGGGACTTGAACCCTGGACCCTCAGATTAAAAGTCTGATGCTCTACCGACTGAGCTATCCAGGCTCTGCAACACTGCAACTAAAAATCAGCTAAAAATGATGTGGACGCACACCAACCTACACTTTAATTCTTAATATGGTTACATATATTAGCAATCAAATATGTAGAGTTTAATAATTAATTGATATTTCAAGCATTTGAAATTTCAGCAGCACACGTAATCTATTTTAAATCCTGAAATTCGTTCTATCTCATTTTCGGCTGACTTAGAAATCATGTCTCTAAATTGACATTGTGAAATTAGTAAAAGGCAAATACTATTACTAGGTACTAAATTACATGTCCAGCAGTATAACTGGAAATTTACTCTTGGGCATAGATTATGCAACATTTTCAAAGCAAACAGTGTCTGTTTAAATAGACTTTCTTTCACTGCCGTTTTGGTAAATGTCTCTGGTTATGCAGAAGCAGGCATTGTTTGTTACTGTTTCAATTAGTTATAAGATAAAGGAGGGATAAAACTGACCCAGCTAGTATTCCAACCCAAAGACTTTGAATGCTTTCTCTACATTCGCCTAGAACCCCAAGCCGCTATCCATTGCACCAGAGATCCAACCTGATTCAACAAGGTGAACAGAAATTCTCAAATAAAAAGATGAGCTATCAGCGGTTGACCAACTTTATAAAGTGATTTGGAAACTATAAGCAGGGTTCCATTTTGAACATTGAATTGGGGAAAAGATAATCAACATCTCAAACGACATGATACCGTTGCGGTAAGTCTTCTTAACTCTTGTCAAATGGTACACGACCGATGGGTATTTAATGGCTCCATTAAGAGTAACTTGCAATTACTCTAATGGGACTACTCGTTCATTGGATCCTGAAAAGAGCATGTCATTAGAGTACATTTTCTTTAAACAAACCGCCTGAACAGGGACTTGAACCCTGGACCCTCAGATTAAAAGTCTGATGCTCTACCGACTGAGCTATCCAGGCTCTGATACAGCAAACCTCAAAATCACCTAATCAAAATTTGGCAGTGTCCCAACTAACGCTATGTTTCTTAAGATGGTTACCTGAAGAAGGTACCAAATACACTAGAATATAATAATGAATTGATATTTCAAGCATTTGAAATTTCTTCAGTAAATGTAACCTTATTTTTAGTCCTGAAGTTGCTACTATCTCATTTTTTTGCTGACGTCAAATTCATATGTGTTTATTGACATGGTAAAATTAAGGAAGGGCCCAAAATCTTACTTCCGAGTAAATTATATTTTCATCAGTACAGCTGACAATTTCCTCTTCTGCATAGATTACCCAAATTGAACGGTGTCTCTTTAAAATAGACTTCCTTTTACTGACCTTTTTTAGCAAATGATTTTGGTGAAGCAGAAGCATGCATGCATCGCTTATAACTTCTTTAAATAGTTATGAAATACACAGGGATAAAACTGACTCTGGTGGGATTCGAACCCACAGCCTTTGAATACCTTCTTGACATTCACCTAGAAGTCCAATGCGCTATCCATTGCGCCACAGAGCCAATCTGCTTGAGTGAGGTGCACAGATATTCAGAAATGAAATAATGAGCTTTGAGCTGTTGATCAACTTTATAAAGTTCATTGGATACTATAACCATGGCTATATTTTGAATATTGAATTGGGTAAAAGTTATTCACCGTGTCAAACTACATGATACAGTTGGTAAGTCTGCATACAACTTAAGTTTAGTGTATCATCATCTGATATATGAGACAGATGGGTTTTTCACTTCTCCATGAAAGACATTTTTTTTTAATTTTGGTAATGGAATATCTTATTCATCATGCAGTGGAACACAAAAAGAATGTACAATCAGAATACTTTTTCTTTAAAGTAGCCTACTGCCTGAACGGGGACTTGAACCCTGGACCCTCAGATTAAAAGTCTGATGCTCTACCGACTGAGCTATCCAGGCTCTGATACAGCAAACCTCAAAATCACCTAATCAAAATTTGGCAGCGTCCCAACTAACGCTATGTTTCTTAAGATGGTTACCTGAAGAAGGTACCAAATACACTAGAATATAATAATGAATTGATATTTCAAGCATTTGAAATTTCTTCAGTAAATGTAACCTTATTTTTAGTCCTGAAGTTGCTACTATCTCATTTTTTTGCTGACGTCAAATTCATATGTGTTTATTGACATGGTAAAATTAAGGAAGGGCCCAAAATCTTACTTCCGAGTAAATTATATTTTCATCAGTACAGCTGACAATTTCCTCTTCTGCATAGATTACCCAAATTGAACGGTGTCTCTTTAAAATAGACTTCCTTTTACTGACCTTTTTTAGCAAATGATTTTGGTGAAGCAGAAGCATGCATGCATCGCTTATAACTTCTTTAAATAGTTATGAAATAAACAGGGATAAAACTGACTCTGGTGGGATTCGAACCCACAGCCTTTGAATACCTTCTTGACATTCACCTAGAAGTCCAATGCGCTATCCATTGCGCCACAGAGCCAATCTGCTTGAGTGAGGTGCACAGATATTCAGAAATGAAATAATGAGCTTTGAGCTGTTGATCAACTTTATAAAGTTCATTGGATACTATAACCATGGCTATATTTTGAATATTGAATTGGGTAAAAGTTATTCACCGTGTCAAACTACATGATACAGTTGGTAAGTCTTCATAAAACTTAAGTTTAGTGTATCGTCATCTGATATATGAGACAGATGGGTTTTTCACTTCTCCATGAAAGACGTTTTTTTTTAATTTTGGTAATGGAATATCTTATTCATCATGCAGTGGAACACAAAAAGAATGTACAATCAGAATACTTTTTCTTTAAAGTAGCCGACCGCCTGAACAGGGACTTGAACCCTGGACCCTCAGATTAAAAGTCTGATGCTCTACCGACTGAGCTATCCAGGCTCTGCAACACTGCAACTAAAAATCAGCTAAAAATGATGTGGACGCACACCAACCTACACTTTAATTCTTAATATGGTTACATATATTAGCAATCAAATATGTAGAGTTTAATAATTAATTGATATTTCAAGCATTTGAAATTTCAGCAGCACACGTAATCTATTTTAAATCCTGAAATTCGTTCTATCTCATTTTCGGCTGACTTAGAAATCATGTCTCTAAATTGACATTGTGAAATTAGTAAAAGGCCAAATACTATTACTAGGTACTAAATTACATGTCCAGCAGTATAACTGGAAATTTACTCTTGGGCATAGATTATGCAACATTTTCAAAGCAAACAGTGTCTGTTTAAATAGACTTTCTTTCACTGCCGTTTTGGTAAATGTCTCTGGTTATGCAGAAGCAGGCATTGTTTGTTACTGTTTCAATTAGTTATAAGATAAAGGAGGGATAAAACTGACCCAGCTAGTATTCCAACCCAAAGACTTTGAATGCTTTCTCTACATTCGCCTAGAACCCCAAGCCGCTATCCATTGCACCAGAGATCCAACCTGATTCAACAAGGTGAACAGAAATTCTCAAATAAAAAGATGAGCTATCAGCGGTTGACCAACTTTATAAAGTGATTTGGAAACTATAAGCAGGGTTCCATTTTGAACATTGAATTGGGGAAAAGATAATCAACATCTCAAACGACATGATACCGTTGCGGTAAGTCTTCTTAACTCTTGTCAAATGGTACACGACCGATGGGTATTTAATGGCTCCATTAAGAGTAACTTGCAATTACTCTAATGGGACTACTCGTTCATTGGATCCTGAAGAGAGCATGTCATTAGAGTACATTTTCTTTAAACAAACCGCCTGAACAGGGACTTGAACCCTGGACCCTCAGATTAAAAGTCTGATGCTCTACCGACTGAGCTATCCAGGCTCTGATACAACAAACCTCAAAATCACCTAATCAAAATTTGGCAGTGTCCCAACTAACGCTATGTTTCTTAAGATGGTTACCTGAAGAAGGTACCAAATACACTAGAATATAATAATGAATTGATATTTCAAGCATTTGAAATTTCTTCAGTAAATGTAACCTTATTTTTAGTCCTGAAGTTGCTACTATCTCATTTTTTTGCTGACGTCAAATTCATATGTGTTTATTGACATGGTAAAATTAAGGAAGGGCCCAAAATCTTACTTCCGAGTAAATTATATTTTCATCAGTACAGCTGACAATTTCCTCTTCTGCATAGATTACCCAAATTGAACGGTGTCTCTTTAAAATAGACTTCCTTTTACTGACCTTTTTTAGCAAATGATTTTGGTGAAGCAGAAGCATGCATGCATCGCTTATAACTTCTTTAAATAGTTATGAAATAAACAGGGATAAAACTGACTCTGGTGGGATTCGAACCCACAGCCTTTGAATACCTTCTTGACATTCACCTAGAAGTCCAATGCGCTATCCATTGCGCCACAGAGCCAATCTGCTTGAATGAGGTGCACAGATATTCAGAAATGAAATAATGAGCTTTGAGCTGTTGATCAACTTTATAAAGTTCATTGGATACTATAACCATGGCTATATCTTGAATATTGAATTGGGTAAAAGTTATTCACCGTGTCAAACTACATGATACAGTTGGTAAGTCTGCATACAACTTAAGTTTAGTGTATCGTCATCTGATATATGAGACAGATGGGTTTTTCACTTCTCCATGAAAGACGTTTTTTTTTAATTTTGGTAATGGAATATCTTATTCATCATGCAGTGGAACACAAAAAGAATGTACAATCAGAATACTTTTTCTTTAAAGTAGCCGACCGCCTGAACAGGGACTTGAACCCTGGACCCTCAGATTAAAAGTCTGATGCTCTACCGACTGAGCTATCCAGGCTCTGCAACACTGCAACTAAAAATCAGCTAAAAATGATGTGGACGCACACCAACCTACACTTTAATTCTTAATATGGTTACATATATTAGCAATCAAATATGTAGAGTTTAATAATTAATTGATATTTCAAGCATTTGAAATTTCAGCAGCACACGTAATCTATTTTAAATCCTGAAATTCGTTCTATCTCATTTTCGGCTGACTTAGAAATCATGTCTCTAAATTGACATTGTGAAATTAGTAAAAGGCCAAATACTATTACTAGGTACTAAATTACATGTCCAGCAGTATAACTGGAAATTTACTCTTGGGCATAGATTATGCAACATTTTCAAAGCAAACAGTGTCTGTTTAAATAGACTTTCTTTCACTGCCGTTTTGGTAAATGTCTCTGGTTATGCAGAAGCAGGCATTGTTTGTTACTGTTTCAATTAGTTATAAGATAAAGGAGGGATAAAACTGACCCAGCTAGTATTCCAACCCAAAGACTTTGAATGCTTTCTCTACATTCGCCTAGAACCCCAAGCCGCTATCCATTGCACCAGAGATCCAACCTGATTCAACAAGGTGAACAGAAATTCTCAAATAAAAAGATGAGCTATCAGCGGTTGACCAACTTTATAAAGTGATTTGGAAACTATAAGCAGGGTTCCATTTTGAACATTGAATTGGGGAAAAGATAATCAACATCTCAAACGACATGATACCGTTGCGGTAAGTCTTCTTAACTCTTGTCAAATGGTACACGACCGATGGGTATTTAATGGCTCCATTAAGAGTAACTTGCAATTACTCTAATGGGACTACTCGTTCATTGGATCCTGAAAAGAGCATGTCATTAGAGTACATTTTCTTTAAACAAACCACCTGAACAGGGACTTGAACCCTGGACCCTCAGATTAAAAGTCTGATGCTCTACCGACTGAGCTATCCAGGCTCTGATACAGCAAACCTCAAAATCACCTAATCAAAATTTGGCAGTGTCCCAACTAACGCTATGTTTCTTAAGATGGTTACCTGAAGAAGGTACCAAATACACTAGAATATAATAATGAATTGATATTTCAAGCATTTGAAATTTCTTCAGTAAATGTAACCTTATTTTTAGTCCTGAAGTTGCTACTATCTCATTTTTTTGCTGACGTCAAATTCATATGTGTTTATTGACATGGTAAAATTAAGGAAGGGCCCAAAATCTTACTTCCGAGTAAATTATATTTTCATCAGTACAGCTGACAATTTCCTCTTCTGCATAGATTACCCAAATTGAACGGTGTCTCTTTAAAATAGACTTCCTTTTACTGACCTTTTTTAGCAAATGATTTTGGTGAAGCAGAAGCATGCATGCATCGCTTATAACTTCTTTAAATAGTTATGAAATAAACAGGGATAAAACTGACTCTGGTGGGATTCGAACCCACAGCCTTTGAATACCTTCTTGACATTCACCTAGAAGTCCAATGCGCTATCCATTGCGCCACAGAGCCAATCTGCTTGAATGAGGTGCACAGATATTCAGAAATGAAATAATGAGCTTTGAGCTGTTGATCAACTTTATAAAGTTCATTGGATACTATAACCATGGCTATATCTTGAATATTGAATTGGGTAAAAGTTATTCACCGTGTCAAACTACATGATACAGTTGGTAAGTCTGCATACAACTTAAGTTTAGTGTATCGTCATCTGATATATGAGACAGATGGGTTTTTCACTTCTCCATGAAAGACGTTTTTTTTTAATTTTGGTAATGGAATATCTTATTCATCATGCAGTGGAACACAAAAAGAATGTACAATCAGAATACTTTTTCTTTAAAGTAGCCGACCGCCTGAACAGGGACTTGAACCCTGGACCCTCAGATTAAAAGTCTGATGCTCTACCGACTGAGCTATCCAGGCTCTGCAACACTGCAACTAAAAATCAGCTAAAAATGATGTGGACGCACACCAACCTACACTTTAATTCTTAATATGGTTACATATATTAGCAATCAAATATGTAGAGTTTAATAATTAATTGATATTTCAAGCATTTGAAATTTCAGCAGCACACGTAATCTATTTTAAATCCTGAAATTCGTTCTATCTCATTTTCGGCTGACTTAGAAATCATGTCTCTAAATTGACATTGTGAAATTAGTAAAAGGCCAAATACTATTACTAGGTACTAAATTACATGTCCAGCAGTATAACTGGAAATTTACTCTTGGGCATAGATTATGCAACATTTTCAAAGCAAACAGTGTCTGTTTAAATAGACTTTCTTTCACTGCCGTTTTGGTAAATGTCTCTGGTTATGCAGAAGCAGGCATTGTTTGTTACTGTTTCAATTAGTTATAAGATAAAGGAGGGATAAAACTGACCCAGCTAGTATTCCAACCCAAAGACTTTGAATGCTTTCTCTACATTCGCCTAGAACCCCAAGCCGCTATCCATTGCACCAGAGATCCAACCTGATTCAACAAGGTGAACAGAAATTCTCAAATAAAAAGATGAGCTATCAGCGGTTGACCAACTTTATAAAGTGATTTGGAAACTATAAGCAGGGTTCCATTTTGAACATTGAATTGGGGAAAAGATAATCAACATCTCAAACGACATGATACCGTTGCGGTAAGTCTTCTTAACTCTTGTCAAATGGTACACGACCGATGGGTATTTAATGGCTCCATTAAGAGTAACTTGCAATTACTCTAATGGGACTACTCGTTCATTGGATCCTGAAAAGAGCATGTCATTAGAGTACATTTTCTTTAAACAAACCGCCTGAACAGGGACTTGAACCCTGGACCCTCAGATTAAAAGTCTGATGCTCTACCGACTGAGCTATCCAGGCTCTGATACAGCAAACCTCAAAATCACCTAATCAAAATTTGGCAGTGTCCCAACTAACGCTATGTTTCTTAAGATGGTTACCTGAAGAAGGTACCAAATACACTAGAATATAATAATGAATTGATATTTCAAGCATTTGAAATTTCTTCAGTAAATGTAACCTTATTTTTAGTCCTGAAGTTGCTACTATCTCATTTTTTTGCTGACGTCAAATTCATATGTGTTTATTGACATGGTAAAATTAAGGAAGGGCCCAAAATCTTACTTCCGAGTAAATTATATTTTCATCAGTACAGCTGACAATTTCCTCTTCTGCATAGATTACCCAAATTGAACGGTGTCTCTTTAAAATAGACTTCCTTTTACTGACCTTTTTTAGCAAATGATTTTGGTGAAGCAGAAGCATGCATGCATCGCTTATAACTTCTTTAAATAGTTATGAAATACACAGGGATAAAACTGACTCTGGTGGGATTCGAACCCACAGCCTTTGAATACCTTCTTGACATTCACCTAGAAGTCCAATGCGCTATCCATTGCGCCACAGAGCCAATCTGCTTGAGTGAGGTGCACAGATATTCAGAAATGAAATAATGAGCTTTGAGCTGTTGATCAACTTTATAAAGTTCATTGGATACTATAACCATGGCTATATTTTGAATATTGAATTGGGTAAAAGTTATTCACCGTGTCAAACTACATGATACAGTTGGTAAGTCTGCATAAAACTTAAGTTTAGTGTATCGTCATCTGATATATGAGACAGATGGGTTTTTCACTTCTCCATGAAAGACGTTTTTTTTTAATTTTGGTAATGGAATATCTTATTCATCATGCAGTGGAACACAAAAAGAATGTACAATCAGAATACTTTTTCTTTAAAGTAGCCGACCGCCTGAACAGGGACTTGAACCCTGGACCCTCAGATTAAAAGTCTGATGCTCTACCGACTGAGCTATCCAGGCTCTGCAACACTGCAACTAAAAATCAGCTAAAAATGATGTGGACGCACACCAACCTACACTTTAATTCTTAATATGGTTACATATATTAGCAATCAAATATGTAGAGTTTAATAATTAATTGATATTTCAAGCATTTGAAATTTCAGCAGCACACGTAATCTATTTTAAATCCTGAAATTCGTTCTATCTCATTTTCGGCTGACTTAGAAATCATGTCTCTAAATTGACATTGTGAAATTAGTAAAAGGCAAATACTATTACTAGGTACTAAATTACATGTCCAGCAGTATAACTGGAAATTTACTCTTGGGCATAGATTATGCAACATTTTCAAAGCAAACAGTGTCTGTTTAAATAGACTTTCTTTCACTGCCGTTTTGGTAAATGTCTCTGGTTATGCAGAAGCAGGCATTGTTTGTTACTGTTTCAATTAGTTATAAGATAAAGGAGGGATAAAACTGACCCAGCTAGTATTCCAACCCAAAGACTTTGAATGCTTTCTCTACATTCGCCTAGAACCCCAAGCCGCTATCCATTGCACCAGAGATCCAACCTGATTCAACAAGGTGAACAGAAATTCTCAAATAAAAAGATGAGCTATCAGCGGTTGACCAACTTTATAAAGTGATTTGGAAACTATAAGCAGGGTTCCATTTTGAACATTGAATTGGGGAAAAGATAATCAACATCTCAAACGACATGATACCGTTGCGGTAAGTCTTCTTAACTCTTGTCAAATGGTACACGACCGATGGGTATTTAATGGCTCCATTAAGAGTAACTTGCAATTACTCTAATGGGACTACTCGTTCATTGGATCCTGAAAAGAGCATGTCATTAGAGTACATTTTCTTTAAACAAACCGCCTGAACAGGGACTTGAACCCTGGACCCTCAGATTAAAAGTCTGATGCTCTACCGACTGAGCTATCCAGGCTCTGATACAGCAAACCTCAAAATCACCTAATCAAAATTTGGCAGTGTCCCAACTAACGCTATGTTTCTTAAGATGGTTACCTGAAGAAGGTACCAAATACACTAGAATATAATAATGAATTGATATTTCAAGCATTTGAAATTTCTTCAGTAAATGTAACCTTATTTTTAGTCCTGAAGTTGCTACTATCTCATTTTTTTGCTGACGTCAAATTCATATGTGTTTATTGACATGGTAAAATTAAGGAAGGGCCCAAAATCTTACTTCCGAGTAAATTATATTTTCATCAGTACAGCTGACAATTTCCTCTTCTGCATAGATTACCCAAATTGAACGGTGTCTCTTTAAAATAGACTTCCTTTTACTGACCTTTTTTAGCAAATGATTTTGGTGAAGCAGAAGCATGCATGCATCGCTTATAACTTCTTTAAATAGTTATGAAATACACAGGGATAAAACTGACTCTGGTGGGATTCGAACCCACAGCCTTTGAATACCTTCTTGACATTCACCTAGAAGTCCAATGCGCTATCCATTGCGCCACAGAGCCAATCTGCTTGAGTGAGGTGCACAGATATTCAGAAATGAAATAATGAGCTTTGAGCTGTTGATCAACTTTATAAAGTTCATTGGATACTATAACCATGGCTATATTTTGAATATTGAATTGGGTAAAAGTTATTCACCGTGTCAAACTACATGATACAGTTGGTAAGTCTGCATACAACTTAAGTTTAGTGTATCATCATCTGATATATGAGACAGATGGGTTTTTCACTTCTCCATGAAAGACATTTTTTTTTAATTTTGGTAATGGAATATCTTATTCATCATGCAGTGGAACACAAAAAGAATGTACAATCAGAATACTTTTTCTTTAAAGTAGCCTACTGCCTGAACGGGGACTTGAACCCTGGACCCTCAGATTAAAAGTCTGATGCTCTACCGACTGAGCTATCCAGGCTCTGATACAGCAAACCTCAAAATCACCTAATCAAAATTTGGCAGCGTCCCAACTAACGCTATGTTTCTTAAGATGGTTACCTGAAGAAGGTACCAAATACACTAGAATATAATAATGAATTGATATTTCAAGCATTTGAAATTTCTTCAGTAAATGTAACCTTATTTTTAGTCCTGAAGTTGCTACTATCTCATTTTTTTGCTGACGTCAAATTCATATGTGTTTATTGACATGGTAAAATTAAGGAAGGGCCCAAAATCTTACTTCCGAGTAAATTATATTTTCATCAGTACAGCTGACAATTTCCTCTTCTGCATAGATTACCCAAATTGAACGGTGTCTCTTTAAAATAGACTTCCTTTTACTGACCTTTTTTAGCAAATGATTTTGGTGAAGCAGAAGCATGCATGCATCGCTTATAACTTCTTTAAATAGTTATGAAATAAACAGGGATAAAACTGACTCTGGTGGGATTCGAACCCACAGCCTTTGAATACCTTCTTGACATTCACCTAGAAGTCCAATGCGCTATCCATTGCGCCACAGAGCCAATCTGCTTGAGTGAGGTGCACAGATATTCAGAAATGAAATAATGAGCTTTGAGCTGTTGATCAACTTTATAAAGTTCATTGGATACTATAACCATGGCTATATTTTGAATATTGAATTGGGTAAAAGTTATTCACCGTGTCAAACTACATGATACAGTTGGTAAGTCTTCATAAAACTTAAGTTTAGTGTATCGTCATCTGATATATGAGACAGATGGGTTTTTCACTTCTCCATGAAAGACGTTTTTTTTTAATTTTGGTAATGGAATATCTTATTCATCATGCAGTGGAACACAAAAAGAATGTACAATCAGAATACTTTTTCTTTAAAGTAGCCGACCGCCTGAACAGGGACTTGAACCCTGGACCCTCAGATTAAAAGTCTGATGCTCTACCGACTGAGCTATCCAGGCTCTGCAACACTGCAACTAAAAATCAGCTAAAAATGATGTGGACGCACACCAACCTACACTTTAATTCTTAATATGGTTACATATATTAGCAATCAAATATGTAGAGTTTAATAATTAATTGATATTTCAAGCATTTGAAATTTCAGCAGCACACGTAATCTATTTTAAATCCTGAAATTCGTTCTATCTCATTTTCGGCTGACTTAGAAATCATGTCTCTAAATTGACATTGTGAAATTAGTAAAAGGCCAAATACTATTACTAGGTACTAAATTACATGTCCAGCAGTATAACTGGAAATTTACTCTTGGGCATAGATTATGCAACATTTTCAAAGCAAACAGTGTCTGTTTAAATAGACTTTCTTTCACTGCCGTTTTGGTAAATGTCTCTGGTTATGCAGAAGCAGGCATTGTTTGTTACTGTTTCAATTAGTTATAAGATAAAGGAGGGATAAAACTGACCCAGCTAGTATTCCAACCCAAAGACTTTGAATGCTTTCTCTACATTCGCCTAGAACCCCAAGCCGCTATCCATTGCACCAGAGATCCAACCTGATTCAACAAGGTGAACAGAAATTCTCAAATAAAAAGATGAGCTATCAGCGGTTGACCAACTTTATAAAGTGATTTGGAAACTATAAGCAGGGTTCCATTTTGAACATTGAATTGGGGAAAAGATAATCAACATCTCAAACGACATGATACCGTTGCGGTAAGTCTTCTTAACTCTTGTCAAATGGTACACGACCGATGGGTATTTAATGGCTCCATTAAGAGTAACTTGCAATTACTCTAATGGGACTACTCGTTCATTGGATCCTGAAGAGAGCATGTCATTAGAGTACATTTTCTTTAAACAAACCGCCTGAACAGGGACTTGAACCCTGGACCCTCAGATTAAAAGTCTGATGCTCTACCGACTGAGCTATCCAGGCTCTGATACAACAAACCTCAAAATCACCTAATCAAAATTTGGCAGTGTCCCAACTAACGCTATGTTTCTTAAGATGGTTACCTGAAGAAGGTACCAAATACACTAGAATATAATAATGAATTGATATTTCAAGCATTTGAAATTTCTTCAGTAAATGTAACCTTATTTTTAGTCCTGAAGTTGCTACTATCTCATTTTTTTGCTGACGTCAAATTCATATGTGTTTATTGACATGGTAAAATTAAGGAAGGGCCCAAAATCTTACTTCCGAGTAAATTATATTTTCATCAGTACAGCTGACAATTTCCTCTTCTGCATAGATTACCCAAATTGAACGGTGTCTCTTTAAAATAGACTTCCTTTTACTGACCTTTTTTAGCAAATGATTTTGGTGAAGCAGAAGCATGCATGCATCGCTTATAACTTCTTTAAATAGTTATGAAATAAACAGGGATAAAACTGACTCTGGTGGGATTCGAACCCACAGCCTTTGAATACCTTCTTGACATTCACCTAGAAGTCCAATGCGCTATCCATTGCGCCACAGAGCCAATCTGCTTGAATGAGGTGCACAGATATTCAGAAATGAAATAATGAGCTTTGAGCTGTTGATCAACTTTATAAAGTTCATTGGATACTATAACCATGGCTATATCTTGAATATTGAATTGGGTAAAAGTTATTCACCGTGTCAAACTACATGATACAGTTGGTAAGTCTGCATACAACTTAAGTTTAGTGTATCGTCATCTGATATATGAGACAGATGGGTTTTTCACTTCTCCATGAAAGACGTTTTTTTTTAATTTTGGTAATGGAATATCTTATTCATCATGCAGTGGAACACAAAAAGAATGTACAATCAGAATACTTTTTCTTTAAAGTAGCCGACCGCCTGAACAGGGACTTGAACCCTGGACCCTCAGATTAAAAGTCTGATGCTCTACCGACTGAGCTATCCAGGCTCTGCAACACTGCAACTAAAAATCAGCTAAAAATGATGTGGACGCACACCAACCTACACTTTAATTCTTAATATGGTTACATATATTAGCAATCAAATATGTAGAGTTTAATAATTAATTGATATTTCAAGCATTTGAAATTTCAGCAGCACACGTAATCTATTTTAAATCCTGAAATTCGTTCTATCTCATTTTCGGCTGACTTAGAAATCATGTCTCTAAATTGACATTGTGAAATTAGTAAAAGGCCAAATACTATTACTAGGTACTAAATTACATGTCCAGCAGTATAACTGGAAATTTACTCTTGGGCATAGATTATGCAACATTTTCAAAGCAAACAGTGTCTGTTTAAATAGACTTTCTTTCACTGCCGTTTTGGTAAATGTCTCTGGTTATGCAGAAGCAGGCATTGTTTGTTACTGTTTCAATTAGTTATAAGATAAAGGAGGGATAAAACTGACCCAGCTAGTATTCCAACCCAAAGACTTTGAATGCTTTCTCTACATTCGCCTAGAACCCCAAGCCGCTATCCATTGCACCAGAGATCCAACCTGATTCAACAAGGTGAACAGAAATTCTCAAATAAAAAGATGAGCTATCAGCGGTTGACCAACTTTATAAAGTGATTTGGAAACTATAAGCAGGGTTCCATTTTGAACATTGAATTGGGGAAAAGATAATCAACATCTCAAACGACATGATACCGTTGCGGTAAGTCTTCTTAACTCTTGTCAAATGGTACACGACCGATGGGTATTTAATGGCTCCATTAAGAGTAACTTGCAATTACTCTAATGGGACTACTCGTTCATTGGATCCTGAAAAGAGCATGTCATTAGAGTACATTTTCTTTAAACAAACCGCCTGAACAGGGACTTGAACCCTGGACCCTCAGATTAAAAGTCTGATGCTCTACCGACTGAGCTATCCAGGCTCTGATACAGCAAACCTCAAAATCACCTAATCAAAATTTGGCAGTGTCCCAACTAACGCTATGTTTCTTAAGATGGTTACCTGAAGAAGGTACCAAATACACTAGAATATAATAATGAATTGATATTTCAAGCATTTGAAATTTCTTCAGTAAATGTAACCTTATTTTTAGTCCTGAAGTTGCTACTATCTCATTTTTTTGCTGACGTCAAATTCATATGTGTTTATTGACATGGTAAAATTAAGGAAGGGCCCAAAATCTTACTTCCGAGTAAATTATATTTTCATCAGTACAGCTGACAATTTCCTCTTCTGCATAGATTACCCAAATTGAACGGTGTCTCTTTAAAATAGACTTCCTTTTACTGACCTTTTTTAGCAAATGATTTTGGTGAAGCAGAAGCATGCATGCATCGCTTATAACTTCTTTAAATAGTTATGAAATAAACAGGGATAAAACTGACTCTGGTGGGATTCGAACCCACAGCCTTTGAATACCTTCTTGACATTCACCTAGAAGTCCAATGCGCTATCCATTGCGCCACAGAGCCAATCTGCTTGAATGAGGTGCACAGATATTCAGAAATGAAATAATGAGCTTTGAGCTGTTGATCAACTTTATAAAGTTCATTGGATACTATAACCATGGCTATATCTTGAATATTGAATTGGGTAAAAGTTATTCACCGTGTCAAACTACATGATACAGTTGGTAAGTCTGCATACAACTTAAGTTTAGTGTATCGTCATCTGATATATGAGACAGATGGGTTTTTCACTTCTCCATGAAAGACGTTTTTTTTTAATTTTGGTAATGGAATATCTTATTCATCATGCAGTGGAACACAAAAAGAATGTACAATCAGAATACTTTTTCTTTAAAGTAGCCGACCGCCTGAACAGGGACTTGAACCCTGGACCCTCAGATTAAAAGTCTGATGCTCTACCGACTGAGCTATCCAGGCTCTGCAACACTGCAACTAAAAATCAGCTAAAAATGATGTGGACGCACACCAACCTACACTTTAATTCTTAATATGGTTACATATATTAGCAATCAAATATGTAGAGTTTAATAATTATTTGATATTTCAAGCATTTGAAATTTCAGCAGCACACGTAATCTATTTTAAATCCTGAAATTCGTTCTATCTCATTTTCGGCTGACTTAGAAATCATGTCTCTAAATTGACATTGTGAAATTAGTAAAAGGCCAAATACTATTACTAGGTACTAAATTACATGTCCAGCAGTATAACTGGAAATTTACTCTTGGGCATAGATTATGCAACATTTTCAAAGCAAACAGTGTCTGTTTAAATAGACTTTCTTTCACTGCCGTTTTGGTAAATGTCTCTGGTTATGCAGAAGCAGGCATTGTTTGTTACTGTTTCAATTAGTTATAAGATAAAGGAGGGATAAAACTGACCCAGCTAGTATTCCAACCCAAAGACTTTGAATGCTTTCTCTACATTCGCCTAGAACCCCAAGCCGCTATCCATTGCACCAGAGATCCAACCTGATTCAACAAGGTGAACAGAAATTCTCAAATAAAAAGATGAGCTATCAGCGGTTGACCAACTTTATAAAGTGATTTGGAAACTATAAGCAGGGTTCCATTTTGAACATTGAATTGGGGAAAAGATAATCAACATCTCAAACGACATGATACCGTTGCGGTAAGTCTTCTTAACTCTTGTCAAATGGTACACGACCGATGGGTATTTAATGGCTCCATTAAGAGTAACTTGCAATTACTCTAATGGGACTACTCGTTCATTGGATCCTGAAAAGAGCATGTCATTAGAGTACATTTTCTTTAAACAAACCGCCTGAACAGGGACTTGAACCCTGGACCCTCAGATTAAAAGTCTGATGCTCTACCGACTGAGCTATCCAGGCTCTGATACAGCAAACCTCAAAATCACCTAATCAAAATTTGGCAGTGTCCCAACTAACGCTATGTTTCTTAAGATGGTTACCTGAAGAAGGTACCAAATACACTAGAATATAATAATGAATTGATATTTCAAGCATTTGAAATTTCTTCAGTAAATGTAACCTTATTTTTAGTCCTGAAGTTGCTACTATCTCATTTTTTTGCTGACGTCAAATTCATATGTGTTTATTGACATGGTAAAATTAAGGAAGGGCCCAAAATCTTACTTCCGAGTAAATTATATTTTCATCAGTACAGCTGACAATTTCCTCTTCTGCATAGATTACCCAAATTGAACGGTGTCTCTTTAAAATAGACTTCCTTTTACTGACCTTTTTTAGCAAATGATTTTGGTGAAGCAGAAGCATGCATGCATCGCTTATAACTTCTTTAAATAGTTATGAAATACACAGGGATAAAACTGACTCTGGTGGGATTCGAACCCACAGCCTTTGAATACCTTCTTGACATTCACCTAGAAGTCCAATGCGCTATCCATTGCGCCACAGAGCCAATCTGCTTGAGTGAGGTGCACAGATATTCAGAAATGAAATAATGAGCTTTGAGCTGTTGATCAACTTTATAAAGTTCATTGGATACTATAACCATGGCTATATTTTGAATATTGAATTGGGTAAAAGTTATTCACCGTGTCAAACTACATGATACAGTTGGTAAGTCTGCATACAACTTAAGTTTAGTGTATCATCATCTGATATATGAGACAGATGGGTTTTTCACTTCTCCATGAAAGACATTTTTTTTTAATTTTGGTAATGGAATATCTTATTCATCATGCAGTGGAACACAAAAAGAATGTACAATCAGAATACTTTTTCTTTAAAGTAGCCTACCGCCTGAACGGGGACTTGAACCCTGGACCCTCAGATTAAAAGTCTGATGCTCTACCGACTGAGCTATCCAGGCTCTGATACAGCAAACCTCAAAATCACCTAATCAAAATTTGGCAGCGTCCCAACTAACGCTATGTTTCTTAAGATGGTTACCTGAAGAAGGTACCAAATACACTAGAATATAATAATGAATTGATATTTCAAGCATTTGAAATTTCTTCAGTAAATGTAACCTTATTTTTAGTCCTGAAGTTGCTACTATCTCATTTTTTTGCTGACGTCAAATTCATATGTGTTTATTGACATGGTAAAATTAAGGAAGGGCCCAAAATCTTACTTCCGAGTAAATTATATTTTCATCAGTACAGCTGACAATTTCCTCTTCTGCATAGATTACCCAAATTGAACGGTGTCTCTTTAAAATAGACTTCCTTTTACTGACCTTTTTTAGCAAATGATTTTGGTGAAGCAGAAGCATGCATGCATCGCTTATAACTTCTTTAAATAGTTATGAAATAAACAGGGATAAAACTGACTCTGGTGGGATTCGAACCCACAGCCTTTGAATACCTTCTTGACATTCACCTAGAAGTCCAATGCGCTATCCATTGCGCCACAGAGCCAATCTGCTTGAATGAGGTGCACAGATATTCAGAAATGAAATAATGAGCTTTGAGCTGTTGATCAACTTTATAAAGTTCATTGGATACTATAACCATGGCTATATCTTGAATATTGAATTGGGTAAAAGTTATTCACCGTGTCAAACTACATGATACAGTTGGTAAGTCTGCATACAACTTAAGTTTAGTGTATCGTCATCTGATATATGAGACAGATGGGTTTTTCACTTCTCCATGAAAGACGTTTTTTTTTAATTTTGGTAATGGAATATCTTATTCATCATGCAGTGGAACACAAAAAGAATGTACAATCAGAATACTTTTTCTTTAAAGTAGCCGACCGCCTGAACAAGGACTTGAACCCTGGACCCTCAGATTAAAAGTCTGATGCTCTACCGACTGAGCTATCCAGGCTCTGCAACACTGCAACTAAAAATCAGCTAAAAATGATGTGGACGCACACCAACCTACACTTTAATTCTTAATATGGTTACATATATTAGCAATCAAATATGTAGAGTTTAATAATTAATTGATATTTCAAGCATTTGAAATTTCAGCAGCACACGTAATCTATTTTAAATCCTGAAATTCGTTCTATCTCATTTTCGGCTGACTTAGAAATCATGTCTCTAAATTGACATTGTGAAATTAGTAAAAGGCCAAATACTATTACTAGGTACTAAATTACATGTCCAGCAGTATAACTGGAAATTTACTCTTGGGCATAGATTATGCAACATTTTCAAAGCAAACAGTGTCTGTTTAAATAGACTTTCTTTCACTGCCGTTTTGGTAAATGTCTCTGGTTATGCAGAAGCAGGCATTGTTTGTTACTGTTTCAATTAGTTATAAAATAAAGGAGGGATAAAACTGACCCAGCTAGTATTCCAACCCAAAGACTTTGAATGCTTTCTCTACATTCGCCTAGAACCCCAAGCCGCTATCCATTGCACCAGAGATCCAACCTGATTCAACAAGGTGAACAGAAATTCTCAAATAAAAAGATGAGCTATCAGCGGTTGACCAACTTTATAAAGTGATTTGGAAACTATAAGCAGGGTTCCATTTTGAACATTGAATTGGGGAAAAGATAATCAACATCTCAAACGACATGATACCGTTGCGGTAAGTCTTCTTAACTCTTGTCAAATGGTACACGACCGATGGGTATTTAATGGCTCCATTAAGAGTAACTTGCAATTACTCTAATGGGACTACTCGTTCATTGGATCCTGAAAAGAGCATGTCATTAGAGTACATTTTCTTTAAACAAACCGCCTGAACAGGGACTTGAACCCTGGACCCTCAGATTAAAAGTCTGATGCTCTACCGACTGAGCTATCCAGGCTCTGATACAGCAAACCTCAAAATCACCTAATCAAAATTTGGCAGCGTCCCAACTAACGCTATGTTTCTTAAGATGGTTACCTGAAGAAGGTACCAAATACACTAGAATATAATAATGAATTGATATTTCAAGCATTTGAAATTTCTTCAGTAAATGTAACCTTATTTTTAGTCCTGAAGTTGCTACTATCTCATTTTTTTGCTGACGTCAAATTCATATGTGTTTATTGACATGGTAAAATTAAGGAAGGGCCCAAAATCTTACTTCCGAGTAAATTATATTTTCATCAGTACAGCTGACAATTTCCTCTTCTGCATAGATTACCCAAATTGAACGGTGTCTCTTTAAAATAGACTTCCTTTTACTGACCTTTTTTAGCAAATGATTTTGGTGAAGCAGAAGCATGCATGCATCGCTTATAACTTCTTTAAATAGTTATGAAATAAACAGGGATAAAACTGACTCTGGTGGGATTCGAACCCACAGCCTTTGAATACCTTCTTGACATTCACCTAGAAGTCCAATGCGCTATCCATTGCGCCACAGAGCCAATCTGCTTGAATGAGGTGCACAGATATTCAGAAATGAAATAATGAGCTTTGAGCTGTTGATCAACTTTATAAAGTTCATTGGATACTATAACCATGGCTATATCTTGAATATTGAATTGGGTAAAAGTTATTCACCGTGTCAAACTACATGATACAGTTGGTAAGTCTGCATACAACTTAAGTTTAGTGTATCGTCATCTGATATATGAGACAGATGGGTTTTTCACTTCTCCATGAAAGACGTTTTTTTTTAATTTTGGTAATGGAATATCTTATTCATCATGCAGTGGAACACAAAAAGAATGTACAATCAGAATACTTTTTCTTTAAAGTAGCCGACCGCCTGAACAGGGACTTGAACCCTGGACCCTCAGATTAAAAGTCTGATGCTCTACCGACTGAGCTATCCAGGCTCTGCAACACTGCAACTAAAAATCAGCTAAAAATGATGTGGACGCACACCAACCTACACTTTAATTCTTAATATGGTTACATATATTAGCAATCAAATATGTAGAGTTTAATAATTAATTGATATTTCAAGCATTTGAAATTTCAGCAGCACACGTAATCTATTTTAAATCCTGAAATTCGTTCTATCTCATTTTCGGCTGACTTAGAAATCATGTCTCTAAATTGACATTGTGAAATTAGTAAAAGGCCAAATACTATTACTAGGTACTAAATTACATGTCCAGCAGTATAACTGGAAATTTACTCTTGGGCATAGATTATGCAACATTTTCAAAGCAAACAGTGTCTGTTTAAATAGACTTTCTTTCACTGCCGTTTTGGTAAATGTCTCTGGTTATGCAGAAGCAGGCATTGTTTGTTACTGTTTCAATTAGTTATAAGATAAAGGAGGGATAAAACTGACCCAGCTAGTATTCCAACCCAAAGACTTTGAATGCTTTCTCTACATTCGCCTAGAACCCCAAGCCGCTATCCATTGCACCAGAGATCCAACCTGATTCAACAAGGTGAACAGAAATTCTCAAATAAAAAGATGAGCTATCAGCGGTTGACCAACTTTATAAAGTGATTTGGAAACTATAAGCAGGGTTCCATTTTGAACATTGAATTGGGGAAAAGATAATCAACATCTCAAACGACATGATACCGTTGCGGTAAGTCTTCTTAACTCTTGTCAAATGGTACACGACCGATGGGTATTTAATGGCTCCATTAAGAGTAACTTGCAATTACTCTAATGGGACTACTCGTTCATTGGATCCTGAAAAGAGCATGTCATTAGAGTACATTTTCTTTAAACAAACCGCCTGAACAGGGACTTGAACCCTGGACCCTCAGATTAAAAGTCTGATGCTCTACCGACTGAGCTATCCAGGCTCTGATACAGCAAACCTCAAAATCACCTAATCAAAATTTGGCAGTGTCCCAACTAACGCTATGTTTCTTAAGATGGTTACCTGAAGAAGGTACCAAATACACTAGAATATAATAATGAATTGATATTTCAAGCATTTGAAATTTCTTCAGTAAATGTAACCTTATTTTTAGTCCTGAAGTTGCTACTATCTCATTTTTTTGCTGACGTCAAATTCATATGTGTTTATTGACATGGTAAAATTAAGGAAGGGCCCAAAATCTTACTTCCGAGTAAATTATATTTTCATCAGTACAGCTGACAATTTCCTCTTCTGCATAGATTACCCAAATTGAACGGTGTCTCTTTAAAATAGACTTCCTTTTACTGACCTTTTTTAGCAAATGATTTTGGTGAAGCAGAAGCATGCATGCATCGCTTATAACTTCTTTAAATAGTTATGAAATACACAGGGATAAAACTGACTCTGGTGGGATTCGAACCCACAGCCTTTGAATACCTTCTTGACATTCACCTAGAAGTCCAATGCGCTATCCATTGCGCCACAGAGCCAATCTGCTTGAGTGAGGTGCACAGATATTCAGAAATGAAATAATGAGCTTTGAGCTGTTGATCAACTTTATAAAGTTCATTGGATACTATAACCATGGCTATATTTTGAATATTGAATTGGGTAAAAGTTATTCACCGTGTCAAACTACATGATACAGTTGGTAAGTCTGCATACAACTTAAGTTTAGTGTATCATCATCTGATATATGAGACAGATGGGTTTTTCACTTCTCCATGAAAGACATTTTTTTTTAATTTTGGTAATGGAATATCTTATTCATCATGCAGTGGAACACAAAAAGAATGTACAATCAGAATACTTTTTCTTTAAAGTAGCCTACCGCCTGAACGGGGACTTGAACCCTGGACCCTCAGATTAAAAGTCTGATGCTCTACCGACTGAGCTATCCAGGCTCTGATACAGCAAACCTCAAAATCACCTAATCAAAATTTGGCAGCGTCCCAACTAACGCTATGTTTCTTAAGATGGTTACCTGAAGAAGGTACCAAATACACTAGAATATAATAATGAATTGATATTTCAAGCATTTGAAATTTCTTCAGTAAATGTAACCTTATTTTTAGTCCTGAAGTTGCTACTATCTCATTTTTTTGCTGACGTCAAATTCATATGTGTTTATTGACATGGTAAAATTAAGGAAGGGCCCAAAATCTTACTTCCGAGTAAATTATATTTTCATCAGTACAGCTGACAATTTCCTCTTCTGCATAGGTTACCCAAATTGAACGGTGTCTCTTTAAAATAGACTTCCTTTTACTGACCTTTTTTAGCAAATGATTTTGGTGAAGCAGAAGCATGCATGCATCGCTTATAACTTCTTTAAATAGTTATGAAATAAACAGGGATAAAACTGACTCTGGTGGGATTCGAACCCACAGCCTTTGAATACCTTCTTGACATTCACCTAGAAGTCCAATGCGCTATCCATTGCGCCACAGAGCCAATCTGCTTGAGTGAGGTGCACAGATATTCAGAAATGAAATAATGAGCTTTGAGCTGTTGATCAACTTTATAAAGTTCATTGGATACTATAACCATGGCTATATTTTGAATATTGAATTGGGTAAAAGTTATTCACCGTGTCAAACTACATGATACAGTTGGTAAGTCTGCATAAAACTTAAGTTTAGTGTATCGTCATCTGATATATGAGACAGATGGGTTTTTCACTTCTCCATGAAAGACGTTTTTTTTTAATTTTGGTAATGGAATATCTTATTCATCATGCAGTGGAACACAAAAAGAATGTACAATCAGAATACTTTTTCTTTAAAGTAGCCGACCGCCTGAACAGGGACTTGAACCCTGGACCCTCAGATTAAAAGTCTGATGCTCTACCGACTGAGCTATCCAGGCTCTGCAACACTGCAACTAAAAATCAGCTAAAAATGATGTGGACGCACACCAACCTACACTTTAATTCTTAATATGGTTACATATATTAGCAATCAAATATGTAGAGTTTAATAATTAATTGATATTTCAAGCATTTGAAATTTCAGCAGCACACGTAATCTATTTTAAATCCTGAAATTCGTTCTATCTCATTTTCGGCTGACTTAGAAATCATGTCTCTAAATTGACATTGTGAAATTAGTAAAAGGCCAAATACTATTACTAGGTACTAAATTACATGTCCAGCAGTATAACTGGAAATTTACTCTTGGGCATAGATTATGCAACATTTTCAAAGCAAACAGTGTCTGTTTAAATAGACTTTCTTTCACTGCCGTTTTGGTAAATGTCTCTGGTTATGCAGAAGCAGGCATTGTTTGTTACTGTTTCAATTAGTTATAAGATAAAGGAGGGATAAAACTGACCCAGCTAGTATTCCAACCCAAAGACTTTGAATGCTTTCTCTACATTCGCCTAGAACCCCAAGCCGCTATCCATTGCACCAGAGATCCAACCTGATTCAACAAGGTGAACAGAAATTCTCAAATAAAAAGATGAGCTATCAGCGGTTGACCAACTTTATAAAGTGATTTGGAAACTATAAGCAGGGTTCCATTTTGAACATTGAATTGGGGAAAAGATAATCAACATCTCAAACGACATGATACCGTTGCGGTAAGTCTTCTTAACTCTTGTCAAATGGTACACGACCGATGGGTATTTAATGGCTCCATTAAGAGTAACTTGCAATTACTCTAATGGGACTACTCGTTCATTGGATCCTGAAAAGAGCATGTCATTAGAGTACATTTTCTTTAAACAAACCGCCTGAACAGGGACTTGAACCCTGGACCCTCAGATTAAAAGTCTGATGCTCTACCGACTGAGCTATTCAGGCTCTGATACAGCAAACCTCAAAATCACCTAATCAAAATTTGGCAGCGTCCCAACTAACGCTATGTTTCTTAAGATGGTTACCTGAAGAAGGTACCAAATACACTAGAATATAATAATGAATTGATATTTCAAGCATTTGAAATTTCTTCAGTAAATGTAACCTTATTTTTAGTCCTGAAGTTGCTACTATCTCATTTTTTTGCTGACGTCAAATTCATATGTGTTTATTGACATGGTAAAATTAAGGAAGGGCCCAAAATCTTACTTCCGAGTAAATTATATTTTCATCAGTACAGCTGACAATTTCCTCTTCTGCATAGATTACCCAAATTGAACGGTGTCTCTTTAAAATAGACTTCCTTTTACTGACCTTTTTTAGCAAATGATTTTGGTGAAGCAGAAGCATGCATGCATCGCTTATAACTTCTTTAAATAGTTATGAAATAAACAGGGATAAAACTGACTCTGGTGGGATTCGAACCCACAGCCTTTGAATACCTTCTTGACATTCACCTAGAAGTCCAATGCGCTATCCATTGCGCCACAGAGCCAATCTGCTTGAATGAGGTGCACAGATATTCAGAAATGAAATAATGAGCTTTGAGCTGTTGATCAACTTTATAAAGTTCATTGGATACTATAACCATGGCTATATCTTGAATATTGAATTGGGTAAAAGTTATTCACCGTGTCAAACTACATGATACAGTTGGTAAGTCTGCATACAACTTAAGTTTAGTGTATCGTCATCTGATACATGAGACAGATGGGTTTTTCACTTCTCCATGAAAGACGTTTTTTTTTAATTTTGGTAATGGAATATCTTATTCATCATGCAGTGGAACACAAAAAGAATGTACAATCAGAATACTTTTTCTTTAAAGTAGCCGACCGCCTGAACAGGGACTTGAACCCTGGACCCTCAGATTAAAAGTCTGATGCTCTACCGACTGAGCTATCCAGGCTCTGCAACACTGCAACTAAAAATCAGCTAAAAATGATGTGGACGCACACCAACCTACACTTTAATTCTTAATATGGTTACATATATTAGCAATCAAATATGTAGAGTTTAATAATTATTTGATATTTCAAGCATTTGAAATTTCAGCAGCACACGTAATCTATTTTAAATCCTGAAATTCGTTCTATCTCATTTTCGGCTGACTTAGAAATCATGTCTCTAAATTGACATTGTGAAATTAGTAAAAGGCCAAATACTATTACTAGGTACTAAATTACATGTCCAGCAGTATAACTGGAAATTTACTCTTGGGCATAGATTATGCAACATTTTCAAAGCAAACAGTGTCTGTTTAAATAGACTTTCTTTCACTGCCGTTTTGGTAAATGTCTCTGGTTATGCAGAAGCAGGCATTGTTTGTTACTGTTTCAATTAGTTATAAGATAAAGGAGGGATAAAACTGACCCAGCTAGTATTCCAACCCAAAGACTTTGAATGCTTTCTCTACATTCGCCTAGAACCCCAAGCCGCTATCCATTGCACCAGAGATCCAACCTGATTCAACAAGGTGAACAGAAATTCTCAAATAAAAAGATGAGCTATCAGCGGTTGACCAACTTTATAAAGTGATTTGGAAACTATAAGCAGGGTTCCATTTTGAACATTGAATTGGGGAAAAGATAATCAACATCTCAAACGACATGATACCGTTGCGGTAAGTCTTCTTAACTCTTGTCAAATGGTACACGACCGATGGGTATTTAATGGCTCCATTAAGAGTAACTTGCAATTACTCTAATGGGACTACTCGTTCATTGGATCCTGAAAAGAGCATGTCATTAGAGTACATTTTCTTTAAACAAACCGCCTGAACAGGGACTTGAACCCTGGACCCTCAGATTAAAAGTCTGATGCTCTACCGACTGAGCTATCCAGGCTCTGATACAGCAAACCTCAAAATCACCTAATCAAAATTTGGCAGTGTCCCAACTAACGCTATGTTTCTTAAGATGGTTACCTGAAGAAGGTACCAAATACACTAGAATATAATAATGAATTGATATTTCAAGCATTTGAAATTTCTTCAGTAAATGTAACCTTATTTTTAGTCCTGAAGTTGCTACTATCTCATTTTTTTGCTGACGTCAAATTCATATGTGTTTATTGACATGGTAAAATTAAGGAAGGGCCCAAAATCTTACTTCCGAGTAAATTATATTTTCATCAGTACAGCTGACAATTTCCTCTTCTGCATAGATTACCCAAATTGAACGGTGTCTCTTTAAAATAGACTTCCTTTTACTGACCTTTTTTAGCAAATGATTTTGGTGAAGCAGAAGCATGCATGCATCGCTTATAACTTCTTTAAATAGTTATGAAATACACAGGGATAAAACTGACTCTGGTGGGATTCGAACCCACAGCCTTTGAATACCTTCTTGACATTCACCTAGAAGTCCAATGCGCTATCCATTGCGCCACAGAGCCAATCTGCTTGAGTGAGGTGCACAGATATTCAGAAATGAAATAATGAGCTTTGAGCTGTTGATCAACTTTATAAAGTTCATTGGATACTATAACCATGGCTATATTTTGAATATTGAATTGGGTAAAAGTTATTCACCGTGTCAAACTACATGATACAGTTGGTAAGTCTGCATAAAACTTAAGTTTAGTGTATCGTCATCTGATATATGAGACAGATGGGTTTTTCACTTCTCCATGAAAGACGTTTTTTTTTAATTTTGTTAATGGAATATCTTATTCATCATGCAGTGGAACACAAAAAGAATGTACAATCAGAATACTTTTTCTTTAAAGTAGCCTACCGCCTGAACGGGGACTTGAACCCTGGACCCTCAGATTAAAAGTCTGATGCTCTACCGACTGAGCTATCCAGGCTCTGATACAGCAAACCTCAAAATCACCTAATCAAAATTTGGCAGCGTCTCAACTAACGCTATGTTTCTTAATATGGTTACCTGAAGAAGGTACCAAATACACTAGAATATAATAATGAATTGATATTTCAAGCATTTGAAATTTCTTCAGTAAATGTAACCTTATTTTTAGTCCTGAAGTTGCTACTATCTCATTTTTTTGCTGACGTCAAATTCGTATGTGTTTATTGACATGGTAAAATTAAGGAAGGGCCCAAAATCTTACTTCCGAGTAAATTATATTTTCATCAGTACAGCTGACAATTTCCTCTTCTGCATAGATTACCCAAATTGAACGGTGTCTCTTTAAAATAGACTTCCTTTTACTGACCTTTTTTAGCAAATGATTTTGGTGAAGCAGAAGCATGCATGCATCGCTTATAACTTCTTTAAATAGTTATGAAATAAACAGGGATAAAACTGACTCTGGTGGGATTCGAACCCACAGCCTTTGAATACCTTCTTGACATTCACTTAGAAGTCCAATGCGCTATCCATTGCGCCACAGAGCCAATCTGCTTGAGTGAGGTGCACAGATATTCAGAAATGAAATAATGAGCTTTGAGCTGTTGATCAACTTTATAAAGTTCATTGGATACTATAACCATGGCTATATTTTGAATATTGAATTGGGTAAAAGTTATTCACCGTGTCAAACTACATGATACAGTTGGTAAGTCTGCATAAAACTTAAGTTTAGTGTATCGTCATCTGATATATGAGACAGATGGGTTTTTCACTTCTCCATGAAAGACGTTTTTTTTTAATTTTGGTAATGGAATATCTTATTCATCATGCAGTGGAACACAAAAAGAATGTACAATCAGAATACTTTTTCTTTAAAGTAGCCGACCGCCTGAACAGGGACTTGAACCCTGGACCCTCAGATTAAAAGTCTGATGCTCTACCGACTGAGCTATCCAGGCTCTGCAACACTGCAACTAAAAATCAGCTAAAAATGATGTGGACGCACACCAACCTACACTTTAATTCTTAATATGGTTACATATATTAGCAATCAAATATGTAGAGTTTAATAATTAATTGATATTTCAAGCATTTGAAATTTCAGCAGCACACGTAATCTATTTTAAATCCTGAAATTCGTTCTATCTCATTTTCGGCTGACTTAGAAATCATGTCTCTAAATTGACATTGTGAAATTAGTAAAAGGCCAAATACTATTACTAGGTACTAAATTACATGTCCAGCAGTATAACTGGAAATTTACTCTTGGGCATAGATTATGCAACATTTTCAAAGCAAACAGTGTCTGTTTAAATAGACTTTCTTTCACTGCCGTTTTGGTAAATGTCTCTGGTTATGCAGAAGCAGGCATTGTTTGTTACTGTTTCAATTAGTTATAAGATAAAGGAGGGATAAAACTGACCCAGCTAGTATTCCAACCCAAAGACTTTGAATGCTTTCTCTACATTCGCCTAGAACCCCAAGCCGCTATCCATTGCACCAGAGATCCAACCTGATTCAACAAGGTGAACAGAAATTCTCAAATAAAAAGATGAGCTATCAGCGGTTGACCAACTTTATAAAGTGATTTGGAAACTATAAGCAGGGTTCCATTTTGAACATTGAATTGGGGAAAAGATAATCAACATCTCAAACGACATGATACCGTTGCGGTAAGTCTTCTTAACTCTTGTCAAATGGTACACGACCGATGGGTATTTAATGGCTCCATTAAGAGTAACTTGCAATTACTCTAATGGGACTACTCGTTCATTGGATCCTGAAAAGAGCATGTCATTAGAGTACATTTTCTTTAAACAAACCGCCTGAACAGGGACTTGAACCCTGGACCCTCAGATTAAAAGTCTGATGCTCTACCGACTGAGCTATTCAGGCTCTGATACAGCAAACCTCAAAATCACCTAATCAAAATTTGGCAGTGTCCCAACTAACGCTATGTTTCTTAAGATGGTTACCTGAAGAAGGTACCAAATACACTAGAATATAATAATGAATTGATATTTCAAGCATTTGAAATTTCTTCAGTAAATGTAACCTTATTTTTAGTCCTGAAGTTGCTACTATCTCATTTTTTTGCTGACGTCAAATTCATATGTGTTTATTGACATGGTAAAATTAAGGAAGGGCCCAAAATCTTACTTCCGAGTAAATTATATTTTCATCAGTACAGCTGACAATTTCCTCTTCTGCATAGATTACCCAAATTGAACGGTGTCTCTTTAAAATAGACTTCCTTTTACTGACCTTTTTTAGCAAATGATTTTGGTGAAGCAGAAGCATGCATGCATCGCTTATAACTTCTTTAAATAGTTATGAAATAAACAGGGATAAAACTGACTCTGGTGGGATTCGAACCCACAGCCTTTGAATACCTTCTTGACATTCACCTAGAAGTCCAATGCGCTATCCATTGCGCCACAGAGCCAATCTGCTTGAATGAGGTGCACAGATATTCAGAAATGAAATAATGAGCTTTGAGCTGTTGATCAACTTTATAAAGTTCATTGGATACTATAACCATGGCTATATCTTGAATATTGAATTGGGTAAAAGTTATTCACCGTGTCAAACTACATGATACAGTTGGTAAGTCTGCATACAACTTAAGTTTAGTGTATCGTCATCTGATACATGAGACAGATGGGTTTTTCACTTCTCCATGAAAGACGTTTTTTTTTAATTTTGGTAATGGAATATCTTATTCATCATGCAGTGGAACACAAAAAGAATGTACAATCAGAATACTTTTTCTTTAAAGTAGCCGACCGCCTGAACAGGGACTTGAACCCTGGACCCTCAGATTAAAAGTCTGATGCTCTACCGACTGAGCTATCCAGGCTCTGCAACACTGCAACTAAAAATCAGCTAAAAATGATGTGGACGCACACCAACCTACACTTTAATTCTTAATATGGTTACATATATTAGCAATCAAATATGTAGAGTTTAATAATTATTTGATATTTCAAGCATTTGAAATTTCAGCAGCACACGTAATCTATTTTAAATCCTGAAATTCGTTCTATCTCATTTTCGGCTGACTTAGAAATCATGTCTCTAAATTGACATTGTGAAATTAGTAAAAGGCCAAATACTATTACTAGGTACTAAATTACATGTCCAGCAGTATAACTGGAAATTTACTCTTGGGCATAGATTATGCAACATTTTCAAAGCAAACAGTGTCTGTTTAAATAGACTTTCTTTCACTGCCGTTTTGGTAAATGTCTCTGGTTATGCAGAAGCAGGCATTGTTTGTTACTGTTTCAATTAGTTATAAGATAAAGGAGGGATAAAACTGACCCAGCTAGTATTCCAACCCAAAGACTTTGAATGCTTTCTCTACATTCGCCTAGAACCCCAAGCCGCTATCCATTGCACCAGAGATCCAACCTGATTCAACAAGGTGAACAGAAATTCTCAAATAAAAAGATGAGCTATCAGCGGTTGACCAACTTTATAAAGTGATTTGGAAACTATAAGCAGGGTTCCATTTTGAACATTGAATTGGGGAAAAGATAATCAACATCTCAAACGACATGATACCGTTGCGGTAAGTCTTCTTAACTCTTGTCAAATGGTACACGACCGATGGGTATTTAATGGCTCCATTAAGAGTAACTTGCAATTACTCTAATGGGACTACTCGTTCATTGGATCCTGAAAAGAGCATGTCATTAGAGTACATTTTCTTTAAACAAACCGCCTGAACAGGGACTTGAACCCTGGACCCTCAGATTAAAAGTCTGATGCTCTACCGACTGAGCTATCCAGGCTCTGATACAGCAAACCTCAAAATCACCTAATCAAAATTTGGCAGTGTCCCAACTAACGCTATGTTTCTTAAGATGGTTACCTGAAGAAGGTACCAAATACACTAGAATATAATAATGAATTGATATTTCAAGCATTTGAAATTTCTTCAGTAAATGTAACCTTATTTTTAGTCCTGAAGTTGCTACTATCTCATTTTTTTGCTGACGTCAAATTCATATGTGTTTATTGACATGGTAAAATTAAGGAAGGGCCCAAAATCTTACTTCCGAGTAAATTATATTTTCATCAGTACAGCTGACAATTTCCTCTTCTGCATAGATTACCCAAATTGAACGGTGTCTCTTTAAAATAGACTTCCTTTTACTGACCTTTTTTAGCAAATGATTTTGGTGAAGCAGAAGCATGCATGCATCGCTTATAACTTCTTTAAATAGTTATGAAATACACAGGGATAAAACTGACTCTGGTGGGATTCGAACCCACAGCCTTTGAATACCTTCTTGACATTCACCTAGAAGTCCAATGCGCTATCCATTGCGCCACAGAGCCAATCTGCTTGAGTGAGGTGCACAGATATTCAGAAATGAAATAATGAGCTTTGAGCTGTTGATCAACTTTATAAAGTTCATTGGATACTATAACCATGGCTATATTTTGAATATTGAATTGGGTAAAAGTTATTCACCGTGTCAAACTACATGATACAGTTGGTAAGTCTGCATAAAACTTAAGTTTAGTGTATCGTCATCTGATATATGAGACAGATGGGTTTTTCACTTCTCCATGAAAGACGTTTTTTTTTAATTTTGTTAATGGAATATCTTATTCATCATGCAGTGGAACACAAAAAGAATGTACAATCAGAATACTTTTTCTTTAAAGTAGCCTACCGCCTGAACGGGGACTTGAACCCTGGACCCTCAGATTAAAAGTCTGATGCTCTACCGACTGAGCTATCCAGGCTCTGATACAGCAAACCTCAAAATCACCTAATCAAAATTTGGCAGCGTCTCAACTAACGCTATGTTTCTTAATATGGTTACCTGAAGAAGGTACCAAATACACTAGAATATAATAATGAATTGATATTTCAAGCATTTGAAATTTCTTCAGTAAATGTAACCTTATTTTTAGTCCTGAAGTTGCTACTATCTCATTTTTTTGCTGACGTCAAATTCGTATGTGTTTATTGACATGGTAAAATTAAGGAAGGGCCCAAAATCTTACTTCCGAGTAAATTATATTTTCATCAGTACAGCTGACAATTTCCTCTTCTGCATAGATTACCCAAATTGAACGGTGTCTCTTTAAAATAGACTTCCTTTTACTGACCTTTTTTAGCAAATGATTTTGGTGAAGCAGAAGCATGCATGCATCGCTTATAACTTCTTTAAATAGTTATGAAATAAACAGGGATAAAACTGACTCTGGTGGGATTCGAACCCACAGCCTTTGAATACCTTCTTGACATTCACTTAGAAGTCCAATGCGCTATCCATTGCGCCACAGAGCCAATCTGCTTGAGTGAGGTGCACAGATATTCAGAAATGAAATAATGAGCTTTGAGCTGTTGATCAACTTTATAAAGTTCATTGGATACTATAACCATGGCTATATTTTGAATATTGAATTGGGTAAAAGTTATTCACCGTGTCAAACTACATGATACAGTTGGTAAGTCTGCATAAAACTTAAGTTTAGTGTATCGTCATCTGATATATGAGACAGATGGGTTTTTCACTTCTCCATGAAAGACGTTTTTTTTTAATTTTGGTAATGGAATATCTTATTCATCATGCAGTGGAACACAAAAAGAATGTACAATCAGAATACTTTTTCTTTAAAGTAGCCGACCGCCTGAACAGGGACTTGAACCCTGGACCCTCAGATTAAAAGTCTGATGCTCTACCGACTGAGCTATCCAGGCTCTGCAACACTGCAACTAAAAATCAGCTAAAAATGATGTGGACGCACACCAACCTACACTTTAATTCTTAATATGGTTACATATATTAGCAATCAAATATGTAGAGTTTAATAATTAATTGATATTTCAAGCATTTGAAATTTCAGCAGCACACGTAATCTATTTTAAATCCTGAAATTCGTTCTATCTCATTTTCGGCTGACTTAGAAATCATGTCTCTAAATTGACATTGTGAAATTAGTAAAAGGCCAAATACTATTACTAGGTACTAAATTACATGTCCAGCAGTATAACTGGAAATTTACTCTTGGGCATAGATTATGCAACATTTTCAAAGCAAACAGTGTCTGTTTAAATAGACTTTCTTTCACTGCCGTTTTGGTAAATGTCTCTGGTTATGCAGAAGCAGGCATTGTTTGTTACTGTTTCAATTAGTTATAAGATAAAGGAGGGATAAAACTGACCCAGCTAGTATTCCAACCCAAAGACTTTGAATGCTTTCTCTACATTCGCCTAGAACCCCAAGCCGCTATCCATTGCACCAGAGATCCAACCTGATTCAACAAGGTGAACAGAAATTCTCAAATAAAAAGATGAGCTATCAGCGGTTGACCAACTTTATAAAGTGATTTGGAAACTATAAGCAGGGTTCCATTTTGAACATTGAATTGGGGAAAAGATAATCAACATCTCAAACGACATGATACCGTTGCGGTAAGTCTTCTTAACTCTTGTCAAATGGTACACGACCGATGGGTATTTAATGGCTCCATTAAGAGTAACTTGCAATTACTCTAATGGGACTACTCGTTCATTGGATCCTGAAGAGAGCATGTCATTAGAGTACATTTTCTTTAAACAAACCGCCTGAACAGGGACTTGAACCCTGGACCCTCAGATTAAAAGTCTGATGCTCTACCGACTGAGCTATCCAGGCTCTGATACAACAAACCTCAAAATCACCTAATCAAAATTTGGCAGTGTCCCAACTAACGCTATGTTTCTTAAGATGGTTACCTGAAGAAGGTACCAAATACACTAGAATATAATAATGAATTGATATTTCAAGCATTTGAAATTTCTTCAGTAAATGTAACCTTATTTTTAGTCCTGAAGTTGCTACTATCTCATTTTTTTGCTGACGTCAAATTCATATGTGTTTATTGACATGGTAAAATTAAGGAAGGGCCCAAAATCTTACTTCCGAGTAAATTATATTTTCATCAGTACAGCTGACAATTTCCTCTTCTGCATAGATTACCCAAATTGAACGGTGTCTCTTTAAAATAGACTTCCTTTTACTGACCTTTTTTAGCAAATGATTTTGGTGAAGCAGAAGCATGCATGCATCGCTTATAACTTCTTTAAATAGTTATGAAATAAACAGGGATAAAACTGACTCTGGTGGGATTCGAACCCACAGCCTTTGAATACCTTCTTGACATTCACCTAGAAGTCCAATGCGCTATCCATTGCGCCACAGAGCCAATCTGCTTGAATGAGGTGCACAGATATTCAGAAATGAAATAATGAGCTTTGAGCTGTTGATCAACTTTATAAAGTTCATTGGATACTATAACCATGGCTATATCTTGAATATTGAATTGGGTAAAAGTTATTCACCGTGTCAAACTACATGATACAGTTGGTAAGTCTGCATACAACTTAAGTTTAGTGTATCGTCATCTGATATATGAGACAGATGGGTTTTTCACTTCTCCATGAAAGACATTTTTTTTTAATTTTGGTAATGGAATATCTTATTCATCATGCAGTGGAACACAAAAAGAATGTACAATCAGAATACTTTTTCTTTAAAGTAGCCTACCGCCTGAACGGGGACTTGAACCCTGGACCCTCAGATTAAAAGTCTGATGCTCTACCGACTGAGCTATCCAGGCTCTGATACAGCAAACCTCAAAATCACCTAATCAAAATTTGGCAGCGTCCCAACTAACGCTATGTTTCTTAAGATGGTTACCTGAAGAAGGTACCAAATACACTAGAATATAATAATGAATTGATATTTCAAGCATTTGAAATTTCTTCAGTAAATGTAACCTTATTTTTAGTCCTGAAGTTGCTACTATCTCATTTTTTTGCTGACGTCAAATTCATATGTGTTTATTGACATGGTAAAATTAAGGAAGGGCCCAAAATCTTACTTCCGAGTAAATTATATTTTCATCAGTACAGCTGACAATTTCCTCTTCTGCATAGATTACCCAAATTGAACGGTGTCTCTTTAAAATAGACTTCCTTTTACTGACCTTTTTTAGCAAATGATTTTGGTGAAGCAGAAGCATGCATGCATCGCTTATAACTTCTTTAAATAGTTATGAAATAAACAGGGATAAAACTGACTCTGGTGGGATTCGAACCCACAGCCTTTGAATACCTTCTTGACATTCACCTAGAAGTCCAATGCGCTATCCATTGCGCCACAGAGCCAATCTGCTTGAGTGAGGTGCACAGATATTCAGAAATGAAATAATGAGCTTTGAGCTGTTGATCAACTTTATAAAGTTCATTGGATACTATAACCATGGCTATATTTTGAATATTGAATTGGGTAAAAGTTATTCACCGTGTCAAACTACATGATACAGTTGGTAAGTCTGCATAAAACTTAAGTTTAGTGTATCGTCATCTGATATATGAGACAGATGGGTTTTTCACTTCTCCATGAAAGACGTTTTTTTTTAATTTTGGTAATGGAATATCTTATTCATCATGCAGTGGAACACAAAAAGAATGTACAATCAGAATACTTTTTCTTTAAAGTAGCCGACCGCCTGAACAGGGACTTGAACCCTGGACCCTCAGATTAAAAGTCTGATGCTCTACCGACTGAGCAATCCAGGCTCTGCAACACTGCAACTAAAAATCAGCTAAAAATGATGTGGACGCACACCAACCTACACTTTAATTCTTAATATGGTTACATATATTAGCAATCAAATATGTAGAGTTTAATAATTAATTGATATTTCAAGCATTTGAAATTTCAGCAGCACACGTAATCTATTTTAAATCCTGAAATTCGTTCTATCTCATTTTCGGCTGACTTAGAAATCATGTCTCTAAATTGACATTGTGAAATTAGTAAAAGGCCAAATACTATTACTAGGTACTAAATTACATGTCCAGCAGTATAACTGGAAATTTACTCTTGGGCATAGATTATGCAACATTTTCAAAGCAAACAGTGTCTGTTTAAATAGACTTTCTTTCACTGCCGTTTTGGTAAATGTCTCTGGTTATGCAGAAGCAGGCATTGTTTGTTACTGTTTCAATTAGTTATAAGATAAAGGAGGGATAAAACTGACCCAGCTAGTATTCCAACCCAAAGACTTTGAATGCTTTCTCTACATTCGCCTAGAACCCCAAGCCGCTATCCATTGCACCAGAGATCCAACCTGATTCAACAAGGTGAACAGAAATTCTCAAATAAAAAGATGAGCTATCAGCGGTTGACCAACTTTATAAAGTGATTTGGAAACTATAAGCAGGGTTCCATTTTGAACATTGAATTGGGGAAAAGATAATCAACATCTCAAACGACATGATACCGTTGCGGTAAGTCTTCTTAACTCTTGTCAAATGGTACACGACCGATGGGTATTTAATGGCTCCATTAAGAGTAACTTGCAATTACTCTAATGGGACTACTCGTTCATTGGATCCTGAAAAGAGCATGTCATTAGAGTACATTTTCTTTAAACAAACCGCCTGAACAGGGACTTGAACCCTGGACCCTCAGATTAAAAGTCTGATGCTCTACCGACTGAGCTATCCAGGCTCTGATACAGCAAACCTCAAAATCACCTAATCAAAATTTGGCAGTGTCCCAACTAACGCTATGTTTCTTAAGATGGTTACCTGAAGAAGGTACCAAATACACTAGAATATAATAATGAATTGATATTTCAAGCATTTGAAATTTCTTCAGTAAATGTAACCTTATTTTTAGTCCTGAAGTTGCTACTATCTCATTTTTTTGCTGACGTCAAATTCATATGTGTTTATTGACATGGTAAAATTAAGGAAGGGCCCAAAATCTTACTTCCGAGTAAATTATATTTTCATCAGTACAGCTGACAATTTCCTCTTCTGCATAGATTACCCAAATTGAACGGTGTCTCTTTAAAATAGACTTCCTTTTACTGACCTTTTTTAGCAAATGATTTTGGTGAAGCAGAAGCATGCATGCATCGCTTATAACTTCTTTAAATAGTTATGAAATACACAGGGATAAAACTGACTCTGGTGGGATTCGAACCCACAGCCTTTGAATACCTTCTTGACATTCACCTAGAAGTCCAATGCGCTATCCATTGCGCCACAGAGCCAATCTGCTTGAGTGAGGTGCACAGATATTCAGAAATGAAATAATGAGCTTTGAGCTGTTGATCAACTTTATAAAGTTCATTGGATACTATAACCATGGCTATATTTTGAATATTGAATTGGGTAAAAGTTATTCACCGTGTCAAACTACATGATACAGTTGGTAAGTCTGCATACAACTTAAGTTTAGTGTATCATCATCTGATATATGAGACAGATGGGTTTTTCACTTCTCCATGAAAGACATTTTTTTTTAATTTTGGTAATGGAATATCTTATTCATCATGCAGTGGAACACAAAAAGAATGTACAATCAGAATACTTTTTCTTTAAAGTAGCCTACCGCCTGAACGGGGACTTGAACCCTGGACCCTCAGATTAAAAGTCTGATGCTCTACCGACTGAGCTATCCAGGCTCTGATACAGCAAACCTCAAAATCACCTAATCAAAATTTGGCAGCGTCCCAACTAACGCTATGTTTCTTAAGATGGTTACCTGAAGAAGGTACCAAATACACTAGAATATAATAATGAATTGATATTTCAAGCATTTGAAATTTCTTCAGTAAATGTAACCTTATTTTTAGTCCTGAAGTTGCTACTATCTCATTTTTTTGCTGACGTCAAATTCATATGTGTTTATTGACATGGTAAAATTAAGGAAGGGCCCAAAATCTTACTTCCGAGTAAATTATATTTTCATCAGTACAGCTGACAATTTCCTCTTCTGCATAGATTACCCAAATTGAACGGTGTCTCTTTAAAATAGACTTCCTTTTACTGACCTTTTTTAGCAAATGATTTTGGTGAAGCAGAAGCATGCATGCATCGCTTATAACTTCTTTAAATAGTTATGAAATAAACAGGGATAAAACTGACTCTGGTGGGATTCGAACCCACAGCCTTTGAATACCTTCTTGACATTCACCTAGAAGTCCAATGCGCTATCCATTGCGCCACAGAGCCAATCTGCTTGAATGAGGTGCACAGATATTCAGAAATGAAATAATGAGCTTTGAGCTGTTGATCAACTTTATAAAGTTCATTGGATACTATAACCATGGCTATATCTTGAATATTGAATTGGGTAAAAGTTATTCACCGTGTCAAACTACATGATACAGTTGGTAAGTCTGCATACAACTTAAGTTTAGTGTATCGTCATCTGATATATGAGACAGATGGGTTTTTCACTTCTCCATGAAAGACGTTTTTTTTTAATTTTGGTAATGGAATATCTTATTCATCATGCAGTGGAACACAAAAAGAATGTACAATCAGAATACTTTTTCTTTAAAGTAGCCGACCGCCTGAACAGGGACTTGAACCCTGGACCCTCAGATTAAAAGTCTGATGCTCTACCGACTGAGCTATCCAGGCTCTGCAACACTGCAACTAAAAATCAGCTAAAAATGATGTGGACGCACACCAACCTACACTTTAATTCTTAATATGGTTACATATATTAGCAATCAAATATGTAGAGTTTAATAATTATTTGATATTTCAAGCATTTGAAATTTCAGCAGCACACGTAATCTATTTTAAATCCTGAAATTCGTTCTATCTCATTTTCGGCTGACTTAGAAATCATGTCTCTAAATTGACATTGTGAAATTAGTAAAAGGCCAAATACTATTACTAGGTACTAAATTACATGTCCAGCAGTATAACTGGAAATTTACTCTTGGGCATAGATTATGCAACATTTTCAAAGCAAACAGTGTCTGTTTAAATAGACTTTCTTTCACTGCCGTTTTGGTAAATGTCTCTGGTTATGCAGAAGCAGGCATTGTTTGTTACTGTTTCAATTAGTTATAAGATAAAGGAGGGATAAAACTGACCCAGCTAGTATTCCAACCCAAAGACTTTGAATGCTTTCTCTACATTCGCCTAGAACCCCAAGCCGCTATCCATTGCACCAGAGATCCAACCTGATTCAACAAGGTGAACAGAAATTCTCAAATAAAAAGATGAGCTATCAGCGGTTGACCAACTTTATAAAGTGATTTGGAAACTATAAGCAGGGTTCCATTTTGAACATTGAATTGGGGAAAAGATAATCAACATCTCAAACGACATGATACCGTTGCGGTAAGTCTTCTTAACTCTTGTCAAATGGTACACGACCGATGGGTATTTAATGGCTCCATTAAGAGTAACTTGCAATTACTCTAATGGGACTACTCGTTCATTGGATCCTGAAAAGAGCATGTCATTAGAGTACATTTTCTTTAAACAAACCGCCTGAACAGGGACTTGAACCCTGGACCCTCAGATTAAAAGTCTGATGCTCTACCGACTGAGCTATCCAGGCTCTGATACAGCAAACCTCAAAATCACCTAATCAAAATTTGGCAGTGTCCCAACTAACGCTATGTTTCTTAAGATGGTTACCTGAAGAAGGTACCAAATACACTAGAATATAATAATGAATTGATATTTCAAGCATTTGAAATTTCTTCAGTAAATGTAACCTTATTTTTAGTCCTGAAGTTGCTACTATCTCATTTTTTTGCTGACGTCAAATTCATATGTGTTTATTGACATGGTAAAATTAAGGAAGGGCCCAAAATCTTACTTCCGAGTAAATTATATTTTCATCAGTACAGCTGACAATTTCCTCTTCTGCATAGATTACCCAAATTGAACGGTGTCTCTTTAAAATAGACTTCCTTTTACTGACCTTTTTTAGCAAATGATTTTGGTGAAGCAGAAGCATGCATGCATCGCTTATAACTTCTTTAAATAGTTATGAAATAAACAGGGATAAAACTGACTCTGGTGGGATTCGAACCCACAGCCTTTGAATACCTTCTTGACATTCACCTAGAAGTCCAATGCGCTATCCATTGCGCCACAGAGCCAATCTGCTTGAATGAGGTGCACAGATATTCAGAAATGAAATAATGAGCTTTGAGCTGTTGATCAACTTTATAAAGTTCATTGGATACTATAACCATGGCTATATCTTGAATATTGAATTGGGTAAAAGTTATTCACCGTGTCAAACTACATGATACAGTTGGTAAGTCTGCATACAACTTAAGTTTAGTGTATCGTCATCTGATATATGAGACAGATGGGTTTTTCACTTCTCCATGAAAGACGTTTTTTTTTAATTTTGGTAATGGAATATCTTATTCATCATGCAGTGGAACACAAAAAGAATGTACAATCAGAATACTTTTTCTTTAAAGTAGCCGACCGCCTGAACAGGGACTTGAACCCTGGACCCTCAGATTAAAAGTCTGATGCTCTACCGACTGAGCTATCCAGGCTCTGCAACACTGCAACTAAAAATCAGCTAAAAATGATGTGGACGCACACCAACCTACACTTTAATTCTTAATATGGTTACATATATTAGCAATCAAATATGTAGAGTTTAATAATTAATTGATATTTCAAGCATTTGAAATTTCAGCAGCACACGTAATCTATTTTAAATCCTGAAATTCGTTCTATCTCATTTTCGGCTGACTTAGAAATCATGTCTCTAAATTGACATTGTGAAATTAGTAAAAGGCCAAATACTATTACTAGGTACTAAATTACATGTCCAGCAGTATAACTGGAAATTTACTCTTGGGCATAGATTATGCAACATTTTCAAAGCAAACAGTGTCTGTTTAAATAGACTTTCTTTCACTGCCGTTTTGGTAAATGTCTCTGGTTATGCAGAAGCAGGCATTGTTTGTTACTGTTTCAATTAGTTATAAGATAAAGGAGGGATAAAACTGACCCAGCTAGTATTCCAACCCAAAGACTTTGAATGCTTTCTCTACATTCGCCTAGAACCCCAAGCCGCTATCCATTGCACCAGAGATCCAACCTGATTCAACAAGGTGAACAGAAATTCTCAAATAAAAAGATGAGCTATCAGCGGTTGACCAACTTTATAAAGTGATTTGGAAACTATAAGCAGGGTTCCATTTTGAACATTGAATTGGGGAAAAGATAATCAACATCTCAAACGACATGATACCGTTGCGGTAAGTCTTCTTAACTCTTGTCAAATGGTACACGACCGATGGGTATTTAATGGCTCCATTAAGAGTAACTTGCAATTACTCTAATGGGACTACTCGTTCATTGGATCCTGAAAAGAGCATGTCATTAGAGTACATTTTCTTTAAACAAACCGCCTGAACAGGGACTTGAACCCTGGACCCTCAGATTAAAAGTCTGATGCTCTACCGACTGAGCTATCCAGGCTCTGATACAGCAAACCTCAAAATCACCTAATCAAAATTTGGCAGCGTCCCAACTAACGCTATGTTTCTTAAGATGGTTACCTGAAGAAGGTACCAAATACACTAGAATATAATAATGAATTGATATTTCAAGCATTTGAAATTTCTTCAGTAAATGTAACCTTATTTTTAGTCCTGAAGTTGCTACTATCTCATTTTTTTGCTGACGTCAAATTCATATGTGTTTATTGACATGGTAAAATTAAGGAAGGGCCCAAAATCTTACTTCCGAGTAAATTATATTTTCATCAGTACAGCTGACAATTTCCTCTTCTGCATAGATTACCCAAATTGAACGGTGTCTCTTTAAAATAGACTTCCTTTTACTGACCTTTTTTAGCAAATGATTTTGGTGAAGCAGAAGCATGCATGCATCGCTTATAACTTCTTTAAATAGTTATGAAATAAACAGGGATAAAACTGACTCTGGTGGGATTCGAACCCACAGCCTTTGAATACCTTCTTGACATTCACCTAGAAGTCCAATGCGCTATCCATTGCGCCACAGAGCCAATCTGCTTGAATGAGGTGCACAGATATTCAGAAATGAAATAATGAGCTTTGAGCTGTTGATCAACTTTATAAAGTTCATTGGATACTATAACCATGGCTATATCTTGAATATTGAATTGGGTAAAAGTTATTCACCGTGTCAAACTACATGATACAGTTGGTAAGTCTGCATACAACTTAAGTTTAGTGTATCGTCATCTGATATATGAGACAGATGGGTTTTTCACTTCTCCATGAAAGACGTTTTTTTTTAATTTTGGTAATGGAATATCTTATTCATCATGCAGTGGAACACAAAAAGAATGTACAATCAGAATACTTTTTCTTTAAAGTAGCCGACCGCCTGAACAGGGACTTGAACCCTGGACCCTCAGATTAAAAGTCTGATGCTCTACCGACTGAGCTATCCAGGCTCTGCAACACTGCAACTAAAAATCAGCTAAAAATGATGTGGACGCACACCAACCTACACTTTAATTCTTAATATGGTTACATATATTAGCAATCAAATATGTAGAGTTTAATAATTATTTGATATTTCAAGCATTTGAAATTTCAGCAGCACACGTAATCTATTTTAAATCCTGAAATTCGTTCTATCTCATTTTCGGCTGACTTAGAAATCATGTCTCTAAATTGACATTGTGAAATTAGTAAAAGGCCAAATACTATTACTAGGTACTAAATTACATGTCCAGCAGTATAACTGGAAATTTACTCTTGGGCATAGATTATGCAACATTTTCAAAGCAAACAGTGTCTGTTTAAATAGACTTTCTTTCACTGCCGTTTTGGTAAATGTCTCTGGTTATGCAGAAGCAGGCATTGTTTGTTACTGTTTCAATTAGTTATAAGATAAAGGAGGGATAAAACTGACCCAGCTAGTATTCCAACCCAAAGACTTTGAATGCTTTCTCTACATTCGCCTAGAACCCCAAGCCGCTATCCATTGCACCAGAGATCCAACCTGATTCAACAAGGTGAACAGAAATTCTCAAATAAAAAGATGAGCTATCAGCGGTTGACCAACTTTATAAAGTGATTTGGAAACTATAAGCAGGGTTCCATTTTGAACATTGAATTGGGGAAAAGATAATCAACATCTCAAACGACATGATACCGTTGCGGTAAGTCTTCTTAACTCTTGTCAAATGGTACACGACCGATGGGTATTTAATGGCTCCATTAAGAGTAACTTGCAATTACTCTAATGGGACTACTCGTTCATTGGATCCTGAAAAGAGCATGTCATTAGAGTACATTTTCTTTAAACAAACCGCCTGAACAGGGACTTGAACCCTGGACCCTCAGATTAAAAGTCTGATGCTCTACCGACTGAGCTATCCAGGCTCTGATACAGCAAACCTCAAAATCACCTAATCAAAATTTGGCAGTGTCCCAACTAACGCTATGTTTCTTAAGATGGTTACCTGAAGAAGGTACCAAATACACTAGAATATAATAATGAATTGATATTTCAAGCATTTGAAATTTCTTCAGTAAATGTAACCTTATTTTTAGTCCTGAAGTTGCTACTATCTCATTTTTTTGCTGACGTCAAATTCATATGTGTTTATTGACATGGTAAAATTAAGGAAGGGCCCAAAATCTTACTTCCGAGTAAATTATATTTTCATCAGTACAGCTGACAATTTCCTCTTCTGCATAGATTACCCAAATTGAACGGTGTCTCTTTAAAATAGACTTCCTTTTACTGACCTTTTTTAGCAAATGATTTTGGTGAAGCAGAAGCATGCATGCATCGCTTATAACTTCTTTAAATAGTTATGAAATAAACAGGGATAAAACTGACTCTGGTGGGATTCGAACCCACAGCCTTTGAATACCTTCTTGGCATTCACCTAGAAGTCCAATGCGCTATCCATTGCGCCACAGAGCCAATCTGCTTGAATGAGGTGCACAGATATTCAGAAATGAAATAATGAGCTTTGAGCTGTTGATCAACTTTATAAAGTTCATTGGATACTATAACCATGGCTATATCTTGAATATTGAATTGGGTAAAAGTTATTCACCGTGTCAAACTACATGATACAGTTGGTAAGTCTGCATACAACTTAAGTTTAGTGTATCGTCATCTGATATATGAGACAGATGGGTTTTTCACTTCTCCATGAAAGACGTTTTTTTTTTATTTTGGTAATGGAATATCTTATTCATCATGCAGTGGAACACAAAAAGAATGTACAATCAGAATACTTTTTCTTTAAAGTAGCCGACCGCCTGAACAGGGACTTGAACCCTGGACCCTCAGATTAAAAGTCTGATGCTCTACCGACTGAGCTATCCAGGCTCTGCAACACTGCAACTAAAAATCAGCTAAAAATGATGTGGACGCACACCAACCTACACTTTAATTCTTAATATGGTTACATATATTAGCAATCAAATATGTAGAGTTTAATAATTAATTGATATTTCAAGCATTTGAAATTTCAGCAGCACACGTAATCTATTTTAAATCCTGAAATTCGTTCTATCTCATTTTCGGCTGACTTAGAAATCATGTCTCTAAATTGACATTGTGAAATTAGTAAAAGGCAAATACTATTACTAGGTACTAAATTACATGTCCAGCAGTATAACTGGAAATTTACTCTTGGGCATAGATTATGCAACATTTTCAAAGCAAACAGTGTCTGTTTAAATAGACTTTCTTTCACTGCCGTTTTGGTAAATGTCTCTGGTTATGCAGAAGCAGGCATTGTTTGTTACTGTTTCAATTAGTTATAAGATAAAGGAGGGATAAAACTGACCCAGCTAGTATTCCAACCCAAAGACTTTGAATGCTTTCTCTACATTCGCCTAGAACCCCAAGCCGCTATCCATTGCACCAGAGATCCAACCTGATTCAACAAGGTGAACAGAAATTCTCAAATAAAAAGATGAGCTATCAGCGGTTGACCAACTTTATAAAGTGATTTGGAAACTATAAGCAGGGTTCCATTTTGAACATTGAATTGGGGAAAAGATAATCAACATCTCAAACGACATGATACCGTTGCGGTAAGTCTTCTTAACTCTTGTCAAATGGTACACGACCGATGGGTATTTAATGGCTCCATTAAGAGTAACTTGCAATTACTCTAATGGGACTGCTCGTTCATTGGATCCTGAAAAGAGCATGTCATTAGAGTACATTTTCTTTAAACAAACCGCCTGAACAGGGACTTGAACCCTGGACCCTCAGATTAAAAGTCTGATGCTCTACCGACTGAGCTATCCAGGCTCTGATACAGCAAACCTCAAAATCACCTAATCAAAATTTGGCAGTGTCCCAACTAACGCTATGTTTCTTAAGATGGTTACCTGAAGAAGGTACCAAATACACTAGAATATAATAATGAATTGATATTTCAAGCATTTGAAATTTCTTCAGTAAATGTAACCTTATTTTTAGTCCTGAAGTTGCTACTATCTCATTTTTTTGCTGACGTCAAATTCATATGTGTTTATTGACATGGTAAAATTAAGGAAGGGCCCAAAATCTTACTTCCGAGTAAATTATATTTTCATCAGTACAGCTGACAATTTCCTCTTCTGCATAGATTACCCAAATTGAACGGTGTCTCTTTAAAATAGACTTCCTTTTACTGACCTTTTTTAGCAAATGATTTTGGTGAAGCAGAAGCATGCATGCATCGCTTATAACTTCTTTAAATAGTTATGAAATACACAGGGATAAAACTGACTCTGGTGGGATTCGAACCCACAGCCTTTGAATACCTTCTTGACATTCACCTAGAAGTCCAATGCGCTATCCATTGCGCCACAGAGCCAATCTGCTTGAGTGAGGTGCACAGATATTCAGAAATGAAATAATGAGCTTTGAGCTGTTGATCAACTTTATAAAGTTCATTGGATACTATAACCATGGCTATATTTTGAATATTGAATTGGGTAAAAGTTATTCACCGTGTCAAACTACATGATACAGTTGGTAAGTCTGCATACAACTTAAGTTTAGTGTATCATCATCTGATATATGAGACAGATGGGTTTTTCACTTCTCCATGAAAGACATTTTTTTTTAATTTTGGTAATGGAATATCTTATTCATCATGCAGTGGAACACAAAAAGAATGTACAATCAGAATACTTTTTCTTTAAAGTAGCCTACCGCCTGAACGGGGACTTGAACCCTGGACCCTCAGATTAAAAGTCTGATGCTCTACCGACTGAGCTATCCAGGCTCTGATACAGCAAACCTCAAAATCACCTAATCAAAATTTGGCAGCGTCCCAACTAACGCTATGTTTCTTAAGATGGTTACCTGAAGAAGGTACCAAATACACTAGAATATAATAATGAATTGATATTTCAAGCATTTGAAATTTCTTCAGTAAATGTAACCTTATTTTTAGTCCTGAAGTTGCTACTATCTCATTTTTTTGCTGACGTCAAATTCATATGTGTTTATTGACATGGTAAAATTAAGGAAGGGCCCAAAATCTTACTTCCGAGTAAATTATATTTTCATCAGTACAGCTGACAATTTCCTCTTCTGCATAGATTACCCAAATTGAACGGTGTCTCTTTAAAATAGACTTCCTTTTACTGACCTTTTTTAGCAAATGATTTTGGTGAAGCAGAAGCATGCATGCATCGCTTATAACTTCTTTAAATAGTTATGAAATAAACAGGGATAAAACTGACTCTGGTGGGATTCGAACCCACAGCCTTTGAATACCTTCTTGACATTCACCTAGAAGTCCAATGCGCTATCCATTGCGCCACAGAGCCAATCTGCTTGAGTGAGGTGCACAGATATTCAGAAATGAAATAATGAGCTTTGAGCTGTTGATCAACTTTATAAAGTTCATTGGATACTATAACCATGGCTATATTTTGAATATTGAATTGGGTAAAAGTTATTCACCGTGTCAAACTACATGATACAGTTGGTAAGTCTGCATACAACTTAAGTTTAGTGTATCGTCATCTGATATATGAGACAGATGGGTTTTTCACTTCTCCATGAAAGACGTTTTTTTTTAATTTTGGTAATGGAATATCTTATTCATCATGCAGTGGAACACAAAAAGAATGTACAATCAGAATACTTTTTCTTTAAAGTAGCCGACCGCCTGAACAGGGACTTGAACCCTGGACCCTCAGATTAAAAGTCTGATGCTCTACCGACTGAGCAATCCAGGCTCTGCAACACTGCAACTAAAAATCAGCTAAAAATGATGTGGACGCACACCAACCTACACTTTAATTCTTAATATGGTTACATATATTAGCAATCAAATATGTAGAGTTTAATAATTAATTGATATTTCAAGCATTTGAAATTTCAGCAGCACACGTAATCTATTTTAAATCCTGAAATTCGTTCTATCTCATTTTCGGCTGACTTAGAAATCATGTCTCTAAATTGACATTGTGAAATTAGTAAAAGGCCAAATACTATTACTAGGTACTAAATTACATGTCCAGCAGTATAACTGGAAATTTACTCTTGGGCATAGATTATGCAACATTTTCAAAGCAAACAGTGTCTGTTTAAATAGACTTTCTTTCACTGCCGTTTTGGTAAATGTCTCTGGTTATGCAGAAGCAGGCATTGTTTGTTACTGTTTCAATTAGTTATAAGATAAAGGAGGGATAAAACTGACCCAGCTAGTATTCCAACCCAAAGACTTTGAATGCTTTCTCTACATTCGCCTAGAACCCCAAGCCGCTATCCATTGCACCAGAGATCCAACCTGATTCAACAAGGTGAACAGAAATTCTCAAATAAAAAGATGAGCTATCAGCGGTTGACCAACTTTATAAAGTGATTTGGAAACTATAAGCAGGGTTCCATTTTGAACATTGAATTGGGGAAAAGATAATCAACATCTCAAACGACATGATACCGTTGCGGTAAGTCTTCTTAACTCTTGTCAAATGGTACACGACCGATGGGTATTTAATGGCTCCATTAAGAGTAACTTGCAATTACTCTAATGGGACTACTCGTTCATTGGATCCTGAAAAGAGCATGTCATTAGAGTACATTTTCTTTAAACAAACCGCCTGAACAGGGACTTGAACCCTGGACCCTCAGATTAAAAGTCTGATGCTCTACCGACTGAGCTATCCAGGCTCTGATACAGCAAACCTCAAAATCACCTAATCAAAATTTGGCAGTGTCCCAACTAACGCTATGTTTCTTAAGATGGTTACCTGAAGAAGGTACCAAATACACTAGAATATAATAATGAATTGATATTTCAAGCATTTGAAATTTCTTCAGTAAATGTAACCTTATTTTTAGTCCTGAAGTTGCTACTATCTCATTTTTTTGCTGACGTCAAATTCATATGTGTTTATTGACATGGTAAAATTAAGGAAGGGCCCAAAATCTTACTTCCGAGTAAATTATATTTTCATCAGTACAGCTGACAATTTCCTCTTCTGCATAGATTACCCAAATTGAACGGTGTCTCTTTAAAATAGACTTCCTTTTACTGACCTTTTTTAGCAAATGATTTTGGTGAAGCAGAAGCATGCATGCATCGCTTATAACTTCTTTAAATAGTTATGAAATACACAGGGATAAAACTGACTCTGGTGGGATTCGAACCCACAGCCTTTGAATACCTTCTTGACATTCACCTAGAAGTCCAATGCGCTATCCATTGCGCCACAGAGCCAATCTGCTTGAGTGAGGTGCACAGATATTCAGAAATGAAATAATGAGCTTTGAGCTGTTGATCAACTTTATAAAGTTCATTGGATACTATAACCATGGCTATATTTTGAATATTGAATTGGGTAAAAGTTATTCACTGTGTCAAACTACATGATACAGTTGGTAAGTCTGCATACAACTTAAGTTTAGTGTATCATCATCTGATATATGAGACAGATGGGTTTTTCACTTCTCCATGAAAGACATTTTTTTTTAATTTTGGTAATGGAATATCTTATTCATCATGCAGTGGAACACAAAAAGAATGTACAATCAGAATACTTTTTCTTTAAAGTAGCCTACCGCCTGAACGGGGACTTGAACCCTGGACCCTCAGATTAAAAGTCTGATGCTCTACCGACTGAGCTATCCAGGCTCTGATACAGCAAACCTCAAAATCACCTAATCAAAATTTGGCAGCGTCCCAACTAACGCTATGTTTCTTAAGATGGTTACCTGAAGAAGGTACCAAATACACTAGAATATAATAATGAATTGATATTTCAAGCATTTGAAATTTCTTCAGTAAATGTAACCTTATTTTTAGTCCTGAAGTTGCTACTATCTCATTTTTTTGCTGACGTCAAATTCATATGTGTTTATTGACATGGTAAAATTAAGGAAGGGCCCAAAATCTTACTTCCGAGTAAATTATATTTTCATCAGTACAGCTGACAATTTCCTCTTCTGCATAGATTACCCAAATTGAACGGTGTCTCTTTAAAATAGACTTCCTTTTACTGACCTTTTTTAGCAAATGATTTTGGTGAAGCAGAAGCATGCATGCATCGCTTATAACTTCTTTAAATAGTTATGAAATAAACAGGGATAAAACTGACTCTGGTGGGATTCGAACCCACAGCCTTTGAATACCTTCTTGACATTCACCTAGAAGTCCAATGCGCTATCCATTGCGCCACAGAGCCAATCTGCTTGAATGAGGTGCACAGATATTCAGAAATGAAATAATGAGCTTTGAGCTGTTGATCAACTTTATAAAGTTCATTGGATACTATAACCATGGCTATATCTTGAATATTGAATTGGGTAAAAGTTATTCACCGTGTCAAACTACATGATACAGTTGGTAAGTCTGCATACAACTTAAGTTTAGTGTATCGTCATCTGATATATGAGACAGATGGGTTTTTCACTTCTCCATGAAAGACGTTTTTTTTTAATTTTGGTAATGGAATATCTTATTCATCATGCAGTGGAACACAAAAAGAATGTACAATCAGAATACTTTTTCTTTAAAGTAGCCGACCGCCTGAACAGGGACTTGAACCCTGGACCCTCAGATTAAAAGTCTGATGCTCTACCGACTGAGCTATCCAGGCTCTGCAACACTGCAACTAAAAATCAGCTAAAAATGATGTGGACGCACACCAACCTACACTTTAATTCTTAATATGGTTACATATATTAGCAATCAAATATGTAGAGTTTAATAATTATTTGATATTTCAAGCATTTGAAATTTCAGCAGCACACGTAATCTATTTTAAATCCTGAAATTCGTTCTATCTCATTTTCGGCTGACTTAGAAATCATGTCTCTAAATTGACATTGTGAAATTAGTAAAAGGCCAAATACTATTACTAGGTACTAAATTACATGTCCAGCAGTATAACTGGAAATTTACTCTTGGGCATAGATTATGCAACATTTTCAAAGCAAACAGTGTCTGTTTAAATAGACTTTCTTTCACTGCCGTTTTGGTAAATGTCTCTGGTTATGCAGAAGCAGGCATTGTTTGTTACTGTTTCAATTAGTTATAAGATAAAGGAGGGATAAAACTGACCCAGCTAGTATTCCAACCCAAAGACTTTGAATGCTTTCTCTACATTCGCCTAGAACCCCAAGCCGCTATCCATTGCACCAGAGATCCAACCTGATTCAACAAGGTGAACAGAAATTCTCAAATAAAAAGATGAGCTATCAGCGGTTGACCAACTTTATAAAGTGATTTGGAAACTATAAGCAGGGTTCCATTTTGAACATTGAATTGGGGAAAAGATAATCAACATCTCAAACGACATGATACCGTTGCGGTAAGTCTTCTTAACTCTTGTCAAATGGTACACGACCGATGGGTATTTAATGGCTCCATTAAGAGTAACTTGCAATTACTCTAATGGGACTACTCGTTCATTGGATCCTGAAAAGAGCATGTCATTAGAGTACATTTTCTTTAAACAAACCGCCTGAACAGGGACTTGAACCCTGGACCCTCAGATTAAAAGTCTGATGCTCTACCGACTGAGCTATCCAGGCTCTGATACAGCAAACCTCAAAATCACCTAATCAAAATTTGGCAGTGTCCCAACTAACGCTATGTTTCTTAAGATGGTTACCTGAAGAAGGTACCAAATACACTAGAATATAATAATGAATTGATATTTCAAGCATTTGAAATTTCTTCAGTAAATGTAACCTTATTTTTAGTCCTGAAGTTGCTACTATCTCATTTTTTTGCTGACGTCAAATTCATATGTGTTTATTGACATGGTAAAATTAAGGAAGGGCCCAAAATCTTACTTCCGAGTAAATTATATTTTCATCAGTACAGCTGACAATTTCCTCTTCTGCATAGATTACCCAAATTGAACGGTGTCTCTTTAAAATAGACTTCCTTTTACTGACCTTTTTTAGCAAATGATTTTGGTGAAGCAGAAGCATGCATGCATCGCTTATAACTTCTTTAAATAGTTATGAAATAAACAGGGATAAAACTGACTCTGGTGGGATTCGAACCCACAGCCTTTGAATACCTTCTTGACATTCACCTAGAAGTCCAATGCGCTATCCATTGCGCCACAGAGCCAATCTGCTTGAATGAGGTGCACAGATATTCAGAAATGAAATAATGAGCTTTGAGCTGTTGATCAACTTTATAAAGTTCATTGGATACTATAACCATGGCTATATCTTGAATATTGAATTGGGTAAAAGTTATTCACCGTGTCAAACTACATGATACAGTTGGTAAGTCTGCATACAACTTAAGTTTAGTGTATCGTCATCTGATATATGAGACAGATGGGTTTTTCACTTCTCCATGAAAGACGTTTTTTTTTAATTTTGGTAATGGAATATCTTATTCATCATGCAGTGGAACACAAAAAGAATGTACAATCAGAATACTTTTTCTTTAAAGTAGCCGACCGCCTGAACGGGGACTTGAACCCTGGACCCTCAGATTAAAAGTCTGATGCTCTACCGACTGAGCTATCCAGGCTCTGATACAGCAAACCTCAAAATCACCTAATCAAAATTTGGCAGCGTCCCAACTAACGCTATGTTTCTTAAGATGGTTACCTGAAGAAGGTACCAAATACACTAGAATATAATAATGAATTGATATTTCAAGCATTTGAAATTTCTTCAGTAAATGTAACCTTATTTTTAGTCCTGAAGTTGCTACTATCTCATTTTTTTGCTGACGTCAAATTCATATGTGTTTATTGACATGGTAAAATTAAGGAAGGGCCCAAAATCTTACTTCCGAGTAAATTATATTTTCATCAGTACAGCTGACAATTTCCTCTTCTGCATAGATTACCCAAATTGAACGGTGTCTCTTTAAAATAGACTTCCTTTTACTGACCTTTTTTAGCAAATGATTTTGGTGAAGCAGAAGCATGCATGCATCGCTTATAACTTCTTTAAATAGTTATGAAATAAACAGGGATAAAACTGACTCTGGTGGGATTCGAACCCACAGCCTTTGAATACCTTCTTGACATTCACCTAGAAGTCCAATGCGCTATCCATTGCGCCACAGAGCCAATCTGCTTGAATGAGGTGCACAGATATTCAGAAATGAAATAATGAGCTTTGAGCTGTTGATCAACTTTATAAAGTTCATTGGATACTATAACCATGGCTATATCTTGAATATTGAATTGGGTAAAAGTTATTCACCGTGTCAAACTACATGATACAGTTGGTAAGTCTGCATACAACTTAAGTTTAGTGTATCGTCATCTGATATATGAGACAGATGGGTTTTTCACTTCTCCATGAAAGACGTTTTTTTTTAATTTTGGTAATGGAATATCTTATTCATCATGCAGTGGAACACAAAAAGAATGTACAATCAGAATACTTTTTCTTTAAAGTAGCCGACCGCCTGAACAGGGACTTGAACCCTGGACCCTCAGATTAAAAGTCTGATGCTCTACCGACTGAGCTATCCAGGCTCTGCAACACTGCAACTAAAAATCAGCTAAAAATGATGTGGACGCACACCAACCTACACTTTAATTCTTAATATGGTTACATATATTAGCAATCAAATATGTAGAGTTTAATAATTATTTGATATTTCAAGCATTTGAAATTTCAGCAGCACACGTAATCTATTTTAAATCCTGAAATTCGTTCTATCTCATTTTCGGCTGACTTAGAAATCATGTCTCTAAATTGACATTGTGAAATTAGTAAAAGGCCAAATACTATTACTAGGTACTAAATTACATGTCCAGCAGTATAACTGGAAATTTACTCTTGGGCATAGATTATGCAACATTTTCAAAGCAAACAGTGTCTGTTTAAATAGACTTTCTTTCACTGCCGTTTTGGTAAATGTCTCTGGTTATGCAGAAGCAGGCATTGTTTGTTACTGTTTCAATTAGTTATAAGATAAAGGAGGGATAAAACTGACCCAGCTAGTATTCCAACCCAAAGACTTTGAATGCTTTCTCTACATTCGCCTAGAACCCCAAGCCGCTATCCATTGCACCAGAGATCCAACCTGATTCAACAAGGTGAACAGAAATTCTCAAATAAAAAGATGAGCTATCAGCGGTTGACCAACTTTATAAAGTGATTTGGAAACTATAAGCAGGGTTCCATTTTGAACATTGAATTGGGGAAAAGATAATCAACATCTCAAACGACATGATACCGTTGCGGTAAGTCTTCTTAACTCTTGTCAAATGGTACACGACCGATGGGTATTTAATGGCTCCATTAAGAGTAACTTGCAATTACTCTAATGGGACTACTCGTTCATTGGATCCTGAAAAGAGCATGTCATTAGAGTACATTTTCTTTAAACAAACCGCCTGAACAGGGACTTGAACCCTGGACCCTCAGATTAAAAGTCTGATGCTCTACCGACTGAGCTATCCAGGCTCTGATACAGCAAACCTCAAAATCACCTAATCAAAATTTGGCAGTGTCCCAACTAACGCTATGTTTCTTAAGATGGTTACCTGAAGAAGGTACCAAATACACTAGAATATAATAATGAATTGATATTTCAAGCATTTGAAATTTCTTCAGTAAATGTAACCTTATTTTTAGTCCTGAAGTTGCTACTATCTCATTTTTTTGCTGACGTCAAATTCATATGTGTTTATTGACATGGTAAAATTAAGGAAGGGCCCAAAATCTTACTTCCGAGTAAATTATATTTTCATCAGTACAGCTGACAATTTCCTCTTCTGCATAGATTACCCAAATTGAACGGTGTCTCTTTAAAATAGACTTCCTTTTACTGACCTTTTTTAGCAAATGATTTTGGTGAAGCAGAAGCATGCATGCATCGCTTATAACTTCTTTAAATAGTTATGAAATACACAGGGATAAAACTGACTCTGGTGGGATTCGAACCCACAGCCTTTGAATACCTTCTTGACATTCACCTAGAAGTCCAATGCGCTATCCATTGCGCCACAGAGCCAATCTGCTTGAGTGAGGTGCACAGATATTCAGAAATGAAATAATGAGCTTTGAGCTGTTGATCAACTTTATAAAGTTCATTGGATACTATAACCATGGCTATATTTTGAATATTGAATTGGGTAAAAGTTATTCACTGTGTCAAACTACATGATACAGTTGGTAAGTCTGCATACAACTTAAGTTTAGTGTATCATCATCTGATATATGAGACAGATGGGTTTTTCACTTCTCCATGAAAGACATTTTTTTTTAATTTTGGTAATGGAATATCTTATTCATCATGCAGTGGAACACAAAAAGAATGTACAATCAGAATACTTTTTCTTTAAAGTAGCCTACCGCCTGAACGGGGACTTGAACCCTGGACCCTCAGATTAAAAGTCTGATGCTCTACCGACTGAGCTATCCAGGCTCTGATACAGCAAACCTCAAAATCACCTAATCAAAATTTGGCAGTGTCCCAACTAACGCTATGTTTCTTAAGATGGTTACCTGAAGAAGGTACCAAATACACTAGAATATAATAATGAATTGATATTTCAAGCATTTGAAATTTCTTCAGTAAATGTAACCTTATTTTTAGTCCTGAAGTTGCTACTATCTCATTTTTTTGCTGACGTCAAATTCATATGTGTTTATTGACATGGTAAAATTAAGGAAGGGCCCAAAATCTTACTTCCGAGTAAATTATATTTTCATCAGTACAGCTGACAATTTCCTCTTCTGCATAGATTACCCAAATTGAACGGTGTCTCTTTAAAATAGACTTCCTTTTACTGACCTTTTTTAGCAAATGATTTTGGTGAAGCAGAAGCATGCATGCATCGCTTATAACTTCTTTAAATAGTTATGAAATAAACAGGGATAAAACTGACTCTGGTGGGATTCGAACCCACAGCCTTTGAATACCTTCTTGGCATTCACCTAGAAGTCCAATGCGCTATCCATTGCGCCACAGAGCCAATCTGCTTGAATGAGGTGCACAGATATTCAGAAATGAAATAATGAGCTTTGAGCTGTTGATCAACTTTATAAAGTTCATTGGATACTATAACCATGGCTATATCTTGAATATTGAATTGGGTAAAAGTTATTCACCGTGTCAAACTACATGATACAGTTGGTAAGTCTGCATACAACTTAAGTTTAGTGTATCGTCATCTGATATATGAGACAGATGGGTTTTTCACTTCTCCATGAAAGACGTTTTTTTTTTATTTTGGTAATGGAATATCTTATTCATCATGCAGTGGAACACAAAAAGAATGTACAATCAGAATACTTTTTCTTTAAAGTAGCCGACCGCCTGAACAGGGACTTGAACCCTGGACCCTCAGATTAAAAGTCTGATGCTCTACCGACTGAGCTATCCAGGCTCTGCAACACTGCAACTAAAAATCAGCTAAAAATGATGTGGACGCACACCAACCTACACTTTAATTCTTAATATGGTTACATATATTAAGAATCAAATATGTAGAGTTTAATAATTAATTGATATTTCAAGCATTTGAAATTTCAGCAGCACACGTAATCTATTTTAAATCCTGAAATTCGTTCTATCTCATTTTCGGCTGACTTAGAAATCATGTCTCTAAATTGACATTGTGAAATTAGTAAAAGGCAAATACTATTACTAGGTACTAAATTACATGTCCAGCAGTATAACTGGAAATTTACTCTTGGGCATAGATTATGCAACATTTTCAAAGCAAACAGTGTCTGTTTAAATAGACTTTCTTTCACTGCCGTTTTGGTAAATGTCTCTGGTTATGCAGAAGCAGGCATTGTTTGTTACTGTTTCAATTAGTTATAAGATAAAGGAGGGATAAAACTGACCCAGCTAGTATTCCAACCCAAAGACTTTGAATGCTTTCTCTACATTCGCCTAGAACCCCAAGCCGCTATCCATTGCACCAGAGATCCAACCTGATTCAACAAGGTGAACAGAAATTCTCAAATAAAAAGATGAGCTATCAGCGGTTGACCAACTTTATAAAGTGATTTGGAAACTATAAGCAGGGTTCCATTTTGAACATTGAATTGGGGAAAAGATAATCAACATCTCAAACGACATGATACCGTTGCGGTAAGTCTTCTTAACTCTTGTCAAATGGTACACGACCGATGGGTATTTAATGGCTCCATTAAGAGTAACTTGCAATTACTCTAATGGGACTACTCGTTCATTGGATCCTGAAAAGAGCATGTCATTAGAGTACATTTTCTTTAAACAAACCGCCTGAACAGGGACTTGAACCCTGGACCCTCAGATTAAAAGTCTGATGCTCTACCGACTGAGCTATCCAGGCTCTGATACAGCAAACCTCAAAATCACCTAATCAAAATTTGGCAGTGTCCCAACTAACGCTATGTTTCTTAAGATGGTTACCTGAAGAAGGTACCAAATACACTAGAATATAATAATGAATTGATATTTCAAGCATTTGAAATTTCTTCAGTAAATGTAACCTTATTTTTAGTCCTGAAGTTGCTACTATCTCATTTTTTTGCTGACGTCAAATTCATATGTGTTTATTGACATGGTAAAATTAAGGAAGGGCCCAAAATCTTACTTCCGAGTAAATTATATTTTCATCAGTACAGCTGACAATTTCCTCTTCTGCATAGATTACCCAAATTGAACGGTGTCTCTTTAAAATAGACTTCCTTTTACTGACCTTTTTTAGCAAATGATTTTGGTGAAGCAGAAGCATGCATGCATCGCTTATAACTTCTTTAAATAGTTATGAAATACACAGGGATAAAACTGACTCTGGTGGGATTCGAACCCACAGCCTTTGAATACCTTCTTGACATTCACCTAGAAGTCCAATGCGCTATCCATTGCGCCACAGAGCCAATCTGCTTGAGTGAGGTGCACAGATATTCAGAAATGAAATAATGAGCTTTGAGCTGTTGATCAACTTTATAAAGTTCATTGGATACTATAACCATGGCTATATTTTGAATATTGAATTGGGTAAAAGTTATTCACCGTGTCAAACTACATGATACAGTTGGTAAGTCTGCATACAACTTAAGTTTAGTGTATCATCATCTGATATATGAGACAGATGGGTTTTTCACTTCTCCATGAAAGACATTTTTTTTTAATTTTGGTAATGGAATATCTTATTCATCATGCAGTGGAACACAAAAAGAATGTACAATCAGAATACTTTTTCTTTAAAGTAGCCTACCGCCTGAACGGGGACTTGAACCCTGGACCCTCAGATTAAAAGTCTGATGCTCTACCGACTGAGCTATCCAGGCTCTGATACAGCAAACCTCAAAATCACCTAATCAAAATTTGGCAGCGTCCCAACTAACGCTATGTTTCTTAAGATGGTTACCTGAAGAAGGTACCAAATACACTAGAATATAATAATGAATTGATATTTCAAGCATTTGAAATTTCTTCAGTAAATGTAACCTTATTTTTAGTCCTGAAGTTGCTACTATCTCATTTTTTTGCTGACGTCAAATTCATATGTGTTTATTGACATGGTAAAATTAAGGAAGGGCCCAAAATCTTACTTCCGAGTAAATTATATTTTCATCAGTACAGCTGACAATTTCCTCTTCTGCATAGATTACCCAAATTGAACGGTGTCTCTTTAAAATAGACTTCCTTTTACTGACCTTTTTTAGCAAATGATTTTGGTGAAGCAGAAGCATGCATGCATCGCTTATAACTTCTTTAAATAGTTATGAAATAAACAGGGATAAAACTGACTCTGGTGGGATTCGAACCCACAGCCTTTGAATACCTTCTTGACATTCACCTAGAAGTCCAATGCGCTATCCATTGCGCCACAGAGCCAATCTGCTTGAGTGAGGTGCACAGATATTCAGAAATGAAATAATGAGCTTTGAGCTGTTGATCAACTTTATAAAGTTCATTGGATACTATAACCATGGCTATATTTTGAATATTGAATTGGGTAAAAGTTATTCACCGTGTCAAACTACATGATACAGTTGGTAAGTCTGCATAAAACTTAAGTTTAGTGTATCGTCATCTGATATATGAGACAGATGGGTTTTTCACTTCTCCATGAAAGACGTTTTTTTTTAATTTTGGTAATGGAATATCTTATTCATCATGCAGTGGAACACAAAAAGAATGTACAATCAGAATACTTTTTCTTTAAAGTAGCCGACCGCCTGAACAGGGACTTGAACCCTGGACCCTCAGATTAAAAGTCTGATGCTCTACCGACTGAGCAATCCAGGCTCTGCAACACTGCAACTAAAAATCAGCTAAAAATGATGTGGACGCACACCAACCTACACTTTAATTCTTAATATGGTTACATATATTAGCAATCAAATATGTAGAGTTTAATAATTAATTGATATTTCAAGCATTTGAAATTTCAGCAGCACACGTAATCTATTTTAAATCCTGAAATTCGTTCTATCTCATTTTCGGCTGACTTAGAAATCATGTCTCTAAATTGACATTGTGAAATTAGTAAAAGGCCAAATACTATTACTAGGTACTAAATTACATGTCCAGCAGTATAACTGGAAATTTACTCTTGGGCATAGATTATGCAACATTTTCAAAGCAAACAGTGTCTGTTTAAATAGACTTTCTTTCACTGCCGTTTTGGTAAATGTCTCTGGTTATGCAGAAGCAGGCATTGTTCGTTACTGTTTCAATTAGTTATAAGATAAAGGAGGGATAAAACTGACCCAGCTAGTATTCCAACCCAAAGACTTTGAATGCTTTCTCTACATTCGCCTAGAACCCCAAGCCGCTATCCATTGCACCAGAGATCCAACCTGATTCAACAAGGTGAACAGAAATTCTCAAATAAAAAGATGAGCTATCAGCGGTTGACCAACTTTATAAAGTGATTTGGAAACTATAAGCAGGGTTCCATTTTGAACATTGAATTGGGGAAAAGATAATCAACATCTCAAACGACATGATACCGTTGCGGTAAGTCTTCTTAACTCTTGTCAAATGGTACACGACCGATGGGTATTTAATGGCTCCATTAAGAGTAACTTGCAATTACTCTAATGGGACTACTCGTTCATTGGATCCTGAAAAGAGCATGTCATTAGAGTACATTTTCTTTAAACAAACCGCCTGAACAGGGACTTGAACCCTGGACCCTCAGATTAAAAGTCTGATGCTCTACCGACTGAGCTATCCAGGCTCTGATACAGCAAACCTCAAAATCACCTAATCAAAATTTGGCAGTGTCCCAACTAACGCTATGTTTCTTAAGATGGTTACCTGAAGAAGGTACCAAATACACTAGAATATAATAATGAATTGATATTTCAAGCATTTGAAATTTCTTCAGTAAATGTAACCTTATTTTTAGTCCTGAAGTTGCTACTATCTCATTTTTTTGCTGACGTCAAATTCATATGTGTTTATTGACATGGTAAAATTAAGGAAGGGCCCAAAATCTTACTTCCGAGTAAATTATATTTTCATCAGTACAGCTGACAATTTCCTCTTCTGCATAGATTACCCAAATTGAACGGTGTCTCTTTAAAATAGACTTCCTTTTACTGACCTTTTTTAGCAAATGATTTTGGTGAAGCAGAAGCATGCATGCATCGCTTATAACTTCTTTAAATAGTTATGAAATACACAGGGATAAAACTGACTCTGGTGGGATTCGAACCCACAGCCTTTGAATACCTTCTTGACATTCACCTAGAAGTCCAATGCGCTATCCATTGCGCCACAGAGCCAATCTGCTTGAGTGAGGTGCACAGATATTCAGAAATGAAATAATGAGCTTTGAGCTGTTGATCAACTTTATAAAGTTCATTGGATACTATAACCATGGCTATATTTTGAATATTGAATTGGGTAAAAGTTATTCACCGTGTCAAACTACATGATACAGTTGGTAAGTCTGCATACAACTTAAGTTTAGTGTATCATCATCTGATATATGAGACAGATGGGTTTTTCACTTCTCCATGAAAGACATTTTTTTTTAATTTTGGTAATGGAATATCTTATTCATCATGCAGTGGAACACAAAAAGAATGTACAATCAGAATACTTTTTCTTTAAAGTAGCCTACCGCCTGAACGGGGACTTGAACCCTGGACCCTCAGATTAAAAGTCTGATGCTCTACCGACTGAGCTATCCAGGCTCTGATACAGCAAACCTCAAAATCACCTAATCAAAATTTGGCAGCGTCCCAACTAACGCTATGTTTCTTAAGATGGTTACCTGAAGAAGGTACCAAATACACTAGAATATAATAATGAATTGATATTTCAAGCATTTGAAATTTCTTCAGTAAATGTAACCTTATTTTTAGTCCTGAAGTTGCTACTATCTCATTTTTTTGCTGACGTCAAATTCATATGTGTTTATTGACATGGTAAAATTAAGGAAGGGCCCAAAATCTTACTTCCGAGTAAATTATATTTTCATCAGTACAGCTGACAATTTCCTCTTCTGCATAGATTACCCAAATTGAACGGTGTCTCTTTAAAATAGACTTCCTTTTACTGACCTTTTTTAGCAAATGATTTTGGTGAAGCAGAAGCATGCATGCATCGCTTATAACTTCTTTAAATAGTTATGAAATAAACAGGGATAAAACTGACTCTGGTGGGATTCGAACCCACAGCCTTTGAATACCTTCTTGACATTCACCTAGAAGTCCAATGCGCTATCCATTGCGCCACAGAGCCAATCTGCTTGAATGAGGTGCACAGATATTCAGAAATGAAATAATGAGCTTTGAGCTGTTGATCAACTTTATAAAGTTCATTGGATACTATAACCATGGCTATATCTTGAATATTGAATTGGGTAAAAGTTATTCACCGTGTCAAACTACATGATACAGTTGGTAAGTCTGCATACAACTTAAGTTTAGTGTATCGTCATCTGATATATGAGACAGATGGGTTTTTCACTTCTCCATGAAAGACGTTTTTTTTTAATTTTGGTAATGGAATATCTTATTCATCATGCAGTGGAACACAAAAAGAATGTACAATCAGAATACTTTTTCTTTAAAGTAGCCGACCGCCTGAACAGGGACTTGAACCCTGGACCCTCAGATTAAAAGTCTGATGCTCTACCGACTGAGCTATCCAGGCTCTGCAACACTGCAACTAAAAATCAGCTAAAAATGATGTGGACGCACACCAACCTACACTTTAATTCTTAATATGGTTACATATATTAGCAATCAAATATGTAGAGTTTAATAATTATTTGATATTTCAAGCATTTGAAATTTCAGCAGCACACGTAATCTATTTTAAATCCTGAAATTCGTTCTATCTCATTTTCGGCTGACTTAGAAATCATGTCTCTAAATTGACATTGTGAAATTAGTAAAAGGCCAAATACTATTACTAGGTACTAAATTACATGTCCAGCAGTATAACTGGAAATTTACTCTTGGGCATAGATTATGCAACATTTTCAAAGCAAACAGTGTCTGTTTAAATAGACTTTCTTTCACTGCCGTTTTGGTAAATGTCTCTGGTTATGCAGAAGCAGGCATTGTTTGTTACTGTTTCAATTAGTTATAAGATAAAGGAGGGATAAAACTGACCCAGCTAGTATTCCAACCCAAAGACTTTGAATGCTTTCTCTACATTCGCCTAGAACCCCAAGCCGCTATCCATTGCACCAGAGATCCAACCTGATTCAACAAGGTGAACAGAAATTCTCAAATAAAAAGATGAGCTATCAGCGGTTGACCAACTTTATAAAGTGATTTGGAAACTATAAGCAGGGTTCCATTTTGAACATTGAATTGGGGAAAAGATAATCAACATCTCAAACGACATGATACCGTTGCGGTAAGTCTTCTTAACTCTTGTCAAATGGTACACGACCGATGGGTATTTAATGGCTCCATTAAGAGTAACTTGCAATTACTCTAATGGGACTACTCGTTCATTGGATCCTGAAAAGAGCATGTCATTAGAGTACATTTTCTTTAAACAAACCGCCTGAACAGGGACTTGAACCCTGGACCCTCAGATTAAAAGTCTGATGCTCTACCGACTGAGCTATCCAGGCTCTGATACAGCAAACCTCAAAATCACCTAATCAAAATTTGGCAGTGTCCCAACTAACGCTATGTTTCTTAAGATGGTTACCTGAAGAAGGTACCAAATACACTAGAATATAATAATGAATTGATATTTCAAGCATTTGAAATTTCTTCAGTAAATGTAACCTTATTTTTAGTCCTGAAGTTGCTACTATCTCATTTTTTTGCTGACGTCAAATTCATATGTGTTTATTGACATGGTAAAATTAAGGAAGGGCCCAAAATCTTACTTCCGAGTAAATTATATTTTCATCAGTACAGCTGACAATTTCCTCTTCTGCATAGATTACCCAAATTGAACGGTGTCTCTTTAAAATAGACTTCCTTTTACTGACCTTTTTTAGCAAATGATTTTGGTGAAGCAGAAGCATGCATGCATCGCTTATAACTTCTTTAAATAGTTATGAAATAAACAGGGATAAAACTGACTCTGGTGGGATTCGAACCCACAGCCTTTGAATACCTTCTTGGCATTCACCTAGAAGTCCAATGCGCTATCCATTGCGCCACAGAGCCAATCTGCTTGAATGAGGTGCACAGATATTCAGAAATGAAATAATGAGCTTTGAGCTGTTGATCAACTTTATAAAGTTCATTGGATACTATAACCATGGCTATATCTTGAATATTGAATTGGGTAAAAGTTATTCACCGTGTCAAACTACATGATACAGTTGGTAAGTCTGCATACAACTTAAGTTTAGTGTATCGTCATCTGATATATGAGACAGATGGGTTTTTCACTTCTCCATGAAAGACGTTTTTTTTTTATTTTGGTAATGGAATATCTTATTCATCATGCAGTGGAACACAAAAAGAATGTACAATCAGAATACTTTTTCTTTAAAGTAGCCGACCGCCTGAACAGGGACTTGAACCCTGGACCCTCAGATTAAAAGTCTGATGCTCTACCGACTGAGCTATCCAGGCTCTGCAACACTGCAACTAAAAATCAGCTAAAAATGATGTGGACGCACACCAACCTACACTTTAATTCTTAATATGGTTACATATATTAGCAATCAAATATGTAGAGTTTAATAATTAATTGATATTTCAAGCATTTGAAATTTCAGCAGCACACGTAATCTATTTTAAATCCTGAAATTCGTTCTATCTCATTTTCGGCTGACTTAGAAATCATGTCTCTAAATTGACATTGTGAAATTAGTAAAAGGCAAATACTATTACTAGGTACTAAATTACATGTCCAGCAGTATAACTGGAAATTTACTCTTGGGCATAGATTATGCAACATTTTCAAAGCAAACAGTGTCTGTTTAAATAGACTTTCTTTCACTGCCGTTTTGGTAAATGTCTCTGGTTATGCAGAAGCAGGCATTGTTTGTTACTGTTTCAATTAGTTATAAGATAAAGGAGGGATAAAACTGACCCAGCTAGTATTCCAACCCAAAGACTTTGAATGCTTTCTCTACATTCGCCTAGAACCCCAAGCCGCTATCCATTGCACCAGAGATCCAACCTGATTCAACAAGGTGAACAGAAATTCTCAAATAAAAAGATGAGCTATCAGCGGTTGACCAACTTTATAAAGTGATTTGGAAACTATAAGCAGGGTTCCATTTTGAACATTGAATTGGGGAAAAGATAATCAACATCTCAAACGACATGATACCGTTGCGGTAAGTCTTCTTAACTCTTGTCAAATGGTACACGACCGATGGGTATTTAATGGCTCCATTAAGAGTAACTTGCAATTACTCTAATGGGACTGCTCGTTCATTGGATCCTGAAAAGAGCATGTCATTAGAGTACATTTTCTTTAAACAAACCGCCTGAACAGGGACTTGAACCCTGGACCCTCAGATTAAAAGTCTGATGCTCTACCGACTGAGCTATCCAGGCTCTGATACAGCAAACCTCAAAATCACCTAATCAAAATTTGGCAGTGTCCCAACTAACGCTATGTTTCTTAAGATGGTTACCTGAAGAAGGTACCAAATACACTAGAATATAATAATGAATTGATATTTCAAGCATTTGAAATTTCTTCAGTAAATGTAACCTTATTTTTAGTCCTGAAGTTGCTACTATCTCATTTTTTTGCTGACGTCAAATTCATATGTGTTTATTGACATGGTAAAATTAAGGAAGGGCCCAAAATCTTACTTCCGAGTAAATTATATTTTCATCAGTACAGCTGACAATTTCCTCTTCTGCATAGATTACCCAAATTGAACGGTGTCTCTTTAAAATAGACTTCCTTTTACTGACCTTTTTTAGCAAATGATTTTGGTGAAGCAGAAGCATGCATGCATCGCTTATAACTTCTTTAAATAGTTATGAAATACACAGGGATAAAACTGACTCTGGTGGGATTCGAACCCACAGCCTTTGAATACCTTCTTGACATTCACCTAGAAGTCCAATGCGCTATCCATTGCGCCACAGAGCCAATCTGCTTGAGTGAGGTGCACAGATATTCAGAAATGAAATAATGAGCTTTGAGCTGTTGATCAACTTTATAAAGTTCATTGGATACTATAACCATGGCTATATTTTGAATATTGAATTGGGTAAAAGTTATTCACCGTGTCAAACTACATGATACAGTTGGTAAGTCTGCATACAACTTAAGTTTAGTGTATCATCATCTGATATATGAGACAGATGGGTTTTTCACTTCTCCATGAAAGACATTTTTTTTTAATTTTGGTAATGGAATATCTTATTCATCATGCAGTGGAACACAAAAAGAATGTACAATCAGAATACTTTTTCTTTAAAGTAGCCTACCGCCTGAACGGGGACTTGAACCCTGGACCCTCAGATTAAAAGTCTGATGCTCTACCGACTGAGCTATCCAGGCTCTGATACAGCAAACCTCAAAATCACCTAATCAAAATTTGGCAGCGTCCCAACTAACGCTATGTTTCTTAAGATGGTTACCTGAAGAAGGTACCAAATACACTAGAATATAATAATGAATTGATATTTCAAGCATTTGAAATTTCTTCAGTAAATGTAACCTTATTTTTAGTCCTGAAGTTGCTACTATCTCATTTTTTTGCTGACGTCAAATTCATATGTGTTTATTGACATGGTAAAATTAAGGAAGGGCCCAAAATCTTACTTCCGAGTAAATTATATTTTCATCAGTACAGCTGACAATTTCCTCTTCTGCATAGATTACCCAAATTGAACGGTGTCTCTTTAAAATAGACTTCCTTTTACTGACCTTTTTTAGCAAATGATTTTGGTGAAGCAGAAGCATGCATGCATCGCTTATAACTTCTTTAAATAGTTATGAAATAAACAGGGATAAAACTGACTCTGGTGGGATTCGAACCCACAGCCTTTGAATACCTTCTTGACATTCACCTAGAAGTCCAATGCGCTATCCATTGCGCCACAGAGCCAATCTGCTTGAGTGAGGTGCACAGATATTCAGAAATGAAATAATGAGCTTTGAGCTGTTGATCAACTTTATAAAGTTCATTGGATACTATAACCATGGCTATATTTTGAATATTGAATTGGGTAAAAGTTATTCACCGTGTCAAACTACATGATACAGTTGGTAAGTCTGCATAAAACTTAAGTTTAGTGTATCGTCATCTGATATATGAGACAGATGGGTTTTTCACTTCTCCATGAAAGACGTTTTTTTTTAATTTTGGTAATGGAATATCTTATTCATCATGCAGTGGAACACAAAAAGAATGTACAATCAGAATACTTTTTCTTTAAAGTAGCCGACCGCCTGAACAGGGACTTGAACCCTGGACCCTCAGATTAAAAGTCTGATGCTCTACCGACTGAGCTATCCAGGCTCTGCAACACTGCAACTAAAAATCAGCTAAAAATGATGTGGACGCACACCAACCTACACTTTAATTCTTAATATGGTTACATATATTAGCAATCAAATATGTAGAGTTTAATAATTAATTGATATTTCAAGCATTTGAAATTTCAGCAGCACACGTAATCTATTTTAAATCCTGAAATTCGTTCTATCTCATTTTCGGCTGACTTAGAAATCATGTCTCTAAATTGACATTGTGAAATTAGTAAAAGGCCAAATACTATTACTAGGTACTAAATTACATGTCCAGCAGTATAACTGGAAATTTACTCTTGGGCATAGATTATGCAACATTTTCAAAGCAAACAGTGTCTGTTTAAATAGACTTTCTTTCACTGCCGTTTTGGTAAATGTCTCTGGTTATGCAGAAGCAGGCATTGTTTGTTACTGTTTCAATTAGTTATAAGATAAAGGAGGGATAAAACTGACCCAGCTAGTATTCCAACCCAAAGACTTTGAATGCTTTCTCTACATTCGCCTAGAACCCCAAGCCGCTATCCATTGCACCAGAGATCCAACCTGATTCAACAAGGTGAACAGAAATTCTCAAATAAAAAGATGAGCTATCAGCGGTTGACCAACTTTATAAAGTGATTTGGAAACTATAAGCAGGGTTCCATTTTGAACATTGAATTGGGGAAAAGATAATCAACATCTCAAACGACATGATACCGTTGCGGTAAGTCTTCTTAACTCTTGTCAAATGGTACACGACCGATGGGTATTTAATGGCTCCATTAAGAGTAACTTGCAATTACTCTAATGGGACTACTCGTTCATTGGATCCTGAAAAGAGCATGTCATTAGAGTACATTTTCTTTAAACAAACCGCCTGAACAGGGACTTGAACCCTGGACCCTCAGATTAAAAGTCTGATGCTCTACCGACTGAGCTATCCAGGCTCTGATACAGCAAACCTCAAAATCACCTAATCAAAATTTGGCAGTGTCCCAACTAACGCTATGTTTCTTAAGATGGTTACCTGAAGAAGGTACCAAATACACTAGAATATAATAATGAATTGATATTTCAAGCATTTGAAATTTCTTCAGTAAATGTAACCTTATTTTTAGTCCTGAAGTTGCTACTATCTCATTTTTTTGCTGACGTCAAATTCATATGTGTTTATTGACATGGTAAAATTAAGGAAGGGCCCAAAATCTTACTTCCGAGTAAATTATATTTTCATCAGTACAGCTGACAATTTCCTCTTCTGCATAGATTACCCAAATTGAACGGTGTCTCTTTAAAATAGACTTCCTTTTACTGACCTTTTTTAGCAAATGATTTTGGTGAAGCAGAAGCATGCATGCATCGCTTATAACTTCTTTAAATAGTTATGAAATACACAGGGATAAAACTGACTCTGGTGGGATTCGAACCCACAGCCTTTGAATACCTTCTTGACATTCACCTAGAAGTCCAATGCGCTATCCATTGCGCCACAGAGCCAATCTGCTTGAGTGAGGTGCACAGATATTCAGAAATGAAATAATGAGCTTTGAGCTGTTGATCAACTTTATAAAGTTCATTGGATACTATAACCATGGCTATATTTTGAATATTGAATTGGGTAAAAGTTATTCACCGTGTCAAACTACATGATACAGTTGGTAAGTCTGCATACAACTTAAGTTTAGTTTATCATCATCTGATATATGAGACAGATGGGTTTTTCACTTCTCCATGAAAGACATTTTTTTTTAATTTTGGTAATGGAATATCTTATTCATCATGCAGTGGAACACAAAAAGAATGTACAATCAGAATACTTTTTCTTTAAAGTAGCCTACCGCCTGAACGGGGACTTGAACCCTGGACCCTCAGATTAAAAGTCTGATGCTCTACCGACTGAGCTATCCAGGCTCTGATACAGCAAACCTCAAAATCACCTAATCAAAATTTGGCAGCGTCCCAACTAACGCTATGTTTCTTAAGATGGTTACCTGAAGAAGGTACCAAATACACTAGAATATAATAATGAATTGATATTTCAAGCATTTGAAATTTCTTCAGTAAATGTAACCTTATTTTTAGTCCTGAAGTTGCTACTATCTCATTTTTTTGCTGACGTCAAATTCATATGTGTTTATTGACATGGTAAAATTAAGGAAGGGCCCAAAATCTTACTTCCGAGTAAATTATATTTTCATCAGTACAGCTGACAATTTCCTCTTCTGCATAGATTACCCAAATTGAACGGTGTCTCTTTAAAATAGACTTCCTTTTACTGACCTTTTTTAGCAAATGATTTTGGTGAAGCAGAAGCATGCATGCATCGCTTATAACTTCTTTAAATAGTTATGAAATAAACAGGGATAAAACTGACTCTGGTGGGATTCGAACCCACAGCCTTTGAATACCTTCTTGACATTCACCTAGAATTCCAATGCGCTATCCATTGCGCCACAGAGCCAATCTGCTTGAGTGAGGTGCACAGATATTCAGAAATGAAATAATGAGCTTTGAGCTGTTGATCAACTTTATAAAGTTCATTGGATACTATAACCATGGCTATATTTTGAATATTGAATTGGGTAAAAGTTATTCACCGTGTCAAACTACATGATACAGTTGGTAAGTCTGCATAAAACTTAAGTTTAGTGTATCGTCATCTGATATATGAGACAGATGGGTTTTTCACTTCTCCATGAAAGACGTTTTTTTTTAATTTTGGTAATGGAATATCTTATTCATCATGCAGTGGAACACAAAAAGAATGTACAATCAGAATACTTTTTCTTTAAAGTAGCCGACCGCCTGAACAGGGACTTGAACCCTGGACCCTCAGATTAAAAGTCTGATGCTCTACCGACTGAGCTATCCAGGCTCTGCAACACTGCAACTAAAAATCAGCTAAAAATGATGTGGACGCACACCAACCTACACTTTAATTCTTAATATGGTTACATATATTAGCAATCAAATATGTAGAGTTTAATAATTAATTGATATTTCAAGCATTTGAAATTTCAGCAGCACACGTAATCTATTTTAAATCCTGAAATTCGTTCTATCTCATTTTCGGCTGACTTAGAAATCATGTCTCTAAATTGACATTGTGAAATTAGTAAAAGGCCAAATACTATTACTAGGTACTAAATTACATGTCCAGCAGTATAACTGGAAATTTACTCTTGGGCATAGATTATGCAACATTTTCAAAGCAAACAGTGTCTGTTTAAATAGACTTTCTTTCACTGCCGTTTTGGTAAATGTCTCTGGTTATGCAGAAGCAGGCATTGTTTGTTACTGTTTCAATTAGTTATAAGATAAAGGAGGGATAAAACTGACCCAGCTAGTATTCCAACCCAAAGACTTTGAATGCTTTCTCTACATTCGCCTAGAACCCCAAGCCGCTATCCATTGCACCAGAGATCCAACCTGATTCAACAAGGTGAACAGAAATTCTCAAATAAAAAGATGAGCTATCAGCGGTTGACCAACTTTATAAAGTGATTTGGAAACTATAAGCAGGGTTCCATTTTGAACATTGAATTGGGGAAAAGATAATCAACATCTCAAACGACATGATACCGTTGCGGTAAGTCTTCTTAACTCTTGTCAAATGGTACACGACCGATGGGTATTTAATGGCTCCATTAAGAGTAACTTGCAATTACTCTAATGGGACTACTCGTTCATTGGATCCTGAAAAGAGCATGTCATTAGAGTACATTTTCTTTAAACAAACCGCCTGAACAGGGACTTGAACCCTGGACCCTCAGATTAAAAGTCTGATGCTCTACCGACTGAGCTATCCAGGCTCTGATACAGCAAACCTCAAAATCACCTAATCAAAATTTGGCAGTGTCCCAACTAACGCTATGTTTCTTAAGATGGTTACCTGAAGAAGGTACCAAATACACTAGAATATAATAATGAATTGATATTTCAAGCATTTGAAATTTCTTCAGTAAATGTAACCTTATTTTTAGTCCTGAAGTTGCTACTATCTCATTTTTTTGCTGACGTCAAATTCATATGTGTTTATTGACATGGTAAAATTAAGGAAGGGCCCAAAATCTTACTTCCGAGTAAATTATATTTTCATCAGTACAGCTGACAATTTCCTCTTCTGCATAGATTACCCAAATTGAACGGTGTCTCTTTAAAATAGACTTCCTTTTACTGACCTTTTTTAGCAAATGATTTTGGTGAAGCAGAAGCATGCATGCATCGCTTATAACTTCTTTAAATAGTTATGAAATAAACAGGGATAAAACTGACTCTGGTGGGATTCGAACCCACAGCCTTTGAATACCTTCTTGACATTCACCTAGAAGTCCAATGCGCTATCCATTGCGCCACAGAGCCAATCTGCTTGAATGAGGTGCACAGATATTCAGAAATGAAATAATGAGCTTTGAGCTGTTGATCAACTTTATAAAGTTCATTGGATACTATAACCATGGCTATATCTTGAATATTGAATTGGGTAAAAGTTATTCACCGTGTCAAACTACATGATACAGTTGGTAAGTCTGCATACAACTTAAGTTTAGTGTATCGTCATCTGATATATGAGACAGATGGGTTTTTCACTTCTCCATGAAAGACGTTTTTTTTTAATTTTGGTAATGGAATATCTTATTCATCATGCAGTGGAACACAAAAAGAATGTACAATCAGAATACTTTTTCTTTAAAGTAGCCGACCGCCTGAACAGGGACTTGAACCCTGGACCCTCAGATTAAAAGTCTGATGCTCTACCGACTGAGCTATCCAGGCTCTGCAACACTGCAACTAAAAATCAGCTAAAAATGATGTGGACGCACACCAACCTACACTTTAATTCTTAATATGGTTACATATATTAGCAATCAAATATGTAGAGTTTAATAATTAATTGATATTTCAAGCATTTGAAATTTCAGCAGCACACGTAATCTATTTTAAATCCTGAAATTCGTTCTATCTCATTTTCGGCTGACTTAGAAATCATGTCTCTAAATTGACATTGTGAAATTAGTAAAAGGCCAAATACTATTACTAGGTACTAAATTACATGTCCAGCAGTATAACTGGAAATTTACTCTTGGGCATAGATTATGCAACATTTTCAAAGCAAACAGTGTCTGTTTAAATAGACTTTCTTTCACTGCCGTTTTGGTAAATGTCTCTGGTTATGCAGAAGCAGGCATTGTTTGTTACTGTTTCAATTAGTTATAAGATAAAGGAGGGATAAAACTGACCCAGCTAGTATTCCAACCCAAAGACTTTGAATGCTTTCTCTACATTCGCCTAGAACCCCAAGCCGCTATCCATTGCACCAGAGATCCAACCTGATTCAACAAGGTGAACAGAAATTCTCAAATAAAAAGATGAGCTATCAGCGGTTGACCAACTTTATAAAGTGATTTGGAAACTATAAGCAGGGTTCCATTTTGAACATTGAATTGGGGAAAAGATAATCAACATCTCAAACGACATGATACCGTTGCGGTAAGTCTTCTTAACTCTTGTCAAATGGTACACGACCGATGGGTATTTAATGGCTCCATTAAGAGTAACTTGCAATTACTCTAATGGGACTACTCGTTCATTGGATCCTGAAAAGAGCATGTCATTAGAGTACATTTTCTTTAAACAAACCGCCTGAACAGGGACTTGAACCCTGGACCCTCAGATTAAAAGTCTGATGCTCTACCGACTGAGCTATCCAGGCTCTGATACAGCAAACCTCAAAATCACCTAATCAAAATTTGGCAGTGTCCCAACTAACGCTATGTTTCTTAAGATGGTTACCTGAAGAAGGTACCAAATACACTAGAATATAATAATGAATTGATATTTCAAGCATTTGAAATTTCTTCAGTAAATGTAACCTTATTTTTAGTCCTGAAGTTGCTACTATCTCATTTTTTTGCTGACGTCAAATTCATATGTGTTTATTGACATGGTAAAATTAAGGAAGGGCCCAAAATCTTACTTCCGAGTAAATTATATTTTCATCAGTACAGCTGACAATTTCCTCTTCTGCATAGATTACCCAAATTGAACGGTGTCTCTTTAAAATAGACTTCCTTTTACTGACCTTTTTTAGCAAATGATTTTGGTGAAGCAGAAGCATGCATGCATCGCTTATAACTTCTTTAAATAGTTATGAAATACACAGGGATAAAACTGACTCTGGTGGGATTCGAACCCACAGCCTTTGAATACCTTCTTGACATTCACCTAGAAGTCCAATGCGCTATCCATTGCGCCACAGAGCCAATCTGCTTGAGTGAGGTGCACAGATATTCAGAAATGAAATAATGAGCTTTGAGCTGTTGATCAACTTTATAAAGTTCATTGGATACTATAACCATGGCTATATTTTGAATATTGAATTGGGTAAAAGTTATTCACCGTGTCAAACTACATGATACAGTTGGTAAGTCTGCATACAACTTAAGTTTAGTGTATCATCATCTGATATATGAGACAGATGGGTTTTTCACTTCTCCATGAAAGACATTTTTTTTTAATTTTGGTAATGGAATATCTTATTCATCATGCAGTGGAACACAAAAAGAATGTACAATCAGAATACTTTTTCTTTAAAGTAGCCTACCGCCTGAACGGGGACTTGAACCCTGGACCCTCAGATTAAAAGTCTGATGCTCTACCGACTGAGCTATCCAGGCTCTGATACAGCAAACCTCAAAATCACCTAATCAAAATTTGGCAGCGTCCCAACTAACGCTATGTTTCTTAAGATGGTTACCTGAAGAAGGTACCAAATACACTAGAATATAATAATGAATTGATATTTCAAGCATTTGAAATTTCTTCAGTAAATGTAACCTTATTTTTAGTCCTGAAGTTGCTACTATCTCATTTTTTTGCTGACGTCAAATTCATATGTGTTTATTGACATGGTAAAATTAAGGAAGGGCCCAAAATCTTACTTCCGAGTAAATTATATTTTCATCAGTACAGCTGACAATTTCCTCTTCTGCATAGATTACCCAAATTGAACGGTGTCTCTTTAAAATAGACTTCCTTTTACTGACCTTTTTTAGCAAATGATTTTGGTGAAGCAGAAGCATGCATGCATCGCTTATAACTTCTTTAAATAGTTATGAAATAAACAGGGATAAAACTGACTCTGGTGGGATTCGAACCCACAGCCTTTGAATACCTTCTTGACATTCACCTAGAAGTCCAATGCGCTATCCATTGCGCCACAGAGCCAATCTGCTTGAGTGAGGTGCACAGATATTCAGAAATGAAATAATGAGCTTTGAGCTGTTGATCAACTTTATAAAGTTCATTGGATACTATAACCATGGCTATATTTTGAATATTGAATTGGGTAAAAGTTATTCACCGTGTCAAACTACATGATACAGTTGGTAAGTCTGCATAAAACTTAAGTTTAGTGTATCGTCATCTGATATATGAGACAGATGGGTTTTTCACTTCTCCATGAAAGACGTTTTTTTTTAATTTTGGTAATGGAATATCTTATTCATCATGCAGTGGAACACAAAAAGAATGTACAATCAGAATACTTTTTCTTTAAAGTAGCCGACCGCCTGAACAGGGACTTGAACCCTGGACCCTCAGATTAAAAGTCTGATGCTCTACCGACTGAGCTATCCAGGCTCTGCAACACTGCAACTAAAAATCAGCTAAAAATGATGTGGACGCACACCAACCTACACTTTAATTCTTAATATGGTTACATATATTAGCAATCAAATATGTAGAGTTTAATAATTAATTGATATTTCAAGCATTTGAAATTTCAGCAGCACACGTAATCTATTTTAAATCCTGAAATTCGTTCTATCTCATTTTCGGCTGACTTAGAAATCATGTCTCTAAATTGACATTGTGAAATTAGTAAAAGGCCAAATACTATTACTAGGTACTAAATTACATGTCCAGCAGTATAACTGGAAATTTACTCTTGGGCATAGATTATGCAACATTTTCAAAGCAAACAGTGTCTGTTTAAATAGACTTTCTTTCACTGCCGTTTTGGTAAATGTCTCTGGTTATGCAGAAGCAGGCATTGTTTGTTACTGTTTCAATTAGTTATAAGATAAAGGAGGGATAAAACTGACCCAGCTAGTATTCCAACCCAAAGACTTTGAATGCTTTCTCTACATTCGCCTAGAACCCCAAGCCGCTATCCATTGCACCAGAGATCCAACCTGATTCAACAAGGTGAACAGAAATTCTCAAATAAAAAGATGAGCTATCAGCGGTTGACCAACTTTATAAAGTGATTTGGAAACTATAAGCAGGGTTCCATTTTGAACATTGAATTGGGGAAAAGATAATCAACATCTCAAACGACATGATACCGTTGCGGTAAGTCTTCTTAACTCTTGTCAAATGGTACACGACCGATGGGTATTTAATGGCTCCATTAAGAGTAACTTGCAATTACTCTAATGGGACTACTCGTTCATTGGATCCTGAAAAGAGCATGTCATTAGAGTACATTTTCTTTAAACAAACCGCCTGAACAGGGACTTGAACCCTGGACCCTCAGATTAAAAGTCTGATGCTCTACCGACTGAGCTATCCAGGCTCTGATACAGCAAACCTCAAAATCACCTAATCAAAATTTGGCAGTGTCCCAACTAACGCTATGTTTCTTAAGATGGTTACCTGAAGAAGGTACCAAATACACTAGAATATAATAATGAATTGATATTTCAAGCATTTGAAATTTCTTCAGTAAATGTAACCTTATTTTTAGTCCTGAAGTTGCTACTATCTCATTTTTTTGCTGACGTCAAATTCATATGTGTTTATTGACATGGTAAAATTAAGGAAGGGCCCAAAATCTTACTTCCGAGTAAATTATATTTTCATCAGTACAGCTGACAATTTCCTCTTCTGCATAGATTACCCAAATTGAACGGTGTCTCTTTAAAATAGACTTCCTTTTACTGACCTTTTTTAGCAAATGATTTTGGTGAAGCAGAAGCATGCATGCATCGCTTATAACTTCTTTAAATAGTTATGAAATACACAGGGATAAAACTGACTCTGGTGGGATTCGAACCCACAGCCTTTGAATACCTTCTTGACATTCACCTAGAAGTCCAATGCGCTATCCATTGCGCCACAGAGCCAATCTGCTTGAGTGAGGTGCACAGATATTCAGAAATGAAATAATGAGCTTTGAGCTGTTGATCAACTTTATAAAGTTCATTGGATACTATAACCATGGCTATATTTTGAATATTGAATTGGGTAAAAGTTATTCACCGTGTCAAACTACATGATACAGTTGGTAAGTCTGCATACAACTTAAGTTTAGTGTATCATCATCTGATATATGAGACAGATGGGTTTTTCACTTCTCCATGAAAGACATTTTTTTTTAATTTTGGTAATGGAATATCTTATTCATCATGCAGTGGAACACAAAAAGAATGTACAATCAGAATACTTTTTCTTTAAAGTAGCCTACCGCCTGAACGGGGACTTGAACCCTGGACCCTCAGATTAAAAGTCTGATGCTCTACCGACTGAGCTATCCAGGCTCTGATACAGCAAACCTCAAAATCACCTAATCAAAATTTGGCAGCGTCCCAACTAACGCTATGTTTCTTAAGATGGTTACCTGAAGAAGGTACCAAATACACTAGAATATAATAATGAATTGATATTTCAAGCATTTGAAATTTCTTCAGTAAATGTAACCTTATTTTTAGTCCTGAAGTTGCTACTATCTCATTTTTTTGCTGACGTCAAATTCATATGTGTTTATTGACATGGTAAAATTAAGGAAGGGCCCAAAATCTTACTTCCGAGTAAATTATATTTTCATCAGTACAGCTGACAATTTCCTCTTCTGCATAGATTACCCAAATTGAACGGTGTCTCTTTAAAATAGACTTCCTTTTACTGACCTTTTTTAGCAAATGATTTTGGTGAAGCAGAAGCATGCATGCATCGCTTATAACTTCTTTAAATAGTTATGAAATAAACAGGGATAAAACTGACTCTGGTGGGATTCGAACCCACAGCCTTTGAATACCTTCTTGACATTCACCTAGAAGTCCAATGCGCTATCCATTGCGCCACAGAGCCAATCTGCTTGAGTGAGGTGCACAGATATTCAGAAATGAAATAATGAGCTTTGAGCTGTTGATCAACTTTATAAAGTTCATTGGATACTATAACCATGGCTATATTTTGAATATTGAATTGGGTAAAAGTTATTCACCGTGTCAAACTACATGATACAGTTGGTAAGTCTGCATAAAACTTAAGTTTAGTGTATCGTCATCTGATATATGAGACAGATGGGTTTTTCACTTCTCCATGAAAGACGTTTTTTTTTAATTTTGGTAATGGAATATCTTATTCATCATGCAGTGGAACACAAAAAGAATGTACAATCAGAATACTTTTTCTTTAAAGTAGCCGACCGCCTGAACAGGGACTTGAACCCTGGACCCTCAGATTAAAAGTCTGATGCTCTACCGACTGAGCTATCCAGGCTCTGCAACACTGCAACTAAAAATCAGCTAAAAATGATGTGGACGCACACCAACCTACACTTTAATTCTTAATATGGTTACATATATTAGCAATCAAATATGTAGAGTTTAATAATTAATTGATATTTCAAGCATTTGAAATTTCAGCAGCACACGTAATCTATTTTAAATCCTGAAATTCGTTCTATCTCATTTTCGGCTGACTTAGAAATCATGTCTCTAAATTGACATTGTGAAATTAGTAAAAGGCCAAATACTATTACTAGGTACTAAATTACATGTCCAGCAGTATAACTGGAAATTTACTCTTGGGCATAGATTATGCAACATTTTCAAAGCAAACAGTGTCTGTTTAAATAGACTTTCTTTCACTGCCGTTTTGGTAAATGTCTCTGGTTATGCAGAAGCAGGCATTGTTTGTTACTGTTTCAATTAGTTATAAGATAAAGGAGGGATAAAACTGACCCAGCTAGTATTCCAACCCAAAGACTTTGAATGCTTTCTCTACATTCGCCTAGAACCCCAAGCCGCTATCCATTGCACCAGAGATCCAACCTGATTCAACAAGGTGAACAGAAATTCTCAAATAAAAAGATGAGCTATCAGCGGTTGACCAACTTTATAAAGTGATTTGGAAACTATAAGCAGGGTTCCATTTTGAACATTGAATTGGGGAAAAGATAATCAACATCTCAAACGACATGATACCGTTGCGGTAAGTCTTCTTAACTCTTGTCAAATGGTACACGACCGATGGGTATTTAATGGCTCCATTAAGAGTAACTTGCAATTACTCTAATGGGACTACTCGTTCATTGGATCCTGAAAAGAGCATGTCATTAGAGTACATTTTCTTTAAACAAACCGCCTGAACAGGGACTTGAACCCTGGACCCTCAGATTAAAAGTCTGATGCTCTACCGACTGAGCTATCCAGGCTCTGATACAGCAAACCTCAAAATCACCTAATCAAAATTTGGCAGTGTCCCAACTAACGCTATGTTTCTTAAGATGGTTACCTGAAGAAGGTACCAAATACACTAGAATATAATAATGAATTGATATTTCAAGCATTTGAAATTTCTTCAGTAAATGTAACCTTATTTTTAGTCCTGAAGTTGCTACTATCTCATTTTTTTGCTGACGTCAAATTCATATGTGTTTATTGACATGGTAAAATTAAGGAAGGGCCCAAAATCTTACTTCCGAGTAAATTATATTTTCATCAGTACAGCTGACAATTTCCTCTTCTGCATAGATTACCCAAATTGAACGGTGTCTCTTTAAAATAGACTTCCTTTTACTGACCTTTTTTAGCAAATGATTTTGGTGAAGCAGAAGCATGCATGCATCGCTTATAACTTCTTTAAATAGTTATGAAATAAACAGGGATAAAACTGACTCTGGTGGGATTCGAACCCACAGCCTTTGAATACCTTCTTGACATTCACCTAGAAGTCCAATGCGCTATCCATTGCGCCACAGAGCCAATCTGCTTGAATGAGGTGCACAGATATTCAGAAATGAAATAATGAGCTTTGAGCTGTTGATCAACTTTATAAAGTTCATTGGATACTATAACCATGGCTATATCTTGAATATTGAATTGGGTAAAAGTTATTCACCGTGTCAAACTACATGATACAGTTGGTAAGTCTGCATACAACTTAAGTTTAGTGTATCGTCATCTGATATATGAGACAGATGGGTTTTTCACTTCTCCATGAAAGACGTTTTTTTTTAATTTTGGTAATGGAATATCTTATTCATCATGCAGTGGAACACAAAAAGAATGTACAATCAGAATACTTTTTCTTTAAAGTAGCCGACCGCCTGAACAGGGACTTGAACCCTGGACCCTCAGATTAAAAGTCTGATGCTCTACCGACTGAGCTATCCAGGCTCTGCAACACTGCAACTAAAAATCAGCTAAAAATGATGTGGACGCACACCAACCTACACTTTAATTCTTAATATGGTTACATATATTAGCAATCAAATATGTAGAGTTTAATAATTAATTGATATTTCAAGCATTTGAAATTTCAGCAGCACACGTAATCTATTTTAAATCCTGAAATTCGTTCTATCTCATTTTCGGCTGACTTAGAAATCATGTCTCTAAATTGACATTGTGAAATTAGTAAAAGGCCAAATACTATTACTAGGTACTAAATTACATGTCCAGCAGTATAACTGGAAATTTACTCTTGGGCATAGATTATGCAACATTTTCAAAGCAAACAGTGTCTGTTTAAATAGACTTTCTTTCACTGCCGTTTTGGTAAATGTCTCTGGTTATGCAGAAGCAGGCATTGTTTGTTACTGTTTCAATTAGTTATAAGATAAAGGAGGGATAAAACTGACCCAGCTAGTATTCCAACCCAAAGACTTTGAATGCTTTCTCTACATTCGCCTAGAACCCCAAGCCGCTATCCATTGCACCAGAGATCCAACCTGATTCAACAAGGTGAACAGAAATTCTCAAATAAAAAGATGAGCTATCAGCGGTTGACCAACTTTATAAAGTGATTTGGAAACTATAAGCAGGGTTCCATTTTGAACATTGAATTGGGGAAAAGATAATCAACATCTCAAACGACATGATACCGTTGCGGTAAGTCTTCTTAACTCTTGTCAAATGGTACACGACCGATGGGTATTTAATGGCTCCATTAAGAGTAACTTGCAATTACTCTAATGGGACTACTCGTTCATTGGATCCTGAAAAGAGCATGTCATTAGAGTACATTTTCTTTAAACAAACCGCCTGAACAGGGACTTGAACCCTGGACCCTCAGATTAAAAGTCTGATGCTCTACCGACTGAGCTATCCAGGCTCTGATACAGCAAACCTCAAAATCACCTAATCAAAATTTGGCAGTGTCCCAACTAACGCTATGTTTCTTAAGATGGTTACCTGAAGAAGGTACCAAATACACTAGAATATAATAATGAATTGATATTTCAAGCATTTGAAATTTCTTCAGTAAATGTAACCTTATTTTTAGTCCTGAAGTTGCTACTATCTCATTTTTTTGCTGACGTCAAATTCATATGTGTTTATTGACATGGTAAAATTAAGGAAGGGCCCAAAATCTTACTTCCGAGTAAATTATATTTTCATCAGTACAGCTGACAATTTCCTCTTCTGCATAGATTACCCAAATTGAACGGTGTCTCTTTAAAATAGACTTCCTTTTACTGACCTTTTTTAGCAAATGATTTTGGTGAAGCAGAAGCATGCATGCATCGCTTATAACTTCTTTAAATAGTTATGAAATACACAGGGATAAAACTGACTCTGGTGGGATTCGAAACCACAGCCTTTGAGTACCTTCTTGACATTCACCTAGAAGTCCAATGCGCTATCCATTGCGCCACAGAGCCAATCTGCTTGAGTGAGGTGCACAGATATTCAGAAATGAAATAATGAGCTTTGAGCTGTTGATCAACTTTATAAAGTTCATTGGATACTATAACCATGGCTATATTTTGAATATTGAATTGGGTAAAAGTTATTCACCGTGTCAAACTACATGATACAGTTGGTAAGTCTGCATACAACTTAAGTTTAGTGTATCATCATCTGATATATGAGACAGATGGGTTTTTCACTTCTCCATGAAAGACATTTTTTTTTAATTTTGGTAATGGAATATCTTATTCATCATGCAGTGGAACACAAAAAGAATGTACAATCAGAATACTTTTTCTTTAAAGTAGCCTACCGCCTGAACGGGGACTTGAACCCTGGACCCTCAGATTAAAAGTCTGATGCTCTACCGACTGAGCTATCCAGGCTCTGATACAGCAAACCTCAAAATCACCTAATCAAAATTTGGCAGCGTCCCAACTAACGCTATGTTTCTTAATATGGTTACCTGAAGAAGGTACCAAATACACTAGAATATAATAATGAATTGATATTTCAAGCATTTGAAATTTCTTCAGTAAATGTAACCTTATTTTTAGTCCTGAAGTTGCTACTATCTCATTTTTTTGCTGACGTCAAATTCATATGTGTTTATTGACATGGTAAAATTAAGGAAGGGCCCAAAATCTTACTTCCGAGTAAATTATATTTTCATCAGTACAGCTGACAATTTCCTCTTCTGCATAGATTACCCAAATTGAACGGTGTCTCTTTAAAATAGACTTCCTTTTACTGACCTTTTTTAGCAAATGATTTTGGTGAAGCAGAAGCATGCATGCATCGCTTATAACTTCTTTAAATAGTTATGAAATAAACAGGGATAAAACTGACTCTGGTGGGATTCGAACCCACAGCCTTTGAATACCTTCTTGACATTCACTTAGAAGTCCAATGCGCTATCCATTGCGCCACAGAGCCAATCTGCTTGAGTGAGGTGCACAGATATTCAGAAATGAAATAATGAGCTTTGAGCTGTTGATCAACTTTATAAAGTTCATTGGATACTATAACCATGGCTATATTTTGAATATTGAATTGGGTAAAAGTTATTCACCGTGTCAAACTACATGATACAGTTGGTAAGTCTGCATAAAACTTAAGTTTAGTGTATCGTCATCTGATATATGAGACAGATGGGTTTTTCACTTCTCCATGAAAGACGTTTTTTTTTAATTTTGGTAATGGAATATCTTATTCATCATGCAGTGGAACACAAAAAGAATGTACAATCAGAATACTTTTTCTTTAAAGTAGCCGACCGCCTGAACAGGGACTTGAACCCTGGACCCTCAGATTAAAAGTCTGATGCTCTACCGACTGAGCTATCCAGGCTCTGCAACACTGCAACTAAAAATCAGCTAAAAATGATGTGGACGCACACCAACCTACACTTTAATTCTTAATATGGTTACATATATTAGCAATCAAATATGTAGAGTTTAATAATTAATTGATATTTCAAGCATTTGAAATTTCAGCAGCACACGTAATCTATTTTAAATCCTGAAATTCGTTCTATCTCATTTTCGGCTGACTTAGAAATCATGTCTCTAAATTGACATTGTGAAATTAGTAAAAGGCCAAATACTATTACTAGGTACTAAATTACATGTCCAGCAGTATAACTGGAAATTTACTCTTGGGCATAGATTATGCAACATTTTCAAAGCAAACAGTGTCTGTTTAAATAGACTTTCTTTCACTGCCGTTTTGGTAAATGTCTCTGGTTATGCAGAAGCAGGCATTGTTTGTTACTGTTTCAATTAGTTATAAGATAAAGGAGGGATAAAACTGACCCAGCTAGTATTCCAACCCAAAGACTTTGAATGCTTTCTCTACATTCGCCTAGAACCCCAAGCCGCTATCCATTGCACCAGAGATCCAACCTGATTCAACAAGGTGAACAGAAATTCTCAAATAAAAAGATGAGCTATCAGCGGTTGACCAACTTTATAAAGTGATTTGGAAACTATAAGCAGGGTTCCATTTTGAACATTGAATTGGGGAAAAGATAATCAACATCTCAAACGACATGATACCGTTGCGGTAAGTCTTCTTAACTCTTGTCAAATGGTACACGACCGATGGGTATTTAATGGCTCCATTAAGAGTAACTTGCAATTACTCTAATGGGACTACTCGTTCATTGGATCCTGAAAAGAGCATGTCATTAGAGTACATTTTCTTTAAACAAACCGCCTGAACAGGGACTTGAACCCTGGACCCTCAGATTAAAAGTCTGATGCTCTACCGACTGAGCTATCCAGGCTCTGATACAGCAAACCTCAAAATCACCTAATCAAAATTTGGCAGTGTCCCAACTAACGCTATGTTTCTTAAGATGGTTACCTGAAGAAGGTACCAAATACACTAGAATATAATAATGAATTGATATTTCAAGCATTTGAAATTTCTTCAGTAAATGTAACCTTATTTTTAGTCCTGAAGTTGCTACTATCTCATTTTTTTGCTGACGTCAAATTCATATGTGTTTATTGACATGGTAAAATTAAGGAAGGGCCCAAAATCTTACTTCCGAGTAAATTATATTTTCATCAGTACAGCTGACAATTTCCTCTTCTGCATAGATTACCCAAATTGAACGGTGTCTCTTTAAAATAGACTTCCTTTTACTGACCTTTTTTAGCAAATGATTTTGGTGAAGCAGAAGCATGCATGCATCGCTTATAACTTCTTTAAATAGTTATGAAATAAACAGGGATAAAACTGACTCTGGTGGGATTCGAACCCACAGCCTTTGAATACCTTCTTGACATTCACCTAGAAGTCCAATGCGCTATCCATTGCGCCACAGAGCCAATCTGCTTGAATGAGGTGCACAGATATTCAGAAATGAAATAATGAGCTTTGAGCTGTTGATCAACTTTATAAAGTTCATTGGATACTATAACCATGGCTATATCTTGAATATTGAATTGGGTAAAAGTTATTCACCGTGTCAAACTACATGATACAGTTGGTAAGTCTGCATACAACTTAAGTTTAGTGTATCGTCATCTGATATATGAGACAGATGGGTTTTTCACTTCTCCATGAAAGACGTTTTTTTTTAATTTTGGTAATGGAATATCTTATTCATCATGCAGTGGAACACAAAAAGAATGTACAATCAGAATACTTTTTCTTTAAAGTAGCCGACCGCCTGAACAGGGACTTGAACCCTGGACCCTCAGATTAAAAGTCTGATGCTCTACCGACTGAGCTATCCAGGCTCTGCAACACTGCAACTAAAAATCAGCTAAAAATGATGTGGACGCACACCAACCTACACTTTAATTCTTAATATGGTTACATATATTAGCAATCAAATATGTAGAGTTTAATAATTAATTGATATTTCAAGCATTTGAAATTTCAGCAGCACACGTAATCTATTTTAAATCCTGAAATTCGTTCTATCTCATTTTCGGCTGACTTAGAAATCATGTCTCTAAATTGACATTGTGAAATTAGTAAAAGGCCAAATACTATTACTAGGTACTAAATTACATGTCCAGCAGTATAACTGGAAATTTACTCTTGGGCATAGATTATGCAACATTTTCAAAGCAAACAGTGTCTGTTTAAATAGACTTTCTTTCACTGCCGTTTTGGTAAATGTCTCTGGTTATGCAGAAGCAGGCATTGTTTGTTACTGTTTCAATTAGTTATAAGATAAAGGAGGGATAAAACTGACCCAGCTAGTATTCCAACCCAAAGACTTTGAATGCTTTCTCTACATTCGCCTAGAACCCCAAGCCGCTATCCATTGCACCAGAGATCCAACCTGATTCAACAAGGTGAACAGAAATTCTCAAATAAAAAGATGAGCTATCAGCGGTTGACCAACTTTATAAAGTGATTTGGAAACTATAAGCAGGGTTCCATTTTGAACATTGAATTGGGGAAAAGATAATCAACATCTCAAACGACATGATACCGTTGCGGTAAGTCTTCTTAACTCTTGTCAAATGGTACACGACCGATGGGTATTTAATGGCTCCATTAAGAGTAACTTGCAATTACTCTAATGGGACTACTCGTTCATTGGATCCTGAAAAGAGCATGTCATTAGAGTACATTTTCTTTAAACAAACCGCCTGAACAGGGACTTGAACCCTGGACCCTCAGATTAAAAGTCTGATGCTCTACCGACTGAGCTATCCAGGCTCTGATACAGCAAACCTCAAAATCACCTAATCAAAATTTGGCAGTGTCCCAACTAACGCTATGTTTCTTAAGATGGTTACCTGAAGAAGGTACCAAATACACTAGAATATAATAATGAATTGATATTTCAAGCATTTGAAATTTCTTCAGTAAATGTAACCTTATTTTTAGTCCTGAAGTTGCTACTATCTCATTTTTTTGCTGACGTCAAATTCATATGTGTTTATTGACATGGTAAAATTAAGGAAGGGCCCAAAATCTTACTTCCGAGTAAATTATATTTTCATCAGTACAGCTGACAATTTCCTCTTCTGCATAGATTACCCAAATTGAACGGTGTCTCTTTAAAATAGACTTCCTTTTACTGACCTTTTTTAGCAAATGATTTTGGTGAAGCAGAAGCATGCATGCATCGCTTATAACTTCTTTAAATAGTTATGAAATACACAGGGATAAAACTGACTCTGGTGGGATTCGAACCCACAGCCTTTGAATACCTTCTTGACATTCACCTAGAAGTCCAATGCGCTATCCATTGCGCCACAGAGCCAATCTGCTTGAGTGAGGTGCACAGATATTCAGAAATGAAATAATGAGCTTTGAGCTGTTGATCAACTTTATAAAGTTCATTGGATACTATAACCATGGCTATATTTTGAATATTGAATTGGGTAAAAGTTATTCACCGTGTCAAACTACATGATACAGTTGGTAAGTCTGCATACAACTTAAGTTTAGTGTATCATCATCTGATATATGAGACAGATGGGTTTTTCACTTCTCCATGAAAGACATTTTTTTTTAATTTTGGTAATGGAATATCTTATTCATCATGCAGTGGAACACAAAAAGAATGTACAATCAGAATACTTTTTCTTTAAAGTAGCCTACCGCCTGAACGGGGACTTGAACCCTGGACCCTCAGATTAAAAGTCTGATGCTCTACCGACTGAGCTATCCAGGCTCTGATACAGCAAACCTCAAAATCACCTAATCAAAATTTGGCAGCGTCCCAACTAACGCTATGTTTCTTAATATGGTTACCTGAAGAAGGTACCAAATACACTAGAATATAATAATGAATTGATATTTCAAGCATTTGAAATTTCTTCAGTAAATGTAACCTTATTTTTAGTCCTGAAGTTGCTACTATCTCATTTTTTTGCTGACGTCAAATTCATATGTGTTTATTGACATGGTAAAATTAAGGAAGGGCCCAAAATCTTACTTCCGAGTAAATTATATTTTCATCAGTACAGCTGACAATTTCCTCTTCTGCATAGATTACCCAAATTGAACGGTGTCTCTTTAAAATAGACTTCCTTTTACTGACCTTTTTTAGCAAATGATTTTGGTGAAGCAGAAGCATGCATGCATCGCTTATAACTTCTTTAAATAGTTATGAAATAAACAGGGATAAAACTGACTCTGGTGGGATTCGAACCCACAGCCTTTGAATACCTTCTTGACATTCACTTAGAAGTCCAATGCGCTATCCATTGCGCCACAGAGCCAATCTGCTTGAGTGAGGTGCACAGATATTCAGAAATGAAATAATGAGCTTTGAGCTGTTGATCAACTTTATAAAGTTCATTGGATACTATAACCATGGCTATATTTTGAATATTGAATTGGGTAAAAGTTATTCACCGTGTCAAACTACATGATACAGTTGGTAAGTCTGCATAAAACTTAAGTTTAGTGTATCGTCATCTGATATATGAGACAGATGGGTTTTTCACTTCTCCATGAAAGACGTTTTTTTTTAATTTTGGTAATGGAATATCTTATTCATCATGCAGTGGAACACAAAAAGAATGTACAATCAGAATACTTTTTCTTTAAAGTAGCCGACCGCCTGAACAGGGACTTGAACCCTGGACCCTCAGATTAAAAGTCTGATGCTCTACCGACTGAGCTATCCAGGCTCTGCAACACTGCAACTAAAAATCAGCTAAAAATGATGTGGACGCACACCAACCTACACTTTAATTCTTAATATGGTTACATATATTAGCAATCAAATATGTAGAGTTTAATAATTAATTGATATTTCAAGCATTTGAAATTTCAGCAGCACACGTAATCTATTTTAAATCCTGAAATTCGTTCTTTCTCATTTTCGGCTGACTTAGAAATCATGTCTCTAAATTGACATTGTGAAATTAGTAAAAGGCCAAATACTATTACTAGGTACTAAATTACATGTCCAGCAGTATAACTGGAAATTTACTCTTGGGCATAGATTATGCAACATTTTCAAAGCAAACAGTGTCTGTTTAAATAGACTTTCTTTCACTGCCGTTTTGGTAAATGTCTCTGGTTATGCAGAAGCAGGCATTGTTTGTTACTGTTTCAATTAGTTATAAGATAAAGGAGGGATAAAACTGACCCAGCTAGTATTCCAACCCAAAGACTTTGAATGCTTTCTCTACATTCGCCTAGAACCCCAAGCCGCTATCCATTGCACCAGAGATCCAACCTGATTCAACAAGGTGAACAGAAATTCTCAAATAAAAAGATGAGCTATCAGCGGTTGACCAACTTTATAAAGTGATTTGGAAACTATAAGCAGGGTTCCATTTTGAACATTGAATTGGGGAAAAGATAATCAACATCTCAAACGACATGATACCGTTGCGGTAAGTCTTCTTAACTCTTGTCAAATGGTACACGACCGATGGGTATTTAATGGCTCCATTAAGAGTAACTTGCAATTACTCTAATGGGACTACTCGTTCATTGGATCCTGAAAAGAGCATGTCATTAGAGTACATTTTCTTTAAACAAACCGCCTGAACAGGGACTTGAACCCTGGACCCTCAGATTAAAAGTCTGATGCTCTACCGACTGAGCTATCCAGGCTCTGATACAGCAAACCTCAAAATCACCTAATCAAAATTTGGCAGTGTCCCAACTAACGCTATGTTTCTTAAGATGGTTACCTGAAGAAGGTACCAAATACACTAGAATATAATAATGAATTGATATTTCAAGCATTTGAAATTTCTTCAGTAAATGTAACCTTATTTTTAGTCCTGAAGTTGCTACTATCTCATTTTTTTGCTGACGTCAAATTCATATGTGTTTATTGACATGGTAAAATTAAGGAAGGGCCCAAAATCTTACTTCCGAGTAAATTATATTTTCATCAGTACAGCTGACAATTTCCTCTTCTGCATAGATTACCCAAATTGAACGGTGTCTCTTTAAAATAGACTTCCTTTTACTGACCTTTTTTAGCAAATGATTTTGGTGAAGCAGAAGCATGCATGCATCGCTTATAACTTCTTTAAATAGTTATGAAATAAACAGGGATAAAACTGACTCTGGTGGGATTCGAACCCACAGCCTTTGAATACCTTCTTGACATTCACCTAGAAGTCCAATGCACTATCCATTGCGCCACAGAGCCAATCTGCTTGAATGAGGTGCACAGATATTCAGAAATGAAATAATGAGCTTTGAGCTGTTGATCAACTTTATAAAGTTCATTGGATACTATAACCATGGCTATATCTTGAATATTGAATTGGGTAAAAGTTATTCACCGTGTCAAACTACATGATACAGTTGGTAAGTCTGCATACAACTTAAGTTTAGTGTATCGTCATCTGATATATGAGACAGATGGGTTTTTCACTTCTCCATGAAAGACGTTTTTTTTTAATTTTGGTAATGGAATATCTTATTCATCATGCAGTGGAACACAAAAAGAATGTACAATCAGAATACTTTTTCTTTAAAGTAGCCGACCGCCTGAACAGGGACTTGAACCCTGGACCCTCAGATTAAAAGTCTGATGCTCTACCGACTGAGCTATCCAGGCTCTGCAACACTGCAACTAAAAATCAGCTAAAAATGATGTGGACGCACACCAACCTACACTTTAATTCTTAATATGGTTACATATATTAGCAATCAAATATGTAGAGTTTAATAATTAATTGATATTTCAAGCATTTGAAATTTCAGCAGCACACGTAATCTATTTTAAATCCTGAAATTCGTTCTATCTCATTTTCGGCTGACTTAGAAATCATGTCTCTAAATTGACATTGTGAAATTAGTAAAAGGCCAAATACTATTACTAGGTACTAAATTACATGTCCAGCAGTATAACTGGAAATTTACTCTTGGGCATAGATTATGCAACATTTTCAAAGCAAACAGTGTCTGTTTAAATAGACTTTCTTTCACTGCCGTTTTGGTAAATGTCTCTGGTTATGCAGAAGCAGGCATTGTTTGTTACTGTTTCAATTAGTTATAAGATAAAGGAGGGATAAAACTGACCCAGCTAGTATTCCAACCCAAAGACTTTGAATGCTTTCTCTACATTCGCCTAGAACCCCAAGCCGCTATCCATTGCACCAGAGATCCAACCTGATTCAACAAGGTGAACAGAAATTCTCAAATAAAAAGATGAGCTATCAGCGGTTGACCAACTTTATAAAGTGATTTGGAAACTATAAGCAGGGTTCCATTTTGAACATTGAATTGGGGAAAAGATAATCAACATCTCAAACGACATGATACCGTTGCGGTAAGTCTTCTTAACTCTTGTCAAATGGTACACGACCGATGGGTATTTAATGGCTCCATTAAGAGTAACTTGCAATTACTCTAATGGGACTACTCGTTCATTGGATCCTGAAAAGAGCATGTCATTAGAGTACATTTTCTTTAAACAAACCGCCTGAACAGGGACTTGAACCCTGGACCCTCAGATTAAAAGTCTGATGCTCTACCGACTGAGCTATCCAGGCTCTGATACAGCAAACCTCAAAATCACCTAATCAAAATTTGGCAGTGTCCCAACTAACGCTATGTTTCTTAAGATGGTTACCTGAAGAAGGTACCAAATACACTAGAATATAATAATGAATTGATATTTCAAGCATTTGAAATTTCTTCAGTAAATGTAACCTTATTTTTAGTCCTGAAGTTGCTACTATCTCATTTTTTTGCTGACGTCAAATTCATATGTGTTTATTGACATGGTAAAATTAAGGAAGGGCCCAAAATCTTACTTCCGAGTAAATTATATTTTCATCAGTACAGCTGACAATTTCCTCTTCTGCATAGATTACCCAAATTGAACGGTGTCTCTTTAAAATAGACTTCCTTTTACTGACCTTTTTTAGCAAATGATTTTGGTGAAGCAGAAGCATGCATGCATCGCTTATAACTTCTTTAAATAGTTATGAAATACACAGGGATAAAACTGACTCTGGTGGGATTCGAACCCACAGCCTTTGAATACCTTCTTGACATTCACCTAGAAGTCCAATGCGCTATCCATTGCGCCACAGAGCCAATCTGCTTGAGTGAGGTGCACAGATATTCAGAAATGAAATAATGAGCTTTGAGCTGTTGATCAACTTTATAAAGTTCATTGGATACTATAACCATGGCTATATTTTGAATATTGAATTGGGTAAAAGTTATTCACCGTGTCAAACTACATGATACAGTTGGTAAGTCTGCATACAACTTAAGTTTAGTGTATCATCATCTGATATATGAGACAGATGGGTTTTTCACTTCTCCATGAAAGACATTTTTTTTTAATTTTGGTAATGGAATATCTTATTCATCATGCAGTGGAACACAAAAAGAATGTACAATCAGAATACTTTTTCTTTAAAGTAGCCTACCGCCTGAACGGGGACTTGAACCCTGGACCCTCAGATTAAAAGTCTGATGCTCTACCGACTGAGCTATCCAGGCTCTGATACAGCAAACCTCAAAATCACCTAATCAAAATTTGGCAGCGTCCCAACTAACGCTATGTTTCTTAATATGGTTACCTGAAGAAGGTACCAAATACACTAGAATATAATAATGAATTGATATTTCAAGCATTTGAAATTTCTTCAGTAAATGTAACCTTATTTTTAGTCCTGAAGTTGCTACTATCTCATTTTTTTGCTGACGTCAAATTCATATGTGTTTATTGACATGGTAAAATTAAGGAAGGGCCCAAAATCTTACTTCCGAGTAAATTATATTTTCATCAGTACAGCTGACAATTTCCTCTTCTGCATAGATTACCCAAATTGAACGGTGTCTCTTTAAAATAGACTTCCTTTTACTGACCTTTTTTAGCAAATGATTTTGGTGAAGCAGAAGCATGCATGCATCGCTTATAACTTCTTTAAATAGTTATGAAATAAACAGGGATAAAACTGACTCTGGTGGGATTCGAACCCACAGCCTTTGAATACCTTCTTGACATTCACTTAGAAGTCCAATGCGCTATCCATTGCGCCACAGAGCCAATCTGCTTGAGTGAGGTGCACAGATATTCAGAAATGAAATAATGAGCTTTGAGCTGTTGATCAACTTTATAAAGTTCATTGGATACTATAACCATGGCTATATTTTGAATATTGAATTGGGTAAAAGTTATTCACCGTGTCAAACTACATGATACAGTTGGTAAGTCTGCATAAAACTTAAGTTTAGTGTATCGTCATCTGATATATGAGACAGATGGGTTTTTCACTTCTCCATGAAAGACGTTTTTTTTTAATTTTGGTAATGGAATATCTTATTCATCATGCAGTGGAACACAAAAAGAATGTACAATCAGAATACTTTTTCTTTAAAGTAGCCGACCGCCTGAACAGGGACTTGAACCCTGGACCCTCAGATTAAAAGTCTGATGCTCTACCGACTGAGCTATCCAGGCTCTGCAACACTGCAACTAAAAATCAGCTAAAAATGATGTTGACGCACACCAACCTACACTTTAATTCTTAATATGGTTACATATATTAGCAATCAAATATGTAGAGTTTAATAATTAATTGATATTTCAAGCATTTGAAATTTCAGCAGCACACGTAATCTATTTTAAATCCTGAAATTCGTTCTATCTCATTTTCGGCTGACTTAGAAATCATGTCTCTAAATTGACATTGTGAAATTAGTAAAAGGCCAAATACTATTACTAGGTACTAAATTACATGTCCAGCAGTATAACTGGAAATTTACTCTTGGGCATAGATTATGCAACATTTTCAAAGCAAACAGTGTCTGTTTAAATAGACTTTCTTTCACTGCCGTTTTGGTAAATGTCTCTGGTTATGCAGAAGCAGGCATTGTTTGTTACTGTTTCAATTAGTTATAAGATAAAGGAGGGATAAAACTGACCCAGCTAGTATTCCAACCCAAAGACTTTGAATGCTTTCTCTACATTCGCCTAGAACCCCAAGCCGCTATCCATTGCACCAGAGATCCAACCTGATTCAACAAGGTGAACAGAAATTCTCAAATAAAAAGATGAGCTATCAGCGGTTGACCAACTTTATAAAGTGATTTGGAAACTATAAGCAGGGTTCCATTTTGAACATTGAATTGGGGAAAAGATAATCAACATCTCAAACGACATGATACCGTTGCGGTAAGTCTTCTTAACTCTTGTCAAATGGTACACGACCGATGGGTATTTAATGGCTCCATTAAGAGTAACTTGCAATTACTCTAATGGGACTACTCGTTCATTGGATCCTGAAAAGAGCATGTCATTAGAGTACATTTTCTTTAAACAAACCGCCTGAACAGGGACTTGAACCCTGGACCCTCAGATTAAAAGTCTGATGCTCTACCGACTGAGCTATCCAGGCTCTGATACAGCAAACCTCAAAATCACCTAATCAAAATTTGGCAGTGTCCCAACTAACGCTATGTTTCTTAAGATGGTTACCTGAAGAAGGTACCAAATACACTAGAATATAATAATGAATTGATATTTCAAGCATTTGAAATTTCTTCAGTAAATGTAACCTTATTTTTAGTCCTGAAGTTGCTACTATCTCATTTTTTTGCTGACGTCAAATTCATATGTGTTTATTGACATGGTAAAATTAAGGAAGGGCCCAAAATCTTACTTCCGAGTAAATTATATTTTCATCAGTACAGCTGACAATTTCCTCTTCTGCATAGATTACCCAAATTGAACGGTGTCTCTTTAAAATAGACTTCCTTTTACTGACCTTTTTTAGCAAATGATTTTGGTGAAGCAGAAGCATGCATGCATCGCTTATAACTTCTTTAAATAGTTATGAAATACACAGGGATAAAACTGACTCTGGTGGGATTCGAACCCACAGCCTTTGAATACCTTCTTGACATTCACCTAGAAGTCCAATGCGCTATCCATTGCGCCACAGAGCCAATCTGCTTGAGTGAGGTGCACAGATATTCAGAAATGAAATAATGAGCTTTGAGCTGTTGATCAACTTTATAAAGTTCATTGGATACTATAACCATGGCTATATTTTGAATATTGAATTGGGTAAAAGTTATTCACCGTGTCAAACTACATGATACAGTTGGTAAGTCTGCATACAACTTAAGTTTAGTGTATCATCATCTGATATATGAGACAGATGGGTTTTTCACTTCTCCATGAAAGACATTTTTTTTTAATTTTGGTAATGGAATATCTTATTCATCATGCAGTGGAACACAAAAAGAATGTACAATCAGAATACTTTTTCTTTAAAGTAGCCTACCGCCTGAACGGGGACTTGAACCCTGGACCCTCAGATTAAAAGTCTGATGCTCTACCGACTGAGCTATCCAGGCTCTGATACAGCAAACCTCAAAATCACCTAATCAAAATTTGGCAGCGTCCCAACTAACGCTATGTTTCTTAAGATGGTTACCTGAAGAAGGTACCAAATACACTAGAATATAATAATGAATTGATATTTCAAGCATTTGAAATTTCTTCAGTAAATGTAACCTTATTTTTAGTCCTGAAGTTGCTACTATCTCATTTTTTTGCTGACGTCAAATTCATATGTGTTTATTGACATGGTAAAATTAAGGAAGGGCCCAAAATCTTACTTCCGAGTAAATTATATTTTCATCAGTACAGCTGACAATTTCCTCTTCTGCATAGATTACCCAAATTGAACGGTGTCTCTTTAAAATAGACTTCCTTTTACTGACCTTTTTTAGCAAATGATTTTGGTGAAGCAGAAGCATGCATGCATCGCTTATAACTTCTTTAAATAGTTATGAAATAAACAGGGATAAAACTGACTCTGGTGGGATTCGAACCCACAGCCTTTGAATACCTTCTTGACATTCACCTAGAAGTCCAATGCGCTATCCATTGCGCCACAGAGCCAATCTGCTTGAGTGAGGTGCACAGATATTCAGAAATGAAATAATGAGCTTTGAGCTGTTGATCAACTTTATAAAGTTCATTGGATACTATAACCATGGCTATATTTTGAATATTGAATTGGGTAAAAGTTATTCACCGTGTCAAACTACATGATACAGTTGGTAAGTCTGCATAAAACTTAAGTTTAGTGTATCGTCATCTGATATATGAGACAGATGGGTTTTTCACTTCTCCATGAAAGACGTTTTTTTTTAATTTTGGTAATGGAATATCTTATTCATCATGCAGTGGAACACAAAAAGAATGTACAATCAGAATACTTTTTCTTTAAAGTAGCCGACCGCCTGAACAGGGACTTGAACCCTGGACCCTCAGATTAAAAGTCTGATGCTCTACCGACTGAGCTATCCAGGCTCTGCAACACTGCAACTAAAAATCAGCTAAAAATGATGTGGACGCACACCAACCTACACTTTAATTCTTAATATGGTTACATATATTAGCAATCAAATATGTAGAGTTTAATAATTAATTGATATTTCAAGCATTTGAAATTTCAGCAGCACACGTAATCTATTTTAAATCCTGAAATTCGTTCTATCTCATTTTCGGCTGACTTAGAAATCATGTCTCTAAATTGACATTGTGAAATTAGTAAAAGGCCAAATACTATTACTAGGTACTAAATTACATGTCCAGCAGTATAACTGGAAATTTACTCTTGGGCATAGATTATGCAACATTTTCAAAGCAAACAGTGTCTGTTTAAATAGACTTTCTTTCACTGCCGTTTTGGTAAATGTCTCTGGTTATGCAGAAGCAGGCATTGTTTGTTACTGTTTCAATTAGTTATAAGATAAAGGAGGGATAAAACTGACCCAGCTAGTATTCCAACCCAAAGACTTTGAATGCTTTCTCTACATTCGCCTAGAACCCCAAGCCGCTATCCATTGCACCAGAGATCCAACCTGATTCAACAAGGTGAACAGAAATTCTCAAATAAAAAGATGAGCTATCAGCGGTTGACCAACTTTATAAAGTGATTTGGAAACTATAAGCAGGGTTCCATTTTGAACATTGAATTGGGGAAAAGATAATCAACATCTCAAACGACATGATACCGTTGCGGTAAGTCTTCTTAACTCTTGTCAAATGGTACACGACCGATGGGTATTTAATGGCTCCATTAAGAGTAACTTGCAATTACTCTAATGGGACTACTCGTTCATTGGATCCTGAAAAGAGCATGTCATTAGAGTACATTTTCTTTAAACAAACCGCCTGAACAGGGACTTGAACCCTGGACCCTCAGATTAAAAGTCTGATGCTCTACCGACTGAGCTATCCAGGCTCTGATACAGCAAACCTCAAAATCACCTAATCAAAATTTGGCAGTGTCCCAACTAACGCTATGTTTCTTAAGATGGTTACCTGAAGAAGGTACCAAATACACTAGAATATAATAATGAATTGATATTTCAAGCATTTGAAATTTCTTCAGTAAATGTAACCTTATTTTTAGTCCTGAAGTTGCTACTATCTCATTTTTTTGCTGACGTCAAATTCATATGTGTTTATTGACATGGTAAAATTAAGGAAGGGCCCAAAATCTTACTTCCGAGTAAATTATATTTTCATCAGTACAGCTGACAATTTCCTCTTCTGCATAGATTACCCAAATTGAACGGTGTCTCTTTAAAATAGACTTCCTTTTACTGACCTTTTTTAGCAAATGATTTTGGTGAAGCAGAAGCATGCATGCATCGCTTATAACTTCTTTAAATAGTTATGAAATACACAGGGATAAAACTGACTCTGGTGGGATTCGAACCCACAGCCTTTGAATACCTTCTTGACATTCACCTAGAAGTCCAATGCGCTATCCATTGCGCCACAGAGCCAATCTACTTGAGTGAGGTGCACAGATATTCAGAAATGAAATAATGAGCTTTGAGCTGTTGATCAACTTTATAAAGTTCATTGGATACTATAACCATGGCTATATTTTGAATATTGAATTGGGTAAAAGTTATTCACCGTGTCAAACTACATGATACAGTTGGTAAGTCTGCATACAACTTAAGTTTAGTGTATCATCATCTGATATATGAGACAGATGGGTTTTTCACTTCTCCATGAAAGACGTTTTTTTTTAATTTTGGTAATGGAATATCTTATTCATCATGCAGTGGAACACAAAAAGAATGTACAATCAGAATACTTTTTCTTTAAAGTAGCCGACCGCCTGAACAGGGACTTGAACCCTGGACCCTCAGATTAAAAGTCTGATGCTCTACCGACTGAGCTATCCAGGCTCTGCAACACTGCAACTAAAAATCAGCTAAAAATGATGTGGACGCACACCAACCTACACTTTAATTCTTAATATGGTTACATATATTAGCAATCAAATATGTAGAGTTTAATAATTAATTGATATTTCAAGCATTTGAAATTTCAGCAGCACACGTAATCTATTTTAAATCCTGAAATTCGTTCTATCTCATTTTCGGCTGACTTAGAAATCATGTCTCTAAATTGACATTGTGAAATTAGTAAAAGGCCAAATACTATTACTAGGTACTAAATTACATGTCCAGCAGTATAACTGGAAATTTACTCTTGGGCATAGATTATGCAACATTTTCAAAGCAAACAGTGTCTGTTTAAATAGACTTTCTTTCACTGCCGTTTTGGTAAATGTCTCTGGTTATGCAGAAGCAGGCATTGTTTGTTACTGTTTCAATTAGTTATAAGATAAAGGAGGGATAAAACTGACCCAGCTAGTATTCCAACCCAAAGACTTTGAATGCTTTCTCTACATTCGCCTAGAACCCCAAGCCGCTATCCATTGCACCAGAGATCCAACCTGATTCAACAAGGTGAACAGAAATTCTCAAATAAAAAGATGAGCTATCAGCGGTTGACCAACTTTATAAAGTGATTTGAAAACTATAAGCAGGGTTCCATTTTGAACATTGAATTGGGGAAAAGATAATCAACATCTCAAACGACATGATACCGTTGCGGTAAGTCTTCTTAACTCTTGTCAAATGGTACACGACCGATGGGTATTTAATGGCTCCATTAAGAGTAACTTGCAATTACTCTAATGGGACTACTCGTTCATTGGATCCTGAAAAGAGAATGTCATTAGAGTACATTTTCTTTAAACAAACCGCCTGAACAGGGACTTGAACCCTGGACCCTCAGATTAAAAGTCTGATGCTCTACCGACTGAGCTATCCAGGCTCTGATACAGCAAACCTCAAAATCACCTAATCAAAATTTGGCAGTGTCCCAACTAACGCTATGTTTCTTAAGATGGTTACCTGAAGAAGGTACCAAATACACTAGAATATAATAATGAATTGATATTTCAAGCATTTGAAATTTCTTCAGTAAATGTAACCTTATTTTTAGTCCTGAAGTTGCTACTATCTCATTTTTTTGCTGACGTCAAATTCATATGTGTTTATTGACATGGTAAAATTAAGGAAGGGCCCAAAATCTTACTTCCGAGTAAATTATATTTTCATCAGTACAGCTGACAATTTCCTCTTCTGCATAGATTACCCAAATTGAACGGTGTCTCTTTAAAATAGACTTCCTTTTACTGACCTTTTTTAGCAAATGATTTTGGTGAAGCAGAAGCATGCATGCATCGCTTATAACTTCTTTAAATAGTTATGAAATACACAGGGATAAAACTGACTCTGGTGGGATTCGAACCCACAGCCTTTGAATACCTTCTTGACATTCACCTAGAAGTCCAATGCGCTATCCATTGCGCCACAGAGCCAATCTGCTTGAGTGAGGTGCACAGATATTCAGAAATGAAATAATGAGCTTTGAGCTGTTGATCAACTTTATAAAGTTCATTGGATACTATAACCATGGCTATATTTTGAATATTGAATTGGGTAAAAGTTATTCACCGTGTCAAACTACATGATACAGTTGGTAAGTCTGCATACAACTTAAGTTTAGTGTATCATCATCTGATATATGAGACAGATGGGTTTTTCACTTCTCCATGAAAGACATTTTTTTTTAATTTTGGTAATGGAATATCTTATTCATCATGCAGTGGAACACAAAAAGAATGTACAATCAGAATACTTTTTCTTTAAAGTAGCCTACCGCCTGAAAGGGGACTTGAACCCTGGACCCTCAGATCAAAAGTCTGATGCTCTACCGACTGAGCTATCCAGGCTCTGATACAGCAAACCTCAAAATCACCTAATCAAAATTTGGCAGCGTCCCAACTAACGCTATGTTTCTTAAGATGGTTACCTGAAGAAGGTACCAAATACACTAGAATATAATAATGAATTGATATTTCAAGCATTTGAAATTTCTTCAGTAAATGTAACCTTATTTTTAGTCCTGAAGTTGCTACTATCTCATTTTTTTGCTGACGTCAAATTCATATGTGTTTATTGACATGGTAAAATTAAGGAAGGGCCCAAAATCTTACTTCCGAGTAAATTATATTTTCATCAGTACAGCTGACAATTTCCTCTTCTGCATAGATTACCCAAATTGAACGGTGTCTCTTTAAAATAGACTTCCTTTTACTGACCTTTTTTAGCAAATGATTTTGGTGAAGCAGAAGCATGCATGCATCGCTTATAACTTCTTTAAATAGTTATGAAATAAACAGGGATAAAACTGACTCTGGTGGGATTCGAACCCACAGCCTTTGAATACCTTCTTGACATTCACCTAGAAGTCCAATGCGCTATCCATTGCGCCACAGAGCCAATCTGCTTGAGTGAGGTGCACAGATATTCAGAAATGAAATAATGAGCTTTGAGCTGTTGATCAACTTTATAAAGTTCATTGGATACTATAACCATGGCTATATTTTGAATATTGAATTGGGTAAAAGTTATTCACCGTGTCAAACTACATGATACAGTTGGTAAGTCTGCATAAAACTTAAGTTTAGTGTATCGTCATCTGATATATGAGACAGATGGGTTTTTCACTTCTCCATGAAAGACGTTTTTTTTTAATTTTGGTAATGGAATATCTTATTCATCATGCAGTGGAACACAAAAAGAATGTACAATCAGAATACTTTTTCTTTAAAGTAGCCGACCGCCTGAACAGGGACTTGAACCCTGGACCCTCAGATTAAAAGTCTGATGCTCTACCGACTGAGCTATCCAGGCTCTGCAACACTGCAACTAAAAATCAGCTAAAAATGATGTGGACGCACACCAACCTACACTTTAATTCTTAATATGGTTACATATATTAGCAATCAAATATGTAGAGTTTAATAATTAATTGATATTTCAAGCATTTGAAATTTCAGCAGCACACGTAATCTATTTTAAATCCTGAAATTCGTTCTATCTCATTTTCGGCTGACTTAGAAATCATGTCTCTAAATTGACATTGTGAAATTAGTAAAAGGCCAAATACTATTACTAGGTACTAAATTACATGTCCAGCAGTATAACTGGAAATTTACTCTTGGGCATAGATTATGCAACATTTTCAAAGCAAACAGTGTCTGTTTAAATAGACTTTCTTTCACTGCCGTTTTGGTAAATGTCTCTGGTTATGCAGAAGCAGGCATTGTTTGTTACTGTTTCAATTAGTTATAAGATAAAGGAGGGATAAAACTGACCCAGCTAGTATTCCAACCCAAAGACTTTGAATGCTTTCTCTACATTCGCCTAGAACCCCAAGCCGCTATCCATTGCACCAGAGATCCAACCTGATTCAACAAGGTGAACAGAAATTCTCAAATAAAAAGATGAGCTATCAGCGGTTGACCAACTTTATAAAGTGATTTGGAAACTATAAGCAGGGTTCCATTTTGAACATTGAATTGGGGAAAAGATAATCAACATCTCAAACGACATGATACCGTTGCGGTAAGTCTTCTTAACTCTTGTCAAATGGTACACGACCGATGGGTATTTAATGGCTCCATTAAGAGTAACTTGCAATTACTCTAATGGGACTACTCGTTCATTGGATCCTGAAAAGAGAATGTCATTAGAGTACATTTTCTTTAAACAAACCGCCTGAACAGGGACTTGAACCCTGGACCCTCAGATTAAAAGTCTGATGCTCTACCGACTGAGCTATCCAGGCTCTGATACAGCAAACCTCAAAATCACCTAATCAAAATTTGGCAGTGTCCCAACTAACGCTATGTTTCTTAAGATGGTTACCTGAAGAAGGTACCAAATACACTAGAATATAATAATGAATTGATATTTCAAGCATTTGAAATTTCTTCAGTAAATGTAACCTTATTTTTAGTCCTGAAGTTGCTACTATCTCATTTTTTTGCTGACGTCAAATTCATATGTGTTTATTGACATGGTAAAATTAAGGAAGGGCCCAAAATCTTACTTCCGAGTAAATTATATTTTCATCAGTACAGCTGACAATTTCCTCTTCTGCATAGATTACCCAAATTGAACGGTGTCTCTTTAAAATAGACTTCCTTTTACTGACCTTTTTTAGCAAATGATTTTGGTGAAGCAGAAGCATGCATGCATCGCTTATAACTTCTTTAAATAGTTATGAAATACACAGGGATAAAACTGACTCTGGTGGGATTCGAACCCACAGCCTTTGAATACCTTCTTGACATTCACCTAGAAGTCCAATGCGCTATCCATTGCGCCACAGAGCCAATCTGCTTGAGTGAGGTGCACAGATATTCAGAAATGAAATAATGAGCTTTGAGCTGTTGATCAACTTTATAAAGTTCATTGGATACTATAACCATGGCTATATTTTGAATATTGAATTGGGTAAAAGTTATTCACCGTGTCAAACTACATGATACAGTTGGTAAGTCTGCATACAACTTAAGTTTAGTGTATCATCATCTGATATATGAGACAGATGGGTTTTTCACTTCTCCATGAAAGACATTTTTTTTTAATTTTGGTAATGGAATATCTTATTCATCATGCAGTGGAACACAAAAAGAATGTACAATCAGAATACTTTTTCTTTAAAGTAGCCTACCGCCTGAAAGGGGACTTGAACCCTGGACCCTCAGATCAAAAGTCTGATGCTCTACCGACTGAGCTATCCAGGCTCTGATACAGCAAACCTCAAAATCACCTAATCAAAATTTGGCAGCGTCCCAACTAACGCTATGTTTCTTAAGATGGTTACCTGAAGAAGGTACCAAATACACTAGAATATAATAATGAATTGATATTTCAAGCATTTGAAATTTCTTCAGTAAATGTAACCTTATTTTTAGTCCTGAAGTTGCTACTATCTCATTTTTTTGCTGACGTCAAATTCATATGTGTTTATTGACATGGTAAAATTAAGGAAGGGCCCAAAATCTTACTTCCGAGTAAATTATATTTTCATCAGTACAGCTGACAATTTCCTCTTCTGCATAGATTACCCAAATTGAACGGTGTCTCTTTAAAATAGACTTCCTTTTACTGACCTTTTTTAGCAAATGATTTTGGTGAAGCAGAAGCATGCATGCATCGCTTATAACTTCTTTAAATAGTTATGAAATAAACAGGGATAAAACTGACTCTGGTGGGATTCGAACCCACAGCCTTTGAATACCTTCTTGACATTCACCTAGAAGTCCAATGCGCTATCCATTGCGCCACAGAGCCAATCTGCTTGAGTGAGGTGCACAGATATTCAGAAATGAAATAATGAGCTTTGAGCTGTTGATCAACTTTATAAAGTTCATTGGATACTATAACCATGGCTATATTTTGAATATTGAATTGGGTAAAAGTTATTCACCGTGTCAAACTACATGATACAGTTGGTAAGTCTGCATAAAACTTAAGTTTAGTGTATCGTCATCTGATATATGAGACAGATGGGTTTTTCACTTCTCCATGAAAGACGTTTTTTTTTAATTTTGGTAATGGAATATCTTATTCATCATGCAGTGGAACACAAAAAGAATGTACAATCAGAATACTTTTTCTTTAAAGTAGCCGACCGCCTGAACAGGGACTTGAACCCTGGACCCTCAGATTAAAAGTCTGATGCTCTACCGACTGAGCTATCCAGGCTCTTCAACACTGCAACTAAAAATCAGCTAAAAATGATGTGGACGCACACCAACCTACACTTTAATTCTTAATATGGTTACATATATTAGCAATCAAATATGTAGAGTTTAATAATTAATTGATATTTCAAGCATTTGAAATTTCAGCAGCACACGTAATCTATTTTAAATCCTGAAATTCGTTCTATCTCATTTTCGGCTGACTTAGAAATCATGTCTCTAAATTGACATTGTGAAATTAGTAAAAGGCCAAATACTATTACTAGGTACTAAATTACATGTCCAGCAGTATAACTGGAAATTTACTCTTGGGCATAGATTATGCAACATTTTCAAAGCAAACAGTGTCTGTTTAAATAGACTTTCTTTCACTGCCGTTTTGGTAAATGTCTCTGGTTATGCAGAAGCAGGCATTGTTTGTTACTGTTTCAATTAGTTATAAGATAAAGGAGGGATAAAACTGACCCAGCTAGTATTCCAACCCAAAGACTTTGAATGCTTTCTCTACATTCGCCTAGAACCCCAAGCCGCTATCCATTGCACCAGAGATCCAACCTGATTCAACAAGGTGAACAGAAATTCTCAAATAAAAAGATGAGCTATCAGCGGTTGACCAACTTTATAAAGTGATTTGGAAACTATAAGCAGGGTTCCATTTTGAACATTGAATTGGGGAAAAGATAATCAACATCTCAAACGACATGATACCGTTGCGGTAAGTCTTCTTAACTCTTGTCAAATGGTACACGACCGATGGGTATTTAATGGCTCCATTAAGAGTAACTTGCAATTACTCTAATGGGACTACTCGTTCATTGGATCCTGAAAAGAGCATGTCATTAGAGTACATTTTCTTTAAACAAACCGCCTGAACAGGGACTTGAACCCTGGACCCTCAGATTAAAAGTCTGATGCTCTACCGACTGAGCTATCCAGGCTCTGATACAGCAAACCTCAAAATCACCTAATCAAAATTTGGCAGTGTCCCAACTAACGCTATGTTTCTTAAGATGGTTACCTGAAGAAGGTACCAAATACACTAGAATATAATAATGAATTGATATTTCAAGCATTTCAAATTTCTTCAGTAAATGTAACCTTATTTTTAGTCCTGAAGTTGCTACTATCTCATTTTTTTGCTGACGTCAAATTCATATGTGTTTATTGACATGGTAAAATTAAGGAAGGGCCCAAAATCTTACTTCCGAGTAAATTATATTTTCATCAGTACAGCTGACAATTTCCTCTTCTGCATAGATTACCCAAATTGAACGGTGTCTCTTTAAAATAGACTTCCTTTTACTGACCTTTTTTAGCAAATGATTTTGGTGAAGCAGAAGCATGCATGCATCGCTTATAACTTCTTTAAATAGTTATGAAATACACAGGGATAAAACTGACTCTGGTGGGATTCGAACCCACAGCCTTTGAATACCTTCTTGACATTCACCTAGAAGTCCAATGCGCTATCCATTGCGCCACAGAGCCAATCTACTTGAGTGAGGTGCACAGATATTCAGAAATGAAATAATGAGCTTTGAGCTGTTGATCAACTTTATAAAGTTCATTGGATACTATAACCATGGCTATATTTTGAATATTGAATTGGGTAAAAGTTATTCACCGTGTCAAACTACATGATACAGTTGGTAAGTCTGCATACAACTTAAGTTTAGTGTATCATCATCTGATATATGAGACAGATGGGTTTTTCACTTCTCCATGAAAGACGTTTTTTTTTAATTTTGGTAATGGAATATCTTATTCATCATGCAGTGGAACACAAAAAGAATGTACAATCAGAATACTTTTTCTTTAAAGTAGCCGACCGCCTGAACAGGGACTTGAACCCTGGACCCTCAGATTAAAAGTCTGATGCTCTACCGACTGAGCTATCCAGGCTCTGCAACACTGCAACTAAAAATCAGCTAAAAATGATGTGGACGCACACCAACCTACACTTTAATTCTTAATATGGTTACATATATTAGCAATCAAATATGTAGAGTTTAATAATTAATTGATATTTCAAGCATTTGAAATTTCAGCAGCACACGTAATCTATTTTAAATCCTGAAATTCGTTCTATCTCATTTTCGGCTGACTTAGAAATCATGTCTCTAAATTGACATTGTGAAATTAGTAAAAGGCCAAATACTATTACTAGGTACTAAATTACATGTCCAGCAGTATAACTGGAAATTTACTCTTGGGCATAGATTATGCAACATTTTCAAAGCAAACAGTGTCTGTTTAAATAGACTTTCTTTCACTGCCGTTTTGGTAAATGTCTCTGGTTATGCAGAAGCAGGCATTGTTTGTTACTGTTTCAATTAGTTATAAGATAAAGGAGGGATAAAACTGACCCAGCTAGTATTCCAACCCAAAGACTTTGAATGCTTTCTCTACATTCGCCTAGAACCCCAAGCCGCTATCCATTGCACCAGAGATCCAACCTGATTCAACAAGGTGAACAGAAATTCTCAAATAAAAAGATGAGCTATCAGCGGTTGACCAACTTTATAAAGTGATTTGAAAACTATAAGCAGGGTTCCATTTTGAACATTGAATTGGGGAAAAGATAATCAACATCTCAAACGACATGATACCGTTGCGGTAAGTCTTCTTAACTCTTGTCAAATGGTACACGACCGATGGGTATTTAATGGCTCCATTAAGAGTAACTTGCAATTACTCTAATGGGACTACTCGTTCATTGGATCCTGAAAAGAGAATGTCATTAGAGTACATTTTCTTTAAACAAACCGCCTGAACAGGGACTTGAACCCTGGACCCTCAGATTAAAAGTCTGATGCTCTACCGACTGAGCTATCCAGGCTCTGATACAGCAAACCTCAAAATCACCTAATCAAAATTTGGCAGTGTCCCAACTAACGCTATGTTTCTTAAGATGGTTACCTGAAGAAGGTACCAAATACACTAGAATATAATAATGAATTGATATTTCAAGCATTTGAAATTTCTTCAGTAAATGTAACCTTATTTTTAGTCCTGAAGTTGCTACTATCTCATTTTTTTGCTGACGTCAAATTCATATGTGTTTATTGACATGGTAAAATTAAGGAAGGGCCCAAAATCTTACTTCCGAGTAAATTATATTTTCATCAGTACAGCTGACAATTTCCTCTTCTGCATAGATTACCCAAATTGAACGGTGTCTCTTTAAAATAGACTTCCTTTTACTGACCTTTTTTAGCAAATGATTTTGGTGAAGCAGAAGCATGCATGCATCGCTTATAACTTCTTTAAATAGTTATGAAATACACAGGGATAAAACTGACTCTGGTGGGATTCGAACCCACAGCCTTTGAATACCTTCTTGACATTCACCTAGAAGTCCAATGCGCTATCCATTGCGCCACAGAGCCAATCTGCTTGAGTGAGGTGCACAGATATTCAGAAATGAAATAATGAGCTTTGAGCTGTTGATCAACTTTATAAAGTTCATTGGATACTATAACCATGGCTATATTTTGAATATTGAATTGGGTAAAAGTTATTCACCGTGTCAAACTACATGATACAGTTGGTAAGTCTGCATACAACTTAAGTTTAGTGTATCATCATCTGATATATGAGACAGATGGGTTTTTCACTTCTCCATGAAAGACATTTTTTTTTAATTTTGGTAATGGAATATCTTATTCATCATGCAGTGGAACACAAAAAGAATGTACAATCAGAATACTTTTTCTTTAAAGTAGCCTACCGCCTGAAAGGGGACTTGAACCCTGGACCCTCAGATCAAAAGTCTGATGCTCTACCGACTGAGCTATCCAGGCTCTGATACAGCAAACCTCAAAATCACCTAATCAAAATTTGGCAGCGTCCCAACTAACGCTATGTTTCTTAAGATGGTTACCTGAAGAAGGTACCAAATACACTAGAATATAATAATGAATTGATATTTCAAGCATTTGAAATTTCTTCAGTAAATGTAACCTTATTTTTAGTCCTGAAGTTGCTACTATCTCATTTTTTTGCTGACGTCAAATTCATATGTGTTTATTGACATGGTAAAATTAAGGAAGGGCCCAAAATCTTACTTCCGAGTAAATTATATTTTCATCAGTACAGCTGACAATTTCCTCTTCTGCATAGATTACCCAAATTGAACGGTGTCTCTTTAAAATAGACTTCCTTTTACTGACCTTTTTTAGCAAATGATTTTGGTGAAGCAGAAGCATGCATGCATCGCTTATAACTTCTTTAAATAGTTATGAAATAAACAGGGATAAAACTGACTCTGGTGGGATTCGAACCCACAGCCTTTGAATACCTTCTTGACATTCACCTAGAAGTCCAATGCGCTATCCATTGCGCCACAGAGCCAATCTGCTTGAGTGAGGTGCACAGATATTCAGAAATGAAATAATGAGCTTTGAGCTGTTGATCAACTTTATAAAGTTCATTGGATACTATAACCATGGCTATATTTTGAATATTGAATTGGGTAAAAGTTATTCACCGTGTCAAACTACATGATACAGTTGGTAAGTCTGCATAAAACTTAAGTTTAGTGTATCGTCATCTGATATATGAGACAGATGGGTTTTTCACTTCTCCATGAAAGACGTTTTTTTTTAATTTTGGTAATGGAATATCTTATTCATCATGCAGTGGAACACAAAAAGAATGTACAATCAGAATACTTTTTCTTTAAAGTAGCCGACCGCCTGAACAGGGACTTGAACCCTGGACCCTCAGATTAAAAGTCTGATGCTCTACCGACTGAGCTATCCAGGCTCTGCAACACTGCAACTAAAAATCAGCTAAAAATGATGTGGACGCACACCAACCTACACTTTAATTCTTAATATGGTTACATATATTAGCAATCAAATATGTAGAGTTTAATAATTAATTGATATTTCAAGCATTTGAAATTTCAGCAGCACACGTAATCTATTTTAAATCCTGAAATTCGTTCTATCTCATTTTCGGCTGACTTAGAAATCATGTCTCTAAATTGACATTGTGAAATTAGTAAAAGGCCAAATACTATTACTAGGTACTAAATTACATGTCCAGCAGTATAACTGGAAATTTACTCTTGGGCATAGATTATGCAACATTTTCAAAGCAAACAGTGTCTGTTTAAATAGACTTTCTTTCACTGCCGTTTTGGTAAATGTCTCTGGTTATGCAGAAGCAGGCATTGTTTGTTACTGTTTCAATTAGTTATAAGATAAAGGAGGGATAAAACTGACCCAGCTAGTATTCCAACCCAAAGACTTTGAATGCTTTCTCTACATTCGCCTAGAACCCCAAGCCGCTATCCATTGCACCAGAGATCCAACCTGATTCAACAAGGTGAACAGAAATTCTCAAATAAAAAGATGAGCTATCAGCGGTTGACCAACTTTATAAAGTGATTTGAAAACTATAAGCAGGGTTCCATTTTGAACATTGAATTGGGGAAAAGATAATCAACATCTCAAACGACATGATACCGTTGCGGTAAGTCTTCTTAACTCTTGTCAAATGGTACACGACCGATGGGTATTTAATGGCTCCATTAAGAGTAACTTGCAATTACTCTAATGGGACTACTCGTTCATTGGATCCTGAAAAGAGAATGTCATTAGAGTACATTTTCTTTAAACAAACCGCCTGAACAGGGACTTGAACCCTGGACCCTCAGATTAAAAGTCTGATGCTCTACCGACTGAGCTATCCAGGCTCTGATACAGCAAACCTCAAAATCACCTAATCAAAATTTGGCAGTGTCCCAACTAACGCTATGTTTCTTAAGATGGTTACCTGAAGAAGGTACCAAATACACTAGAATATAATAATGAATTGATATTTCAAGCATTTGAAATTTCTTCAGTAAATGTAACCTTATTTTTAGTCCTGAAGTTGCTACTATCTCATTTTTTTGCTGACGTCAAATTCATATGTGTTTATTGACATGGTAAAATTAAGGAAGGGCCCAAAATCTTACTTCCGAGTAAATTATATTTTCATCAGTACAGCTGACAATTTCCTCTTCTGCATAGATTACCCAAATTGAACGGTGTCTCTTTAAAATAGACTTCCTTTTACTGACCTTTTTTAGCAAATGATTTTGGTGAAGCAGAAGCATGCATGCATCGCTTATAACTTCTTTAAATAGTTATGAAATACACAGGGATAAAACTGACTCTGGTGGGATTCGAACCCACAGCCTTTGAATACCTTCTTGACATTCACCTAGAAGTCCAATGCGCTATCCATTGCGCCACAGAGCCAATCTGCTTGAGTGAGGTGCACAGATATTCAGAAATGAAATAATGAGCTTTGAGCTGTTGATCAACTTTATAAAGTTCATTGGATACTATAACCATGGCTATATTTTGAATATTGAATTGGGTAAAAGTTATTCACCGTGTCAAACTACATGATACAGTTGGTAAGTCTGCATACAACTTAAGTTTAGTGTATCATCATCTGATATATGAGACAGATGGGTTTTTCACTTCTCCATGAAAGACATTTTTTTTTAATTTTGGTAATGGAATATCTTATTCATCATGCAGTGGAACACAAAAAGAATGTACAATCAGAATACTTTTTCTTTAAAGTAGCCTACCGCCTGAAAGGGGACTTGAACCCTGGACCCTCAGATCAAAAGTCTGATGCTCTACCGACTGAGCTATCCAGGCTCTGATACAGCAAACCTCAAAATCACCTAATCAAAATTTGGCAGCGTCCCAACTAACGCTATGTTTCTTAAGATGGTTACCTGAAGAAGGTACCAAATACACTAGAATATAATAATGAATTGATATTTCAAGCATTTGAAATTTCTTCAGTAAATGTAACCTTATTTTTAGTCCTGAAGTTGCTACTATCTCATTTTTTTGCTGACGTCAAATTCATATGTGTTTATTGACATGGTAAAATTAAGGAAGGGCCCAAAATCTTACTTCCGAGTAAATTATATTTTCATCAGTACAGCTGACAATTTCCTCTTCTGCATAGATTACCCAAATTGAACGGTGTCTCTTTAAAATAGACTTCCTTTTACTGACCTTTTTTAGCAAATGATTTTGGTGAAGCAGAAGCATGCATGCATCGCTTATAACTTCTTTAAATAGTTATGAAATAAACAGGGATAAAACTGACTCTGGTGGGATTCGAACCCACAGCCTTTGAATACCTTCTTGACATTCACCTAGAAGTCCAATGCGCTATCCATTGCGCCACAGAGCCAATCTGCTTGAGTGAGGTGCACAGATATTCAGAAATGAAATAATGAGCTTTGAGCTGTTGATCAACTTTATAAAGTTCATTGGATACTATAACCATGGCTATATTTTGAATATTGAATTGGGTAAAAGTTATTCACCGTGTCAAACTACATGATACAGTTGGTAAGTCTGCATAAAACTTAAGTTTAGTGTATCGTCATCTGATATATGAGACAGATGGGTTTTTCACTTCTCCATGAAAGACGTTTTTTTTTAATTTTGGTAATGGAATATCTTATTCATCATGCAGTGGAACACAAAAAGAATGTACAATCAGAATACTTTTTCTTTAAAGTAGCCGACCGCCTGAACAGGGACTTGAACCCTGGACCCTCAGATTAAAAGTCTGATGCTCTACCGACTGAGCTATCCAGGCTCTGCAACACTGCAACTAAAAATCAGCTAAAAATGATGTGGACGCACACCAACCTACACTTTAATTCTTAATATGGTTACATATATTAGCAATCAAATATGGAGAGTTTAATAATTAATTGATATTTCAAGCATTTGAAATTTCAGCAGCACACGTAATCTATTTTAAATCCTGAAATTCGTTCTATCTCATTTTCGGCTGACTTAGAAATCATGTCTCTAAATTGACATTGTGAAATTAGTAAAAGGCCAAATACTATTACTAGGTACTAAATTACATGTCCAGCAGTATAACTGGAAATTTACTCTTGGGCATAGATTATGCAACATTTTCAAAGCAAACAGTGTCTGTTTAAATAGACTTTCTTTCACTGCCGTTTTGGTAAATGTCTCTGGTTATGCAGAAGCAGGCATTGTTTGTTACTGTTTCAATTAGTTATAAGATAAAGGAGGGATAAAACTGACCCAGCTAGTATTCCAACCCAAAGACTTTGAATGCTTTCTCTACATTCGCCTAGAACCCCAAGCCGCTATCCATTGCACCAGAGATCCAACCTGATTCAACAAGGTGAACAGAAATTCTCAAATAAAAAGATGAGCTATCAGCGGTTGACCAACTTTATAAAGTGATTTGGAAACTATAAGCAGGGTTCCATTTTGAACATTGAATTGGGGAAAAGATAATCAACATCTCAAACGACATGATACCGTTGCGGTAAGTCTTCTTAACTCTTGTCAAATGGTACACGACCGATGGGTATTTAATGGCTCCATTAAGAGTAACTTGCAATTACTCTAATGGGACTACTCGTTCATTGGATCCTGAAAAGAGCATGTCATTAGAGTACATTTTCTTTAAACAAACCGCCTGAACAGGGACTTGAACCCTGGACCCTCAGATTAAAAGTCTGATGCTCTACCGACTGAGCTATCCAGGCTCTGATACAGCAAACCTCAAAATCACCTAATCAAAATTTGGCAGTGTCCCAACTAACGCTATGTTTCTTAAGATGGTTACCTGAAGAAGGTACCAAATACACTAGAATATAATAATGAATTGATATTTCAAGCATTTGAAATTTCTTCAGTAAATGTAACCTTATTTTTAGTCCTGAAGTTGCTACTATCTCATTTTTTTGCTGACGTCAAATTCATATGTGTTTATTGACATGGTAAAATTAAGGAAGGGCCCAAAATCTTACTTCCGAGTAAATTATATTTTCATCAGTACAGCTGACAATTTCCTCTTCTGCATAGATTACCCAAATTGAACGGTGTCTCTTTAAAATAGACTTCCTTTTACTGACCTTTTATAGCAAATGATTTTGGTGAAGCAGAAGCATGCATGCATCGCTTATAACTTCTTTAAATAGTTATGAAATACACAGGGATAAAACTGACTCTGGTGGGATTCGAACCCACAGCCTTTGAATACCTTCTTGACATTCACCTAGAAGTCCAATGCGCTATCCATTGCGCCACAGAGCCAATCTGCTTGAGTGAGGTGCACAGATATTCAGAAATGAAATAATGAGCTTTGAGCTGTTGATCAACTTTATAAAGTTCATTGGATACTATAACCATGGCTATATTTTGAATATTGAATTGGGTAAAAGTTATTCACCGTGTCAAACTACATGATACAGTTGGTAAGTCTGCATACAACTTAAGTTTAGTGTATCATCATCTGATATATGAGACAGATGGGTTTTTCACTTCTCCATGAAAGACGTTTTTTTTTAATTTTGGTAATGGAATATCTTATTCATCATGCAGTGGAACACAAAAAGAATGTACAATCAGAATACTTTTTCTTTAAAGTAGCCGACCGCCTGAACAGGGACTTGAACCCTGGACCCTCAGATTAAAAGTCTGATGCTCTACCGACTGAGCTATCCAGGCTCTGCAACACTGCAACTAAAAATCAGCTAAAAATGATGTGGACGCACACCAACCTACACTTTAATTCTTAATATGGTTACATATATTAGCAATCAAATATGTAGAGTTTAATAATTAATTGATATTTCAAGCATTTGAAATTTCAGCAGCACACGTAATCTATTTTAAATCCTGAAATTCGTTCTATCTCATTTTCGGCTGACTTAGAAATCATGTCTCTAAATTGACATTGTGAAATTAGTAAAAGGCCAAATACTATTACTAGGTACTAAATTACATGTCCAGCAGTATAACTGGAAATTTACTCTTGGGCATAGATTATGCAACATTTTCAAAGCAAACAGTGTCTGTTTAAATAGACTTTCTTTCACTGCCGTTTTGGTAAATGTCTCTGGTTATGCAGAAGCAGGCATTGTTTGTTACTGTTTCAATTAGTTATAAGATAAAGGAGGGATAAAACTGACCCAGCTAGTATTCCAACCCAAAGACTTTGAATGCTTTCTCTACATTCGCCTAGAACCCCAAGCCGCTATCCATTGCACCAGAGATCCAACCTGATTCAACAAGGTGAACAGAAATTCTCAAATAAAAAGATGAGCTATCAGCGGTTGACCAACTTTATAAAGTGATTTGAAAACTATAAGCAGGGTTCCATTTTGAACATTGAATTGGGGAAAAGATAATCAACATCTCAAACGACATGATACCGTTGCGGTAAGTCTTCTTAACTCTTGTCAAATGGTACACGACCGATGGGTATTTAATGGCTCCATTAAGAGTAACTTGCAATTACTCTAATGGGACTACTCGTTCATTGGATCCTGAAAAGAGAATGTCATTAGAGTACATTTTCTTTAAACAAACCGCCTGAACAGGGACTTGAACCCTGGACCCTCAGATTAAAAGTCTGATGCTCTACCGACTGAGCTATCCAGGCTCTGATACAGCAAACCTCAAAATCACCTAATCAAAATTTGGCAGTGTCCCAACTAACGCTATGTTTCTTAAGATGGTTACCTGAAGAAGGTACCAAATACACTAGAATATAATAATGAATTGATATTTCAAGCATTTGAAATTTCTTCAGTAAATGTAACCTTATTTTTAGTCCTGAAGTTGCTACTATCTCATTTTTTTGCTGACGTCAAATTCATATGTGTTTATTGACATGGTAAAATTAAGGAAGGGCCCAAAATCTTACTTCCGAGTAAATTATATTTTCATCAGTACAGCTGACAATTTCCTCTTCTGCATAGATTACCCAAATTGAACGGTGTCTCTTTAAAATAGACTTCCTTTTACTGACCTTTTTTAGCAAATGATTTTGGTGAAGCAGAAGCATGCATGCATCGCTTATAACTTCTTTAAATAGTTATGAAATACACAGGGATAAAACTGACTCTGGTGGGATTCGAACCCACAGCCTTTGAATACCTTCTTGACATTCACCTAGAAGTCCAATGCGCTATCCATTGCGCCACAGAGCCAATCTACTTGAGTGAGGTGCACAGATATTCAGAAATGAAATAATGAGCTTTGAGCTGTTGATCAACTTTATAAAGTTCATTGGATACTATAACCATGGCTATATTTTGAATATTGAATTGGGTAAAAGTTATTCACCGTGTCAAACTACATGATACAGTTGGTAAGTCTGCATACAACTTAAGTTTAGTGTATCATCATCTGATATATGAGACAGATGGGTTTTTCACTTCTCCATGAAAGACGTTTTTTTTTAATTTTGGTAATGGAATATCTTATTCATCATGCAGTGGAACACAAAAAGAATGTACAATCAGAATACTTTTTCTTTAAAGTAGCCGACCGCCTGAACAGGGACTTGAACCCTGGACCCTCAGATTAAAAGTCTGATGCTCTACCGACTGAGCTATCCAGGCTCTGCAACACTGCAACTAAAAATCAGCTAAAAATGATGTGGACGCACACCAACCTACACTTTAATTCTTAATATGGTTACATATATTAGCAATCAAATATGTAGAGTTTAATAATTAATTGATATTTCAAGCATTTGAAATTTCAGCAGCACACGTAATCTATTTTAAATCCTGAAATTCGTTCTATCTCATTTTCGGCTGACTTAGAAATCATGTCTCTAAATTGACATTGTGAAATTAGTAAAAGGCCAAATACTATTACTAGGTACTAAATTACATGTCCAGCAGTATAACTGGAAATTTACTCTTGGGCATAGATTATGCAACATTTTCAAAGCAAACAGTGTCTGTTTAAATAGACTTTCTTTCACTGCCGTTTTGGTAAATGTCTCTGGTTATGCAGAAGCAGGCATTGTTTGTTACTGTTTCAATTAGTTATAAGATAAAGGAGGGATAAAACTGACCCAGCTAGTATTCCAACCCAAAGACTTTGAATGCTTTCTCTACATTCGCCTAGAACCCCAAGCCGCTATCCATTGCACCAGAGATCCAACCTGATTCAACAAGGTGAACAGAAATTCTCAAATAAAAAGATGAGCTATCAGCGGTTGACCAACTTTATAAAGTGATTTGGAAACTATAAGCAGGGTTCCATTTTGAACATTGAATTGGGGAAAAGATAATCAACATCTCAAACGACATGATACCGTTGCGGTAAGTCTTCTTAACTCTTGTCAAATGGTACACGACCGATGGGTATTTAATGGCTCCATTAAGAGTAACTTGCAATTACTCTAATGGGACTACTCGTTCATTGGATCCTGAAAAGAGCATGTCATTAGAGTACATTTTCTTTAAACAAACCGCCTGAACAGGGACTTGAACCCTGGACCCTCAGATTAAAAGTCTGATGCTCTACCGACTGAGCTATCCAGGCTCTGATACAGCAAACCTCAAAATCACCTAATCAAAATTTGGCAGTGTCCCAACTAACGCTATGTTTCTTAAGATGGTTACCTGAAGAAGGTACCAAATACACTAGAATATAATAATGAATTGATATTTCAAGCATTTGAAATTTCTTCAGTAAATGTAACCTTATTTTTAGTCCTGAAGTTGCTACTATCTCATTTTTTTGCTGACGTCAAATTCATATGTGTTTATTGACATGGTAAAATTAAGGAAGGGCCCAAAATCTTACTTCCGAGTAAATTATATTTTCATCAGTACAGCTGACAATTTCCTCTTCTGCATAGATTACCCAAATTGAACGGTGTCGCTTTAAAATAGACTTCCTTTTACTGACCTTTTTTAGCAAATGATTTTGGTGAAGCAGAAGCATGCATGCATCGCTTATAACTTCTTTAAATAGTTATGAAATACACAGGGATAAAACTGACTCTGGTGGGATTCGAACCCACAGCCTTTGAATACCTTCTTGACATTCACCTAGAAGTCCAATGCGCTATCCATTGCGCCACAGAGCCAATCTACTTGAGTGAGGTGCACAGATATTCAGAAATGAAATAATGAGCTTTGAGCTGTTGATCAACTTTATAAAGTTCATTGGATACTATAACCATGGCTATATTTTGAATATTGAATTGGGTAAAAGTTATTCACCGTGTCAAACTACATGATACAGTTGGTAAGTCTGCATACAACTTAAGTTTAGTGTATCATCATCTGATATATGAGACAGATGGGTTTTTCACTTCTCCATGAAAGACGTTTTTTTTTAATTTTGGTAATGGAATATCTTATTCATCATGCAGTGGAACATAAAAAGAATGTACAATCAGAATACTTTTTCTTTAAAGTAGCCGACCGCCTGAACAGGGACTTGAACCCTGGACCCTCAGATTAAAAGTCTGATGCTCTACCGACTGAGCTATCCAGGCTCTGCAACACTGCAACTAAAAATCAGCTAAAAATGATGTGGACGCACACCAACCTACACTTTAATTCTTAATATGGTTACATATATTAGCAATCAAATATGTAGAGTTTAATAATTAATTGATATTTCAAGCATTTGAAATTTCAGCAGCACACGTAATCTATTTTAAATCCTGAAATTCGTTCTATCTCATTTTCGGCTGACTTAGAAATCATGTCTCTAAATTGACATTGTGAAATTAGTAAAAGGCCAAATACTATTACTAGGTACTAAATTACATGTCCAGCAGTATAACTGGAAATTTACTCTTGGGCATAGATTATGCAACATTTTCAAAGCAAACAGTGTCTGTTTAAATAGACTTTCTTTCACTGCCGTTTTGGTAAATGTCTCTGGTTATGCAGAAGCAGGCATTGTTTGTTACTGTTTCAATTAGTTATAAGATAAAGGAGGGATAAAACTGACCCAGCTAGTATTCCAACCCAAAGACTTGGAATGCTTTCTCTACATTCGCCTAGAACCCCAAGCCGCTATCCATTGCACCAGAGATCCAACCTGATTCAACAAGGTGAACAGAAATTCTCAAATAAAAAGATGAGCTATCAGCGGTTGACCAACTTTATAAAGTGATTTGAAAACTATAAGCAGGGTTCCATTTTGAACATTGAATTGGGGAAAAGATAATCAACATCTCAAACGACATGATACCGTTGCGGTAAGTCTTCTTAACTCTTGTCAAATGGTACACGACCGATGGGTATTTAATGGCTCCATTAAGAGTAACTTGCAATTACTCTAATGGGACTACTCGTTCATTGGATCCTGAAAAGAGAATGTCATTAGAGTACATTTTCTTTAAACAAACCGCCTGAACAGGGACTTGAACCCTGGACCCTCAGATTAAAAGTCTGATGCTCTACCGACTGAGCTATCCAGGCTCTGATACAGCAAACCTCAAAATCACCTAATCAAAATTTGGCAGTGTCCCAACTAACGCTATGTTTCTTAAGATGGTTACCTGAAGAAGGTACCAAATACACTAGAATATAATAATGAATTGATATTTCAAGCATTTGAAATTTCTTCAGTAAATGTAACCTTATTTTTAGTCCTGAAGTTGCTACTATCTCATTTTTTTGCTGACGTCAAATTCATATGTGTTTATTGACATGGTAAAATTAAGGAAGGGCCCAAAATCTTACTTCCGAGTAAATTATATTTTCATCAGTACAGCTGACAATTTCCTCTTCTGCATAGATTACCCAAATTGAACGGTGTCTCTTTAAAATAGACTTCCTTTTACTGACCTTTTTTAGCAAATGATTTTGGTGAAGCAGAAGCATGCATGCATCGCTTATAACTTCTTTAAATAGTTATGAAATACACAGGGATAAAACTGACTCTGGTGGGATTCGAACCCACAGCCTTTGAATACCTTCTTGACATTCACCTAGAAGTCCAATGCGCTATCCATTGCGCCACAGAGCCAATCTGCTTGAGTGAGGTGCACAGATATTCAGAAATGAAATAATGAGCTTTGAGCTGTTGATCAACTTTATAAAGTTCATTGGATACTATAACCATGGCTATATTTTGAATATTGAATTGGGTAAAAGTTATTCACCGTGTCAAACTACATGATACAGTTGGTAAGTCTGCATACAACTTAAGTTTAGTGTATCATCATCTGATATATGAGACAGATGGGTTTTTCACTTCTCCATGAAAGACATTTTTTTTTAATTTTGGTAATGGAATATCTTATTCATCATGCAGTGGAACACAAAAAGAATGTACAATCAGAATACTTTTTCTTTAAAGTAGCCTACCGCCTGAACGGGGACTTGAACCCTGGACCCTCAGATTAAAAGTCTGATGCTCTACCGACTGAGCTATCCAGGCTCTGATACAGCAAACCTCAAAATCACCTAATCAAAATTTGGCAGCGTCCCAACTAACGCTATGTTTCTTAAGATGGTTACCTGAAGAAGGTACCAAATACACTAGAATATAATAATGAATTGATATTTCAAGCATTTGAAATTTCTTCAGTAAATGTAACCTTATTTTTAGTCCTGAAGTTGCTACTATCTCATTTTTTTGCTGACGTCAAATTCATATGTGTTTATTGACATGGTAAAATTAAGGAAGGGCCCAAAATCTTACTTCCGAGTAAATTATATTTTCATCAGTACAGCTGACAATTTCCTCTTCTGCATAGATTACCCAAATTGAACGGTGTCTCTTTAAAATAGACTTCCTTTTACTGACCTTTTTTAGCAAATGATTTTGGTGAAGCAGAAGCATGCATGCATCGCTTATAACTTCTTTAAATAGTTATGAAATAAACAGGGATAAAACTGACTCTGGTGGGATTCGAACCCACAGCCTTTGAATACCTTCTTGACATTCACCTAGAAGTCCAATGCGCTATCCATTGCGCCACAGAGCCAATCTGCTTGAGTGAGGTGCACAGATATTCAGAAATGAAATAATGAGCTTTGAGCTGTTGATCAACTTTATAAAGTTCATTGGATACTATAACCATGGCTATATTTTGAATATTGAATTGGGTAAAAGTTATTCACCGTGTCAAACTACATGATACAGTTGGTAAGTCTGCATAAAACTTAAGTTTAGTGTATCGTCATCTGATATATGAGACAGATGGGTTTTTCACTTCTCCATGAAAGACGTTTTTTTTTAATTTTGGTAATGGAATATCTTATTCATCATGCAGTGGAACACAAAAAGAATGTACAATCAGAATACTTTTTCTTTAAAGTAGCCGACCGCCTGAACAGGGACTTGAACCCTGGACCCTCAGATTAAAAGTCTGATGCTCTACCGACTGAGCTATCCAGGCTCTGCAACACTGCAACTAAAAATCAGCTAAAAATGATGTGGACGCACACCAACCTACACTTTAATTCTTAATATGGTTACATATATTAGCAATCAAATATGTAGAGTTTAATAATTAATTGATATTTCAAGCATTTGAAATTTCAGCAGCACACGTAATCTATTTTAAATCCTGAAATTCGTTCTATCTCATTTTCGGCTGACTTAGAAATCATGTCTCTAAATTGACATTGTGAAATTAGTAAAAGGCCAAATACTATTACTAGGTACTAAATTACATGTCCAGCAGTATAACTGGAAATTTACTCTTGGGCATAGATTATGCAACATTTTCAAAGCAAACAGTGTCTGTTTAAATAGACTTTCTTTCACTGCCGTTTTGGTAAATGTCTCTGGTTATGCAGAAGCAGGCATTGTTTGTTACTGTTTCAATTAGTTATAAGATAAAGGAGGGATAAAACTGACCCAGCTAGTATTCCAACCCAAAGACTTTGAATGCTTTCTCTACATTCGCCTAGAACCCCAAGCCGCTATCCATTGCACCAGAGATCCAACCTGATTCAACAAGGTGAACAGAAATTCTCAAATAAAAAGATGAGCTATCAGCGGTTGACCAACTTTATAAAGTGATTTGGAAACTATAAGCAGGGTTCCATTTTGAACATTGAATTGGGGAAAAGATAATCAACATCTCAAACGACATGATACCGTTGCGGTAAGTCTTCTTAACTCTTGTCAAATGGTACACGACCGATGGGTATTTAATGGCTCCATTAAGAGTAACTTGCAATTACTCTAATGGGACTACTCGTTCATTGGATCCTGAAAAGAGCATGTCATTAGAGTACATTTTCTTTAAACAAACTGCCTGAACAGGGACTTGAACCCTGGACCCTCAGATTAAAAGTCTGATGCTCTACCGACTGAGCTATCCAGGCTCTGATACAGCAAACCTCAAAATCACCTAATCAAAATTTGGCAGTGTCCCAACTAACGCTATGTTTCTTAAGATGGTTACCTGAAGAAGGTACCAAATACACTAGAATATAATAATGAATTGATATTTCAAGCATTTGAAATTTCTTCAGTAAATGTAACCTTATTTTTAGTCCTGAAGTTGCTACTATCTCATTTTTTTGCTGACGTCAAATTCATATGTGTTTATTGACATGGTAAAATTAAGGAAGGGCCCAAAATCTTACTTCCGAGTAAATTATATTTTCATCAGTACAGCTGACAATTTCCTCTTCTGCATAGATTACCCAAATTGAACGGTGTCGCTTTAAAATAGACTTCCTTTTACTGACCTTTTTTAGCAAATGATTTTGGTGAAGCAGAAGCATGCATGCATCGCTTATAACTTCTTTAAATAGTTATGAAATACACAGGGATAAAACTGACTCTGGTGGGATTCGAACCCACAGCCTTTGAATACCTTCTTGACATTCACCTAGAAGTCCAATGCGCTATCCATTGCGCCACAGAGCCAATCTACTTGAGTGAGGTGCACAGATATTCAGAAATGAAATAATGAGCTTTGAGCTGTTGATCAACTTTATAAAGTTCATTGGATACTATAACCATGGCTATATTTTGAATATTGAATTGGGTAAAAGTTATTCACCGTGTCAAACTACATGATACAGTTGGTAAGTCTGCATACAACTTAAGTTTAGTGTATCATCATCTGATATATGAGACAGATGGGTTTTTCACTTCTCCATGAAAGACGTTTTTTTTTAATTTTGGTAATGGAATATCTTATTCATCATGCAGTGGAACATAAAAAGAATGTACAATCAGAATACTTTTTCTTTAAAGTAGCCGACCGCCTGAACAGGGACTTGAACCCTGGACCCTCAGATTAAAAGTCTGATGCTCTACCGACTGAGCTATCCAGGCTCTGCAACACTGCAACTAAAAATCAGCTAAAAATGATGTGGACGCACACCAACCTACACTTTAATTCTAAATATGGTTACATATATTAGCAATCAAATATGTAGAGTTTAATAATTAATTGATATTTCAAGCATTTGAAATTTCAGCAGCACACGTAATCTATTTTAAATCCTGAAATTCGTTCTATCTCATTTTCGGCTGACTTAGAAATCATGTCTCTAAATTGACATTGTGAAATTAGTAAAAGGCCAAATACTATTACTAGGTACTAAATTACATGTCCAGCAGTATAACTGGAAATTTACTCTTGGGCATAGATTATGCAACATTTTCAAAGCAAACAGTGTCTGTTTAAATAGACTTTCTTTCACTGCCGTTTTGGTAAATGTCTCTGGTTATGCAGAAGCAGGCATTGTTTGTTACTGTTTCAATTAGTTATAAGATAAAGGAGGGATAAAACTGACCCAGCTAGTATTCCAACCCAAAGACTTGGAATGCTTTCTCTACATTCGCCTAGAACCCCAAGCCGCTATCCATTGCACCAGAGATCCAACCTGATTCAACAAGGTGAACAGAAATTCTCAAATAAAAAGATGAGCTATCAGCGGTTGACCAACTTTATAAAGTGATTTGAAAACTATAAGCAGGGTTCCATTTTGAACATTGAATTGGGGAAAAGATAATCAACATCTCAAACGACATGATACCGTTGCGGTAAGTCTTCTTAACTCTTGTCAAATGGTACACGACCGATGGGTATTTAATGGCTCCATTAAGAGTAACTTGCAATTACTCTAATGGGACTACTCGTTCATTGGATCCTGAAAAGAGAATGTCATTAGAGTACATTTTCTTTAAACAAACCGCCTGAACAGGGACTTGAACCCTGGACCCTCAGATTAAAAGTCTGATGCTCTACCGACTGAGCTATCCAGGCTCTGATACAGCAAACCTCAAAATCACCTAATCAAAATTTGGCAGTGTCCCAACTAACGCTATGTTTCTTAAGATGGTTACCTGAAGAAGGTACCAAATACACTAGAATATAATAATGAATTGATATTTCAAGCATTTGAAATTTCTTCAGTAAATGTAACCTTATTTTTAGTCCTGAAGTTGCTACTATCTCATTTTTTTGCTGACGTCAAATTCATATGTGTTTATTGACATGGTAAAATTAAGGAAGGGCCCAAAATCTTACTTCCGAGTAAATTATATTTTCATCAGTACAGCTGACAATTTCCTCTTCTGCATAGATTACCCAAATTGAACGGTGTCTCTTTAAAATAGACTTCCTTTTACTGACCTTTTTTAGCAAATGATTTTGGTGAAGCAGAAGCATGCATGCATCGCTTATAACTTCTTTAAATAGTTATGAAATACACAGGGATAAAACTGACTCTGGTGGGATTCGAACCCACAGCCTTTGAATACCTTCTTGACATTCACCTAGAAGTCCAATGCGCTATCCATTGCGCCACAGAGCCAATCTGCTTGAGTGAGGTGCACAGATATTCAGAAATGAAATAATGAGCTTTGAGCTGTTGATCAACTTTATAAAGTTCATTGGATACTATAACCATGGCTATATTTTGAATATTGAATTGGGTAAAAGTTATTCACCGTGTCAAACTACATGATACAGTTGGTAAGTCTGCATACAACTTAAGTTTAGTGTATCATCATCTGATATATGAGACAGATGGGTTTTTCACTTCTCCATGAAAGACATTTTTTTTTAATTTTGGTAATGGAATATCTTATTCATCATGCAGTGGAACACAAAAAGAATGTACAATCAGAATACTTTTTCTTTAAAGTAGCCTACCGCCTGAACGGGGACTTGAACCCTGGACCCTCAGATTAAAAGTCTGATGCTCTACCGACTGAGCTATCCAGGCTCTGATACAGCAAACCTCAAAATCACCTAATCAAAATTTGGCAGCGTCCCAACTAACGCTATGTTTCTTAAGATGGTTACCTGAAGAAGGTACCAAATACACTAGAATATAATAATGAATTGATATTTCAAGCATTTGAAATTTCTTCAGTAAATGTAACCTTATTTTTAGTCCTGAAGTTGCTACTATCTCATTTTTTTGCTGACGTCAAATTCATATGTGTTTATTGACATGGTAAAATTAAGGAAGGGCCCAAAATCTTACTTCCGAGTAAATTATATTTTCATCAGTACAGCTGACAATTTCCTCTTCTGCATAGATTACCCAAATTGAACGGTGTCTCTTTAAAATAGACTTCCTTTTACTGACCTTTTTTAGCAAATGATTTTGGTGAAGCAGAAGCATGCATGCATCGCTTATAACTTCTTTAAATAGTTATGAAATAAACAGGGATAAAACTGACTCTGGTGGGATTCGAACCCACAGCCTTTGAATACCTTCTTGACATTCACCTAGAAGTCCAATGCGCTATCCATTGCGCCACAGAGCCAATCTGCTTGAGTGAGGTGCACAGATATTCAGAAATGAAATAATGAGCTTTGAGCTGTTGATCAACTTTATAAAGTTCATTGGATACTATAACCATGGCTATATTTTGAATATTGAATTGGGTAAAAGTTATTCACCGTGTCAAACTACATGATACAGTTGGTAAGTCTGCATAAAACTTAAGTTTAGTGTATCGTCATCTGATATATGAGACAGATGGGTTTTTCACTTCTCCATGAAAGACGTTTTTTTTTAATTTTGGTAATGGAATATCTTATTCATCATGCAGTGGAACACAAAAAGAATGTACAATCAGAATACTTTTTCTTTAAAGTAGCCGACCGCCTGAACAGGGACTTGAACCCTGGACCCTCAGATTAAAAGTCTGATGCTCTACCGACTGAGCTATCCAGGCTCTGCAACACTGCAACTAAAAATCAGCTAAAAATGATGTGGACGCACACCAACCTACACTTTAATTCTTAATATGGTTACATATATTAGCAATCAAATATGTAGAGTTTAATAATTAATTGATATTTCAAGCATTTGAAATTTCAGCAGCACACGTAATCTATTTTAAATCCTGAAATTCGTTCTATCTCATTTTCGGCTGACTTAGAAATCATGTCTCTAAATTGACATTGTGAAATTAGTAAAAGGCCAAATACTATTACTAGGTACTAAATTACATGTCCAGCAGTATAACTGGAAATTTACTCTTGGGCATAGATTATGCAACATTTTCAAAGCAAACAGTGTCTGTTTAAATAGACTTTCTTTCACTGCCGTTTTGGTAAATGTCTCTGGTTATGCAGAAGCAGGCATTGTTTGTTACTGTTTCAATTAGTTATAAGATAAAGGAGGGATAAAACTGACCCAGCTAGTATTCCAACCCAAAGACTTTGAATGCTTTCTCTACATTCGCCTAGAACCCCAAGCCGCTATCCATTGCACCAGAGATCCAACCTGATTCAACAAGGTGAACAGAAATTCTCAAATAAAAAGATGAGCTATCAGCGGTTGACCAACTTTATAAAGTGATTTGGAAACTATAAGCAGGGTTCCATTTTGAACATTGAATTGGGGAAAAGATAATCAACATCTCAAACGACATGATACCGTTGCGGTAAGTCTTCTTAACTCTTGTCAAATGGTACACGACCGATGGGTATTTAATGGCTCCATTAAGAGTAACTTGCAATTACTCTAATGGGACTACTCGTTCATTGGATCCTGAAAAGAGCATGTCATTAGAGTACATTTTCTTTAAACAAACTGCCTGAACAGGGACTTGAACCCTGGACCCTCAGATTAAAAGTCTGATGCTCTACCGACTGAGCTATCCAGGCTCTGATACAGCAAACCTCAAAATCACCTAATCAAAATTTGGCAGTGTCCCAACTAACGCTATGTTTCTTAAGATGGTTACCTGAAGAAGGTACCAAATACACTAGAATATAATAATGAATTGATATTTCAAGCATTTGAAATTTCTTCAGTAAATGTAACCTTATTTTTAGTCCTGAAGTTGCTACTATCTCATTTTTTTGCTGACGTCAAATTCATATGTGTTTATTGACATGGTAAAATTAAGGAAGGGCCCAAAATCTTACTTCCGAGTAAATTATATTTTCATCAGTACAGCTGACAATTTCCTCTTCTGCATAGATTACCCAAATTGAACGGTGTCGCTTTAAAATAGACTTCCTTTTACTGACCTTTTTTAGCAAATGATTTTGGTGAAGCAGAAGCATGCATGCATCGCTTATAACTTCTTTAAATAGTTATGAAATACACAGGGATAAAACTGACTCTGGTGGGATTCGAACCCACAGCCTTTGAATACCTTCTTGACATTCACCTAGAAGTCCAATGCGCTATCCATTGCGCCACAGAGCCAATCTACTTGAGTGAGGTGCACAGATATTCAGAAATGAAATAATGAGCTTTGAGCTGTTGATCAACTTTATAAAGTTCATTGGATACTATAACCATGGCTATATTTTGAATATTGAATTGGGTAAAAGTTATTCACCGTGTCAAACTACATGATACAGTTGGTAAGTCTGCATACAACTTAAGTTTAGTGTATCATCATCTGATATATGAGACAGATGGGTTTTTCACTTCTCCATGAAAGACGTTTTTTTTTAATTTTGGTAATGGAATATCTTATTCATCATGCAGTGGAACATAAAAAGAATGTACAATCAGAATACTTTTTCTTTAAAGTAGCCGACCGCCTGAACAGGGACTTGAACCCTGGACCCTCAGATTAAAAGTCTGATGCTCTACCGACTGAGCTATCCAGGCTCTGCAACACTGCAACTAAAAATCAGCTAAAAATGATGTGGACGCACACCAACCTACACTTTAATTCTTAATATGGTTACATATATTAGCAATCAAATATGTAGAGTTTAATAATTAATTGATATTTCAAGCATTTGAAATTTCAGCAGCACACGTAATCTATTTTAAATCCTGAAATTCGTTCTATCTCATTTTCGGCTGACTTAGAAATCATGTCTCTAAATTGACATTGTGAAATTAGTAAAAGGCCAAATACTATTACTAGGTACTAAATTACATGTCCAGCAGTATAACTGGAAATTTACTCTTGGGCATAGATTATGCAACATTTTCAAAGCAAACAGTGTCTGTTTAAATAGACTTTCTTTCACTGCCGTTTTGGTAAATGTCTCTGGTTATGCAGAAGCAGGCATTGTTTGTTACTGTTTCAATTAGTTATAAGATAAAGGAGGGATAAAACTGACCCAGCTAGTATTCCAACCCAAAGACTTTGAATGCTTTCTCTACATTCGCCTAGAACCCCAAGCCGCTATCCATTGCACCAGAGATCCAACCTGATTCAACAAGGTGAACAGAAATTCTCAAATAAAAAGATGAGCTATCAGCGGTTGACCAACTTTATAAAGTGATTTGAAAACTATAAGCAGGGTTCCATTTTGAACATTGAATTGGGGAAAAGATAATCAACATCTCAAACGACATGATACCGTTGCGGTAAGTCTTCTTAACTCTTGTCAAATGGTACACGACCGATGGGTATTTAATGGCTCCATTAAGAGTAACTTGCAATTACTCTAATGGGACTACTCGTTCATTGGATCCTGAAAAGAGAATGTCATTAGAGTACATTTTCTTTAAACAAACCGCCTGAACAGGGACTTGAACCCTGGACCCTCAGATTAAAAGTCTGATGCTCTACCGACTGAGCTATCCAGGCTCTGATACAGCAAACCTCAAAATCACCTAATCAAAATTTGGCAGTGTCCCAACTAACGCTATGTTTCTTAAGATGGTTACCTGAAGAAGGTACCAAATACACTAGAATATAATAATGAATTGATATTTCAAGCATTTGAAATTTCTTCAGTAAATGTAACCTTATTTTTAGTCCTGAAGTTGCTACTATCTCATTTTTTTGCTGACGTCAAATTCATATGTGTTTATTGACATGGTAAAATTAAGGAAGGGCCCAAAATCTTACTTCCGAGTAAATTATATTTTCATCAGTACAGCTGACAATTTCCTCTTCTGCATAGATTACCCAAATTGAACGGTGTCTCTTTAAAATAGACTTCCTTTTACTGACCTTTTTTAGCAAATGATTTTGGTGAAGCAGAAGCATGCATGCATCGCTTATAACTTCTTTAAATAGTTATGAAATACACAGGGATAAAACTGACTCTGGTGGGATTCGAACCCACAGCCTTTGAATACCTTCTTGACATTCACCTAGAAGTCCAATGCGCTATCCATTGCGCCACAGAGCCAATCTGCTTGAGTGAGGTGCACAGATATTCAGAAATGAAATAATGAGCTTTGAGCTGTTGATCAACTTTATAAAGTTCATTGGATACTATAACCATGGCTATATTTTGAATATTGAATTGGGTAAAAGTTATTCACCGTGTCAAACTACATGATACAGTTGGTAAGTCTGCATACAACTTAAGTTTAGTGTATCATCATCTGATATATGAGACAGATGGGTTTTTCACTTCTCCATGAAAGACATTTTTTTTTAATTTTGGTAATGGAATATCTTATTCATCATGCAGTGGAACACAAAAAGAATGTACAATCAGAATACTTTTTCTTTAAAGTAGCCTACCGCCTGAACAGGGACTTGAACCCTGGACCCTCAGATTAAAAGTCTGATGCTCTACCGACTGAGCTATCCAGGCTCTGATACAGCAAACCTCAAAATCACCTAATCAAAATTTGGCAGCGTCCCAACTAACGCTATGTTTCTTAAGATGGTTACCTGAAGAAGGTACCAAATACACTAGAATATAATAATGAATTGATATTTCAAGCATTTGAAATTTCTTCAGTAAATGTAACCTTATTTTTAGTCCTGAAGTTGCTACTATCTCATTTTTTTGCTGACGTCAAATTCATATGTGTTTATTGACATGGTAAAATTAAGGAAGGGCCCAAAATCTTACTTCCGAGTAAATTATATTTTCATCAGTTCAGCTGACAATTTCCTCTTCTGCATAGATTACCCAAATTGAACGGTGTCTCTTTAAAATAGACTTCCTTTTACTGACCTTTTTTAGCAAATGATTTTGGTGAAGCAGAAGCATGCATGCATCGCTTATAACTTCTTTAAATAGTTATGAAATAAACAGGGATAAAACTGACTCTGGTGGGATTCGAACCCACAGCCTTTGAATACCTTCTTGACATTCACCTAGAAGTCCAATGCGCTATCCATTGCGCCACAGAGCCAATCTGCTTGAGTGAGGTGCACAGATATTCAGAAATGAAATAATGAGCTTTGAGCTGTTGATCAACTTTATAAAGTTCATTGGATACTATAACCATGGCTATATTTTGAATATTGAATTGGGTAAAAGTTATTCACCGTGTCAAACTACATGATACAGTTGGTAAGTCTGCATAAAACTTAAGTTTAGTGTATCGTCATCTGATATATGAGACAGATGGGTTTTTCACTTCTCCATGAAAGACGTTTTTTTTTAATTTTGGTAATGGAATATCTTATTCATCATGCAGTGGAACACAAAAAGAATGTACAATCAGAATACTTTTTCTTTAAAGTAGCCGACCGCCTGAACAGGGACTTGAACCCTGGACCCTCAGATTAAAAGTCTGATGCTCTACCGACTGAGCTATCCAGGCTCTGCAACACTGCAACTAAAAATCAGCTAAAAATGATGTGGACGCACACCAACCTACACTTTAATTCTTAATATGGTTACATATATTAGCAATCAAATATGTAGAGTTTAATAATTAATTGATATTTCAAGCATTTGAAATTTCAGCAGCACACGTAATCTATTTTAAATCCTGAAATTCGTTCTATCTCATTTTCGGCTGACTTAGAAATCATGTCTCTAAATTGACATTGTGAAATTAGTAAAAGGCCAAATACTATTACTAGGTACTAAATTACATGTCCAGCAGTATAACTGGAAATTTACTCTTGGGCATAGATTATGCAACATTTTCAAAGCAAACAGTGTCTGTTTAAATAGACTTTCTTTCACTGCCGTTTTGGTAAATGTCTCTGGTTATGCAGAAGCAGGCATTGTTTGTTACTGTTTCAATTAGTTATAAGATAAAGGAGGGATAAAACTGACCCAGCTAGTATTCCAACCCAAAGACTTTGAATGCTTTCTCTACATTCGCCTAGAACCCCAAGCCGCTATCCATTGCACCAGAGATCCAACCTGATTCAACAAGGTGAACAGAAATTCTCAAATAAAAAGATGAGCTATCAGCGGTTGACCAACTTTATAAAGTGATTTGGAAACTATAAGCAGGGTTCCATTTTGAACATTGAATTGGGGAAAAGATAATCAACATCTCAAACGACATGATACCGTTGCGGTAAGTCTTCTTAACTCTTGTCAAATGGTACACGACCGATGGGTATTTAATGGCTCCATTAAGAGTAACTTGCAATTACTCTAATGGGACTACTCGTTCATTGGATCCTGAAAAGAGCATGTCATTAGAGTACATTTTCTTTAAACAAACCGCCTGAACAGGGACTTGAACCCTGGACCCTCAGATTAAAAGTCTGATGCTCTACCGACTGAGCTATCCAGGCTCTGATACAGCAAACCTCAAAATCACCTAATCAAAATTTGGCAGTGTCCCAACTAACGCTATGTTTCTTAAGATGGTTACCTGAAGAAGGTACCAAATACACTAGAATATAATAATGAATTGATATTTCAAGCATTTGAAATTTCTTCAGTAAATGTAACCTTATTTTTAGTCCTGAAGTTGCTACTATCTCATTTTTTTGCTGACGTCAAATTCATATGTGTTTATTGACATGGTAAAATTAAGGAAGGGCCCAAAATCTTACTTCCGAGTAAATTATATTTTCATCAGTACAGCTGACAATTTCCTCTTCTGCATAGATTACCCAAATTGAACGGTGTCTCTTTAAAATAGACTTCCTTTTACTGACCTTTTTTAGCAAATGATTTTGGTGAAGCAGAAGCATGCATGCATCGCTTATAACTTCTTTAAATAGTTATGAAATAAACAGGGATAAAACTGACTCTGGTGGGATTCGAACCCACAGCCTTTGAATACCTTCTTGACATTCACCTAGAAGTCCAATGCGCTATCCATTGCGCCACAGAGCCAATCTGCTTGAGTGAGGTGCACAGATATTCAGAAATGAAATAATGAGCTTTGAGCTGTTGATCAACTTTATAAAGTTCATTGGATACTATAACCATGGCTATATTTTGAATATTGAATTGGGTAAAAGTTATTCACCGTGTCAAACTACATGATACAGTTGGTAAGTCTGCATAAAACTTAAGTTTAGTGTATCGTCATCTGATATATGAGACAGATGGGTTTTTCACTTCTCCATGAAAGACGTTTTTTTTTAATTTTGGTAATGGAATATCTTATTCATCATGCAGTGGAACACAAAAAGAATGTACAATCAGAATACTTTTTCTTTAAAGTAGCCGACCGCCTGAACAGGGACTTGAACCCTGGACCCTCAGATTAAAAGTCTGATGCTCTACCGACTGAGCTATCCAGGCTCTGCAACACTGCAACTAAAAATCAGCTAAAAATGATGTGGACGCACACCAACCTACACTTTAATTCTTAATATGGTTACATATATTAGCAATCAAATATGTAGAGTTTAATAATTAATTGATATTTCAAGCATTTGAAATTTCAGCAGCACACGTAATCTATTTTAAATCCTGAAATTCGTTCTATCTCATTTTCGGCTGACTTAGAAATCATGTCTCTAAATTGACATTGTGAAATTAGTAAAAGGCCAAATACTATTACTAGGTACTAAATTACATGTCCAGCAGTATAACTGGAAATTTACTCTTGGGCATAGATTATGCAACATTTTCAAAGCAAACAGTGTCTGTTTAAATAGACTTTCTTTCACTGCCGTTTTGGTAAATGTCTCTGGTTATGCAGAAGCAGGCATTGTTTGTTACTGTTTCAATTAGTTATAAGATAAAGGAGGGATAAAACTGACCCAGCTAGTATTCCAACCCAAAGACTTTGAATGCTTTCTCTACATTCGCCTAGAACCCCAAGCCGCTATCCATTGCACCAGAGATCCAACCTGATTCAACAAGGTGAACAGAAATTCTCAAATAAAAAGATGAGCTATCAGCGGTTGACCAACTTTATAAAGTGATTTGGAAACTATAAGCAGGGTTCCATTTTGAACATTGAATTGGGGAAAAGATAATCAACATCTCAAACGACATGATACCGTTGCGGTAAGTCTTCTTAACTCTTGTCAAATGGTACACGACCGATGGGTATTTAATGGCTCCATTAAGAGTAACTTGCAATTACTCTAATGGGACTACTCGTTCATTGGATCCTGAAAAGAGCATGTCATTAGAGTACATTTTCTTTAAACAAACTGCCTGAACAGGGACTTGAACCCTGGACCCTCAGATTAAAAGTCTGATGCTCTACCGACTGAGCTATCCAGGCTCTGATACAGCAAACCTCAAAATCACCTAATCAAAATTTGGCAGTGTCCCAACTAACGCTATGTTTCTTAAGATGGTTACCTGAAGAAGGTACCAAATACACTAGAATATAATAATGAATTGATATTTCAAGCATTTGAAATTTCTTCAGTAAATGTAACCTTATTTTTAGTCCTGAAGTTGCTACTATCTCATTTTTTTGCTGACGTCAAATTCATATGTGTTTATTGACATGGTAAAATTAAGGAAGGGCCCAAAATCTTACTTCCGAGTAAATTATATTTTCATCAGTACAGCTGACAATTTCCTCTTCTGCATAGATTACCCAAATTGAACGGTGTCGCTTTAAAATAGACTTCCTTTTACTGACCTTTTTTAGCAAATGATTTTGGTGAAGCAGAAGCATGCATGCATCGCTTATAACTTCTTTAAATAGTTATGAAATACACAGGGATAAAACTGACTCTGGTGGGATTCGAACCCACAGCCTTTGAATACCTTCTTGACATTCACCTAGAAGTCCAATGCGCTATCCATTGCGCCACAGAGCCAATCTACTTGAGTGAGGTGCACAGATATTCAGAAATGAAATAATGAGCTTTGAGCTGTTGATCAACTTTATAAAGTTCATTGGATACTATAACCATGGCTATATTTTGAATATTGAATTGGGTAAAAGTTATTCACCGTGTCAAACTACATGATACAGTTGGTAAGTCTGCATACAACTTAAGTTTAGTGTATCATCATCTGATATATGAGACAGATGGGTTTTTCACTTCTCCATGAAAGACGTTTTTTTTTAATTTTGGTAATGGAATATCTTATTCATCATGCAGTGGAACATAAAAAGAATGTACAATCAGAATACTTTTTCTTTAAAGTAGCCGACCGCCTGAACAGGGACTTGAACCCTGGACCCTCAGATTAAAAGTCTGATGCTCTACCGACTGAGCTATCCAGGCTCTGCAACACTGCAACTAAAAATCAGCTAAAAATGATGTGGACGCACACCAACCTACACTTTAATTCTTAATATGGTTACATATATTAGCAATCAAATATGTAGAGTTTAATAATTAATTGATATTTCAAGCATTTGAAATTTCAGCAGCACACGTAATCTATTTTAAATCCTGAAATTCGTTCTATCTCATTTTCGGCTGACTTAGAAATCATGTCTCTAAATTGACATTGTGAAATTAGTAAAAGGCCAAATACTATTACTAGGTACTAAATTACATGTCCAGCAGTATAACTGGAAATTTACTCTTGGGCATAGATTATGCAACATTTTCAAAGCAAACAGTGTCTGTTTAAATAGACTTTCTTTCACTGCCGTTTTGGTAAATGTCTCTGGTTATGCAGAAGCAGGCATTGTTTGTTACTGTTTCAATTAGTTATAAGATAAAGGAGGGATAAAACTGACCCAGCTAGTATTCCAACCCAAAGACTTTGAATGCTTTCTCTACATTCGCCTAGAACCCCAAGCCGCTATCCATTGCACCAGAGATCCAACCTGATTCAACAAGGTGAACAGAAATTCTCAAATAAAAAGATGAGCTATCAGCGGTTGACCAACTTTATAAAGTGATTTGAAAACTATAAGCAGGGTTCCATTTTGAACATTGAATTGGGGAAAAGATAATCAACATCTCAAACGACATGATACCGTTGCGGTAAGTCTTCTTAACTCTTGTCAAATGGTACACGACCGATGGGTATTTAATGGCTCCATTAAGAGTAACTTGCAATTACTCTAATGGGACTACTCGTTCATTGGATCCTGAAAAGAGAATGTCATTAGAGTACATTTTCTTTAAACAAACCGCCTGAACAGGGACTTGAACCCTGGACCCTCAGATTAAAAGTCTGATGCTCTACCGACTGAGCTATCCAGGCTCTGATACAGCAAACCTCAAAATCACCTAATCAAAATTTGGCAGTGTCCCAACTAACGCTATGTTTCTTAAGATGGTTACCTGAAGAAGGTACCAAATACACTAGAATATAATAATGAATTGATATTTCAAGCATTTGAAATTTCTTCAGTAAATGTAACCTTATTTTTAGTCCTGAAGTTGCTACTATCTCATTTTTTTGCTGACGTCAAATTCATATGTGTTTATTGACATGGTAAAATTAAGGAAGGGCCCAAAATCTTACTTCCGAGTAAATTATATTTTCATCAGTACAGCTGACAATTTCCTCTTCTGCATAGATTACCCAAATTGAACGGTGTCTCTTTAAAATAGACTTCCTTTTACTGACCTTTTTTAGCAAATGATTTTGGTGAAGCAGAAGCATGCATGCATCGCTTATAACTTCTTTAAATAGTTATGAAATACACAGGGATAAAACTGACTCTGGTGGGATTCGAACCCACAGCCTTTGAATACCTTCTTGACATTCACCTAGAAGTCCAATGCGCTATCCATTGCGCCACAGAGCCAATCTGCTTGAGTGAGGTGCACAGATATTCAGAAATGAAATAATGAGCTTTGAGCTGTTGATCAACTTTATAAAGTTCATTGGATACTATAACCATGGCTATATTTTGAATATTGAATTGGGTAAAAGTTATTCACCGTGTCAAACTACATGATACAGTTGGTAAGTCTGCATACAACTTAAGTTTAGTGTATCATCATCTGATATATGAGACAGATGGGTTTTTCACTTCTCCATGAAAGACATTTTTTTTTAATTTTGGTAATGGAATATCTTATTCATCATGCAGTGGAACACAAAAAGAATGTACAATCAGAATACTTTTTCTTTAAAGTAGCCTACCGCCTGAACGGGGACTTGAACCCTGGACCCTCAGATTAAAAGTCTGATGCTCTACCGACTGAGCTATCCAGGCTCTGATACAGCAAACCTCAAAATCACCTAATCAAAATTTGGCAGCGTCCCAACTAACGCTATGTTTCTTAAGATGGTTACCTGAAAAAGGTACCAAATACACTAGAATATAATAATGAATTGATATTTCAAGCATTTGAAATTTCTTCAGTAAATGTAACCTTATTTTTAGTCCTGAAGTTGCTACTATCTCATTTTTTTGCTGACGTCAAATTCATATGTGTTTATTGACATGGTAAAATTAAGGAAGGGCCCAAAATCTTACTTCCGAGTAAATTATATTTTCATCAGTACAGCTGACAATTTCCTCTTCTGCATAGATTACCCAAATTGAACGGTGTCTCTTTAAAATAGACTTCCTTTTACTGACCTTTTTTAGCAAATGATTTTGGTGAAGCAGAAGCATGCATGCATCGCTTATAACTTCTTTAAATAGTTATGAAATAAACAGGGATAAAACTGACTCTGGTGGGATTCGAACCCACAGCCTTTGAATACCTTCTTGACATTCACCTAGAAGTCCAATGCGCTATCCATTGCGCCACAGAGCCAATCTGCTTGAGTGAGGTGCACAGATATTCAGAAATGAAATAATGAGCTTTGAGCTGTTGATCAACTTTATAAAGTTCATTGGATACTATAACCATGGCTATATTTTGAATATTGAATTGGGTAAAAGTTATTCACCGTGTCAAACTACATGATACAGTTGGTAAGTCTGCATAAAACTTAAGTTTAGTGTATCGTCATCTGATATATGAGACAGATGGGTTTTTCACTTCTCCATGAAAGACGTTTTTTTTTAATTTTGGTAATGGAATATCTTATTCATCATGCAGTGGAACACAAAAAGAATGTACAATCAGAATACTTTTTCTTTAAAGTAGCCGACCGCCTGAACAGGGACTTGAACCCTGGACCCTCAGATTAAAAGTCTGATGCTCTACCGACTGAGCTATCCAGGCTCTGCAACACTGCAACTAAAAATCAGCTAAAAATGATGTGGACGCACACCAACCTACACTTTAATTCTTAATATGGTTACATATATTAGCAATCAAATATGTAGAGTTTAATAATTAATTGATATTTCAAGCATTTGAAATTTCAGCAGCACACGTAATCTATTTTAAATCCTGAAATTCGTTCTATCTCATTTTCGGCTGACTTAGAAATCATGTCTCTAAATTGACATTGTGAAATTAGTAAAAGGCCAAATACTATTACTAGGTACTAAATTACATGTCCAGCAGTATAACTGGAAATTTACTCTTGGGCATAGATTATGCAACATTTTCAAAGCAAACAGTGTCTGTTTAAATAGACTTTCTTTCACTGCCGTTTTGGTAAATGTCTCTGGTTATGCAGAAGCAGGCATTGTTTGTTACTGTTTCAATTAGTTATAAGATAAAGGAGGGATAAAACTGACCCAGCTAGTATTCCAACCCAAAGACTTTGAATGCTTTCTCTACATTCGCCTAGAACCCCAAGCCGCTATCCATTGCACCAGAGATCCAACCTGATTCAACAAGGTGAACAGAAATTCTCAAATAAAAAGATGAGCTATCAGCGGTTGACCAACTTTATAAAGTGATTTGGAAACTATAAGCAGGGTTCCATTTTGAACATTGAATTGGGGAAAAGATAATCAACATCTCAAACGACATGATACCGTTGCGGTAAGTCTTCTTAACTCTTGTCAAATGGTACACGACCGATGGGTATTTAATGGCTCCATTAAGAGTAACTTGCAATTACTCTAATGGGACTACTCGTTCATTGGATCCTGAAAAGAGCATGTCATTAGAGTACATTTTCTTTAAACAAACCGCCTGAACAGGGACTTGAACCCTGGACCCTCAGATTAAAAGTCTGATGCTCTACCGACTGAGCTATCCAGGCTCTGATACAGCAAACCTCAAAATCACCTAATCAAAATTTGGCAGTGTCCCAACTAACGCTATGTTTCTTAAGATGGTTACCTGAAGAAGGTACCAAATACACTAGAATATAATAATGAATTGATATTTCAAGCATTTGAAATTTCTTCAGTAAATGTAACCTTATTTTTAGTCCTGAAGTTGCTACTATCTCATTTTTTTGCTGACGTCAAATTCATATGTGTTTATTGACATGGTAAAATTAAGGAAGGGCCCAAAATCTTACTTCCGAGTAAATTATATTTTCATCAGTACAGCTGACAATTTCCTCTTCTGCATAGATTACCCAAATTGAACGGTGTCTCTTTAAAATAGACTTCCTTTTACTGACCTTTTTTAGCAAATGATTTTGGTGAAGCAGAAGCATGCATGCATCGCTTATAACTTCTTTAAATAGTTATGAAATAAACAGGGATAAAACTGACTCTGGTGGGATTCGAACCCACAGCCTTTGAATACCTTCTTGACATTCACCTAGAAGTCCAATGCGCTATCCATTGCGCCACAGAGCCAATCTGCTTGAGTGAGGTGCACAGATATTCAGAAATGAAATAATGAGCTTTGAGCTGTTGATCAACTTTATAAAGTTCATTGGATACTATAACCATGGCTATATTTTGAATATTGAATTGGGTAAAAGTTATTCACCGTGTCAAACTACATGATACAGTTGGTAAGTCTGCATACAACTTAAGTTTAGTGTATCATCATCTGATATATGAGACAGATGGGTTTTTCACTTCTCCATGAAAGACATTTTTTTTTAATTTTGGTAATGGAATATCTTATTCATCATGCAGTGGAACACAAAAAGAATGTACAATCAGAATACTTTTTCTTTGAAGTAGCCTACCGCCTGAACGGGGACTTGAACCCTGGACCCTCAGATTAAAAGTCTGATGCTCTACCGACTGAGCTATCCAGGCTCTGATACAGCAAACCTCAAAATCACCTAATCAAAATTTGGCAGCGTCCCAACTAACGCTATGTTTCTTAAGATGGTTACCTGAAGAAGGTACCAAATACACTAGAATATAATAATGAATTGATATTTCAAGCATTTGAAATTTCTTCAGTAAATGTAACCTTATTTTTAGTCCTGAAGTTGCTACTATCTCATTTTTTTGCTGACGTCAAATTCATATGTGTTTATTGACATGGTAAAATTAAGGAAGGGCCCAAAATCTTACTTCCGAGTAAATTATATTTTCATCAGTACAGCTGACAATTTCCTCTTCTGCATAGATTACCCAAATTGAACGGTGTCTCTTTAAAATAGACTTCCTTTTACTGATCTTTTTTAGCAAATGATTTTGGTGAAGCAGAAGCATGCATGCATCGCTTATAACTTCTTTAAATAGTTATGAAATACACAGGGATAAAACTGACTCTGGTGGGATTCGAACCCACAGCCTTTGAATACCTTCTTGACATTCACCTAGAAGTCCAATGCGCTATCCATTGCGCCACAGAGCCAATCTGCTTGAGTGAGGTGCACAGATATTCAGAAATGAAATAATGAGCTTTGAGCTGTTGATCAACTTTATAAAGTTCATTGGATACTATAACCATGGCTATATTTTGAATATTGAATTGGGTAAAAGTTATTCACCGTGTCAAACTACATGATACAGTTGGTAAGTCTGCATACAACTTAAGTTTAGTGTATCGTCATCTGATATATGAGACAGATGGGTTTTTCACTTCTCCATGAAAGACGTTTTTTTTTAATTTTGGTAATGGAATATCTTATTCATCATGCAGTGGAACACAAAAAGAATGTACAATCAGAATACTTTTTCTTTAAAGTAGCCGACCGCCTGAACAGGGACTTGAACCCTGGACCCTCAGATTAAAAGTCTGATGCTCTACCGACTGAGCTATCCAGGCTCTGCAACACTGCAACTAAAAATCAGCTAAAAATGATGTGGACGCACACCAACCTACACTTTAATTCTTAATATGGTTACATATATTAGCAATCAAATATGTAGAGTTTAATAATTAATTGATATTTCAAGCATTTGAAATTTCAGCAGCACACGTAATCTATTTTAAATCCTGAAATTCGTTCTATCTCATTTTCGGCTGACTTAGAAATCATGTCTCTAAATTGACATTGTGAAATTAGTAAAAGGCCAAATACTATTACTAGGTACTAAATTACATGTCCAGCAGTATAACTGGAAATTTACTCTTGGGCATAGATTATGCAACATTTTCAAAGCAAACAGTGTCTGTTTAAATAGACTTTCTTTCACTGCCGTTTTGGTAAATGTCTCTGGTTATGCAGAAGCAGGCATTGTTTGTTACTGTTTCAATTAGTTATAAGATAAAGGAGGGATAAAACTGACCCAGCTAGTATTCCAACCCAAAGACTTTGAATGCTTTCTCTACATTCGCCTAGAACCCCAAGCCGCTATCCATTGCACCAGAGATCCAACCTGATTCAACAAGGTGAACAGAAATTCTCAAATAAAAAGATGAGCTATCAGCGGTTGACCAACTTTATAAAGTGATTTGGAAACTATAAGCAGGGTTCCATTTTGAACATTGAATTGGGGAAAAGATAATCAACATCTCAAACGACATGATACCGTTGCGGTAAGTCTTCTTAACTCTTGTCAAATGGTACACGACCGATGGGTATTTAATGGCTCCATTAAGAGTAACTTGCAATTACTCTAATGGGACTACTCGTTCATTGGATCCTGAAAAGAGCATGTCATTAGAGTACATTTTCTTTAAACAAACCGCCTGAACAGGGACTTGAACCCTGGACCCTCAGATTAAAAGTCTGATGCTCTACCGACTGAGCTATCCAGGCTCTGATACAGCAAACCTCAAAATCACCTAATCAAAATTTGGCAGTGTCCCAACTAACGCTATGTTTCTTAAGATGGTTACCTGAAGAAGGTACCAAATACACTAGAATATAATAATGAATTGATATTTCAAGCATTTGAAATTTCTTCAGTAAATGTAACCTTATTTTTAGTCCTGAAGTTGCTACTATCTCATTTTTTTGCTGACGTCAAATTCATATGTGTTTATTGACATGGTAAAATTAAGGAAGGGCCCAAAATCTTACTTCCGAGTAAATTATATTTTCATCAGTACAGCTGACAATTTCCTCTTCTGCATAGATTACCCAAATTGAACGGTGTCTCTTTAAAATAGACTTCCTTTTACTGACCTTTTTTAGCAAATGATTTTGGTGAAGCAGAAGCATGCATGCATCGCTTATAACTTCTTTAAATAGTTATGAAATAAACAGGGATAAAACTGACTCTGGTGGGATTCGAACCCACAGCCTTTGAATACCTTCTTGACATTCACCTAGAAGTCCAATGCGCTATCCATTGCGCCACAGAGCCAATCTGCTTGAGTGAGGTGCACAGATATTCAGAAATGAAATAATGAGCTTTGAGCTGTTGATCAACTTTATAAAGTTCATTGGATACTATAACCATGGCTATATTTTGAATATTGAATTGGGTAAAAGTTATTCACCGTGTCAAACTACATGATACAGTTGGTAAGTCTGCATACAACTTAAGTTTAGTGTATCATCATCTGATATATGAGACAGATGGGTTTTTCACTTATCCATGAAAGACGTTTTTTTTTAATTTTGGTAATGGAATATCTTATTCATCATGCAGTGGAACACAAAAAGAATGTACAATCAGAATACTTTTTCTTTAAAGTAGCCGACCGCCTGAACAGGGACTTGAACCCTGGACCCTCAGATTAAAAGTCTGATGCTCTACCGACTGAGCTATCCAGGCTCTGCAACACTGCAACTAAAAATCAGCTAAAAATGATGTGGACGCACACCAACCTACACTTTAATTCTTAATATGGTTACATATATTAGCAATCAAATATGTAGAGTTTAATAATTAATTGATATTTCAAGCATTTGAAATTTCAGCAGCACACGTAATCTATTTTAAATCCTGAAATTCGTTCTATCTCATTTTCGGCTGACTTAGAAATCATGTCTCTAAATTGACATTGTGAAATTAGTAAAAGGCCAAATACTATTACTAGGTACTAAATTACATGTCCAGCAGTATAACTGGAAATTTACTCTTGGGCATAGATTATGCAACATTTTCAAAGCAAACAGTGTCTGTTTAAATAGACTTTCTTTCACTGCCGTTTTGGTAAATGTCTCTGGTTATGCAGAAGCAGGCATTGTTTGTTACTGTTTCAATTAGTTATAAGATAAAGGAGGGATAAAACTGACCCAGCTAGTATTCCAACCCAAAGACTTTGAATGCTTTCTCTACATTCGCCTAGAACCCCAAGCCGCTATCCATTGCACCAGAGATCCAACCTGATTCAACAAGGTGAACAGAAATTCTCAAATAAAAAGATGAGCTATCAGCGGTTGACCAACTTTATAAAGTGATTTGAAAACTATAAGCAGGGTTCCATTTTGAACATTGAATTGGGGAAAAGATAATCAACATCTCAAACGACATGATACCGTTGCGGTAAGTCTTCTTAACTCTTGTCAAATGGTACACGACCGATGGGTATTTAATGGCTCCATTAAGAGTAACTTGCAATTACTCTAATGGGACTACTCGTTCATTGGATCCTGAAAAGAGAATGTCATTAGAGTACATTTTCTTTAAACAAACCGCCTGAACAGGGACTTGAACCCTGGACCCTCAGATTAAAAGTCTGATGCTCTACCGACTGAGCTATCCAGGCTCTGATACAGCAAACCTCAAAATCACCTAATCAAAATTTGGCAGTGTCCCAACTAACGCTATGTTTCTTAAGATGGTTACCTGAAGAAGGTACCAAATACACTAGAATATAATAATGAATTGATATTTCAAGCATTTGAAATTTCTTCAGTAAATGTAACCTTATTTTTAGTCCTGAAGTTGCTACTATCTCATTTTTTTGCTGACGTCAAATTCATATGTGTTTATTGACATGGTAAAATTAAGGAAGGGCCCAAAATCTTACTTCCGAGTAAATTATATTTTCATCAGTACAGCTGACAATTTCCTCTTCTGCATAGATTACCCAAATTGAACGGTGTCTCTTTAAAATAGACTTCCTTTTACTGACCTTTTTTAGCAAATGATTTTGGTGAAGCAGAAGCATGCATGCATCGCTTATAACTTCTTTAAATAGTTATGAAATACACAGGGATAAAACTGACTCTGGTGGGATTCGAACCCACAGCCTTTGAATACCTTCTTGACATTCACCTAGAAGTCCAATGCGCTATCCATTGCGCCACAGAGCCAATCTGCTTGAGTGAGGTGCACAGATATTCAGAAATGAAATAATGAGCTTTGAGCTGTTGATCAACTTTATAAAGTTCATTGGATACTATAACCATGGCTATATTTTGAATATTGAATTGGGTAAAAGTTATTCACCGTGTCAAACTACATGATACAGTTGGTAAGTCTGCATACAACTTAAGTTTAGTGTATCATCATCTGATATATGAGACAGATGGGTTTTTCACTTCTCCATGAAAGACATTTTTTTTTAATTTTGGTAATGGAATATCTTATTCATCATGCAGTGGAACACAAAAAGAATGTACAATCAGAATACTTTTTCTTTAAAGTAGCCTACCGCCTGAACGGGGACTTGAACCCTGGACCCTCAGATTAAAAGTCTGATGCTCTACCGACTGAGCTATCCAGGCTCTGATACAGCAAACCTCAAAATCACCTAATCAAAATTTGGCAGCGTCCCAACTAACGCTATGTTTCTTAAGATGGTTACCTGAAGAAGGTACCAAATACACTAGAATATAATAATGAATTGATATTTCAAGCATTTGAAATTTCTTCAGTAAATGTAACCTTATTTTTAGTCCTGAAGTTGCTACTATCTCATTTTTTTGCTGACGTCAAATTCATATGTGTTTATTGACATGGTAAAATTAAGGAAGGGCCCAAAATCTTACTTCCGAGTAAATTATATTTTCATCAGTACAGCTGACAATTTCCTCTTCTGCATAGATTACCCAAATTGAACGGTGTCTCTTTAAAATAGACTTCCTTTTACTGACCTTTTTTAGCAAATGATTTTGGTGAAGCAGAAGCATGCATGCATCGCTTATAACTTCTTTAAATAGTTATGAAATAAACAGGGATAAAACTGACTCTGGTGGGATTCGAACCCACAGCCTTTGAATACCTTCTTGACATTCACCTAGAAGTCCAATGCGCTATCCATTGCGCCACAGAGCCAATCTGCTTGAGTGAGGTGCACAGATATTCAGAAATGAAATAATGAGCTTTGAGCTGTTGATCAACTTTATAAAGTTCATTGGATACTATAACCATGGCTATATTTTGAATATTGAATTGGGTAAAAGTTATTCACCGTGTCAAACTACATGATACAGTTGGTAAGTCTGCATAAAACTTAAGTTTAGTGTATCGTCATCTGATATATGAGACAGATGGGTTTTTCACTTCTCCATGAAAGACGTTTTTTTTTAATTTTGGTAATGGAATATCTTATTCATCATGCAGTGGAACACAAAAAGAATGTACAATCAGAATTCTTTTTCTTTAAAGTAGCCGACCGCCTGAACAGGGACTTGAACCCTGGACCCTCAGATTAAAAGTCTGATGCTCTACCGACTGAGCTATCCAGGCTCTGCAACACTGCAACTAAAAATCAGCTAAAAATGATGTGGACGCACACCAACCTACACTTTAATTCTTAATATGGTTACATATATTAGCAATCAAATATGTAGAGTTTAATAATTAATTGATATTTCAAGCATTTGAAATTTCAGCAGCACACGTAATCTATTTTAAATCCTGAAATTCGTTCTATCTCATTTTCGGCTGACTTAGAAATCATGTCTCTAAATTGACATTGTGAAATTAGTAAAAGGCCAAATACTATTACTAGGTACTAAATTACATGTCCAGCAGTATAACTGGAAATTTACTCTTGGGCATAGATTATGCAACATTTTCAAAGCAAACAGTGTCTGTTTAAATAGACTTTCTTTCACTGCCGTTTTGGTAAATGTCTCTGGTTATGCAGAAGCAGGCATTGTTTGTTACTGTTTCAATTAGTTATAAGATAAAGGAGGGATAAAACTGACCCAGCTAGTATTCCAACCCAAAGACTTTGAATGCTTTCTCTACATTCGCCTAGAACCCCAAGCCGCTATCCATTGCACCAGAGATCCAACCTGATTCAACAAGGTGAACAGAAATTCTCAAATAAAAAGATGAGCTATCAGCGGTTGACCAACTTTATAAAGTGATTTGGAAACTATAAGCAGGGTTCCATTTTGAACATTGAATTGGGGAAAAGATAATCAACATCTCAAACGACATGATACCGTTGCGGTAAGTCTTCTTAACTCTTGTCAAATGGTACACGACCGATGGGTATTTAATGGCTCCATTAAGAGTAACTTGCAATTACTCTAATGGGACTACTCGTTCATTGGATCCTGAAAAGAGCATGTCATTAGAGTACATTTTCTTTAAACAAACCGCCTGAACAGGGACTTGAACCCTGGACCCTCAGATTAAAAGTCTGATGCTCTACCGACTGAGCTATCCAGGCTCTGATACAGCAAACCTCAAAATCACCTAATCAAAATTTGGCAGTGTCCCAACTAACGCTATGTTTCTTAAGATGGTTACCTGAAGAAGGTACCAAATACACTAGAATATAATAATGAATTGATATTTCAAGCATTTGAAATTTCTTCAGTAAATGTAACCTTATTTTTAGTCCTGAAGTTGCTACTATCTCATTTTTTTGCTGACGTCAAATTCATATGTGTTTATTGACATGGTAAAATTAAGGAAGGGCCCAAAATCTTACTTCCGAGTAAATTATATTTTCATCAGTACAGCTGACAATTTCCTCTTCTGCATAGATTACCCAAATTGAACGGTGTCTCTTTAAAATAGACTTCCTTTTACTGACCTTTTTTAGCAAATGATTTTGGTGAAGCAGAAGCATGCATGCATCGCTTATAACTTCTTTAAATAGTTATGAAATAAACAGGGATAAAACTGACTCTGGTGGGATTCGAACCCACAGCCTTTGAATACCTTCTTGACATTCACCTAGAAGTCCAATGCGCTATCCATTGCGCCACAGAGCCAATCTGCTTGAGTGAGGTGCACAGATATTCAGAAATGAAATAATGAGCTTTGAGCTGTTGATCAACTTTATAAAGTTCATTGGATACTATAACCATGGCTATATTTTGAATATTGAATTGGGTAAAAGTTATTCACCGTGTCAAACTACATGATACAGTTGGTAAGTCTGCATACAACTTAAGTTTAGTGTATCATCATCTGATATATGAGACAGATGGGTTTTTCACTTCTCCATGAAAGACATTTTTTTTTAATTTTGGTAATGGAATATCTTATTCATCATGCAGTGGAACACAAAAAGAATGTACAATCAGAATACTTTTTCTTTGAAGTAGCCTACCGCCTGAACGGGGACTTGAACCCTGGACCCTCAGATTAAAAGTCTGATGCTCTACCGACTGAGCTATCCAGGCTCTGATACAGCAAACCTCAAAATCACCTAATCAAAATTTGGCAGCGTCCCAACTAACGCTATGTTTCTTAAGATGGTTACCTGAAGAAGGTACCAAATACACTAGAATATAATAATGAATTGATATTTCAAGCATTTGAAATTTCTTCAGTAAATGTAACCTTATTTTTAGTCCTGAAGTTGCTACTATCTCATTTTTTTGCTGACGTCAAATTCATATGTGTTTATTGACATGGTAAAATTAAGGAAGGGCCCAAAATCTTACTTCCGAGTAAATTATATTTTCATCAGTACAGCTGACAATTTCCTCTTCTGCATAGATTACCCAAATTGAACGGTGTCTCTTTAAAATAGACTTCCTTTTACTGACCTTTTTTAGCAAATGATTTTGGTGAAGCAGAAGCATGCATGCATCGCTTATAACTTCTTTAAATAGTTATGAAATAAACAGGGATAAAACTGACTCTGGTGGGATTCGAACCCACAGCCTTTGAATACCTTCTTGACATTCACCTAGAAGTCCAATGCGCTATCCATTGCGCCACAGAGCCAATCTGCTTGAGTGAGGTGCACAGATATTCAGAAATGAAATAATGAGCTTTGAGCTGTTGATCAACTTTATAAAGTTCATTGGATACTATAACCATGGCTATATTTTGAATATTGAATTGGGTAAAAGTTATTCACCGTGTCAAACTACATGATACAGTTGGTAAGTCTGCATAAAACTTAAGTTTAGTGTATCGTCATCTGATATATGAGACAGATGGGTTTTTCACTTCTCCATGAAAGACGTTTTTTTTTAATTTTGGTAATGGAATATCTTATTCATCATGCAGTGGAACACAAAAAGAATGTACAATCAGAATTCTTTTTCTTTAAAGTAGCCGACCGCCTGAACAGGGACTTGAACCCTGGACCCTCAGATTAAAAGTCTGATGCTCTACCGACTGAGCTATCCAGGCTCTGCAACACTGCAACTAAAAATCAGCTAAAAATGATGTGGACGCACACCAACCTACACTTTAATTCTTAATATGGTTACATATATTAGCAATCAAATATGTAGAGTTTAATAATTAATTGATATTTCAAGCATTTGAAATTTCAGCAGCACACGTAATCTATTTTAAATCCTGAAATTCGTTCTATCTCATTTTCGGCTGACTTAGAAATCATGTCTCTAAATTGACATTGTGAAATTAGTAAAAGGCCAAATACTATTACTAGGTACTAAATTACATGTCCAGCAGTATAACTGGAAATTTACTCTTGGGCATAGATTATGCAACATTTTCAAAGCAAACAGTGTCTGTTTAAATAGACTTTCTTTCACTGCCGTTTTGGTAAATGTCTCTGGTTATGCAGAAGCAGGCATTGTTTGTTACTGTTTCAATTAGTTATAAGATAAAGGAGGGATAAAACTGACCCAGCTAGTATTCCAACCCAAAGACTTTGAATGCTTTCTCTACATTCGCCTAGAACCCCAAGCCGCTATCCATTGCACCAGAGATCCAACCTGATTCAACAAGGTGAACAGAAATTCTCAAATAAAAAGATGAGCTATCAGCGGTTGACCAACTTTATAAAGTGATTTGGAAACTATAAGCAGGGTTCCATTTTGAACATTGAATTGGGGAAAAGATAATCAACATCTCAAACGACATGATACCGTTGCGGTAAGTCTTCTTAACTCTTGTCAAATGGTACACGACCGATGGGTATTTAATGGCTCCATTAAGAGTAACTTGCAATTACTCTAATGGGACTACTCGTTCATTGGATCCTGAAAAGAGCATGTCATTAGAGTACATTTTCTTTAAACAAACCGCCTGAACAGGGACTTGAACCCTGGACCCTCAGATTAAAAGTCTGATGCTCTACCGACTGAGCTATCCAGGCTCTGATACAGCAAACCTCAAAATCACCTAATCAAAATTTGGCAGTGTCCCAACTAACGCTATGTTTCTTAAGATGGTTACCTGAAGAAGGTACCAAATACACTAGAATATAATAATGAATTGATATTTCAAGCATTTGAAATTTCTTCAGTAAATGTAACCTTATTTTTAGTCCTGAAGTTGCTACTATCTCATTTTTTTGCTGACGTCAAATTCATATGTGTTTATTGACATGGTAAAATTAAGGAAGGGCCCAAAATCTTACTTCCGAGTAAATTATATTTTCATCAGTACAGCTGACAATTTCCTCTTCTGCATAGATTACCCAAATTGAACGGTGTCTCTTTAAAATAGACTTCCTTTTACTGACCTTTTTTAGCAAATGATTTTGGTGAAGCAGAAGCATGCATGCATCGCTTATAACTTCTTTAAATAGTTATGAAATAAACAGGGATAAAACTGACTCTGGTGGGATTCGAACCCACAGCCTTTGAATACCTTCTTGACATTCACCTAGAAGTCCAATGCGCTATCCATTGCGCCACAGAGCCAATCTGCTTGAGTGAGGTGCACAGATATTCAGAAATGAAATAATGAGCTTTGAGCTGTTGATCAACTTTATAAAGTTCATTGGATACTATAACCATGGCTATATTTTGAATATTGAATTGGGTAAAAGTTATTCACCGTGTCAAACTACATGATACAGTTGGTAAGTCTGCATACAACTTAAGTTTAGTGTATCATCATCTGATATATGAGACAGATGGGTTTTTCACTTCTCCATGAAAGACATTTTTTTTTAATTTTGGTAATGGAATATCTTATTCATCATGCAGTGGAACACAAAAAGAATGTACAATCAGAATACTTTTTCTTTGAAGTAGCCTACCGCCTGAACGGGGACTTGAACCCTGGACCCTCAGATTAAAAGTCTGATGCTCTACCGACTGAGCTATCCAGGCTCTGATACAGCAAACCTCAAAATCACCTAATCAAAATTTGGCAGCGTCCCAACTAACGCTATGTTTCTTAAGATGGTTACCTGAAGAAGGTACCAAATACACTAGAATATAATAATGAATTGATATTTCAAGCATTTGAAATTTCTTCAGTAAATGTAACCTTATTTTTAGTCCTGAAGTTGCTACTATCTCATTTTTTTGCTGACGTCAAATTCATATGTGTTTATTGACATGGTAAAATTAAGGAAGGGCCCAAAATCTTACTTCCGAGTAAATTATATTTTCATCAGTACAGCTGACAATTTCCTCTTCTGCATAGATTACCCAAATTGAACGGTGTCTCTTTAAAATAGACTTCCTTTTACTGACCTTTTTTAGCAAATGATTTTGGTGAAGCAGAAGCATGCATGCATCGCTTATAACTTCTTTAAATAGTTATGAAATAAACAGGGATAAAACTGACTCTGGTGGGATTCGAACCCACAGCCTTTGAATACCTTCTTGACATTCACCTAGAAGTCCAATGCGCTATCCATTGCGCCACAGAGCCAATCTGCTTGAGTGAGGTGCACAGATATTCAGAAATGAAATAATGAGCTTTGAGCTGTTGATCAACTTTATAAAGTTCATTGGATACTATAACCATGGCTATATTTTGAATATTGAATTGGGTAAAAGTTATTCACCGTGTCAAACTACATGATACAGTTGGTAAGTCTGCATAAAACTTAAGTTTAGTGTATCGTCATCTGATATATGAGACAGATGGGTTTTTCACTTCTCCATGAAAGACGTTTTTTTTTAATTTTGGTAATGGAATATCTTATTCATCATGCAGTGGAACACAAAAAGAATGTACAATCAGAATTCTTTTTCTTTAAAGTAGCCGACCGCCTGAACAGGGACTTGAACCCTGGACCCTCAGATTAAAAGTCTGATGCTCTACCGACTGAGCTATCCAGGCTCTGCAACACTGCAACTAAAAATCAGCTAAAAATGATGTGGACGCACACCAACCTACACTTTAATTCTTAATATGGTTACATATATTAGCAATCAAATATGTAGAGTTTAATAATTAATTGATATTTCAAGCATTTGAAATTTCAGCAGCACACGTAATCTATTTTAAATCCTGAAATTCGTTCTATCTCATTTTCGGCTGACTTAGAAATCATGTCTCTAAATTGACATTGTGAAATTAGTAAAAGGCCAAATACTATTACTAGGTACTAAATTACATGTCCAGCAGTATAACTGGAAATTTACTCTTGGGCATAGATTATGCAACATTTTCAAAGCAAACAGTGTCTGTTTAAATAGACTTTCTTTCACTGCCGTTTTGGTAAATGTCTCTGGTTATGCAGAAGCAGGCATTGTTTGTTACTGTTTCAATTAGTTATAAGATAAAGGAGGGATAAAACTGACCCAGCTAGTATTCCAACCCAAAGACTTTGAATGCTTTCTCTACATTCGCCTAGAACCCCAAGCCGCTATCCATTGCACCAGAGATCCAACCTGATTCAACAAGGTGAACAGAAATTCTCAAATAAAAAGATGAGCTATCAGCGGTTGACCAACTTTATAAAGTGATTTGGAAACTATAAGCAGGGTTCCATTTTGAACATTGAATTGGGGAAAAGATAATCAACATCTCAAACGACATGATACCGTTGCGGTAAGTCTTCTTAACTCTTGTCAAATGGTACACGACCGATGGGTATTTAATGGCTCCATTAAGAGTAACTTGCAATTACTCTAATGGGACTACTCGTTCATTGGATCCTGAAAAGAGCATGTCATTAGAGTACATTTTCTTTAAACAAACCGCCTGAACAGGGACTTGAACCCTGGACCCTCAGATTAAAAGTCTGATGCTCTACCGACTGAGCTATCCAGGCTCTGATACAGCAAACCTCAAAATCACCTAATCAAAATTTGGCAGTGTCCCAACTAACGCTATGTTTCTTAAGATGGTTACCTGAAGAAGGTACCAAATACACTAGAATATAATAATGAATTGATATTTCAAGCATTTGAAATTTCTTCAGTAAATGTAACCTTATTTTTAGTCCTGAAGTTGCTACTATCTCATTTTTTTGCTGACGTCAAATTCATATGTGTTTATTGACATGGTAAAATTAAGGAAGGGCCCAAAATCTTACTTCCGAGTAAATTATATTTTCATCAGTACAGCTGACAATTTCCTCTTCTGCATAGATTACCCAAATTGAACGGTGTCTCTTTAAAATAGACTTCCTTTTACTGACCTTTTTTAGCAAATGATTTTGGTGAAGCAGAAGCATGCATGCATCGCTTATAACTTCTTTAAATAGTTATGAAATAAACAGGGATAAAACTGACTCTGGTGGGATTCGAACCCACAGCCTTTGAATACCTTCTTGACATTCACCTAGAAGTCCAATGCGCTATCCATTGCGCCACAGAGCCAATCTGCTTGAGTGAGGTGCACAGATATTCAGAAATGAAATAATGAGCTTTGAGCTGTTGATCAACTTTATAAAGTTCATTGGATACTATAACCATGGCTATATTTTGAATATTGAATTGGGTAAAAGTTATTCACCGTGTCAAACTACATGATACAGTTGGTAAGTCTGCATACAACTTAAGTTTAGTGTATCATCATCTGATATATGAGACAGATGGGTTTTTCACTTCTCCATGAAAGACATTTTTTTTTAATTTTGGTAATGGAATATCTTATTCATCATGCAGTGGAACACAAAAAGAATGTACAATCAGAATACTTTTTCTTTGAAGTAGCCTACCGCCTGAACGGGGACTTGAACCCTGGACCCTCAGATTAAAAGTCTGATGCTCTACCGACTGAGCTATCCAGGCTCTGATACAGCAAACCTCAAAATCACCTAATCAAAATTTGGCAGCGTCCCAACTAACGCTATGTTTCTTAAGATGGTTACCTGAAGAAGGTACCAAATACACTAGAATATAATAATGAATTGATATTTCAAGCATTTGAAATTTCTTCAGTAAATGTAACCTTATTTTTAGTCCTGAAGTTGCTACTATCTCATTTTTTTGCTGACGTCAAATTCATATGTGTTTATTGACATGGTAAAATTAAGGAAGGGCCCAAAATCTTACTTCCGAGTAAATTATATTTTCATCAGTACAGCTGACAATTTCCTCTTCTGCATAGATTACCCAAATTGAACGGTGTCTCTTTAAAATAGACTTCCTTTTACTGACCTTTTTTAGCAAATGATTTTGGTGAAGCAGAAGCATGCATGCATCGCTTATAACTTCTTTAAATAGTTATGAAATAAACAGGGATAAAACTGACTCTGGTGGGATTCGAACCCACAGCCTTTGAATACCTTCTTGACATTCACCTAGAAGTCCAATGCGCTATCCATTGCGCCACAGAGCCAATCTGCTTGAGTGAGGTGCACAGATATTCAGAAATGAAATAATGAGCTTTGAGCTGTTGATCAACTTTATAAAGTTCATTGGATACTATAACCATGGCTATATTTTGAATATTGAATTGGGTAAAAGTTATTCACCGTGTCAAACTACATGATACAGTTGGTAAGTCTGCATAAAACTTAAGTTTAGTGTATCGTCATCTGATATATGAGACAGATGGGTTTTTCACTTCTCCATGAAAGACGTTTTTTTTTAATTTTGGTAATGGAATATCTTATTCATCATGCAGTGGAACACAAAAAGAATGTACAATCAGAATTCTTTTTCTTTAAAGTAGCCGACCGCCTGAACAGGGACTTGAACCCTGGACCCTCAGATTAAAAGTCTGATGCTCTACCGACTGAGCTATCCAGGCTCTGCAACACTGCAACTAAAAATCAGCTAAAAATGATGTGGACGCACACCAACCTACACTTTAATTCTTAATATGGTTACATATATTAGCAATCAAATATGTAGAGTTTAATAATTAATTGATATTTCAAGCATTTGAAATTTCAGCAGCACACGTAATCTATTTTAAATCCTGAAATTCGTTCTATCTCATTTTCGGCTGACTTAGAAATCATGTCTCTAAATTGACATTGTGAAATTAGTAAAAGGCCAAATACTATTACTAGGTACTAAATTACATGTCCAGCAGTATAACTGGAAATTTACTCTTGGGCATAGATTATGCAACATTTTCAAAGCAAACAGTGTCTGTTTAAATAGACTTTCTTTCACTGCCGTTTTGGTAAATGTCTCTGGTTATGCAGAAGCAGGCATTGTTTGTTACTGTTTCAATTAGTTATAAGATAAAGGAGGGATAAAACTGACCCAGCTAGTATTCCAACCCAAAGACTTTGAATGCTTTCTCTACATTCGCCTAGAACCCCAAGCCGCTATCCATTGCACCAGAGATCCAACCTGATTCAACAAGGTGAACAGAAATTCTCAAATAAAAAGATGAGCTATCAGCGGTTGACCAACTTTATAAAGTGATTTGGAAACTATAAGCAGGGTTCCATTTTGAACATTGAATTGGGGAAAAGATAATCAACATCTCAAACGACATGATACCGTTGCGGTAAGTCTTCTTAACTCTTGTCAAATGGTACACGACCGATGGGTATTTAATGGCTCCATTAAGAGTAACTTGCAATTACTCTAATGGGACTACTCGTTCATTGGATCCTGAAAAGAGCATGTCATTAGAGTACATTTTCTTTAAACAAACCGCCTGAACAGGGACTTGAACCCTGGACCCTCAGATTAAAAGTCTGATGCTCTACCGACTGAGCTATCCAGGCTCTGATACAGCAAACCTCAAAATCACCTAATCAAAATTTGGCAGTGTCCCAACTAACGCTATGTTTCTTAAGATGGTTACCTGAAGAAGGTACCAAATACACTAGAATATAATAATGAATTGATATTTCAAGCATTTGAAATTTCTTCAGTAAATGTAACCTTATTTTTAGTCCTGAAGTTGCTACTATCTCATTTTTTTGCTGACGTCAAATTCATATGTGTTTATTGACATGGTAAAATTAAGGAAGGGCCCAAAATCTTACTTCCGAGTAAATTATATTTTCATCAGTACAGCTGACAATTTCCTCTTCTGCATAGATTACCCAAATTGAACGGTGTCTCTTTAAAATAGACTTCCTTTTACTGATCTTTTTTAGCAAATGATTTTGGTGAAGCAGAAGCATGCATGCATCGCTTATAACTTCTTTAAATAGTTATGAAATACACAGGGATAAAACTGACTCTGGTGGGATTCGAACCCACAGCCTTTGAATACCTTCTTGACATTCACCTAGAAGTCCAATGCGCTATCCATTGCGCCACAGAGCCAATCTGCTTGAGTGAGGTGCACAGATATTCAGAAATGAAATAATGAGCTTTGAGCTGTTGATCAACTTTATAAAGTTCATTGGATACTATAACCATGGCTATATTTTGAATATTGAATTGGGTAAAAGTTATTCACCGTGTCAAACTACATGATACAGTTGGTAAGTCTGCATACAACTTAAGTTTAGTGTATCATCATCTGATATATGAGACAGATGGGTTTTTCACTTCTCCATGAAAGACGTTTTTTTTTAATTTTGGTAATGGAATATCTTATTCATCATGCAGTGGAACACAAAAAGAATGTACAATCAGAATACTTTTTCTTTAAAGTAGCCGACCGCCTGAACAGGGACTTGAACCCTGGACCCTCAGATTAAAAGTCTGATGCTCTACCGACTGAGCTATCCAGGCTCTGCAACACTGCAACTAAAAATCAGCTAAAAATGATGTGGACGCACACCAACCTACACTTTAATTCTTAATATGGTTACATATATTAGCAATCAAATATGTAGAGTTTAATAATTAATTGATATTTCAAGCATTTGAAATTTCAGCAGCACACGTAATCTATTTTAAATCCTGAAATTCGTTCTATCTCATTTTCGGCTGACTTAGAAATCATGTCTCTAAATTGACATTGTGAAATTAGTAAAAGGCCAAATACTATTACTAGGTACTAAATTACATGTCCAGCAGTATAACTGGAAATTTACTCTTGGGCATAGATTATGCAACATTTTCAAAGCAAACAGTGTCTGTTTAAATAGACTTTCTTTCACTGCCGTTTTGGTAAATGTCTCTGGTTATGCAGAAGCAGGCATTGTTTGTTACTGTTTCAATTAGTTATAAGATAAAGGAGGGATAAAACTGACCCAGCTAGTATTCCAACCCAAAGACTTTGAATGCTTTCTCTACATTCGCCTAGAACCCCAAGCCGCTATCCATTGCACCAGAGATCCAACCTGATTCAACAAGGTGAACAGAAATTCTCAAATAAAAAGATGAGCTATCAGCGGTTGACCAACTTTATAAAGTGATTTGGAAACTATAAGCAGGGTTCCATTTTGAACATTGAATTGGGGAAAAGATAATCAACATCTCAAACGACATGATACCGTTGCGGTAAGTCTTCTTAACTCTTGTCAAATGGTACACGACCGATGGGTATTTAATGGCTCCATTAAGAGTAACTTGCAATTACTCTAATGGGACTACTCGTTCATTGGATCCTGAAAAGAGCATGTCATTAGAGTACATTTTCTTTAAACAAACCGCCTGAACAGGGACTTGAACCCTGGACCCTCAGATTAAAAGTCTGATGCTCTACCGACTGAGCTATCCAGGCTCTGATACAGCAAACCTCAAAATCACCTAATCAAAATTTGGCAGTGTCCCAACTAACGCTATGTTTCTTAAGATGGTTACCTGAAGAAGGTACCAAATACACTAGAATATAATAATGAATTGATATTTCAAGCATTTGAAATTTCTTCAGTAAATGTAACCTTATTTTTAGTCCTGAAGTTGCTACTATCTCATTTTTTTGCTGACGTCAAATTCATATGTGTTTATTGACATGGTAAAATTAAGGAAGGGCCCAAAATCTTACTTCCGAGTAAATTATATTTTCATCAGTACAGCTGACAATTTCCTCTTCTGCATAGATTACCCAAATTGAACGGTGTCTCTTTAAAATAGACTTCCTTTTACTGACCTTTTTTAGCAAATGATTTTGGTGAAGCAGAAGCATGCATGCATCGCTTATAACTTCTTTAAATAGTTATGAAATACACAGGGATAAAACTGACTCTGGTGGGATTCGAACCCACAGCCTTTGAATACCTTCTTGACATTCACCTAGAAGTCCAATGCGCTATCCATTGCGCCACAGAGCCAATCTGCTTGAGTGAGGTGCACAGATATTCAGAAATGAAATAATGAGCTTTGAGCTGTTGATCAACTTTATAAAGTTCATTGGATACTATAACCATGGCTATATTTTGAATATTGAATTGGGTAAAAGTTATTCACCGTGTCAAACTACATGATACAGTTGGTAAGTCTGCATACAACTTAAGTTTAGTGTATCATCATCTGATATATGAGACAGATGGGTTTTTCACTTATCCATGAAAGACGTTTTTTTTTAATTTTGGTAATGGAATATCTTATTCATCATGCAGTGGAACACAAAAAGAATGTACAATCAGAATACTTTTTCTTTAAAGTAGCCGACCGCCTGAACAGGGACTTGAACCCTGGACCCTCAGATTAAAAGTCTGATGCTCTACCGACTGAGCTATCCAGGCTCTGCAACACTGCAACTAAAAATCAGCTAAAAATGATGTGGACGCACACCAACCTACACTTTAATTCTTAATATGGTTACATATATTAGCAATCAAATATGTAGAGTTTAATAATTAATTGATATTTCAAGCATTTGAAATTTCAGCAGCACACGTAATCTATTTTAAATCCTGAAATTCGTTCTATCTCATTTTCGGCTGACTTAGAAATCATGTCTCTAAATTGACATTGTGAAATTAGTAAAAGGCCAAATACTATTACTAGGTACTAAATTACATGTCCAGCAGTATAACTGGAAATTTACTCTTGGGCATAGATTATGCAACATTTTCAAAGCAAACAGTGTCTGTTTAAATAGACTTTCTTTCACTGCCGTTTTGGTAAATGTCTCTGGTTATGCAGAAGCAGGCATTGTTTGTTACTGTTTCAATTAGTTATAAGATAAAGGAGGGATAAAACTGACCCAGCTAGTATTCCAACCCAAAGACTTTGAATGCTTTCTCTACATTCGCCTAGAACCCCAAGCCGCTATCCATTGCACCAGAGATCCAACCTGATTCAACAAGGTGAACAGAAATTCTCAAATAAAAAGATGAGCTATCAGCGGTTGACCAACTTTATAAAGTGATTTGAAAACTATAAGCAGGGTTCCATTTTGAACATTGAATTGGGGAAAAGATAATCAACATCTCAAACGACATGATACCGTTGCGGTAAGTCTTCTTAACTCTTGTCAAATGGTACACGACCGATGGGTATTTAATGGCTCCATTAAGAGTAACTTGCAATTACTCTAATGGGACTACTCGTTCATTGGATCCTGAAAAGAGAATGTCATTAGAGTACATTTTCTTTAAACAAACCGCCTGAACAGGGACTTGAACCCTGGACCCTCAGATTAAAAGTCTGATGCTCTACCGACTGAGCTATCCAGGCTCTGATACAGCAAACCTCAAAATCACCTAATCAAAATTTGGCAGTGTCCCAACTAACGCTATGTTTCTTAAGATGGTTACCTGAAGAAGGTACCAAATACACTAGAATATAATAATGAATTGATATTTCAAGCATTTGAAATTTCTTCAGTAAATGTAACCTTATTTTTAGTCCTGAAGTTGCTACTATCTCATTTTTTTGCTGACGTCAAATTCATATGTGTTTATTGACATGGTAAAATTAAGGAAGGGCCCAAAATCTTACTTCCGAGTAAATTATATTTTCATCAGTACAGCTGACAATTTCCTCTTCTGCATAGATTACCCAAATTGAACGGTGTCTCTTTAAAATAGACTTCCTTTTACTGACCTTTTTTAGCAAATGATTTTGGTGAAGCAGAAGCATGCATGCATCGCTTATAACTTCTTTAAATAGTTATGAAATACACAGGGATAAAACTGACTCTGGTGGGATTCGAACCCACAGCCTTTGAATACCTTCTTGACATTCACCTAGAAGTCCAATGCGCTATCCATTGCGCCACAGAGCCAATCTGCTTGAGTGAGGTGCACAGATATTCAGAAATGAAATAATGAGCTTTGAGCTGTTGATCAACTTTATAAAGTTCATTGGATACTATAACCATGGCTATATTTTGAATATTGAATTGGGTAAAAGTTATTCACCGTGTCAAACTACATGATACAGTTGGTAAGTCTGCATACAACTTAAGTTTAGTGTATCATCATCTGATATATGAGACAGATGGGTTTTTCACTTCTCCATGAAAGACATTTTTTTTTAATTTTGGTAATGGAATATCTTATTCATCATGCAGTGGAACACAAAAAGAATGTACAATCAGAATACTTTTTCTTTAAAGTAGCCTACCGCCTGAACGGGGACTTGAACCCTGGACCCTCAGATTAAAAGTCTGATGCTCTACCGACTGAGCTATCCAGGCTCTGATACAGCAAACCTCAAAATCACCTAATCAAAATTTGGCAGCGTCCCAACTAACGCTATGTTTCTTAAGATGGTTACCTGAAGAAGGTACCAAATACACTAGAATATAATAATGAATTGATATTTCAAGCATTTGAAATTTCTTCAGTAAATGTAACCTTATTTTTAGTCCTGAAGTTGCTACTATCTCATTTTTTTGCTGACGTCAAATTCATATGTGTTTATTGACATGGTAAAATTAAGGAAGGGCCCAAAATCTTACTTCCGAGTAAATTATATTTTCATCAGTACAGCTGACAATTTCCTCTTCTGCATAGATTACCCAAATTGAACGGTGTCTCTTTAAAATAGACTTCCTTTTACTGACCTTTTTTAGCAAATGATTTTGGTGAAGCAGAAGCATGCATGCATCGCTTATAACTTCTTTAAATAGTTATGAAATAAACAGGGATAAAACTGACTCTGGTGGGATTCGAACCCACAGCCTTTGAATACCTTCTTGACATTCACCTAGAAGTCCAATGCGCTATCCATTGCGCCACAGAGCCAATCTGCTTGAGTGAGGTGCACAGATATTCAGAAATGAAATAATGAGCTTTGAGCTGTTGATCAACTTTATAAAGTTCATTGGATACTATAACCATGGCTATATTTTGAATATTGAATTGGGTAAAAGTTATTCACCGTGTCAAACTACATGATACAGTTGGTAAGTCTGCATAAAACTTAAGTTTAGTGTATCGTCATCTGATATATGAGACAGATGGGTTTTTCACTTCTCCATGAAAGACGTTTTTTTTTAATTTTGGTAATGGAATATCTTATTCATCATGCAGTGGAACACAAAAAGAATGTACAATCAGAATACTTTTTCTTTAAAGTAGCCGACCGCCTGAACAGGGACTTGAACCCTGGACCCTCAGATTAAAAGTCTGATGCTCTACCGACTGAGCTATCCAGGCTCTGCAACACTGCAACTAAAAATCAGCTAAAAATGATGTGGACGCACACCAACCTACACTTTAATTCTTAATATGGTTACATATATTAGCAATCAAATATGTAGAGTTTAATAATTAATTGATATTTCAAGCATTTGAAATTTCAGCAGCACACGTAATCTATTTTAAATCCTGAAATTCGTTCTATCTCATTTTCGGCTGACTTAGAAATCATGTCTCTAAATTGACATTGTGAAATTAGTAAAAGGCCAAATACTATTACTAGGTACTAAATTACATGTCCAGCAGTATAACTGGAAATTTACTCTTGGGCATAGATTATGCAACATTTTCAAAGCAAACAGTGTCTGTTTAAATAGACTTTCTTTCACTGCCGTTTTGGTAAATGTCTCTGGTTATGCAGAAGCAGGCATTGTTTGTTACTGTTTCAATTAGTTATAAGATAAAGGAGGGATAAAACTGACCCAGCTAGTATTCCAACCCAAAGACTTTGAATGCTTTCTCTACATTCGCCTAGAACCCCAAGCCGCTATCCATTGCACCAGAGATCCAACCTGATTCAACAAGGTGAACAGAAATTCTCAAATAAAAAGATGAGCTATCAGCGGTTGACCAACTTTATAAAGTGATTTGGAAACTATAAGCAGGGTTCCATTTTGAACATTGAATTGGGGAAAAGATAATCAACATCTCAAACGACATGATACCGTTGCGGTAAGTCTTCTTAACTCTTGTCAAATGGTACACGACCGATGGGTATTTAATGGCTCCATTAAGAGTAACTTGCAATTACTCTAATGGGACTACTCGTTCATTGGATCCTGAAAAGAGCATGTCATTAGAGTACATTTTCTTTAAACAAACCGCCTGAACAGGGACTTGAACCCTGGACCCTCAGATTAAAAGTCTGATGCTCTACCGACTGAGCTATCCAGGCTCTGATACAGCAAACCTCAAAATCACCTAATCAAAATTTGGCAGTGTCCCAACTAACGCTATGTTTCTTAAGATGGTTACCTGAAGAAGGTACCAAATACACTAGAATATAATAATGAATTGATATTTCAAGCATTTGAAATTTCTTCAGTAAATGTAACCTTATTTTTAGTCCTGAAGTTGCTACTATCTCATTTTTTTGCTGACGTCAAATTCATATGTGTTTATTGACATGGTAAAATTAAGGAAGGGCCCAAAATCTTACTTCCGAGTAAATTATATTTTCATCAGTACAGCTGACAATTTCCTCTTCTGCATAGATTACCCAAATTGAACGGTGTCTCTTTAAAATAGACTTCCTTTTACTGACCTTTTTTAGCAAATGATTTTGGTGAAGCAGAAGCATGCATGCATCGCTTATAACTTCTTTAAATAGTTATGAAATACACAGGGATAAAACTGACTCTGGTGGGATTCGAACCCACAGCCTTTGAATACCTTCTTGACATTCACCTAGAAGTCCAATGCGCTATCCATTGCGCCACAGAGCCAATCTGCTTGAGTGAGGTGCACAGATATTCAGAAATGAAATAATGAGCTTTGAGCTGTTGATCAACTTTATAAAGTTCATTGGATACTATAACCATGGCTATATTTTGAATATTGAATTGGGTAAAAGTTATTCACCGTGTCAAACTACATGATACAGTTGGTAAGTCTGCATACAACTTAAGTTTAGTGTATCATCATCTGATATATGAGACAGATGGGTTTTTCACTTATCCATGAAAGACGTTTTTTTTTAATTTTGGTAATGGAATATCTTATTCATCATGCAGTGGAACACAAAAAGAATGTACAATCAGAATACTTTTTCTTTAAAGTAGCCGACCGCCTGAACAGGGACTTGAACCCTGGACCCTCAGATTAAAAGTCTGATGCTCTACCGACTGAGCTATCCAGGCTCTGCAACACTGCAACTAAAAATCAGCTAAAAATGATGTGGACGCACACCAACCTACACTTTAATTCTTAATATGGTTACATATATTAGCAATCAAATATGTAGAGTTTAATAATTAATTGATATTTCAAGCATTTGAAATTTCAGCAGCACACGTAATCTATTTTAAATCCTGAAATTCGTTCTATCTCATTTTCGGCTGACTTAGAAATCATGTCTCTAAATTGACATTGTGAAATTAGTAAAAGGCCAAATACTATTACTAGGTACTAAATTACATGTCCAGCAGTATAACTGGAAATTTACTCTTGGGCATAGATTATGCAACATTTTCAAAGCAAACAGTGTCTGTTTAAATAGACTTTCTTTCACTGCCGTTTTGGTAAATGTCTCTGGTTATGCAGAAGCAGGCATTGTTTGTTACTGTTTCAATTAGTTATAAGATAAAGGAGGGATAAAACTGACCCAGCTAGTATTCCAACCCAAAGACTTTGAATGCTTTCTCTACATTCGCCTAGAACCCCAAGCCGCTATCCATTGCACCAGAGATCCAACCTGATTCAACAAGGTGAACAGAAATTCTCAAATAAAAAGATGAGCTATCAGCGGTTGACCAACTTTATAAAGTGATTTGAAAACTATAAGCAGGGTTCCATTTTGAACATTGAATTGGGGAAAAGATAATCAACATCTCAAACGACATGATACCGTTGCGGTAAGTCTTCTTAACTCTTGTCAAATGGTACACGACCGATGGGTATTTAATGGCTCCATTAAGAGTAACTTGCAATTACTCTAATGGGACTACTCGTTCATTGGATCCTGAAAAGAGAATGTCATTAGAGTACATTTTCTTTAAACAAACCGCCTGAACAGGGACTTGAACCCTGGACCCTCAGATTAAAAGTCTGATGCTCTACCGACTGAGCTATCCAGGCTCTGATACAGCAAACCTCAAAATCACCTAATCAAAATTTGGCAGTGTCCCAACTAACGCTATGTTTCTTAAGATGGTTACCTGAAGAAGGTACCAAATACACTAGAATATAATAATGAATTGATATTTCAAGCATTTGAAATTTCTTCAGTAAATGTAACCTTATTTTTAGTCCTGAAGTTGCTACTATCTCATTTTTTTGCTGACGTCAAATTCATATGTGTTTATTGACATGGTAAAATTAAGGAAGGGCCCAAAATCTTACTTCCGAGTAAATTATATTTTCATCAGTACAGCTGACAATTTCCTCTTCTGCATAGATTACCCAAATTGAACGGTGTCTCTTTAAAATAGACTTCCTTTTACTGACCTTTTTTAGCAAATGATTTTGGTGAAGCAGAAGCATGCATGCATCGCTTATAACTTCTTTAAATAGTTATGAAATACACAGGGATAAAACTGACTCTGGTGGGATTCGAACCCACAGCCTTTGAATACCTTCTTGACATTCACCTAGAAGTCCAATGCGCTATCCATTGCGCCACAGAGCCAATCTGCTTGAGTGAGGTGCACAGATATTCAGAAATGAAATAATGAGCTTTGAGCTGTTGATCAACTTTATAAAGTTCATTGGATACTATAACCATGGCTATATTTTGAATATTGAATTGGGTAAAAGTTATTCACCGTGTCAAACTACATGATACAGTTGGTAAGTCTGCATACAACTTAAGTTTAGTGTATCATCATCTGATATATGAGACAGATGGGTTTTTCACTTCTCCATGAAAGACATTTTTTTTTAATTTTGGTAATGGAATATCTTATTCATCATGCAGTGGAACACAAAAAGAATGTACAATCAGAATACTTTTTCTTTAAAGTAGCCTACCGCCTGAACGGGGACTTGAACCCTGGACCCTCAGATTAAAAGTCTGATGCTCTACCGACTGAGCTATCCAGGCTCTGATACAGCAAACCTCAAAATCACCTAATCAAAATTTGGCAGCGTCCCAACTAACGCTATGTTTCTTAAGATGGTTACCTGAAGAAGGTACCAAATACACTAGAATATAATAATGAATTGATATTTCAAGCATTTGAAATTTCTTCAGTAAATGTAACCTTATTTTTAGTCCTGAAGTTGCTACTATCTCATTTTTTTGCTGACGTCAAATTCATATGTGTTTATTGACATGGTAAAATTAAGGAAGGGCCCAAAATCTTACTTCCGAGTAAATTATATTTTCATCAGTACAGCTGACAATTTCCTCTTCTGCATAGATTACCCAAATTGAACGGTGTCTCTTTAAAATAGACTTCCTTTTACTGACCTTTTTTAGCAAATGATTTTGGTGAAGCAGAAGCATGCATGCATCGCTTATAACTTCTTTAAATAGTTATGAAATAAACAGGGATAAAACTGACTCTGGTGGGATTCGAACCCACAGCCTTTGAATACCTTCTTGACATTCACCTAGAAGTCCAATGCGCTATCCATTGCGCCACAGAGCCAATCTGCTTGAGTGAGGTGCACAGATATTCAGAAATGAAATAATGAGCTTTGAGCTGTTGATCAACTTTATAAAGTTCATTGGATACTATAACCATGGCTATATTTTGAATATTGAATTGGGTAAAAGTTATTCACCGTGTCAAACTACATGATACAGTTGGTAAGTCTGCATAAAACTTAAGTTTAGTGTATCGTCATCTGATATATGAGACAGATGGGTTTTTCACTTCTCCATGAAAGACGTTTTTTTTTAATTTTGGTAATGGAATATCTTATTCATCATGCAGTGGAACACAAAAAGAATGTACAATCAGAATACTTTTTCTTTAAAGTAGCCGACCGCCTGAACAGGGACTTGAACCCTGGACCCTCAGATTAAAAGTCTGATGCTCTACCGACTGAGCTATCCAGGCTCTGCAACACTGCAACTAAAAATCAGCTAAAAATGATGTGGACGCACACCAACCTACACTTTAATTCTTAATATGGTTACATATATTAGCAATCAAATATGTAGAGTTTAATAATTAATTGATATTTCAAGCATTTGAAATTTCAGCAGCACACGTAATCTATTTTAAATCCTGAAATTCGTTCTATCTCATTTTCGGCTGACTTAGAAATCATGTCTCTAAATTGACATTGTGAAATTAGTAAAAGGCCAAATACTATTACTAGGTACTAAATTACATGTCCAGCAGTATAACTGGAAATTTACTCTTGGGCATAGATTATGCAACATTTTCAAAGCAAACAGTGTCTGTTTAAATAGACTTTCTTTCACTGCCGTTTTGGTAAATGTCTCTGGTTATGCAGAAGCAGGCATTGTTTGTTACTGTTTCAATTAGTTATAAGATAAAGGAGGGATAAAACTGACCCAGCTAGTATTCCAACCCAAAGACTTTGAATGCTTTCTCTACATTCGCCTAGAACCCCAAGCCGCTATCCATTGCACCAGAGATCCAACCTGATTCAACAAGGTGAACAGAAATTCTCAAATAAAAAGATGAGCTATCAGCGGTTGACCAACTTTATAAAGTGATTTGGAAACTATAAGCAGGGTTCCATTTTGAACATTGAATTGGGGAAAAGATAATCAACATCTCAAACGACATGATACCGTTGCGGTAAGTCTTCTTAACTCTTGTCAAATGGTACACGACCGAAGGGTATTTAATGGCTCCATTAAGAGTAACTTGCAATTACTCTAATGGGACTACTCGTTCATTGGATCCTGAAAAGAGCATGTCATTAGAGTACATTTTCTTTAAACAAACCGCCTGAACAGGGACTTGAACCCTGGACCCTCAGATTAAAAGTCTGATGCTCTACCGACTGAGCTATCCAGGCTCTGATACAGCAAACCTCAAAATCACCTAATCAAAATTTGGCAGCGTCCCAACTAATGCTATGTTTCTTAAGATGGTTACCTGAAGAAGGTACCAAATACACTAGAATATAATAATGAATTGATATTTCAAGCATTTGAAATTTCTTCAGTAAATGTAACCTTATTTTTAGTCCTGAAGTTGCTACTATCTCATTTTTTTGCTGACGTCAAATTCATATGTGTTTATTGACATGGTAAAATTAAGGAAGGGCCCAAAATCTTACTTCCGAGTAAATTATATTTTCATCAGTACAGCTGACAATTTCCTCTTCTGCATAGATTACCCAAATTGAACGGTGTCTCTTTAAAATAGACTTCCTTTTACTGACCTTTTTTAGCAAATGATTTTGGTGAAGCAGAAGCATGCATGCATCGCTTATAACTTCTTTAAATAGTTATGAAATAAACAGGGATAAAACTGACTCTGGTGGGATTCGAACCCACAGCCTTTGAATACCTTCTTGACATTCACCTAGAAGTCCAATGCGCTATCCATTGCGCCACAGAGCCAATCTGCTTGAGTGAGGTGCACAGATATTCAGAAATGAAATAATGAGCTTTGAGCTGTTGATCAACTTTATAAAGTTCATTGGATACTATAACCATGGCTATATTTTGAATATTGAATTGGGTAAAAGTTATTCACCGTGTCAAACTACATGATACAGTTGGTAAGTCTGCATAAAACTTAAGTTTAGTGTATCGTCATCTGATATATGAGACAGATGGGTTTTTCACTTCTCCATGAAAGACGTTTTTTTTTAATTTTGGTAATGGAATATCTTATTCATCATGCAGTGGAACACAAAAAGAATGTACAATCAGAATACTTTTTCTTTAAAGTAGCCGACCGCCTGAACAGGGACTTGAACCCTGGACCCTCAGATTAAAAGTCTGATGCTCTACCGACTGAGCTATCCAGGCTCTGCAACACTGCAACTAAAAATCAGCTAAAAATGATGTGGACGCACACCAACCTACACTTTAATTCTTAATATGGTTACATATATTAGCAATCAAATATGTAGAGTTTAATAATTAATTGATATTTCAAGCATTTGAAATTTCAGCAGCACACGTAATCTATTTTAAATCCTGAAATTCGTTCTATCTCATTTTCGGCTGACTTAGAAATCATGTCTCTAAATTGACATTGTGAAATTAGTAAAAGGCCAAATACTATTACTAGGTACTAAATTACATGTCCAGCAGTATAACTGGAAATTTACTCTTGGGCATAGATTATGCAACATTTTCAAAGCAAACAGTGTCTGTTTAAATAGACTTTCTTTCACTGCCGTTTTGGTAAATGTCTCTGGTTATGCAGAAGCAGGCATTGTTTGTTACTGTTTCAATTAGTTATAAGATAAAGGAGGGATAAAACTGACCCAGCTAGTATTCCAACCCAAAGACTTTGAATGCTTTCTCTACATTCGCCTAGAACCCCAAGCCGCTATCCATTGCACCAGAGATCCAACCTGATTCAACAAGGTGAACAGAAATTCTCAAATAAAAAGATGAGCTATCAGCGGTTGACCAACTTTATAAAGTGATTTGGAAACTATAAGCAGGGTTCCATTTTGAACATTGAATTGGGGAAAAGATAATCAACATCTCAAACGACATGATACCGTTGCGGTAAGTCTTCTTAACTCTTGTCAAATGGTACACGACCGATGGGTATTTAATGGCTCCATTAAGAGTAACTTGCAATTACTCTAATGGGACTACTCGTTCATTGGATCCTGAAAAGAGCATGTCATTAGAGTACATTTTCTTTAAACAAACCGCCTGAACAGGGACTTGAACCCTGGACCCTCAGATTAAAAGTCTGATGCTCTACCGACTGAGCTATCCAGGCTCTGATACAGCAAACCTCAAAATCACCTAATCAAAATTTGGCAGTGTCCCAACTAACGCTATGTTTCTTAAGATGGTTACCTGAAGAAGGTACCAAATACACTAGAATATAATAATGAATTGATATTTCAAGCATTTGAAATTTCTTCAGTAAATGTAACCTTATTTTTAGTCCTGAAGTTGCTACTATCTCATTTTTTTGCTGACGTCAAATTCATATGTGTTTATTGACATGGTAAAATTAAGGAAGGGCCCAAAATCTTACTTCCGAGTAAATTATATTTTCATCAGTACAGCTGACAATTTCCTCTTCTGCATAGATTACCCAAATTGAACGGTGTCTCTTTAAAATAGACTTCCTTTTACTGACCTTTTTTAGCAAATGATTTTGGTGAAGCAGAAGCATGCATGCATCGCTTATAACTTCTTTAAATAGTTATGAAATACACAGGGATAAAACTGACTCTGGTGGGATTCGAACCCACAGCCTTTGAATACCTTCTTGACATTCACCTAGAAGTCCAATGCGCTATCCATTGCGCCACAGAGCCAATCTGCTTGAGTGAGGTGCACAGATATTCAGAAATGAAATAATGAGCTTTGAGCTGTTGATCAACTTTATAAAGTTCATTGGATACTATAACCATGGCTATATTTTGAATATTGAATTGGGTAAAAGTTATTCACCGTGTCAAACTACATGATACAGTTGGTAAGTCTGCATACAACTTAAGTTTAGTGTATCATCATCTGATATATGAGACAGATGGGTTTTTCACTTCTCCATGAAAGACGTTTTTTTTTAATTTTGGTAATGGAATATCTTATTCATCATGCAGTGGAACACAAAAAGAATGTACAATCAGAATACTTTTTCTTTAAAGTAGCCGACCGCCTGAACAGGGACTTGAACCCTGGACCCTCAGATTAAAAGTCTGATGCTCTACCGACTGAGCTATCCAGGCTCTGCAACACTGCAACTAAAAATCAGCTAAAAATGATGTGGACGCACACCAACCTACACTTTAATTCTTAATATGGTTACATATATTAGCAATCAAATATGTAGAGTTTAATAATTAATTGATATTTCAAGCATTTGAAATTTCAGCAGCACACGTAATCTATTTTAAATCCTGAAATTCGTTCTATCTCATTTTCGGCTGACTTAGAAATCATGTCTCTAAATTGACATTGTGAAATTAGTAAAAGGCCAAATACTATTACTAGGTACTAAATTACATGTCCAGCAGTATAACTGGAAATTTACTCTTGGGCATAGATTATGCAACATTTTCAAAGCAAACAGTGTCTGTTTAAATAGACTTTCTTTCACTGCCGTTTTGGTAAATGTCTCTGGTTATGCAGAAGCAGGCATTGTTTGTTACTGTTTCAATTAGTTATAAGATAAAGGAGGGATAAAACTGACCCAGCTAGTATTCCAACCCAAAGACTTTGAATGCTTTCTCTACATTCGCCTAGAACCCCAAGCCGCTATCCATTGCACCAGAGATCCAACCTGATTCAACAAGGTGAACAGAAATTCTCAAATAAAAAGATGAGCTATCAGCGGTTGACCAACTTTATAAAGTGATTTGGAAACTATAAGCAGGGTTCCATTTTGAACATTGAATTGGGGAAAAGATAATCAACATCTCAAACGACATGATACCGTTGCGGTAAGTCTTCTTAACTCTTGTCAAATGGTACACGACCGATGGGTATTTAATGGCTCCATTAAGAGTAACTTGCAATTACTCTAAAGGGACTACTCGTTCATTGGATCCTGAAAAGAGCATGTCATTAGAGTACATTTTCTTTAAACAAACCGCCTGAACAGGGACTTGAACCCTGGACCCTCAGATTAAAAGTCTGATGCTCTACCGACTGAGCTATCCAGGCTCTGATACAGCAAACCTCAAAATCACCTAATCAAAATTTGGCAGTGTCCCAACTAACGCTATGTTTCTTAAGATGGTTACCTGAAGAAGGTACCAAATACACTAGAATATAATAATGAATTGATATTTCAAGCATTTGAAATTTCTTCAGTAAATGTAACCTTATTTTTAGTCCTGAAGTTGCTACTATCTCATTTTTTTGCTGACGTCAAATTCATATGTGTTTATTGACATGGTAAAATTAAGGAAGGGCCCAAAATCTTACTTCCGAGTAAATTATATTTTCATCAGTACAGCTGACAATTTCCTCTTCTGCATAGATTACCCAAATTGAACGGTGTCTCTTTAAAATAGACTTCCTTTTACTGACCTTTTTTAGCAAATGATTTTGGTGAAGCAGAAGCATGCATGCATCGCTTATAACTTCTTTAAATAGTTATGAAATACACAGGGATAAAACTGACTCTGGTGGGATTCGAACCCACAGCCTTTGAATACCTTCTTGACATTCACCTAGAAGTCCAATGCGCTATCCATTGCGCCACAGAGCCAATCTGCTTGAGTGAGGTGCACAGATATTCAGAAATGAAATAATGAGCTTTGAGCTGTTGATCAACTTTATAAAGTTCATTGGATACTATAACCATGGCTATATTTTGAATATTGAATTGGGTAAAAGTTATTCACCGTGTCAAACTACATGATACAGTTGGTAAGTCTGCATACAACTTAAGTTTAGTGTATCATCATCTGATATATGAGACAGATGGGTTTTTCACTTCTCCATGAAAGACATTTTTTTTTAATTTTGGTAATGGAATATCTTATTCATCATGCAGTGGAACACAAAAAGAATGTACAATCAGAATACTTTTTCTTTAAAGTAGCCTACCGCCTGAAAGGGGACTTGAACCCTGGACCCTCAGATTAAAAGTCTGATGCTCTACCGACTGAGCTATCCAGGCTCTGATACAGCAAACCTCAAAATCACCTAATCAAAATTTGGCAGCGTCCCAACTAACGCTATGTTTCTTAAGATGGTTACCTGAAGAAGGTACCAAATACACTAGAATATAATAATGAATTGATATTTCAAGCATTTGAAATTTCTTCAGTAAATGTAACCTTATTTTTAGTCCTGAAGTTGCTACTATCTCATTTTTTTGCTGACGTCAAATTCATATGTGTTTATTGACATGGTAAAATTAAGGAAGGGCCCAAAATCTTACTTCCGAGTAAATTATATTTTCATCAGTACAGCTGACAATTTCCTCTTCTGCATAGATTACCCAAATTGAACGGTGTCTCTTTAAAATAGACTTCCTTTTACTGACCTTTTTTAGCAAATGATTTTGGTGAAGCAGAAGCATGCATGCATCGCTTATAACTTCTTTAAATAGTTATGAAATAAACAGGGATAAAACTGACTCTGGTGGGATTCGAACCCACAGCCTTTGAATACCTTCTTGACATTCACCTAGAAGTCCAATGCGCTATCCATTGCGCCACAGAGCCAATCTGCTTGAGTGAGGTGCACAGATATTCAGAAATGAAATAATGAGCTTTGAGCTGTTGATCAACTTTATAAAGTTCATTGGATACTATAACCATGGCTATATTTTGAATATTGAATTGGGTAAAAGTTATTCACCGTGTCAAACTACATGATACAGTTGGTAAGTCTGCATAAAACTTAAGTTTAGTGTATCGTCATCTGATATATGAGACAGATGGGTTTTTCACTTCTCCATGAAAGACGTTTTTTTTTAATTTTGGTAATGGAATATCTTATTCATCATGCAGTGGAACACAAAAAGAATGTACAATCAGAATACTTTTTCTTTAAAGTAGCCGACCGCCTGAACAGGGACTTGAACCCTGGACCCTCAGATTAAAAGTCTGATGCTCTACCGACTGAGCTATCCAGGCTCTGCAACACTGCAACTAAAAATCAGCTAAAAATGATGTGGACGCACACCAACCTACACTTTAATTCTTAATATGGTTACATATATTAGCAATCAAATATGTAGAGTTTAATAATTAATTGATATTTCAAGCATTTGAAATTTCAGCAGCACACGTAATCTATTTTAAATCCTGAAATTCGTTCTATCTCATTTTCGGCTGACTTAGAAATCATGTCTCTAAATTGACATTGTGAAATTAGTAAAAGGCCAAATACTATTACTAGGTACTAAATTACATGTCCAGCAGTATAACTGGAAATTTACTCTTGGGCATAGATTATGCAACATTTTCAAAGCAAACAGTGTCTGTTTAAATAGACTTTCTTTCACTGCCGTTTTGGTAAATGTCTCTGGTTATGCAGAAGCAGGCATTGTTTGTTACTGTTTCAATTAGTTATAAGATAAAGGAGGGATAAAACTGACCCAGCTAGTATTCCAACCCAAAGACTTTGAATGCTTTCTCTACATTCGCCTAGAACCCCAAGCCGCTATCCATTGCACCAGAGATCCAACCTGATTCAACAAGGTGAACAGAAATTCTCAAATAAAAAGATGAGCTATCAGTGGTTGACCAACTTTATAAAGTGATTTGGAAACTATAAGCAGGGTTCCATTTTGAACATTGAATTGGGGAAAAGATAATCAACATCTCAAACGACATGATACCGTTGCGGTAAGTCTTCTTAACTCTTGTCAAATGGTACACGACCGATGGGTATTTAATGGCTCCATTAAGAGTAACTTGCAATTACTCTAATGGGACTACTCGTTCATTGGATCCTGAAAAGAGCATGTCATTAGAGTACATTTTCTTTAAACAAACCGCCTGAACAGGGACTTGAACCCTGGACCCTCAGATTAAAAGTCTGATGCTCTACCGACTGAGCTATCCAGGCTCTGATACAGCAAACCTCAAAATCACCTAATCAAAATTTGGCAGTGTCCCAACTAACGCTATGTTTCTTAAGATGGTTACCTGAAGAAGGTACCAAATACACTAGAATATAATAATGAATTGATATTTCAAGCATTTGAAATTTCTTCAGTAAATGTAACCTTATTTTTAGTCCTGAAGTTGCTACTATCTCATTTTTTTGCTGACGTCAAATTCATATGTGTTTATTGACATGGTAAAATTAAGGAAGGGCCCAAAATCTTACTTCCGAGTAAATTATATTTTCATCAGTACAGCTGACAATTTCCTCTTCTGCATAGATTACCCAAATTGAACGGTGTCTCTTTAAAATAGACTTCCTTTTACTGACCTTTTTTAGCAAATGATTTTGGTGAAGCAGAAGCATGCATGCATCGCTTATAACTTCTTTAAATAGTTATGAAATAAACAGGGATAAAACTGACTCTGGTGGGATTCGAACCCACAGCCTTTGAATACCTTCTTGACATTCACCTAGAAGTCCAATGCGCTATCCATTGCGCCACAGAGCCAATCTGCTTGAGTGAGGTGCACAGATATTCAGAAATGAAATAATGAGCTTTGAGCTGTTGATCAACTTTATAAAGTTCATTGGATACTATAACCATGGCTATATTTTGAATATTGAATTGGGTAAAAGTTATTCACCGTGTCAAACTACATGATACAGTTGGTAAGTCTGCATACAACTTAAGTTTAGTGTATCATCATCTGATATATGAGACAGATGGGTTTTTCACTTCTCCATGAAAGACATTTTTTTTTAATTTTGGTAATGGAATATCTTATTCATCATGCAGTGGAACACAAAAAGAATGTACAATCAGAATACTTTTTCTTTGAAGTAGCCTACCGCCTGAACGGGGACTTGAACCCTGGACCCTCAGATTAAAAGTCTGATGCTCTACCGACTGAGCTATCCAGGCTCTGATACAGCAAACCTCAAAATCACCTAATCAAAATTTGGCAGCGTCCCAACTAACGCTATGTTTCTTAAGATGGTTACCTGAAGAAGGTACCAAATACACTAGAATATAATAATGAATTGATATTTCAAGCATTTGAAATTTCTTCAGTAAATGTAACCTTATTTTTAGTCCTGAAGTTGCTACTATCTCATTTTTTTGCTGACGTCAAATTCATATGTGTTTATTGACATGGTAAAATTAAGGAAGGGCCCAAAATCTTACTTCCGAGTAAATTATATTTTCATCAGTACAGCTGACAATTTCCTCTTCTGCATAGATTACCCAAATTGAACGGTGTCTCTTTAAAATAGACTTCCTTTTACTGACCTTTTTTAGCAAATGATTTTGGTGAAGCAGAAGCATGCATGCATCGCTTATAACTTCTTTAAATAGTTATGAAATAAACAGGGATAAAACTGACTCTGGTGGGATTCGAACCCACAGCCTTTGAATACCTTCTTGACATTCACCTAGAAGTCCAATGCGCTATCCATTGCGCCACAGAGCCAATCTGCTTGAGTGAGGTGCACAGATATTCAGAAATGAAATAATGAGCTTTGAGCTGTTGATCAACTTTATAAAGTTCATTGGATACTATAACCATGGCTATATTTTGAATATTGAATTGGGTAAAAGTTATTCACCGTGTCAAACTACATGATACAGTTGGTAAGTCTGCATAAAACTTAAGTTTAGTGTATCGTCATCTGATATATGAGACAGATGGGTTTTTCACTTCTCCATGAAAGACGTTTTTTTTTAATTTTGGTAATGGAATATCTTATTCATCATGCAGTGGAACACAAAAAGAATGTACAATCAGAATACTTTTTCTTTAAAGTAGCCGACCGCCTGAACAGGGACTTGAACCCTGGACCCTCAGATTAAAAGTCTGATGCTCTACCGACTGAGCTATCCAGGCTCTGCAACACTGCAACTAAAAATCAGCTAAAAATGATGTGGACGCACACCAACCTACACTTTAATTCTTAATATGGTTACATATATTAGCAATCAAATATGTAGAGTTTAATAATTAATTGATATTTCAAGCATTTGAAATTTCAGCAGCACACGTAATCTATTTTAAATCCTGAAATTCGTTCTATCTCATTTTCGGCTGACTTAGAAATCATGTCTCTAAATTGACATTGTGAAATTAGTAAAAGGCCAAATACTATTACTAGGTACTAAATTACATGTCCAGCAGTATAACTGGAAATTTACTCTTGGGCATAGATTATGCAACATTTTCAAAGCAAACAGTGTCTGTTTAAATAGACTTTCTTTCACTGCCGTTTTGGTAAATGTCTCTGGTTATGCAGAAGCAGGCATTGTTTGTTACTGTTTCAATTAGTTATAAGATAAAGGAGGGATAAAACTGACCCAGCTAGTATTCCAACCCAAAGACTTTGAATGCTTTCTCTACATTCGCCTAGAACCCCAAGCCGCTATCCATTGCACCAGAGATCCAACCTGATTCAACAAGGTGAACAGAAATTCTCAAATAAAAAGATGAGCTATCAGTGGTTGACCAACTTTATAAAGTGATTTGGAAACTATAAGCAGGGTTCCATTTTGAACATTGAATTGGGGAAAAGATAATCAACATCTCAAACGACATGATACCGTTGCGGTAAGTCTTCTTAACTCTTGTCAAATGGTACACGACCGATGGGTATTTAATGGCTCCATTAAGAGTAACTTGCAATTACTCTAATGGGACTACTCGTTCATTGGATCCTGAAAAGAGCATGTCATTAGAGTACATTTTCTTTAAACAAACCGCCTGAACAGGGACTTGAACCCTGGACCCTCAGATTAAAAGTCTGATGCTCTACCGACTGAGCTATCCAGGCTCTGATACAGCAAACCTCAAAATCACCTAATCAAAATTTGGCAGTGTCCCAACTAACGCTATGTTTCTTAAGATGGTTACCTGAAGAAGGTACCAAATACACTAGAATATAATAATGAATTGATATTTCAAGCATTTGAAATTTCTTCAGTAAATGTAACCTTATTTTTAGTCCTGAAGTTGCTACTATCTCATTTTTTTGCTGACGTCAAATTCATATGTGTTTATTGACATGGTAAAATTAAGGAAGGGCCCAAAATCTTACTTCCGAGTAAATTATATTTTCATCAGTACAGCTGACAATTTCCTCTTCTGCATAGATTACCCAAATTGAACGGTGTCTCTTTAAAATAGACTTCCTTTTACTGACCTTTTTTAGCAAATGATTTTGGTGAAGCAGAAGCATGCATGCATCGCTTATAACTTCTTTAAATAGTTATGAAATAAACAGGGATAAAACTGACTCTGGTGGGATTCGAACCCACAGCCTTTGAATACCTTCTTGACATTCACCTAGAAGTCCAATGCGCTATCCATTGCGCCACAGAGCCAATCTGCTTGAGTGAGGTGCACAGATATTCAGAAATGAAATAATGAGCTTTGAGCTGTTGATCAACTTTATAAAGTTCATTGGATACTATAACCATGGCTATATTTTGAATATTGAATTGGGTAAAAGTTATTCACCGTGTCAAACTACATGATACAGTTGGTAAGTCTGCATACAACTTAAGTTTAGTGTATCATCATCTGATATATGAGACAGATGGGTTTTTCACTTCTCCATGAAAGACATTTTTTTTTAATTTTGGTAATGGAATATCTTATTCATCATGCAGTGGAACACAAAAAGAATGTACAATCAGAATACTTTTTCTTTGAAGTAGCCTACCGCCTGAACGGGGACTTGAACCCTGGACCCTCAGATTAAAAGTCTGATGCTCTACCGACTGAGCTATCCAGGCTCTGATACAGCAAACCTCAAAATCACCTAATCAAAATTTGGCAGCGTCCCAACTAACGCTATGTTTCTTAAGATGGTTACCTGAAGAAGGTACCAAATACACTAGAATATAATAATGAATTGATATTTCAAGCATTTGAAATTTCTTCAGTAAATGTAACCTTATTTTTAGTCCTGAAGTTGCTACTATCTCATTTTTTTGCTGACGTCAAATTCATATGTGTTTATTGACATGGTAAAATTAAGGAAGGGCCCAAAATCTTACTTCCGAGTAAATTATATTTTCATCAGTACAGCTGACAATTTCCTCTTCTGCATAGATTACCCAAATTGAACGGTGTCTCTTTAAAATAGACTTCCTTTTACTGACCTTTTTTAGCAAATGATTTTGGTGAAGCAGAAGCATGCATGCATCGCTTATAACTTCTTTAAATAGTTATGAAATAAACAGGGATAAAACTGACTCTGGTGGGATTCGAACCCACAGCCTTTGAATACCTTCTTGACATTCACCTAGAAGTCCAATGCGCTATCCATTGCGCCACAGAGCCAATCTGCTTGAGTGAGGTGCACAGATATTCAGAAATGAAATAATGAGCTTTGAGCTGTTGATCAACTTTATAAAGTTCATTGGATACTATAACCATGGCTATATTTTGAATATTGAATTGGGTAAAAGTTATTCACCGTGTCAAACTACATGATACAGTTGGTAAGTCTGCATAAAACTTAAGTTTAGTGTATCGTCATCTGATATATGAGACAGATGGGTTTTTCACTTCTCCATGAAAGACGTTTTTTTTTAATTTTGGTAATGGAATATCTTATTCATCATGCAGTGGAACACAAAAAGAATGTACAATCAGAATACTTTTTCTTTAAAGTAGCCGACCGCCTGAACAGGGACTTGAACCCTGGACCCTCAGATTAAAAGTCTGATGCTCTACCGACTGAGCTATCCAGGCTCTGCAACACTGCAACTAAAAATCAGCTAAAAATGATGTGGACGCACACCAACCTACACTTTAATTCTTAATATGGTTACATATATTAGCAATCAAATATGTAGAGTTTAATAATTAATTGATATTTCAAGCATTTGAAATTTCAGCAGCACACGTAATCTATTTTAAATCCTGAAATTCGTTCTATCTCATTTTCGGCTGACTTAGAAATCATGTCTCTAAATTGACATTGTGAAATTAGTAAAAGGCCAAATACTATTACTAGGTACTAAATTACATGTCCAGCAGTATAACTGGAAATTTACTCTTGGGCATAGATTATGCAACATTTTCAAAGCAAACAGTGTCTGTTTAAATAGACTTTCTTTCACTGCCGTTTTGGTAAATGTCTCTGGTTATGCAGAAGCAGGCATTGTTTGTTACTGTTTCAATTAGTTATAAGATAAAGGAGGGATAAAACTGACCCAGCTAGTATTCCAACCCAAAGACTTTGAATGCTTTCTCTACATTCGCCTAGAACCCCAAGCCGCTATCCATTGCACCAGAGATCCAACCTGATTCAACAAGGTGAACAGAAATTCTCAAATAAAAAGATGAGCTATCAGCGGTTGACCAACTTTATAAAGTGATTTGGAAACTATAAGCAGGGTTCCATTTTGAACATTGAATTGGGGAAAAGATAATCAACATCTCAAACGACATGATACCGTTGCGGTAAGTCTTCTTAACTCTTGTCAAATGGTACACGACCGATGGGTATTTAATGGCTCCATTAAGAGTAACTTGCAATTACTCTAATGGGACTACTCGTTCATTGGATCCTGAAAAGAGCATGTCATTAGAGTACATTTTCTTTAAACAAACCGCCTGAACAGGGACTTGAACCCTGGACCCTCAGATTAAAAGTCTGATGCTCTACCGACTGAGCTATCCAGGCTCTGATACAGCAAACCTCAAAATCACCTAATCAAAATTTGGCAGTGTCCCAACTAACGCTATGTTTCTTAAGATGGTTACCTGAAGAAGGTACCAAATACACTAGAATATAATAATGAATTGATATTTCAAGCATTTGAAATTTCTTCAGTAAATGTAACCTTATTTTTAGTCCTGAAGTTGCTACTATCTCATTTTTTTGCTGACGTCAAATTCATATGTGTTTATTGACATGGTAAAATTAAGGAAGGGCCCAAAATCTTACTTCCGAGTAAATTATATTTTCATCAGTACAGCTGACAATTTCCTCTTCTGCATAGATTACCCAAATTGAACGGTGTCTCTTTAAAATAGACTTCCTTTTACTGACCTTTTTTAGCAAATGATTTTGGTGAAGCAGAAGCATGCATGCATCGCTTATAACTTCTTTAAATAGTTATGAAATAAACAGGGATAAAACTGACTCTGGTGGGATTCGAACCCACAGCCTTTGAATACCTTCTTGACATTCACCTAGAAGTCCAATGCGCTATCCATTGCGCCACAGAGCCAATCTGCTTGAGTGAGGTGCACAGATATTCAGAAATGAAATAATGAGCTTTGAGCTGTTGATCAACTTTATAAAGTTCATTGGATACTATAACCATGGCTATATTTTGAATATTGAATTGGGTAAAAGTTATTCACCGTGTCAAACTACATGATACAGTTGGTAAGTCTGCATACAACTTAAGTTTAGTGTATCATCATCTGATATATGAGACAGATGGGTTTTTCACTTCTCCATGAAAGACATTTTTTTTTAATTTTGGTAATGGAATATCTTATTCATCATGCAGTGGAACACAAAAAGAATGTACAATCAGAATACTTTTTCTTTGAAGTAGCCTACCGCCTGAACGGGGACTTGAACCCTGGACCCTCAGATTAAAAGTCTGATGCTCTACCGACTGAGCTATCCAGGCTCTGATACAGCAAACCTCAAAATCACCTAATCAAAATTTGGCAGCGTCCCAACTAACGCTATGTTTCTTAAGATGGTTACCTGAAGAAGGTACCAAATACACTAGAATATAATAATGAATTGATATTTCAAGCATTTGAAATTTCTTCAGTAAATGTAACCTTATTTTTAGTCCTGAAGTTGCTACTATCTCATTTTTTTGCTGACGTCAAATTCATATGTGTTTATTGACATGGTAAAATTAAGGAAGGGCCCAAAATCTTACTTCCGAGTAAATTATATTTTCATCAGTACAGCTGACAATTTCCTCTTCTGCATAGATTACCCAAATTGAACGGTGTCTCTTTAAAATAGACTTCCTTTTACTGACCTTTTTTAGCAAATGATTTTGGTGAAGCAGAAGCATGCATGCATCGCTTATAACTTCTTTAAATAGTTATGAAATAAACAGGGATAAAACTGACTCTGGTGGGATTCGAACCCACAGCCTTTGAATACCTTCTTGACATTCACCTAGAAGTCCAATGCGCTATCCATTGCGCCACAGAGCCAATCTGCTTGAGTGAGGTGCACAGATATTCAGAAATGAAATAATGAGCTTTGAGCTGTTGATCAACTTTATAAAGTTCATTGGATACTATAACCATGGCTATATTTTGAATATTGAATTGGGTAAAAGTTATTCACCGTGTCAAACTACATGATACAGTTGGTAAGTCTGCATAAAACTTAAGCTTAGTGTATCGTCATCTGATATATGAGACAGATGGGTTTTTTACTTCTCCATGAAAGACGTTTTTTTTTAATTTTGGTAATGGAATATCTTATTCATCATGCAGTGGAACACAAAAAGAATGTACAATCAGAATTCTTTTTCTTTAAAGTAGCCGACCGCCTGAACAGGGACATGAACCCTGGACCCTCAGATTAAAAGTCTGATGCTCTACCGACTGAGCTATCCAGGCTCTGCAACACTGCAACTAAAAATCAGCTAAAAATGATGTGGACGCACACCAACCTACACTTTAATTCTTAATATGGTTACATATATTAGCAATCAAATATGTAGAGTTTAATAATTAATTGATATTTCAAGCATTTGAAATTTCAGCAGCACACGTAATCTATTTTAAATCCTGAAATTCGTTCTATCTCATTTTCGGCTGACTTAGAAATCATGTCTCTAAATTGACATTGTGAAATTAGTAAAAGGCCAAATACTATTACTAGGTACTAAATTACATGTCCAGCAGTATAACTGGAAATTTACTCTTGGGCATAGATTATGCAACATTTTCAAAGCAAACAGTGTCTGTTTAAATAGACTTTCTTTCACTGCCGTTTTGGTAAATGTCTCTGGTTATGCAGAAGCAGGCATTGTTTGTTACTGTTTCAATTAGTTATAAGATAAAGGAGGGATAAAACTGACCCAGCTAGTATTCCAACCCAAAGACTTTGAATGCTTTCTCTACATTCGCCTAGAACCCCAAGCCGCTATCCATTGCACCAGAGATCCAACCTGATTCAACAAGGTGAACAGAAATTCTCAAATAAAAAGATGAGCTATCAGCGGTTGACCAACTTTATAAAGTGATTTGGAAACTATAAGCAGGGTTCCATTTTGAACATTGAATTGGGGAAAAGATAATCAACATCTCAAACGACATGATACCGTTGCGGTAAGTCTTCTTAACTCTTGTCAAATGGTACACGACCGATGGGTATTTAATGGCTCCATTAAGAGTAACTTGCAATTACTCTAATGGGACTACTCGTTCATTGGATCCTGAAAAGAGCATGTCATTAGAGTACATTTTCTTTAAACAAACCGCCTGAACAGGGACTTGAACCCTGGACCCTCAGATTAAAAGTCTGATGCTCTACCGACTGAGCTATCCAGGCTCTGATACAGCAAACCTCAAAATCACCTAATCAAAATTTGGCAGTGTCCCAACTAACGCTATGTTTCTTAAGATGGTTACCTGAAGAAGGTACCAAATACACTAGAATATAATAATGAATTGATATTTCAAGCATTTGAAATTTCTTCAGTAAATGTAACCTTATTTTTAGTCCTGAAGTTGCTACTATCTCATTTTTTTGCTGACGTCAAATTCATATGTGTTTATTGACATGGTAAAATTAAGGAAGGGCCCAAAATCTTACTTCCGAGTAAATTATATTTTCATCAGTACAGCTGACAATTTCCTCTTCTGCATAGATTACCCAAATTGAACGGTGTCTCTTTAAAATAGACTTCCTTTTACTGACCTTTTTTAGCAAATGATTTTGGTGAAGCAGAAGCATGCATGCATCGCTTATAACTTCTTTAAATAGTTATGAAATACACAGGGATAAAACTGACTCTGGTGGGATTCGAACCCACAGCCTTTGAATACCTTCTTGACATTCACCTAGAAGTCCAATGCGCTATCCATTGCGCCACAGAGCCAATCTGCTTGAGTGAGGTGCACAGATATTCAGAAATGAAATAATGAGCTTTGAGCTGTTGATCAACTTTATAAAGTTCATTGGATACTATAACCATGGCTATATTTTGAATATTGAATTGGGTAAAAGTTATTCACCGTGTCAAACTACATGATACAGTTGGTAAGTCTGCATACAACTTAAGTTTAGTGTATCATCATCTGATATATGAGACAGATGGGTTTTTCACTTCTCCATGAAAGACGTTTTTTTTTAATTTTGGTAATGGAATATCTTATTCATCATGCAGTGGAACACAAAAAGAATGTACAATCAGAATACTTTTTCTTTAAAGTAGCCGACCGCCTGAACAGGGACTTGAACCCTGGACCCTCAGATTAAAAGTCTGATGCTCTACCGACTGAGCTATCCAGGCTCTGCAACACTGCAACTAAAAATCAGCTAAAAATGATGTGGACGCACACCAACCTACACTTTAATTCTTAATATGGTTACATATATTAGCAATCAAATATGTAGAGTTTAATAATTAATTGATATTTCAAGCATTTGAAATTTCAGCAGCACACGTAATCTATTTTAAATCCTGAAATTCGTTCTATCTCATTTTCGGCTGACTTAGAAATCATGTCTCTAAATTGACATTGTGAAATTAGTAAAAGGCCAAATACTATTACTAGGTACTAAATTACATGTCCAGCAGTATAACTGGAAATTTACTCTTGGGCATAGATTATGCAACATTTTCAAAGCAAACAGTGTCTGTTTAAATAGACTTTCTTTCACTGCCGTTTTGGTAAATGTCTCTGGTTATGCAGAAGCAGGCATTGTTTGTTACTGTTTCAATTAGTTATAAGATAAAGGAGGGATAAAACTGACCCAGCTAGTATTCCAACCCAAAGACTTTGAATGCTTTCTCTACATTCGCCTAGAACCCCAAGCCGCTATCCATTGCACCAGAGATCCAACCTGATTCAACAAGGTGAACAGAAATTCTCAAATAAAAAGATGAGCTATCAGCGGTTGACCAACTTTATAAAGTGATTTGGAAACTATAAGCAGGGTTCCATTTTGAACATTGAATTGGGGAAAAGATAATCAACATCTCAAACGACATGATACCGTTGCGGTAAGTCTTCTTAACTCTTGTCAAATGGTACACGACCGATGGGTATTTAATGGCTCCATTAAGAGTAACTTGCAATTACTCTAATGGGACTACTCGTTCATTGGATCCTGAAAAGAGCATGTCATTAGAGTACATTTTCTTTAAACAAACCGCCTGAACAGGGACTTGAACCCTGGACCCTCAGATTAAAAGTCTGATGCTCTACCGACTGAGCTATCCAGGCTCTGATACAGCAAACCTCAAAATCACCTAATCAAAATTTGGCAGTGTCCCAACTAACGCTATGTTTCTTAAGATGGTTACCTGAAGAAGGTACCAAATACACTAGAATATAATAATGAATTGATATTTCAAGCATTTGAAATTTCTTCAGTAAATGTAACCTTATTTTTAGTCCTGAAGTTGCTACTATCTCATTTTTTTGCTGACGTCAAATTCATATGTGTTTATTGACATGGTAAAATTAAGGAAGGGCCCAAAATCTTACTTCCGAGTAAATTATATTTTCATCAGTACAGCTGACAATTTCCTCTTCTGCATAGATTACCCAAATTGAACGGTGTCTCTTTAAAATAGACTTCCTTTTACTGACCTTTTTTAGCAAATGATTTTGGTGAAGCAGAAGCATGCATGCATCGCTTATAACTTCTTTAAATAGTTATGAAATACACAGGGATAAAACTGACTCTGGTGGGATTCGAACCCACAGCCTTTGAATACCTTCTTGACATTCACCTAGAAGTCCAATGCGCTATCCATTGCGCCACAGAGCCAATCTGCTTGAATGAGGTGCACAGATATTCAGAAATGAAATAATGAGCTTTGAGCTGTTGATCAACTTTATAAAGTTCATTGGATACTATAACCATGGCTATATTTTGAATATTGAATTGGGTAAAAGTTATTCACCGTGTCAAACTACATGATACAGTTGGTAAGTCTGCATACAACTTAAGTTTAGTGTATCATCATCTGATATATGAGACAGATGGGTTTTTCACTTATCCATGAAAGACGTTTTTTTTTAATTTTGGTAATGGAATATCTTATTCATCATGCAGTGGAACACAAAAAGAATGTACAATCAGAATACTTTTTCTTTAAAGTAGCCGACCGCCTGAACAGGGACTTGAACCCTGGACCCTCAGATTAAAAGTCTGATGCTCTACCGACTGAGCTATCCAGGCTCTGCAACACTGCAACTAAAAATCAGCTAAAAATGATGTGGACGCACACCAACCTACACTTTAATTCTTAATATGGTTACATATATTAGCAATCAAATATGTAGAGTTTAATAATTAATTGATATTTCAAGCATTTGAAATTTCAGCAGCACACGTAATCTATTTTAAATCCTGAAATTCGTTCTATCTCATTTTCGGCTGACTTAGAAATCATGTCTCTAAATTGACATTGTGAAATTAGTAAAAGGCCAAATACTATTACTAGGTACTAAATTACATGTCCAGCAGTATAACTGGAAATTTACTCTTGGGCATAGATTATGCAACATTTTCAAAGCAAACAGTGTCTGTTTAAATAGACTTTCTTTCACTGCCGTTTTGGTAAATGTCTCTGGTTATGCAGAAGCAGGCATTGTTTGTTACTGTTTCAATTAGTTATAAGATAAAGGAGGGATAAAACTGACCCAGCTAGTATTCCAACCCAAAGACTTTGAATGCTTTCTCTACATTCGCCTAGAACCCCAAGCCGCTATCCATTGCACCAGAGATCCAACCTGATTCAACAAGGTGAACAGAAATTCTCAAATAAAAAGATGAGCTATCAGCGGTTGACCAACTTTATAAAGTGATTTGGAAACTATAAGCAGGGTTCCATTTTGAACATTGAATTGGGGAAAAGATAATCAACATCTCAAACGACATGATACCGTTGCGGTAAGTCTTCTTAACTCTTGTCAAATGGTACACGACCGATGGGTATTTAATGGCTCCATTAAGAGTAACTTGCAATTACTCTAATGGGACTACTCGTTCATTGGATCCTGAAAAGAGAATGTCATTAGAGTACATTTTCTTTAAACAAACCGCCTGAACAGGGACTTGAACCCTGGACCCTCAGATTAAAAGTCTGATGCTCTACCGACTGAGCTATCCAGGCTCTGATACAGCAAACCTCAAAATCACCTAATCAAAATTTGGCAGTGTCCCAACTAACGCTATGTTTCTTAAGATGGTTACCTGAAGAAGGTACCAAATACACTAGAATATAATAATGAATTGATATTTCAAGCATTTGAAATTTCTTCAGTAAATGTAACCTTATTTTTAGTCCTGAAGTTGCTACTATCTCATTTTTTTGCTGACGTCAAATTCATATGTGTTTATTGACATGGTAAAATTAAGGAAGGGCCCAAAATCTTACTTCCGAGTAAATTATATTTTCATCAGTACAGCTGACAATTTCCTCTTCTGCATAGATTACCCAAATTGAACGGTGTCTCTTTAAAATAGACTTCCTTTTACTGACCTTTTTTAGCAAATGATTTTGGTGAAGCAGAAGCATGCATGCATCGCTTATAACTTCTTTAAATAGTTATGAAATACACAGGGATAAAACTGACTCTGGTGGGATTCGAACCCACAGCCTTTGAATACCTTCTTGACATTCACCTAGAAGTCCAATGCGCTATCCATTGCGCCACAGAGCCAATCTGCTTGAGTGAGGTGCACAGATATTCAGAAATGAAATAATGAGCTTTGAGCTGTTGATCAACTTTATAAAGTTCATTGGATACTATAACCATGGCTATATTTTGAATATTGAATTGGGTAAAAGTTATTCACCGTGTCAAACTACATGATACAGTTGGTAAGTCTGCATACAACTTAAGTTTAGTGTATCATCATCTGATATATGAGACAGATGGGTTTTTCACTTATCCATGAAAGACGTTTTTTTTTAATTTTGGTAATGGAATATCTTATTCATCATGCAGTGGAACACAAAAAGAATGTACAATCAGAATACTTTTTCTTTAAAGTAGCCGACCGCCTGAACAGGGACTTGAACCCTGGACCCTCAGATTAAAAGTCTGATGCTCTACCGACTGAGCTATCCAGGCTCTGCAACACTGCAACTAAAAATCAGCTAAAAATGATGTGGACGCACACCAACCTACACTTTAATTCTTAATATGGTTACATATATTAGCAATCAAATATGTAGAGTTTAATAATTAATTGATATTTCAAGCATTTGAAATTTCAGCAGCACACGTAATCTATTTTAAATCCTGAAATTCGTTCTATCTCATTTTCGGCTGACTTAGAAATCATGTCTCTAAATTGACATTGTGAAATTAGTAAAAGGCCAAATACTATTACTAGGTACTAAATTACATGTCCAGCAGTATAACTGGAAATTTACTCTTGGGCATAGATTATGCAACATTTTCAAAGCAAACAGTGTCTGTTTAAATAGACTTTCTTTCACTGCCGTTTTGGTAAATGTCTCTGGTTATGCAGAAGCAGGCATTGTTTGTTACTGTTTCAATTAGTTATAAGATAAAGGAGGGATAAAACTGACCCAGCTAGTATTCCAACCCAAAGACTTTGAATGCTTTCTCTACATTCGCCTAGAACCCCAAGCCGCTATCCATTGCACCAGAGATCCAACCTGATTCAACAAGGTGAACAGAAATTCTCAAATAAAAAGATGAGCTATCAGCGGTTGACCAACTTTATAAAGTGATTTGGAAACTATAAGCAGGGTTCCATTTTGAACATTGAATTGGGGAAAAGATAATCAACATCTCAAACGACATGATACCGTTGCGGTAAGTCTTCTTAACTCTTGTCAAATGGTACACGACCGATGGGTATTTAATGGCTCCATTAAGAGTAACTTGCAATTACTCTAATGGGACTACTCGTTCATTGGATCCTGAAAAGAGAATGTCATTAGAGTACATTTTCTTTAAACAAACCGCCTGAACAGGGACTTGAACCCTGGACCCTCAGATTAAAAGTCTGATGCTCTACCGACTGAGCTATCCAGGCTCTGATACAGCAAACCTCAAAATCACCTAATCAAAATTTGGCAGTGTCCCAACTAACGCTATGTTTCTTAAGATGGTTACCTGAAGAAGGTACCAAATACACTAGAATATAATAATGAATTGATATTTCAAGCATTTGAAATTTCTTCAGTAAATGTAACCTTATTTTTAGTCCTGAAGTTGCTACTATCTCATTTTTTTGCTGACGTCAAATTCATATGTGTTTATTGACATGGTAAAATTAAGGAAGGGCCCAAAATCTTACTTCCGAGTAAATTATATTTTCATCAGTACAGCTGACAATTTCCTCTTCTGCATAGATTACCCAAATTGAACGGTGTCTCTTTAAAATAGACTTCCTTTTACTGACCTTTTTTAGCAAATGATTTTGGTGAAGCAGAAGCATGCATGCATCGCTTATAACTTCTTTAAATAGTTATGAAATACACAGGGATAAAACTGACTCTGGTGGGATTCGAACCCACAGCCTTTGAATACCTTCTTGACATTCACCTAGAAGTCCAATGCGCTATCCATTGCGCCACAGAGCCAATCTGCTTGAGTGAGGTGCACAGATATTCAGAAATGAAATAATGAGCTTTGAGCTGTTGATCAACTTTATAAAGTTCATTGGATACTATAACCATGGCTATATTTTGAATATTGAATTGGGTAAAAGTTATTCACCGTGTCAAACTACATGATACAGTTGGTAAGTCTGCATACAACTTAAGTTTAGTGTATCATCATCTGATATATGAGACAGATGGGTTTTTCACTTCTCCATGAAAGACATTTTTTTTTAATTTTGGTAATGGAATATCTTATTCATCATGCAGTGGAACACAAAAAGAATGTACAATCAGAATACTTTTTCTTTAAAGTAGCCTACCGCCTGAACGGGGACTTGAACCCTGGACCCTCAGATTAAAAGTCTGATGCTCTACCGACTGAGCTATCCAGGCTCTGATACAGCAAACCTCAAAATCACCTAATCAAAATTTGGCAGCGTCCCAACTAACGCTATGTTTCTTAAGATGGTTACCTGAAGAAGGTACCAAATACACTAGAATATAATAATGAATTGATATTTCAAGCATTTGAAATTTCTTCAGTAAATGTAACCTTATTTTTAGTCCTGAAGTTGCTACTATCTCATTTTTTTGCTGACGTCAAATTCATATGTGTTTATTGACATGGTAAAATTAAGGAAGGGCCCAAAATCTTACTTCCGAGTAAATTATATTTTCATCAGTACAGCTGACAATTTCCTCTTCTGCATAGATTACCCAAATTGAACGGTGTCTCTTTAAAATAGACTTCCTTTTACTGACCTTTTTTAGCAAATGATTTTGGTGAAGCAGAAGCATGCATGCATCGCTTATAACTTCTTTAAATAGTTATGAAATACACAGGGATAAAACTGACTCTGGTGGGATTCGAACCCACAGCCTTTGAATACCTTCTTGACATTCACCTAGAAGTCCAATGCGCTATCCAGTGCGCCACAGAGCCAATCTGCTTGAGTGAGGTGCACAGATATTCAGAAATGAAATAATGAGCTTTGAGCTGTTGATCAACTTTATAAAGTTCATTGGATACTATAACCATGGCTATATTTTGAATATTGAATTGGGTAAAAGTTATTCACCGTGTCAAACTACATGATACAGTTGGTAAGTCTGCATACAACTTAAGTTTAGTGTATCGTCATCTGATATATGAGACAGATGGGTTTTTCACTTCTCCATGAAAGACGTTTTTTTTTAATTTTGGTAATGGAATATCTTATTCATCATGCAGTGGAACACAAAAAGAATGTACAATCAGAATACTTTTTCTTTAAAGTAGCCGACCGCCTGAACAGGGACTTGAACCCTGGACCCTCAGATTAAAAGTCTGATGCTCTACCGACTGAGCTATCCAGGCTCTGCAACACTGCAACTAAAAATCAGCTAAAAATGATGTGGACGCACACCAACCTACACTTTAATTCTTAATATGGTTACATATATTAGCAATCAAATATGTAGAGTTTAATAATTAATTGATATTTCAAGCATTTGAAATTTCAGCAGCACACGTAATCTATTTTAAATCCTGAAATTCGTTCTATCTCATTTTCGGCTGACTTAGAAATCATGTCTCTAAATTGACATTGTGAAATTAGTAAAAGGCCAAATACTATTACTAGGTACTAAATTACATGTCCAGCAGTATAACTGGAAATTTACTCTTGGGCATAGATTATGCAACATTTTCAAAGCAAACAGTGTCTGTTTAAATAGACTTTCTTTCACTGCCGTTTTGGTAAATGTCTCTGGTTATGCAGAAGCAGGCATTGTTTGTTACTGTTTCAATTAGTTATAAGATAAAGGAGGGATAAAACTGACCCAGCTAGTATTCCAACCCAAAGACTTTGAATGCTTTCTCTACATTCGCCTAGAACCCCAAGCCGCTATCCATTGCACCAGAGATCCAACCTGATTCAACAAGGTGAACAGAAATTCTCAAATAAAAAGATGAGCTATCAGCGGTTGACCAACTTTATAAAGTGATTTGGAAACTATAAGCAGGGTTCCATTTTGAACATTGAATTGGGGAAAAGATAATCAACATCTCAAACGACATGATACCGTTGCGGTAAGTCTTCTTAACTCTTGTCAAATGGTACACGACCGATGGGTATTTAATGGCTCCATTAAGAGTAACTTGCAATTACTCTAATGGGACTACTCGTTCATTGGATCCTGAAAAGAGCATGTCATTAGAGTACATTTTCTTTAAACAAACCGCCTGAACAGGGACTTGAACCCTGGACCCTCAGATTAAAAGTCTGATGCTCTACCGACTGAGCTATCCAGGCTCTGATACAGCAAACCTCAAAATCACCTAATCAAAATTTGGCAGCGTCCCAACTAACGCTATGTTTCTTAAGATGGTTACCTGAAGAAGGTACCAAATACACTAGAATATAATAATGAATTGATATTTCAAGCATTTGAAATTTCTTCAGTAAATGTAACCTTATTTTTAGTCCTGAAGTTGCTACTATCTCATTTTTTTGCTGACGTCAAATTCATATGTGTTTATTGACATGGTAAAATTAAGGAAGGGCCCAAAATCTTACTTCCGAGTAAATTATATTTTCATCAGTACAGCTGACAATTTCCTCTTCTGCATAGATTACCCAAATTGAACGGTGTCTCTTTAAAATAGACTTCCTTTTACTGACCTTTTTTAGCAAATGATTTTGGTGAAGCAGAAGCATGCATGCATCGCTTATAACTTCTTTAAATAGTTATGAAATACACAGGGATAAAACTGACTCTGGTGGGATTCGAACCCACAGCCTTTGAATACCTTCTTGACATTCACCTAGAAGTCCAATGCGCTATCCAGTGCGCCACAGAGCCAATCTGCTTGAGTGAGGTGCACAGATATTCAGAAATGAAATAATGAGCTTTGAGCTGTTGATCAACTTTATAAAGTTCATTGGATACTATAACCATGGCTATATTTTGAATATTGAATTGGGTAAAAGTTATTCACCGTGTCAAACTACATGATACAGTTGGTAAGTCTGCATACAACTTAAGTTTAGTGTATCATCATCTGATATATGAGACAGATGGGTTTTTCACTTCTCCATGAAAGACGTTTTTTTTTAATTTTGGTAATGGAATATCTTATTCATCATGCAGTGGAACACAAAAAGAATGTACAATCAGAATACTTTTTCTTTAAAGTAGCCAACCGCCTGAACAGGGACTTGAACCCTGGACCCTCAGATTAAAAGTCTGATGCTCTACCGACTGAGCTATCCAGGCTCTGCAACACTGCAACTAAAAATCAGCTAAAAATGATGTGGACGCACACCAACCTACACTTTAATTCTTAATATGGTTACATATATTAGCAATCAAATATGTAGAGTTTAATAATTAATTGATATTTCAAGCATTTGAAATTTCAGCAGCACACGTAATCTATTTTAAATCCTGAAATTCGTTCTATCTCATTTTCGGCTGACTTAGAAATCATGTCTCTAAATTGACATTGTGAAATTAGTAAAAGGCCAAATACTATTACTAGGTACTAAATTACATGTCCAGCAGTATAACTGGAAATTTACTCTTGGGCATAGATTATGCAACATTTTCAAAGCAAACAGTGTCTGTTTAAATAGACTTTCTTTCACTGCCGTTTTGGTAAATGTCTCTGGTTATGCAGAAGCAGGCATTGTTTGTTACTGTTTCAATTAGTTATAAGATAAAGGAGGGATAAAACTGACCCAGCTAGTATTCCAACCCAAAGACTTTGAATGCTTTCTCTACATTCGCCTAGAACCCCAAGCCGCTATCCATTGCACCAGAGATCCAACCTGATTCAACAAGGTGAACAGAAATTCTCAAATAAAAAGATGAGCTATCAGCGGTTGACCAACTTTATAAAGTGATTTGGAAACTATAAGCAGGGTTCCATTTTGAACATTGAATTGGGGAAAAGATAATCAACATCTCAAACGACATGATACCGTTGCGGTAAGTCTTCTTAACTCTTGTCAAATGGTACACGACCGATGGGTATTTAATGGCTCCATTAAGAGTAACTTGCAATTACTCTAATGGGACTACTCGTTCATTGGATCCTGAAAAGAGAATGTCATTAGAGTACATTTTCTTTAAACAAACCGCCTGAACAGGGACTTGAACCCTGGACCCTCAGATTAAAAGTCTGATGCTCTACCGACTGAGCTATCCAGGCTCTGATACAGCAAACCTCAAAATCACCTAATCAAAATTTGGCAGTGTCCCAACTAACGCTATGTTTCTTAAGATGGTTACCTGAAGAAGGTACCAAATACACTAGAATATAATAATGAATTGATATTTCAAGCATTTGAAATTTCTTCAGTAAATGTAACCTTATTTTTAGTCCTGAAGTTGCTACTATCTCATTTTTTTGCTGACGTCAAATTCATATGTGTTTATTGACATGGTAAAATTAAGGAAGGGCCCAAAATCTTACTTCCGAGTAAATTATATTTTCATCAGTACAGCTGACAATTTCCTCTTCTGCATAGATTACCCAAATTGAACGGTGTCTCTTTAAAATAGACTTCCTTTTACTGACCTTTTTTAGCAAATGATTTTGGTGAAGCAGAAGCATGCATGCATCGCTTATAACTTCTTTAAATAGTTATGAAATACACAGGGATAAAACTGACTCTGGTGGGATTCGAACCCACAGCCTTTGAATACCTTCTTGACATTCACCTAGAAGTCCATTGCGCTATCCATTGCGCCACAGAGCCAATCTGCTTGAGTGAGGTGCACAGATATTCAGAAATGAAATAATGAGCTTTGAGCTGTTGATCAACTTTATAAAGTTCATTGGATACTATAACCATGGCTATATTTTGAATATTGAATTGGGTAAAAGTTATTCACCGTGTCAAACTACATGATACAGTTGGTAAGTCTGCATACAACTTAAGTTTAGTGTATCATCATCTGATATATGAGACAGATGGGTTTTTCACTTCTCCATGAAAGACATTTTTTTTTAATTTTGGTAATGGAATATCTTATTCATCATGCAGTGGAACACAAAAAGAATGTACAATCAGAATACTTTTTCTTTAAAGTAGCCTACCGCCTGAACGGGGACTTGAACCCTGGACCCTCAGATTAAAAGTCTGATGCTCTACCGACTGAGCTATCCAGGCTCTGATACAGCAAACCTCAAAATCACCTAATCAAAATTTGGCAGCGTCCCAACTAACGCTATGTTTCTTAAGATGGTTACCTGAAGAAGGTACCAAATACACTAGAATATAATAATGAATTGATATTTCAAGCATTTGAAATTTCTTCAGTAAATGTAACCTTATTTTTAGTCCTGAAGTTGCTACTATCTCATTTTTTTGCTGACGTCAAATTCATATGTGTTTATTGACATGGTAAAATTAAGGAAGGGCCCAAAATCTTACTTCCGAGTAAATTATATTTTCATCAGTACAGCTGACAATTTCCTCTTCTGCATAGATTACCCAAATTGAACGGTGTCTCTTTAAAATAGACTTCCTTTTACTGACCTTTTTTAGCAAATGATTTTGGTGAAGCAGAAGCATGCATGCATCGCTTATAACTTCTTTAAATAGTTATGAAATAAACAGGGATAAAACTGACTCTGGTGGGATTCGAACCCACAGCCTTTGAATACCTTCTTGACATTCACCTAGAAGTCCAATGCGCTATCCATTGCGCCACAGAGCCAATCTGCTTGAGTGAGGTGCACAGATATTCAGAAATGAAATAATGAGCTTTGAGCTGTTGATCAACTTTATAAAGTTCATTGGATACTATAACCATGGCTATATTTTGAATATTGAATTGGGTAAAAGTTATTCACCGTGTCAAACTACATGATACAGTTGGTAAGTCTGCATAAAACTTAAGTTTAGTGTATCGTCATCTGATATATGAGACAGATGGGTTTTTCACTTCTCCATGAAAGACGTTTTTTTTTAATTTTGGTAATGGAATATCTTATTCATCATGCAGTGGAACACAAAAAGAATGTACAATCAGAATACTTTTTCTTTAAAGTAGCCGACCGCCTGAACAGGGACTTGAACCCTGGACCCTCAGATTAAAAGTCTGATGCTCTACCGACTGAGCTATCCAGGCTCTGCAACACTGCAACTAAAAATCAGCTAAAAATGATGTGGACGCACACCAACCTACACTTTAATTCTTAATATGGTTACATATATTAGCAATCAAATATGTAGAGTTTAATAATTAATTGATATTTCAAGCATTTGAAATTTCAGCAGCACACGTAATCTATTTTAAATCCTGAAATTCGTTCTATCTCATTTTCGGCTGACTTAGAAATCATGTCTCTAAATTGACATTGTGAAATTAGTAAAAGGCCAAATACTATTACTAGGTACTAAATTACATGTCCAGCAGTATAACTGGAAATTTACTCTTGGGCATAGATTATGCAACATTTTCAAAGCAAACAGTGTCTGTTTAAATAGACTTTCTTTCACTGCCGTTTTGGTAAATGTCTCTGGTTATGCAGAAGCAGGCATTGTTTGTTACTGTTTCAATTAGTTATAAGATAAAGGAGGGATAAAACTGACCCAGCTAGTATTCCAACCCAAAGACTTTGAATGCTTTCTCTACATTCGCCTAGAACCCCAAGCCGCTATCCATTGCACCAGAGATCCAACCTGATTCAACAAGGTGAACAGAAATTCTCAAATAAAAAGATGAGCTATCAGCGGTTGACCAACTTTATAAAGTGATTTGGAAACTATAAGCAGGGTTCCATTTTGAACATTGAATTGGGGAAAAGATAATCAACATCTCAAACGACATGATACCGTTGCGGTAAGTCTTCTTAACTCTTGTCAAATGGTACACGACCGATGGGTATTTAATGGCTCCATTAAGAGTAACTTGCAATTACTCTAATGGGACTACTCGTTCATTGGATCCTGAAAAGAGAATGTCATTAGAGTACATTTTCTTTAAACAAACCGCCTGAACAGGGACTTGAACCCTGGACCCTCAGATTAAAAGTCTGATGCTCTACCGACTGAGCTATCCAGGCTCTGATACAGCAAACCTCAAAATCACCTAATCAAAATTTGGCAGTGTCCCAACTAACGCTATGTTTCTTAAGATGGTTACCTGAAGAAGGTACCAAATACACTAGAATATAATAATGAATTGATATTTCAAGCATTTGAAATTTCTTCAGTAAATGTAACCTTATTTTTAGTCCTGAAGTTGCTACTATCTCATTTTTTTGCTGACGTCAAATTCATATGTGTTTATTGACATGGTAAAATTAAGGAAGGGCCCAAAATCTTACTTCCGAGTAAATTATATTTTCATCAGTACAGCTGACAATTTCCTCTTCTGCATAGATTACCCAAATTGAACGGTGTCTCTTTAAAATAGACTTCCTTTTACTGACCTTTTTTAGCAAATGATTTTGGTGAAGCAGAAGCATGCATGCATCGCTTATAACTTCTTTAAATAGTTATGAAATACACAGGGATAAAACTGACTCTGGTGGGATTCGAACCCACAGCCTTTGAATACCTTCTTGACATTCACCTAGAAGTCCATTGCGCTATCCATTGCGCCACAGAGCCAATCTGCTTGAGTGAGGTGCACAGATATTCAGAAATGAAATAATGAGCTTTGAGCTGTTGATCAACTTTATAAAGTTCATTGGATACTATAACCATGGCTATATTTTGAATATTGAATTGGGTAAAAGTTATTCACCGTGTCAAACTACATGATACAGTTGGTAAGTCTGCATACAACTTAAGTTTAGTGTATCATCATCTGATATATGAGACAGATGGGTTTTTCACTTCTCCATGAAAGACATTTTTTTTTAATTTTGGTAATGGAATATCTTATTCATCATGCAGTGGAACACAAAAAGAATGTACAATCAGAATACTTTTTCTTTAAAGTAGCCTACCGCCTGAACGGGGACTTGAACCCTGGACCCTCAGATTAAAAGTCTGATGCTCTACCGACTGAGCTATCCAGGCTCTGATACAGCAAACCTCAAAATCACCTAATCAAAATTTGGCAGCGTCCCAACTAACGCTATGTTTCTTAAGATGGTTACCTGAAGAAGGTACCAAATACACTAGAATATAATAATGAATTGATATTTCAAGCATTTGAAATTTCTTCAGTAAATGTAACCTTATTTTTAGTCCTGAAGTTGCTACTATCTCATTTTTTTGCTGACGTCAAATTCATATGTGTTTATTGACATGGTAAAATTAAGGAAGGGCCCAAAATCTTACTTCCGAGTAAATTATATTTTCATCAGTACAGCTGACAATTTCCTCTTCTGCATAGATTACCCAAATTGAACGGTGTCTCTTTAAAATAGACTTCCTTTTACTGACCTTTTTTAGCAAATGATTTTGGTGAAGCAGAAGCATGCATGCATCGCTTATAACTTCTTTAAATAGTTATGAAATAAACAGGGATAAAACTGACTCTGGTGGGATTCGAACCCACAGCCTTTGAATACCTTCTTGACATTCACCTAGAAGTCCAATGCGCTATCCATTGCGCCACAGAGCCAATCTGCTTGAGTGAGGTGCACAGATATTCAGAAATGAAATAATGAGCTTTGAGCTGTTGATCAACTTTATAAAGTTCATTGGATACTATAACCATGGCTATATTTTGAATATTGAATTGGGTAAAAGTTATTCACCGTGTCAAACTACATGATACAGTTGGTAAGTCTGCATAAAACTTAAGTTTAGTGTATCGTCATCTGATATATGAGACAGATGGGTTTTTCACTTCTCCATGAAAGACGTTTTTTTTTAATTTTGGTAATGGAATATCTTATTCATCATGCAGTGGAACACAAAAAGAATGTACAATCAGAATACTTTTTCTTTAAAGTAGCCGACCGCCTGAACAGGGACTTGAACCCTGGACCCTCAGATTAAAAGTCTGATGCTCTACCGACTGAGCTATCCAGGCTCTGCAACACTGCAACTAAAAATCAGCTAAAAATGATGTGGACGCACACCAACCTACACTTTAATTCTTAATATGGTTACATATATTAGCAATCAAATATGTAGAGTTTAATAATTAATTGATATTTCAAGCATTTGAAATTTCAGCAGCACACGTAATCTATTTTAAATCCTGAAATTCGTTCTATCTCATTTTCGGCTGACTTAGAAATCATGTCTCTAAATTGACATTGTGAAATTAGTAAAAGGCCAAATACTATTACTAGGTACTAAATTACATGTCCAGCAGTATAACTGGAAATTTACTCTTGGGCATAGATTATGCAACATTTTCAAAGCAAACAGTGTCTGTTTAAATAGACTTTCTTTCACTGCCGTTTTGGTAAATGTCTCTGGTTATGCAGAAGCAGGCATTGTTTGTTACTGTTTCAATTAGTTATAAGATAAAGGAGGGATAAAACTGACCCAGCTAGTATTCCAACCCAAAGACTTTGAATGCTTTCTCTACATTCGCCTAGAACCCCAAGCCGCTATCCATTGCACCAGAGATCCAACCTGATTCAACAAGGTGAACAGAAATTCTCAAATAAAAAGATGAGCTATCAGCGGTTGACCAACTTTATAAAGTGATTTGGAAACTATAAGCAGGGTTCCATTTTGAACATTGAATTGGGGAAAAGATAATCAACATCTCAAACGACATGATACCGTTGCGGTAAGTCTTCTTAACTCTTGTCAAATGGTACACGACCGATGGGTATTTAATGGCTCCATTAAGAGTAACTTGCAATTACTCTAATGGGACTACTCGTTCATTGGATCCTGAAAAGAGAATGTCATTAGAGTACATTTTCTTTAAACAAACCGCCTGAACAGGGACTTGAACCCTGGACCCTCAGATTAAAAGTCTGATGCTCTACCGACTGAGCTATCCAGGCTCTGATACAGCAAACCTCAAAATCACCTAATCAAAATTTGGCAGTGTCCCAACTAACGCTATGTTTCTTAAGATGGTTACCTGAAGAAGGTACCAAATACACTAGAATATAATAATGAATTGATATTTCAAGCATTTGAAATTTCTTCAGTAAATGTAACCTTATTTTTAGTCCTGAAGTTGCTACTATCTCATTTTTTTGCTGACGTCAAATTCATATGTGTTTATTGACATGGTAAAATTAAGGAAGGGCCCAAAATCTTACTTCCGAGTAAATTATATTTTCATCAGTACAGCTGACAATTTCCTCTTCTGCATAGATTACCCAAATTGAACGGTGTCTCTTTAAAATAGACTTCCTTTTACTGACCTTTTTTAGCAAATGATTTTGGTGAAGCAGAAGCATGCATGCATCGCTTATAACTTCTTTAAATAGTTATGAAATACACAGGGATAAAACTGACTCTGGTGGGATTCGAACCCACAGCCTTTGAATACCTTCTTGACATTCACCTAGAAGTCCATTGCGCTATCCATTGCGCCACAGAGCCAATCTGCTTGAGTGAGGTGCACAGATATTCAGAAATGAAATAATGAGCTTTGAGCTGTTGATCAACTTTATAAAGTTCATTGGATACTATAACCATGGCTATATTTTGAATATTGAATTGGGTAAAAGTTATTCACCGTGTCAAACTACATGATACAGTTGGTAAGTCTGCATACAACTTAAGTTTAGTGTATCATCATCTGATATATGAGACAGATGGGTTTTTCACTTCTCCATGAAAGACATTTTTTTTTAATTTTGGTAATGGAATATCTTATTCATCATGCAGTGGAACACAAAAAGAATGTACAATCAGAATACTTTTTCTTTAAAGTAGCCTACCGCCTGAACGGGGACTTGAACCCTGGACCCTCAGATTAAAAGTCTGATGCTCTACCGACTGAGCTATCCAGGCTCTGATACAGCAAACCTCAAAATCACCTAATCAAAATTTGGCAGCGTCCCAACTAACGCTATGTTTCTTAAGATGGTTACCTGAAGAAGGTACCAAATACACTAGAATATAATAATGAATTGATATTTCAAGCATTTGAAATTTCTTCAGTAAATGTAACCTTATTTTTAGTCCTGAAGTTGCTACTATCTCATTTTTTTGCTGACGTCAAATTCATATGTGTTTATTGACATGGTAAAATTAAGGAAGGGCCCAAAATCTTACTTCCGAGTAAATTATATTTTCATCAGTACAGCTGACAATTTCCTCTTCTGCATAGATTACCCAAATTGAACGGTGTCTCTTTAAAATAGACTTCCTTTTACTGACCTTTTTTAGCAAATGATTTTGGTGAAGCAGAAGCATGCATGCATCGCTTATAACTTCTTTAAATAGTTATGAAATAAACAGGGATAAAACTGACTCTGGTGGGATTCGAACCCACAGCCTTTGAATACCTTCTTGACATTCACCTAGAAGTCCAATGCGCTATCCATTGCGCCACAGAGCCAATCTGCTTGAGTGAGGTGCACAGATATTCAGAAATGAAATAATGAGCTTTGAGCTGTTGATCAACTTTATAAAGTTCATTGGATACTATAACCATGGCTATATTTTGAATATTGAATTGGGTAAAAGTTATTCACCGTGTCAAACTACATGATACAGTTGGTAAGTCTGCATAAAACTTAAGTTTAGTGTATCGTCATCTGATATATGAGACAGATGGGTTTTTCACTTCTCCATGAAAGACGTTTTTTTTTAATTTTGGTAATGGAATATCTTATTCATCATGCAGTGGAACACAAAAAGAATGTACAATCAGAATACTTTTTCTTTAAAGTAGCCGACCGCCTGAACAGGGACTTGAACCCTGGACCCTCAGATTAAAAGTCTGATGCTCTACCGACTGAGCTATCCAGGCTCTGCAACACTGCAACTAAAAATCAGCTAAAAATGATGTGGACGCACACCAACCTACACTTTAATTCTTAATATGGTTACATATATTAGCAATCAAATATGTAGAGTTTAATAATTAATTGATATTTCAAGCATTTGAAATTTCAGCAGCACACGTAATCTATTTTAAATCCTGAAATTCGTTCTATCTCATTTTCGGCTGACTTAGAAATCATGTCTCTAAATTGACATTGTGAAATTAGTAAAAGGCCAAATACTATTACTAGGTACTAAATTACATGTCCAGCAGTATAACTGGAAATTTACTCTTGGGCATAGATTATGCAACATTTTCAAAGCAAACAGTGTCTGTTTAAATAGACTTTCTTTCACTGCCGTTTTGGTAAATGTCTCTGGTTATGCAGAAGCAGGCATTGTTTGTTACTGTTTCAATTAGTTATAAGATAAAGGAGGGATAAAACTGACCCAGCTAGTATTCCAACCCAAAGACTTTGAATGCTTTCTCTACATTCGCCTAGAACCCCAAGCCGCTATCCATTGCACCAGAGATCCAACCTGATTCAACAAGGTGAACAGAAATTCTCAAATAAAAAGATGAGCTATCAGCGGTTGACCAACTTTATAAAGTGATTTGGAAACTATAAGCAGGGTTCCATTTTGAACATTGAATTGGGGAAAAGATAATCAACATCTCAAACGACATGATACCGTTGCGGTAAGTCTTCTTAACTCTTGTCAAATGGTACACGACCGATGGGTATTTAATGGCTCCATTAAGAGTAACTTGCAATTACTCTAATGGGACTACTCGTTCATTGGATCCTGAAAAGAGAATGTCATTAGAGTACATTTTCTTTAAACAAACCGCCTGAACAGGGACTTGAACCCTGGACCCTCAGATTAAAAGTCTGATGCTCTACCGACTGAGCTATCCAGGCTCTGATACAGCAAACCTCAAAATCACCTAATCAAAATTTGGCAGTGTCCCAACTAACGCTATGTTTCTTAAGATGGTTACCTGAAGAAGGTACCAAATACACTAGAATATAATAATGAATTGATATTTCAAGCATTTGAAATTTCTTCAGTAAATGTAACCTTATTTTTAGTCCTGAAGTTGCTACTATCTCATTTTTTTGCTGACGTCAAATTCATATGTGTTTATTGACATGGTAAAATTAAGGAAGGGCCCAAAATCTTACTTCCGAGTAAATTATATTTTCATCAGTACAGCTGACAATTTCCTCTTCTGCATAGATTACCCAAATTGAACGGTGTCTCTTTAAAATAGACTTCCTTTTACTGACCTTTTTTAGCAAATGATTTTGGTGAAGCAGAAGCATGCATGCATCGCTTATAACTTCTTTAAATAGTTATGAAATACACAGGGATAAAACTGACTCTGGTGGGATTCGAACCCACAGCCTTTGAATACCTTCTTGACATTCACCTAGAAGTCCATTGCGCTATCCATTGCGCCACAGAGCCAATCTGCTTGAGTGAGGTGCACAGATATTCAGAAATGAAATAATGAGCTTTGAGCTGTTGATCAACTTTATAAAGTTCATTGGATACTATAACCATGGCTATATTTTGAATATTGAATTGGGTAAAAGTTATTCACCGTGTCAAACTACATGATACAGTTGGTAAGTCTGCATACAACTTAAGTTTAGTGTATCATCATCTGATATATGAGACAGATGGGTTTTTCACTTCTCCATGAAAGACATTTTTTTTTAATTTTGGTAATGGAATATCTTATTCATCATGCAGTGGAACACAAAAAGAATGTACAATCAGAATACTTTTTCTTTAAAGTAGCCTACCGCCTGAACGGGGACTTGAACCCTGGACCCTCAGATTAAAAGTCTGATGCTCTACCGACTGAGCTATCCAGGCTCTGATACAGCAAACCTCAAAATCACCTAATCAAAATTTGGCAGCGTCCCAACTAACGCTATGTTTCTTAAGATGGTTACCTGAAGAAGGTACCAAATACACTAGAATATAATAATGAATTGATATTTCAAGCATTTGAAATTTCTTCAGTAAATGTAACCTTATTTTTAGTCCTGAAGTTGCTACTATCTCATTTTTTTGCTGACGTCAAATTCATATGTGTTTATTGACATGGTAAAATTAAGGAAGGGCCCAAAATCTTACTTCCGAGTAAATTATATTTTCATCAGTACAGCTGACAATTTCCTCTTCTGCATAGATTACCCAAATTGAACGGTGTCTCTTTAAAATAGACTTCCTTTTACTGACCTTTTTTAGCAAATGATTTTGGTGAAGCAGAAGCATGCATGCATCGCTTATAACTTCTTTAAATAGTTATGAAATAAACAGGGATAAAACTGACTCTGGTGGGATTCGAACCCACAGCCTTTGAATACCTTCTTGACATTCACCTAGAAGTCCAATGCGCTATCCATTGCGCCACAGAGCCAATCTGCTTGAGTGAGGTGCACAGATATTCAGAAATGAAATAATGAGCTTTGAGCTGTTGATCAACTTTATAAAGTTCATTGGATACTATAACCATGGCTATATTTTGAATATTGAATTGGGTAAAAGTTATTCACCGTGTCAAACTACATGATACAGTTGGTAAGTCTGCATAAAACTTAAGTTTAGTGTATCGTCATCTGATATATGAGACAGATGGGTTTTTCACTTCTCCATGAAAGACGTTTTTTTTTAATTTTGGTAATGGAATATCTTATTCATCATGCAGTGGAACACAAAAAGAATGTACAATCAGAATACTTTTTCTTTAAAGTAGCCGACCGCCTGAACAGGGACTTGAACCCTGGACCCTCAGATTAAAAGTCTGATGCTCTACCGACTGAGCTATCCAGGCTCTGCAACACTGCAACTAAAAATCAGCTAAAAATGATGTGGACGCACACCAACCTACACTTTAATTCTTAATATGGTTACATATATTAGCAATCAAATATGTAGAGTTTAATAATTAATTGATATTTCAAGCATTTGAAATTTCAGCAGCACACGTAATCTATTTTAAATCCTGAAATTCGTTCTATCTCATTTTCGGCTGACTTAGAAATCATGTCTCTAAATTGACATTGTGAAATTAGTAAAAGGCCAAATACTATTACTAGGTACTAAATTACATGTCCAGCAGTATAACTGGAAATTTACTCTTGGGCATAGATTATGCAACATTTTCAAAGCAAACAGTGTCTGTTTAAATAGACTTTCTTTCACTGCCGTTTTGGTAAATGTCTCTGGTTATGCAGAAGCAGGCATTGTTTGTTACTGTTTCAATTAGTTATAAGATAAAGGAGGGATAAAACTGACCCAGCTAGTATTCCAACCCAAAGACTTTGAATGCTTTCTCTACATTCGCCTAGAACCCCAAGCCGCTATCCATTGCACCAGAGATCCAACCTGATTCAACAAGGTGAACAGAAATTCTCAAATAAAAAGATGAGCTATCAGCGGTTGACCAACTTTATAAAGTGATTTGGAAACTATAAGCAGGGTTCCATTTTGAACATTGAATTGGGGAAAAGATAATCAACATCTCAAACGACATGATACCGTTGCGGTAAGTCTTCTTAACTCTTGTCAAATGGTACACGACCGATGGGTATTTAATGGCTCCATTAAGAGTAACTTGCAATTACTCTAATGGGACTACTCGTTCATTGGATCCTGAAAAGAGCATGTCATTAGAGTACATTTTCTTTAAACAAACCGCCTGAACAGGGACTTGAACCCTGGACCCTCAGATTAAAAGTCTGATGCTCTACCGACTGAGCTATCCAGGCTCTGATACAGCAAACCTCAAAATCACCTAATCAAAATTTGGCAGTGTCCCAACTAACGCTATGTTTCTTAAGATGGTTACCTGAAGAAGGTACCAAATACACTAGAATATAATAATGAATTGATATTTCAAGCATTTGAAATTTCTTCAGTAAATGTAACCTTATTTTTAGTCCTGAAGTTGCTACTATCTCATTTTTTTGCTGACGTCAAATTCATATGTGTTTATTGACATGGTAAAATTAAGGAAGGGCCCAAAATCTTACTTCCGAGTAAATTATATTTTCATCAGTACAGCTGACAATTTCCTCTTCTGCATAGATTACCCAAATTGAACGGTGTCTCTTTAAAATAGACTTCCTTTTACTGACCTTTTTTAGCAAATGATTTTGGTGAAGCAGAAGCATGCATGCATCGCTTATAACTTCTTTAAATAGTTATGAAATAAACAGGGATAAAACTGACTCTGGTGGGATTCGAACCCACAGCCTTTGAATACCTTCTTGACATTCACCTAGAAGTCCAATGCGCTATCCATTGCGCCACAGAGCCAATCTGCTTGAGTGAGGTGCACAGATATTCAGAAATGAAATAATGAGCTTTGAGCTGTTGATCAACTTTATAAAGTTCATTGGATACTATAACCATGGCTATATTTTGAATATTGAATTGGGTAAAAGTTATTCACCGTGTCAAACTACATGATACAGTTGGTAAGTCTGCATACAACTTAAGTTTAGTGTATCATCATCTGATATATGAGACAGATGGGTTTTTCACTTCTCCATGAAAGACATTTTTTTTTAATTTTGGTAATGGAATATCTTATTCATCATGCAGTGGAACACAAAAAGAATGTACAATCAGAATACTTTTTCTTTGAAGTAGCCTACCGCCTGAACGGGGACTTGAACCCTGGACCCTCAGATTAAAAGTCTGATGCTCTACCGACTGAGCTATCCAGGCTCTGATACAGCAAACCTCAAAATCACCTAATCAAAATTTGGCAGCGTCCCAACTAACGCTATGTTTCTTAAGATGGTTACCTGAAGAAGGTACCAAATACACTAGAATATAATAATGAATTGATATTTCAAGCATTTGAAATTTCTTCAGTAAATGTAACCTTATTTTTAGTCCTGAAGTTGCTACTATCTCATTTTTTTGCTGACGTCAAATTCATATGTGTTTATTGACATGGTAAAATTAAGGAAGGGCCCAAAATCTTACTTCCGAGTAAATTATATTTTCATCAGTACAGCTGACAATTTCCTCTTCTGCATAGATTACCCAAATTGAACAGTGTCTCTTTAAAATAGACTTCCTTTTACTGACCTTTTTTAGCAAATGATTTTGGTGAAGCAGAAGCATGCATGCATCGCTTATAACTTCTTTAAATAGTTATGAAATAAACAGGGATAAAACTGACTCTGGTGGGATTCGAACCCACAGCCTTTGAATACCTTCTTGACATTCACCTAGAAGTCCAATGCGCTATCCATTGCGCCACAGAGCCAATCTGCTTGAGTGAGGTGCACGGATATTCAGAAATGAAATAATGAGCTTTGAGCTGTTGATCAACTTTATAAAGTTCATTGGATACTATAACCATGGCTATATTTTGAATATTGAATTGGGTAAAAGTTATTCACCGTGTCAAACTACATGATACAGTTGGTAAGTCTGCATAAAACTTAAGTTTAGTGTATCGTCATCTGATATATGAGACAGATGGGTTTTTCACTTCTCCATGAAAGACGTTTTTTTTTAATTTTGGTAATGGAATATCTTATTCATCATGCAGTGGAACACAAAAAGAATGTACAATCAGAATTCTTTTTCTTTAAAGTAGCCGACCGCCTGAACAGGGACTTGAACCCTGGACCCTCAGATTAAAAGTCTGATGCTCTACCGACTGAGCTATCCAGGCTCTGCAACACTGCAACTAAAAATCAGCTAAAAATGATGTGGACGCACACCAACCTACACTTTAATTCTTAATATGGTTACATATATTAGCAATCAAATATGTAGAGTTTAATAATTAATTGATATTTCAAGCATTTGAAATTTCAGCAGCACACGTAATCTATTTTAAATCCTGAAATTCGTTCTATCTCATTTTCGGCTGACTTAGAAATCATGTCTCTAAATTGACATTGTGAAATTAGTAAAAGGCCAAATACTATTACTAGGTACTAAATTACATGTCCAGCAGTATAACTGGAAATTTACTCTTGGGCATAGATTATGCAACATTTTCAAAGCAAACAGTGTCTGTTTAAATAGACTTTCTTTCACTGCCGTTTTGGTAAATGTCTCTGGTTATGCAGAAGCAGGCATTGTTTGTTACTGTTTCAATTAGTTATAAGATAAAGGAGGGATAAAACTGACCCAGCTAGTATTCCAACCCAAAGACTTTGAATGCTTTCTCTACATTCGCCTAGAACCCCAAGCCGCTATCCATTGCACCAGAGATCCAACCTGATTCAACAAGGTGAACAGAAATTCTCAAATAAAAAGATGAGCTATCAGCGGTTGACCAACTTTATAAAGTGATTTGGAAACTATAAGCAGGGTTCCATTTTGAACATTGAATTGGGGAAAAGATAATCAACATCTCAAACGACATGATACCGTTGCGGTAAGTCTTCTTAACTCTTGTCAAATGGTACACGACCGATGGGTATTTAATGGCTCCATTAAGAGTAACTTGCAATTACTCTAATGGGACTACTCGTTCATTGGATCCTGAAAAGAGCATGTCATTAGAGTACATTTTCTTTAAACAAACCGCCTGAACAGGGACTTGAACCCTGGACCCTCAGATTAAAAGTCTGATGCTCTACCGACTGAGCTATCCAGGCTCTGATACAGCAAACCTCAAAATCACCTAATCAAAATTTGGCAGTGTCCCAACTAACGCTATGTTTCTTAAGATGGTTACCTGAAGAAGGTACCAAATACACTAGAATATAATAATGAATTGATATTTCAAGCATTTGAAATTTCTTCAGTAAATGTAACCTTATTTTTAGTCCTGAAGTTGCTACTATCTCATTTTTTTGCTGACGTCAAATTCATATGTGTTTATTGACATGGTAAAATTAAGGAAGGGCCCAAAATCTTACTTCCGAGTAAATTATATTTTCATCAGTACAGCTGACAATTTCCTCTTCTGCATAGATTACCCAAATTGAACGGTGTCTCTTTAAAATAGACTTCCTTTTACTGACCTTTTTTAGCAAATGATTTTGGTGAAGCAGAAGCATGCATGCATCGCTTATAACTTCTTTAAATAGTTATGAAATACACAGGGATAAAACTGACTCTGGTGGGATTCGAACCCACAGCCTTTGAATACCTTCTTGACATTCACCTAGAAGTCCAATGCGCTATCCATTGCGCCACAGAGCCAATCTGCTTGAGTGAGGTGCACAGATATTCAGAAATGAAATAATGAGCTTTGAGCTGTTGATCAACTTTATAAAGTTCATTGGATACTATAACCATGGCTATATTTTGAATATTGAATTGGGTAAAAGTTATTCACCGTGTCAAACTACATGATACAGTTGGTAAGTCTGCATACAACTTAAGTTTAGTGTATCATCATCTGATATATGAGACAGATGGGTTTTTCACTTCTCCATGAAAGACGTTTTTTTTTAATTTTGGTAATGGAATATCTTATTCATCATGCAGTGGAACACAAAAAGAATGTACAATCAGAATACTTTTTCTTTAAAGTAGCCGACCGCCTGAACAGGGACTTGAACCCTGGACCCTCAGATTAAAAGTCTGATGCTCTACCGACTGAGCTATCCAGGCTCTGCAACACTGCAACTAAAAATCAGCTAAAAATGATGTGGACGCACACCAACCTACACTTTAATTCTTAATATGGTTACATATATTAGCAATCAAATATGTAGAGTTTAATAATTAATTGATATTTCAAGCATTTGAAATTTCAGCAGCACACGTAATCTATTTTAAATCCTGAAATTCGTTCTATCTCATTTTCGGCTGACTTAGAAATCATGTCTCTAAATTGACATTGTGAAATTAGTAAAAGGCCAAATACTATTACTAGGTACTAAATTACATGTCCAGCAGTATAACTGGAAATTTACTCTTGGGCATAGATTATGCAACATTTTCAAAGCAAACAGTGTCTGTTTAAATAGACTTTCTTTCACTGCCGTTTTGGTAAATGTCTCTGGTTATGCAGAAGCAGGCATTGTTTGTTACTGTTTCAATTAGTTATAAGATAAAGGAGGGATAAAACTGACCCAGCTAGTATTCCAACCCAAAGACTTTGAATGCTTTCTCTACATTCGCCTAGAACCCCAAGCCGCTATCCATTGCACCAGAGATCCAACCTGATTCAACAAGGTGAACAGAAATTCTCAAATAAAAAGATGAGCTATCAGCGGTTGACCAACTTTATAAAGTGATTTGGAAACTATAAGCAGGGTTCCATTTTGAACATTGAATTGGGGAAAAGATAATCAACATCTCAAACGACATGATACCGTTGCGGTAAGTCTTCTTAACTCTTGTCAAATGGTACACGACCGATGGGTATTTAATGGCTCCATTAAGAGTAACTTGCAATTACTCTAATGGGACTACTCGTTCATTGGATCCTGAAAAGAGCATGTCATTAGAGTACATTTTCTTTAAACAAACCGCCTGAACAGGGACTTGAACCCTGGACCCTCAGATTAAAAGTCTGATGCTCTACCGACTGAGCTATCCAGGCTCTGATACAGCAAACCTCAAAATCACCTAATCAAAATTTGGCAGTGTCCCAACTAACGCTATGTTTCTTAAGATGGTTACCTGAAGAAGGTACCAAATACACTAGAATATAATAATGAATTGATATTTCAAGCATTTGAAATTTCTTCAGTAAATGTAACCTTATTTTTAGTCCTGAAGTTGCTACTATCTCATTTTTTTGCTGACGTCAAATTCATATGTGTTTATTGACATGGTAAAATTAAGGAAGGGCCCAAAATCTTACTTCCGAGTAAATTATATTTTCATCAGTACAGCTGACAATTTCCTCTTCTGCATAGATTACCCAAATTGAACGGTGTCTCTTTAAAATAGACTTCCTTTTACTGACCTTTTTTAGCAAATGATTTTGGTGAAGCAGAAGCATGCATGCATCGCTTATAACTTCTTTAAATAGTTATGAAATACACAGGGATAAAACTGACTCTGGTGGGATTCGAACCCACAGCCTTTGAATACCTTCTTGACATTCACCTAGAAGTCCAATGCGCTATCCATTGCGCCACAGAGCCAATCTGCTTGAGTGAGGTGCACAGATATTCAGAAATGAAATAATGAGCTTTGAGCTGTTGATCAACTTTATAAAGTTCATTGGATACTATAACCATGGCTATATTTTGAATATTGAATTGGGTAAAAGTTATTCACCGTGTCAAACTACATGATACAGTTGGTAAGTCTGCATACAACTTAAGTTTAGTGTATCATCATCTGATATATGAGACAGATGGGTTTTTCACTTATCCATGAAAGACGTTTTTTTTTAATTTTGGTAATGGAATATCTTATTCATCATGCAGTGGAACACAAAAAGAATGTACAATCAGAATACTTTTTCTTTAAAGTAGCCGACCGCCTGAACAGGGACTTGAACCCTGGACCCTCAGATTAAAAGTCTGATGCTCTACCGACTGAGCTATCCAGGCTCTGCAACACTGCAACTAAAAATCAGCTAAAAATGATGTGGACGCACACCAACCTACACTTTAATTCTTAATATGGTTACATATATTAGCAATCAAATATGTAGAGTTTAATAATTAAATGATATTTCAAGCATTTGAAATTTCAGCAGCACACGTAATCTATTTTAAATCCTGAAATTCGTTCTATCTCATTTTCGGCTGACTTAGAAATCATGTCTCTAAATTGACATTGTGAAATTAGTAAAAGGCCAAATACTATTACTAGGTACTAAATTACATGTCCAGCAGTATAACTGGAAATTTACTCTTGGGCATAGATTATGCAACATTTTCAAAGCAAACAGTGTCTGTTTAAATAGACTTTCTTTCACTGCCGTTTTGGTAAATGTCTCTGGTTATGCAGAAGCAGGCATTGTTTGTTACTGTTTCAATTAGTTATAAGATAAAGGAGGGATAAAACTGACCCAGCTAGTATTCCAACCCAAAGACTTTGAATGCTTTCTCTACATTCGCCTAGAACCCCAAGCCGCTATCCATTGCACCAGAGATCCAACCTGATTCAACAAGGTGAACAGAAATTCTCAAATAAAAAGATGAGCTATCAGCGGTTGACCAACTTTATAAAGTGATTTGGAAACTATAAGCAGGGTTCCATTTTGAACATTGAATTGGGGAAAAGATAATCAACATCTCAAACGACATGATACCGTTGCGGTAAGTCTTCTTAACTCTTGTCAAATGGTACACGACCGATGGGTATTTAATGGCTCCATTAAGAGTAACTTGCAATTACTCTAATGGGACTACTCGTTCATTGGATCCTGAAAAGAGAATGTCATTAGAGTACATTTTCTTTAAACAAACCGCCTGAACAGGGACTTGAACCCTGGACCCTCAGATTAAAAGTCTGATGCTCTACCGACTGAGCTATCCAGGCTCTGATACAGCAAACCTCAAAATCACCTAATCAAAATTTGGCAGTGTCCCAACTAACGCTATGTTTCTTAAGATGGTTACCTGAAGAAGGTACCAAATACACTAGAATATAATAATGAATTGATATTTCAAGCATTTGAAATTTCTTCAGTAAATGTAACCTTATTTTTAGTCCTGAAGTTGCTACTATCTCATTTTTTTGCTGACGTCAAATTCATATGTGTTTATTGACATGGTAAAATTAAGGAAGGGCCCAAAATCTTACTTCCGAGTAAATTATATTTTCATCAGTACAGCTGACAATTTCCTCTTCTGCATAGATTACCCAAATTGAACGGTGTCTCTTTAAAATAGACTTCCTTTTACTGACCTTTTTTAGCAAATGATTTTGGTGAAGCAGAAGCATGCATGCATCGCTTATAACTTCTTTAAATAGTTATGAAATACACAGGGATAAAACTGACTCTGGTGGGATTCGAACCCACAGCCTTTGAATACCTTCTTGACATTCACCTAGAAGTCCAATGCGCTATCCATTGCGCCACAGAGCCAATCTGCTTGAGTGAGGTGCACAGATATTCAGAAATGAAATAATGAGCTTTGAGCTGTTGATCAACTTTATAAAGTTCATTGGATACTATAACCATGGCTATATTTTGAATATTGAATTGGGTAAAAGTTATTCACCGTGTCAAACTACATGATACAGTTGGTAAGTCTGCATACAACTTAAGTTTAGTGTATCATCATCTGATATATGAGACAGATGGGTTTTTCACTTCTCCATGAAAGACATTTTTTTTTAATTTTGGTAATGGAATATCTTATTCATCATGCAGTGGAACACAAAAAGAATGTACAATCAGAATACTTTTTCTTTAAAGTAGCCTACCGCCTGAACGGGGACTTGAACCCTGGACCCTCAGATTAAAAGTCTGATGCTCTACCGACTGAGCTATCCAGGCTCTGATACAGCAAACCTCAAAATCACCTAATCAAAATTTGGCAGCGTCCCAACTAACGCTATGTTTCTTAAGATGGTTACCTGAAGAAGGTACCAAATACACTAGAATATAATAATGAATTGATATTTCAAGCATTTGAAATTTCTTCAGTAAATGTAACCTTATTTTTAGTCCTGAAGTTGCTACTATCTCATTTTTTTGCTGACGTCAAATTCATATGTGTTTATTGACATGGTAAAATTAAGGAAGGGCCCAAAATCTTACTTCCGAGTAAATTATATTTTCATCAGTACAGCTGACAATTTCCTCTTCTGCATAGATTACCCAAATTGAACGGTGTCTCTTTAAAATAGACTTCCTTTTACTGACCTTTTTTAGCAAATGATTTTGGTGAAGCAGAAGCATGCATGCATCGCTTATAACTTCTTTAAATAGTTATGAAATAAACAGGGATAAAACTGACTCTGGTGGGATTCGAACCCACAGCCTTTGAATACCTTCTTGACATTCACCTAGAAGTCCAATGCGCTATCCATTGCGCCACAGAGCCAATCTGCTTGAGTGAGGTGCACAGATATTCAGAAATGAAATAATGAGCTTTGAGCTGTTGATCAACTTTATAAAGTTCATTGGATACTATAACCATGGCTATATTTTGAATATTGAATTGGGTAAAAGTTATTCACCGTGTCAAACTACATGATACAGTTGGTAAGTCTGCATAAAACTTAAGTTTAGTGTATCGTCATCTGATATATGAGACAGATGGGTTTTTCACTTCTCCATGAAAGACGTTTTTTTTTAATTTTGGTAATGGAATATCTTATTCATCATGCAGTGGAACACAAAAAGAATGTACAATCAGAATACTTTTTCTTTAAAGTAGCCGACCGCCTGAACAGGGACTTGAACCCTGGACCCTCAGATTAAAAGTCTGATGCTCTACCGACTGAGCTATCCAGGCTCTGCAACACTGCAACTAAAAATCAGCTAAAAATGATGTGGACGCACACCAACCTACACTTTAATTCTTAATATGGTTACATATATTAGCAATCAAATATGTAGAGTTTAATAATTAATTGATATTTCAAGCATTTGAAATTTCAGCAGCACACGTAATCTATTTTAAATCCTGAAATTCGTTCTATCTCATTTTCGGCTGACTTAGAAATCATGTCTCTAAATTGACATTGTGAAATTAGTAAAAGGCCAAATACTATTACTAGGTACTAAATTACATGTCCAGCAGTATAACTGGAAATTTACTCTTGGGCATAGATTATGCAACATTTTCAAAGCAAACAGTGTCTGTTTAAATAGACTTTCTTTCACTGCCGTTTTGGTAAATGTCTCTGGTTATGCAGAAGCAGGCATTGTTTGTTACTGTTTCAATTAGTTATAAGATAAAGGAGGGATAAAACTGACCCAGCTAGTATTCCAACCCAAAGACTTTGAATGCTTTCTCTACATTCGCCTAGAACCCCAAGCCGCTATCCATTGCACCAGAGATCCAACCTGATTCAACAAGGTGAACAGAAATTCTCAAATAAAAAGATGAGCTATCAGCGGTTGACCAACTTTATAAAGTGATTTGGAAACTATAAGCAGGGTTCCATTTTGAACATTGAATTGGGGAAAAGATAATCAACATCTCAAACGACATGATACCGTTGCGGTAAGTCTTCTTAACTCTTGTCAAATGGTACACGACCGATGGGTATTTAATGGCTCCATTAAGAGTAACTTGCAATTACTCTAATGGGACTACTCGTTCATTGGATCCTGAAAAGAGCATGTCATTAGAGTACATTTTCTTTAAACAAACCGCCTGAACAGGGACTTGAACCCTGGACCCTCAGATTAAAAGTCTGATGCTCTACCGACTGAGCTATCCAGGCTCTGATACAGCAAACCTCAAAATCACCTAATCAAAATTTGGCAGTGTCCCAACTAACGCTATGTTTCTTAAGATGGTTACCTGAAGAAGGTACCAAATACACTAGAATATAATAATGAATTGATATTTCAAGCATTTGAAATTTCTTCAGTAAATGTAACCTTATTTTTAGTCCTGAAGTTGCTACTATCTCATTTTTTTGCTGACGTCAAATTCATATGTGTTTATTGACATGGTAAAATTAAGGAAGGGCCCAAAATCTTACTTCCGAGTAAATTATATTTTCATCAGTACAGCTGACAATTTCCTCTTCTGCATAGATTACCCAAATTGAACGGTGTCTCTTTAAAATAGACTTCCTTTTACTGACCTTTTTTAGCAAATGATTTTGGTGAAGCAGAAGCATGCATGCATCGCTTATAACTTCTTTAAATAGTTATGAAATACACAGGGATAAAACTGACTCTGGTGGGATTCGAACCCACAGCCTTTGAATACCTTCTTGACATTCACCTAGAAGTCCAATGCGCTATCCATTGCGCCACAGAGCCAATCTGCTTGAGTGAGGTGCACAGATATTCAGAAATGAAATAATGAGCTTTGAGCTGTTGATCAACTTTATAAAGTTCATTGGATACTATAACCATGGCTATATTTTGAATATTGAATTGGGTAAAAGTTATTCACCGTGTCAAACTACATGATACAGTTGGTAAGTCTGCATACAACTTAAGTTTAGTGTATCATCATCTGATATATGAGACAGATGGGTTTTTCACTTATCCATGAAAGACGTTTTTTTTTAATTTTGGTAATGGAATATCTTATTCATCATGCAGTGGAACACAAAAAGAATGTACAATCAGAATACTTTTTCTTTAAAGTAGCCGACCGCCTGAACAGGGACTTGAACCCTGGACCCTCAGATTAAAAGTCTGATGCTCTACCGACTGAGCTATCCAGGCTCTGCAACACTGCAACTAAAAATCAGCTAAAAATGATGTGGACGCACACCAACCTACACTTTAATTCTTAATATGGTTACATATATTAGCAATCAAATATGTAGAGTTTAATAATTAAATGATATTTCAAGCATTTGAAATTTCAGCAGCACACGTAATCTATTTTAAATCCTGAAATTCGTTCTATCTCATTTTCGGCTGACTTAGAAATCATGTCTCTAAATTGACATTGTGAAATTAGTAAAAGGCCAAATACTATTACTAGGTACTAAATTACATGTCCAGCAGTATAACTGGAAATTTACTCTTGGGCATAGATTATGCAACATTTTCAAAGCAAACAGTGTCTGTTTAAATAGACTTTCTTTCACTGCCGTTTTGGTAAATGTCTCTGGTTATGCAGAAGCAGGCATTGTTTGTTACTGTTTCAATTAGTTATAAGATAAAGGAGGGATAAAACTGACCCAGCTAGTATTCCAACCCAAAGACTTTGAATGCTTTCTCTACATTCGCCTAGAACCCCAAGCCGCTATCCATTGCACCAGAGATCCAACCTGATTCAACAAGGTGAACAGAAATTCTCAAATAAAAAGATGAGCTATCAGCGGTTGACCAACTTTATAAAGTGATTTGGAAACTATAAGCAGGGTTCCATTTTGAACATTGAATTGGGGAAAAGATAATCAACATCTCAAACGACATGATACCGTTGCGGTAAGTCTTCTTAACTCTTGTCAAATGGTACACGACCGATGGGTATTTAATGGCTCCATTAAGAGTAACTTGCAATTACTCTAATGGGACTACTCGTTCATTGGATCCTGAAAAGAGAATGTCATTAGAGTACATTTTCTTTAAACAAACCGCCTGAACAGGGACTTGAACCCTGGACCCTCAGATTAAAAGTCTGATGCTCTACCGACTGAGCTATCCAGGCTCTGATACAGCAAACCTCAAAATCACCTAATCAAAATTTGGCAGTGTCCCAACTAACGCTATGTTTCTTAAGATGGTTACCTGAAGAAGGTACCAAATACACTAGAATATAATAATGAATTGATATTTCAAGCATTTGAAATTTCTTCAGTAAATGTAACCTTATTTTTAGTCCTGAAGTTGCTACTATCTCATTTTTTTGCTGACGTCAAATTCATATGTGTTTATTGACATGGTAAAATTAAGGAAGGGCCCAAAATCTTACTTCCGAGTAAATTATATTTTCATCAGTACAGCTGACAATTTCCTCTTCTGCATAGATTACCCAAATTGAACGGTGTCTCTTTAAAATAGACTTCCTTTTACTGACCTTTTTTAGCAAATGATTTTGGTGAAGCAGAAGCATGCATGCATCGCTTATAACTTCTTTAAATAGTTATGAAATACACAGGGATAAAACTGACTCTGGTGGGATTCGAACCCACAGCCTTTGAATACCTTCTTGACATTCACCTAGAAGTCCAATGCGCTATCCATTGCGCCACAGAGCCAATCTGCTTGAGTGAGGTGCACAGATATTCAGAAATGAAATAATGAGCTTTGAGCTGTTGATCAACTTTATAAAGTTCATTGGATACTATAACCATGGCTATATTTTGAATATTGAATTGGGTAAAAGTTATTCACCGTGTCAAACTACATGATACAGTTGGTAAGTCTGCATACAACTTAAGTTTAGTGTATCATCATCTGATATATGAGACAGATGGGTTTTTCACTTCTCCATGAAAGACATTTTTTTTTAATTTTGGTAATGGAATATCTTATTCATCATGCAGTGGAACACAAAAAGAATGTACAATCAGAATACTTTTTCTTTAAAGTAGCCTACCGCCTGAACGGGGACTTGAACCCTGGACCCTCAGATTAAAAGTCTGATGCTCTACCGACTGAGCTATCCAGGCTCTGATACAGCAAACCTCAAAATCACCTAATCAAAATTTGGCAGCGTCCCAACTAACGCTATGTTTCTTAAGATGGTTACCTGAAGAAGGTACCAAATACACTAGAATATAATAATGAATTGATATTTCAAGCATTTGAAATTTCTTCAGTAAATGTAACCTTATTTTTAGTCCTGAAGTTGCTACTATCTCATTTTTTTGCTGACGTCAAATTCATATGTGTTTATTGACATGGTAAAATTAAGGAAGGGCCCAAAATCTTACTTCCGAGTAAATTATATTTTCATCAGTACAGCTGACAATTTCCTCTTCTGCATAGATTACCCAAATTGAACGGTGTCTCTTTAAAATAGACTTCCTTTTACTGACCTTTTTTAGCAAATGATTTTGGTGAAGCAGAAGCATGCATGCATCGCTTATAACTTCTTTAAATAGTTATGAAATAAACAGGGATAAAACTGACTCTGGTGGGATTCGAACCCACAGCCTTTGAATACCTTCTTGACATTCACCTAGAAGTCCAATGCGCTATCCATTGCGCCACAGAGCCAATCTGCTTGAGTGAGGTGCACAGATATTCAGAAATGAAATAATGAGCTTTGAGCTGTTGATCAACTTTATAAAGTTCATTGGATACTATAACCATGGCTATATTTTGAATATTGAATTGGGTAAAAGTTATTCACCGTGTCAAACTACATGATACAGTTGGTAAGTCTGCATAAAACTTAAGTTTAGTGTATCGTCATCTGATATATGAGACAGATGGGTTTTTCACTTCTCCATGAAAGACGTTTTTTTTTAATTTTGGTAATGGAATATCTTATTCATCATGCAGTGGAACACAAAAAGAATGTACAATCAGAATACTTTTTCTTTAAAGTAGCCGACCGCCTGAACAGGGACTTGAACCCTGGACCCTCAGATTAAAAGTCTGATGCTCTACCGACTGAGCTATCCAGGCTCTGCAACACTGCAACTAAAAATCAGCTAAAAATGATGTGGACGCACACCAACCTACACTTTAATTCTTAATATGGTTACATATATTAGCAATCAAATATGTAGAGTTTAATAATTAATTGATATTTCAAGCATTTGAAATTTCAGCAGCACACGTAATCTATTTTAAATCCTGAAATTCGTTCTATCTCATTTTCGGCTGACTTAGAAATCATGTCTCTAAATTGACATTGTGAAATTAGTAAAAGGCCAAATACTATTACTAGGTACTAAATTACATGTCCAGCAGTATAACTGGAAATTTACTCTTGGGCATAGATTATGCAACATTTTCAAAGCAAACAGTGTCTGTTTAAATAGACTTTCTTTCACTGCCGTTTTGGTAAATGTCTCTGGTTATGCAGAAGCAGGCATTGTTTGTTACTGTTTCAATTAGTTATAAGATAAAGGAGGGATAAAACTGACCCAGCTAGTATTCCAACCCAAAGACTTTGAATGCTTTCTCTACATTCGCCTAGAACCCCAAGCCGCTATCCATTGCACCAGAGATCCAACCTGATTCAACAAGGTGAACAGAAATTCTCAAATAAAAAGATGAGCTATCAGCGGTTGACCAACTTTATAAAGTGATTTGGAAACTATAAGCAGGGTTCCATTTTGAACATTGAATTGGGGAAAAGATAATCAACATCTCAAACGACATGATACCGTTGCGGTAAGTCTTCTTAACTCTTGTCAAATGGTACACGACCGATGGGTATTTAATGGCTCCATTAAGAGTAACTTGCAATTACTCTAATGGGACTACTCGTTCATTGGATCCTGAAAAGAGCATGTCATTAGAGTACATTTTCTTTAAACAAACCGCCTGAACAGGGACTTGAACCCTGGACCCTCAGATTAAAAGTCTGATGCTCTACCGACTGAGCTATCCAGGCTCTGATACAGCAAACCTCAAAATCACCTAATCAAAATTTGGCAGTGTCCCAACTAACGCTATGTTTCTTAAGATGGTTACCTGAAGAAGGTACCAAATACACTAGAATATAATAATGAATTGATATTTCAAGCATTTGAAATTTCTTCAGTAAATGTAACCTTATTTTTAGTCCTGAAGTTGCTACTATCTCATTTTTTTGCTGACGTCAAATTCATATGTGTTTATTGACATGGTAAAATTAAGGAAGGGCCCAAAATCTTACTTCCGAGTAAATTATATTTTCATCAGTACAGCTGACAATTTCCTCTTCTGCATAGATTACCCAAATTGAACGGTGTCTCTTTAAAATAGACTTCCTTTTACTGACCTTTTTTAGCAAATGATTTTGGTGAAGCAGAAGCATGCATGCATCGCTTATAACTTCTTTAAATAGTTATGAAATACACAGGGATAAAACTGACTCTGGTGGGATTCGAACCCACAGCCTTTGAATACCTTCTTGACATTCACCTAGAAGTCCAATGCGCTATCCATTGCGCCACAGAGCCAATCTGCTTGAGTGAGGTGCACAGATATTCAGAAATGAAATAATGAGCTTTGAGCTGTTGATCAACTTTATAAAGTTCATTGGATACTATAACCATGGCTATATTTTGAATATTGAATTGGGTAAAAGTTATTCACCGTGTCAAACTACATGATACAGTTGGTAAGTCTGCATACAACTTAAGTTTAGTGTATCATCATCTGATATATGAGACAGATGGGTTTTTCACTTCTCCATGAAAGACGTTTTTTTTTAATTTTGGTAATGGAATATCTTATTCATCATGCAGTGGAACACAAAAAGAATGTACAATCAGAATACTTTTTCTTTAAAGTAGCCAACCGCCTGAACAGGGACTTGAACCCTGGACCCTCAGATTAAAAGTCTGATGCTCTACCGACTGAGCTATCCAGGCTCTGCAACACTGCAACTAAAAATCAGCTAAAAATGATGTGGACGCACACCAACCTACACTTTAATTCTTAATATGGTTACATATATTAGCAATCAAATATGTAGAGTTTAATAATTAATTGATATTTCAAGCATTTGAAATTTCAGCAGCACACGTAATCTATTTTAAATCCTGAAATTCGTTCTATCTCATTTTCGGCTGACTTAGAAATCATGTCTCTAAATTGACATTGTGAAATTAGTAAAAGGCCAAATACTATTACTAGGTACTAAATTACATGTCCAGCAGTATAACTGGAAATTTACTCTTGGGCATAGATTATGCAACATTTTCAAAGCAAACAGTGTCTGTTTAAATAGACTTTCTTTCACTGCCGTTTTGGTAAATGTCTCTGGTTATGCAGAAGCAGGCATTGTTTGTTACTGTTTCAATTAGTTATAAGATAAAGGAGGGATAAAACTGACCCAGCTAGTATTCCAACCCAAAGACTTTGAATGCTTTCTCTACATTCGCCTAGAACCCCAAGCCGCTATCCATTGCACCAGAGATCCAACCTGATTCAACAAGGTGAACAGAAATTCTCAAATAAAAAGATGAGCTATCAGCGGTTGACCAACTTTATAAAGTGATTTGGAAACTATAAGCAGGGTTCCATTTTGAACATTGAATTGGGGAAAAGATAATCAACATCTCAAACGACATGATACCGTTGCGGTAAGTCTTCTTAACTCTTGTCAAATGGTACACGACCGATGGGTATTTAATGGCTCCATTAAGAGTAACTTGCAATTACTCTAATGGGACTACTCGTTCATTGGATCCTGAAAAGAGAATGTCATTAGAGTACATTTTCTTTAAACAAACCGCCTGAACAGGGACTTGAACCCTGGACCCTCAGATTAAAAGTCTGATGCTCTACCGACTGAGCTATCCAGGCTCTGATACAGCAAACCTCAAAATCACCTAATCAAAATTTGGCAGTGTCCCAACTAACGCTATGTTTCTTAAGATGGTTACCTGAAGAAGGTACCAAATACACTAGAATATAATAATGAATTGATATTTCAAGCATTTGAAATTTCTTCAGTAAATGTAACCTTATTTTTAGTCCTGAAGTTGCTACTATCTCATTTTTTTGCTGACGTCAAATTCATATGTGTTTATTGACATGGTAAAATTAAGGAAGGGCCCAAAATCTTACTTCCGAGTAAATTATATTTTCATCAGTACAGCTGACAATTTCCTCTTCTGCATAGATTACCCAAATTGAACGGTGTCTCTTTAAAATAGACTTCCTTTTACTGACCTTTTTTAGCAAATGATTTTGGTGAAGCAGAAGCATGCATGCATCGCTTATAACTTCTTTAAATAGTTATGAAATACACAGGGATAAAACTGACTCTGGTGGGATTCGAACCCACAGCCTTTGAATACCTTCTTGACATTCACCTAGAAGTCCAATGCGCTATCCATTGCGCCACAGAGCCAATCTGCTTGAGTGAGGTGCACAGATATTCAGAAATGAAATAATGAGCTTTGAGCTGTTGATCAACTTTATAAAGTTCATTGGATACTATAACCATGGCTATATTTTGAATATTGAATTGGGTAAAAGTTATTCACCGTGTCAAACTACATGATACAGTTGGTAAGTCTGCATACAACTTAAGTTTAGTGTATCATCATCTGATATATGAGACAGATGGGTTTTTCACTTCTCCATGAAAGACGTTTTTTTTTAATTTTGGTAATGGAATATCTTATTCATCATGCAGTGGAACACAAAAAGAATGTACAATCAGAATACTTTTTCTTTAAAGTAGCCGACCGCCTGAACAGGGACTTGAACCCTGGACCCTCAGATTAAAAGTCTGATGCTCTACCGACTGAGCTATCCAGGCTCTGCAACACTGCAACTAAAAATCAGCTAAAAATGATGTGGACGCACACCAACCTACACTTTAATTCTTAATATGGTTACATATATTAGCAATCAAATATGTAGAGTTTAATAATTAATTGATATTTCAAGCATTTGAAATTTCAGCAGCACACGTAATCTATTTTAAATCCTGAAATTCGTTCTATCTCATTTTCGGCTGACTTAGAAATCATGTCTCTAAATTGACATTGTGAAATTAGTAAAAGGCCAAATACTATTACTAGGTACTAAATTACATGTCCAGCAGTATAACTGGAAATTTACTCTTGGGCATAGATTATGCAACATTTTCAAAGCAAACAGTGTCTGTTTAAATAGACTTTCTTTCACTGCCGTTTTGGTAAATGTCTCTGGTTATGCAGAAGCAGGCATTGTTTGTTACTGTTTCAATTAGTTATAAGATAAAGGAGGGATAAAACTGACCCAGCTAGTATTCCAACCCAAAGACTTTGAATGCTTTCTCTACATTCGCCTAGAACCCCAAGCCGCTATCCATTGCACCAGAGATCCAACCTGATTCAACAAGGTGAACAGAAATTCTCAAATAAAAAGATGAGCTATCAGCGGTTGACCAACTTTATAAAGTGATTTGGAAACTATAAGCAGGGTTCCATTTTGAACATTGAATTGGGGAAAAGATAATCAACATCTCAAACGACATGATACCGTTGCGGTAAGTCTTCTTAACTCTTGTCAAATGGTACACGACCGATGGGTATTTAATGGCTCCATTAAGAGTAACTTGCAATTACTCTAATGGGACTACTCGTTCATTGGATCCTGAAAAGAGAATGTCATTAGAGTACATTTTCTTTAAACAAACCGCCTGAACAGGGACTTGAACCCTGGACCCTCAGATTAAAAGTCTGATGCTCTACCGACTGAGCTATCCAGGCTCTGATACAGCAAACCTCAAAATCACCTAATCAAAATTTGGCAGTGTCCCAACTAACGCTATGTTTCTTAAGATGGTTACCTGAAGAAGGTACCAAATACACTAGAATATAATAATGAATTGATATTTCAAGCATTTGAAATTTCTTCAGTAAATGTAACCTTATTTTTAGTCCTGAAGTTGCTACTATCTCATTTTTTTGCTGACGTCAAATTCATATGTGTTTATTGACATGGTAAAATTAAGGAAGGGCCCAAAATCTTACTTCCGAGTAAATTATATTTTCATCAGTACAGCTGACAATTTCCTCTTCTGCATAGATTACCCAAATTGAACGGTGTCTCTTTAAAATAGACTTCCTTTTACTGACCTTTTTTAGCAAATGATTTTGGTGAAGCAGAAGCATGCATGCATCGCTTATAACTTCTTTAAATAGTTATGAAATACACAGGGATAAAACTGACTCTGGTGGGATTCGAACCCACAGCCTTTGAATACCTTCTTGACATTCACCTAGAAGTCCATTGCGCTATCCATTGCGCCACAGAGCCAATCTGCTTGAGTGAGGTGCACAGATATTCAGAAATGAAATAATGAGCTTTGAGCTGTTGATCAACTTTATAAAGTTCATTGGATACTATAACCATGGCTATATTTTGAATATTGAATTGGGTAAAAGTTATTCACCGTGTCAAACTACATGATACAGTTGGTAAGTCTGCATACAACTTAAGTTTAGTGTATCATCATCTGATATATGAGACAGATGGGTTTTTCACTTCTCCATGAAAGACATTTTTTTTTAATTTTGGTAATGGAATATCTTATTCATCATGCAGTGGAACACAAAAAGAATGTACAATCAGAATACTTTTTCTTTAAAGTAGCCTACCGCCTGAACGGGGACTTGAACCCTGGACCCTCAGATTAAAAGTCTGATGCTCTACCGACTGAGCTATCCAGGCTCTGATACAGCAAACCTCAAAATCACCTAATCAAAATTTGGCAGCGTCCCAACTAACGCTATGTTTCTTAAGATGGTGACCTGAAGAAGGTACCAAATACACTAGAATATAATAATGAATTGATATTTCAAGCATTTGAAATTTCTTCAGTAAATGTAACCTTATTTTTAGTCCTGAAGTTGCTACTATCTCATTTTTTTGCTGACGTCAAATTCATATGTGTTTATTGACATGGTAAAATTAAGGAAGGGCCCAAAATCTTACTTCCGAGTAAATTATATTTTCATCAGTACAGCTGACAATTTCCTCTTCTGCATAGATTACCCAAATTGAACGGTGTCTCTTTAAAATAGACTTCCTTTTACTGACCTTTTTTAGCAAATGATTTTGGTGAAGCAGAAGCATGCATGCATCGCTTATAACTTCTTTAAATAGTTATGAAATAAACAGGGATAAAACTGACTCTGGTGGGATTCGAACCCACAGCCTTTGAATACCTTCTTGACATTCACCTAGAAGTCCAATGCGCTATCCATTGCGCCACAGAGCCAATCTGCTTGAGTGAGGTGCACAGATATTCAGAAATGAAATAATGAGCTTTGAGCTGTTGATCAACTTTATAAAGTTCATTGGATACTATAACCATGGCTATATTTTGAATATTGAATTGGGTAAAAGTTATTCACCGTGTCAAACTACATGATACAGTTGGTAAGTCTGCATAAAACTTAAGTTTAGTGTATCGTCATCTGATATATGAGACAGATGGGTTTTTCACTTCTCCATGAAAGACGTTTTTTTTTAATTTTGGTAATGGAATATCTTATTCATCATGCAGTGGAACACAAAAAGAATGTACAATCAGAATACTTTTTCTTTAAAGTAGCCGACCGCCTGAACAGGGACTTGAACCCTGGACCCTCAGATTAAAAGTCTGATGCTCTACCGACTGAGCTATCCAGGCTCTGCAACACTGCAACTAAAAATCAGCTAAAAATGATGTGGACGCACACCAACCTACACTTTAATTCTTAATATGGTTACATATATTAGCAATCAAATATGTAGAGTTTAATAATTAATTGATATTTCAAGCATTTGAAATTTCAGCAGCACACGTAATCTATTTTAAATCCTGAAATTCGTTCTATCTCATTTTCGGCTGACTTAGAAATCATGTCTCTAAATTGACATTGTGAAATTAGTAAAAGGCCAAATACTATTACTAGGTACTAAATTACATGTCCAGCAGTATAACTGGAAATTTACTCTTGGGCATAGATTATGCAACATTTTCAAAGCAAACAGTGTCTGTTTAAATAGACTTTCTTTCACTGCCGTTTTGGTAAATGTCTCTGGTTATGCAGAAGCAGGCATTGTTTGTTACTGTTTCAATTAGTTATAAGATAAAGGAGGGATAAAACTGACCCAGCTAGTATTCCAACCCAAAGACTTTGAATGCTTTCTCTACATTCGCCTAGAACCCCAAGCCGCTATCCATTGCACCAGAGATCCAACCTGATTCAACAAGGTGAACAGAAATTCTCAAATAAAAAGATGAGCTATCAGCGGTTGACCAACTTTATAAAGTGATTTGGAAACTATAAGCAGGGTTCCATTTTGAACATTGAATTGGGGAAAAGATAATCAACATCTCAAACGACATGATACCGTTGCGGTAAGTCTTCTTAACTCTTGTCAAATGGTACACGACCGATGGGTATTTAATGGCTCCATTAAGAGTAACTTGCAATTACTCTAATGGGACTACTCGTTCATTGGATCCTGAAAAGAGCATGTCATTAGAGTACATTTTCTTTAAACAAACCGCCTGAACAGGGACTTGAACCCTGGACCCTCAGATTAAAAGTCTGATGCTCTACCGACTGAGCTATCCAGGCTCTGATACAGCAAACCTCAAAATCACCTAATCAAAATTTGGCAGTGTCCCAACTAACGCTATGTTTCTTAAGATGGTTACCTGAAGAAGGTACCAAATACACTAGAATATAATAATGAATTGATATTTCAAGCATTTGAAATTTCTTCAGTAAATGTAACCTTATTTTTAGTCCTGAAGTTGCTACTATCTCATTTTTTTGCTGACGTCAAATTCATATGTGTTTATTGACATGGTAAAATTAAGGAAGGGCCCAAAATCTTACTTCCGAGTAAATTATATTTTCATCAGTACAGCTGACAATTTCCTCTTCTGCATAGATTACCCAAATTGAACGGTGTCTCTTTAAAATAGACTTCCTTTTACTGACCTTTTTTAGCAAATGATTTTGGTGAAGCAGAAGCATGCATGCATCGCTTATAACTTCTTTAAATAGTTATGAAATACACAGGGATAAAACTGACTCTGGTGGGATTCGAACCCACAGCCTTTGAATACCTTCTTGACATTCACCTAGAAGTCCAATGCGCTATCCATTGCGCCACAGAGCCAATCTGCTTGAGTGAGGTGCACAGATATTCAGAAATGAAATAATGAGCTTTGAGCTGTTGATCAACTTTATAAAGTTCATTGGATACTATAACCATGGCTATATTTTGAATATTGAATTGGGTAAAAGTTATTCACCGTGTCAAACTACATGATACAGTTGGTAAGTCTGCATACAACTTAAGTTTAGTGTATCATCATCTGATATATGAGACAGATGGGTTTTTCACTTCTCCATGAAAGACATTTTTTTTAAATTTTGGTAATGGAATATCTTATTCATCATGCAGTGGAACACAAAAAGAATGTACAATCAGAATACTTTTTCTTTAAAGTAGCCTACCGCCTGAACGGGGACTTGAACCCTGGACCCTCAGATTAAAAGTCTGATGCTCTACCGACTGAGCTATCCAGGCTCTGATACAGCAAACCTCAAAATCACCTAATCAAAATTTGGCAGCGTCCCAACTAACGCTATGTTTCTTAAGATGGTTACCTGAAGAAGGTACCAAATACACTAGAATATAATAATGAATTGATATTTCAAGCATTTGAAATTTCTTCAGTAAATGTAACCTTATTTTTAGTCCTGAAGTTGCTACTATCTCATTTTTTTGCTGACGTCAAATTCATATGTGTTTATTGACATGGTAAAATTAAGGAAGGGCCCAAAATCTTACTTCCGAGTAAATTATATTTTCATCAGTACAGCTGACAATTTCCTCTTCTGCATAGATTACCCAAATTGAACGGTGTCTCTTTAAAATAGACTTCCTTTTACTGACCTTTTTTAGCAAATGATTTTGGTGAAGCAGAAGCATGCATGCATCGCTTATAACTTCTTTAAATAGTTATGAAATACACAGGGATAAAACTGACTCTGGTGGGATTCGAACCCACAGCCTTTGAATACCTTCTTGACATTCACCTAGAAGTCCAATGCGCTATCCATTGCGCCACAGAGCCAATCTGCTTGAGTGAGGTGCACAGATATTCAGAAATGAAATAATGAGCTTTGAGCTGTTGATCAACTTTATAAAGTTCATTGGATACTATAACCATGGCTATATTTTGAATATTGAATTGGGTAAAAGTTATTCACCGTGTCAAACTACATGATACAGTTGGTAAGTCTGCATACAACTTAAGTTTAGTGTATCATCATCTGATATATGAGACAGATGGGTTTTTCACTTCTCCATGAAAGACGTTTTTTTTTAATTTTGGTAATGGAATATCTTATTCATCATGCAGTGGAACACAAAAAGAATGTACAATCAGAATACTTTTTCTTTAAAGTAGCCGACCACCTGAACAGGGACTTGAACCCTGGACCCTCAGATTAAAAGTCTGATGCTCTACCGACTGAGCTATCCAGGCTCTGCAACACTGCAACTAAAAATCAGCTAAAAATGATGTGGACGCACACCAACCTACACTTTAATTCTTAATATGGTTACATATATTAGCAATCAAATATGTAGAGTTTAATAATTAATTGATATTTCAAGCATTTGAAATTTCAGCAGCACACGTAATCTATTTTAAATCCTGAAATTCGTTCTATCTCATTTTCGGCTGACTTAGAAATCATGTCTCTAAATTGACATTGTGAAATTAGTAAAAGGCCAAATACTATTACTAGGTACTAAATTACATGTCCAGCAGTATAACTGGAAATTTACTCTTGGGCATAGATTATGCAACATTTTCAAAGCAAACAGTGTCTGTTTAAATAGACTTTCTTTCACTGCCGTTTTGGTAAATGTCTCTGGTTATGCAGAAGCAGGCATTGTTTGTTACTGTTTCAATTAGTTATAAGATAAAGGAGGGATAAAACTGACCCAGCTAGTATTCCAACCCAAAGACTTTGAATGCTTTCTCTACATTCGCCTAGAACCCCAAGCCGCTATCCATTGCACCAGAGATCCAACCTGATTCAACAAGGTGAACAGAAATTCTCAAATAAAAAGATGAGCTATCAGCGGTTGACCAACTTTATAAAGTGATTTGGAAACTATAAGCAGGGTTCCATTTTGAACATTGAATTGGGGAAAAGATAATCAACATCTCAAACGACATGATACCGTTGCGGTAAGTCTTCTTAACTCTTGTCAAATGGTACACGACCGATGGGTATTTAATGGCTCCATTAAGAGTAACTTGCAATTACTCTAATGGGACTACTCGTTCATTGGATCCTGAAAAGAGCATGTCATTAGAGTACATTTTCTTTAAACAAACCGCCTGAACAGGGACTTGAACCCTGGACCCTCAGATTAAAAGTCTGATGCTCTACCGACTGAGCTATCCAGGCTCTGATACAGCAAACCTCAAAATCACCTAATCAAAATTTGGCAGTGTCCCAACTAACGCTATGTTTCTTAAGATGGTTACCTGAAGAAGGTACCAAATACACTAGAATATAATAATGAATTGATATTTCAAGCATTTGAAATTTCTTCAGTAAATGTAACCTTATTTTTAGTCCTGAAGTTGCTACTATCTCATTTTTTTGCTGACGTCAAATTCATATGTGTTTATTGACATGGTAAAATTAAGGAAGGGCCCAAAATCTTACTTCCGAGTAAATTATATTTTCATCAGTACAGCTGACAATTTCCTCTTCTGCATAGATTACCCAAATTGAACGGTGTCTCTTTAAAATAGACTTCCTTTTACTGACCTTTTTTAGCAAATGATTTTGGTGAAGCAGAAGCATGCATGCATCGCTTATAACTTCTTTAAATAGTTATGAAATACACAGGGATAAAACTGACTCTGGTGGGATTCGAACCCACAGCCTTTGAATACCTTCTTGACATTCACCTAGAAGTCCAATGCGCTATCCATTGCGCCACAGAGCCAATCTGCTTGAGTGAGGTGCACAGATATTCAGAAATGAAATAATGAGCTTTGAGCTGTTGATCAACTTTATAAAGTTCATTGGATACTATAACCATGGCTATATTTTGAATATTGAATTGGGTAAAAGTTATTCACCGTGTCAAACTACATGATACAGTTGGTAAGTCTGCATACAACTTAAGTTTAGTGTATCATCATCTGATATATGAGACAGATGGGTTTTTCACTTCTCCATGAAAGACGTTTTTTTTTAATTTTGGTAATGGAATATCTTATTCATCATGCAGTGGAACACAAAAAGAATGTACAATCAGAATACTTTTTCTTTAAAGTAGCCAACCGCCTGAACAGGGACTTGAACCCTGGACCCTCAGATTAAAAGTCTGATGCTCTACCGACTGAGCTATCCAGGCTCTGCAACACTGCAACTAAAAATCAGCTAAAAATGATGTGGACGCACACCAACCTACACTTTAATTCTTAATATGGTTACATATATTAGCAATCAAATATGTAGAGTTTAATAATTAATTGATATTTCAAGCATTTGAAATTTCAGCAGCACACGTAATCTATTTTAAATCCTGAAATTCGTTCTATCTCATTTTCGGCTGACTTAGAAATCATGTCTCTAAATTGACATTGTGAAATTAGTAAAAGGCCAAATACTATTACTAGGTACTAAATTACATGTCCAGCAGTATAACTGGAAATTTACTCTTGGGCATAGATTATGCAACATTTTCAAAGCAAACAGTGTCTGTTTAAATAGACTTTCTTTCACTGCCGTTTTGGTAAATGTCTCTGGTTATGCAGAAGCAGGCATTGTTTGTTACTGTTTCAATTAGTTATAAGATAAAGGAGGGATAAAACTGACCCAGCTAGTATTCCAACCCAAAGACTTTGAATGCTTTCTCTACATTCGCCTAGAACCCCAAGCCGCTATCCATTGCACCAGAGATCCAACCTGATTCAACAAGGTGAACAGAAATTCTCAAATAAAAAGATGAGCTATCAGCGGTTGACCAACTTTATAAAGTGATTTGGAAACTATAAGCAGGGTTCCATTTTGAACATTGAATTGGGGAAAAGATAATCAACATCTCAAACGACATGATACCGTTGCGGTAAGTCTTCTTAACTCTTGTCAAATGGTACACGACCGATGGGTATTTAATGGCTCCATTAAGAGTAACTTGCAATTACTCTAATGGGACTACTCGTTCATTGGATCCTGAAAAGAGAATGTCATTAGAGTACATTTTCTTTAAACAAACCGCCTGAACAGGGACTTGAACCCTGGACCCTCAGATTAAAAGTCTGATGCTCTACCGACTGAGCTATCCAGGCTCTGATACAGCAAACCTCAAAATCACCTAATCAAAATTTGGCAGTGTCCCAACTAACGCTATGTTTCTTAAGATGGTTACCTGAAGAAGGTACCAAATACACTAGAATATAATAATGAATTGATATTTCAAGCATTTGAAATTTCTTCAGTAAATGTAACCTTATTTTTAGTCCTGAAGTTGCTACTATCTCATTTTTTTGCTGACGTCAAATTCATATGTGTTTATTGACATGGTAAAATTAAGGAAGGGCCCAAAATCTTACTTCCGAGTAAATTATATTTTCATCAGTACAGCTGACAATTTCCTCTTCTGCATAGATTACCCAAATTGAACGGTGTCTCTTTAAAATAGACTTCCTTTTACTGACCTTTTTTAGCAAATGATTTTGGTGAAGCAGAAGCATGCATGCATCGCTTATAACTTCTTTAAATAGTTATGAAATAAACAGGGATAAAACTGACTCTGGTGGGATTCGAACCCACAGCCTTTGAATACCTTCTTGACATTCACCTAGAAGTCCAATGCGCTATCCATTGCGCCACAGAGCCAATCTGCTTGAGTGAGGTGCACAGATATTCAGAAATGAAATAATGAGCTTTGAGCTGTTGATCAACTTTATAAAGTTCATTGGATACTATAACCATGGCTATATTTTGAATATTGAATTGGGTAAAAGTTATTCACCGTGTCAAACTACATGATACAGTTGGTAAGTCTGCATAAAACTTAAGTTTAGTGTATCGTCATCTGATATATGAGACAGATGGGTTTTTCACTTCTCCATGAAAGACGTTTTTTTTTAATTTTGGTAATGGAATATCTTATTCATCATGCAGTGGAACACAAAAAGAATGTACAATCAGAATACTTTTTCTTTAAAGTAGCCGACCGCCTGAACAGGGACTTGAACCCTGGACCCTCAGATTAAAAGTCTGATGCTCTACCGACTGAGCTATCCAGGCTCTGCAACACTGCAACTAAAAATCAGCTAAAAATGATGTGGACGCACACCAACCTACACTTTAATTCTTAATATGGTTACATATATTAGCAATCAAATATGTAGAGTTTAATAATTAATTGATATTTCAAGCATTTGAAATTTCAGCAGCACACGTAATCTATTTTAAATCCTGAAATTCGTTCTATCTCATTTTCGGCTGACTTAGAAATCATGTCTCTAAATTGACATTGTGAAATTAGTAAAAGGCCAAATACTATTACTAGGTACTAAATTACATGTCCAGCAGTATAACTGGAAATTTACTCTTGGGCATAGATTATGCAACATTTTCAAAGCAAACAGTGTCTGTTTAAATAGACTTTCTTTCACTGCCGTTTTGGTAAATGTCTCTGGTTATGCAGAAGCAGGCATTGTTTGTTACTGTTTCAATTAGTTATAAGATAAAGGAGGGATAAAACTGACCCAGCTAGTATTCCAACCCAAAGACTTTGAATGCTTTCTCTACATTCGCCTAGAACCCCAAGCCGCTATCCATTGCACCAGAGATCCAACCTGATTCAACAAGGTGAACAGAAATTCTCAAATAAAAAGATGAGCTATCAGCGGTTGACCAACTTTATAAAGTGATTTGGAAACTATAAGCAGGGTTCCATTTTGAACATTGAATTGGGGAAAAGATAATCAACATCTCAAACGACATGATACCGTTGCGGTAAGTCTTCTTAACTCTTGTCAAATGGTACACGACCGATGGGTATTTAATGGCTCCATTAAGAGTAACTTGCAATTACTCTAATGGGACTACTCGTTCATTGGATCCTGAAAAGAGAATGTCATTAGAGTACATTTTCTTTAAACAAACCGCCTGAACAGGGACTTGAACCCTGGACCCTCAGATTAAAAGTCTGATGCTCTACCGACTGAGCTATCCAGGCTCTGATACAGCAAACCTCAAAATCACCTAATCAAAATTTGGCAGTGTCCCAACTAACGCTATGTTTCTTAAGATGGTTACCTGAAGAAGGTACCAAATACACTAGAATATAATAATGAATTGATATTTCAAGCATTTGAAATTTCTTCAGTAAATGTAACCTTATTTTTAGTCCTGAAGTTGCTACTATCTCATTTTTTTGCTGACGTCAAATTCATATGTGTTTATTGACATGGTAAAATTAAGGAAGGGCCCAAAATCTTACTTCCGAGTAAATTATATTTTCATCAGTACAGCTGACAATTTCCTCTTCTGCATAGATTACCCAAATTGAACGGTGTCTCTTTAAAATAGACTTCCTTTTACTGACCTTTTTTAGCAAATGATTTTGGTGAAGCAGAAGCATGCATGCATCGCTTATAACTTCTTTAAATAGTTATGAAATACACAGGGATAAAACTGACTCTGGTGGGATTCGAACCCACAGCCTTTGAATACCTTCTTGACATTCACCTAGAAGTCCATTGCGCTATCCATTGCGCCACAGAGCCAATCTGCTTGAGTGAGGTGCACAGATATTCAGAAATGAAATAATGAGCTTTGAGCTGTTGATCAACTTTATAAAGTTCATTGGATACTATAACCATGGCTATATTTTGAATATTGAATTGGGTAAAAGTTATTCACCGTGTCAAACTACATGATACAGTTGGTAAGTCTGCATACAACTTAAGTTTAGTGTATCATCATCTGATATATGAGACAGATGGGTTTTTCACTTCTCCATGAAAGACATTTTTTTTTAATTTTGGTAATGGAATATCTTATTCATCATGCAGTGGAACACAAAAAGAATGTACAATCAGAATACTTTTTCTTTAAAGTAGCCTACCGCCTGAACGGGGACTTGAACCCTGGACCCTCAGATTAAAAGTCTGATGCTCTACCGACTGAGCTATCCAGGCTCTGATACAGCAAACCTCAAAATCACCTAATCAAAATTTGGCAGCGTCCCAACTAACGCTATGTTTCTTAAGATGGTGACCTGAAGAAGGTACCAAATACACTAGAATATAATAATGAATTGATATTTCAAGCATTTGAAATTTCTTCAGTAAATGTAACCTTATTTTTAGTCCTGAAGTTGCTACTATCTCATTTTTTTGCTGACGTCAAATTCATATGTGTTTATTGACATGGTAAAATTAAGGAAGGGCCCAAAATCTTACTTCCGAGTAAATTATATTTTCATCAGTACAGCTGACAATTTCCTCTTCTGCATAGATTACCCAAATTGAACGGTGTCTCTTTAAAATAGACTTCCTTTTACTGACCTTTTTTAGCAAATGATTTTGGTGAAGCAGAAGCATGCATGCATCGCTTATAACTTCTTTAAATAGTTATGAAATAAACAGGGATAAAACTGACTCTGGTGGGATTCGAACCCACAGCCTTTGAATACCTTCTTGACATTCACCTAGAAGTCCAATGCGCTATCCATTGCGCCACAGAGCCAATCTGCTTGAGTGAGGTGCACAGATATTCAGAAATGAAATAATGAGCTTTGAGCTGTTGATCAACTTTATAAAGTTCATTGGATACTATAACCATGGCTATATTTTGAATATTGAATTGGGTAAAAGTTATTCACCGTGTCAAACTACATGATACAGTTGGTAAGTCTGCATAAAACTTAAGTTTAGTGTATCGTCATCTGATATATGAGACAGATGGGTTTTTCACTTCTCCATGAAAGACGTTTTTTTTTAATTTTGGTAATGGAATATCTTATTCATCATGCAGTGGAACACAAAAAGAATGTACAATCAGAATACTTTTTCTTTAAAGTAGCCGACCGCCTGAACAGGGACTTGAACCCTGGACCCTCAGATTAAAAGTCTGATGCTCTACCGACTGAGCTATCCAGGCTCTGCAACACTGCAACTAAAAATCAGCTAAAAATGATGTGGACGCACACCAACCTACACTTTAATTCTTAATATGGTTACATATATTAGCAATCAAATATGTAGAGTTTAATAATTAATTGATATTTCAAGCATTTGAAATTTCAGCAGCACACGTAATCTATTTTAAATCCTGAAATTCGTTCTATCTCATTTTCGGCTGACTTAGAAATCATGTCTCTAAATTGACATTGTGAAATTAGTAAAAGGCCAAATACTATTACTAGGTACTAAATTACATGTCCAGCAGTATAACTGGAAATTTACTCTTGGGCATAGATTATGCAACATTTTCAAAGCAAACAGTGTCTGTTTAAATAGACTTTCTTTCACTGCCGTTTTGGTAAATGTCTCTGGTTATGCAGAAGCAGGCATTGTTTGTTACTGTTTCAATTAGTTATAAGATAAAGGAGGGATAAAACTGACCCAGCTAGTATTCCAACCCAAAGACTTTGAATGCTTTCTCTACATTCGCCTAGAACCCCAAGCCGCTATCCATTGCACCAGAGATCCAACCTGATTCAACAAGGTGAACAGAAATTCTCAAATAAAAAGATGAGCTATCAGCGGTTGACCAACTTTATAAAGTGATTTGGAAACTATAAGCAGGGTTCCATTTTGAACATTGAATTGGGGAAAAGATAATCAACATCTCAAACGACATGATACCGTTGCGGTAAGTCTTCTTAACTCTTGTCAAATGGTACACGACCGATGGGTATTTAATGGCTCCATTAAGAGTAACTTGCAATTACTCTAATGGGACTACTCGTTCATTGGATCCTGAAAAGAGCATGTCATTAGAGTACATTTTCTTTAAACAAACCGCCTGAACAGGGACTTGAACCCTGGACCCTCAGATTAAAAGTCTGATGCTCTACCGACTGAGCTATCCAGGCTCTGATACAGCAAACCTCAAAATCACCTAATCAAAATTTGGCAGTGTCCCAACTAACGCTATGTTTCTTAAGATGGTTACCTGAAGAAGGTACCAAATACACTAGAATATAATAATGAATTGATATTTCAAGCATTTGAAATTTCTTCAGTAAATGTAACCTTATTTTTAGTCCTGAAGTTGCTACTATCTCATTTTTTTGCTGACGTCAAATTCATATGTGTTTATTGACATGGTAAAATTAAGGAAGGGCCCAAAATCTTACTTCCGAGTAAATTATATTTTCATCAGTACAGCTGACAATTTCCTCTTCTGCATAGATTACCCAAATTGAACGGTGTCTCTTTAAAATAGACTTCCTTTTACTGACCTTTTTTAGCAAATGATTTTGGTGAAGCAGAAGCATGCATGCATCGCTTATAACTTCTTTAAATAGTTATGAAATACACAGGGATAAAACTGACTCTGGTGGGATTCGAACCCACAGCCTTTGAATACCTTCTTGACATTCACCTAGAAGTCCATTGCGCTATCCATTGCGCCACAGAGCCAATCTGCTTGAGTGAGGTGCACAGATATTCAGAAATGAAATAATGAGCTTTGAGCTGTTGATCAACTTTATAAAGTTCATTGGATACTATAACCATGGCTATATTTTGAATATTGAATTGGGTAAAAGTTATTCACCGTGTCAAACTACATGATACAGTTGGTAAGTCTGCATACAACTTAAGTTTAGTGTATCATCATCTGATATATGAGACAGATGGGTTTTTCACTTCTCCATGAAAGACATTTTTTTTTAATTTTGGTAATGGAATATCTTATTCATCATGCAGTGGAACACAAAAAGAATGTACAATCAGAATACTTTTTCTTTAAAGTAGCCTACCGCCTGAACGGGGACTTGAACCCTGGACCCTCAGATTAAAAGTCTGATGCTCTACCGACTGAGCTATCCAGGCTCTGATACAGCAAACCTCAAAATCACCTAATCAAAATTTGGCAGCGTCCCAACTAACGCTATGTTTCTTAAGATGGTGACCTGAAGAAGGTACCAAATACACTAGAATATAATAATGAATTGATATTTCAAGCATTTGAAATTTCTTCAGTAAATGTAACCTTATTTTTAGTCCTGAAGTTGCTACTATCTCATTTTTTTGCTGACGTCAAATTCATATGTGTTTATTGACATGGTAAAATTAAGGAAGGGCCCAAAATCTTACTTCCGAGTAAATTATATTTTCATCAGTACAGCTGACAATTTCCTCTTCTGCATAGATTACCCAAATTGAACGGTGTCTCTTTAAAATAGACTTCCTTTTACTGACCTTTTTTAGCAAATGATTTTGGTGAAGCAGAAGCATGCATGCATCGCTTATAACTTCTTTAAATAGTTATGAAATAAACAGGGATAAAACTGACTCTGGTGGGATTCGAACCCACAGCCTTTGAATACCTTCTTGACATTCACCTAGAAGTCCAATGCGCTATCCATTGCGCCACAGAGCCAATCTGCTTGAGTGAGGTGCACAGATATTCAGAAATGAAATAATGAGCTTTGAGCTGTTGATCAACTTTATAAAGTTCATTGGATACTATAACCATGGCTATATTTTGAATATTGAATTGGGTAAAAGTTATTCACCGTGTCAAACTACATGATACAGTTGGTAAGTCTGCATAAAACTTAAGTTTAGTGTATCGTCATCTGATATATGAGACAGATGGGTTTTTCACTTCTCCATGAAAGACGTTTTTTTTTAATTTTGGTAATGGAATATCTTATTCATCATGCAGTGGAACACAAAAAGAATGTACAATCAGAATACTTTTTCTTTAAAGTAGCCGACCGCCTGAACAGGGACTTGAACCCTGGACCCTCAGATTAAAAGTCTGATGCTCTACCGACTGAGCTATCCAGGCTCTGCAACACTGCAACTAAAAATCAGCTAAAAATGATGTGGACGCACACCAACCTACACTTTAATTCTTAATATGGTTACATATATTAGCAATCAAATATGTAGAGTTTAATAATTAATTGATATTTCAAGCATTTGAAATTTCAGCAGCACACGTAATCTATTTTAAATCCTGAAATTCGTTCTATCTCATTTTCGGCTGACTTAGAAATCATGTCTCTAAATTGACATTGTGAAATTAGTAAAAGGCCAAATACTATTACTAGGTACTAAATTACATGTCCAGCAGTATAACTGGAAATTTACTCTTGGGCATAGATTATGCAACATTTTCAAAGCAAACAGTGTCTGTTTAAATAGACTTTCTTTCACTGCCGTTTTGGTAAATGTCTCTGGTTATGCAGAAGCAGGCATTGTTTGTTACTGTTTCAATTAGTTATAAGATAAAGGAGGGATAAAACTGACCCAGCTAGTATTCCAACCCAAAGACTTTGAATGCTTTCTCTACATTCGCCTAGAACCCCAAGCCGCTATCCATTGCACCAGAGATCCAACCTGATTCAACAAGGTGAACAGAAATTCTCAAATAAAAAGATGAGCTATCAGCGGTTGACCAACTTTATAAAGTGATTTGGAAACTATAAGCAGGGTTCCATTTTGAACATTGAATTGGGGAAAAGATAATCAACATCTCAAACGACATGATACCGTTGCGGTAAGTCTTCTTAACTCTTGTCAAATGGTACACGACCGATGGGTATTTAATGGCTCCATTAAGAGTAACTTGCAATTACTCTAATGGGACTACTCGTTCATTGGATCCTGAAAAGAGCATGTCATTAGAGTACATTTTCTTTAAACAAACCGCCTGAACAGGGACTTGAACCCTGGACCCTCAGATTAAAAGTCTGATGCTCTACCGACTGAGCTATCCAGGCTCTGATACAGCAAACCTCAAAATCACCTAATCAAAATTTGGCAGTGTCCCAACTAACGCTATGTTTCTTAAGATGGTTACCTGAAGAAGGTACCAAATACACTAGAATATAATAATGAATTGATATTTCAAGCATTTGAAATTTCTTCAGTAAATGTAACCTTATTTTTAGTCCTGAAGTTGCTACTATCTCATTTTTTTGCTGACGTCAAATTCATATGTGTTTATTGACATGGTAAAATTAAGGAAGGGCCCAAAATCTTACTTCCGAGTAAATTATATTTTCATCAGTACAGCTGACAATTTCCTCTTCTGCATAGATTACCCAAATTGAACGGTGTCTCTTTAAAATAGACTTCCTTTTACTGACCTTTTTTAGCAAATGATTTTGGTGAAGCAGAAGCATGCATGCATCGCTTATAACTTCTTTAAATAGTTATGAAATACACAGGGATAAAACTGACTCTGGTGGGATTCGAACCCACAGCCTTTGAATACCTTCTTGACATTCACCTAGAAGTCCAATGCGCTATCCATTGCGCCACAGAGCCAATCTGCTTGAGTGAGGTGCACAGATATTCAGAAATGAAATAATGAGCTTTGAGCTGTTGATCAACTTTATAAAGTTCATTGGATACTATAACCATGGCTATATTTTGAATATTGAATTGGGTAAAAGTTATTCACCGTGTCAAACTACATGATACAGTTGGTAAGTCTGCATACAACTTAAGTTTAGTGTATCATCATCTGATATATGAGACAGATGGGTTTTTCACTTCTCCATGAAAGACATTTTTTTTAAATTTTGGTAATGGAATATCTTATTCATCATGCAGTGGAACACAAAAAGAATGTACAATCAGAATACTTTTTCTTTAAAGTAGCCTACCGCCTGAACGGGGACTTGAACCCTGGACGCTCAGATTAAAAGTCTGATGCTCTACCGACTGAGCTATCCAGGCTCTGATACAGCAAACCTCAAAATCACCTAATCAAAATTTGGCAGCGTCCCAACTAACGCTATGTTTCTTAAGATGGTTACCTGAAGAAGGTACCAAATACACTAGAATATAATAATGAATTGATATTTCAAGCATTTGAAATTTCTTCAGTAAATGTAACCTTATTTTTAGTCCTGAAGTTGCTACTATCTCATTTTTTTGCTGACGTCAAATTCATATGTGTTTATTGACATGGTAAAATTAAGGAAGGGCCCAAAATCTTACTTCCGAGTAAATTATATTTTCATCAGTACAGCTGACAATTTCCTCTTCTGCATAGATTACCCAAATTGAACGGTGTCTCTTTAAAATAGACTTCCTTTTACTGACCTTTTTTAGCAAATGATTTTGGTGAAGCAGAAGCATGCATGCATCGCTTATAACTTCTTTAAATAGTTATGAAATACACAGGGATAAAACTGACTCTGGTGGGATTCGAACCCACAGCCTTTGAATACCTTCTTGACATTCACCTAGAAGTCCAATGCGCTATCCATTGCGCCACAGAGCCAATCTGCTTGAGTGAGGTGCACAGATATTCAGAAATGAAATAATGAGCTTTGAGCTGTTGATCAACTTTATAAAGTTCATTGGATACTATAACCATGGCTATATTTTGAATATTGAATTGGGTAAAAGTTATTCACCGTGTCAAACTACATGATACAGTTGGTAAGTCTGCATACAACTTAAGTTTAGTGTATCATCATCTGATATATGAGACAGATGGGTTTTTCACTTCTCCATGAAAGACGTTTTTTTTTAATTTTGGTAATGGAATATCTTATTCATCATGCAGTGGAACACAAAAAGAATGTACAATCAGAATACTTTTTCTTTAAAGTAGCCGACCGCCTGAACAGGGACTTGAACCCTGGACCCTCAGATTAAAAGTCTGATGCTCTACCGACTGAGCTATCCAGGCTCTGCAACACTGCAACTAAAAATCAGCTAAAAATGATGTGGACGCACACCAACCTACACTTTAATTCTTAATATGGTTACATATATTAGCAATCAAATATGTAGAGTTTAATAATTAATTGATATTTCAAGCATTTGAAATTTCAGCAGCACACGTAATCTATTTTAAATCCTGAAATTCGTTCTATCTCATTTTCGGCTGACTTAGAAATCATGTCTCTAAATTGACATTGTGAAATTAGTAAAAGGCCAAATACTATTACTAGGTACTAAATTACATGTCCAGCAGTATAACTGGAAATTTACTCTTGGGCATAGATTATGCAACATTTTCAAAGCAAACAGTGTCTGTTTAAATAGACTTTCTTTCACTGCCGTTTTGGTAAATGTCTCTGGTTATGCAGAAGCAGGCATTGTTTGTTACTGTTTCAATTAGTTATAAGATAAAGGAGGGATAAAACTGACCCAGCTAGTATTCCAACCCAAAGACTTTGAATGCTTTCTCTACATTCGCCTAGAACCCCAAGCCGCTATCCATTGCACCAGAGATCCAACCTGATTCAACAAGGTGAACAGAAATTCTCAAATAAAAAGATGAGCTATCAGCGGTTGACCAACTTTATAAAGTGATTTGGAAACTATAAGCAGGGTTCCATTTTGAACATTGAATTGGGGAAAAGATAATCAACATCTCAAACGACATGATACCGTTGCGGTAAGTCTTCTTAACTCTTGTCAAATGGTACACGACCGATGGGTATTTAATGGCTCCATTAAGAGTAACTTGCAATTACTCTAATGGGACTACTCGTTCATTGGATCCTGAAAAGAGAATGTCATTAGAGTACATTTTCTTTAAACAAACCGCCTGAACAGGGACTTGAACCCTGGACCCTCAGATTAAAAGTCTGATGCTCTACCGACTGAGCTATCCAGGCTCTGATACAGCAAACCTCAAAATCACCTAATCAAAATTTGGCAGTGTCCCAACTAACGCTATGTTTCTTAAGATGGTTACCTGAAGAAGGTACCAAATACACTAGAATATAATAATGAATTGATATTTCAAGCATTTGAAATTTCTTCAGTAAATGTAACCTTATTTTTAGTCCTGAAGTTGCTACTATCTCATTTTTTTGCTGACGTCAAATTCATATGTGTTTATTGACATGGTAAAATTAAGGAAGGGCCCAAAATCTTACTTCCGAGTAAATTATATTTTCATCAGTACAGCTGACAATTTCCTCTTCTGCATAGATTACCCAAATTGAACGGTGTCTCTTTAAAATAGACTTCCTTTTACTGACCTTTTTTAGCAAATGATTTTGGTGAAGCAGAAGCATGCATGCATCGCTTATAACTTCTTTAAATAGTTATGAAATACACAGGGATAAAACTGACTCTGGTGGGATTCGAACCCACAGCCTTTGAATACCTTCTTGACATTCACCTAGAAGTCCATTGCGCTATCCATTGCGCCACAGAGCCAATCTGCTTGAGTGAGGTGCACAGATATTCAGAAATGAAATAATGAGCTTTGAGCTGTTGATCAACTTTATAAAGTTCATTGGATACTATAACCATGGCTATATTTTGAATATTGAATTGGGTAAAAGTTATTCACCGTGTCAAACTACATGATACAGTTGGTAAGTCTGCATACAACTTAAGTTTAGTGTATCATCATCTGATATATGAGACAGATGGGTTTTTCACTTCTCCATGAAAGACATTTTTTTTTAATTTTGGTAATGGAATATCTTATTCATCATGCAGTGGAACACAAAAAGAATGTACAATCAGAATACTTTTTCTTTAAAGTAGCCTACCGCCTGAACGGGGACTTGAACCCTGGACCCTCAGATTAAAAGTCTGATGCTCTACCGACTGAGCTTTCCAGGCTCTGATACAGCAAACCTCAAAATCACCTAATCAAAATTTGGCAGTGTCCCAACTAACGCTATGTTTCTTAAGATGGTTACCTGAAGAAGGTACCAAATACACTAGAATATAATAATGAATTGATATTTCAAGCATTTGAAATTTCTTCAGTAAATGTAACCTTATTTTTAGTCCTGAAGTTGCTACTATCTCATTTTTTTGCTGACGTCAAATTCATATGTGTTTATTGACATGGTAAAATTAAGGAAGGGCCCAAAATCTTACTTCCGAGTAAATTATATTTTCATCAGTACAGCTGACAATTTCCTCTTCTGCATAGATTACCCAAATTGAACGGTGTCTCTTTAAAATAGACTTCCTTTTACTGACCTTTTTTAGCAAATGATTTTGGTGAAGCAGAAGCATGCATGCATCGCTTATAACTTCTTTAAATAGTTATGAAATACACAGGGATAAAACTGACTCTGGTGGGATTCGAACCCACAGCCTTTGAATACCTTCTTGACATTCACCTAGAAGTCCAATGCGCTATCCATTGCGCCACAGAGCCAATCTGCTTGAGTGAGGTGCACAGATATTCAGAAATGAAATAATGAGCTTTGAGCTGTTGATCAACTTTATAAAGTTCATTGGATACTATAACCATGGCTATATTTTGAATATTGAATTGGGTAAAAGTTATTCACCGTGTCAAACTACATGATACAGTTGGTAAGTCTGCATACAACTTAAGTTTAGTGTATCATCATCTGATATATGAGACAGATGGGTTTTTCACTTCTCCATGAAAGACGTTTTTTTTTAATTTTGGTAATGGAATATCTTATTCATCATGCAGTGGAACACAAAAAGAATGTACAATCAGAATACTTTTTCTTTAAAGTAGCCAACCGCCTGAACAGGGACTTGAACCCTGGACCCTCAGATTAAAAGTCTGATGCTCTACCGACTGAGCTATCCAGGCTCTGCAACACTGCAACTAAAAATCAGCTAAAAATGATGTGGACGCACACCAACCTACACTTTAATTCTTAATATGGTTACATATATTAGCAATCAAATATGTAGAGTTTAATAATTAATTGATATTTCAAGCATTTGAAATTTCAGCAGCACACGTAATCTATTTTAAATCCTGAAATTCGTTCTATCTCATTTTCGGCTGACTTAGAAATCATGTCTCTAAATTGACATTGTGAAATTAGTAAAAGGCCAAATACTATTACTAGGTACTAAATTACATGTCCAGCAGTATAACTGGAAATTTACTCTTGGGCATAGATTATGCAACATTTTCAAAGCAAACAGTGTCTGTTTAAATAGACTTTCTTTCACTGCCGTTTTGGTAAATGTCTCTGGTTATGCAGAAGCAGGCATTGTTTGTTACTGTTTCAATTAGTTATAAGATAAAGGAGGGATAAAACTGACCCAGCTAGTATTCCAACCCAAAGACTTTGAATGCTTTCTCTACATTCGCCTAGAACCCCAAGCCGCTATCCATTGCACCAGAGATCCAACCTGATTCAACAAGGTGAACAGAAATTCTCAAATAAAAAGATGAGCTATCAGCGGTTGACCAACTTTATAAAGTGATTTGGAAACTATAAGCAGGGTTCCATTTTGAACATTGAATTGGGGAAAAGATAATCAACATCTCAAACGACATGATACCGTTGCGGTAAGTCTTCTTAACTCTTGTCAAATGGTACACGACCGATGGGTATTTAATGGCTCCATTAAGAGTAACTTGCAATTACTCTAATGGGACTACTCGTTCATTGGATCCTGAAAAGAGAATGTCATTAGAGTACATTTTCTTTAAACAAACCGCCTGAACAGGGACTTGAACCCTGGACCCTCAGATTAAAAGTCTGATGCTCTACCGACTGAGCTATCCAGGCTCTGATACAGCAAACCTCAAAATCACCTAATCAAAATTTGGCAGTGTCCCAACTAACGCTATGTTTCTTAAGATGGTTACCTGAAGAAGGTACCAAATACACTAGAATATAATAATGAATTGATATTTCAAGCATTTGAAATTTCTTCAGTAAATGTAACCTTATTTTTAGTCCTGAAGTTGCTACTATCTCATTTTTTTGCTGACGTCAAATTCATATGTGTTTATTGACATGGTAAAATTAAGGAAGGGCCCAAAATCTTACTTCCGAGTAAATTATATTTTCATCAGTACAGCTGACAATTTCCTCTTCTGCATAGATTACCCAAATTGAACGGTGTCTCTTTAAAATAGACTTCCTTTTACTGACCTTTTTTAGCAAATGATTTTGGTGAAGCAGAAGCATGCATGCATCGCTTATAACTTCTTTAAATAGTTATGAAATACACAGGGATAAAACTGACTCTGGTGGGATTCGAACCCACAGCCTTTGAATACCTTCTTGACATTCACCTAGAAGTCCATTGCGCTATCCATTGCGCCACAGAGCCAATCTGCTTGAGTGAGGTGCACAGATATTCAGAAATGAAATAATGAGCTTTGAGCTGTTGATCAACTTTATAAAGTTCATTGGATACTATAACCATGGCTATATTTTGAATATTGAATTGGGTAAAAGTTATTCACCGTGTCAAACTACATGATACAGTTGGTAAGTCTGCATACAACTTAAGTTTAGTGTATCATCATCTGATATATGAGACAGATGGGTTTTTCACTTCTCCATGAAAGACATTTTTTTTTAATTTTGGTAATGGAATATCTTATTCATCATGCAGTGGAACACAAAAAGAATGTACAATCAGAATACTTTTTCTTTAAAGTAGCCTACCGCCTGAACGGGGACTTGAACCCTGGACCCTCAGATTAAAAGTCTGATGCTCTACCGACTGAGCTATCCAGGCTCTGATACAGCAAACCTCAAAATCACCTAATCAAAATTTGGCAGCGTCCCAACTAACGCTATGTTTCTTAAGATGGTTACCTGAAGAAGGTACCAAATACACTAGAATATAATAATGAATTGATATTTCAAGCATTTGAAATTTCTTCAGTAAATGTAACCTTATTTTTAGTCCTGAAGTTGCTACTATCTCATTTTTTTGCTGACGTCAAATTCATATGTGTTTATTGACATGGTAAAATTAAGGAAGGGCCCAAAATCTTACTTCCGAGTAAATTATATTTTCATCAGTACAGCTGACAATTTCCTCTTCTGCATAGATTACCCAAATTGAACGGTGTCTCTTTAAAATAGACTTCCTTTTACTGACCTTTTTTAGCAAATGATTTTGGTGAAGCAGAAGCATGCATGCATCGCTTATAACTTCTTTAAATAGTTATGAAATAAACAGGGATAAAACTGACTCTGGTGGGATTCGAACCCACAGCCTTTGAATACCTTCTTGACATTCACCTAGAAGTCCAATGCGCTATCCATTGCGCCACAGAGCCAATCTGCTTGAGTGAGGTGCACAGATATTCAGAAATGAAATAATGAGCTTTGAGCTGTTGATCAACTTTATAAAGTTCATTGGATACTATAACCATGGCTATATTTTGAATATTGAATTGGGTAAAAGTTATTCACCGTGTCAAACTACATGATACAGTTGGTAAGTCTGCATAAAACTTAAGTTTAGTGTATCGTCATCTGATATATGAGACAGATGGGTTTTTCACTTCTCCATGAAAGACGTTTTTTTTTAATTTTGGTAATGGAATATCTTATTCATCATGCAGTGGAACACAAAAAGAATGTACAATCAGAATACTTTTTCTTTAAAGTAGCCGACCGCCTGAACAGGGACTTGAACCCTGGACCCTCAGATTAAAAGTCTGATGCTCTACCGACTGAGCTATCCAGGCTCTGCAACACTGCAACTAAAAATCAGCTAAAAATGATGTGGACGCACACCAACCTACACTTTAATTCTTAATATGGTTACATATATTAGCAATCAAATATGTAGAGTTTAATAATTAATTGATATTTCAAGCATTTGAAATTTCAGCAGCACACGTAATCTATTTTAAATCCTGAAATTCGTTCTATCTCATTTTCGGCTGACTTAGAAATCATGTCTCTAAATTGACATTGTGAAATTAGTAAAAGGCCAAATACTATTACTAGGTACTAAATTACATGTCCAGCAGTATAACTGGAAATTTACTCTTGGGCATAGATTATGCAACATTTTCAAAGCAAACAGTGTCTGTTTAAATAGACTTTCTTTCACTGCCGTTTTGGTAAATGTCTCTGGTTATGCAGAAGCAGGCATTGTTTGTTACTGTTTCAATTAGTTATAAGATAAAGGAGGGATAAAACTGACCCAGCTAGTATTCCAACCCAAAGACTTTGAATGCTTTCTCTACATTCGCCTAGAACCCCAAGCCGCTATCCATTGCACCAGAGATCCAACCTGATTCAACAAGGTGAACAGAAATTCTCAAATAAAAAGATGAGCTATCAGCGGTTGACCAACTTTATAAAGTGATTTGGAAACTATAAGCAGGGTTCCATTTTGAACATTGAATTGGGGAAAAGATAATCAACATCTCAAACGACATGATACCGTTGCGGTAAGTCTTCTTAACTCTTGTCAAATGGTACACGACCGATGGGTATTTAATGGCTCCATTAAGAGTAACTTGCAATTACTCTAATGGGACTACTCGTTCATTGGATCCTGAAAAGAGCATGTCATTAGAGTACATTTTCTTTAAACAAACCGCCTGAACAGGGACTTGAACCCTGGACCCTCAGATTAAAAGTCTGATGCTCTACCGACTGAGCTATCCAGGCTCTGATACAGCAAACCTCAAAATCACCTAATCAAAATTTGGCAGTGTCCCAACTAACGCTATGTTTCTTAAGATGGTTACCTGAAGAAGGTACCAAATACACTAGAATATAATAATGAATTGATATTTCAAGCATTTGAAATTTCTTCAGTAAATGTAACCTTATTTTTAGTCCTGAAGTTGCTACTATCTCATTTTTTTGCTGACGTCAAATTCATATGTGTTTATTGACATGGTAAAATTAAGGAAGGGCCCAAAATCTTACTTCCGAGTAAATTATATTTTCATCAGTACAGCTGACAATTTCCTCTTCTGCATAGATTACCCAAATTGAACGGTGTCTCTTTAAAATAGACTTCCTTTTACTGACCTTTTTTAGCAAATGATTTTGGTGAAGCAGAAGCATGCATGCATCGCTTATAACTTCTTTAAATAGTTATGAAATACACAGGGATAAAACTGACTCTGGTGGGATTCGAACCCACAGCCTTTGAATACCTTCTTGACATTCACCTAGAAGTCCAATGCGCTATCCATTGCGCCACAGAGCCAATCTGCTTGAGTGAGGTGCACAGATATTCAGAAATGAAATAATGAGCTTTGAGCTGTTGATCAACTTTATAAAGTTCATTGGATACTATAACCATGGCTATATTTTGAATATTGAATTGGGTAAAAGTTATTCACCGTGTCAAACTACATGATACAGTTGGTAAGTCTGCATACAACTTAAGTTTAGTGTATCATCATCTGATATATGAGACAGATGGGTTTTTCACTTCTCCATGAAAGACATTTTTTTTTAATTTTGGTAATGGAATATCTTATTCATCATGCAGTGGAACACAAAAAGAATGTACAATCAGAATACTTTTTCTTTAAAGTAGCCTACCGCCTGAACGGGGACTTGAACCCTGGACCCTCAGATTAAAAGTCTGATGCTCTACCGACTGAGCTATCCAGGCTCTGATACAGCAAACCTCAAAATCACCTAATCAAAATTTGGCAGCGTCCCAACTAACGCTATGTTTCTTAAGATGGTTACCTGAAGAAGGTACCAAATACACTAGAATATAATAATGAATTGATATTTCAAGCATTTGAAATTTCTTCAGTAAATGTAACCTTATTTTTAGTCCTGAAGTTGCTACTATCTCATTTTTTTGCTGACGTCAAATTCATATGTGTTTATTGACATGGTAAAATTAAGGAAGGGCCCAAAATCTTACTTCCGAGTAAATTATATTTTCATCAGTACAGCTGACAATTTCCTCTTCTGCATAGATTACCCAAATTGAACGGTGTCTCTTTAAAATAGACTTCCTTTTACTGACCTTTTTTAGCAAATGATTTTGGTGAAGCAGAAGCATGCATGCATCGCTTATAACTTCTTTAAATAGTTATGAAATACACAGGGATAAAACTGACTCTGGTGGGATTCGAACCCACAGCCTTTGAATACCTTCTTGACATTCACCTAGAAGTCCAATGCGCTATCCATTGCGCCACAGAGCCAATCTGCTTGAGTGAGGTGCACAGATATTCAGAAATGAAATAATGAGCTTTGAGCTGTTGATCAACTTTATAAAGTTCATTGGATACTATAACCATGGCTATATTTTGAATATTGAATTGGGTAAAAGTTATTCACCGTGTCAAACTACATGATACAGTTGGTAAGTCTGCATACAACTTAAGTTTAGTGTATCATCATCTGATATATGAGACAGATGGGTTTTTCACTTCTCCATGAAAGACGTTTTTTTTTAATTTTGGTAATGGAATATCTTATTCATCATGCAGTGGAACACAAAAAGAATGTACAATCAGAATACTTTTTCTTTAAAGTAGCCGACCGCCTGAACAGGGACTTGAACCCTGGACCCTCAGATTAAAAGTCTGATGCTCTACCGACTGAGCTATCCAGGCTCTGCAACACTGCAACTAAAAATCAGCTAAAAATGATGTGGACGCACACCAACCTACACTTTAATTCTTAATATGGTTACATATATTAGCAATCAAATATGTAGAGTTTAATAATTAATTGATATTTCAAGCATTTGAAATTTCAGCAGCACACGTAATCTATTTTAAATCCTGAAATTCGTTCTATCTCATTTTCGGCTGACTTAGAAATCATGTCTCTAAATTGACATTGTGAAATTAGTAAAAGGCCAAATACTATTACTAGGTACTAAATTACATGTCCAGCAGTATAACTGGAAATTTACTCTTGGGCATAGATTATGCAACATTTTCAAAGCAAACAGTGTCTGTTTAAATAGACTTTCTTTCACTGCCGTTTTGGTAAATGTCTCTGGTTATGCAGAAGCAGGCATTGTTTGTTACTGTTTCAATTAGTTATAAGATAAAGGAGGGATAAAACTGACCCAGCTAGTATTCCAACCCAAAGACTTTGAATGCTTTCTCTACATTCGCCTAGAACCCCAAGCCGCTATCCATTGCACCAGAGATCCAACCTGATTCAACAAGGTGAACAGAAATTCTCAAATAAAAAGATGAGCTATCAGCGGTTGACCAACTTTATAAAGTGATTTGGAAACTATAAGCAGGGTTCCATTTTGAACATTGAATTGGGGAAAAGATAATCAACATCTCAAACGACATGATACCGTTGCGGTAAGTCTTCTTAACTCTTGTCAAATGGTACACGACCGATGGGTATTTAATGGCTCCATTAAGAGTAACTTGCAATTACTCTAATGGGACTACTCGTTCATTGGATCCTGAAAAGAGAATGTCATTAGAGTACATTTTCTTTAAACAAACCGCCTGAACAGGGACTTGAACCCTGGACCCTCAGATTAAAAGTCTGATGCTCTACCGACTGAGCTATCCAGGCTCTGATACAGCAAACCTCAAAATCACCTAATCAAAATTTGGCAGTGTCCCAACTAACGCTATGTTTCTTAAGATGGTTACCTGAAGAAGGTACCAAATACACTAGAATATAATAATGAATTGATATTTCAAGCATTTGAAATTTCTTCAGTAAATGTAACCTTATTTTTAGTCCTGAAGTTGCTACTATCTCATTTTTTTGCTGACGTCAAATTCATATGTGTTTATTGACATGGTAAAATTAAGGAAGGGCCCAAAATCTTACTTCCGAGTAAATTATATTTTCATCAGTACAGCTGACAATTTCCTCTTCTGCATAGATTACCCAAATTGAACGGTGTCTCTTTAAAATAGACTTCCTTTTACTGACCTTTTTTAGCAAATGATTTTGGTGAAGCAGAAGCATGCATGCATCGCTTATAACTTCTTTAAATAGTTATGAAATACACAGGGATAAAACTGACTCTGGTGGGATTCGAACCCACAGCCTTTGAATACCTTCTTGACATTCACCTAGAAGTCCATTGCGCTATCCATTGCGCCACAGAGCCAATCTGCTTGAGTGAGGTGCACAGATATTCAGAAATGAAATAATGAGCTTTGAGCTGTTGATCAACTTTATAAAGTTCATTGGATACTATAACCATGGCTATATTTTGAATATTGAATTGGGTAAAAGTTATTCACCGTGTCAAACTACATGATACAGTTGGTAAGTCTGCATACAACTTAAGTTTAGTGTATCATCATCTGATATATGAGACAGATGGGTTTTTCACTTCTCCATGAAAGACATTTTTTTTTAATTTTGGTAATGGAATATCTTATTCATCATGCAGTGGAACACAAAAAGAATGTACAATCAGAATACTTTTTCTTTAAAGTAGCCTACCGCCTGAACGGGGACTTGAACCCTGGACCCTCAGATTAAAAGTCTGATGCTCTACCGACTGAGCTATCCAGGCTCTGATACAGCAAACCTCAAAATCACCTAATCAAAATTTGGCAGCGTCCCAACTAACGCTATGTTTCTTAAGATGGTTACCTGAAGAAGGTACCAAATACACTAGAATATAATAATGAATTGATATTTCAAGCATTTGAAATTTCTTCAGTAAATGTAACCTTATTTTTAGTCCTGAAGTTGCTACTATCTCATTTTTTTGCTGACGTCAAATTCATATGTGTTTATTGACATGGTAAAATTAAGGAAGGGCCCAAAATCTTACTTCCGAGTAAATTATATTTTCATCAGTACAGCTGACAATTTCCTCTTCTGCATAGATTACCCAAATTGAACGGTGTCTCTTTAAAATAGACTTCCTTTTACTGACCTTTTTTAGCAAATGATTTTGGTGAAGCAGAAGCATGCATGCATCGCTTATAACTTCTTTAAATAGTTATGAAATAAACAGGGATAAAACTGACTCTGGTGGGATTCGAACCCACAGCCTTTGAATACCTTCTTGACATTCACCTAGAAGTCCAATGCGCTATCCATTGCGCCACAGAGCCAATCTGCTTGAGTGAGGTGCACAGATATTCAGAAATGAAATAATGAGCTTTGAGCTGTTGATCAACTTTATAAAGTTCATTGGATACTATAACCATGGCTATATTTTGAATATTGAATTGGGTAAAAGTTATTCACCGTGTCAAACTACATGATACAGTTGGTAAGTCTGCATAAAACTTAAGTTTAGTGTATCGTCATCTGATATATGAGACAGATGGGTTTTTCACTTCTCCATGAAAGACGTTTTTTTTTAATTTTGGTAATGGAATATCTTATTCATCATGCAGTGGAACACAAAAAGAATGTACAATCAGAATACTTTTTCTTTAAAGTAGCCGACCGCCTGAACAGGGACTTGAACCCTGGACCCTCAGATTAAAAGTCTGATGCTCTACCGACTGAGCTATCCAGGCTCTGCAACACTGCAACTAAAAATCAGCTAAAAATGATGTGGACGCACACCAACCTACACTTTAATTCTTAATATGGTTACATATATTAGCAATCAAATATGTAGAGTTTAATAATTAATTGATATTTCAAGCATTTGAAATTTCAGCAGCACACGTAATCTATTTTAAATCCTGAAATTCGTTCTATCTCATTTTCGGCTGACTTAGAAATCATGTCTCTAAATTGACATTGTGAAATTAGTAAAAGGCCAAATACTATTACTAGGTACTAAATTACATGTCCAGCAGTATAACTGGAAATTTACTCTTGGGCATAGATTATGCAACATTTTCAAAGCAAACAGTGTCTGTTTAAATAGACTTTCTTTCACTGCCGTTTTGGTAAATGTCTCTGGTTATGCAGAAGCAGGCATTGTTTGTTACTGTTTCAATTAGTTATAAGATAAAGGAGGGATAAAACTGACCCAGCTAGTATTCCAACCCAAAGACTTTGAATGCTTTCTCTACATTCGCCTAGAACCCCAAGCCGCTATCCATTGCACCAGAGATCCAACCTGATTCAACAAGGTGAACAGAAATTCTCAAATAAAAAGATGAGCTATCAGCGGTTGACCAACTTTATAAAGTGATTTGGAAACTATAAGCAGGGTTCCATTTTGAACATTGAATTGGGGAAAAGATAATCAACATCTCAAACGACATGATACCGTTGCGGTAAGTCTTCTTAACTCTTGTCAAATGGTACACGACCGATGGGTATTTAATGGCTCCATTAAGAGTAACTTGCAATTACTCTAATGGGACTACTCGTTCATTGGATCCTGAAAAGAGCATGTCATTAGAGTACATTTTCTTTAAACAAACCGCCTGAACAGGGACTTGAACCCTGGACCCTCAGATTAAAAGTCTGATGCTCTACCGACTGAGCTATCCAGGCTCTGATACAGCAAACCTCAAAATCACCTAATCAAAATTTGGCAGCGTCCCAACTAACGCTATGTTTCTTAAGATGGTTACCTGAAGAAGGTACCAAATACACTAGAATATAATAATGAATTGATATTTCAAGCATTTGAAATTTCTTCAGTAAATGTAACCTTATTTTTAGTCCTGAAGTTGCTACTATCTCATTTTTTTGCTGACGTCAAATTCATATGTGTTTATTGACATGGTAAAATTAAGGAAGGGCCCAAAATCTTACTTCCGAGTAAATTATATTTTCATCAGTACAGCTGACAATTTCCTCTTCTGCATAGATTACCCAAATTGAACGGTGTCTCTTTAAAATAGACTTCCTTTTACTGACCTTTTTTAGCAAATGATTTTGGTGAAGCAGAAGCATGCATGCATCGCTTATAACTTCTTTAAATAGTTATGAAATAAACAGGGATAAAACTGACTCTGGTGGGATTCGAACCCACAGCCTTTGAATACCTTCTTGACATTCACCTAGAAGTCCAATGCGCTATCCATTGCGCCACAGAGCCAATCTGCTTGAGTGAGGTGCACAGATATTCAGAAATGAAATAATGAGCTTTGAGCTGTTGATCAACTTTATAAAGTTCATTGGATACTATAACCATGGCTATATTTTGAATATTGAATTGGGTAAAAGTTATTCACCGTGTCAAACTACATGATACAGTTGGTAAGTCTGCATAAAACTTAAGTTTAGTGTATCGTCATCTGATATATGAGACAGATGGGTTTTTCACTTCTCCATGAAAGACGTTTTTTTTTAATTTTGGTAATGGAATATCTTATTCATCATGCAGTGGAACACAAAAAGAATGTACAATCAGAATACTTTTTCTTTAAAGTAGCCGACCGCCTGAACAGGGACTTGAACCCTGGACCCTCAGATTAAAAGTCTGATGCTCTACCGACTGAGCTATCCAGGCTCTGCAACACTGCAACTAAAAATCAGCTAAAAATGATGTGGACGCACACCAACCTACACTTTAATTCTTAATATGGTTACATATATTAGCAATCAAATATGTAGAGTTTAATAATTAATTGATATTTCAAGCATTTGAAATTTCAGCAGCACACGTAATCTATTTTAAATCCTGAAATTCGTTCTATCTCATTTTCGGCTGACTTAGAAATCATGTCTCTAAATTGACATTGTGAAATTAGTAAAAGGCCAAATACTATTACTAGGTACTAAATTACATGTCCAGCAGTATAACTGGAAATTTACTCTTGGGCATAGATTATGCAACATTTTCAAAGCAAACAGTGTCTGTTTAAATAGACTTTCTTTCACTGCCGTTTTGGTAAATGTCTCTGGTTATGCAGAAGCAGGCATTGTTTGTTACTGTTTCAATTAGTTATAAGATAAAGGAGGGATAAAACTGACCCAGCTAGTATTCCAACCCAAAGACTTTGAATGCTTTCTCTACATTCGCCTAGAACCCCAAGCCGCTATCCATTGCACCAGAGATCCAACCTGATTCAACAAGGTGAACAGAAATTCTCAAATAAAAAGATGAGCTATCAGCGGTTGACCAACTTTATAAAGTGATTTGGAAACTATAAGCAGGGTTCCATTTTGAACATTGAATTGGGGAAAAGATAATCAACATCTCAAACGACATGATACCGTTGCGGTAAGTCTTCTTAACTCTTGTCAAATGGTACACGACCGATGGGTATTTAATGGCTCCATTAAGAGTAACTTGCAATTACTCTAATGGGACTACTCGTTCATTGGATCCTGAAAAGAGCATGTCATTAGAGTACATTTTCTTTAAACAAACCGCCTGAACAGGGACTTGAACCCTGGACCCTCAGATTAAAAGTCTGATGCTCTACCGACTGAGCTATCCAGGCTCTGATACAGCAAACCTCAAAATCACCTAATCAAAATTTGGCAGTGTCCCAACTAACGCTATGTTTCTTAAGATGGTTACCTGAAGAAGGTACCAAATACACTAGAATATAATAATGAATTGATATTTCAAGCATTTGAAATTTCTTCAGTAAATGTAACCTTATTTTTAGTCCTGAAGTTGCTACTATCTCATTTTTTTGCTGACGTCAAATTCATATGTGTTTATTGACATGGTAAAATTAAGGAAGGGCCCAAAATCTTACTTCCGAGTAAATTATATTTTCATCAGTACAGCTGACAATTTCCTCTTCTGCATAGATTACCCAAATTGAACGGTGTCCCTTTAAAATAGACTTCCTTTTACTGACCTTTTTTAGCAAATGATTTTGGTGAAGCAGAAGCATGCATGCATCGCTTATAACTTCTTTAAATAGTTATGAAATACACAGGGATAAAACTGACTCTGGTGGGATTCGAACCCACAGCCTTTGAATACCTTCTTGACATTCACCTAGAAGTCCAATGCGCTATCCATTGCGCCACAGAGCCAATCTGCTTGAGTGAGGTGCACAGATATTCAGAAATGAAATAATGAGCTTTGAGCTGTTGATCAACTTTATAAAGTTCATTGGATACTATAACCATGGCTATATTTTGAATATTGAATTGGGTAAAAGTTATTCACCGTGTCAAACTACATGATACAGTTGGTAAGTCTGCATACAACTTAAGTTTAGTGTATCATCATCTGATATATGAGACAGATGGGTTTTTCACTTCTCCATGAAAGACATTTTTTTTTATTTTGGTAATGGAATATCTTATTCATCATGCAGTGGAACACAAAAAGAATGTACAATCAGAATACTTTTTCTTTAAAGTAGCCTACCGCCTGAACGGGGACTTGAACCCTGGACCCTCAGATTAAAAGTCTGATGCTCTACCGACTGAGCTATCCAGGCTCTGATACAGCAAACCTCAAAATCACCTAATCAAAATTTGGCAGTGTCCCAACTAACGCTATGTTTCTTAAGATGGTTACCTGAAGAAGGTACCAAATACACTAGAATATAATAATGAATTGATATTTCAAGCATTTGAAATTTCTTCAGTAAATGTAACCTTATTTTTAGTCCTGAAGTTGCTACTATCTCATTTTTTTGCTGACGTCAAATTCATATGTGTTTATTGACATGGTAAAATTAAGGAAGGGCCCAAAATCTTACTTCCGAGTAAATTATATTTTCATCAGTACAGCTGACAATTTCCTCTTCTGCATAGATTACCCAAATTGAACGGTGTCTCTTTAAAATAGACTTCCTTTTACTGACCTTTTTTAGCAAATGATTTTGGTGAAGCAGAAGCATGCATGCATCGCTTATAACTTCTTTAAATAGTTATGAAATACACAGGGATAAAACTGACTCTGGTGGGATTCGAACCCACAGCCTTTGAATACCTTCTTGACATTCACCTAGAAGTCCAATGCGCTATCCATTGCGCCACAGAGCCAATCTGCTTGAGTGAGGTGCACAGATATTCAGAAATGAAATAATGAGCTTTGAGCTGTTGATCAACTTTATAAAGTTCATTGGATACTATAACCATGGCTATATTTTGAATATTGAATTGGGTAAAAGTTATTCACCGTGTCAAACTACATGATACAGTTGGTAAGTCTGCATACAACTTAGGTTTAGTGTATCATCATCTGATATATGAGACAGATGGGTTTTTCACTTCTCCATGAAAGACGTTTTTTTTTAATTTTGGTAATGGAATATCTTATTCATCATGCAGTGGAACACAAAAAGAATGTACAATCAGAATACTTTTTCTTTAAAGTAGCCGACCGCCTGAACAGGGACTTGAACCCTGGACCCTCAGGTTAAAAGTCTGATGCTCTACCGACTGAGCTATCCAGGCTCTGCTACACTGCAACTAAAAATCAGCTAAAAATGATGTGGACGCACACCAACCTACACTTTAATTCTTAATATGGTTACATATATTAGCAATCAAATATGTAGAGTTTAATAATTAATTGATATTTCAAGCATTTGAAATTTCAGCAGCACACGTAATCTATTTTAAATCCTGAAATTCGTTCTATCTCATTTTCGGCTGACTTAGAAATCATGTCTCTAAATTGACATTGTGAAATTAGTAAAAGGCCAAATACTATTACTAGGTACTAAATTACATGTCCAGCAGTATAACTGGAAATTTACTCTTGGGCATAGATTATGCAACATTTTCAAAGCAAACAGTGTCTGTTTAAATAGACTTTCTTTCACTGCCGTTTTGGTAAATGTCTCTGGTTATGCAGAAGCAGGCATTGTTTGTTACTGTTTCAATTAGTTATAAGATAAAGGAGGGATAAAACTGACCCAGCTAGTATTCCAACCCAAAGACTTTGAATGCTTTCTCTACATTCGCCTAGAACCCCAAGCCGCTATCCATTGCACCAGAGATCCAACCTGATTCAACAAGGTGAACAGAAATTCTCAAATAAAAAGATGAGCTATCAGCGGTTGACCAACTTTATAAAGTGATTTGGAAACTATAAGCAGGGTTCCATTTTGAACATTGAATTGGGGAAAAGATAATCAACATCTCAAACGACATGATACCGTTGCGGTAAGTCTTCTTAACTCTTGTCAAATGGTACACGACCGATGGGTATTTAATGGCTCCATTAAGAGTAACTTGCAATTACTCTAATGGGACTACTCGTTCATTGGATCCTGAAAAGAGAATGTCATTAGAGTACATTTTCTTTAAACAAACCGCCTGAACAGGGACTTGAACCCTGGACCCTCAGATTAAAAGTCTGATGCTCTACCGACTGAGCTATCCAGGCTCTGATACAGCAAACCTCAAAATCACCTAATCAAAATTTGGCAGTGTCCCAACTAACGCTATGTTTCTTAAGATGGTTACCTGAAGAAGGTACCAAATACACTAGAATATAATAATGAATTGATATTTCAAGCATTTGAAATTTCTTCAGTAAATGTAACCTTATTTTTAGTCCTGAAGTTGCTACTATCTCATTTTTTTGCTGACGTCAAATTCATATGTGTTTATTGACATGGTAAAATTAAGGAAGGGCCCAAAATCTTACTTCCGAGTAAATTATATTTTCATCAGTACAGCTGACAATTTCCTCTTCTGCATAGATTACCCAAATTGAACGGTGTCTCTTTAAAATAGACTTCCTTTTACTGACCTTTTTTAGCAAATGATTTTGGTGAAGCAGAAGCATGCATGCATCGCTTATAACTTCTTTAAATAGTTATGAAATACACAGGGATAAAACTGACTCTGGTGGGATTCGAACCCACAGCCTTTGAATACCTTCTTGACATTCACCTAGAAGTCCATTGCGCTATCCATTGCGCCACAGAGCCAATCTGCTTGAGTGAGGTGCACAGATATTCAGAAATGAAATAATGAGCTTTGAGCTGTTGATCAACTTTATAAAGTTCATTGGATACTATAACCATGGCTATATTTTGAATATTGAATTGGGTAAAAGTTATTCACCGTGTCAAACTACATGATACAGTTGGTAAGTCTGCATACAACTTAAGTTTAGTGTATCATCATCTGATATATGAGACAGATGGGTTTTTCACTTCTCCATGAAAGACATTTTTTTTTAATTTTGGTAATGGAATATCTTATTCATCATGCAGTGGAACACAAAAAGAATGTACAATCAGAATACTTTTTCTTTAAAGTAGCCTACCGCCTGAACGGGGACTTGAACCCTGGACCCTCAGATTAAAAGTCTGATGCTCTACCGACTGAGCTATCCAGGCTCTGATACAGCAAACCTCAAAATCACCTAATCAAAATTTGGCAGCGTCCCAACTAACGCTATGTTTCTTAAGATGGTTACCTGAAGAAGGTACCAAATACACTAGAATATAATAATGAATTGATATTTCAAGCATTTGAAATTTCTTCAGTAAATGTAACCTTATTTTTAGTCCTGAAGTTGCTACTATCTCATTTTTTTGCTGACGTCAAATTCATATGTGTTTATTGACATGGTAAAATTAAGGAAGGGCCCAAAATCTTACTTCCGAGTAAATTATATTTTCATCAGTACAGCTGACAATTTCCTCTTCTGCATAGATTACCCAAATTGAACGGTGTCTCTTTAAAATAGACTTCCTTTTACTGACCTTTTTTAGCAAATGATTTTGGTGAAGCAGAAGCATGCATGCATCGCTTATAACTTCTTTAAATAGTTATGAAATAAACAGGGATAAAACTGACTCTGGTGGGATTCGAACCCACAGCCTTTGAATACCTTCTTGACATTCACCTAGAAGTCCAATGCGCTATCCATTGCGCCACAGAGCCAATCTGCTTGAGTGAGGTGCACAGATATTCAGAAATGAAATAATGAGCTTTGAGCTGTTGATCAACTTTATAAAGTTCATTGGATACTATAACCATGGCTATATTTTGAATATTGAATTGGGTAAAAGTTATTCACCGTGTCAAACTACATGATACAGTTGGTAAGTCTGCATAAAACTTAAGTTTAGTGTATCGTCATCTGATATATGAGACAGATGGGTTTTTCACTTCTCCATGAAAGACGTTTTTTTTTAATTTTGGTAATGGAATATCTTATTCATCATGCAGTGGAACACAAAAAGAATGTACAATCAGAATACTTTTTCTTTAAAGTAGCCGACCGCCTGAACAGGGACTTGAACCCTGGACCCTCAGATTAAAAGTCTGATGCTCTACCGACTGAGCTATCCAGGCTCTGCAACACTGCAACTAAAAATCAGCTAAAAATGATGTGGACGCACACCAACCTACACTTTAATTCTTAATATGGTTACATATATTAGCAATCAAATATGTAGAGTTTAATAATTAATTGATATTTCAAGCATTTGAAATTTCAGCAGCACACGTAATCTATTTTAAATCCTGAAATTCGTTCTATCTCATTTTCGGCTGACTTAGAAATCATGTCTCTAAATTGACATTGTGAAATTAGTAAAAGGCCAAATACTATTACTAGGTACTAAATTACATGTCCAGCAGTATAACTGGAAATTTACTCTTGGGCATAGATTATGCAACATTTTCAAAGCAAACAGTGTCTGTTTAAATAGACTTTCTTTCACTGCCGTTTTGGTAAATGTCTCTGGTTATGCAGAAGCAGGCATTGTTTGTTACTGTTTCAATTAGTTATAAGATAAAGGAGGGATAAAACTGACCCAGCTAGTATTCCAACCCAAAGACTTTGAATGCTTTCTCTACATTCGCCTAGAACCCCAAGCCGCTATCCATTGCACCAGAGATCCAACCTGATTCAACAAGGTGAACAGAAATTCTCAAATAAAAAGATGAGCTATCAGCGGTTGACCAACTTTATAAAGTGATTTGGAAACTATAAGCAGGGTTCCATTTTGAACATTGAATTGGGGAAAAGATAATCAACATCTCAAACGACATGATACCGTTGCGGTAAGTCTTCTTAACTCTTGTCAAATGGTACACGACCGATGGGTATTTAATGGCTCCATTAAGAGTAACTTGCAATTACTCTAATGGGACTACTCGTTCATTGGATCCTGAAAAGAGAATGTCATTAGAGTACATTTTCTTTAAACAAACCGCCTGAACAGGGACTTGAACCCTGGACCCTCAGATTAAAAGTCTGATGCTCTACCGACTGAGCTATCCAGGCTCTGATACAGCAAACCTCAAAATCACCTAATCAAAATTTGGCAGTGTCCCAACTAACGCTATGTTTCTTAAGATGGTTACCTGAAGAAGGTACCAAATACACTAGAATATAATAATGAATTGATATTTCAAGCATTTGAAATTTCTTCAGTAAATGTAACCTTATTTTTAGTCCTGAAGTTGCTACTATCTCATTTTTTTGCTGACGTCAAATTCATATGTGTTTATTGACATGGTAAAATTAAGGAAGGGCCCAAAATCTTACTTCCGAGTAAATTATATTTTCATCAGTACAGCTGACAATTTCCTCTTCTGCATAGATTACCCAAATTGAACGGTGTCTCTTTAAAATAGACTTCCTTTTACTGACCTTTTTTAGCAAATGATTTTGGTGAAGCAGAAGCATGCATGCATCGCTTATAACTTCTTTAAATAGTTATGAAATACACAGGGATAAAACTGACTCTGGTGGGATTCGAACCCACAGCCTTTGAATACCTTCTTGACATTCACCTAGAAGTCCAATGCGCTATCCATTGCGCCACAGAGCCAATCTGCTTGAGTGAGGTGCACAGATATTCAGAAATGAAATAATGAGCTTTGAGCTGTTGATCAACTTTATAAAGTTCATTGGATACTATAACCATGGCTATATTTTGAATATTGAATTGGGTAAAAGTTATTCACCGTGTCAAACTACATGATACAGTTGGTAAGTCTGCATACAACTTAAGTTTAGTGTATCATCATCTGATATATGAGACAGATGGGTTTTTCACTTCTCCATGAAAGACATTTTTTTTTAATTTTGGTAATGGAATATCTTATTCATCATGCAGTGGAACACAAAAAGAATGTACAATCAGAATACTTTTTCTTTAAAGTAGCCTACCGCCTGAACGGGGACTTGAACCCTGGACCCTCAGATTAAAAGTCTGATGCTCTACCGACTGAGCTATCCAGGCTCTGATACAGCAAACCTCAAAATCACCTAATCAAAATTTGGCAGCGTCCCAACTAACGCTATGTTTCTTAAGATGGTTACCTGAAGAAGGTACCAAATACACTAGAATATAATAATGAATTGATATTTCAAGCATTTGAAATTTCTTCAGTAAATGTAACCTTATTTTTAGTCCTGAAGTTGCTACTATCTCATTTTTTTGCTGACGTCAAATTCATATGTGTTTATTGACATGGTAAAATTAAGGAAGGGCCCAAAATCTTACTTCCGAGTAAATTATATTTTCATCAGTACAGCTGACAATTTCCTCTTCTGCATAGATTACCCAAATTGAACGGTGTCTCTTTAAAATAGACTTCCTTTTACTGACCTTTTTTAGCAAATGATTTTGGTGAAGCAGAAGCATGCATGCATCGCTTATAACTTCTTTAAATAGTTATGAAATAAACAGGGATAAAACTGACTCTGGTGGGATTCGAACCCACAGCCTTTGAATACCTTCTTGACATTCACCTAGAAGTCCAATGCGCTATCCATTGCGCCACAGAGCCAATCTGCTTGAGTGAGGTGCACAGATATTCAGAAATGAAATAATGAGCTTTGAGCTGTTGATCAACTTTATAAAGTTCATTGGATACTATAACCATGGCTATATTTTGAATATTGAATTGGGTAAAAGTTATTCACCGTGTCAAACTACATGATACAGTTGGTAAGTCTGCATAAAACTTAAGTTTAGTGTATCGTCATCTGATATATGAGACAGATGGGTTTTTCACTTCTCCATGAAAGACGTTTTTTTTTAATTTTGGTAATGGAATATCTTATTCATCATGCAGTGGAACACAAAAAGAATGTACAATCAGAATACTTTTTCTTTAAAGTAGCCGACCGCCTGAACAGGGACTTGAACCCTGGACCCTCAGATTAAAAGTCTGATGCTCTACCGACTGAGCTATCCAGGCTCTGCAACACTGCAACTAAAAATCAGCTAAAAATGATGTGGACGCACACCAACCTACACTTTAATTCTTAATATGGTTACATATATTAGCAATCAAATATGTAGAGTTTAATAATTAATTGATATTTCAAGCATTTGAAATTTCAGCAGCACACGTAATCTATTTTAAATCCTGAAATTCGTTCTATCTCATTTTCGGCTGACTTAGAAATCATGTCTCTAAATTGACATTGTGAAATTAGTAAAAGGCCAAATACTATTACTAGGTACTAAATTACATGTCCAGCAGTATAACTGGAAATTTACTCTTGGGCATAGATTATGCAACATTTTCAAAGCAAACAGTGTCTGTTTAAATAGACTTTCTTTCACTGCCGTTTTGGTAAATGTCTCTGGTTATGCAGAAGCAGGCATTGTTTGTTACTGTTTCAATTAGTTATAAGATAAAGGAGGGATAAAACTGACCCAGCTAGTATTCCAACCCAAAGACTTTGAATGCTTTCTCTACATTCGCCTAGAACCCCAAGCCGCTATCCATTGCACCAGAGATCCAACCTGATTCAACAAGGTGAACAGAAATTCTCAAATAAAAAGATGAGCTATCAGCGGTTGACCAACTTTATAAAGTGATTTGGAAACTATAAGCAGGGTTCCATTTTGAACATTGAATTGGGGAAAAGATAATCAACATCTCAAACGACATGATACCGTTGCGGTAAGTCTTCTTAACTCTTGTCAAATGGTACACGACCGATGGGTATTTAATGGCTCCATTAAGAGTAACTTGCAATTACTCTAATGGGACTACTCGTTCATTGGATCCTGAAAAGAGCATGTCATTAGAGTACATTTTCTTTAAACAAACCGCCTGAACAGGGACTTGAACCCTGGACCCTCAGATTAAAAGTCTGATGCTCTACCGACTGAGCTATCCAGGCTCTGATACAGCAAACCTCAAAATCACCTAATCAAAATTTGGCAGTGTCCCAACTAACGCTATGTTTCTTAAGATGGTTACCTGAAGAAGGTACCAAATACACTAGAATATAATAATGAATTGATATTTCAAGCATTTGAAATTTCTTCAGTAAATGTAACCTTATTTTTAGTCCTGAAGTTGCTACTATCTCATTTTTTTGCTGACGTCAAATTCATATGTGTTTATTGACATGGTAAAATTAAGGAAGGGCCCAAAATCTTACTTCCGAGTAAATTATATTTTCATCAGTACAGCTGACAATTTCCTCTTCTGCATAGATTACCCAAATTGAACGGTGTCTCTTTAAAATAGACTTCCTTTTACTGACCTTTTTTAGCAAATGATTTTGGTGAAGCAGAAGCATGCATGCATCGCTTATAACTTCTTTAAATAGTTATGAAATACACAGGGATAAAACTGACTCTGGTGGGATTCGAACCCACAGCCTTTGAATACCTTCTTGACATTCACCTAGAAGTCCAATGCGCTATCCATTGCGCCACAGAGCCAATCTGCTTGAGTGAGGTGCACAGATATTCAGAAATGAAATAATGAGCTTTGAGCTGTTGATCAACTTTATAAAGTTCATTGGATACTATAACCATGGCTATATTTTGAATATTGAATTGGGTAAAAGTTATTCACCGTGTCAAACTACATGATACAGTTGGTAAGTCTGCATACAACTTAAGTTTAGTGTATCATCATCTGATATATGAGACAGATGGGTTTTTCACTTCTCCATGAAAGACGTTTTTTTTTAATTTTGGTAATGGAATATCTTATTCATCATGCAGTGGAACACAAAAAGAATGTACAATCAGAATACTTTTTCTTTAAAGTAGCCAACCGCCTGAACAGGGACTTGAACCCTGGACCCTCAGATTAAAAGTCTGATGCTCTACCGACTGAGCTATCCAGGCTCTGCAACACTGCAACTAAAAATCAGCTAAAAATGATGTGGACGCACACCAACCTACACTTTAATTCTTAATATGGTTACATATATTAGCAATCAAATATGTAGAGTTTAATAATTAATTGATATTTCAAGCATTTGAAATTTCAGCAGCACACGTAATCTATTTTAAATCCTGAAATTCGTTCTATCTCATTTTCGGCTGACTTAGAAATCATGTCTCTAAATTGACATTGTGAAATTAGTAAAAGGCCAAATACTATTACTAGGTACTAAATTACATGTCCAGCAGTATAACTGGAAATTTACTCTTGGGCATAGATTATGCAACATTTTCAAAGCAAACAGTGTCTGTTTAAATAGACTTTCTTTCACTGCCGTTTTGGTAAATGTCTCTGGTTATGCAGAAGCAGGCATTGTTTGTTACTGTTTCAATTAGTTATAAGATAAAGGAGGGATAAAACTGACCCAGCTAGTATTCCAACCCAAAGACTTTGAATGCTTTCTCTACATTCGCCTAGAACCCCAAGCCGCTATCCATTGCACCAGAGATCCAACCTGATTCAACAAGGTGAACAGAAATTCTCAAATAAAAAGATGAGCTATCAGCGGTTGACCAACTTTATAAAGTGATTTGGAAACTATAAGCAGGGTTCCATTTTGAACATTGAATTGGGGAAAAGATAATCAACATCTCAAACGACATGATACCGTTGCGGTAAGTCTTCTTAACTCTTGTCAAATGGTACACGACCGATGGGTATTTAATGGCTCCATTAAGAGTAACTTGCAATTACTCTAATGGGACTACTCGTTCATTGGATCCTGAAAAGAGAATGTCATTAGAGTACATTTTCTTTAAACAAACCGCCTGAACAGGGACTTGAACCCTGGACCCTCAGATTAAAAGTCTGATGCTCTACCGACTGAGCTATCCAGGCTCTGATACAGCAAACCTCAAAATCACCTAATCAAAATTTGGCAGTGTCCCAACTAACGCTATGTTTCTTAAGATGGTTACCTGAAGAAGGTACCAAATACACTAGAATATAATAATGAATTGATATTTCAAGCATTTGAAATTTCTTCAGTAAATGTAACCTTATTTTTAGTCCTGAAGTTGCTACTATCTCATTTTTTTGCTGACGTCAAATTCATATGTGTTTATTGACATGGTAAAATTAAGGAAGGGCCCAAAATCTTACTTCCGAGTAAATTATATTTTCATCAGTACAGCTGACAATTTCCTCTTCTGCATAGATTACCCAAATTGAACGGTGTCTCTTTAAAATAGACTTCCTTTTACTGACCTTTTTTAGCAAATGATTTTGGTGAAGCAGAAGCATGCATGCATCGCTTATAACTTCTTTAAATAGTTATGAAATACACAGGGATAAAACTGACTCTGGTGGGATTCGAACCCACAGCCTTTGAATACCTTCTTGACATTCACCTAGAAGTCCAATGCGCTATCCATTGCGCCACAGAGCCAATCTGCTTGAGTGAGGTGCACAGATATTCAGAAATGAAATAATGAGCTTTGAGCTGTTGATCAACTTTATAAAGTTCATTGGATACTATAACCATGGCTATATTTTGAATATTGAATTGGGTAAAAGTTATTCACCGTGTCAAACTACATGATACAGTTGGTAAGTCTGCATACAACTTAAGTTTAGTGTATCATCATCTGATATATGAGACAGATGGGTTTTTCACTTCTCCATGAAAGACGTTTTTTTTTAATTTTGGTAATGGAATATCTTATTCATCATGCAGTGGAACACAAAAAGAATGTACAATCAGAATACTTTTTCTTTAAAGTAGCCGACCGCCTGAACAGGGACTTGAACCCTGGACCCTCAGATTAAAAGTCTGATGCTCTACCGACTGAGCTATCCAGGCTCTGCAACACTGCAACTAAAAATCAGCTAAAAATGATGTGGACGCACACCAACCTACACTTTAATTCTTAATATGGTTACATATATTAGCAATCAAATATGTAGAGTTTAATAATTAATTGATATTTCAAGCATTTGAAATTTCAGCAGCACACGTAATCTATTTTAAATCCTGAAATTCGTTCTATCTCATTTTCGGCTGACTTAGAAATCATGTCTCTAAATTGACATTGTGAAATTAGTAAAAGGCCAAATACTATTACTAGGTACTAAATTACATGTCCAGCAGTATAACTGGAAATTTACTCTTGGGCATAGATTATGCAACATTTTCAAAGCAAACAGTGTCTGTTTAAATAGACTTTCTTTCACTGCCGTTTTGGTAAATGTCTCTGGTTATGCAGAAGCAGGCATTGTTTGTTACTGTTTCAATTAGTTATAAGATAAAGGAGGGATAAAACTGACCCAGCTAGTATTCCAACCCAAAGACTTTGAATGCTTTCTCTACATTCGCCTAGAACCCCAAGCCGCTATCCATTGCACCAGAGATCCAACCTGATTCAACAAGGTGAACAGAAATTCTCAAATAAAAAGATGAGCTATCAGCGGTTGACCAACTTTATAAAGTGATTTGGAAACTATAAGCAGGGTTCCATTTTGAACATTGAATTGGGGAAAAGATAATCAACATCTCAAACGACATGATACCGTTGCGGTAAGTCTTCTTAACTCTTGTCAAATGGTACACGACCGATGGGTATTTAATGGCTCCATTAAGAGTAACTTGCAATTACTCTAATGGGACTACTCGTTCATTGGATCCTGAAAAGAGAATGTCATTAGAGTACATTTTCTTTAAACAAACCGCCTGAACAGGGACTTGAACCCTGGACCCTCAGATTAAAAGTCTGATGCTCTACCGACTGAGCTATCCAGGCTCTGATACAGCAAACCTCAAAATCACCTAATCAAAATTTGGCAGTGTCCCAACTAACGCTATGTTTCTTAAGATGGTTACCTGAAGAAGGTACCAAATACACTAGAATATAATAATGAATTGATATTTCAAGCATTTGAAATTTCTTCAGTAAATGTAACCTTATTTTTAGTCCTGAAGTTGCTACTATCTCATTTTTTTGCTGACGTCAAATTCATATGTGTTTATTGACATGGTAAAATTAAGGAAGGGCCCAAAATCTTACTTCCGAGTAAATTATATTTTCATCAGTACAGCTGACAATTTCCTCTTCTGCATAGATTACCCAAATTGAACGGTGTCTCTTTAAAATAGACTTCCTTTTACTGACCTTTTTTAGCAAATGATTTTGGTGAAGCAGAAGCATGCATGCATCGCTTATAACTTCTTTAAATAGTTATGAAATACACAGGGATAAAACTGACTCTGGTGGGATTCGAACCCACAGCCTTTGAATACCTTCTTGACATTCACCTAGAAGTCCATTGCGCTATCCATTGCGCCACAGAGCCAATCTGCTTGAGTGAGGTGCACAGATATTCAGAAATGAAATAATGAGCTTTGAGCTGTTGATCAACTTTATAAAGTTCATTGGATACTATAACCATGGCTATATTTTGAATATTGAATTGGGTAAAAGTTATTCACCGTGTCAAACTACATGATACAGTTGGTAAGTCTGCATACAACTTAAGTTTAGTGTATCATCATCTGATATATGAGACAGATGGGTTTTTCACTTCTCCATGAAAGACATTTTTTTTTAATTTTGGTAATGGAATATCTTATTCATCATGCAGTGGAACACAAAAAGAATGTACAATCAGAATACTTTTTCTTTAAAGTAGCCTACCGCCTGAACGGGGACTTGAACCCTGGACCCTCAGATTAAAAGTCTGATGCTCTACCGACTGAGCTATCCAGGCTCTGATACAGCAAACCTCAAAATCACCTAATCAAAATTTGGCAGCGTCCCAACTAACGCTATGTTTCTTAAGATGGTTACCTGAAGAAGGTACCAAATACACTAGAATATAATAATGAATTGATATTTCAAGCATTTGAAATTTCTTCAGTAAATGTAACCTTATTTTTAGTCCTGAAGTTGCTACTATCTCATTTTTTTGCTGACGTCAAATTCATATGTGTTTATTGACATGGTAAAATTAAGGAAGGGCCCAAAATCTTACTTCCGAGTAAATTATATTTTCATCAGTACAGCTGACAATTTCCTCTTCTGCATAGATTACCCAAATTGAACGGTGTCTCTTTAAAATAGACTTCCTTTTACTGACCTTTTTTAGCAAATGATTTTGGTGAAGCAGAAGCATGCATGCATCGCTTATAACTTCTTTAAATAGTTATGAAATAAACAGGGATAAAACTGACTCTGGTGGGATTCGAACCCACAGCCTTTGAATACCTTCTTGACATTCACCTAGAAGTCCAATGCGCTATCCATTGCGCCACAGAGCCAATCTGCTTGAGTGAGGTGCACAGATATTCAGAAATGAAATAATGAGCTTTGAGCTGTTGATCAACTTTATAAAGTTCATTGGATACTATAACCATGGCTATATTTTGAATATTGAATTGGGTAAAAGTTATTCACCGTGTCAAACTACATGATACAGTTGGTAAGTCTGCATAAAACTTAAGTTTAGTGTATCGTCATCTGATATATGAGACAGATGGGTTTTTCACTTCTCCATGAAAGACGTTTTTTTTTAATTTTGGTAATGGAATATCTTATTCATCATGCAGTGGAACACAAAAAGAATGTACAATCAGAATACTTTTTCTTTAAAGTAGCCGACCGCCTGAACAGGGACTTGAACCCTGGACCCTCAGATTAAAAGTCTGATGCTCTACCGACTGAGCTATCCAGGCTCTGCAACACTGCAACTAAAAATCAGCTAAAAATGATGTGGACGCACACCAACCTACACTTTAATTCTTAATATGGTTACATATATTAGCAATCAAATATGTAGAGTTTAATAATTAATTGATATTTCAAGCATTTGAAATTTCAGCAGCACACGTAATCTATTTTATATCCTGAAATTCGTTCTATCTCATTTTCGGCTGACTTAGAAATCATGTCTCTAAATTGACATTGTGAAATTAGTAAAAGGCCAAATACTATTACTAGGTACTAAATTACATGTCCAGCAGTATAACTGGAAATTTACTCTTGGGCATAGATTATGCAACATTTTCAAAGCAAACAGTGTCTGTTTAAATAGACTTTCTTTCACTGCCGTTTTGGTAAATGTCTCTGGTTATGCAGAAGCAGGCATTGTTTGTTACTGTTTCAATTAGTTATAAGATAAAGGAGGGATAAAACTGACCCAGCTAGTATTCCAACCCAAAGACTTTGAATGCTTTCTCTACATTCGCCTAGAACCCCAAGCCGCTATCCATTGCACCAGAGATCCAACCTGATTCAACAAGGTGAACAGAAATTCTCAAATAAAAAGATGAGCTATCAGCGGTTGACCAACTTTATAAAGTGATTTGGAAACTATAAGCAGGGTTCCATTTTGAACATTGAATTGGGGAAAAGATAATCAACATCTCAAACGACATGATACCGTTGCGGTAAGTCTTCTTAACTCTTGTCAAATGGTACACGACCGATGGGTATTTAATGGCTCCATTAAGAGTAACTTGCAATTACTCTAATGGGACTACTCGTTCATTGGATCCTGAAAAGAGCATGTCATTAGAGTACATTTTCTTTAAACAAACCGCCTGAACAGGGACTTGAACCCTGGACCCTCAGATTAAAAGTCTGATGCTCTACCGACTGAGCTATCCAGGCTCTGATACAGCAAACCTCAAAATCACCTAATCAAAATTTGGCAGTGTCCCAACTAACGCTATGTTTCTTAAGATGGTTACCTGAAGAAGGTACCAAATACACTAGAATATAATAATGAATTGATATTTCAAGCATTTGAAATTTCTTCAGTAAATGTAACCTTATTTTTAGTCCTGAAGTTGCTACTATCTCATTTTTTTGCTGACGTCAAATTCATATGTGTTTATTGACATGGTAAAATTAAGGAAGGGCCCAAAATCTTACTTCCGAGTAAATTATATTTTCATCAGTACAGCTGACAATTTCCTCTTCTGCATAGATTACCCAAATTGAACGGTGTCTCTTTAAAATAGACTTCCTTTTACTGACCTTTTTTAGCAAATGATTTTGGTGAAGCAGAAGCATGCATGCATCGCTTATAACTTCTTTAAATAGTTATGAAATACACAGGGATAAAACTGACTCTGGTGGGATTCGAACCCACAGCCTTTGAATACCTTCTTGACATTCACCTAGAAGTCCAATGCGCTATCCATTGCGCCACAGAGCCAATCTGCTTGAGTGAGGTGCACAGATATTCAGAAATGAAATAATGAGCTTTGAGCTGTTGATCAACTTTATAAAGTTCATTGGATACTATAACCATGGCTATATTTTGAATATTGAATTGGGTAAAAGTTATTCACCGTGTCAAACTACATGATACAGTTGGTAAGTCTGCATACAACTTAAGTTTAGTGTATCATCATCTGATATATGAGACAGATGGGTTTTTCACTTCTCCATGAAAGACATTTTTTTTTAATTTTGGTAATGGAATATCTTATTCATCATGCAGTGGAACACAAAAAGAATGTACAATCAGAATACTTTTTCTTTAAAGTAGCCTACCGCCTGAACGGGGACTTGAACCCTGGACCCTCAGATTAAAAGTCTGATGCTCTACCGACTGAGCTATCCAGGCTCTGATACAGCAAACCTCAAAATCACCTAATCAAAATTTGGCAGCGTCCCAACTAACGCTATGTTTCTTAAGATGGTTACCTGAAGAAGGTACCAAATACACTAGAATATAATAATGAATTGATATTTCAAGCATTTGAAATTTCTTCAGTAAATGTAACCTTATTTTTAGTCCTGAAGTTGCTACTATCTCATTTTTTTGCTGACGTCAAATTCATATGTGTTTATTGACATGGTAAAATTAAGGAAGGGCCCAAAATCTTACTTCCGAGTAAATTATATTTTCATCAGTACAGCTGACAATTTCCTCTTCTGCATAGATTACCCAAATTGAACGGTGTCTCTTTAAAATAGACTTCCTTTTACTGACCTTTTTTAGCAAATGATTTTGGTGAAGCAGAAGCATGCATGCATCGCTTATAACTTCTTTAAATAGTTATGAAATACACAGGGATAAAACTGACTCTGGTGGGATTCGAACCCACAGCCTTTGAATACCTTCTTGACATTCACCTAGAAGTCCAATGCGCTATCCATTGCGCCACAGAGCCAATCTGCTTGAGTGAGGTGCACAGATATTCAGAAATGAAATAATGAGCTTTGAGCTGTTGATCAACTTTATAAAGTTCATTGGATACTATAACCATGGCTATATTTTGAATATTGAATTGGGTAAAAGTTATTCACCGTGTCAAACTACATGATACAGTTGGTAAGTCTGCATACAACTTAAGTTTAGTGTATCATCATCTGATATATGAGACAGATGGGTTTTTCACTTCTCCATGAAAGACGTTTTTTTTTAATTTTGGTAATGGAATATCTTATTCATCATGCAGTGGAACACAAAAAGAATGTACAATCAGAATACTTTTTCTTTAAAGTAGCCGACCGCCTGAACAGGGACTTGAACCCTGGACCCTCAGATTAAAAGTCTGATGCTCTACCGACTGAGCTATCCAGGCTCTGCAACACTGCAACTAAAAATCAGCTAAAAATGATGTGGACGCACACCAACCTACACTTTAATTCTTAATATGGTTACATATATTAGCAATCAAATATGTAGAGTTTAATAATTAATTGATATTTCAAGCATTTGAAATTTCAGCAGCACACGTAATCTATTTTAAATCCTGAAATTCGTTCTATCTCATTTTCGGCTGACTTAGAAATCATGTCTCTAAATTGACATTGTGAAATTAGTAAAAGGCCAAATACTATTACTAGGTACTAAATTACATGTCCAGCAGTATAACTGGAAATTTACTCTTGGGCATAGATTATGCAACATTTTCAAAGCAAACAGTGTCTGTTTAAATAGACTTTCTTTCACTGCCGTTTTGGTAAATGTCTCTGGTTATGCAGAAGCAGGCATTGTTTGTTACTGTTTCAATTAGTTATAAGATAAAGGAGGGATAAAACTGACCCAGCTAGTATTCCAACCCAAAGACTTTGAATGCTTTCTCTACATTCGCCTAGAACCCCAAGCCGCTATCCATTGCACCAGAGATCCAACCTGATTCAACAAGGTGAACAGAAATTCTCAAATAAAAAGATGAGCTATCAGCGGTTGACCAACTTTATAAAGTGATTTGGAAACTATAAGCAGGGTTCCATTTTGAACATTGAATTGGGGAAAAGATAATCAACATCTCAAACGACATGATACCGTTGCGGTAAGTCTTCTTAACTCTTGTCAAATGGTACACGACCGATGGGTATTTAATGGCTCCATTAAGAGTAACTTGCAATTACTCTAATGGGACTACTCGTTCATTGGATCCTGAAAAGAGCATGTCATTAGAGTACATTTTCTTTAAACAAACCGCCTGAACAGGGACTTGAACCCTGGACCCTCAGATTAAAAGTCTGATGCTCTACCGACTGAGCTATCCAGGCTCTGATACAGCAAACCTCAAAATCACCTAATCAAAATTTGGCAGTGTCCCAACTAACGCTATGTTTCTTAAGATGGTTACCTGAAGAAGGTACCAAATACACTAGAATATAATAATGAATTGATATTTCAAGCATTTGAAATTTCTTCAGTAAATGTAACCTTATTTTTAGTCCTGAAGTTGCTACTATCTCATTTTTTTGCTGACGTCAAATTCATATGTGTTTATTGACATGGTAAAATTAAGGAAGGGCCCAAAATCTTACTTCCGAGTAAATTATATTTTCATCAGTACAGCTGACAATTTCCTCTTCTGCATAGATTACCCAAATTGAACGGTGTCTCTTTAAAATAGACTTCCTTTTACTGACCTTTTTTAGCAAATGATTTTGGTGAAGCAGAAGCATGCATGCATCGCTTATAACTTCTTTAAATAGTTATGAAATACACAGGGATAAAACTGACTCTGGTGGGATTCGAACCCACAGCCTTTGAATACCTTCTTGACATTCACCTAGAAGTCCAATGCGCTATCCATTGCGCCACAGAGCCAATCTGCTTGAGTGAGGTGCACAGATATTCAGAAATGAAATAATGAGCTTTGAGCTGTTGATCAACTTTATAAAGTTCATTGGATACTATAACCATGGCTATATTTTGAATATTGAATTGGGTAAAAGTTATTCACCGTGTCAAACTACATGATACAGTTGGTAAGTCTGCATACAACTTAAGTTTAGTGTATCATCATCTGATATATGAGACAGATGGGTTTTTCACTTCTCCATGAAAGACATTTTTTTTTAATTTTGGTAATGGAATATCTTATTCATCATGCAGTGGAACACAAAAAGAATGTACAATCAGAATACTTTTTCTTTAAAGTAGCCTACCGCCTGAACGGGGACTTGAACCCTGGACCCTCAGATTAAAAGTCTGATGCTCTACCGACTGAGCTATCCAGGCTCTGATACAGCAAACCTCAAAATCACCTAATCAAAATTTGGCAGCGTCCCAACTAACGCTATGTTTCTTAAGATGGTTACCTGAAGAAGGTACCAAATACACTAGAATATAATAATGAATTGATATTTCAAGCATTTGAAATTTCTTCAGTAAATGTAACCTTATTTTTAGTCCTGAAGTTGCTACTATCTCATTTTTTTGCTGACGTCAAATTCATATGTGTTTATTGACATGGTAAAATTAAGGAAGGGCCCAAAATCTTACTTCCGAGTAAATTATATTTTCATCAGTACAGCTGACAATTTCCTCTTCTGCATAGATTACCCAAATTGAACGGTGTCTCTTTAAAATAGACTTCCTTTTACTGACCTTTTTTAGCAAATGATTTTGGTGAAGCAGAAGCATGCATGCATCGCTTATAACTTCTTTAAATAGCTATGAAATACACAGGGATAAAACTGACTCTGGTGGGATTCGAACCCACAGCCTTTGAATACCTTCTTGACATTCACCTAGAAGTCCAATGCGCTATCCATTGCGCCACAGAGCCAATCTGCTTGAGTGAGGTGCACAGATATTCAGAAATGAAATAATGAGCTTTGAGCTGTTGATCAACTTTATAAAGTTCATTGGATACTATAACCATGGCTATATTTTGAATATTGAATTGGGTAAAAGTTATTCACCGTGTCAAACTACATGATACAGTTGGTAAGTCTGCATACAACTTAAGTTTAGTGTATCATCATCTGATATATGAGACAGATGGGTTTTTCACTTCTCCATGAAAGACGTTTTTTTTTAATTTTGGTAATGGAATATCTTATTCATCATGCAGTGGAACACAAAAAGAATGTACAATCAGAATACTTTTTCTTTAAAGTAGCCGACCGCCTGAACAGGGACTTGAACCCTGGACCCTCAGATTAAAAGTCTGATGCTCTACCGACTGAGCTATCCAGGCTCTGCAACACTGCAACTAAAAATCAGCTAAAAATGATGTGGACGCACACCAACCTACACTTTAATTCTTAATATGGTTACATATATTAGCAATCAAATATGTAGAGTTTAATAATTAATTGATATTTCAAGCATTTGAAATTTCAGCAGCACACGTAATCTATTTTAAATCCTGAAATTCGTTCTATCTCATTTTCGGCTGACTTAGAAATCATGTCTCTAAATTGACATTGTGAAATTAGTAAAAGGCCAAATACTATTACTAGGTACTAAATTACATGTCCAGCAGTATAACTGGAAATTTACTCTTGGGCATAGATTATGCAACATTTTCAAAGCAAACAGTGTCTGTTTAAATAGACTTTCTTTCACTGCCGTTTTGGTAAATGTCTCTGGTTATGCAGAAGCAGGCATTGTTTGTTACTGTTTCAATTAGTTATAAGATAAAGGAGGGATAAAACTGACCCAGCTAGTATTCCAACCCAAAGACTTTGAATGCTTTCTCTACATTCGCCTAGAACCCCAAGCCGCTATCCATTGCACCAGAGATCCAACCTGATTCAACAAGGTGAACAGAAATTCTCAAATAAAAAGATGAGCTATCAGCGGTTGACCAACTTTATAAAGTGATTTGGAAACTATAAGCAGGGTTCCATTTTGAACATTGAATTGGGGAAAAGATAATCAACATCTCAAACGACATGATACCGTTGCGGTAAGTCTTCTTAACTCTTGTCAAATGGTACACGACCGATGGGTATTTAATGGCTCCATTAAGAGTAACTTGCAATTACTCTAATGGGACTACTCGTTCATTGGATCCTGAAAAGAGAATGTCATTAGAGTACATTTTCTTTAAACAAACCGCCTGAACAGGGACTTGAACCCTGGACCCTCAGATTAAAAGTCTGATGCTCTACCGACTGAGCTATCCAGGCTCTGATACAGCAAACCTCAAAATCACCTAATCAAAATTTGGCAGTGTCCCAACTAACGCTATGTTTCTTAAGATGGTTACCTGAAGAAGGTACCAAATACACTAGAATATAATAATGAATTGATATTTCAAGCATTTGAAATTTCTTCAGTAAATGTAACCTTATTTTTAGTCCTGAAGTTGCTACTATCTCATTTTTTTGCTGACGTCAAATTCATATGTGTTTATTGACATGGTAAAATTAAGGAAGGGCCCAAAATCTTACTTCCGAGTAAATTATATTTTCATCAGTACAGCTGACAATTTCCTCTTCTGCATAGATTACCCAAATTGAACGGTGTCTCTTTAAAATAGACTTCCTTTTACTGACCTTTTTTAGCAAATGATTTTGGTGAAGCAGAAGCATGCATGCATCGCTTATAACTTCTTTAAATAGTTATGAAATACACAGGGATAAAACTGACTCTGGTGGGATTCGAACCCACAGCCTTTGAATACCTTCTTGACATTCACCTAGAAGTCCATTGCGCTATCCATTGCGCCACAGAGCCAATCTGCTTGAGTGAGGTGCACAGATATTCAGAAATGAAATAATGAGCTTTGAGCTGTTGATCAACTTTATAAAGTTCATTGGATACTATAACCATGGCTATATTTTGAATATTGAATTGGGTAAAAGTTATTCACCGTGTCAAACTACATGATACAGTTGGTAAGTCTGCATACAACTTAAGTTTAGTGTATCATCATCTGATATATGAGACAGATGGGTTTTTCACTTCTCCATGAAAGACATTTTTTTTTAATTTTGGTAATGGAATATCTTATTCATCATGCAGTGGAACACAAAAAGAATGTACAATCAGAATACTTTTTCTTTAAAGTAGCCTACCGCCTGAACGGGGACTTGAACCCTGGACCCTCAGATTAAAAGTCTGATGCTCTACCGACTGAGCTATCCAGGCTCTGATACAGCAAACCTCAAAATCACCTAATCAAAATTTGGCAGCGTCCCAACTAACGCTATGTTTCTTAAGATGGTTACCTGAAGAAGGTACCAAATACACTAGAATATAATAATGAATTGATATTTCAAGCATTTGAAATTTCTTCAGTAAATGTAACCTTATTTTTAGTCCTGAAGTTGCTACTATCTCATTTTTTTGCTGACGTCAAATTCATATGTGTTTATTGACATGGTAAAATTAAGGAAGGGCCCAAAATCTTACTTCCGAGTAAATTATATTTTCATCAGTACAGCTGACAATTTCCTCTTCTGCATAGATTACCCAAATTGAACGGTGTCTCTTTAAAATAGACTTCCTTTTACTGACCTTTTTTAGCAAATGATTTTGGTGAAGCAGAAGCATGCATGCATCGCTTATAACTTCTTTAAATAGTTATGAAATAAACAGGGATAAAACTGACTCTGGTGGGATTCGAACCCACAGCCTTTGAATACCTTCTTGACATTCACCTAGAAGTCCAATGCGCTATCCATTGCGCCACAGAGCCAATCTGCTTGAGTGAGGTGCACAGATATTCAGAAATGAAATAATGAGCTTTGAGCTGTTGATCAACTTTATAAAGTTCATTGGATACTATAACCATGGCTATATTTTGAATATTGAATTGGGTAAAAGTTATTCACCGTGTCAAACTACATGATACAGTTGGTAAGTCTGCATAAAACTTAAGTTTAGTGTATCGTCATCTGATATATGAGACAGATGGGTTTTTCACTTCTCCATGAAAGACGTTTTTTTTTAATTTTGGTAATGGAATATCTTATTCATCATGCAGTGGAACACAAAAAGAATGTACAATCAGAATACTTTTTCTTTAAAGTAGCCGACCGCCTGAACAGGGACTTGAACCCTGGACCCTCAGATTAAAAGTCTGATGCTCTACCGACTGAGCTATCCAGGCTCTGCAACACTGCAACTAAAAATCAGCTAAAAATGATGTGGACGCACACCAACCTACACTTTAATTCTTAATATGGTTACATATATTAGCAATCAAATATGTAGAGTTTAATAATTAATTGATATTTCAAGCATTTGAAATTTCAGCAGCACACGTAATCTATTTTAAATCCTGAAATTCGTTCTATCTCATTTTCGGCTGACTTAGAAATCATGTCTCTAAATTGACATTGTGAAATTAGTAAAAGGCCAAATACTATTACTAGGTACTAAATTACATGTCCAGCAGTATAACTGGAAATTTACTCTTGGGCATAGATTATGCAACATTTTCAAAGCAAACAGTGTCTGTTTAAATAGACTTTCTTTCACTGCCGTTTTGGTAAATGTCTCTGGTTATGCAGAAGCAGGCATTGTTTGTTACTGTTTCAATTAGTTATAAGATAAAGGAGGGATAAAACTGACCCAGCTAGTATTCCAACCCAAAGACTTTGAATGCTTTCTCTACATTCGCCTAGAACCCCAAGCCGCTATCCATTGCACCAGAGATCCAACCTGATTCAACAAGGTGAACAGAAATTCTCAAATAAAAAGATGAGCTATCAGCGGTTGACCAACTTTATAAAGTGATTTGGAAACTATAAGCAGGGTTCCATTTTGAACATTGAATTGGGGAAAAGATAATCAACATCTCAAACGACATGATACCGTTGCGGTAAGTCTTCTTAACTCTTGTCAAATGGTACACGACCGATGGGTATTTAATGGCTCCATTAAGAGTAACTTGCAATTACTCTAATGGGACTACTCGTTCATTGGATCCTGAAAAGAGCATGTCATTAGAGTACATTTTCTTTAAACAAATCGCCTGAACAGGGACTTGAACCCTGGACCCTCAGATTAAAAGTCTGATGCTCTACCGACTGAGCTATCCAGGGTCTGATACAGCAAACCTCAAAATCACCTAATCAAAATTTGGCAGTGTCCCAACTAACGCTATGTTTCTTAAGATGGTTACCTGAAGAAGGTACCAAATACACTAGAATATAATAATGAATTGATATTTCAAGCATTTGAAATTTCTTCAGTAAATGTAACCTTATTTTTAGTCCTGAAGTTGCTACTATCTCATTTTTTTGCTGACGTCAAATTCATATGTGTTTATTGACATGGTAAAATTAACGAAGGGCCCAAAATCTTACTTCCGAGTAAATTATATTTTCATCAGTACAGCTGACAATTTCCTCTTCTGCATAGATTACCCAAATTGAACGGTGTCTCTTTAAAATAGACTTCCTTTTACTGACCTTTTTTAGCAAATGATTTTGGTGAAGCAGAAGCATGCATGCATCGCTTATAACTTCTTTAAATAGTTATGAAATACACAGGGATAAAACTGACTCTGGTGGGATTCGAACCCACAGCCTTTGAATACCTTCTTGACATTCACCTAGAAGTCCAATGCGCTATCCATTGCGCCACAGAGCCAATCTGCTTGAGTGAGGTGCACAGATATTCAGAAATGAAATAATGAGCTTTGAGCTGTTGATCAACTTTATAAAGTTCATTGGATACTATAACCATGGCTATATTTTGAATATTGAATTGGGTAAAAGTTATTCACCGTGTCAAACTACATGATACAGTTGGTAAGTCTGCATACAACTTAAGTTTAGTGTATCATCATCTGATATATGAGACAGATGGGTTTTTCACTTCTCCATGAAAGACATTTTTTTTTAATTTTGGTAATGGAATATCTTATTCATCATGCAGTGGAACACAAAAAGAATGTACAATCAGAATACTTTTTCTTTAAAGTAGCCTACCGCCTGAACGGGGACTTGAACCCTGGACCCTCAGATTAAAAGTCTGATGCTCTACCGACTGAGCTATCCAGGCTCTGATACAGCAAACCTCAAAATCACCTAATCAAAATTTGGCAGCGTCCCAACTAACGCTATGTTTCTTAAGATGGTTACCTGAAGAAGGTACCAAATACACTAGAATATAATAATGAATTGATATTTCAAGCATTTGAAATTTCTTCAGTAAATGTAACCTTATTTTTAGTCCTGAAGTTGCTACTATCTCATTTTTTTGCTGACGTCAAATTCATATGTGTTTATTGACATGGTAAAATTAAGGAAGGGCCCAAAATCTTACTTCCGAGTAAATTATATTTTCATCAGTACAGCTGACAATTTCCTCTTCTGCATAGATTACCCAAATTGAACGGTGTCTCTTTAAAATAGACTTCCTTTTACTGACCTTTTTTAGCAAATGATTTTGGTGAAGCAGAAGCATGCATGCATCGCTTATAACTTCTTTAAATAGTTATGAAATAAACAGGGATAAAACTGACTCTGGTGGGATTCGAACCCACAGCCTTTGAATACCTTCTTGACATTCACCTAGAAGTCCAATGCGCTATCCATTGCGCCACAGAGCCAATCTGCTTGAGTGAGGTGCACAGATATTCAGAAATGAAATAATGAGCTTTGAGCTGTTGATCAACTTTATAAAGTTCATTGGATACTATAACCATGGCTATATTTTGAATATTGAATTGGGTAAAAGTTATTCACCGTGTCAAACTACATGATACAGTTGGTAAGTCTGCATAAAACTTAAGTTTAGTGTATCGTCATCTGATATATGAGACAGATGGGTTTTTCACTTCTCCATGAAAGACGTTTTTTTTTAATTTTGGTAATGGAATATCTTATTCATCATGCAGTGGAACACAAAAAGAATGTACAATCAGAATACTTTTTCTTTAAAGTAGCCGACCGCCTGAACAGGGACTTGAACCCTGGACCCTCAGATTAAAAGTCTGATGCTCTACCGACTGAGCTATCCAGGCTCTGCAACACTGCAACTAAAAATCAGCTAAAAATGATGTGGACGCACACCAACCTACACTTTAATTCTTAATATGGTTACATATATTAGCAATCAAATATGTAGAGTTTAATAATTAATTGATATTTCAAGCATTTGAAATTTCAGCAGCACACGTAATCTATTTTAAATCCTGAAATTCGTTCTATCTCATTTTCGGCTGACTTAGAAATCATGTCTCTAAATTGACATTGTGAAATTAGTAAAAGGCCAAATACTATTACTAGGTACTAAATTACATGTCCAGCAGTATAACTGGAAATTTACTCTTGGGCATAGATTATGCAACATTTTCAAAGCAAACAGTGTCTGTTTAAATAGACTTTCTTTCACTGCCGTTTTGGTAAATGTCTCTGGTTATGCAGAAGCAGGCATTGTTTGTTACTGTTTCAATTAGTTATAAGATAAAGGAGGGATAAAACTGACCCAGCTAGTATTCCAACCCAAAGACTTTGAATGCTTTCTCTACATTCGCCTAGAACCCCAAGCCGCTATCCATTGCACCAGAGATCCAACCTGATTCAACAAGGTGAACAGAAATTCTCAAATAAAAAGATGAGCTATCAGCGGTTGACCAACTTTATAAAGTGATTTGGAAACTATAAGCAGGGTTCCATTTTGAACATTGAATTGGGGAAAAGATAATCAACATCTCAAACGACATGATACCGTTGCGGTAAGTCTTCTTAACTCTTGTCAAATGGTACACGACCGATGGGTATTTAATGGCTCCATTAAGAGTAACTTGCAATTACTCTAATGGGACTACTCGTTCATTGGATCCTGAAAAGAGCATGTCATTAGAGTACATTTTCTTTAAACAAACCGCCTGAACAGGGACTTGAACCCTGGACCCTCAGATTAAAAGTCTGATGCTCTACCGACTGAGCTATCCAGGCTCTGATACAGCAAACCTCAAAATCACCTAATCAAAATTTGGCAGTGTCCCAACTAACGCTATGTTTCTTAAGATGGTTACCTGAAGAAGGTACCAAATACACTAGAATATAATAATGAATTGATATTTCAAGCATTTGAAATTTCTTCAGTAAATGTAACCTTATTTTTAGTCCTGAAGTTGCTACTATCTCATTTTTTTGCTGACGTCAAATTCATATGTGTTTATTGACATGGTAAAATTAAGGAAGGGCCCAAAATCTTACTTCCGAGTAAATTATATTTTCATCAGTACAGCTGACAATTTCCTCTTCTGCATAGATTACCCAAATTGAACGGTGTCCCTTTAAAATAGACTTCCTTTTACTGACCTTTTTTAGCAAATGATTTTGGTGAAGCAGAAGCATGCATGCATCGCTTATAACTTCTTTAAATAGTTATGAAATACACAGGGATAAAACTGACTCTGGTGGGATTCGAACCCACAGCCTTTGAATACCTTCTTGACATTCACCTAGAAGTCCAATGCGCTATCCATTGCGCCACAGAGCCAATCTGCTTGAGTGAGGTGCACAGATATTCAGAAATGAAATAATGAGCTTTGAGCTGTTGATCAACTTTATAAAGTTCATTGGATACTATAACCATGGCTATATTTTGAATATTGAATTGGGTAAAAGTTATTCACCGTGTCAAACTACATGATACAGTTGGTAAGTCTGCATACAACTTAAGTTTAGTGTATCATCATCTGATATATGAGACAGATGGGTTTTTCACTTCTCCATGAAAGACATTTTTTTTTATTTTGGTAATGGAATATCTTATTCATCATGCAGTGGAACACAAAAAGAATGTACAATCAGAATACTTTTTCTTTAAAGTAGCCTACCGCCTGAACGGGGACTTGAACCCTGGACCCTCAGATTAAAAGTCTGATGCTCTACCGACTGAGCTATCCAGGCTCTGATACAGCAAACCTCAAAATCACCTAATCAAAATTTGGCAGTGTCCCAACTAACGCTATGTTTCTTAAGATGGTTACCTGAAGAAGGTACCAAATACACTAGAATATAATAATGAATTGATATTTCAAGCATTTGAAATTTCTTCAGTAAATGTAACCTTATTTTTAGTCCTGAAGTTGCTACTATCTCATTTTTTTGCTGACGTCAAATTCATATGTGTTTATTGACATGGTAAAATTAAGGAAGGGCCCAAAATCTTACTTCCGAGTAAATTATATTTTCATCAGTACAGCTGACAATTTCCTCTTCTGCATAGATTACCCAAATTGAACGGTGTCTCTTTAAAATAGACTTCCTTTTACTGACCTTTTTTAGCAAATGATTTTGGTGAAGCAGAAGCATGCATGCATCGCTTATAACTTCTTTAAATAGTTATGAAATACACAGGGATAAAACTGACTCTGGTGGGATTCGAACCCACAGCCTTTGAATACCTTCTTGACATTCACCTAGAAGTCCAATGCGCTATCCATTGCGCCACAGAGCCAATCTGCTTGAGTGAGGTGCACAGATATTCAGAAATGAAATAATGAGCTTTGAGCTGTTGATCAACTTTATAAAGTTCATTGGATACTATAACCATGGCTATATTTTGAATATTGAATTGGGTAAAAGTTATTCACCGTGTCAAACTACATGATACAGTTGGTAAGTCTGCATACAACTTAAGTTTAGTGTATCATCATCTGATATATGAGACAGATGGGTTTTTCACTTCTCCATGAAAGACGTTTTTTTTTAATTTTGGTAATGGAATATCTTATTCATCATGCAGTGGAACACAAAAAGAATGTACAATCAGAATACTTTTTCTTTAAAGTAGCCGACCGCCTGAACAGGGACTTGAACCCTGGACCCTCAGGTTAAAAGTCTGATGCTCTACCGACTGAGCTATCCAGGCTCTGCTACACTGCAACTAAAAATCAGCTAAAAATGATGTGGACGCACACCAACCTACACTTTAATTCTTAATATGGTTACATATATTAGCAATCAAATATGTAGAGTTTAATAATTAATTGATATTTCAAGCATTTGAAATTTCAGCAGCACACGTAATCTATTTTAAATCCTGAAATTCGTTCTATCTCATTTTCGGCTGACTTAGAAATCATGTCTCTAAATTGACATTGTGAAATTAGTAAAAGGCCAAATACTATTACTAGGTACTAAATTACATGTCCAGCAGTATAACTGGAAATTTACTCTTGGGCATAGATTATGCAACATTTTCAAAGCAAACAGTGTCTGTTTAAATAGACTTTCTTTCACTGCCGTTTTGGTAAATGTCTCTGGTTATGCAGAAGCAGGCATTGTTTGTTACTGTTTCAATTAGTTATAAGATAAAGGAGGGATAAAACTGACCCAGCTAGTATTCCAACCCAAAGACTTTGAATGCTTTCTCTACATTCGCCTAGAACCCCAAGCCGCTATCCATTGCACCAGAGATCCAACCTGATTCAACAAGGTGAACAGAAATTCTCAAATAAAAAGATGAGCTATCAGCGGTTGACCAACTTTATAAAGTGATTTGGAAACTATAAGCAGGGTTCCATTTTGAACATTGAATTGGGGAAAAGATAATCAACATCTCAAACGACATGATACCGTTGCGGTAAGTCTTCTTAACTCTTGTCAAATGGTACACGACCGATGGGTATTTAATGGCTCCATTAAGAGTAACTTGCAATTACTCTAATGGGACTACTCGTTCATTGGATCCTGAAAAGAGCATGTCATTAGAGTACATTTTCTTTAAACAAACCGCCTGAACAGGGACTTGAACCCTGGACCCTCAGATTAAAAGTCTGATGCTCTACCGACTGAGCTATCCAGGCTCTGATACAGCAAACCTCAAAATCACCTAATCAAAATTTGGCAGTGTCCCAACTAACGCTATGTTTCTTAAGATGGTTACCTGAAGAAGGTACCAAATACACTAGAATATAATAATGAATTGATATTTCAAGCATTTGAAATTTCTTCAGTAAATGTAACCTTATTTTTAGTCCTGAAGTTGCTACTATCTCATTTTTTTGCTGACGTCAAATTCATATGTGTTTATTGACATGGTAAAATTAAGGAAGGGCCCAAAATCTTACTTCCGAGTAAATTATATTTTCATCAGTACAGCTGACAATTTCCTCTTCTGCATAGATTACCCAAATTGAACGGTGTCCCTTTAAAATAGACTTCCTTTTACTGACCTTTTTTAGCAAATGATTTTGGTGAAGCAGAAGCATGCATGCATCGCTTATAACTTCTTTAAATAGTTATGAAATACACAGGGATAAAACTGACTCTGGTGGGATTCGAACCCACAGCCTTTGAATACCTTCTTGACATTCACCTAGAAGTCCAATGCGCTATCCATTGCGCCACAGAGCCAATCTGCTTGAGTGAGGTGCACAGATATTCAGAAATGAAATAATGAGCTTTGAGCTGTTGATCAACTTTATAAAGTTCATTGGATACTATAACCATGGCTATATTTTGAATATTGAATTGGGTAAAAGTTATTCACCGTGTCAAACTACATGATACAGTTGGTAAGTCTGCATACAACTTAAGTTTAGTGTATCATCATCTGATATATGAGACAGATGGGTTTTTCACTTCTCCATGAAAGACATTTGTTTTTTAATTTTGGTAATGGAATATCTTATTCATCATGCAGTGGAACACAAAAAGAATGTACAATCAGAATACTTTTTCTTTAAAGTAGCCTACCGCCTGAACGGGGTCTTGAACCCTGGACCCTCAGATTAAAAGTCTGATGCTCTACCGACTGAGCTATCCAGGCTCTGATACAGCAAACCTCAAAATCACCTAATCAAAATTTGGCAGCGTCCCAACTAACGCTATGTTTCTTAAGATGGTTACCTGAAGAAGGTACCAAATACACTAGAATATAATAATGAATTGATATTTCAAGCATTTGAAATTTCTTCAGTAAATGTAACCTTATTTTTAGTCCTGAAGTTGCTACTATCTCATTTTTTTGCTGACGTCAAATTCATATGTGTTTATTGACATGGTAAAATTAAGGAAGGGCCCAAAATCTTACTTCCGAGTAAATTATATTTTCATCAGTACAGCTGACAATTTCCTCTTCTGCATAGATTACCCAAATTGAACGGTGTCTCTTTAAAATAGACTTCCTTTTACTGACCTTTTTTAGCAAATGATTTTGGTGAAGCAGAAGCATGCATGCATCGCTTATAACTTCTTTAAATAGTTATGAAATAAACAGGGATAAAACTGACTCTGGTGGGATTCGAACCCACAGCCTTTGAATACCTTCTTGACATTCACCTAGAAGTCCAATGCGCTATCCATTGCGCCACAGAGCCAATCTGCTTGAGTGAGGTGCACAGATATTCAGAAATGAAATAATGAGCTTTGAGCTGTTGATCAACTTTATAAAGTTCATTGGATACTATAACCATGGCTATATTTTGAATATTGAATTGGGTAAAAGTTATTCACCGTGTCAAACTACATGATACAGTTGGTAAGTCTGCATAAAACTTAAGTTTAGTGTATCGTCATCTGATATATGAGACAGATGGGTTTTTCACTTCTCCATGAAAGACGTTTTTTTTTAATTTTGGTAATGGAATATCTTATTCATCATGCAGTGGAACACAAAAAGAATGTACAATCAGAATACTTTTTCTTTAAAGTAGCCGACCGCCTGAACAGGGACTTGAACCCTGGACCCTCAGATTAAAAGTCTGATGCTCTACCGACTGAGCTATCCAGGCTCTGCAACACTGCAACTAAAAATCAGCTAAAAATGATGTGGACGCACACCAACCTACACTTTAATTCTTAATATGGTTACATATATTAGCAATCAAATATGTAGAGTTTAATAATTAATTGATATTTCAAGCATTTGAAATTTCAGCAGCACACGTAATCTATTTTAAATCCTGAAATTCGTTCTATCTCATTTTCGGCTGACTTAGAAATCATGTCTCTAAATTGACATTGTGAAATTAGTAAAAGGCCAAATACTATTACTAGGTACTAAATTACATGTCCAGCAGTATAACTGGAAATTTACTCTTGGGCATAGATTATGCAACATTTTCAAAGCAAACAGTGTCTGTTTAAATAGACTTTCTTTCACTGCCGTTTTGGTAAATGTCTCTGGTTATGCAGAAGCAGGCATTGTTTGTTACTGTTTCAATTAGTTATAAGATAAAGGAGGGATAAAACTGACCCAGCTAGTATTCCAACCCAAAGACTTTGAATGCTTTCTCTACATTCGCCTAGAACCCCAAGCCGCTATCCATTGCACCAGAGATCCAACCTGATTCAACAAGGTGAACAGAAATTCTCAAATAAAAAGATGAGCTATCAGCGGTTGACCAACTTTATAAAGTGATTTGGAAACTATAAGCAGGGTTCCATTTTGAACATTGAATTGGGGAAAAGATAATCAACATCTCAAACGACATGATACCGTTGCGGTAAGTCTTCTTAACTCTTGTCAAATGGTACACGACCGATGGGTATTTAATGGCTCCATTAAGAGTAACTTGCAATTACTCTAATGGGACTACTCGTTCATTGGATCCTGAAAAGAGCATGTCATTAGAGTACATTTTCTTTAAACAAACCGCCTGAACAGGGACTTGAACCCTGGACCCTCAGATTAAAAGTCTGATGCTCTACCGACTGAGCTATCCAGGCTCTGATACAGCAAACCTCAAAATCACCTAATCAAAATTTGGCAGTGTCCCAACTAACGCTATGTTTCTTAAGATGGTTACCTGAAGAAGGTACCAAATACACTAGAATATAATAATGAATTGATATTTCAAGCATTTGAAATTTCTTCAGTAAATGTAACCTTATTTTTAGTCCTGAAGTTGCTACTATCTCATTTTTTTGCTGACGTCAAATTCATATGTGTTTATTGACATGGTAAAATTAAGGAAGGGCCCAAAATCTTACTTCCGAGTAAATTATATTTTCATCAGTACAGCTGACAATTTCCTCTTCTGCATAGATTACCCAAATTGAACGGTGTCCCTTTAAAATAGACTTCCTTTTACTGACCTTTTTTAGCAAATGATTTTGGTGAAGCAGAAGCATGCATGCATCGCTTATAACTTCTTTAAATAGTTATGAAATACACAGGGATAAAACTGACTCTGGTGGGATTCGAACCCACAGCCTTTGAATACCTTCTTGACATTCACCTAGAAGTCCAATGCGCTATCCATTGCGCCACAGAGCCAATCTGCTTGAGTGAGGTGCACAGATATTCAGAAATGAAATAATGAGCTTTGAGCTGTTGATCAACTTTATAAAGTTCATTGGATACTATAACCATGGCTATATTTTGAATATTGAATTGGGTAAAAGTTATTCACCGTGTCAAACTACATGATACAGTTGGTAAGTCTGCATACAACTTAAGTTTAGTGTATCATCATCTGATATATGAGACAGATGGGTTTTTCACTTCTCCATGAAAGACATTTTTTTTTATTTTGGTAAAGGAATATCTTATTCATCATGCAGTGGAACACAAAAAGAATGTACAATCAGAATACTTTTTCTTTAAAGTAGCCTACCGCCTGAACGGGGACTTGAACCCTGGACCCTCAGATTAAAAGTCTGATGCTCTACCGACTGAGCTATCCAGGCTCTGATACAGCAAACCTCAAAATCACCTAATCAAAATTTGGCAGTGTCCCAACTAACGCTATGTTTCTTAAGATGGTTACCTGAAGAAGGTACCAAATACACTAGAATATAATAATGAATTGATATTTCAAGCATTTGAAATTTCTTCAGTAAATGTAACCTTATTTTTAGTCCTGAAGTTGCTACTATCTCATTTTTTTGCTGACGTCAAATTCATATGTGTTTATTGACATGGTAAAATTAAGGAAGGGCCCAAAATCTTACTTCCGAGTAAATTATATTTTCATCAGTACAGCTGACAATTTCCTCTTCTGCATAGATTACCCAAATTGAACGGTGTCTCTTTAAAATAGACTTCCTTGTACTGACCTTTTTTAGCAAATGATTTTGGTGAAGCAGAAGCATGCATGCATCGCTTATAACTTCTTTAAATAGTTATGAAATAAACAGGGATAAAACTGACTCTGGTGGGATTCGAACCCACAGCCTTTGAATACCTTCTTGACATTCACCTAGAAGTCCAATGCGCTATCCATTGCGCCACAGAGCCAATCTGCTTGAGTGAGGTGCACAGATATTCAGAAATGAAATAATGAGCTTTGAGCTGTTGATCAACTTTATAAAGTTCATTGGATACTATAACCATGGCTATATTTTGAATATTGAATTGGGTAAAAGTTATTCACCGTGTCAAACTACATGATACAGTTGGTAAGTCTGCATAAAACTTAAGTTTAGTGTATCGTCATCTGATATATGAGACAGATGGGTTTTTCACTTCTCCATGAAAGACGTTTTTTTTTAATTTTGGTAATGGAATATCTTATTCATCATGCAGTGGAACACAAAAAGAATGTACAATCAGAATACTTTTTCTTTAAAGTAGCCGACCGCCTGAACAGGGACTTGAACCCTGGACCCTCAGATTAAAAGTCTGATGCTCTACCGACTGAGCTATCCAGGCTCTGCAACACTGCAACTAAAAATCAGCTAAAAATGATGTGGACGCACACCAACCTACACTTTAATTCTTAATATGGTTACATATATTAGCAATCAAATATGTAGAGTTTAATAATTAATTGATATTTCAAGCATTTGAAATTTCAGCAGCACACGTAATCTATTTTATATCCTGAAATTCGTTCTATCTCATTTTCGGCTGACTTAGAAATCATGTCTCTAAATTGACATTGTGAAATTAGTAAAAGGCCAAATACTATTACTAGGTACTAAATTACATGTCCAGCAGTATAACTGGAAATTTACTCTTGGGCATAGATTATGCAACATTTTCAAAGCAAACAGTGTCTGTTTAAATAGACTTTCTTTCACTGCCGTTTTGGTAAATGTCTCTGGTTATGCAGAAGCAGGCATTGTTTGTTACTGTTTCAATTAGTTATAAGATAAAGGAGGGATAAAACTGACCCAGCTAGTATTCCAACCCAAAGACTTTGAATGCTTTCTCTACATTCGCCTAGAACCCCAAGCCGCTATCCATTGCACCAGAGATCCAACCTGATTCAACAAGGTGAACAGAAATTCTCAAATAAAAAGATGAGCTATCAGCGGTTGACCAACTTTATAAAGTGATTTGGAAACTATAAGCAGGGTTCCATTTTGAACATTGAATTGGGGAAAAGATAATCAACATCTCAAACGACATGATACCGTTGCGGTAAGTCTTCTTAACTCTTGTCAAATGGTACACGACCGATGGGTATTTAATGGCTCCATTAAGAGTAACTTGCAATTACTCTAATGGGACTACTCGTTCATTGGATCCTGAAAAGAGCATGTCATTAGAGTACATTTTCTTTAAACAAACCGCCTGAACAGGGACTTGAACCCTGGACCCTCAGATTAAAAGTCTGATGCTCTACCGACTGAGCTATCCAGGCTCTGATACAGCAAACCTCAAAATCACCTAATCAAAATTTGGCAGCGTCCCAACTAACGCTATGTTTCTTAAGATGGTTACCTGAAGAAGGTACCAAATACACTAGAATATAATAATGAATTGATATTTCAAGCATTTGAAATTTCTTCAGTAAATGTAACCTTATTTTTAGTCCTGAAGTTGCTACTATCTCATTTTTTTGCTGACGTCAAATTCATATGTGTTTATTGACATGGTAAAATTAAGGAAGGGCCCAAAATCTTACTTCCGAGTAAATTATATTTTCATCAGTACAGCTGACAATTTCCTCTTCTGCATAGATTACCCAAATTGAACGGTGTCTCTTTAAAATAGACTTCCTTTTACTGACCTTCTTTAGCAAATGATTTTGGTGAAGCAGAAGCATGCATGCATCGCTTATAACTTCTTTAAATAGTTATGAAATAAACAGGGATAAAACTGACTCTGGTGGGATTCAAACCCACAGCCTTTGAATACCTTCTTGACATTCACCTAGAAGTCCAATGCGCTATCCATTGCGCCACAGAGCCAATCTGCTTGAGTGAGGTGCACAGATATTCAGAAATGAAATAATGAGCTTTGAGCTGTTGATCAACTTTATAAAGTTCATTGGATACTATAACCATGGCTATATTTTGAATATTGAATTGGGTAAAAGTTATTCACCGTGTCAAACTACATGATACAGTTGGTAAGTCTGCATAAAACTTAAGTTTAGTGTATCGTCATCTGATATATGAGACAGATGGGTTTTTCACTTCTCCATGAAAGACGTTTTTTTTTAATTTTGGTAATGGAATATCTTATTCATCATGCAGTGGAACACAAAAAGAATGTACAATCAGAATACTTTTTCTTTAAAGTAGCCGACCGCCTGAACAGGGACTTGAACCCTGGACCCTCAGATTAAAAGTCTGATGCTCTACCGACTGAGCTATCCAGGCTCTGCAACACTGCAACTAAAAATCAGCTAAAAATGATGTGGACGCACACCAACCTACACTTTAATTCTTAATATGGTTACATATATTAGCAATCAAATATGTAGAGTTTAATAATTAATTGATATTTCAAGCATTTGAAATTTCAGCAGCACACGTAATCTATTTTAAATCCTGAAATTCGTTCTATCTCATTTTCGGCTGACTTAGAAATCATGTCTCTAAATTGACATTGTGAAATTAGTAAAAGGCCAAATACTATTACTAGGTACTAAATTACATGTCCAGCAGTATAACTGGAAATTTACTCTTGGGCATAGATTATGCAACATTTTCAAAGCAAACAGTGTCTGTTTAAATAGACTTTCTTTCACTGCCGTTTTGGTAAATGTCTCTGGTTATGCAGAAGCAGGCATTGTTTGTTACTGTTTCAATTAGTTATAAGATAAAGGAGGGATAAAACTGACCCAGCTAGTATTCCAACCCAAAGACTTTGAATGCTTTCTCTACATTCGCCTAGAACCCCAAGCCGCTATCCATTGCACCAGAGATCCAACCTGATTCAACAAGGTGAACAGAAATTCTCAAATAAAAAGATGAGCTATCAGCGGTTGACCAACTTTATAAAGTGATTTGGAAACTATAAGCAGGGTTCCATTTTGAACATTGAATTGGGGAAAAGATAATCAACATCTCAAACGACATGATACCGTTGCGGTAAGTCTTCTTAACTCTTGTCAAATGGTACACGACCGATGGGTATTTAATGGCTCCATTAAGAGTAACTTGCAATTACTCTAATGGGACTACTCGTTCATTGGATCCTGAAAAGAGCATGTCATTAGAGTACATTTTCTTTAAACAAACCGCCTGAACAGGGACTTGAACCCTGGACCCTCAGATTAAAAGTCTGATGCTCTACCGACTGAGCTATCCAGGCTCTGATACAGCAAACCTCAAAATCACCTAATCAAAATTTGGCAGTGTCCCAACTAACGCTATGTTTCTTAAGATGGTTACCTGAAGAAGGTACCAAATACACTAGAATATAATAATGAATTGATATTTCAAGCATTTGAAATTTCTTCAGTAAATGTAACCTTATTTTTAGTCCTGAAGTTGCTACTATCTCATTTTTTTGCTGACGTCAAATTCATATGTGTTTATTGACATGGTAAAATTAAGGAAGGGCCCAAAATCTTACTTCCGAGTAAATTATATTTTCATCAGTACAGCTGACAATTTCCTCTTCTGCATAGATTACCCAAATTGAACGGTGTCCCTTTAAAATAGACTTCCTTTTACTGACCTTTTTTAGCAAATGATTTTGGTGAAGCAGAAGCATGCATGCATCGCTTATAACTTCTTTAAATAGTTATGAAATACACAGGGATAAAACTGACTCTGGTGGGATTCGAACCCACAGCCTTTGAATACCTTCTTGACATTCACCTAGAAGTCCAATGCGCTATCCATTGCGCCACAGAGCCAATCTGCTTGAGTGAGGTGCACAGATATTCAGAAATGAAATAATGAGCTTTGAGCTGTTGATCAACTTTATAAAGTTCATTGGATACTATAACCATGGCTATATTTTGAATATTGAATTGGGTAAAAGTTATTCACCGTGTCAAACTACATGATACAGTTGGTAAGTCTGCATACAACTTAAGTTTAGTGTATCATCATCTGATATATGAGACAGATGGGTTTTTCACTTCTCCATGAAAGACATTTTTTTTTATTTTGGTAAAGGAATATCTTATTCATCATGCAGTGGAACACAAAAAGAATGTACAATCAGAATACTTTTTCTTTAAAGTAGCCTACCGCCTGAACGGGGACTTGAACCCTGGACCCTCAGATTAAAAGTCTGATGCTCTACCGACTGAGCTATCCAGGCTCTGATACAGCAAACCTCAAAATCACCTAATCAAAATTTGGCAGTGTCCCAACTAACGCTATGTTTCTTAAGATGGTTACCTGAAGAAGGTACCAAATACACTAGAATATAATAATGAATTGATATTTCAAGCATTTGAAATTTCTTCAGTAAATGTAACCTTATTTTTAGTCCTGAAGTTGCTACTATCTCATTTTTTTGCTGACGTCAAATTCATATGTGTTTATTGACATGGTAAAATTAAGGAAGGGCCCAAAATCTTACTTCCGAGTAAATTATATTTTCATCAGTACAGCTGACAATTTCCTCTTCTGCATAGATTACCCAAATTGAACGGTGTCTCTTTAAAATAGACTTCCTTGTACTGACCTTTTTTAGCAAATGATTTTGGTGAAGCAGAAGCATGCATGCATCGCTTATAACTTCTTTAAATAGTTATGAAATAAACAGGGATAAAACTGACTCTGGTGGGATTCGAACCCACAGCCTTTGAATACCTTCTTGACATTCACCTAGAAGTCCAATGCGCTATCCATTGCGCCACAGAGCCAATCTGCTTGAGTGAGGTGCACAGATATTCAGAAATGAAATAATGAGCTTTGAGCTGTTGATCAACTTTATAAAGTTCATTGGATACTATAACCATGGCTATATTTTGAATATTGAATTGGGTAAAAGTTATTCACCGTGTCAAACTACATGATACAGTTGGTAAGTCTGCATAAAACTTAAGTTTAGTGTATCGTCATCTGATATATGAGACAGATGGGTTTTTCACTTCTCCATGAAAGACGTTTTTTTTTAATTTTGGTAATGGAATATCTTATTCATCATGCAGTGGAACACAAAAAGAATGTACAATCAGAATACTTTTTCTTTAAAGTAGCCGACCGCCTGAACAGGGACTTGAACCCTGGACCCTCAGATTAAAAGTCTGATGCTCTACCGACTGAGCTATCCAGGCTCTGCAACACTGCAACTAAAAATCAGCTAAAAATGATGTGGACGCACACCAACCTACACTTTAATTCTTAATATGGTTACATATATTAGCAATCAAATATGTAGAGTTTAATAATTAATTGATATTTCAAGCATTTGAAATTTCAGCAGCACACGTAATCTATTTTAAATCCTGAAATTCGTTCTATCTCATTTTCGGCTGACTTAGAAATCATGTCTCTAAATTGACATTGTGAAATTAGTAAAAGGCCAAATACTATTACTAGGTACTAAATTACATGTCCAGCAGTATAACTGGAAATTTACTCTTGGGCATAGATTATGCAACATTTTCAAAGCAAACAGTGTCTGTTTAAATAGACTTTCTTTCACTGCCGTTTTGGTAAATGTCTCTGGTTATGCAGAAGCAGGCATTGTTTGTTACTGTTTCAATTAGTTATAAGATAAAGGAGGGATAAAACTGACCCAGCTAGTATTCCAACCCAAAGACTTTGAATGCTTTCTCTACATTCGCCTAGAACCCCAAGCCGCTATCCATTGCACCAGAGATCCAACCTGATTCAACAAGGTGAACAGAAATTCTCAAATAAAAAGATGAGCTATCAGCGGTTGACCAACTTTATAAAGTGATTTGGAAACTATAAGCAGGGTTCCATTTTGAACATTGAATTGGGGAAAAGATAATCAACATCTCAAACGACATGATACCGTTGCGGTAAGTCTTCTTAACTCTTGTCAAATGGTACACGACCGATGGGTATTTAATGGCTCCATTAAGAGTAACTTGCAATTACTCTAATGGGACTACTCGTTCATTGGATCCTGAAAAGAGCATGTCATTAGAGTACATTTTCTTTAAACAAACCGCCTGAACAGGGACTTGAACCCTGGACCCTCAGATTAAAAGTCTGATGCTCTACCGACTGAGCTATCCAGGCTCTGATACAGCAAACCTCAAAATCACCTCATCAAAATTTGGCAGCGTCCCAACTAACGCTATGTTTCTTAAGATGGTTACCTGAAGAAGGTACCAAATACACTAGAATATAATAATGAATTGATATTTCAAGCATTTGAAATTTCTTCAGTAAATGTAACCTTATTTTTAGTCCTGAAGTTGCTACTATCTCATTTTTTTGCTGACGTCAAATTCATATGTGTTTATTGACATGGTAAAATTAAGGAAGGGCCCAAAATCTTACTTCCGAGTAAATTATATTTTCATCAGTACAGCTGACAATTTCCTCTTCTGCATAGATTACCCAAATTGAACGGTGTCTCTTTAAAATAGACTTCCTTTTACTGACCTTTTTTAGCAAATGATTTTGGTGAAGCAGAAGCATGCATGCATCGCTTATAACTTCTTTAAATAGTTATGAAATAAACAGGGATAAAACTGACTCTGGTGGGATTCGAACCCACAGCCTTTGAATACCTTCTTGACATTCACCTAGAAGTCCAATGCGCTATCCATTGCGCCACAGAGCCAATCTGCTTGAGTGAGGTGCACAGATATTCAGAAATGAAATAATGAGCTTTGAGCTGTTGATCAACTTTATAAAGTTCATTGGATACTATAACCATGGCTATATTTTGAATATTGAATTGGGTAAAAGTTATTCACCGTGTCAAACTACATGATACAGTTGGTAAGTCTGCATAAAACTTAAGTTTAGTGTATCGTCATCTGATATATGAGACAGATGGGTTTTTCACTTCTCCATGAAAGACGTTTTTTTTTAATTTTGGTAATGGAATATCTTATTCATCATGCAGTGGAACACAAAAAGAATGTACAATCAGAATACTTTTTCTTTAAAGTAGCCGACCGCCTGAACAGGGACTTGAACCCTGGACCCTCAGATTAAAAGTCTGATGCTCTACCGACTGAGCTATCCAGGCTCTGCAACACTGCAACTAAAAATCAGCTAAAAATGATGTGGACGCACACCAACCTACACTTTAATTCTTAATATGGTTACATATATTAGCAATCAAATATGTAGAGTTTAATAATTAATTGATATTTCAAGCATTTGAAATTTCAGCAGCACACGTAATCTATTTTAAATCCTGAAATTCGTTCTATCTCATTTTCGGCTGACTTAGAAATCATGTCTCTAAATTGACATTGTGAAATTAGTAAAAGGCCAAATACTATTACTAGGTACTAAATTACATGTCCAGCAGTATAACTGGAAATTTACTCTTGGGCATAGATTATGCAACATTTTCAAAGCAAACAGTGTCTGTTTAAATAGACTTTCTTTCACTGCCGTTTTGGTAAATGTCTCTGGTTATGCAGAAGCAGGCATTGTTTGTTACTGTTTCAATTAGTTATAAGATAAAGGAGGGATAAAACTGACCCAGCTAGTATTCCAACCCAAAGACTTTGAATGCTTTCTCTACATTCGCCTAGAACCCCAAGCCGCTATCCATTGCACCAGAGATCCAACCTGATTCAACAAGGTGAACAGAAATTCTCAAATAAAAAGATGAGCTATCAGCGGTTGACCAACTTTATAAAGTGATTTGGAAACTATAAGCAGGGTTCCATTTTGAACATTGAATTGGGGAAAAGATAATCAACATCTCAAACGACATGATACCGTTGCGGTAAGTCTTCTTAACTCTTGTCAAATGGTACACGACCGATGGGTATTTAATGGCTCCATTAAGAGTAACTTGCAATTACTCTAATGGGACTACTCGTTCATTGGATCCTGAAAAGAGCATGTCATTAGAGTACATTTTCTTTAAACAAACCGCCTGAACAGGGACTTGAACCCTGGACCCTCAGATTAAAAGTCTGATGCTCTACCGACTGAGCTATCCAGGCTCTGATACAGCAAACCTCAAAATCACCTAATCAAAATTTGGCAGTGTCCCAACTAACGCTATGTTTCTTAAGATGGTTACCTGAAGAAGGTACCAAATACACTAGAATATAATAATGAATTGATATTTCAAGCATTTGAAATTTCTTCAGTAAATGTAACCTTATTTTTAGTCCTGAAGTTGCTACTATCTCATTTTTTTGCTGACGTCAAATTCATATGTGTTTATTGACATGGTAAAATTAAGGAAGGGCCCAAAATCTTACTTCCGAGTAAATTATATTTTCATCAGTACAGCTGACAATTTCCTCTTCTGCATAGATTACCCAAATTGAACGGTGTCCCTTTAAAATAGACTTCCTTTTACTGACCTTTTTTAGCAAATGATTTTGGTGAAGCAGAAGCATGCATGCATCGCTTATAACTTCTTTAAATAGTTATGAAATACACAGGGATAAAACTGACTCTGGTGGGATTCGAACCCACAGCCTTTGAATACCTTCTTGACATTCACCTAGAAGTCCAATGCGCTATCCATTGCGCCACAGAGCCAATCTGCTTGAGTGAGGTGCACAGATATTCAGAAATGAAATAATGAGCTTTGAGCTGTTGATCAACTTTATAAAGTTCATTGGATACTATAACCATGGCTATATTTTGAATATTGAATTGGGTAAAAGTTATTCACCGTGTCAAACTACATGATACAGTTGGTAAGTCTGCATACAACTTAAGTTTAGTGTATCATCATCTGATATATGAGACAGATGGGTTTTTCACTTCTCCATGAAAGACATTTTTTTTTAATTTTGGTAATGGAATATCTTATTCATCATGCAGTGGAACACAAAAAGAATGTACAATCAGAATACTTTTTCTTTAAAGTAGCCTACCGCCTGAACGGGGACTTGAACCCTGGACCCTCAGATTAAAAGTCTGATGCTCTACCGACTGAGCTATCCAGGCTCTGATACAGCAAACCTCAAAATCACCTAATCAAAATTTGGCAGCGTCCCAACTAACGCTATGTTTCTTAAGATGGTTACCTGAAGAAGGTACCAAATACACTAGAATATAATAATGAATTGATATTTCAAGCATTTGAAATTTCTTCAGTAAATGTAACCTTATTTTTAGTCCTGAAGTTGCTACTATCTCATTTTTTTGCTGACGTCAAATTCATATGTGTTTATTGACATGGTAAAATTAAGGAAGGGCCCAAAATCTTACTTCCGAGTAAATTATATTTTCATCAGTACAGCTGACAATTTCCTCTTCTGCATAGATTACCCAAATTGAACGGTGTCTCTTTAAAATAGACTTCCTTTTACTGACCTTTTTTAGCAAATGATTTTGGTGAAGCAGAAGCATGCATGCATCGCTTATAACTTCTTTAAATAGTTATGAAATAAACAGGGATAAAACTGACTCTGGTGGGATTCGAACCCACAGCCTTTGAATACCTTCTTGACATTCACCTAGAAGTCCAATGCGCTATCCATTGCGCCACAGAGCCAATCTGCTTGAGTGAGGTGCACAGATATTCAGAAATGAAATAATGAGCTTTGAGCTGTTGATCAACTTTATAAAGTTCATTGGATACTATAACCATGGCTATATTTTGAATATTGAATTGGGTAAAAGTTATTCACCGTGTCAAACTACATGATACAGTTGGTAAGTCTGCATAAAACTTAAGTTTAGTGTATCGTCATCTGATATATGAGACAGATGGGTTTTTCACTTCTCCATGAAAGACGTTTTTTTTTAATTTTGGTAATGGAATATCTTATTCATCATGCAGTGGAACACAAAAAGAATGTACAATCAGAATACTTTTTCTTTAAAGTAGCCGACCGCCTGAACAGGGACTTGAACCCTGGACCCTCAGATTAAAAGTCTGATGCTCTACCGACTGAGCTATCCAGGCTCTGCAACACTGCAACTAAAAATCAGCTAAAAATGATGTGGACGCACACCAACCTACACTTTAATTCTTAATATGGTTACATATATTAGCAATCAAATATGTAGAGTTTAATAATTAATTGATATTTCAAGCATTTGAAATTTCAGCAGCACACGTAATCTATTTTAAATCCTGAAATTCGTTCTATCTCATTTTCGGCTGACTTAGAAATCATGTCTCTAAATTGACATTGTGAAATTAGTAAAAGGCCAAATACTATTACTAGGTACTAAATTACATGTCCAGCAGTATAACTGGAAATTTACTCTTGGGCATAGATTATGCAACATTTTCAAAGCAAACAGTGTCTGTTTAAATAGACTTTCTTTCACTGCCGTTTTGGTAAATGTCTCTGGTTATGCAGAAGCAGGCCTTGTTTGTTACTGTTTCAATTAGTTATAAGATAAAGGAGGGATAAAACTGACCCAGCTAGTATTCCAACCCAAAGACTTTGAATGCTTTCTCTACATTCGCCTAGAACCCCAAGCCGCTATCCATTGCACCAGAGATCCAACCTGATTCAACAAGGTGAACAGAAATTCTCAAATAAAAAGATGAGCTATCAGCGGTTGACCAACTTTATAAAGTGATTTGGAAACTATAAGCAGGGTTCCATTTTGAACATTGAATTGGGGAAAAGATAATCAACATCTCAAACGACATGATACCGTTGCGGTAAGTCTTCTTAACTCTTGTCAAATGGTACACGACCGATGGGTATTTAATGGCTCCATTAAGAGTAACTTGCAATTACTCTAATGGGACTACTCGTTCATTGGATCCTGAAAAGAGCATGTCATTAGAGTACATTTTCTTTAAACAAACCGCCTGAACAGGGACTTGAACCCTGGACCCTCAGATTAAAAGTCTGATGCTCTACCGACTGAGCTATCCAGGCTCTGATACAGCAAACCTCAAAATCACCTAATCAAAATTTGGCAGTGTCCCAACTAACGCTATGTTTCTTAAGATGGTTACCTGAAGAAGGTACCAAATACACTAGAATATAATAATGAATTGATATTTCAAGCATTTGAAATTTCTTCAGTAAATGTAACCTTATTTTTAGTCCTGAAGTTGCTACTATCTCATTTTTTTGCTGACGTCAAATTCATATGTGTTTATTGACATGGTAAAATTAAGGAAGGGCCCAAAATCTTACTTCCGAGTAAATTATATTTTCATCAGTACAGCTGACAATTTCCTCTTCTGCATAGATTACCCAAATTGAACGGTGTCCCTTTAAAATAGACTTCCTTTTACTGACCTTTTTTAGCAAATGATTTTGGTGAAGCAGAAGCATGCATGCATCGCTTATAACTTCTTTAAATAGTTATGAAATACACAGGGATAAAACTGACTCTGGTGGGATTCGAACCCACAGCCTTTGAATACCTTCTTGACATTCACCTAGAAGTCCAATGCGCTATCCATTGCGCCACAGAGCCAATCTGCTTGAGTGAGGTGCACAGATATTCAGAAATGAAATAATGAGCTTTGAGCTGTTGATCAACTTTATAAAGTTCATTGGATACTATAACCATGGCTATATTTTGAATATTGAATTGGGTAAAAGTTATTCACCGTGTCAAACTACATGATACAGTTGGTAAGTCTGCATACAACTTAAGTTTAGTGTATCATCATCTGATATATGAGACAGATGGGTTTTTCACTTCTCCATGAAAGACATTTTTTTTTATTTTGGTAATGGAATATCTTATTCATCATGCAGTGGAACACAAAAAGAATGTACAATCAGAATACTTTTTCTTTAAAGTAGCCTACCGCCTGAACGGGGACTTGAACCCTGGACCCTCAGATTAAAAGTCTGATGCTCTACCGACTGAGCTATCCAGGCTCTGATACAGCAAACCTCAAAATCACCTAATCAAAATTTGGCAGTGTCCCAACTAACGCTATGTTTCTTAAGATGGTTACCTGAAGAAGGTACCAAATACACTAGAATATAATAATGAATTGATATTTCAAGCATTTGAAATTTCTTCAGTAAATGTAACCTTATTTTTAGTCCTGAAGTTGCTACTATCTCATTTTTTTGCTGACGTCAAATTCATATGTGTTTATTGACATGGTAAAATTAAGGAAGGGCCCAAAATCTTACTTCCGAGTAAATTATATTTTCATCAGTACAGCTGACAATTTCCTCTTCTGCATAGATTACCCAAATTGAACGGTGTCTCTTTAAAATAGACTTCCTTGTACTGACCTTTTTTAGCAAATGATTTTGGTGAAGCAGAAGCATGCATGCATCGCTTATAACTTCTTTAAATAGTTATGAAATAAACAGGGATAAAACTGACTCTGGTGGGATTCGAACCCACAGCCTTTGAATACCTTCTTGACATTCACCTAGAAGTCCAATGCGCTATCCATTGCGCCACAGAGCCAATCTGCTTGAGTGAGGTGCACAGATATTCAGAAATGAAATAATGAGCTTTGAGCTGTTGATCAACTTTATAAAGTTCATTGGATACTATAACCATGGCTATATTTTGAATATTGAATTGGGTAAAAGTTATTCACCGTGTCAAACTACATGATACAGTTGGTAAGTCTGCATAAAACTTAAGTTTAGTGTATCGTCATCTGATATATGAGACAGATGGGTTTTTCACTTCTCCATGAAAGACGTTTTTTTTTAATTTTGGTAATGGAATATCTTATTCATCATGCAGTGGAACACAAAAAGAATGTACAATCAGAATACTTTTTCTTTAAAGTAGCCGACCGCCTGAACAGGGACTTGAACCCTGGACCCTCAGATTAAAAGTCTGATGCTCTACCGACTGAGCTATCCAGGCTCTGCAACACTGCAACTAAAAATCAGCTAAAAATGATGTGGACGCACACCAACCTACACTTTAATTCTTAATATGGTTACATATATTAGCAATCAAATATGTAGAGTTTAATAATTAATTGATATTTCAAGCATTTGAAATTTCAGCAGCACACGTAATCTATTTTAAATCCTGAAATTCGTTCTATCTCATTTTCGGCTGACTTAGAAATCATGTCTCTAAATTGACATTGTGAAATTAGTAAAAGGCCAAATACTATTACTAGGTACTAAATTACATGTCCAGCAGTATAACTGGAAATTTACTCTTGGGCATAGATTATGCAACATTTTCAAAGCAAACAGTGTCTGTTTAAATAGACTTTCTTTCACTGCCGTTTTGGTAAATGTCTCTGGTTATGCAGAAGCAGGCATTGTTTGTTACTGTTTCAATTAGTTATAAGATAAAGGAGGGATAAAACTGACCCAGCTAGTATTCCAACCCAAAGACTTTGAATGCTTTCTCTACATTCGCCTAGAACCCCAAGCCGCTATCCATTGCACCAGAGATCCAACCTGATTCAACAAGGTGAACAGAAATTCTCAAATAAAAAGATGAGCTATCAGCGGTTGACCAACTTTATAAAGTGATTTGGAAACTATAAGCAGGGTTCCATTTTGAACATTGAATTGGGGAAAAGATAATCAACATCTCAAACGACATGATACCGTTGCGGTAAGTCTTCTTAACTCTTGTCAAATGGTACACGACCGATGGGTATTTAATGGCTCCATTAAGAGTAACTTGCAATTACTCTAATGGGACTACTCGTTCATTGGATCCTGAAAAGAGCATGTCATTAGAGTACATTTTCTTTAAACAAACCGCCTGAACAGGGACTTGAACCCTGGACCCTCAGATTAAAAGTCTGATGCTCTACCGACTGAGCTATCCAGGCTCTGATACAGCAAACCTCAAAATCACCTAATCAAAATTTGGCAGTGTCCCAACTAACGCTATGTTTCTTAAGATGGTTACCTGAAGAAGGTACCAAATACACTAGAATATAATAATGAATTGATATTTCAAGCATTTGAAATTTCTTCAGTAAATGTAACCTTATTTTTAGTCCTGAAGTTGCTACTATCTCATTTTTTTGCTGACGTCAAATTCATATGTGTTTATTGACATGGTAAAATTAAGGAAGGGCCCAAAATCTTACTTCCGAGTAAATTATATTTTCATCAGTACAGCTGACAATTTCCTCTTCTGCATAGATTACCCAAATTGAACGGTGTCTCTTTAAAATAGACTTCCTTTTACTGACCTTTTTTAGCAAATGATTTTGGTGAAGCAGAAGCATGCATGCATCGCTTATAACTTCTTTAAATAGTTATGAAATACACAGGGATAAAACTGACTCTGGTGGGATTCGAACCCACAGCCTTTGAATACCTTCTTGACATTCACCTAGAAGTCCAATGCGCTATCCATTGCGCCACAGAGCCAATCTGCTTGAGTGAGGTGCACAGATATTCAGAAATGAAATAATGAGCTTTGAGCTGTTGATCAACTTTATAAAGTTCATTGGATACTATAACCATGGCTATATTTTGAATATTGAATTGGGTAAAAGTTATTCACCGTGTCAAACTACATGATACAGTTGGTAAGTCTGCATACAACTTAAGTTTAGTGTATCATCATCTGATATATGAGACAGATGGGTTTTTCACTTCTCCATGAAAGACATTTTTTTTTAATTTTGGTAATGGAATATCTTATTCATCATGCAGTGGAACACAAAAAGAATGTACAATCAGAATACTTTTTCTTTAAAGTAGCCTACCGCCTGAACGGGGACTTGAACCCTGGACCCTCAGATTAAAAGTCTGATGCTCTACCGACTGAGCTATCCAGGCTCTGATACAGCAAACCTCAAAATCACCTAATCAAAATTTGGCAGTGTCCCAACTAACGCTATGTTTCTTAAGATGGTTACCTGAAGAAGGTACCAAATACACTAGAATATAATAATGAATTGATATTTCAAGCATTTGAAATTTCTTCAGTAAATGTAACCTTATTTTTAGTCCTGAAGTTGCTACTATCTCATTTTTTTGCTGACGTCAAATTCATATGTGTTTATTGACATGGTAAAATTAAGGAAGGGCCCAAAATCTTACTTCCGAGTAAATTATATTTTCATCAGTACAGCTGACAATTTCCTCTTCTGCATAGATTACCCAAATTGAACGGTGTCTCTTTAAAATAGACTTCCTTTTACTGACCTTTTTTAGCAAATGATTTTGGTGAAGCAGAAGCATGCATGCATCGCTTATAACTTCTTTAAATAGTTATGAAATAAACAGGGATAAAACTGACTCTGGTGGGATTCGAACCCACAGCCTTTGAATACCTTCTTGACATTCACCTAGAAGTCCAATGCGCTATCCATTGCGCCACAGAGCCAATCTGCTTGAGTGAGGTGCACAGATATTCAGAAATGAAATAATGAGCTTTGAGCTGTTGATCAACTTTATAAAGTTCATTGGATACTATAACCATGGCTATATTTTGAATATTGAATTGGGTAAAAGTTATTCACCGTGTCAAACTACATGATACAGTTGGTAAGTCTGCATAAAACTTAAGTTTAGTGTATCGTCATCTGATATATGAGACAGATGGGTTTTTCACTTCTCCATGAAAGACGTTTTTTTTTAATTTTGGTAATGGAATATCTTATTCATCATGCAGTGGAACACAAAAAGAATGTACAATCAGAATACTTTTTCTTTAAAGTAGCCGACCGCCTGAACAGGGACTTGAACCCTGGACCCTCAGATTATAAGTCTGATGCTCTACCGACTGAGCTATCCAGGCTCTGCAACACTGCAACTAAAAATCAGCTAAAAATGATGTGGACGCACACCAACCTACACTTTAATTCTTAATATGGTTACATATATTAGCAATCAAATATGTAGAGTTTAATAATTAATTGATATTTCAAGCATTTGAAATTTCAGCAGCACACGTAATCTATTTTAAATCCTGAAATTCGTTCTATCTCATTTTCGGCTGACTTAGAAATCATGTCTCTAAATTGACATTGTGAAATTAGTAAAAGGCCAAATACTATTACTAGGTACTAAATTACATGTCCAGCAGTATAACTGGAAATTTACTCTTGGGCATAGATTATGCAACATTTTCAAAGCAAACAGTGTCTGTTTAAATAGACTTTCTTTCACTGCCGTTTTGGTAAATGTCTCTGGTTATGCAGAAGCAGGCATTGTTTGTTACTGTTTCAATTAGTTATAAGATAAAGGAGGGATAAAACTGACCCAGCTAGTATTCCAACCCAAAGACTTTGAATGCTTTCTCTACATTCGCCTAGAACCCCAAGCCGCTATCCATTGCCCAAGAGATCCAACCTGATTCAACAAGGTGAACAGAAATTCTCAAATAAAAAGATGAGCTATCAGCGGTTGACCAACTTTATAAAGTGATTTGGAAACTATAAGCAGGGTTCCATTTTGAACATTGAATTGGGGAAAAGATAATCAACATCTCAAACGACATGATACCGTTGCGGTAAGTCTTCTTAACTCTTGTCAAATGGTACACGACCGATGGGTATTTAATGGCTCCATTAAGAGTAACTTGCAATTACTCTAATGGGACTACTCGTTCATTGGATCCTGAAAAGAGCATGTCATTAGAGTACATTTTCTTTAAACAAACCGCCTGAACAGGGACTTGAACCCTGGACCCTCAGATTAAAAGTCTGATGCTCTACCGACTGAGCTATCCAGGCTCTGATACAGCAAACCTCAAAATCACCTAATCAAAATTTGGCAGTGTCCCAACTAACGCTATGTTTCTTAAGATGGTTACCTGAAGAAGGTACCAAATACACTAGAATATAATAATGAATTGATATTTCAAGCATTTGAAATTTCTTCAGTAAATGTAACCTTATTTTTAGTCCTGAAGTTGCTACTATCTCATTTTTTTGCTGACGTCAAATTCATATGTGTTTATTGACATGGTAAAATTAAGGAAGGGCCCAAAATCTTACTTCCGAGTAAATTATATTTTCATCAGTACAGCTGACAATTTCCTCTTCTGCATAGATTACCCAAATTGAACGGTGTCTCTTTAAAATAGACTTCCTTTTACTGACCTTTTTTAGCAAATGATTTTGGTGAAGCAGAAGCATGCATGCATCGCTTATAACTTCTTTAAATAGTTATGAAATACACAGGGATAAAACTGACTCTGGTGGGATTCGAACCCACAGCCTTTGAATACCTTCTTGACATTCACCTAGAAGTCCAATGCGCTATCCATTGCGCCACAGAGCCAATCTGCTTGAGTGAGGTGCACAGATATTCAGAAATGAAATAATGAGCTTTGAGCTGTTGATCAACTTTATAAAGTTCATTGGATACTATAACCATGGCTATATTTTGAATATTGAATTGGGTAAAAGTTATTCACCGTGTCAAACTACATGATACAGTTGGTAAGTCTGCATACAACTTAAGTTTAGTGTATCATCATCTGATATATGAGACAGATGGGTTTTTCACTTCTCCATGAAAGACATTTTTTTTTATTTTGGTAATGGAATATCTTATTCATCATGCAGTGGAACACAAAAAGAATGTACAATCAGAATACTTTTTCTTTAAAGTAGCCTACCGCCTGAACGGGGACTTGAACCCTGGACCCTCAGATTAAAAGTCTGATGCTCTACCGACTGAGCTATCCAGGCTCTGATACAGCAAACCTCAAAATCACCTAATCAAAATTTGGCAGTGTCCCAACTAACGCTATGTTTCTTAAGATGGTTACCTGAAGAAGGTACCAAATACACTAGAATATAATAATGAATTGATATTTCAAGCATTTGAAATTTCTTCAGTAAATGTAACCTTATTTTTAGTCCTGAAGTTGCTACTATCTCATTTTTTTGCTGACGTCAAATTCATATGTGTTTATTGACATGGTAAAATTAAGGAAGGGCCCAAAATCTTACTTCCGAGTAAATTATATTTTCATCAGTACAGCTGACAATTTCCTCTTCTGCATAGATTACCCAAATTGAACGGTGTCTCTTTAAAATAGACTTCCTTGTACTGACCTTTTTTAGCAAATGATTTTGGTGAAGCAGAAGCATGCATGCATCGCTTATAACTTCTTTAAATAGTTATGAAATAAACAGGGATAAAACTGACTCTGGTGGGATTCGAACCCACAGCCTTTGAATACCTTCTTGACATTCACCTAGAAGTCCAATGCGCTATCCATTGCGCCACAGAGCCAATCTGCTTGAGTGAGGTGCACAGATATTCAGAAATGAAATAATGAGCTTTGAGCTGTTGATCAACTTTATAAAGTTCATTGGATACTATAACCATGGCTATATTTTGAATATTGAATTGGGTAAAAGTTATTCACCGTGTCAAACTACATGATACAGTTGGTAAGTCTGCATAAAACTTAAGTTTAGTGTATCGTCATCTGATATATGAGACAGATGGGTTTTTCACTTCTCCATGAAAGACGTTTTTTTTAATTTTGGTAATGGAATATCTTATTCATCATGCAGTGGAACACAAAAAGAATGTACAATCAGAATACTTTTTCTTTAAAGTAGCCGACCGCCTGAACAGGGACTTGAACCCTGGACCCTCAGATTAAAAGTCTGATGCTCTACCGACTGAGCTATCCAGGCTCTGCAACACTGCAACTAAAAATCAGCTAAAAATGATGTGGACGCACACCAACCTACACTTTAATTCTTAATATGGTTACATATATTAGCAATCAAATATGTAGAGTTTAATAATTAATTGATATTTCAAGCATTTGAAATTTCAGCAGCACACGTAATCTATTTTAAATCCTGAAATTCGTTCTATCTCATTTTCGGCTGACTTAGAAATCATGTCTCTAAATTGACATTGTGAAATTAGTAAAAGGCCAAATACTATTACTAGGTACTAAATTACATGTCCAGCAGTATAACTGGAAATTTACTCTTGGGCATAGATTATGCAACATTTTCAAAGCAAACAGTGTCTGTTTAAATAGACTTTCTTTCACTGCCGTTTTGGTAAATGTCTCTGGTTATGCAGAAGCAGGCATTGTTTGTTACTGTTTCAATTAGTTATAAGATAAAGGAGGGATAAAACTGACCCAGCTAGTATTCCAACCCAAAGACTTTGAATGCTTTCTCTACATTCGCCTAGAACCCCAAGCCGCTATCCATTGCACCAGAGATCCAACCTGATTCAACAAGGTGAACAGAAATTCTCAAATAAAAAGATGAGCTATCAGCGGTTGACCAACTTTATAAAGTGATTTGGAAACTATAAGCAGGGTTCCATTTTGAACATTGAATTGGGGAAAAGATAATCAACATCTCAAACGACATGATACCGTTGCGGTAAGTCTTCTTAACTCTTGTCAAATGGTACACGACCGATGGGTATTTAATGGCTCCATTAAGAGTAACTTGCAATTACTCTAATGGGACTACTCGTTCATTGGATCCTGAAAAGAGCATGTCATTAGAGTACATTTTCTTTAAACAAACCGCCTGAACAGGGACTTGAACCCTGGACCCTCAGATTAAAAGTCTGATGCTCTACCGACTGAGCTATCCAGGCTCTGATACAGCAAACCTCAAAATCACCTAATCAAAATTTGGCAGTGTCCCAACTAACGCTATGTTTCTTAAGATGGTTACCTGAAGAAGGTACCAAATACACTAGAATATAATAATGAATTGATATTTCAAGCATTTGAAATTTCTTCAGTAAATGTAACCTTATTTTTAGTCCTGAAGTTGCTACTATCTCATTTTTTTGCTGACGTCAAATTCATATGTGTTTATTGACATGGTAAAATTAAGGAAGGGCCCAAAATCTTACTTCCGAGTAAATTATATTTTCATCAGTACAGCTGACAATTTCCTCTTCTGCATAGATTACCCAAATTGAACGGTGTCTCTTTAAAATAGACTTCCTTTTACTGACCTTTTTTAGCAAATGATTTTGGTGAAGCAGAAGCATGCATGCATCGCTTATAACTTCTTTAAATAGTTATGAAATACACAGGGATAAAACTGACTCTGGTGGGATTCGAACCCACAGCCTTTGAATACCTTCTTGACATTCACCTAGAAGTCCAATGCGCTATCCATTGCGCCACAGAGCCAATCTGCTTGAGTGAGGTGCACAGATATTCAGAAATGAAATAATGAGCTTTGAGCTGTTGATCAACTTTATAAAGTTCATTGGATACTATAACCATGGCTATATTTTGAATATTGAATTGGGTAAAAGTTATTCACCGTGTCAAACTACATGATACAGTTGGTAAGTCTGCATACAACTTAAGTTTAGTGTATCATCATCTGATATATGAGACAGATGGGTTTTTCACTTCTCCATGAAAGACATTTTTTTTTAATTTTGGTAATGGAATATCTTATTCATCATGCAGTGGAACACAAAAAGAATGTATAATCAGAATACTTTTTCTTTAAAGTAGCCTACCGCCTGAACGGGGACTTGAACCCTGGACCCTCAGATTAAAAGTCTGATGCTCTACCGACTGAGCTATCCAGGCTCTGATACAGCAACCCTCAAAATCACCTAATCAAAATTTGGCAGTGTCCCAACTAACGCTATGTTTCTTAAGATGGTTACCTGAAGAAGGTACCAAATACACTAGAATATAATAATGAATTGATATTTCAAGCATTTGAAATTTCTTCAGTAAATGTAACCTTATTTTTAGTCCTGAAGTTGCTACTATCTCATTTTTTTGCTGACGTCAAATTCATATGTGTTTATTGACATGGTAAAATTAAGGAAGGGCCCAAAATCTTACTTCCGAGTAAATTATATTTTCATCAGTACAGCTGACAATTTCCTCTTCTGCATAGATTACCCAAATTGAACGGTGTCTCTTTAAAATAGACTTCCTTTTACTGACCTTTTTTAGCAAATGATTTTGGTGAAGCAGAAGCATGCATGCATCGCTTATAACTTCTTTAAATAGTTATGAAATAAACAGGGATAAAACTGACTCTGGTGGGATTCGAACCCACAGCCTTTGAATACCTTCTTGACATTCACCTAGAAGTCCAATGCGCTATCCATTGCGCCACAGAGCCAATCTGCTTGAGTCAGGTGCACAGATATTCAGAAATGAAATAATGAGCTTTGAGCTGTTGATCAACTTTATAAAGTTCATTGGATACTATAACCATGGCTATATTTTGAATATTGAATTGGGTAAAAGTTATTCACCGTGTCAAACTACATGATACAGTTGGTAAGTCTGCATAAAACTTAAGTTTAGTGTATCGTCATCTGATATATGAGACAGATGGGTTTTTCACTTCTCCATGAAAGACGTTTTTTTTTAATTTTGGTAATGGAATATCTTATTCATCATGCAGTGGAACACAAAAAGAATGTACAATCAGAATACTTTTTCTTTAAAGTAGCCGACCGCCTGAACAGGGACTTGAACCCTGGACCCTCAGATTAAAAGTCTGATGCTCTACCGACTGAGCTATCCAGGCTCTGCAACACTGCAACTAAAAATCAGCTAAAAATGATGTGGACGCACACCAACCTACACTTTAATTCTTAATATGGTTACATATATTAGCAATCAAATATGTAGAGTTTAATAATTAATTGATATTTCAAGCATTTGAAATTTCAGCAGCACACGTAATCTATTTTAAATCCTGAAATTCGTTCTATCTCATTTTCGGCTGACTTAGAAATCATGTCTCTAAATTGACATTGTGAAATTAGTAAAAGGCCAAATACTATTACTAGGTACTAAATTACATGTCCAGCAGTATAACTGGAAATTTACTCTTGGGCATAGATTATGCAACATTTTCAAAGCAAACAGTGTCTGTTTAAATAGACTTTCTTTCACTGCCGTTTTGGTAAATGTCTCTGGTTATGCAGAAGCAGGCATTGTTTGTTACTGTTTCAATTAGTTATAAGATAAAGGAGGGATAAAACTGACCCAGCTAGTATTCCAACCCAAAGACTTTGAATGCTTTCTCTACATTCGCCTAGAACCCCAAGCCGCTATCCATTGCCCAAGAGATCCAACCTGATTCAACAAGGTGAACAGAAATTCTCAAATAAAAAGATGAGCTATCAGCGGTTGACCAACTTTATAAAGTGATTTGGAAACTATAAGCAGGGTTCCATTTTGAACATTGAATTGGGGAAAAGATAATCAACATCTCAAACGACATGATACCGTTGCGGTAAGTCTTCTTAACTCTTGTCAAATGGTACACGACCGATGGGTATTTAATGGCTCCATTAAGAGTAACTTGCAATTACTCTAATGGGACTACTCGTTCATTGGATCCTGAAAAGAGCATGTCATTAGAGTACATTTTCTTTAAACAAACCGCCTGAACAGGGACTTGAACCCTGGACCCTCAGATTAAAAGTCTGATGCTCTACCGACTGAGCTATCCAGGCTCTGATACAGCAAACCTCAAAATCACCTAATCAAAATTTGGCAGTGTCCCAACTAACGCTATGTTTCTTAAGATGGTTACCTGAAGAAGGTACCAAATACACTAGAATATAATAATGAATTGATATTTCAAGCATTTGAAATTTCTTCAGTAAATGTAACCTTATTTTTAGTCCTGAAGTTGCTACTATCTCATTTTTTTGCTGACGTCAAATTCATATGTGTTTATTGACATGGTAAAATTAAGGAAGGGCCCAAAATCTTACTTCCGAGTAAATTATATTTTCATCAGTACAGCTGACAATTTCCTCTTCTGCATAGATTACCCAAATTGAACGGTGTCTCTTTAAAATAGACTTCCTTTTACTGACCTTTTTTAGCAAATGATTTTGGTGAAGCAGAAGCATGCATGCATCGCTTATAACTTCTTTAAATAGTTATGAAATACACAGGGATAAAACTGACTCTGGTGGGATTCGAACCCACAGCCTTTAAATACCTTCTTGACATTCACCTAGAAGTCCAATGCGCTATCCATTGCGCCACAGAGCCAATCTGCTTGAGTGAGGTGCACAGATATTCAGAAATGAAATAATGAGCTTTGAGCTGTTGATCAACTTTATAAAGTTCATTGGATACTATAACCATGGCTATATTTTGAATATTGAATTGGGTAAAAGTTATTCACCGTGTCAAACTACATGATACAGTTGGTAAGTCTGCATACAACTTAAGTTTAGTGTATCATCATCTGATATATGAGACAGATGGGTTTTTCACTTCTCCATGAAAGACATTTTTTTTTAATTTTGGTAATGGAATATCTTATTCATCATGCAGTGGAACACAAAAAGAATGTACAATCAGAATACTTTTTCTTTAAAGTAGCCTACCGCCTGAACGGGGACTTGAACCCTGGACCCTCAGATTAAAAGTCTGATGCTCTACCGACTGAGCTATCCAGGCTCTGATACAGCAAACCTCAAAATCACCTAATCAAAATTTGGCAGTGTCCCAACTAACGCTATGTTTCTTAAGATGGTTACCTGAAGAAGGTACCAAATACACTAGAATATAATAATGAATTGATATTTCAAGCATTTGAAATTTCTTCAGTAAATGTAACCTTATTTTTAGTCCTGAAGTTGCTACTATCTCATTTTTTTGCTGACGTCAAATTCATATGTGTTTATTGACATGGTAAAATTAAGGAAGGGCCCAAAATCTTACTTCCGAGTAAATTATATTTTCATCAGTACAGCTGACAATTTCCTCTTCTGCATAGATCACCCAAATTGAACGGTGTCTCTTTAAAATAGACTTCCTTTTACTGACCTTTTTTAGCAAATGATTTTGGTGAAGCAGAAGCATGCATGCATCGCTTATAACTTCTTTAAATAGTTATGAAATAAACAGGGATAAAACTGACTCTGGTGGGATTCGAACCCACAGCCTTTGAATACCTTCTTGACATTCACCTAGAAGTCCAATGCGCTATCCATTGCGCCACAGAGCCAATCTGCTTGAGTGAGGTGCACAGATATTCAGAAATGAAATAATGAGCTTTGAGCTGTTGATCAACTTTATAAAGTTCATTGGATACTATAACCATGGCTATATTTTGAATATTGAATTGGGTAAAAGTTATTCACCGTGTCAAACTACATGATACAGTTGGTAAGTCTGCATAAAACTTAAGTTTAGTGTATCGTCATCTGATATATGAGACAGATGGGTTTTTCACTTCTCCATGAAAGACGTTTTTTTTTAATTTTGGTAATGGAATATCTTATTCATCATGCAGTGGAACACAAAAAGAATGTACAATCAGAATACTTTTTCTTTAAAGTAGCCGACCGCCTGAACAGGGACTTGAACCCTGGACCCTCAGATTAAAAGTCTGATGCTCTACCGACTGAGCTATCCAGGCTCTGCAACACTGCAACTAAAAATCAGCTAAAAATGATGTGGACGCACACCAACCTACACTTTAATTCTTAATATGGTTACATATATTAGCAATCAAATATGTAGAGTTTAATAATTAATTGATATTTCAAGCATTTGAAATTTCAGCAGCACACGTAATCTATTTTAAATCCTGAAAGTCGTTCTATCTCATTTTCGGCTGACTTAGAAATCATGTCTCTAAATTGACATTGTGAAATTAGTAAAAGGCCAAATACTATTACTAGGTACTAAATTACATGTCCAGCAGTATAACTGGAAATTTACTCTTGGGCATAGATTATGCAACATTTTCAAAGCAAACAGTGTCTGTTTAAATAGACTTTCTTTCACTGCCGTTTTGGTAAATGTCTCTGGTTATGCAGAAGCAGGCATTGTTTGTTACTGTTTCAATTAGTTATAAGATAAAGGAGGGATAAAACTGACCCAGCTAGTATTCCAACCCAAAGACTTTGAATGCTTTCTCTACATTCGCCTAGAACCCCAAGCCGCTATCCATTGCACCAGAGATCCAACCTGATTCAACAAGGTGAACAGAAATTCTCAAATAAAAAGATGAGCTATCAGCGGTTGACCAACTTTATAAAGTGATTTGGAAACTATAAGCAGGGTTCCATTTTGAACATTGAATTGGGGAAAAGATAATCAACATCTCAAACGACATGATACCGTTGCGGTAAGTCTTCTTAACTCTTGTCAAATGGTACACGACCGATGGGTATTTAATGGCTCCATTAAGAGTAACTTGCAATTACTCTAATGGGACTACTCGTTCATTGGATCCTGAAAAGAGCATGTCATTAGAGTACATTTTCTTTAAACAAACCGCCTGAACAGGGACTTGAACCCTGGACCCTCAGATTAAAAGTCTGATGCTCTACCGACTGAGCTATCCAGGTTCTGATACAGCAAACCTCAAAATCACCTAATCAAAATTTGGCAGTGTCCCAACTAACGCTATGTTTCTTAAGATGGTTACCTGAAGAAGGTACCAAATACACTAGAATATAATAATGAATTGATATTTCAAGCATTTGAAATTTCTTCAGTAAATGTAACCTTATTTTTAGTCCTGAAGTTGCTACTATCTCATTTTTTTGCTGACGTCAAATTCATATGTGTTTATTGACATGGTAAAATTAAGGAAGGGCCCAAAATCTTACTTCCGAGTAAATTATATTTTCATCAGTACAGCTGACAATTTCCTCTTCTGCATAGATTACCCAAATTGAACGGTGTCTCTTTAAAATAGACTTCCTTTTACTGACCTTTTTTAGCAAATGATTTTGGTGAAGCAGAAGCATGCATGCATCGCTTATAACTTCTTTAAATAGTTATGAAATAAACAGGGATAAAACTGACTCTGGTGGGATTCGAACCCACAGCCTTTGAATACCTTCTTGACATTCACCTAGAAGTCCAATGCGCTATCCATTGCGCCACAGAGCCAATCTGCTTGAATGAGGTGCACAGATATTCAGAAATGAAATAATGAGCTTTGAGCTGTTGATCAACTTTATAAAGTTCATTGGATACTATAACCATGGCTATATCTTGAATATTGAATTGGGTAAAAGTTATTCACCGTGTCAAACTACATGATACAGTTGGTAAGTCTGCATACAACTTAAGTTTAGTGTATCGTCATCTGATATATGAGACAGATGGGTTTTTCACTTCTCCATGAAAGACGTTTTTTTTAAATTTTGGTAATGGAATATCTTATTCATCATGCAGTGGAACACAAAAAGAATGTACAATCAGAATACTTTTTCTTTAAAGTAGCCGACCGCCTGAACAGGGACTTGAACCCTGGACCCTCAGATTAAAAGTCTGATGCTCTACCGACTGAGCTATCCAGGCTCTGCAACACTGCAACTAAAAATCAGCTAAAAATGATGTGGACGCACACCAACCTACACTTTAATTCTTAATATGGTTACATATATTAGCAATCAAATATGTAGAGTTTAATAATTAATTGATATTTCAAGCATTTGAAATTTCAGCAGCACACGTAATCTATTTTAAATCCTGAAATTCGTTCTATCTCATTTTCGGCTGACTTAGAAATCATGTCTCTAAATTGACATTGTGAAATTAGTAAAAGGCCAAATACTATTACTAGGTACTAAATTACATGTCCAGCAGTATAACTGGAAATTTACTCTTGGGCATAGATTATGCAACATTTTCAAAGCAAACAGTGTCTGTTTAAATAGACTTTCTTTCACTGCCGTTTTGGTAAATGTCTCTGGTTATGCAGAAGCAGGCATTGTTTGTTACTGTTTCAATTAGTTATAAGATAAAGGAGGGATAAAACTGACCCAGCTAGTATTCCAACCCAAAGACTTTGAATGCTTTCTCTACATTCGCCTAGAACCCCAAGCCGCTATCCATTGCACCAGAGATCCAACCTGATTCAACAAGGTGAACAGAAATTCTCAAATAAAAAGATGAGCTATCAGCGGTTGACCAACTTTATAAAGTGATTTGGAAACTATAAGCAGGGTTCCATTTTGAACATTGAATTGGGGAAAAGATAATCAACATCTCAAACGACATGATACCGTTGCGGTAAGTCTTCTTAACTCTTGTCAAATGGTACACGACCGATGGGTATTTAATGGCTCCATTAAGAGTAACTTGCAATTACTCTAATGGGACTACTCGTTCATTGGATCCTGAAAAGAGCATGTCATTAGAGTACATTTTCTTTAAACAAACCGCCTGAACAGGGACTTGAACCCTGGACCCTCAGATTAAAAGTCTGATGCTCTACCGACTGAGCTATCCAGGCTCTGATACAGCAAACCTCAAAATCACCTAATCAAAATTTGGCAGTGTCCCAACTAACGCTATGTTTCTTAAGATGGTTACCTGAAGAAGGTACCAAATACACTAGAATATAATAATGAATTGATATTTCAAGCATTTGAAATTTCTTCAGTAAATGTAACCTTATTTTTAGTCCTGAAGTTGCTACTATCTCATTTTTTTGCTGACGTCAAATTCATATGTGTTTATTGACATGGTAAAATTAAGGAAGGGCCCAAAATCTTACTTCCGAGTAAATTATATTTTCATCAGTACAGCTGACAATTTCCTCTTCTGCATAGATTACCCAAATTGAACGGTGTCTCTTTAAAATAGACTTCCTTTTACTGACCTTTTTTAGCAAATGATTTTGGTGAAGCAGAAGCATGCATGCATCGCTTATAACTTCTTTAAATAGTTATGAAATAAACAGGGATAAAACTGACTCTGGTGGGATTCGAACCCACAGCCTTTGAATACCTTCTTGACATTCACCTAGAAGTCCAATGCGCTATCCATTGCGCCACAGAGCCAATCTGCTTGAATGAGGTGCACAGATATTCAGAAATGAAATAATGAGCTTTGAGCTGTTGATCAACTTTATAAAGTTCATTGGATACTATAACCATGGCTATATCTTGAATATTGAATTGGGTAAAAGTTATTCACCGTGTCAAACTACATGATACAGTTGGTAAGTCTGCATACAACTTAAGTTTAGTGTATCGTCATCTGATATATGAGACAGATGGGTTTTTCACTTCTCCATGAAAGACGTTTTTTTTTAATTTTGGTAATGGAATATCTTATTCATCATGCAGTGGAACACAAAAAGAATGTACAATCAGAATACTTTTTCTTTAAAGTAGCCGACCGCCTGAACAGGGACTTGAACCCTGGACCCTCAGATTAAAAGTCTGATGCTCTACCGACTGAGCTATCCAGGCTCTGCAACACTGCAACTAAAAATCAGCTAAAAATGATGTGGACGCACACCAACCTACACTTTAATTCTTAATATGGTTACATATATTAGCAATCAAATATGTAGAGTTTAATAATTAATTGATATTTCAAGCATTTGAAATTTCAGCAGCACACGTAATCTATTTTAAATCCTGAAATTCGTTCTATCTCATTTTCGGCTGACTTAGAAATCATGTCTCTAAATTGACATTGTGAAATTAGTAAAAGGCCAAATACTATTACTAGGTACTAAATTACATGTCCAGCAGTATAACTGGAAATTTACTCTTGGGCATAGATTATGCAACATTTTCAAAGCAAACAGTGTCTGTTTAAATAGACTTTCTTTCACTGCCGTTTTGGTAAATGTCTCTGGTTATGCAGAAGCAGGCATTGTTTGTTACTGTTTCAATTAGTTATAAGATAAAGGAGGGATAAAACTGACCCAGCTAGTATTCCAACCCAAAGACTTTGAATGCTTTCTCTACATTCGCCTAGAACCCCAAGCCGCTATCCATTGCACCAGAGATCCAACCTGATTCAACAAGGTGAACAGAAATTCTCAAATAAAAAGATGAGCTATCAGCGGTTGACCAACTTTATAAAGTGATTTGGAAACTATAAGCAGGGTTCCATTTTGAACATTGAATTGGGGAAAAGATAATCAACATCTCAAACGACATGATACCGTTGCGGTAAGTCTTCTTAACTCTTGTCAAATGGTACACGACCGATGGGTATTTAATGGCTCCATTAAGAGTAACTTGCAATTACTCTAATGGGACTACTCGTTCATTGGATCCTGAAAAGAGCATGTCATTAGAGTACATTTTCTTTAAACAAACCGCCTGAACAGGGACTTGAACCCTGGACCCTCAGATTAAAAGTCTGATGCTCTACCGACTGAGCTATCCAGGCTCTGATACAGCAAACCTCAAAATCACCTAATCAAAATTTGGCAGTGTCCCAACTAACGCTATGTTTCTTAAGATGGTTACCTGAAGAAGGTACCAAATACACTAGAATATAATAATGAATTGATATTTCAAGCATTTGAAATTTCTTCAGTAAATGTAACCTTATTTTTAGTCCTGAAGTTGCTACTATCTCATTTTTTTGCTGACGTCAAATTCATATGTGTTTATTGACATGGTAAAATTAAGGAAGGGCCCAAAATCTTACTTCCGAGTAAATTATATTTTCATCAGTACAGCTGACAATTTCCTCTTCTGCATAGATTACCCAAATTGAACGGTGTCTCTTTAAAATAGACTTCCTTTTACTGACCTTTTTTAGCAAATGATTTTGGTGAAGCAGAAGCATGCATGCATCGCTTATAACTTCTTTAAATAGTTATGAAATAAACAGGGATAAAACTGACTCTGGTGGGATTCGAACCCACAGCCTTTGAATACCTTCTTGACATTCACCTAGAAGTCCAATGCGCTATCCATTGCGCCACAGAGCCAATCTGCTTGAATGAGGTGCACAGATATTCAGAAATGAAATAATGAGCTTTGAGCTGTTGATCAACTTTATAAAGTTCATTGGATACTATAACCATGGCTATATCTTGAATATTGAATTGGGTAAAAGTTATTCACCGTGTCAAACTACATGATACAGTTGGTAAGTCTGCATACAACTTAAGTTTAGTGTATCGTCATCTGATATATGAGACAGATGGGTTTTTCACTTCTCCATGAAAGACGTTTTTTTTTAATTTTGGTAATGGAATATCTTATTCATCATGCAGTGGAACACAAAAAGAATGTACAATCAGAATACTTTTTCTTTAAAGTAGCCGACCGCCTGAACAGGGACTTGAACCCTGGACCCTCAGATTAAAAGTCTGATGCTCTACCGACTGAGCTATCCAGGCTCTGCAACACTGCAACTAAAAATCAGCTAAAAATGATGTGGACGCACACCAACCTACACTTTAATTCTTAATATGGTTACATATATTAGCAATCAAATATGTAGAGTTTAATAATTAATTGATATTTCAAGCATTTGAAATTTCAGCAGCACACGTAATCTATTTTAAATCCTGAAATTCGTTCTATCTCATTTTCGGCTGACTTAGAAATCATGTCTCTAAATTGACATTGTGAAATTAGTAAAAGGCCAAATACTATTACTAGGTACTAAATTACATGTCCAGCAGTATAACTGGAAATTTACTCTTGGGCATAGATTATGCAACATTTTCAAAGCAAACAGTGTCTGTTTAAATAGACTTTCTTTCACTGCCGTTTTGGTAAATGTCTCTGGTTATGCAGAAGCAGGCATTGTTTGTTACTGTTTCAATTAGTTATAAGATAAAGGAGGGATAAAACTGACCCAGCTAGTATTCCAACCCAAAGACTTTGAATGCTTTCTCTACATTCGCCTAGAACCCCAAGCCGCTATCCATTGCCCAAGAGATCCAACCTGATTCAACAAGGTGAACAGAAATTCTCAAATAAAAAGATGAGCTATCAGCGGTTGACCAACTTTATAAAGTGATTTGGAAACTATAAGCAGGGTTCCATTTTGAACATTGAATTGGGGAAAAGATAATCAACATCTCAAACGACATGATACCGTTGCGGTAAGTCTTCTTAACTCTTGTCAAATGGTACACGACCGATGGGTATTTAATGGCTCCATTAAGAGTAACTTGCAATTACTCTAATGGGACTACTCGTTCATTGGATCCTGAAAAGAGCATGTCATTAGAGTACATTTTCTTTAAACAAACCGCCTGAACAGGGACTTGAACCCTGGACCCTCAGATTAAAAGTCTGATGCTCTACCGACTGAGCTATCCAGGCTCTGATACAGCAAACCTCAAAATCACCTAATCAAAATTTGGCAGTGTCCCAACTAACGCTATGTTTCTTAAGATGGTTACCTGAAGAAGGTACCAAATACACTAGAATATAATAATGAATTGATATTTCAAGCATTTGAAATTTCTTCAGTAAATGTAACCTTATTTTTAGTCCTGAAGTTGCTACTATCTCATTTTTTTGCTGACGTCAAATTCATATGTGTTTATTGACATGGTAAAATTAAGGAAGGGCCCAAAATCTTACTTCCGAGTAAATTATATTTTCATCAGTACAGCTGACAATTTCCTCTTCTGCATAGATTACCCAAATTGAACGGTGTCTCTTTAAAATAGACTTCCTTTTACTGACCTTTTTTAGCAAATGATTTTGGTGAAGCAGAAGCATGCATGCATCGCTTATAACTTCTTTAAATAGTTATGAAATACACAGGGATAAAACTGACTCTGGTGGGATTCGAACCCACAGCCTTTAAATACCTTCTTGACATTCACCTAGAAGTCCAATGCGCTATCCATTGCGCCACAGAGCCAATCTGCTTGAGTGAGGTGCACAGATATTCAGAAATGAAATAATGAGCTTTGAGCTGTTGATCAACTTTATAAAGTTCATTGGATACTATAACCATGGCTATATTTTGAATATTGAATTGGGTAAAAGTTATTCACCGTGTCAAACTACATGATACAGTTGGTAAGTCTGCATACAACTTAAGTTTAGTGTATCATCATCTGATATATGAGACAGATGGGTTTTTCACTTCTCCATGAAAGACATTTTTTTTTAATTTTGGTAATGGAATATCTTATTCATCATGCAGTGGAACACAAAAAGAATGTACAATCAGAATACTTTTTCTTTAAAGTAGCCTACCGCCTGAACGGGGACTTGAACCCTGGACCCTCAGATTAAAAGTCTGATGCTCTACCGACTGAGCTATGCAGGCTCTGATACAGCAAACCTCAAAATCACCTAATCAAAATTTGGCAGTGTCCCAACTAACGCTATGTTTCTTAAGATGGTTACCTGAAGAAGGTACCAAATACACTAGAATATAATAATGAATTGATATTTCAAGCATTTGAAATTTCTTCAGTAAATGTAACCTTATTTTTAGTCCTGAAGTTGCTACTATCTCATTTTTTTGCTGACGTCAAATTCATATGTGTTTATTGACATGGTAAAATTAAGGAAGGGCCCAAAATCTTACTTCCGAGTAAATTATATTTTCATCAGTACAGCTGACAATTTCCTCTTCTGCATAGATTACCCAAATTGAACGGTGTCTCTTTAAAATAGACTTCCTTTTACTGACCTTTTTTAGCAAATGATTTTGGTGAAGCAGAAGCATGCATGCATCGCTTATAACTTCTTTAAATAGTTATGAAATACACAGGGATAAAACTGACTCTGGTGGGATTCGAACCCACAGCCTTTAAATACCTTCTTGACATTCACCTAGAAGTCCAATGCGCTATCCATTGCGCCACAGAGCCAATCTGCTTGAGTGAGGTGCACAGATATTCAGAAATGAAATAATGAGCTTTGAGCTGTTGATCAACTTTATAAAGTTCATTGGATACTATAACCATGGCTATATTTTGAATATTGAATTGGGTAAAAGTTATTCACCGTGTCAAACTACATGATACAGTTGGTAAGTCTGCATACAACTTAAGTTTAGTGTATCATCATCTGATATATGAGACAGATGGGTTTTTCACTTCTCCATGAAAGACATTTTTTTTTAATTTTGGTAATGGAATATCTTATTCATCATGCAGTGGAACACAAAAAGAATGTACAATCAGAATACTTTTTCTTTAAAGTAGCCTACCGCCTGAACGGGGACTTGAACCCTGGACCCTCAGATTAAAAGTCTGATGCTCTACCGACTGAGCTATCCAGGCTCTGATACAGCAAACCTCAAAATCACCTAATCAAAATTTGGCAGTGTCCCAACTAACGCTATGTTTCATAAGATGGTTACCTGAAGAAGGTACCAAATACACTAGAATATAATAATGAATTGATATTTCAAGCATTTGAAATTTCTTCAGTAAATGTAACCTTATTTTTAGTCCTGAAGTTGCTACTATCTCATTTTTTTGCTGACGTCAAATTCATATGTGTTTATTGACATGGTAAAATTAAGGAAGGGCCCAAAATCTTACTTCCGAGTAAATTATATTTTCATCAGTACAGCTGACAATTTCCTCTTCTGCATAGATCACCCAAATTGAACGGTGTCTCTTTAAAATAGACTTCCTTTTACTGACCTTTTTTAGCAAATGATTTTGGTGAAGCAGAAGCATGCATGCATCGCTTATAACTTCTTTAAATAGTTATGAAATAAACAGGGATAAAACTGACTCTGGTGGGATTCGAACCCACAGCCTTTGAATACCTTCTTGACATTCACCTAGAAGTCCAATGCGCTATCCATTGCGCCACAGAGCCAATCTGCTTGAGTGAGGTGCACAGATATTCAGAAATGAAATAATGAGCTTTGAGCTGTTGATCAACTTTATAAAGTTCATTGGATACTATAACCATGGCTATATTTTGAATATTGAATTGGGTAAAAGTTATTCACCGTGTCAAACTACATGATACAGTTGGTAAGTCTGCATAAAACTTAAGTTTAGTGTATCGTCATCTGATATATGAGACAGATGGGTTTTTCACTTCTCCATGAAAGACGTTTTTTTTTAATTTTGGTAATGGAATATCTTATTCATCATGCAGTGGAACACAAAAAGAATGTACAATCAGAATACTTTTTCTTTAAAGTAGCCGACCGCCTGAACAGGGACTTGAACCCTGGACCCTCAGATTAAAAGTCTGATGCTCTACCGACTGAGCTATCCAGGCTCTGCAACACTGCAACTAAAAATCAGCTAAAAATGATGTGGACGCACACCAACCTACACTTTAATTCTTAATATGGTTACATATATTAGCAATCAAATATGTAGAGTTTAATAATTAATTGATATTTCAAGCATTTGAAATTTCAGCAGCACACGTAATCTATTTTAAATCCTGAAATTCGTTCTATCTCATTTTCGGCTGACTTAGAAATCATGTCTCTAAATTGACATTGTGAAATTAGTAAAAGGCCAAATACTATTACTAGGTACTAAATTACATGTCCAGCAGTATAACTGGAAATTTACTCTTGGGCATAGATTATGCAACATTTTCAAAGCAAACAGTGTCTGTTTAAATAGACTTTCTTTCACTGCCGTTTTGGTAAATGTCTCTGGTTATGCAGAAGCAGGCATTGTTTGTTACTGTTTCAATTAGTTATAAGATAAAGGAGGGATAAAACTGACCCAGCTAGTATTCCAACCCAAAGACTTTGAATGCTTTCTCTACATTCGCCTAGAACCCCAAGCCGCTATCCATTGCACCAGAGATCCAACCTGATTCAACAAGGTGAACAGAAATTCTCAAATAAAAAGATGAGCTATCAGCGGTTGACCAACTTTATAAAGTGATTTGGAAACTATAAGCAGGGTTCCATTTTGAACATTGAATTGGGGAAAAGATAATCAACATCTCAAACGACATGATACCGTTGCGGTAAGTCTTCTTAACTCTTGTCAAATGGTACACGACCGATGGGTATTTAATGGCTCCATTAAGAGTAACTTGCAATTACTCTAATGGGACTACTCGTTCATTGGATCCTGAAAAGAGCATGTCATTAGAGTACATTTTCTTTAAACAAACCGCCTGAACAGGGACTTGAACCCTGGACCCTCAGATTAAAAGTCTGATGCTCTACCGACTGAGCTATCCAGGCTCTGATACAGCAAACCTCAAAATCACCTAATCAAAATTTGGCAGTGTCCCAACTAACGCTATGTTTCTTAAGATGGTTACCTGAAGAAGGTACCAAATACACTAGAATATAATAATGAATTGATATTTCAAGCATTTGAAATTTCTTCAGTAAATGTAACCTTATTTTTAGTCCTGAAGTTGCTACTATCTCATTTTTTTGCTGACGTCAAATTCATATGTGTTTATTGACATGGTAAAATTAAGGAAGGGCCCAAAATCTTACTTCCGAGTAAATTATATTTTCATCAGTACAGCTGACAATTTCCTCTTCTGCATAGATTACCCAAATTGAACGGTGTCTCTTTAAAATAGACTTCCTTTTACTGACCTTTTTTAGCAAATGATTTTGGTGAAGCAGAAGCATGCATGCATCGCTTATAACTTCTTTAAATAGTTATGAAATAAACAGGGATAAAACTGACTCTGGTGGGATTCGAACCCACAGCCTTTGAATACCTTCTTGACATTCACCTAGAAGTCCAATGCGCTATCCATTGCGCCACAGAGCCAATCTGCTTGAATGAGGTGCACAGATATTCAGAAATGAAATAATGAGCTTTGAGCTGTTGATCAACTTTATAAAGTTCATTGGATACTATAACCATGGCTATATCTTGAATATTGAATTGGGTAAAAGTTATTCACCGTGTCAAACTACATGATACAGTTGGTAAGTCTGCATACAACTTAAGTTTAGTGTATCGTCATCTGATATATGAGACAGATGGGTTTTTCACTTCTCCATGAAAGACGTTTTTTTTTAATTTTGGTAATGGAATATCTTATTCATCATGCAGTGGAACACAAAAAGAATGTACAATCAGAATACTTTTTCTTTAAAGTAGCCGACCGCCTGAACAGGGACTTGAACCCTGGACCCTCAGATTAAAAGTCTGATGCTCTACCGACTGAGCTATCCAGGCTCTGCAACACTGCAACTAAAAATCAGCTAAAAATGATGTGGACGCACACCAACCTACACTTTAATTCTTAATATGGTTACATATATTAGCAATCAAATATGTAGAGTTTAATAATTAATTGATATTTCAAGCATTTGAAATTTCAGCAGCACACGTAATCTATTTTAAATCCTGAAATTCGTTCTATCTCATTTTCGGCTGACTTAGAAATCATGTCTCTAAATTGACATTGTGAAATTAGTAAAAGGCCAAATACTATTACTAGGTACTAAATTACATGTCCAGTAGTATAACTGGAAATTTACTCTTGGGCATAGATTATGCAACATTTTCAAAGCAAACAGTGTCTGTTTAAATAGACTTTCTTTCACTGCCGTTTTGGTAAATGTCTCTGGTTATGCAGAAGCAGGCATTGTTTGTTACTGTTTCAATTAGTTATAAGATAAAGGAGGGATAAAACTGACCCAGCTAGTATTCCAACCCAAAGACTTTGAATGCTTTCTCTACATTCGCCTAGAACCCCAAGCCGCTATCCATTGCACCAGAGATCCAACCTGATTCAACAAGGTGAACAGAAATTCTCAAATAAAAAGATGAGCTATCAGCGGTTGACCAACTTTATAAAGTGATTTGGAAACTATAAGCAGGGTTCCATTTTGAACATTGAATTGGGGAAAAGATAATCAACATCTCAAACGACATGATACCGTTGCGGTAAGTCTTCTTAACTCTTGTCAAATGGTACACGACCGATGGGTATTTAATGGCTCCATTAAGAGTAACTTGCAATTACTCTAATGGGACTACTCGTTCATTGGATCCTGAAAAGAGCATGTCATTAGAGTACATTTTCTTTAAACAAACCGCCTGAACAGGGACTTGAACCCTGGACCCTCAGATTAAAAGTCTGATGCTCTACCGACTGAGCTATCCAGGCTCTGATACAGCAAACCTCAAAATCACCTAATCAAAATTTGGCAGTGTCCCAACTAACGCTATGTTTCTTAAGATGGTTACCTGAAGAAGGTACCAAATACACTAGAATATAATAATGAATTGATATTTCAAGCATTTGAAATTTCTTCAGTAAATGTAACCTTATTTTTAGTCCTGAAGTTGCTACTATCTCATTTTTTTGCTGACGTCAAATTCATATGTGTTTATTGACATGGTAAAATTAAGGAAGGGCCCAAAATCTTACTTCCGAGTAAATTATATTTTCATCAGTACAGCTGACAATTTCCTCTTCTGCATAGATTACCCAAATTGAACGGTGTCTCTTTAAAATAGACTTCCTTTTACTGACCTTTTTTAGCAAATGATTTTGGTGAAGCAGAAGCATGCATGCATCGCTTATAACTTCTTTAAATAGTTATGAAATAAACAGGGATAAAACTGACTCTGGTGGGATTCGAACCCACAGCCTTTGAATACCTTCTTGACATTCACCTAGAAGTCCAATGCGCTATCCATTGCGCCACAGAGCCAATCTGCTTGAATGAGGTGCACAGATATTCAGAAATGAAATAATGAGCTTTGAGCTGTTGATCAACTTTATAAAGTTCATTGGATACTATAACCATGGCTATATCTTGAATATTGAATTGGGTAAAAGTTATTCACCGTGTCAAACTACATGATACAGTTGGTAAGTCTGCATACAACTTAAGTTTAGTGTATCGTCATCTGATATATGAGACAGATGGGTTTTTCACTTCTCCATGAAAGACGTTTTTTTTTAATTTTGGTAATGGAATATCTTATTCATCATGCAGTGGAACACAAAAAGAATGTACAATCAGAATACTTTTTCTTTAAAGTAGCCGACCGCCTGAACAGGGACTTGAACCCTGGACCCTCAGATTAAAAGTCTGATGCTCTACCGACTGAGCTATCCAGGCTCTGCAACACTGCAACTAAAAATCAGCTAAAAATGATGTGGACGCACACCAACCTACACTTTAATTCTTAATATGGTTACATATATTAGCAATCAAATATGTAGAGTTTAATAATTAATTGATATTTCAAGCATTTGAAATTTCAGCAGCACACGTAATCTATTTTAAATCCTGAAATTCGTTCTATCTCATTTTCGGCTGACTTAGAAATCATGTCTCTAAATTGACATTGTGAAATTAGTAAAAGGCCAAATACTATTACTAGGTACTAAATTACATGTCCAGCAGTATAACTGGAAATTTACTCTTGGGCATAGATTATGCAACATTTTCAAAGCAAACAGTGTCTGTTTAAATAGACTTTCTTTCACTGCCGTTTTGGTAAATGTCTCTGGTTATGCAGAAGCAGGCATTGTTTGTTACTGTTTCAATTAGTTATAAGATAAAGGAGGGATAAAACTGACCCAGCTAGTATTCCAACCCAAAGACTTTGAATGCTTTCTCTACATTCGCCTAGAACCCCAAGCCGCTATCCATTGCACCAGAGATCCAACCTGATTCAACAAGGTGAACAGAAATTCTCAAATAAAAAGATGAGCTATCAGCGGTTGACCAACTTTATAAAGTGATTTGGAAACTATAAGCAGGGTTCCATTTTGAACATTGAATTGGGGAAAAGATAATCAACATCTCAAACGACATGATACCGTTGCGGTAAGTCTTCTTAACTCTTGTCAAATGGTACACGACCGATGGGTATTTAATGGCTCCATTAAGAGTAACTTGCAATTACTCTAATGGGACTACTCGTTCATTGGATCCTGAAAAGAGCATGTCATTAGAGTACATTTTCTTTAAACAAACCGCCTGAACAGGGACTTGAACCCTGGACCCTCAGATTAAAAGTCTGATGCTCTACCGACTGAGCTATCCAGGCTCTGATACAGCAAACCTCAAAATCACCTAATCAAAATTTGGCAGTGTCCCAACTAACGCTATGTTTCTTAAGATGGTTACCTGAAGAAGGTACCAAATACACTAGAATATAATAATGAATTGATATTTCAAGCATTTGAAATTTCTTCAGTAAATGTAACCTTATTTTTAGTCCTGAAGTTGCTACTATCTCATTTTTTTGCTGACGTCAAATTCATATGTGTTTATTGACATGGTAAAATTAAGGAAGGGCCCAAAATCTTACTTCCGAGTAAATTATATTTTCATCAGTACAGCTGACAATTTCCTCTTCTGCATAGATTACCCAAATTGAACGGTGTCTCTTTAAAATAGACTTCCTTTTACTGACCTTTTTTAGCAAATGATTTTGGTGAAGCAGAAGCATGCATGCATCGCTTATAACTTCTTTAAATAGTTATGAAATAAACAGGGATAAAACTGACTCTGGTGGGATTCGAACCCACAGCCTTTGAATACCTTCTTGACATTCACCTAGAAGTCCAATGCGCTATCCATTGCGCCACAGAGCCAATCTGCTTGAATGAGGTGCACAGATATTCAGAAATGAAATAATGAGCTTTGAGCTGTTGATCAACTTTATAAAGTTCATTGGATACTATAACCATGGCTATATCTTGAATATTGAATTGGGTAAAAGTTATTCACCGTGTCAAACTACATGATACAGTTGGTAAGTCTGCATACAACTTAAGTTTAGTGTATCGTCATCTGATATATGAGACAGATGGGTTTTTCACTTCTCCATGAAAGACGTTTTTTTTTAATTTTGGTAATGGAATATCTTATTCATCATGCAGTGGAACACAAAAAGAATGTACAATCAGAATACTTTTTCTTTAAAGTAGCCGACCGCCTGAACAGGGACTTGAACCCTGGACCCTCAGATTAAAAGTCTGATGCTCTACCGACTGAGCTATCCAGGCTCTGCAACACTGCAACTAAAAATCAGCTAAAAATGATGTGGACGCACACCAACCTACACTTTAATTCTTAATATGGTTACATATATTAGCAATCAAATATGTAGAGTTTAATAATTAATTGATATTTCAAGCATTTGAAATTTCAGCAGCACACGTAATCTATTTTAAATCCTGAAATTCGTTCTATCTCATTTTCGGCTGACTTAGAAATCATGTCTCTAAATTGACATTGTGAAATTAGTAAAAGGCCAAATACTATTACTAGGTACTAAATTACATGTCCAGCAGTATAACTGGAAATTTACTCTTGGGCATAGATTATGCAACATTTTCAAAGCAAACAGTGTCTGTTTAAATAGACTTTCTTTCACTGCCGTTTTGGTAAATGTCTCTGGTTATGCAGAAGCAGGCATTGTTTGTTACTGTTTCAATTAGTTATAAGATAAAGGAGGGATAAAACTGACCCAGCTAGTATTCCAACCCAAAGACTTTGAATGCTTTCTCTACATTCGCCTAGAACCCCAAGCCGCTATCCATTGCACCAGAGATCCAACCTGATTCAACAAGGTGAACAGAAATTCTCAAATAAAAAGATGAGCTATCAGCGGTTGACCAACTTTATAAAGTGATTTGGAAACTATAAGCAGGGTTCCATTTTGAACATTGAATTGGGGAAAAGATAATCAACATCTCAAACGACATGATACCGTTGCGGTAAGTCTTCTTAACTCTTGTCAAATGGTACACGACCGATGGGTATTTAATGGCTCCATTAAGAGTAACTTGCAATTACTCTAATGGGACTACTCGTTCATTGGATCCTGAAAAGAGCATGTCATTAGAGTACATTTTCTTTAAACAAACCGCCTGAACAGGGACTTGAACCCTGGACCCTCAGATTAAAAGTCTGATGCTCTACCGACTGAGCTATCCAGGCTCTGATACAGCAAACCTCAAAATCACCTAATCAAAATTTGGCAGTGTCCCAACTAACGCTATGTTTCTTAAGATGGTTACCTGAAGAAGGTACCAAATACACTAGAATATAATAATGAATTGATATTTCAAGCATTTGAAATTTCTTCAGTAAATGTAACCTTATTTTTAGTCCTGAAGTTGCTACTATCTCATTTTTTTGCTGACGTCAAATTCATATGTGTTTATTGACATGGTAAAATTAAGGAAGGGCCCAAAATCTTACTTCCGAGTAAATTATATTTTCATCAGTACAGCTGACAATTTCCTCTTCTGCATAGATTACCCAAATTGAACGGTGTCTCTTTAAAATAGACTTCCTTTTACTGACCTTTTTTAGCAAATGATTTTGGTGAAGCAGAAGCATGCATGCATCGCTTATAACTTCTTTAAATAGTTATGAAATAAACAGGGATAAAACTGACTCTGGTGGGATTCGAACCCACAGCCTTTGAATACCTTCTTGACATTCACCTAGAAGTCCAATGCGCTATCCATTGCGCCACAGAGCCAATCTGCTTGAATGAGGTGCACAGATATTCAGAAATGAAATAATGAGCTTTGAGCTGTTGATCAACTTTATAAAGTTCATTGGATACTATAACCATGGCTATATCTTGAATATTGAATTGGGTAAAAGTTATTCACCGTGTCAAACTACATGATACAGTTGGTAAGTCTGCATACAACTTAAGTTTAGTGTATCGTCATCTGATATATGAGACAGATGGGTTTTTCACTTCTCCATGAAAGACGTTTTTTTTTAATTTTGGTAATGGAATATCTTATTCATCATGCAGTGGAACACAAAAAGAATGTACAATCAGAATACTTTTTCTTTAAAGTAGCCGACCGCCTGAACAGGGACTTGAACCCTGGACCCTCAGATTAAAAGTCTGATGCTCTACCGACTGAGCTATCCAGGCTCTGCAACACTGCAACTAAAAATCAGCTAAAAATGATGTGGACGCACACCAACCTACACTTTAATTCTTAATATGGTTACATATATTAGCAATCAAATATGTAGAGTTTAATAATTAATTGATATTTCAAGCATTTGAAATTTCAGCAGCACACGTAATCTATTTTAAATCCTGAAATTCGTTCTATCTCATTTTCGGCTGACTTAGAAATCATGTCTCTAAATTGACATTGTGAAATTAGTAAAAGGCCAAATACTATTACTAGGTACTAAATTACATGTCCAGCAGTATAACTGGAAATTTACTCTTGGGCATAGATTATGCAACATTTTCAAAGCAAACAGTGTCTGTTTAAATAGACTTTCTTTCACTGCCGTTTTGGTAAATGTCTCTGGTTATGCAGAAGCAGGCATTGTTTGTTACTGTTTCAATTAGTTATAAGATAAAGGAGGGATAAAACTGACCCAGCTAGTATTCCAACCCAAAGACTTTGAATGCTTTCTCTACATTCGCCTAGAACCCCAAGCCGCTATCCATTGCCCAAGAGATCCAACCTGATTCAACAAGGTGAACAGAAATTCTCAAATAAAAAGATGAGCTATCAGCGGTTGACCAACTTTATAAAGTGATTTGGAAACTATAAGCAGGGTTCCATTTTGAACATTGAATTGGGGAAAAGATAATCAACATCTCAAACGACATGATACCGTTGCGGTAAGTCTTCTTAACTCTTGTCAAATGGTACACGACCGATGGGTATTTAATGGCTCCATTAAGAGTAACTTGCAATTACTCTAATGGGACTACTCGTTCATTGGATCCTGAAAAGAGCATGTCATTAGAGTACATTTTCTTTAAACAAACCGCCTGAACAGGGACTTGAACCCTGGACCCTCAGATTAAAAGTCTGATGCTCTACCGACTGAGCTATCCAGGCTCTGATACAGCAAACCTCAAAATCACCTAATCAAAATTTGGCAGTGTCCCAACTAACGCTATGTTTCTTAAGATGGTTACCTGAAGAAGGTACCAAATACACTAGAATATAATAATGAATTGATATTTCAAGCATTTGAAATTTCTTCAGTAAATGTAACCTTATTTTTAGTCCTGAAGTTGCTACTATCTCATTTTTTTGCTGACGTCAAATTCATATGTGTTTATTGACATGGTAAAATTAAGGAAGGGCCCAAAATCTTACTTCCGAGTAAATTATATTTTCATCAGTACAGCTGACAATTTCCTCTTCTGCATAGATTACCCAAATTGAACGGTGTCTCTTTAAAATAGACTTCCTTTTACTGACCTTTTTTAGCAAATGATTTTGGTGAAGCAGAAGCATGCATGCATCGCTTATAACTTCTTTAAATAGTTATGAAATACACAGGGATAAAACTGACTCTGGTGGGATTCGAACCCACAGCCTTTAAATACCTTCTTGACATTCACCTAGAAGTCCAATGCGCTATCCATTGCGCCACAGAGCCAATCTGCTTGAGTGAGGTGCACAGATATTCAGAAATGAAATAATGAGCTTTGAGCTGTTGATCAACTTTATAAAGTTCATTGGATACTATAACCATGGCTATATTTTGAATATTGAATTGGGTAAAAGTTATTCACCGTGTCAAACTACATGATACAGTTGGTAAGTCTGCATACAACTTAAGTTTAGTGTATCATCATCTGATATATGAGACAGATGGGTTTTTCACTTCTCCATGAAAGACATTTTTTTTTAATTTTGGTAATGGAATATCTTATTCATCATGCAGTGGAACACAAAAAGAATGTACAATCAGAATACTTTTTCTTTAAAGTAGCCTACCGCCTGAACGGGGACTTGAACCCTGGACCCTCAGATTAAAAGTCTGATGCTCTACCGACTGAGCTATCCAGGCTCTGATACAGCAAACCTCAAAATCACCTAATCAAAATTTGGCAGTGTCCCAACTAACGCTATGTTTCTTAAGATGGTTACCTGAAGAAGGTACCAAATACACTAGAATATAATAATGAATTGATATTTCAAGCATTTGAAATTTCTTCAGTAAATGTAACCTTATTTTTAGTCCTGAAGTTGCTACTATCTCATTTTTTTGCTGACGTCAAATTCATATGTGTTTATTGACATGGTAAAATTAAGGAAGGGCCCAAAATCTTACTTCCGAGTAAATTATATTTTCATCAGTACAGCTGACAATTTCCTCTTCTGCATAGATTACCCAAATTGAACGGTGTCTCTTTAAAATAGACTTCCTTTTACTGACCTTTTTTAGCAAATGATTTTGGTGAAGCAGAAGCATGCATGCATCGCTTATAACTTCTTTAAATAGTTATGAAATACACAGGGATAAAACTGACTCTGGTGGGATTCGAACCCACAGCCTTTAAATACCTTCTTGACATTCACCTAGAAGTCCAATGCGCTATCCATTGCGCCACAGAGCCAATCTGCTTGAGTGAGGTGCACAGATATTCAGAAATGAAATAATGAGCTTTGAGCTGTTGATCAACTTTATAAAGTTCATTGGATACTATAACCATGGCTATATTTTGAATATTGAATTGGGTAAAAGTTATTCACCGTGTCAAACTACATGATACAGTTGGTAAGTCTGCATACAACTTAAGTTTAGTGTATCATCATCTGATATATGAGACAGATGGGTTTTTCACTTCTCCATGAAAGACATTTTTTTTTAATTTTGGTAATGGAATATCTTATTCATCATGCAGTGGAACACAAAAAGAATGTACAATCAGAATACTTTTTCTTTAAAGTAGCCTACCGCCTGAACGGGGACTTGAACCCTGGACCCTCAGATTAAAAGTCTGATGCTCTACCGACTGAGCTATCCAGGCTCTGATACAGCAAACCTCAAAATCACCTAATCAAAATTTGGCAGTGTCCCAACTAACGCTATGTTTCATAAGATGGTTACCTGAAGAAGGTACCAAATACACTAGAATATAATAATGAATTGATATTTCAAGCATTTGAAATTTCTTCAGTAAATGTAACCTTATTTTTAGTCCTGAAGTTGCTACTATCTCATTTTTTTGCTGACGTCAAATTCATATGTGTTTATTGACATGGTAAAATTAAGGAAGGGCCCAAAATCTTACTTCCGAGTAAATTATATTTTCATCAGTACAGCTGACAATTTCCTCTTCTGCATAGATCACCCAAATTGAACGGTGTCTCTTTAAAATAGACTTCCTTTTACTGACCTTTTTTAGCAAATGATTTTGGTGAAGCAGAAGCATGCATGCATCGCTTATAACTTCTTTAAATAGTTATGAAATAAACAGGGATAAAACTGACTCTGGTGGGATTCGAACCCACAGCCTTTGAATACCTTCTTGACATTCACCTAGAAGTCCAATGCGCTATCCATTGCGCCACAGAGCCAATCTGCTTGAGTGAGGTGCACAGATATTCAGAAATGAAATAATGAGCTTTGAGCTGTTGATCAACTTTATAAAGTTCATTGGATACTATAACCATGGCTATATTTTGAATATTGAATTGGGTAAAAGTTATTCACCGTGTCAAACTACATGATACAGTTGGTAAGTCTGCATAAAACTTAAGTTTAGTGTATCGTCATCTGATATATGAGACAGATGGGTTTTTCACTTCTCCATGAAAGACGTTTTTTTTTAATTTTGGTAATGGAATATCTTATTCATCATGCAGTGGAACACAAAAAGAATGTACAATCAGAATACTTTTTCTTTAAAGTAGCCGACCGCCTGAACAGGGACTTGAACCCTGGACCCTCAGATTAAAAGTCTGATGCTCTACCGACTGAGCTATCCAGGCTCTGCAACACTGCAACTAAAAATCAGCTAAAAATGATGTGGACGCACACCAACCTACACTTTAATTCTTAATATGGTTACATATATTAGCAATCAAATATGTAGAGTTTAATAATTAATTGATATTTCAAGCATTTGAAATTTCAGCAGCACACGTAATCTATTTTAAATCCTGAAATTCGTTCTATCTCATTTTCGGCTGACTTAGAAATCATGTCTCTAAATTGACATTGTGAAATTAGTAAAAGGCCAAATACTATTACTAGGTACTAAATTACATGTCCAGCAGTATAACTGGAAATTTACTCTTGGGCATAGATTATGCAACATTTTCAAAGCAAACAGTGTCTGTTTAAATAGACTTTCTTTCACTGCCGTTTTGGTAAATGTCTCTGGTTATGCAGAAGCAGGCATTGTTTGTTACTGTTTCAATTAGTTATAAGATAAAGGAGGGATAAAACTGACCCAGCTAGTATTCCAACCCAAAGACTTTGAATGCTTTCTCTACATTCGCCTAGAACCCCAAGCCGCTATCCATTGCCCAAGAGATCCAACCTGATTCAACAAGGTGAACAGAAATTCTCAAATAAAAAGATGAGCTATCAGCGGTTGACCAACTTTATAAAGTGATTTGGAAACTATAAGCAGGGTTCCATTTTGAACATTGAATTGGGGAAAAGATAATCAACATCTCAAACGACATGATACCGTTGCGGTAAGTCTTCTTAACTCTTGTCAAATGGTACACGACCGATGGGTATTTAATGGCTCCATTAAGAGTAACTTGCAATTACTCTAATGGGACTACTCGTTCATTGGATCCTGAAAAGAGCATGTCATTAGAGTACATTTTCTTTAAACAAACCGCCTGAACAGGGACTTGAACCCTGGACCCTCAGATTAAAAGTCTGATGCTCTACCGACTGAGCTATCCAGGCTCTGATACAGCAAACCTCAAAATCACCTAATCAAAATTTGGCAGTGTCCCAACTAACGCTATGTTTCTTAAGATGGTTACCTGAAGAAGGTACCAAATACACTAGAATATAATAATGAATTGATATTTCAAGCATTTGAAATTTCTTCAGTAAATGTAACCTTATTTTTAGTCCTGAAGTTGCTACTATCTCATTTTTTTGCTGACGTCAAATTCATATGTGTTTATTGACATGGTAAAATTAAGGAAGGGCCCAAAATCTTACTTCCGAGTAAATTATATTTTCATCAGTACAGCTGACAATTTCCTCTTCTGCATAGATTACCCAAATTGAACGGTGTCTCTTTAAAATAGACTTCCTTTTACTGACCTTTTTTAGCAAATGATTTTGGTGAAGCAGAAGCATGCATGCATCGCTTATAACTTCTTTAAATAGTTATGAAATACACAGGGATAAAACTGACTCTGGTGGGATTCGAACCCACAGCCTTTAAATACCTTCTTGACATTCACCTAGAAGTCCAATGCGCTATCCATTGCGCCACAGAGCCAATCTGCTTGAGTGAGGTGCACAGATATTCAGAAATGAAATAATGAGCTTTGAGCTGTTGATCAACTTTATAAAGTTCATTGGATACTATAACCATGGCTATATTTTGAATATTGAATTGGGTAAAAGTTATTCACCGTGTCAAACTACATGATACAGTTGGTAAGTCTGCATACAACTTAAGTTTAGTGTATCATCATCTGATATATGAGACAGATGGGTTTTTCACTTCTCCATGAAAGACATTTTTTTTTAATTTTGGTAATGGAATATCTTATTCATCATGCAGTGGAACACAAAAAGAATGTACAATCAGAATACTTTTTCTTTAAAGTAGCCTACCGCCTGAACGGGGACTTGAACCCTGGACCCTCAGATTAAAAGTCTGATGCTCTACCGACTGAGCTATCCAGGCTCTGATACAGCAAACCTCAAAATCACCTAATCAAAATTTGGCAGTGTCCCAACTAACGCTATGTTTCTTAAGATGGTTACCTGAAGAAGGTACCAAATACACTAGAATATAATAATGAATTGATATTTCAAGCATTTGAAATTTCTTCAGTAAATGTAACCTTATTTTTAGTCCTGAAGTTGCTACTATCTCATTTTTTTGCTGACGTCAAATTCATATGTGTTTATTGACATGGTAAAATTAAGGAAGGGCCCAAAATCTTACTTCCGAGTAAATTATATTTTCATCAGTACAGCTGACAATTTCCTCTTCTGCATAGATTACCCAAATTGAACGGTGTCTCTTTAAAATAGACTTCCTTTTACTGACCTTTTTTAGCAAATGATTTTGGTGAAGCAGAAGCATGCATGCATCGCTTATAACTTCTTTAAATAGTTATGAAATACACAGGGATAAAACTGACTCTGGTGGGATTCGAACCCACAGCCTTTAAATACCTTCTTGACATTCACCTAGAAGTCCAATGCGCTATCCATTGCGCCACAGAGCCAATCTGCTTGAGTGAGGTGCACAGATATTCAGAAATGAAATAATGAGCTTTGAGCTGTTGATCAACTTTATAAAGTTCATTGGATACTATAACCATGGCTATATTTTGAATATTGAATTGGGTAAAAGTTATTCACCGTGTCAAACTACATGATACAGTTGGTAAGTCTGCATACAACTTAAGTTTAGTGTATCATCATCTGATATATGAGACAGATGGGTTTTTCACTTCTCCATGAAAGACATTTTTTTTTAATTTTGGTAATGGAATATCTTATTCATCATGCAGTGGAACACAAAAAGAATGTACAATCAGAATACTTTTTCTTTAAAGTAGCCTACCGCCTGAACGGGGACTTGAACCCTGGACCCTCAGATTAAAAGTCTGATGCTCTACCGACTGAGCTATCCAGGCTCTGATACAGCAAACCTCAAAATCACCTAATCAAAATTTGGCAGTGTCCCAACTAACGCTATGTTTCATAAGATGGTTACCTGAAGAAGGTACCAAATACACTAGAATATAATAATGAATTGATATTTCAAGCATTTGAAATTTCTTCAGTAAATGTAACCTTATTTTTAGTCCTGAAGTTGCTACTATCTCATTTTTTTGCTGACGTCAAATTCATATGTGTTTATTGACATGGTAAAATTAAGGAAGGGCCCAAAATCTTACTTCCGAGTAAATTATATTTTCATCAGTACAGCTGACAATTTCCTCTTCTGCATAGATCACCCAAATTGAACGGTGTCTCTTTAAAATAGACTTCCTTTTACTGACCTTTTTTAGCAAATGATTTTGGTGAAGCAGAAGCATGCATGCATCGCTTATAACTTCTTTAAATAGTTATGAAATAAACAGGGATAAAACTGACTCTGGTGGGATTCGAACCCACAGCCTTTGAATACCTTCTTGACATTCACCTAGAAGTCCAATGCGCTATCCATTGCGCCACAGAGCCAATCTGCTTGAGTGAGGTGCACAGATATTCAGAAATGAAATAATGAGCTTTGAGCTGTTGATCAACTTTATAAAGTTCATTGGATACTATAACCATGGCTATATTTTGAATATTGAATTGGGTAAAAGTTATTCACCGTGTCAAACTACATGATACAGTTGGTAAGTCTGCATAAAACTTAAGTTTAGTGTATCGTCATCTGATATATGAGACAGATGGGTTTTTCACTTCTCCATGAAAGACGTTTTTTTTTAATTTTGGTAATGGAATATCTTATTCATCATGCAGTGGAACACAAAAAGAATGTACAATCAGAATACTTTTTCTTTAAAGTAGCCGACCGCCTGAACAGGGACTTGAACCCTGGACCCTCAGATTAAAAGTCTGATGCTCTACCGACTGAGCTATCCAGGCTCTGCAACACTGCAACTAAAAATCAGCTAAAAATGATGTGGACGCACACCAACCTACACTTTAATTCTTAATATGGTTACATATATTAGCAATCAAATATGTAGAGTTTAATAATTAATTGATATTTCAAGCATTTGAAATTTCAGCAGCACACGTAATCTATTTTAAATCCTGAAATTCGTTCTATCTCATTTTCGGCTGACTTAGAAATCATGTCTCTAAATTGACATTGTGAAATTAGTAAAAGGCCAAATACTATTACTAGGTACTAAATTACATGTCCAGCAGTATAACTGGAAATTTACTCTTGGGCATAGATTATGCAACATTTTCAAAGCAAACAGTGTCTGTTTAAATAGACTTTCTTTCACTGCCGTTTTGGTAAATGTCTCTGGTTATGCAGAAGCAGGCATTGTTTGTTACTGTTTCAATTAGTTATAAGATAAAGGAGGGATAAAACTGACCCAGCTAGTATTCCAACCCAAAGACTTTGAATGCTTTCTCTACATTCGCCTAGAACCCCAAGCCGCTATCCATTGCACCAGAGATCCAACCTGATTCAACAAGGTGAACAGAAATTCTCAAATAAAAAGATGAGCTATCAGCGGTTGACCAACTTTATAAAGTGATTTGGAAACTATAAGCAGGGTTCCATTTTGAACATTGAATTGGGGAAAAGATAATCAACATCTCAAACGACATGATACCGTTGCGGTAAGTCTTCTTAACTCTTGTCAAATGGTACACGACCGATGGGTATTTAATGGCTCCATTAAGAGTAACTTGCAATTACTCTAATGGGACTACTCGTTCATTGGATCCTGAAAAGAGCATGTCATTAGAGTACATTTTCTTTAAACAAACCGCCTGAACAGGGACTTGAACCCTGGACCCTCAGATTAAAAGTCTGATGCTCTACCGACTGAGCTATCCAGGCTCTGATACAGCAAACCTCAAAATCACCTAATCAAAATTTGGCAGTGTCCCAACTAACGCTATGTTTCTTAAGATGGTTACCTGAAGAAGGTACCAAATACACTAGAATATAATAATGAATTGATATTTCAAGCATTTGAAATTTCTTCAGTAAATGTAACCTTATTTTTAGTCCTGAAGTTGCTACTATCTCATTTTTTTGCTGACGTCAAATTCATATGTGTTTATTGACATGGTAAAATTAAGGAAGGGCCCAAAATCTTACTTCCGAGTAAATTATATTTTCATCAGTACAGCTGACAATTTCCTCTTCTGCATAGATTACCCAAATTGAACGGTGTCTCTTTAAAATAGACTTCCTTTTACTGACCTTTTTTAGCAAATGATTTTGGTGAAGCAGAAGCATGCATGCATCGCTTATAACTTCTTTAAATAGTTATGAAATAAACAGGGATAAAACTGACTCTGGTGGGATTCGAACCCACAGCCTTTGAATACCTTCTTGACATTCACCTAGAAGTCCAATGCGCTATCCATTGCGCCACAGAGCCAATCTGCTTGAATGAGGTGCACAGATATTCAGAAATGAAATAATGAGCTTTGAGCTGTTGATCAACTTTATAAAGTTCATTGGATACTATAACCATGGCTATATCTTGAATATTGAATTGGGTAAAAGTTATTCACCGTGTCAAACTACATGATACAGTTGGTAAGTCTGCATACAACTTAAGTTTAGTGTATCGTCATCTGATATATGAGACAGATGGGTTTTTCACTTCTCCATGAAAGACGTTTTTTTTTAATTTTGGTAATGGAATATCTTATTCATCATGCAGTGGAACACAAAAAGAATGTACAATCAGAATACTTTTTCTTTAAAGTAGCCGACCGCCTGAACAGGGACTTGAACCCTGGACCCTCAGATTAAAAGTCTGATGCTCTACCGACTGAGCTATCCAGGCTCTGCAACACTGCAACTAAAAATCAGCTAAAAATGATGTGGACGCACACCAACCTACACTTTAATTCTTAATATGGTTACATATATTAGCAATCAAATATGTAGAGTTTAATAATTAATTGATATTTCAAGCATTTGAAATTTCAGCAGCACACGTAATCTATTTTAAATCCTGAAATTCGTTCTATCTCATTTTCGGCTGACTTAGAAATCATGTCTCTAAATTGACATTGTGAAATTAGTAAAAGGCCAAATACTATTACTAGGTACTAAATTACATGTCCAGCAGTATAACTGGAAATTTACTCTGGGGCATAGATTATGCAACATTTTCAAAGCAAACAGTGTCTGTTTAAATAGACTTTCTTTCACTGCCGTTTTGGTAAATGTCTCTGGTTATGCAGAAGCAGGCATTGTTTGTTACTGTTTCAATTAGTTATAAGATAAAGGAGGGATAAAACTGACCCAGCTAGTATTCCAACCCAAAGACTTTGAATGCTTTCTCTACATTCGCCTAGAACCCCAAGCCGCTATCCATTGCACCAGAGATCCAACCTGATTCAACAAGGTGAACAGAAATTCTCAAATAAAAAGATGAGCTATCAGCGGTTGACCAACTTTATAAAGTGATTTGGAAACTATAAGCAGGGTTCCATTTTGAACATTGAATTGGGGAAAAGATAATCAACATCTCAAACGACATGATACCGTTGCGGTAAGTCTTCTTAACTCTTGTCAAATGGTACACGACCGATGGGTATTTAATGGCTCCATTAAGAGTAACTTGCAATTACTCTAATGGGACTACTCGTTCATTGGATCCTGAAAAGAGCATGTCATTAGAGTACATTTTCTTTAAACAAACCGCCTGAACAGGGACTTGAACCCTGGACCCTCAGATTAAAAGTCTGATGCTCTACCGACTGAGCTATCCAGGCTCTGATACAGCAAACCTCAAAATCACCTAATCAAAATTTGGCAGTGTCCCAACTAACGCTATGTTTCTTAAGATGGTTACCTGAAGAAGGTACCAAATACACTAGAATATAATAATGAATTGATATTTCAAGCATTTGAAATTTCTTCAGTAAATGTAACCTTATTTTTAGTCCTGAAGTTGCTACTATCTCATTTTTTTGCTGACGTCAAATTCATATGTGTTTATTGACATGGTAAAATTAAGGAAGGGCCCAAAATCTTACTTCCGAGTAAATTATATTTTCATCAGTACAGCTGACAATTTCCTCTTCTGCATAGATTACCCAAATTGAACGGTGTCTCTTTAAAATAGACTTCCTTTTACTGACCTTTTTTAGCAAATGATTTTGGTGAAGCAGAAGCATGCATGCATCGCTTATAACTTCTTTAAATAGTTATGAAATACACAGGGATAAAACTGACTCTGGTGGGATTCGAACCCACAGCCTTTGAATACCTTCTTGACATTCACCTAGAAGTCCAATGCGCTATCCATTGCGCCACAGAGCCAATCTGCTTGAGTGAGGTGCACAGATATTCAGAAATGAAATAATGAGCTTTGAGCTGTTGATCAACTTTATAAAGTTCATTGGATACTATAACCATGGCTATATTTTGAATATTGAATTGGGTAAAAGTTATTCACCGTGTCAAACTACATGATACAGTTGGTAAGTCTGCATACAACTTAAGTTTAGTGTATCATCATCTGATATATGAGACAGATGGGTTTTTCACTTCTCCATGAAAGACATTTTTTTTTAATTTTGGTAATGGAATATCTTATTCATCATGCAGTGGAACACAAAAAGAATGTACAATCAGAATACTTTTTCTTTAAAGTAGCCTACCGCCTGAACGGGGACTTGAACCCTGGACCCTCAGATTAAAAGTCTGATGCTCTACTGACTGAGCTATCCAGGCTCTGATACAGCAAACCTCAAAATCACCTAATCAAAATTTGGCAGCGTCCCAACTAACGCTATGATTCTTAAGATGGTTACCTGAAGAAGGTACCAAATACACTAGAATATAATAATGAATTGATATTTCAAGCATTTGAAATTTCTTCAGTAAATGTAACCTTATTTTTAGTCCTGAAGTTGCTACTATCTCATTTTTTTGCTGACGTCAAATTCATATGTGTTTATTGACATGGTAAAATTAAGGAAGGGCCCAAAATCTTACTTCCGAGTAAATTATATTTTCATCAGTACAGCTGACAATTTCCTCTTCTGCATAGATCACCCAAATTGAACGGTGTCTCTTTAAAATAGACTTCCTTTTACTGACCTTTTTTAGCAAATGATTTTGGTGAAGCAGAAGCATGCATGCATCGCTTATAACTTCTTTAAATAGTTATGAAATAAACAGGGATAAAACTGACTCTGGTGGGATTCGAACCCACAGCCTTTGAATACCTTCTTGACATTCACCTAGAAGTCCAATGCGCTATCCATTGCGCCACAGAGCCAATCTGCTTGAGTGAGGTGCACAGATATTCAGAAATGAAATAATGAGCTTTGAGCTGTTGATCAACTTTATAAAGTTCATTGGATACTATAACCATGGCTATATTTTGAATATTGAATTGGGTAAAAGTTATTCACCGTGTCAAACTACATGATACAGTTGGTAAGTCTGCATAAAACTTAAGTTTAGTGTATCGTCATCTGATATATGAGACAGATGGGTTTTTCACTTCTCCATGAAAGACGTTTTTTTTTAATTTTGGTAATGGAATATCTTATTCATCATGCAGTGGAACACAAAAAGAATGTACAATCAGAATGCTTTTTCTTTAAAGTAGCCGACCGCCTGAACAGGGACTTGAACCCTGGACCCTCAGATTAAAAGTCTGATGCTCTACCGACTGAGCTATCCAGGCTCTGCAACACTGCAACTAAAAATCAGCTAAAAATGATGTGGACGCACACCAACCTACACTTTAATTCTTAATATGGTTACATATATTAGCAATCAAATATGTAGAGTTTAATAATTAATTGATATTTCAAGCATTTGAAATTTCAGCAGCACACGTAATCTATTTTAAATCCTGAAATTCGTTCTATCTCATTTTCGGCTGACTTAGAAATCATGTCTCTAAATTGACATTGTGAAATTAGTAAAAGGCCAAATACTATTACTAGGTACTAAATTACATGTCCAGCAGTATAACTGGAAATTTACTCTTGGGCATAGATTATGCAACATTTTCAAAGCAAACAGTGTCTGTTTAAATAGACTTTCTTTCACTGCCGTTTTGGTAAATGTCTCTGGTTATGCAGAAGCAGGCATTGTTTGTTACTGTTTCAATTAGTTATAAGATAAAGGAGGGATAAAACTGACCCAGCTAGTATTCCAACCCAAAGACTTTGAATGCTTTCTCTACATTCGCCTAGAACCCCAAGCCGCTATCCATTGCACCAGAGATCCAACCTGATTCAACAAGGTGAACAGAAATTCTCAAATAAAAAGATGAGCTATCAGCGGTTGACCAACTTTATAAAGTGATTTGGAAACTATAAGCAGGGTTCCATTTTGAACATTGAATTGGGGAAAAGATAATCAACATCTCAAACGACATGATACCGTTGCGGTAAGTCTTCTTAACTCTTGTCAAATGGTACACGACCGATGGGTATTTAATGGCTCCATTAAGAGTAACTTGCAATTACTCTAATGGGACTACTCGTTCATTGGATCCTGAAAAGAGCATGTCATTAGAGTACATTTTCTTTAAACAAACTGCCTGAACAGGGACTTGAACCCTGGACCCTCAGATTAAAAGTCTGATGCTCTACCGACTGAGCTATCCAGGCTCTGATACAGCAAACCTCAAAATCACCTAATCAAAATTTGGCAGTGTCCCAACTAACGCTATGTTTCTTAAGATGGTTACCTGAAGAAGGTACCAAATACACTAGAATATAATAATGAATTGATATTTCAAGCATTTGAAATTTCTTCAGTAAATGTAACCTTATTTTTAGTCCTGAAGTTGCTACTATCTCTTTTTTTTGCTGACGTCAAATTCATATGTGTTTATTGACATGGTAAAATTAAGGAAGGGCCCAAAATCTTACTTCCGAGTAAATTATATTTTCATCAGTACAGCTGACAATTTCCTCTTCTGCATAGATTATCCAAATTGAACGGTGTCTCTTTAAAATAGACTTCCTTTTACTGACCTTTTTTAGCAAATGATTTTGGTGAAGCAGAAGCATGCATGCATCGCTTATAACTTCTTTAAATAGTTATGAAATAAACAGGGATAAAACTGACTCTGGTGGGATTCGAACCCACAGCCTTTGAATACCTTCTTAACATTCACCTAGAAGTCCAATGCGCTATCCATTGCGCCACAGAGCCAATCTGCTTGAATGAGGTGCACAGATATTCAGAAATGAAATAATGAGCTTTGAGCTGTTGATCAACTTTATAAAGTTCATTGGATACTATAACCATGGCTATATCTTGAATATTGAATTGGGTAAAAGTTATTCACCGTGTCAAACTACATGATACAGTTGGTAAGTCTGCATACAACTTAAGTTTAGTGTATCGTCATCTGATATATGAGACAGATGGGTTTTTCACTTCTCCATGAAAGACGTTTTTTTTTAATTTTGGTAATGGAATATCTTATTCATCATGCAGTGGAACACAAAAAGAATGTACAATCAGAATACTTTTTCTTTAAAGTAGCCGACCGCCTGAACAGGGACTTGAACCCTGGACCCTCAGATTAAAAGTCTGATGCTCTACCGACTGAGCTATCCAGGCTCTGCAACACTGCAACTAAAAATCAGCTAAAAATGATGTGGACGCACACCAACCTACACTTTAATTCTTAATATGGTTACATATATTAGCAATCAAATATGTAGAGTTTAATAATTAATTGATATTTCAAGCATTTGAAATTTCAGCAGCACACGTAATCTATTTTAAATCCTGAAATTCGTTCTATCTCATTTTCGGCTGACTTAGAAATCATGTCTCTAAATTGACATTGTGAAATTAGTAAAAGGCCAAATACTATTACTAGGTACTAAATTACATGTCCAGCAGTATAACTGGAAATTTACTCTTGGGCATAGATTATGCAACATTTTCAAAGCAAACAGTGTCTGTTTAAATAGACTTTCTTTCACTGCCGTTTTGGTAAATGTCTCTGGTTATGCAGAAGCAGGCATTGTTTGTTACTGTTTCAATTAGTTATAAGATAAAGGAGGGATAAAACTGACCCAGCTAGTATTCCAACCCAAAGACTTTGAATGCTTTCTCTACATTCGCCTAGAACCCCAAGCCGCTATCCATTGCACCAGAGATCCAACCTGATTCAACAAGGTGAACAGAAATTCTCAAATAAAAAGATGAGCTATCAGCGGTTGACCAACTTTATAAAGTGATTTGGAAACTATAAGCAGGGTTCCATTTTGAACATTGAATTGGGGAAAAGATAATCAACATCTCAAACGACATGTTACCGTTGCGGTAAGTCTTCTTAACTCTTGTCAAATGGTACACGACCGATGGGTATTTAATGGCTCCATTAAGAGTAACTTGCAATTACTCTAATGGGACTACTCGTTCATTGGATCCTGAAAAGAGCATGTCATTAGAGTACATTTTCTTTAAACAAACCGCCTGAACAGGGACTTGAACCCTGGACCCTCAGATTAAAAGTCTGATGCTCTACCGACTGAGCTATCCAGGCTCTGATACAGCAAACCTCAAAATCACCTAATCAAAATTTGGCAGTGTCCCAACTAACGCTATGTTTCTTAAGATGGTTACCTGAAGAAGGTACCAAATACACTAGAATATAATAATGAATTGATATTTCAAGCATTTGAAATTTCTTCAGTAAATGTAACCTTATTTTTAGTCCTGAAGTTGCTACTATCTCATTTTTTTGCTGACGTCAAATTCATATGTGTTTATTGACATGGTAAAATTAAGGAAGGGCCCAAAATCTTACTTCCGAGTAAATTATATTTTCATCAGTACAGCTGACAATTTCCTCTTCTGCATAGATTACCCAAATTGAACGGTGTCTCTTTAAAATAGACTTCCTTTTACTGACCTTTTTTAGCAAATGATTTTGGTGAAGCAGAAGCATGCATGCATCGCTTATAACTTCTTTAAATAGTTATGAAATAAACAGGGATAAAACTGACTCTGGTGGGATTCGAACCCACAGCCTTTGAATACCTTCTTGACATTCACCTAGAAGTCCAATGCGCTATCCATTGCGCCACAGAGCCAATCTGCTTGAATGAGGTGCACAGATATTCAGAAATGAAATAATGAGCTTTGAGCTGTTGATCAACTTTATAAAGTTCATTGGATACTATAACCATGGCTATATCTTGAATATTGAATTGGGTAAAAGTTATTCACCGTGTCAAACTACATGATACAGTTGGTAAGTCTGCATACAACTTAAGTTTAGTGTATCGTCATCTGATATATGAGACAGATGGGTTTTTCACTTCTCCATGAAAGACGTTTTTTTTTAATTTTGGTAATGGAATATCTTATTCATCATGCAGTGGAACACAAAAAGAATGTACAATCAGAATACTTTTTCTTTAAAGTAGCCGACCGCCTGAACAGGGACTTGAACCCTGGACCCTCAGATTAAAAGTCTGATGCTCTACCGACTGAGCTATCCAGGCTCTGCAACACTGCAACTAAAAATCAGCTAAAAATGATGTGGACGCACACCAACCTACACTTTAATTCTTAATATGGTTACATATATTAGCAATCAAATATGTAGAGTTTAATAATTAATTGATATTTCAAGCATTTGAAATTTCAGCAGCACACGTAATCTATTTTAAATCCTGAAATTCGTTCTATCTCATTTTCGGCTGACTTAGAAATCATGTCTCTAAATTGACATTGTGAAATTAGTAAAAGGCCAAATACTATTACTAGGTACTAAATTACATGTCCAGCAGTATAACTGGAAATTTACTCTTGGGCATAGATTATGCAACATTTTCAAAGCAAACAGTGTCTGTTTAAATAGACTTTCTTTCACTGCCGTTTTGGTAAATGTCTCTGGTTATGCAGAAGCAGGCATTGTTTGTTACTGTTTCAATTAGTTATAAGATAAAGGAGGGATAAAACTGACCCAGCTAGTATTCCAACCCAAAGACTTTGAATGCTTTCTCTACATTCGCCTAGAACCCCAAGCCGCTATCCATTGCACCAGAGATCCAACCTGATTCAACAAGGTGAACAGAAATTCTCAAATAAAAAGACGAGCTATCAGCGGTTGACCAACTTTATAAAGTGATTTGGAAACTATAAGCAGGGTTCCATTTTGAACATTGAATTGGGGAAAAGATAATCAACATCTCAAACGACATGATACCGTTGCGGTAAGTCTTCTTAACTCTTGTCAAATGGTACACGACCGATGGGTATTTAATGGCTCCATTAAGAGTAACTTGCAATTACTCTAATGGGACTACTCGTTCATTGGATCCTGAAAAGAGCATGTCATTAGAGTACATTTTCTTTAAACAAACCGCCTGAACAGGGACTTGAACCCTGGACCCTCAGATTAAAAGTCTGATGCTCTACCGACTGAGCTATCCAGGCTCTGATACAGCAAACCTCAAAATCACCTAATCAAAATTTGGCAGTGTCCCAACTAACGCTATGTTTCTTAAGATGGTTACCTGAAGAAGGTACCAAATACACTAGAATATAATAATGAATTGATATTTCAAGCATTTGAAATTTCTTCAGTAAATGTAACCTTATTTTTAGTCCTGAAGTTGCTACTATCTCATTTTTTTGCTGACGTCAAATTCATATGTGTTTATTGACATGGTAAAATTAAGGAAGGGCCCAAAATCTTACTTCCGAGTAAATTATATTTTCATCAGTACAGCTGACAATTTCCTCTTCTGCATAGATTACCCAAATTGAACGGTGTCTCTTTAAAATAGACTTCCTTTTACTGACCTTTTTTAGCAAATGATTTTGGTGAAGCAGAAGCATGCATGCATCGCTTATAACTTCTTTAAATAGTTATGAAATACACAGGGATAAAACTGACTCTGGTGGGATTCGAACCCACAGCCTTTGAATACCTTCTTGACATTCACCTAGAAGTCCAATGCGCTATCCATTGCGCCACAGAGCCAATCTGCTTGAGTGAGGTGCACAGATATTCAGAAATGAAATAATGAGCTTTGAGCTGTTGATCAACTTTATAAAGTTCATTGGATACTATAACCATGGCTATATTTTGAATATTGAATTGGGTAAAAGTTATTCACCGTGTCAAACTACATGATACAGTTGGTAAGTCTGCATACAACTTAAGTTTAGTGTATCATCATCTGATATATGAGACAGATGGGTTTTTCACTTCTCCATGAAAGACATTTTTTTTTAATTTTGGTAATGGAATATCTTATTCATCATGCAGTGGAACACAAAAAGAATGTACAATCAGAATACTTTTTCTTTAAAGTAGCCTACCGCCTGAACGGGGACTTGAACCCTGGACCCTCAGATTAAAAGTCTGATGCTCTACTGACTGAGCTATCCAGGCTCTGATACAGCAAACCTCAAAATCACCTAATCAAAATTTGGCAGCGTCCCAACTAACGCTATGATTCTTAAGATGGTTACCTGAAGAAGGTACCAAATACACTAGAATATAATAATGAATTGATATTTCAAGCATTTGAAATTTCTTCAGTAAATGTAACCTTATTTTTAGTCCTGAAGTTGCTACTATCTCATTTTTTTGCTGACGTCAAATTCATATGTGTTTATTGACATGGTAAAATTAAGGAAGGGCCCAAAATCTTACTTCCGAGTAAATTATATTTTCATCAGTACAGCTGACAATTTCCTCTTCTGCATAGATCACCCAAATTGAACGGTGTCTCTTTAAAATAGACTTCCTTTTACTGACCTTTTTTAGCAAATGATTTTGGTGAAGCAGAAGCATGCATGCATCGCTTATAACTTCTTTAAATAGTTATGAAATAAACAGGGATAAAACTGACTCTGGTGGGATTCGAACCCACAGCCTTTGAATACCTTCTTGACATTCACCTAGAAGTCCAATGCGCTATCCATTGCGCCACAGAGCCAATCTGCTTGAGTGAGGTGCACAGATATTCAGAAATGAAATAATGAGCTTTGAGCTGTTGATCAACTTTATAAAGTTCATTGGATACTATAACCATGGCTATATTTTGAATATTGAATTGGGTAAAAGTTATTCACCGTGTCAAACTACATGATACAGTTGGTAAGTCTGCATAAAACTTAAGTTTAGTGTATCGTCATCTGATATATGAGACAGATGGGTTTTTCACTTCTCCATGAAAGACGTTTTTTTTTAATTTTGGTAATGGAATATCTTATTCATCATGCAGTGGAACACAAAAAGAATGTACAATCAGAATACTTTTTCTTTAAAGTAGCCGACCGCCTGAACAGGGACTTGAACCCTGGACCCTCAGATTAAAAGTCTGATGCTCTACCGACTGAGCTATCCAGGCTCTGCAACACTGCAACTAAAAATCAGCTAAAAATGATGTGGACGCACACCAACCTACACTTTAATTCTTAATATGGTTACATATATTAGCAATCAAATATGTAGAGTTTAATAATTAATTGATATTTCAAGCATTTGAAATTTCAGCAGCACACGTAATCTATTTTAAATCCTGAAATTCGTTCTATCTCATTTTCGGCTGACTTAGAAATCATGTCTCTAAATTGACATTGTGAAATTAGTAAAAGGCCAAATACTATTACTAGGTACTAAATTACATGTCCAGCAGTATAACTGGAAATTTACTCTTGGGCATAGATTATGCAACATTTTCAAAGCAAACAGTGTCTGTTTAAATAGACTTTCTTTCACTGCCGTTTTGGTAAATGTCTCTGGTTATGCAGAAGCAGGCATTGTTTGTTACTGTTTCAATTAGTTATAAGATAAAGGAGGGATAAAACTGACCCAGCTAGTATTCCAACCCAAAGACTTTGAATGCTTTCTCTACATTCGCCTAGAACCCCAAGCCGCTATCCATTGCACCAGAGATCCAACCTGATTCAACAAGGTGAACAGAAATTCTCAAATAAAAAGATGAGCTATCAGCGGTTGACCAACTTTATAAAGTGATTTGGAAACTATAAGCAGGGTTCCATTTTGAACATTGAATTGGGGAAAAGATAATCAACATCTCAAACGACATGATACCGTTGCGGTAAGTCTTCTTAACTCTTGTCAAATGGTACACGACCGATGGGTATTTAATGGCTCCATTAAGAGTAACTTGCAATTACTCTAATGGGACTACTCGTTCATTGGATCCTGAAAAGAGCATGTCATTAGAGTACATTTTCTTTAAACAAACTGCCTGAACAGGGACTTGAACCCTGGACCCTCAGATTAAAAGTCTGATGCTCTACCGACTGAGCTATCCAGGCTCTGATACAGCAAACCTCAAAATCACCTAATCAAAATTTGGCAGTGTCCCAACTAACGCTATGTTTCTTAAGATGGTTACCTGAAGAAGGTACCAAATACACTAGAATATAATAATGAATTGATATTTCAAGCATTTGAAATTTCTTCAGTAAATGTAACCTTATTTTTAGTCCTGAAGTTGCTACTATCTCTTTTTTTTGCTGACGTCAAATTCATATGTGTTTATTGACATGGTAAAATTAAGGAAGGGCCCAAAATCTTACTTCCGAGTAAATTATATTTTCATCAGTACAGCTGACAATTTCCTCTTCTGCATAGATTATCCAAATTGAACGGTGTCTCTTTAAAATAGACTTCCTTTTACTGACCTTTTTTAGCAAATGATTTTGGTGAAGCAGAAGCATGCATGCATCGCTTATAACTTCTTTAAATAGTTATGAAATAAACAGGGATAAAACTGACTCTGGTGGGATTCGAACCCACAGCCTTTGAATACCTTCTTAACATTCACCTAGAAGTCCAATGCGCTATCCATTGCGCCACAGAGCCAATCTGCATGAATGAGGTGCACAGATATTCAGAAATGAAATAATGAGCTTTGAGCTGTTGATCAACTTTATAAAGTTCATTGGATACTATAACCATGGCTATATCTTGAATATTGAATTGGGTAAAAGTTATTCACCGTGTCAAACTACATGATACAGTTGGTAAGTCTGCATACAACTTAAGTTTAGTGTATCGTCATCTGATATATGAGACAGATGGGTTTTTCACTTCTCCATGAAAGACGTTTTTTTTTAATTTTGGTAATGGAATATCTTATTCATCATGCAGTGGAACACAAAAAGAATGTACAATCAGAATACTTTTTCTTTAAAGTAGCCGACCGCCTGAACAGGGACTTGAACCCTGGACCCTCAGATTAAAAGTCTGATGCTCTACCGACTGAGCTATCCAGGCTCTGCAACACTGCAACTAAAAATCAGCTAAAAATGATGTGGACGCACACCAACCTACACTTTAATTCTTAATATGGTTACATATATTAGCAATCAAATATGTAGAGTTTAATAATTAATTGATATTTCAAGCATTTGAAATTTCAGCAGCACACGTAATCTATTTTAAATCCTGAAATTCGTTCTATCTCATTTTCGGCTGACTTAGAAATCATGTCTCTAAATTGACATTGTGAAATTAGTAAAAGGCCAAATACTATTACTAGGTACTAAATTACATGTCCAGCAGTATAACTGGAAATTTACTCTTGGGCATAGATTATGCAACATTTTCAAAGCAAACAGTGTCTGTTTAAATAGACTTTCTTTCACTGCCGTTTTGGTAAATGTCTCTGGTTATGCAGAAGCAGGCATTGTTTGTTACTGTTTCAATTAGTTATAAGATAAAGGAGGGATAAAACTGACCCAGCTAGTATTCCAACCCAAAGACTTTGAATGCTTTCTCTACATTCGCCTAGAACCCCAAGCCGCTATCCATTGCACCAGAGATCCAACCTGATTCAACAAGGTGAACAGAAATTCTCAAATAAAAAGATGAGCTATCAGCGGTTGACCAACTTTATAAAGTGATTTGGAAACTATAAGCAGGGTTCCATTTTGAACATTGAATTGGGGAAAAGATAATCAACATCTCAAACGACATGATACCGTTGCGGTAAGTCTTCTTAACTCTTGTCAAATGGTACACAACCGATGGGTATTTAATGGCTCCATTAAGAGTAACTTGCAATTACTCTAATGGGACTACTCGTTCATTGGATCCTGAAAAGAGCATGTCATTAGAGTACATTTTCTTTAAACAAACCGCCTGAACAGGGACTTGAACCCTGGACCCTCAGATTAAAAGTCTGATGCTCTACCGACTGAGCTATCCAGGCTCTGATACAGCAAACCTCAAAATCACCTAATCAAAATTTGGCAGTGTCCCAACTAACGCTATGTTTCTTAAGATGGTTACCTGAAGAAGGTACCAAATACACTAGAATATAATAATGAATTGATATTTCAAGCATTTGAAATTTCTTCAGTAAATGTAACCTTATTTTTAGTCCTGAAGTTGCTACTATCTCATTTTTTTGCTGACGTCAAATTCATATGTGTTTATTGACATGGTAAAATTAAGGAAGGGCCCAAAATCTTACTTCCGAGTAAATTATATTTTCATCAGTACAGCTGACAATTTCCTCTTCTGCATAGATTACCCAAATTGAACGGTGTCTCTTTAAAATAGACTTCCTTTTACTGACCTTTTTTAGCAAATGATTTTGGTGAAGCAGAAGCATGCATGCATCGCTTATAACTTCTTTAAATAGTTATGAAATAAACAGGGATAAAACTGACTCTGGTGGGATTCGAACCCACAGCCTTTGAATACCTTCTTGACATTCACCTAGAAGTCCAATGCGCTATCCATTGCGCCACAGAGCCAATCTGCTTGAGTGAGGTGCACAGATATTCAGAAATGAAATAATGAGCTTTGAGCTGTTGATCAACTTTATAAAGTTCATTGGATACTATAACCATGGCTATATTTTGAATATTGAATTGGGTAAAAGTTATTCACCGTGTCAAACTACATGATACAGTTGGTAAGTCTGCATAAAACTTAAGTTTAGTGTATCGTCATCTGATATATGAGACAGATGGGTTTTTCACTTCTCCATGAAAGACGTTTTTTTTTAATTTTGGTAATGGAATATCTTATTCATCATGCAGTGGAACACAAAAAGAATGTACAATCAGAATACTTTTTCTTTAAAGTAGCCGACCGCCTGAACAGGGACTTGAACCCTGGACCCTCAGATTAAAAGTCTGATGCTCTACCGACTGAGCTATCCAGGCTCTGCAACACTGCAACTAAAAATCAGCTAAAAATGATGTGGACGCACACCAACCTACACTTTAATTCTTAATATGGTTACATATATTAGCAATCAAATATGTAGAGTTTAATAATTAATTGATATTTCAAGCATTTGAAATTTCAGCAGCACACGTAATCTATTTTAAATCCTGAAATTCGTTCTATCTCATTTTCGGCTGACTTAGAAATCATGTCTCTAAATTGACATTGTGAAATTAGTAAAAGGCCAAATACTATTACTAGGTACTAAATTACATGTCCAGCAGTATAACTGGAAATTTACTCTTGGGCATAGATTATGCAACATTTTTTTATCAAATGCATTCCGTTTTTCTTAAAGGAAAATGGAATGCATTTAAAAAAGAAAAAGAACTTTTCAGTTTCAAGGGCAGACAGTGTTTCCTGGGACCACTGCCTGCTCTTCAAAAATATTTTCCCACCCATTCACAATTGCGAGTGGCTTACCACCCTTTTGAAAAGGGTGGTAAACTGCAAGTGTTTTGTAAGGGTGGGCGGAATTTGCAAAAGTGCCTTTCGCAAAATATTGCGAAACTGTAAAAAATCTCCGCGATCACGCGAAATTCCGCGTCATCATGGAGATTTTTGTGTGCTGATAAATGCGTTACTGAATTTGACCTTCAACTCGGGCACCTGCTTTATTTATATCTGTAAGACTTACAGATATAAATAAAGCAGGTGCCCGAGTTGAAGGTCAAATACTATAAGTGCTTCCTGTTGGGGTTTAATTTTTGTGACAGGAGCATCGTGCCAGAATGAATCCTGCCCTGCATATTTATTCAAGAAGATGCCACCGTTTTGTGCGTGCAATCCCTCTACTCAACTCACAGGGAGGTCCTCCACGCGCCACGCCAACACAAAACCTCGATTCAACCGCGCAGCCTGAGCCAGCCTCCCAAGAGACAGGGCTCAGCAACAAGCAGTGCCATCCAGCACGGTGCATCTCACCCGTAGAAGAAGAAATAATGACAGGCATTCACACAGCGCGCACTGCAAACTGGCTCGTGCCAGAGTCCTCCAGTTACCTACACCACAAGGATGAGAGAGCGAACCTGCCCTGCATCGAGTCAAACCTGCGACCTGTGTGGGCTGTGGGTGTACAAAACTGTTATTGTCACTTGTAACACACTGGTTGAAACCCGAGAGATGGATCATTCCGATCTTATTTTTTGTAAAAGACACATTCCTTTCTTGAAGGAGGTAGAGTCAGTCGTGCAATGGTCGTTCTTTGTTTCTATCGTGGGTGGTTTAGGATGTTGAGGAGTCCTGCAGTTTACACGGTTAAACATCGGTTCTGTAGCTCGTGTTTCTTAATTGACAATAAAAGCTCAATTCACTAAACCATACGTTCATCTCCCGCCCCAAGTGTAACTAAGTGCTCAGTAAGTTATATTTACCTTCCTAGAATGATTGATTCTGCATTAGGGGAGAGAAATGGGAGGAAATTCAGCAGAGGAGTTTGGGGTGCTGTGGTTACACACACCGCAGGCACCCCTCCGCTGAGCTAAGATTGGAACGAAAGGCCGGCGAGGCGGGTCCAAGAGAAAGGGCAGTGGCCGAGGCGGGGCAGTATTTTTTAAGACCACGTGATACATTGGGGGGGGGGGGACCACCTCAAATGTAGTAAGTTCTGGGTGAAGGAAGGGTACCAGAAGCAATGATGGTCACCAGTAATCGGCGCACTTGTCGACTCCCTGCCTTTGAATCACATAACTGGACCCGGAAAACCCACGTTCTAATCCCGGCTTCTCCTCTGCGTTTCACTACATTGTGTGATCCTATACAGATCATATAATCTCACTTGGTTTCAGCACTGTAACTGTTACAATGGCTAAACGCCCGCGTAATCACTAGCCCCCTTCTGTTTACAAACACTGCCCGACGGAGGACGGGAGCCCTACAGCGGGATTTGAAATTGGCACAGAGGACAGACGTGCTCTAGACTCACTCAGTCTTCCAGCGCTGCATGTTTATTCCTACGCCATATCTGAATTAAGGGTGGGCGACAATTTCCGTTCCCTCGCGGATCGCGGAAGTTTCGGTATTTTCGCATTCCACGCGGAACGCGAAAATGACGAATTTTCGCAATTTCCGCGAGCGTAACGGAAATTGTCACCCACCCTTAGTGTTTTGCAACCGCAAATGTGGTTGCAAAACAATCATGCATTGCAGTCAGACTCGCTATTAGGAAGGGACACCCTTGGCACGCCCCTTCTTAATAGCAAGTCAAAAAACATATTTTGGGAGTCGCTAATAGGTTAGCGACTCGCAAAGTATGGTTTGTACATGGGGCTGACCAATTTTGCAGCCCAATGGGCCGAATTCCAGTTTGCGACCGCAAAAATTGGTCGTACATCTACCCTTAAGAACCTGGATCCTGAGAGCTGGGATAGTGGCCACCTCAAGTTCTGAGGCACTCTTAATTGCACTTACTTTATCTAGAAAGTGGGTGCTTTTTAAAAGTCGAAAACGTTTCCAAACACTTAAATTCTCTTTAATTTACTGTTGCCTAAGGGATGTAAAACAAGGGTCCTAGCAAATTGAATGAAATCTAAAAAAAAACACAGACAATTTAGGATTTCTCATGCACACAAAAATACTTATGTCTAACTGCTGAAGCGAAACACAAGTTCAGGAGTCCCACATCTGAAAGCTCTAATGTTGCATGGTGAAAGTATTATGTGGTATGGCACAGGTGCCTTACCATGTAGTACTAGGAGAATAAACAAAGATGGACCATATGTACTCTCTTAGTACACCTCCTCTTAGTCCTGGTACGGTGGCAAAGAGCAGGCAGGCTACTTAGAGGAACTTGTGTTTAGCATTTCACATCACCAACATGGATGAGAAGCAATTGACACAAATCGAGAGAAATCTTACACCCAATTATAAAAACAGATCTGATTTTTAAATATTTTTAGACACCATAACAAAATCAATACATACAGTATAACCTGAGGCAAAAAGTTTAAAGCAATAAATAAATCAATACTTTGCAATGTGAAAACATTAACGTTGTGGTCAATGGGAAAAACATATATATGCAATCTGCAACTTACAGGGTGAAATCAACAGAACCCATTCAGGGTTAAGGTCTTAAGAGTCCTTAGACCAGTTCAGGACAGCTAGCACAATTAACCTGGCTCAGGGGAGAAGGGTGCAGAGGTGCACTTTAGCTGTCAATCAGGCTTGCGGTGCTGGAAAGGCTACCTTAGCAAAAAGGTGCTTGCGGGCGAGTTGAGCAAAACCCTTTGGAAACAAAGCAAGAAGCTGGCCCTGTACCAGGAGCAACCAGGCAGATCCAATTTAACTGGCTTGGGGACTCCGGTGCAGAAGTGCTATTGGCCTTCCATGGTGCTGAACTGGATCCGTGGCCGCAGAAGCTGGCAGGCATGCCAAGAGATGGTAAAAACAAATGTAAGATCTTTACGATGGATCCACAGGAGTGATTGGTCATCTTGAAGCATCGAATAAAGCAGGTTGTAGTCGGACTGACCACCAACAAGCCTTGGTACCTACAAGGACTCTGGTTCTTGTATAAAGCTGACTGTACTGACGGTTTGGATTACACTTACAAGAAGTCTCCTGCACAAGGACTTTGAGCGGCCAAGCCGGGCGGCTCAGTGTGCAGGACTTTCAAGGTCATGGACTTTGCGGTTTGGGCCTGCTGACTGCAGAAGACTAATTCCTCTAACCCAAGGGAGTTCTTGTGAAGTCTGGCATTTGCAGAGGAGTTCACCTTCCTTTTTAAACTGGCCTCTTGCCTTGTTGGAGTCAAAATCCAGTGGGTGCAGGGCAGCTGACACAGGTCCAGAGCGTTTCTCTTCGTGGAGTCCTGACTAGTCATGGAAATAAGTCTCATCTTGGTATCACAACAAATGTAAGGTTCTGGTGTCTGGGGTGCCCCTTAATCCAAGATTTAGGGGATGCTAATGAGGACTAGCAGCCAATGGGTATCTAGTCCTGTGGCTAGTCCGCCCCAGTAATAATGACATCCTGTGGGTGTATGTCACTAAAACTAGTCAGAACCTGATTTCTAGCCTAAATTCAAGATGGACAAAACCATCCTTGTCAGTACACCCCAGCGGCAACACCCTAGAGCTGTGGTCAGCCTTGTGGAGGTGGATGCCTCCTCCATAGCTTATTTCCCACCTGCCCATGAAAAACTGTGCCTGGGGAAGGGGGCGGCTTTGTCCTTGAGTGGGGGACAAGTTCCTTTCTCCAGTGGTGCCAGTGAAACCTTTGAGGCTCACCGTCACACTGGTGTGTCACCTACTGCCCACATAGGTCTTTTTCTGTGATCTCTGGGAGTGGCACACACTCCGCAGCATGAGATCAGACTTCTGTCTTGGCAGCAAACACTTATAAAAGCCAGCCAAGGCATATGAACACCGGGTTAACTTTATGGACACTGTCTAAAGTGCCAACTAGGTACATGCTGGTTAAAGCTAGACACCACCATCGTGTCTGGGGTAAAAAGCACAGTGTTTGACACCAAACATGAAAGAAATCGCCAGGCCATCATGGAGCTAGACATATTTGTAGTGCCAATATCCCAGCCCATGTTATCCGATGGACCACCGGTCACTTGCAGTAGAATTATGTTTAGAATGCTACCACAAAGCAATATATGCTTGCACATATATTTCCACACATATAATATTATGCACTCTGCCTCCTGGGCTACAGGAGTCCTGCCTTAGGGGTGACTGACATACATTAAATACAGTGAGGTGACCCTGTCACACATGGTGTGTGTCTGGGGTCGAACTTGAGCACGCAAGCTGCTCGTGCAGGGTGCAAGGTTGACATGGCAGGCCTGCAGACTTCTGATTTTCTCAGGTCACTCAGGGTGGCACAATGAGTGCTGCAGCCGTGGTACCCCTTTTACATCCCTGCCCTGGGTACCACTGGTACAATATACCAGGGCGTTACAGGGGTGTAAAGTTACTTGCCAATTGGGTGTACCAATTTAAATTTACAGTCTAAGGGAAAGAGCACAAGTCCTCGGCCTGGTTAGTAGGACCCAGGACATTTTCAGATCAATTACCACATCATCTAGCAGCACAAAGTGGAGGGATTACTGGTAGAAATGGGGGTATCTAGTTGGCAATGGTTTGCAACTTTGTCCAGACTTGTAAACAGTACCTTTGGTTCCAGCCGACTGCATCGGTGCATCAGTGCGGGCCATTCATGGCAACCATAGCGGTTGCAATGTGAAGCATAGTGGTGCGACGAGCTGTGCCATCAAGTCGTGATGTAGGCAGCGGCTCGGTGGTGGTCGTCCAGCGGCATCAGTAAAACCAGGCCTGTTGTGCGAAGCGGGTGGTGCTCATTGCGGGGCTGACAGGTCACGGTGCAAGCAACAGTGCCAGTCCAGACTTTGGTGTGGGACAGTGCAGTGTGTCATGTGACTTACAAGAGGTGCCCCAAAACACGGTGCGGTCACAGGTGTCAAGATTGACATGCAGTGATGTCATCAACGAGACCAGGATGGTGGAGTGAAGCGAGGCAGTAAGGAGTGCGACGCCCACAGCTGATGGTGCAAGCAGCAGCACGGTGGGGGCTGTGGTCTTTGTCATCGTTGAGACAAGGTTTGCTGTACGAATTGCAGCGGTGCCTTCCGCAGTGCCTTCAGGACACAGAGCCAGCAGTGGTGATGGTGTCAGCTGCTTTCCCCCTCTGTGGCAACTGAAACACACGGTTCCAGAGGCGGAACCCGGAGGTAAGTCTAGTCTTTGCTGTCCCTGAGACTTCATGAACAGTAGGCAAGTTCTATTTCAAGCCTTTGGCGATACTCAGCAACAAATGTAGAAAGTTCAGTTCAGTCCTTTTACTGCCCAAGGCAGAAGCAGAAACTGCAGACCAACCCAGCAAAGCAACAACACAGAAAAGGGGCAGTGCTCCTCCTGGCAGTTCTTCCAGTTCTTCTTCTTGGCAGGTTCCTTGACCCAAGCAAGTGCTAAAGGCCTGGGCCCCAATATTTATACTCAGTTTCTCTTTGTTCTCCTGGGCAGAGAGTTTCTGTGCTCAGTCCAAATCAGTTTGGTCCTCTCTGGCACAGTTTCCTGACAGGAGGTGGAGACAGTATTGTCAAAGGCAGACCAGGCCCATTCAGGTGCAAGGAAATCTCCTCCCACTGCTCTAAATGTAGCCCAGGTCTATTCAGCCCAGCTCTGACTCATACAGGAAAGACAGGACACACCCGACCCCTCAGTGGCTGTCTGAAGAGAATGCACATCCCCAGCCCCTGTCACTCCAAAGCCAGAAAGTCAATCCACAGCCCAGCAGAGGCACACAGGATGGGTAGGCAAGAAAATACCTACTTTCTAAAAGTGGTATTTTCAAACACAGATCATACACATTATCTTTACTAATAGATGCATTTCTACATTCTGTGTCCAGCTATACTAAACTTCATTTCTCTATCATGTCCTAATAGGAAATATGTTCTTAAAATGTTACCAAGTATTCCCCCTTCCATCCTATGGGACAGATGGCCTTTCAACAGTGAAAAATGAAATATACTCTATTTCACTATCAGGACATGTCACACACCATAACATGTCCTACCTTTCAAATACCCTCCACCCAGTCCGTAGGAGCACCTTGGGTCTACCTTAGGGGTGACTCACATGTAATAGAAGGGAAGATTATGGCTTGGCAAGTGGGTGCACTTGCCATGTCGACATGACAGTAAAGATTGAATGCAGACAATGCAGTGGCAGGTCTGAGAACCCTATGAACGGCTACTCGTGTGGGTGGCAGTGCGGAAGGCCCACTAGCAGCATTTGATTGACAGGCCCTGGCACTCTCAGTGCCCTTTACTAGGGACTTACCAGTAAGTCAAACATGTAAATCATGGAAAAACCAATCCATAAAACAATTTGCAATAAGAGCACTTGCACTTTAACACTGAACAGCAGTGAGAAAGTGCGCAGAGACACTTAAAAAAGCAAAATCAGAGTCAAAACCGAGAGGTCAGAAAGCAAAAGGACAGGGGAAACACATCAAACAAGCATTTGCAATGCAATAGGTCTCGCATTTACGCGAGTTTAAGCTATTTGCATTGTAAATGACACTGCCTTTTATTTAAGTTTTAAAAAAGAAAACAAAAATAAAAGGCATTGTTATTTTTAATGTGAATAGCTCAAACTTGCGTAAATGCGAGACCTATTGCATTGCAAATGCTTGTTCTGCAAATGTAGAGGGGAGTAGAATTACGTGGTGTCAAGTAGAGTGGAAATATGCAGAGTGAAATTATGATGTGTGGGGTGAAATTATGTGGCATGAAAGTATGTTGAGTGGCTTGGAACTGTGTGGCATGGAGCTGAATTGTGAGATGTGGAATTGATTGGCGTGGTGTGGCATAGACTGCAATTGTATGGAAATTAATTATGTTACCTGGAGTTAAATTATGTGGCATGGTGTGGAATTAAGGGATGTGGTGTGGAATTAGTTGGCATGGCGTGGAGTAGGATTATATGGTGTGGTGTGGAATTGTGTGGAGTGGAATTGTGTGGCATGGAATTGTGTGGCATGGAATTGTGCTGAGAGGAATGGAAGTATGTGTCATGGAATGGAGTGGAAATATGTGGCATGGAATGAAATTATGTGGTGGAGTTGAATTATGTGCCGCTTAGTGGAATTATGTTATTGAGTGGATTCATTAATAGTGGAGTGGAATTATGTGGCATGGAATTACGTGCCATGGAGTGGAATTATGTGGTATGGCATGGAATTAATTGGTGTGGATTTGTGTGGTGTGGCCTAGAATTGTGGGGTGTTGAGGGAAATTGTGAGACATGGAATTGTGTGGCGTGGTATGCAATTGTGTGACATGGAGTGCAATTCTGCGGAGAGGAAGTATGGGGATGGAGTGGAATTATGTGATGTGGTGTGGAATTATGGGGTGTGGTATGGAATTATGTGGCATGGAATTGTGTGCCATGGAATGGAATTATGTGGTGTGGATTTATGAGAAGTGGAGAGCACTTTATGTGGCATGGAATTATGTGGAGTGGAATTATTTTGCATTCACTGAGATAGACATGTTACTGTGTGGCGTGAACTACAATTATGTGACGTGGTGTGCAATTGTGTGGAGAGGAATTCAGTGGCGTGAAGTGGAATTATGAGACATGGTGTGAAATCAAGTGGTGTGGCATAGAATTAGGTGGCAAGGAGTGGAATTATGCTCCATGGAGTAGAATTATGAGATGTGACATGGAATGGTCTGGCATGGAATTGTGTGGTGTGGAATTGTGTGGTGTGAAATTATGTTGGTTTGGGGCGATTAAATTTAGGTGGTACAGTGTGGTACAATATGGAATTATGTGGTATGGAGTGGAATTATGTCTCATGGAGTGGAGTTATGTAGCATGATGTGGAGTCATGTGATGTTGCATGGAGTGAATTTATGTGGCATGGAGTTGAATTGTGTGGCATGGAATTGTGGGGTGTTGACTAGTGGAATTATGTGGTGTAGAGTAGAATTAGGTGGCGTGAAATTATGTGGAGAAGAATTGTGTTGCATGGAATTGTTTGGCATGGTATTGTGCGGCATTGAGAGGATTGGAATTATGCGACATGGAGTGGAATTATGTGGCTTGGATTGGAAATATGAGGGTGGAGTGCAATTAGGTGGCATGGAGTTGAATTGTGTGGTGCAGAATTGTGTTGCACGGAGTGTAATTGTGTTGACTGGAGTGGAATTGTGCAACGTGGAATTGTGTGGCGTGAAATGCAATTGTGTGATGTGGAGTGCAATTGGGTGACATGGAGTGTCACTGAGTGGAGTGGAAATCATATAGCATTGAGTGGAATTATGTGACATGGTAATGAATTGTGTGGTGTTGAGTGGAATTACGTGCCGTGGAATTATGTGGCATGGAGCCGAATTACATTACATGGATTGGATTTAAGTGGCGCAGAATTATTTGGCATGGAATTGTGTGGCATGGAATTGTGTGGTGTGAAATTGTATGGCGTGCAATTGTGTGCCATGGAGTGAAATTTTGAGACATGGAATTGTGAGGAGTGCCACTGTGTGACATGGAGTGCAATTGTGTGGAGTGGGATTAAGTGATGGGGAGTGGAATTATGTGGCGTGGTGTGGAATTATGTGGTGTGGAGTGAAAGTGTGTGGCATATAGTAGAATTATGTGGCATGGATTTATGTGATGTGCAATTGTGTCACATGGCAAGGAATTGTGTTGAGTTGAGTGGAAATATGTTGAGCTGAATTATGTGGCGCGAAAGGGAAGAGGCATTATGTGACACAGAGTGGAATTATGTTGTAGGGAGTGAAATTGTGTGGCATAGTATGTGGCATGATGTGGAATTATATGTTGTGCACTGAAGTGGAAATATGTGGTATGGAGTAGAATTATGTGGCATGGAATTGTGTGAGTGGAAATTTGTGGCATGAGTGGAATTATGAGATGTGGAATTGTGTGGCATGGAACTGCGAGGCCTTGAGTGGTGTGGAATTATGTGGCATGGGGTGAAATGATGTGGTATGAATTGGATTGAAAATATGTGGAGTGGAATTATGTGACTTGGAGTGGTAATATATGGCATGAAATTATGTGGTGTGGAGTTGAATTACGTTGCGTGGAACTTGGTTGCGTGGGATTCTGTGGCGTGGAGTCGAATTGTGAGACATGGAATTGTGCAGCATGGAGAGCAATTGTGTGGCATGAAGGGCAGATGTGTAACTTGGAGTGCAATTGTGTGATGTGGAATGCCATTGTGTGGAGTGGAGTCATGTAGAGAGGAGTGGAATTATGTTACACTTTGTGGAATTATGTGGTGTTCTGTCAAATTATGTGGCATGATGTGGAGTGGCATTATGTGATGTGGAGTAGAATTATGTGACATAGAATTGTGTAGCATGGCGTGGAATTGTGTTGCATTGAGTTGTGTAAAATTATGTGACATATAATAAAGCGTAATTATGTATAGAGGATTTGAATTATGTGGCGTGGAGTGGAGTGGAATAATGTGGCATTCAGTGAAGTTCTGTGGCATGCAAGGGAATTATGTGGCATGGAGTGGAGTCGAATTATGTGCAGTGGAGTGAAATTGGGATGCGTAGAGTGAAATCATGTGGCGTGGAACTGTGAGACATGGAATTGTGTGTTGTATAATTTTTGGGCGTGTAGTGGAACAGTGTGTTGTGGTGTGGAATTGTGTGGTGTGGATTTGTGTAGCGTGGAATTGTGTGGCATGTAATTGTGGGATGTGGAATTGAGTGGTGTGGGATTGTAAGGCATGGAATGGCATGGAGTAGAATTGTGTGAGATCGAGCAATAAATATAGGTAGTCAAATCAAACAGCAGATGGTGAAAATACGAGTGTTTGTTTATAAAGAAAACGTGTTGGTGGAAGGTGGCTTCGACACTGAAAATAAAGGGAGTGCCATGTGTTGTGTGAAATATTCTCCAATAAAGGTATCCTGGCTATTACAAATAAGAAGAGAGGAATATAAACACGTATATGCTTTCAAAATATATGCATTGTAAATATCAGTAAAAGTACATTATTTTTTAAATGGGGTACCAGGTTGCATTTTATATCATAGTGGCCTTGCAAGTACGTTTCCTACAATCGTGTAACAACAGTTGGATAAATGAGTCACCCGGCCAAGTGTGCCTGCTCATGTTTAAAGTATAGACTGGGAGGGGTGGGATGAAGCTATAGGGCCAGTGAATCGAACAAGCCCAACTACGAAGACTAAGAGATCGCACACGGTGGCAGACCAGACAAGCTGTGCAAGACCCATTTAATGCCACAGGGACCTACTTTATACAACTCACACGAAGAAAACACATGGGTGAAATATCAATATCTTGTTTTCTGTGTAAACCATCAGCTCCTGTATTCGGTTTTGTAGCGCTGCGGTAATAGGCGCTACCAACGGACACGAATCGCTCCCTTTGAAAAATGATTATAAAGTACGGCATAGCGAAGGAACGTAAAATACACATTCGTTCTTCGTTGTATTAGGAGAGGGGGGTACTGGAATCCCGGCGGGATTATAAAGTCACTCTGACGGTTTCTGGTAGTTGTGCACTAGAAGAAGCTGTTTTTCACACTACTGGCATGAAGCTGGTTCCCTGCCAGCTTTTAAATGCTGCACCACGGTTTTTGAACAGCGTGCTCTGCCTCCAGATCAATATTGACAAGTAATGGAGCACACGTCTGGCACTGTGAAACATTTAGTCACAGACGGACAATAGGCCAGGGGACACATCTGAACTATTTACAGCCACAGCCAGTTTAACAATTTCTTAGCGAAGGCAATCCATCCTGTCACGATTACCACCCATTTACGGCAATAAGCTTTATCAGGTCTTATTAGAAGTAAGAAACCAAAAATCACACCAGTCAAAAACGAGGCCACCAAGTTAGAAACCAAGGACAATGTTGACGCTGCTGCTAGTGGATGCCAATGTCAATTTAATGAACACTTATGCAAAGTTTATTTTGAATGGAACCAGGCTTTGAAGATGAAGATCATCCTGAAGGCCACGGATTTATGAGGAAAGTTGCGAAAGGAAACGCAAAATAGTTACTCAAGTGCTGACCTGCACATCATACCTGGGTGCAAGTAGAAAACTCATGGGTCTACGGTAGTCCAAAGGACACCAAAAGGCCAAATTAAAGGCTGCTCTTCAACATACAATAAATATAAAACACGAATGTGTTGCCCACCTGCTCTTCTTGGTTTTATACTGGAAATATTCTTAAAATGAGTTTAATGCAAACTCATATACTATGATCACTGTGGAAACCTCTTATATAAGCAAACATTAATTAAATGGAACAGAAATAAGAATTGCAAATAATCTCACATATGCGCAAGTGAAAATTGCATGCACAGCTCCCGTGGTCAGAAATAAGGGAACAGAACACTACAGACTTTAGCGAGTGCACTGCATATCCTTAAAGCAGCGGAGACTCCTCGGCTAAGGCGGTTGGGTGGCACTCCTCTACAGTTTGAGCAGCAGAAATAGGAAAAATAAAATATAATGCACAGCCTGGTGAGGCTCCCATTGACTGAGCGCAGAACCATGGCGCTCAGACCAATCAAAACGCAGCGTTGTAATTGGCTTTGGGGAGCCTGGGCCTGTTTCCTGCTTCAAGCATGAACAGAAGCGGATGACGTTAAGCAAGGCGGCAGTCCTGGAGCAAGGTAATTTTATTTATTTATTTTCCCCAACCCTACCCATGCTACTCGGTGGCAGCCACCACTAAAATGCACAATTAAACTTGAAAGCCACCGAGGTCTTATTTATGTATTGAAACATTGTTTTTAAACTGTCAACACAATTTCCATTTATTCCCAATATAATATTCACATATCACCTAAATACGGGAAACGAAAAAACAGAGCATCGTGAAAACAACTTCCAGGGTGTCAAGTCACTTTAGACTATTACACTGCAGACGGGCGATTTTAAAATGCACCTACCACTTGGTCAAACCATGTTAAGCCATGAAACTCGTTCGCAGCAACAAAGGGAAACAGCCAATTAACACACTGTTTTGATATGATCCGCAAGCTAACCATTGTAAGGCCTTCAGACACAAGCAAGTCTTTGTGGCAATAAAAAGCTCCTTGGTAGCAAGGAAAATTGGAGGCGAGCCAAAATATCCACATGTGCAAACAACTTCTCTCTGCATGTGGCTCGTTTCCAACTGGCAGAGATGAGCCAGGGCTACCTTTCATTATGGGAGTGGGGGTAAACAATTGCTATTCAACCAGCTACTTGGACGTTAGATAAAAAAAGGCACCAATTGTTTGCGGGCAAGTGCAGCAACACGGAAAACGTTTTCTTAGCATTATGTATCATGGTGTTTCAAGTGCCACATTTAAAAGTGTGTATCATGGTGTTTCAAGTGCCACATTTAAAAGTGTCCGCGGCGGATTGTCAGGTTCTCAATACAATGTTGAAAGCGAAACGACGCAGATCTAACCTGCTTTGTATTTATTTCAGTGATGCGGGCGCTACTGATAGCTACCTTTCCATTAGGCTGGGTCATTAATTGCCATGCAGCAGGCCTTCATTTTAGATAAAAATAGGAGAAAACACGGCACTTGACTGAAAATAGAGGACTGAATCTCCAAACACGTCTGCCAAGATCTACTTAGTCTCCATGGGAACATGTGAAAAGTACCTACAAGAACTCTGTAAGTGTGTCAACACCACCACCTGAATACGGAACCGTACATCATTCCGTTAACAGATTCGCGCCAAAAACTAGAAAGCAGCTCATCTTCATGTCACCTACACAGACTCTTCACATCACAATACTAAACAACTTAAGCTAATTCTACAGGTCAATGTTTTTATGTTGCCAACGCGGCCGCGAAAGTGAAAGTGATCGCAATCGCGATTACGATCGCGTGCAGCGGAGGGCGCGCGTGCACGTTCACGTGCACTGTAGCTTTAGGCCACGGCAGCACTTTGAAAAAGCCCGTTTACAAAATGTCTCGGCCAGATCAGCGCAAGCGCTGAATCAGGCGAGACCTAAAAATGCCAGGTCTAACAATGATCATATAAAAAGGGCCCTTTACAAAAGTCAGCAACATGCTGACCACCTGCAGAAGAATCTGCACTCATTTCAGCCACTCTTTTAAAGCCCGGAAGCAGTTGCAGATTATTTAGCGTGCTAATAGAGTACCAGTTAATGCCCTGAGACAGGAGTTGCCAAAATATTGGAACTCGACCTATTACATGGTGCAACATCTGTTTGAGCAGTACAGACCGATCAATGACTATTCCATTCAATGAGGAGGGGATGCAATTGGGAAAGTTACTGTTGCATGCTGACACAAGCAGACACGAGCGTGACACCCTGTCATAGCTCGTGGCTGTCTCTTGTTGCCAGTAGAATGTTTGGCTTTGAATACGGCTGGAAGCTTGGGATATTGTGCTGGATGGGGGGTTGGTCATTCTTGACTTGTACTTGCTTATGAGCAGACGTGTCTTTACGATTAAACCACGTCTTTACAATCTCCGTCTCTGTCTCTTTATTTTTTGGACATTGGACTTCCGACACTGGCGACGAGCGGGATTAACTTTCATAAATTGGATTTTTTATTTTTTTATTCTTTTTCCAAGACTGATTGTACATATGGACTGTACATCTTTTACTAAGTTACTCTCCATAAGCTTAGTCTCCGCCTAACACTTTATTGGAGTTTCTGCCTTTCCTAAGAACTATTGTTTTACCTCAATTTGGATTGCCTTGGAGTTCATTCTTCGGCCGCATTTTTTGAGTGGCTCAGGAGTTCCATTTTTCGCGAGCATCTTCGACGGATTGGAATTCCAGAGGAGCTTTCTTTACTCGTCATCAATCATCATAGACACACTGGATCAGAGCTGACGTGAATGTTTGCGGTCATCACGTTCATCATGCAACGTAAACCAACATGGGTGCCATTTTGTTGTGTCTCTACGGTATCCTAGCAACTGCTCTTACTCACAGGAACCTATCAGGAAGCTGCAGCATATTACACGCTGCAATCGGAAGATCAGGACATCGACTCCCAGGATTTATTGTGGTAATTCATCATCCTTCGGTGACACGCACACCGCGTGTCATTAAAACGTACTCGTACTTCCTTACTTGTACTTTTACGCTATATAAATTTATACGTTTACCGTTTTTTTCTTTTTTCTTTTTTCCTTCTCTCTGTATAACAGTTTAGTACCTGTGTTTTCAGGGCTTTTGGTTTTTGTTTCATTATTATTACTGTTTTGTTCTTTTCATTTAACCATGTCAGGCATCGTTCCTCCGCCATCATTCCTGTCTTTTCCTGGTGAACCTTCCATGGCCTTGGAGATATGGGAACCTGTTTTTTTAGCATATGTGAAAGTTTTGGAAGGGGAAGAGTGTGACCCCGAGAGAAAACTTTCTTTGTCAAAACATTGCTTAGGTGGTATTGCTTTAAAAGAATTCAAAACTTTGCCTGCATTACTTAATCCCGGTAATATTAATGTATATGAGTATGCTTCCTCACAACTTAATCTACAGTATGGTAAAAAAGAAAAATATTGTTTTTTTATTTTTTTTATTATTCTTTTTTATTTTTCTCACCAAAAAAAAAAAAAAATAAGCACAGTTTACCTTACATTGAATACACTTTAACAGTAGCAATATTTTCCTTAATTTCTGTTATTTAAATTCCATCTTTGAAGTATGCCAATAATAAATTCAACCAAGTTGTTTTAACACTTTGTTTAAACAATAAGGGAATCTAAAATAAACAATGAGAAAAAACAAAAAAATAACGGAAAGATAAAGCCGCCACATTCTTCCCATCCCTCCCCCTATTCGTCCTTACTTTGCTTCTCCTTCCATTTACTTAATGGCTCCCATATCCTTCTCCCCAAGCATCTTCCTCTCCTCCCTTTCCGAGCATAGATATTTTCCTCCATATTGTATGCGTACAACGTATTTGCCAACCAAGTTTGAAATTTTGGGGGATTTTTATCTAGCCAAGCCCTAGCTATTGTCAATCTATAAACAGCCATTATAACAAACAAAAATTCTGCGTACTGCTCCTGCTCCCCTTCAGCCACTCCTAACATGATCCAAGATGGTACAAGAGAGACCACTATACCCAAGGACTTTGCTAAAAACCCCTCTATCTCTTTAATCAATAATTGTAGCTGGGGACATGTTGCAAAAATGTGTATGCTATCTGCCTCTAACGCATCGCATCGGGGGCAGTTAATTCCTGAACTCCCACCCCATTTTGCTATCCTTGCAGGCGTAAAGTAAAGAAAATATAATGTTTTATAATGCTGAGACTGCAAAGGGGCTGCGCTTAATATTGTGCGTCCTAAATTCAGAGATTCGAAAAACAGATTGCTTTCAACTCCTATTTTATCTGCCCATTTCATGCTAAATTTCTCTAGGTCATCCTGGTTTTCTTTCAACAGAGTTGCATAAAACGACCTTATTGAGCAGTCCCCCATCAGCTTAATTTTCTCCATTATTTCTATTTTATTAAAGCCTGCGGGGCCTCCCACTTTGTTTTTAAAGAAACTTCTAATCTGCAAATACTTAAAAAAAAACCTGTTGTCTATACCATATGTAGCTCGCAGATCTGAGAATTGCTTAAAACCATCCTGAGAGAACAAATCTCCTATTTGCGTAATCCCCCTTGCTGCCCACTCTGCCATTGTCTGATCAGCAAATATTTCCACTGGGAGTGATCTGTTATTAGTTAAGGACACATATCTATTATACCTCCCCATCTTAACTTTCTTTACAAAAGCGTTCCATACCGTAACTGCCGCCTTAACAGTTTTAAACCTGGTTCTCTTGAAGTAACTAAAATCTGTACATTTTAAGGAACAGTTATAGGCATTTGCCCCTAGTACAACAGCATAAACCTCAGTAGACATATTATGCATTCTTGCATCATCACTATTCCCCCCAATTAATCCTTGTATATATTGCAAAACAGTTGCCATATAATATAACCGGAAATCTGGTGCCCCCCCATCCCCCTTTTTCCCTAGCAAGTGTCATAAACCTGTAGGCCCTCCGGGTCTTACCGTGTGCCCAGATGAACCTATTACATATGATCTCTAGGCCATTGAACCAGCTGGCTTCAAACAACAGGGGTATAGCCCTAAAAAAGTATAAAAATTTAGGTAAAACCATCATCTTGATGATGTTTGTACAGCCTACCAGTGACAGGTGTAGGTTATTCATTTTTTCCAAATCCTTTTTGACTTGAGCTATTAAAGGTGCCATATTGTTTTTGACAATCTTATCAACCTCTGCTGTAATTTGCACCCCTAGATAGGTTGCCGCTCCCACTACTCTGTCATCGTTACATATTACCCACTGGTTTTTGACTATCTGAGTTTTATCATTATTCAGGCTATATCCTGAGAACTGTCCAAATCGCGCAGCTTCTTCTTCAATTGCCCTGATAGCGTCTGAAGGTTTTGCAGTCAGGATAGCCACATCGTCAGCATATGCTAACGTTTTAAATCTACAACCATTTAGAACTAGCGGTGGAATCTGATCATTGCTTTCCAACTTACGTATGTAGGGATCAAGGTATAAAGCAAAGAGGAGGGGAGAAGAGGGACATCCCTGCCTTGTTCCTCTCTGGATATTAACTGCGGATGCTTGTCCTCTATTGACCCTTATCTTGGCCGTCGGATTTATATATAAGGTCTGCAGGGCCTTAATAAATCCTGCCCCTATACCATTCCATCTCAAAACTTCCCACAAGTACCTCCAGGAGACCCTGTCAAACGCTTTCTCAGCGTCCAGGAACAAAGCTGCCATAGGGTCTTCTAAAGTGCTTGCTGCATCAAATGCCGTGATTACTTGTCTGATGTGTTGAGTTGTTCCTTTACCCGGAATAAACCCATGCTGCGAAGGAATTACCAATGATTCGACTACCCTAGATAGCCTTTTCGCCAGAATTTTGGAGAACACCTTGACATCTGCGTTCAATAGAGTAATGGGGCGATAGGACCCCGGGATGTCTGAAGGTTTACCCTTCTTCGGTATTACAATGATATCTGCGCCGCCCCACGATTCTGGAGCAAACTCGCCCTTTTGTGCTAGCAGCATAACGTTAAACATTTCTTTTACAAGAGAAGGTTGAAAGGTTTTGTAAAATTCTACCGGAATCTGATCCGGACCAGCTGCCTTCCCGGATGGTAAATCCCTCAGAGCCTCAACCAGTTCATCCAACTGCAATATCTCTTCCAACCCCTTCCTGTCCTCCTCTGCTAGCACTGAGGGCTCTATCTCACTTAGGTAAGTCCTTATATCCTCCTCTCTCTCCAGACCATCCTTTGTGTAGAGCTCCGTATAAAATTGTTTGAAAACCTCTCTGATCTGTTCAGCTTCCTTCACCCTAATCCCCTGATAATTTTTAATCTCCTTTATATCAGCCATCCCATCCCTTTGCCTGGCTCGCACAGCCAGTATATGGCCAACTCTTTCACTGAGTTCATATACCTTTTCTTTATTTACTATGTACCTTTCTACTGTTTTTTTTGCCATCCCGTCCATAGCTTCGGCTTTAAGAGCAACTATTTTCAGTAATATCTGGTCAATTGGAGAGTGTGTATGTGTGGCTATAATAAGTGCTTCCTCTGCTTCCAAGATTAATTTATTAACTTGTTCAGCTTTTACCTTCAACATTCTTTGATCCTTAATTACATAACTCAGGGTTTCCCCTCTTATACCAGCTTTAAAAGCATCCCACACTATCCCTGGTGATGATGTACCCCTGTTTATCTCCCAGTATTCCTTAATCCAATTACTCATTCTTTCCCTATACCGCTGATCCTGGAGCAGCGTTCTATCAAATGTCCATTGTCTTAGCTCTTTATTCCTCCTTTGCCCAACTATTACAGTTAAGACTAACGGGCTATGGTCTGATATGATCCTTGGTTCCCTATCTATTCTTGCTCTATCCAACAGTCCTCTTGTTATTAAAAAGTAATCCAGCCTAACCATTATCTGGTGAGGGGCTGAAAAAAAGGTGCTCCCATCTTGATTTGGGTGACATTTTAACCAGGGATCTTCCAACAAGTTGTGTGTTACCATATCCGCCAAGGCTCTATAAGTCCTCTTTTTCCTCCCTGAGTATTTTCTACCAGGGTCTAAAAAACTACTGTCTACATCATGTAGATTCAGATCACCGCAAAATATAATGGGCTCCGGCCATTGCGCCAATTCTGTGTCTAAAAATTGGAAAATATCCGGATCATCTCCTGTGGAGCCATAAACCGAGACAACCGTGATAGTTTCCCCCCTAAACCTGAGCTCTATTATGACCCATCTACCCCACTGATCCTCCTTCTTTCTCTTAACCAGCGTATCCTGTCTCCTACCTAGAATCGCCACACCTCTCGTCTTTGTGCTTTGGTTAGTTTTTGCTAGTACATTAAAGCCAAGCTTGTCCAGTAAATAAGCCTTAGTGCCTTCAATGTGTGTTTCCTGAAGGCACACTAAGTCGAGATTTAACGATTTTAGCAGGGCAGCCGTTTTAAGCCTTTTATTTAGCTCATTTAGCCCACAGATGTTTATTGAGGCTATCCTACAAGTCATTGTGATTCATACTTTTTCCTACCCTCTGTATGTACCTGTGCCAACAGTATTTCAATAAACTTCATTATTTCCTTACCTACAGTTTTATTTACTAAGCTACTATGTAACCTACCTCGCAAATCTTCCTTACATGTACTGTGCTTGCGACCACCTGCTAAGTGCATGTCTTTCCCCCCCCCGCCTCCACCCCCTTGCCCCCTCTGCCCCCCTCCCTCTTGGATCCCATCCCCCCTTGCTACAGGCAAATAGATCAATCCTGACCTATGTGTAGCCCCTGTAGTCTGCAGTGTCGCTACTCTCTCCTATCCTGTTCTCTCATCTGTTAGTTATATCTATGTGTACTTTGGTGTTTTCCCTTACGGGGTTTTTGGTGGGCTATTTGGTGGCCTTTTCGATGGAGTTCTTCCTCTACTCTCATTTCCTTTGTCTAACTCCATGATCTCTGCTAGGTATTCTCCCGCTTTTATCTCAGACGTGAACATCTTGGTATACCCCTTCCTGATGACTTTCAGTCTTGCCGGGAACAGCAAATAAGCTTCTGCGCCTTGCTTTTGAAAGGGTACTATCATCTGCCTTAACTTCCACCTTCTTTCCACAGTAACGTGGCAGAAATCTGGCCTGGCGAAGAATGTGTTTCCATCAGCTGTCTTTCTGGAATCTGGTCTAGCTTTATCAATTATTTCTTGCCTCGCTAAAAAGTTCCCTAGAAAGACCAACATTGCTCTTGGTAGTGCGTTCTCTTGACCCCCACGGTTTTTTCTTACAAACAGAGGATATCTGTGGGCTCTTTGCACTTCTAGATCCCAGTGCCATTTTGATTCTGGAAAGGCTTCTTTTAATACCTTAACCACGTATCCTCTCGGGTCCTGTCCCTCCCGCCCTTCCTCAAGTCCCAAAAGTCTTACGTTGTTCCGCCTTTGGCGGTTTTCGAAATCTTCTAGCTTCCATTGTAGGTCTTCCACTACTTTTCCTTGTTCCATTTTAAAAGTCTGCCATTCTGTTACCTCATCTTCCACTCTGCTAGTCCTTTCCTCAACTTGGGTTACTCTCTCCTCAACCTCTTCGTACTTTCTATTTACTCTTCTCAGTGAAGCTTGTAGTTTTTTTGTATCTCTTTTTGCTCTTCGACTTTCTGCTCTGGCCTCTGACTGCATCTGCTTCAGTGTTCCAAACAACATTTCAAGAGTTACATTTTGAGGTTTTGACCTCCCAACATTATCTCCTTCTCCCTGATCATTTTCCTGGTAAGTCTCTGACGTAGCAGAATAGTCCCACGACAGCTTTTTATTCATACTATTTCTAGACCCTCGACCATCTCTTCTAATTCCAACTCTTTTTTTTTCTGGGTCACTAGATCCCTGGAGTCCTTACTTGTGTCTGAGCCAGTAGTATGATATGTGCAGCTCCGCTCCTCCTCATTTTCGGGATCACTAATGTCCGTTGTATCAGAGCCCTCATTGACTGAAAAAAATTCAGGGGAACCACCCCGCATGCCTCTGTCTTCTCTGCCACCCTTAACACTGTCCCGATCATACTCGAGGTCTTGGTGCCCTTCGAGGCTCTGGGTGCTCCCCCAGCTCGGCTCAGAATGTTGCAAAGTACTTTTGTTCAACCCTGCCTCCACGTTTAGCAGTGCGTCTAGCATTTGCACGTTATTATGTCTCTCCAGCTGCTCTAGCGCGTTACAATCTGCATCAGCTTTCTGCATTTCCCCCTCGCTCACCTTCTTGGCTCCGACACTCTGCACCGCTTGCTGCGTGCTGTTTCCTTCAGCGTTCAGTGGTTGCCCAGCAACCGGGTCTACAGCGCTTACGTCCTCGCGGTCTGCTGTTTCTTCTGCGCCCGCGTTCAGCGCGGCTACAAGCCGCGGGGCTCCTGCTCCGATCTGTGATGCCGTTGCATGTCCGCTCCTAGCTCCAGATTGCCGAGGGTCGTCCGCTTGCTTCTGAACCAGCGAAGTTGCTTTAGATACGAAAGATTCAGGTAATGTAGATTGCCGCATCTGCTCCTTTGAGGTCGCCGTTTGCGAGCGCTGTATTTTCCCTTCTGACTCCACTGTCCGCTCCCTTGCAGCCTTGCTCGCTGCTAAGGGGGTCTCTGGTTTTGCCTCAATTTTCTTTTCTTGCCTTTCAGTTTTTCTCAGCAGGGCGCTCTTTGTGGAGCGGTTGAGATGCTCCGTTTGTTTTTTGGCGGTAGTGACTGGTACTTTTGGGATCGCTACAGAGCGATTTTCTTCTCTTGTTGCTGAGCCTTTGATCGACTCAGTTGCCACTGCTTGGTCTTTATCTTTATCTTTGTCTTTATCCTTGTCCTTGTCCAGTTTACTTCTTTGCGACATTTTGGAAGGTGCTTTAGCTCTGTTAATTATACTTCTCCAACAGCCATACAAAGTTTTCCTCGCATTAGTTGAAATTCTCCTCAGTAACCCTGGCCTGAATGCTCCTGTCGAGATACTAGATAAAAATCCACCAAGGACCCACATCCCCGTATTCACAAGCCCAATAACATCCTAGGATAGGAGAGAGGAGAAAAAGCGACTTTCCTCTACAGAGCTACGGCGGTCATCTTGTCCTCCATAAAAAAGAAAAAATATTGTGATGGAAAGTTTTATTTTGTATTCATGGAAACAACGACCCGATGAACCTATTGAAGATTTTGTATCAGCCCTTAGATCACTGGCTGTTACAAGTGACTTTGAGCACATATCATATGAACAAGTCCTCGGAGACCAAATTTTAATGAGGACAAACAACAAGAAAGTTCAATAACGTCTATGGACTACATCTGACATGTCATTGAATAATGCCATTGACATAGCCAAGTCCATAGAACACTCCGAAAAATTTGTGATAGAAATTAGAGGGAATGATAAAAGTGATGTTTTCAACGTTTCTAAGGAGACTGATAAACAGAAGAATTTTTTTCCACAGAGAAATGACAACTCATCAAAATCTAATGGTGAATTTAAAGGTGTTTAAAGGTACAAAGTATGAAAAAAGGAACTCTCAATTACTCTGCTACAGATGTGGAAGCGACGGACATTTGGCCGACATTAAAAACTGTCCTGCTATTGGAAAATCTTGTTCAAAATGCAATAAGAAGGGTCATTTTGGAAAATTTTGCAAATCAGTTCCTAAAAGAGTGAATTACATTAAAGACATGTGTGATCATGATAGTCCATATGATGACAATGAATACGAAGTCTACACAGGCATCAATATTTGTTAGGTGAAGAATGTACTAAATTTCATTCATGTTTCATTGCTGTTAATGATATTGATTTGGAATTTCTTGTAGATTTATGTGCATGGTACACCATTATTTCTTTGGACATTTTTCATGACAAGTGGCCTAACAAAATACTTTCTCCACCTGATGTATCTCCTGGAGGTTATATAGGACACAAAATTGTGCCAACTTAGTGTTTTCAGGTCGTCATATTATTGGCAAAATATATGTAGCAAGATCAGAGCAGTCATTATTAGGGTGGCCGCATCAACAACAATTAGGAATCAAGCTTGATCCTAGAGCTGATCCCCCGGTTTATGCTGTTGAGTCCCACAATATTGCCCACAAAGAAAACTCTCATCTTGTTGATAAATTAAAGAAATTATTTCACAATGTTCTCAGTGGAAAATTAGGGAAAAATCAAGGTTTTGAACATGTTATTAAATTACACGACAATGTTGTTCCGGTTCGTCACAAAGTGAGAAATGTTCCTCTCACTTACAGGAACAAATTGAAGGACATGCTTAAAGACCTGTGTCAAAAAGACATTATAGAACCCATTGAGTCCTCACTCTGGGTTTCTCCCATTGTGATTTCCATTAAATCTTCAGGTGAGCTTAGGCTTTGTGTGAACCTTCACAGTGTGAATAATGCAATTTGGGTAGATGCTCATCCCTTACCCAACCTTCATGAGATGGTTTCAACGTTAGCTGGTGCACAAGTATTTTCATGCATCGATTTAGCTAGTGCATACCACCAGGTTGTCCTTGCCGAGGAATCAAATAACCTTACTGCTTTCATTACTCCTGAAGGTCTTTTCAGGTTTTGTTGCATCCCTTTTGGTCTTGCTAGTGCTACCTCAGTGTTTCAAAGACTGATGAGAGACACTTTGGAGGGATTAAATGGTGCCATTGCATTTCAGGACGATATATTCTTGTGTACGGCAAGAATGATGAAGAACATGACTTGAGTTTAGAAAGTGTAATTGCTGCTTTGTCAAAAAAGGGTCTCACTCTCCGTCTTGATAAATGTAAAAGCAAGGCAAAGGAAGTAGAGTACCTTGGGCATTCCAATAGTGGAATGGGGATCAAACCTAAACGTAACCACATTGAATGTATTGTAAATGCACCCATTCCCACTTCTAAAAGAAAAACTGGTGGCTTTTCTGGGTCTTCTTGGATTTTATCAAAATTCATACCTAATTTCGCTTCTAAAATTGATCCTTTTAGATGTCTTCTCAAGAAAAATGCAAAATTTATTTGGACCAATGATATGTCTAAGGTTTTTGAAAATTTGAAGAAGTTTATTGTGAATGCTCCATGTCTTAAGCCTTTTGTTTGTGGGAAAAAGTGCATTGTTATGGTGGGTGCTAGTAGCAGCGGTTTGGGTGGCATTCTTTTACAAAGAGACAATGAGAAAGAGTGGATTGTAGCGTATGCTCCAAGAGCATTGAGAGATGCAGAAAAACACTATTCTGTTATAGAGAGAGAGTTATTAGCTTGCATTTGGGGAGCAGAACATTTTAGGGCCTTTTTGTGGGGTACTAAATTTATTATAAAAACTAACCATAAGCCTCTTGTTTTTTGATGGCTCCAGGCGGAGGGCGGACCATGTCTGCACACCTTGCGAGACTTGCTTCCAGGTTACAGTCTTTCCAGTTCCAGATAGAATATGTTCAAGGAAGGGCTAACGTACACGCTGACTGCATGTCCAGATTATCTTCTTCTGTCGAATGTCCAGTTAAGATCCAAGATGAAGATTGTGAAGTAGCTTTCACCATGTGTGATGTTAATCTAGTGTATGGTGAACAAACTAATTTACGGGAAGATGTTTAGCTCCTGGAGTTGGAGAAAGATTTAGAATTATGCAATGTCAAGAAGTGTTTAGTACAAGGTTGGCCTGAACAGAGGAAGTTGTGGGGTGACATGATGAGTTATTTCAAAGTTCACGAAGAGCTTGCTGTTTAAAATGGTTTGGTTTTGAGAGGTGATAAAATTATTCCTCCCCATTCACTTAGAAACACAATTCTCGAAATTGCTCATGAAGAGCATTTAGGGATTTCCTTCACCAGAAGATATGTCAGAGTTTTTTGGTGGCAAAGCATTGATAGTTGTGTCGATCATTTTGTACGTTCATGCATTCAGTGCTCAAATAGTGACAAATCAGCCGTTGCTCTATGTCCTGAACCTCATCCTATAGAGGTTCCTCTTGGTCCTTGGTGTAAACTTGGTTTGGGTATAATTGGTCCATTCAGTACTTTACCCAGGCATGAAGCATTTGACATCGTTCTAATTGACGACTACTCCAAATGGCCTGAGGTCAAAATGGTCAAGGAGGTCACCTCACATAATGTTATTGAGTTCTTAGATCACACTTTTTGCAGGGAAGGGAGTCCCCAAGAAATTGTCACTGATAATAGGCCCCAATTTGTTAGTAAAGAAATGGAGGATTTCATGGTGAAATGTGGAATTACTCATAGGAGAATTGCAGTCTTCCATCCCGAGGCCAATGGTCAGGTTGAGCGTTTCAACTGTGTTGTGAAAGAAGCTATACAATTGTCAATAATGGGTGGTCTAAATTGGCGTAATGCTTTGCAATCAATGTTTTGGCATATAGGACTTCTCCCAATTCTGTCACTTTGGTCAGTCCATTTTAACTTTTAAGAGGGTGCAAACCCAGTACCAAATTTGCTCCTTGGTTGTTAAAGAAAAATCTAGGTGAGACCGATGATTGTTTTAGGGTGGATTATGAGGCAGTCCAACACCGAGCTGAATTGTATAAAAACATAATGAAACATACTATGAAAAAAATGGGTTTTGTAACTAAACATGGGATAAGGGTGGGCGATTTAATTCGTATAAAAAAAGAGGGTATTACTAAGGGCTTTCCTGTTTGGTTAAGTCCAAGAAAAGTCATGGAAGTCTTCAAGAATGCTGTTAGAGTTGAAGGTGGTTCTGTTTGGAACTTAAAAGAATTTCTTTATTTAAAGGTGTTACTGATTTACAGGAAGACCATATCAGTAATATATTTTTAGACGTTGGGCAACATAATGACCAAGGGAATCATCCCCCTCCTTGTTGCAGTTCTGTGAATTCTAGGATGGTGCATAACCATCGTCTTCCTTCAAAGTACAAAGATTTCATCATGAATTAATTCTGTACTTATTAATTTATTTTTATTTATTTATTTATTTATTTTCTGTTTTCTTTCAAGGGGGGAAGGTGTGTTGCAAGCTGACACGAGCAGACACGAGCGTGTCACCCTGTCATAGCTCGTGTCTGTCTCGTGTCGTCTCGAGAATGTTTGGCATTAATTACGGCTGGAAGGTTGGGATATTGTACTGGATGGGGGGGTGTCATTCTTGACTTGTACTTGCTTATGAGCAGACGTGTCTTTACGATTAAACCCCATCTTTACAATCTCGGTCTCTGCCCTTTTCATTTTTTGGACATTGGACTGTCTACAGTTACGTCCTAGGATGCGGACAAATTGGGCCTAGTCAAATGCCTGTTACAGATGCTGCTCTCTTTTTAGGATTTCACATCGGAAGTTAGCGAGGAGGACAGCATGATGGGCCAAGCTATTCTGTTGTTGCAGCTGCTACAGGACCAGCAAAGGAAGGTGTCTGAAAGCTTTGCACTCACAAGTGTGAACGAAAACCCAGACGCTCATGTGTTGGGTGAGAGCTTAATCTTTCACTTGGCTTGTAATGCAAGGCTGCAAAACGTCATCATCTCATCCAAAGAGTACATTTGTCCCACACTACTTGATCCCGATAAAAAAACATGCTGCCCACTTTTATTTCTTTTTCTGAAGGGGATGTTTCAAAATACAAGTGTTGGCTTGTTGAGCAAGCTGGAGACCTGTAAGAAGTACAGCTGAAACTGAGAGTCCCACTCTGCAGTTATGGGGTACTACCTTAGACTTCCAGAGAACGCAGTCTTGTCTCATAGCAGACAACACCAGCAACAAAAACACTCGCACCAAGAGAAACAGAAGAATCCCACCCAACCTCTCAATGGGCTTGGCTTCAAGTGGCAGGTCTTAAATCCAGTGCAGAGGCAAAGGCAAAAGAGCTTGAGCAAGTGGCAGTACCATTGACCATCCAGAGGAAGTTCCCGGAGTATATGGATGATCCGAAAGAGGTCTATGAGGATCGAACCCCATTGATGTATTGGTATGGGAAGATCTGCCAGTGGCCAGAGTTCGTCACGCTGCCAATAAAGTGTCTGGTCTGTTCTGTAGCCAGTGTGTCTGCTGAGCATGTGTTCAATGCAGCTGGCACAGTTGTTATAGTGAGAAGGACCAGTCTCACTTCAAAATGTGGACAGATTGACCATGATTAAAATGAACCAACATTTCATACCAGACGATTAAACCATCCCTGAAACAAGCACACGAGAAGGAGGAGGAAAATTGGTCAAAATCAAGAGTGTTAGCTGACCACGTTCTGGATGACCCACCCGAGATTGAGGATAAACTCGACTTTTTGGGCTTAGTATGCCAGTGCCACCATAGAACTTTTTAATGATTCCTTGTTGAAGTTCATTCTTTGTAAAACAAAAAAGTAGCTAGTGGAACATAATGTTTGTGGCAGTAAAGAAGCCTCCACAATTCCTTTATGACATTGGAGACAATGCCTGCCTCCCTCGCATGCCTATCCTTTTTTTGCATCACTTAGTAGGTAGTAGGGCTGCCCCAGAAGATCATTGATTTACAAGAGTGCCAATACAAAATTCCATTGTATTGCCTGCATCAAAAATACAATTGTGTACCTAACTTACACATGCTTGGATTGGAAGAGGTAACTACAACTATTGCAACAATGAGTGTGATTGTGAGTGATGATTTATGTAGCAGACAGCAAGGGAGGGTGTTCAATTATTAGCAAGCTTCATTTTGATGAATTGCAATATTTGGTGCCTGATAGGTAATAATTTTTCCTAAAGGTGATTAGCCTTTACAAACTTACTTAACAAAAAGTTACCTGCAAGGTTCACTCATTGTAGGGGTTTCTTCAGAGACCAGACTAGTCACTTTAGTTAAAAAACACAAATTTATACAAAATACTGCAATTCTGTTTCTCTACTTGGTCTTCACCAGCAGTGCACTACACATCTATCTTGCTCATTTCATAACTGGGACAGAGTTACTCGGAATCAGGAGGATGGAAGGGCTCTTGGCGGGACTACCTCATCAGCAGCTAGAAGAAGGAAATTATCGACTTCAAATGAAACCATGACTCTGAGACCTAGTACTCAGCAATGTGGATTGGAGAGAGGTGCGTTGATTTGGGAAATGCTGCTGAGTGTGTGGGTTGCACTGGTAGAAAAAGTGAAACTCCAAGTCTTCTTGTTTTTGCTCTGCCTCCAAGTCTTATTGTTACACTCCTCATGAAGCATACCTTCCTTCTCCTTGACTCTACAATACAGTTTTTGTTTTACAATGACCAGGCCTTCTCCTCTCCTCTGTGAATGAAAGGCAAAAGCTGAGCTCATCACTCCTGTTTAACTACTGGACCAGTTCAGAGAGGCACCCAAGAGTGCAGATACACCGCCCAATTTGGCAACACAGTATAATGTTTCTTTTAACAATCATGTTTTTAGAACTGAGTGGGTTCGTTTCAGTCCTCCTTGTTTTTATTTATTTAAACCTAGAACACAGAATGATTAAATATCTAACAACTTGGATCTCTGTGGCAGAAGGACTGTTTGTAATGCATTTAACTGAACTGTGTCATACTCATTCCTTTATTTCCTTCCACAACAGATTGATGATAATGATGTGCTGCTCATTGCCCTGATGAATATTGTTCTTGTGCTGTGTTTGTGTTTGTCACACCTTTCCCGAAATCCCCTTTCCCATCCATTCAGCAAACCTTTGACCCTCTTCCCATAGGCTGTGTAATTTGTTTGGAGGTGTGCCTAAATTTACACAGAGTAGATCACACACTTTGTGGGATGGATGTAGTTACATGCGACACCACCTCACTGCGGGATATTACCTGAGCAATAGCTCAAACCAGCCCCACTTACCCAACCACATGTAAGTAAGAACCTCACTCCTCAACATCTACATCATAGTTCAGGCCTTGTTATGCGTAAATAAAACACTTAACTTTGTCGACTAAAGAGTACAGATTTTGAGTACATTGTTCCTGAATTGAGGATTTCATAACTTTGTTTTTCACATTCCATGCTCACAATTGCTCAGAATATTTTACAATTTCTAGTAGTTTTTGGTATATTATGTGGTATTCTTTGATGTGTCATGCTGGTACTAGTCTGTCCTTAGTCTTTCTAAAGCTGCAATATAAATGTATATGTATAACCTACTAACTTTTGGTTTTTCTTTCAATTTAGTTGCCTGTGATTCTTTTGATTAATCCGACAGTTGGAGTGGCCCGAGGTGGGAGTGGAACCTTGCTGTGATGCCTTTCCTGTTAGCGCTCCGTAATGGACCGCGTCGTTATGGCAACTCGGCAGAGAGCGTCACTACGTCACCTTCCAGCACCATGACGCTTCCGTATTGGAACGCGTCGTCATGACAACTCGGCGGAGAGCGTCCGCTCGTCACCCTTGAGCATCGTGAAGCGACTGGGTCTCCCTAACTCGACGTCATCTCGTCACTTTCTGACGTCAATTTACCGCGCACGTTTTCAGCGTTTGTTTAGAATACATATAAGCCGTCCCCATCCGACACCGGTCTATCATTCCGGCGTGTTACGGAGGAGGGGTAGGTTACCACCCTGCAGGCGACTGAACACTTGTGAGTATTCCGCCACCATGGCAACGCGCTCGACGTGGGAACGACTTGGACGAGGTAGACTGAAAACATTCTTTGATTCCCCTTAGTTTCACTGCTCGCCTCATCCGAACCGCTGACGGAGCCCTTCCCTTTCAACTCGGGGGTAGGCCTGTTTTGTCCTTAGTAGTTTTTTAATCAGTTTTTTAATTATTTTTATGACATACCTTCGACACCCGAACGCACACCGGGTGTTTCTTTCTTTTTGATCTAATCGCCGCTGTAACAAAGACCTGCATTCTGGTCTTTTCATATTGCATGGTCACATTTAATAAGTACTACGGATTTATATGTGCACTATGGATAGCGGCAAGATTCTCTTTAACCAATTTTTTGGGTGAATATTATCACTAGAATCTGCATGTGTAAATTAGAAGCATGTGGATTATGTTCATTTTTCATGCCACTGTATAATGAATTCACGGCATTTCTTGGCACTTCTACATGACAGATGTTGTATTTTCTTTGTCTGTTTATATATGTGTGTTTGTCCATCTTTTTATTTTTTCAGGTTGGGTATAGGTTTCCCTATAAGAAGGAGCACCTACCAGCGCAACAACGCAATTCCCCTTACTGTAAAGGTAAAATTGGTTCACAGTACCCCACTCTCTCTGGAACCTCCTTTTTCATTTACTTTTTAGACCCACTTATCTTTTTTGGTCCTGACGAAGCGCAATCGGATCCCTTAAGGACCTATTCATATGCGCGAAACATGTTGACCCTATTTTTCTAGTTTTCACTCCCCCACTCACTCACGTATCCTGAGAGTTGCGGAATAATTTTTATATCTGCCCTCATTATATTTGTTCTTGAGGACCTCCAGGATCATTTTTAATTCATGTTGGATAGAACCGCGAATAAAGGTCTTGGTTTCTACCCAGCTATTTTAACGCACCACTCACATCCCTTATAGACATACCCACACACCCACATGCACAACTGCGGCGTCTCCGAAAAAAGAACTCCGACAAAGAGCCCTCTCGCGGGGCCCGTGGGGGACTGCAGCGCCACCCCCACGAGGAGCAACGCCCTATGATGAAGCAGGACACCTGAAAGGGTGTGTGAGGGCACTATAATCTAAAGGAGAAATTCCCCACACTCAGCCCGGCCTAACCAAGTTCTTAGCACACACAGCATCTCTCTCTATCCCCTTTCTTTAGGAACAGCTACCCTCTCAAATTTAAAACGTGACTCTGAGGGAGCATGGGTACTGGACCTATTTTCTAATTACGCTCCCGGTCCCCCCCTCTCCTTGTTGATGATTTAATGAACAGCAGTTAGCCGTGGGACCCTCCTATCTCTCTATTCCTCTTTTTTCTGGTTTTTTGAGAGTACTCTCTCAACACAAACAAACATCTACTATGGACAACGCAGGTCTGAGTTTCGATGATAAAACCATAGCGGAGATCCTTCGGGCACCGTCACTCCTAGGAGAAGATGGCAGTGCAGCGACAGGCAGCAAAGCAGACGATTGGAAGTCCTTACAATCACTAAGAAGACTACAAATTAAGACGGCTCTCCACGGGTTGATGATGACCGAATACCTGAGAGCCAATGTCGCACCCAACGGTCTCCTAGTCACTATACCCCCAAGGATTTTCTTGGAAGACTTGACATTTCGCACAGAATGGTCACAGATTGCTTGGAAGTGCACACGAGACTGGCTCGTTTTAATAATTAATACAGCAAAACGCCTCTCGGACGAACTCCTCATTCAAATTACCATGGCTGAAAATGGTTTAAAAACAGGGATCTCCATTACCTCATTCAAGTCCAGACTAGCGGAAATTAACGAAGAAATGAGTGAACATAAAGACTTTCTGACTAAACAAAAGATCACCAAGTTACAGAAAGACCTGAAAAGATTCAATAAGGAGAAAGTATATCCCTACACAAAAGAAGACTACATATTCCCAAATAATGAAACAACTTCCGATGAAGGGAGTAGCAACAGATCTAGTAGGACAGGATCTGTGGGGAGTGATTCAAGTTATGAAGGGCAACAGTATTCATCATATGCTAGAGGAATACAACAACCAACACGCCCTCCGTTATTCCACAATCCCCCACCACCATTCTCACACTCATCCTTTCAACCACCAGCCTACCCAGGCCAATGGATGGGACCACCTCCGATGTGGCATATACCTCCTACTCATCATCTCCAACCGCCTCATTTTCAACAATACCAGAACCCCCCTTTTCAGAACAGAGGAAGGGGCAAAGGAAGAGGAAGAAGGAGAGGAGGCTTCAAGAAGGTACAGTGGCAAGATCAGGAACCAATGACACTACGGAGCCAAGCAAGAGGACAGAGACCCTAGTTGTTAATCTTTCATCCAGACAACTGACAGCAAAAGAAACCACACTACTGGAGAAGGGCCTGGGATTTGTCCCTACACCTAAAGAAGATCCCTTTCGGTTACATCAGGAACTTCAACAGTTCTTCAGAAAAATCAGGCTGAAGGCCTTCTTTCAAGGAAAACCCGACAACCCCCCTACTGAGACAGGTTTGAAAAAACCTTCCAAATTTACTCCCACAGCAGCAATGACCCCACATGAGATCCTGACGTTCGAACAAGCTGTCCTAAAAGACGTAGGAGCTCTGGACCCGAAACGGTCCTACGACAACCTATCAAGAGAAGAGAGAGCAGTTCTTCGAACTCTGACAGAAGACCACAATATAATAATCAAGCCAGCTGACAAGGGCGGGGCCATTGTTATTCAGGACCAAGATGCATATGACAGAGAATGTGACCGACAACTGGCGAACACCAGGTATTACGAATTGATCACGGTGGACCCAACAAAACGCCTTCAGACTCAGATCAAGAGCATGACCGGTGAGGCAGTAATGGAAGGCTGGATTTCACCACAGGAGGGGAATTTCCTGACCACAGAGGAACCCCGCACTCCATACTTCTACACACTACCTAAAATCCACAAGGGGCTTACCCCCCCACCTGGCCGGCCGATCGTGTCCGGAATTAACTCTGTACTGGAACCTCTGAGTAAGTTTTGTGATTTCTATCTACGACCTTTGGTCAGCAAAACTCCGACCTACCTGAGGGACACTACCGAAGTCCTTAATCTGATAGAACTCTTCCCAGATGCGGACAAGATTGACTTCCTGGTGACCATGGACGTGGAAGCACTTTACACCAACATACCACAGGATGCCACTTTGGAAGTGCTGGAAAATACACTCCGGAACATTGAACCATGGCCCTTCGAGACACCGATTACATTTATCTGCGACTGTGCTTCCCTTGCTCTGAAAGAAAATTTCTTTGCTTTCAAATCACAACTGTTCCACCAAATACAAGGTACGAGCATGGGAAGCACATTCGCGCCGAGCCTGGCATGCCTTTACATGGCACATTTCGAAGATAGGCACATCTTAGGAGCCACTAACCCCTACAACAAACACATTCTCCTTTGGCGTCGCTACATCGACGATGTGGTTCTGTTTTGGCAAGGAAATGAAGAACAATGTATCGCTTTCTGTAATTGGGTCAACACTCTGAACCCATATTTGAAATTCACCAGCACGAGATCTCAACACAGCATCCCCTTCTTGGACCTTCTTATTTCACTAGAGAACGGCTGTCTGCATACCACAAACTACAGAAAACCTACAGACAGGAACAATCTTCTGATCTATGATAGCCACCATCCCCGTGCTCTAAGGAACAACCTCCCGGTAGGCCAGTTCTTACGCTTACGAAGGAATTGTGACACTACCAAGGAGTTTGAGATACAATCAGCTCTACTTGAGCGCAATTTGGAGGTTCGACACTACCCCAAGAACATTATCCGTCAAGCTCACAAAAGAGCAAAGAACAGCCCCAGAGCAGCCCTTTTGGAAATAAAAGCGAGACCCGATTTGGAAGCAATCACTTGTGTGACCACGTTCACCCCTGGCTCCAACAATGTCCAGAAGGCAATCAAAAGACATTGGACTATATTGAACTCAGGAGCTTTCGAACCTGGTCCCCCACCTTTGTTCGCATTCAAACGCACGCAGAACTTAAAAGACCATCTGGTACATACAAGACCAAAACCACAACCCACACACCAATCTACACTGTGGTCTCTACCACCTGTAGTGGGACACTATCCCTGTGGCTCTTGCTCAACATGTGCAGAAACTGCGATCTCGAAAGAAATCGACCTAGGTCTAATGACACCTTGGCGCCAAACTAGACACACGAACTGCAACACTACAAATTGTATCTACACTATAGTGTGCCCATGCAACAAGAGGTATGTGGGAATGACCACACGAGCAGTCAAGATACGCATAGGGGAGCACAAAAGCACCATAAGACGCAAGAAGACTAATACCAAATTACTAACTCATTTTTCTGAATTAGGACATCCAGCAGAAAGTCTGCGATGGACCATCATAGTTTCCAATCCTCATTGGAATAAACGGACCTTGTTTATACAAGAACAACGGTGGGTCCATAGACTGAGATGTGACTCAACGGGTTTAAATGATGAAATTCCTTGGGCCGAGCTAACATGATCCCCAGAGAACCTCCGACTGAATTCTGAGCTGAATTAACCCAGGTTCCGGTTTAGACATTCTGTTCTTCTTGATCAAAAACACACTTTCCGGTAGCACGGTCTTTTTATTACACACATAACATTAAAGACTAACACCGTGTAACGAGACTCACTACTATACCATCACTTTGTGAGTTTTCCATCTGCTTAATCTGCCTGACTAGTACCACGTTTAACATTTAGCGGTTGCTTAACAACTGTCACCACTTTCGACTGTTTGGTCGCTGCCTAACTTTTGGCCTATGCATTCTGACCGCCCTCTCGTTCACTAAGTTACCTAGTGAATGTACGCACCTCCTTTGCGCATTATATTTAGTTTCCATTGATTTGCTCTGCGCTATAACATCCTGGTTTTACTTCGTTGAACCCTCCTATTCACCACCCCCTACGTCTAACGCTGCAACAATCCAATTGATCGTCGTGACAACGCCCCTAACATCTTTTTTCGACCAACCACGGCACCTCCTGACGCCTCCGTAATGGACCGCGTCGTTATGGCAACTCGGCAGAGAGCGTCACTACGTCACCTTCCAGCACCATGACGCTTCCGTATTGGAACGCGTCGTCATGACAACTCGGCGGAGAGCGTCCGCTCGTCACCCTTGAGCATCGTGAAGCGACTGGGTCTCCCTAACTCGACGTCATCTCGTCACTTTCTGACGTCAATTTACCGCGCACGTTTTCAGCGTTTGTTTAGAATACATATAAGCCGTCCCCATCCGACACCGGTCTATCATTCCGGCGTGTTACGGAGGAGGGGTAGGTTACCACCCTGCAGGCGACTGAACACTTGTGAGTATTCCGCCACCATGGCAACGCGCTCGACGTGGGAACGACTTGGACGAGGTAGACTGAAAACATTCTTTGATTCCCCTTAGTTTCACTGCTCGCCTCATCCGAACCGCTGACGGAGCCCTTCCCTTTCAACTCGGGGGTAGGCCTGTTTTGTCCTTAGTAGTTTTTTAATCAGTTTTTTAATTATTTTTATGACATACCTTCGACACCCGAACGCACACCGGGTGTTTCTTTCTTTTTGATCTAATCGCCGCTGTAACAAAGACCTGCATTCTGGTCTTTTCATATCGCATGGTCACATTTAATAAGTACTACGGATTTATATGTGCACTATGGATAGCGGCAAGATTCTCTTTAACCAATTTTTTGGGTGAATATTATCACTAGAATCTGCATGTGTAAATTAGAAGCATGTGGATTATGTTCATTTTTCGTGCCACTGTATAATGAATTCACGGCATTTCTTGGCACTTCTACATGACAGATGTTGTATTTTCTTTGTCTGTTTATATATGTGTGTTTGTCCATCTTTTTATTTTTTCAGGTTGGGTATAGGTTTCCCTATAAGAAGGAGCACCTACCAGCGCAACGACGCAATTCCCCTTACTGTAAAGGTAAAATTGGTTCACAGTACCCCACTCTCTCTGGAACCTCCTTTTTCATTTACTTTTTAGACCCACTTATCTTTTTTGGTCCTGACGAAGCGCAATCGGATCCCTTAAGGACCTATTCATATGCGCGAAACATGTTGACCCTATTTTTCTAGTTTTCACTCCCCCACTCACTCACGTATCCTGAGAGTTGCGGAATAATTTTTATATCTGCCCTCATTATATTTGTTCTTGAGGACCTCCAGGATCATTTTTAATTCATGTTGGATAGAACCGCGAATAAAGGTCTTGGTTTCTACCCAGCTATTTTAACGCACCACTCACATCCCTTATAGACATACCCACACACCCACATGCACAACTGCGGCGTCTCCGAAAAAAGAACTCCGACAAAGAGCCCTCTCGCGGGGCCCGTGGGGGACTGCAGCGCCACCCCCACGAGGAGCAACGCCCTATGATGAAGCAGGACACCTGAAAGGGTGTGTGAGGGCACTATAATCTAAAGGAGAAATTCCCCACACTCAGCCCGGCCTAACCAAGTTCTTAGCACACACAGCATCTCTCTCTATCCCCTTTCTTTAGGAACAGCTACCCTCTCAAATTTAAAGCGCTCTACCACTACCATAAAGAAGGCACCTTTGGAAACCCTCCAGTCAGGTGTCGGAAGATTGACAGAGAGAGAAGCCACCAGCCTTCACCTCATCTTTTCGTGTAAGAGAACTATGGGGTGAAGTGAACTTCTTTCCTTAGTACATAACGAACTCTACTGCAGATGAGATAAGTAATTATGTATCTATGTTTCTAAGGGCAATAGTCAATAAAGGAAATGGTAGCATACCCTCCCGACTGGCATACACTTTGAGAAATAGATCAAAAAGACAGGCTGCGCAAAAAGCATCAGTGCAAAGTTTTGGTTAAACATACAAAAAACTTCAGACTTATACTGGATAATAAAGATGTCCCCTTTGCTAACTTTGTAAAATAAAACTACCCTCTCTACCCACAAATGGCCCACCCCACTCTCATATCTTTCCCCATCCCTAACCAGTGTCCAAAATAGATATACATGTCCATAGCCATAAAGAAGAAAAATGCCTTGCCCAAATTCCCACCCTCTCTACCCACAACAACTCCCTCCCACCAAAATAAAAAAATGTAAAAATGCATTGGTATAGCCAATAGGTCTCACCTTTTGGATCTTATAAGTGTTTAACAATGCAGCACAATATCCTGATTGAAGAGGTATACAATTATTACAGGCATGGAGTAGAGTGCTATTGAGTGAGGTGGCATTGGGTGGCATGGAGTGGAGTGACAATGTCAACAGTGGAGTTAAGTGACACTGAGTGGAGGGACATTGTGTGGCATGGCATTGTGTGGCATGGAGTGGCCTTCTGTGGAGTTGAGTGGCCTTGTACAGAGTGGAGTGGCATTGTATGGCATGGAGTGCTATTGTGTGGAGTGGCATTGTGTGGAGTGCAGTTGAGTAGCCTTGTGTAGAGTAAAGTGGCATTGTGTGGCATGGAGTTGCATTGTGTGGCATCTAATGTGGCACTGTGTGGAGTGGAGTAGTGGAGTGGAGTGGCATGGCGTTGTCTGGAGTGGAGTTGAGTGGCATGGAGTGGAGTGGCTTTGAGTGGAGTTTAGTAGCCTTGTGTAGAGTGGAATGGCATTGTGTGGCATGAAATGGCATTGTGTGTAGTGGAATAGTAGCAGTGAGTGGAGTGGCATTGTGGCATTGTTTGGTGTAAAAGACTCGAGTGGCATTGCATGCATTGGCATTGTGTGGATTGGCATGGAGTTGCATTGTGTGGTGTGGCTTTGTGTGGCATGGAGTGACCTTGTGGGCTTTTGAATGGATTGATATTGTGTGGAGTGGCCATTGTGTGGAGTGGAGTTGCATAATGTGTCATGGCACGGAATGGAGTAGCATTGTGAGGCATCAAAGGGAGTGACATTGAGGGGAGTGGAGTAGAGTAGTGTGGAGTGGAGTGACATTCTGTGGAGTGAAGAGGAGTAGATTAGAGTGGCACTCTGTGGCATTGAGTGGCATTGTGTGGAGTGGCTTGGCATTGTGTGGTACAGATTGGCATTGTGTGTAGTGGCATTGTATGGCATGTAGTAGAACGGCATTGTGTAGAATGGAGTAGAGTGTCTGGCAATGAGTAGAGTGAACTGGCATAGTGTGGCATTAATTGAAGTGACATTGTGTGATGTGCAGTAGAGTGGGGTGCTGTGGAGTGGCATTGTGTGGCATTGCAGGGAGTGGAGTGGCATGATGTGGCTTGGAGTGGAGTGAAGTGGCATTGTGTGACTTGGAGTGGCATTGTGTGTTGTGGAGCGGCATTGGGTGGAATGGAGTGGAGTGGCATTGTGTGGCTTGGAGTGGAGTGACACTGAGTAGAGCGCTATTGTGTGGCGTGGACTGTTATTGTGTGGCATGAAGTGGAGTGGCATTGTGTGGCATGGAGTGGCATTATCTGGAGAGGCTTTGTGTGGAGTGGAGTGGCATAGCATGGTAGGTAAATTTGCCCGAGTGTCCACTGAATTGCCCTACAGCACTTCAAAGCCTTGTGCTATAAAATTTTAATTTTAATGCAATATGTTACCAATTTTCTCAATCTATGATCTATGTAAACATTTGATGCCTTTGATCTGATACAGCTTTTTAGTATGCACAATGCTTCTGCAAGAACTAGCGTGTTTACAATTAAATGTTCTTTAGACCGGAAGGGGCTAGTAGGCAAGGTACAAACATATATTGAACTGGCTGGGGACAAAGGGGATAGTGCCAGGTGACATCAGTCTTGTGGAGTTATAAATGCTAAAAGCCTTTTCCTAACAGGAGTAGCAGACATGCTCAATATACAATCATGATAGATACTGATAGTTATTAATAACCACCTTGTTGTGAGAAGAGGCAAATAGACAGACTGTTGGAGGTTTCAACCAAAGATATTCCAGAGTTAAAAATGATTAACTCTTTCAGGCGTTGGGTTGGGAGTTGAGAAGCATGGTGAAGGGCTGGGTGGGAGGGGGAATAAACACCATGGAGAAATGTAACAGGATAAAAAGAAATGGTACCTCAATCACAGTATAAGCAGCAGTAGGAAGCTAATTAAGATGAATCAATCTGTGTTTGGGCCGGGCTCAACAGGCAGCACAGGAAGAGACGCCTGGCACACGCTAGCCAGTTAGGAGCCATCAAGGAAGAGTGACAATGATGGCAAGCAATGTGCAGACTCCAAAGCTTTTATAGTAAACAACACCCTTTGCAGATTGTGCTGCCAGCAGACAAGTCCTAAAAAGCATTGCCTAAAACCAAACCAAAAACATATTGGATGATGTTAGCCTGTGATATGACCCAATGCTTGATGCTGTAGTGTGTGAAAGACATAGTATACCTATTTATAGGAGTATATGTGTGTGTGTGTGTGTGTGTGTGCGTGTGCGTGCGTGTGTCATTTTAGTAAAATCAAAAGATCTTTGCTAATGCCAGACCTAAAAATACAGGATGTTGAGTCATTGTCATTTTTCATTTCTTCTTAGCTTATTGTCAAAATTAACAAATATTTTCTATCATTCGAGCTTTGGTCTAGATTTAGACATTGGTGAACAGGGTACTCAGATGCAAACGCAATTGAGTATCCTGTCTTAGAAACCCTCAGCTTGCCCACATCATTTAGCTATGTGCTGACCTACAGTTTTCTATCAAGGGTGCCCCGTCTGCGTTGTCAATGGAAAATCTTTCTCTGATGCATTAGAGGCCATCTGAGCAAGGATGTTACACTACCCTCCCTATTTAGAGTGAATGCTGATTTTTTATTACCTTTCACAGGAATACATCTCTGACACTCTGACAGTGTTCCTGGTGTGAATGAGCCATGAAAATATTTGTGACTACATACAAAGATGTAATTTTGTCTTTGTGAATATACTTCAGAAGGAATTTGTACCGTGGAATTGTCACTCCTCACTGAGAAGAGATTTTCTCTCAAGAAGCTCCTTGAAGAGGGAGCCGTTTATGGACTCGTGTGATTTTGTATACATTTGATATTATGAACTTTGTGCTCCCTTTATTTAAGGTGAGTCCAGGATATTTGAACGATTGATGAGGTTCTTGAGCTTCTACTTCTTGTTTTTAGTGGCAGAGTACATATCTTACAGCCATTAGGGGGTTTATTCTGAGTAGTCCTCCTCTCTGGATCATGTTACCCGCCTTTGACAAGAGAACGTTGTTTGTGTTTATACTTTACTACTTATGATAAGCCTCTTCTGATGTTATCCATGATAAGCTATATATATTCGTAGTACCTTTCATTATAGATTTTACAATATATGTCCATTTCTGATCTTATACTTACTGCGTTTGGATACTTATGCAAATTTATACTGATGAAGAGAAGTTAGGGGTTTAACCAGTGCCTCAACATGCTATCCTGAAGATAGAGGCACAATAAGAGTTTGCATCACTACATACTCAATTCCATGCCAACCCGTCCCATATAAAGGAAACTGAGGAACTCAATTTCCTGGCAACTGCATGCTTATAGAGAGCAAGTAGTATTACAAGGAACTTGCAGACCAGTATATCCAAGTGTGTTTTTCCATGCCTAAACAAAACATGTAGCTGTACATCACTATACCACAGTTTCCACGTGACACTCGACATTTGCACAACAGTATAATATTGTAATGTATGGCTATCATAAAGAGCCTCTATTAAGAAGATGTATGATTTTCTACCAGCACGGTGTTTTTTAATTGTGGCAACCTTTTCATATTCTTTCTCTTTGTCTTGGTTTATTCCTATTCTATTCTTATAGATGGTGTTCTATTTTAGCTACATATCTGTTTTATATTTTCTTTTCCCTGTGTCACTATTAGTACTTTCATTTGAATATACATTTGTATTTAGTTTCATGTGAGGTTTTTTACGTGATTCTTGATATAATTGTGTTTTTTTCATGTGCTTTTCATTGTATGATACTATTGCACTGTATAAGCAACAACACCTTTTTGTTTTAAATGATGCCTTGTCCTTGGTCATATTTTTGTCTATCTGGTATTTTCTCTTGAAATTATTACTTTATAATTCATTGTAAATTATATATGTCAAATAATGTCAATTAAGTATTTTGTGTATTTATTGTTGTGGCATATATTTGTTGTCATATGTGGGTCATTTCAAGTTTGTAGTTATGTCTTTTAGATGTGTTTATGTTATTTGTTAGTCATGTTATATTTATTTATAATTGTTACAGCCCTGACGAAGTTCCCTCTAGCAACCGGTAACAAAACATGTTGGCTGTGTGCCAGTTTTTATGATTAACTTAATAAAAGAAGAAATTTTGGATAATATTGGCCTGATTTATTGACTTCACATCGAGTGGACCTTTCCTCTTCATGAACATTTTTCCATTATCTCCATCCTTGGATGGCGGGTGCTGGAAGCAGTTGCACCATCTCTAAATATACTGTACTGTGGATTTGATGTGCTCAACCTCGGTCAGCAGTTTGTCCTTTTTGCTGTGAATATATATAAAGCAACCTTTTTTTTTTAAATGATGCAAATCCGTTCAGTAGTTCCTGAGAAATTAAAAAAAGAAAACTTTCGATATCTGAGCACCGAGGAGGATTGGCGACTCCTCCCGGGCACGAGCTTCACTCTGATTGGCTGCCAACACTCCAAACCAGGAAGTGTTGGCAGCCATATTGTGACTCTGCTACCGAGTCACAAGAAAAAGAGTGAAAAACAAGAAAAGGGGCGGGGTAGACACACACTAACCCCCTAGACCTTTTTTTTTTTAAATGACGCTGGGTGCGCAAATCCGGACAAGAAAATACGGACGGGCTTCATTTTCTATGAGCTCCCTGGTGAACAAGGTCCCGGGGGCAATCAACAATTAATCTGGGGGGTCCCACGAGGGTCCCCCAGCCCCGGGGACCGCCACCTCCCCGAGGCTTAGTTAATTGAATGCAGGGGGCACGTGGCTCCCCCGCAGCCCCGGGGACTGCCACCTCCCCGGGGCTTAAAGAGAATTAAAACATCGGTGGGGGCTCCTGCCTCTCCCCACACTGCCCCAGGGACCACCACCTCCCCGGGGCATTTAATATGCTAATATGAGGGTCCGTTAGGGACCCCTGGGCCCTGGGAACAACCACCTCCCTAGGCCTTTAACCAGTAAGGGATAGGGGGCACACAGCCCCCCCTCCTGGAGCCCTTGATGGCCCTGTGGACCACCCCCCCAAGGCCAGCTCCTGCAATAACCCAGAATGCCCACCCCCGGGACATTGCTGTTTGCTATGTCATGGCGGGAGCATGGCTCACACCCTGCCATAGCAAACTCAACTTTGCTTCATTGAAGCAAGAGCAGGAAACCTGCTCTTGCTTCAATGAAGCAAAGCAGAATTGCTTTTTAGCAAGGGGAGCTGTATGTCAGTAGCTCCCCCTGTTCAAAAGCAATGCCGGCTCCCGCAGGAGGCGGGTAGCTGGTGGGACCGTGGGGGCATTGGGGCTCCCCCACGGTCCCCAACAGTGAGGCTAGGCCCCGGGGGATAGGGTCCCCAGGGCCAGAAGTGGCCATGGGAAGGGAGGCTACACGGCCTCCCTCCCTAATTTAAAATAAATACATTTTAAAAAAAACATCAAGGAACATCCCCAGGGGATGGGGTCCCTGGGGTAATAATGGCCTCAGGAGTGGGGCCGCGCAGCCCCCCTACTTACACATCAGTTTTTTTAAAGTATTCTTTATGTGGCCATGCCCCGGGGATGGGGGCCCCAGAGCCAAAATGGGCCATGGGAGGGGCCCGCGAGACCCCCCTCCCGTTTTGTTTTTTAAACCCAAAAATGCTCAGGCCCTGGGGTATGGGATATACTAAAGGGAAGGAGGAGTCACACAGCGCCCCTACCAAAAAACAAAAATTTAAAAAAGCCGTAATTTCACCGGACGCTCCAACCCCTCCCTGCACCACTCTGCAAACGCACCCCCTGGCACTTTATAAGTTGGGGAATTAATTCCCCTTGAATGCTGAGGGCCCCTAGGGGACAACTAGTCCACCAGGTACCTCCAGTAAGTGCCACAGAGCTGGATTTCATAGAGGTGGTCTGAGGCCACGCCCCTTTTTACACCACTCTGTAAACGTGGCTCCTGGAGTACTGCTGGTGGGGCGATGAGGTCCTCTAGTGTCCTGAGGACCACAGGACGCAAGTGGACTTCATCCTCCAAGCAGCAGTGCACCAGGAGTTGCATTTGCAAAGGGGTGTAAAAAGGGGGCGTGGCCTCCGACTACCTCTCTGCAATCAAGCTGTGTGGGGCTTACTGGAGGTACCTTTGGGCTAGTTGGCCCCCAGGGACCCTCTGTATTCAAGGGGGCTTAATCCCCAACTTAGAAAGCACCAGGGGCACGTTTGCAGACTGGTGGAGAAAGGAGGCGTAACCTGTGTCCACCTCTCAGCAATCCCACTGTGTGACCCCCAGCAGCGAAGGGGACATCAATCCCGATCCAAGAGCATGCCAAGGAGTGCGTTTGCAGAGTGGTGGGTAAAGGGGGTGTGGCCTGTTATTAGAATTTAGCAGTCCTGCTGTGTGGTACTTACTGGAGGTAATAGGACGGGTAGTTGGCCCCCAAGGATGTCCTTGGGGCAAGTACCCCTCTTGGTACCTCCAGTAAGTCACACACAGTAGGATTGCTAAGTCGTCTTCAGAGGCCATGCCCCTTTTCTCCACCACTCTGCAAATATGCCTCCTGTCAGACTACGGGATGGGGGATAAAGTCCACTTTACTTCTGAGGGACTTGGGGGGCCAAGAAGCTCTTCTGCTACCTCCTGTAAATCCTACGCAGTGGAATTCTTGAGCGCTGGTCGGAGGCCCAGCACCCTTTCTTCAACACTCTGCAAACGCAACTACTAGTTAAAGAAGTGTTTGCAATGTAATAGGTTTTGCATTTGCGAGAGTTAGAGCTATTGGCGTTGTAAATGTAAACGTTTTATACTCATGTTTTTTGGAGTGGAGTGGATGTACGTTGTGTGAAGTGGAATTATGTGGTATGTTGTGCAGTGAAATTATGTGCATAGAAAGTATGTGGTATTTAGTGTATTGGAATTCTGTAGAGTGGGATTATGTGTTATGGAGATAATTATGTGGTATTGTAGTCTGAGTTGTGGAGTGGTAACTTCAGGTTTAATATACCTCATTGCTATAGAAGCTCAACTCTGAACTCAGTGAGACAAAAAAGAAGGAATCACTGAGGAGCACTTGTGGACCTAGTCAGAGGTATGAGCAGGGCCACTGGAATTATGCGACTGTTTGGCTGCACCGAGTTTCGCACAATAATTTATTTTCCACATTAGCCACATAATCCATAATCTGCAGATTTGAACAAAAAAGCCTTGTTTCAAGCTCAAACGGCTCAAACATTACCAAAAATGCAGTGACAAGTGTTACAGCGTGGTAGAAGGCCCTTTGCAAACCTAGAATGGTCACCTGTTACTTATTGCTAAATGTGGGTGTTAAATTGGTACAAATGGTGTGCAAGCCACTCTTGCTTCTTTCAGCGCCTCTCTTGCATCTTTCTGCATTTCTGTTGCTTCTTTCTGCACATTTCTTTCTTTTTCTGCACTTCTCTTGTCTCTTTCTGCACATCTCTTCTACTTTCTGCACCTCTCTCCCATCTCTCTGCACATCTGTTGCTCCTTTCTGCACCTCATTTGCTTCTTTCTGTACCCCTCTTACCCCTTTCTGCACTCTTCTTCCCTCGTTCTTCACCTCTCTTGCCTTTTTCTGTATCCCTCCTATATCTTTCTGCACCCTTTTAGCCGCTTTCTGCACCTCTGTTACATCATTCTGCACTTCTCTTCCTTCTTTCTGCACCTATCTTGCTTCTTTCTGCACCACTCTTGCCTCTTTCGGCACCTCTGTTGCTTCTTTCTGCAGTTCTCTTGCTCTTTCTCCACCCTTCGTGCCTCTTTTTGCACCTCTGTTTGTTCTTTCTGCACTGCTCTTGCTTTTTTCTGCACCTCAATTGCCTCATTATGCACCTCTCTTGCTTCTTTCTACACCTCTGTTGCTTCTTTCAGCAATTATTTTGCCTCTTTCTTCACTTCTCTTCCTTCTTTCTGCACCCCTCCGGCCTCCTTCTGTACCTCTCTTGCCTCTTTGTGCACCCCTCCTACCTTTTTCTGCACCCCTCTTGCCTCTTTTTGCACGTCTGTTGGTTCTTTCTGCACTGCTCTTGCTTCTTTCTGTACCTCACTTGCCTCTTTTGGCATCTCTGTTAATTCTTTCCGCACCCCTCCTGCTTCTTTTTGAAGCCCTCTACCCTATTTGTGCAACTCTCTTGCCTCTTTCAACACCTCTCTTCCCAATTTCGACACCACTCTTGCCTCTTTCTATACCTCTGTTGCTTCTTTCTGCACTTTTCTTCCTTCTTTCTGCACCCTGGTGCCTCTTTTAGCTCCTCTGTTGCTTCTTTCTTCACTCCTCTTCCTTCTTTCTGCTCCCCTTGTGCCTCTTTCTGCACCTCTGTTGCCTCTTTCAGCACCTCTGTTGGTTCTTTCTGCAATGCTCTTGCTTCTTTCTGTACCTTACTTACCTCTTTCTACACTTCTCTTGCTTCTTTCTAAACCTCTGGTGCTTCTTTCAGCAATTCTATGGCCTCATTCTGCACCTTTCTTGGTTGTTTTGCTGCACCTCTCTTGCGTCTTTCTGCACCACTGTTGCCTCTTTCTGAACTTCACTTGCTTCTTTCTGCACCTCTCTTGCCTCTTTCAGAACCTCTGTTGCTTCTTTCTGCACCCCTCCTGCCTCTTTCTGCACCCCTCTTCCCTATTTGTGCAACTCTCTTGCCTCTTCCTATACCTCTTTCCCCTCTTTCTGCACCACTCTTGCCTCTTTCTGTACCTCTGTTGCTTTTTTCTGCACTTCCCTTGCCTCTTTCTACAATCTCCGTGCCTCTTTCACCACTTCTGTTACTTCTGTCTGCACTTCTCTTCCTTCTATCTGCACCCCTCATGCCTCCTTTTGCACATCTGTTGCTTCTTTCTGCACTTCTCATGGTTCTTTCTGCACTGCTCTTGCCTGTTTCTTGCCTCTTTAAGCACCTATGATGCTTCTTTCTGCACTCCTCTTCTTTCTTTCTGCACCCCTCGTGACTCCTTCTACAACTCTGTTGTCTCTTTCAGGACCTCTGTTGGTTCTTTCTGTACTGCTCTTGCTTCTTTCTGCACCTCACTTGCCTCTTTCTGAAATTCTAGTGCTTCTTTCTAAACCTCTGTTGCCTCATTCAGCAATTGTCTTACCTCTTTCTGCACTTCTCTTGATTGTTTCTGTACCTCTCTTGCATCTTTCTGCACCTCTCTGGCATCTTTCTGCACCTCTGTTGCCTCTTTCCACACTTCACTTTCTTCTTTCTGGACCCCTCCTGCCTCTTTCTGCATCCCTCGTCCCTATTTGTCCAACTCTCTTGCCTCTTTCTACACCTCTCTTACCTCTTCCTGTACTACTCTTGCCTCTTTCTGTAACTCTGTTGCTTCTTCATGTACTTCTCTTGCCTCTTTTTGCACCCTTTGTGCCTCATTCAACACCTCTGTTGATTCTTTCTGCACTTCTCTTGCCTCTTTCTGCACTCTGTGTGCCTCTTTCAGCACTTCTGTTGCTTCTTTCTGCACTTCTCTTCCTTCTATCTGCACCCCTCATGCCTCCTTTTGTACATCTGTTGCTTCTTTCTGCACTTCTCATGGTTCTTTCTTCACTGCTCTTGCCTGTCTCTGCATCCCTCTTGCCTCTTTAAGCACCTCTGATGCTTCTTTCTGTACTCCTCTTCCTTCTTTCTGCACCCCTCGTGACTCCTTCTGCACCTCTGTTGCCTCTTTCAGCACCTCTGTTGGTTATTTCTGTACTGCTATTGCTTCTTTCTGCACCTCACTTGCCTCTTTCTGAAATTCTAGTGCTTCTTTCAAAACCTCTGTTGCCTCTTTCAGCAATTGTATTACCTCTTTCTGCACTTCTCTTGATTGTTTCTGTACCTCTGTTCCATCTTTCTGCACCTCCCTGGCATCTTTCTGCACCTCTGTTGCCTCTTTCCACACTTCACTTGTTTCTTTCTGCACCTCTATTGCCTCTTTCGGCACCTCTGTTGCTTCTTTCTGCACCCCTCCGGCCTCTTTCTGCATCCCTCGTCCCTATTTGTCCAACTCTCTTGCCTCTTTCTACACCTCTCTTACCTCTTTCTGTACTACTCTTGCCTCTTTCTGTACCTCTGTTGCTTCTTCATGTACTTCTCTTGCCTCTTTTTGCACCCTTTGTGCCCCTTTCAACACCTCTGTTGCTTCTTTCTGCACTTCTCTTGCCTCATTCTGCATCCTTCTTGCCTCTTTGAGCACCTCTGTTGCTTCTTTCTGCACACCTCTTCCTTCTATCTGCACCCCTCATGACTCCTTATGCACCTCTGTTGCCTCTTTCAACACCTTTGCTGGTTCTTTTTACAGTGCTCTTGCTTCTTATTGCACCTCACTTGCCTCTTTCTGCACTGCTCTTGCTTCTTTCTAAACCTCTGATGCTTCTTTCAGCAATTGTCTTGCCTCTTTCTGCTTTGCTCTTGTTTGTTTCTGCACCTCTCTTGCATCTTTCTGCACCTTTGTTGCCTCTTTCTGCACTTCACTTACTTCTTTCTGCACTGCTATTGCCTCTTTCGGCACCTTGGTTGCTTCTTTCTGCACCCCTCCTGCCTCTCTCTGCACCCCTCTTCCTTATTTGTCCAACTCTCTTGCCTCTTTCTACAACTCTCTTCCCTCTTTCTTTACCACTTTTGCCTCTTGCTGTACCTCTGTTGCTTCTTTCTGTACTTCTATTGCCTCTTTCTGCACCCTTTGTGCCTCTTTCAGCACCTCTGTTTCCTCTGTCAGCACCTCTGTTGGTTCTTTCTCCACTGCTCTTGCTTCTTTCTGCACCTCACTTGCCTCTTTTTACACTTCTCTTTCTTCTTTGTAAACCTCTCTTGCTTCTTTCAGCAATTCTCTTGCCTCTTTCTATACTTCTCTTCCATCTTTCTGCACCCCTCATGCCTCTTTCAACAGATCCTTTGGTTCTTTCTGCACTGCTCTTGCTTCTTTCTGCACCTCACTTGCCTCTTTATGCACCTCTGTTGCCTCTTTCAGCACCTCTTTTGGTTCATTCTGCACTGCTCTTGCTTCTTTCTGCACCTCACTTGACTCTTTCTGAAAATCTAGTGCTTCTTTCTAAACCTCTGTTGCCTCTTTCAGCAATTGTCTTACCTCTTTCTGCACTTCTCTTGATTGTTTCTGTACCTCTCTTGCATCTTTCTGCACCTCTCTGGCATCTTTCTGCGCCTTTGTTTCCTCTTTCCACACTTCACTTGCTTCTTTCTGGATCCCTCCTGCCTCTTTCTGCATCCCTCGTCCCTATTTGTCCAACTCTCTTGCCTCTTTCTATACCTCTCTTACCTCTTCCTGTACTACTCTTGCCTCTTTCTGTACCTCTGTTGCTTCTTCATGTTCTTCTCTTGCCTCTTTTTGCACCCTTTGTGACTCGTTCAACACGTCTGTTGCTTCTTTCTGCACTTCTTTTGCCTCTTTCTGCACCCTGCATGCCTCTTTCAGCACTTCTGTTGCTTCTTTCTGCACTTCTCTTCCTTCTATCTGCACCTCTCATGCCTCCTTTTGCACATATGTTGCTTCTTTCTGCACTTCTCATGGTTCTTTCTGCACTGCTCTTGCCTGTCTCTGCATCCCTCTTGCCTCTTTAAGCACCTCTGATGCTTCTTTCTGCACTCCTCTTCCTTCTTTCTGCACCCCTCGTGACTCCTTCTGCACCTCTGTTGCCTCTTTCAGCACCTCTGTTGGTTCTTTCTGTACTGCCCTTGCTTCTTTCTGCAGTTCACTTGCCTCTTTCTGAAATTCTAGTGCTTCTTTCTAAACCTCTGTTGCCTCTTTCAGCAATTGTCTTACCTCTTTCTGCACTTCTCTTGATTGTTTCTGTACCTCTGTTGCATCTTTCTGCACCTCTGTTGGTTATTTCTGTACTGCTATTGCTTCTTTCTGCACCTCACTTGCCTCTTTCTGAAATTCTAGTGCTTCTTTCAAAACCTCTGTTGCCTCTTTCAGCAATTGTATTACCTCTTTCTGCACTTCTCTTGATTGTTTCTGTACCTCTGTTGCATCTTTCTGCACCTCCCTGGCATCTTTCTGCACCTCTGTTGCCTCTTTCCACACTTCACTTGTTTCTTTCTGCACCTCTATTGCCTCTTTCGGCACCTCTGTTGCTTCTTTCTGCACCCCTCCGGCCTCTTTCTGCATCCCTCGTCCCTATTTGTCCAACTCTCTTGCCTCTTTCTACACCTCTCTTACCTCTTTCTGTACTACTCTTGCCTCTTTCTGTACCTCTGTTGCTTCTTCATGTACTTCTCTTGCCTCTTTTTGCACCCTTTGTGCCTCTTTCAGCACTTCTGTTGCTTCTTTCTGCACTTCTCTTGCCTCATTCTGCATCCTTCTTGCCTCTTTGAGCACCTCTGTTGCTTCTTTCTGCACACCTCTTCCTTCTATCTGCACCCCTCATGACTCCTTATGCACCTCTGTTGCCTCTTTCAACACCTTTGCTGGTTCTTTTTACAGTGCTCTTGCTTCTTATTGCACCTCACTTGCCTCTTTCTGCAGTTCTCTTGCTTCTTTCTAAACCTCTGATGCTTCTTTCAGCAATTGCCTTGCCTCTTTCTGCTTTGCTCTTGATTGTTTCTGCACCTCTCTTGCATCTTTCTGCACCTTTGTTGCCTCTTTCTGCACTTCACTTACTTCTTTCTGCACCGCTATTGCCTCTTTCGGCACCTCGGTTGCTTCTTTCTGCACCCCTCCTGCCTCTCTCTGCACCCCTCTTCCTTACTTGTCCAACTCTCTTGCCTCTTTCTACAACTCTCTTCCCTCTTTGTTTACCACTTTTGCCTCTTGCTGTACCTCTGTTGCTTCTTTCTGTACTTCTATTGCCTCTTTCTGCACCCTTCGTGCCTCTTTCAGCACCTCTGTTTCCTCTGTCAGCACCTCTGTTGGTTCTTTCTCCACTGCTCTTGCTTCTTTCTGCACCTCACTTGCCTCTTTTTACACTTCTCTTTCTTCTTTGTAAACCTCTCTTGCTTCTTTCAGCAATTCTCTTGCCTCTTTCTATACTTCTTGTTAGAAAAGGTAGACGGACCGGGAGGGTCGGCCGGGGTCAGGAGGAGAGGCCTCCGGGGAGAGTCGTCTCCCGCGATCGTACAGACCAGTAACTTCCCCCCCCACAGACAGATATCACACACGGATAAGGTTCAGTGTTCTTTATAAGCACTTATTTAAGGTACGGTTGAATGGTACAAGGAGGTCTGGACTCAGGGGTCCCCTCGATTAGAGTCTCGTAAGGTAGGGAAGGGGGTAGCGGGACAGTCTATTTACCAATCAGGTAGTTCGGATGAGATGATGATGATGAGCTCACAATCCTCGAGCTGGGGGGTAGGTGGTACGGTCCGCGGCAGCGCCAGCAGGTCCCGGTGAGGATGGTCGATACCACGGGCCGCGGCAGCGCCAGCAGGTCTCCGGAAGATGGTCGTTACAACGGGCCGCGGCAGCGCCAGCAGGTCCCCGGAAGATGGTCGTTACAACGGGCCGCGGCAGCGCCAGCAGGTCCCCGGAAGATGGTCGTTACAACGGGCCACGGCAGCGCCAGCAGGTCCCCGGAAGATGGTCGTTACAACGGGCCGCGGCAGCGCCAGCAGGTCCCCGGAAGATGGTCGTTACAACGGGCCGCGGCAGCGCCAGCAGGTCCCCGGAAGAGGAAGGTTGCAGAGGGCCGCGGCAGCGCCAGCAGGCAGGACGATGGTTCACAAGAGCGGGCTACGGCAGCGCCAGTAGACCGTCAAGGTTGAGTTCACTCGGTGTCTCTCGACTCCAGGATACAACTGCCTTCCTGCTCCGGAGCTGCCTCAGTTATAGGGCTGGTGCCCTTTGATGTCCGGACCCTCGCACTTGGAGATCGGAGGGTCCGGGATGAAGGTGTCCAGACACCCAGCAGGGGGTGGAGCCAGTGCCTGGGGGAGCTGGGGGCGATCGGCCCCTGGCGGGGGAGAGCCCTTGACACCTCGTTCTCCCATTGACCTGCCAAGTGGTCCGGTCACCTCCTGGGTGGATGGTGGTGCCGGGATGTCGGGGCCGGCCAGGCCCGGGGTTAGGGTCGAGGTGAGGCCACGCGGCCGCGTGGTGCAGGGCCCAAGATGGCGGCCTAACCCGGCCGGGGAAGCCGGTGGGGCGGGACCCCGTGATGAGGAGGGGTCCGAGGGCAGAAGATCCGTCGGGAGACGGGGTACAGGTGCTTTTCGCGGGGATATACCAGGTGGGCCGGAGCTCGGGCCCTGTCGGGCGGGGAGGGAGCAAGCCGTCTGTGAGGCCTGTCCAACATGCGTCCCCCCCAGCTGAAGGCGGGGAGAGTCACCCATCTCCTTGGGGACTCTCTTCGTCGAGGCGGAAAAAGCGGGACAGGCCATCCGCGTTGGCGTGGTCTTGGCCTGGTCGGTGCTCCACGGTGAAGTCCATTCCCTGCAGGGAAATGGACCAGCGCAAGAGTTTTGGGTTCTCCCCCCGCATCTGCATCAGCCATTGCAGGGGTCGATGGTCGGTTTGTACCCGGAAGTGGGTGCCGAAGAGATAGGGTCGGAGCTTTTTGAGGGCCCACACTACTGCAAAGGCCTCCCTCTCGATGGTGCTCCAATGCTGTTCTCGGGCCAGGAGACGTCGACTGATGAAGGCCACCGGCTGGTCATGACCTTCGGGGTTCAACTGAGAGAGAACGGCTCCGATGCCGTGGTCGGAGGCGTCGGTCTGCACCACAAATTCCCGACTGTAATCGGGGGCCTGGAGCACCGGGGCGGTGCACAGGGCGGCCTTCAGCTTCTCGAAGGCCGCTTGACAATCAGGAGTCCAATTGACCCGCTTCGGTTGGTTCTTGGATGTGAGACCCGTGAGGGGCCCCACGATGCTGCCGTAGTCCTTCACGAACCGCCGGTAGTAGCCGGTGAGCCCCAAGAAGGCTCGGACCTCGGTCTGGGTGACGGGGGGCTGCCAGGACTGGATGGCAGCGATCTTAAGTTGCAGCGGGGCCACCAGCCCGCTTCCCACTTGGTGTCCAAGGTAGGTCACAGACCCTTGGCCAATTTGGCACTTGCCGGCCTTAATGGTGAGGCCGGCCCGCTGGAGGGCTTGTAGGACCTCTTGGAGGTGATGGAGGTGGTCGGACCAGTGGCGGCTGTATACAGCGATATCGTCCAGGTAGGCAGCGCTGAACTCTTCGAGCCCCGCCAAGACCTGGTTCACAAGGCGTTGGAACGTGGCGGGGGCATTCTTCATGCCAAAGGGCATGACCTTGAATTGATAGTGGCCATCGGGGGTAGAGAAGGCTGACCGCTCCTGAGCCCTGGGGGTGAGGCCGATCTGCCAGTAGCCCGCCGTTAGGTCGAAGATGCTAAGGTAGCGGGCGGCCCCCAGCCGGTCGATCAGTTCGTCTGCTCGGGGGATGGGATGAGCGTCGGTCCGGGTGACAGCGTTCAAGCCCCGGTAGTCGACGCAGAATCTCAGTTCAGGTGCGGTGCCGGGGGCAGCGGCCTTGGGAACTAATACAACCGGACTGGCCCAGGGACTGTCCGAGGGCTCGATGACCCCGATCGTGAGCATCTTGACCACTTCCCCCTGTATGCAGGCCCGTACCCGATCTGGCACGCGGTAGGCCCGGTGCCGGACAGGGGGACTGTCCCCGGTGTCTACGTCGTGCAAACACCAAGGGGTGACCCCGGGGGTGAGGGAGAACAGGGCAGCGAACTGCAGCAGGAGGTCCCGGCAGTCCTGGCGTTGCTCCGAAGTGAGGGCGTCAGAGAGCCGGACCCCATCCACGGAGCCGTCCTTCTCCTGAGTCTTCAGGAGATCCGGGAGGGGTTCGGAGTCTTCTTCTGCACCACTGTCGGTAGCCATCAAGAGGCTTAGTTCTGAGCGCACAAAGTGTGGTTTGAGCCGGTTGGTGTGGAGGACCCGAAGGGGATTCCGGGGGGACCCCAGGTCGATAAGGTAAGTGACGGGGCTTTTGCGCTCGACCACCTTGAAGGGCCCCGTCCACTTATCTTGCAGGGCACATGGTTCGGTGGGGGACATCACCCATACTTGCTGCCCAGGCTCGAATTCAACGGAGGAGGCATTGTGATCATACCACCTCTTCATGTCCTCCTGGCTGGCCTCGAGGTTCGCCTTGGCCATCTCCCTGAAGCGCCGGGTCTGGTTTCGTAGGGCCAGGATGTATTTGAAGACGTCTGGAGGGGTCGTTAGGGGGGCCATCTCCCAACCTTCCTTGACTAGGCTGAGGGGCCCTCGCACAGGGTGCCCGTACAGGAGTTCGAAGGGGCTAAATCCGAGGGACTTCTGGGGAACTTCCCGGTAGGCGAAGAGGAGGCACGGGAGCAGTACATCCCACTGGCGACGGAGGGGCTCTTCCAATCCCCCAATCATACCCTTGAGAGTGCGGTTAAACCGCTCCACTAGCCCGTTCCCTTGGGGGTGATAGGGGGTCGTGAATCTGTAGGTGACCCCGCATTGTTGCCAGAGGGACTTCATGTATTTGGATATGAAATTCGTACCTCGGTCGCTGACGACTTCTCGGGGGAAGCCTACCCGGGAGAAGATCCCCATCAGGGCCCGGCCAACCACCGGAGCTGTCACTGTCCGTAGGGGCACCGCCTCGGGGTAGCGGGTGGCATGGTCCACTAGTACCAAGATGAACCTGTGTCCTTGGGCCGTGCGGGGGTCCAGAGGCCCCACAATGTCTATCCCCACCCTCTCGAACGGGGTGGTGACCACAGGGAAGGGTTGCAGAGGGGCCTTCAGCTTCCGACCACTCTTCCCGCTGGCTTGGCATGTGGGGCAAGATCGGCAGTGGTTCTGGACGTCATTCCTCATTTTCGGCCAGAAAAAGTGGGTCACCAGGCGACTGTACGTTTTGTCCTGGCCCAGGTGTCCAGCCAGGGGGACATCGTGTGCCAGGTTGAGCAGAAAGTCTCGGAAGCGGAGCGGTACCACCAGAACTCGACCGGCCCCTAGCTCGGCGATTCTTTGCTCGCTGTAGAGTAGGTCGTTATCCCAGTAGACCCAGTGGGTTCCGGTGGTGTCCCCGGTGTTTTGGGTGCTGGCTTGTTGGCGGAGTCCCTCGAGGGAGGGACAGGTCCTTTGTTCCTGGCGGAACTGTTCTTGGGTGGGCCCCCCTTCTTGACGCCACTGAGCCAGATCCGGAAGGTCCTGGTGTTGTGCGTCCTCTTCGGTAGTCGGGTCCGGGAGGTCGGACTCGCCGTTGTCCTCTACGGGGGCAACCGGGGGCGGAGGTGCTGGCCATCCGGTTTCGTCTGATCGGGGGGCGGCACAGGCGGCCATGGATCGGGTGGTTATGCAGGCCCAGTCCGGGAGGCCCAGCATCCCCAGGTGCTCTCTTCTCTCGACGGTGGCCCACGGGGAACTCTCGAGATCATTCCCCAGGAGGCAGTCCACGGGGGCATCGTCCCGGACCGTCACCTTCAGTAGGCCGGAGACCCCTCCCCATTCAAACGGGACGCAGGCCATCTTGCACATACTCTCAGAGTTATCTGCCGAGCGGACGGGGCAGAGAATGTTTGGCAGGATCTGCTCGGGCTTCACCAGGTGACAGCGGACGGCCGTCACGCTGGCGCCGGTGTCACGCAAGGCCTCGGCTCTCTGTCCATTAATGGTCACCCACTGACCGTATTTTCTGGTGTTGGCGGGTAGGGGAGCCCGCGGGACCATGTCTCTTCCCCCTAAGCATGCCAGGACCATGGCGGCCGGTTCCCACCCTTGCTGGGCCGGCTCATACTCTTCGGGTCCCTCCGATGATTGCTCTTCCCCTAGGGCAGCGGCAGCTACCTGGCGGGGCTTGGGCGTTTGGTTTAGCGGGCAGCTCGGGTCATTGGCGTAGTGGCCTAGTCGCTGGCACCGGTGGCACGTGACGTTGGCTCGGTACCCGGGCCGCAACGGGGGGTTGCCCCGGCCGGCCGGGGGCGGGGTGCTGGCCACGGGTGTTGCTGGTAAGGCATCTCTCCCTCGCCCCTGGCCCCCTCCTCCTCCTCGAGGACGGTGCTGGCCTTGGTTGCTTCTGTTTTGGTCGTGTGGCCCTCTCCGGCCCACTCGGGTGCTTTCCCACCGGTCAGCTTCGGCGGCGAGCTGCCGGGGGTCAGACAGCTTACTGTCGAGTAGGTGCTGCCTGAGCTCGACGAAACAGTTGTTTGACAGGTGCTCCCATACCATAAGGTTGAAGAGTTGTTCGTAGGTGGTGACCTGACTCCCCTTGATCCAACCCTCGAAGGCCCGGCTGAAATAGTTCACGTATTCTACCCAAGTTGTACCTGGGATCCGGGTGCAATCTCTGAACCTCTGGCGGTACATCTCGGGCGTGAGGCCGTAGCGGGTGAGGAGGGCAGCCTTCATGTGGTCGTAGGACGACATTTGGTGATCGGGGAGCTGCAGCAGGGCATCGCGACCCTCGTTGATAAATCTCCCCCAAAGTCCAGCTCCCCAATCACTCCGGTCGATCCGGTGGGAGGTCATTGCGATCTCATAGGCTTTAAACCACTGTTGTATGTCGTCTTCTCGGACGTACTCGCGGACAACATCCTTGGGGATATGAACTTTTTTCTCAATTGGCCCCGGGGTGTGTGGTCGCTCAGGCACCCCCAGTTCCTTATTCTGTTTGCGCAGTTCTATTTCCGCTAGTTGGCGCTCGTGCTCGAGCGTTATTTTTTTCTCTTCCAGCTCTCTCTGTCTCTGCTTCTCTTCTCGTTCCTCTCGAAGCCGCATGTGCTCGAGGTTGAGTTTCTGTTCAGCTAACTTGAGTTCCCCATCCATCTTGAGTCGTGCCATTTCCAACTCGTGTAATCTGACTCTGTCTCTTTCTCGGATCTCCTCCTGCGAGAGGCCCGTTCCCCGCTCCTCGGGAGCCGTGGCGTTCCCCTCTGGTGTGATGCTATTTTGGTCGGAGGGTCCAGCGACCCCAGTTTCTGTCCATGACTCAAGAGCGCGCTTTAGGTCATCCTTGGTACTCAGGCCGGTGGTAGCAATGCCAAGTTCTATGCAAAATTGTCTCAGTTCGCGGTGGTTGTATTCTTCTAATTTCTCCATTTGGAATTTCTCGGTGGAGCTGCTATCTTTGGTCGACATTGTGGTTTTGTCGTGGGGTGAGCTACTCTCTGTACGATTACGCGTTGATTCGGATCCCGCCGCTGGCCACCAATGTTAGAAAAGGTAGACGGACCGGGAGGGTCGGCCGGGGTCAGGAGGAGAGGCCTCCGGGGAGAGTCGTCTCCCGCGATCGTACAGACCAGTAACTTCCCCCCCCACAGACAGATATCACACACGGATAAGGTTCAGTGTTCTTTATAAGCACTTATTTAAGGTACGGTTGAATGGTACAAGGAGGTCTGGACTCAGGGGTCCCCTCGATTAGAGTCTCGTAAGGTAGGGAAGGGGGTAGCGGGACAGTCTATTTACCAATCAGGTAGTTCGGATGAGATGATGATGATGAGCTCACAATCCTCGAGCTGGGGGGTAGGTGGTACGGTCCGCGGCAGCGCCAGCAGGTCCCGGTGAGGATGGTCGATACCACGGGCCGCGGCAGCGCCAGCAGGTCTCCGGAAGATGGTCGTTACAACGGGCCGCGGCAGCGCCAGCAGGTCCCCGGAAGATGGTCGTTACAACGGGCCGCGGCAGCGCCAGCAGGTCCCCGGAAGATGGTCGTTACAACGGGCCGCGGCAGCGCCAGCAGGTCCCCGGAAGATGGTCGTTACAACGGGCCGCGGCAGCGCCAGCAGGTCCCCGGAAGATGGTCGTTACAACGGGCCGCGGCAGCGCCAGCAGGTCCCCGGAAGAGGAAGGTTGCAGAGGGCCGCGGCAGCGCCAGCAGGCAGGACGATGGTTCACAAGAGCGGGCTACGGCAGCGCCAGTAGACCGTCAAGGTTGAGTTCACTCGGTGTCTCTCGACTCCAGGATACAACTGCCTTCCTGCTCCGGAGCTGCCTCAGTTATAGGGCTGGTGCCCTTTGATGTCCGGACCCTCGCACTTGGAGATCGGAGGGTCCGGGATGAAGGTGTCCAGACACCCAGCAGGGGGTGGAGCCAGTGCCTGGGGGAGCTGGGGGCGATCGGCCCCTGGCGGGGGAGAGCCCTTGACACCTCGTTCTCCCATTGACCTGCCAAGTGGTCCGGTCACCTCCTGGGTGGATGGTGGTGCCGGGATGTCGGGGCTGGCCAGGCCCGGGGTTAGGGTCGAGGTGAGGCCACGCGGCCGCGTGGTGCAGGGCCCAAGATGGCGGCCTAACCCGGCCGGGGAAGCCGGTGGGGCGGGACCCCGTGATGAGGAGGGGTCCGAGGGCAGAAGATCCGTCGGGAGACGGGGTACAGGTGCTTTTCGCGGGGATATACCAGGTGGGCCGGAGCTCGGGCCCTGTCGGGCGGGGAGGGAGCAAGCCGTCTGTGAGGCCTGTCCAACACTTCTCTTCCATCTTTCTGCACCCCTCATGCCTCTTTCAACAGATCTTTTGGTTCTTTCTGCACTGCTCTTGCTTCTTTCTGCACCTCACTTGCCTCTTTCCGCACCTCTGTTGCCTCTTTCAGCACCTCTTTTGGTTCATTCTGCACTGCTCTTGCTTCTTTCTGCACCTCACTTGACTCTTTCTGAAAATCTAGTGCTTCTTTCTAAACCTCTGTTGCCTCTTTCAGCAATTGTCTTTCCTCTTTCTGTACTTCTCTTGATTGTTTCTGTACCTCTCTTGCATCTTTCTGCACCTCTCTGGCATCTTTCAGCACCTTTGTTTCCTCTTTCCACACTTCACTTGCTTCTTTCTGGATCCCTCCTGCCTCTTTCTGCATCCCTCGTCCCTATTTGTCCAACTCTCTTGCCTCTTTCTATACCTCTCTTACCTCTTCCTGTACTACTCTTGCCTCTTTCTGTACCTCTGTTGCTTCTTCATGTTCTTCTCTTGCCTCTTTTTGCACCCTTTGTGACTCGTTCAACACGTCTGTTGCTTCTTTCTGCACTTCTTTTGCCTTTTTCTGCACCCTGCATGCCTCTTTGAGCACTTCTGTTGCTTCTTTCTGCACTTCTCTTCCTTCTATCTGCACCCCTCATGCCTCCTTTTGCACATCTGTTGCTTCTTTCTGCACTTCTCATGGTTCTTTCTGCACTGCTCTTGCCTGTCTCTGCATCCCTCTTGCCTCTTTAAGCACCTCTGATGCTTCTTTCTGCACTCCTCTCCCTTCTTTCTGCACCCCCCGTGACTCCTTCTGCACCTCTGTTGCCTCTTTCAGCACCTCTGTTGGTTCTTTCTGTACTGCCCTTGCTTCTTTCTGCAGTTCACTTGCCTCTTTCTGAAATTCTAGTGCTTCTTTCTAAACCTCTGTTGCCTCTTTCAGCAATTGTCTTACCTCTTTCTGCACTTCTCTTGATTGTTTCTGTACCTCTGTTGCATCTTTCTGCACCTCTCTGGCATCTTTCTGCACCTCTGTTGCCTCTTTCCAAACTTCACTTGCTTCTTTCTGCACCTCTATTGCCTCTTTCGGCACCTCTGTTGCTTCTTTCTGCACCCCTCCGGCCTCTTTCTGCATCCCTCGTCCCTATTTGTCCAACGCTCTTGCCTCTTTCTACACCTCTCTTACCTCTTTCTGCACTACTCTTGCCTCTTTCTGTACCTCTGTTGCTTCTTCATGTACTTCTCTTGCCTCTTTTTGCACCCTTTGTGCCTCTTTCAACACCTCTGTTGCTTCTTTCTGCACTTCTCTTGCCTCTTTCTGAACCCTGCGTGCCTCTTTCAGCACTTCTGTTGCTCCTTTCTGCACTTCTCTTCCTTCTTTCTGCACCCCTCATGCCTCCTTTTGCACCTCTGTTACTTCTTTTTGCACTTCTCTTGGTTATTTTTGCACGGATCTTCCCTGTTTCTGCATCCTTCTTGCCTCTTTGAGCACCTCTGTTGCTTCTTTCTGCACACCTCTTCCTTCTATCTGCACCCCTCATGACTCCTTATGCACCTCTGTTGCCTCTTTCAACACCTTTGTTGGTTCTTTTTACAGTGCTCTTGCTTCTTATTGCACCTCACTTGCCTCTTTCTGCACTTCTCTTGCTTCTTTCTAAACCTCTGATGATTCTTTCAGCAATTGTCTTGCCTCTTTCTGCTTTGCTCTTGCTTGTTTCTGCACCTCTCTTGCATCTTTCTGCACCTTTGTTGCCTCTTTCTGCACTTCACTTACTTCTTTCTGCACTGCTATTGCCTCTTTCAGCACCTCTGTTGCTTCTTTCTGCACCCCTCCTGCCTCTCTCTGCACCCCTTTTCCTTATTTCTCCAACTCTCTTGCCTCTTTCTACAACTCTCTTCCCTCTTTCTTTACCACTTTTGCCTCTTGCTGTGCCTCTGTTGCTTCTTTCTGTACTTCTCTTGCCTCTTTCTGCACCCTTCGTGCCTCTTTCAGCACCTCTGTTTCCTCTGTCAGCACCTCTGTTGGTTCTTTCTCCACTGCTCTTGCTTCTTTCTGCACCTCACTTCCTCTTTCTACACTTCTCTTTCTTCTTTCTAAACCTCTCTTGCTTCTTTCAGCAATTCTCTTGCCTCTTTCTGTACTTCTCTTCCATCTTTCTGCACCCCTCATGCCTCTTTCAACACCTCTTTTGGTTCTTTCTGCACTGCTATTGCTTCTTTCTGAACCGCACTTGCCTCTTTCTGCACCTCTGTTGCCTCTTTCAGCACCTCTTTTGGTTCTTTCTGCACTGCTCTTGCTTCTTTCTGCACCTCACTTGACTCTTTCTGAAATTCTAGTGCTTCTTTCTAAACCTCTGTTGCCTCTTTCAGCAATTGTCTTACCTCTTTCTGCACTTCTCTTGATTGTTTCTGTACCTCTCTTGCATCTTTCTGCACCTCTCTGGCATCTTTCTGCACCTCTGTTGCCTCTTTCCACACTTCACTTGCTTCTTTCTGGACCCCTCCTGCCTCTTTCTGCATCCCTCGTCCCTATTTGTCTAACTCTCTTGCCTCTTTCTACACCTCTCTTACCTCTTCCTGTACTACTCTTGCCTCTTTCTGTACCTCTGTTGCTTCTTCATGTTCTTCTCTTGCCTCTTTTTGCACCCTTTGTGCCTCGTTCAACACCTCTGTTGCTTCTTTCTGTACTTCTCTTGCCTCTTTCTGCACCCTGCGTGCCTCTTTCAGCACTTCTGTTGCTTCTTTCTGCACTTCTCTTCCTTCTATCTGCACCCCTCATGCCTCCTTTTGCACATCTGTTGCTTCTTTCTGCACTTCTCATGGTTCTTTCTGCACTGCTCTTGCCTGTTTCTGCATCCCTCTTGCCTCTTTAAGCACCTCTGATGCTTCTTTCTGCACTCCTCTTCCTTCTTTCTGCACCCATCATGACTCCTTCTGCACCTCTGTTGCCTCTTTCAGCACCTCTTTTGGTTCTTTCTGCACTGCTCTTGCTTCTTTCTGTACCTCACTTGACTCTTTCTGAAATTCTAGTGCTTCTTTCTAAACCTCTGTTGCCTCTTTCAGCAATTGTCTTACCTCTTTCTTCACTTCTCTTGATTGTTTCTGTACCTCTCTTGCATCTTTCTGCACCTCTCTGGCATCTTTCTGCACCTCTGATGCCTCTTTCCACACTTCACTTGCTTCTTTCTGGACCCTCCTGCCTCTTTCTGCATCCCTCGTCCCTATTTGTCCAACTCTCTTGCCTCTTTCTACACCTCTCTTCCCTCTTTCTTCACTACTCTTGCCTCTTTCTGTACCTCTGTTGCTTCTTTCTGTACTTCTCTTGTCTCTTTCTGCACCCTTTATGCCTCCTTCAGCAACTCCATTGCTTCTTTCTGCACTTCTCTTGGTTCTTTCTGCACTGCTCTTGCCTCTTTCTGCATCCCTCTTTGAGAACCTCTCTTGCTTCTTTTTGCACCCCTCTTTTCTCTTTCTGCACCTCTCTTGCCTCTATCTGCATCCCTTTCTGCAGCTTTCCTGCCTGTTTCTCCACCTCTCTTGCCTCTTTCTGTACTTCTCTTTCCTGTTTCTGCACCCCTCTTGCCTCTTTCTGCACCCGTCTTCCCTCTTTGTGCAACTCTCTTGCCTTTTTCTATACCTCTCTTCCCTCTTTCTGCACTACTCTTGCCTCATTCTGTACCTCTGTTACTTCTTTCTGCACCTCTCTTCCTTCTTTCTGTTAATGTTAATGTTAATTAAATTTGTAGAGCGTAGCTGCTACCCAGAGTTGTCCTGGTGCACCCCTCCTGCAACTTTCTGTAACTCTTTTTCCTCTTTGTGCACCTCTCCTACCTCTTTCTCTACCCCTCTTGCCTCTTTTTGCACCTCTGTTGGTTCTTTCTGCACTGCTCTTGCTTCTTTGCGCACCTCACTTTGCTCTTTTTTTGGCTTCTACCTACACCTCTGTTGCTTCTTTCAGAAATTTTCTTGCCTCTTTCTGCACTTCTCTTGCCTGTTTCTGCACCCCTCTTGCCTCTTTCTGCACCTGTCTTCCCTCTTTGTGCAACTCTCTTGCCTCTTTCTACACCTCTCTTCTCTCTTTCTGCACTACTCTTGCCTCTTTCTGTACCTCTGTTGCTTCTTTCTGCACTTCTCTTGCCTCTCTCCACCCATTGTGCCTCCTTCAGCAACTCTGTTGCTTCATTGTGCACTTCTCTTGGTTCTTTCTGCACTGCTCTTGCCTCTTTCTGCATCCCTCTTTGAGCACATCTTTTGCTTCTTTCTGCACTTTTCTCTCCTCTTTCTGTACCTCTCTTGCTTCTTTCTGCACCTCTCTTGGTTCTTTCTGCAGCTGACTTGCCTGTTTCAGCACCTCTTTCTGCACTTCTCTTGTTCTTTCTGCATCCTTCGTGCCTCTTTCAGCACCTCTGTTACTTCTTTCTGCACTTCTCTTCCTTCTTTATTCACCTCTCTTGATTCTTTCTGCACCTCACTTGCCTCTTTCAGCACCTCTGTTCCCTCTTTCTGCACCTTCCCTGCCTCTTTCTGAACTGCATTTGCCTCTTACTGCACCTCTGTTGCTTCTTTCTGTTCTTCTATTGCCTCTTTCTGCACTTCTCTTGCTTTTATCCGCACCTTGCTTGCCTCTTTCAGCACCTCTGTTGCTTTTTTCTGCCGATGTCTTGCCCCTTTCTGCACCTTACTTGCCTCTTTCAGCAACTCTGTTGGTTCTTTATGCACTGCTCTTGCTTCTTTCTGTACCTCACTTACCTCTTTTTGCAATTCTCTTGTTTTTTTCCTAAACCTCTGTTGCTTCTTTCAGCAATTCTCTTGCTTCTTTCTGCACTCTTCTGGCTTGTTTCTGCAACTCTCTTGTATCTTTCCGCACCTCTGTTGCCTGTTTCTGCACCTCTGTTGCTTCTTTCTGCACCCCTCCTGCCTCTTTCCGCACCCCTCTTCCCTCTTTGTTCAATTCTCTTGTCTCTTTCTTCACATCTCTACTCTCTTTATGCACCACTCTTGCCTCTTTCTGTACCTTTGTTGCTTCTTTCTGCACTTCTATTGACTCTTTCTGCACCCTTCATGCCTCTTTCAGCACCTCTGTTGCTTCTTTCTTCACTTCTCTTCCTTCCTTCTGCACCCCTCATGCCACCTTCTGCACCTCTGTTGCTTCTTTCTGCACTTCTCTTGGTTCTCTCTGCACTGTCTTGTCTCTTTTTTTCATCCCTCTTGCCTCTTTGAGCACCTCTTTTGCTTTGTTCTGCACTTCTCTCTCCTCTTTCTGCACCCCTCTTGCCTCTTTCTGCACCTTTGTTGCTTCTTTCTGTACTTCTATTGCCTCTTTCTGCACCTCGCTTGTCTCTTTTAGCACCTCTGTTGCTTTTTTCTGCAGATCTCTTGCCTCTTTCTGCACTTCACTTGCCTCTTCTTTCAGCACCTCTGTTGCTTTTTTCTGCAGATCTCTTGCCTCTTTCTGAACCCCTATTTCAATTTCTGCACCTCTCTTGCCTCTTTCTGAACCTCTGTTCCCTGTTTCTGCACATTTCCTGCCTGTTTCTGCACCCCTCATGCCTCTTTCAGCACCTCTGTTGGTTCTTTCTGCACTCCTGTTGCTTCTTTCTGCACCTGACTTGACTCTTTCTGCACTTCTCTTGTAGTGAGGACAGGGTTTTGCATGCACACATTGCTATGTTAGCATAAGCGATTTAGATGTTAAACGCCATCTTGCCACTTTGCAGCTTTTGCACACGGCACTACAGGTAGCTGTTATTATAAGTAAAACTGCTTGCTTGCTTTTTCTTCACATGAGAATGGTCTGTTATTCACATCCCTAGACTCACACCACAACCTTAGTCTGAACACTGTGTGCAGAAGCCGTCAAGGTCAAATAACAATGTATGCTGTTGAATTCAGGTTGATCGGCCCACGCTCTAGACACAACAAGCACACAGATGCAAATGTCTGAAACACAGGTGCCTTTAATATTGCATTGCATGCATGATGTTGGCACTTGGAGAAAACCTTTCCAGACACAGAGAGCAGTGCTGGTCCTGTGATGTGATGCACCTAAGCTGATCTTGGAGGTATGGAGTTCACCATTCAAGCCTAGAGACCTTCTATTGTTATAAAACTAGCTTATAGTCAGGGGAGGGTGGTACACAAGGCGCTATAAGACCTGTTTCCACTATCATTATAATATGATTTCACCCTTTGTGTTTTATGGAATTGTAACAATGCTGATGTTTTTATTTCTAATCATTTGTCTGCTTCTTTTAGTCAAGATACTGAATCTTAGAGCACATAGTTAAAAATAAACATTTTAAACTTTCCCATGTCTCTGATTACTCACCTTTTGGACTGATATGAGAATTAAAACGAAAGAGTGTTCTTGATTCCCACCATTCCTGAGAGTAACCTAAGTCGCTTGTTCTGGGTTGTCTAATCATTGGTAGCTTCACTGTAGTACGGAGAACGAATGAGAAACTGATGCTAGTCGGATAGGTGTTCTGGGTACTAAGGTACACCACAATTAACTGAGGTCCTGGTTTTCTGTGCATAGTTCTGTGCATGAGCAGAATCCCCTCAACACTCTTGCTTCTTTCTACACATCTGTTGCTTCTTTCAGCAATTCTCTTGCCTCTTTCTACACTTCTCTTCCTTCTTTCTGCACCCCTCCTGCCTCTTTCTGTACCTCTCCTGCCTCTTTGTGCAACTCTTGTACCTCTTTCTGCTCCCCTCTTGCCTCTTTTTGCACCTCTGTTGGTTCATTTGGCAGTTCTCTTGCCTCTTTTTGCACCTCTTTTGCTTCTTTCTGCACTGCTTTTGCTTCTTTCTGCATCCCTCTTGCATCTTTCTGTACCCCTCTTGCCTCTTTATGCACCCCTGTTCCCTTTTTCTACACCTTTCCTACCTGTTTCTGCACTTCTCTTGCCTCTTTCTGTACCTCTGTTGCTTTTTTCTGCACTTCTCTTGCTCTTTCTCCACCATTAGTGCCTCTTTCAGCACCTCTGTTGCTTCTTTCTGCACTTCTCGTTCTTCTTTCTGCACACCTCCTGCCTGTTTCTGTACCTCTCTGGGCTCTTTGTGCACCTCTCCTACCTTTTTCTGCACCCCTCTTGCGTCTTTTTGCACCTCTGTTGGTTCTTTCTGAACTGCTCTAGCTTCTTTCTGCACCTTACTTGCCTCCTTCTGCACTTCTCTTGCTTCTTTTTACAGCTTTGTTGCTTCTTTCAGCAATTCTCTTGCCTCTTTCAGCACTTCTCTTCCTTCTTTCTGCACCCCTCCTGCCTCTTTCAGTACCTCTCTTGCCTCTTTCTGCGCCTCTCATGCCTCTTTCTGCACTTCACTTCCTGCATTCTGGACCTCTCTGAGTTAGAGGTAGTTTTAATCCCCCTGCCCTATTATGTACTTGGGCCATACAGGGGAGGTCATGCCAATCACGGGGGTACCCCAACCCATAATGTACCCTAGAGTATGTAGGTGTTTTCACTGTATTTTAAGTGTCTTTCAGAATAGCACTGGCTCCAGGCCTGGTTAGTCAGAGTCAGTTACCACCAGTACCAATCAGCAAAAAGTTGGAGGCACAGGATGATTTTGCAACAAGGCCTCTTTCTGCACCTCTGTTGGTTAATTCTGCATTTCTCTTGCTTCTTTCTGCGCATTTCTTACTCTTTGTGCACGTCTTATCTCTATAAGCATAGTTAGAAATTAGCATTTAAAAAACCTTTGAAATTCAATGAAAAAACCATAAGTTTCAGGGACGTTATAGTTAGAAATTTGCATTTTAATAAACCTTAGAAATTCACTGAAAACACCATAGGTTTTAGGGACGTTATAATTAGAAATTATCATTTAAAAAACCTTAGAAATTCACTGAAAAAAACACAGGTTTCAGGGACGTTATAGTTAGTTGGACATTTCACTTGTACAAAACCAGAGAAATTCGGCTGTTATAGTTAGTTGTGCTAAGTTTAACTCGCGCACCCGCAATGCACTGCTGATGACATCACATATTACATCACTCATGACATGGTCAGTGATATCACTGATGACATCACTGATGACATCTCAAATGACATCACTTATGACATCACTGATTACATCATCCACGTAATCCTCTGATGCACCTCCTCACAGCCTAATATAATCTTTTATACATCCACCCTAAAATACAGACTGCCATTCTCGAAACCATAGACACACCAATACCCACTCACTGATTCCAAAGTCTACACATACATCCACTCACTCACCCAATTTAAAAAAACATCCAAGTCACCCCAGTGGGTTGCTGTACAAACACTCCTTGCACAGTGCGGGCATTTTACAGTCATTTATTATCAGCACTCACTGGGGTGACTTGTACGTTTTCTGATATTAGCATGCAATGCAACTCACTGAAGGAAGACTTTGGCACTAATGAAACGCGTCAGGCATATCAAGATTTCTGCTGAAATGTGCGGCAGCTTTTATTAAAGTGAATTAACAGCGAATCCCTCCTGCGTGGGCAACCTCTTGTGTTTGATATACATGTATATATATATATATATATATATATATATATATATATATATATATATATATATATATATACAACAAAAGTGTGCCCTGAGGCAAGGATGCACCGGCAGCAGGGTTATTAAAAAATCATTTATTTATGGAAACCTGCGTTCCCAGTCCAATCATAATCCATTCTTGATGCGTTTCACGGCTTCACAGCTCCTTCAACAAAGTAAGACTTGCTCTCCACTGACTGCTCACAGACACCATTACCAGCATGCTGGATACTTACACCTCCGAAGTGGGCTCTCAGGTGAGTTGTGTTAAAAGCATGCTGGTACCTGTAGTGTTTTAGCTTGAGCAAAGTATCACCCTAGTGGGTTCAGTGTGAAATGCAATGTTCATAGTCAAATTATCACAGTTATAGCGTTCTATATATATGTTAATGAAGAATCCCCACTGCGCTGCATCAAAGGAAACAGGGACACGGACTCCACTTTGTACTTTTCAAAATTGATTAATTCGAGATAAAATGTCAGGATGACGAGTTTCGTCCAACTAGCTGGGCTTGTTCACATACTGAGGCACACCTCAGCTCAAACATTTACGGTGCAGTGTCCACCATGCGATGGAAAAACATGTATAGACAAGGGCAACAGACTATCATGGTCATTCTACTAACATGATTAGGTAAGTACAAACATTTCCATAGCTTAACAATGTAAATACATTTAGCAGTGCAAATCTGGAAATGCATTTCACTGGATTTTACATAAAACATTGGTAAACTTAGATGTTGATCAACAATCATAGAAATTAATACCACTGGCCATGAAGTATGGCCACTCCATAATACAAAGTCAATTTCATAAAGTCTAATTACTACTTCAGTGCATTGTCATATTGTTCTTGACCTAGACCTTGAAATGAATTATGTTTCGTAATAGAGAGTTGTTAAAGTGCTTGGTAAACCGTATCTCAATCTTGAATATTACCATAATATTCCACGTAAATATTTCAAATCCGAACCTATTAAATAAGCTATAGTTAAAACCTTTCATCTTGTATTGAGGATTTATTAGACCTATCTGATATGTGATGAAATAGTCTACGTGCTCCTGACCCATTGTGTCAAAAAAGAATAACGTAAAGTGCATAAGAGCTCCAAAAAGTGCTGAAGTGCTATATATAAAAACCTGTATTACTATGGGTTAGGGAAAGTTAGTAATGATGAAGTTAACCTCTAAATGAGTCTAATCTTTGATGTATCTCCCTACTAGTTCTATTTGACTAATGGAATTTTGAATGTATTTACAATTATTATAGCATAAATGCAAGATCCATAGAGTGTAATATAGTACTGGGAGTGATTCTACGTTATTGAAAGAACTATTTGCAAAAGCATGTTAAAGGTGTGGGCAATATCTTACGATTTTTATGGTTTTAAAAAAAATTGTACAGTTCTTCCCCATTGTTGAGTCCGTTAAGATAATGGTTGTCCAGCTCCAGGATAAATTTAGACTCCAACCTCCTCAGGAGCTTCTCTCTGTTTCCTCCTCTTCTGAGAGGGGGAACTGCCCCTATTACAAAGTACATAAGACTACTTAGGTCCTTGTTATGGGATGGCTTAAAATGCTTGCCACTGGATTGGACATGTCAGAATTGACAATGGCCCTAAGATGTTGCAGAACTCGCACATGTACCTGTAGTTTAGTACTGCCTACATATGGTAGGCCACAGTCACACATTAAGATATATACAGCGAATTCCGTATGGCAATTGGATATCCCTTTAAGTTGGTTGATGGTTGGACCAAATACGGAGGAATATTGAGTTGTGTTGGTGCCGAACTTTCACGCTCGTCAGGAACTGCACTTGAAAAACCCATTTTTCAATGCTAGCCAGGTCTTTTTTGATTTACTGTCCCCGAATGGTAATTCTGGACTACTACCAACTAAAGAATTGCGCATGGATCTCGCTTTTCTGAAAGTAAACGATGGCTCCGGTGGAATCAGGTCTCCTAGAATTGCGTCTGTTTTGATTATGGGCCAGTTAGAGTTGATAATAGCTCTTATTAGTTTGTGCTGACTACTATACGTAGTTATTAATCTTGTTTCCTGACTCTGAAATGTGACCATTTGCCCAGTGTTGCTATGTTTGTGGCGTTTAGAAACCCTGGTACAGAGTGTATTCTCTCGTGGGACTTTGCTGACTTTCTCAAAAGCGGTTTGAATGATCTGCTTACTATAAACCCTTTCAATGAATCTGCTAGTTGCTTCTCTTACACAGTCCACGAATGCCTGGTCAGTGCTGCAGATTCTCCAGAGTCTGAAAAACTCCCCATAAGGGATACTTCTAATTAGATGGTGGGGATGGAAACTGGAGGCATGGAGGGTAGAGTTACCTGTGGTGCTCTTTCTATGAAGTGTGGTTTCAATTTTATTGTCTATCTCAACAGTAAATTGCAAATTTAAAACATTGTGATTTATATTGTCTACAAATGCAATTGCATGTTCTTTTGATCCATTCCAGAACATAAAAACATCATCTCTAAAGCACATCCAGCAAATTATATGCTTGTGTCACACCACTTTGTGTGTGACCCCGAGTACCCGCTCCTCCCACCAGCCTACGTGTAAACACGCATAGCTGTGGGGCAAAGAAGGCTCCCATGGCGACACCTCTCATCTGCTGATAGACTTCCTTGCTAATCAAAAAGAAGTTGTTATGTAAACAAAAATGTATCATTTTTAAAATCATCTTTCCATGTTTATACCTTTCAATGACCACATTTTCTAGAAAGAAACCTACTGCTTTGACCCCATCGACATGGTTAATACTGGTGTATAAAGCACAAATATTGAGTGTTACCAGATGGTATTGGTCTGACCAGGAAACATTTTTAATCTTTTCTAAAAAGTAATTTGTGTCCCTTATATATAATGGTAGTGTTCTGACGAACTCCTGGAGGTAAAAATCCACATACTGTGACATTTTTTCCAATATTCCGCCTCTAGCTGATATTATGGGCCTTCCGTGGACCGGTGTGATCTTCTTGTGAGTTTTAGGAATAAAATAAAGTATTGGAGTAACGTGGAAGTCAGTTTAATAAAAAGTATTCTTCATTTGTTCTTTGACTTCTTCCTGTATTGCTTTAAGTTTCTGATGGTTAGATTTGATGTAACATGATTGGTCCTCTAGATATTTGTGGGCCTCCTTGAGATAATCATCCTTTGGCCAAAGAACAATGTTTCCCCCTTAATAAGATTTATTGAAAATGACATCATTCTGGTCCTGCAATTTCTGCAAAATACTTTTTTAATTTGAATCCCATTTTTTTGTTTTTATGTTCAACATTTAACTGTAGCTTTTTTAAATCCTCAACAACTACATCCTGAAAGATGTCAATGACATCACGGGGCATGAGGAGCATAAAGGACGATGCCGGTTTAAAAGGGCTTGGTTCTAGCAATGTGGGCCTATGCCCACATTGTGTAGCATCTCTTGTGTATGGGGCATATGGATTCTCTCGTTGCTTTCTGATGCTAGAGTTTCCAGAGTGTGTAGGATTGGAATGTCCGATACCGATAAAGAGGAAATATGCCTTAAACCTTCCGCTTCCTTGTGGATGTTGGCTTCCGAGATACTTTTAGATTTCTCGATGGCAAAATATTTCGTGAGTTTTATCTTACGAATAAATTTGAAGATGTCCATATGAGTTTGCACGTAGCAGAAGTTGCTCTCGGGGCAGAAGGACAAACCTAGTGACAAAAGTTGTAATCCTGCTTGATCTAATTGCGTCTGGGACAGATTGATAATTGTGTTGGTGTTAGTAGTCGTTACTGTTTCATTCTGTTGTTCTGCTGTTTTGTGTTTCTTACATTGCCTGCATTTCCTTCTTGCCTTCCTTCTTTGATTCCGTCTTTGCCTTGTGTTGACATTGGCTTTTGCGGTCTCAGTGTTAGACGTCTTTGCTCACTGTAAAAAATCCAGCTCTTCTGCAGGAGTCAGGGTGCTGAAATCCTCATCACCGTGAGCTCTTCCTAGTGAGCTTCCATCGGATTTCGTTTCACTTTGTAGGGAACCTACATCGGACTCGACTGGTGTTTGGTGCCCTCCAGTGGCTAATGCTTGTCCACTGGTGACTTTACTTGGATTATTCTGTGAGAAATGCTTCCACATAATATTGTCATATTTATGAGCGAATGTGAAAATCTGTCCTTATTCATAATCTTGTTTGTCAAGTGAGAATTTATTGGCTTTTCTGGACTTGATTGTGTCCTCATTTTTTTTCAGTCTGTTAGTGATTTCACTCTTGGTTTTAGAGATTAATTTCTTATACTCTGATTTATCCAATTCTATATTGGTTTTCTCTATTTCCATGAGAACTGTCTCTCGATCAATGGGGGCATATTTTACCAAAATATGGACCAAATGCATGGAGGTTTCAAGATTACTGTCAGCCCACTCTCTGAGCATGTCCGGATTCGGGTTGTAGAAGCTGGGGGCGATCATAATTCGCAATCCTTGAGGGATTCAACCCACCTCCACATACATTTCTAGGGATCTTTGTTCCCACCACTTAGATATTTCTGATTTCCTCTGTTTTTCCAATAACTTTAATAGAGTTTTAGTATCTTTCTCCGGTGATACCGTGGCTACTCCTTTATTTTGCCTTGTGTCAGTAACTGCTGGAAGATTTAAAAATAACTCCAAGGCTGCTGCTTCCCTTTCTTTAAGTTTCTCGTCTGCCATTGTCAATATCTCTTTAATTAGATTGCACTGTTATACACCCAAACCTTGCAATTTTCAGTGGCAAAAAAATGCTTAACTGACTAAGTTTGGAGTTACTATGTGCCTATCTTTACCAGTACACCTCCCCACCTGCTAATGGACTCTCTGCCTTTTGGCTTACCAGCTGTTTGGGAGGAAGGGGTTGGGGGGAGCAGACCACAAACCAGTATATGTGTGTAAAAGGCCGCTTTATTGGAACAGGTGCACATCACAAATTTAATAAACCTCGGCAAACGCCTTCCAAAACTAAGCCTCACTAACAAACCACATACCTACCCCTGCACACCTCCCCCTCCCCTAAAATTTCCTTGAACCCGCCCCCACCCGTACATTACAACATTTCAAACAATACAAAACATTACATCACCGTATAACCCTGTATAACCCTAAAAATTCAACCCATCCGTTAAACAAACTCCCCTGCCTGCCCCTTTTTAGCTGTCAATCACCCAACCTGTGTAACCGAACTAACAAATAACCTGCCTACCCTTTCCCTGTCGATAACCCAACTTAACAATTAATCAACAAACCTCTGCCAAACCTGTCAAACTTCAAATAACTCCCGCCAACCAGAAAGGAGGGGGGGAGGAAACTACCCACTCCCCTTTCTGCCCCCCAAAATAGGCTAGACACTGTCAGACTCAAACACCATGCCTCTGAACGTTCAAGCATATTGACAACACTTCCCGGATTTCCAGCAAATAGAGGTCCATACCAAGCCTGAATTAATGCACTCCATCATCCCTAAAAAACTCTACCGCCTCAAAACGTATTTCTTTGTGAGTGACTCTCCCAAACCCCAAACTTCGACAAATCCTTGAAATTTCAGTATTCACTTTCCTCAGCTCCCTGTGAATAGCTCTGGGATTCACAGCCCCCCTCCAAATCATCCACAGAACCAACTCAGTCCATAAAACATGGCACCCTGACCATCGCTCCTTTACAAGTGACAAATCCCTCTTCATTGCCCTCAGCAACACCACCCCCTTCACTTCACAAAGATCATTCTCACCAAGGTGAGTCAACAAAATGTCCGGGCACTGGCCCCTCCCTATCGCTTTATTCAAACATGGTATCAATTCCTTCAAAAGCATCCCTCCCTTACCCTTCCAAACAATTCTGAATAAATGCTCATTAAAACCTTTGGCACGCCTGAACCTGTGCCCATATGATGAATGAGTGCCCCACCATCCATGCGGTCAACTCCTTCGAGTGAGGCCCAGCCACCGAACCTGTAATGAGAAAAATAGAATGAGACTCACAACATTGAGGATGACGCATGCGCCTCCTCCGCATTTCTTCTCACATAGTGCTGAAAACAGTCTGGCGACCAGCACCCTAGCCGCATAATATCCCCCTGAGACCAACCCCTGTTGTGCGCTTCTGTTGCTGCCCCAATCCTAAAAGAATGAGTCCCATACCATGCCCCGTCCAACCCAATCCTCTGCAAAGCCTTACGCAGCACCATGCGCAGCTGGTAATCTGTTACCCGAGAACCATTGATATGTCGGAAAACCAAATCGGCCCCAGCCCCTCCTGACAAAGTCCTCCAATGGCAGGCCAAACGTAATGGACAAGTATAAATGGGTGCCTCTGCTTCCAACCAAACTCCTTTCCCCAAACCACTCTGATCAGTTTTTGAATTGGCTAGCCAAATATGTAATCCCTTTTCTGAGAAAAACACTTCTTGCCAAATAATGCCCCTTTTTACCTTGGTACCCAGGAGCTCAGAGACTCTAAACACCCCAAAAAACAAAAACGCCATAAGGGTAGCGAACAAACATGCTTCAAAATCTTCCCTGAAAACCGCAGGTAAAACTTTCAACAAACGGGTCAGAGTCTGCCAAGAAAGGGGGCACCGGGACAGCCGATCCCCTCCCTGCTCCCTGGCCCAGCCCTCAAGCATCCTCCTCCCCACTTCCCCCGCAGAAGGGGAGTAACCCCCAAAAAGTTTCCCCATAAAAGAAATTACTGCCAATTTCCCGGTGATGGTGACCCTGGAAAGGCCTCTCTCAATGAGATCTAAGATAAACTGGATCACATCCTCAGACCGCTGCCAGACCTCCACCCACCTACATGCTCCAGATGCTAGGAAATCCCTCCAGGCAAGTGCATATGCCGCCCGTGTAGACGCAGACAGGGAACCTACCACCAGTTGTAAAACCCTACGTTGCCTACATACCAAAGATGCTCCGGCATTGGGGTCGGTGTCCTGTCCGCCTCCTTGGCCAGCCCATGGAATCTCCCCCACTGCGAACGAGACAAAGCATCGGCTATGTCATTGTCCACGCCAGGTATGTACAAGGCTCTGAAGGCAATGTCATGTCTAAGGCAGCCTAATACAAAAACTTGAAATAACTTCAGAATCTGTTCATCTCTTGCTGACTGCCTATTGACGATCTCCACCACTGCCATGTTGTCCACTCGAAACAAAACCTTCTTGTGTGCCAACTCCTCACCCCAAAGGGTCAATGCCACCAGTAATGGGAAAAGCTCCAGAAATGCAATGCTCCTCCCCCCATCCCTCCACTCTTGCGGCCACTTCTCTGCACACCACCTGCTCTGCCAATATATGCCAAAACTGTCGCTGCCTGCTGCACCAGAAAAAATGTGAATGTCCCACTGGACGTCTTCGTCCCTGGCCAATGGCACTCCATTAAAGGAGTGTAGAAAAACTGACCACATACGCAAGTCCTCCTTCACCCCTGCTGACAAGCGGACATGGGGGTAAGGCAAATGATGTCCTGCCAGTGCCCGCCCTGACCACCCTGCAGTCAAAGTTAAGATAACCCAGTAACACTTGAATGTCCTTCACTGTCACTTTCTGCTTTGAAAACATTCTGTCCAACAACTCCATCATTTTCAATGTTTTGTCCGCCGGCAAGCGAGCCCGCATTGCCACAGAATCAATTTCCAATTCCCAAAAAAGATAAAGCTGTTGAAGGTCCCATTTTCTTCTCAGGTGCCAACCCCAGTTCCTCCATGAGCTCATGGAAAGTGTCCAGAGCTAACTGGCAGTACCCGGAGCCCGGTGAACCGACAAAGAAGAAGTCATCCAAGTAGTGCGTTACCAACGTGTGACCCGTGTGCTGCGTGACATACCACTGCAAGAAAGTGCTGAAACATTCAAATAAAGCACATGACATAGAGCAACCCATCGGTAATGCTTTGTCCACGTACCATTTACCCTCAAAATGGATCCCCAGAAGAACCCAATCATCTGTATGGACCGGAAGCAACCAAAATGCCGACTTTATGTCACATTTTGCCATCTCTGCAGTTGCCCCCGTGGTCACAACTAGTGACATGGCCACGTCAACTGAGGAATATGAAACCGAGGCAGCCTCCTCATCAATGAAATCATTAACTGAAGACCCCTCTGGCCATGACAAGTGCTGAATCAGGCTGTACTGTCCTTCCTCTTTTTTGGGCACCACTCCAATGGGTGATATAATCAAATTCTCAATTGGCCAATCATCAAAGGGGCCTGCCATCCTCCCTTTGCACACTTCCTTGCTCAATTTGTCCTGCACTACCTTGCTGTGTTCTGCTGCTGATTTCAGGTTATCTGCCCACCTTCTCTGCCTTGGTCCCCTGTAGCCCAAATGAAACCCCCACTGAAACCCATCCAAAAGCACCCGTTTCGCCCCCAAATCCCCATACCCTTGCAGTACCTCCACCAGCTTTGTTAGCCTAACTGGCGTAGGAGCCTTTGGGCCCAGTACCCAGTGAACCCTTACCCCCTCTACTGCCCTGAAATTGCTGCGAGGGGCCAGATGTGCCGGCGCCTAACTGCTGCCATTGCTAGCCTCCCTGTGGTTTAACGCCCCAACAGTTAACAAGGGGATGCCGCTTTCCACACTTGGAGCACTCATGGCGATACTTGCAATACTCCCTTGTGCATAAGCCTTTATTGAAGTCCCAGCATGCCCCAGTTCCAGTTTGTGTCGCGGCTGCGCCTTCCAACCCTCCCCGGGTGGGCTTCCGTTGAAAGGGCCGGTAAACCAAAGGGAGCCCACTAGCTGTAAAAATCGTCTTCCCACTGGCTGCTGCCCCCATCGTATGCTGCCATAAATCCGTGTCCAACTCCCCCCATTTTACCTCTGGGTCCCACGCCATACGGACCCGAAACTCTTCGTCATATTGGGCCCATGCGTAACCACCACCCGTAATCTGAGCTTTCCGAATTGCATCCATATATTTAAAGATAGCCACGCTGCGCTCGGGAAACATTTCACCATAGATGCTAGCGTAAATCAGAAACACTGCTGTCCAGTTCTCTATGATTAATAGTACCTTAGGGCGCTTGGCCAACTCATATTCTTCTTCCTTAGAGCCCTCCTTGGACCTGACTTCCCTATGAAGGAGCTTCAGCATTTCCCCGTATTCCCCTTTCCATATGTGTTCCTTGGTCGCCAGCATTAAGTGGGCACCCAAAGGCTTGTAGGCGTCGAGGTGTCCCGATGATGAGGCATGACACCACTAGGGTGTGTGAGGGAATATAAAACAAAAGGAGCTGCCTCCTTTCCCACTGAGTAGTGGTGTTCTGTTCCATCTTCATTTAGGGACCTTAACATCTGAAAATTCTAGGTCTGTTCCAATACAACTCGCAATCTCATTTTTGAGTTGCTGGTGGGGAGTACTTCTGGTAGAGCAGTATAAAACCTGGGAGGGTGTACTCCTCCCTGTATTTCCTCTCAGGCCCCCTGTAAGTTTGGAACCCCTTCCTGCTTACGTCAGTGCCTAACACCCAAAGGTTTTGTCACCCCTATGTAGGGCAGCTTCTTCATTTTCAATTCCTTACTTTCCAACGGCTCCTTACCACCCCCAGCTGCGTCTGTGTTCGTCCCGCTCTCCACCTTGGTACCCAGCGCTACTCCCCCATCTCCTGTACCTACCCCTGTATCCTTAACGTATTTATCCCTATGTAACCTCTCTTCCGTCACTTCCCCACTCCCCTCCCCCCAAGTTCCCACAGACACCATTTTAGGTTTGGCCTGTGTTCTACCAGTCTCACCTGGCTCTAATGAGGCTGCCCAGACTGACACCGACCGCCGTTCCACTGTCCCAGTTTGATCCATTGTCCGGCTCCCTTGCCCCCGCTCCCCATACCGCTCACCTCCCCAGACACCCCCCCCACCCCCGGGCCGCCTTTTTGACACGCGGGCGGCCCCGCTCACTTAGCGGCAAAAACCGCTGATGTTTGGGGGATGTGCAGGTGGCCACTGCTGCCGCAACCCCCCCACCGAAGCTTGTCGCGCAGGTCGCGCCAGCCCTGCCACATCACCGATTACCAGGCCATCCGGCCCACTTCGCTCAGGAGCCGGAGGGCCTCTAGGACACGGTAATCTTCTCCTGCCATTAGCTTCACACCAAATACACCCTAAAACCTAGAGAAAAGGCTAGAATAAAGAAACTACTCATCACCTCAAAAACTACCTCAGCCTAAGCTCCCAGCCACCAGGTCACCAAACCTAAAATGGTGGCCGGGAGCAGGAGCCCAAAGCATTTATGCTTGGGCTCCATTTGGGCTATAAATAAAAGAAGCCCAAATCCAAAATGGCTGGCTCAAGGCCCGCCCCCCACCCCCCGCCCCTCCCAAACTGCCTGGGGGGGACCTCCCTGTGATCGGCTGCCCCCCCTCCAAGCCCCCCTTCGCTGACAGGATCACGGGTCCTCCGTCTTGCATCTGGCTGTGACTCCAAGCCGGTTTGCTCGCTGGTACGTTCCGATTGCAGGGGATCAAAGCTGAAAGTGCTCCTTCCGGAACCGGAAGACATGCCGAAGCTGGCTGTGAATAGCCTGACCCTGCAATGGAGGACGGGGTCCGTGATGTGGGAACAGATGTTGCCAGCATACATCAAAATGCTAATGAAAAATCCCCACCACGCTGCATCACAGGAAACGGGGACAAGGACTCCACTTCGTACTTTTCAAAATTGATTTATTTGAGATAAAATGGCAGGATGACGCGTTTCGCCCACCTAGCTGGGCTTGTTCACATACCGAGGCACACCTCAGCTCAAATATTTAAGGTGCAGTGTGCACCACGTGATGGAAAAACATTTATAGACAAGGGCAATAGACTATCATGGTCATTCTGCTAACAAGATTAGATAAGTACAAAACTGGAAATGCATTTCACTAGATTTGACCTAAAACATTGGTAACCTTAAATGATGATCAAGAATCATGGAAATTAATACCACTGGACTTGAAGTACGGCCACTCCATAATACAAAGTCAATTTCATAAAGTATAATTACTGCTTTAATGCATTGTCATATTATTCTTGACCTTGATCTTGAAATGAATTATGTCTCGTAATAGATAGCTGTTAAGTGCTTGGTAAACCATATCTCAATCTTGAATATTACCGTAATATTCCACGTACAAAAGTCAAATCCAAAACTAGTAAATAAGCTATAGTTAAAACCTTTCATCTTGTATTGAGGATTTATTAGACCTATCTGATATGTGATGAAATAGTCAATGTGCCCCTGACCCATAGTGTCACAAAAGAATAACGTAAAGTGCATAAGAGCTCCAAAAAGTGCTGAAGTGCTATATATAAAAACACGTATAACCATGGTTAGGGAAAGCTAGCAACGATGAAGTTAACCTTTAAATGAGTCTAATCTTTGATGTATCTCCCTATTAGTTCTATTTGACTAATGGAATTTTGGATGTATTTCCAATTATTAAATGCCCCTGCCATTGCTGGAATGATGGAGGTTGGGAATCCAGCCTTGAACATAATCCGTGGGATCAGAGAGATATTTAACTTAAGGATCTCCCCTAAAAATAGTAACATACCGAATCTAATTGTATCAAGGCAGAGGCAGGAATCCAAACATATGATCCAAATCTGCTTTTAGTTCCTGACAGTGAATCCCAGCAACCCACCCAATTTATCTATTTTAGAAGGGTTAAATTATAAATTAAAGATCATTTTTGAAATTCTGGGTTTGCAAACTAGATGAACATAGTATTGTATATCCTAATTCCAAAGATTCCAAGAAACCAGAGTTGTCCATATTTAACCTCTCCTGCCACTTGGTGTTATGTTTTTTAAAGTCATCAAGGATTCCCTCAGTTAGACACCCACATACTTGTGAAATTGTATAGTTAGCTTCCCCTGTTAAAACCTCCAACAGAGATATCCTATAAACACCAGCCACGCCCTCCACCTTTCTCAATAAAAAATCCAGAAGTTGCAAATATTTAAAAAGTCCCTGACCCCTATATTAAATTTAGCCCGAATCTCCTCAAACAATGCCATATGACCTCCTTCCCCGCTCATTCCCACTTTCATAAGCATCCATCATGGAGGATTTCGGACAGTTGCCTATTGCGATGAATAGAGGTATACCAACAATATCTCCCTATTCCCATTTTGTTCCATATTCCAGCCTAGTTTTCGAAAGAGGCAATTAGAATCTTAAACCGTGTTTTCTTATAATAATTTGGCACGAAGATCTTCAGCAAGCAACCCTTTGCAGGCTTGCCAATCAGCAGCTCAAATATTGATGGAACAAAATCTTTAGTCCCCCCTCTTCTATGTTGTTATCAAAGAGAGGCTGCACATACTGCAAAGCTGATGCTAAATAATATAGCTTGACATTGGGAAGCGCACATTCCCCTCTTTCCCTAGGTAGACTCAAAAACAAATCGCCCCCTGATTTTCCCATAAGATCATAAGAACCTAGAGTTCTTATGGTCTTATGGGTGTGTATTGTTTTAAAATATTGTGTCTATTATTTTATAAGAGACATTCTCGAACTCCAAAGGGATTGTTCGAAACATGTACAGTACTTTTGGGAGAACAATCATCTTAACTAGATAGCATCTCCCCATGATAGACAGATGTAAATTATCCCTTCTTAAAAAATCTGCTTTGGCTTTATCGCTATAGGGGACAAGTTTGTCTCCACTATGTGTTCAACCTTGATGGTAATAGTGACCACCTGATGCACTGTCTGTTCTACCACCCGATGAGCCTGGGTTTCTGTGTATCTATTCATAACTAATTGCAATTTATTCCTATTTAGCAAGTACCCAGAGAGTCCAAATTCCTTGGTTATCTCTTCAATTGTTCGAAGAGCTTTATTGAGGTCCCTTGTGACTATTGTGATGTCGTCCGCATAAGCTAGCATTTTCGCTCCCAACTCTGCAGTTGTATCAGCATGATATTGATGGCAGCTTCAAGCCTGTGGAGAAGGGGATCTATATACAGAGCAAATAATAAAGAAGATGAGGGACACCCTTACCTCGTTCCTTTTTCAATTAGGATTGGCTGTGATTCATTGCCGATAATCTGTAGTTTTGCTGTTGGTTGCGGTACATCTCCTGTATTGCTCGGATAAAAGACCTCCCCCATTTAAAAGACTCCATGGCCTTCCAGGAGTAGTCCCTGGCTATTCTGTTGAATGCCTTCTTGATATCCAACAGAGCTAACCCATGGGTTCTTCCGCATTGTTTAAGGCATCAAAGAGTGCAATTACAGAATGCACATGATTGGAGGTCCCCCTTCCAGGAATGAACCCATGTTGCCTTGCTGATACCAATCTATGGATGATACTTTCCAACTTTTTTGCCAGGATTTTGGAATAGACTTTAATATCGCTCTTTATCAATGTAATTGGCCTATATGATCCCAAGTAATTAGGGTTCTTCCCTTTCTTTAAGAATACTATTATATTTGCTGCAGGCCAAGAATCTGGGGGGCACTGTCATCTCCTAACCCGGCAAAAAAGCTCATGAAGCTCTCCAAGCACTCTAGCGAAAATGCTTTCTAAAATTCGAGGGGAATCAGGTTGGTGGTCACCGCCTTCCCAGAGTGGAAATCTGGAGCGCCTGCTGAATTTCCTCCAGTGAAAATTCTACTTCTAGAAGTTCACAGTCTTTCTGAGTTGCTCTGCTAGATATTGTTGCCTCCAGAAATTGCTCTGGATCCTCAGGACGTGCAGCCGTTTGTGCTTTATATAGCGAGCTATAATATGCATCGAAAGCTTCTCTCACATTATCTGGATCTGTGACAGTTACTTCTTGCTCATTCGAAATTTCGTTGATATACCCTGCAGCCAGTTTTTGCCTCATCCTAACCCCCAAGACGTGCCCCACCCTTTCATTATATTCATAGCACTCTTGTTTTCTTGTAAGAAGTTTCCCCGGTGTCTTTTTAGCCATGAACTCATTCAATGATGACTTAATTATGGCTATTTGGCTGAGCGCGAGAGATGAGTTTAGCACAGATGATACAGCTACACCTAGCTTGGCTTCTGCTTTACCTAATGTTTAATATAGCACTCTAAACTGAGATTGGGATTGCTTCTGTTTGGCAATGCTAAACCTGATAATTTCTCCTCTGGTGCTGGCTTTAAAGGTGCCCCAGACTATTCCTGGGGGAGCACTCTCACTATTAATTTTAAAGAATTCCGGAATCCAGCCCTACATATGTCTAATATATTCTGGATCAGTCAAAAAGCTCTTCTCGAAGGACCACCTTCTGGTATCCCTCATGTGAGAGCTCTAATAGAAGGGGATTATGATCCGACATTAGTCTCTGGAATAGTTCTACCTGGATCCCAATAAGTAGCATCAATGTCACTATAAAGCAATCAAGTCTTGCAAAGAAACCATTAGGAGCAGAATAATAGGTATACCCAGATTTAGAGGCTTTTAGTTTAGCCCATATATCAACTAAGCCCACTTCCGTTTCAAGACACTTGAAAGATCTATGGGACTGGGTTTGTAGCTCCCTAACCCATCTCCTATCCTCCTTCTGCTACCATTCAAGTTGAAATCCCCACATACCACATACTGGGATGCCCAAGTTGGTAACGCAGTTGCCAAAAAGTTAAACATAGTGGGGTCGTCCGCAACTGGAGCATATATTGAGCATAGGGTAAAGGTCCCTGTTTAGTACTGGCATTCTACCAACACTCACCTCCCATACTTATCTGCTGCCTTGCAGCCGTAGATACGAGTCTTGCCTTTTGCTAATATAGCCACCCCTTTAGTTTTAGTATCCTGTGTAGAACAGCATAGTATATTTAGCTCCAAAGCTTCCAAAAGCCCCCTATCCGTTCCCGGTGATGTGGGTTTCTTGTAGGCAATAAATGTCTGCTGTTAAAAATGTCATGTCTTCTGAGACCCTTTTTCTCTTAGCTACATCATTTAGGCCACAGATATTAATTGTAGCTATGCGGAGCTTAGCCATCACCCATATGGAGCACAGAGCCTAACAACGTGCAGTTCCATAATCCTGTTTCCAGCTCAGGGACATCATAAGCATACCTTCACATGCATACTCTACTTGTCGTTCATCTACTGTAGCCCAATGTAACTTTTTTTCTCAAAATCTTTTATAATATGCCTTTCGTGAACATACTTGTTGCCCTTCCACCGTATTAAGAACTAGTCCCCCTACCTCCCCTGGACCCCCCTCCCCAATCCGCCCCAAACAACCCCAGGTTCCTCCACCCCCACCAACCAAATAAGGCAAACAGACCACCCATGTTCTGTGTGATAGCTTCTTGAGCACGCATGCCATCAGCTCCCCACCCACGCAAAGACCACCAATTATAATCAAGAAGAAATGGGAAACAACCTTTACAACGCAGTCATTACAACGTACTACCTTTACACAACAGTCATTACATCGCAACATCCTTTACATCGCATGTTATTCTAACGCAGCCATCACAATGGATGTCACTACAACACATGCCATTACAACGCATGCCATTACAACGCATAGTTTTTACCCCTACACTATCCAACACTTACCCTACTGTTGCACTCTCTGGAGTGGGAATAGTAATTTTTACCCTTACGCTAGCCGACACTTACCCTACTGTTGCACTCACTGGAGTGGGAAAATACATTTTTACCGCTACACTATCCAACACTTACCCTACTGTTACCCCCAAAAATTATGCGATGTAATGGTATGCGTTGTAATGGTATGCGTTGTAATGGCATGCATTGTAAAAACATGTGGTGTAATGGATGTTGCGATGTAAAAACTGCATTGCAAATGTTTGCGTTGTAACGTCATACATTCAGAATAAATACAGTGCCAAAGCAAGAAGGAGAAGGTGTGTCTAGAATGCCATATCAGAGAGAGGAAAAAAAAGAAAAAAGCACATATGTCACTGACAGACAGCCCCCTACTTAAACATTGTCTTTAGTGGCAGTAATTGCGCACAGATATCCTTTGGCTTGTATCTCCGAAATAAAGATCCCAATGCTGCCCTTAACAATGGTTTTTAGATGTGCTGGAGCCAGCAGATATTCTACCTATTTAGCTTCCTGGATGCCATCTGCGCTCGATGCTAGTGTGACAAAAATCCAGGCGAACAAAGAAAGAAATCTCCTTATAACGTCTCTGAGCCTCAGGGCAGGCTTTCTCAAATATAGCTTGCCGAAGCAGAAAATTGCCCAAAAATACCAGAACAGCTCTGGGCTGGCTTTGACCTCTATTGCCCAACCGTGATTGTTTCTTGCGAATTATTGGGAATCTCTGTACCCTCTGGATTTACGACTCCCAGTTCCATCCTGACAGTTCTGGAAATGCACTTTTGAGATGGTCCAGTATAAATGACCTGATATCGTCTCCTTCCAGCCCCTCATCAATCCCAAGGAAGTGCAGATTGTTTTGTCTCTGACGGTTTTCGAACACCTCAATTTTCCACATGCTCCTTCAAAGCCATGACCTCGGTTTCAACAATTGTGGTCCTCTCTTCGCTGCAGTTGAGTTTCTCCCCAATCTCAGAGCAGGATTTACCGACCTTTCTGATAGCCCCTTCAAGTTTTGTTGTTGCAAGCTTTGCTCTTTTACCGTCTGCTCGGGTCTCAGCATGATGTTCCTTAATGGATTCATAAATCAGTTCCAATAAGGGGCCTGCGGTCTCCCCACCAGTCGCATGTTGGGTCAGTGTATCCGGCTGCGCTGAATTATCCTGTTGACCAATCATCCTAGCATCCAAATAGTCACACTTTGGCCCTGCCCCAGACACATGTTTTCTTCTACTTTTCTGTGAGACAGAATTTCCCTTTGAATCCTTACTGAGCAGTTTCATTCCATGGAGACTTCTCTGGCAATCCGCACTTTAGCCACATGGTCCTAATGAAAGTAATGTGCACATATGTTTGTTTTATTTAAATGAAATGCGTGTTAACATACATGGAATCGTATACGACAGCTTTGCATGCACAACATGGACCTTATTCAGTGCTGTCAGTCAATCACTTTTACATGTAGTAGTTTAAAGCAGCTAATGTTGCAGTTGAGATGCCGATTATTGCATGACAGCACAAGCTGAACGTCCTTCTGGCGCTTGCAGACTCAATGAAACAGTTACGTACTATTGGTCCACAGATTTTTTTCAATCAAGTCATCCCACACTATGCCTCCCTAGCCCACCTCAATATCTGGAAAGTAATGGAATACAAGCATAGAGGATGTTGGCATGCATCTGCTCAGGATCACACCATTAGTCTGAAGCCAAGAGTGGAACTTCGGATATAAATCATCAATTTAATCAGAGGGCCTATAGCCATATCTTCTTCCTTGGCTCGTTCAAGCTACATGATCGCTTGGCTATGAAATTCAATGTTACGGAGCTGATACTTTACATTACCCTTTAAAGGACACAGCATAAGGTGCATAGGACAAAGTTGTTTAGTGACCTATGACATGATTCCATATTAAATGTATTGTATGCACTCAGCTACGTGTAGACGTTACAACAACACATTTTCCACACATCCATATTAATGGACTTTCTAATGAGTATTCTATCGACATTTACCATATAAAAAGTTCATTTGTTTCATTAATTAAAATAAAACGATAGCGCTAATGGTCTTGTAAGGATCCGCAACCAATGCTATAAAAGTTATTGGCGCTTTAAACATTTTTAGTGGGTGGAGGTGAGGGGTGTTTTGAAAACATCTTCCTTGTGATGAAAAATGAATGGCGAGGCAGTTTTGACAGTGCATCTTATTGGACTTGGCCCTTTTTGCAGGGTCATCCCTGATCTTTTTGCCTTCCTTCTGTATTTTTTCTGACCTGTTGTTGGTGGTTTCATGACTGGGTGCTTTACCACTGCTGATCAGTGCTAAAGTGAATATGCTCTCTATTGTAAATTATTGTAATGGATTAGTGATTACTTGATTGGCTTATTTGGTTTACTTGTCAGACCCTAGTACATTGCACAGTGTGTGCCCAGGGCCTATAAATCAAATGCTGCTGGTGGGCTTGCAGCGCTGATTGTGCCACCCACCGGAGCAGCTTGTAAACTATGGCTCAGGCCTGCCATTGCAGAGCCTGTGTGCAGTCTGGGACTGCCATGTCGACTTGGCAAGTGCACACCCTTGCCAGTCCCCAAACCTTCCCTTTTCTACATGTTAGTCACCCCCGAGGTAGGCCCAAGGGTGCATTGTATGCAAAAGGAAGGACATGCCCTGTGTGGCATGTCCGGATAGTGAATTACAGCCAATTTCGTTTTTTGACTATTGCAAGGCTACCTGCTCCAGAATGGGCAGTTTGATTATAACATCTTATAATCCTAACTGACCCAGGGACCACGGTAGAAATTCGAATTTAGTATGCCTGAACTCAGAATGATAAAATACATCTTTTAGTAAACTTGGTTTTAACATTCTGTGTTTGAAAATACCACTTTTAGAAAGTAGGAATTTTCTAATCTAACTGCCGTCGCATCACCGGAGAAGAGTGTCGCAGGGCCTGTCGCGGCTCAGAAATTCACTGAGCGACCGCACGGCCGTCGGGCGTGCATGCATCGCATCCACTTTGTTGCGCCATAACCAAGACGCCATTTTGTCGCATCCCACCGGAGCGTCATCGCATCAGATCGCAATAAGAAACCGGCGTGTCAACTCCCCACACAGTAAGGAAGCGAGCCTAAACTCCCCTTCGCAGCAGTAAGGAACCGACGCATCCACTCCCCTGAGTGTAAGGAACGGCGCATCACCTTCCCTGCGACCCTTTTGTTTATTTTGCATTACGCATCCAAGGTACATTGAGAGTAAAGTGTTGCATTTACAATCTAAAGGGAACTAAGTTATTACTACCATTTTAAAGTCTATTTTTGATTACAGTATTGTGGATTTTTGTTGTCGGTATTGTGTTAAGTCTATATAAAGAATACTTATTTTTCTAAACCTGTGTGGTGTCCCTCTGTAGTGTTTTCACTGTATTACTGTATGTGTTCACAAATGCTTTACACACTGCCTCTGAGATAAGCCTGCCTGCTCATGCCAAGCTACCAAGGGGGTGAGCAGGGGTTATTTTAGGAGTGTAGCCCCTTACCCTGACTAGAGTCAAGGGTCCCTATTTGGACAAAGGTACCTACCTCTGCCAACTAGAGACCCCTAAATCTAACACATATCATAGACGGCTGGCAGGGTGTACAGGATGCACACTGTGTGTCATCCTGCCAGGTGAACAGGCAGCTCCCAAGAGGGGACTGGGGGCAGCAGACTGGCCTCACACAGATTCATATTTTATACGTGAAGGTCAAACGCTCAGGCGAAGCTGTCAGCAGCTGCTGCCGAGCCAGGGGCACTGAGGGCAGTTTTGCAGGGGGGGGGGTCAGCAGCTGCCAACCTGGGGGTAGGGTAGCAAGGGCATTCAGTGTAGGGTTCTCAGGGCCTTGAGCCAGGACTACAGGGACCTTGAGGGGAGTCAGTAACACAGGGCAGGACTGCAGAAGTTCCTCTGTATGCTCAAGAGCCCCTGTGGGGGTAGGGGTCCTAGAACCGCAGGACTCTAGAAGAAGGCCGTGTGGTAGAAGCATGTGGGGCAGGCGCTCGGTGGAGGAAGGACCTGGAGGAGCATAGCAGAGTGAGCAGGACTATGGGCAGGATGGCAGCAGTCCTTGGGCAAGCACTGGCAGGGTAGGATCCAGCAGTAGGTAGGACCGCAGGACTCTTGAAAAGATTGAGATACAGGGGTCCAGAAACAGGACTATACAGGATCTGAGGTGAGAACAGGAACACCAGGCAGGACAGCATCCCTGGGCAAGTGCCTTTGGGATTGGTCCGGCAGTAGGACCACAGGACTGTGGTATGTCCTGTGTAGGGTGATCACCTGCCATGGAGGGAAATTCCATATGGTGGGTGTGAAAATTCAAGACAAAGGTTCAAAATCCAGGACAAAAATTAAAGACAAATGGTCAATTTTATGGACACATCAGGAGAAGTCACGCAATATTATAATAAAGAAGCAAATGGACACCTAACACCAGCACAATTTAAAATAGGTTTATGTTATATTGTCTTTATAATACATATCAGTATTGGTTACGCGTTTATATGTAACTGGACACTTTTGAAGATTAAAAAATCAGCAAGCATGCACACTAATCAAGGTATGACCACTGATATAAGAAATAGTTTTCATGAATGTTGTACCAGAAACAGCACTCTTGTTGAACATGGACTCCTGGGCAGTGCCTCATTCTATGTACACTAGGGTGGAAGTAAAATGTGAATGATAACAACAGACCAATGGCTAACAAGTGTTGGCTGAAAGTAAATATTATACACATCCTATACAGCATACTTTCCTTTTCCCCAGATCACACTTGCCAGTAGCAGTATATTAGGAAGTTTACAGTCTAGCTACACTAAATTGATGGGTGTATGTTAAAAGTGATACATATTAGACATCAACTTAGAAAAATTCCTCCGCCCATGCCATATCAAAATTGCTACTAAGTAACTTGTCAGATGTTATGGGTACCCTATATGTGGACTAGAATCTTACAGGTGGAGCAATCTTATAGTCTTTTAAATCATGAGGTTTTTGTACAGTGCACTTCCTGAACTTACATATTGTAATTGTATTTAAATTGCGCTTACTACCTTTGATGAGGTGTTGAAGCCCTTTATGCGTGGCAGCATGCTGCTTCAGAACCCGAGGATCAGTGGTTGGTCCAGTATTATTGGTTATTGTTGGCTCCTGGTATTGTTCTTGTGCACCCAAGCAAACCATTGCATGCATTCACTCAGGTTTCTTTGTGGTGAATTAAATATTTAGTGGGGGAGGGAGGTATGGGAGCTCATGTACATGGTTTGTAAGATAAACAGGTGAGATAGAGAAAAGTCAGGGCCCGATTCACAGAACAAACTTAAGACAAAATCCTAAACTTAGTACCATTTTGGTATTCACAGAATGCACTTACTACTTCTGGTATTCACAGAATGAACTTACTATTTTTGCGATTCACAGAATAAACTTACTACTTTTGCTATTCACAGAATGGATTTACGACTCCTAACTTTACGTCCGCACTCGGGCCGGAAATTCTGGCCCGGAGGCGGAGCTTCCGGACCGGAGGCGGGGCTTCCGGCCCGGAGGTGGGGATTCCGGCCCGGAGGTGGGGATTCCGGCCAGTGGCGGATCTCCGTCACTGGCCGGAATCCCCACCTCCGGCCCGGAAGCCCCGCCTCCGGGCCGGAAGCTCTGCCTCCGGGCCGGACTTTCCTTGCTGAGCTGCCCTGCTGCCTGATGTTTTCTTGCCTGGGTGAGAAGGACTGGACCTACTTTACTTGAACCTAGAGTGACTCTAAGGGCTTGCTGGCTTGCCCCCTGTTCTAAGTCTTGGGGACACCAAAGACTTCAACTCAGCCTGCTACAACCCCAGGACTTTGCTTGCTGCTTCAACCAGAACCTACCCATCCTCTTCACAATCAGTGCATCTTCGCCTTTGCATGAGTCGGAACCAGTGCATTCTCTCCGTTGCATGGAGCGGACAGAGAGTATCACCCTTGGAAACAGGGCATCACCCTAAGAATCGACTCATCCACTGTGGAAGCTGTAGCCACGCATTGTGTTCGGAACCAGTGCATCACACTCGGAACTGAAGCATTGCCCAAGTTGCCTGGAGAAAATCACCACATCTCATCCACTGCACGGCTCGAGACCGATTCATCGCTTCGGATACACCTTACATCTTCGTTGACGACAAAGCATCCTAGTTCAGTGGGCCTAAGTGGGTCCCTGTATCTGGCCCATGCTCTAGTCGGAGTATGTCCAACGCCTTCCGTCAGTCACCACCCTATGTGAAGCCTTGCCCTCCCCAACTTCTGCTAGATACCAGGGAGCAGACAGGACAGAGTGAACCAGAGGTGAACCAAAGTACAAATACCTCTCTGTTTTTGAATACTGGGAATGCCAAGTGTTCTACTAATACTTTGTAGCCCAATTGTGTTTAACCCAGGGGGTTTCCCCCAATTATATATACACTATCGCCCTAGTTGGATGTCAACTTCTACAACCTGCATAGCTGTCAGCCAAGGCAGAAGGGCGGGAGAAATTACACGTTATCGTTACTCAAAACAATGGTACCTGTTTCATCGAACTCAAGGACGGGATAACAAGTGAACGACCAGGATCTGCACCTGTAACCAGAGGTCGAACCCAAGCCCCTCTAAGTTCTGCCGCTCCACTTGTCTGTGAACATAAATCCCAGGGCAGACCACAGGCAACTAACCCATGCTTGGCCATGTCTGCGCTAAATACTTCTGAAAGGCATAACAACAGGCTAACCACCAACATTGCATTCTGAATGTTCGCTGACAACTGCCAAGGAAAATACGCTTAACTGAAGCATCTGGTACCATGCCATCAAGCTATCAATTTAACCTTCTATGACTGCAAGATGTGGCCTGGTGGATGTCCGAATAAATGCTCCATCCCCTCCATATCAGCACTAACAAGGCAACCCGCACTCTTTAGGGAATCGCACACACCGCACCAGCTGACAGGAAGTGCCTATTCACGTGTAGCCAACGGCCTTACGTGTATAACTGACGGTGTACCAGGATATGTTGAAACTAGCTAGTTCTACCGCTTAGTGCCCGTTGCACAATCACCGGTACGTCTTGGCCTAATCAGATACTTTTTTTTTCAAAAAAAAACTTTATTTCGGACAAAATGTCCTAAAAAGTACATCACAGAGCAAACATTTTATCTAAAATTCCGTCATGTTGTCAGTCATGATAAAAAGTCATAAAAAGCAATGATAATTATACATGCAATTTCAGATTAAAAATACATTACATTTTGGGATATAGGATTTGGACAAAAGGTAACACAATTAGATTGGAAAGTGCATGGTGCAATAAATACATAAATTAGCTAAAAAGAGAACCTCTGTATAAAAGGAAACAAAAAGTTCCTATATGTAAAACTATACATGAAGCAGAAAAACGGGAAATGGATTTACACATTTGCTACCGGGCAATCAATTCATTATTGTGAGATCTCAAATAAGCCCTTCTAGTGCACCACATTGAAAACAAAAAACCAGCCACCGAGTATACTATTGGAATTCCTGAGTCAGATTTCAGTATCCTAAAAGCTTCTAGGCAGCGCCTACTGCCAAGATTCCTGCAAATCTGAGCCAACCAGCGTCTCCTTGCCTTCTGGTAGCCAGAACAACTAAAGAAGACATGGAGCTCTGTTTCCTCGGGGTGGTCACAAACCGGGCACTGAGTCATTTGTTGGTCTCTCCACTTGGATGTGAAACAGCGGAGTGGGAGTACCCCATATCTAAATTGTAAATAGAGCTTCCTAGCCGCTGGTGGAGTGATGAGATCTATTGCCGGTTCAAAGCAAGAAAAATCTTTTATTTCTAAAAAAGCACTAGTACATTTCCCGATCCCAGAAAAGGTGTTGAGTTGGGTTAGTCTGTAATCTTTGTAGCATGCCTTCATACGACCCTTAGATATTAACGGGCAGGCTGACTCAGGATCAAGCCAGCAATCCCCTAAGCCCATGCTGTATAAGAGGAATTTTATATGGTCAAGCCACGGAATTTTTACAGCACCCCGTGACCTCAATACCTCTGATAACTCCTCCCTATAGGGTATGAGTTTGGGTGAGGTCCAGAGGCGACGCCAATACATTATGGGCTTGAGGCTCGCTACTTCAGCTATTGGTATTATACCTGTGTCCAAACATAACAGGACCAAAGGGGTACTACGAGGTAATCTAAATAACTGTCTTAAAAATTGATTCTCCACCTGCGATAATTTTGTCAAATTTTGGTGGCCCCATAGCTCTGCGCCATATAAAGCCCCGCCTCTTGCTTGAGCCCTATAGATTTCAATTGCTGGACTAACAATTCTTTTACTGGACTTATTAAAAACCTTCATGATGCCTCCTGAAGATTGTGCTAGTCTTAGCGTAGATTTTGTGATGTGTACCTCCCATTCCATAGACTCGGTGATTGTAAAACCTAAATACACAAAAGATGACACTCTTTCAAGGGGTTTACCATTTAGAGATGGGTTAGGACGTGTACTTTTTGGACAATTAAATGCCATAAATTTGGTTTTTTGTAGGTTCATTTCTAAACCTCTGTCTCTACAAAACAACTCAAATTTGTCCAAAACCCTTTGTATCCCCATAGGTGATTTGGCAACCAATAGGGTATCATCGGCAAACATCATAGCCGAGATTCTACGGGAAGCTAGCTTGGGGGCATCCAGATCTTTTTCTGCTAGCAGGACATCAATCAGGCCATTAATATAAAGGCTAAATAAAGTTGGCGCGAGCACGCACCCCTGGCGAACACCACGATTGATTGGTATGGGGGCTGTAAGATTACCATCCTTCCCATACCTTATTTGCGCATAGTTGCATTCATGCAGGCGTTTAAAAAGTCGAATTAAATAAACAGGGACCCCCATCTCGACCAAAACCAACCATAATTTCTCCCTTGGTACTAGATCAAATGCTGATCTTAAATCTACAAAAATTAAAAAGAGACTACCCCCCTGCAGACATACAGTTTTCCAGTACAATAGTTGTAATCTTAGGACTTGGTCCAGGGTCGACAATTTTTCCCTGAATCCGGCCTGTAAAGCAGACAAAATATTCCTCTCTTCCATCCATGACTGCAGTCTGAGGAGGAGAACTCTCGCAAAGATATTTTGGGAAATATCTATTAGACTTATAGGTCTATAGTTGGTCGGGAGGAGTGGGCAGCCCTTCTTAAAAATCGGAATTATTTCCGCACCAAGCCAGCTAAGGGGAATCTTCATGCCTTGCATAATTGAATTAAAAAGCATCCAGAGGTATGGAGCCCAGATAGCAGGTTCACTTTTGAAAAGGTCTCCAGGTATCTTGTCCAAACCTGGAGCTTTGCCCGGAGCTATTCTTGCCAGTGCGACCTTTATTTCTTTTATGGTTATACTCAAACCCGAGTCACCATCAGACGGGGGCTTTGGATCCTCAATACCCTCAGGACAGGGAACTGTTGGTTCACAACCAAGAACAAGATCATCACCGGACTCCTTAGCGTAAAGGGTTTCAAAATGGACCCGCCAAGTTTGTTCGTCTAAGTTTGGCTCAACCGCACTTCGAAGAGTGGTTGTGCCAGAATTAGCAATTCCCCAAAATGCCCTCATATCTCTATCTCCTAAAGCGGTTTTCATAATGGCCCAATTTTCGACTTCCCAGCTTTGCTTTGCCTCGTGTATAACTGCTTTGTAATTTGCTCTTGCCGACCGTATTGAAAGGCGGTCTTTGGTTTTAATAGTTGTTACCAAAGCCTTTTTAGCCTGCCGGCAAGAGGTGTTATCCCAAGGGTGGGTAGGCAACTTATCTTTTTTCAGATTTTTTGTTGGGAAAAAGAAATCATAGGTAATTTTTCCTAATTTGTCATAGTTTGATTGGGCCTGCTGGAGGTCTATGCCCTCTTTAATCGGGCTAGACAAATTGGACGCATCTATAAAAACCGGGAGCAAGGCATCATATAAGCTGGCCATTCTTACTTCTGATTGGCTAAAATTAGACCATTTCACTCTCTTCCTACAATGCGTGACCACGAGCCTAGAGTCAGAAGGGTTTTCCGTTTCCGACAGACTCCCCTTATTCAGTGCTTTGAGTTCCACCACTAGAGCAGAGTGGTCACTGTCTAAACGAGGAATTATCTTAAAATCCAACATCCTATCCCAAAAATGTGAATTAATAAAAATATAGTCTAATATAGACCCCCTATTTTTGCTATGGAACGTGTAGCTATTCGATGTCTCTGATAGAGATCTCCCATTGCAAGCTCAAAGAGAATGCCTCATAGTGAGACAACTCATCTGAATCACCAGTGGGGACCATATTTTGACTCTAGGACAACCTGACTCTGGGATTTTTAAAAAGTGATCCTCATCATACAGACCATCAAGTGGTAGTCCTTCTAACGGTTCAAACTGACAATTAAAATCCCCACCTATTATAATGAGCTGGTTAGTGTCAATAGTGCCTAGGAAGGTAGTTAACTCTTCCACAGTGTTAGATTCATTACCTTTTGGGGAGGGTCGTGAATATACATTTATTAGGACTACAGGAGGCTTTGTAGGGAACCGTAACGAAACACATAGAATGTCACTAGAGCCTGTGTCAATTTGACCCGCAGAACACCCCAAATGGGATCGCACCCAAATTATAAGGCCCCCGGAAGGTCTCCCTTTCCCCCCCGAAGATGCCAGGATGTTAAAACTGGCATGACCTAATTTGGAAACCTCTCTTCTTACCCAGGTTTCTTGGAACATGCAGATTTCAAAGCAATCGATGAAAGTTCCCCATTCGGGGTCATCTAGTTTACTGTTTAATCCCGCATTATTCCAAGATAAAACCCTTGTTGCATCGGCATTTGAAGAGGTCTTATGTGGGGTCACAACTGTTATTTGATTTAGAGGAAAATGTATTGGTTCAACACCATCCGTCGGCTTTAAAGCTATATGCAACAAGTGTTCAGGGTTTTCAATATGGTCGAACCGCGAGAGGGGGTGACTTATATTTTGGGAGCCAATCTGGCTCCCTCTGTCTGGTTCATCCTCATACTTGGAATTTGTCCCTATGTGGCTACCCTGGTTCTCTAGATCTAGTGATATCGGAGCTATTCCCACTTTATTAATAGTTTTTAACCCCCCCTGGCAGTCCACTCCCTCAAGGGGACTGATACTGTTCCCAGTTGGAATATTAAAAATTGGGTAATCATAAAACAGCTGGCCTGGATTTAGGGGTACCGCTCTTCTGGGGGGAAATCTCATTTTCAGCTGATGTAGATGATCTTGGTGGTGAGGCCTTATTGGGGGATAGAAATACCCTAGGGGAAGTAGAATAATAGTCCCCCTATTCCTCCCGTGTTCTGTCGCTAAAATTTGCTCAATGATACTTGGATTTCTAAAATTAATTATTACACAATCCCCTTGTATATCCTTGTAGTGCTTGCCAATCCATCCTACCCTTCTTGTGGTTATTATCTCATGGGTATTCTCATAGCTAAAGTCACTATGGTTTGCTAACCAATGGATGGTTTTGTGTTTTAGCTCTTGGTGTGTTTCTGTTAATCCCTTTCTCAGTTCTGGGGCTCCTGCAAGAATCAGTACGTATGGTGCAGACTCGGGTGGTAAATTTATACTTGGGGGACAGTATGTTTGAATTTTCGAATCTAGCTCATTACAGACCTGATTTGAAGAGCTGGCGACCAACCCCCGCCTGGGGGTGTCCTCCAATGTCGTTCTTCCTGACAACTGGGGGCGGTCCTGATGCACCAAATTAGTTGGTGCTGAGCAGCGTCCCACATTGGTAACATTTCCCCCCCTGTCATATGAAGTTTTTCCCTGTAGAATTGCAAGAATCTTTGGAAACTGTGGAAGGCCCGGCTTGCATATTGCTCATAGGGTCCTAGGCACTTGGCATACTTGCTTTGTTGGTTATATCTATGGGCTGCTCTTTATTTTGTACCCATACATTCTGCTTGGCTAACAGCCTGTCCAGCATTGATATTACAGGGATTAGTTCTTCTTTAATAATAGATCTTATTTGCTGTTGAAGATTCGTCATCAGCGATGAAACCCACACGGGCTGTTCGTTTATAGTTTCAGAACCAACCTCGTTTTGGGACCCGCCTTGCTTTCCCTTTTCCTTGACCGCTTCCTGCCCCTTTCTCTTTCTTATGGGTGGTTTCACAATATGTTTGTTTTTTTCTTTACATTTTCGACCGGGGCAGCGAGGGACGTCCTCTCTAAGAGGATCCAGGGTCTGAATCACCTCGATTATGGATTGGTCTTTGGCGAGCTCTGGGTCTAGTGCCTGTATGTTAATTGAAGGGTCAGAAGCTTGCGTGTGTAGCTCTAGATTTGGGGTAATAGAAAGGCGCCGCTCGGTGCGCTCTATTTCTGTAGCCACTGCTCCTAATGCTTTCTCTAGCATTCTATCAATAGATGTAGGTTTAGGCAAACTAGTTGAGGGAGCAGGGTTATGTTGCCTCACAGTACAGGCCCGCTTCCCCATCTTAAGCACAAATTTGCTAAGGTGCAGAGGATGAACGATAATTAAATAAATACAGTTCTAATCCCGGGATTTCACACAGTCACAGGATAAACAAAAAATATATAAACGATTATAATGCTAGCATGTAAATTTAACAATGCATCAATTGATATGTATGTTCAGTTACTGCAATCAGAATGCCACCTTGTCCACTCACGGAAATCAGACGGAAGAGATGTGGCCCAGCCCAGCCTCTTTTGGCCTCTGACGGCCACAGACGGCCCGCCCTTTGCCCGGGCTTCGCCCGGCGCCGCCCGCGCGGGTCTCGCGACGAGGAGGGAGCCTCTGCCTTTTGAGCGCCTCCGGGCGTGCTGGTGGGCGGAAGTGCACAGATGCTGCTAGGGATCCTGGGAGCTGAAGTCTCCCCCGACTGCGGCCGGTGATGTCCTTCGGCGGCAGGGGAGACTAACAGCGTTGCCGCCCCGTTGTCAAGAGTGTAAAGCCAGGTAAGACAGGGTTCTGGTTTCCGTGTCTGTCAGCGTTTGGATGATGCCCCCGCTCCACCGAGGGAGCCTCTGCCTTTTGAGCACCTCCGGGCGCGCTGGTGGGCAGAAGTGCACAGATGCTGCTAGGGATCCTGGGAGCTGTAGTCTCCCCCGACTGCGGCCGGTGATGTCCTTCGGCGGCAGGGGAGACTAACAGTGTTGCCGCCCCGTTGTCAAGAGTCTAAAGCCAGGTAAGACAGGGTTCTGGTTTCCGTGTCTGTCAGCGTTTGGATGATGCCCTCAGATAATGGCTGCAAAGCTTTATGACATTGGCAGCTCCCATCCCAGGCAAAATAAAAGAGCTTTACTGCTACCTCTGTGAGCCGCTGCAGGTGCTAATGATGGTACAACTAGCACCGCTAACTAGACGTGGAGTGATCCTGAGAAAAAGAGGTTACCCCACCACCACCACCATACCCCGCCTGTGAATCAGTGTGAGACGGAGAAAGGGAAGAAATTGAGAAAGTGGAATATAACGGGAAGAGGATGGAGTAAGATACAAAAAGAGAATGGGGGAAGAAAGATGCAAAGATAAAGAAGAAGAAAGAAAAACAAGCATTGGCCGCGTGACGCGGGTGGAAAAAGTGAAAGCTCCAGATGGTGCCTCGGGAGCTGAAAGCTGCCGGCTGCGCGCGTGCACGCTCACGTGAATGCAAGCGCTAGGCCGTGTGGCAGCACTTTGAAAACCCCCGTACACTAAATGTCTCGGCCAGACCAGACCTAAAAACAAATGGGAGCACCACCTTTGCAGCAGCTCCGATCGGGAGCACAACAGATGGTCAGACACAGCCGAAGGAAATTAAAGGCACACACCAAATGCATGAGGATTGTTAAAGGGGCAGTATTTCAATGAATAGCAACAAGATAAGAAACAGAGTGACCAAAACAAACAGGCAACCTCAAACACAGGCAGGAAAGGAAGATAAACATAGTCCCACGAAACATAGATGTAGAACCAAGGCGTAAAGATACAGTAGTCAGGCTAGGCTGTGTGTGGGGGGAGGAAACGAAAGGCAAAAAGGAGGGACAAGAGGATGACTGATCAATAACAACAGAGGATTTTTAAAGGACACTGAAACAAGCAAATGAATAGCAGTGGGTGGACTTTAGCCCCCAGAAGAAGACACAATAGGTCTCGAAAGCACGACCTAAAAAGCTTGACTTACTTGAGCCGGCGAAGAGGATCAGTTTTCATTGCACTCGGTTTCATACAGTAGCGTCCATGGGAACTCTGAAGGCGACTGCCGCAGCTTGTGTTAATCACATAAGCAAATCACAACCAATCGGTAAGGGAGGGACCCAACAAAGCTCGAGCAAGACAAGCACACTTCCAAATCTAGGAATAAAATTTATATTTTTTGATTAAATTAACAACAAACAGGGGGATGCAAGGAAAAGCCCTGCCCTTATCACTGTTTTCTCCAGGAAGTTGGAAGGGTGGAAAAGCACTCTATTTTGGTCGGAAAGATACACCTGTGAGTTTTGCACTTTTTCGAGTTACTTTTTGCTTTTAAAAACCTGTGAAAATAGATTGGCTGTTGCGAGCTTCTTTTATCTTGTTGCGCGGATAAATATGACACCGGTCCCACGTTATCACGGTTTTTATTTCCTACATGTGGCTGCCAATTGGCTGCATCTCACGAATATCACCTTCCTCCAGTCGTATCTTTTGTATTGAGAAAACCTATACTACAAGTCCCAGAATACTGCATGTGTTGGTGGTGGTAGACCAACAGATTATAGCTATATCAAGAACGTTTAAAAAAAAGTAAAAAGACAAATTGTAAAGAATGTGCAAAAAACTTTTTTTTTAAAAGGTTATAGAGTGGCACAGTATACTATAAGTACATTACTGGTCCACTAGGGCCATTGTAATGTTTTATGTGATTGGGAATGTCAGTCACAGGTACATGCTTTTAACAACACATGCCTCACTTAAAAGCACTGACTGGCTGAAAGGAGGCATTTTAAGATTAAAAAAACAGAGTGTTTTTTTGTATTCTTGGAAAGGATTTCCTTAAAACAATTAAAACCACAAAGACATTTTGGGTGGAAAAAAGAAAAATGACTCTAGCTAATGAGTAAGGTATCATCCACTATTGAGTACAAGTATTCTATTTGCGTTGTGCTAAATAACCGGAAGCATGTTAGCTAGCGTATTGGGTACAAAAGAAGAAGAGGGGAAGATAAAATAAAGGAGTTATCTCAAGGCCCCCAAAATAGTTCTCAAGGGAAAGGGTCCAAATCCCTATCTGGCCATCAGAAGAACCGCTTCTCTGATAAAAATCATAGCAAGTATTTTCCCAAGTGCGATCAGTGTTATGAGTATATGCATTACAAGGTCGATACCAGGTGCTGTAAGAGGGCGCAGCCTCCCACTGGAAGAAAACCCCCGAGAATGATTAGTGTAGTGCTTGGGGAGGAGATGGCCACAGTTAGTGGAGGATGTCAGTGAGGTTACCCTATTGTTCATGGGTGACAAGGAGAGGGGGCCCAAAGCCCACATACCTTCTAATACATCCAAGCATAGGCAGTGGGATACCATCTACGGGCAGAGGGTGGACGCTCTGAGGGATACAGTGGTCAGTATGACTGATGTAAGGTGACATCTGGTGTCCTCAGAGCAAGCGTTTCCCAATACATTCCACCAGGTTGTAGAAGCAGACAATCAGGAGAGCTACTACCCTGTGGCTGTAGTTTCGTTTAAGTGGGGGAGGTCCTTAGGTCTTCTGATAATTGCTTTGAGCCCTGCCATGCCTGCAGATTATTTGCTACGGAATGTTCTTGAGTATACTGCCTAGAAGGAAGTGGAGCTCAGATCACATGTGGAAATTGTGGGTTTGCCTGAGTGGATTTGTCTGACCACCAGGACCATGGCTACCTAGAAAAGGTGTCAAGGAGGTCTGGAGCCTAAAAAAATGGCCTCGAATTAGGCTGCCAAGAGAGAGAAAAGCAAACCAGCCCCTGAATGTCACACTGAGGAGGTGGATGGGGCACTGGATTAGGCTGCCTCAATGTCCACTGAGGAGGACATTTCGTCACTTGGTGACCTGCCTGAGCTTGTTGTATGGCAAGCAGAACAGGGATCCACCAGGGAGGAGTTCTATAAGGCACAGAGGGAGTGCCCAACCCTGGAAGGCATTAGGCAACAGGCTGAAGCCCAGGTAGCTGGTGATTCATATGGAGATCACCGCATCTATTGGGAGAATTAACCGCAGGCGTAGTGTGCGTAGCGGGGCTGCGCGGAGGTCCACGGAGTTGCAAACAAGCTCTGTGGAACTTCGCTCCTCTCGGCTACGCCACCCGCCTCCACCCCCATATTAAGAAGTAAGTTAACATTAATTAAAAAGAAACTTAAAACCACTTACCTCTGTACCGCGGCGTCCCTGGGCTGCCCTCCTCCTCTTCCTCGCCGTGCCAGTAATGCTTGGGAAAACTGCACATGCGCCTGCGCATGCGCATTTCCCGCAAGTATTACAGTATTGCGAGTAAGAGGAGGAGGGTAGCCCGGGGACGACGCAGTACAGAGGTAAGTGGTTTTAAGTTTCCTTTTAATTATTGTTAATTTACTTCTTGATAGGGGGGTGAGGCGGGGGCTGGCCAACTCCGCTCCGCTGCGGAGTATGCGGAGATTTGCCTTCTCTGCGGAATGCGGAGAAGGCAAATCTCCGCACACTCTGCAGGCGGAGCAGAGGTCTCCTTCCGGGGTTAGGGAGAATGCCCTCTTGTATAGTGCGCCTGTGCAAGGGGCAACATGGGCACTGTTAGTTCACAATTAATATAGGGCCTTCCTAATGTGGCTGGTTCATGAGATACCCCTGGCTGCATATCTGAGGTAGGACAAGACCTTTGTCAGACTTCTTTCCAGCTTTTGCTGGTCTGGATGATACTTTCCTCAGATACATTCTGCAGGACTTGCCTAACCTACCAGACCAGTGGGAAGATAGGAAAAAGGGTGAAAGCTCCCCCGAATCCCTCATCTGTTGTTTGCAGCCCCTTCGAAAGGGTGGGCTTCAATATTATAGTGCCCCTGGACCCCAAGGCAGCCTGTGTCAACAGATTTGTCCTAGTCTTGCAGTTCTGGCTGGACTGTTCCCATGAAGCACAGGGTCAAGTATGATTTGCATATAGCTGGGTCTGAACTGAGGTTGCGAAGTGAGTTAAAGAACGATGATTGATTCAACCCAGATCTGTGACTGGGGGCGAGTGTCTGAAAAGTTTCAGAGCTCCGTCCATCATCTCCTTGTGTTTGCTTTGTTCGCCCTAAGGTGGCAGGGCATGCCCAGAAGTGGGTCCCTTCTTCACTTTGCCACTGGATTCAATCTAGCCTGGATGATGAGGGGTGTTACCCCGAAACCGGTCCCAGGATGCTTGTTTCTGGTTCAGGAAAGACCTGGCTTGGCAGTTTGGGCTGGACTGTTCCCATGAGACACAGGGTCAAGACTGATATGCATATAGCTGGGTCTGAACTGAGGTAGCAAAGTAAGCTAAAGAATGATGATGGATTCAACCCAGATCTGTGACTGGGGGTGAGTGTCTGAAAAGTTTTAGTGCTCCATCCATCATTTCCTTGTGTTTCCATTTAGAAATTTGGCATTTTCTTGCCCATAGCCTTTTGTACCTGCACCATGTCTTGAGTCACATGACTGGTTGTAGCTGACAGCTAGACTTTGCCAATTCCTCCCAGATAGCCAGTCAATAGTAGGTTTAGATGAGCGATCAACTGGCAGGATGGGGGAGGGCAGAGCTTAGCACGGCCACACTTGCACCAGAATAGGCTGTATGCTGTCTCCTCACAATAGACCTAATGACCCTGTATTGTCACAGCAGCCAGGTTGGAGCCAAAGCAGGGGAGTCAGTGAATTCCATGTACTTCAAAGAACCTTACCAGAGGCATCTCCCCCTTTCTAGAAGAATGGTGCCGTGGTATAGTAATTGAACCTTTATACCCACTTTTCAGTTCAGTACAGGACCTGTGGAAGGACTCTAAGAGGACTGCTTGTTGCTGTGACATGCTGTGCACTCTGCCAGACTGTTGCTGTACCTGGAAGGACTGCTTGGATCCTGCCTTGAACCCTCAGAAGCCAGCCCTGCTGTTGAGCCCTGCATTTTTACCTGCACCCAGGTATGCCAGAAGTGACTCCAAGAACTAGTTTCCTGGCCTCTGTTCAGAGTCACAGGGACATAACAGTCCCACCATCCTAAACCCTAACCTGGACTCAGCCGGAGTGAGTACTGAGACCCAAAGAGAACTCCATCCACTCTAGGACCATTGGTTGTGGTGCTAAATGTGGCCAGATGGCCAATTTCCAAAACTGAAGACTTAGACAAAATTGTGCCAAAAAGTGCCCAGAGAACTGTGGAAATATGGATTTTTCTGGTCAGTTATGTCCCCTATCTTGGACCCCAACGGTTCTATATGCATGTTACAAGTACATGTATGTTCCCTCCAGTTCCAGTTATGAAGACGCAAATACATGTGCGTCCACCGTTAACATGTCCTCTTTTAGATCCGCCATGAATGAGCCGGATATTCCATTCCTAAGTACGAAAGGCCACCGCCTTTATATGGTTCACTTATGCCATTTTACAGTCCAGGCAAGTAGGCCCTGATTCTGTCATCAAGCTTTCCTTGCTTTCTGCCTCTGAAGCTCCAGTCTGAGCCTGCATCTGTGACCATGAACTTTGTCTCATTCCCTGCGCGGCTCACGAAGCCTGACATCAGCTTGCTGCCTGCCAAGAACTGTATTTCACCTTCGAAATTATCTGCTCCGATCCCTGCCCAATGCATTCCTGTCTAAGTAGCTTAAGTAAACATTCTGCCAGCTACTGAGCAAAGGCCCGGTTTCTCTGTCTTTATGCAAGTAATTCATAGCCCTGTTACTATGGAAGATTCCTGCCCTCGCATCTAGTGTAGACACTTAGACGCTTGTACACGCACTAACAGTCAGTATAGTCAGTATAGAATAAGATTCTACTCCAAGAAGGCCTCTCTTTTGGATAACTTAGTTCTTTAAACATAGGATGTTAGATATGATTTGGGATTAGGTTGACTTGACCCTCCAGACATCTGTCGCCACATGTAGAGCTAAATGTCAAGTCCCCTCCATCCCCTAGCTGCACGTCAATCACACGTCATGCTGCTGCGCGCGCATTTCTGCCAAGTATTTCTGCTGACATTGCGAAATTCTTTCATGGAACCACCCCATTATGACATCATGCCTGATGACGTTCCTTTGTTACTCCCAATTACGCCTCCTTCAGCTACGCATGTGAAATGTTATCTTTGCTATCAATTGTTACGCCTCTCGCATTTGCTTCACTGTAATGCCTATTGTATAAAAGTGATTAATTACCAATAATGTATGTACTTCACTTCCTGAACCTCCGTGGTGATGGAACTTGGAGGCCACGATTTCGAAATCGTCCATTAGAATAAAGCCCATTCTGAACCTCTAATACCACGGATTCTGCCTCTTATTTATTGAGCTATTTTTATTATGTTCTGTATCAAATTAAGTCCCGGTAATTAAATTATTTACCACATAAATGGCGCCCGAACAGGGACACTTTCTCATCTCACGCGCCGGCGGTGCGTTGCAGGCCCGGTCTCCTGCCACAGCTGGACGGACAACAACGCGTACCAGCAGGATTTCCTGTATCTCCCTCCGGTCAAGCGGGGGCGACTGAGGCTGCGATCAACACCCAGACGAGGCGGTGAGAAGTGCGAAGTATCCCGACCAGAGCCTAGCTGAGAGAGCAAGATCCGAGGTATACAGAGGCCCACCAGGTTTCCGATGTCCTGACGTATCCGAAGTTGTCGAGTCGAGTCCAGTCCAGTCCGGTCCAGTTCAGTTCAGTTCCGTTCCGAGGCCTTCCGTTCCGAGCTACCCGGTGAGTACCATTACTGGGGAGGCGTTCTGGCGTGCACATAAGTTGTGCCGGTCCAGACGGGTTTGGGTACACAAATCCGGTCTGCACTGTTTTAGCAGTGTATCTGTACTGTTTAGCAGTATATCTAGTATATCAAGTATATAAATTTAGAATCATTTCCGTTAATGTCGAGAATTATGTTTTATGATTAAGTTTTTTTAGATCGTCATCATCATCGCTGCTCATTTAAATGTTAAATGTTAAATGTATTAATACGTCCTGCATACTGTGGTGTGAATGACTGTTCATTATTGTGTTTTATTGTATTAAGTTTGTTCAAGACCAAGTATCAGACCAGTTCTCAATATGCCGCTCTTTTCGAAACTAAGACAGATCACCACTAGAAAAGGGGTACTCGAAGAAGCCGTTCCCATTCCTCCTAGGGACACTCCAGGGTACTTCATGTATCATAAACACAGCCTAGACGCTATATTATTTCTTGATCTATGGGTAGACTACACTAAGGAATTACCAGAAAGTCAGAGGTGGCCCGCAGCTGGGACCTGGGATGCAGAGAGCATCGTGAAAGTAGAGGAAGAATTATGGAAAAAGAAAGCTAGACAATCACAGAAAGACGCCATTGAATTATGGCGTAAAGAATCGTATAGACGCACAGAAAAAGCACGTAGACAGGAAGAGAAGAGTAAAGAGAATTCAAATAAAGTTCAAGAAAATCTATTAATTGAAGAAGGTACACGAGTAAAATCAGAACAAATAAACAGACAAAGAAATGCCCTTATGAAGGGTATGTATCCCCTTCTGGCCGAGGGATTACCTAAGGCTACTGCGGGGATACCAAAAGACTTGCCACCCCCATTATTTCCAATAAAAGTACATCCCAAGGGGCATCCTAGAACCGCAGAAGATGTTTTTCTTTCCTCATATTTAGATGACGCAGCTCCCGAGTATGCTAACCCCGCCCCACACAGACCGTCGGCCGGGGAGGTTCAACGCCAAGATCCTGTATCTGCATCCTTACAGCATCAAATCCTGACACAAGTTCCGGCAAGCACGTCCGTTTCCACATCTGTTCCTACAGCTACTTCTATAGCTGTGTCCACACCTATAGTTGCTGTATCGCGTTCTACGAATCCTTTCACGCCCGATACTCCAGACGGGGCTACTGGAGGTGCTACCAATATTTTTTCTACGCCACCCAGAATAAATAAACTTACCTTTCAAGAGTCAGCACATCCACGTACCCCCAAACTCATAAATTCCCGCACGCTTAAGGAACTTCTTGTAGATTGTAGATATGACCCTGTGCCCGGCAAAGAGGACGAAATGATCCTGGCGTCATTGCGTATCAGACGAGCCGCGGTGTATTTAGGGAAGTTACCAGGAATGACTATGCATCTAGATAATATATATCATTTTGTCCAAACAGGGCGAGATTCTGAAAGTATTAACAGAGCTATGGAATACCAGAAAGTGGAGATACAGGGGGAACTGTTACGTTTCCTCATAAATTGTGTGATCAGAAATCAAGACCGACCGGGGGTAGACCCGGAAACAATGGAAACTCTTACCAGATGCAGCCAGAATATATCAGAAGGGAGACATGACAGGCAAAAATGTATAATAGCCATGTGCCGAAAGATCCGTAAAGAAATAGAACGCCTACACGAAGAGAGATTAGCGGTAGACCAGTTTGAACAAAACGAGGAGGAGGAAGGATCAGGACTGTCCACAGGACAGTCAGAAACAATAGCCTATGTAGGTAGAGGAAGATCTTGTAATAGTACTAGATACTTTACTGACCCGATACGTCCGATATGTCCAGATAATAACAGGAATTTCCAAACACCTATAATAAATATAAGGTCCCCCGAGCATTCGTTCCAAGCCGCTGATAAATTACTCCGAGAACGAAGGGGTTATCATTTTCTTGATTCTATGGATGAACAAGAATTAGCCAGGTCAGCCGTTCATTGGGTTGACAGTCCCGGAAAGTATGATGATGATACAGTAGCACACACATTTTTGAATCTCACCCCAGATGAACAGCGTTTAGCTGGGATTTATATGATTCAACAACTTCTTATACTATATAAAAGCCAACATTCAGATCCTGGTCCCTTATCTGATATATTGACTGAATTACTCACGAATAGATGGAAAGGTTCAGGTACTAAGTTAATTAAGGAAATACTAGAATCCAGAAAGCAGTACATTCTTTTTGTATGTCCAGAACATGATTCACTGCCCATCAAGGAAAGACCGATGTATTACATGGACAGACAGAATCCCTTACGAGAAGTACACCCAATAAAGGGCGAGGACAATCAGTTTAAACGTGTATATGTATATACGCCCATATCGAAAATAGAATTGTTAGAAATGAAGAAAGTGGTACCCAGTCATGACAAAGACCCAGCGGGTTTCCACCGAGAAATTAAAGACATGTTACTCATGGGAGAGTATACCTATCCCGACATTATGACAATATTAAAGGTATTAATGCCTGCTGGCATTTATGAAAAACTCAAGGAAAAGGAGTGGGAGGTAGGAGACCAAAAGATAGATTGGACAGCATTAGAAAATGAAGAAAAGGCCCGAGGTCCAGGTTCGGGGCTTGGGGACAAAACTAAAGCACTGCCAGGTTTACTAGTACAGGTACTGCCACGTTCATTAACCACGAAAAAGGAAGACTGGGGTGCAATCTCAGCCTGTAAACAAAAGCAAGATGAAGACACTAGTGATTTCTATGCCCGATTCGAAAAATGTTTTGGTATAAACAGTGGTATAAAAGCAAGTAGCGAGTCATACCCACATCTGTTTGTGACAAAATTAGTGGAAAATTCCTTGCCCCAAGTGAAGAATAGAGTATTAAAATTCGAGAGTACCTGGCAAGGTAATACCCCATCACAAATGTTACAAATGTTACAGTACCATTACAATAGAATTAGAGAAGAACAAGAACATGAACAAAGACGCATGAAAGACACGAAAATGAAAATGCTAGTCTCCCAGACAGTTCCAGCTGAAGGACATAAAAAGGGTACGACACATTCCGGTGATTCAGCAGGACCTGTAAAAGGGACATGCAACTACTGTAAGCAACCAGGTCATTATATACACGATTGCCCAGTCCTGAAGCGTAATATCGCCACAGGTATTACAAAAGAAAGACCACGGCCACCTAGACAGGATCAGAATGAACAAGGAGCACCGCAGCATGCACAGGCCATGCCAGCTCCACAACAGTCTATACAGTTTGTGCCGGCCGCACCAGCGTTGCCTGTTGCTGCCACACAAACCACGACACGACAGCTGTACCAGACCGCACAGTATGACTATCCTGATTATCAACGATATGCATGAACCAGCCTAGAGAGGGAAGTTGACTTACCCCTTATCGAGGTTCCTGTAGACCAAGAAGGACCTTATGTACATAGCGAATTATTAGGTCAAGATAGAAAATTTCTACTCGATACAGGGGCAAGTCGAACAACTATAAAACGTAGTGAAGTTCCAGGGGCACCCCTCTCAGGCTCACAGAATATTTCCCTTGGTTTTTCAGGAAAACCTATTGTTAATGAAGTATCACAGCCTCTTCCACTTACGATAGGACCCTTGACCAGAACTACAGATTTATTGCTTACTAAATCATGTCCAGAAAACTTGTTAGGTATAAAAACACTGAAAGCTCTAGGAGCTATAATATGTTGTTCTCCGGAAGGAGTAAGATTGTTTTTACGTGATTTCAAAGGTCACTATGTGTCTCGAGAAATGGATTCCCGACTGCAGACTTTACCGACTCATTTATGGGCACAAGGCCCTACAGATGTTGGTTGCATGAACATTACACCATATCGAGTCACACTAAAGGCAGGAGTGGTACTACCACGAATGCGACAATACAAGTTACCCCCAGATGCTGTAATGGCTTTACTGCAAATCATTGACGAGCTTATTGGCCAGGGAGTGGTTGTGGAGACCGACTCCAATGTATGTAATTCACCGGTAATTCCGATTCTTAAACGAACTGATCCAAAGGCTCCCCCAGTATATCGATTGGTTATTGATCTGCGCGAATTAAATAAATGTATTGTACCACAATACCCTGTAGTTCCAGACATCTCTTCATTACTGACAGCTATTGATTCCGAAGCAACATTCTTTACTGTAATTGATCTCAAGAATGCCTTTTTCAGCGTCCCAATAGATCCGGAAAGCCAATACTTGTTCGGATTTAGTTTAAATGGACGTAGCTTTAAATTCACACGCGCACCTCAAGGATTTACAGAAAGCCCCAGCATCTATAGCCAAGCACTGAAACGAGAACTTGACAGTATATACATGCCAGTCAACACTGCTCTGCTTCAATATGTCGATGATCTGCTGATCACTGCCCGAAGCGAACCTGAATGTGAAAAAGCATCACTGACGGTTTTACAATTTCTAGCCGAAAAGGGGCACAAGGTATCCCCTTCTAAGCTGCAATTCTGTGTCCAGCGAGTTATTTACCTTGGTCACTCGCTGTCCAAGGAGGGAAGGCAGCTTACACCAGATCGTATCCAGCTAATTGCAAATATGCCAATACCCAAGACACAAAAGGAGGTACGGGCTTTCATAGGCCTCACTTCATATTGTAGGCAGTGGATCCCTCAGTATGCATTTCTAGCAAAACCACTCATTCAATTGACAACACAGGAGGCAGCCACATCGACTGTCCTCCCTTGGACTCAGGAACACACACTAGCCTTTGAAAGCTTAAAGAAAGCTCTATGCCAAGCACCTGTTTTAGCAACACCATGTTACAGAAAACATTTTACACTCTTTGTTACAGAACGAGAAGGTACTGCCTTGTCAGTACTCGCACAGGAACAAGCAGGATCACACAAACCGTGTGCTTATTTTTCTAGTACATTAGATCCCGTAGCTCAGGCTCTGCCTGCGTGCCTGAAATCAGTGGCAGCGACAGCTTTAGCAATCAGACAAAGCGATGCCATAGTGTTAGGACATCCATTGACAGTACAAGTACCACATGCAGTAGAGGTTCTTGTGAATCGAACGCAAACACAACACTTGACTATAGCGCGACTTACAGGTTACGAATTAACATTGTTTCAGCCACATATAGAAATCAGACGTTGTAACACATTGAATCCTGCCACACTTTTACCCGTAAATGGAACAGACCCACTAGCTCATGATTGTATTGATGTTATTACAATAACGACGAAACCCAGACAAGACTTGACAGATGTCCCATTGTCAGATCCAGACCTGACGTTGTATGTAGATGGTTCATGTATGAGAAAAGGTACAGGAGAGTTAGTGGCCGCTAATGCAGTCACAACAGACACTGAAATTATTGAAACCAAGTGTATAAATACCTTGTCCGCTCAAGCAGCAGAGCTCGTCGCTCTGACACAAGCCTGTATTCAAGCCACAAATAAAAAAGTCAACATATACACTGATTCACGTTATGCATTCGGAGTTGTACATGACTTCGGCGTGCTGTGGCGAGAGAGAGGTTATTTGACTTCTCACGGTGCCCACATTCAGCATGGACCCCTCATTCATGCCTTATTAGATGCAATACATTTACCCATTGCAATATCGATTATGAAATGCAAAGCTCATACGAAAATTACTGATATCATTTCTCAAGGCAATGATCTAGCTGACAGAACAGCTAAACAGACTGCTCAAACTCAAACATCCGACATGACAAAGACAATAGTCCAGACACCAACACATTGCATGATGGTTAAGGATCCCGCTCTTGATGTAATTGACATACAGACACATGCTACTCCAGACGAAATAAGGAAATGGACTGAATTAGGAGGGATCCAAACGGATCAAGGATGGATGACGAAGGAAAAATCTGTGTGGTTCCTTCCTGATTCAATGGTCCAAGTCATTATTAACACTATCCATAGTCCAGCGCATCTAGGAGAGAAAGCTATGCTAGACAGCATTCAACACATTTGGTTCAACAAACATTTACGAGCAGCAGCTAAACAAAAAGTTCGTACCTGTATGATCTGTTGTCAGTTCAACCCAGGAAAAAGCATCCCCGTAGAGCAGGGTGGATTTCAGCCTCCTGATCACCCTTTTGAAATCCTCCAGATGGATTATATCCAGATGGAACGATGTCGAGGATTCAAATATGTTCTCGTAGTTGTCTGTGCTCTTTCCCGTTGGACAGAGGCATACCCGGTTTCAGATTACACTGCCCCGACTACTGCCAAACAGTTAGTTCGAGAATTCTTCCCACGATACGGTTTACCACGTGCTGTCTACTCAGATAACGGCCAGCCGTTCTCATCCGAACTAATGAAACACGTTTCACTTTTGTTAGGCTATCAGTGGAAATTCCACTGTGTCCGACACCCCGAGGCAGCAGGTCTCGTGGAAAGACATAATCAGACCCTGAAAATTAGATTGTCCAAAATATGCAGGGAAAAAGGTGTTGATTGGGTAGTAGCCTTACCAGTTGCACTCTTTTACATGAGAATGGTAGCACACTCTCGAACAGGGCTATCCCCGTATGAGGTGATCTTTGGCAGACCACCAAATATGTGGGGGACGCCTATACCACGTAAAATAACTGATATTGACTGTAATATGCTGACAGATTATTTGGCTTCCTTGATGTCTGCACTACAATCTTGTCGTTCACAGGTAGCTGCAGCTTTTCCTGACAACACTGAAGTGAAACCCCATGACGTAATTCCAGGGGATCTCGTTTTAGTGAGGAACTTTGATCGAAAGACTCAGCTGGATCCTAGGTGGAGGTCGCCACAATTGGTCTTGCTCACCACAAGGACAGCCGTGAAGATCGAAGGCAGAAAAGGCTGGGTACATTCAAGTCATATCAAGAAATTTTATGGACTACCATCGGATATAAAAACTACACCTCGTGTGTCTTCACCCATTGACTCAAAACTTCCTTTGGTTGAAACCAGTAGTCACGAACATTATAAACTAAAACTCAGATCTAATCAGTCGGGAAATTCGATTGTTTAAGTCCTCTCCAAGGTGAAGCGGTTGAATTTGTCTCCGACATGTATCCCTTAGATCTGAATAGAGGAAAAACCCGAAAAATGTTGAAACGACATGCATACTGTAAATCACTGCGTAGTCATTGCACAGTGACGTTATTAATTTTGTTTTTCTTAAGTCTTTTTATAATTATTGCAAGTATATTGTTGCACATATATTATCCTATTTCTAGACATGCTTATAATATTACTGCTGAACATTCTTTTAGTGAATTACCTCCGCATGAATTGTCATACAGATTTGCGCTGCGCAATAACACTTTTATTAGTATGTTACATCATTCCCATCAGGTTAGCAATGCTACAAATTGTTGGATATGTGGCCGACTCCCTCCCTATCAGAACTATAAAGGAATTCTACCTCTTTTTCCATACCCGTTCACACACAACGGCTCCTGTGGAGCATGGTTTAGCTTAATTAATTCCTTAGATTCAAATTCTGCAGTTTATCAAGACAACTGGGTATGGGGAAATCTGCACTTAGTTTTACTTAAAGTCTGCCACCCCAACAAGGAGGGACTTCCCAAAAGAACAGGAACTGATCTAGAAAATGAAGTATATGGATTAGGTAATTTTACGCTTAATCTCTTGATCTTGAATGTCGAATCCGAAGTCACTCCAAGTTTGCCCGCCATGTCAGTATTTTCAGTAAAAGGTGAATTATGTGTAAAAAAGAATGGTTCCATACACATGGGCCATAGTAGATGCACCACTGTAATAGAATTCAGTGATCAAGGCAAGTCGACATTTAGAGCTTCCCGCCATTCCTATTTTATATGTGGTCAGACGGCATATGTACGCTTGCCTCTAGATTGGGATGGTACCTGCTACATTGGATTCCTTTTACCACCTGTTTTTCTAGCTCCTCCTGATTATCACAGAAATACTCATTTAGTACACAATAGAGAAAGGAGAGATCTCCCGATAGTCGATTACACTGAAACAGCATGGGAAAAATACACAGATTTCAATAAAGGTCTCTTTCCCTATATAGGTACCGTTACTAATAGTAAGCTGATACGTAGATTAACTAGAACCCTTGAAGCAGTAGTGAACGAAACTATTTCCGCCTTAGGCAATTTAACAGAAGAGCAGTCTGCTATGCGGATTGTTGTGCTTCAAAATCGTCTTGTCCTTGACGTCATCCTGGCCGATAGGGGCGGAGCTTGTAGGGTCATCGGATCAAGCTGCTCCGTATTCATACCAGAAAATTCGCCATCTGTATATAAAGCCATAACCCGCCTTCATAAGATTGTAAGCCAGATACACCAGAATCCAGGCACCTGGACTTGGTCCGGTTGGTTTTGGAGCGTGTTATCAGCCTGGGGATGGAGAGTTCTATCCTTCCTAGGTATTGGCCTTCTCATACTATTCAGTTGCTGCTTATGCCTGCAATGTGGACCAGCGATTTGTGGTCTGTGTGCCACATCGTGTATTCCACATCGTTCAAAATCCCGGAAGAAGAAAGAAGAACAAATGATGCTATATGAACAGATCAATGGATTAATGAAGATTGATATCTCTTGACGGGCAAGTAGGGGACAAGGAGGGAATGTGGAAATATGGATTTTTCTGGTCAGTTATGTCCCCTATCTTGGACCCCAACGGTTCTATATGCATGTTACAAGTACATGTATGTTCCCTCCAGTTCCAGTTATGAAGACGCAAATACATGTGCGTCCACCGTTAACATGTCCTCTTTTAGATCCGCCATGAATGAGCCGGATATTCCATTCCTAAGTACGAAAGGCCACCGCCTTTATATGGTTCACTTATGCCATTTTACAGTCCAGGCAAGTAGGCCCTGATTCTGTCATCAAGCTTTCCTTGCTTTCTGCCTCTGAAGCTCCAGTCTGAGCCTGCATCTGTGACCATGAACTTTGTCTCATTCCCTGCGCGGCTCACGAAGCCTGACATCAGCTTGCTGCCTGCCAAGAACTGTATTTCACCTTCGAAATTATCTGCTCCGATCCCTGCCCAATGCATTCCTGTCTAAGTAGCTTAAGTAAACATTCTGCCAGCTACTGAGCAAAGGCCCGGTTTCTCTGTCTTTATGCAAGTAATTCATAGCCCTGTTACTATGGAAGATTCCTGCCCTCGCATCTAGTGTAGACACTTAGACGCTTGTACACGCACTAACAGTCAGTATAGTCAGTATAGAATAAGATTCTACTCCAAGAAGGCCTCTCTTTTGGATAACTTAGTTCTTTAAACATAGGATGTTAGATATGATTTGGGATTAGGTTGACTTGACCCTCCAGACATCTGTCGCCACATGTAGAGCTAAATGTCAAGTCCCCTCCATCCCCTAGCTGCACGTCAATCACACGTCATGCTGCTGCGCGCGCATTTCTGCCAAGTATTTCTGCTGACATTGCGAAATTCTTTCATGGAACCACCCCATTATGACATCATGCCTGATGACGTTCCTTTGTTACTCCCAATTACGCCTCCTTCAGCTACGCATGTGAAATGTTATCTTTGCTATCAATTGTTACGCCTCTCGCATTTGCTTCACTGTAATGCCTATTGTATAAAAGTGATTAATTACCAATAATGTATGTACTTCACTTCCTGAACCTCCGTGGTGATGGAACTTGGAGGCCACGATTTCGAAATCGTCCATTAGAATAAAGCCCATTCTGAACCTCTAATACCACGGATTCTGCCTCTTATTTATTGAGCTATTTTTATTATGTTCTGTATCAAATTAAGTCCCGGTAATTAAATTATTTACCACAGAACGAGGAGTAGACTGGGACCAACCTGCTCGCCAATCCGCCCAAGGTGCATCACCGGTCCAATTGACTTTGCGGCTTTTTTTCCCTATGTTCTTATTCGCAGCAGAAAATCAATTTTAGCGGTCCTTCGCCAAAGGGGTATCCAACCTCATGGAACTGTCTTCGGCTACAGCCCTCTGTTTCATTGCGCTGGAGATTTTTGACTTCCATTTCGGCTACTAAATTTCGGCGACTAAGTCTGAAGGCAAAAATCTTCACCAAAGCATTGCTCCACGGCCACCCAATGACAATGCTCCCTCCTCAGACACTCCTGCAGCCTTGCCCCGCTGAACTACTACCTTCTTAAACATTTTTCTCCCAAATGTTTTCTTAGTACAAAGGTAAGCGCTGACCAAGCCCAATCCACTTCTAGTATCTGAACCGTGCTCCATCGAAGTTGGCCTTAACGTTTGACTTTGACCAGGTCTCACTCGATGTCCAAAGTTGGCGCTTTGATCGTTTAGGCTCTAGATTTCACTAAAAACTTTAAACATTCATAACTCCAGTTCTACTGATTGGATTTCTCTCATTTTGGTGTCAAGTAATTTATTAAACTTTACTCTATTTTATAAATTGTTTCAGGATTTTTCTTCTGTTGTGTTTTCACATTATTACTATTTGTGTGCTGCATAAATATGTTACACATTGCCTCTAAGTTTAGCCTGGCTGCTCATTTTGCCTAGCTACCCAGGGTTTACCATAGGCTAATTGAGTGACTTTTTGTGGTTCACCCAGCAGGGTGCTAAGGCTGTTACATGACCAAGGCTCCCACCCCAGTCAACCAACAACCCGATTTCTCACAGTCATCGCCAACGATCCTTCAAAACAAACCTTCCCTTTGGCCAGTTCCTCAGCATCATAAGACACTGCAGTGACATTTCCACATTCGATACACATGCAGATCATTTGACAAACAAAATACACAATTGGAATTTTACTATAAATATAAGAGGTAGAGGTGGTTAAAACAGTAGCACATCAGTGCTATAGCAATTCTATTTAGTGAAAATGTTGACAATAGTCAAGGTCAAGGTGTTCCTCAAGGTGACAAATATGACACCCCACCATCCAGGATGTCACCTAACAGAAGTTCAGCCGAACTCCCACATTGGAATGATTTTTACAAACGATCGTACCTCGGCACTCTCCAAATTCAAATTAACAATTGTTTTGTGGCTGTAAGCCCAGAGACGTTTTAATGCAGGGGCAAAGTGGGCTCTGGCCCAGGGCCCCAGCCTTTCAAGGGGCCCCTGACAGAGTCAGCTCCGTTCTCCAGAGTTTTGCAATAATGACCTTGAATATTTCTTAAACAGATTATTTTAAATACTGTTTTCCTTTAATTTATTTTTTATGTACCTGATGTGTGAGTCTAGTACAGCCATTTTGCAGAGAAATGTTGTGTTTGTTTCATGAAATATACATAAAAAAAGTTTATTTTAGATCAAAACAAGGCCTAACATATAAGAAATGGGAGGGCTTCACAGAGATTATTTGCAGTAATAATGGTGAGCTGCTGCTGTGTTACAATATTGAAAACACACATAACTATCCCTGAATATTAGATTTAAACTCGTTTAGGGCCTTATTTATGAGAAGTGATGCATCGCTGTGTGAAAACAGGGATGCGTCACTTCTTAGTGCACCCTCCTTGCGACATGATGGATGAGTCATATTTACTGTATGATGCATCATGTCGCAAGGAGTTACAGATACGTCAGTATTTCTGACATATCTGTAGGCGCAAAAGTGATGCATTGCTGGGGTGTGTCTGAAAATAGACGCAAGTCCAGCAATGTGTCCTTTCACATGTGGCAAGCCCCATGTGAAAGGGCCTGCATCAGTCTTACGCCTGCTGTGAGGCAGGTGTAAGATATTGACGCAATGGCGTCCTAAAAGTGGTGCACTGAGTTCTCAAAGATTTCAATGTGCCACTTCTATGAGGCTTTTTGCGGGGGAAAACCCACCCTGCATACATTGTACCTGGCGCAGGTATAATATGGTGCAGGCAGATCTTTTGGCCACCAAGAGCTCCAGTCAGGCGTTTCTGGATTATTTTATGTTATGTTAGTGGGTTTATAAAGCGTGACAGCTGCCCCAGCAAAGAGGCGTCCCGACACTGACAGCAATGAGGTGACCAAGATCAGGGAGGGCCCAAGGAGGCCTACGAAGTGGGAAAGAGAAAGGTTTTGATGGCTTTCCTAAATTCGAGGTAATTATGAAGCCCCCACATGTGGGCCGGCAGCATGTTCCAAAGGATGGCCGCTCTGTTCCGAAAAGAACTACCTCCGGCATGAACCCTCCTAACCAGGGGGGCCACCACCAGGTGTTGTCCCATGGAGCGGAGCTGACAGGAGGGAACATAAGGTAGAAGCAAGTCAGTCAATGTATTAGGAGAGGCACATTTCAGAACTTTAAAGGCTATACAGAGAGCCTTGAACTCAACCCGCCTAGCCAAAGACAGCCAGTGGGGACGGCGAATAGCGTTTGTCACTGAGCAGGCTCTGTGCAGACCGAGGAGAGATCTTGCGGCCGCATTCTGAACTCTCTGTAGCCTATGTATTTCTGTCTTGTTTGCTCCCAGGTACAGTGAGCTAGCGTAATCAAGTCATGACATAATCAAGGCCTGGATTATAATTTGCCTGGTGGGCGCATCAAAGAAGCCCAGAATGGGTATGAGTCCTCGCAACAACCTAAAGCAGGTTCCCGCCACCTTTTTCCTTTGACTCTGGAAGTTAATGGAAGCATCCATCCAAACCCCTAAGTTCTTCACTGCCTGCTTGGGGGAAGGGCAGTGCCTTGGCTCTTGGGCCACCAGAACTCATTCCATAGACCATGGTCCTTTCCTATCAACAACACCTCCGACTTGTTGGCATTAAGTTGGAGACAGTTGGTGGTCATCCACTCGGCGACTACCCCAAGATCGCCTTGAAATTTAAAAGCATCCTGCTTAGAGTCGCTCGAGAGAGCCACCACCAACTATGTGTCGTCGGCATAGGAGACCATGGTCAGCCCTCTGCTCTTGTCTACTGTGGCCAGAGGTTGTACATATAGATTGAAAAGCAGAGGGCTCAGGGAAGAGCCCTGTGGCACCCCTTGCTTGATGGGAAAGATGCCAGAGGTATACGGGGGAGCTATCACCTGAAACATCCTATCAGCAAGGAATTAGGCCAGCCACTTCAGGGCTGAACCAACAATTCCAGCCTTCTCCAGGCATCGCAACAGAATGGCGTGGAACACTGAATCAAACGCGGCACTGAGATCCAGAAGGATCAGTGCCGATGTCTGCCCAGCATACAAAGCTGTCCAAAGATTTTCTGTCACTGCCAAGAGCGCTGACTCTGTGCTGTGGCCAGGGCGAAAGCCATTTTGGGAAGGGTCAAGCCTGTTGTTGGAGTTCAGGTGGTCCGTGAGGAGGGAGTCAATATAATATTACCAAAGAAACCAACTTCAGTTTTGTCAGGATTGCACTTCAGCTGATTGATCTTAAGTCATTTAAAAACCTTTGTGAGGCAAGACCTAATAATTGCCCTATCAATGTCAGTTCCTTTTTCACATGTAAAAATCAGCATAGGAAACAATTTTGGCACCCTCTCCGTCTACCAGAAATGAAAGGGGGATAAATATATATTAAAAAGGGTAGGACTGAGAATGGAGCCCTGAGAGACACCTACATTCATGGCCGGAACCGGGGCTGGGAAAGGGGGGAGCCAGACTTCCTGAGATCGGTTTGCCAAAAAGGATGACATCCATGTTAAGGCGGTCCTCCCCAGGCCGATGTTAGCAAGTCTCTCCAGGAGCTTCTCATGTGGGACCGTATCGAAGGCTGCCGACAGATCGAGCAGTATCAGAACAGCCTTGCCTCCCTAGTCCAGCTTACCTTTGACAAATTCAGTCCCTTCCATCAGAGCGGACTCCGTACTGTAGTTTGCCCTTAAACCGGATTGGGACTCAGGAAGGAGCTTCCCATCTTCAATGTGTTTTTGGAGGGCCTTGTTTACATGCTTCTCTAATACTTTGGAGAGGTCCGGAAGAAGGGAGATTGGCCTGTAGTTGGCAGGGTCCGTCGGTTTGGCGGTAGCTTTTTTTATCAGTGGGAGAATCTTAGCATTCTTCCATAAATTTGGCACGTTGCCTGAAGAGAGAAAAGCATTAAAGAGCTGGTTTACCATGGGGTTTATGGTGGGAGCTAATAGGTTCAGGATATTCACTGGACATAGGTCGGTAGGAGGGTTGGAGTTAATGCTTTGGAGAAGGGTCAGTGACTCTTCAAGCTGAAACTCAGGGAAAGCTAGTAAGATGGAGGATCCAAGAGGTAGAAGGTCAGTTCTTCCTCTGAGATGTTAGTGAAGACTTGTTGGATCATGGAGATCATTTTGTGGAAGATTTGGGCTATTTGCTTAGACCATACTTCCATGCATGGCCCTTCCTTTGTGCCAGCTTTTGGTGTGGTAAAGGATGTAACTATGCTAAAGATTTCCTTACACTTATTTTGGGCATTTTCTATCTTGGTTTTAAAGAAGTTTTTTCTTGGCTGCCTTCACAAGAATGTAATGAGCTTTTAAGGTGTCTTTATACACCTTCCTGGCCTCAGGTAGATAGGATTTACGCCACTTCTGTTCCATTTTTCTACAATTTCTTTTGCTAGATCTGAGGGAATCGTTAAACCATGGAGCTGGTGGGACCAACCACTTTGAGGAGCGGGAAAATACCGGTACCGCTGCACCAATGCTGGTTCAGAGCCATGAATCTATTGAGAGGGCGTCCGAGTCGGGTGGCTAGACAGCTCTGGTGAGGAACGACCGAGGGAGTCTGCTAACATCGGGATGGATATTTTATGGAACGTCCTGTAATTAGGAACCCTCTGCCCTGCGTTAGCCCGAGGGGCTGTGGCAGAGTTGGGAATGATGAATTTTAATAAGAGGTGGTCAGACCAGGTAATGGGAAGAGGTAGGCTTACTGATATGTCAAAGTTGTGAAAGATTTGGTCTAGGGTATGGCCCTTTCTCATGGGTGGGCGAAGAAATAGATGGAAACATGTTGCAGGCCTGCAGCATCTCCAATAAGGAAATTGTTTGAGGGTCATTTCAGTTCATTAAACTTTATTCGGTGTGTAGAAACAACCATAAAGTTATACAGAAAATACAGTACATCGCGAGTAGTTCATAACATAAGAACTCATAAAATGACATTAAAAAGATAGTACAATTACATCAAATCATCAAGAATTCAGCGCTCCATGGCAATAATTATGCTTTTACATATATTAAGTGCATCTATAATAAAAAGCGCCATGTTAAAACAGACCCTAGCATCGCTGCGCTCGGACAAAAATTTTGCTGCAGCAAGATGTGATCCACCACCAAATGCGAGCAAAAGTGGTTTAACCCCTTCCATGCGGGGCGGATTCCCCCGCTGTGCTGACTGCTGCTTGCGCGGGCGTGGTCATGACGGAACGGTTCCGTCATGAGCACAGCTCAACCGACGCTCATGACGGAACCGTTCCGTCATGAGCGTCGAAGGGGTTAAGGTAGTAAATTCTGAAACCAATATAAAATTTGCAAAACAACATAAAGTGCGCTGTACTCTGTTTACTTTGTCCATCGCATGGGCACGGAAACGTGTTTGAGGGACAGCATTTTTATGGGAAAAGCAACCAAATGATGGCCAATACCCAATCTTAGTCTAACTAGGACAAAGCGATGCATGGGATTGTGTATATAGGTCAGCTAATCCTGGCAGCCCTGTACTTGGTTAAGCGTTAGATAAAACATAACTGATGGTTTCTTATTCTCACTAACTAGCCGGGTTTCCCTCCTAATATTCATATATAAGTTTCTCTGATGGACAATTTACTAAGTGATAAAACTGAAAGGGGGTTATTCTGGATTGACATATTAAACATTTTGCTATACACAGAATTGATATAGCTTAGCCAAGGGATCATAATGTCATTGTCCAATTTAAGACTGTCTTGGATAATTGCTTTGGTAAAGCTGGTTTTGTCTTTGGACCATAGAGAATGCCAAAGCAATAGGGGGCGTGATGCAACTACATCTGTGAGGTACTGTAGTCCGACTTCTCTGTGAATAATCTCAGATGAAGCCGAGGTAGGCAGACAAAGTAAGCGTTTTAGGAAACCATTTTCCTTAGTCTGCAAAACTTTACTATTAAAATAACCCCATACACCAGCCCCATATGTTGCAATGGATAAAACCCTTGCCGTATAAATTTCAGTCATCTCCTTAACTGGTCTGGAGCCCAACTTGGCAGAAAATCTAAAAATGCCATGTGTACTTCTGTCAATTTTACTCTTAACATTAATGAGTTCACGAGTCCAGGAGCCATTACCAGAGAAGGTAATGCCCAAGTAACAAAATTAATCAACAGAAGCCACTGGTAATTTATCCAAAAAGAATGATCTACATTTTTTAACCTTGGACCGACATGCCATTGTGTAAGTTTTACTTTTGTTAATGACCAGTTTCCGTGCACCAATAAAATCCCCAAAAGCATCCCTTAGACGTTGCAACCCCAGAGGGGTCCTGGCCGGCAGGACCGCATCATCTGCGTACTGTAGTATCGGAATGGGGCACCCATCCACTTGTGGGACATCAGCATGGAGAGTTTGCAAAGTCTGATCCACCCCATTAATAAATAAAGAAAATGAAATAGGGGCTAAAACACAACCTTGTCGAATGCCACGTTTAACTGCAAAATTATTAGTGCATTCTCCCAGAGAACCGTTGCACTATAGGGGACCCTCTCTAAAGGCTAGGGAGAAGAGGGGAAAGAACCAGAGACCACTAAATATGCTCCCTCATATCTATTCCTTACATCAAGGACTTGCTCTCTCTTGAGCTATCTCATGCATATAATCACAACAGTGACACTTGACATTTAAATTTTCATTACTTTTATTATTTCATTGCTTTATATATATTATAACATTTCACTTTTCTTTTTCTTTTTATGTATATCTTTCTTTCATTCAAATAGAAAAAACTGATTATGAAAATTCGTACAAAAAACAAAATCATCACAATAATTACATAAAATTTCACATGCACAAATCCATTTAATAGAAAAACAACCCCTGGACTAACTTCAATAAATACATCCATATCACAGCCATTCAAACACATACATACTCTCACAAACTTCATACAACCAGCATCTGAACAAGGTAGAGGTTATGTGTGACGCAGAAAACCTCCACATACAAATAGATTTTTATGTTCAGAGAACAAGGCTCAACATAAGGTCGACGCGCGTTTCGGCGGTATATGAAGAGTAGTTAGACCACCTTCATCAGGACCTTTCCAGATACCCACATCAATATCACAGCAACCAGGGGACAGGGTCAAAGGATTTATGGAAAATTGACAAATGACAGCTATTCGTATAGTCTCATTATAAGTGAAAGAATCCTCCCTATATTTCCAAGGCAAGTTCCTTAGCAAATGCGTAGTTTCAATATGTATTAGTCCTGGGGCCCAATGCATGAGGAAGCCAAGCTTTTTCCAAAAGTTGTTGATAGGCAAGACCATAGAAGACCTTCTACGTTTTCTTTCATCAATTTGTATTCCTCAGTCGATTTTTTTCTTCCCCCCCACTTATATCTGTTAGAGTTTCAGAGTTGTTACATGACTCGTGCGTTCTGCTTCTCAAAGTACGGATGTCTGCACGCGATGGCCCACAGTTCTCCAATTGAGAACCATAATTGCTTACCAAATTCCCATACAGTCTGGCCAGGAAGCTCACAATTGGTCTAGAGCAGTGGTCTTCAAACTTTTTTGCTCTGAGCCCCCCAAAGCAAAATGTTTTGGAGTCGGGGCCCCCCTGCAAAACTTTATGGCAAGGATTGGAAAACAGGAGATGCAGGGCTGAACGCAGAGGCAGAGCTTTTGAGATCATATCATGGATACTTTTTTTTTGTGGCTCATAATGCACAATAAATGTGAAACATATAATAGGGAAAATCATCAAACAATGCCAGAAATTGACTAAAAACTGTTCTCTCCATAATTTGGTTATTGTGAGCCCCTCACACTCCTGGGCTCCAATGCTACTGCACTTACTCCACTAATGATAGCTGAGGCCCTAAGTAGAAGTCTACCCTTCTCTGCCTCTTTCACAACTTACCGACCATGGCCATCACTCCAATCTTGAATCAGGTTATCCATCCCTATTTTGGTTTTTGGAGGGAGGACCTGGCCCAAGGGCATTGGAAAACTTTACAAAAGCACCATATACATTACACAAACACTATTTCATATTCATTCATCATATATTTTTTTTATTTTAGGCATTAGACGATTACGTGATTTGAGTTGCGCTGACATGAGGACCTGAACTAGGTTCCAAAGTAGGCAGCTCTCACCATTAGGCTACAACTCCTCCCTTTCAGAATATAAGAGCTCCAGCATGTTGCCCCCACCTTTTTGCAGCAAAGGTGCTCCCATCTCTATATGAAAGGTCCTTTTCAAAGCTTGACTAGTATGCTTTTTACTATATTTGGGTATTAATCCAGTATTAATGAGGTGAAACCTATGCCCAGATATTTTTTGCTAAATGTAAAAATGACAAAATAACAAAATAAATGTATGACAAAATGTGCTGTATAACATCACATAATTTTCCTTTTCTTGCCACATAATTTAGTCAACCCTACCACATAATTTGATCCTCCCCTGCCGCATAATTCCGGTGAGCCTGGCTTTAATTGGCCTCATGACGCTGGACCCTATGCAACTGGTTAAGCAACACACACAAAAGCTGCTGAGGAGCTAATATATGCTCTAACTGTTGGAGTCAGAGTGCTTTTTACCACAGGCATGGAAGTTGTAGTTCTATAAATACACTAGTTACTATTTCCCACTGTAAAAACCAGGATTCAAATCGGCGACTCTCTGGTAAGACATAAATCTGCAGTTATTGCTTTAGCTAACTGAGGTTTATAACGTAAGACAGTATATTTTCAAAACATTTGTTTCATTTGCTTGGTTTTTTCATTTATTGTGTGTGCGTGTCTGAAGACATGTGGTCTAGGGGCACCCATACCAAACAAGGTAGTCCAAAGAGTGAGGTGATCTACTAGATCAAAAGCGCTGCTCAAGTCAGTGAAACAAAGATATAATCTTCCACCTTTGGCACGAGTATACTTGCCTATAAGCAGGCCAAGATTCACGCATTGCTCGATAGACCCTAGGGCTTTCCGGAAACCAAACCACACAAGTGAGAGAATTGAACAGTCACAAGCCCATTCTTCTAATCTTTTCAGTAATACCTTGCTCATCACTTCAACAGACGAGTCTAACAATGAAATTGGTCTGTAATTTTTGGGGTCTGATTTATTGGCCTACTATGTTCCAGGGTGGGCTTCCCATAAGAGGTCCTTACCGACCAGGGCACCCCCTTCACGTCTAAACTGATGAAGGAAGTCTGCAAAACGCTAGGCATACGTCACCTGCTTACCTCAGTATACCACCCACAAACCGATGGCCTCGTCGAGAGGTACAACCAGACGTTAAAAACAACCCTGAAAAAGATGCTCTCTGCTGAAGGAGCCGAATGGGATCGACTGTTGCCGCTGGCTCTATATGTATTGAGGGCCCAGAAACAGAGCAGCTTAGGGTGTTCAGTGTTCGAACTGCTGTATGGGCGACAACCGAGGTCGTTACTAGAAATCACGAAAGACGCCTGGGAGAAGGAAGAGGAACAAGAACAGAAGTCCCTGCTAGACTACACACAGCAGCTCCGGGCCAAACTGGGAAAGTTGCGAACCTTGGCGTCTTCCAATCTGGAACAGAAAAGGGAAAAGCAAAAGAAATACTACGACCGTGGGACAAAGCTGCGAAGATTGAACATAGGGGACTGGGCCTTACTCCTACTCCCTCCCAGCGCAAGCAAAGGCAAAAATGAGTGGAAGGGCCCATACGAGGTCGTGGATACAGTAGGAGACACTACGTACCGCCTAAAGATGACAGCAAACAAGGTACAGTCGTACCACATCAACTTATTAAAGAAGTGGATCGGACCCCCCCCAAAAGGCTTGAACTTGCTCATTCCCACCACCCGCAAAGAGAGGTCAACGTTGAACGAGTTGGTCATCAACGACGAGATCTCGCAGCAGCAGAAAAAGGAACTAGACGAGACGCTACTACCGTTTGGGGCTATCTACTCGGATCTCCCCGGAAAAACGACGCTGGTGGAGCATAACATAGAAACCCATCCGGGGAAACGGGTAAAGCAAAAGCCCTACCGCATTCCAGCGGCACGAAGAGACGCCATTAAAAACGAAGTCGATGACATGCTACAACTAGGAGTCATCCGACCCTCAAAAAGTGACTGGGCATCGCCCATAGTGATGGTCCCTAAACCGGACGGCTCGAGACGATTCTGTATGGACTTTAGAGCACTGAACGCATCTCCTCTTTCGACGCCTACCCTATTCCAAGGGTAGACGAGCTGATCGAAAAACTGGGAGAGGCAGCATTTATCACCACGTTGGACCTCACAAAGGGGTACTGGCAGGTGCCCCTCCGAGAAACAGACAGAAAAGAAAAGGCCTTTATAACGGACGAGGGGCTGTTCGAATTCACAGTTCTGCCCTTCGGCCTTAACGGGGCACCTGCCACATTCCAACGCCTCATGAATACCATACTGCAGCCCTATCACACGTTCAGCTTGGCATATCTGGATGATATCGTCATTTATAGCAAAACCTGGGCCGAGCACTTAATACACCTGCAGACCATCCTCACCGCCTTACAGCGGGCAGGTCTGCATATTAACGTCAAAAAGTCCCGAGCAGCATTTCACAGAGTGAATTACTTGGGTTTTGTATTAGGGGATGGCACCATCACCACACAAAACAACAAAGTGGGAGCCATTGAGGAGACCCCTTTTCCTAGTTCCAAGAGAGACCTAAGAGCATTCCTAGGGCTTATAGGATATTACCGTCGGTTTATCCCCAGATTTGCCGACATAGCGGCCCCCCTCACTGACCTCCTTCGTAAAGGAGCGAAACCCCGTGAAATCCAGCATCCCAATCCCGAGGCCCTGAAAGCGTTTGTAGACCTAAAAACCGTTATCACCACTCACCCAGTTTTGGTGTCCCCCAATTTCTCCAAACCCTTTGTACTAGCCACGGATGCATCTGATCTGGGTATAGGGTCTGTTTTATCCCAGGAAGGGGAGGACGGGTTAGAACACCCGGTATTGTTCATCAGCCGTAAGCTGTTCCCAAGGGAATCCAAGTATCCTACAATAGAACGGGAGTGTCTAGCCATAAAATGGGCCTTGGACAAGTTGCAGTATTATCTGGAGGGCGAACGGTTCATTCTTTACACAGATCACGCACCTCTTCGGTGGATGTATCAGAATAGGAGTCAGAATCCTAGGATTCTCCGTTGGTTCCTCTCCCTCCAGCCATATGCCTTTTCGGTGCAACACAGGAAGGGGAAAGACAACGGGAACGCAGACTATCTGTCCAGGGTCTTTCCTCTTCCCGATCGGGAGAATCCAGGGGGGGAGGTGTGTGACGGGGAAGAGAACGCTACCGAGGCAGACACGAGTCCATGGAAACCATGCTCACAAGGCGAACATGTACCACCTTCTCTTCCCCTACAGCAACCAGCAGTACCGTACACAACAGACGGGTGGTACCCATATCCTTCACAGGACTGGACACAAGAGCCGGAACGTGGTTCCTTTAATTCGGCCTTCCAGTCTGACGAAACCCCGCCCCCTGATGACGTCGCGGTGGTGGGTGGGATAAAGACAGCGGAATCCCGGAAGACGACGGACGGCGTTTCCCTGGAGGCAGAAGGAGAGTTGGAGTGGAGGAGTGCTAGGATTCGGGAGGAAGAGGGAAGAAGAGGAGAGAACGACGAACCGAGGGCTGAGCCGAGTAGAGACGACCACTACAAGCCAGGAGGCCAACGACTCCTCGAGCCGCCCTGCCACGTTCCCACGGGAGGAGCGTGGCTCGAACAGGTACGGGGGAAAGTAGCGGGCTGGGTGGGAAGAAAGACGCCGCCTACGTTCTGAGCACCCGTACCGAGCTAGTGTTATACAGTACGCACGGTCCGACAAACCCCCTACCCTCACTACGCACCAAGCCACTTGCACGTACAGGAGAGCTAAGAGCACTTGAGCACTCGGTTTCCTTCACTCCCGGCCCCTGTTGACAGCAGAACAGGACGCTTGTCCTAATCCTTGGTTTCTTGTTTTCTTTCTTCCTCTGTAACAACCCCTCCGGAACCCTTCCCCGAGGGCTGGAACCTTCACGGAGTTTTCAGCGGAGAAACTACTACCACCTCCCCTCAGTCTGGAGTCACCAAGAAAGACCACGCCAGACTCCCCCTCTTCTGTAGCATCGCGACGGGCAGCACGCCAAAAGAAAACATTGTCCAGAATAAAACCCTCTTTACACCATCCTGGCCTGGTTGTCGACTCTGTCACTGCTACCCCGCCACAACCAGCTATGCTATGAATGGGGGAATAAGGTACAGCGGAAGCCTAAGGACTCTGCACCCTCGATGTTTTCCATTGGGATGGGAGAGCAGTCTAGTTTTTTATTGTAAATTATGGTGACACCGCCCCCCTTCCCACTCAGTCTGTCCCTCCAAAGGATATTATAACCCGTAGGAATGGCCGAGGTGATAGTAGGGTTGGAGGCTTCAGACAGGCAGGTCTCAGTGAGAAATAAAAGATCAGGCTGTTCGTCTAAAAGTAGGTCATAAATGTGTGGTTCATGCTTTTGCATAGAGCAACAATTTAAAAGGGTGGCCTTTAAGGCCTCTGTTTTCTTATTGTTTTTACACTTATTGTTGCGTGGGAGGATCTTGGGTGCGAGTTTCCTGGGCTGGAGGAGAGACCAGTTGCACTTATTGCATCGAAAGTCTACCTCCAAGTTCATATCAGCCGCTGTACACTGACATAATGGTAGCTGCCTAAGGCTAAGCAGTTTTCCCTATTGTAATATAGTGGAAGAAACTCACCAGAGGGGAACTGGGCAGCATGGCTGGCGCCGGACGCCTCCGCGAAGCTGACGGGCGCAGACGGGCTTGTCTGTTTGCATCGGGAATATATAGGCTAATGCCTGTGATGCAAACTGGATCACTAACGCAGCTGAGGAAGCGGAAACTGCGTGGGTGGAAGTGAGGAGCCCAGTAGTAGCCCCAGCCCTCTGCACAATCTGCGTATAATCCGTGGCGGACCAGGACTGGAGGAAAAGCGAGATGCGAATCGGAGCAGCTAAGGAGGTGTAGGCAAGCAGAATCAAGTAAAGTGCAAGTGCGCGTAGGTAGGAGAAATTGTTAAAAAGCACAGAGTAATTCAGCCACACATATACAATTTAAAAAGTATTAAAAACCTAGTAGCAGGGCAGGATACACTAAATCCTACCACTGTCAGCTGTGTGCGTCCGTTTGCAGCGGGACTATATAGGCTAATGCCTATGATGCAAACTGGATCGCTACCGCAGCTGAGCAAGTGAAAACTGCGTGGGAAACAGAGACTCAAATTGGATCATAAATTCAAAGCTGTTCTGAAAAGGGGCCCCCAAAATATGTTTGGCCCAGGGCCCCCAAAATCCTTAAGATGTCCCTGTGTAAGCCTAAAGGGTACATAAAAAACTAAATGTGACAACTCACAGGAAACACTAATCAGGAAGCATGTATTAAAAAAAATCAGGTTTAATATAAGATAACCTTAGAAAAGCCGTGTTCCACTAGAAATCTACAATCATGTCTAGGACACCAATATCTAAAACTATAATACAGGTGAGGTGAATACAGCCCCGTTAGTTATTGTTACTCAACAGAGAAATAGTTCATAATTGGAGGTCCCGTTCTTAAAGCCTCCTAGTTGGTGGCAGATGACGGCAGTCGACACGTGTTTCATTACTTTCTGTAAATTTTTCACGGCTTTAGCCAAGAGAGAATATTCCAAGTTTTTGGGAGCTCCGTCCACGGTGAGCGGACTGCGAACCTTTCAGCCAGAAAGTCGGGAGACCTTCTAGTACTGTGGTACTGGAATCCAAAAACTCCTTGTTTTCAGTCAACGTTCGTCAATAGGGGTCCTTTGTCAAATAGATCCAACCTCCAAAGCTCTAGTCCAGTAGAGAGGTTAGTTCTATGGAACTATTTGTTATGTTCCACATCCATTGAGCCGGATTTATCAAGATTCCAGATCGAGACGGCTTTGCGCCGCAATACAGAGACTTTCCTCTCCCTCTTATTATGAACCTCTGACTTAATATCAAGGGCACTTTACAGCCCATTATTATTGAAAAAGTGACGTACCAAATACCTTTTTCAAAAAGTGAAATTATTTGTCACTGACACAGAGTTCTATATCGGCTTTTAAAACTTCCTAAAGTGAGACCTTAAACTGACCACAATCGTTTGTAATAATCACACAACAGGAATTACCTGGAAGAAAATCATAAACACTGCATGCAAGAGGGCTTGCAACAACCACATTGTTAGGACTGGAGTCTCTAGTTGGCCGTGGTGTGCACCCTGTCCAAGTAAGGACCGTTCCTTCTAGTCAGGATAAGGGAGATACTCACTTAAAATAACCCCTGCTAACCCCTTCAATAGCTTAGCATAAGCAATGAGGTTTATCTCAGAGGCAATGTGTAAAGCATTTGCACATAACACACAGTAACACAGTGAAAACACTACAAATGGACACCGCACTAGTTTACAAAAATAAAGTTTCTTTAACTAAACCAAACAAGAACAAACCGACCAAAATCCAACATACAAATATCAAAATATTACTTTTAAAAGGTAAAAACTGTTCTGTCCATAGAAAACTATGGATGCATCACTTTTTGAGCAAAGTTCCTTAGATGCGTCAAAATTACAAGATGAAAACAGGAGCAGGGAAGGTGATGGGTCAGGTCCTTACTCACAGGGAAGGTGATGCGTTGTTTTTTTGCTTAAGGGGAGGTGATGCATCGGTTCTTTACTGAATAGGAGGTGATGCATTGGTTTCTTACTGGAAAAGGAGGTGATGCATTGGTTTCTTACTACATCCCCAGCGTTGATGTAGATTTGACACACAGGGTCCATGCGTGGAAATCCAGATGTGCTGGAGGTCAGTGCGGCGGCGGTCACATAGGTGTTACCTCAATTTCATCAGCCGCGGTCCAATGTTGCATTAAATCTTTTAGCTGCACATCGGGGTCGGTGCGGTGATCTCGAACTTCAGAGATCAGTGACCGGGACTTTGCATGCAGCAGTTCTTTTGGGCTGCTGATGGATGCTGCACTGATTCTTCGGTCACACGGGCAGTCCGTTGAAATTTTCGCCCGCAGTGCAGCGTCAAATAAAACAGCCGCAAGAATAGAAAAGTATCAATTTTGATGATTTCTTCAGTTTTTCACAGCTTTTTGTTGCAGGAACAACCTCCAGGGGCCCAGAACTGGAATAGGCACACCCAGGCAGAACCCAGAACTCCCAGCGATGCTGAGTTCCAGAAGGCTCAAGGCGAAGTCTTTGTGTCCCTGAGACTTCAAAACAGGATGCAAGCACACACAAGCCCTTGGACACTCTTCTCAAGCAGGTTTCCCAGCAAAGTCCCCTCTTTGTCCTCTTCTTGGCAGAAGCAGCCACTGCAGGCCAACCCAGCAAAGCAAAACACATCAAAGGGGCAGTACTGCTCCTTACAACTCTTCAGCTCTTCTTCCAGAAGTAATCTAAAGTTCTGGGATTTTAGGTCTCAAACTTATACCCCTTTTTCCCATTGAAGTCTTTGTAAGAAAGTCTCTCTTGCTCAGTAAAAAAAGTTCTGTCTCCTCTGGTCCAGCCACACTCCAGGGGTGGAAGCAGCATTGTGCAAGGCAGCCACAGCCTATTCTGGTGTTCAGTGACTATGCCCCCCACAACTGGAACCTAACCCAGGAAGACCCATCAGGATAGGCAGGGCACACCTCAGCTCCCTTTGTGTGAGTGTCCGGAGTGAATGCACAAACAGCCCCTGTCGATCTAAACCCAGACATTGATTCCACAGGCAGACAGAGGCACCCAGAATGGTAAAGCAAGGAAATGCCCACTTTCGAAAAGTGGTATTTTTAAACACACAATTTTAAAGCTATCTTCACCAAAAGATGTGTTTTTAAATCCAGGATTTAGGAAACCTAAACTCCAAATTTCTATCTCTTCCCAAATGAAAGTTACACTTGTAAAATGTTACAAGACAGCTCCAACAATAACCTATAAGAGAGACAGACTTTCAACAGTGAAAAACAAAATTGGCACTATTTCACTATCAGGATTCAGGACATGTAAAACACACTACTACATGTCCTTCCTTTACAACACACTGCACCCTGCCCATCGGGCTACCTTGGACCTACCTTAGGGATGCCTTACATGTAATAAAAGGGAAGGTTAGAGCCAGCCAAGTGGGTGCACTTGCCAGGTCAACATGGCAGTTACAAACTGTTCATGCAGACTCTGTGGTGGCAGGTCGGAGACACATTTGAAAGGCTACTTGTGTGAGCAGCACAACCAGTGCTGCAGGCTCACTAGTAGCATTTGGTTTACAGACCCTGGCCACACACAGTGCACTTTACTAGGGGCTTACCATTAAATCAAATATACCAATCATGGGAAACCAATCATAACACAATTTACAGTAGGAGCACTTGCACTTTAGCACTGGATAGCAATGAAAAAGTGTGCAAAGACACTAAACCAGGAAAAATGAAGTCCAGCATAACAGGAAACCAAAAAGCAAAAACTCAGCGGAAACCTATCAAAAGATGCCAGGTCTAGCACATGTCTCCTCCAGCTGAAAGTAGGGAGAAGTACCCTCCCACATGGGAATTCTCTTCACTAAAGCAGAAGAACTTTCATAGACCATCAGCGTTGGTGTTTTCTGTGGCAAGGCGGTGTTCCAACGTAAAGTTCACCCCATGTAGGGAATGGAGTACCTCAACAGTTGTAGGTTCTCATTCTTCATCTGCATTAACCATCTGAGGGGCCTGTGGTCTGTCTGAACCCGGGAGTGAATCCCAAACAAGTAGGGTTTTAGCTTCTTCAGTGCCCAGACCACAGCAAAAGCTTCTCACTCAATTGCACTCTGTTCCTGTGGGAAGTAACTTCCTACTAATGAAGGCTTCAGGTTGATCCAGGCCCACATTGTTCGGCTGTGAGACTACCGCCGCCAAACCATGCTCTGAAGCATCTGTCTATACAATGGATTCTTTTGAGAAGTTGGGTGCCCTGAGCACAGGCACCTGCACATGGCTGCTTTCAGGGCATCAAAATTGGTCTGACAGGCATCAGTCCAGATCACTTTCCTTGGCTGTTTCCTGGAAGTCAGCTCAGTCAAGTAGGCAACAATGGTGCCATAGCCTTTGATAAATCTTCTATAATAACCAGCAAGACCTAAAATACCTCTCACCTATGTCTGGGTCATGAGGGGCTCTCAAACCAGAAAGTTGTCAATCTTGGGTTGTAGGGGCACCACCGGGCCGCTTCCTAACTGGTGCCCAAGTACATCACCCACGTATCTGGCACTTGCTAGCCTTGATAGTGAGGCCTACCTTCTGCAGAGCCTTCAACACTTCTCAGTGGTAGGGCAAGTGATCTTCTCATCTGGAACTGAACACTGTGATGTCATCCAAGTAGGCGGCACTGAAATCCTCCAATCCAGCCAACATCTGGTGACAAACCTCCGAAAGGTAACAGGGGCATATTTCAACCGTAAGGGCATCACCCATAACTGGGAGAGCCCCTCTGGCGTGGTGGATACAGACCTCTCCTTGGCCCCATCAATGAAGACAATCTGCCAGTAAACAGATGTTCAATCAAACGTACTGAGGAATTTGGCAACTCCCAACCGATCTATGGGTTCATCAGTTCTGTGAAGGGGGTGCGCGTCAGTCCTGGTGACCGCATTGAGCCCACAGTAGTCCACACAAAACCGAAGTTCAGGAGTGGCACTGGGTGCAGCAGCCTTTGGGATCAAGACCACTGTGCTGGCTCAAGGACTCTTGTAGGGCTCTATTACTCCTAACACCAACATCCTAGAAACCTCTTCTTTGATGCTGGATTTAACCCAGTCAGTCAACATGTAAATTGTGTGCGTTACAGGAGAACTGTCTCCAGTGTCCACGTCATGGGTACACCAGTGGATGACACCTTCGGTCATGGAGAACAGTGTGGCAAACTGCCCCAACAGTTGGCAACAGTTACTCTGCTGCTCTGGGGTCAATGTAGGGGAGAGGATCATATCTTCCACTGACCCATCTTACTCCTTGGTGGACAGGAGGTCAGGGAGAGGTTCATTTTCCTCTTCCACCCCATCATCTGTTGCCAAGAGCATGCTTATTTCAGACCTCTCAAAGTGAGGTTTGAGGCGGTTTAAATGCAGGGCCCTCAAAGGGTTCCTAGGAGTCTGAAAGTTCACCAGATAGGCAAGATCACTCTTGTGCTCCACCACCTCAAAAGGTCCAGTCCATTTGTTCTGAAGAGTGCTAGGCTCTACAGAGGCCATGACCCACACTTTCTGGCCAGGTTGAAACTCATCCAGAGTGGCATTCTGGCCATACCAACATATAATCTCTGTCTGGATGGCTTCCAGGTTCGCCTGAGTGAGCTTCCTGAAGTGTTCAGTCTGGTTTCTAAAGGTCAGCATGTAGCTAAATACATTCAGGAGCCTTCTTCCAGCCTTCTTTCACCAGACTGAGATGTTCTCTCACAGGGTGTCAATACAGTACCTCAAAGGGACCAAACCCTAATGACTTCTGTGGTAACTCCCTGTGAGCAAAGAGAAGGTATGGTAAGAGGATACCCCACTTTAAACTCATAGGTTCGGTCAGACCCTTGATCATGCACTTCAGAGTTTGGTTGAATCTCTCTACCAAGCCATTACCTTGGGGGTGATAAGGAGTGGTGAACTTGTAGGTTACATCACACTCCTCCAATAGGGATGTCATATACTTGGATATGAAATTGCTACGCAGGTCAAATACCACCTCTCTGGCGAAACCCTTGCGGAAAATGATCCCCATCAACGCCTAGGGTGCTGTTGTTGTCCTAAGAGGGACAGCCTCTGAGTACCGGGTAGCATGGTCCACCAAGACTAGGATGTACCTGTTGCCCATTGCTATCTTGGGGTCCAGAGGCCCCACAATGTCCATCCCCACCCTCTTGAAAGTGGGGGCTACAACTGGAAAAGTCTAAAGAGGAGCCTTACACTTCCACCCACTCTCACCACTTGCCTAACAACTTCACTATTACTCTTGCCTGGTAAGTTTGGCAAGACCTACAATGTGCTTCAGACTGCCTTCGCATTCTTTGCTGGTCATGTGATGAATGAGATAGCTACAACGTTTTTGTGCAATAAATTTGTATTTCAGTTCTTTTATTCTGTAATGCAAGCATTCTTGCACCATGGCTTCATGGCATTTGCACTTGTAACCCACTAGTGTGCCAGGGTACAGAGAGAGCAGGAATACTACACATGTTAGTAAATATTGCGTATTTCTGCCCTCTCAATTTGATGCAGCACAGCAAATTGTCTTGCTCAGTTGCACTGTGTAACATCTTGATAAATCTGACCCTGGATTTTCTTCAAGGGAGTGAAATAACAGCAAACTGTTAGTTTTTCCCAATGATGGTGCTGTTCAGAGAATTCAGCAGCATGCAAACGTTGTGAGGTTTGCCATGGAGAAATCAACACAGAGGTCTCAGCATTGGATTTGGATCAACTGGCAATGGCACTAATACTGACAAGGTCTCAGTGAATAGATTCTTCAGAATCCGGTGTTCAACACATTGTCTAAACCTAGTTGTGCAGGGCTTCCCCAAAAAATAAGTAGTGATAAACATACTTGTCACCTGTTCAAGAATGTGCACTCATATTGGTAATTCATTAACAACTCAGAAGCATTTGGGGATCAATCAGTGTGCTAATTATGTACTAATAAAAGCCCTCATACACAAGGTGCCGATACATTGGAGCTCAGCCCACTACATTATGCAATTCCTGTTTTTGTAGTTAAGAACTAATAATGATTTTATAATTCAAAGGAGAGGGGATGCAACTGCCAAAGGTGGAAATTGGGTGCTACTGAAGAGCCAAATCCAAATGCTACTCCCTTTTGTAATTATGACACATTTAGCAAGCGGGTGAGTACAACAAAACAAGTGATTCTGTTGTTGCACCTGTAGTAAAAAGTATAATAAACATTTATTTTTATAGCCTGGATACCCTCATGGGTGACAAGAAACACTCTGCAAATCCCCATTACTTTAGTAATGTCAATGATGATGCAGTTGCTTTGGTCAAACAGTCTTATTATTTGCTTGAAGACTAATCAAGGGCTGCAGAACGAGATTGTGTCCCACTAAGAGTACATCTTTGCCACAATACTGGATCCACGAGTACAAAAAACATTGGCCCTTTCTTTTCTGACTCTAAATTGGTTATCTCAATATATAGGACTTGCATCATCAGGAAAGCAGGTCATCTGGAAGTGTGAAAATTCAAGGCCAGGGAATAACTGAGGTACAGCCCTCAATCGCCAGAGTGGCTGGTGCTTCTGTTGCTTCTCAGTCTCTGCCACAGCTACCAACATCATTTGCAGCTACTACTAAACCCACAGCAACAACAGCTTCAAGCTCAGGGGGAGGCAACACAGGCATAGCGAGTGGCAGCACCAATGACAATTGAAAAGATGGCCAAAGACTATGTGGATGACCCATACAAAAAAGTATACTGTAGGTCTACTGTTCAAAAACGTTCAGAAACTGATGCACGAGAAAAGAGTTACAAAATTATAAAAGAGTAAGCTAACGTAAACTCTAAGAAAAATGTACTTAAACAAAAAATTTACTTAAACAAAAATAGTTCCCATCACCCATCAACGATGGCTTGCTTCATCATCTGGGAACACTGGGGATTACCATGAATGTCACACACCTCAAGGATTGTGGTGACTACATAGTTATCCCAGACGTGAGCGCTGGTATAGCTTTTTTTTATGATGGTGATCTTTGGAGGGTGATGGTTGCAGTGCAAAAAGTGATGAAAAAAGTGCTACTAAAAATGGCTATCAAGGCACAAATACTTTTATTCTGACGCTGCCTTGATGCCAAATTAAAAACAGTGCATAGACAGCTTTCACAAATAACTGTCAGATTTAATGGGTCTACATGTTTCGGCTAGTGGAAAGTGAAATCCTAGCTCTCATCAGGACCTTAATTTTCATGCTACTGCAAACAAATGTAAGTGTATGTAAAAAAACATATAACAAAGTTAAGGTTGGTCACGATACAACCTGAGTGGTCTTGTAACGCCCAAAGGGACTGCTACAGACAGTGGTATGTCACAGATACCTAAACAGAAACAAGCAAAATCAAATATGATAATAGTAATATATCTGTAACTCTTAAAGCATCAGTATGATCATAGAACAGTTTAACTATATGAATTTCTATACAGTATGATACTCTAGTTGTATCTAACACCCATTAGTATGTTATATGGCGACAGTTCATTTGACCATTACCAATGCACTTACCCGACTTGCTGCGGGTGCGCACCTCGCCTCACCTGGCATCCGCTCAGGAATTGAGGCACCGCTCTACAAAGAAATGGATGGAAAATTTACAAAAGCACCCCTATAGACCAGCCCAATTTTCATCTGTCATGGGTAAAAGTAAAATTCCATCTGCGCCCCGTGGTGCAGTCTAGAAACAGTATATAACATGGCAGAAAGAAGGTCAAAAAGGACTGTTTCAACAGTTCAACATATCGCGTATGTATGAATAAAAGATTCAAACAGGCTACTGTATTGTCTATCCATAATTCCCTTCATAAGATGGAATGCTCCAATAGTTAGTATCTGGAACCTGGATTTAGCAAAATATTTATGCAATATATTGTTGTATGGCTCTGTGAAAACCTTTTGAGCATCGTAGAAGAAAACTGATGACAAAAGGGAGCATCACAGTGTGTCAGCCCTAGGTGCTTAAAGTTAAACTCATGAAATGCCTAAGGCTGACTGTTTATCAATGATGTCTTACACCACCCTTTTCCAATTCGCCATAGATTGTAGTGGGATGAGCAATGTATGAATGTATGTGTATTTGTGAACGTGCCTGTGAATGGGTGTGTGCAAGTGTGTGTATGTTCTTGTGAATGGGTGTGTGTGTATGTGCACACATACTTGTGAATGAATGGGTACAAGTACGTGCAAGTATGTCCATGTGAATGGGTTGCTCCATGTGCCTGTGTGAATGTTTGTGAATGAATGGGTGGGTGTAAATTCACGCGTGTGCTTGTGAATACATGGATGTAAGTATTTGTGCATGAATGCTTGTGAATGGATAGGTGTGAGTATGTGTGCTTGTGTCTGATAATGGGTGGGTCGAAGTGAGCTTGTGCATTTGTGCCCCTTCCACTACTATTTTAATTAACCAGCTGCCACTGTTTCCTGTTGCTACGGTGCTAAATTTATAAGGCCCACCATCTTGCCTTACAAAGCCCCCAGCCCCACTAACCAGTAACTCTTCTTTCTTGGAATAAAAGAGATCTTTAATCTGCACAGAGGATGCTCTGCTCCCCTTACTCCAGAGTGTGTGTTCCCAACCCAGTCATCAGGAATGTCAGCAAACCACATCTCCTGCGTGGGTTGGAGTCCACACCTCCATCTAGCCTTTCCAGACCCCGAGTTCCAAACACTGAACCTGATAAGGCTGGGTTCCTCTCACCATATCTCTTATCAACACAATCTCTCCACCTACAAGCAACTAAGACTGAGCTGTATTCGTTGACAACGTATCCACTACAGTTGACAACCTTCTAATCCTTTATAACCACTCCAAAACTGGGTATCATTGCTCCAAATACATCTCCACTAATCTTCCCAGTACTTGCACCTCGCTTCCCTCTATGATGTAATCCTCCTTCTAAAGGTCCCAAATCCTCCATGTGATAACTTTTGGGGAACACAACAGCCACATAACACGTACCATACCAATTCAGTGGCAATCTCACATAGGCATTTTTCCCACACACAAAATACACATTTGGCACCACTTGCACTGCATCTTGCAAGAACTTCTTCGAAGTGGCTGCGATTGTGAAAATGTGATCACACACTCTCTGTCCCACAAAGACCTTATCATAGTATGTCAATACCTGTCTCACACAAAGCTTTCCTTGCTTTTCAAAATCTAAAGCTATTGGACCATACTCCCCTTTGCCTTGTGTGCTAATTCCGCCTTGGTCCAATCAAATTTTCCTTCTATACTATTAAGTTTTACTGTTAATTGTCTATGTCTACCTTCCACTTGGTCTTCAAACGTATTCTCAATATCGGTTAGTATGCATGTCAAATTATGATGATGTGCATAAGTTGTATCTAATGTAGCGGTAGGTATCAAATACTTCCCTACTCTATCTTCTTGCTCATAATAAACATATTTATTCAGGTGCTTGCAGGCTGGAACTTCTGAAAGCACCACATCATAGTTGGAGAAATAATACTCATAATGACCCTTACTGTAAAAAATACTAAGCAGCCAACTACTACATGTAATACCATATGTCAAAGGAAGGTGGTGATAGCGAATACCCTCCCCCACAGACGCAGGCAACTGCATACATAGCAATCTCTCACATCCATCGTATAGAGCTCATAGAGCAGCTTCGCACAAGCATTCAGCGTGTAATCGCCTTTAGACATGTATGTGTAACATACGACTAGTCTGATCTAGCATAGCCTTTCAGCTCCTAAGATACCCTCTTTTGTGCTAGCAGTAACAGGTGTGGTTGTCCTCTTTACTCCCACCCCTTCAATTTCTGCATCATGTGAAATTTTTACAGACACCATGATAACTACCGCTATCACTATTATCACTCCTACTATGAGTGTATCTATCACACACTTAGACCTACAGTTCGAATTTTCAGACTCCATTTTTAGATTATGGGTTAGCACAGAAAGAGGATCAACGCAAAGTCTCTTTCTCTGCCTCAGATATCTGTTCAACCAGTTCACACACAGTTCATTGAAGTCCTGGAAATTAGTTCACAGTTTGTTGCACTATTATTTAGACAGTTCAACGACTTCCTTAGCCCTCCTTCTTCTCCTACGGAAAGTCCCTAAATGTATTCTTCTTCCACTCGGGCCTAGATTATCTTCACAGTTCAATCAACAGTCTCTTACAAGCTCAGAACCAATTTCAACAATGACACTTTGTAAAATTTCATAACGAACAGATGCAATCTCCTGGGCTGGTGGCTGATATTCAAAAGTTAGAAAGGACAAATCTTGCAGACTCAAAACACAAACTCTGCTCATGATTGGATGTCTAGATACAGTCAACGTCAGCACCCCCTCTATTTCCAGTCCAGGGACTATCAGCTCAATATCAATTCTCAGTTCCGGGATTCTGTGGACCGCTCGTGAAGAGCACAGTCTCCCAGTCCCCACTAATCCCGGCATCTGTGATCAAATAAGTCCACTCTGGGGCAGCGTACCTCTGGCAGGGCACTCTTGCTCTTCTCGACTTCTTGTTCTGTGCTTGTTCTGTGTCACTTAGCTCTGATTCAGATGTTTCAGACACAGGATCAAGATCCCTTTCAGATGCCTATTTCAAGTTTAGCCTCCTCTGTCTCACAGGCCACGATTCCCTTGCAAGCTCAGCTCTCCTTCTCTGCACCCGTCCACCTTGTACACCAGTTCCTTCAGCTGAGTCTGACTCTGTACCTCTCACAACGTTATCTTTTCCCTCAGAGTCAATACCTGGGCCTTATGTAGCGTGACTCCCCTTAGCGTGCTCTGGTGGGCAACCAGCTCCGTCAACAATCCTCACAGCTTGGCTTGTCCCCTCTTGTGGCCTTGCAACCACAGCTGGATTTTCTTCTGGGAGAGGAGCTGTTTCTTCCGAGGGTCCTGAAACTCTGCGGATGTGTGAGGCGTGAATCCAGTTTGACAAGCCTCCGCACTTCACAGCTGTATTTGTCACCAGAAGCATTTGATATTGACCTCTCCAGCAAGAATCAAGGCAGCTCTTCCTCACGTACTTGCGAACGAGCACCCAGTCACCTTGGCACAAGTCGTGGCACAGGTCCTTCGAGGTTGGTGCAGTCGCAGTTTCAACCTGGTGAGACACAGATTGGACCACGTCAGCCAGTCCTTTGCAATAATCAAGGATCAAATCATCTGTAATGTTTAGCAGGGCTGTAGACGACACTGCTGGCAAATGCATCGTCCTCCCCATCAGGATCTCATGAGGCGAGAGACCTGTTCTCCTATTGGGGGATACTACGAATACTCATCAACACCAGGGGTAATGCATCTGGCCATTTCAGAGACGTGGACGAGCAGACCTTTGCCATTCGCATCTTGAGGGTTACATTAATCTGCTCCACAATGCCAGATGCCCCGGTCTGTACCTACAATGCAGTCTTTGATCAACTTGTTAGGCTTCGCAAAGCAGCTTCATAATCTCGCAATGGAAGTGTGTTACTCTATCCGACTCCAATGAGGTTGGAAAGCCGAACCATGGTATGAGCTCTCTAAGCAACATCTTTGCTACTTTGAGACTATCACACCTCCTTGTTGGGTAAGCTTCTACCCAGCGTGAGAAAACACACACCACAACCAGAATGTACCTCAACCCATTGCACCTAGGCATTTCAACAAAATCAAGCTGGATCCTATTGAAGGGTCCCCAGATCTTCCAATGTGGCTCGATGCAACCACAGTTTTCTTTCCAGCATTCATTTGTTGACATGTAACACATCTGTGACACACTGCTTCAGCAAACGCACAAAACCAGGGATTAAACCACGTCTGTCTGAACACGCGCACCATGGCATCCATTCCAATGAGAACTGCTCCTTGAACCTGCCTCGCCATAGGGCTCAATAAATCATCTGGCAATGCTGCTCAACCACCCAAATGCCATCATCTCTTTTTTCACAACCTGCTTTAATCCAACCAGCTTCTTCCTGTCCTGACATTTCTCCCTGCAGATGCTTGAGCTCATCCCAAGTGTTCGCTATGGCTAACATCATGCTGAGCTCGGTTCTTTCTGTGCTCTCTCCAGTATATTCCCCAGTTCCTCTTTGCCATCCTCACTTCCGGGGCCAAGTGTGGCGCGGGTGGAGCGGTCTGGTGCTCTCAGCGCTCATGCTATTAAAGCGCATGCTCAAGCGGGCGCACAGCGGACATTGGTGAGCCCTGGCCTGCCCTCACTTGTGCTGTTTGAATGATCTTATGTCGCTGCTACTACACTGTATAACTGCTATTGCACTTGAGTGTTTTTTAATTATTCACGCAGCTCTTTTAACCTTTTCAAACGTCGTGTATTGAATTCTGGTTCCTTACCGGTATATTGCACAGTTGGTGGGGAAACGGGGGGAAGTCTGCTGCGGGTGGTGCCTCTCTTCCGAGGGTACTTCCGCCCTGGTCCGCTGCGGCATGTGCCGATTGTTGCGGAGGGCGTTGTGCTGTACCACATTGGCTTCCTCTTTGCAATCCTCACTTCTGGGCCGAGTGTGGCACGGGTGGAGCGGTCTAGTGCTCCCAGCGCTCATGCTATTAAAGCGCATGCTCAAGCGGGCGCGCAGAGGGCGCGCAGCGGGTGCGCCTAAGGCAAGCCCGATGGCGCCAGGGGCCAGGACTCCTGTATCTCTTACGAAGCTCAGGAAAATATACACTGCTGAGGAATTGCTGGACCTCAGATGTACGTTGGACACTGTCTGTCTACACTCTCTGCGGGCATTGGGCAGGCGTAGAGACTGCGAGCACTGTGACTTTTGGCTGACAACTAGTGTGGAATCAGGGGGTAAAAGCGAAGTGCTAAGAACGACTGGCACCCCTTTACACTGTCTCTCTTTGAACTGTAGATCGCTTAGTAAACACAGCACAGAAGTTTGCGATCTTCTTTATGACCAAAAACCAGCTGTACTAGTCCTAGTTGAAACCTGGATTAACGAGACGTCCGCCCCTGATATTCTGGACGCTATACCAGAAGGCTATGCGATTCTTAGGGTGGACAGGTCTGGCCAGAGGGGGGGGGGCCTTGCTGTAATTTTCAGGAGAGATCTTCAGCTTAAACTGGATAAACTCCCGCTTTCTAGCTGCGAAGCAGCTTTTTTTAGCCTGAATATCACTAGCTCTAGGTATGTTTCTAGACTCCTTATTTATGGACCTCCTCTACTCTAACTTTCTCCTATTGGGGGATTTTAATTTGTATTTAGAAAATAAAGGCTGTAAAGAATCGGCTGAGTTTTTATTAGGCCTGCAGGCTCTGGGCCTGAACCAATTGGTCCATACTTCCACACACAACAGATGTCATACGTTAGATAACATTTTCACAAATTGCACAGAGACAGCTGCTGTACCACCGGTTCCTGTAGCCTGGTCAGACCCCTACCTACTGCCTTTTAGTATAATGACGCCAGGTCAGGCCCTCCACTCGCGGGGTAGTTGCTCCAAACCCACATTGGTCTAGAAATGGGCCGCATTAACCCAGGATGCCTTTGAAGATGCACTGGCTGGCAGTCCTCCTGAGGTAGGGGACAACATCCAGAGAGCTGATAATTTAATATCAAGTTGGATGATGGAGGCTGTGGATTCCCTGATACCGCTGAAACAATGTAAAAGTGGACGTATATCTGCCTCTGCGAAGTGGTTCTCGGGAGATCTGGCGCAAATGAAATCTAGCTGTAAGCACCTTGGGCGCAAGTGGAGGAAGAGCTATCGGGATGAAAACAGACAGAAATATTTAGAGGTTTTGAAGCTCTACCATCGTCAGATCAGGAGAGTGCGGACGGAATACTATACAGGGCAAATTGAGCTAGCTAAAAATTCTACTAAGACCATCTTTCAGGTAGTGAAACAACTATCCTCTCTGGAACGGGTGACAGCAGCGCTCCCTGCTTCTATGGATTATTGTAATAAGGTCGCTGACTATTTTATTGATAAGATATATGCCGCCTTTCCAGAAAGTAGTAGGAGGCATGTCCCCGTGCCTGGTATGGATGCACCGTGGACCGAGGATAAGTTTGCCCTCTGTCCTCTGGTGGAAAATAAGGTCCTTAGGCTGATGGAGGTGGTGAAATCTGGGTCACCTCTGGACCCAGCCCATCCAAAATTTCTGCAACTAGGTAAGAACATTATTGCCCCTGTTCTTACCTCGCTACTGAACCTGTCCTTTAGCATGGGGCAGGTCCCCAGCAATTGGAAACATGCCATGGTGGTCCCACTATTGAAGAAACCTTCATTGGACCCAGCTCTTCCTGAAATTTAAGACCCATATCTCTGCTTCCCTATGTGGCAAAAATTGCAGAGAAATATCTGAATGGCCAACTCTCTAGGTTTTTGGAAGAGAGGCAGGTTCTTCATGATACCCAGTCTGGCTTTAGGCCTATGCATAGTACGGAGTCCGCTCTCCTCCTGGCAGCCAAAGTGTTGAGGATTGCGGCCGATGAAGGTAGGACCACTGCCTTGAGTCTGCTAGACCTAAGTGCCGCGTTCGACACGGTGTCCCACGGCCTCCTGCTTGAGAGGTTACGGGAGGTCGGGGTCGGAGGTGTCACGTGGATTTGGTTGAAGAACTTTCTGGAGAATAGATTCTTCCAGGTCCTGCAACACCCTTTTAGTTCCAGAGTATGTCCTTTGAACCAGGGGGTGCCGCAGGGATCAGCTCTCAGCCCCACCCTGTTTAACATGTATATGCGCCCGCTTGCACATATTATTTTGAGACATGGAATTAAGCTGGTGTCATACGCTGATGACACTCAGCTGGTTGTGACCCTGGAACAAAAGGAATCTGGAAGGGCTGCTGATTTCAAAACCTGCCTGGGGGAGCTTATGGACTGGATGAGACTGAGTTGTCTCCAGGTAAATGCAGGGAACGACAGAGGTGATGGTGGTTGGAAAACTGCCCTCTCTCTGGTCGCAGCACTGGTGGCCGGAGGAACTAGGACCGAGTCCAGTACCGAAAGCCAAGGTGAAAAATTTGGGAGTGTGGTTCAATGAAAATCTCTCCTTCTCTGAGAACATTTCTGCTGTGGCCAGTACATGTTTCGGCATTCTTAAAATACTACATAAGATTCTGGACCTCCTCCCCCTGGATGCTAAAAGAACTATTGTACAGGCTCTGGTCATGTCTCGCCTTGATTATTGCAATGTTCTGTATCTAGGGGTGACTGCAAAAACCCTCAACATCTTGCAGAAGGTCCAAAATGCCGCAGCCTGGCTTATCTTGAATATCCCAAGGAGGGCCTCGGTGGGAGAAGCTTTAAAGGAACTGCATTGCCTCCCAATCTGGGCCAGAGTCACCTTTAAGGGCTTATGCTTCAGTCAAAGGGTCCTTAGGAAAAGGGGGCCCCGTTTACTACTCCCCCTCCTGACAGTCTACCTGCCCGTCCTCGATTTGAGATCATTAGGCAGTGCTAGATTGACTGTGCCCAGGGTGCAGAAGGCTCGGGCTGCCGGGAGATCCTTAGGTTTCCTGGCAGCCAAGGCATGGAATGAGCTCCCTGTGGATCTGAGGACATCTGAGTCAGAGTCTCTGTCCCGCAAGAAACTGAAAACCTGGCTCTTCCGTCACCCTTCTGGAGGTCTAAAATAGTTGGATGCCACCTTTGTGTGGAGGTCTGCCGTAGGAAGTTGGTTAGCATGGAAGGGTTGCTGCGTCTTATTTATGTCCTAGCGCAGGGACACTCCGTTTGGAGTAACCATAGCGCGTTTAACAAGCTTCCTAATAATAATAATAATAAAATGCACTCTTGTTCGGCACAGATTCGCGCGACTTCATCCGCGTACCTGTTAGCTAGTGTCACAAAGTAATTTCCCTTTCCATGGGCACCACACTTTACCACAGCTATTTCTTTTGGACTTTGCAATGCTTCCAACAATTGTCTTACATATTACCCATTTCTGATGACGTTAAGAACCCCCTCGTGACCATTGCTGTCTGAAGTGATGAACCACACCGAATCCGTACTGGCTATCGGTGTAGATGGTGACTCGGATTTGATGAGCAATGAAGCAGGCACGAGTCAAGGCAATGATTCCAGAAACTTGTGCGGAGTGCACTCCCTGTAAGCAAGCATCTTCCACAACTCCAGTAATGGTACATACAGCAAATGCTGCTCTCAGTTGTCCCACATTGTCCCTTAAGCATAAACCATCGACAAAGAAGATTTCATCTGATTCAGGCAGAGGTTCATCGACAACGTCAGGTCTCGGTTTGGTGCAAGTTCAGTCACATCGAAACAGTCATGGTCCTCACAATCTTCATCAACATTTGGAAGAGGCATCAAAGTAACGGGATTCAAATCAGAACATCTTTTCAGAGTCACATTCTCTGAGGCAAGTATGACTTGCTCATAGCGTGCGAGTCTGTTATTTGTCAAATGCTCTGTCTTGGTTCTTGTCATCAGAAGCTTAACTGAGTGTAGAACATAAACAGTAAGAGGATGACCCATCACAATACTTTCACACCTTTCAATGCTGACACCTGTTGCACCAACAGATTTGAGACATCTGGGCAACGCTGAAGCTACTGGGTCTAACGTAGCAGAGTAGTAGTCAACTGGTCTACGGACACCTCTATGAGTCTGTGTGAGTACTGATAGTGCGCAACCCTCCCGCTCACAGCAAAACAGTGAGAAGGATTTGTTGTAATCAGGCATTCCTAGAGGCGGAGTGCGACACAGGCTTTCTCTCAGCTCCATGAACGCAACCAAGCAGTCGTTATCCCATTGTACTGGGTTACTCAGATCCTTGTGCAACAACCTCTGCAGAGGTTTTTGCCTTCAGGGAGAAGTTGGGAGCCATTTGCGGCAGTACACAACCATTCCCAAAGACATCCTGACTTCCTTCTGTGTAATAGGTGCAGTCATATTCTTGATCGCTTCAATGTGGTCTGGTGACACCTTCCTCTTGCCTTTCTCAATGCGATGACCTAAATACTGAACCTCCGTGAACCTCCGTCAAACAGTACTGTAGCTTGCACGGGGACACCTTGTGTCCATTCTCTGCTAGATGATTTAACAAGGCAACATTATCGATCCTGCAGGCGTCTTCTGTTTTGGATGCAATCAAGAGGTCATCAATATACTGCACGTGAACTGAATTCTGTGGCAGTACGAAACTCTCAAGATTCTTTTTCAAAATCTGATTAAATATTGATGGACTCTCTGTAAACCTGTGTGGGATATGACACCACGTTAACACACGATTTTCCATACGGAAATCGAACAAAAATTGGCTTTCCTCATGTAAGGGTATCGAAAAGAACACCTGACATAAGTCAGTCATGGAAAACCATTCAGCTTCACATGGAATTTGAAATAGGATCACTGATGGTTTCGATACCACAGGACAACATGGTACTACAATTGTGTTAACCTTTCGTAGGTCCTACACGATTCTGAACTTCCCACGCGGCTTCTGCAGTCCCATTATAGTGGAATTGCATGGGCTCCCAATTATTTCTTTCAGAATTCCCTGTTCGATCACGGACTTAATTACAGGCTTGATTCCTGTCACTGTTTCCTGCATCAGATTGCACTGGGGCATTCTTGTCAACTCAGCGTTTTGCTTGATCTTAATCTTAACTGGCTCAACCCTTTGATCAATCCTATCTCTCCCCAGTGAAATTCCATACCTCCAGAAAGACAGAATCTGTCATGTTGAGTGGTAGTTCCTCAACTGTCAACACGGGATACATCTATATGCAGAGATTCTGATTTGCCAGTTTGAATGCAACATCATCATCATTAGTCTGCAACTCCAATCCTTTGGGTGTGCAATAGATGGTACAATTCAATTTACACAAGAGATCGCGACCCAAACTGGACTCGAATCGCACACCACAAATTGGTGCCGATCGTGAAAAGTTCCTATTCTCACAGGTATTTCATCTGTCAATGGACTGGTCATTCTCTTATTAGCAAATCCTACAACTTGTGCTCTGGTGCTTTGGTTTCAAGGGCAGTTCTAGACCCCATAGTTATTTTAAATTGTATCACCGCATTTTGTTCATCTTATAGTAAGCTCTGCTGACTCACTGGCAACACTCTGCTCCCGCGCCTTCCCCCGCAGTCCTCTCCGGTCCACCACGGGTTTTGCCCGATGGAATGGAGGGAGGCTGCGAGTAGGAGGAATTTGTTTCCCTCCACTTCCGGGGCAGTGGCACGGAGGTCAGCATTCTAGCAGCTGACCTCCCCTATATCAGAGGCATGCCAGGCACGACGCGCAGTGGACGTGTGCAGCTGGCGTGCCGCTGGCACACCTAAGGCAAGCCCATCTGCGCCCATCCGCGCCAGTCCATCACCAGGATCCAGAACCCCTGCATGTTACAGGTCAGACTCCAACCCCTCTTTTAATGGTAGCAGCACCTACACTACCCAGGAACTACTCGAGATAAGACAAGCTTATTCAGATGCAGTCCCTCACCTGGGCAAGGCCTTCCCATGTACCCCAATGGAATTGGAAGGTTCTTTTGCTTGTAACACCTGTAGATTCCAGAGTGCACTTTTTTCATCCCCCATTCTGAAATAACAAGCCTGATACCAACAAGAAACAGCCCGGTTCTCAGGCATTGACAGATTCTCCCTCCCAAGACTCCGTGGAGAATCAAGAATGGAACTACTTGCTCGGTAACATAAGGTTCCTGCCCAAACATGCAGTAGAAATATGGGATCTCCTTTCCTCTAAACTCCCTTACATTTGCTTCCTAATCAAGACCTGGCTAAAACCAAGTTCCACCCCTGCTATAACTATAGTCGTACCAGAGGGTTATCGCATTTCAAGGTTAGATAGACCTATTAAGGTAGGAGGGGGTATAGCTATAGTATATAAGGACACCATTTAAATCACTATACTGGAGCAACTTAGCAACGACAGCATGGAAGTGTTAGTCTTTAGAATTGACTCACACCCACAACACTGCTGGAAAGGTGCTCTGGTTTACCACCCTCCTGGGCATAACCATAACTTTACTGTCCTATTATTGGAACTAATCTCACCGCACGCAATCTCTACAAAAAAAATTTCATCTTAGTGGGGATTTTAATGTGCATAGTGAAGACACCATAAATCAGGAAGCCTTATCACTCTTAACAGATTTACAATCCTTAAATGTAAATAAGATCAATATGGGCCCCATTCACCAAGCGGGACATAAATTTGATCTCATTTTCACTAAATCACTCAACGTGCAATGTGGAGATACGAGTCCTCTTATATGGACCGACCATTCAATGATCGAGTTCAAATTTAGGGGTCCTATGATATCTAATACACAGCCCTTTGCTCAAAAGAGCAGGCACAGACAGTGGCACAAACTCACACTCGCCAACTCCTAACTCATGGAATCCTGATATGGAAAACTTAGAGACTGGCCTAGCCCAATACAAATCTATTATAACAATGGCCTTGGATCAATTAGCCCCACTAAAGCAGGGTATAAACTCAGGTAGGCGGTCTTAGGCAGTCTGTTCTCTCCCAGTCTTAAATTGTAGAAGAGTCTTTGCAGGAAATTGGAGCAACGTTGGCGTCTCTTCCATAATGCACTAGATAAAGGAAGCACACTATAAACTGGCGCTATCTAAATATCATAAATGTTTTAAATATGCCCAAAAAACACATATTATTTCACTACTAGAGCAGGCTGGGAATGCTCCCAAAACTCTTTATTTGATCCTTAAAACCTTTACTCACCCGGATGCATGTAATAATGAGCTGGCACCATCAAAAGCCCTAAGCGACAAAATAGTGATGCACTTCACAAAGAAAATAGATCTCATCTACAACACAATCACTCGAAGGAAGTGGCAAACTCAGCGCATCTGTCGATATCTCACCCACTCGAGCCCCTCTCCAGAAGCTGGAAAATTTTCCCTTGGTTACATCCGATGCAGTGGAGTCTCTATTCGCTACTGTTAAATTAGGCTCACCCCTTGATATAATCCCAGCCAGGACTACCACATTACTCTCCAAACAGCTGGCCATCCCTATTAGCTCCATTCTTAACCTCTCACTAAATAATGGTTATGTTCCCGATGAGTGGAAGGCAGCACAAATCATCCCTATACGGAAGAATCTTAAGGACCATATGCAAGATTTAACTAATTATCGCCCTATCCCACTGTTACCTCTCCTGAGCAAGTTGTTAGAAAAACATATTATTAAACATCTTTCAGACTTTGTCGAGGAATCTGGCTGCTTTGATCCATCTCAGTCTTGTTTTAGACCAATACACAGCACTGAGTCAGCCTTGATTGCCGTCATGGATAACATCGGACAGGCTCTAGACAAAGAACAGGCAGTTATACTAGTGCTGCTCGACTTGTCGGCGGCCTTCGACACTGCCTCACATCGAACTTTGCTCAGGAGACCCAGTGAGATTGAGATGCAAGGAACAGCCCTACAATGGATGACAAGTTTCTTCTCGCATAGAACCGAGACTGTCAATCTGGGTCCCTTCTTGTCTGAGACTACAGAACTAACCAAAGGAGTACCTCAGGGATCCTGTCTCAATCCCACATTATTTAACATCAATGTCGCTCCTTTGGCAACTTTACTCAAGAAGCTAGGTTTAACACCCATTTCCTAGGCTGATGATACTCAGCTCCTGCTTTCCTTTGACAAACAAGATCCTGGTGCCCAGTCCACCCTCTCAGAAGGTATGAAATCTACTGCCAGCTGGATGAGACAAAATGTCCTCCAGCTTAACGCAGGCATAACAGAAAATATGCAGTTTGGTGACGCTTCTTTGAGATTGTCTCTGAGTTGGTGGCCTACAGAATTGGGACCAGCACCGGAACCCAAGCCTGTGGTAAAATATCTAGGGGTTCGATTGTACCAGAAACTAACTGTGAAGGAGCTAGTTTCTACCACCATCCGCGCCTGCTTCCATACATTAGGTCTTTTGAGAAAAGTATTTCCCTTCCTCCCTCAGTCCACTCGCAAAACCCTGAGCCAAACACTAGTTTTGAGTCAACTAGACTACTGCAACGCGTTGCTGATCTCAGCAAGTGAAGCCTCACTGAAATTGCAAGTGGTCCAAAACACCGCTGCAAGACTGGTCTCGAATGCCCCTGCTCTCACCCCCTCTCTTCCTCTCCTACAGAAACTGCATTGTTTTCCTGTACAGGAACAAATTTGCTTCAAGATTTGTTGCATTGTGCATAAAGCCCTAAACGGCAAGAGCCCCAGTAACCTAGCAGAGACATTTTATGAATATCAGCATCTTAGGACACTACGCTCAGACACCAAATCTCTACTTGTGGTTCACCACTGTAACAAGTTCTGGTTGGGTGGGAAAGCCTTCTTCCACTTAGCCCCCACCCTCTGGAACCTACTTTCAATTCATTTGCATGAATGCTCTAACCTCCTGAGACTTCGCAAGCTCTTGAAGTCCTCATTGTTCTAACTCACTCCCTGTTTCTTTCCAACTGTGCAGTTCACAAGCGCGGGGATACCCCTTGGGGGGTGATTCAGGCACTTTATAAATTCTAAATCAAGTCAATTGTCCTGAGAGGGGTAGGTGTGGGACTACTGCAGATCTCACAGTAGAACGGGTAGCACCAGTATCAATGAAAAAGGTGACAGGATGACCGTCAACATCTGCCTCCACATACGGTCCTCTCTGGTCTACCTCCAAGACTGCTCCAAGGGTACAGTCTTTCTCCCCCCTCAGGCACCATCATTGCAACAGGTCTGATTTGAGTTCATCGAACATTTTGATGAATGGCATCTGCTGGTATATTCAATTTTCTTGAGGAATTCTCAGAGACTGGGGAACTTGTACTTGTGGACTCAAACCCCACATGTACAGACCTGGGTCTTGTAACTGTATTTGTAACCTCAGTTACCTGGCATACTGTAGAATCTCATCCACGGATTTGTTCTGCCAACAGATCAGATGCTGTTGGATCATAAAGCTAATCTCTGGCCTTAATCCTAGGATGAATTTGGAAACAAACTGTCCCATGTCCTTTGAATCTAGAGTGTCCAATCCACTGTACTGCTACAAGGCTTGCAAGAGCCTTTCATAATAAGCATAAACTGATTACTTGGGTCCTTGGGTGGGTCTATAAATTTTAACCTAATCAATATCTTGTGGTGAATATTTGGACTGTAACCATGTGATTATTTGGTCAAACTGTTTTATAACTATAGATGAAGAATCATGCGTGATGGGGTCTCGCTCAGGTTCTGAAACTGGCTATTTAACAGCTATTTTACAAGCAGACCGCAAATCACTTGGTACAACAATGTCAAACAAGGTATTCAAATCAATCCACAATACTTTTGAAATCTTGGCAAAGCGAATGACTTGCTTGTACCACTCAACAGGCTTTTCCCTCAGCCAAGGAAAATCATTTGTAGACTCTGCCAAATCACCCCTGCTCCAAGGCACATGCACATACGCTCCACTCGGTACCTCTGGCAATTGGTAAGCCTCTACTCCTGCTATCTCACCTCCTGGAGGTGGCGTATCTCCTGTTCCCTTCTTGACATTCTTTTTCTTGGACCATCTTTCTTCCCACTTGTCAAGCATGCTCCATGCATGTACCCTACAATCAATTCTTGGATATCTGTTTTTAATCCTATGACTCTTTTCTCTTCCGATCACTGTAATTCAACCTGTGACTTCCCTGCAACGTTTTTGTTTTGGACAGATCCACCTCATACCTTTGTGCTAATTTGGACAATTTCTCAAGGGTTTTCCTTGCCTTACCAGTCACATCTTTTGCCACAAACAACAGCTCATCTTGCTCATAAAGTTCCATCCTTTCCAAAGGCAAATTTCATCTCATCCGCTTCTGCATTTAACCTCACTCCATCTAGCACTTTGACCCTTATAGCATCTTTAATCGTTCCCGGACTCGATGCACTACTCAGCTCCCTGCTTTCGCTGCTCTGATTTCCGCAATGACTCCCTTCTGCTATGTTCCGTGGAACATTTTGACTCCCAGAAGCTCCTTGATCGACTCCTCCTCCTGTCATCCTCCCCATCGGACCTCTAACTGGGGTTTCCAACATCCTCAAGTCAGACCGTGACTCTGCTAACGACACTGATCTTACCGCTCTAGGTTCAATGTGCTCTCTAGACGAGTCTGCAGTGGCTGTCAATGGAGTACTAGCTTCAACAGGTCTCAAAAAGTGACCACTTCTGCTCACTGTAGCATTTCCTCCAGAACTGATACCTTCTCCTACTACTGACTGTGCTGTACTACTGTGTTCTGCTTGACCTGGATCATACACTGACACTATGGGACCAATGGTGACCGGCACCATAAGGGCTTCCGGTAGACGTGTAGCAGCATTAACTCCACTCATCTCTCTACTACTCGATGCTTGCATCCCTATTTCTTCCATTCCTGTTTAAATCTTTCCCACTAATCTTGCACTAGGGCTCGTTTGTGGTTCTCCTATTCCCTCTTTAAGTGCTCGCCTTCCCTCTTCTGAATTTGGATTGTATGGGGGCGGACGCTCTACTAGCAACCTATCCAACAAGCTGTCATCGGTGTCACTATCATCATCTTCCTTCCTCTTCTAAGCATCTTTCCCTCAATGGTGTCGACACTCCACTTCTGCAACTGTGCATCCCAAAGTGCATCTTGGTATGCCTTCATCGCCTTTTTCACCCTTCCTTGACTTCGCTCTCTCTCCCTTGTCTGTGCTGCTATCATCCATGCATCTAATGCCTTAAACTATGTTGGTCTGAGAGAAGGTCGCCATGAAGCAATTACTGCCCTTAACTGATACAGCACCTCTAATCTTTTTTAGTTCAAAAGAGCTTTATTAAACAGTGAACAAATAAATGCAATACAAGATATCAATTGGGGAGAGAGGGGGAGATAAAAGGGGTAGGAAAGGGGGAGGGAAATGAGATTGCAAATGAAACATAGAAGAAAAATTGCATGGAAAAACAGTGAACATGGGCATTGAAAATAAATAAAGAAATTGTATCAATCCTGACCAAACAATAAGATACAAAGAGCATAAAAATGAAACAACGGGATAAAATATACAGAACGTGAAGGGGGTATCATAGGGGCTTGGGAACTTCTTGTTGGGCAGGCGATGGAAGGGAAGAGCGAGCAACACAATTATCTAAATATAGCGTAATGGGGAGCCACAAGTCTGCACGCTTAGCTGCCAATTGAACAGGGAAGACAAATGCATTATCAAGTCTATGGTTGTAACAAACATTATACCACCACGCTTTGAACGAAATGTTAGATGCATTTTTCCAATTGACAGTAATCTGTTGAAAAGCAACAGCCAAAAGCAAATCAACAATGCGAGCAGAAATATCCACATTACTCCAACTAGTGGACAAACTGCCCAGGAAAAGGTGAGTAAGAGAAAAGGGGATGCTAGTATGAAAAATAACATTGATTTGGGCCCACACCTGTAACCAAAAGTCATGTACGTGTTTGCAGAGAAATAGCATGTGTGGTAGGGTAGCATTGGGAGCATCACATGACCAACACTTATCTGGGGTAGTAGGAAATCGCTTATGTAGTGTAGAAGGAGTATGAAGTAACCTGTTGTAAATAAAAAATAGGGATTGTGTCAACGAAGCCGCTCTGGAAGTTTTGCGCAATTTTGTCCAAATTTTGTCCCATAAGGATGTCGGCCAATCTATCCCAAGGTCATTTTCCCATTGAAGTTCAACCTTAGATTTAGGTCTGAGTAACTCGGGTGAGTGAAGGTATTTATAAAGAAGAGAGGCCTTGGGGGCAGTGCGAAGGAGGGAATGAAGTCGAACAGTAGGGGTGATAGAAGTAGAGGGAGGAGAAGGAGCCGAAAGTCGTAGGTAAATCTCCAGAACAGTAGTCTTGAGAAGAAGATACTTGGAAAAAAAGGATTTGGGTAAGCCGAAGGAGGAACAAAGATCATGAAAAGAAACAAAGGTAGAACCGGAAAAGAGCTGTGAAATCCAAATCAAGCCACGGGTTCTCCATGATTTCCAGTAAAAGGGTTTATTACCAATAAGGAGATATTTATTATGCCAGATAGTGGAAGAGATGAATTCAGCCACGGTCGTAGGAGGGCCAGGAGCAGCTGACAATAAGAGCTTAAGGGTATACTTGTGAATAGGAGTGGGAATCGACGAAGGCTTGCAGGAAAAAGCAAGATATTCTGCAAAAGAGAAGGGGGAGAGTAAAGTACGTTCAACCTTAAGCCATAAAGGGCAGGGGAAAGTGGAATCTTGTAACCAAAGGGAAGCTTGACGCAGCAAAAAGGCCCTCTGATATGCGGGGAAATCAGGAAAATTGACACCACCTTCAGAAGCCGGACGTATGAGCCTAGTCCGAGACATTCTTGTTTTTTTGGAGTTCCATAAAAACGAAGATAACGTTGAGTTAATCTTGGTAAAGAATTTCACTGGAATGGGGAGTGGAATATTGGAGAGTGTGTATAGAACAATAGCACCTCTAATCTAAATGAACCATAACGTGGAAATGCCAAATCTCCCTCCTTTTCGGTAATCCTATGCCAATTTTGGAGCCAAACAATGGTATGAATTCCTACATTTGTGGCCATGTAATGGGCTGTGGTTTTCTCGGGTGGTGCTTCCTCACACACTCAAGTTACTATTCCTCTATCTTCCCTCCAAAGATCCCATAACACCCTAAAGCATTGCATGATTGAATCAGATTCTTTTACCCACAAGATGTTTTCGTTTCCACTTCCTGATGTCAATCCACCAATCCCAGGATGACTTTACACCAACCGACCTATCGCAGCGCAGCACACTGTGACGTCACTTCTCTTCCTCACTCAGCAGTTCATCCTCCTTTGCAATCTCTTCTTTATACATTCACATACCTCAGTCATTGAAACAAGTAACCATCTTTCCACCAAATGACCGGACAGTCACATATCCGACTCTGTCCGCGAAACGACCGGACAGCTGCACCTCAGACCATCTGCCCACAAACGGCTGGACAGTCTTAAACAAATCGATTGAAACAACTCGCTCAAACCTTGTAGGAAAGTAAGATCTGCCTCTTATGGTTACCCCAACTTTTTGCTTGATGTGATGCTTTTTTTGACTAGTCTGACTGGGATCCTGCTTATCAGGACCCCAGTCTATCTGCTTTCTCCCTAAACTGTCATGTTATGTACTTAGCTACACTCCAGATTGGATACTGGGCTACCCTTGTCCGTCGCTAGTATATGGTACCCAGGTACCCAGGGCATAGGTACACCAGACGTCTCCTATGGGGTGAAGCTTGTATTATGCCACCAATGGGAGACCATGCAAAAGGGAACTACAGGCCTGCCATTGCAGCCTGTGTAAGTTGCACCACTTACTAAACATATAGGTTTACTATATCTAAGGGTCACTGCACTTAAAACCTATAAGTCACCCCTCCAGCAGGCCTTTACAATCCTAAAGGCAGGGTGCTTAGTTCTGAGAGAGGGGGTTCCCCTGCATGAGCAGGACACCCCTGTAGCTTACGGAGTCCATCCTCGCGGGTTGCCAGTGAAGCAGCCATATACTAATGTAGAGGGGCATTACGTGACCGTGCGATGACCATCTCGAAAATGGCTGCAACGAACCCTATAGTGTTTGGTGTCAAACATGTTGGAATCATACCCTCCTCACTGTTACCGGTATTGGAGGCATGATTCCACCCACCGGGAGAGCCCTCCATTAGGCTCTTGGTGTTCTCGGTACAAGCTCGAGCAGTTGAAGGCAGAACAATAGGCATCCTGTCACAGGTAGGTGTGACCACCTCCCAGACAGGATTTAGTGTATGAGGACTGGGTGGGTGTGCTTGCCAGTGCCTGAAAGTCTGCATGAGGGGCACATTTGGTGTCCCTGTGCATAGTCCAGTTCAAACCAGTCCTGGTAGCCATTGGCTCCCGCTCTGGTGCGAAACTGGACAAAGGACATGGGAGTAACCTCCCCCCTGTCCAGACCCTCCCCTGGTAGGGACCCCCAACCCTTTCCCTAGGGTACTTAAGTGCTTACCTGGGTGTAGGCCCCTAGAGTCATCGTGGACAAGATTCAGAACTGAAACCGTGCAGGACCTGTGGAGCATCCAATACACTTGAAGATAATCTCCCTTGAAGGGAAGGAGTCCCTTCCCTGCATTCACAGACACCTCAACACTGCTGACCGGTCTGCTGATCCTGAGCTCCTGCGGACTCCGAAGGGTTCAACAACACAGGTGGTGGTTATCTACGACTCCGAGGCCCGAGCTGTCCTCTCACCAAGTCTGAGGTCAGATTCCCTTGTGGGGGATGCATTCACTGAACTCCTGTGCACCTCGTACTTTTGCAAGTGAATATGCTTGTTTGCAACTTTGTCACAAGTGCTTTGGTCTTCAAGAAGCCCCAACATCCGGCAACTTCTTCCACCAAGATCTTCAGCCATTTGGTGAGCCGCTCGAGGTCCTCTTGTGACTCATGTGCCTCCGGCCTGTGGGTCCAATTGAGGGTCATCTTTGTTTTCCTTGGGCTCCCCTGATTGCTCGGGGCCTGCCCTGAATCCCCTGCTTTTGGTGAGTCTCCTGGACCTTGCTGGTCTGAACCGTACTTCTTCTTGACTTCCTGCTGGGTTGCATTTACCAAGGTTTTTTGGTGCTCCAGCTGGACCCCAACCCCTCAGTTCTCGACATCCTTCATGAGACAGCTCGTATACGGGTCCTGGTCTTCCTCAGCATTACCTGGTCCCCAGAGCTGCAGAGTCAAGGGTACCGTCAACTATCCTGAAGCACCCGACATCGGAGGGCATTCGTCCTCCAAGTCTCCTGATCACTCCCGAGTGACATAGACACTGTCCCCTCTGCTTTCAGATACTCCTCTTCAAGAATCCACATTTGGATTCCCACGGACACTTTCTCCCCTTCCAGCAGCGGCACTTTCCTGAGGTCCTCCATTGTGTTCAACGGCGGTTTCCAACACCTCTTCACACCTATGCACCCGGCTTCCCTTGGATAGGTAACTTGGGTACTTTGGTATCCACGGGTGGGGTGGCTCTCCAACCTTCTGGCTTCCACGGGGTACTTCAGGGTTCACTGGGAAGGGTCCCTAATCTTTAAAATTTAAACCGCATTTGCACATAGATTTGTACGGAGCCCACAGTCGTGTTTACACACTGCACACATTCTCTGTGGGGTCCCTATCTGCTTACCTTGAGATGTTCAGTGGGTCCGCAGCAATACTACGTACTCTCGACATCATCCTGACTCGAGTTGTGGTTCTTATACCATTTTCTTGGAATATGGTTTGGTCCCCCCCTGGGGCCCACTGTGTATTAGTGCTATTTACTGTGATTTCTTTTACTAAATTATTGTGTGCTTTGTGTCTATCTCCATGTGGCAGATACTGTAAAGTATTAGATAGTGTTATATAATAAATACATATTTTTTTATAACTACTGTGTGGTTTTCATTTAATGTATACCATAAGATTGCATTCTGGTGAAACAAGCTGCTTTATACACCTTCACGACTAAGCCTGAAGGCTGCTCTCCACAGCTACCACTTGGATAGCTTTCTAAGGTTGTCTGGGACCTCTTCAATCACAATAAGGGTTGTCTGGACTGGTGCAAGGTGCCCATTTACATTAGTGGACATCATATACCAGGCCAGCATCTCACATCGGTGTGAAGTGGTTGGGGTTCAAGCCTGCATTGTTTTACCAGATAAATCTTTGTATTGAATAACTGAAAAACCACTAGTACTAGGCACATATAAATACAAGCTTAGAATAGTAATTTCTACTGAACTTAGCGTTGGATGAGTCAAGGGTCTAATACACCCTTTCTCCAACCTCAGAGAGTTTAGTTCCCACTAGGTTAGGTAGGTGCAACACCACACCTCACTGAGGGCCTCATGTAGGTAGCTAAATACCGGTCGGTAACGGCCGAAACTCGGTAAATATCCCGTTACCGACCGGTATTTAGACAATTGAGATGTAGGAGGCCAAAAATAAGGATTCGGTAATTATGAATCGGTAAATACCGATTCATCATTACCGAATTCTAAATTACCGATTCAGAATTACCGATTCCATATTTACCGAATCGGTAAATAAGAGACGGTAAAAACGAGAAAAGAGATGTAGGTAATTTCGGTATTTAAGAAATCCCTGAAATTCGGTATTTAAGAGTCGGAAGTTAACACAGATTGAAAGCAGGTGGAAATCAGCAACAGTGCATATAAGCAATCCCAAAATGCAACAGCGTGGACACCATGGCGGCTCTCTATGTGATTGCAAGGCGCCTACGTCTACAGGCAGCAGGGCTGAGGATTTGGAGACGGGAGGAACGCATTTACAGACAGCACATCACACTCTTTCAACAGACTGAGGCTGAGATACATGAAAGGTACAGGCTACACCCCCAAACCATCATGGACCTGATAAGGGGCCTGCAATCACTCCTGGACCAGCCAACAACAAGGGTGCATGCCATACCACCACATGTGCAGGTTCTCTGTAGCCTACATCTACTTGCATCTGGCAGTTACCAGGTGGTGATAGCTGCGGTAGGCGGTGTATCCCAGAGTTGCCTGTCCCGTTTCTTCAGGAAGTTCCTGGATGCCATGATGCTGAGAATGCACCACTACATCAGCTTCCCAAACACACAGGCTGAACTGCAGAAAACCAAGACAGACTTTTACCAGATGGCACAGTTCCCGCATGTCATAGGCTGTATTGATGGCACACACATTCCAATCTGCCCACCAGCAGCCACTGAGCACATCTACAGGAACAGAAAGTCCACCCACTCCATCAATGTGCAGGTAATCTGCGATGAAGGGAACATTATCACTGATATCGTAGCTAAGTTTCCTGGGAGCACCCACGACTCCTTCATCTTCCAGAACAGTGGGATCTACACACGACTGCTTGCCGGAGAATTTGGAGAAGGATACCTGCTAGGTAAATCAATGTGACGCTCCCTAATACTTATCGCAAATTATTGTGTATTGAGGCATGTGACTGATGGTTCTCTCTTACTCACCTAGGCGACAGTGCATATGCCGTGCGGTCATTCATCCTCACTCCCTACCTACACCCATCAACCCTGAGTGAGAGACGATATAATGTGGCACACAAATCAACACGCAACGTGGTGGAGCGCACGTTTGGACTATTGAAAAGCAGGTTCCGCTGCCTCCACAAAAGCGGAGGCGCACGCCAGTACACACCCATCATCTGCTGCAAGATCATTGCCACCTGTGCAATGCTGCACAACCTTGCCACGAAAAGAGGTACAGAGGTGGAACTAACTGATTTTGAGGACAATGATGATGAGTCTGCACAGCCAGAGGCCAACGCAGCAGGAGTGGCAAAAGCAACAGATGGGAGAGAGAGACGGGCAGAGATCACATGCAACTATTTCTGAGTAAGTAAGGGGTCACAGCCAGTAGTTGGATGCCATGACATAGTTTAATCATGCGGAACTACGCCACAACACAAAGGAAAACATGTCCTCTCAATATTGTGCAATCACTAGTTGCAAGTCAAGGGTTACTTCACCCAATTGTCTCATGCTATACTGTGCAGCATTAGTGTCTGCGCCCACGCACTACAGTGCAGGATGCCACTGATTGTGCGTCCTCACTAGTGGCAGCCCCATGCCGCCTGCTGCTCCTCCGTGTATCTGGGACAGGGTGGGTAATGCTGCTCCTGCTGGTGGTTTCTTCACTGTCCACAGCATCCACAGCACCAGTTGTGGCAGACTGGCTTGTTAGTAGCACTTCCAGTGCACTGGTGACCCTCACCATCCCCCTTGAGATGTCATTGCTGCAGTGCGTAAGGCCCTCCTGCATTGCCACAGAGCGCCTGCAGAGCAGCGAAGTGGCAGTTGCCAGCCGGTTGACTGCCCTTGTGTGATGGTCTTTTCTCTGCCGTTCCCGGCGCCGTGCTGCTCTGTCCTCATCAAACTTTGTGCACAGCAGCATGACGGACTGGGACATGTCCCGCATGCCCGCAGCCATCTCACTCATTCCCTCAGCCATAGCGCTGATGCCCTGTCAATATTTCCAAATGTATCTTTGAGGCCCCGCATTTGGCGCTGCACTGACATCATTGCCTTTGCTTGTAGGCGCTGTATCTTTACCATGGTGGCCTCCAGCCCTGAGAACACTCCATGGCTCTCACCCTGTGGTGGTGGACTTTGCACCCGAGCCCTGCGGCGACGTCTGGCACCTGTGTGTGCTCCCTCAGAGGCGGAGGGCACACTGGCATGGCTACCATCCAGGGGCACAGTGGATGGTTCCGGCCCCCTGCAGTCTTCAGATGAGGACTCCGAGACATGCAACATGGAAGCAGCACGCCTCCTCGACCTGAGCAATGCAGGCGGTGATGATGCCGGTGACTCCAGCAGGAGTGGCGATGCTGGCTGTGGTGGCGATGCTGGCTGTGGTGGTGAGGCTGGCTGTGGTGGTGAGGCTGCGTGTGGTGCCGATCTCTGCCCAGAACTTGTGGTGGCCTTCCCTGAGCTGTCCTTCCGGTGTGCCCTCTCTCCTGTCTCATGTGCAGTCCTGCGCAATGTATCGTCTGTGGACAGAAATGCAACATCAGCTCAATGTACCTGAAGCCCTGCATTGCTAGCATCACAATACATTAATGAAACACTCTCTCATTGTCCTCTGCCTGCTTTTCGCTAATGTGTGTAACATCCCTTGTTGTTCTGTGCTATTCTTCTCATGTTTGGGGTTTCCAAGACTACATCTCCCATAATGCATTGCTAGTATGCACTAACACCTGTACTGGAGTGGGATACTCATTGCCCTATTGGGGAGTTGGGATAGGGGTAGGGGGGGCCACATTGCTGTGCATGCGTCTTACCTTTTTTGGTGGCGGCTCTGGCAGAGCTGTCTGCATCCCCAATCCCCACAACACTCTCGTGCTCTATTGTTGACTCCACCAGCTCCTCAAGTTCTGTAAGGGCAGGTGCCCTGTTCCTTCCCCCTCCTGTCCAGCTGGCCTCTTTCTGCAGTTCCCCCATCTTCCTCTTCGTGACGATACGTAGGTCGTACCACCGCTTCTTCAGCACGTCTATGTCCCGGGGGGTCACTCCTATTGCATTCACCTGCGCCTGGATTCCCAGCCAGATTTTCCTCTTCTCCGACTCAGGCACTTGCAGGGACTGCTTTCCAAACAGCTTCTGGTGCTGCTTGACCACCTCCTCCACTAGTACCTGCAGTTCCTTTGGGCTGAATTTTTGTTTTCTCCTCCTTTCACCTCCATCTCTCTCTGTCCCCTGGCTGGACATTGTGTCAGTTTGTTGTTCACAATCAGGCACTGGCTCTGTTGCTCTGCTCTGCACTACCAGCCTCTCCAGAGTCTGATGATTGTGTGCACCTGCCTGGGTGTGGCCACTTCCTGGTTGGGTGGGGTTGGCCTTGCACGGGATTGGCTGATTCATCAATTGATGTGTATTTGAATTTCCGATTCGGTAAACTCCGATTCGGTATTTACCGAATCGGTAAATACCACTTCGGTATTTACCGATTCGGTAAATACCGCTTCATGATATCGGCCGGTATTGTGGATTCGGTATTCATTTACCAAATTTTACCGATTCGGTAATTGATACCGAATGTTTACCTACATACTATTTACCGATTCATAAATACCGATTCGGTAAAATTCGGTATTTATGAATCGGTAAATGGTATGTTACCTACATGAGGCCCCTAGTATGGCCACTAAAGGAGATGCCAGTGGCTCTCTGCCTTCTAGATACAGTGAGCTTTCGTTCCAAGAACTGAAAGCCATGTGTGCCTCTAGAAAGCTGAAGATGGGGAGAAGTGCCAACACTCAACGCCTGGTAGAGGTGTCACTATTGGATAACCTGAGGAAAGCCTCTGGGTCAGATGAACAGCAAAGAGTGGGTGGGCCAGGGAATGAGGATAGGGCACCAGGAGAACCCCTCTTTGACCTAGAATCAAACCCTGACCAGGTGGAACCTGAGGATCTCTACCTGGACAACTCAGACCTCCCAGAGATTACTACAGAGGGTCCTTAAGGTACCCCCTTTGTTCTTCCGGGAAGGGTACAGAGTAGACCGAAGAGGTCTAGATCCACCTCTAGAGAATCCAATGCCTCAGGACAGTCAGCAGGGACCTCCATTTTTAGTAAGGGAGGGAACTGTTTGGATAGGGAGTACCAACTCTTTGAGCTTTAGAAAGCCAGGCTTAGGCTCAGGCAAGAACAGTTGGCCCTTGACAGACAGTCCCTTGAAGTCCAGAGGGCTAGGAAGAAATTGGGGCTAGAGTCCCATGGTGGCAGCAACAGTGCCCCTAGAAGTAAGGAACATTCCTTTGATAATAGGAACCTGAGCAAGAGTGTCCCTCCCTACCATGTTGGGGATGACATTGACAAATGGATAACTGCTTAAGAGAGGGCCTGTAACGTTTAAAGAGTCCATCAAGAGCAGTGGGCAGCTATCTTGTGTCTCTCCTTGAACCACGGAACAGTACAGGATTAAGTTCAGAGACACCCAGAAGGCACAGAATCAGGATTGGGTAGACTTTGTGGATCGTGTTATTAAGGTTCTTGCCAGCAAAGTGCATAATTTTGAAGGATTGTACAATTTGATTATGAGGGAGCAGATCCTTAAAAATTGCCAAAATCAGCTATTGCATCAATACCTGGTGGACTCAGATATGACTTCTCCCCAAGAATTGGGAAAGAATGCAGATAATTGGGTCAAGACCAGGGTGAAGCCGAAAAAACAATAGTGGTGACTAGAAGAAGCAAGATTCTTCAAAAACTCAGGATAAGGGTGGGGACAAGGGTAAAGACAAAAAAGAGTCTACATCAGTGCCCCAAAAACCTTCAATCGGGGGTAAGTCACAATCCAACAAAGGAAAGGGCAGCAAAAAAATACTTGGTGTTACTTTTGGAAGGTGAAAACCCATTGGACAAAAGATGCTGATTGTCCAAAAGCCAAGGAAACTACTCCTACCACCACTGCCCCTAAGGCAACTGATGGGTTCTGGCTTAGTCAGGACTCCAGCTCAGGCTGTTCTAGTGTGTGATGGTGGCATGAATATTGCCACCTTACTTGTAAGTCCCAGTAACCTGGGCAAGTATAGGCAACCGCCTTTGATTAATGGAATAGAGGCAATGGCCTTCAGGGATACAGAGGCCAGTGTCACAATGGTGACAAAGAAACTTGTTTCCCCTGGACAGATCATACTTGGTGAGAGTGTACCAAGTGACCAAAGCAAACAATGTTAGGACTGACCATTCCTTGGCATTTGTTAATTTTTATGCTGGGGAGGGGTAACTGGCCCTAAAAAGGTTGCGGTAAGTTCAGACCTACCAGTAGATTGTTGTTGAGCAATGAGTTGGAAGGGTCAGCATTGGCTGAAGTTGAATTTAGGACTCATGCAGCAATGTTGGGCATCTCTGCAGATGTGTTTGCTGTGACTAGGTCACAAGCCAAACTGACATCCACTGAACAGGCCCTGGGTCCTGGAACAATGGACCAGGTACCTTTCAAGAGAAGGAGCACAAGGGGTAAGGCAGTGTCTTCCCCCAGAATCATAGTGAGGATCAGTCTCCTGAGGGAGATGATCTCTGTCCCTGTGAAGGAATGGTCCCAGATGAGCTTGAACCTGACCAGGTTGAATTTTTGGGGACATGGGGCCCTTCCAGGGTAGACTTGAGTTTGTAGCAGCAGAACTGTCCTTCTCTTGAACCCCTCAAACAGCAAGCTGCTGCTGAGGCTGCTGGGAATGTCAGTGGGTCCCATAGGATCTACTGGGATGAGGGACCCCTTTATTGGGAGGGTAGATACCCCAAGTCTGGTGCCACCAGGAGGTTAGTTATACCTCTGAACGTTAGGGGATTCCTACTCACCCTAGCACATGACATTCCCCTGGCAGGACACCTAGGCCAAAGTAAAACTTGGGATAGGCTTGTCCCTCACTTTCACTGGCCTCACATGTCTGAAGACACCAAGGAGTTTTGTCGCTCCTGTGCCACTTGCCAAGCCAGTGGTAAGGCAGGTGGCACCACAAAGGTCCCCCTCATGCCACTTCCAGCGGTGAGGGTTCCCTTTGAGATGGTTGGGATTGACATAATTGGTCTCATGAACCCTCCTACAGCATCTGGACAGAGTTACATACTAGTGGTGGTGGGCCATGCCACTCAGTATCCAGAAGCCATTACCCTTAGGTAGCAAGGGCCCTCTTGGGAATTTTTTCCAGGGTGGGTTTCCCTAAGGAGGTCTTAAGTGACAGAGGTACCAACTTCATGTCCAGTTATATAATTGCAATGTGGAAGGAGTGTGGTGTGAATTACAAATTCACCACACCCTATCATCCACAGTACAATGGGTTAGTTGAAAGGTTCAACAAAACCCACAAGGGCATGATCATGGGCCTCCCAGAAAAGCTTAGGCGAAAATGGGATGTACTTCTGCCCTGCCTTCTCTTTGCATACAGAGAGGTCCCTCAGAAGGGGGTTGGCTACAGCCCTTTTGAACTTCTGTTTGGGCATCCAGTTAGGGGTCCCTTGTGTTTGGTGAAGGAGGGATGAGAGTTACCTCTCAAACATCCCAAACAAAACATAGTGCCAAGTACATAGTAGACTATGTACTTGGTCTCCCCTCCAGGATGGCTGAGTACATAACAAGGTAAGTAAAAACCTGGAGGCAAGTCAAGAATTGCAAAAAGCTTGGCATAACCAAAAGGCTGCCCTGACTGTTTACCAGCCAGGCCAGAAGGTGTGGGTGTTGGAGCCTGTGGCCCCAGCAGCTCCCCAAGACAAATGGAGTTGACCCCACACTATCATTGAGCAAAAAGGTGAGGTCACCTATCTGGTGGACCTTGGCACTCCCAGGAGCCCCCACAGGGTGCTCCATGTGAACAGGCCAAACCCTTTTTAGACAGGGCTGACATAGGCTTGCTCATGGCAACTGATGAGGGACAGGAGAATGAGAGTGACCCTCTCCCTGATATCCTCTCACAAAACCGTGATGATGGGTCAGTTGATGGTGTAGCCTTGGCATGCAGCCTCACTGACTAGTAGAAGATTGATTGTTGGAAGGTCCTCAATCAATATAGGCACAAGTTCTCTCTGACACGCAGTCAAACCACCTGGTGTACCCATAAAGTAGATATAGGTGAGATTCTACCGGTCAAGTGTCAAATCTACAGGCAGCCTGACCATGTCAGAGATTGCATCAGGACAGAGGTCTAGAAGATGCTGAAGTTGGGAGTGATTGAGCCATCAGATAGCCCTTGGGCTAGTCCAGTAATCTTGGTACCAAATCCTCACACCCAGGGTGTTAAGAGGGAGATGAGGTTTTGTGTTGACTACAGGGGACTCAATGCAGTCACTAGGACTGATGCTCATCCAATTCCAAGGGCAAATGAGCTTATTGACACTTTGGCGTCAGCCACGTTCTTGAGCACATTTGACCTCAGTGCTGGTTATTGGCAAATCAGACTAGCTGAGGATGCCAAACTAAAAACAGCGTTATCAACCCCTAATGGGCATTGTCAATTTATTCTGATGCCCTTTGGTTTGAAGAATGCACATGTCACATCCCAAAGACTGGTGAATAAAGTTCTCTCAGGTCTGGAAGCCTATAGTGCAGCCTATCTTGATGAAATAGCTGCCTTTAGCTCCACCTGAAAGGATCACTTGGTCCACCTGGAGAATGTTTTGGGGTTCTGCGGAAAGCAGGCCTCACTATCAAGGCTACTAAGTGCCAGATAGGGCAGAGCAAGGTTGTGTACCGTGGCCACCTTGTGGGTGGAGGCCAGGTTCAACCACTTTAGAGCACAATTCAGACCAAAATGGACTGGGTTGCTCCAACTACCCAGACTCAGGTCATAGCTTTCTTGGGCCTGACTGGTTATTACGAGAGATATGTAAAAGGATATGGGTCCATAGTGACTCCCTTGAAGGAACTCACCTCCAAGGAAATGCCCAAGAAAGATCAATGGACAGTTAGCTGTCAGAAGGCATTTGATGATCTCAAGCAGGCCTTCTGCACTGCTACCATTCTGCAGAGTCCTGACTACTCCAAGCAATTTATTTTCCAAACAGATGCACCTGACTTGGGGTAGAGGCTGTGTTGTCACAACTTAATGCAGAGGGTGAGGATCAACCAGTAGCTTTTATTAGCAGAAGGTTGACCACCAGAGAGAAACGTTGGTCAGCTATAGAGAGGGAAGCCTTTGCTGTGGTCTGGGCCCTGAAGAAGTTGAGGCCATACTTGTTTGCCACTCACTTCATTGTTCAGACAGACCATAAGCCCCTCTTATGGCTAAAACAGATGAAGGGTGAAAACCCCAAACTTTTGAGGTGGTCCATTTCCCTACAGGGGAGAACTATACAGTGGACCATAGACCTGGGAGTAACCATGTCAATACAGATGGACTCTCCAGATATTTCCAATTAGAAACTGAACGCTCAACTGGGCAACGTTTGTCTCATCTCCTTACGTTGGGGGTGGGGGTTGTGCAGTTAAGTAGGATCTGCTTCTGATGGTTACCCCAACTTTTTGCTTGATGTGATGCTGTTTTGACTAGCCTGACTTGGATCCTGCTAATCAAGACCCCAGTCTATCTGCTTTCTCCCTAAACTGTCATGTTATGTACTTAGGTACACTCCAGATTGGATACTGGGGTACCTGGTCAGTCCCTACTATATGGTACCCAGGTACCCAGGGCAAAGGTACCCCAGAGGTCTCCCATAGGCTGAAGCATGTTTTATGCCACCCATGAGAGACCATGCAAAGTGGAATTAAATTCTTGTCATTGCAGCCTGTATAAGTTGTTGCATGCACCACTTACTAAAGATAATCTATATCTAAGGGTCAATGCACTTATAACCTACAAGTCACCCCTATAGCAGGCATTTACAATCCTAAAGGCAGAGTTCTAAGTGAGAGGGTGTCCCTGCATGAGCAGGACACCCCTGCAGCTTACATAGTCCATTCTCCCGGGTTGTCAGTAAAGCAGCCATTTACTAATATAGCGGGGCATTACATGTCCGCGGATTACCATCTCAAAAACGGCTGCAAGGAGCCCTATAGTGTTTGGAATCATACCCCCACACCGTTACTGGTATGCTAGGTATGATTCCACCCACCGGGAGAGCCCTCCGTTATGCTTGCGGTGTTCCCGGTACCAGCCTTCAAATCCCGGACAGCACAAAATGGTTGCTGCTGACCAGAGGCACATTTTTGCCCTCCTGCTGCTGAGCCAAGCTCGAGCAGGGGAAGGCAGAACAATAGGCATCCTGTCACAGGGAGATGTGACCACCTTCCAGACAGGATTTAGTGTATTAGGACTGGGTGGGTGCGCTTACCAGCGCCTGAAAGTCTGCATAAGGGGCACATTTGGTGTCCCAGTGCATAGTCCAGATCAAACCAGTCCTGGGAGCTGTTGTCTCCCGCTCTGGCACGAAACTGGACAAAGGAAATGGGAGTAACCACCCCCCTGTCCAGATCCTCCCCTGGGAGGGTCCCCCGAATCTTCCCAACCCTTTCCCTAGGGTACTAAAAGTCTGAGGTCAGAATCACTTGTGGGGGCTGTATTAACCGAACCCTGTGTGCTGTGTAATTTTGCACGTGCATATGCTTGTTGGCTCCAAGCAGCCCCAAGTAGCCCCAAACTCCGGCAACTTCTTCCACCAAGATCTTCAGCCACATTGCCTCGTGGGCACCGAGACCTGCTCCTTTTGGTGAGCTTCTTGATGTCCTCTCGCAACTCCTGTGCCTCCGGGCTGTGGGTCCAATTGAGGGTCATCTTTGTTTTCCGTGAGCTTCCCTGATTGCTTGGGGCCTGTCCTGACTCCCGTGCTTGTGGTGAGTCTCCTGGACCTTTGCTGGTCCAAACTGTGCATCTTCTTGGCTTCCTGTGTGGGTTGCATTTGCCAAGGCTTGTTGGTCCTCCAGCTGGACACCGACTCCTCAGCTCTTGACATCCCTTGTGGGACAGCTTGTATCCAGGTCCTGATCTTCCTCAGCATCGCCTGATCCCCGAAGCTGCAAAGTCAAGTTCACTGTCAACTATCCTCAAGCACCCGACATCGGAGGGCATTCGTCTTCCAAGTCTCTTGGTCACTGCCGAGTGACATAGACACTGTCCTCTCTGCTTTCAGGTACTCCTCTTCAAGAATCCATGATTGGATTCCCACGGACACTTTCTCTTCTTTCAGCAGGGCACTTTCCTGAGGTCCTCCATTGGGTTCAACGGCGGTTTCTGGCACCACTTCACACCTATGCACCCGGCTTCCCTGAGATAGGGAATTTGGGTACTTTGGCGTCCATGGGTGGGGTTGCTCTCCAACCTTCTGTCTTCCATGGGGTTTCTTCAGGGTCTACTGGGAAGGGTCCCCAATCTTTAAAATTCCAACCACGACTTGCACATAGATTTGTGCGGAGCCCGCAGTCGTATTTACACACTGCACATGCTCTCTGTGGGGTCCCTATCTACTTACCTTGAGTGGTTCTGTGGGTTCCCAGATATTCTACGTACTCTCTTCTGACTCAAGTCGTGATTCTTATATCACTTTCTTGGCTTATGGTTTAGTCCCTCCCTGGGGCCCACTGTCTATTAGTGTTATTCCTTCAAGACTAAGCCTGAAGGCTGCTCTCCACAGCTACCGCTTGGATAGCTTTCGAAGGTTGTCTGAGACCTCTTAAATCACCATAAGGGTTGTCTGGACTATCACAATATGCCCACTTACATTAGTGAATATCATATACAAGGCCAGTTTCTAACAAACCTATTCACACACACTGACCCACGACCTGCGTCGGCCGCGCGAATCGCTGTGGTCCGCCTTTGTGCACTAGCTTCCCACACAATTCTATCAAGCTCTCTCCCACACATTCCCTATCACGAATGGGTCGTCGATAGCACTTCACGACTCCAAAAATCACTGGTCAGACAATTAGAGCACTGGTGTCTTCTTCACCACAAATCTATCCCGGGATCTTATGCTACTCGTCAAGTATGACATCAAAACAAATCAAATCGTATCACATGGACTGTGCGCGTTTGGCCCAAAACCTCAATTACTCGACTCTCATCACAACTCCACAAGACGTCACACAATCAAATCATCACCACAATCTAACACACACATCCCTATTCATACTCACTCCACTGTGAACCGCTGTTCCTGCTACACCGTCACTCTCCATCGGTCTCCACCAAAGCCCGTCGTCCTCCGCACTCAATCCTCTGGGCTTTCATCCTTTGGACTCTTAGGGCCTCTATGACTAAACTTTCCCTAACGTTCCTAGGTTCTCCCTTCACTGCAGTGGTAACCATCCTCTTGCTACCAAATGATAAGGCCTGGTTGCTCTCTACAAATTTCGCCTGAACCCTTGGTCAATGTACCATTATTACCTGCTGAGAAGTGTAGATGGGAGAAATAACTCATTAAGGCAACCTAACAACTTTAATGGAAAATGACTCCAAAGAATCACAGACTCCAATTTCCAAGTTAGTGGGTTTATTACAAAGCCAAAAATAACTGGGCATACAAGCACCACAATACGAGGTTACAAAAATACATCTGAACTAATACAAATCCGAACCTACAGGCAAGATTAAACCGCTGGAGCATGAAAAGAATGACAAATTCCAGAATGAGAATGCAGGCAAATATTGCCCCCACGTCAAGATCAGACTTAATTTGGGTTTGATGGGTGAAAAGCATTAGTCTGTCCCTACACTACCACTACTGTGACATCCCTACTTAGCATCCCCCAGGCAAGATCATGAAAAAGTGTCAGCGCATAAAGACTTCCTTAGAAGGGCACTCACGTTGTAAGGGTCAAGTTACCAAAGCTACAGAGCTCATTCTAAGATACTCCTTCCCTCTCCATCAATCTCCTCACCTCCTCTACTGACTCAACCCCCGGGGCACTGTCCCTAATTCAAAACACAAAAATGTAGAACACACACACAGCTTGTATCTGGAATACCTCATCTCGCTGGGCACTTCTCATAGGTGATTTTCCATTTAGTTTCAATACTTCCAGCTCCTGGCTCATTGACCTTGATTCCCAGCCCTCCTTCAGTGAGAAACAGCACCGTCTCCCAATTATTAACATTCTTTGCATAAAAGTATCCTCTCCTCTCCGAGGGTAACTCCTAAAACAAAAGGCGTTATTCAAACTAACGACTTTCTCCATCGGGGCACCGTCAGGCTACTGACCAAGATGGTCGCGCAGCGCTGAAGCTCCGCCACTAAGCCAGACATCCCGGCCATATCTTGCACACATCCTGAGTAATCTTCCCAAAATCTGTGCTCTATGGATTGTGGAGATCCTGACTGCCGTTTGGGAAGGAGCTAAAGTGGCTGCGTGCGAGCCAGGCAGTGACTGCCTGACTTGGCCTGCGAGACCTGGACGCTACAGGCCTACACGCGAGCTGGCTTAACGATCTGCTGCGAGGCGTGAGTCGGCTGCAGCGCTCACCGTGAATCCGGACGTCTTGGGAGCTGTTGGCTCGTTTGCGGTGGTGGCACAGTAAGTGAAACCAGATACCGCCTGTGACCCCCGCACCCTGCAGTAGCGTCGGCCTGTTTGTCCCTGGAGGCTCTGTGGCGTTAGGGGCTGCGGAAGGACCTGGGGGCCTGTCACCCAACAGGTCAGGCTGGTGGAGGTGGTGCGGAGGGTCAGACGTGTAACACCAGTCCACACTGTGTTTCTGGCCCGCATGGGAGTCTGATGGCACCCGACGAGGAAGTGGAGCCGATCAAAGCTCCTAATTGAGTCGCAGGATGCGTGATGTGTACCGGTTCTCTGGGCCTACCCCTCCAGCAGTTGGAGAGACCAAGGCCTGCTACAGTTAAGAGTCGGCGGCAGCGAGTGTGTTAGTAAGTGGCCTCCTGACTGGATGTGGTGACTCTAGCACAAAGCGAGATCAATTAGGCTACCAGACACTGGGTTTTAGTGCCCACGTGAAAGAATTATTAACTGTGGCTTACATTTTGGTATTCTTCAGGCGGTGCCTTTTTGCTGAACTGCTCACCTTTCATGGCTGCCTGAGATATCAGCCACCACCCTCATTTTTGGGCGTTTATTGACTGTATTCGTGTGAATTGTCTGGGATATGGGACCCAAGGACCCAAAACAACACCTACTGCAATTTGGCTGCCCCGACACTGCACCAGTAGAGTCTACTGTAAACATGGCGGAGGGGGAGTGGAGGGAACTAGTTCGATTGCTAGCCCCCCGTGCTCAGAGGCACTGATGCAAGAGCTCAGGACAGGATTCAGAGCTCTAGATGGGCGGTTTGATGCCCTAGAAAAACGTCTGGAAACTATGGGGACTAAAGTAGATATGCAGGAAAGGCTACTTGATAATTTGTAATGGAGGGTGCCGGACTTGGAAGATGGTGCTGCGCAGTCCACAAAAAGAATTGACCAGATGGAGATAACCCTTAAATCTGTAGCTTTGAAGAACGAGGACATGGAGGCGCATAGTAGGCGCAATAATATTTGCATCTTAGGTGTTACGGAGTCCACTAACATGGGGCAAATGGACTTCTTTGTGGAAAATCTGCTTACTAACCTCTTTGGCAAAAATGCTTTCACTCCTACCTTCCTAGTAGAGCGGGCACATCGTTCCCTTGGCCCCTGCCCCAATCCATGATGCCCTCCCAGGCCTATAATTGCCCCCCTGCTGAACTTCCGAGACAGGGACACGGTGCTTAGTCTGGCGAGAGAAACTAGCGCCACGTCCTGGCAGGGTTCAACTTTGGCGCTGTTCCCTGACTTCAAAGCTATAATCCAGGAGTCGAGAACAAAGTAACATGGGAGTGAAAGCCACGCTCCGTAACTTGGGTATACGTTACGGTATGATATATCCGGAGCGCCTTCGGGTGGATGTGGACAGCAGGTTCAGAGTCTTTGACACCCCTTCTGCGGTCCAGGCATTTTGTCAAGACTATAAAGCGAACTCCAGCGGAAAGGCCAAAGATCCATCCAGATGCTCACTATCGCATAGCGGATCGGTGGCTAGTGGAGAACTCTTCTCATCGGAATGACCCATGTCACTGTATCTTGTGTGCTAAGCTAACCTTTTTACCCTTCCCTTATTGCGTTTAGAGCAATTGCATATATTGTTAATGTTTGAGATTATGAATAATTGGGTGTGCTGCGTGGCTTTGCCTCAGCCCTAGTGTTGTATCACCTTTAGTCTTCTATTTCAGTTGGAATGTAGGAGAAACTGATTGCTTTTTGCTATACATTATATTCCCATGACACATTCTACAGGTTTGTTAGTGGGGATCTACCCTGCTTGGGAGTGGGCAGGGATGGGTGGGGGGTGCGGGGTGGTGTATTTTGTCTCATTGGGGATTTATTGCACACAGTTTTAAATGCACTCCATGTTGTGATTTGTACTTGATGTCACTCACACACACGATCATGCTTGAACTATTATTATCTCTTCAGGGGGTAGGCTTTCTGCTTTCTCTGACCTCACATTGATCACTTGGAATGTGCGGGGCCTTAATAATGTCAGAAAAGGGAAGTTGGTGTTACATTATCTACAGCGGCACCATGTGTATGCTGCTTTTTTGCAAGAGACGCATATGCCAAAGTTAGCTTCCACTAGCTTTGCTTCCTCTTGGGGTCCCCATCGTTACTTTGCAAACTATAGCACATATGCCAGGGGGAATGCAGTTTTGCTACATAGGTGTGAGAAGATGGCCTGGTATATGCTGTCCACTAATTAAAGTGGGCCCCTTGCACCAGTCCAAACAACCCTTATGGTAATTAAAGAGGTCAAAGATAACCTTAGAAAGCTATCCAAGTGGTAGCTGTGGAAAGCAGCCTTCAGGCTTAGTCTTGAAGGAATATTAAACAGCTTGTCTTACCAGAATGCAACCGTAATGAATTGGTTAAATGAAAGGAGAAACACACAGTAGTTACAAAAATATGCATTTATTATTATGACACCTTAAATACCTCACAGTATCTGCTACATGCAGATAAACACAGAGGACACAATACTATAGTGCAAAACAAACAGAAGTAGCACGAATACACAGTGGGCTCTAGGGGGAGACCAAATCATATACTAAAATACTGGTATAAGAACAACGACTCGAGTCAAGAAAGTGTCTAGAGGTTGTATAATCACTGGGACCACAAAGAACCACCAAAGGTGGGTAAGTAGGGACCCCACGGAGGATGAGTGCAGTGTGAGGACACGACCGCGTGCTACGTACAATTCAATGGGAGAGTCGCGGTTGCAGTTTTAGTGTTTAAAGACCCTTCCCAGTGGATAATGAGGAGACCCTTTGGAACCACCGCACCCTTGGATACTGAAGTACCAGAGTTACTTATCCCAGGGAAGCTGGGTACATAGGGTCAAAGTGGCGCCGGAAACCGCTGTCGTTCTCAATGGGAGTCTTCAAAGAAATGCCACTGCTGGAAAGAAGAAAAGTTTCCGGTGGAACCCACAGATGGATTCTTGAAGGAAGGAACCTGAAAGCAGAGGAGACAGAGTCTGGGTCACTCAGGAGTGACCAGGGGCTCAGCAGATGAATGCCCACCGATGTCGGGTGCTTCAGGTGCAAAGGAGGAAACCTTGGGCCCGATTCACAGAACTAACTTAAGACAAAATCCTAAACTTACTACCATTTTGGTATTCACAGAAGGCACTTACTCATTTCGGTATTCACAGAAGTTAGGAGTCCTAACTTTAGGACTCCTAAATGCCTTCTGTGAATACCGAAAGTCTTAAAGTTAGGATTTTTCTCCGTTTAGTAGTAGTATAGTTAGGACTCCTAAATTTAGGACTCCTAAATGCCTTCTGTGAATACCGAAAGTCTTAAAATTAGGATTTTTCTCAATTTAGTAGTAGTAAAGTTAGGACTCCTAACTTTAGGACTCCTAAATGCCTTCTGTGCATACCGAAAGCCTTAAAATTAGGATTTTTCCCAATTTAGTAGTAGTAAAGTTAGGACTCCTAACTTTAGGACTCCTAAATGCCTTCTGTGAATACGGAAAGCCTTAAAATTAGGGTTTTTCTCAGTTTAGTAGTAGTAAAGTTAGGACTCCTAACTTTAGGACTCCTAAATGCCTTCTGTGAATACGGAAAGCCTTAAAATTAGGATTTTTCTCAGTTTAGTAGTAGTAAAGTTAGGAGTCCTAACTTTAGGACTCCTAAACTGAGAAAAATCCTAATTTTAAGACTATCGGTATTCACAGAAGGTATTTAGGAGTCCTAAAGTTAGGACTACTAACTTCTGTGAATACCGAAATGAGTAAGTGTCTTCTGTGAATACCAAAATGAGTAAGTGCCTTCTGTGAATACGAAAATGGTAGTAAGTTTAGGATTTTGTCTTAAGTTAGTTCTGTGAAACGGGCCCCTTGACTCTGCAGCCACAGGGACCAGGAGACATCGAAGATGACCAGGAGCCAGATGCGAGCTGTCCCATGAAGGATGTCAAGTGTTGAGGGGTTGTTGTCCAGCAGGAGCATCAACAAGCCTTGGCAGTGGCAACCCACAAAGAAGGTCGAGGAAGGTCACGGTCTTGCCCAGCAAAAGGACCAGACGACTCACCACAGCAAGGGGAGTCAGGGCAGGCCTGAAGCAACCACGAGAGCCCAAGAAAATCAGTGTTGTCCCTCAAATGGACCCACAGACCAAATGCACAAGAGTCACAAGGGGACCTCTAGCAGTTTCACAAAGTATTAGCTTGCAGGGAACAGATTGCAAGGAGGCCAGAGTCCTTTGTACAAAATGTGCATAGAGGTTGGAGCTATTGATAGCCCAATGCATGAAGTTGGGGAAAACCAAAAAGCATATGCAATTGCAAAAGTTTGCGGTGCACAGGGGCTCAGGTTATGCGGTCCCCACGAGGGATACTGGCCTCAAACTCGGCGAGAGGGCAGCTCAACCTCAAGTAACAAAGGAACCCACCTCCTGTGTTGCTGGATCCTCCGAAGTCCACAGGAGCTCAGGATCAGCAGACCAGTCAGTTGTGTTACGGTGCCTGCGAATGCAGGGGAGTGACTCCTCCACCCCAAGGGAGATACTTCAGGTGTCCTTGATGCTCCACAGGTTCTGCACAGGCACAGACGATTCTTTGGACGGAGAGAGAGATTAAGTCGGGCCCAGTCGAAGTCCAGAGTGTCCAGACAGTTGAAGTTCAGTGGTTTCTCGATCAGAATCATGTCCACATCGAATCTAGGGACCTACATCCAGGTAAGCTCTTTTGTACCCAGGGGAGAGAGTTTGAAAGATACAGGCGAGTCTCCCGAGGGAGGGTCAGGACAGTGGGGAGGATACTCCATATCCTTTGTCCAGTTTTGCCCCAGAGCAGAAGCCAACTGCTCCCAGAACGGGTTTGAGCTGGACTATGCACAAGGACACCAAATGTGCCCCTCGTGCAGACTTTCAGGCACTATGGAAGTGCACCCATCCAGCCCCAAAACACTAAATCCTGTCTGGGAGGTGGTAACACCTCCCTGTGACAGAATGCCTATTGTACTGCCTTCCCCTGCTCAAGCTTGGCTCAGCAGCAGGAGGGCAGAAATTTGTCTCTGGTTAGCAGCAACCATATTGTGCTGCCCAGGTCGAGAAGGCTGGTACCGGAAAGACCAGTGACCCCACGAAGCTCGCTTCAGAAGGGTAGGATCATACCTCCCACACCGGTTACCAGTATGGAGGTATGATTCCAAGGTCTTTGATACCAAACACAACATGTTTTGTTTCAGCCGTTTTCGAGATAGCATTTACTTCGAGTATATAATGTACCTCCACCTATATGTCTGGCTGTGTCACAGACAACCTGGGAGAATGGTCTCTGAAAGCTGCAGAGGGGCTCTGCTGATGCAGGGGCACCCTCTCACATAAAACGCAGCACCCTGCCTTCAGGATTATCAAGGCCTGCTATAGGGGTGACTTATAGGTTTTAAGTGTAGTGACCTATATTTATAGTAAACGTATGTCTAACGTAAGAGGTGCAAGCACCAGCTTATACAGGCTGCAATGACAGACCTGTAGTTCCATTTTGCATGGCCTCTCATGGGTGGCATAATGCATGCTTCAGCCCATGCGAGGCCTCTAGGGTACCCAAGTCCTGGGTACCTGTGTACCATATCCTAGGGACTTATAAGGGTACCTCAGTATCCAATCTGGAGTGTACCTAAGTACATGTCATTACATTTTAGGGAGAAAGCAGATAGACTGGGTCCTGATTAGAAGGATCCCAGTCAGACTAGTCAAAAACAGTGTAACATCAAGCAAAACAAAAAGTGGGGGTAACCATAAGAAGCAGATACTACTTTCCTACAATAGGCATTTGCCTTTCCAGGTGGACAGAGTCCGTAATGACAGTGAGGGTCGTTATACGATGGTAACAGGGCTATTAAAGGTTATTGAGTGGCGTTTTGTGTGTGTATGCGCAGAAAACTGATAACCCAGACTTTTTTCGTGACCTCCCCACATAGCTATTGCAGCCTGACGCAGACTACATTTGTATGGGCGTTGATTTTAACTTGCTGTTGGACCCGGCACTGGAAAGCATGTCTGGCTCCTCTAATACCAAACCGTGATCTCGATGTGCACTATTGGAGCTTTGTGACTCACTGGAGTTGGTGAACGTTTGGCAGATCTGCCGCCCCTGGGAAACTGCCTATATTCACTACGCAGCATAATATGAAACATGGACCAGATTAGACTTCTGGTTGATGTCCCCATATCTAACTTCTTGGTACAGAGCAACGAAGCAACTTCCCAGAACGCTCTCCAACCACTCCCCTGTAGTTCTCATGGTTAGGGCTCTAAGACCAGAGGGTTGTGAAAGACGGTGGAGGTTCCCGGCTCAGGCATTGATGGATGCGGTGTTCAATGCAAAGCTTTGTTCAACTATCGTAGAGTACTTTGCTTTAAATAATGGCTCAGTGCAGACGTGGGCCGTACTATGGGAAGCCTTTAAAACCTATATGCGCGGAATTTGTATTGCTAACCATTCAGGGGTGTTGAGAGATCTAAGGGGCACATTATCTCGCTTTGAGCAGCAGTTGAGGCACTTGACAAGGAGCAAATGGCGCACCCCGACCCGACTAGACGGAACCACCGATTGACGCTCCTACTGGAGTTCAGGGAAGCAACGGAGTGGGAGACGCTTTTCCTAAGCAAATACGCCACTGCTCGACGGTATGGCGAAGGTGATCGGCCTGGCTGCACCTTGGTACACCTCCTGAGGCCTGCAATGGGTCAGTCTTTGTTTCCCTGTATCCGTTCCTCTGATCGTTGGACACGGACTGACACCTGGGAGATACGGGATGAATTCCTAGAGTAGTGTACCACGCTATATTCTTCACGCGCTGTGCACAGTGACGAGGTTCGCAATGACTACTTATCTGAAATCGCACTTGTCTGGCTTGACAATGTGTTGCAAGAGTTCTTGGCAGAACCATTTTCTGCTGAGGAAATCTTCAGCGCCATTGACCCCATGAATGGTTAGACTGCCCAAGGGTTAGACAGGTTCACTGGTAATTTTTATAAAGCCTACAAGGACCTCTTAGCACCTTACCTTCTCGAGGTTTAGAATGAAGCACTGGAGAGCAAAGAATTGCCGCCCAAGCACGAGAGACAGTAATAATCCTTTTACCCAAGGCTGGGAAAGACCCACTCATGGGTGGATCATATAGACCATTATCACTCTTAAAGCTGTATTATAAAATCCTTGCCAAAATTATTGCATTAAGACCAGCCATTTTTTTAGACTGTATAGTCTCTCCGACCCAGTCTGGGTTTGTCCCTCATAGGTCAACGGCATTAAATCTTCGAACCCTGTTCACGGTTCTACATGCCATATCGCCTGAAGTTCCTGCTGCAGCGGTCTTATTAGATACTGAAAAGGCCTTTGATTCCTTAGAATGGCCCTTTTTTCTTACAGTCATGAAAAGCATGGGTTTGTAGAGCTCACTTCACTATTATATACCTCGCCCACGGCTTGACTCTGATTAAATGGTACTTTGTCTTCACAGTTCAGGCTCACCCGCGGCACGCGGCAGGGATGTCCTCCACTCTCTTCGTTACTTTTTATCATTGCACTTGAACCATTAGTTCGACATTTCCAGGAGCTGCATCTACACAGAGGGCTCCAGTTTAGAACAGGTCCTTTATTAATTTCACTCTATGCAGATGATATTATCCCCTATGTTCGACACCCTGAAGAGAATTTAGAGCCACTAATCATGGAAATTATTCGACATGGTGGTTTCTCTGGACTTGGCATAAAGTGGGGTAAATCGGTAATTTTCCCTCCCTGCTGTGGTGTGAGGAGTCGACTAGATATTTAGAAATTCAGAAACACCGGGATATTTAACAGCTTATTTTGTTAAACTACGGCCCAGCTATTTATAATCTAGAGCAGCAAATGGAGCGCTGGCTGAAACTCTCCTTGTCAATGGTGGGTCATGTTGCAATTATAAAAATGGTGGTGCTCCCAAAATTGTTATATTTGTTTCGTAATAAAAATGTAAATTTGATACTTGTATAGCACACTACTCACCTGCAAGGGTCTCAAGGCGCTTGTACAAATACCGCTGTGGAACCCATCCTGGCTTTCCCTGTGAGGTGTCCACTCCTGGGCACCCCCAAGGTGGAGGCCAGGCATCCTTAGCATTGTGGGGGCCGTTGTGGAGATTAAGCAAGCTATTGCCCAGAGTTGCAGAGTGGGACTCCATGATTGGAATAGGTACCGAGGCGAGAATGATCAGGTCCATGGAATTTTTGAGACCAAGACCCACCGAGGCAGGGAATTGAACCCTGGTCCCGGCTAGACCTTTGCATCAGGGTCTGCCGCTCTAATCATTGAGCCACACTTCTCCACTATATTTGTTTCGTAATATCCCCATCCCACTGCCCAACAGTTTTTTCAAAACTATCTGGTCCCATCTTATCAGGCTTGTTTGGGGAGGAGGTAGGGCCAGAGTTGGCTGGGACACATTGACACTGCCATACAAGGGCATGGGGTTCCAAACTTCCAGGTATATTATCTTGTAGCTCAGTGTAGCTTTGCACACTCCTGGTATCACCCCAATGACATGATTCCTTTTGTGAAACCTGATGCTGACCTGGTACTACCAGCCCCGCTGAGAGCAGTGTTGCCGGGAGGATTTCCTCTGGACCCCCACGATATTTAAACAGTCTCAACAACGAGTTGGGATTGGCATAAGCTGGCATGGGTGATGTGCGGGCATGTTTTGTATTCTTCTGAGATTCCTTTGGGTAAGAACCCATGGCTTCCCATTACAGAGGAGAGATTGGAACAGTGTACCCTTGCTTCCTTCTCCCTGGAGAAGTTCGGGGATTTGTTTCCGGAGGGACATGCATTCAGCAGTACGGAAGATGGGCGGTTCAGTGGAGCCACTTTTATGGACCAATTCGTCTTATGTAGAGTTTGTAGAGTGCCTAGAGAGAGGCTTGCTAGCTTCCCCCTGGAACCGGAGTCCTTCCCGCCATTAACGTTAAACCAGATTGGTCGCACACTGCTACACCTACCAGGCGTGTTCCCCTAATAAAAATGGTCCCTGAAGGTCAGCGTCGGCGGATACACCTATGCTCGAGTGTGAATGCAAGTATGCGTGGCGTGTGCCATCCCTGGACACGTGTTTCGAGGTAGTTGCCTCTCGTCAGCAGGGAGTAGGAAAATGTGTGGGGGTGTTGTGTAAGCTGCTAAAATCGTTATCAGGTCTAGTACCTCTCGTAGCGCGCAGGTGCGTAACCATGAGTCCGTCGACTCCACCGGCTCAAGGGAGCCTGAATATAAAGTTAAACCAGATTGGTCGCACACTGCTACACCTACCAGGCGTGTTCCCCCAATGAAAATGGTCCCTGAAGGTCAGCGTCGGCGGATACACCTATGCTCGAGTGTGAATGCAAGTATGCGTGGCGTGTGCCATCCCTGGACACGTGTTTTGAGGTAGTTGCCTCTCGTCAGCAGGGAGTAGGAAAATGTGTGGGGTTGCTGTGTAAGCTGCTAAAATCGTTATCAGGTCTAGTACCTCTCGTAGCGCGCAGGTGCGTAACCATGAGTCCGTCGACTCCACCGGCTCAAGGGAGCCTGAATATAAAGTTAAACCAGATTGGTCGCACACTGCTACACCTACCAGGCGTGTTCCCCCAATGAAAATGGTCCCTGAAGGTCAGCGTCGGCGGATACACCTATGCTCGAGTGTGAATGCAAGTATGCGTGGCGTGTGCCATCCCTGGACACGTGTTTCGAGGTAGTTGCCTCTCGTCAGCAGGGAGTAGGAAAATGTGTGGGGTTGCTGTGTAAGCTGCTAAAATCGTTATCAGGTCTAGTATCTCTCGTAGCGCGCAGGTGCGTAACCATGAGTCCGTCGACTCCACCGGCTCAAGGGAGCCTGAATATAAAGTTAAACCAGATTGGTCGCACACTGCTACACCTACCAGGCGTGTTCCCCCAATGAAAATGGTCCCTGAAGGTCAGCGTCGGCGGATACACCTATGCTCGAGTGTGAATGCAAGTATGCGTGGCGTGTGCCATCCCTGGACACGTGTTTCGAGGTAGTTGCCTCTCGTCAGCAGGGAGTAGGAAAATGTGTGTGGGGTTGCTGTGTAAGCTGCTAAAATCGTTATCAGGTCTAGTACCTCTCGTAGCGCGCAGGTGCGTAACCATGAGTCCGTCGACTCCACCGGCTCAAGGGAGCCTGAATATAAAGTTAAACCAGATTGGTCGCACACTGCTACACCTACCAGGCGTGTTCCCCCAATGAAAATGGTCCCTGAAGGTCAGCGTCGGCGGATACACCTATGCTCGAGTGTGAATGCAAGTATGCGTGGCGTGTGCCATCCCTGGACACGTGTTTCGAGGTAGTTGCCTCTCGTCAGCAGGGAGTAAGAAAATGTGTGGGGTTGCTGTGTAAGCTGCTAAAATCGTTATCAGGTCTAGTACCTCTCGTAGCGCGCAGGTGCGTAACCATGAGTCCGTCGACTCCACCGGCTCAAGGGAGCCTGAATATAAAGTTAAACCAGATTGGTCACACACTGCTACACCTACCAGGCATGTTCCCCCAATGAAAATGGTCCCTGAAGGTCAGTGTCGGCGGATACACCTATGCTCGAGTGTGAATGCAAGTATGCGTGGCGTGTGCCATCCCTGGACACGTGTTTCGAGGTAGTTGCCTCTCGTCAGCAGGGAGTAGGAAAATGTGTGGGGTTGCTGTGTAAGCTGCTAAAATCGTTATCAGGTCTAGTACCTCTCGTAGCGCGCAGGTGCGTAACCATGAGTCCGTCGACTCCACCGGCTCAAGGGAGCCTGAATATAAAGTTAAACCAGATTGGTCGCACACTGCTACACCTACCAGGCGTGTTCCCCCAATGAAAATGGTCCCTGAAGGTCAGCGTCGGCGGATACACCTATGCTCGAGTGTGAATGCAAGTATGCGTGGCGTGTGCCATCCCTGGACATGTGTTTCGAGGTAGTTGCCTCTCGTCAGCAGGGAGTAGGAAAATGTGTGGGGTTGCCGTGTAAGCTGCTAAAATCGTTATCAGGTCTAGTACCTCTCGTAGCGCGCAGGTGCGTAACCATGAGTCCGTCGACTCCACCGGCTCAAGGGAGCCTGAATATAAAGTTAAACCAGATTGGTCGCACACTGCTACACCTACCAGGCGTGTTCCCCCAATGAAAATGGTCCCTGAAGGTCAGCGTCGGCGGATACACCTATGCTCGAGTGTGAATGCAAGTATGCGTGGCGTGTGCCATCCCTGGACACGTGTTTCGAGGTAGTTGCCTCTCGTCAGCAGGGAGTAGGAAAATGTGTGGGGTTGCTGTGTAAGCTGCTAAAATCGTTATCAGGTCTAGTACCTCTCGTAGCGCGCAGGTGCGTAACCATGAGTCCGTCGACTCCACCGGCTCAAGGGAGCCTGAATTTAAAGTTAAACCAGATTGGTCGCACACTGCTACACCTACCAGGCATGTTCCCCCAATGAAAATGGTCCCTGAAGGTCAGCGTCGGCGGATACACCTATGCTCGAGTGTGAATGCAAGTATGCGTGGCGTGTGCCATCCCTGTACACGTGTTTCGAGGTAGTTGCCTCTCGTCAGCAGGGAGTAGGAAAATGTGTGGGGTTGCTGTGTAAGCTGCTAAAATCGTTATCAGGTCTAGTACCTCTCGTAGCGCGCAGGTGCGTAACCATGAGTCCGTCGACTCCACCGGCTCAAGGGAGCCTGAATATAAAGTTAAACCAGATTGGTCGCACACTGCTACACCTACCAGGCGTGTTCCCCCAATGAAAATGGTCCCTGAAGGTCAGTGTCGGCGGATACACCTATGCTCGAGTGTGAATGCAAGTATGCGTGGCGTGTGCCATCCCTGGACACGTGTTTCGAGGTAGTTGCCTCTCGTCAGCAGGGAGTAGGAAAATGTGTGGGGTTGCTGTGTAAGCTGCTAAAATCGTTATCAGGTCTAGTACCTCTCGTAGCGCGCAGGTGCGTAACCATGAGTCCGTCGACTCCACCGGCTCAAGGGAGCCTGAATATAAAGTTAAACCAGATTGGTCGCACACTGCTACACCTACCAGGCGTGTTCCCCCAATGAAAATGGTCCCTGAAGGTCAGCGTTGGCGGATACACCTATGCTCGAGTGTGAATGCAAGTATGCGTGGCGTGTGCCATCCCTGGACACGTGTTTCGAGGTAGTTGCCTCTCGTCAGCAGGGAGTAGGAAAATGTGTGGGGTTGCTGTGTAAGCTGCTAAAATCGTTATCAGGTCTAGTACCTCTCGTACCGCGCAGGTGCGTAACCATGAGTCCGTTGACTCCACCGGCTCAAGGGAGCCTGAATATAAAGTTAAACCAGATTGGTCGCACACTGCTACACCTACCAGGCGTGTTCCCCCAATGAAAATGGTCCCTGAAGGTCAGCGTCGGCGGATACACCTATGCTCGAGTGTGAATGCAAGTATGCGTGGCGTGTGCCATCCCTGGACACGTGTTTCGAGGTAGTTGCCTCTCGTCAGCAGGAGTAGGAAAATGTGTGGGGTTGCTGTGTAAGCTGCTAAAATCGTTATCAGGTCTAGTACCTCTCGTAGCGCGCAGGTGCGTAACCATGAGTCCGTCGACTCCACCGGCTCAAGGGAGCCTGAATATAAAGTTAAACCAGATTGGTCGCACACTGCTACACCTACCAGGCGTGTTCCCCCAATGAAAATGGTCCCTGAAGGTCAGCGTCGGCGGATACACCTATGCTCGAGTGTGAATGCAAGTATGCGTGGCGTGTGCCATCCCTGGACACGTGTTTCGAGGTAGTTGCCTCTCGTCAGCAGGGAGTAGGAAAATGTGTGGGGTTGCTGTGTAAGCTGCTAAAATCGTTATCAGGTCTAGTATCTCTCGTAGCGCGCAGGTGCGTAACCATGAGTCCGTCGACTCCACCGGCTCAAGGGAGCCTGAATATAAAGTTAAACCAGATTGGTCGCACACTGCTACACCTACCAGGCGTGTTCCCCCAATGAAAATGGTCCCTGAAGGTCAGCATCGGCGGATACACCTATGCTCGAGTGTGAATGCAAGTATGCGTGGCCTGTGCCATCCCTGGACACGTGTTTTGAGGTAGTTGCCTCTCGTCAGCAGGGAGTAGGAAAATGTGTGTGGGGTTGCTGTGTAAGCTGCTAAAATCGTTATCAGGTCTAGTACCTCTCGTAGCGCGCAGGTGCGTAACCATGAGTCCGTCGACTCCACCGGCTCAAGGGAGCCTGAATATAAAGTTAAACCAGATTGGTCGCACACTGCTACACCTACCAGGCGTGTTCCCCCAATGAAAATGGTCCCTGAAGGTCAGCGTCGGCGGATACACCTATGCTCGAGTGTGAATGCAAGTATGCGTGGCGTGTGCCATCCCTGGACATGTGTTTCGAGGTAGTTGCCTCTCGTCAGCAGGGAGTAGGAAAATGTGTGTGGGGTTGCTGTGTAAGCTGCTAAAATCGTTATCAGGTCTAGTGCCTCTCGTAGCGCGCAGGTGCGTAACCATGAGTCCGTCGACTCCACCGGCTCAAGGGAGCCTGAATATAAAGTTAAACCAGATTGGTCGCACACTGCTACACCTACCAGGCGTGTTCCCCCAATGAAAATGGTCCCTGAAGGTCAGCGTCGGCGGATACACCTATGCTCGAGTGTGAATGCAAGTATGCGTGGCGTGTGCCATCCCTGGACACGTGTTTCGAGGTAGTTGCCTCTCGTCAGCAGGGAGTAGGAAAATGTGTGGGGTTGCTGTGTAAGCTGCTAAAATCGTTATCAGGTCTAGTATCTCTCGTAGCGCGCAGGTGCGTAACCATGAGTCCGTCGACTCCACCGGCTCAAGGGAGCCTGAATATAAAGTTAAACCAGATTGGTCGCACACTGCTACACCTACCAGGCGTGTTCCCCCAATGAAAATGGTCCCTGAAGGTCAGCATCGGCGGATACACCTATGCTCGAGTGTGAATGCAAGTATGCGTGGCGTGTGCCATCCCTGGACACGTGTTTTGAGGTAGTTGCCTCTCGTCAGCAGGGAGTAGGAAAATGTGTGTGGGGTTGCTGTGTAAGCTGCTAAAATCGTTATCAGGTCTAGTACCTCTCGTAGCGCGCAGGTGCGTAACCATGAGTCCGTCGACTCCACCGGCTCAAGGGAGCCTGAATATAAAGTTAAACCAGATTGGTCGCACACTGCTACACCTACCAGGCGTGTTCCCCCAATGAAAATGGTCCCTGAAGGTCAGCGTCGGCGGATACACCTATGCTCGAGTGTGAATGCAAGTATGCGTGGCGTGTGCCATCCCTGGACATGTGTTTCGAGGTAGTTGCCTCTCGTCAGCAGGGAGTAGGAAAATGTGTGTGGGGTTGCTGTGTAAGCTGCTAAAATCGTTATCAGGTCTAGTACCTCTCGTAGCGTGCAGGTGCGTAACCATGAGTCCGTCGACTCCACCGGCTCAAGGGAGCCTGAATATAAAGTTAAACCAGATTGGTCACACACTGCTACACCTACAAGGCGTGTTCCCCCAATGAAAATGGTCCCTGAAGGTCAGCGTCGGCGGATACACCTATGCTCGAGTGTGAATGCAAGTATGCGTGGCGTGTGCCATCCCTGGACACGTGTTTCGAGGTAGTTGCCTCTCGTCAGCAGGGAGTAGGAAAATGTGTGGGGTTGCTGTGTAAGCTGCTAAAATCGTTATCAGGTCTAGTACCTCTCGTAGCACGCAGGTGCGTAACCATGAGTCCGTCGACTCCACCGGCTCAAGGGAGCCTGAATATAAAGTTAAACCAGATTGGTCGCACACTGCTACACCTACAAGGCGTGTTCCCCCAATGAAAATGGTCCCTGAAGGTCAGCGTCGGCGGATACACCTATGCTCGAGTGTGAATGCAAGTATGCGTGGCGTGTGACATCCCTGGACATGTGTTTCGAGGTAGTTGCCTCTCGTCAGCAGGGAGTAGGAAAATGTGTGGGGTTGCTGTGTAAGCTGCTAAAATCGTTATCAGGTCTAATACCTCTCATTGCGCGCAGGTGCGTAACCATGAGTCCGTCGACTCCACCGGCTCAAGGGAGCCTGAATATAAAGTTAAACCAGATTGGTCGCACACTGCTACACCTACCAGGCGTGTTCCCCCAATGAAAATGGTCCCTGAAGGTCAACGTCGGCGGATACACCTATGCTCGAGTGTGAATGCAAGTATGCGTGGCGTGTGCCATCCCTGGACATGTGTTTCGAGGTAGTTGCCTCTCGTCAGCAGGGAGTAGGAAAATGTGTGGGGTTGCTGTGTAAGCTGCTAAAATCGTTATCAGGTCTAGTACCTCTCGTAGCGCGCAGGTGCGTAACCATGAGTCCGTCGACTCCACCAGCTCAAGGGAGCCTGAATATAAAGTTAAACCAGATTGGTCGCACACTGCTACACCTACCAGGCGTGTTCCCCCAATGAAAATGGTCCCCGAAGGTCAGCGTCGGCGGACACACCTATGCTCGAGTGTGAATGCAAGTATGCGTGGCGTGTGCCATCCCTGGACACGTGTTTCGAGGTAGTTGCCTCTCGTCAGCAGGGAGTAGGAAAATGTGTGGGGTTGCTGTGTAAGCTGCTAAAATCGTTATCAGGTCTAGTACCTCTCGTAGCGCGCAGGTGCGTAACCATGAGTCCGTCGACTCCACCGGCTCAAGGGAGCCTGAATATAAAGTTAAACCAGATTGGTCGCACACTGCTACACCTACCAGGCGTGTTCACCCAATGAAAATGGTCCCTGAAGGTCAGCGTCGGCGGATACACCTATGCTCGAGTGTGAATGCAAGTATGCGTGGCGTGTGCCATCCCTGGACACGTGTTTCGAGGTAGTTGCCTCTCGTCAGCAGGGAGTAGGAAAATGTGTGGGGTTGCTGTGTAAGCTGCTAAAATCGTTATCAGGTCTAGTACCTCTCGTAGCGCGCATGTGCGTAACCATGAGTCCGTCGACTCCACCGGCTCAAGGGAGCCTGAATATAAAGTTAAACCAGATTGGTCGCACACTGCTACACCTACCAGGCGTGTTCCCCCAATGAAAATGGTCCCTGAAGGTCAGCGTCGGCGGATACACCTATGCTTAAGTGTGAATGCAAGTATGCGTGGCGTGTGCCATCCCTGGACACGTGTTTCGAGGTAGTTGCCTCTCGTCAGCAGGGAGTAGGAAAATGTGTGGGGTTGCTGTGTAAGCTGCTAAAATCGTTATCAGGTCTAGTACCTCTCGTAGCGCGCAGGTGCGTAACCATGAGTCCGTCGACTCCACCGGCTCAAGGGAGCTTGAATATAAAGTTAAACCAGATTGGTCGCACACTGCTACACCTACCAGGCGTGTTCCCCCAATGAAAATGGTCCCTGAAGGTCAGCGTCGGCGGATACACCTATGCTCGAGTGTGAATGCAAGTATGCGTGGCGTGTGCCATCCCTGGACACGTGTTTCGAGGTAGTTGCCTCTCGTCAGCAGGGAGTAGGAAAATGTGTGGGGTTGCTGTGTAAGCTGCTAAAATCGTTATCAGGTCTAGTACCTCTCGTAGCGCGCAGGTGCGTAACCATGAGTCCGTCGACTCCACCGGCTCAAGGGAGCCTGAATATAAAGTTAAACCAGATTGGTCGCACACTGCTACACCTACCAGGCGTGTTCCCCCAATGAAAATGGTCCCTGAAGGTCAGCGTCGGCGGATACACCTATGCTCGAGTGTGAATGCAAGTATGCGTGGCGTGTGCCATCCCTGGACACGTGTTTCGAGGTAGTTGCCTTTCGTCAGCAGGGAGTAGGAAAATGTGTGGGGTTGCTGTGTAAGCTGCTAAAATCGTTATCAGGTCTAGTACCTCTCGTACCGCGCAGGTGCGTAACCATGAGTCCGTCGACTCCACCGGCTCAAGGGAGCCTGAATATAAAGTTAAACCAGATTGGTCGCACACTGCTACACCTACCAGGCGTGTTCCCCCAATGAAAATGGTCCCTGAAGGTCAGCGTCGGCGGATACACCTATGCTCGAGTGTGAATGCAAGTATGCGTGGCGTGTGCCATCCCTGGACACGTGTTTCGAGGTAGTTGCCTCTCGTCAGCAGGGAGTAGGAAAATGTGTGGGGTTGCTGTGTAAGCTGCTAAAATCGTTATCAGGTCTAGTACTTCTCGTAGCGCGCAGGTGCGTAACCATGAGTCCGTCGACTCCACCGGCTCAAGGGAGCCTGAATATAAAGTTAAACCAGATTGGTCGCACACTGCCACACCTACCAGGCGTGTTCCCCCAATGAAAATGGTCCCTGAAGGTCAGCGTCGGCGGATACACCTATGCTCTAGTGTGAATGCAAGTATGCGTGGCGTGTGCCATCCCTGGACACGTGTTTCGAGGTAGTTGCCTCTCGTCAGCAGGGAGTAGGAAAATGTGTGGGGTTGCTGTGTAAGCTGCTAAAATCGTTATCAGGTCTAGTACCTCTCGTACCGCGCAGGTGTGTAACCATGAGTCCGTCGACTCCACCGGCTCAAGGGAGCCTGAATATAAAGTTAAACCAGATTGGTCGCACACTGCTACACCTACCAGGCGTGTTCCCCCAATGAAAATGGTCCCTGAAGGTCAGCGTCGGCGGATACACCTATGCTCGAGTGTGAATGCAAGTATGCGAGGCGTGTGCCATCCCTGGACACGTGTTTCGAGGTAGTTGCCTCTCGTCAGCAGGGAGTAGGAAAATGTGTGGGGTTGCTGTGTAAGCTGCTAAAATCGTTATCAGGTCTAGTACCTCTCGTAGCGCGCAGGTGCGTAACCATGAGTCCGTCGACTCCACCGGCTCAAGGGAGCCTGAATATAAAGTTAAACCAGATTGGTCGCACACTGCTACACCTACCAGGCGTGTTGCCCCAATGAAAATGGTCCCTGAAGGTCAGCGTCGGCGGATACACCTATGCTCGAGTGTGAATGCAAATATGCGTGGCGTGTGCCATCCCTGAACACGTGTTTCGAGGTAGTTGCCTCTCGTCAGCAGGGAGTAGGAAAATGTGTGGGGTTGCTGTGTAAGCTGCTAAAATCGTTATCAGGTCTAGTACCTCTCGTAGCGCGCAGGTGCGTAACCATGAGTCCGTCGACTCCACCGGCTCAAGGGAGCCTGAATATAAAGTTAAACCAGATTGGTCGCACACTGCTACACCTACCAGGCGTGTTCCCCCAATGAAAATGGTCCCTGAAGGTCAGCGTCGGCGGATACACCTATGCTCGAGTGTGAATGCAAGTATGCGTGGCGTGTGCCATCCCTGGACACGTGTTTCGAGGTAGTTGCCTCTCGTCAGCAGGGAGTAGGAAAATGTGTGGGGTTGCTGTGTAAGCTGCTAAAATCGTTATCAGGTCTAGTATCTCTCGTAGCGCGCAGGTGCGTAACCATGAGTCCGTCGACTCCACCGGCTCAAGGGAGCCTGAATATAAAGTTAAACCAGATTGGTCGCACACTGCTACACCTACCTGGCGAGTTCCCCCAATGAAAATGGTCCCTGAAGGTCAGCGTCGGCGGATACACCTATGCTCGAGTGTGAATGCAAGTATGCGTGGCGTGTGCCATCCCTGGACACGTGTTTTGAGGTAGTTGCCTCTCGTCAGCAGGGAGTAGGAAAATGTGTGTGGGGTTGCTGTGTAAGCTGCTAAAATCGTTATCAGGTCTAGTACCTCTCGTAGCGCGCAGGTGCGTAACCATGAGTCCGTCGACTCCACCGGCTCAAGGGAGCCTGAATATAAAGTTAAACCAGATTGGTCGCACACTGCTACACCTACCAGGCGTGTTCCCCCAATGAAAATGGTCCCTGAAGGTCAGCGTCGGCGGATACACCTATGCTCGAGTGTGAATGCAAGTATGCGTGGCGTGTGCCATCCCTGGACATGTGTTTCGAGGTAGTTGTCTCTCGTCAGCAGGGAGTAGGAAAATGTGTGGGGTTGCTGTGTAAGCTGCTAAAATCGTTATCAGGTCTAGTACCTCTCGTAGCGCGCAGGTGCGTAACCATGAGTCCGTCGACTCCACCGGCTCAAGGGAGCCTGAATATAAAGTTAAACCAGATTGGTCACACACTGCTACACCTACAAGGCGTGTTCCCCCAATGAAAATGGTCCCTGAAGGTCAGCGTCGGCGGATACACCTATGCTCGAGTGTGAATGCAAGTATGCGTGGCGTGTGCCATCCCTGGACACGTGTTTCGAGGTAGTTGCCTCTCGTCAGCAGGGAGTAGGAAAATGTGTGGGGTTGCTGTGTAAGCTGCTAAAATCGTTATCAGGTCTAGTACCTCTCGTAGCGCGCAGGTGCGTAACCATGAGTCCGTCGACTCCACCGGCTCAAGGGAGCCTGAATGTAAAGTTAAACCAGATTGGTCGCACACTGCTACACCTACCAGGCGTGTTCCCCCCAATGAAAATGGTCCCTGAAGGTCAGCGTCGGCGGATACACCTATGCTCGAGTGTGAATGCAAGTATGTGTGGCGTGTGCCATCCCTGGACATGTGTTTCGAGGTAGTTGCCTCTCGTCAGCAGGGAGTAGGAAAATGTGTGGGGTTGCTGTGTAAGCTTCTAAAATCGTTATCAGGTCTAGTACCTCTCGTAGCGCGCAGGTGCGTAACCATGAGTCCGTCGACTCCACCGGCTCAAGGGAGCCTGAATATAAAGTTAAACCAGATTGGTCGCACACTGCTACACCTACCAGGCGTGTTCCCCCAATGAAAATGGTCCCTGAAGGTCAGCGTCGGCGGATACACCTATGCTCGAGTGTGAATGCAAGTATGCGTGGCGTGTGCCATCCCTGGACACGTGTTTCGAGGTAGTTGCCTCTCGTCAGCAGGGAGTAGGAAAATGTGTGGGGTTGCTGTGTAAGCTGCTAAAATCGTTATCAGGTCTAGTACCTCTCGTAGCGCGCAGGTGCGTAACCATGAGTCCGTAGACTCCACAGGCTCAAGGGAGCCTGAATATAAAGTTAAACCAGATTGGTCACACACTGCTACACCTACAAGGCGTGTTCCCCCAATGAAAATGGTCCCTGAAGGTCAGCGTCGGCGGATACACCTATGCTCGAGTGTGAATGCAAGTATGCGTGGCGTGTGCCATCCCTGGACACGTGTTTCGAGGTAGTTGCCTCTCGTCAGCAGGGAGTAGGAAAATGTGTGGGGTTGCTGTGTAAGCTGCTAAAATCGTTATCAGGTCTAGTACCTCACGTAGCGCGCAGGTGCGTAACCATGAGTCCGTCGACTCCACCGGCTCAAGGGAGCCTGAATATAAAGTTAAACCAGATTGGTCGCACACTGCTACACCTACCAGGCGTGTTCCCCCAATGAAAATGGTCCCTGAAGGTCAGCGTCGGCGGATACACCTATGCTCGAGTGTGAATGCAAGTATGCGTGGCGTGTGCCATCCCTGGACATGTGTTTCGAGGTAGTTGCCTCTCGTCAGCAGGGAGTAGGAAAATGTGTGGGGTTGCTGTGTAAGCTGCTAAAATCGTTATCAGGTCTAGTACCTCACGTAGCGCGCAGGTGCGTAACCATGAGTCCGTCGACTCCACCGGCTCAAGGGAGCCTGAATATAAAGTTAAACCAGATTGGTCGCACACTGCTACACCTACCAGGCGTGTTCCCCCAATGAAAATGGTCCCTGAAGGTCAGCGTCGGCGGATACACCTATGCTCGAGTGTGAATGCAAGTATGCGTGGCGTGTGCCATCCCTGGACATGTGTTTCGAGGTAGTTGCCTCTCGTCAGCAGGGAGTAGGAAAATGTGTGGGGTTGCTGTGTAAGCTGCTAAAATCGTTATCAGGTCTATTACCTCTCGTAGCGCGCAGGTGCGTAACCATGAGTCCGTCGACTCCACCGGCTCAAGGGAGCCTGAATATAAAGTTAAACCAGATTGGTCGCACACTGCTACACCTACCAGGCGTGTTCCCCCAATGAAAATGGTCCCTGAAGGTCAGCGTCGGCGGATACACCTATGCTTGAGTGTGAATGCAAGTATGCGTGGCGTGTGCCATCCCTGTACACGTGTTTCGAGGTAGTTGCCTCTCGTCAGCAGGGAGTAGGAAAATGTGTGGGGTTGCTGTGTAAGCTGCTAAAATCGTTATCAGGTCTAGTACCTCTCGTAGCGCGCAGGTGCGTAACCATGAGTCCGTCGACTCCACCGGCTCAAGGGAGCCTGAATATAAAGTTAAACCAGATTGGTCGCACACTGCTACACCTACCAGGCGTGTTCCCCCAATGAAAATGGTCCCTGAAGGTCAGCGTCGGCGGATACACCTATGCTCGAGTGTGAATGCAAGTATGCGTGGCGTGTGCCATCCCTGGACACGTGTTTCGAGGTAGTTGCCTCTCGTCAGCAGGGAGTAGGAAAATGTGTGGGGTTGCTGTGTAAGCTGCTAAAATCGTTATCAGGTCTAGTACCTCTCGTAGCGCGCAGGTGCGTAACCATGAGTCCGTCGACTCCACCGGCTCAAGGGAGCCTGAATATAAAGTTAAACCAGATTGGTCGCACACTGCTACACCTACCAGGCGTGTTCCCCCAATGAAAATGGTCCCTGAAGGTCAGCGTCGGCGGATACACCTATGCTCGAGTGTGAATGCAAGTATGCGTGGCGTGTGCCATCCCTGGACACGTGTTTTGAGGTAGTTGCCTCTCGTCAGCAGGGAGTAGGAAAATGTGTGGGGTTGCTGTGTAAGCTGCTAAAATCGTTATCAGGTCTAGTACCTCTCGTAGCGCGCAGGTGCGTAACCATGAGTCCGTCGACTCCACCGGCTCAAGGGAGCCTGAATATAAAGTTAAACCAGATTGGTCGCACACTGCTACACCTACCAGGCGTGTTCCCCCAATGAAAATGGTCCCTGAAGGTCAGCGTCGGCGGATACACCTATGCTCGAGTGTGAATGCAAGTATGCGTGGCGTGTGCCATCCCTGGACACGTGTTTCGAGGTAGTTGCATGTCGTCAGCAGGGAGTAGGAAAATGTGTGGGGTTGCTGTGTAAGCTGCTAAAATCGTTATCAGGTCTAGTACCTCTCGTAGCGCGCAGGTGCGTAACCATGAGTCCGTCGACTCCACCGGCTCAAGGGAGCCTGAATATAAAGTTAAACCAGATTGGTCGCACACTGCCACACCTACCAGGCGTGTTCCCCCAATGAAAATGGTCCCTGAAGGTCAGCGTCGGCGGATACACCTATGCTCGAGTGTGAATGCAAGTATGCGTGGCGTGTGCCATCCCTGGACACGTGTTTTGAGGTAGTTGCCTCTCGTCAGCAGGGAGTAGGAAAATGTGTGTGGGGTTGCTGTGTAAGCTGCTAAAATCGTTATCAGGTCTAGTACCTCTCGTAGCGCGCAGGTGCGTAACCATGAGTCCGTCGACTCCACCGGCTCAAGGGAGCCTGAATATAAAGTTAAACCAGATTGGTCGCACACTGCTACACCTACCAGGCGTTTTCCCCCAATGAAAATGGTCCCTGAAGGTCAGCGTCGGCGGATACACCTATGCTCGAGTGTGAATGCAAGTATGCGTGGCGTGTGCCATCCCTGGACACGTGTTTCGAGGTAGTTCCCTCTCGTCAGCAGGGAGTAGGAAAATGTGTGGGGTTGCTGTGTAAGCTGCTAAAATCGTTATCAGGTCTAGTACCTCTCGTAGCGCGCAGGTGCGTAACCATGAGTCCGTCGACTCCACCGGCTCAAGGGAGCCTGAATATAAAGTTAAACCAGATTGGTCACACACTGCTACACCTACAAGGCGTGTTCCCCCAATGAAAATGGTCCCTGAAGGTCAGCGTCGGCGGATACACCTATGCTCGAGTGTGAATGCAAGTATGCGTGGCGTGTGCCATCCCTGGACACGTGTTTAGAGGTAGTTGCCTCTCGTCAGCAGGGAGTAGGAAAATGTGTGGGGTTGCTGTGTAAGCTGCTAAAATCGTTATCAGGTCTAGTACCTCTCGTAGCGCGCAGGTGCGTAACCATGAGTCCGTCGACTCCACCGGCTCAAGGGAGCCTGAATATAAAGTTAAACCAGATTGGTCGCACACTGCTACACCTACCAGGCGTGTTCCCCCAATGAAAATGGTCCCTGAAGGTCAGCGTCGGCGGATACACCTATGCTCGAGTGTGAATGCAAGTATGCGTGGCGTGTGCCATCCCTGGACATGTGTTTCGAGGTAGTTGCCTCTCGTCAGCAGGGAGTAGGAAAATGTGTGGGGTTGCTGTGTAAGCTGCTAAAATCGTTATCAGGTCTAGTACCTCTCGTAGAGCGCAGGTGCGTAACCATGAGTCCGTCGACTCCACCGGCTCAAGGGAGCCTGAATATAAAGTTAAACCAGATTGGTCGCACACTGCTACACCTACCAGGCGTGTTCCCCCAATGAAAATGGTCCCTGAAGGTCAGCGTCGGCGGATACACCTATGCTCGAGTGTGAATGCAAGTATGCGTGGCGTGTGCCATCCCTGGACACGTGTTTAGAGGTAGTTGCCTCTCGTCAGCAGGGAGTAGAAAAATGTGTGGGGTTGCTGTGTAAGCTGCTAAAATCGTTATCAGGTCTAGTACCTCTCATAGCGCGCAGGTGCGTAACCATGAGTCCGTCGACTCCACCGGCTCAAGGGAGCCTGAATATAAAGTTAAACCAGATTGGTCGCACACTGCTACACCTACCAGGCGTGTTCCCCCAATGAAAATGGTCCCTGAAGGTCAGCGTCGGCGGATACACCTATGCTTGAGTGTGAATGCAAGTATGCGTGGCGTGTGCCATCCCTGTACACGTGTTTCGAGGTAGTTGCCTCTCGTCAGCAGGGAGTAGGAAAATGTGTTGGGTTGCTGTGTAAGCTGCTAAAATCGTTATCAGGTCTAGTACCTCTCGTAGCGCGCAGGTGCGTAACCATGAGTCTGTCGACTCCACCGGCTCAAGGGAGCCTGAATATAAAGTTAAACCAGATTGGTCGCACACTGCTACACCTACCAGGCGTGTTCCCCCAATGAAAATGGTCCCTGAAGGTCAGCGTCGGCGGATACACCTATGCTCGAGTGTGAATGCAAGTATGCGTGGCGTGTGCCATCCCTGGACACGTGTTTCGAGGTAGTTGCCTCTCGTCAGCAGGGAGTAGGAAAATGTGTGGGGTTGCTGTGTAAGCTGCTAAAATCGTTATCAGGTCTAGTACCTCTCGTAGCGCGCAGGTGCGTAACCATGAGTCCGTCGACTCCACCGGCTCAAGGGAGCCTGAATATAAAGTTAAACCAGATTGGTCGCACACTGCTACACCTACCAGGCGTGTTCCCCCAATGAAAATGGTCCCTGAAGGTCAGCGTCGGCGGATACACCTATGCTCGAGTGTGAATGCAAGTATGCGTGGCGTGTGCCATCCCTGGACACGTGTTTCGAGGTAGTTGCCTCTCGTCAGCAGGGAGTAGGAAAATGTGTGGGGTTGCTGTGTAAGCTGCTAAAATCGTTATCAGGTCTAGTACCTCTCGTAGCGCGCAGGTGCATAACCATGAGTCCGTCGACTCCACCGGCTCAAGGGAGCCTGAATATAAAGTTAAACCAGATTGGTCGCACACTGCTACACCTACCAGGCGTGTTCCCCCAATGAAAATGGTCCCTGAAGGTCAGCGTCGGCGGATACACCTATGCTCGAGTGTGAATGCAAGTATGAGTGGCGTGTGCCATCCATGGACACGTGTTTCGAGGTAGTTGCCTCTCGTCAGCAGGGAGTAGGAAAATGTGTGGGGTTGCTGTGTAAGCTGCTAAAATCGTTATCAGGTCTAGTACCTCTCGTAGCGCGCAGGTGCGTAACCATGAGTCCGTCGACTCCACCGGCTCAAGGGAGCCTGAATATAAAGTTAAACCAGATTGGTCGCACACTGCTACACCTACCAGGCGTGTTCCCCCAATGAAAATGGTCCCTGAAGGTCAGCGTCGGCGGATACACCTATGCTCGAGTGTGAATGCAAGTATGCGTGGCGTGTGCCATCCCTGGACATGTGTTTCGAGGTAGTTGCCTCTCGTCAGCAGGGAGTAGGAAAATGTGTGGGGTTGCCGTGTAAGCTGCTAAAATCGTTATCAGGTCTAGTACCTCTCGTAGCGCGCAGGTGCGTAACCATGAGTCCGTCGACTCCACCGGCTCAAGGGAGCCTGAATATAAAGTTAAACCAGATTGGTCGCACACTGCTACACCTACCAGGCGTGTTCCCCCAATGAAAATGGTCCCTGAAGGTCAGCGTCGGCGGATACACCTATGCTCGAGTGTTAGAAAAGGTAGACGGACCAGGAGGGCCGGCCGGGGTCAGGGGGAGAGGTCTCCGGGGAGAGCCGTCTCCAGCGATCGTACAGACAAGTAACTTCCCCCCCACAGACAGGTATCACACACGGATAAGGTTCAGTGTTCTTTATAGGTACTTAGTTATGATACGGTAGAATGGTACAAGGAGGTCTGGACGCCGGGGTCCCCTCGATTAGAGTCTCGTAAGGTAGGGAAGGGGGTAGCGGGTCAGTCTATTTACCAATCAGGTAGTTCGGATGAGATGATGATGAGCTCACAATCCTCGAGCTTGGTGTTTAGGTGGTACGGTCCGCGGCAGCGCCAGCAGGTCCCGGTAAGGATGGTTGATACAACGGGCCGCGGCAGCGCCAGCAGGTCCCCGGAAGATGTACGGTCCGCGGCAGCGCCAGCGGGTCCCGGTGAGGATGGTCGTTACAACGGGCCGCGGCAGCGCCAGCAGGTCCCAGGAAGATGACGGTCCGCGGCAGCGCCAGCAGGTCCCGGTGAGGATGGTCGTTACAACGGGCCGCGGCAGCGCCAGCAGGTCCCAGGAAGATGAAGGTAGCAGAAGGCCGCGGCAGCGCCAGCAGGCAGGACGATGGTTCACAAGAGCGGGCTACGGCAGCGCCAGTAGACCGTCAGGGTTGAGTTCACTCGGTGTCTCTCGACTCCAGGATACAACTGCCTTCCTGCTCCGGAGCTGTCTTAGTTATAGGGCTGGTGCCCTTTGATGTCCGGACCCTCGCACTTGGAGGTCGGAGGGTCCGGGATGAAGGTGTCCAGACACCCAGCAGGGGGTGGAGCCAGCGCCTGGGGGCTGCTGGAGGCGATCGGCACCTGGCGGGGGAAGAGCTCTTGACGCTTCGTTCTCCCATTGACCTGCCAAGTGGTCCGCTCACCTCCTGGGTGGATGGTGGTGCCGGGATGTCGGGGCCGGCCAGGCCCGGGGTTAGGGTCGAGGTGAGGCCACGCGGCCGCGTGGTGCAGGGCCCAAGATGGCGGCTTGACCCGGCCGGGGAAGCCGGTGGGGCTGGACCCCGTGATGAGTAGGGGTCCGAGGGCAGAGGGTCCGTCGGGAGACGGAGTACAGGGGCTTGTCACGGGGGTATGCCGGGTGGGCCGGAGCTCGGGCCCTGTCGTGCGGGGGGGGAGCCAGCCCTCTGTGTGGCCTGTCCAACATGCGTCCCCCCCAGCTGAAGGCGGGGAGAGTCACCCATCTCCTTGGGGACTCTCTTCGTCGAGGCGGAAAAAGCGGGACAGGCCGTCCGCGTTGGCGTGGTCTTGGCCTGGCCGGTGCTCCACAGTGAAGTCCATTCCCTGCAGGGAAATGGACCAGCGCAAGAGTTTTGGGTTCTCCCCCCGCATCTGCATCAGCCATTGCAGGGGTCGATGGTCGGTTTGTACCCGGAAGTGGGTACCGAAGAGATAGGGTCGGAGCTTTTTGAGGGCCCACACTACTGCAAATGCCTCCCTCTCGATTGTGCTCCAACGCTGTTCTCGGGCCAGGAGACGTCGACTGATGAAGGCCACCGGCTGGTCATGACCTTCGGGGTTCAGCTGAGAGAGGACGGCCCTGATGCCGTGGTCGGAGGCGTCGGTCTGCACTACAAATTCCCGACTGTAATCGGGGGCCTGGAGCACCGGGGCGGTGCACAGGGCGGCCTTCAGCTCCTCGAAGGCCGCTTGACAATCAGGAGTCCAGTGGACCCGCTTCGGTTGATTCTTGGATGTGAGTCCCGTGAGGGGCCCCACGATGCTGCCGTAGTCCTTCACGAACCGCCGGTAGTAGCCGGTGAGCCCCAAGAAGGCTCGGACCTCGGTCTGGGTGACGGGGGGCTGCCAGGACTGGATGGCAGCAATCTTAAGTTGTAGTGGGGCCACCAGCCCGCTTCCCACTTGGTGCCCAAGGTAGGTCACAGACCCTTGGCCAATTTGGCACTTGCCGGCTTTAATGGTGAGGCCGGCCCGCTGGAGGGCTTGGAGGACCTCTTGGAGGTGACGGAGGAGGTCGGACCAGTGGCGGCTGTATACAGCGATATCGTCCAGGTAGGCAGCGCTGAATTCTTCGAGCCCTGCCAAGACCTGGTTCACAAGACGTTGGAATGTGGCGGGGGCATTCTTCATGCCAAAGGGCATGACCTTAAATTGATAGTGGCCATCGGGGGTGGAGAAGGCTGACCGTTCCTGAGCCCTGGGTGTGAGGCCGATCTGCCAGTAGCCCGCCGTTAGGTCGAAGATACTAAGGTAGCGGGCGGCCCCCAGCCGGTCGATCAGCTCGTCTGCTCGGGGGATGGGATGAGCGTCGGTCCGGGTGACAGCGTTCAAGCCCCGGTAGTCGACGCAGAATCTCAGTTCAGGGGCGGTGCCGGGGGCAGCGGCCTTGGGAACTAATACAACCGGACTGGCCCAGGGACTGTCCGAGGGCTCGATGACCCCGATCGTGAGCATCTTGGCCACTTCCTCCTGTATGCAGGCCCGTACCCGATCTGGTACGCGGTAGGCCCGGTGCCGGACAGGGGGACTGTCCCCGGTGTCTACGTCGTGCAAACACCAAGGGGTGACCCCGGGGGTGAGGGAGAACAGGGCAGCGAACTGCAGCAGGAGGTCCCGGCAGTCCTGGCGTTGCTCCGAAGTGAGGGCGTCGGAGAGCCGGACCCCATCCACGGAGCCGTCCTTCTCCTGAGTCTTTAAGAGATCCGGGAGGGGCTCGGAGTCTTCTTCTGTACCACTGTCGGTCGCCATCAGGAGGCTTAGTTCGGAGCGCACAAAGTGTGGTTTGAGCCGGTTGGTGTGGAGGACCCGCAGGGGGTTCCGGGTGGACCCCACGTCGATGAGGTAAGTGACGGGGCTTTTACGCTCGACCACTTTGAAGGGCCCCGTCCACTTGTCTTGCAGGGCACATGGTTCGGTGGGGGACATCACCCATACTTGCTGCCCAGGCTCGAACTCAACGGAGGAGGCATTGTGATCATACCACCTTTTCATGTCCTCCTGACTGGCCTCGAGGTTCGCCTTGGCCATCTCCCTGAAGTGCCGGGTCTGGTTTCGTAGGGCCAGGATGTATTTGAAGACGTCGGGAGGGGTCGTTAAGGGGGCCATCTCCCAACCTTCCTTGACTAGGCTGAGGGGCCCTCGCACAGGGTGCCCGTACAAGAGTTCGAAAGGGCTAAAGCCGAGGGACTTCTGGGGGACTTCTCGGTAGGCGAAGAGGAGGCACGGGAGCAGCACATCCCACTGGCGACGGAGAGGCTCTTCCAATCCCCCAATCATCCCCTTGAGAGTGCGGTTAAAACGCTCCACTAGTCCGTTCCCTTGGGGGTGATAGGGGGTCGTGAATCTGTAGGTGACCCCGCATTGTTGCCAGAGGGACTTCATGTATTTAGATATGAAATTCGTACCTCGGTCGCTGACGACTTCTCGGGGGAAGCCTACCCTGGAGAAGATCCCCATCAGGGCCCGGCCGACCACCGGAGCTGTCACTGTCCGTAGGGGCACCGCCTCGGGGTAGCGGGTGGCATGGTCCACTAGTACCAAGATGAACCTGTGTCCTTGTGCCGTGCGGGGGTCCAGAGGCCCCACAATGTCTATCCCCACCCTCTCGAACGGGGTGGTGACCACCGGGAAGGGTTGCAGAGGGGCCTTCAGCTTCCGACCACTCTTCCCGCTGGCTTGGCACGTGGGGCAAGATCGGCAGTGGTTCAGGACGTCATTCCTCATTTTTGGCCAGAAAAAGTGGGTCACCAGGCGACTGTATGTTTTGTCCTGGCCCAGGTGTCCAGCCAGGGGGACATCGTGGGCCAGGTTGAGCAGAAAGTCTCGGAAGCGGAGCGGTACCACCAGAACTCGACCGGCCCCCAGCTCGGCGATTCTTTGCTCGCTGTAGAGCAGGTCGTTGTCCCAGTAGACCCAGTGGGTTCCGGTGGTGTCCCCTGCGTTTTGGGTATCGGCTTGTTGGCGGAGTCCCTCGAGGGAGGGACAGGTCTTTTGTTCCTGGCGGAACTGTTCTTGGGTGGGCCCCCCCTCTTGACGCCACTGAGCCAGATCCGGAAGGTCCTGGTGTTGTGCGTCTGCTTCGATAGTCGGGTCCGGGAGGTCGGCCTCGCTGTTGTCCTCGACGGGGGCAACCGGGGGCGGAGGTGCCGGCCATTCGGTTTCTTCTGATCGGGGGGTGGCCCGGGCGGCCATGGATCGGGTGGTTATGCAGGCCCAGTCCGGGAGGCCCAGCATCCCCAGGTGCTCTCTTTTCTCGACGGTGGCCCACGGGGAACTCTCGAGGTCATTCCCCAGGAGGCAGTCCACGGGGGCATCGTCCCGGACCGTCACCTTCAGTAGGCCGGAGACCCCTCCCCATTCAAACGGGACGCAGGCCATCTTACACATACTCTCAGAGTTATCTGCCGAGCGGACGGGGCAGAGAATGTTCGGCAGGATCTGCTCGGGCTTCACCAGATGACAGCGGACGGCCGTCACGCTGGCGCCGGTGTCACGCAAGGCCTCGGCTCTCTGTCCATTAATGGTCACCCACTGACCGTATTTTCTGGTTTTGGCGGGTAGGGGAGCCCGCCCAACCATGTCTCTTCCCCCTAGGCATGCCAGGACCATGGCGGCCGGTTCCCACCCTTGCTGGGCCGGCTCGTACTCTTCGGGTCCCTCCGAGGATTGCTCTTCCCCTAGGGCAGCGGCCGCTACCTGGCGGGGCTTGGGTGTTTGATTTAGCGGGCAGTTCAGGTCATTGGCGTAGTGGCCTAGTCGCTGGCACCGGTGGCACGTGACGTTGGCTCGGTACCCAGGCCGCAACGGGGGGTTGCCCCGGCCGGCCGGAGGCGGGGTGCTGGCCACGGGTGTTGTTGGTAAGGCGTCTCTCCCTCGCCCCTGGCCCCCTCCTCCTCCCCGAGGACGGTGCTGGCCTTGGTTGCCTCTGTTCTGGTCGTGGGGCCCTCTCCGGCCCACTCGGGTGCTTTCCCACCGGTCAGCTTCGGCGGCGAGCTGCCGGGGGTCGGTCAGCTTACTGTCGAGTAGGTGCTGCCGGAGCTCGACGAAACAGTTGTTTGACAGGTGCTCCCATACCATAAGGTTGAAGAGTTGTTCGTAAGTGGTGACCTGACTTCCCTTGATCCACCCTTCGAATGCCCGGCTGAAATAGTTCACGTATTCTACCCACGTTGTACCTGGGATCCTGGTGCAATCTCTGAACCTCTGGCGGTACATCTCGGGCGTGAGGCCGTAGCGGGTGAGGAGGGCAGCCTTCATGTGGTCGTAGGACGACATTTGGTGATCGGGGAGCTGCAGCAGGGCATCGCGACCCTCGTTGATAAATCTCCCCCAAAGTCCGGCTCCCCAATCACTCCGGTCGATTCGGTGGGAGGTCATTGCGATCTCATAGGCTTTAAACCACTGTTGTATGTCGTCTTCTCGGACATATTCGCGGACAACATCCTTGGGGATGTGAACTTTTTTCTCACTTGGCCCCGGGGTGTGTGGTCGCTCAGGCACCCCCAGTTCCTTATTCTGTTTGCGCAGTTCTATTTCCGCTAGTCGGCGCTCGTGCTCGAGCGTTATTTTTTTCTCTTCCAGCTCTCTCTGTCTCTGCTTTTCTTCTCGTTCCTCTCGAAGCCGCATATGCTCGAGGTTAAGTTTCTGTTCAGCTAACTTGAGTTCCCCATCCATCTTGAGTCGTGCCATCTCCAACTCGTGTAATCTGACTCTGTCTCTTTCTCGGATCTCCTCTTGCGGAAGGCCCGTTCCCCGCTCCTCGGGAGCCGTGGCGTTCCCCTCTGGTGTGATGCTGGTTTGGTCTGGGGTGACGCTGCTTTGGTCGGAGGGTCCTGTGACCCCCGTTTCTTTCCATGACTCCAGAGCGCGCTTTAGATCATCCTTGGTACTCAGGCCGGTGGTAGCAATGCCAAGTTCTATGCAAAATTGTCTCAGTTCGCGGTGGTTGTATTCTTCTAATTTCTCCATTTGGAATTTCTCGGTGGAGCTGCTATCTTTGGTCGACATCGTGTTTTTGTCGTGGGGTGAGCTACTCTCTGTACGCTTACGCGTTGATTCGGATCGCGCCGCTGGCCACCAATGTTAGAAAAGGTAGACGGACCGGGAGGGCCGGCCGGGGTCAGGGGGAGAGGTCTCCGGGGAGAGCCGTCTCCAGCGATCGTACAGACAAGTAACTTCCCCCCCACAGACAGGAATCACACACGGATAAGGTTCAGTGTTCTTTATAGGTACTTAGTTATGATACGGTAGAATGGTACAAGGAGGTCTGGACGCCGGGGTCCCCTCGATTAGAGTCTCGTAAGGTAGGGAAGGGGGTAGCGGGTCAGTCTATTTACCAATCAGGTAGTTCGGATGAGATGATGATGAGCTCACAATCCTCGAGCTTGGTGTTTAGGTGGTACGGTCCGCGGCAGCGCCAGCAGGTCCCGGTAAGGATGGTTGATACAACGGGCCGCGGCAGCGCCAGCAGGTCCCCGGAAGATGTACGGTCTGCGGCAGCGCCAGCGGGTCCCGGTGAGGATGGTCGTTACAACGGGCCGCGGCAGCGCCAGCAGGTCCCAGGAAGATGACGGTCCGCGGCAGCGCCAGCAGGTCCCGGTGAGGATGGTCGTTACAACGGGCCGCGGCAGCGCCAGCAGGTCCCAGGAAGATGAAGGTAGCAGAAGGCCGCGGCAGCGCCAGCAGGCAGGACGATGGTTCACAAGAGCGGGCTACGGCAGCGCCAGTAGACCGTCAGGGTTGAGTTCACTCGGTGTCTCTCGACTCCAGGATACAACTGCCTTCCTGCTCCGGAGCTGTCTTAGTTATAGGGCTGGTGCCCTTTGATGTCCGGACCCTCGCACTTGGAGGTCGGAGGGTCCGGGATGAAGGTGTCCAGACACCCAGCAGGGGGTGGAGCCAGCGCCTGGGGGCTGCTGGAGGCGATCGGCACCTGGCGGGGGAAGAGCTCTTGACGCTTCGTTCTCCCATTGACCTGCCAAGTGGTCCGCTCACCTCCTGGGTGGATGGTGGTGCCGGGATGTCGGGGCCGACCAGGCCCGGGGTTAGGGTCGAGGTGAGGCCACGCGGCCGCGTGGTGCAGGGCCCAAGATGGCGGCTTGACCCGGCCGGGGAAGCCGGTGGGGCTGGACCCCGTGATGAGTAGGGGTCCGAGGGCAGAGGGTCCGTCGGGAGACGGAGTACAGGGGCTTGTCACGGGGGTATGCCGGGTGGGCCGGAGCTCGGGCCCTGTCGTGCGGGGGGGGAGCCAGCCCTCTGTGTGGCCTGTCCAACATCGAGTGTGAATGCAAGTATGCGTGGTGTGTGCCATCCCTGGACACGTGTTTCGAGGTAGTTGCCTCTCATCAGCAGGGAGTAGGAAAATGTGTGGGGTTGCTGTGTAAGCTGCTAAAATCGTTATCAGGTCTAGTACCTCTCGTAGCGCGCAGGTGCGTAACCATGAGTCCGTCGACTCCACCCGCTCAAGGGAGCCTGAATATAAAAATAAACCAGATTGGTCGCACACTGCTACACCTACCAGGCGTGCTCCCCCAATGAAAATGGTCCCTGAAGGTCAGCGTCGGCGGATACACCTATGCTCGAGTGTGAATGCAAGTATGCGTGGCGTGTGCCATCCCTGGACACGTGTTTCGAGGTAGTTGCCTCTCGTCAGCAGGGAGTAGGAAAATGTGTGGGGTTGCTGTGTAAGCTGCTAAAATCGTTATCAGGTCTAGTACCTCTCGTAGCGCGCAGGTGCGTAACCATGAGTCCGTCGACTCCACCGGCTCAAGGGAGCCTGAATATAAAGTTAAACCAGATTGGTCGCACACTGCTACACCTACCAGGCGTGTTCCCCCAATGAAAATGGTCCCTGAAGGTCAGCGTCGGCGGATACACCTATGCTCGAGTGTGAATGCAAGAATGCGTGGCGTGTGCCATCCCTGGACACGTGTTTCGAGGTAGTTGCCTCTCGTCAGCAGGGAGTAGGAAAATGTGTGGGGTTGCTGTGTAAGCTGCTAAAATCGTTATCAGGTCTAGTACCTCTCGTAGCGCGCAGGTGCGTAACCATGAGTCCGTCGACTCCACCGGCTCAAGGGAGCCTGAATATAAAGTTAAACCAGATTGGTCGCACACTGCTACACCTACCAGGCGTGTTCCCCCAATGAAAATGGTCCCTGAAGGTCAGCGTCGGCGGATACACCTATGCTCGAGTGTGAATGCAAGTATGCGTGGCGTGTGCCATCCCTGGACACGTGTTTCGAGGTAGTTGCCTCTCGTCAGCAGGGAGTAGGAAAATGTGTGGGGTTGCTGTGTAAGCTGCTAAAATCGTTATCAGGTCTAGTACCTCTCGTACCGCGCAGGTGCGTAACCATGAGTCCGTCGACTCCACCGGCTCAAGGGAGCCTGAATATAAAGTTAAACCAGATTGGTCGCACACTGCTACACCTACCAGGCGTGTTCCCCCAAGGAAAATGGTCCCTGAAGGTCAGCGTCGGCGGATACACCTATGCTCGAGTGTGAATGCAAGTATGCGTGGCGTGTGCCATCCCTGGACACGTGTTTCGAGGTAGTTGCCTCTCGTCAGCAGGGAGTAGGAAAATGTGTGGGGTTGCTGTGTAAGCTGCTAAAATCGTTATCAGGTCTAGTACCTCTCGTAGCACGCAGGTGCGTAACCATGAGTCCGTCGACTCCACCGGCTCAAGGGAGCCTGAATATAAAGTTAAACCAGATTGGTCGCACACTGCTACACCTACCAGGCGTGTTCCCCCAATGAAAATGGTCCCTGAAGGTCAGCGTCGGCGGATACACCTATGCTCGAGTGTGAATGCAAGTATGCGTGGCGTGTGCCATCCCTGGACACGTGTTTCGAGGTAGTTGCCTCTCGTCAGCAGGGAGTAGGAAAATGTGTGGGGTTGCTGTGTAAGCTGCTAAAATCGTTATCAGGTCTAGTACCTCTCGTAGCGCGCAGGTGCGTAACCATGAGTCCGTCGACTCCACCGGCTCAAGGGAGCCTGAATATAAAGTTAAACCAGATTGGTCGCACACTGCTACACCTACCAGGCGTGTTCCCCCAATGAAAATGGTCCCTGAAGGTCAGCGTCGGCGGATACACCTATGCTCGAGTGTGAATGCAAGTATGCGTGGCGTGTGCCATCCCTGGACACGTGTTTCGAGGTAGTTGCCTCTCGTCAGCAGGGAGTAGGAAAATGTGTGGGGTTGCTGTGTAAGCTGCTAAAATCGTTATCAGGTCTAGTACCTCTCGTAGCGCGCAGGTGCGTAACCATGAGTCCGTCGACTCCACCGGCTCAAGGGAGCCTGAATATAAAGTTAAACCAGATTGGTCGCACACTGCTACACCTACCAGGCGTGTTCCCCCAATGAAAATGGTCCCTGAAGGTCAGCGTCGGCGGATACACCTATGCTCGAGTGTGAATGCAAGTATGCGTGGCGTGTGCCATCCCTGGACACGTGTTTTGAGGTAGTTGCCTCTCGTCAGCAGGGAGTAGGAAAATGTGTGGGGTTGCTGTGTAAGCTGCTAAAATCGTTATCAGGTCTAGTATCTCTCGTAGCGCGCAGGTGCGTAACCATGAGTCCGTCGACTCCACCGGCTCAAGGGAGCCTGAATATAAAGTTAAACCAGATTGGTCGCACACTGCTACACCTACTAGGCGTGTTCCCCCAATGAAAATGGTCCCTGAAGGTCAGCGTCGGCGGATACACCTATGCTCGAGTGTGAATGCAAGTATGCGTGGCGTGTGCCATCCCTGGACACGTGTTTTGAGGTAGTTGCCTCTCGTCAGCAGGGAGTAGGAAAATGTGTGTGGCGTTGCTGTGTAAGCTGCTAAAATCGTTATCAGGTCTAGTAACTCTCGTAGCGCGCAGGTGCGTAACCATGAGTCCGTCGACTCCACCGGCTCAAGGGAGCCTGAATATAAAGTTAAACCAGATTGGTCGCACACTGCTACACCTACCAGGCGTGTTCCCCCAATGAAAATGGTCCCTGAAGGTCAGCGTCGGCGGATGCACCAATGCTCGAGTGTGAATGCAAGTATGCGTGGCGTGTGCCATCCCTGGACATGTGTTTCGAGGTAGTTGCCTCTCGTCAGCAGGGAGTAGGAAAATGTGTGTGGTTGCTGTGTAAGCTGCTAAAATCGTTATCAGGTCTAGTACCTCTCGTAGCGCGCAGGTGCGTAACCATGAGTCCGTCGACTCCACCGGCTCAAGGGAGCCTGAATATAAAGTTAAACCAGATTGGTCACACACTGCTACACCTACAAGGCGTGTTCCCCCAATGAAAATGGTCCCTGAAGGTCAGCGTCGGCGGATACACCTATGCTCGAGTGTGAATGCAAGTATGCGTGGCGTGTGCCATCCCTGGACACGTGTTTCGAGGTAGTTGCCTCTCGTCAGCAGGGAGTAGGAAAATGTGTGGGGTTGCTGTGTAAGCTGCTAAAATCGTTATCAGGTCTAGTACCTCTCGTAGCGCGCAGGTGCGTAACCATGAGTCCGTCGACTCCACCGGCTCAAGGGAGCCTGAATATAAAGTTAAACCAGATTGGTCGCACACTGCTACACCTACCAGGCGTGTTTCCCCGATGAAAATGGTCCCTGAAGGTCAGCGTCGGCGGATACACCTATGCTCGAGTGTGAATGCAAGTATGCGTGGCGTGTGCCATCCCTGGACATGTGTTTCGAGGTAGTTGCCTCTCGTCAGCAGGGAGTAGGAAAATGTGTGGGGTTGCTGTGTAAGCTGCTAAAATCGTTATCAGGTCTAGTACCTCTCGTAGCGCGCAGGTGCGTAACCATGAGTCCGTCGACTCCACCGGCTCAAGGGAGCCTGAATATAAAGTTAAACCAGATTGGTCGCACACTGCTACACCTACCAGGCGTGTTCCCCCAATGAAAATGGTCCCTGAAGGTCAGCGTCGGCGGATACACCTATGCTCGAGTGTGAATGCAAGTATGCGTGGCGTGTGCCATCCCTGGACACGTGTTTCGAGGTAGTTGCCTCTCGTCAGCAGGGAGTAGGAAAATGTGTGGGGTTGCTGTGTAAGCTGCTAAAATCGTTATCAGGTCTAGTACCTCTCGTAGCGCGCAGGTGCGTAACCATGAGTCCGTCGACTCCACCGGCTCAAGGGAGCCTGAATATAAAGTTAAACCAGATTGGTCACACACTGCTACACCTACAAGGCGTGTTCCCCCAATGAAAATGGTCCCTGAAGGTCAGCGTCGGCGGATACACCTATGCTCGAGTGTGAATGCAAGTATGCGTGGCGTGTGCCATCCCTGGACACGTGTTTCGAGGTAGTTGCCTCTCATCAGCAGGGAGTAGGAAAATGTGTGGGGTTGCTGTGTAAGCTGCTAAAATCGTTATCAGGTCTAGTACCTCTCGTAGCGCGCAGGTGCGTAACCATGAGTCCGTCGACTCCACCGGCTCAAGGGAGCCTGAATATAAAGTTAAACCAGATTGGTCGCACACTGCCACACCTACCAGGCGTGTTCCCCCAATGAAAATGGTCCCTGAAGGTCAGCGTCGGCGGATACACCTATGCTCGAGTGTGAATGCAAGTATGCGTGGCGTGTGCCATCCCTGGACACGTGTTTTGAGGTAGTTGCCTCTCGTCAGCAGGGAGTAGGAAAATGTGTGTGGGGTTGCTGTGTAAGCTGCTAAAATCGTTATCAGGTCTAGTACCTCTCATAGCGCGCAGGTGCGTAACCATGAGTCCGTCGACTCCACCGGCTCAAGGGAGCCTGAATATAAAGTTAAACCAGATTGGTCGCACACTGCTACACCTACCAGGCGTGTTCCCCCAATGAAAATGGTCCCTGAAGGTCAGCATCGGCGGATACACCTATGCTCGAGTGTGAATGCAAGTATGCGTGGCGTGTGCCATCCCTGGACACGTGTTTCGAGGTAGTTGCCTCTCGTCAGCAGGGAGTAGGAAAATGTGTGGGGTTGCTGTGTAAGCTGCTAAAATCGTTATCAGGTCTAGTACCTCTCGTAGCGCGCAGGTGCGTAACCATGAGTCCGTCGACTCCACCGGCTCAAGGGAGCCTGAATATAAAGTTAAACCAGATTGGTCACACACTGCTACACCTACAAGGCGTGTTCCCCCAATGAAAATGGTCCCTGAAGGTCAGCGTTGGCAGATACACCTATGCTCGAGTGTGAATGCAAGTATGCGTGGCGTGTGCCATCCCTGGACACGTGTTTCGAGGTAGTTGCCTCTCGTCAGCAGGGAGTAGGAAAATGTGTGGGGTTGCTGTGTAAGCTGCTAAAATCGTTATCAGGTCTAGTACCTCTCGTAGCGCGCAGGTGCGTAACCATGAGTCCGTCGACTCCACCGGCTCAAGGGAGCCTGAATATAAAGTTAAACCAGATTGGTCGCACACTGCTACACCTACCAGGCGTGTTCCCCCAATGAAAATGGTCCCTGAAGGTCAGCGTCGGCGGATACACCTATGCTCGAGTGTGAATGCAAGTATGCGTGGCGTGTGCCATCCCTGGACATGTGTTTCGAGGTAGTTGCCTCTCGTCAGCAGGGAGTAGGAAAATGTGTGGGGTTGCTGTGTAAGCTGCTAAAATCGTTATCAGGTCTAGTACCTCTCGTAGAGCGCAGGTGCGTAACCATGAGTCCGTCGACTCCACCGGCTCAAGGGAGCCTGAATATAAAGTTAAACCAGATTGGTCGCACACTGCTACACCTACCAGGCGTGTTCCCCCAATGAAAATGGTCCCTGAAGGTCAGCGTCGGCGGATACACCTATGCTCGAGTGTGAATGCAAGTATGCGTGGCGTGTGCCATCCCTGGACACGTGTTTCGAGGTAGTTGCCTCTCGTCAGCAGGGAGTAGGAAAATGTGTGGGGTTGCTGTGTAAGCTGCTAAAATCGTTATCAGGTCTAGTACCTCTCGTAGCGCGCAGGTGCGTAACCATGAGTCCGTCGACTCCACCGGCTCAAGGGAGCCTGAATATAAAGTTAAACCAGATTGGTCACACACTGCTACACCTACAAGGCGTGTTCCCCCAATGAAAATGGTCCCTGAAGGTCAGCGTTGGCAGATACACCTATGCTCGAGTGTGAATGCAAGTATGCGTGGCGTGTGCCATCCCTGGACACGTGTTTCGAGGTAGTTGCCTCTCGTCAGCAGGGAGTAGGAAAATGTGTGGGGTTGCTGTGTAAGCTGCTAAAATCGTTATCAGGTCTAGTACCTCTCATAGCGCGCAGGTGCGTAACCATGAGTCCGTCGACTCCACCGGCTCAAGGGAGCCTGAATATAAAGTTAAACCAGATTGGTCGCACACTGCTACACCTACCAGGCGTGTTCCCCCAATGAAAATGGTCCCTGAAGGTCAGCGTCGGCGGATACACCTATGCTCGAGTGTGAATGCAAGTATGCGTGGCGTGTGCCATCCCTGGACACGTGTTTCGAGGTAGTTGCCTCTCGTCAGCAGGGAGTAGGAAAATGTGTGGGGTTGCTGTGTAAGCTGCTAAAATCGTTATCAGGTCTAGTACCTCTCGTACCGCGCAGGTGCGTAACCATGAGTCCGTCGACTCCACCGGCTCAAGGGAGCCTGAATATAAAGTTAAACCAGATTGGTCGCACACTGCTACACCTACCAGGCGTGTTCCCCCAAGGAAAATGGTCCCTGAAGGTCAGCGTCGGCGGATACACCTATGCTCGAGTGTGAATGCAAGTATGCGTGGCGTGTGCCATCCCTGGACACGTGTTTCGAGGTAGTTGCCTCTCGTCAGCAGGGAGTAGGAAAATGTGTGGGGTTGCTGTGTAAGCTGCTAAAATCGTTATCAGCTCTAGTACCTCTCGTAGCACGCAGGTGCGTAACCATGAGTCCGTCGACTCCACCGGCTCAAGGGAGCCTGAATATAAAGTTAAACCAGATTGGTCGCACACTGCTACACCTACCAGGCGTGTTCCCCCAATGAAAATGGTCCCTGAAGGTCAGCGTCGGCGGATACACCTATGCTCGAGTGTGAATGCAAGTATGCGTGGCGTGTGCCATCCCTGGACACGTGTTTCGAGGTAGTTGCCTCTCGTCAGCAGGGAGTAGGAAAATGTGTGGGGTTGCTGTGTAAGCTGCTAAAATCGTTATCAGGTCTAGTACCTCTCGTAGCGCGCAGGTGCGTAACCATGAGTCCGTCGACTCCACCGGCTCAAGGGAGCCTGAATATAAAGTTAAACCAGATTGGTCGCACACTGCTACACCTACCAGGCGTGTTCCCCCAATGAAAATGGTCCCTGAAGGTCAGCGTCGGCGGATACACCTATGCTCGAGTGTGAATGCAAGTATGCGTGGCGTGTGCCATCCCTGGACACGTGTTTCGAGGTAGTTGCCTCTCGTCAGCAGGGAGTAGGAAAATGTGTGGGGTTGCTGTGTAAGCTGCTAAAATCGTTATCAGGTCTAGTACCTCTCGTAGCGTGCAGGTGCGTAACCATGAGTCCGTCGACTCCACCGGCTCAAGGGAGCCTGAATATAAAGTTAAACCAGATTGGTCGCACACTGCTACACCTACCAGGCGTGTTCCCCCAATGAAAATGGTCCCTGAAGGTCAGCGTCGGCGGATACACCTATGCTCGAGTGTGAATGCAAGTATGCGTGGCGTGTGCCATCCCTGGACACGTGTTTTGAGGTAGTTGCCTCTCGTCAGCAGGGAGTAGGAAAATGTGTGGGGTTGCTGTGTAAGCTGCTAAAATCGTTATCAGGTCTAGTATCTCTCGTAGCGCGCAGGTGCGTAACCATGAGTCCGTCGACTCCACCGGCTCAAGGGAGCCTGAATATAAAGTTAAACCAGATTGGTCGCACACTGCTACACCTACTAGGCGTGTTCCCCCAATGAAAATGGTCCCTGAAGGTCAGCGTCGGCGGATACACCTATGCTCGAGTGTGAATGCAAGTATGCGTGGCGTGTGCCATCCCTGGACACGTGTTTTGAGGTAGTTGCTTCTCGTCAGCAGGGAGTAGGAAAATGTGTGTGGCGTTGCTGTGTAAGCTGCTAAAATCGTTATCAGGTCTAGTAACTCTCGTAGCGCGCAGGTGCGTAACCATGAGTCCGTCGACTCCACCGGCTCAAGGGAGCCTGAATATAAAGTTAAACCAGATTGGTCGCACACTGCTACACCTACCAGGCGTGTTCCCCCAATGAAAATGGTCCCTGAAGGTCAGCGTCGGCGGATACACCTATGCTCGAGTGTGAATGCAAGTATGCGTGGCGTGTGCCATCCCTGGACATGTGTTTCGAGGTAGTTGCCTCTCGTCAGCAGGGAGTAGGAAAATGTGTGGGGTTGCTGTGTAAGCTGCTAAAATCGTTATCAGGTCTAGTACCTCTCGTAGCGCGCAGGTGCGTAACCATGAGTCCGTCGACTCCACCGGCTCAAGGGAGCCTGAATATAAAGTTAAACCAGATTGGTCACACACTGCTACACCTACAAGGCGTGTTCCCCCAATGAAAATGGTCCCTGAAGGTCAGCGTCGGCGGATACACCTATGCTCGAGTGTGAATGCAAGTATGCGTGGCGTGTGCCATCCCTGGACACGTGTTTCGAGGTAGTTGCCTCTCGTCAGCAGGGAGTAGGAAAATGTGTGGGGTTGCTGTGTAAGCTGCTAAAATCGTTATCAGGTCTAGTACCTCTCGTAGCGCGCAGGTGCGTAACCATGAGTCCGTCGACTCCACCGGCTCAAGGGAGCCTGAATATAAAGTTAAACCAGATTGGTCGCACACTGCTACACCTACCAGGCGTGTTCCCCCAATGAAAATGGTCCCTGAAGGTCAGGGTCGGCGGATACACCTATGCTCGAGTGTGAATGCAAGTATGCGTGGCGTGTGCCATCCCTGGACATGTGTTTCGAGGTAGTTGCCTCTCGTCAGCAGGGAGTAGGAAAATGTGTGGGGTTGCTGTGTAAGCTGCTAAAATCGTTATCAGGTCTAGTACCTCTCGTAGCGCGCAGGTGCGTAACCATGAGTCCGTCGACTCCACCGGCTCAAGGGAGCCTGAATATAAAGTTAAACCAGATTGGTCGCACACTGCTACACCTACCAGGCGTGTTCCCCCAATGAAAATGGTCCCTGAAGGTCAGTGTCGGCGGATACACCTATGCTCGAGTGTGAATGCAAGTATGCGTGGCGTGTGCCATCCCTGGACACGTGTTTCGAGGTAGTTGCCTCTCGTCAGCAGGGAGTAGGAAAATGTGTGGGGTTGCTGTGTAAGCTGCTAAAATCGTTATCAGGTCTAGTACCTCTCGTAGCGCGCAGGTGCGTAACCATGAGTCCGTCGACTCCACCGGCTCAAGGGAGCCTGAATATAAAGTTAAACCAGATTGGTCACACACTGCTACACCTACAAGGCATGTTCCCCCAATGAAAATGGTCCCTGAAGGTCAGCGTCGGCGGATACACCTATGCTCGAGTGTGAATGCAAGTATGCGTGGCGTGTGCCATCCCTGGACACGTGTTTCGAGGTAGTTGCCTCTCATCAGCAGGGAGTAGGAAAATGTGTGGGGTTGCTGTGTAAGCTGCTAAAATCGTTATCAGGTCTAGTACCTCTCGTAGCGCGCAGGTGCGTAACCATGAGTCCGTCGACTCCACCGGCTCAAGGGAGCCTGAATATAAAGTTAAACCAGATTGGTCGCACACTGCCACACCTACCAGGCGTGTTCCCCCAATGAAAATGGTCCCTGAAGGTCAGCGTCGGCGGATACACCTATGCTCGAGTGTGAATGCAAGTATGTGTGGCGTGTGCCATCCCTGGACACGTGTTTTGAGGTAGTTGCCTCTCGTCAGCAGGGAGTAGGAAAATGTGTGTGGGGTTGCTGTGTAAGCTGCTAAAATCGTTATCAGGTCTAGTACCTCTCGTAGCGCGCAGGTGCGTAACCATGAGTCCGTCGACTCCACCGGCTCAAGGGAGCCTGAATATAAAGTTAAACCAGATTGGTCGCACACTGCTACACCTACCAGGCGTGTTCCCCCAATGAAAATGGTCCCTGAAGGTCAGCATCGGCGGATACACCTATGCTCGATTGTGAATGCAAGTATGCGTGGCGTGTGCCATCCCTGGACACGTGTTTCGAGGTAGTTGCCTCTCGTCAGCAGGGAGTAGGAAAATGTGTGGGGTTGCTGTGTAAGCTGCTAAAATCGTTATCAGGTCTAGTACCTCTCGTAGCGCGCAGGTGCGTAACCATGAGTCCGTCGACTCCACCGGCTCAAGGGAGCCTGAATATAAAGTTAAACCAGATTGGTCACACACTGCTACACCTACAAGGCGTGTTCCCCCAATGAAAATGGTCCCTGAAGGTCAGCGTTGGCAGATACACCTATGCTCGAGTGTGAATGCAAGTATGCGTGGCGTGTGCCATCCCTGGACACGTGTTTCGAGGTAGTTGCCTCTCGTCAGCAGGGAGTAGGAAAATGTGTGGGGTTGCTGTGTAAGCTGCTAAAATCGTTATCAGGTCTAGTACCTCTCGTAGCGCGCAGGTGCGTAACCATGAGTCCGTCGACTCCACCGGCTCATGGGAGCCTGAATATAAAGTTAAACCAGATTGGTGGCACACTGCTACACCTACCAGGCGTGTTCCCCCAATGAAAATGGTCCCTGAAGGTCAGCGTCGGCGGATACACCTATGCTCGAGTGTGAATGCAAGTATGCGTGGCGTGTGCCATCCCTGGACATGTGTTTCGAGGTAGTTGCCTCTCGTCAGCAGGGAGTAGGAAAATGTGTGGGGTTGCTGTGTAAGCTGCTAAAATCGTTATCAGGTCTAGTACCTCTCGTAGAGCGCAGGTGCGTAACCATGAGTCCGTCGACTCCACCGGCTCAAGGGAGCCTGAATATAAAGTTAAACCAGATTGGTCGCACACTGCTACACCTACCAGGCGTGTTCCCCCAATGAAAATGGTCCCTGAAGGTCAGCGTCGGCGGATACACCTATGCTCGAGTGTGAATGCAAGTATGCGTGGCGTGTGCCATCCCTGGACACGTGTTTCGAGGTAATTGCCTCTCGTCAGCAGGGAGTAGGAAAATGTGTGGGGTTGCTGTGTAAGCTGCTAAAATCGTTATAGGTCTAGTACCTCTCGTAGGGCGCAGGTGCGTAACCATGAGTCCGTCGACTCCACCGGCTCAAGGGAGCCTGAATATAAAGTTAAACCAGATTGGTCGCACACTGCTACACCTACCAGGCGTGTTCCCCCAATGAAAATGGTCCCTGAAGGTCAGCGTCGGCGGATACACCTATGCTCGAGTGTGAATGCAAGTATGCGTGGCGTGTGCCGTCCCTGGACACGTGTTTTGAGGTAGTTGCCTCTCGTCAGCAGGGAGTAGGAAAATGTGTGTGGGGTTGCTGTGTAAGCTGCTAAAATCGTTATCAGGTCTAGTACCTCTCGTAGCGCGCAGGTGCGTAACCATGAGTCCGTCGACTCCACCGGCTCAAGGGAGCCTGAATATAAAGTTAAACCAGATTGGTCGCACACTGCTACACCTACCAGGCGTGTTCCCCCAATGAAAATGGTCCCTGAAGGTCAGCGTCGGCGGATACACCTATGCTCGAGTGTGAATGCAAGTATGCGTGGCGTGTGCCATCCCTGGACACGTGTTTCGAGGTAGTTGCCTCTCGTCAGCAGGGAGTAGGAAAATGTGTGGGGTTGCTGTGTAAGCTGCTAAAATCGTTATCAGGTCTAGTACCTCTCGTAGCGCGCAGGTGCGTAACCATGAGTCCGTCGACTCCACCGGCTCAAGGGAGCCTGAATATAAAGTTAAACCAGATTGGTCGCACACTGCTACACCTACCAGGCGTGTTCCCCCAATGAAAATGGTCCCTGAAGGTCAGCGTCGGCGGATACACCTATGCTCGAGTGTGAATGCAAGTATGCGTGGCGTGTGCCATCCCTGGACATGTGTTTCGAGGTAGTTGCCTCTCGTCAGCAGGGAGTAGGAAAATATGTGGGGTTGCTGTGTAAGCTGCTAAAATCGTTATCAGGTCTAGTACCTCTCGTAGCGCGCAGGTGCGTAACCATGAGTCCGTCGACTCCACCGGCTCAAGGGAGCCTGAATATAAAGTTAAACCAGATTGGTCGCACACTGCTACACCTACCAGGCGTGTTCCCCCAATGAAAATGGTCCCTGAAGGTCAGCGTCGGCGGATACACCTATGCTCGAGTGTGAATGCAAGTATGCGTGGCGTGTGCCATCCCTGGACACGTGTTTCGAGGTAGTTGCTTCTCGTCAGCAGGGAGTAGGAAAATGTGTGGGGTTGCTGTGTAAGCTGCTAAAATCGTTATCAGGTCTAGTACCTCTCGTAGCGCGCAGGTGCGTAACCATGAGTCCGGTGACTCCACCGGCTCAAGGGAGCCTGAATATAAAGTTAAACCAGATTGGTCGCACACTGCTACACCTACCAGGCGTGTTCCCCAAATGAAAATGGTCCCTGAAGGTCAGCGTCGGCGGATACACCTATGCTCGAGTGTGAATGCAAGTATGCGTGGCGTGTGCCATCCCTGGACACGTGTTTCGAGGTAGTTGCCTCTCGTCAGCAGGGAGTAGGAAAATGTGTGGGGTTGCTGTGTAAGCTGCTAAAATCGTTATCAGGTCTAGTACCTCTCGCAGCGCGCAGGTGCGTAACCATGAGTCCGTCGACTCCACCGGCTCAAGGGAGCCTGAATATAAAGTTAAACCAGATTGGTTGCACACTGCTACACCTACCAGGCGTGTTCCCCCAATGAAAATGGTCCCTGAAGGTCAGCGTCGGCGGATACACCTATGCTCGAGTGTGAATGCAAGTATGCGTGGCGTGTGCCATCCCTGGACACGTGTTTCGAGGTAGTTGCCTCTCATCAGCAGGGAGTAGGAAAATGTGTGGGGTTGCTGTGTAAGCTGCTAAAATCGTTATCAGGTCTAGTACCTCTCGTAGCGCGCAGGTGCGTAACCATGAGTCCGTCGACTCCACCCGCTCAAGGGAGCCTGAATATAAAGTTAAACCAGATTGGTCGCACACTGCTACACCTACCAGGCGTGTTCCCCCAATGAAAATGGTCCCTGAAGGTCAGCGTCGGCGGATACACCTATGCTCGAGTGTGAATGCAAGTATGCGTGGCGTGTGCCATCCCTGGACACGTGTTTCGAGGTAGTTGCCTCTCGTCAGCAGGGAGTAGGAAAATGTGTGGGGTTGCTGTGTAAGCTGCTAAAATCGTTATCAGGTCTAGTACCTCTCGTAGCGCGCAGGTGCGTAACCATGAGTCCGTCGACTCCACCGGCTCAAGGGAGCCTGAATATAAAGTTAAACCAGATTGGTCACACACTGCTACACCTACCAGGCGTGTTCCCCCAATGAAAATGGTCCCTGAAGGTCAGCGTCGGCGGATACACCTATGCTCGAGTGTGAATGCAAGTATGCGTGGCGTGTGCCATCCCTGGACACGTGTTTCGAGGTAGTTGCCTCTCGTCAGCAGGGAGTAGGAAAATGTGTGGGGTTGCTGTGTAAACTGCTAAAATCGTTATCAGGTCTAGTACCTCTCGTAGCGCGCAGGTGCGTAACCATGAGTCTGTCGACTCCACCGGCTCAAGGGAGCCTGAATATAAAGTTAAACCAGATTGGTCGCACACTGCTACACCTACCAGGCGTGTTCCCCCAATGAAAATGGTCCCTGAAGGTCAGCGTTGGCGGATACACCTATGCTTGAGTGTGAATGCAAGTATGCGTGGCGTGTGCCATCCCTGGACACGTGTTTCGAGGTAGTTGCCTCTCGTCAGCAGGGAGTAGGAAAATGTGTGGGGTTGCTGTGTAAGCTGCTAAAATCGTTATCAGGTCTAGTACCTCTCGTAGCGCGCAGGTGCGTAACCATGAGTCCGTCGACTCCACCGGCTCAAGGGAGCCTGAATATAAAGTTAAACCAGATTGGTCGCACACTGCTACACCTACGAGGCGTGTTCCCCCAATGAAAATGGTCCCTGAAGGTCAGCGTCGGCGGATACACTTATGCTCGAGTGTGAATGCAAGTATGCGTGGCGTGTGCCATCCCTGGACACGTGTTTCGAGGTAGTTGCCTCTCGTCAGCAGGGAGTAGGAAAATGTGTGGGGTTGCTGAGTAAGCTGCTAAAATCGTTATCAGGTCTAGTACCTCTCGTACCGCGCAGGTGCGTAACCATGAGTCCGTCGACTTCACCGGCTCAAGGGAGCCTGAATATAAAGTTAAACCAGATTGGTCGCACACTGCTACACCTACCAGGCGTGTTCCCCAAATGAAAATGGTCCCTGAAGGTCAGCGTCGGCGGATACACCTATGCTCGAGTGTGAATGCAAGTATGCGTGGCGTGTGCCATCCCTGGACACGTGTTTCGAGGTAGTTGCCTCTCGTCAGCAGGGAGTAGGAAAATGTGTGGGGTTGCTGTGTAAGCTGCTAAAATCGTTATCAGGTCTAGTACCTCTCGTAGCGCGCAGGTGCGTAACCATGAGTCCGTCGACTCCACCGGCTCAAGGGAGCCTGAATATAAAGTTAAACCAGATTGGTCGCACACTGCTACACCTACCAGGCATGTTCCCCCAATGAAAATGGTCCCTGAAGGTCAGCGTCGGCGGATACACCTATGCTCGAGTGTGAATGCAAGTATGCGTGGCGTGTGCCATCCCTGGACACGTGTTTCGAGGTAGTTGCCTCTAGTCAGCAGGGAGTAGGAAAATGTGTGGGGTTGCTGTGTAAGCTGCTAAAATCGTTATCAGGTCTAGTACCTCTCGTAGCGCGCAGGTGCGTAACCATGAGTCCGTCGACTCCACCGGCTCAAGGGAGCCTGAATATAAAGTTAAACCAGATTGGTCGCACACTGCTACACCTACCAGGCGTGTTCCCCCAATGAAAATGGTCCCTGAAGGTCAGCGTCGGCGGATACACCTATGCTCGAGTGTGAATGCAAGTATGCATGGCGCGTGCCATCCCTGGACACGTGTTTCGAGGTAGTTGCCTCTCGTCAGCAGGGAGTAGGAAAATGTGTGGGGTTGCTGTGTAAGCTGCTAAAATCGTTATCAGGTCTAGTACCTCTCGTAGCGCGCAGGTGCGTAACCATGAGTCCGTCGACTCCACCGGCTCAAGGGAGCCTGAATATAAAGTTAAACCAGATTGGTCGCACACTGCTACACCTACCAGGCGTGTTCCCCCAATGAAAATGGTCCCTGAAGGTCAGCGTCGGCGGATACACCTATGCTCGAGTGTGAATGCAAGTATGCGTGGCGTGTGCCATCCCTGGACACGTGTTTCGAGGTAGTTGCCTCTCGTCAGCAGGGAGTAGGAAAATGAGTGGGGTTGCTGTGTAACCTGCTAAAATCGTTATCAGGTCTAGTATCTCTCGTAGCGCGCAGGTGCGTAACCATGAGTCCGTCGACTCCACCGGCTCAAGGGAGCCTGAATATAAAGTTAAACCAGATTGGTCGCACACTGCTACACCTACCAGGCGTGTTCCCCCAATGAAAATGGTCCCTGAAGGTCAGCGTCGGCGGATACACCTATGCTCGAGTGTGAATGCAAGTATGCGTGGCGTGTGCCATCCCTGGACACGTGTTTCGAGGTAGTTGCCTCTCGTCAGCAGGGAGTAGGAAAATGTGTGGGGTTGCTGTGTAAGCTGCTAAAATCGTTATCAGGTCTAGTACCTCTCGTAGCGCGCAGGTGCGTAACCATGAGTCCGTCGACTCCACCGGCTCAAGGGAGCCTGAATATAAAGTTAAACCAGATTGGTCGCACACTGCTACACCTACCAGGCGTGTTCCCCCAATGAAAATGGTCCCTGAAGGTCAGCGTCGGCAGATACACCTATGCTCGAGTGTGAATGCAAGTATGCGTGGCGTGTGCCATCCCTGGACACGTGTTTCGAGGTAGTTGCCTCTCGTCAGCAGGGAGTAGGAAAATGTGTGGGGTTGCTGTGTAAGCTGCTAAAATCGTTATCAGGTCTAGTACCTCTCGTAGTGCGCAGGTGCGTAACCATGAGTCCGTCGACTCCACCGGCTCAAGGGAGCCTGAATATAAAGTTAAACCAGATTGGTCGCACACTGCTACACCTACCAGGCGTGTTCCCCCAATGAAAATGGTCCCTGAAGGTCAGCGTCGGCGGATACACCTATGCTCGAGTGTGAATGCAAGTATGCGTGGCGTGTGCCATCCCTGGACACGTGTTTCGAGGTAGTTGCCTCTCGTCAGCAGGGAGTAGGAAAATGTGTGGGGTTGCTGTGTAAGCTGCTAAAATCGTTATCAGGTCTAGTACCTCTCGTAGCGCGCAGGTGCGTAACCATGAGTCCGTCGACTCCACCGGCTCAAGGGAGCCTGAATATAAAGTTAAACCAGATTGGTCGCACACTGCTACACCTACCAGGCGTGTTCCCCCAATGAAAATGGTCCCTGAAGGTCAGCGTCGGCGGATACACCTATGCTCGAGTGTGAATGCAAGTATGCGTGGCGTGTGCCATCCCTGGACATGTGTTTCGAGGTAGTTGCCTCTCGTCAGCAGGGAGTAGGAAAATATGTGGGGTTGCTGTGTAAGCTGCTAAAATCGTTATCAGGTCTAGTACCTCTCGTAGCGCGCAGGTGCGTAACCATGAGTCCGTCGACTCCACCGGCTCAAGGGAGCCTGAATATAAAGTTAAACCAGATTGGTCGCACACTGCTACACCTACCAGGCGTGTTCCCCCAATGAAAATGGTCCCTGAAGGTCAGCGTCGGCGGATACACCTATGCTCGAGTGTGAATGCAAGTATGCGTGGCGTGTGCCATCCCTGGACACGTGTTTCGAGGTAGTTGCCTCTCGTCAGCAGGGAGTAGGAAAATGTGTGGGGTTGCTGTGTAAGCTGCTAAAATCGTTATCACGTCTAGTACCTCTCGCAGCGCGCAGGTGCGTAACCATGAGTCCGTCGACTCCACCGGCTCAAGGGAGCCTGAATATAAAGTTAAACCAGATTGGTTGCACACTGCTACACCTACCAGGCGTGTTCCCCCAATGAAAATGGTCCCTGAAGGTCAGCGTCGGCGGATACACCTATGCTCGAGTGTGAATGCAAGTATGCGTGGCGTGTGCCATCCCTGGACACGTGTTTCGAGGTAGTTGCCTCTCGTCAGCAGGGAGTAGGAAAATGTGTGGGGTTGCTGTGTAAGCTGCTAAAATCGTTATCAGGTCTAGTACCTCTCGTAGCGCGCAGGTGCGTAACCATGAGTCCGTCGACTCCACCGGCTCAAGGGAGCCTGAATATAAAGTTAAACCAGATTGGTCGCACACTGCTACACCTACCAGGCGTGTTCCCCCAATGAAAATGGTCCCTGAAGGTCAGCGTCGGCGGATACACCTATGCTCGAGTGTGAATGCAAGTATGCGTGGCGTGTGCCATCCCTGGACACGTGTTTCGAGGTAGTTGCCTCTCGTCAGCAGGGAGTAGGAAAATGTGTGGGGTTGCTGTGTAAGCTGCTAAAATCGTTATCAGGTCTAGTACCTCTCGTAGCGCGCAGGTGCGTAACCATGAGTCCGTCGACTCCACCGGCTCAAGGGAGCCTGAATATAAAGTTAAACCAGATTGGTCACACACTGCTACACCTACCAGGCGTGTTCCCCCAATGAAAATGGTCCCTGAAGGTCAGCGTCGGCGGATACACCTATGCTCGAGTGTGAATGCAAGTATGCGTGGCGTGTGCCATCCCTGGACACGTGTTTTGAGGTAGTTGCCTCTCGTCAGCAGGGAGTAGGAAAAAGTGTGGGGTTGCTGTGTAAACTGCTAAAATCGTTATCAGGTCTAGTACCTCTCGTAGCGCGCAGGTGCGTAACCATGAGTCCGTCGACTCCACCGGCTCAAGGGAGCCTGAATATAAAGTTAAACCAGATTGGTCGCACACTGCTACACCTACCAGGCGTGTTCCCCCAATGAAAATGGTCCCTGAAGGTCAGCGTCGGCGGATACACCTATGCTCGAGTGTGAATGCAAGTATGCGTGGCATGTGCCATCCCTGGACATGTGTTTCGAGGTAGTTGCCTCTCGTCAGCAGGGAGTAGGAAAATGTGTGGGGTTGCTGTGTAAGCTGCTAAAATCGTTATCAGGTCTAGTACCTCTCGTAGCGCGCAGGTGCGTAACCATGAGTCCGTCGACTCCACCGGCTCAAGGGAGCCTGAATATAAAGTTAAACCAGATTGGTCGCACACTGCTACACCTACCAGGTGTGTTCCCCCAATGAAAATGGTCCCTGAAGGTCAGCGTCGGCGGATACACCTATGCTCGAGTGTGAATGCAAGTATGCGTGGCGTGTGCCATCCCTTGACACGTGTTTCGAGGTAGTTGCCTCTCGTCAGCAGGGAGTAGGAAAATGTGTGGGGTTGCTGTGTAAGCTGCTAAAATCGTTATCAGGTCTAGTACCTCTCGTAGCGCGCAGGTGCGTAACCATGAGTCCGTCGACTCCACCGGCTCAAGGGAGCCTGAATATAAAGTTAAACCAGATTGGTCGCACACTGCTACACCTACCAGGCGTGTTCCCCCAATGAAAATGGTCCCTGAAGGTCAGCGTCGGCGGATACACCTATGCTTGAGTGTGAATGCAAGTATGCGTGGCGTGTGCCATCCCTGTACACGTGTTTCGAGGTAGTTGCCTCTCGTCAGCAGGGAGTAGGAAAATGTGTGGGGTTGCTGTGTAAGCTGCTAAAATCGTTATCAGGTCTAGTACCTCTCGTAGCGCGCAGGTGCGTAACCATGAGTCCGTCGACTCCACCGGCTCAAGGGAGCCTGAATATAAAGTTAAACCAGATTGGTCCCACACTGCTACACCTACCAGGCGTGTTCCCCCAATGAAAATGGTCCCTGAAGGTCAGCGTCGGCGGATACACCTATGCTCGAGTGTGAATGCAAGTATGCGTGGCGTGTGCCATCCCTGGACACGTGTTTCGAGGTAGTTGCCTCTCGTCAGCAGGGAGTAGGAAAATGTGTGGGGTTGCTGTGTAAGCTGCTAAAATCGTTATCAGGTCTAGTACCTCTCGTAGCGCGCAGGTGCGTAACCATGAGTCTGTCGACTCCACCGGCTCAAGGGAGCCTGAATATAAAGTTAAACCAGATTGGTCGCACACTGCTACACCTACCAGGCGTGTTCCCCCAATGAAAATGGTCCCTGAAGGTCAGCGTTGGCGGATACACCTATGCTTGAGTGTGAATGCAAGTATGCGTGGCGTGTGCCATCCCTGGACACGTGTTTCGAGGTAGTTGCCTCTCGTCAGCAGGGAGTAGGAAAATGTGTGGGGTTGCTGTGTAAGCTGCTAAAATCGTTATCAGGTCTAGTACCTCTCGTAGCGCGCAGGTGCGTAACCATGAGTCCGTCGACTCCACCGGCTCAAGGGAGCCTGAATATAAAGTTAAACCAGATTGGTCGCACACTGCTACACCTACCAGGCGTGTTCCCCCAATGAAAATGGTCCCTGAAGGTCAGCGTCGGCGGATACACCTATGCTCGAGTGTGAATGCAAGTATGCGTGGCGTGTGCCATCCCTGGACACGTGTTTCGAGGTAGTTGCCTCTCGTCAGCAGGGAGTAGGAAAATGTGTGGGGTTGCTGAGTAAGCTGCTAAAATCGTTATCAGGTCTAGTACCTCTCGTACCGCGCAGGTGCGTAACCATGAGTCCGTCGACTTCACCGGCTCAAGGGAGCCTGAATATAAAGTTAAACCAGATTGGTCGCACACTGCTACACCTACCAGGCGTGTTCCCCCAATGAAAATGGTCCCTGAAGGTCAGCCTCGGCGGATACACCTATGCTCGAGTGTGAATGCAAGTATGCGTGGCGTGTGCCATCCCTGGACACGTGTTTCGAGGTAGTTGCCTCTCGTCAGCAGGGAGTAGGAAAATGTGTGGGGTTGCTGTGTAAGCTGCTAAAATCGTTATCAGGTCTAGTACCTCTCGTAGCGCGCAGGTGCGTAACCATGAGTCCGTCGACTCCACCGGCTCAAGGGAGCCTGAATATAAAGTTAAACCAGATTGGTCGCACACTGCTACACCTACCAGGCATGTTCCCCCAATGAAAATGGTCCCTGAAGGTCAGCGTCGGCGGATACACCTATGCTCGAGTGTGAATGCAAGTATGCGTGGCGTGTGCCATCCCTGGACACGTGTTTCGAGGTAGTTGCCTCTAGTCAGCAGGGAGTAGGAAAATGTGTGGGGTTGCTGTGTAAGCTGCTAAAATCGTTATCAGGTCTAGTACCTCTCGTAGCGCGCAGGTGCGTAACCATGAGTCCGTCGACTCCACCGGCTCAAGGGAGCCTGAATATAAAGTTAAACCAGATTGGTCGCACACTGCTACACCTACCAGGCGTGTTCCCCCAATGAAAATGGTCCCTGAAGGTCAGCGTCGGCGGATACACCTATGCTCGAGTGTGAATGCAAGTATGCATGGCGTGTGCCATCCCTGGACACGTGTTTCGAGGTAGTTGCCTCTCGTCAGCAGGGAGTAGGAAAATGTGTGGGGTTGCTGTGTAAGCTGCTAAAATCGTTATCAGGTCTAGTACCTCTCGTAGCGCGCAGGTGCGTAACCATGAGTCCGTCGACTCCACCGGCTCAAGGGAGCCTGAATATAAAGTTAAACCAGATTGGTCGCACACTGCTACACCTACCAGGCGTGTTCCCCCAATGAAAATGGTCCCTGAAGGTCAGCGTCGGCGGATACACCTATGCTCGAGTGTGAATGCAAGTATGCGTGGCGTGTGCCATCCCTGGACACGTGTTTCGAGGTAGTTGCCTCTCGTCAGCAGGGAGTAGGAAAATGAGTGGGGTTGCTGTGTAACCTGCTAAAATCGTTATCAGGTCTAGTATCTCTCGTAGCGCGCAGGTGCGTAACCATGAGTCCGTCGACTCCACCGGCTCAAGGGAGCCTGAATATAAAGTTAAACCAGATTGGTCGCACACTGCTACACCTACCAGGCGTGTTCCCCCAATGAAAATGGTCCCTGAAGGTCAGCGTCGGCGGATACACCTATGCTCGAGTGTGAATGCAAGTATGCGTGGCGTGTGCCATCCCTGGACACGTGTTTCGAGGTAGTTGCCTCTCGTCAGCAGGGAGTAGGAAAATGTGTGGGGTTGCTGTGTAAGCTGCTAAAATCGTTATCAGGTCTAGTACCTCTCGTAGCGCGCAGGTGCGTAACCATGAGTCCGTCGACTCCACCGGCTCAAGGGAGCCTGAATATAAAGTTAAACCAGATTGGTCACACACTGCTACACCTAACAGGCGTGTTCCCCCAAAGAAAATGGTCCCTGAAGGTCAGCGTCGGCGGATACACCTATGCTCGAGTGTGAATGCAAGTATGCGTGGCGTGTGCCATCCCTGGACACGTGTTTTGAGGTAGTTGCCTCTCGTCAGCAGGGAATAGGAAAATGTGTGGGGTTGCTGTGTAAACTGCTAAAATCGTTATCAGGTCTAGTACCTCTCGTAGCGCGCAGGTGCGTAACCATGAGTCCGTCGACTCCACCGGCTCAAGGGAGCCTGAATATAAAGTTAAACCAGATTGGTCGCACACTGCTACACCTACCAGGCGTGTTCCCCCAATGAAAATGGTCCCTGAAGGTCAGCGTCGGCGGATACACCTATGCTCGAGTGTGAATGCAAGTATGCGTGGCATGTGCCATCCCTGGACATGTGTTTCGAGGTAGTTGCCTCTCGTCAGCAGGGAGTAGGAAAATGTGTGGGGTTGCTGTGTATGCTGCTAAAATCGTTATCAGGTCTAGTACCTCTCGTAGCGCGCAGGTGCGTAACCATGAGTCTGTCGACTCCACCGGCTCAAGGGAGCCTGAATATAAAGTTAAACCAGATTGGTCGCACACTGCTACACCTACCAGGCGTGTTCCCCCAATGAAAATGGTCCCTGAAGGTCAGCGTCGGCGGATACACCTATGCTCGAGTGTGAATGCAAGTATGCGTGGCGTGTGCCATCCCTTGACACGTGTTTCGAGGTAGTTGCCTCTCGTCAGCAGGGAGTAGGAAAATGTGTGGGGTTGCTGTGTAAGCTGCTAAAATCGTTATCAGGTCTAGTACCTCTCGTAGCGCGCAGGTGCGTAACCATGAGTCCGTCGACTCCACCGGCTCAAGGGAGCCTGAATATAAAGTTAAACCAGATTGGTCGCACACTGCTACACCTACCAGGCGTGTTCCCCCAATGAAAATGGTCCCTGAAGGTCAGCGTCGGCGGATACAGCTATGCTCGAGTGTGAATGCAAGTATGCGTGGCGTGTGCCATCCCTGGACACGTGTTTCGAGGTAGTTGCTTCTCGTCAGCAGGGAGTAGGAAAATGTGTGGGGTTGCTGTGTAAGCTGCTAAAATCGTTATCAGGTCTAGTACCTCTCGTAGCGCGCAGGTGCGTAACCATGAGTCTGTCGACTCCACCGGCTCAAGGGAGCCTGAATATAAAGTTAAACCAGATTGGTCGCACACTGCTACACCTACCAGGCGTGTTCCACCAATGAAAATGGTCCCTGAAGGTCAGCGTTGGCGGATACACCTATGCTTGAGTGTGAATGCAAGTATGCGTGGCGTGTGCCATCCCTGGACACGTGTTTCGAGGTAGTTGCCTCTCGTCAGCAGGGAGTAGGAAAATGTGTGGGGTTGCTGTGTAAGCTGCTAAAATCGTTATCAGGTCTAGTACCTCTCGTAGCGCGCAGGTGCGTAACCATGAGTCCGTCGACTCCACCGGCTCAAGGGAGCCTGAATATAAAGTTAAACCAGATTGGTCGCACACTGCTACACCTACCAGGCGTGTTCCCCCAATGAAAATGGTCCCTGAAGGTCAGCGTCGGCGGATACACCTATGCTCGAGTGTGAATGCAAGTATGCGTGGCGTGTGCCATCCCTGGACACGTGTTTCGAGGTAGTTGCCTCTCGTCAGCAGGGAGTAGGAAAATGTGTGGGGTTGCTGTGTAAGCTGCTAAAATCGTTATCAGGTCTAGTACCTCTCGTACCGCGCAGGTGCGTAACCATGAGTCCGTCGACTTCACCGGCTCAAGGGAGCCTGAATATAAAGTTAAACCAGATTGGTCGCACACTGCTACACCTACCAGGCGTGTTCCCCCAATGAAAATGGTCCCTGAAGGTCAGCGTCGGCGGATACACCTATGCTCGAGTGTGAATGCAAGTATGCGTGGCGTGTGCCATCCCTGGACACGTGTTTCGAGGTAGTTGCCTCTCGTCAGCAGGGAGTAGGAAAATGTGTGGGGTTGCTGTGTAAGCTGCTAAAATCGTTATCTAGTACCTCTCGTAGCGCGCAGGTGCGTAACCATGAGTCCGTCGACTCCACCGGCTCAAGGGAGCCTGAATATAAAGTTAAACCAGATTGGTCGCACACTGCTACACCTACCAGGCGTGTTCCCCCAATGAAAATGGTCCCTGAAGGTCAGCGTCGGCGGATACACCTATGCTCGAGTGTGAATGCAAGTATGCGTGGCGTGTGCCATCCCTGGACACGTGTTTCGAGGTAGTTGCCTCTAGTCAGCAGGGAGTAGGAAAATGTGTGGGGTTGCTGTGTAAGCTGCTAAAATCGTTATCAGGTCTAGTACCTCTCGTAACGCGCAGGTGCGTAACCATGAGTCCGTCGACTCCACCGGCTCAAGGGAGCCTGAATATAAAGTTAAACCAGATTGGTCGCACACTGCTACACCTACCAGGCGTGTTCCCCCAATGAAAATGGTCCCTGAAGGTCAGCGTCGGCGGATACACCTATGCTCGAGTGTGAATGCAAGTATGCGTGGCGTGTGCCATCCCTGGACACGTGTTTCGAGGTAGTTGCCTCTCGTCAGCAGGGAGTAGGAAAATGTGTGGGGTTGCTGTGTAAGCTGCTAAAATCGTTATCAGGTCTAGTACCTCTCGTAGCGCGCAGGTGCGTAACCATGAGTCCGTCGACTCCACCGGCTCAAGGGAGCCTGAATATAAAGTTAAACCAGATTGGTCGCACACTGCTACACCTACCAGGCGTGTTCCCCCAATGAAAATGGTCCCTGAAGGTCAGCGTCGGCGGATACACCTATGCTCGAGTGTGAATGCAAGTATGCGTGGCGTGTGCCATCCCTGGACACGTGTTTTGAGGTAGTTGCCTCTCGTCAGCAGGGAGTAGGAAAATGTGTGTGGGGTTGCTGTGTAAGCTGCTAAAATCGTTATCAGGTCTAGTAACTCTCGTAGCGCGCAGGTGCGTAACCATGAGTCCGTCGACTCCACCGGCTCAAGGGAGCCTGAATATAAAGTTAAACCAGATTGGTCGCACACTGCTACACCTACCAGGTGTGTTCCCCCAATGAAAATGGTCCCTGAAGGTCAGCGTCGGCGGATACACCTATGCTCGAGTGTGAATGCAAGTATGCGTGGCGTGTGCCATCCCTGGACACGTGTTTTGAGGTAGTTGCCTCTCGTCAGCAGGGAATAGGAAAATGTGTGGGGTTGCTGTGTAAACTGCTAAAATCGTTATCAGGTCTAGTACCTCTCGTAGCGCGCAGGTGCGTAACCATGAGTCCGTCGACTCCACCGGCTCAAGGGAGCCTGAATATAAAGTTAAACCAGATTGGTCGCACACTGCTACACCTACCAGGCGTGTTCCCCCAATGAAAATGGTCCCTGAAGGTCAGCGTCGGCGGATACACCTATGCTCGAGTGTGAATGCAAGTATGCGTGGCATGTGCCATCCCTGGACATGTGTTTCGAGGTAGTTGCCTCTCGTCAGCAGGGAGTAGGAAAATGTGTGGGGTTGCTGTGTAAGCTGCTAAAATCGTTATCAGGTCTAGTACCTCTCGTAGCGCGCAGGTGCGTAACCATGAGTCTGTCGACTCCACCGGCTCAAGGGAGCCTGAATATAAAGTTAAACCAGATTGGTCGCACACTGCTACACCTACCAGGCGTGTTCCCCCAATGAAAATGGTCCCTGAAGGTCAGCGTCGGCGGATACACCTATGCTCGAGTGTGAATGCAAGTATGCGTGGCGTGTGCCATCCCTTGACACGTGTTTCGAGGTAGTTGCCTCTCGTCAGCAGGGAGTAGGAAAATGTGTGGGGTTGCTGTGTAAGCTGCTAAAATCGTTATCAGGTCTAGTACCTCTCGTAGCGCGCAGGTGCGTAACCATGAGTCCGTCGACTCCACCGGCTCAAGGGAGCCTGAATATAAAGTTAAACCAGATTGGTCGCACACTGCTACACCTACCAGGCGTGTTCCCCCAATGAAAATGGTCCCTGAAGGTCAGCGTCGGCGGATACAGCTATGCTCGAGTGTGAATGCAAGTATGCGTGGCGTGTGCCATCCCTGGACACGTGTTTCGAGGTAGTTGCTTCTCGTCAGCAGGGAGTAGGAAAATGTGTGGGGTTGCTGTGTAAGCTGCTAAAATCGTTATCAGGTCTAGTACCTCTCGTAGCGCGCAGGTGCGTAACCATGAGTCTGTCGACTCCACCGGCTCAAGGGAGCCTGAATATAAAGTTAAACCAGATTGGTCGCACACTGCTACACCTACCAGGCGTGTTCCCCCAATGAAAATGGTCCCTGAAGGTCAGCGTTGGCGGATACACCTATGCTTGAGTGTGAATGCAAGTATGCGTGGCGTGTGCCATCCCTGGACACGTGTTTCGAGGTAGTTGCCTCTCGTCAGCAGGGAGTAGGAAAATGTGTGGGGTTGCTGTGTAAGCTGCTAAAATCGTTATCAGGTCTAGTACCTCTCGTAGCGCGCAGGTGCGTAACCATGAGTCCGTCGACTCCACCGGCTCAAGGGAGCCTGAATATAAAGTTAAACCAGATTGGTCGCACACTGCTACACCTACCAGGCGTGTTCCCCCAATGAAAATGGTCCCTGAAGGTCAGCGTCGGCGGATACACCTATGCTCGAGTGTGAATGCAAGTATGCGTGGCGTGTGCCATCCCTGGACACGTGTTTCGAGGTAGTTGCCTCTCGTCAGCAGGGAGTAGGAAAATGTGTGGGGTTGCTGTGTAAGCTGCTAAAATCGTTATCAGGTCTAGTACCTCTCGTACCGCGCAGGTGCGTAACCATGAGTCCGTCGACTTCACCGGCTCAAGGGAGCCTGAATATAAAGTTAAACCAGATTGGTCGCACACTGCTACACCTACCAGGCGTGTTCCCCCAATGAAAATGGTCCCTGAAGGTCAGCGTCGGCGGATACACCTATGCTCGAGTGTGAATGCAAGTATGCGTGGCGTGTGCCATCCCTGGACACGTGTTTCGAGGTAGTTGCCTCTCGTCAGCAGGGAGTAGGAAAATGTGTGGGGTTGCTGTGTAAGCTGCTAAAATCGTTATCTAGTACCTCTCGTAGCGCGCAGGTGCGTAACCATGAGTCCGTCGACTCCACCGGCTCAAGGGAGCCTGAATATAAAGTTAAACCAGATTGGTCGCACACTGCTACACCTACCAGGCGTGTTCCCCCAATGAAAATGGTCCCTGAAGGTCAGCGTCGGCGGATACACCTATGCTCGAGTGTGAATGCAAGTATGCGTGGCGTGTGCCATCCCTGGACACGTGTTTCGAGGTAGTTGCCTCTAGTCAGCAGGGAGTAGGAAAATGTGTGGGGTTGCTGTGTAAGCTGCTAAAATCGTTATCAGGTCTAGTACCTCTCGTAACGCGCAGGTGCGTAACCATGAGTCCGTCGACTCCACCGGCTCAAGGGAGCCTGAATATAAAGTTAAACCAGATTGGTCGCACACTGCTACACCTACCAGGCGTGTTCCCCCAATGAAAATGGTCCCTGAAGGTCAGCGTCGGCGGATACACCTATGCTCGAGTGTGAATGCAAGTATGCGTGGCGTGTGCCATCCCTGGACACGTGTTTCGAGGTAGTTGCCTCTCGTCAGCAGGGAGTAGGAAAATGTGTGGGGTTGCTGTGTAAGCTGCTAAAATCGTTATCAGGTCTAGTACCTCTCGTAGCGCGCAGGTGCGTAACCATGAGTCCGTCGACTCCACCGGCTCAAGGGAGCCTGAATATAAAGTTAAACCAGATTGGTCGCACACTGCTACACCTACCAGGCGTGTTCCCCCAATGAAAATGGTCCCTGAAGGTCAGCGTCGGCGGATACACCTATGCTCGAGTGTGAATGCAAGTATGCGTGGCGTGTGCCATCCCTGGACACGTGTTTTGAGGTAGTTGCCTCTCGTCAGCAGGGAGTAGGAAAATGTGTGTGGGGTTGCTGTGTAAGCTGCTAAAATCGTTATCAGGTCTAGTAACTCTCGTAGCGCGCAGGTGCGTAACCATGAGTCCGTCGACTCCACCGGCTCAAGGGAGCCTGAATATAAAGTTAAACCAGATTGGTCGCACACTGCTACACCTACCAGGTGTGTTCCCCCAATGAAAATGGTCCCTGAAGGTCAGCGTCGGCGGATACACCTATGCTCGAGTGTGAATGCAAGTATGCGTGGCGTGTGCCATCCCTGGACACGTGTTTCGAGGTAGTTGCCTCTCGTCAGCAGGGAGTAGGAAAATGTGTGGGGTTGCTGTGTAAGCTGCTAAAATCGTTATCAGGTCTAGTACCTCTCGTAGCGCGCAGGTGCGTAACCATGAGTCCGTCGACTCCACCGGCTCAAGGGAGCCTGAATATAAAGTTAAACCAGATTGGTCACACACTGCTACACCTACCAGGCGTGTTCCCCCAATGAAAATGGTCCCTGAAGGTCAGCGTCGGCGGATACACCTATGCTCGAGTGTGAATGCAAGTATGCGTGGCGTGTGCCATCCCTGGACACGTGTTTCGAGGTAGTTGCCTCTCGTCAGCAGGGAGTAGGAAAATGTGTGGGGTTGCTGTGTAAGCTGCTAAAATCGTTATCAGGTCTAGTACCTCTCGTAGCGCGCAGGTGCGTAACCATGAGTCCGTCGACTCCACCGGCTCAAGGGAGCCTGAATATAAAGTTAAACCAGATTGGTCGCACACTGCTACACCTACCAGGCGTGTTCCCCCAATGAAAATGGTCCCTGAAGGTCAGCGTCGGCGGATACACCTATGCTCGAGTGTGAATGCAAGTATGCGTGGCGTGTGCCATCCCTGGACATGTGTTTCGAGGTAGTTGCCTCTCGTCAGCAGGGAGTAGGAAAATGTGTGGGGTTGCTGTGTAAGCTGCTAAAATCGTTATCAGGTCTAGTACCTCTCGTAGCGCGCAGGTGCGTAACCATGAGTCCGTCGACTCCACCGGCTCAAGGGAGCCTGAATATAAAGTTAAACCAGATTGGTCGCACACTGCTACACCTACCAGGCGTGTTCCCCCAATGAAAATGGTCCCTGAAGGTCAGCGTCGGCGGATACACCTATGCTCGAGTGTGAATGCAAGTATGCGTGGCGTGTGCCATCCCTGGACACGTGTTTCGAGGTAGTTGCCTCTCGTCAGCAGGGAGTAGGAAAATGTGTGGGGTTGCTGTGTAAGCTGCTAAAATCGTTATCAGGTCTAGTACCTCTCGTAGCGCGCAGGTGCGTAACCATGAGTCCGTCGACTCCACCGGCTCAAGGGAGCCTGAATATAAAGTTAAACCAGATTGGTTGCACACTGCTACACCTACCAGGCGTGTTCCCCCAATGAAAATGGTCCCTGAAGGTCAGCGTCGGCGGATACACCTATGCTCGAGTGTGAATGCAAGTATGCGTGGCGTGTGCCATCCCTGGACACGTGTTTCGAGGTAGTTGCCTCTCGTCAGCAGGGAGTAGGAAAATGTGTGGGGTTGCTGTGTAAGCTGCTAAAATCGTTATCAGGTCTAGTGCCTCTCGTAGCGCGCAGGTGCGTAACCATGAGTCCGTCGACTCCACCGGCTCAAGGGAGCCTGAATATAAAGTTAAACCAGATTGGTCGCACACTGCTACACCTACCAGGCGTGTTCCCCCAATGAAAATGGTCCCTGAAGGTCAGCGTCGGCGGATACACCTATGCTCGAGTGTGAATGCAAGTATGCGTGGCATGTGCCATCCCTGGACACGTGTTTCGAGGTAGTTGCCTCTCGTCAGCAGGGAGTAGGAAAATGTGTGGGGTTGCTGTGTAAGCTGCTAAAATCGTTATCAGGTCTAGTACCTCTCGTAGCGCGCAGGTGCGTAACCATGAGTCCGTCGACTCCACCGGCTCAAGGGAGCCTGAATATAAAGTTAAACCAGATTGGTCGCACACTGCTACACCTACCAGGCGTGTTCCCCCAATGAAAATGGTCCCTGAAGGTCAGCGTCGGCGGATACACCTATGCTCGAGTGTGAATGCAAGTATGCGTGGCGTGTGCTATCCCTGGACACGTGTTTCGAGGTAGTTGCCTCTCGTCAGCAGGGAGTAGGAAAATGTGTGGGGTTGCTGTGTAAACTGCTAAAATCGTTATCAGGTCTAGTACCTCTCTTAGCGCGCAGGTGCGTAACCATGAGTCCGTCGACTCCACCGGCTCAAGGGAGCCTGAATATAAAGTTAAACCAGATTGGTCGCACACTGCTACACCTACCAGGCGTGTTCCCCCAATGAAAATGGTCCCTGAAGGTCAGCGTCGGCGGATACACCTATGCTCGAGTGTGAATGCAAGTATGCGTGGCGTGTGCCATCCCTGGACATGTGTTTCGAGGTAGTTGCCTCTCGTCAGCAGGGAGTAGGAAAATGTGTGGGGTTGCTGTGTAAGCTGCTAAAATCGTTATCAGGTCTAGTACCTCTCGTAGCGCGCAGGTGCGTAACCATGAGTCCGTCCACTCCACCGGCTCAAGGGAGCCTGAATATAAAGTTAAACCAGATTGGTCGCACACTGCTACACCTACCAGGCGTGTTCCCCCAATGAAAATGGTCCCTGAAGGTCAGCGTCGGCGGATACACCTATGCTCGAGTGTGAATGCAAGTATGCGTGGCGTGTGCCATCCCTTGACACGTGTTTCGAGGTAGTTGCCTCTCGTCAGCAGGGAGTAGGAAAATGTGTGGGGTTGCTGTGTAAGCTGCTAAAATCGTTATCAGGTCTAGTACCTCTCGTAGCGCGCAGGTGCGTAACCATGAGTCCGTCGACGCCACCGGCTCAAGGGAGCCTGAATATAAAGTTAAACCAGATTGGTCGCACACTGCTACACCTACCAGGCGTGTTCCCCCAATGAAAATGGTCCCTGAAGGTCAGCGTCGGCGGATACACCTATGCTTGAGTGTGAATGCAAGTATGCGTGGCGTGTGCCATCCCTGTACATGTATTTCGAGGTAGTTGCCTCTCGTCAGCAGGGAGTAGGAAAATGTGTGGGGTTGCTGTGTAAGCTGCTAAAATCATTATCAGGTCTAGTACCTCTCGTAGCGCGCAGGTGCGTAACCATGAGTCCGTCGACTCCACCGGCTCAAGGGAGCCTGAATATAAAGTTAAACCAGATTGGTCGCACACTGCTACACCTACCAGGCGTGTTCCCCCAATGAAAATGGTCCCTGATGGTCAGCGTCGGCGGATACACCTATGCTCGAGTGTGAATGCAAGTATGCGTGGCGTGTGCCATCCCTGGACACGTGTTTCGAGGTAGTTGCCTCTCGTCAGCAGGGAGTAGGAAAATGTGTGGGGTTGCTGTGTAAGCTGCTAAAATCGTTATCAGGTCTAGTACCTCTCGTAGCGCGCAGGTGCGTAACCATGAGTCCGTCGACTCCACCGGCTCAAGGGAGCCTGAATATAAAGTTAAACCAGATTGGTCGCACACTGCTACACCTACCAGGCGTGTTCCCCCAATGAAAATGGTCCCTGAAGGTCAGCGTCGGCGGATACACCTATGCTCGAGTGTGAATGCAAGTATGCGTGGCGTGTGCCATCCCATGACACGTGTTTCGAGGTAGTTGCCTCTCGTCAGCAGGGAGTAGGAAAATGTGTGGGGTTGCTGTGTAAGCTGCTAAAATCGTTATCAGGTCTAGTACCTCTCGTAGCGCGCAGGTGCGTAACCATGAGTCCGTCGACTCCACCGGCTCAAGGGAGCCTGAATATAAAGTTAAACCAGATTGGTCGCACACTGCTACACCTACCAGGCGTGTTCCCCAAATGAAAATGGTCCCTGAAGGTCAGCGTCGGCGGATACACCTATGCTCGAGTGTGAATGCAAGTATGCGTGGCGTGTGCCATCCCTGGACACGTGTTTCGAGGTAGTTGCCTCTCGTCAGCAGGGAGTAGGAAAATGTGTGGGGTTGCTGTGTAAACTGCTAAAATCGTTATCAGGTCTAGTACCTCTCGTGTCGCGCAGGTGCGTAACCATGAGTCCGTCGACTCCACCGGCTCAAGGGAGCCTGAATATAAAGTTAAACCAGATTGGTCGCACACTGCTACACCTACCAGGCGTGTTCCCCCAATGAAAATGGTCCCTGAAGGTCAGCGTCGGCGGATACACCTATGCTCGAGTGTGAATGCAAGTATGCGTGGCGTGTGCCATCCCTGGACATGTGTTTCGAGGTAGTTGCCTCTCCTCAGCAGGGAGTAGGAAAATGTGTGGGGTTGCTGTGTAAGCTGCTAAAATCGTTATCAGGTCTAGTACCTCTCGTAGCGCGCAGGTGCGTAACCATGAGTCCGTCGACTCCACCGGCTCAAGGGAGCCTGAATATAAAGTTAAACCAGATTGGTCGCACACTGCTACACCTACCAGGCGTGTTCCCCCAATGAAAATGGTCCCTGAAGGTCAGCGTCGGCGGATACACCTATGCTCGAGTGTGAATGCAAGTATGCGTGGCGTGTGCCATCCCTGGACACGTGTTTCGAGGTAGTTGCCTCTCGTCAGCAGGGAGTAGGAAAATGTGTGGGGTTGCTGTGTAAACTGCTAAAATCGTTATCAGGTCTAGTACCTCTCGTAGCGCGCAGGTGCGTAACCATGAGTCCGTCGACTCCACCGGCTCAAGGGAGCCTGAATATAAAGTTAAACCAGATTGGTCGCACACTGCTACACCTACCAGGCGTGTTCCCCCAATGAAAATGGTCCCTGAAGGTCAGCGTCGGCGGATACACCTATGCTCGAGTGTGAATGCAAGTATGCGTGGCGTGTGCCATCCCTGGACACGTGTTTCGAGGTAGTTGCCTCTCGTCAGCAGGGAGTAGGAAAATGTGTGGGGTTGCTGTGTAAGCTGCTAAAATCGTTATCAGGTCTAGTACCTCTCGTAGCGCGCAGGTGCGTAACCATGAGTCCGTCGACTCCACCGGCTCAAGGGAGCCTGAATATAAAGTTAAACCAGATTGGTCACACACTGCTACACCTACCAGGCGTGTTCCCCCAATGAAAATGGTCCCTGAAGGTCAGCGTCGGCGGATACACCTATGCTCGAGTGTGAATGCAAGTATGCGTGGCGTGTGCCATCCCTGGACACGTGTTTCGAGGTAGTTGCCTCTCGTCAGCAGGGAGTAGGAAAATGTGTGGGGTTGCTGTGTAAGCTGCTAAAATCGTTATCAGGTCTAGTACCTCTCGTAGCGCGCAGGTGCGTAACCATGAGTCCGTCGACTCCACCGGCTCAAGGGAGCCTGAATATAAAGTTAAACCAGATTGGTCGCACACTGCTACACCTACCAGGCGTGTTCCCCCAATGAAAATGGTCCCTGAAGGTCAGCGTCGGCGGATACACCTATGCTCGAGTGTGAATGCAAGTATGCGTGGCGTGTGCCATCCCTGGACACGTGTTTCGAGGTAGTTGCCTCTCGTCAGCAGGGAGTAGGAAAATGTGTGGGGTTGCTGTGTAAGCTGCTAAAATCGTTATCAGGTCTAGTACCTCTCGTAGCGCGCAGGTGCGTAACCATGAGTCCGTCGACTCCACCGGCTCAAGGGAGCCTGAATATAAAGTTAAACCAGATTGGTTGCACACTGCTACACCTACCAGGCGTGTTCCCCCAATGAAAATGGTCCCTGAAGGTCAGCGTCGGCGGATACACCTATGCTCGAGTGTGAATGCAAGTATGCGTGGCGTGTGCCATCCCTGGACACGTGTTTCGAGGTAGTTGCCTCTCGTCAGCAGGGAGTAGGAAAATGTGTGGGGTTGCTGTGTAAGCTGCTAAAATCGTTATCAGGTCTAGTACCTCTCGTAGCGCGCAGGTGCGTAACCATGAGTCCGTCGACTCCACCGGCTCAAGGGAGCCTGAATATAAAGTTAAACCAGATTGGTCGCACACTGCTACACCTACCAGGCGTGTTCCCCCAATGAAAATGGTCCCTGAAGGTCAGCGTCGGCGGATACACCTATGCTCGAGTGTGAATGCAAGTATGCGTGGCATGTGCCATCCCTGGACACGTGTTTCGAGGTAGTTGCCTCTCGTCAGCAGGGAGTAGGAAAATGTGTGGGGTTGCTGTGTAAGCTGCTAAAATCGTTATCAGGTCTAGTACCTCTCGTACCGCGCAGGTGCGTAACCATGAGTCCGTCGACTCCACCGGCTCAAGGGAGCCTGAATATAAAGTTAAACCAGATTGGTCGCACACTGCTACACCTACCAGGCGTGTTCCCCCAATGAAAATGGTCCCTGAAGGTCAGCGTCGGCGGATACACCTATGCTCGAGTGTGAATGCAAGTATGCGTGGCGTGTGCCATCCCTGGACACGTGTTTCGAGGTAGTTGCCTCTCGTCAGCAGGGAGTAGGAAAATGTGTGGGGTTGCTGTGTAAGCTGCTAAAATCGTTATCAGGTCTAGTACCTCTCGTAGCGCGCAGGTGCGTAACCATGAGTCCGTCGACTCCACCGGCTCAAGGGAGCCTGAATATAAAGTTAAACCAGATTGGTCGCACACTGCTACACCTACCAGGCGTGTTCCCCCAATGAAAATGGTCCCTGAAGGTCAGCGTCGGCGGATACACCTATGCTCGAGTGTGAATGCAAGTATGCGTGGCGTGTGCCATCCCTGGACACGTGTTTCGAGGTAGTTGCCTCTCGTCAGCAGGGAGTAGGAAAATGTGTGGGGTTGCTGTGTAAGCTGCTAAAATCGTTATCAGGTCTAGTACCTCTCGTAGCGCGCAGGTGCGTAACCATGAGTCCGTCGACTCCACCGGCTCAAGGGAGCCTGAATATAAAGTTAAACCAGATTGGTCGCACACTGCTACACCTACCAGACGTGTTCCCCCAATGAAAATGGTCCCTGAAGGTCAGCGTCGGCGGATACACCTATGCTCGAGTGTGAATGCAAGTATGCGTGGCGTGTGCCATCCCTGTACACGTGTTTCGAGGTAGTTGCCTCTCGTCAGCAGGGAGTAGGAAAATGTGTGGGGTTGCTGTGTAAGCTGCTAAAATCGTTATCAGGTCTAGTACCTCTCGTAGCGCGCAGGTGCGTAACCATGAGTCCGTCGACTCCACCGGCTCAAGGGAGCCTGAATATAAAGTTAAACCAGATTGGTTGCACACTGCTACACCTACCAGGCGTGTTCCCCCAATGAAAATGGTCCCTGAAGGTCAGCGTCGGCGGATACACCTATGCTCGAGTGTGATTGCAAGTATGCGTGGCGTGTGCCATCCCTGGACACGTGTTTCGAGGTAGTTGCCTCTCGTCAGCAGGGAGTAGGAAAATGTGTGGGGTTGCTGTGTAAGCTGCTAAAATCGTTATCAGGTCTAGTACCTCTCGTAGCGCGCAGGTGCGTAACCATGAGTCCGTCGACTCCACCGGCTCAAGGGAGCCTGAATATAAAGTTAAACCAGATTGGTCACACACTGCTACACCTACCAGGCGTGTTCCCCCAATGAAAATGGTCCCTGAAGGTCAGCGTCGGCGGATACACCTATGCTCGAGTGTGAATGCAAGTATGCGTGGCGTGTGCCATCCCTGGACACGTGTTTCGAGGTAGTTGCCTCTCGTCAGCAGGGAGTAGGAAAATGTGTGGGGTTGCTGTGTAAACTGCTAAAATCGTTATCAGGTCTAGTACCTCTCGTACCTCGCAGGTGCGTAACCATGAGTCCGTCGACTCCACCGGCTCAAGGGAGCCTGAATATAAAGTTAAACCAGATTGGTCGCACACTGCTACACCTACCAGGCGTGTTCCCCCAATGAAAATGGTCCCTGAAGGTCAGCGTCGGCGGATACACCTATGCTCGAGTGTGAATGCAAGTATGCGTGGCGTGTGCCATCCCTGGACATGTGTTTCGAGGTAGTTGCCTCTCGTCAGCAGGGAGTAGGAAAATGTGTGGGGTTGCTGTGTAAGCTGCTAAAATCGTTATCAGGTCTAGTACCTCTCGTAGCGCGCAGGTGCGTAACCATGAGTCCGTCCACTCCACCGGCTCAAGGGAGCCTGAATATAAAGTTAAACCAGATTGGTCGCACACTGCTACACCTACCAGGCGTGTTCCCCCAATGAAAATGGTCCCTGAAGGTCAGCGTCGGCGGATACACCTATGCTCGAGTGTGAATGCAAGTATGCGTGGCGTGTGCCATCCCTTGACACGTGTTTCGAGGTAGTTGCCTCTCGTCAGCAGGGAGTAGGAAAATGTGTGGGGTTGCTGTGTAAGCTGCTAAAATCGTTATCAGGTCTAGTACCTCTCGTAGCGCGCAGGTGCGTAACCATGAGTCCGTCGACGCCACCGGCTCAAGGGAGCCTGAATATAAAGTTAAACCAGATTGGTCGCACACTGCTACACCTACCAGGCGTGTTCCCCCAATGAAAATGGTCCCTGAAGGTCAGCGTCGGCGGATACACCTATGCTTGAGTGTGAATGCAAGTATGCGTGGCGTGTGCCATCCCTGTACACGTGTTTCGAGGTAGTTGCCTCTCGTCAGCAGGGAGTAGGAAAATGTGTGGGGTTGCTGTGTAAGCTGCTAAAATCATTATCAGGTCTAGTACCTCTCGTAGCGCGCAGGTGCGTAACCATGAGTCCGTCGACTCCACCGGCTCAAGGGAGCCTGAATATAAAGTTAAACCAGATTGGTCGCACACTGCTACACCTACCAGGCGTGTTCCCCCAATGAAAATGGTCCCTGAAGGTCAGCGTCGGCGGATACACCTATGCTCGAGTGTGAATGCAAGTATGCGTGGCGTGTGCCATCCCTGGACACGTGTTTCGAGGTAGTTGCCTCTCGTCAGCAGGGAGTAGGAAAATGTGTGGGGTTGCTGTGTAAGCTGCTAAAATCGTTATCAGGTCTAGTACCTCTCGTAGCGCGCAGGTGCGTAACCATGAGTCCGTCGACTCCACCGGCTCAAGGGAGCCTGAATATAAAGTTAAACCAGATTGGTCGCACACTGCTACACCTACCAGGCGTGTTCCCCCAATGAAAATGGTCCCTGAAGGTCAGCGTCGGCGGATACACCTATGCTCGAGTGTGAATGCAAGTATGCGTGGCGTGTGCCATCCCATGACACGTGTTTCGAGGTAGTTGCCTCTCGTCAGCAGGGAGTAGGAAAATGTGTGGGGTTGCTGTGTAAGCTGCTAAAATCGTTATCAGGTCTAGTACCTCTCGTAGCGCGCAGGTGCGTAACCATGAGTCCGTCGACTCCACCGGCTCAAGGGAGCCTGAATATAAAGTTAAACCAGATTGGTCGCACACTGCTACACCTACCAGGCGTGTTCCCCAAATGAAAATGGTCCCTGAAGGTCAGCGTCGGCGGATACACCTATGCTCGAGTGTGAATGCAAGTATGCGTGGCGTGTGCCATCCCTGGACACGTGTTTCGAGGTAGTTGCCTCTCGTCAGCAGGGAGTAGGAAAATGTGTGGGGTTGCTGTGTAAACTGCTAAAATCGTTATCAGGTCTAGTACCTCTCGTAGCGCGCAGGTGCGTAACCATGAGTCCGTCCACTCCACCGGCTCAAGGGAGCCTGAATATAAAGTTAAACCAGATTGGTCGCACACTGCTACACCTACCAGGCGTGTTCCCCCAATGAAAATGGTCCCTGAAGGTCAGCGTCGGCGGATACACCTATGCTCGAGTGTGAATGCAAGTATGCGTGGCGTGTGCCATCCCTTGACACGTGTTTCGAGGTAGTTGCCTCTCGTCAGCAGGGAGTAGGAAAATGTGTGGGGTTGCTGTGTAAGCTGCTAAAATCGTTATCAGGTCTAGTACCTCTCGTAGCGCGCAGGTGCGTAACCATGAGTCCGTCGACGCCACCGGCTCAAGGGAGCCTGAATATAAAGTTAAACCAGATTGGTCGCACACTGCTACACCTACCAGGCGTGTTCCCCCAATGAAAATGGTCCCTGAAGGTCAGCGTCGGCGGATACACCTATGCTTGAGTGTGAATGCAAGTATGCGTGGCGTGTGCCATCCCTGTACACGTGTTTCGAGGTAGTTGCCTCTCGTCAGCAGGGAGTAGGAAAATGTGTGGGGTTGCTGTGTAAGCTGCTAAAATCATTATCAGGTCTAGTACCTCTCGTAGCGCGCAGGTGCGTAACCATGAGTCCGTCGACTCCACCGGCTCAAGGGAGCCTGAATATAAAGTTAAACCAGATTGGTCGCACACTGCTACACCTACCAGGCGTGTTCCCCCAATGAAAATGGTCCCTGAAGGTCAGCGTCGGCGGATACACCTATGCTCGAGTGTGAATGCAAGTATGCGTGGCGTGTGCCATCCCTGGACACGTGTTTCGAGGTAGTTGCCTCTCGTCAGCAGGGAGTAGGAAAATGTGTGGGGTTGCTGTGTAAGCTGCTAAAATCGTTATCAGGTCTAGTACCTCTCGTAGCGCGCAGGTGCGTAACCATGAGTCCGTCGACTCCACCGGCTCAAGGGAGCCTGAATATAAAGTTAAACCAGATTGGTCGCACACTGCTACACCTACCAGGCGTGTTCCCCCAATGAAAATGGTCCCTGAAGGTCAGCGTCGGCGGATACACCTATGCTCGAGTGTGAATGCAAGTATGCGTGGCGTGTGCCATCCCATGACACGTGTTTCGAGGTAGTTGCCTCTCGTCAGCAGGGAGTAGGAAAATGTGTGGGGTTGCTGTGTAAGCTGCTAAAATCGTTATCAGGTCTAGTACCTCTCGTAGCGCGCAGGTGCGTAACCATGAGTCCGTCGACTCCACCGGCTCAAGGGAGCCTGAATATAAAGTTAAACCAGATTGGTCGCACACTGCTACACCTACCAGGCGTGTTCCCCAAATGAAAATGGTCCCTGAAGGTCAGCGTCGGCGGATACACCTATGCTCGAGTGTGAATGCAAGTATGCGTGGCGTGTGCCATCCCTGGACACGTGTTTCGAGGTAGTTGCCTCTCGTCAGCAGGGAGTAGGAAAATGTGTGGGGTTGCTGTGTAAACTGCTAAAATCGTTATCAGGTCTAGTACCTCTCGTAGCGCGCAGGTGCGTAACCATGAGTCCGTCGACTCCACCGGCTCAAGGGAGCCTGAATATAAAGTTAAACCAGATTGGTTGCACACTGCTACACCTACCAGGCGTGTTCCCCCAATGAAAATGGTCCCTGAAGGTCAGCGTCGGCGGATACACCTATGCTCGAGTGTGAATGCAAGTATGCGTGGCGTGTGCCATCCCTGGACATGTGTTTCGAGGTAGTTGCCTCTCCTCAGCAGGGAGTAGGAAAATGTGTGGGGTTGCTGTGTAAGCTGCTAAAATCGTTATCAGGTCTAGTACCTCTCGTAGCGCGCAGGTGCGTAACCATGAGTCCGTCGACTCCACCGGCTCAAGGGAGCCTGAATATAAAGTTAAACCAGATTGGTCGCACACTGCTACACCTACCAGGCGTGTTCCCCCAATGAAAATGGTCCCTGAAGGTCAACGTTGGCGGATATACCTATGCTCGAGTGTGAATGCAAGTATGCGTGGCGTGTGCCATCCCTGGACACGTGTTTCGAGGTAGTTGCCTCTCGTCAGCAGGGAGTAGGAAAATGTGTGGGGTTGCTGTGTAAGCTGCTAAAATCGTTATCAGGTCTAGTACCTCTCGTAGCGCGCAGGTGCGTAACCATGAGTCCGTCGACGCCACCGGCACAAGGGAGCCTGAATATAAAGTTAAACCAGATTGGTCGCACACTGCTACACCTACCAGGCGTGTACCCCAATGAAAATGGTCCCTGAAGGTCAGCGTCGGCGGATACACCTATGCTTGAGTGTGAATGCAAGTATGCGTGGCGTGTGCCATCCCTGTACACGTGTTTCGAGGTAGTTGCCTCTCGTCAGCAGGGAGTAGGAAAATGTGTGGGGTTGCTGTGTAAGCTGCTAAAATCATTATCAGGTCTAGTACCTCTCGTAGCGCACAGGTGCGTAACCATGAGTCCGTCGACTCCACCGGCTCAAGGGAGCCTGAATATAAAGTTAAACTAGATTGGTCGCACACTGCTACACCTACCAGGCGTGTTCCCCCAATGAAAATGGTCCCTGAAGGTCAGCGTCGGCGGATACACCTATGCTCGAGTGTGAATGCAAGTATGCGTGGCGTGTGCCATCCCTGGACACGTGTTTCGAGGTAGTTGCCTCTTGTTGGACAGGCCACACGAAGGGCTTGCTCCCTCCCCGCACGACAGGGCCCGAGCTCCGGCCCACCAGGCATAACCCACGAAAAGCACCTGTACCCCGTCTCCCGACGGATCTTCTGCCCTCGGACCTCTACTCATCACGGGGCCCAGCCCCACCGGCTCCCCGGCCGGTTCAAGCCGCCATCTTGGGCCCTGCACCACGAGGCCGCGTGGCCTCGCCCCGACCCTGACCCCGGGCCTGACCGGCTCCGACATCCCGGCACCACCATCCACCCAGGAGGTGAGCGGACCACTTGGCAGGTCAATGGGAGGACGAAGTGTCAAGAGCTCTTCCCCCGCCAGGTGCCGATCGCCTCCAGCTCCCCCAGGCGCTGGCTCCACCCCCTGCTGGGTGTCTGGACACCTTCATCCCGGGCCCTCCGACCTCCAAGTGCGAGGGTCCGGACATCAAAGAGCGCCTGCCCTATAACTGGGGCAACTCCGGAGCAGGAAGGCAGTTGTATCCTGGAGTCGAGAGACACCGAGAGAACTCAGCCTTGACGGACTACTGGCGCGGCCGTAGCCCGCTCTTGTGAACCATCGTCCTGCCTGCTGGCGCTGCCGCGGCCTTCTGCAACATCCATCCTCGTCGGGACCTGCTGGCGCTGCCGCGGCCCGTTGTAACGACCATCCTCACCGGGACCTGCTGGCGCTGCCGCGGACCGTACATCGACCATCTTTCCGGGACCTGCTGGCGCTGCCGCGGACCGTGTCCCGACCATCTCGACCGGGACCTGCTGGCGCTGCCGCGGCCCGTACCAACTAAACCACCAAGCTCGAGGATTGTGAGCTAGTCATCATCTCATCCGAACTACCTGACTGGTAAACAGACTGTCCCGCTCCCCCTTACCCTGCATTGAGAGACTTGAATCGAGGGGACCCCTGAGTCCAGACCTCCTTGTACCATTCAACCGTACCTTAAGAAGTGCTTATAAAGAACACTGAACCTTATCCGTGTGTGGTATCTGTCTGTGGGGGGGGGGGGAAGTTACTTGTCTGTACGATCGCTGGAGACGGCTCTCCCCGGAGACCTCTCCTCCTGACCCCGGCCGACCCTCCCGGTCCGTCTACCCTTTCTAACATTGGTGGCCAGCGGCGCGATCCGAATCAACGCGTAATCGTACAGAGAGTAGCTCACCCCACGACAAAAACACGATGTCAGCCAAAGATAGCAGCTCCACCGAGAAATTCCAAATGGATAAGTTAGAAGAATACAACCACCGCGAACTGAGACAATTCTGCATAGAACTTGGCATTGCTACCACCGGCCTGAGTACCAAGGATGATCTAAAGCACGCCCTAGAGTCGTGGACAGAAACTGGGGTCGCCGGACCCTCCGACCAAAGCAGCATCACACCAGAGGGGAACGCCACGGCTCCCGAGGAGCGGGGAACGGGCCTCTCGCAGGAGGAGATCCGAGAAAGAGAAAGAACCAGATTGCACGAGTTGGAAATGGCACGACTCAAGATGGATGGGGAACTCAAGTTAGCTGAACAGAAACTCAACCTCGAGCATATGCGGCTCCGAGAAGAACGAGAAGAGAAGCAGAGACAGAGAGAGCTGGAGGAGAAAAAAATAACGCTCGAGCACGAGCGCCAACTAGCGGAGATAGAACTTCGGAAACAGAATAAAGAACTGGGGGTGCCTGAGCGACCACACACCCCGGGGCCAATCGAGAAAAAAGTCCACATCCCCAAGGATGTTGTCCGCGAGTATGTCCGAGAAGACGACATACAACAGTGGTTTAAAGCCTACGAGATCGCCATGACCTCCCACCGGATCGACCGGAGTGATTGGGGAGCCGGACTTTGGGGGAGGTTTGTCAACGAGGGTCGCGATGCCCTACTGCAGCTCCCAGATCACCAAATGTCGTCCTACGACCACATGAAGGCTGCCCTCCTCACCCGCTACGGCCTCACACCCGAGATGTACCGCCAGAGGTTCAGAGATTGCACCCGGATCCCAGGTACAACTTGGGTAGAATACGTGAACTATTTTAGCCGTGCCTTCGAGGGTTGGATCAAGGGGAGCCATGTCACCACCTACGAACAACTCTTTAACCTTATGGTATGGGAGCACCTGTCGAACAACTGTTTCGTCGAGCTCAGGCAGCACCCCCTCGACAGTAAGCTGACTGACCCCCGGCAGCTCGCCGCCGAAGCTGACCGATGGGAAAGCACCCGAGTGGGCCGGAGGGGGCCACACGAACAGAACAGAAGCAACCCAGGCCAGCACCGTCCTCGGGGAGGAGGAGGGGGCCAGGGGCGAGGGAGAGACGCCTTGCCAGCAACACCCGTGGCCAGCACCCCGCCTCCGGCCGGCCGGGGCAACCCCCCGTGGCGTCCTGGGTTCCGAACCAACGTCACGTGCCACCGATGCCAGCGAGTCGGCCACTACGCCAATGACCCGAGCTGCCCGCAGAACCAAACACCCAAGCCCCGCCAGGTAGCTGCCGCCGCCCTGGGGGAAGAGCGATTATCGGGGGAACCAGAAGAGTATGAGCCGGCCCAGCAAGAGTGGGAACCGGCCGCCATGGTCCTGGCGTGCTTAGGGGGAAGAGACATGGTCCCACGGGCTCCCCTACCCGCTAACACCAGGAAATACGGTCAGTGGGTGACCATTAATGGACAGCGAGCCGAGGCCTTGCGTGACACAGGCGCCAGTGTGACGGCCGTCCGCTGTCACCTGGTGAAGCCCGAGCAGATCCTGCCGAACATTCTCTGCCCCGTCCGCTCGGCAGACAACTCTGAGAGTATGTGTCAAATGGCCTGCGTCCCGTTCGAATGGGGAGGGGTCTCCGGCCTTGTTGGACAGGCCTCACAGACGGCTTGCTCCCTCCCCGCTCGACAGGGCCCGAACTCCGGCCCACCTGGCATATCCCCACGACGGTCTACTGGCGCTGCCGTAGCCCGCTCTTGTGAACCATCGTCCTGCCTGCTGGCGCTGCCGCGGCCTTCTGCAACATTCATCTTCCTAGGACCTGCTGGCGCTGCCGCGGCCCGTTGTAACGACCATCCTCACCGGGACCTGCTGGCGCTGCCGCGGCCTTCTGCAACAGTCATCTTCCTGGGACCTGCTGGCGCTGCCGCGGCCCGTTGTAACGACCATCCTCACCGGGACCTGCTGGCGCTGCCGCGGACCGTATATCTTCCGGGGACCTGCTGGCGCTGCCGCGGCCCGTTGTATCGACCATCCACACCGGGACCTGCTGGCGCTGCCGCGGCCCGTACCACCTAACCACCAAGCTCGAGGATTGTGAGCTCATCATCATCTCATCAGAACTACCTGATTGGTAAATAGACTGCCCCGCTACCCCCTTCCCTACCTTGCGAGACTCTGATCGAGGGGACCCCTGAGTCCAGACCTCCTTGTACCATTCAACCGTACCTTAAATAAGTGCTTATAAAGAACGCTGAACCTTATCCGTGTGTGATATCTGTCTGTGGGGGGGAAGTTACTTGTCTGTACGATCGCTGGAGACGGCTCTCCCCGGAGACCTCTCCTCCTGACCCCGGCCGACCCTCCCGGTCCGTCTACCTTTTCTAACATTGGTGGCAGCGGTGGGATCCGAATCAACGCGTAATCGTACAGAGAGTAGCTCACCCCACGACAAAACACGATGTCGACCAAAGATAGCAGCTCCACCGAGAAGTTCCAAATGGAGAAATTAGAAGAATACAACCACCGCGAACTGAGACAATTTTGCATAGAACTTGGCATTGCTACCACCGGCCTGAGTACCAAGGATGATCTAAAGCGCGCTCTTGAGTCATGGACAGAAACTGGGGTCGCAGGACCCTCCGACCAAAGCAGCGTCACACCAGACCAAAACAGCATCACACCAGAGGGGAACGCCACGGCTCCCGAGGAGCGGGGAACGGGCCTCTCGCAGGAGGAGATACGAGAAAGAGACAGAGTCAGATTACACGAATTAGAGATGGCACGACTCAAGATGGATGGGGAACTCAAGTTAGCTGAACAGAAACTCAACCTCGAGCATATGCGGCTTCGAGAGGAACGAGAAGAAAAGCAGAGACAGAGAGAGCTGGAAGAGAAAAAAATAACGCTCGAGCACGAGCGCCGACTGGCGGAAATAGAACTGCGCAAACAGAATAAGGAACTGGGGGTGCCTGAGCGACCACACACCCCGGGGCCAATTGAGAAAAAAGTTCACATCCCCAAGGATGTGGTCCGCGAGTATGTCCGAGAAGATGACATACAACAGTGGTTTAAAGCCTATGAGATCGCAATGACCTCCCACCGGATCGACCGGAGTGATTGGGGAGCCGGACTTTGGGGGAGATTTATCAACGAGGGCCACGATGCCCTACTACAGCTCCCCGATCACCAAATGTCGTCCTACGACCACATGAAGGCTGCCCTCCTCGCCCGCTACGGCCTCACGCCCGAGATGTACCGCCAGAGGTTCCGAGACTGCACCCGGATCCCAGGTACAACTTGGGTAGAATACGTGAACTATTTCAGCCGGGCCTTCGAGGGTTGGATCAAGGGAAGTCAGGTCACCACCTACGAACAACTCTTCAACCTTATGGTATGGGAGCACCTGTCAAACAACTGTTTCGTCGAGCTCAGGCAGCACCTACTCGACAGTAAGCTGACCGACCCCCGGCAGCTCGCCGCCGAAGCTGACCGATGGGAAAGCACCCGAGTGGGCCGGAGAGGGCCACACGAGCAGAATCGAAGCAACCAAAGCCAGCACCGTCCTCGGGGTGGAGGAGGAGGCCAGGGGCGAGGGAGAGACGCCTTGCCGGCAACCCCCGTGGCCAGCACCCCGCCTCCGGCCGGCCGGAGCAACCCCCCGTTGCGTCCTGGGTTCCGGGCCAACGTCACGTGCCACCGATGCCAGCGAGTCGGCCACTACGCCAATGACCCGAGCTGCCCGCAGAACCAAACACCCAAGCCCCGCCAGGTAGCTGCCGCTGCCCTCGGGGAAGAGCAATCATCGGAGGGACCCGAAGAGTATGAGCCGGCCCAGCAAGGGTGGGAACCGGCCGCCATGGTCCTGGCATGCTTAGGGGGAAGAGACATGGTTCCGCGGGCTCCCCTACCCGCCAACACCAGAAAATACGGTCAGTGGGTGACCATTAATGGACAGAGAGCCGAGGCCTTGCGTGACACCGGCGCCAGCGTGACGGCCGTCCGCTGTCACCTGGTAAAGCCCGAGCAGATCCTGCCGAACATTCTCTGCCCCGTCCGCTCGGCGGATAACTCTGAGAGCATGTGTAAGATGGCCTGCGTCCCGTTTGAATGGGGAGGGGTCTCCGGCCTACTGAAGGTGACGGTCCGGGACGATGCCCCCGTGGACTGCCTCCTGGGGAATGACCTCGAGAGTTCCCCGTGGGCCACCGTCGAGAGAAGAGAGCACTTGGGGATGCTGGGCCTCCCGGACTGGGCCTGCGTAACCACCCGATCCATGGCCGCCCGGGCCGCCCCCCGATCAGAAGAAACCGAATGGCCAGCACCTCCGCCCCCGGTTGCCCCCGTAGAGGACAACGGCGAGTCCGACCTCCCGGACCCGACTACCGAAGAAGACGCGCAACACCAGGACCTTCCGGATCTGGCTCAGTGGCGGCAAGAAGGGGGGCCCACCCAAGAACAGTTCCGCCAGGAACAAAAGACCTGTCCCTCCCTCGAGGGACTCCGCCAACAAGCCAGCACCCAAAACGCCGGGGACACCACCGGAACCCACTGGGTCTACTGGGATAACGACCTGCTCTACAGCGAGCAAAGAATCGCCGAGCTGGGGGCCGGTCGAGTTCTGGTGGTACCGCTCCGCTTCCGAGACTTTCTGCTCAACCTGGCCCACGATGTCCCCCTGGCTGGACACCTGGGCCAGGACAAAACGTACAGTCGCCTGGTGACCCACTTTTTCTGGCCGAAAATGAGGAATGACGTCCTGAACCACTGCCGATCTTGCCCCACATGCCAAGCCAGCGGGAAGAGTGGTCGGAAGCTGAAAGCCCCTCTGCAACCCTTCCCTGTGGTCACCACCCCGTTCGAGAGGGTGGGGATAGACATTGTGGGACCTCTGGACCCCCGCACGGCGCAAGGACACAGGTTCATCTTGGTACTAGTGGACCATGCCACCCGCTACCCCGAGGCGGTGCCCCTACGGACAGTGACCGCTCCGGTGGTTGGCCGGGCCCTGATGGGGATCTTCTCCCGGGTAGGCTTCCCCCGAGAAGTCGTCAGCGACCGAGGTACGAATTTCATATCCAAATACATGAAGTCCCTCTGGCAACAATGCGGGGTCACCTACAGATTCACGACCCCCTATCACCCCCAAGGGAACGGACTAGTGGAGCGTTTTAACCGCACTCTCAAAGGGATGATTGGGGGATTGGAAGAGCCTCTCCGTCGCCAGTGGGATGTACTGCTCCCGTGCCTCCTCTTCGCCTACCGGGAAGTTCCCCAGAAGTCCCTCGGTTTTAGCCCCTTTGAACTCCTCTACGGGCACCCTGTGCGAGGGCCCCTCAGCCTAGTCAAGGAAGGTTGGGAGATGGCCCCCCTCACGACCCCTCCAGACGTCTTCAAATACATCCTGGCCTTACGAAACCAGACCCGGCGCTTCAGGGAGATGGCCAAGGCGAACCTCGAGGCCAGCCAGGAGGACATGAAGAGGTGGTATGATCACAATGCCTCCTCCGTTGAATTCGAGCCTGGGCAGCAAGTATGGGTGATGTCCCCCACCGAACCATGTGCCCTGCAGGATAAGTGGACGGGGCCCTTCAAAGTGGTCGAGCGCAAAAGCCCCGTCACTTACCTCATCGACATGGGGTCCTCCCGGAACCCCCTTCGGGTCCTCCACACCAACCGGCTCAAACCACACTTTGTGCGATCCGAACTAAGCCTCTTGATGGCTACAGACAGTGGCACGGAAGAAGACTCCGAGCCCCTCCCGGATCTCCTGAAGACTCAGGAGAAGGACGGCTCCGTGGACGGGGTCCGGCTCTCTGACGCCCTCACTTCGGAGCAACGCCAGGACTGCCGGGACCTCCTGCTGCAGTTCGCTGCCCTGTTCTCCCTCACCCCCGGGGTCACCCCCTGGTGTCTGCACGACGTAGACACCGGGGACAGTCCCCCTGTCCGGCACCGGGCCTACCGCGTACCAGATCGGGTACGGGCCTGCATACAGGAGGAAGTGGCCAAGATGCTCACGATCGGGGTCATCGAGCCCTCGGACAGTCCCTCGGCCAGTCCGGTCGTATTAGTTCCCAAGGCCGCTGCCCCCGGCTCCGCCCCTGAACTGAGATTCTGCGTCGACTACCGGGGCTTGAACGCTGTCACCCGGACCGACGCTCATCCCATCCCCCGAGCAGACGAGCTGATCGACCGGCTGGGTGCCGCCCGCTACCTTAGTATCTTCGACCTAACGGCGGGCTACTGGCAGATCGGCCTCACACCCAGGGCTCAGGAACGGTCAGCCTTCTCTACCCCCGATGGCCACTATCAATTTAAGGTCATGCCCTTTGGCATGAAGAATGCCCCCGCCACGTTCCAACGCCTTGTGAACCAGGTCTTGGCGGGACTTGAAGAATTCAGCGCTGCCTACCTGGACGATATCGCTGTATACAGCCGCCACTGGTCCGACCACCTCCGTCACCTCCAGGAGGTCCTACACGCCCTCCAGCGGGCCGGCCTCACCATTAAGGCCGGCAAGTGCCAGATTGGCCAAGGGTCTGTGACCTACCTTGGGCACCAAGTGGGGAGCGGGCTGGTGGCCCCACTACAACTTAAGATTGCTGCCATCCAGTCCTGGCAGCCCCCCGTCACCCAGACCGAAGTCCGAGCCTTCCTGGGGCTCACCGGCTACTACCGGCGGTTCGTGAAGGACTACGGCAGCATCGTGGGGCCCCTCACGGGTCTCACATCCAAGAACCAACCGAAGCGGGTCAACTGGACTCCTGATTGTCAAGCGGCCTTCGAAGAGCTGAAGGCCGCCCTGTGCACCGCCCCGGTGCTCCAGGCCCCCGATTACAGTCGGGAATTTGTGGTGCAGACCGACGCCTCCGACCACGGCATCGGAGCCGTCCTCTCTCAGTTGAACCCCGAAGGTCATGACCAGCCGGTGGCCTTCATCAGTCGACGTCTCCTGGCCCGAGAACAGCGTTGGAGCACCATCGAGAGGGAGGCATTTGCAGTAGTGTGGGCCCTCAAAAAGCTCCGACCCTATCTCTTCGGTACCCACTTCCGGGTACAAACCGACCATCGACCCCTGCAATGGCTGATGCAGATGCGGGGAGAAAACCCAAAACTCTTGCGCTGGTCCATTTCCCTGCAGGGAATGGACTTCACCGTGGAGCACCGACCAGGCCAAGACCACGCCAACGCGGATGGCCTGTCCCGCTTTTTCCGCCTCGACGAAGAGAGTCCCCAAGGAGATGGGTGACTCTCCCCGCCTTCAGCTGGGGGGGACGCATGTTGGACAGGCCTCACAGACGGCTTGCTCCCTCCCCGCTCGACAGGGCCCGAACTCCGGCCCACCTGGCATATCCCCACGACAAGCACCTGTACTCCGTCTCCCGACGGACCCTCTGCCCTCGGACCCCTACTCATCACGGGGTCCAGCCCCACCGGCTTCCCTGGCCGGGTCAAGCCGCCATCTGGGGCCCTGCACCACGCGGCCGCATGGCCTCCCCTCGACCCTAACCCCGGGCCTGGCCGGCCCCGACATCCCGGCACCACCATCCACCCAGGAGGTGAGCGGACCACTTGGCAAGTCAATGGGAGAACGAACTGTCAAGGGCTCTCCCCCGCCAGGTGCCGATCGCCCCCAGCTCCCCCAGGCACTGGCTCCACCCCCTGCTGGGTGTCTGGACACCTTCATCCCGGACCCTCCGACCTCCAAGTGCGAGGGTCCGGACATCAAAGGGCACCAGCCCTATAACTGAGGCAGCCCCGGAGCAGGAAGGCAGTTGTATCCTGGAGTCGAGAGACACCGAGTGAACTCAACCTTGACGGTCTACTGGCGCTGCCGTAGCCCGCTCTTGTGAACCATCGTCCTGCCTGCTGGCGCTGCCGCGGCCTTCTGCAACATTCATCTTCCTAGGACCTGCTGGCGCTGCCGCGGCCCGTTGTAACGACCATCCTCACCGGGACCTGCTGGCGCTGCCGCGGCCTTCTGCAACAGTCATCTTCCTGGGACCTGCTGGCGCTGCCGCGGCCCGTTGTAACGACCATCCTCACCGGGACCTGCTGGCGCTGCCGCGGACCGTATATCTTCCGGGGACCTGCTGGCGCTGCCGCGGCCCGTTGTATCGACCATCCACACCGGGACCTGCTGGCGCTGCCGCGGCCCGTACCACCTAACCACCAAGCTCGAGGATTGTGAGCTCATCATCATCTCATCAGAACTACCTGATTGGTAAATAGACTGCCCCGCTACCCCCTTCCCTACCTTGCGAGACTCTAATCGAGGGGACCCCTGAGTCCAGACCTCCTTGTACCATTCAACCGTACCTTAAATAAGTGCTTATAAAGAACGCTGAACCTTATCCGTGTGTGATATCTGTCTGTGGGGGGGAAGTTACTTGTCTGTACGATCGCTGGAGACGGCTCTCCCCGGAGACCTCTCCTCCTGACCCCGGCCGACCCTCCCGTTCCGTCTACCTTTTCTAACAGGCCTGTTGAAGGTGACGGTCCGGGACGATGCCCCCGTGGACTGCCTCCTGGGGAATGACCTCGAGAGTTCCCCGTGGGCCACCGTTGAGAGAAGAGAGCACCTGGGGATGCTGGGCCTCCCGGACTGGGCCTGCGTAACCACCCGGTCCATGGCCGCCCGTGCCGTCCCCCGATCAGAAGAACCGGAATGGCCAGCACCTCCGCCCCCGGTCGCCCCAGTAGAAGACAACGACGAGGCCAGCCTCCCAGACCCGACGACCGAAGGGGACGCGCAACCCCAGAACCTTCCTGACCTGGCTCAGTGGCGTCAAGAAGGGGGGCCCACCCAAGAACAGTTCCGCCAGGAACAAAAGACCTGTCCCTCCCTCGAGGGACTCCGCCAACAAGCCAGCGCCCAGAACGCAGGGGACTCCACCGGAACTCACTGGGTCTACTGGGATAACGACCTGCTATACAGCGAGCAAAGAATCGCCGAGCTGGGGGCCGGTCGAGTACTGGTGGTACCTCTCCGCTTCAGAGACTTTCTGCTCAACCTGGCCCACGATGTCCCCCTGGCTGGACACCTGGGCCAGGACAAAACGTACAGCCGCCTAGTGACCCACTTTTTCTGGCCGAAAATGAGGAACGACGTCCTGAACCACTGCCGATCTTGCCCCACATGCCAAGCCAGCGGGAAGAGTGGTCGGAAGCTGAAAGCCCCTCTGCAACCCTTCCCTGTGGTCACCACCCCGTTCGAGAGGGTGGGGATAGACATTGTGGGGCCTCTGGACCCCCGCACGGCACAAGGACACAGGTTCATCTTAGTACTGGTGGACCATGCCACCCGCTACCCCGAGGCGGTGCCCCTACGGACCGTGACAGCTCCGGTGGTTGGCCGGGCCCTAATGGGGATCTTCTCCCGGGTAGGCTTCCCCCGAGAAGTCGTCAGCGACCGAGGCACGAACTTTATATCCAAATACATGAAGTCCCTCTGGCAACAATGCGGGGTCACCTACAGATTCACGACCCCCTATCACCCCCAAGGGAACGGACTAGTGGAGCGTTTTAACCGCACTCTCAAGGGGATGATTGGGGGATTGGAAGAGCCCCTCCGTCGCCAGTGGGATGTACTACTCCCGTGCCTCCTCTTCGCCTACCGAGAAGTTCCCCAGAAGTCCCTCGGTTTTAGCCCTTTCGAACTCCTGTACGGGCACCCTGTGCGAGGGCCCCTCTGCCTAGTAAAAGAAGGTTGGGAGATGGCCCCCCTAAAGACCCCTCCAGACGTCTTCAAATACCTCCTGGCCCTACGCAATCAGACCCGGCGCTTCAGAGAGATGGCCAAGGCGAACCTCGAGGCCAGCCAGGAGGACATGAAGAGGTGGTATGATCACAATGCCTCCTCCGTTGAGTTCGAGCCTGGACAACAAGTATGGGTGATGTCCCCCACCGAACCATGTGCCTTGCAAGATAAGTGGACGGGGCCCTTCAAAGTGGTCGAGCGCAAAAGCCCCGTCACTTATCTCATCGACCTGGGGACCTCCCGGAACCCCCTTCGGGTCCTCCACACCAACCGACTCAAACCACACTTTGTGCGCTCAGAACTCAGCCTCCTGATGGCTACGGACAGTGGGGCAGAGGAAGACTCCGAACCCCTCCCGGATCTTCTGAAGACTCAGGAGAATGACGGCTCCGTGGACGGGGTCCGGCTCTCTGACGCCCTCACTTCGGAGCAACGCCAGGGCTGCCGGAACCTCCTGCTGCAGTTCGCTACCCTGTTCTCCCTCACCCCCGGGGTCACCCCTTGGTGTTTGCACGACGTGGACACCGGGGACAGTCCCCCTGTCCGACACCGGGCCTACCGCGTACCAGATCGGGTACGGGCCTGCATACAGGAGGAAGTGGCCAAGATGCTCACAATCGGGGTCATCGAGCCCTCGGACAGTCCCTGGGCCAGTCCGGTTGTATTGGTCCCCAAAGCCGCTGCCCCCGGCACCGCACCTGAACTGAGATTCTGCGTCGACTACCGGGGCTTGAACGCTGTCACCCGGACCGACGCTCATCCGATCCCCCGAGCAGACGAGCTGATCGACCGGCTGGGGGCCGCCCGCTACCTCATTATCTTCGACCTAACAGCGGGCTACTGGCAGATCGGCCTCACAACCAGGGCTCAGGAACGGTCAGCCTTCTCTACCCCCGATGGCCACTACCAATTCAAGGTCATGCCCTTCGGCATGAAGAATGCCCCCGCCACATTTCAACGCCTCGTGAACCAGGTCTTGGCGGGGCTCGAAGAGTTCAGCGCTGCCTACCTGGACGATATCGCTGTATACAGCCGCCACTGGCCCGACCACCTCCGTCACCTCCAAGAGGTCCTACAGGCCCTCCAGCGGGCCGGCCTCACAATTAAGGCCGGCAAGTGCCAAATTGGCCAAGGGTCTGTGACCTACCTTGGGCACCAAGTGGGAAGCGGGCTGGTGGCCCCGCTACAACTTAAGATTGCTGCCATCCAGTCCTGGCAGCCCCCCGTCACCCAGACCGAGGTCCGAGCCTTCTTGGGGCTCACCGGCTACTATCGGCAGTTCGTGAAAGACTACGGCAGCATCGTGGGGCCCCTCACGGGTCTCACGTCCAAGAACCAACCGAAGCGGATTAACTGGACCCCCGATTGTCAAGCGGCCTTCGAGAAGCTGAAGGCCGCCCTGTGCACCGCCCCTGTGCTCCAGGCCCCCGATTACAGTCGGGAATTCGTGGTACAGACCGACGCCTCCGACCACGGCATCGGAGCCGTCCTTTCTCAGTTAAACCCCGAAGGTCATGACCAGCCGGTGGCCTTCATCAGTCGACGTCTCCTGGCCCGAGAACAGCGCTGGAGCACCATCGAGAGGGAGGCCTTCGCAGTGGTGTGGGCCCTCAAAAAGCTCCGGCCCTATCTCTTCAGTACCCACTTCCGGGTACAAACCGACCATCGACCCCTGCAGTGGCTGATGCAGATGCGGGGGGAGAACCCAAAACTCTTGCGCTGGTCCATTTCCCTGCAGGGAATGGACTTCACTGTGGAGCACCGACCAGGCCAAGACCACGCCAACGCGGATGGCCTGTCCCGCTTTTTCCGCCTCGACGAAGAGAGTCCCCAAGGAGATGGGTGACTCTCCCCGCCTTCAGCTGGGGGGGACGCATGTTGGACAGGCCACACGAAGGGCTTGCTCCCTCCCCGCACGACAGGGCCCGAGCTCCGGCCCACCAGGCATAACCCACGAAAAGCACCTGTACCCCGTCTCCCGACGGATCTTCTGCCCTCGGACCTCTACTCATCACGGGGCCCAGCCCCACCGGCTCCCCCGGCCGGTTCAAGCCGCCATCTTGGGCCCTGCACCACGAGGCCGCGTGGCCTCGCCCCGACCCTGACCCCGGGCCTGACCGGCCCCGACATCCCGGCACCACCATCCACCCAGGAGGTGAGCGGACCACTTGGCAGGTCAATGGGAGGACGAAGTGTCAAGAGCTCTTCCCCCGCCAGGTGCCGATCGCCTCCAGCTCCCCCAGGCGCTGGCTCCACCCCCTGCTGGGTGTCTGGACACCTTCATCCCGGGCCCTCCGACCTCCAAGTGCGAGGGTCCGGACATCAAAGAGCGCCTGCCCTATAACTGGGGCAACTCCGGAGCAGGAAGGCAGTTGTATCCTGGAGTCGAGAGACACCGAGAGAACTCAGCCTTGACGGACTACTGGCGCGGCCGTAGCCCGCTCTTGTGAACCATCGTCCTGCCTGCTGGCGCTGCCGCGACCTTCTGCAACATCCATCCTCGTCGGGACCTGCTGGCGCTGCCGCGGCCCGTTGTAACGACCATCCTCACCGGGACCTGCTGGCGCTGCCGCGGACCGTACATCGACCATCTTTCCGGGACCTGCTGGCGCTGCCGCGGACCGTGTCCCGACCATCTCGACCGGGACCTGCTGGCGCTGCCGCGGCCCGTACCAACTAAACCACCAAGCTCGAGGATTGTGAGCTAGTCATCATCTCATCCGAACTACCTGACTGGTAAACAGACTGTCCCGCTCCCCATTACCCTGCATTGAGAGACTTGAATCGAGGGGACCCCTGAGTCCAGACCTCCTTGTACCATTCAACCGTACCTTAAGAAGTGCTTATAAAGAACACTGAACCTTATCCGTGTGTGGTATCTGTCTGTGGGGGGGGGGGGGAAGTTACTTGTCTGTACGATCGCTGGAGACGGCTCTCCCCGGAGACCTCTCCTCCTGACCCCGGCCGACCCTCCCGGTCCGTCTACCCTTTCTAACACCTCTCGTCAGCAGGGAGTAGGAAAATGTGTGGGGTTGCTGTGTAAGCTGCTAAAATCGTTATCAGGTCTAGTACCTCTCGTAGCGCGCAGGTGCGTAACCATGAGTCCGTCGACTCCACCGGCTCAAGGGAGCCTGAATATAAAGTTAAACCAGATTGGTCGCACACTGCTACACCTACCAGGCGTGTTCCCCCAATGAAAATGGTCCCTGAAGGTCAGCGTCGGCGGATACACCTATGCTCGAGTGTGAATGCAAGTATGCGTGGCGTGTGCCATCCCATGACACGTGTTTCGAGGTAGTTGCCTCTCGTCAGCAGGGAGTAGGAAAATGTGTGGGGTTGCTGTGTAAGCTGCTAAAATCGTTATCAGGTCTAGTACCTCTCGTAGCGCGCAGGTGCGTAACCATGAGTCCGTCGACTCCACCGGCTCAAGGGAGCCTGAATATAAAGTTAAACCAGATTGGTCGCACACTGCTACACCTACCAGGCGTGTTCCCCCAATGAAAATGGTCCCTGAAGGTCAGCGTCGGCGGATACACCTATGCTCGAGTGTGAATGCAAGTATGCGTGGCGTGTGCCATCCCTGGACACGTGTTTCGAGGTAGTTGCCTCTCGTCAGCAGGGAGTAGGAAAATGTGTGGGGTTGCTGTGTAAGCTGCTAAAATCGTTATCAGGTCTAGTACCTCTCGTACCGCGCAGGTGCGTAACCATGAGTCCGTCGACTCCACCGGCTCAAGGGAGCCTGAATATAAAGTTAAACCAGATTGGTCGCACACTACTACACCTACCAGGCGTGTTCCCCCAATGAAAATGGTCCCTGAAGGTCAGCGTCGGCGGATACACCTATGCTCGAGTGTGAATGCAAGTATGCGTGGCGTGTGCCATCCCTGGACACGTGTTTCGAGGTAGTTGCCTCTCGTCAGCAGGGAGTAGGAAAATGTGTGGGGTTGCTGTGTAAGCTGCTAAAATCGTTATCAGGTCTAGTACCTCTCGTAGCGCGCAGGTGCGTAACCATGAGTCCGTCGACTCCACCGGCTCAAGGGAGCCTGAATATAAAGTTAAACCAGATTGGTCGCACACTGCTACACCTACCTGGCGTGTTCCCCCAATGAAAATGGTCCCTGAAGGTCAGCGTCGGCGGATACACCTATGCTCGAGTGTGAATGCAAGTATGCGTGGCGTGTGCCATCCCTGGACACGTGTTTCGAGGTAGTTGCCTCTCGTCAGCAGGGAGTAGGAAAATGTGTGGGGTTGCTGTGTAAGCTGCTAAAATCGTTATCAGGTCTAGTACCTCTCGTAGCGCGCAGGTGCGTAACCATGAGTCCGTCTACTCCACCGGCTCAAGGGAGCCTGAATATAAAGTTAAACCAGATTGGTCGCACACTGCTACACCTACCAGGCGTGTTCCCCCAATGAAAATGGTCCCTGAAGGTCAGCGTCGGCGGATACACCTATGCTCGAGTGTGAATGCAAGTATGCGTGGCGTGTGCCATCCCTGGACACGTGTTTCGAGGTAGTTGCCTCTCGTCAGCCGGGAGTAGGAAAATGTGTGGGGTTGCTGTGTAAGCTGCTAAAATTGTTATCAGGTCTAGTACCTCTCGTAGCGCGCAGGTGCGTAACCATGAGTCCGTCGACTCCACCGGCTCAAGGGAGCCTGAATATAAAGTTAAACCAGATTGGTCGCACACTGCTACACCTACCAGGCGTGTTCCCCCAATGAAAATGGTCCCTGAAGGTCAGCGTCGGCGGATACACCTATGCTCGAGTGTGAATGCAAGTATGCGTGGCGTGTGCCATCCCTGGACACGTGTTTCGAGGTAGTTGCCTCTCGTCAGCAGGGAGTAGGAAAATGAGTGGGGTTGCTGTGTAAGCTGCTAAAATCGTTATCAGGTCTAGTATCTCTCGTAGCGCGCAGGTGCGTAACCATGAGTCCGTCGACTCCACCGGCTCAAGGGAGCCTGAATATAAAGTTAAACCAGATTGGTCGCACACTGCTACACCTACCAGGTGTGTTCCCCCAATGAAAATGGTCCCTGAAGGTCAGCGTCGGCGGATACACCTATGCTCGAGTGTGAATGCAAGTATGCGTGGCGTGTGCCATCCCTGGACACGTGTTTTGAGGTAGTTGCCTCTCGTCAGCAGGGAGTAGGAAAATGTGTGTGGATTGCTGTGTAAGCTGCTAAAATCGTTATCAGGTCTAGTACCTCTCGTAGCGCGCAGGTGCGTAACCATGAGTCCGTCGACTCCACCGGCTCAAGGGAGCCTGAATATAAAGTTAAACCAGAATGGTCGCACACGGCTACACCTACCAGGCGTGTTCCCCCAATGAAAATGGTCCCTGAAGGTCAGCGTCGGCGGATACACCTATGCTCGAGTGTGAATGCAAGTATGCGTGGCGTGTGCCATCCCTGGACACGTGTTTCGAGGTAGTTGCCTCTCGTCAGCAGGGAGTAGGAAAATGTGTGGGGTTGCTGTGTAAGCTGCTAAAATCGTTATCAGGTCTAGTACCTCTCGTAGCGCGCAGGTGCGTATCCATGAGTCCGTCGACTCCACTGGCTCAAGGGAGCCTGAATATAAAGTTAAACCAGATTGGTCACACACTGCTACACCTACCAGGCGTGTTCCCCCAATGAAAATGGTCCCTGAAGGTCAGCGTCGGCGGATACACCTATGCTCGAGTGTGAATGCAAGTATGCGTGGCGTGTGCCATCCCTGGACACGTGTTTCGAGGTAGTTGCCTCTCGTCAGCAGGGAGTAGGAAAATGTGTGGGGTTGCTGTGTAAGCTGCTAAAATCGTTATCAGGTCTAGTACCTCTCGTAGCGCGCAGGTGCGTAACCATGAGTCCGTCGACTCCACCGGCTCAAGGGAGCCTGAATATAAAGTTAAACCAGATTGGTCGCACACTGCTACACCTACCAGGCGTGTTCCCCCAATGAAAATGGTCCCTGAAGGTCAGCGTCGGCGGATACACCTATGCTCGAGTGTGAATGCAAGTATGCGTGGCGTGTGCCATCCCTGGACATGTGTTTCGAGGTAGTTGCCTCTCGTCAGCAGGGAGTAGGAAAATGTGTGGGGTTGCTGTGTAAGCTGCTAAAATCGTTATCAGGTCTAGTACCTCTCGTAGCGCGCAGGTGCGTAACCATGAGTCCGTCGACTCCACCGGCTCAAGGGAGCCTGAATATAAAGTTAAACCAGATTGGTCGCACACTGCTACACCTACCAGGCGTGTTCCCCCAATGAAAATGGTCCCTGAAGGTCAGCGTCGGCGGATACACCTATGCTCGAGTGTGAATGCAAGTATGCGTGGCGTGTGCCATCCCTGGACACGTGTTTCGAGGTAGTTGCCTCTCGTCAGCAGGGAGTAGGAAAATGTGTGGGGTTGCTGTGTAAGCTGCTAAAATCGTTATCAGGTCTAGTACCTCTCGTAGCGCGCAGGTGCGTAACCATGAGTCCGTCGACTCCACCGGCTCAAGGGAGCCTGAATATAAAGTTAAACCAGATTGGTCGCACACTGCTACACCTACCAGGCGTGTTCCCCCAATGAAAATGGTCCCTGAAGGTCAGCGTCGGCGGATACACCTATGCTCGAGTGTGAATGCAAGTATGCGTGGCGTGTGCCATCCCTGTACACGTGTTTCGAGGTAGTTGCCTCTCGTCAGCAGGGAGTAGGAAAATGTGTGGGGTTGCTGTGTAAGCTGCTAAAATCGTTATCAGGTCTAGTACCTCTCGAAGCAAGCAGGTGCGTAACCATGAGTCCGTCGACTCCACCGGCTCAAGGGAGCCTGAATATAAAGTTAAACCAGATTGGTTGCACACTGCTACACCTACCAGGCGTGTTCCCCCAATGAAAATGGTCCCAGAAGGTCAGCGTCGGCGATACACCTATGCTCGAGTGTGAATGCAAGTATGCGTGGCGTGTGCCATCCCTGGACACGTGTTTCGAGGTAGTTGCCTCTCGTCAGCAGGGAGTAGGAAAATGTGTGGGGTTGCTGTGTAAGCTGCTAAAATCGTTATCAGGTCTAGTACCTCTCGTAGCGCGCAGGTGCGTAACCATGAGTCCGTCGACTCCAACGGCTCAAGGGAGCCTGAATATAAAGTTAAACCAGATTGGTCGCACACTGCTACACCTACCAGGCGTGTTCCCCCAATGAAAATGGTCTCTGAAGGTCAGCGTCAGCGGATACACCTATGCTCGAGTGTGATTGCAAGTATGCGTGGCGTGTGCCATCCCTGGACACGTGTTTCGAGGTAGTTGCCTCTCGTCAGCAGGGAGTAGGAAAATGTGTGGGGTTGCTGTGTAAGCTGCTAAAATCGTTATCAGGTCTAGTACCTCTCATAGCGCGCAGGTGCGTAACCATGAGTCCGTCGACTCCACCGGCTCAAGGGAGCCTGAATATAAAGTTAAACCAGATTGGTCGCACACTGCTACACCTACCAGGCGTGTTCCCCCAATGAAAATGGTCCCTGAAGGTCAGCGTCGGCGGATACACCTATGCTCGAGTGTGAATGCAAGTATGCGTGGCGTGTGCCATCCCTGGACACGTGTTTCGAGGTAGTTGCCTCTCGTCAGCAGGGAGTAGGAAAATGTGTGGGGTTGCTGTGTAAGCTGCTAAAATCGTTATCAGGTCTAGTACCTCTCGTAGCGCGCAGGTGCGTAACCATGAGTCCGTCGACTCCACCGGCTCAAGGGAGCCTGAATATAAAGTTAAACCAGATTGGTCGCACACTGCTACACCTACCAGGCGTGTTCCCCCAATGAAAATGGTCCCTGAAGGTCAGCGTCGGCGGATACACCTATGCTGGAGTGTGAATGCAAGTATGCGTGGCGTGTGCCATCCCTGGACACGTGTTTCGAGGTAGTTGCCTCTCATCAGCAGGGAGTAGGAAAATGTGTGGGGTTGCTGTGTAAGCTGCTAAAATCGTTATCAGGTCTAGTACCTCTCGTAGCGTGCAGGTGCGTAACCATGAGTCCGTCGACTCCACCGGCGCAAGGGATCCTGAATATAAAGTTAAACCAGATTGGTCGCACACTGCTACACCTACCAGGCATGTTCCCCCAATGAAAATGGTCCCTGAAGGTCAGCGTCGGCGGATACACCTATGCTCGAGTGTGAATGCAAGTATGCGTGGCGTGTGCCATCCCTGGACACGTGTTTCGAGGTAGTTGCCTCTCGTCAGCAGGGAGTAGGAAAATGTGTGGGGTTGCTGTGTAAGCTGCTAAAATCATTATCAGGTCTAGTACCTCTCGTAGCGCGCAGGTGCGTAACCATGAGTCCGTCGACTCCACCGGCTCAAGGGAGCCTGAATATAAAGTTAAACCAGATTGGTCGCACACTGCTACACCTACCAGGCGTGTTCCCCCAATGAAAATGGTCCCTGAAGGTCAGCGTCGGCGGATACACCTATGCTCGAGTGTGAATGCAAGTATGCGTGGCGTGTGCCATCCCTGGACACGTGTTTCGAGGTAGTTGCCTCTCGTCAGCAGGGAGTAGGAAAATGTGTGGGGTTGCTGTGTAAGCTGCTAAAATCGTTATCAGGTCTAGTACCTCTCGTAGCGCGCAGGTGCGTAACCATGAGTCCGTCGACTCCACCGTCTCAAGGGAGCCTGAATATAGAGTTAAACCAGATTGGTCGCACACTGCTACACCTACCAGGCGTGTTCCCCCAATGAAAATGGTCCCTGAAGGTCAGCGTCGGCGGATACACCTATGCTCGAGTGTGAATGCAAGTATGCGTGGCGTGTGCCATCCCTGGACACGTGTTTCGAGGTAGTTGCCTCTCGTCAGCAGGGAGTAGGAAAACGTGTGGGGTTGCTGTGTAAGCTGCTAAAATCGTTATCAGGTCTAGTACCTCTCGTAGCGCGCAGGTGCGTAACCATGAGTCCGTCGACTCCACCGGCTCAAGGGAGCCTGAATATAAAGTTAAACCAGATTGGTCGCACACTGCTACACCTACCAGGCGTGTTCCCCCAATGAAAATGGTCCCTGAAGGTCAGCGTCGGCGGATGCACCTATGCTCGAGTGTGAATGCAAGTATGCGTGGCGTGTGCCATCCCTGGACACGTGTTTCGAGGTAGTTGCCTCTCGTCAGCAGGGAGTAGGAAAATGTGTGGGGTTGCTGTGTAAGCTGCTAAAATCGTTATCAGGTCTAGTACCTCTCGTAGCGCGCAGGTGCGTAACCATGAGTCCGCCGACTCCACCGGCTCAAGGGAGCCTGAATATAAAGTTAAACCAGATTGGTCGCACACTGCTACACCTACCAGGCGTGTTCCCCCAATGAAAATGGTCCCTGAAGGTCAGCGTCGGCGGATACACCTATGCTCAAGTGTGAATGCAAGTATGCGTGGCGTGTGCCATCCCTGGACACGTGTTTCGAGGTAGTTGCCTCTCGTCAGCAGGGAGTAGGAAAATGTGTGGGGTTGCTGTGTAAGCTGCTAAAATCGTTATCAGGTCTAGTACCTCTCGTAGCGTGCAGGTGCGTAACCATGAGTCCGTCGACTCCACCGGCTCAAGGGAGCCTGAATATAAAGTTAAACCAGATTGGTCGCACACTGCTACACCTACCAGGCGTGTTCCCCCAATGAAAATGGTCCCTGAAGGTCAGCATCGGCGGATACACCTATGCTCGAGTGTGAATGCAAGTATGCGTGGCGTGTGCCATCCCTGGACACGTGTTTCGAGGTAGTTGCCTCTCGTCAGCAGGGAGTAGGAAAATGTGTGGGGTTGCTGTGTAAGCTGCTAAAATCGTTATCAGGTCTAGTACCTCTCGTAGCGTGCAGGTGCGTAACCATGAGTCCGTCGACGCCACCGGCTCAAGGGAGCCTGAATATAAAGTTAAACCAGATTGGTCGCACACTGCTACACCTACCAGGCGTGTTCCCCCAATGAAAATGGTCCCTGAAGGTCAGCGTCGGCGGATACACCTATGCTTGAGTGTGAATGCAAGTATGCGTGGCGTGTGCCATCCCTGTACACGTGTTTCGAGGTAGTTGCCTCTCGTCAGCAGGGAGTAGGAAAATGTGTGGGGTTGCTGTGTAAGCTGCTAAAATCATTATCAGGTCTAGTACCTCTCGTAGCGCACAGGTGCGTAACCATGAGTCCGTCGACTCCACCGGCTCAAGGGAGCCTGAATATAAAGTTAAACCAGATTGGTCGCACACTGCTACACCTACCAGGCATGTTCCCCCAATGAAAATGGTCCCTGAAGGTCAGCGTCGGCGGATACACCTATGCTCGAGTGTGAATGCAAGTATGCGTGGCGTGTGCCATCCCTGGACACGTGTTTCGAGGTAGTTGCCTCTCGTCAGCAGGGAGTAGGAAAATGTGTGGGGTTGCTGTGTAAGCTGCTAAAATCGTTATCAGGTCTAGTACCTCTCGTAGCGCGCAGGTGCGTAACCATGAGTCCGTCAACTCCACCGGCTCAAGGGAGCCTGAATATAAAGTTAAACCAGATTGGTCGCACACTGCTACACCTACCAGGCGTGTTCCCCCAATGAAAATGGTCCCTGAAGGTCAGCGTCGGCGGATACACCTATGCTCGAGTGTGAATGCAAGTATGCGTGGCGTGTGCCATCCCTGGACACGTGTTTCGAGGTAGTTGCCTCTCGTCAGCAGGGAGTAGGAAAATGTGTGGGGTTGCTGTGTAAGCTGCTAAAATCGTTATCAGGTCTAGTACCTCTCGTAGCGCGCAGGTGCGTAACCATGAGTCCGTCCACTCCACCGGCTCAAGGGAGCCTGAATATAAAGTTAAACCAGATTGGTCGCACACTGCTACACCTACCAGGCGTGTTCCCCCAATGAAAATGGTCCCTGAAGGTCAGCGTCGGCGGATACACCTATGCTCGAGTGTGAATGCAAGTATGCGTGGCGTGTGCCATCCCTGGACACGTGTTTCGAGGTAGTTGCCTCTCGTCAGCCGGGAGTAGGAAAATGTGTGGGGTTGCTGTGTAAGCTGCTAAAATCGTTATCAGGTCTAGTACCTCTCGTAGCGCGCAGGTGCGTAACCATGAGTCCGTCGACTCCACCGGCTCAAGGGAGCCTGAATATAAAGTTAAACCAGATTGGTCGCACACTGCTACACCTACCAGGCGTGTTCCCCCAATGAAAATGGTCCCTGAAGGTCAGCGTCGGCGGATACACCTATGCTCGAGTGTGAATGCAAGTATGCGTGGCGTGTGCCATCCCTGGACACGTGTTTCGAGGTAGTTGCCTCTCGTCAGCAGGGAGTAGGAAAATGAGTGGGGTTGCTGTGTAAGCTGCTAAAATCGTTATCAGGTCTAGTATCTCTCGTAGCGCGCAGGTGCGTAACCATGAGTCCGTCGACTCCACCGGCTCAAGGGAGCCTGAATATAAAGTTAAACCAGATTGGTCGCACACTGCTACACCTACCAGGCATGTTCCCCCAATGAAAATGGTCCCTGAAGGTCAGCGTCGGCGGATACACCTATGCTCGAGTGTGAATGCAAGTATGCGTGGCGTGTGCCATCCCTGGACACGTGTTTCGAGGTAGTTGCCTCTCGTCAGCAGGGAGTAGGAAAATGTGTGGGGTTGCTGTGTAAGCTGCTAAAATCGTTATCAGGTCTAGTACCTCTCGTAGCGCGCAGGTGCGTAACCATGAGTCCGTCAACTCCACCGGCTCAAGGGAGCCTGAATATAAAGTTAAACCAGATTGGTCTCACACTGCTACACCTACCAGGCGTGTTCCCCCAATGAAAATGGTCCCTGAAGGTCAGCGTCGGCGGATACACCTATGCTCGAGTGTGAATGCAAGTATGCGTGGCGTGTGCCATCCCTGGACACGTGTTTCGAGGTAGTTGCCTCTCGTCAGCAGGGAGTAGGAAAATGTGTGGGGTTGCTGTGTAAGCTGCTAAAATCGTTATCAGGTCTAGTACCTCTCGTAGCGCGCAGGTGCGTAACCATGAGTCCGTCCACTCCACCGGCTCAAGGGAGCCTGAATATAAAGTTAAACCAGATTGGTCGCACACTGCTACACCTACCAGGCGTGTTCCCCCAATGAAAATGGTCCCTGAAGGTCAGCGTCGGCGGATACACCTATGCTCGAGTGTGAATGCAAGTATGCGTGGCGTGTGCCATCCCTGGACACGTGTTTCGAGGTAGTTGCCTCTCGTCAGCCGGGAGTAGGAAAATGTGTGGGGTTGCTGTGTAAGCTGCTAAAATCGTTATCAGGTCTAGTACCTCTCGTAGCGCGCAGGTGCGTAACCATGAGTCCGTCGACTCCACCGGCTCAAGGGAGCCTGAATATAAAGTTAAACCAGATTGGTCGCACACTGCTACACCTACCAGGCGTGTTCCCCCAATGAAAATGGTCCCTGAAGGTCAGCGTCGGCGGATACACCTATGCTCGAGTGTGAATGCAAGTATGCGTGGCGTGTGCCATCCCTGGACACGTGTTTCGAGGTAGTTGCCTCTCGTCAGCAGGGAGTAGGAAAATGAGTGGGGTTGCTGTGTAAGCTGCTAAAATCGTTATCAGGTCTAGTATCTCTCGTAGCGCGCAGGTGCGTAACCATGAGTCCGTCGACTCCACCGGCTCAAGGGAGCCTGAATATAAAGTTAAACCAGATTGGTCGCACACTGCTACACCTACCAGGCGTGTTCCCCCAATGAAAATGGTCCCTGAAGGTCAGCGTCGGCGGATACACCTATGCTCGAGTGTGAATGCAAGTATGCGTGGCGTGTGCCATCCCTGGACACGTGTTTTGAGGTAGTTGCCTCTCGTCAGCAGGGAGTAGGAAAATGTGTGTGGGGTTGCTGTGTAAGCTGCTAAAATCGTTATCAGGTCTAGTACCTCTCGTAGCGCGCAGGTGCGTAACCATGAGTCCGTCGACTCCACCGGCTCAAGGGAGCCTGAATATAAAGTTAAACCAGATTGGTCGCACACTGCTACACCTACCAGGCGTGTTCCCCCAATGAAAATGGTCCCTGAAGGTCAGCGTCGGCGGATACACCTATGCTCGAGTGTGAATGCAAGTATGCGTGGCGTGTGCCATCCCTGGACACGTGTTTCGAGGTAGTTGCCTCTCGTCAGCAGGGAGTAGGAAAATGTGTGGGGTTGCTGTGTAAGCTGCTAAAATCGTTATCAGGTCTAGTACCTCGCGTAGCGCGCAGGTGCGTATCCATGAGTCCGTCGACTCCACTGGCTCAAGGGAGCCTGAATATAAAGTTAAACCAGATTGGTCACACACTGCTACACCTACCAGGCGTGTTCCCCCAATGAAAATGGTCCCTGAAGGTCAGCGTCGGCGGATACACCTATGCTCGAGTGTGAATGCAAGTATGCGTGGCGTGTGCCATCCCTGGACACGTGTTTCGAGGTAGTTGCCTCTCGTCAGCAGGGAGTAGGAAAATGTGTGGGGTTGCTGTGTAAGCTGCTAAAATCGTTATCAGGTCTAGTACCTCTCGTAGCGCGCAGGTGCGTAACCATGAGTCCGTCGACTCCACCGGCTCAAGGGAGCCTGAATATAAAGTTAAACCAGATTGGTCGCACACTGCTACACCTACCAGGCGTGTTCCCCCAATGAAAATGGTCCCTGAAGGTCAGCGTCGGCGGATACACCTATGCTCGAGTGTGAATGCAAGTATGCGTGGCGTGTGCCATCCCTGGACATGTGTTTCGAGGTAGTTGCCTCTCGTCAGCAGGGAGTAGGAAAATGTGTGGGGTTGCTGTGTAAGCTGCTAAAATCGTTATCAGGTCTAGTACCTCTCGTAGCGCGCAGGTGCGTAACCATGAGTCCGTCGACTCCACCGGCTCAAGGGAGCCTGAATATAAAGTTAAACCAGATTGGTCGCACACTGCTACACCTACCAGGCATGTTCCCCCAATGAAAATGGTCCCTGAAGGTCAGCGTCGGCGGATACACCTATGCTCGAGTGTGAATGCAAGTATGCGTGGCGTGTGCCATCCCTGGACACGTGTTTCGAGGTAGTTGCCTCTCGTCAGCAGGGAGTAGGAAAATGTGTGGGGTTGCTGTGTAAGCTGCTAAAATCGTTATCAGGTCTAGTACCTCTCGTAGCGCGCAGGTGCGTAACCATGAGTCCGTCGACTCCACCGGCTCAAGGGAGCCTGAATATAAAGTTAAACCAGATTGGTCGCACACTGCTACACCTACCAGGCGTGTTCCCCCAATGAAAATGGTCCCTGAAGGTCAGCGTCGGCGGATACACCTATGCTCGAGTGTGAATGCAAGTATGCGTGGCGTGTGCCATCCCTGTACACGTGTTTCGAGGTAGTTGCCTCTCGTCAGCAGGGAGTAGGAAAATGTGTGGGGTTGCTGTGTAAGCTGCTAAAATCGTTATCAGGTCTAGTACCTCTCGTAGCAAGCAGGTGCGTAACCATGAGTCCGTCGACTCCACCGGCTCAAGGGAGCCTGAATATAAAGTTAAACCAGATTGGTTGCACACTGCTACACCTACCAGGCGTGTTCCCCCAATGAAAATGGTCCCTGAAGGTCAGCGTCGGCGGATACACCTATGCTCGAGTGTGAATGCAAGTATGCGTGGCGTGTGCCATCCCTGGACACGTGTTTCGAGGTAGTTGCCTCTCGTCAGCAGGGAGTAGGAAAATGTGTGGGGTTGCTGTGTAAGCTGCTAAAATCGTTATCAGGTCTAGTACCTCTCGTAGCGCGCAGGTGCGTAACCATGAGTCCGTCGACTCCACCGGCTCAAGGGAGCCTGAATATAAAGTTAAACCAGATTGGTCGCACACTGCTACACCTACCAGGCGTGTTCCCCCAATGAAAATGGTCCCTGAAGGTCAGCGTCGGCGGATACACCTATGCTCGAGTGTGATTGCAAGTATGTGTGGCGTGTGCCATCCCTGGACACGTGTTTCGAGGTAGTTGCCTCTCGTCAGCAGGGAGTAGGAAAATGTGTGGGGTTGCTGTGTAAGCTGCTAAAATCGTTATCAGGTCTAGTACCTCTCGTAGCGCGCAGGTGCGTAACCATGAGTCCGTCGACTCCACCGGCTCAAGGGAGCCTGAATATAAAGTTAAACCAGATTGGTCGCACACTGCTACACCTACCAGGCGTGTTCCCCCAATGAAAATGGTCCCTGAAGGTCAGCGTCGGCGGATACACCTATGCTCGAGTGTGATTGCAAGTATGCGTGGCGTGTGCCATCCCTGGACACGTGTTTCGAGGTAGTTGCCTCTCGTCCGCAGGGAGTAGGAAAATATGTGGCGTTGCTGTGTAAGCTTCTAAAATCGTTATCAGGTCTAGTACCTCTCGTACCGCGCAGGTGCGTAACCATGAGTCCGTCGACTCCACCGGCTCAAGGGAGCCTGAATATAAAGTTAAACCAGATTGGTCGCACACTGCTACACCTACCAGGCGTGTTCCCCCAATGAAAATGGTCCCTGAAGGTCAGCGTCGGCGGATACACCTATGCTCGAGTGTGAATGCAAGTATGCGTGGCGTGTGCCATCCCTGGACACGTGTTTCGAGGTAGTTGCCTCTCGTCAGCAGGGAGTAGGAAAATGTGTGGGGTTGCTGTGTAAGCTGCTAAAATCGTTATCAGGTCTAGTACCTCTCGTAGCGCGCAGGTGCGTAACCATGAGTCCGTCGACTCCACCGGCTCAAGGGAGCCTGAATATAAAGTTAAACCAGATTGGTCGCACACTGCTACACCTACCAGGCGTGTTCCCCCAATGAAAATGGTCCCTGAAGGTCAGCGTCGGCGGATACACCTATGCTGGAGTGTGAATGCAAGTATGCGTGGCGTGTGCCATCCCTGGACACGTGTTTCGAGGTAGTTGCCTCTCGTCAGCAGGGAGTAGGAAAATGTGTGGGGTTGCTGTGTAAGCTGCTAAAATCGTTATCAGGTCTAGTACCTCTCGTAGCGTGCAGGTGCGTAACCATGAGTCCGTCGACTCCACCGGCGCAAGGGATCCTGAATATAAAGTTAAACCAGATTGGTCGCACACTGCTACACCTACCAGGCATGTTCCCCCAATGAAAATGGTCCTTGAAGGTCAGCGTCGGCGGATACACCTATGCTCGAGTGTGAATGCAAGTATGCGTGGCGTGTGCCATCCCTGGACACGTGTTTCGAGGTAGTTGCCTCTCGTCAGCAGGGAGTAGGAAAATGTGTGGGGTTGCTGTGTAAGCTGCTAAAATCGTTATCAGGTCTAGTACCTCTCGTAGCGCGCAGGTGCGTAACCATGAGTCCGTCGACTCCACCGGCTCAAGGGAGCCTGAATATAAAGTTAAACCAGATTGGTCGCACACTGCTACACCTACCAGGCGTGTTCCCCCAATGAAATTGGTCCCTGAAGGTCAGCGTCGGCGGATACACCTATGCTCGAGTGTGAATGCAAGTATGCGTGGCGTGTGCCATCCCTGGACACATGTTTCGAGGTAGTTGCCTCTCGTCAGCAGGGAGTAGGAAAATGTGTGGGGTTGCTGTGTAAGCTGCTAAAATCGTTATCAGGTCTAGTACCTCTCGTAGCGCGCAGGTGCGTAACCATGAGTCCGTCGACTCCACCGGCTCAAGGGAGCCTGAATATAAAGTTAAACCAGATTGGTCGCACACTGCTACACCTACCAGGCGTGTTCCCCCAATGAAAATGGTCCCTGAAGGTCAGCGTCGGCGGATACACCTATGCTCGAGTGTGAATGCAAGTATGCGTGGCGTGTGCCATCCCTGGACACGTGTTTTGAGGTAGTTGCCTCTCGTCAGCAGGGAGTAGGAAAACGTGTGGGGTTGCTGTGTAAGCTGCTAAAATCGTTATCAGGTCTAGTACCTCTCGTAGCGCGCAGGTGCGTAACCATGAGTCCGTCGACTCCACCGGCTCAAGGGAGCCTGAATATAAAGTTAAACCAGATTGGTCGCACACTGCTACACCTACCAGGCGTGTTCCCCCAATGAAAATGGTCCCTGAAGGTCAGCGTCGGCGGATGCACCTATGCTCGAGTGTGAATGCAAGTATGCGTGGCGTGTGCCATCCCTGGACACGTGTTTCGAGGTAGTTGCCTCTCGTCAGCAGGGAGTAGGAAAATGTGTGGGGTTGCTGTGTAAGCTGCTAAAATCGTTATCAGGTCTAGTACCTCTCGTAGCGCGCAGGTGCGTAACCATGAGTCCGCCAACTCCACCGGCTCAAGGGAGCCTGAATATAAAGTTAAACCAGATTGGTCGCACACTGCTACACCTACCAGGCGTGTTCCCCCAATGAAAATGGTCCCTGAAGGTCAGCGTCGGCGGATACACCTATGCTCGAGTGTGAATGCAAGTATGCGTGGCGTGTGCCATCCCTGGACACGTGTTTCGAGGTAGTTGCCTCTCGTCAGCAGGGAGTAGGAAAATGTGTGGGGTTGCTGTGTAAGCTGCTAAAATCGTTATCAGGTCTAGTACCTCTCGTAGCGCGCAGGTGCGTAACCATGAGTCCGTCGACTCCACCGGCTCAAGGGAGCCTGAATATAAAGTTAAACCAGATTGGTCGCACACTGCTACACCTACCAGGCGTGTTCCCCCAATGAAAATGGTCCCTGAAGGTCAGCGTCGGCGGATACACCTATGCTCGAGTGTGAATGCAAGTATGCGTGGCGTGTGCCATCCCTGGACACGTGTTTCGAGGTAGTTGCCTCTCGTCAGCAGGGAGTAGGAAAATGTGTGGGGTTGCTGTGTAAGCTGCTAAAATCGTTATCAGCTCTAGTACCTCTCGTAGCGCGCAGGTGCGTAACCATGAGTCCGTCGACTCCACCGGCTCAAGGGAGCCTGAATATAAAGTTAAACCAGATTGGTCGCACACTGCTGTGAGAAGTTGGCCTGATATGTAGTGCTCACTATTCTAGTGATCACTGTGTATCATTCCAAACGACCCTTATTGATGATTGGTTGTAAGTCAACCTTTTTGACCAGCTATCCTAGTAGCGTGGATACGAGCAGTCTTTAGGCTAAACTCTAGAGGGCGTGTTAAGCCAGCTGTTTACCATCACATATACCCATTGAACACCAAGTGAAAGGACACCACACAAGTTGTTATGAAAATAAAAGGATATTTATTTATAACAAGACTACCCTGGCTCTTTATGAGGCAGGGAGCTAAGCACACTACAAAACTCTTAGGAAAATACTTCAGTTGCACAATTTACACAAATGCCCGAGGGGCACGAGAAACCATCTACACTAACAGTGAAATACGAATGGTTAGAGTCTGGAGGTACTGATTCCGGAGTGATCCGATCAGTGGGACTAAACGAAAAAGGAACTGGACACTTGTAGAGCGAACCTGCGATGGAGCACCGAGATGCTCGAGTTACCTAGCCCGGAGGCTGCGGCTGCGTGAAGTTCGGCAAGATGTCGGGAGTCCTCGTGTAGTCTCAGGAGCCTGAAAGAAGAAGTTGCTGGCAGGCGACCAGTGACGATGTTCGGAGCGATCCAAGCCTGGATCGGTGATGAAGGAAACCTGAAAGCAGAGGGGACTCAGTTCTCAACCGCTAGCCAGCGATCGTGTGGGTACCAGGAGGGTACCGGCTGAAGTCACCTCGACCAGGTGAGTGGGTGACGTCGGACTCGGCTGTTCCTCGGACCAGGAGGCGCGGCGGCGACCAGGATGGAGGGCGAGCTGTCCCACGAAGGTGTCTGCTGTCGATGAGGCTGGGCCCAGGCAGGGGCAGCGGATCTTGGCAGTGGCAACCCAAGCGGGGGAGTCAAGATGGCGTCGGGAGTGGACCAGGAGGGTCCGTGGTACTCCTCTGTTGAAGGGGAGCAAGAGCCAGTCTGGAGCAACCAGACTAGTGATGAAACAATCGTGGTGCGTCGTGAAGAGGGCCACAAGCCGGTCGGCAAGTGGTCGAACAACGCGGTGAACAACAAGGAGCGGAAGGGCCCCCACGCAGATCTCGGGGATGCTGGGGAGACAGACTTCGATGCTGGAGCTGCTCAGGGTTTAGGGCTTCTCAAACCCTAGGTGCACTCACTCGAGGGTCCCTCGGTGGGCGTGCTAGATAAGCGTCGTGCAGGTTCTGAAGATAGCTGGTCCCGCAGGTCTCGTCACACCTACGACTCTCAGCTGGGCTGATGAGGTAGGTAAAAGGTCAGAGATGGCAGGGTACTCGGGTCTCGTCGAGCTGGGCAGTCTTGATCCGTAGGAGAGACTTACAGCAAACCGCAAGCGCTTAGATGGTGCCTGCTGGTGCAGGGTGGCTACTCCTTAGCCACAAGGGAGAGTCTTCAGAAATAGTCAAGAGTTCCTTTCGTGGAAAGTAGTTCGTGATTCGGAGTTATCCGATTATCTGGTTATCCGATTATCCAATTTGGGAAGGGGACTCGCTCCTACCTTTATTCTAAGAAAAGGGGCTGGCCCGTGACTAGGTTCTACCTATGGGTGGAGCCAGGAGGGGGGTGGTTACACCCCTATCCTTTGTCCGGCTTCGCGCCAGCTCAGGGGCTGGTGTGCCCCCGAAACTGGTTTGAGCCGGGCTATGCACAGTGAGCACCGGGGTGCCACTGGCAATCACCTTCCTTTCAGCCCTGCCTACCTGGGATACACAAACCCTGTCTGGGACGGTGCTAACACCGCCCTCGACAGGAAACCCTTTGTCCAAGCTCCCCTTGCTGGAAGGTCCCCCAGCAGCAGGAGGTCAGACTTGTGTCTGGTGGCAGCATCCATTTTGTGATGCTGAGGCTTGAGTCAACTTTAACCGGGGTTCAAGGTTACTTCCATGTCGTGTCCCTCTAAAAGGGGGGAATGCTAACCCCGTCACCAGGACTGGCGAGGGGTTCGTATTCCCATTCGTATGACACCTTACTTGACATGTATAGGTGATGCGATGCCAAAGTTAGCAAATAACCGCAAGGATTATAATGCATTAAAAGTAGTTGGCCCGCGTCACCATGGAACGGCTATTAGGACTTGGTTCCGCAAGCCGTCGACGGGCTCAGCTCGCGCCAGAGCACCGTCCCACATGATTCCCTGCACTCTGCCTTCAGGATTGATAAGGCCTGCTATAGGAGTGACTGATAGGAATCCATGTGTCCATTTTAGGGTTTAGGTGTAGGAATACTACACCTACAGCAACGGGTGATTACACCACGTGGCCCCAGCTGTCGTGCAGCCAGTTGTGTCAGATTTGGGCGGCCATTCCAGGGGTGGTATAATACATGCTTCAGCCCCTGGTAGGCCCTGGGTACACCGATGCCCTGGATACCTGTGGTATGCTGAGACAGGGACTGACAAGGTGGCCCAGTTCCAATTAGTGGATGCACCTAATGTACATGTGTGTTAATTTCGAGAGAGAACAGCTAGGCTGTGGGTCTGATTGGCAGGCCCACAGCCGGAGAAAGTCGTAAACCAATGAAGCAAAAGCAAAAAATCTGGGTGATCATAGGATTGCAGACCCTACTCTCCTACATGACCCCCCCCCCCAAACTTTGGGACAATAAGCTAACCTTGACCAGGCGAGTCTTCTTGCTCTAAGTGGAAATACCTGGAGAGCCCATCTGCATTGCCATGATCAGTGCCAGGTCTATGCTCCACTGTGAAGTCCATCCCCTGTAGGGAAATGGACCACCTAAGTAGTTTGGGGTTTTCACCCTTCATTTGATTTAGCCACAAGAGGGGCTTATGGTCGGTCTGAATCTTGAAGTGAGTGCCAAACAAGTATGGCCTCAACTTCTTCAGGGCCCAAACCACAGCAAAGGCCTCCCTCTCAATAGCTGACCAATTCTTCTCTCTGGGGGTCAGCCTCCTGCTAATAAAAGCTATGGGCTGGTCATGACCATCAAAATTCAGTTGCGATAGAACAGCTCCCACACCCAGCTCCGAAGCGTCTGTTTGGACACTAAATGGTTTGGAGTAGTCTGGACTCTTTAGGATAGGTGCTGTGCACATGGCCTGCTTTAGGTCATCGAATGCCTTCTGACAGCTTGCTGTCCACTGAACTTTTTTTGGCATCTTTTTACTTGTCAGGTCGTTTAGCGGGGTCACAATGGATCCATAATTTCTGACAAATTTCCGGTAATAACCAGTCAGGCCCAAGAAAGCTCGAACCTGAGTCTGGGTGGTTGGAGGAGCCCAGTCCTGGATGGCCTGTATTTTGCTCTCCAATGGTTGAACCTGGCCTCCACCTACAAGGTGGCCCAGGTATACAACCTGTGTCTGCCCTATCTGGCATTTGGTGGCCTTGATAGTGAGGCCTGCCTTCTGCAGGGCCTCTAACACTTTCCTCAGGTGGACCAGGTGATCCTCCCAGGTGGAGCTAAAGACAGCGATATCGTCCAGATACGCCGCACAGAAGTCGTCCAACCCAGTGAGAACTCGATTCACCAGCCTTTGGAAGGTGGCAGGTGCATTTTTCAAACCAAAGGGCATTACCACGAACTGATAATGCCCACCCGGGGTAGAAAATGCTGTTTTGGGCTTGGCCTCCTCAGCTAACCTGATTTGCCAATACCCAGCTGTCAGGTCAAACGTACTTAAGTAGTTGGCCGAGGCCAACCGGTCGATAAGTTCGTCTGCTCTTGGTATCGGGTGGGCGTCGGTCTTAGTGACCGCATTGAGACCTCTGTAGTCCACGCAAAACCTCATCTCTTTCTTACCGCCCTGGGTGTGAGGTTTCGGCACGAGCACTACGGGACTAGCCCAGGGGCTGTCCGAGGGTTCAATGACTCCCAGCTCCAACATTTTCTGCACCTCTGTCTTGATGCAGTCTCTGACATGATCAGGTTGCCGATAGATTTTACTCTTTACGGGCAGACTGTCCCCAGTGTCGACCTCGTGGGTACACCACTTGGTCTGACTGGGTGTCAGAGAGAACATATGTCGAAAGGATTGAAGAACCTGTTTACAATCCTCTTGTTGATGTCCAGAGAGGCTGCCACAAAAGACAACACCATCTACTGATCCATCGTCAGGGTTCTGAGAGAGCAGGTCTGGGAGAGGGTCACTCTCCTCCTCCTGTCCCTCATCTGTGGCCATGAGCAAGCCCATGCCCTCCCTGTCTACATATGCCTTGAGCCTGTTTACATGGAGCACCCTGTGGGGGCTCCGGGGAGTTCCCAGGTCTACCAAGTAGGTGACCTCTCCCTTTTGCTCAATGATCGTGTGGGGCCCAGACCATTTGTCTTTGAGTGCTGCTGGGGCCACTGGCTCCAGCACCCACACCTTCTGTCCAGGCTGGTACACAGTCAGGACAGCCTTTTGGTCGTGCCAAGCTTTCTGTAATTCTTGGCTCGCCTCCAGGTTTTTAGACGCCTTTTCCATGTACTCCGCCATCCGCGAGCGGAGACCGAGCACATAGTCCACAATGTTTGATGCCGGCTTTCTGAGAGGTCTCTCCCATCCTTCCTTTACCAAACAAAGGGGTCCCCTTACAGGATGTCCGAACAGAAGCTCGAAAGGGCTGTAGCCAACCCCCTTCTGCGGGACCTCTCTGTAGGCGAACAAGAGGCAGGGTATCAGGACATCCCATCTCCGCCGAAGCTTTTCAGGTAGCCCGTGAATCATCCCTTTTAGGGTCCTGTTGAATCTCTCAACAAGCCCATTGCATTGTGGGTGATAGGGTGTGGTGAACTTGTAGTTGACACCACATTCCTTCCACATAGCAGTCAGATATCCCGACATGAAGTTTGCACCTCTGTCTGAGACGACCTCCTTAGGGAAGCCCACTCTGGAGAACACTCCAAGTAGGGCCCGTGCCACCACAGGTGCCGTAGTGGTCCTAAGGGGAATAGCTTCAGGATACCTGGTGGCGTGGTCCACCACCACCAGTATAAACTTGTGCCCTGATGCTGTCTGGGGTTCCATTGGTCCGACAATGTCGATCCCCACTCGTTCAAAGGGTACCCCCACCACTGGTAGTGGTATGAGGGGGGCCTTTGTCGTGCCACCTGACTTACCACTGGCTTGGCAAGTGACACAGGAGCGGCAAAACTCCTTCGTATCTTCGGACATGTGGGGCCAGTGAAAGTGTGGAACAATTCTGTCCCAAGTCTTATTCTGGCCTAAGTGACCTGCAAGGGGAATCTCGTGGGCCAAGGTGAGAAGGAAACCTCTCAGAGACAAGGGGATGACCAGCCTCCTGGTCGCACCAGGTTTGGGGTCTCTTGCCTCAGAGTACAGGAGTCCATCGTCCCAGTACACTTTGTGGGTACCTGTGGCGTTCCCTGCAGCCTCAGCAGCGGCCTGCTGTCTGAGGGGTTCAAGTGAGGGGCAGTCTAACTGTGCCTTCCCCAGGTCTTCCCTGGAGGGTCCCCCTGAGCCCAGAAACTCAACCTGACCAGGTTCAAGCTCTTGCGGCTCAGTTTCCCTCAGTTCTTTAAGGTCAGCCTCCTCGGAGACTTGATCCACGACCTGGGGCAAGGGGGAAGGCGAAGCCTTACCCTTACTGCTCCTTTTCTTGGAAGGTGTCTGGTCCGTTCTTCCAGGATCCAGCACCTGTTCAGTGGGGCATCTTTTGGCCTGTGACCTGGTCACAGCAAGGACATGTGCTGGCAAACCTAACATTTCCATGTGAGTCCTCTGCTCCACTTCTGACCATTGTGACGTTTCCAAATCATTGCCCAACAGACATTCTACGGGGAGGTCTGAACTAACCACAACCTTTTTCGGGCCACTTACCCCTCCCCAGGAGAAATCAACAACTGCCATACTGTGATTGGTAGTGACGTTGCTGGCATTGGTCACTAGGTAACTGGTACCTAGCATGATCTGTCCAGGGTCCACGAAGTTAGGCGTCACCATGGTGACACTGGCACACGTGTCCCTGTAGGCCTGAGCCACTCTTCCATTTATCAAAGGTGTCTGCCTGTATTTGCCCAAAGTATTGGGACTGGCATCAGGGGACATATCCATATCCCCTGTACAGACAAGGACGGCCTGAGTGAGCGTGCCGACTAAGTCGTCACTCCCCTCGGTTCCCAAGGTTAACCCAACTAATGCCTTGGGAGGCGCACTACCACTGCTGACTGTACTAGGGGGCGCAGGTGCCTTAGGGGCTGCAGTGGTAGGAGTTTGCCCTCCTTTCTTGGTGCACTCACTAAACCAGTGAGTCTTACTTTTACAGTATTGGCACCACCTTTTTGACTGGCCTTCTTGAGTCTTCTTCTTCTGTGAAGCCTGACCCCCACCCTCTTTGGTTTGTTGGGGACCTGTCGAAGACTTCTGGTCATTTGGTTCGTTCTTGTTACCCTTTTGGTCTGCTTTCTTCTGACCACCCTGGTTCTGATTCTGGTTCTGCTTGACCCTTGTTCTGACCCATCTGTCTGCCTTCTTTCCCAATTCTTGGGGAGAGGTCAGATCCGAGTCGACAAGGTGCTGATGCAACAATTGGTTCTGACAGTTGTTTAAAATCTGTTCTCGCATGATAAGATTGTACAATCCTGTGTAATCAGTAACCTTGCTACCCAGCAACCAGCCTTCCAAAGCCTTAGTGGCACAATCGACAAAGTCAGCCCAATCCTGAGACTGAATTTTCTGGGTGTCCCGGAACAGCACCCGGTACTGTTCCGTGGTTAAGCCGAACCCATCAATCAGTGTGTTCTTCAGGACTTGGTAGTTGTTAGCATCCTCAGCTCTTGTAGTGAGGAGCTTGTCCCTTCCTTTACCTTCAAAGGAAAGCCACAGTATAGCTGCCCACTGACTTGGGGGGACGCACTGGACAGTGCAGGCCCTCTCCAAGGCAGTTATCCACTTGTGGATGTCGTCCCCTTGTTTAAAGGGGGGCACTATTTTACTCAGGTGTCTAGTGTCTATACCCCTGTCTTTCTCTCTATTGAGAATGCTGCCACCAGCGGGATCTAACCCACTTAATTTCTGCTCTCGGGCCAAGGCAAGTCTTTCTTTGGCGAGGGCAAGTTCTTCCCGCTCGATCCTCAGATTGACCTCCCGCATCTTCGCTTCATGCTCCCTCCTCTGAGGAGAAGTCATTCCTCTCTGAGAAGGTGCCTGAGAGACATGTGTATGAACCGATCTGCCAGAGCCTCTGGAGAGAGACCTAGCTCGTCCGTTCCCAAGGTTAAGCCTGCTTGAGCGTGGGCCCGGGGCTCCCCCAGTTCCGTTCTCATGCCTGCTTAAGTTGGTCCTTGTAAGCCTGCCGACTACCACTGGACCTTTGTCTGCCTCGTCTCCCGATAACTCGTCCTCGTCCTCCTCCTCTGTGTGGAGGTCGAGGTCTGGGTCACCGAGGGTTCCCTCTAAGGGAGGCATGTTCCCATCTGCACTGGGGGGACCTGTGTTAGAGGACCTCCTAGCATCGTACGCCTCTAAGAGACCTATCAGAATTGCGATGGTAGGGTTAGAACCCTGGTTTAGCTTCCTGGAGGCACACAGTTGTCGCATCTCCTTGAAGCTAAGAGTTGCATATCGTGACACGACCTGTGGAGGGTCACTGACCACTAAGGGAGTCCCTGCAGACTCTCCGTGGACCGACATGCTTTTCTAGTGAGGTGTAAGTGTTGCACCTACCTACACTATGGGTTTACCTACTGATCCCTTGCTAAGAGTTGTAGTCAGGGTGTGCTAAGCCCTGTTACACTACAACAGCCGGTTCAGTAGAACTCGGAGTATTCTAAGTTAAGTTATATGTACCTGGGTACTTATGTGATCTTTCACTGCGATATTCTTAGGATACGTGTGTGGTAAAACAACAGCAAGCTCAAATCCCAACCGCTGCTCACCAATGTGAGAAGTTGGCCTGATATGTAGTGCTCACTATTCTAGTGATCACTGTGTATCATTCCAAACGACCCTTATTGATGATTGGTTGTAAGTCAACCTTTTTGACCAGCTATCCTAGTAGCGTGGATACGAGCAGTCTTTAGGCTAAACTCTAGAGGGCGTGTTAAGCCAGCTGTTTACCATCACATATACCCCTTGAACACCAAGTGAAAGGACACCACACAAGTTGTTATGAAAATAAAAGGATATTTATTTATAACAAGACTACCCTGGCTCTTTATGAGGCAGGGAGCTAAGCACACTACAAAACTCTTAGGAAAATACTTCAGTTGCACAATTTACACAAATGCCCGAGGGGCACGAGAAACCATCTACACTAACAGTGAAATGCGAATGGTTAGAGTCTGGAGGTACTGATTCCGGAGTGATCCGATCAGTGGGACTAAACGAAAAAGGAACTGGACACTTGTAGAGCGAACCTGCGATGGAGCACCGAGATGCTCAAGTTACCTAGCCCGGAGGCTGCGGCTGCGTGAAATTCGGCAAGATGTCGGGAGTCCTCGTGTAGTCTCAGGAGCCTGAAAGAAGAAGTTGCTGGCAGGCGACCAGTGACGATGTTCGGAGCGATCCAAGCCTGGATCGGTGATGAAGGAAACCTGAAAGCAGAGGGGACTCAGTTCTCAACCGCTAGCCAGCGATCGTGTGGGTACCAGGAGGGTACCGGCTGAAGTCACCTCGACCAGGTGAGTGGGTGACGTCGGACTCGGCTGTTCCTCGGACCAGGAGGCGCGGCGGCGACCAGGATGGAGGGCGAGCTGTCCCACGAAGGTGTCTGCTGTCGATGAGGCTGGGCCCAGGCAGGGGCAGCGGATCTTGGCAGTGGCAACCCAAGCGGGGGAGTCAAGATGGCGTCGGGAGTGGACCAGGAGGGTCCGTGGTACTCCTCTGTTGAAGGGGAGCAAGAGCCAGTCTGGAGCAACCAGACTAGTGATGAAACAATCGTGGTGCGTCGTGAAGAGGGCCACAAGCCGGTCGGCAAGTGGTCGAACAACGCGGTGAACAACAAGGAGCGGAAGGGCCCCCACGCAGATCTCGGGGATGCTGGGGAGACAGACTTCGATGCTGGAGCTGCTCAGGGTTTAGGGCTTCTCAAACCCTAGGTGCACTCACTCGAGGGTCCCTCGGTGGGCGTGCTAGATAAGCGTCGTGCAGGTTCTGAAGATAGCCGGTCCCGCAGGTCTCGTCACACCTACGACTCTCAGCTGGGCTGATGAGGTAGGTAAAAGGTCAGAGATGGCAGGGTACTCGGGTCTCGTCGAGCTGGGCAGTCTTGATCCGTAGGAGAGACTTACAGCAAACCGCAAGCGCTTAGATGGTGCCTGCTGGTGCAGGGTGGCTACTCCTTAGCCACAAGGGAGAGTCTTCAGAAATAGTCAAGAGTTCCTTTCGTGGAAAGTAGTTCGTGATTCGGAGTTATCCGATTATCTGGTTATCCGATTATCCAATTTGGGAAGGGGACTCGCTCCTACCTTTATTCTAAGAAAAGGGGCTGGCCCGTGACTAGGTTCTACCTATGGGTGGAGCCAGGAGGGGGGTGGTTACACCCCTATCCTTTGTCCGGCTTCGCGCCAGCTCAGGGGCTGGTGTGCCCCCGAAACTGGTTTGAGCCGGGCTATGCACAGTGAGCACCGGGGTGCCACTGGCAATCACCTTCCTTTCAGCCCTGCCTACCTGGGATACACAAACCCTGTCTGGGACGGTGCTAACACCGCCCTCGACAGGAAACCCTTTGTCCAAGCTCCCCTTGCTGGAAGGTCCCCCAGCAGCAGGAGGTCAGACTTGTGTCTGGTGGCAGCATCCATTTTGTGATGCTGAGGCTTGAGTCAACTTTAACCGGGGTTCAAGGTTACTTCCATGTCGTGTCCCTCTAAAAGGGGGGAATGCTAACCCCGTCACCAGGACTGGCGAGGGGTTCGTATTCCCATTCGTATGACACCTTACTTGACATGTATAGGTGATGCGATGCCAAAGTTAGCAAATAACCGCAAGGATTATAATGCATTAAAAGTAGTTGGCCCGCGTCACCATGGAACGGCTATTAGGACTTGGTTCCGCAAGCCGTCGACGGGCTCAGCTCGCGCCAGAGCACCGTCCCACATGATTCCCTGCACTCTGCCTTCAGGATTGATAAGGCCTGCTATAGGAGTGACTGATAGGAATCCATGTGTCCATTTTAGGGTTTAGGTGTAGGAATACTACACCTACAGCAACGGGTGATTACACCACGTGGCCCCAGCTGTCGTGCAGCCAGTTGTGTCAGATTTGGGCGGCCATTCCAGGGGTGGCATAATACATGCTTCAGCCCCTGGTAGGCCCTGGGTACACCGATGCCCTGGATACCTGTGGTATGCTGAGACAGGGACTGACAAGGTGGCCCAGTTCCAATTAGTGGATGCACCTAATGTACATGTGTGTTAATTTCGAGAGAGAACAGCTAGGCTGTGGGTCTGATTGGCAGGCCCACAGCCGGAGAAAGTCGTAAACCAATGAAGCAAAAGCAAAAAATCTGGGTGATCATAGGATTGCAGACCCTACTCTCCTACAACTGCTACACCTACCAGGCGTGTTCCCCCAATGAAAATGGTCCCTGAAGGTCAGCGTCGGCGGATACACCTATGCTCGAGTGTGAATGCAAGTATGCGTGGCGTGTGCCATCCCTGGACACGTGTTTCGAGGTAGTTGCCTCTCGTCAGCAGGGAGTAGGAAAATGTGTGGGGTTGCTGTGTAAGCTGCTAAAATCGTTATCAGGTCTAGTACCTCTCGTAGCGCGAAGGTGCGTAACCATGAGTCCGTCGACTCCACCGGCTCAAGGGAGCCTGAATATAAAGTTAAACCAGATTGGTCGCACACTGCTACACCTACCAGGCATGTTCCCCCAATGAAAATGGTCCCTGAAGGTCAGCGTCGGCGGATACACCTATGCTCGAGTGTGAATGCAAGTATGCGTGGCGTGTGCCATCCCTGGACACGTGTTTCGAGGTAGTTGCCTCTCGTCAGCAGGGAGTAGGAAAATGTGTGGGGTTGCTGTGTAAGCTGCTAAAATCGTTATCAGGTCTAGTACCTCTCGTAGCGCGCAGGTGCGTAACCATGAGTCCGTCGACTCCACCGGCTCAAGGGAGCCTGAATATAAAGTTAAACCAGATTGGTCGCACACTGCTACACCTACCAGGCGTGTTCCCCCAATGAAAATGGTCCCTGAAGGTCAGCGTCGGCGGATACACCTATGCTCGAGTGTGAATGCAAGTATGCGTGGCGTGTGCCATCCCTGGACACGTGTTTCGAGGTAGTTGCCTCTCATCAGCAGGGAGTAGGAAAATGTGTGGGGTTGCTGTGTAAGCTGCTAAAATCGTTATCAGGTCTAGTACCTCTCGTAGCGCGCAGGTGCGTAACCATGAGTCCGCCGACTCCACCGGCTCAAGGGAGCCTGAATATAAAGTTAAACCAGATTGGTCGCACACTGCTACACCTACCAGGCTTGTTCCCCCAATGAAAATGGTGCCTGAAGGTCAGCGTCGGCGGATACACCTATGCTCGAGTGTGAATGCAAGTATGCGTGGCGTGTGCCATCCCTGAACACGTGTTTCGAGGTAGTTGCCTCTCGTCAGCAGGGAGTAGGAAAATGTGTGGGGTTGCTGTGTAAGCTGCTAAAATCGTTATCAGGTCTAGTACCTCTCGTAGCGCGCAGGTGCGTAACCATGAGTCCGTCGACTCCACCGGCTCAAGGGAGCCTGAATATAAAGTTAAACCAGATTGGTCGCACACTGCTACACCTACCAGGCGTGTTCCCCCAATGAAAATGGTCCCTGAAGGTCAGCGTCGGCGGATACACCTATGCTCGAGTGTGAATGCAAGTATGCGTGGCGTGTGCCATCCCTGGACACGTGTTTCGAGGTAGTTGCCTCTCGTCAGCAGGGAGCAGGAAAATGTGTGGGGTTGCTGTGTAAGCTGCTAAAATCGTTATCAGGTCTAGTACCTCTCGTAGCGCGCAGGTGCGTAACCATGAGTCCGTCGACTCCACCGGCTCAAGGGAGCCTGAATATAAAGTTAAACCAGATTGGTCGCACACTGCTACACCTACCAGGCGTGTTCCCCCAATGAAAATGGTCCCTGAAGGTCAGCGTCGGCGGATACACCTATGCTCGAGTGTGAATGCAAGAATGCGTGGCATGTGCCATCCCTGGACACGTGTTTCGAGGTAGTTGCCTCTCGTCAGCAGGGAGTAGGAAAATGTGTGGGGTTGCTGTGTAAGCTGCTAAAATCGTTATCAGGTCTAGTACCTCTCGTAGCGCGAAGGTGCGTAACCCTGAGTCCGTCGACTCCAGCGGCTCAAGGGAGCCTGAATATAAAGTTAAACCAGATTGGTCGCACACTGCTACACCTACCAGGCGTGTTCCCCCAATGAAAATGGTCCCTGAAGGTCAGCGTCGGCGGATACACCTATGCTCGAGTGTGAATGCAAGTATGCGTGGCGTCTGCCATCCCTGGACACGTGTTTCGAGGTAGTTGCCTCTCGTCAGCAGGGAGTAGGAAAATGTGTGGGGTTGCTGTGTAAGCTGCTAAAATCGTTATCAGGTCTAGTACCTCTCGTAGCGCGCAGGTGCGTAACCATGAGTCCGTCGACTCCACCGGCTCAAGGGAGCCTGAATATAAAGTTAAACCAGATTGGTCGCACACTGCAACACCTACCAGGCGTGTTCCCCCAATGAAAATGGTCCCTGAAGGTCAGCGTCGGCGGATACTCCTATGCTCGAGTGTGAATGCAAGTATGCGTGGCGTGTGCCATCCCTGGACACGTGTTTCGAGGTAGTTGCCTCTCGTCAGCAGGGAGTAGGAAAATGTGAGGGGTTGCTGTGTAAGCTGCTAAAATCGTTATCAGGTCTAGTACCTCTCGTAGCGCGCAGGTGCGTAACCATGAGTCCGTCGACTCCACCGGCTCAAGGGAGCCTGAATATAAAGTTAAACCAGATTGGTCGCACACTGCTACACCTACCAGGCGTGTTCCCCCAACGAAAATGGTCCCTGAAGGTCAGCGTCGGCGGATACACCTATGCTCGAGTGTGAATGCAAGTATGCGTGGCGTGTGCCATCCCTGGACACGTGTTTCGAGGTAGTTGCCTCTCGTCAGCAGGGAGTAGGAAAATGTGTGGGGTTGCTGTGTAAGTGTTGGACAGGCCACACGAAGGGCTTGCTCCCTCCCCGCACGACAGGGCCCGAGCTCCGGCCCACCAGGCATAACCCACGAAAAGCACCCGTACCCCGTCTCCCGACGGATCTTCTGCCCTCGGACCTCTACTCATCACGGGGCCCAGTCCCACCGGTTCCCCCGGCCGGTTCAAGCCGCCATCTTGGGCCCTGCACCACGAGGCCGCGTGGCCTCGCCCCGACCCTAACCCCGGGCCTGACCGGCCCCGACATCCCGGCACCACCATCCACCCGGGAGGTGAGCGGACCACTTGGCAGGTCAATGGGAGGACGAAGTGTCAAGAGCTCTTCCCCCGCCAGGTGCCGATCGCCTCCAACTCCCCCAGGCGCTGGCTCCACCCCCTGCTGGGTGTCTGGACACCTTCATCCCGGGCCCTCCGACCTCCAAGTGCGAGGGTCCGGACATCAAAGAGCGCCTGCCCTATAACTGGGGCAACTCCGGAGCAGGAAGGCAGTTGTATCCTGGAGTCGAGAGACACCGAGAGAACTCAGCCTTGACGGACTACTGGCGCTGCCGTAGCCCGCTCTTGTGAACCATCGTCCTGCCTGCTGGCGCTGCCGCGGCCTTCTACAACATCCATCCTCGTCGGGACCTGCTGGCGCTGCCGCGGCCCGTTGTAACGACCATCCTCACCGGGACCTGCTGGCGCTGCCGCGGACCGTACATCGACCATCTTTCCGGGACCTGCTGGCGCTGCCGCGGCCCGTTGTAACGACCATCCTCACCGGGACCTGCTGGCGCTGCCGCGGACCGTCCATCGACCATCTTTCCGGGACCTGCTGGCGCTGCCGCGGCCCGCACCAACTAAGCTCGAGGATTGTGAGCTAATCATCATCTCATCCAAACTACCTGACTGGTAGACAGACTGTCCCGCTACCCCTTACCCTACTTTGAGAGACTTGAATCGAGGGGACCCCTGAGTCCAGACCTCCTTGTACCATTCAACCGTACCTTAGGAAGTGCTTATAAAGAACACTGAACCTTATCCGTGTGTGGTATCTGTCTGTGGGGGGGAAGTTACTTGTCTGTACGATCGCTGGAGACGGCTCTCCCCGGAGACCTCTCCCCCTGACCCCGGCCGACCCTCCCGGTCCGTCTATCCTTTCTAACATTGGTGGCCAGCGGCGCGATCCGAATCAACGCGTAATCGTACAGAGAGTAGCTCACCCCACGACAACAACACGATGTCAGCCAAAGATAGCAACTCCACCGAGAAATTCCAAATGGATAAATTAGAAGAATACAACCACCGCGAACTGAGACAATTCTGCATAGAACTTGGCATTGCTACCACCGGCCTGAGTACCAAAGATGATCTAAAGCACGCCCTAGAGTCGTGGACAGAAACTGGGGTCGCCGGACCCTCCGACCAAAGCAGCATCACACCAGAGGGGAACGCCACGGCTCCCGAGGAGCGGGGAACGGGCCTCTTGCAGGAGGAGATCCGAGAAAGAGAAAGAACCAGATTGCACGAGTTGGAAATGGCACGACTCAAGATGGATGGGGAACTCAAGTTAGCTGAACAGAAACTCAACCTCGAGCACATGCGGCTCCGAGATGAACGAGAAGAGAAGCAGAGACAGAGAGAGCTGGAGGAGAAAAAAATAACGCTCGAGCACGAGCGCAAACTGGCCGAAATAGAACTTCGGAAACAGAATAAAGAACTGGGGGTGCCTGAGCGACCACACACCCCGGGGCCAATCGAGAAAAAAGTCCACATCCCCAAGGATGTTGTCCGCGAGTATGTCCGAGAAGACGACATACAACAGTGGTTTAAAGCCTACGAGATCGCCATGACCTCCCACCGGATCGACCGGAGTGATTGGGGAGCCGGACTCTGGGGGAGGTTTATCAACGAGGGGCGCGATGCCCTACTGCAGCTCCCAGATCACCAAATGTCGTCCTACGACCACATGAAGGCTGCCCTCCTCACCCGCTACGGCCTCACACCCGAGATGTACCGCCAGAGGTTCAGAGATTGCACCCGGATCCCAGGTACAACTTGGGTAGAATACGTGAACTATTTCAGCCGTGCCTTCGAGGGTTGGATAAAGGGGAGCCAGGTCACCACCAACGAACAACTCTTTAACCTGATGGTATGGGAGCACCTGTCGAACAACTGCTTCGTCGAGCTCAGGCAGCACCTCCTCGACAGTAAGCTGACTGACCCCCGGCAGCTCGCCGCCGAAGCTGACCGATGGGAAAGCACCCGAGTGGGCCGGAGGGGGCCACACGAACAGAACAGAAACAACCAAGGCCAGCACCGTCCTCGGGGAGGAGGAGGGGGCCAGGGGCGAGGGAGAGACGCCTTGCCCGCAACACCCGTGGCCAGCACCCCGGCTCCGGCCGGTCGGGGCAACCCCCCGTGGCGTCCTGGGGTCCGAGCCAACGTCACGTGCCACCGATGCCAGCGAGTCGGCCACTACGCCAATGACCCGAGCTGCCCGCAGAACCAAACACCCAAGCCCCGCCAGGTAGCTGCCGCCGCCCTGGGGGAAGAGCGATCATTGGAGGAACCAGAGGAGTATGAGCCGGCCCAGCAAGAGTGGGAACCGGCCGCCATGGTCCTGGCGTGCTTAGGGGGAAGAGACATGGTCCCGCGGGCTCCCCTACCCGCTAACACCAGGAAATATGGTCAGTGGGTGACCATTAATGGACAGCGAGCCGAGGCCTTGCGTGACACAGGCGCCAGTGTGACGGCCGTCCGCTGTCACCTGGTGAAGCCCGAGCAGATCCTGCCGAACATTCTCTGCCCCGTCCGCTCGGCAGACAACTCTGAAAGTATGTGTCAAATGGCCTGCGTTCCATTCGAATGGGGAGGGGTCTCCGGCCTGTTGAAGGTGACGGTCCGGGACGATGCCCCCGTGGACTGCCTCCTGGGGAATGACCTCGAGAGTTCCCCGTGGGCCACCGTTGAGAGAAGAGAGCACCTGGGGATGCTGGGCCTCCCGGACTGGGCCTGCGTAACCACCCGGTCCATGGCCGCCCGTGCCGTCCCTCGAGCAGAAGAACCAGAATGGCCAGCACCTCCGCCCCCAGTCGCCCCAGTAGAAGACAACGACGAGGCCAGCCTCCCAGACCCGACGGCCGAAGGGGACGCGCAACCCCAGGACCTTCCTGACCTGGCTCAGTGGCGTCAAGAGGGGGGGCCCACCCAAGCACAGTTCCGCCAGGAACAAAAGACCTGTCCCTCCCTCGAGGGACTCCGCCAACAAGCCAGCGCCCAGAACGCAGGGGACTCCACCGGAACTCACTGGGTCTACTGGGATAACGACCTGCTATACAGCGAGCAAAGAATCGCCGAGCTGGGGGCCGGTCGAGTACTGGTGGTACCTCTCCGCTTCAGAGACTTTCTGCTCAACCTGGCCCACGATGTCCCCCTGGCTGGACACCTGGGCCAAGATAAAACGTACAGCCGCCTAGTGACCCACTTTTTCTGGCCGAAGATGAGGAACGACGTCCTGAACCACTGCCGATCTTGCCCCACATGCCAAGCCAGCGGGAAGAGTGGTCGGAAGCTGAAAGCCCCTCTGCAACCCTTCCCTGTGGTCACCACCCCGTTCGAGAGGGTGGGGATAGACATCGTGGGGCCTCTGGACCCCCGCACGGCACAAGGACACAGGTTCATCTTAGTACTGGTGGACCATGCCACCCGCTACCCCGAGGCGGTGCCCCTACGGACCGTGACAGCTCCGGTGGTTGGCCGGGCCCTAATGGGGATCTTCTCCCGGGTAGGCTTCCCCCGAGAAGTCGTCAGCGACCGAGGCACGAACTTTATATCCAAATACATGAAGTCCCTCTGGCAACAATGCGGGGTCACCTACAGATTCACGACCCCCTATCACCCCCAAGGGAACGGACTAGTGGAGCGTTTTAACCGCACCCTCAAGGGGATGATTGGGGGATTGGAAGAGCCCCTCCGTCGCCAGTGGGATGTACTACTCCCGTGCCTCCTCTTCGCCTACCGCGAAGTTCCCCAGAAGTCCCTCGGTTTTAGCCCTTTCGAACTCCTGTACGGGCACCCTGTGCGAGGGCCCCTCAGCCTAGTAAAAGAAGGTTGGGAGATGGCCCCCCTAAAGACCCCTCCAGACGTCTTCAAATACCTCCTGGCCCTACGCAATCAGACCCGGCGCTTCAGAGAGATGGCCAAGGCGAACCTCGAGGCCAGCCAGGAGGACATGAAGAAGTGGTATGATCACAATGCCTCCTCCGTTGAGTTCGAGCCTGGACAACAAGTATGGGTGATGTCCCCCACCGAACCATGTGCCTTGCAAGATAAGTGGACGGGGCCCTTCAAAGTGGTCGAGCGCAAAAGCCCCGTCACTTACCTCATCGACCTGGGGACCTCCCGGAACCCCCTTCGGGTCCTCCACACCAACCGACTCAAACCACACTTTGTGCGCTCAGAACTCAGCCTCCTGATGGCTACGGACAGTGGGGCAGAGGAAGACTCCGAACCCCTCCCGGATCTTCTGAAGACTCAGGAGAATGACGGCTCCGTGGACGGGGTCCGGCTCTCTGACGCCCTCACTTCGGAGCAACGCCAGGGCTGCCGGAACCTCCTGCTGCAGTTCGCTACCCTGTTCTCCCTCACCCCCGGGGTCACCCCTTGGTGTTTGCACGACGTGGACACCGGGGACAGTCCCCCTGTCCGACACCGGGCCTACCGCGTACCAGATCGGGTACGGGCCTGCATACAGGAGGAGGTGGCCAAGATGCTCACAATCGGGGTCATCGAGCCCTCGGACAGACCCTGGGCCAGTCCGGTTGTATTGGTCCCCAAAGCCGCTGCCCCCGGCACCGCACCTGAACTGAGATTCTGCGTCGACTACCGGGGCTTGAACGCTGTCACCCGGACCGACGCTCATCCGATCCCCCGAGCAGACGAGCTGATCGACCGGCTGGGGGCCGCCCGCTACCTCAGTATCTTCGACCTAACAGCGGGCTACTGGCAGATCGGCCTCACACCCAGGGCTCAGGAACGGTCAGCCTTCTCTACCCCCGATGGCCACTACCAATTCAAGGTCATGCCCTTCGGCATGAAGAATGCCCCCGCCACGTTTCAACGCCTCGTGAACCAGGTCTTGGCGGGGCTCGAAGAGTTCAGCGCTGCCTACCTGGACGATATCGCTGTATACAGCCACCACTGGCCCGACCACCTCCGTCACCTCCAAGAGGTCCTACAGGCCCTCCAGCGGGCCGGCCTCACAATTAAGGCCGGCAAGTGCCAAATTGGCCAAGGGTCGGTGACCTACCTTGGGCACCAAGTGGGAAGCGGGCTGGTGGCCCCGCTACAACTTAAGATTGCTGCCATCCAGTCCTGGCAGCCCCCCGTCACCCAGACCGAGGTCCGAGCCTTCTTGGGGCTCACCGGCTACTACCGGCGGTTCGTGAAGGACTACGGCAGCATCGTGGGGCCCCTCACGGGTCTCACGTCCAAGAACCAGCCGAAGCGGATTAACTGGACCCCCGATTGTCAAGCGGCCTTCAAGAAGCTGAAGGCCGCTCTATGCACCGCCCCTGTGCTCCAGGCCCCCGATTACAGTCGGGAATTCATGGTACAGACCGACGCCTCCGACCACGGCATCGGAGCCGTCCTTTCTCAGTTAAACCCCGAAGGTCATGACCAGCCGGTGGCCTTCATCAGTCGACGTCTCCTGGCCCGAGAACAGCGCTGGAGCACCATCGAGAGGGAGGCCTTCGCAGTGGTGTGGGCCCTCAAAAAGCTCCGGCCCTATCTCTTCGGTACCCACTTCCGGGTACAAACCAACCATCGACCCCTGCAGTGGCTGATGCAGATGCGGGGGGAGAACCCAAAACTCTTGCGCTGGTCCATTTCCCTGCAGGGAATGGACTTCACTGTGGAGCACCGACCAGGCCAAGACCACGCCAACGCGGATGGCCTGTCCCGCTTTTTCCGCCTCGACGAAGAGAGTCCCCAAGGAGATGGGTGACTCTCCCCGCCTTCAGCTGGGGGGGACGCATGTTGGACAGGCCACACGAAGGGCTTGCTCCCTCCCCGCACGACAGGGCCCGAGCTCCGGCCCACCAGGCATAACCCACGAAAAGCACCCGTACCCCGTCTCCCGACGGATCTTCTGCCCTCGGACCTCTACTCATCACGGGGCCCAGTCCCACCGGTTCCCCCGGCCGGTTCAAGCCGCCATCTTGGGCCCTGCACCACGAGGCCGCGTGGCCTCGCCCCGACCCTAACCCCGGGCCTGACCGGCCCCGACATCCCGGCACCACCATCCACCCGGGAGGTGAGCGGACCACTTGGCAGGTCAATGGGAGGACGAAGTGTCAAGAGCTCTTCCCCCGCCAGGTGCCGATCGCCTCCAACTCCCCCAGGCGCTGGCTCCACCCCCTGCTGGGTGTCTGGACACCTTCATCCCGGGCCCTCCGACCTCCAAGTGCGAGGGTCCGGACATCAAAGAGCGCCTGCCCTATAACTGGGGCAACTCCGGAGCAGGAAGGCAGTTGTATCCTGGAGTCGAGAGACACCGAGAGAACTCAGCCTTGACGGACTACTGGCGCTGCCGTAGCCCGCTCTTGTGAACCATCGTCCTGCCTGCTGGCGCTGCCGCGGCCTTCTACAACATCCATCCTCGTCGGGACCTGCTGGCGCTGCCGCGGCCCGTTGTAACGACCATCCTCACCGGGACCTGCTGGCGCTGCCGCGGACCGTACATCGACCATCTTTCCGGGACCTGCTGGCGCTGCCGCGGCCCGTTGTAACGACCATCCTCACCGGGACCTGCTGGCGCTGCCGCGGACCGTCCATCGACCATCTTTCCGGGACCTGCTGGCGCTGCCGCGGCCCGCACCAACTAAGCTCGAGGATTGTGAGCTAATCATCATCTCATCCAAACTACCTGACTGGTAGACAGACTGTCCCGCTACCCCTTACCCTACTTTGAGAGACTTGAATCGAGGGGACCCCTGAGTCCAGACCTCCTTGTACCATTCAACCGTACCTTAGGAAGTGCTTATAAAGAACACTGAACCTTATCCGTGTGTGGTATCTGTCTGTGGGGGGGGAGTTACTTGTCTGTACGATCGCTGGAGACGGCTCTCCCCGAAGACCTCTCCCCCTGACCCCGGCCGACCCTCCCGGTCCGTCTATCCTTTCTAACAGTAAGCTGCTAAAATCGTTATCAGGTCTAGTACCTCTCGTAGCGCGCAGGTGCGTAACCATGAGTCCGTCGACTCCACCGGCTCAAGGGAGCCTGAATATAAAGTTAAACCAGATTGGTCGCACACTGCTACACCTACCAGGTGTGTTCCCCCAATGAAAATGGTCCCTGAAGGTCAGCGTCGGTGGATACACCTATGCTCGAGTGTGAATGCAAGTATGCGTGGCGTGTGCCATCCCTGGACACGTGTTTCGAGGTAGTTGCCTCTCGTCAGCAGGGAGTAGGAAAATGTGTGGGGTTGCTGTGTAAGCTGCTAAAATCGTTATCAGGTCTAGTACCTCTCGTAGCACGCAGGTGCGTAACCATGAGTCCGTCGACTCCACCGGCTCAAGGGAGCCTGAATATAAAGTTAAACCAGATTGGTCGCACACTGCTACACCTACCAGGCGTGTTCCCCCAATGAAAATGGTCCCTGAAGGTCAGCGTCGGCGGATACACCTATGCTCGAGTGTGAATGCAAGTATGTGTGGCGTGTGCCATCCCTGGACACGTGTTTCGAGGTAGTTGCCTCTCGTCAGCAGGGAGTAGGAAAATGTGTGGGGTTGCTGTGTAAGCTGCTAAAATCGTTATCAGGTCTAGTATCTCTCGTAGCGTGCAGGTGCGTAACCATGAGTCCGTCGACTCCACCGGCTCAAGGGAGCCTGAATATAAAGTTAAACCAGATTGGTCGCACACTGCTACACCTACCAGGTGTGTTCCCCCAATGAAAATGGTCCCTGAAGGTCAGCGTCGGCGGATACACCTATGCTCGAGTGTGAATGTACGTATGCGTGGCGTGTGCCATCCCTGGACACGTGTTTCGAGATAGTTGCCTCTCGTCAGCAGGGAGTAGGAAAATGTGTGGGGTTGCTGTGTAAGCTGCTAAAATCGTTATCAGGTCTAGTACCTCTCGTAGCGCGCAGGTGCGTAACCATGAGTCCGTCGACTCCACCGGCTCAAGGGAGCCTGAATATAAAGTTAAACCAGATTGGTCGCACACTGCTACACCTACCAGGCGTGTTCCCCCAATGAAAATGGTCCCTGAAGGTTAGCGTCGGCGGATACACCTATGGTCGAGTGTGAATGCAAGTATGCGTGGCGTGTGCCATTGGGGGAACACGCCTGGTAGGTGTAGCAGTGTGCGACCAATCTGGTTTAACTTCCCGCCATTAACGTTACTGATTACCAGCAAAGAGGGGGATCATTTGATTTCTAAACTTTACAAAGCATCCATGGCTCTGGTTACTTGTAGGGATGCCAGAGTTAGAGAAGTGTGGGAGCTGGATTTGGGACACCCAATACAAGACTCACATTGGGCATATTGCTGTTCTCAGACAAAGGAGGTTACACTCAACAGCAGACACAAGTTGATTCATTTCAAATATATGTGAAGGGCATATTTGTCACCTGTCAAAATCAACACCATTGATCCCGATAGGCCACACAACTGCCCAAAGTGTGGGGGCCCACGTGCTGACTTCGCACATCCGACATGAAACTATGGAAAAATAGGAGATTATTGGAGGTCTATTCACGAGATTGTGTTGCACATGATAGGCCAGGTTATGGTCCCCTTGCCAGAGGTTGCTCTGTTGGGATATGTTCATGGGTTCCCTAATAAACTGCGGAAATTCATAGCAATTGCTTTACTCTTTGCTAAGAGAGAAATTGCAATTAGCTGGGGCAGTCAGGTCTCCCCCACAACAAACGCCTGGCTGGCTAGCCTCACGTGTTGTAACACAAACTGTGAATTATATGCGTCATTGTAGCCCCCCGCATCCAGGCCCAAAGACATTTGAATCCCCTGAAGACCTACCTCCTTCAGATTAGTTCCACCCCGTCAACATCACAAACCGCTGGTATTGCTCCCACTGGCGTGGGTTAAGTTTTAATTGACACTGTTTTCCTTATGCTTTTTAGTACTTCACTAAGTATGAGATGCGTAGACAGGTTTCCACTGATAGAAAACGGTCAAATGCATTATTTTTAATGCCTTGGGGGTGGGAGAACATATGTAAAACAGCTGGACGATCTAATGTACTGATGTGTGTGAACCAAGTAGGGATTTATCTATCCCAAACACCTCTTGTTACTTCTTTGTCATGGTGTGTGAAAATGATATTCCTTAATTGTGCACATTCATAAAAGAATGAATAAAGTTGTTTTTTTAAACGACTTTCTCCACCTGCAACAGATACGTGATAACAGAACAAATCCAACATGCAAATGAAACTCCGCTTTACCCCTCTACGAGAGCAACCAGGGAGAATACATGTCAGGCCTACAGAAATCAGCTAACAAAAGAGAGAGGCACATAGGCCTTACGAGAGTACACACAAAAATTTACATTTCATTTAAGCCTTTCTAAACCATCATGTTACATGAGCACATCAAATGCGTAATTCATTGTGAGCAACCCTTGAAATCCTACATGTTAAAGCTCAACTAACCACATCCACGTATAGGCTTTAATATGATGCACGTTTAAATCAATACATTACATTACAATGAGCAAACTTCGCTAATCAATTGCAAACAAATGCTAAGGGTTAAATTCTTCAGAACACAACTGCCACGTTTCTTTCTTTACATGGCACAAAATTATCCTTTCACTTCACTGTCACATGTTATTACTAAGTACATTCTAATGACCAAATGTTAACACGAGAAATGAATAAATGTGGGTGCAGACTACTCATGATTATGATGCACCCCTACCCCTGGAGCGCGAATACCGTGAACGCAAGGTACAGCATCTGGGCACACCTCGCCTTCGGGAACTAAGCGCCTCTTGGTTCCTATCGTTTAGACTGGTCGGGATGGACTGCATCTTACCTATTCTTCGATGCCTGTTTTGCAGAGAAGAATGCATGTTGGATCTCTGTCTGACACTTGCATCGAACACGCATATGGACTTGAATACAAGGCTGGAGCCCGTGAGGTCCCATGCTCGGCAATGTCCCCAGCGTATTTCTATCCTGATGGCTGCATTCCTCAAGAACCTGCAGGTGCCTTTTGCTACAACTGGGTTGAACATCAGCTCTTCCAATAGCACTCAGGTATCAACTACAGCACCAGCTGGTTCTCCACCAGCTATTGGCAGTACTGAATATCATCTATGCTCCATTGACGTACTCTGTGAGGTGTTACAAGGACCGTCCTCTGCAGCGGTGGGCAACAGCAATGTTGCATCTCCCAGCCAGGACACTTAATCTATAATAGGTTCATTGTGTGCTGGGAAAGAATTTGGATTTTCCTTTTTCATTTCAAAACTCGACTAAATTTGAAACATTTCTTAAAAATTGACACTTGTCGCTGGAAAAGCAGGACCTTCTGACGCTTGTAGTGGTTTGACTTATAGAAACAAACTCAACTAGAACTTTGGCTTAGAGTGACATTTCCAATACTAACTTATGGAAATATTTCCCCCCCACCATTAGACCTTTTAAATGATTTTTAAAACAATATTTTATGAAGCTCACAGATTGTTTTTATGCGCTGCGCCCTAATAATAAGAAAGGTTTGCTAGCATTTTCATCATTGTCTGTTCGGAAGAGGAGTGGGTGTTATGTTTCATATAGGTACCCTAATATAGGCCCGGGTAATATCATACACCTTCACCTACATTGCCTCCCTTATACTACACAGTAACAAGCCTTTAGGATTGAACCTTTGCCTAGTTCTAGTCCTGGGTGCTGAGGAGGGTTTCTCCTGAACAATAGTGTTCTATGACTTCATCAATAGACTCACACAGTATGAATGAATATTCATGAGGGTTCTTGGAAACCAGGCAGGGGCTACACCACCTGCATAATATCTCCGCACAAGGTTCATCCCATACATCATCCTCAAATCCAACAATGGCTAAATACAAGTAACAAGGGACAAAGGAACCCTAGATACTTAAGTGTATAAATACAGCACATCTTTCTAGAGTTAAACTGAGGGAACTGTGACTTCCAGGCCGACACACGGACCAGAGACGCTGAGGCTCATGCATGCAGACGCTCCAGCTAACAGCGGTCTAACACATCCCTTGCGAGGTGTCCAAATTGAGACCAGGGCGGGGTTCCACACTCTTTCAATTCAGGTAATGGGGTTAGACTAAATCCTAAAGGGATTCTTGGCTTCACACCTACTCACATGCTAGGTACACTTAGGTAGATCTAGATAGGCATCGTAGGAGTATGCACACTTTTATCCTGCATTTTATATTCACTTATACATTCAATCGTGTTGCAAGATGGAAGAACTGTACTATTCTTTTCTATTCATGGTACTGCTAATCATATATATCTGCTACTGTCTAACGATTGTTTCAGCACATATACTTTACACTAGAAGAACAACTGTGAAATAAATTCTTATTGTAACATGCCCGACTGTTTCTTCTGTGTAACTCTGTGAGGCCAAATAAGTAAGCACGAGTGACTGAGCAAAAAGTAGTACATTGTTTCCACAATCCTGAGGAATCAGGGTTGTCATGTTCTAAAGTTGCCAGAAACTATTCTCTCCCCGATAAGAGGAGATCCTAGTGGCACTGTGAGCTAGCTAATGCAAACAGGCTAACCTTCTCAGTGGGGATGCACAGAACCAGTCTGCCACCAATCCCACAGTTTATGTTATCCAAACACGCAGGACCTGCATGGGTAATGTAGGAACTACAGGTTTCCGGTTATTGAGCAGGATTAGCAGAAGACCTTCAAAAATGCTTCCCAGTATCAGACTTAGTAAAGATACGACGCACCATTTCTGCAAAATAAAAGGAGCAGTTTGTACGTATAAGTGCCTGTATCTCATTCGAGGTCCTTGCGATTTGAAGATCAAAGGTCTCTTGGGAGGAGGTTAAGGGTATGGTTTGCTGTAAAAGCATGGCTTTCAGTCGGCTCAAAGTATCAAATTGTATAAAGGAAACATTCAATGAAGGCCATAACGGCGCCTCCCTGACTGTATTTGTTGGGGCAAACAATACTTACGTACAGCAAGTAACCCTGGAGTTCACAGTGACCAGATAGGCAATGCCTGGAAGCATCCCACAGCAACCTTGATCATTCAACATCAAGTAACTCCCATTTGAGAGGGGCTCGAATACCGGATTAATTACGGCAGTTGGAGTCCCTTTCATGTGGCAGGACAGGTTCGCTAATGAACCATTACAAGCTCTGTGCAGGGAAATGTCTTGGCACATGAGAGAACCGCTTAAAGCATTTTTGCAGTTTGTACTGCTTAGAAACACTTCTCGATCCCCACTCCGGCATCGAAATCTGTATGGTAATTCCCAAGATTCCTTAATGTATTCCTTACCCATTTGTTCGTATATCCTGCCTGCCTTTGCTCAAGGCAAATTTAAAACTGAAAAGTAGGATCGGTAGAGTTATCTGGCCATGGATAAGCCATTCTGTGTGAGGTAATTCTGCCACTGTGAATGGTTATCTGTCCAGTTTTTCAATACGCAGCATTGTATATTTTGCTCCCCTTTGTGCCATTTCTACCTGTTTATCTGTTAGATTGTATTCAGAAAACAAGGACATACTGATGATAAAACGCCAAGGCACATAGTCTGCATGCAGATTGCAGCGTCCAGCTTAATAACATAATAGACCTTAACTGAGATTGCCCGTGTTGTAATATTGCCAACTTGTTCCAGTATGTCTATCGCAGAAGATACAATGTTGCCTAATGAATATCTCCTGGAGATCAAAGTTGTGAACCCATTGTCTACCACTGCTAGATGATTTTCTAGATTTATACAGTCTATTTCCCGTAGTCTCTCTGTGGCCTCTTGTTGGGATATTTTCCAAATTTCGTTGTAGGCAGCATAAATGCCAGCATATATGAATCGTTTCTGACGTTGTTTCCTGGGACCTAATAAAAAATCCCTAAGATCCATATCATATGTGAGTAAAGATAAGTGTTGTTTTACCTCTGAGAGTGTTGAGGTTTCTAGCCAATCAAGGCACAACTTCCCAACACTATAGGATGTCACTACCCCTGGATGTTCTCTTTGTACATAGCGTGGGTCTGGCCTATGAATACTGAACCCTTTGGAGGTACTCCAGAATCTTTGCTGATATCTATTTGTGTCTACGGGCGAAACCGCCTTTCCAATTAGGGTCCGATCTATTGTACCATAAAATGTCACCTACTGTTGCACCTTTCTGTGAAGTTGAATTTTGCCACCCCTCCATCTGTGATGGTGTCGGAAATCGAGGTGTGTTCGGGTCCTTGTTCTTGGGTAATCCAAGACAGGATGTCTGTTGCACAGTGTCATTTAGAAATATCATCTGCTGTGGAATGAGGCATGCTCTAAATAGCACTTCTGCTCCCTGTACTTGCCAGTCTCTAGAACCTCAGACTGATTTTAAATCTATTGTGTCCTTCCATAACTCAAGCCCAGACAATTGGGCGATAAAGGAATCAGGGTAAATCTGTTTGGTGATTGTCAGCATAATTTTCAGTGCCGATGTCGGTGTAACATTATAATAAAATGACGTTGGGTCAGAAGTGTTAAATCCTGAAAAGTATGAGAATTTCTGTGCAAATGTTTGCAAACTACTTTTTGGTGGTGTAAGGCAATGTTCCCACTGGTGGTACTCAAAAACATTCATAGGTGTTATAGATTTGTGTAAGAAATGATGATCATAATGTTGGTAACAGTACAAATTGTCATAGTCTGAAGAACTTTCTAACATTTCAGCATTAGGAAATGCAGCAGATTTCTCTAAATCAGACAACATGTTATTAACAGTTTCAGAGTCCCAATCATCAGAAAGTGTACTGGAGGTAATGATATCAGTTCATGAAATTTGAAATACATGAGAAAGTTTTAAAAGTTCAGTTGGATCGAATATATCAAAATCAACCTTGTCCCATACTATACAGTCCGGTATAGGAACTGCTGTAATGTTCACTGATGACAAGTCTCTTTGTTCACAATGCAAGGACTGATGTGGCTTCAGAATCTAATTAACTATTTGGTCTTATTGCAACTTGGTTTTTATGTTGAACTTCGGGTTCAAGGGGAACGAGTTCCATAGCATTGTTGCAAAGTCCTTCATTCTGTACAGGAGGATTTTCAAACGTGAACTTTGAACTTCTTGGATTGTAGCTAGAGGAGGGTGTCTGCTACTGTGGAGTCCACGAGGCCTACTGCTAAGTATCGGCCACATAGTGTGGTTTGATTAAGTCGATTGAGACAAATCTTTTTTCCTTTTTCCCTGCATGCGGCGGCAGAAGTACAGTTCTTGTTCCTTGTAGTGCTAGGACCGATACAGGCTTTCTGTAGGATGGCCCAAATTCTTTTTTATCCGCAATTTTCTCTTTGACCAGATCCCCGACTTTTAGGATCCAGACAGGTTTTGCCGTGACTGCCTTGACTTCCCCAGTGGCGGTCTGTTTCAGGTGGACGTTACTTTGTTGTGTCCTGGATTCATTTAGATCCTGTAAAACAGCCAAATGATCATGGATATCAAATGGTTTCTTATCCGCCACTCTGCATTCACAATCAAGATCAGGTACCCACATTCTTGTCGCAAATAGGACCTCGTATGGAGTGACACCCCCTAGAGAACTTCTTGGTTGATTATTGAGTGCTCGCTGTACCCCATATAAAAGATTGACCCAACTACTGCCCTTGCCTAATACCCTAGCTGTTAAAGATTGCTTTAAGTCCCTGTTTTTCACTCCACAACTGAATTTTCCTCAGGATGGTATGGAGAGGAGTACTGCAATACTACGCCCATACTTTTCATGGCCTCTTTGTAAGCTCGAAAGCTAAACATCGTGATGAGTACAGGCCCCAGCTAGGCCCGCAGAATACAAGGGTTCGCTCTCCTGTAACAAAAGCTAGAAGGAAGTTGGCACGGAAACTGCAAATACAAAGACAGAGTTTATTAACCCTTAAGGGTGGTCCTACAACCTACACAACACTCTTCAGTATTGCATAGAGTAGCACAAAGAACTTGCGTACGCGGTCCCCTTTTATACACAACAGAGGGGCTCATAAGTGGGTGGATACAACATAGAGCAAAATTCATTACCATTTATGGACATTTTCAATACGGGATCAATATATGGGCGGAGTTAACAATTTCCTGAGCCCGCGAAAACATGGTCAAACAAGGACTAACTGATAACAGATGTGGTCAAGTCTGGACATGCGGCAGACGGACAAAGGAGCTGTTTATAGCAGGGGTACTCACAAACTTTCTGTCGGGGGCCAAAATTACAGTGTGGTTAGTGGCCGAGGGCCACACTGGTAGGGATGGAGTCAGTGGGGGCGGGATCAGTGGGGGGCGGAGCTAGAGTAAAAAAAAAACCTTTCGAAACATCTGTCTCCCTCCCTCTATGTCCCCCTCCCCCTCTCTCCCTCTCCTTCCCTCTCAGTCTCTCTCCGTCTCCCTCCGTCCTCCATCTCCCTCCGTCCTCCGTCTCCCTCCCTCTCCCTCTGTCCTCCGTCTCCCTCCCTCCTCCGTCTCCCTCCCTCCCTCTGTCTCCCTCCCTCCCTGTCTCCCTCCCTCTCTCTCCCCCTCCCTCCCTCCTCCGTCTTCCTCCCTCCTCCGTCTCCCTCCCTCCCTCTCTCCTTCCCTCTCCAAATTAACAATTTTTAAAAATCTGTTAATTCCTCTCTGCATAACTCGTAATGGGGCCCTTTACGTTCCAGAGTTGTGAGGCAGCCCCTTTACAGTTGTATCTTCATCAACATTAGCAATATCGGCAAGGCAGAAGATTCAGGAGGCAGGCTTCGGTCACATTTGGTTTGGGGCAGACTTGTCAAGAGGGGTGAGGGTTTTTAAGGTTTTCTCTTTATAGCCTAGGTCGCTGGATCTCTTAAGGACGGTATAATGATCTTCTGATTACATTTTCAAGTAGTTTTATTTCGAGGCAGTCTTTGAAGTAGCTTGATCCTCACCTCCAGTCCTGCCATACAATACCATATTTCTTAGCTATTATGAAGGTGACTTTCGATTCTTCTAGGACACGGAGTGCAAGCTCCGTCTCCCTCCCTCCCTCTCTCTCTCCCTCCCTCTCTCTCCCTCCCTCTCTGAAAAAAAAATCGGGAGAATGGGGCCTTGAATCGGGCGCAGTGGCAGGCAGAGAGAGGGTGATGCAAGTGTTGTGCACTGGCCTGGCAGGTTGCTGGCAGTGCATACAACCCCCCCCCCCCTTGTGGCAGCCCAGCTGGCTGAAACAGATTCCAGGTACACACACAGCCGCCCCGAGTACTTCACAGGTCTTTAAAAGACCATCCGCTTGTTGATGAGGCTTTGTTTTGCTTTCTCACCCTTTCTAGAGCCCCTGCATCGCCACTCTGATTATTGCTGGAAGAATTAGCGCTCTACACAGTCAGCTGAAACCCCCCGAGGAATCGGGTTTCGGGATGCTTGAATTGGGAGGCGGGAGACTAGCCTTGAAATCGGTAGTCTCCCGCCTGAATGGGGAGGGTTGGCATGTCTGGGTACGATATCTGCAAGGTCCGCGGGCCGCCAAGAAAGGCTTGCTGGGCCGCTGGCGGCCCGCGGGCCGTACTATGAGTACCACTGATTTATAGACTGTTACTAGGCAGATTATAAAGAGCAACTAGCGAAAAGGTAGGACTCTTCTCGTGCAAAGCACGTGGAGACATGACAATACAAAATGGAGTCCGGACATTAGTCAGCATAAGACAAGAAACATGCTTTAACTGGAGAGAATTCATGTCTTTAGTGAATGCTTAATCATATCGCTGTTTTAGTTTTCAACAGACCACCCTTTCAGCATTTACTGAAGACATTCGGCTTATTAGGATAATCATCATATATGTCAATTTTCATCATCTCTTCCACCTCCTCGTTTAAGTTTTTCTGATAGGTGACATTGGCAATAGCTTTCTTATCAGTAATACAGAATGACACACATAAAGAACAGAGTAAAGGACCACACTGAACACAGATGCAACAGGAAAACAGAACTGCTACAATAATACAGAGACCAGTTAAAACTTTCCATTCCCATGTAGTGATCAATGCCCAAAACCATCCAGAAAAGGTCCAAGTGCCATTTTCTGTATGAATCTCAGCCGCGATTTTATGCAATTTATTAATAGCGTTATAGACTGATGGCGTGTGGTCAGGAATAAATACATAACAACTACTTCCGATAATTCTACATGCTCCACCTCTGTCTGCTAACATAACATCTAATACCATACGATTCTGTAACGCAACAATTCTAGTGATTTGTAATTCTTCCATAAGATTCCCAAGAGCAACAGCAGCTTGATTCGTTACAGCCTCTACAACTCTTGTTAATCGTTGAACCTTCCTACTATTTAGGGCAGCTCCAACAAAGAAAAACAATTTTAAGTTAAAATCAACATACTGCTGTAAGCTAGTGTCGGTTTGGTCAACATCATCAATAGATAAAGTACGTTTATACCTATTTACAGTTACATTGTTCAATAACTTCAAATCTTTATGATAGGATGCAGGCGCTAAGAATACAGGGGGTAATAAGAACGCTACATAACATACTCCGGACCAGCCGGCTGGTAAGCGATAATAACCCTTATTCCCACATACGAAATATGTATTATGGGAAGCTAAGAAAGTACTATTATTTAATCCATCTATATTCAAAACAATAATACAGTCACTAACACCAACAGGAATATGACCCACACTCTGAACACACAGGTCCGCTTGAGCTTGTGCCACTTGAATCACAAATTGTTCATTCCCAGCAGTGTCTCTGGTGTTCGTGAAGATATAGGGGATTGATTCATTGTCTGGACGATATTCTTCCCAATCCCATATTGTCCCATTCGCTTGTGGATAGCCTTCTTTGTCTTGATGACATTCCCTGTTAAGTCTAAAAAGCAGTCGTCCCACTGTAGGTTTCCGAGTGGCAAAAAGCAAAGTGTACCGTGCTCTACAAGAGCCATTATGAGAGAAAGGAAGAGGTATAAACGGCGTTCCTCCTTTCTTCTGATGAGCTGGCATCATACCACATATCCAACAGTTCGTAGCATTTGTAGCAACATGGGTATAATGCAACATCTGGATGAAAGTATTATTCAAATAAGACTGACGATGCTTCAATTCTTGATACGGAAGGGTGTAAAAGTAGTGCTCCTCAGGCACTGGAGTAGTCAAAACAAGCAACTCACGGGCAGTAGTCACATCCTCCACAAACCACGTGGCTATACCAACAATAGCTACAATGAAAATAAAACTTGTCGCACAAAAAATCTTCTTCTTCTCCATTTTGTAGTAAAAGTCAATATCTTCCTGAAACTAAAAGGTTGTCAGAACTCTTCCCCTTAGGCAGCCGTTAATTTCTTCACCAGCGGGCCAAGACGGGTGTCACCACACTAATGCAGGGCTGATCCCCCCCCCCTTGCCTCATTGGCTCTCCGTTTCACTAACCTAAGGGCCGTTCTGACAACGTCCTGATACAGAAAGAAATCACTTCCTCGGTCTGAGATGATATCTTCCTCCTCCAGGAATCGCTTGGTCCGGGAAGAGCTCCTCAGTGTCGTTCGGTTCCACAGCACGGCCTTTCTCTGCAAGTCAAGATTTCTCGACGGTCGGTCAATACAGCAGGCTCCACTAATCCAGGCGGCACTTTACGACAGTGCAAGGAGTGGATCCAGTTCTTCCGATTGGAGACTCGCACAGCTGTCCTCGTTGCGAGCAAGACTTGCTCAGGACCAACCCATCTCGGCTCCAGACTGTTCGTCCTTTCAAACACCTTGATCATAACATGTTCTCCAGGCCGGAGGTTATGTCCTTCACCTGTGGACCGATCAGGGAGCGCTTCTCTAACCTGTTGATGAATAGAAACCAAATTATCCGTTAACTGTGCCAGATAATCATTCATCATTACACAAGGTACATCATACACTGACTTCGGTTTCGGTGGACCCCAAATATTCATTGGGCGTCCAAACACGATCTCATAGGGTGTGAGACTGGTCCGAGAATGCGGTATCGATCTAATTGACAATAATGCCAGCGGTAAAGCGTCTGGCCAAGTCAAAGAAGTCGAAGCTTGGATCTTAGCGATCTTAAGCTTCAAAGTACCGTTATATTTCTCAACCAATCCCGCAGACTGATGGTGAAACACTGCATGAAATTTCTGGGTAATTCCCAGTCCTTTCAGGACATACTTGATAACGTCTGCTATAAAATGAGGTCCGTTATCACTCCACAACAATCTACAAACACCATATCGAGGCAAGAACTCCTTCAATAGCATCTTAGCTGTAGTCATTGCAGTATTGTCTTTCGTAGGGTATGCCTCAACCCATTTGCTGAAGGCACAAACCACTACTAGAACATACTTCAAATTGTTACAGCGCTCAAGCTGAATGTAATCCATCTGCAAAACCTCAAAGGGTGCAGTAGGTGTTGCAAATCCTCATGCTGGAGTTCGTGTACCCTTTCATGGGTTGTACTTCAGGAAAATCATGCAGGTCTGCACTACCCTCTTTGACGTACAAGCGATCTCCGGATGCTCCCAAACTCGTGTGAGTAATTTGACAATTGCGGAAGCTCCGACATGCGCTAGTCCATGTGCCATCTGAACCATAGGTTGTACAAAAGCTGTGGGTAACTTCCATTTATCCATCTGCTTACTTCTCCAACACCCTTCGTCATCTAATTCTCCATCATTAGACCACTGCTCCCGTTCCTTATCGGAAGCGGTCCTCTGTATCTCCAGCACTTCTCTCCTAGCATCGTGCCATCTTTCTGCCTGTGACTTTACAACATACATTGCAGTAGAGCCAGGCTGCATCGCCGTCTCTCGTGCCACCCGGTCTACAAAAGCATTCCCTTCTCCAACTTTATCAACCACCTTTTATGGGCACTACATTTAACTATAGCAATCTTCTTTGGATATGTTAATGCAGTCAAAAGGTTGTGAACTAACTCCCCATACATTATCTGTGCTCCATGTGACGTTAGGAACCCTCTCTCCTTCCAGAGTAGGCCAAAATCGTGCGCTACTCCGAAGGCATAGCGGCTATCTGTATAAACATTCACACACAATCCTGTACTGAGCTCACATGCTCGTGTTAATGCTATCAGTTCCGCTGCCTGAGCTGATTTCTGCGGTATGCGTGCTGTCTCCATTATTGTTTGTAATGTGGTAATTGCATACGCTGCTGAAGTCGTACCATCTGGTAGCTTCAGGCATGATCCGTCCACCCACAGTTCTCCATCTACATCTGTAAAGGGCGTGTCCTGGAGATCAATACGACCCTTTGTCTGTTCCTCAGTCACAAGAATACAGTCATGTGCTTTTCGTGCTTCAGTTTCCGGAAACGGCAACAATGTGGCTGGATTTAACGTTGCACACCTCTTTTACGTAATATGAGGAGCCAAAAGCGTCAACTCATATCCCGTTAAACGAGCACTGGTCAAATGCTGCATCTTTGTCTGATTAAGCAGAGCATCAACAGCATGGGAAACTAATACCAACAGCTTATGAGATAACACAATTCCCTCGCTTTGGCGTATTGACACAGCTGTCGTTGCAACCGAGCGAAAACAACCAGGCAATGCTCGGGCAACAGGATCAAGTACAGCCGAAAAATATGTACAAGGGCGCTGCTTGTCGCCGTGCATCTGCACTAAAACTGATAATGCACATCCATCTTTCTCATGCACGTACAATGTAAAGGGCTTCGTATAATCAGGGGTCCCCAACACTGGTGCTGAACAAAGGGCTTGTCGCAATTGCTGAAAGGCAAGTTCACACTCATTCGACCAGGGAAGAGGAATTGGGGTATCTTTTGTCAAAAGTGCTAACAATGGCTTAACTATGTGTGAGAACCCCAATATCCATTGCCTACAGAAAGAGGCAAGACCCAAAAATGCACGCACATCCTTCTGTGTGGAAGGTACTGGCGTGTCCAAAATTGCTTGAATACGATCTGGTGTGAGTGCACGCCCCTCCTTAGACAAAAGGTGACCCAAATAAGTCACCTTTGGTCTACAGAATTGCAATTTCTTCTTCGACACTTTGTGATTGTGGGATGCCAAAAAGGAAAGCAAGGATAACGTACACTTCTCACACAGCTCAGGAGTGTCGGCCGCCAACAAGATGTCGCCCTTGTATAAGGGCGACACCATCAGGCAGAACAAAGGAATCCAATTGTCTTTTCAATGCTTGACTGTAAATACTAGGACTCTCTGTATAACCCTGAGGGACTCTACAAAATCTATAAGACCTATTATTCAAAGTAAAGCAGAAGAGGTACCGGCTATCAGGATGAATAGGAATCGAAAAGAAAGCATTTTTCAAATCGATAACTGAAAATGTGGTCGCCGTTGGCGGGACCAGAGTAAGTAACGTCGTGATATCAGAAACCACTGGATACTGAGGTATCACTATCTTATTCACCTCCCTTAAGTCAATAATAAAACGATAAACCCTAGTATCAGTGTCTTTTTTCAAAATAGGTAAAATAGGACTGTTGCAGATGTTGTAGGGAACTTCTTCCACTACTCCCACCTTAATCAAATCCTGCACAATCTGTATGAGTGCCTCCTCCCCCTCCTGGGAAATACGATTCTGAGGGAGGCGTGGTAACACCGCACCCTCCTGGACACTAATGTGGACAGGCGGAATCACCATCTGTCCCACATCAGTATCCGAGGTGGCCCACAAAGTACGAGGGAGAGAAGCTAATACAGTATCCTCTGCAACCACACACATCCGTTCTGTCATAGGGTGATTATCGTTTAATATCACCCGTACTCCAGTAGGGGAGCAGCGGATCGTAGCTCTGAAGTGCTTGAGCATATCAAGACCCATAATGTTGTCAGGCGTGTTCGGGGCAAGCAAAAACGGGCAAGGCGCAGAAAGGTGTTCAACACGAAATGCAAGGGGTCGGGATAGAGGGCTTCGAGAGAGTGTACCATCAAACCCTACCGATGTAACCATTAAGCCAGATGGGGGAGCCCTCGGAACCAATTGTTTGGACAGCGCACTGCGAGTAGCTCCTGTATCAACTAGGAACTGATCAGTAGATCCCAGAACATTTGCTGAAACATAAGGACCCCTCTGATCAACCGGCACTTCAACTGATTCCAACCCCCATCCAATGCAATCCTACGCATGCTTCGAATCATGGTACCCAGAACGGTCATTGCCAGACATTTGATACTGATTTTGCCGATCAAATACATTAGGTCTATCTCGTTGCTGCACGTTAGGCTCAAAGCGAGCACGATCATTGGAATTCCCTCTGAAATTCGAAAAGCGCCCTCTACTTCTCGACCACGTCCCTGACGGGGTGCATATAGTACCGGATAATCCCTGGCCCAATGACCCAGCTGTTTACAATACGCACATTGATTTCTATTAACATCTGGCCGACCCGAAGGGGGACCATAGAATCCTCCTCTACCTCTTTCGACACCCCGACGAGGCGGACCATACACTTGTGCTAGCATCACCTTAGTTTTCAAATCTTTCGATTTCTTCTCCTCATTCCCCTTCGCTTCTTGTTCCTGACGCTCATAATACTGAGCCATAGTCAGGAGGGATGCCGGAGACGAGGTGGACCAAGAACTTTCACTCGCCTTTAATCGAGCTGCTATTCCCGGTAATAAATTCGCCACATATTTATCAACAAAAAGGTGTCGACCCGTATCATCCGTAAGAGACTGACCACTGAAATCATGGAATGTTTCCTCAAAGCGCATAAAGAAGTCTGAAACTGATTCATCAACCTTCTGTTTACATGAGGCTAACATATTCCATTCAATCTTTTTAGGGGGGATAATCGTTTTCAACTTGGTCAAGATAGCAGCAGGAAGATCTAAAATAAGCTGGGGCGGTTTTTGCGCGGGTTTTCTCTCCCTATCCTCATCCTCAATCTCAGACCACTTAGCCTTAAAAGCGGCTTGATCATCCACCCTCCGCACAGATCGCCACATATCCGGTGGTAAAATAAGCCCAAAGAACAAATCTATATCCGCTAAGGTCATGGTACAAGAATTCAAGGCCCCTTCGACCTCTTCGTAAAAGGCCGCTGGATTCTTGCGGGGGTCAGGCAATGCATTCTTTAATGCCATAACATCAGTCCTATGCCAGGGAGTATAAACCCAATTATACACAAAATATCCCCTAGCATCGGGGGAAGACATGTCTAGACTAGTTCCTGCTCCTTTAGGAGGATCATACAAAGGTGCCGCCTCTCGCATTGGTTTAGCATGCACTAGTTCGCTCTTATCTGAATGGGAGGTAGATGATTGTTTTCCGCCGACGTGTGAATCCGATTTCTCCTTCTCCCCTGCCTTTTGGCGCGCTCTCTCTTTAAGTTCAAGCATCGCGTCCCGCAATGTAAACAGCCGTCGAACCGCATCGGGTACCTTGGAGGGAGAAAAGACACCGTTACGTAATGCTTTAGAATCTGATACTAACTCATCAGGCTCAAAAACATCAGAATATTTCCGAAAGGCAGTAATCACTTCCTCAGAAAAAGTTTCTGCAAAATACAACTTCTCTCTATCCTGCCAACTTTCCAAAAATTCCAATAATTCAGTAAGAGATAGCTTGCCTTTAAGCGCACGAAAAAAAAAATTCCGAAGCTCACCCATACGATCAGTTGATAACATGGACCGCATGTCTACCTTATCCGAAACCGATCCAGAGTCCTGTGACCTCGGGGCAGACGCGCCAACATAAGGGGGCGGAGAGCGATCTAATAAATGAAAATCATCTTCGAGATTAGTAAGGACAGGATAAAGTGGCTGGCGGACAGCATATTGACCCGAGACTTGCAACCTACGCTCTTTCTCTTGTCTCTCCACCAGTTCCCTTTCCTCCCGACGCTTCGCTTCCTGTGCTCTCACATGATCATTTTTCCGTTGCTCTTTATCAATCAACGCTTTCTCCCACTTCTCTCGCTCACGCACTTGTGGTAAATTTTAATTACCTAGACTTAATTTATGCGGTAAAATTCAATAAGAATAACTCAGTAAAAATAAGAGGCAGAATCCGTGGTATTTGAGGTTTAAAATGGGTTTATTCCTTACAAAGGAATTGGTTCGAACCAGGCAATCGGGTTCCGTCACCACGAAGGTTCGGGAAGGGATAGAGCGCCACTTTATTGACAGGTTGTCATATATATAGTCAATGCATTACAGTAAAGACATATGCAGAAGGCGTGACAGCTGAGAAGAGAGATAAGAATACACATACGTAATGAATAAAGGCGTTACAATAGGCGTGCATGAAGGCGTGTACCAGAAACGTCATTACGATGATGACACAGGTGGGTGGATCCATAAGAGAATCCTGCAAAGTCAGCAGAAATATATGGCAGAGATGCGCAGGCACCAGCATGACGTGTGATTGACGTGTAACTGGAGGGTGAAGGGGACTTGACATTTAGCCATACATGAGGAGACAGAAGTCTGGGATGTCAGAACAACCTAATCCCAAATCGTATCTAATATCTTGTGTTTAAGGAACTGTATTATCTGGAAGGAAAGGTCTCTCAGGCAGAGGCTATCCTATACTAACTTCTAGTGCGTGTATAAGCGTCTATGTGTCTACATGAGATGCGAGGGGGCATGGGCCTACCATGGCAACAGAAGCCATGAATTACTTGCACGGAGACAGTAAGGCCGGGCCCTTTGCTCTGTAGCTGGAAGGATGTTTACCTAAACTACTAGACAGGAATGCATTTCTCGAGGAGCGGAGCAGATAACTTGAAGGCTGAATACAGTTTTTGGCAGGCAACAGGCCGGGCCAGGCACCGTTAGCCGCGCAGGAAGTAAGACAAAGGTCATGGATACAGATGCAGGTCCAGGCTGGAGCATTCAGAGGCAGAAGGCAGGAAAAGCTCGATGGCAGAATTCAGGGCCTACCTTGCCAGAGCTGAAAAACGTGAAAAGTACACCATATAAAGGCGGTGGCAAGGCATACTTAGGAACGGAATATTCGACCCATTCATGGCGGATCTGAAAGGGGACATGTTAACGTTGGACGCATATGTATTTGCGTCTTCATAGCTTGAAGTGGAGGGAACATACATGTACTTGTAGCATGTACATGGAGCCGTTGGGGTCTAAGATAGGGGACACAATTGATCATAAAAATTCATATTTCCTCATTCCCTCCTTGTCCCCTACGGACCCTTCATGAGATATCGATCCTCAGGAATCCATCAATCTGTTCATGTAACATCATTTGCTCTTCTTTCTTCTTCCGGGATTTTGAATTAGAACTTGAACGTGGAATACATGATGTGGCACACAGGCCGCAAATCGCTGGTCCACATTGTAGACACAGGCAGCAACTGAATACTATGAGAAGGCCAATACCTAGGAAGGATAGGATTTTCCATCCCCAGGCTGACAACACGCTCCAGAACCAACCGGACCAAGTCCAGGTGCCTGGATTCTGATGTATCTGGCTTGCAATTTTATGGAGACGAGTTATGGCCTTATATACGGATGGCGCGTTTTCTGGAATGAAAACACAGCAACTTGATCCGATGACTCTACAGGCTCTGCCCCTATCGGCCAGGATGACGTCAATGACAAGACGATTTTGGAGAACAACAATCCGCATCGCAGACTGCTCCTCTGTTAAGTTGCCCAGGGCAGAGGTATTTTCATTCACTACTGCTTCAAGAGTTCTGGTTAATCTGCGTATCAGTTTACTATTAGAGACAACACCTATGTAGGGAAAGAGACCTTTATTGAAGTCTGTATATTGTTCCCATGCTGTTTCAGTGTAGTCGACAATCGGGAGATCTCTCTGGGGTCTATTGTGTACTAGATGGGTGTTTCTATGATAATCAGGAGGGGCTAGGAAAACAGGTGGCAGAAGGAATGCAATGTAACAGGTACCATCCCAATCTAGAGGTAAACGTATATATGCGGTATGACCACAAATGAAGTAGGAATGACGGGAAGCTCTAAACGTAGACTTGCCTTTATCACTGAATTCGATCACAGTAGTACATTTACTATGACCCAGGTGTACTGAACCATTCTTTCTTATACATAATTCACCTTTGACTGGTAATACGGACATAGCAGGCAAGACTGGTGCAGCTTCGGATTCAACATTCAGAATCATGAGGTTAAGTGTAAAGTTACCTAATCCATATACTTCATTTTCTAGGTCAGTTCCTGTCCTTTTGGGAAGTCCCTCCTTGTTAGGGTAGCAGGCTTTAAGCAGAACTAGGTTCAGGTTTCCCCATACCCAGTTGCTCTGGTAAACTACGGTATTTGAATCTAAAGAATTAATCAAACTAAACCATGCGCCACAGGAACCATTGTGTGTGAATGGATACGGAAAGAGAGGCAAAACTCCCTTGTATTTCTGATAGGGAGGGAGTCGGCCACATATCCAACAATTTGTAGCGTTGCTGGCTTGATGGGAGTGATGTAACATACTAATGAATGTGTTGTTGCGCAGCGCAAGTCTGTAGGGCAATTCATGTGGAGGTAATTCGCTAAAAGAATGTTCGGCAGTAATATTGTAAGCAGAATGAGCACGCTTGAAAATACGATAGTACATGTGCAACAGTATACTTGCAGCAATAATCAGAAGATTTAGAAAAAACATAATCAACAATGTCACTATACAGTGACTATGAAGTGATTTACAATATGCACGCTTCTTGAGCTGTTTCTGTCTATCTCTCTCTCGATTTCGGTCTAGAGGATACATGTCAGAGACTAATTTAACCGATTCACCTAGGGGAGGACTTAAACAATCAAATTGTCGGACTTGCTAGACCTTAGTTTCAGTTTATATTCTTGGGCATCAGTTCTCTCGACCAGGGGGAGTTTTGAATCAGTCTGTGGAGGAGGGTAGGGCTGAGAGTTCAAATCAGAAGGCAGTCCATGAAATTTCTTGATATGGCTCGAGTGTAGCCAACCTTTGCGACCCTCGACCTTTACTGCTGTCCTCGTGGTCAGGAGTACTAATTTCGGCGTTTGCCAGCGAGGCTCCAGCGGGCTCCTCCTGTCGAAATTTCTTATAAAAACAAAATCTCCGGGAACCACTTCATGGGGCTTCACCTCGGTGTTGTCGGGAAAGGCTGCAGCTACCTGTGAACGGCAAGATTGTAGTGCAGACATCAAGGAAGCAAGGTAATCTGTCAGCATATTACAATCAACATCAGTGATTTTACGAGGTATAGGCGTCCCCCACATATTTGGTGGCCTACCGAAGACCACCTCGTACGGGGATAGCCCTGTCCGAGAATGTGCTATCATTCTCATGTAAAATAGTGCAACTGGTAAGGCTACTATCCAGTCGACGCCTTTCTCTCTACAGATTTTAGAAAGTCGAATTTTCAAAGTCTGGTTATGACGTTCCACGAGACCTGCTGCCTCGGGATGCCGGACACAGTGGAATTTCCATTGATAGCCTAACAGGAGTGAAATGTGTTTCATTAGCTCGGATGAGAATGGTTGGCCATTATCTGAATACACGATACGGGGCAAACCATACCGTGGGAAGAATTCACGAACCAGCTGCTTGGCAGTGGTCGGGGCAGTGTAATCTGAGACTGGATATGCTTCTGTCCAACGGGAAAGAGCGCATACAACTACGAGAACATATTTGAATCCTCGACAACGTTCCATCTGGATATAATCCATCTGGAGTACTTCAAAAGGGTGATCAGGAGGTTGAAATCCACCTTGCTCTACAGGTACGCCTTTACCTGGGTTGAACTGACAACAAATCATGCAAGTACGGACTTTCTGTTTGGCTGCAGCTCGTAAGTGTTTATTAAACCAAATGTTTTGAATACTGTCTAACATAGCTTTCTCTCCTAGATGCGCTGGACTATGTATTGTGTTAATGATAACTTGAACCATGGAGTCGGGGAGAAACCATGTAGATTTTCCCTTCGTCATCCATCCCTGATCTGTTTGGATCCCTCCTAGTTCAGTCCATTTCTTGATTTCCTCTGGTGTAGCATGTGTCTGTATGTCAATTACATCAAGGGCGGGATCCCTAACTGTCATGCAGTGTGTCGATGTCGGAACTATTGTCTTTGTCAAGTCAGTTGCATGAGTTCGATTCTGTGCTGTTTGCTTAGCTGTTCGGTCTGCTAGGTCGTTACCCTGGGAAATGATATCGGTGACTTTTGTATGAGCCTTGCACTTCATGATAGATATCGAAGTAGGCAGATGTATTGCATCTAACAGAGCTTGAATGAGGGGACCGTGTTGAATGTTGGCACCGTGAGAAGTCAAATAACCTCTCTCTCGCCAAAGGACTCCGAAGTCGTGTACAACTCCGAATGCATAACGTGAATCTGTATATATGTTGACTCTTTTATTTTTGGCTTGAATACAGGCTTGTGTCAGAGCGATGAGCTCTGCTGCTTGAGCTGACAATGTGTCAATACAATTTGTTTCAATAACTTCGGTGTCTGTCGTGACTGCGTAAGCGGCCACTAACTCTCCTGTACTTGTTCTCATGCATGAACCATCCACATAAAGTGTCAGGTCTGGATCTGGTAATGGAACATCTGTCAAGTCTTGTCTGGGTTTCGTCGTAATAGTAATGACTTCAATGCAATCATGTGCCAATGGGTCTGTTCCACTTAATGGCAAAAGTGTGGCAGGATTTAATGTACTACAACGTCTGATTTCTATGTGTGGCTGAAACAATGTTAATTCGTAACCTGTCAGTCGTGCTATAGTCAAGTGCTGAGTCTGTGTTCGGTTTAAAAGAACTTCCACGGAGTGTGGAACTTGCACTGTCAATTGATGTCCTAATACTATGGAATCGCTTTGTCTGATCGCTAAAGCTGTTGCTGCGACTGATTTCAGGCACGTAGGCAGAGCCTGAGCTACTGGATCTAATGTGCTAGAAAAGTAAGCATACGGTTTGTGTGAACCTGCTTGTTCCTGAGTGAGTACTGACAAGGCAGTACCTTCGCGTTCTGTAACAAAGAGTGTAAAAGGCTTACTGTAACATGGTGTCGCTAAAACAGGTGCTTGACATAAGGCTTTCTTTAAGTCTTCAAAAGCTTGTGTATGTGCCTGAGTCCAAGGGAGGACAGTCGAAGTCGCTGCCTCCTGTGTTGTCAACTGAATGAGTGGCTTTACTAGAAATGCATATTGGGGAATCCATTGTCTACAGTACGAAGTGAGACCTATGAAGGCCCGCACCTCCTTTTGTGTCTTGGGTGGTGGCATGTTTACAATTAACTGGATGCGGTCAGGTGTGAGCTGTCTTCCCCCCTTGGACAGCAAGTGCCCAAGGTACACAACTTGCTGAACACAGAATTGCAGCTTCGAAGGGGACACCTTGTGCCCCTTGTCGGCCTGAAAATGTAAAACCGTCAGTGATGCTTTTTCACATTCGGGTTCGCTTCGGGCGGTGATCAGCAGATCATCGACATACTGAAGCAGGGTAGTGTTAACAGGCATGTGGATACTGTCAAGTTGTCTTTTCAGTGCTTGGCTGTAGATGCTGGGGCTTTCTGTGAATCCTTGAGGTGCGCGTGCAAATTTGAAGCTTCGTCCATATAAACTAAATCCGAACAAATATTGGCTTTCCGGATCGATTGGGACGCTAAAGAAGGCGTTCTTGAGGTCAATTACAGTAAAGAACGTTGCTTCTGAATCAATAGCTATCAATAGTGAAGAGATATCTGGAACCACTGGATATTGTGGTACAATGCATTTATTCAATTCGCGCAGATCAATAATTAATCGATAAACTGGGGGTGCATTTGGATCAGTTCCTTTAAGAACCGGAATTATAGGAGAATTACATACATTGGAGTCGGTTTCCACAACCACTCCTTGTGCAATGAGCTCGTCAATGATTTGCAGCAAAGCCACTACAGCATCTGGAGGTAACTTATATTGTCGGATTCGTGGTAATACCACTCCTGCTTTGAGTGTGACTCGATATGGTGTAATGTGCATACAACCTACATCAGTGGGGCCTTGTCCCCATAAATGTGCAGGGACATTCTGTAACCGGTGATCCATGTCTCTAAATACATAGTGACCTTTAAAGTCACGCAAAAATAGTCGTACCCCCTCCGGGGAACAACATATTACAGCTCCTAGAGCTTTCAGTGTCTTTATACCTAACAAGTTTTCTGGGCATGATTTTGTAAGCAATAGATCTGTAGTCCGTGTCAATGGACCAACTGCAAGAGGAAGAGGTTGCGATACTTCGTTAACAATAGGCTTTCCTGAAAATCCAAGGGAAACATTCTGTGAGCCTGAGAGGGGTGCCCCTGGAACCTCGTCGTGACTTATAGTTGTTCTGCTTGCCCCTGTATCAATTAAAAACTTTCTGTCTTTCCCTAATACTTGACTATGTACATAAGGACCCTCTTGATCTACAGGAACCTCAATAAGGGGTAAGCCAACTTCCCTATCTAGGCTGTTTCATGTGTATCGCTGATAATCGGGATAGTCATTTTGTGCATACTGGTACATCTGTTGTGTCGTGTTTTGTGTTGCGGCAATAGGCTGTGACTGTGGTACCGCTACGGTCTGTTGTGCAGCTTGCATAGGCTGTACATTCTGAGGTACTTGTTGTTGGATCTGATCCTGTCTAGGCGGACGTGGTCTCTCCTTGGTTTTACCCGTAGAGATATTATGTTTCAGAACTGCACAATCGTTTATATAATGACCTGGCTGTTTACAATAGTTGCATGTCCCTTTAACAGGAACCGTTGAATTGTTGGACTGTGTCGCTCCCTTTTTATGACTGTCAGCTGGAACTGACTGGGCGACGAGCATTTTCATTTTCGTGTCTTTCATACGTCTTTGTTCGTGTTCTTGTTCTTCTCTAATTCTATTCTGGTGGTACTGTAACATTTGTAACATTTGTGACGGGGTATTAGCTTGCCAAGAGCTCTCTACTTTCAATACTCTGTTCTTAACCTGAGGCAAGGAATTTTCGACTAGTTTTGTTACAAAAAGATGTGGATATGAATCACTACTTGCTTTCAGGCCGCTATTAATACAAAAACATTTTTCAAATCGGGAATAAAAATCACTAGTGTCTTCATCCGGTTTCTGTTTGCAAGCTGAGATTGCTCCCCAGTCTTCCTTTTTCGTAGTTAATAAACGTGGCAATACTTGTACTAATAATCCTGGTAATGCTTTAGTTTTGTCTCCAAGCCCTACGCCTGCAGTTCGGGCATTTTCTTTGTTTTTCAATGCGGTCCAATCAATCTTTTGTTCTCCCACCTCCCATTCTTTTTCTTTGAGTTTCTCGTAAATACCGGCAGGCAATAATACTTTCAATATTTTCATAATGTCAGGATAGGTATAATCACCCATGAGTAACATGTCTTTTATTTCACGGTGGAAACCTGCTGGATCTCTGTCATGGCTGGGCACTAATTTTTTCATTTCCAATAGTTCTATTTTAGTTATAGGCGTGTACACAAACACGCGTCTAAAAGTATTATCATCATTTCTAACTGGGTGCACTTCGCGTAAGGGATTCTGTCTGTCTAAGTAATACGTCTTTCTTTCCAGGGAGGGAGCTGGATCATGCTCTGGACACAAAAAGGCACAATATCTGTGTCGATATTCTAGAATTACTTTAATTAGATCGGTACCTAGACCTCTCCATTTATTCATGAGTAGTTCTATCAGTATATCAGGTAGGGGACCAGGATCGGAGTGTTGACCTTTATATAATATAAGGAGATGTTGTATCATGTATATACCAGCTAAACGCTGTTCGTCTGGTGAAAGATTAAAAAACGTATGTACTAGCGCGTCATCACTATATTTATCAGAGCTGTCAGCCCATTGTACTGCTGACCTGGCTAATTCTTGTTCATCCATAGAATCGAGTACATGGTACCCCATTCGTTCTTGAAGTATTTTATCAGTAGCCTGAAACAAATGTTCAGGGGTCTTTGGATTTGACATAGCTGCTTGAAAAATTCTCTTACTTTCTGGACGTATCGGACGTATTGAATTATTGAAGGATCGTCCTTTACCTACATAAGCTATCGTTTCTCTAGCTGGTAATTGTAATTGTCCTGTTGTCATTTCTAGCTGTTCCTCCTCCCCGGAGGACTCGGTTTTATCTGCATCTGTTTCTCTTTCAGGCTGTTCTTTTTCACATATTTGTTCTACTGTTTTTCTGATCCTTCGGTACATACTTTCTATACTATTCTGTTTATCATGTTTTCCGTCTGCTATATTCTGACCCCATTTGTTAAGTGCTCTCATTTCTTCCGCGTCTACACCTGGCCTATCTCTGTGTCTTATCAGGCAGTTTATGAAGAAGCGTAACAACAGCTTTTGTGTGTCCACTTTCTGGTATGCCATGGCCTCGCCAATACTTTCAGGACCTTGCCCTGTTTGGACAAAGTGGTATATTTTGTCTAGATGATCAATCATTCCTGGTAGTATCATTAAATAGTCCGCAAAGGGGGGAAGATTTTGAACGGGCTGAGGAGTATGTTGCTGCAGAAGTGGGGGCGGATTATCTCGGGGTCGAGCGCCATTAGCAGGTGGTGTGCGTGGCGGCGGAGTATTAACATATTCGGGGGCTACATCGTCTAAATAGGAAGAAAGGAAAATGTCCTTTGCGGTCTTGGGGTGCAATTTAGTCGGAAGCAATGGAGGTGGCAGATCTTTTGGTACTTCCAGGGTGGCCTTAGGTAAACCCTCGGCCAGGAGAGGATACATACCATTCATAAGAGTGTTTCGTTGTCTGTCTACTTGTTCTGCTTTTACTCGGATACCTTCCTCAATTAATACATTTTCTCGGGCTTTTTCTGAATCCTCCCTACTTTTCTCTTCTTTTCTGAGCGCTTTCTCTGTGCGTCTATGCAATTCTTTACGCCATAATTCAATGGCATCTTTCTGTGACTGTCTGGCTTTCTTTTTCCATAATGCTTCTTCTACTCTCATGATGCAATCTGCATCCCATGTCCCAGCAACGGGCCATCTCTGATTCTCTGCTAAATCCTTGGTGTAGTCTACCCACAATTCGAGATATAATACGGCATCTAGGCCATGTTTGTGGTACATAAAGTACCCTGGAGTGTCCCTAGGTGGGATGGGAACGGCTTCCTCGAGTATCCCTTTTCTAGTTTTTATCTGTCTTAATTTTGAGAATAACGGCATCTTGAACCTTGCTACTTGGTTCTTACTCGGACTTGAACACAATTAATACAATAAACACAGTAATGAAGATCGAACAATCACTCATACCACGACATTTAAAACATATTAAAACATTTTAAAACGAACAATGATAATTAGAATAAAACTAGTTAACTGCATAATACTAGATGTACTGCTAAACAGCACAGATACACTGCTGAAACAGTGCAGACCAGGTCTGTGTACCCAAACCCGTCTTGACCGGCACAAACCAATGCGCACGTCTAGATGCGTCCCCAGCAACGGTACTCACCGGGAAGCACGGAACGGAACAGAAGGCCTCGGAAGTCTGGACTGGACTAGACCAGACTGGACTCGACTCGACTCGTGACTTAGATACTTCGGAACTTCGGAATCTGGTGGGCCTCTGTATACCTCGGATCTTGCTCTCTCAGCTAGGCTCTGGTCGGGATCCTCCGCACTCCTCACCGCCTCGTCTGGGTGTTGATCGCAGCCTCAGTCACCCCCGTTGGCCTGAGGGAGATACAGGAAATCCTGCGGGTACGCGTAGTTGTCCGTCCGGCTGTGGCAGGAGACCGGGTCTGCAACGCACCTCCGGCGCGTGGGGTGTGAGAGGTGTCCCTGTTCGGGCACCAATTATGTGGTAAATTTTAATTACCTAGACTTAATTTATGCGGTAAAATTCAATAAGAATAACTCAGTAAAAATAAGAGGCAGAATCCGTGGTATTTGAGGTTTAAAATGGGTTTATTCCTTACAAAGGAATTGGTTCGAACCAGGCAATCGGGTTCCGTCACCACGAAGGTTCGGGAAGGGATAGAGCGCCACTTTATTGACAGGTTGTCATATATATAGTCAATGCATTACAGTAAAGACATATGCAGAAGGCGTGACAGCTGAGAAGAGAGATAAGAATACACATACGTAATGAATAAAGGCGTTACAATAGGCGTGCATGAAGGCGTGTACCAGAAACGTCATTACGATGATGACACAGGTGGGTGGATCCATAAGAGAATCCTGCAAAGTCAGCAGAAATATATGGCAGAGATGCGCGTGCACCAGCATGACGTGTGATTGACGTGTAACTGGAGGGTGAAGGGGACTTGACATTTAGCCATACATGAGGAGACAGAAGTCTGGGATGTCAGAACAACCTAATCCCAAATCGTATCTAATATCTTGTGTTTAAGGAACTGTATTATCTGGAAGGAAAGGTCTCTCAGGCAGAGGCTATCCTATACTAACTTCTAGTGCGTGTATAAGCGTCTATGTGTCTACATGAGATGCGAGGGGGCATGGGCCTACCATGGCAACAGAAGCCATGAATTACTTGCACGGAGACAGTAAGGCCGGGCCCTTTGCTCTGTAGCTGGAAGGATGTTTACCTAAACTACTAGACAGGAATGCATTTCTCGAGGAGCGGAGCAGATAACTTGAAGGCTGAATACAGTTTTTGGCAGGCAACAGGCCGGGCCAGGCACCGTTAGCCGCGCAGGAAGTAAGACAAAGGTCATGGATACAGATGCAGGTCCAGGCTGGAGCATTCAGAGGCAGAAGGCAGGAAAAGCTCGATGGCAGAATTCAGGGCCTACCTTGCCAGAGCTGAAAAACGTGAAAAGTACACCATATAAAGGCGGTGGCAAGGCATACTTAGGAACGGAATATACGACCCATTCATGGCGGATCTGAAAGGGGACATGTTAACGTTGGACGCATATGTATTTGCGTCTTCATAGCTTGAAGTGGAGGGAACATACATGTACTTGTAGCATGTACATGGAGCCGTTGGGGTCTAAGATAGGGGACACAATTGATCATAAAAATTCATATTTCCTCACACTTCCTTCACCCATAACCGTACACATTCAAACATGTCTTGCCGAGCACGCCGTTTACACATACACTGTTCCACATACTCAATCTTACGCATATCAAACGATCCATACAAAGGCCATCGTAACTCAGGATCCTTTTGGTGTATTTCCTCCATACTGTGCTGTACATTATAGAGGAAAGACCATGTTTCACATACATATCTCTATTAGGAGTCCCCTCTGGGGGGGCTGGAGCGGATTCCTCAAGATTTAACCGGTTTCCAAAGCAGCAGCACCACTTACGGAGTGCGCTAAAAGCAGGCATGCTCAAAAATAATGCAAAATATGCAGTATTATCAAAAATGGCACTTAAATTTTGCGCCGTTCAAATTTAAACAACTCCTGAGAAATATCTCCACATTACCTGCCTATATGTGTTGCAACGCATATATTCTCACAGTAATCAATACAAAATATGACCGGTCATCACAAATCAAACTCAAATAGCCAACCCAGGCTTCAAAACTCGGAGCAAGTACCGTACAACGGTTCTTACCAATCAATAGTGTCCAGATTCCAACTGCCAAGTTCCAAAATTCGCCCAAACGGCTGTCACACGGCAAACCGACAGAAGAGGTCTCAGTCGAGGACCGGCGCCACCCAGATGGTCAGCTCGGAAGGGAAGGAACAAAACCTCGGGATACCAGGACTAAAAGACGCCACTGGCAGTGATCACATCCCCGGCCAAATTCCTCACCTTCGTCACGACCAGTCCTTCGAGCATCCGAGTCGCCGATGAGCCCCACGTGACGGGCGCCAATTGATGAGTACAGGCCCCAGCTAGGCCCGCAGAATACAAGGGTTCGCTCTCCTGTAACAAAAGCTAGAAGGAAGTTGGCACGGAAACTGCAAATACAAAGACAGAGTTTATTAACCCTTAAAGGTGGTCCTACAACCTACACAACACTCTTCAGTATTGCATAGAGTAGCACAAAGAACTTGCGTATGCGGTCCCCTTTTATACACAACAGAGGGGCTCATAAGTGGGTGGATACAACATAGAGCAAAATTCATTACCATTTATGGACATTTTCGATACGGGATCAATATATGGCGGAGTTAACAATTTCCTGAGCCCGCGAAAACATGGTCAAACAAGGACTAACTGATAACAGATGTGGTCAAGTCTGGACATGCGTCAGACGGACAAAGGAGCTATTTATAGACTGTTACTAGACAGATTATAAAGAGCAACTAGCGAAAAGGTAGGACTCTTCTTGTGCAAAGCACGTGGAGACATGACAATACAAAATGGAGTCTGGACATTAGTCAGCATAAGACAAGAAACATGCTTTAACTGGAGAGAATTCATGTCTTTAGTGAATGCTTCATCATATCGCTGTTTTAGTTTTCAACAATCGGGCCACGGTCAGAATGTAACGTGCCAACTGCGTATGTCCCTATAAAGACTTGCAAATCTTTGATAACAGTTTGAGTGTCAGCCGAGCGCTGAGGCCAAACCCATAGGAATCTGGACCATGAATCCACTGCCAACAAGATATACTTGTAAGCCCCATCGGATTGCAAGGGGCCGCAGTGGTCCAGATACACATAAGCGAGTTTGTCTGATTTTAATAATGGTGTCTGTGCTGGGAGTGTTATTGTGGAGCCTTTTATCTGCTGGCACATGTCACATTTCAAGACATAGTCTTTTGGTTGCTTTGTTAATCCTGGCCACCAATAGCGCTGTTTTAACAGGGAAATAGTTGCTGTAACGCCTGTATGCACAGAGCCCAAACCCTCGTGTGCTACAATAATTAAAGCTTGCCTACGATCCATACTTGGTATTACTCTGTCCCCCACTCCAGGAATCTGAGCATATGGAATGTTGTTTGCATCTAACTTGTAGGAGTACTTGAGTGGAAATTTCTTTGGTACTGCTGAGCTGCCTTTGCCTGAAGCAATGACAGCAACCATAATCTCACTGTCTATCCTCATTTTTGAACAAGTGATGCAGCTATGAAAGCCGTGCGTACAGCCCCCTTCACAGCATCATCGGTCAACGAATTCCCTTCAACATGAACGCCATAACGTTCCTGACTCAGTGTGTGTATCACGTGACTCCGTGGTAGTTCGTTTTTCAACTCAACTACCTGTTCCCATAGCATTTTATGCTTAATTGTGCCACGTTTTGCATCTTTGAAACCGTTTTGTTCCCAATGATGTAAATATTCATTGTATGACTGCACACAGTAAAAAGAATCACACACAATTAGTTTGGGGAATTTGTGATCCGTATTTACTCGAGTGCCAGTATTAGTGCTGGAACTTTCGATCTTGCATGCGACCTGTAACAATAACACATGCTGCGCTGTATTGTTGCTTATTCGCTATGGCCGGTTGAGCAGATCGGTCAGTGTAAATAATATATTCATACTGATTTAGCGGCATTATTTCATTAGGTAGAGGATATTCTTGTTCGTATTGCAGGAATGCTTGTGTTTTTAGACTTGGATCAAATCTGTATTCAACACCTATTGCAGTAAGAGAATTAGCCCATTGTATCCATCTCGGATTTAAGGATTTTGCGTTTTGAATGCTAGCCTTTGTAACATCTTCTAAAGCTGGTACCGAGGTTACGGCAATTATGCGTTTTCCCTGAGCCACTGCTCTTTCTCTCGCTACAGAGGTCTTAACTGCTGTCAGAATTCTTTCTGTTGAAGTGAAATGAATTTCTGTGTTTGTGTACAGCTGTGATTTGTGAGCAATTGGTACTGTTTTGCCTTCATTGAAGTGTACCCCAATTGACCCGCTATAACACGGATCACTAAGTTGCGTACATTTACACGTGTCTGTAAGTATTTTGAAGCTATCATATCTTCTTGTAGTGAACGTAGGATATTTGTGTGTTCCTGTGTCCATTTTCTAACTGAAAAGTCAGGTTTTATTAAGTCGTAGCAAGGTTGTTTTCTTTCTGCGTAATCCAAAATGTATGTTCTGCCGAAATTTAGGAATTCCAGTAGTGATTGTAAATTTATTTATGATTTTGGAGGTTGGAGCAGCGCACACTTTTCTAAAAAGTTAGCTGCCAGACTTTTCCCTTCACTTGAAAGCTCATATCCTAAAAACAGGACATTGAGGTGGGCTATTTTCGATTTTATTAAATTAAATGTGTAGCCCTCAGAGGCGAATCCCATTGCCTTTTTAAGTGGGACAATGCTTCCTCATCAAAATTTTGTAGTAACTCAGTTACTCTTGCTGAAAACAACACTCGGCTGTTCGCATACCCCTGGGGGAAACGATAAAATTGCTGTTGAGACCCCAACAATGAGAATGTGGTTAGATACCTGCTTTCAGGCGCTATATTTTCGCAGAAAAATCCATTTGAGATATCAAGTGTTGTTTTGTATTTTTTGGGCACAATGTTATTCAGTCATGCAGCAGTATGTGCATTTTGGACAGTGAATGTCTTTGTGCAAGTGTTTAAATGTCTGTAATCTAAAACTAGACGATATGTATTGTCGGGTTTCATGACTGGAAGCAAAGGATTGTTCATTGGTGAGGTGCATGTTTTAATTACCCTTGATATTCAAGTTGATCTCCCTGACCTGTTGTTTAGCTTCTTGCTTTATTGGATATTGTCTCTGTGCATTTGGTGCAACTTTTAACGGGATCACGTGGTGGGTTGAATCCTCATCTCATCCGGCATGATTTTTGTATAATGCTGGAGCTAGGGCAACTGCCCACTCGCATATGTGTGCTTATAACTAATGGGAACGAGGTAGGAAAAGTCTGGGAAAATTATCGTTTCTACCCTAGGGCACTCGCTAAAGAATACTGGCGGCTAATCTTGTTAGGCTTAAAGGGTGTCATAACCAGATGAAATGTTCTTCCAAAAGAGACCTTTTACTTTCCTGGACTTGTCCCCCTCTATCCGGAGTGTTATTTCATGTAACTTATGTGGGATGCTCACCCTTGAATCTGGTGTTTCCACCGTGATGTAATCAGTCAAGATCGCTATCACCAGAAATTCCTTCAGGTTCTGGCGAGCTATTGTTACTTCTGCCGCACTGTCTGGCATCGTCTGAGCCAATTCCCCGTTCAGAAGTTGTGTCCTCAGAATTCTGTTTATGAGAAGAAGGCGGCACACACCTATTCTAACAGATATAAGCCTGGGCATGTCTGATCTTCAGGCCTACAACTTTCTTCTTAAACTGAGGTTATTTATGTTGGCTTTTCTTCTTTTTTAGTCTTGAGCATGATGTTTGTCTCTGGATTTTGTACACTCTTCTTTGTGTTCTGATGTTCCTTCTCTCTCTGAGTTTTTCAATGAACCCTGTAAGGAATGAGAGGAACGTGTATCAGTATCCTGATACATGTCAGGTTTCCTAATATTATCCCTATTCCTAAGATTATACCTCTTTTCAGAGGGCTTCTGTGGAGGAGACCTGCCTCAGGATTGAGATCTGTTTCCTTTAAAGTTTTGTTGTTTTTTATTATCCCATTTATTTTTAGAAGAAGCAGATGTCTACTAAAAAGTGTCCTTTTCAGGACTGTCCATCAGTTGTGGTTTTAAAGCTTTCCCACCTAAACTGTCTCTGCCTAATTCTGCATATGCAGTTTCAATTATTTTGGGTAGTTCGTGTTCCTGTTCTAAAGGACTGAACTCCCTTAGGTGTTGCCATTGAAGCTGCTTCCCCTTAAATATTAGCTAGTATTATGGGTGAAACCTGGTCATAGTTATTCAGTAACTTCATCCCTTAGTTCAGAGCAGGTTCTGCTCAGTACTCATTTTGTACTTGTCTTAATATATCTGGTATCACCGCTAATGAAGGAATACCATGTGCTTTGGTATATATGGCAGCAAAGACTGTACCCCAAGTGGTACAATCCTCTACTTGTGGTGCTATCCCCATGGACAAGCAGATTGTTAGCATTCTGTGTTTTTTATATGGGATTGTATTCGGGAATACTGCCTCGAGCTGAGTTATTTTCTCAGCTACCCAGAATGGCATTTGTTCACGTTTTGTGGGCATTTTGCCCATTACCGCGTGTAACATTTGTGGAGTAATTTTAGTTGCTGTACCCTGTGACTGAGTTCCATTTGTTGCAACTGTTACTGGTTGGACTGTGAAAGTCCTCATGATGAATTGTGTCAAGTTTCCATAGATTTTAATTAAATCTTTGTGTTGTGTGAGTAAGTCTGACTGTGGCATTGTTTCAATGTCAGGATGTGGTGTGTAGGCCGCTAATATCGGCCATGTTGCCCCTTCTCCTCCGAGTGGGCCTAATCTTACTCTATTTCTTATGTGGGGTAGGGCGCTTTTAAACCAGTATAAATGTTCCTGGTACGTGAGTGAAATTTCGATGTCCTCGAACGGGCCATATTCCAATGGTGTATCTACATCTGTGTAGGAGTGAAATGTATGTGTTCTGGTATCTGCTGCTAGGAATGTACCTAAGTGTACCAAGCATGTGAGTAGGTGTGAAGCCAAGAATCCCTCTAGAATTTAGTCTAACCCCATTACCTAAATTGAGAGAGTGTGGGACCCCATCCTGGTCTCGAGTTGGACACCCCGCAAGGGATGTGTTAGACCACTGTCAGCTAGAGCATCTGCATGCAGGAGCCTCAGCGTCTCTGGTCAGTGTGTCGGCCTGGAAGTCTTGGTTCCCTCTGTTTCACCCTAGCCTAGCAAGATGTGCTGTATTTATACATTGAAGTATCTAGGGTTCCTTTGTTCCTTGTTACTTGTATTTAGACATTGTTGGATTTGAGGATGATGTATGGGATGAACCTAGTGTGTAGATATTATGCAGGTGGTGTGTAGCCCTTGCGTGGTTTCCAAGAACCCTCATGAATATTCATTCATACTGTGTGAGTCTATTGATGAAGTCATAGAACACTATTGTTTAGGAGGAACCCTCCTTCTGCACCCAGGACTAGAACTAGGTAAAGGTTCAATCCTAAAGGCTCGTTACTGTGTAGTATATGGGAGGCAATGTAGGTGAAGGTGTATGATATTACCCAGGCCTATATTAGGGTACCTATATGAAACATAACAATTAAAGAGCACCATTGCGCTCCATCAAAACCCTAGGCCTCCTTTTTATGTATCATGCACAGGCATGACAGATCTATACATGGGCCTGGGCAGACCATGCCCACCTTTACTTTCCTCCAGAATAGTGTGAGCAGCCCAGTGCTGGGGGGCTGGGCGACCCAGGCCCTTAAGGGTTTGACTCATGGCAGGTGCTAAATCCATATAACAGAGAATGCTCATTTTACTCCCCGATATATGACCGTCATGTAAGACTAAAGAAAATAGTCTTTATCAAACAGTCCATTCTGCAGTGGATCTGGTAGAATATTTATGATGAATAATACCAGATGGCAACCCCTCTGAAGATCTAAAAAATCGACCAGGACCCAAGAAGTGATCCTATTTAGGGGCTATATGTAAAAGCTCTCAAGGATAATAAGTTTGGGACACAATACATGACTAAATTAGGCACTATTTCATAGACAACAGAGGCACTGCTTCCAATGGTTTGAGAGAGAAGAAGGGCTCAGAGGCAAGCCCTGCTGTTATGATACGTGAACAGAGTATAAGAACTATGCTGGGCATTTAGCAAATGTTTTCCAGGGATATTAGAGCAAAAGTGATCAGATTAAGGGATATAGACATAAGGAGGCATGAGGATGCCTCCATGCACGGGTAAAAATAAAACATCACAACTGATGGAAAGGCTTAGAAGTCTCAATTATTGATGTACCAACCCAGGTTGCATAATGAGAGGGATGAGGTGCAGCATATTCAGGCCTGGTTATTGAGGCTGGAGCTGAGGAGATCCCAATTGCTGCCATCAACATACTGACCAGCGATACGCTTGGAGCTAGGGCAGGAGAGTCAGGAAACTCCATTCACTTCAAGGATCCTTTCCAGAAGCTTTTTCCCACCTTCCAGAATAAGGGTACCAGCGTACAAAAGTAGGACCTTCAGACCCACTTCTCAGTTCACTACTGGGCCTGCCGAAGGACTCTCAGAGAACTTCCTGCTGCTCCGACCTGCTGTGTATTCTGCAAGACTGCTGCTGTACCTGGGAGGACTGCTTTACTCTCTGGGGCCTGCCCTGAACCCTCAGAGGCAAACCCTGCTGTTGAGCCCTGCATCCTCACCAGAACCCAGGAGTACCAGAGTGACTCCAAGGGCTAGTTTGCTGGCCTCCTGTTCACAACCACGGGGACACAAAAATCTCCTACCATCTTGAACACGCACCTGGACTCTTGCTGAGTGAGCCATGAACTCCCAAGAGGGATCCTACCAGTCCTGCACCCTTGGCTGTGGTGCTAAAGATCCCCAGATGGCCAAATCCCAAACCTGAGGATTTACAAAACATTTGGCCAAAAACTGTTCTGAGAAACCGGAGGAGACTGGGCCCACCCTGCTCGCCTATCCGCTCAAGGTCCATCGCCAGTTGGATTGACCTCCTGGCTTCTCCTACTACGTTCTTCTCTGCAGCAGCAAATCCTTTTCAATGGTCCTTCACCAAAGGGGTATCCAACCTTGTGGAACTGTAGTCTGCTACGACCCTCTGCCTTGTCCTGCTGGAGATTTTTAAGTTCACTTTCGGTGACCAAGAGGCATATTTACAAGCCTGTATCGCCACCAGAACATCACTTTTTCAATGTTGTGATGGCGATATGGGCTCTGCCTTATTTATAACGCAGCATTAAGTCACTTAACGTGGCTTAACACTGCCTTGTAAATAAGACACCCTTTCACGCTATGCTCAGCGTGAAAGGGGTGGGCAATGGGTGTTGCAATGGGCGTTTCATCACAACACCCAATGGTTTTTGATGCTGTCCCATATTAACCAGAGTTGCGTAAATATGGGACAGCGCCAGAATTAAGACCAGGGAAAACCTCGTTTTAACAGGGCCAAACAAGGAGAAATGCTTTATTTCGCCTTGTTTTTGCTGTTTTTATGTCTGCTGCTTTCTACAGTACACATAAAATAAGAAAAACACCATGCATGATTGTTTATGTACAGGAAGGTGTCCCTTCCTGCACATAAACAATCATTTTAAAAATGACGAGTTGCATCTTCTATGTGTGCTGCACCAAGCAGCACATATAGAAGTTACAAATCTCTATTTAAGATTGTTTATGTGCAGGAAGGGACACCTTCCTGCACACAAACAATCATTCCCCACAACGCATGTACCCTTTGGTGCCTGGCAGCTGAAATTAGCACCAGCGCAGGGGTAAATGGAGGGCTGCACCGTATTTTTGTAAATACAGTGCAGCCCTGCATTTCAGAAGTGGCAGAGCTCGGCGTTAAGAAAGGAAGGTTAACGCCATGCTCCGTCACTTCTTTGTAAATATGCCCCTTAGTTCGAAGGTAGAAATCTTCACCACAGCTTCAACCCAAAGTCATCCGATGAAGACGCTCCCTCCTCGAACCTCCTGCATCCTTGCCCCACTGAACTTTACCTTCTCAGAAACTTTTTCTCTGAATTTCTTCTAAGTCCAAAGCTTAGCCAGGCCCAATTCACTTCTTGAATCTGAACCACGCTCCATCGAAGTCTGACATACTTTTTAGGATTCGCTTACAAAGCACTTGCGCAGTGCTTGGGAAATCTATTGTATTAAATAAATTTAAAAGGGACTTACATCCCCCTTCACTTCTTATTGGTCCTTGTACTTGTCACTTTACTTTTCCTTGTTTCTATTGGACTTAGGCTTCACCTTCCTGTTCTTCCTGTGTGTCTCTTTTATCATTTTCCCATCAGCAAAGCACTATGTTAATCCACTTAGGTGGAACTTCTTTTAAGTGTCTCAAGCAGCGAAGTGAACACCGAGAATTAAAAATAAGAGCTACACCCTTGCTTTTAAATTACAGCACTACCAGAGTGCAGTGGGCTCCGCCTGCTGTTATTATCTCCATGGAGATCCTCTTCCTTCTGTGCCTTTTATTCCTTCTCAGTGCTCCAGGCATCCCCTGATGTTGTAGCATCAAGTGGACAACTTTTGACCTGTTTACTTATTCTAAGTCATCTGTATTTGATCCTTTAACCTTACTGACATCTGCAATATACAATACATGTGGCTGCTTTGTACTTGTCTTGTGAGATTACTGTTATAATAATCGTCATGTACTAGGACATAGTCCAATAAGATCTCAACATGTATATATTGATATGTCTTGTGTAATTGTCATCCAGTAATACTGTACGGAGTGGCGGTATATCTCACTATTGGTGTTCACTTGATTTGATCCACACTCTTATTCTATTCCTTTTCTTTTACTTTATATACACATCCCTGCACATTTCTCCGTAGTTGTTAAATAGGAGTGGTCTTTAAATTATCGATTGTTTTAGATGCACTTGGGCTGAGTTAGTACGTGCTGTTCTCTATGTCTATTGGGAGACACGTAATACCACGCACTAGTCCGTTTTTCCTTTCCAGTATTTTAAACTTCCGTTTCCTTCGCGTACGTGATTCCGCTTTGGGAACCGTGCGGAGAGGAGGTCCATTTAATGATAGAGCCCGGATTATTGAAGGTACGACCCTTTAGGGGATTTGTTTCATATATTCAACGAGAATTGGTCCATAGTTTCATTGTTTTCCTTAGTTGACGGCTTGGCACGTTTCTGTCTCTCTCTCTTCTTTCGGTAGAAGTCACTACCATGTCAGATGACATTGCGGGTTACTTTGCGGGTTGGTGATTTTGACATCCCCGTTACACCCTTTGGACCGGCAATAATTGGCGCATGAGGTAAGATCCAGTCATACTGGACTCTAGTGCAAAACCCTTTTTCAACACAGTAACCACGAGTTTTAGTCTTCTCCATAGTCCCTCATTTCTTTAATTTTTCCGTTTTATTCAGTATTTCAGTCTCGCGTTGGAGACATTCCCACGTAGGAATATGATGAGATTACTGCGAAATTGGTAACGTCTGAGTACCTTATAGTTGGTTTTTGCAATTTGCTGAATTTATCTTCCCTCTTGATTTCACTTGGCTTTTTTGTTTCTATCACACTACACGGGTGATCGAACTCTCTTGGTGGTTGAGTTACTCTTCTTTGCACTTTCAAGTGTGATATCTGGTTAACTCACAATACTGCCACCTCCAGAGAGGTTCTGCATTTCACGGAGAGTTTGTAGATATGTATATTTGTTTGTATATAGAGAGTGTATACATATATAGATTATTATACATATTGTATATGTTTATTTATATTATAGATGTGGTTCCAGAAGATTTTCCCTTATATACCCTAGTCCTGATGAGGCCCACAAGCAAGTTGGGCTGAAACGCGTCGACTTTTTTGATTACAAAGAGCCCCGGAGGAATCTGAACTATTGTCGAAATGAGATATATGTAGCACTAAGAAATCAGTTCTAGAGGTGTAAGCTTCAATACCTCTTAATACTACATAATGGGGCGACTTTGACTAATGGAATGTTCACGATGGTAGTGCCTACATCCATTATTTACTTTAGGGCAATAAGGATTAGAATTAATTGTCTTTGAAGTTTGTTTATGTTTGTCTTCCTTTTTTTGAGTAATGTATCCATGTTCATTTATTGAATTATGTGTTTGTGAATCTTTATTTAAGTATTGATAAAGGAGATTTATCAAATGACACTGTGTTCAGACATTGATATCAATATCAGATGATTTATTCATATACTTAATTAACTTTCCGTGAAGGATAATTTGTGGTTTCCTTCATTTTGTGAGAGAAATATTATTTGATTTGTTCCTTCGCATCACCTTGTTTTTTGGTTATACCCAGGGAACAAGCAGGCACTACCTAGTGCCCCCAGGGCACAACAGGCACCCACTTCCTCAGAGCACGTGACATTTTAAAAAGTATTAGGACAAACAAACACAAAGATGCAAACATAGAAAACCTCTCCTACCTTCAGGGATAATGTTGACTTGCCTCGATTTTCTGAAACAAAATTAAAGAAAAGCTAAAATATTTGGTGTGGGTAATGGAGGAGAGGCTGACAAACCGGCATTGAGACCTTTCACAATAACTAAGTAAGTTTGCCACTTAAAAATACCGGTAATGCTCGATGTCCCAGTTCTTGTTCATAGATTAAGTGGCAATGCTGTGCTTTCATCTGCCTGTAGAGCCCATTCGTTGCGGCCATTCATAGAAGCCTCAGGCAGGCTCCGCCAGCTCTTACCCAGCATTGCGCCCGGTCCTGCGCCCGCCTCCACTTCCTCTGAGTTCCCGGTCCCCGCCTGCCACGGCCTGTTCCGGATCTGCCCCTCTCTGTGCAAACTAGGTTCAGAGCTGCCCGGCTCATGTTGCTTGGCACCGGCAGTGATATGGTGTGCACTGGGCCTGGGCAGCTGAAAGAGCCTTCTTGTGATATCGGGTTAGGTTCCTAGCTGCCAAACTACCAGGGCACAAATTAGTTTTTGCCTTTCTATATGGAATATGAGCACCTGACTACTTACTTGGTGTACAAATGCACACATAGGTCTGACACCTGCGTCTGGTCTCCAGGCCCTGTTTGTTTTTCTTATGTGCAAGCATATCCCAAACCTGCCTCTAGTCAGGCCTGTCGCCGGCGTTTGCTTCACATTTTCGAACTGGCCATAGCGGGCACAGGGCGTTTCTCGGTGGGCCGCCAGTATGGGGACTGGTTTTGGGCACCTGCGGACCGTTTTTAGGTCTCACCTAGCAATGCAATGCAACGCGCATGCGCTGCCCGCTTTGCGAGGCATGCAGTGAACAATATAGCCTGGAAGCTTCATGGAAGCTCCTCTCACTCTCCGCCCATATTTTTTTATTGGCGTATTTACTAAATGCAGCCTTCCGATAGGTTTTAGACTTATTAGTCCCGCCTCATGACGACCATTTCGTCATTTGTATCCTGCCACAGCCACTGGCCCCTTTACTTCAAGCACTATTTTATTCCCCTGCCCCCCCTCCCGCAGTCTGTCCTTCTCAGCCACACCACCCCCACCCGCACTCCCTTTCGTCCGCCCGCCTGCACTCCCCTCTCTCAGGCTCTCCGTACTGAGGCTCCCGGTAACCGCCATCTTTCTGTGGCAAAATAAAATGACTTCACTCACAGTCCTAACTCTGCACTGTGAGCGCATGCGAGTCATGCCTCTTGACTGTCCCCTCTGGTCCCGGTGGAGGCGGCCCCATGTGCCGGGAAACATCAGCTGGTTTTCAAAATGGCCTCAACCACATACATATCACGGCAGAGTGGACTGATCCCAGTTGCAAGGCGCACCCTCTGCTGGCTGCGAATGACGGCGCAGCCCATGCCAGCATGGACTTCTTCCTGATGTATTCCTTCAGAGAGGTGGTTGCCAGTGGCAAAAGGTGAGAACTGCCCTCCTCTTCCCAGCAATAATCTCAGTTGAGCAGGGTACGGGAGCCCTCTGTGGGCAGGTGTATGGTGTGTTAAAATCTCTTTCTGTGGTGCTTTAAATGGAGAAAAACTTCAGTGGGAGAATGACTGCTCTCCATTTAGGAATACGTGTCATTTAAAAAGCACCGACAGTGTTGGTGGCTCTGAATATTGGATGGAAACTGGGCGCCCTGGGGTCCCCAAATGATCACATGCCAGAACATTGACCTGGCCGGTTCTGTTGTGTTCGCCAAAAGCAGCTGCCTGTATAAGAATCGTTGTGGTGGGGTCTAGCTGTTGGCACGTGATTTCTGGCTTTGTGTAACTGATGTGCACTCCGAGCATGGTGTCTGAGGAGGCCTTCACCAGCATCCAGATGGTTTACGGTGAGCAGTCCACTTTTAGGGTAATGTTTTCCCACCTCATAGTAAGCAGGTCCTGCACCCATGGGCAAAGTCTTGATTTGTCCATGTGTGCACCTTCGTGTGCCACACACTGCCCAGTGAGCTGCCTCCAGTGTGCCAGCCATTGGCGTATGCCGCGAGCATTGCCTCTGGGTGGGACCTGCTGAATGGGGTATTCTGGGATTTCATGTGCCTGCACCTGAATTGAACCTAATGCACTTTCTCCTTGTGCCTTCCACAGACTGCTGTCAAGGACGTAACCTCTGTCCGACTCTTCGACCCATGTCAAGGGCATTTATGTGCTGGGTAGAGGTTGTGCAGGATTGCACCGTAATACAGCAGTACGAAGTGCTTGGTATACTAATGAAGTGAAGGGTGCTTACATTTTGAAAGTAAAATGAGGCGCTTTATGGGGCGATTGATGTCACGTGACCACCCAGTAGATGAGCACCGGAAGCAGCGTAGACAAGCCTCATTAATGTTGAGAAGGGTCCCCTTGCATGAGCACTTGGTTTGCTCCTCGTTTTGCTTTGACCCACTCATTGGGAAGCACAGCTCATGGGTTAAAAAGTGTGTTGTGTTCAAGCAAATGAAGATCCTTAGCCCGTGTGTGTTTTCAATATTGTTTGTATAGCGCTCCATGTTTCACTGATACAAATGAAGTGTAAACGTCATTTTAACGGGAGTGTGGGAGCAAGGGAGCTTAGTGCCAATATCAGCAACACACGCCCCATCACACATACAGCAATCTCCTGATGAAATAAACAGACAAGACACCTTTTTCGTGGAGAAAATTGCTGCAGGTTTATTTGCATACCTAAATATGCCAATATGGTGGGTTAGCTTACGGGCGATCCAAGGGCAGGCAGCCCCTCGCCACCTGCCCACCTGATGAGCCAAATTGCACCGTGGCCCTAGTCAATTGGTGCTTACCAATTTTGGGGGAGGGGTAAAACCCCTCCCACCGGTGGACCGCCAGTCCATCCCTCTACTCAGAGGGTGGCGGAGCGTTCAAGGCAACACCCGGTTGCTCAGGTTTACAACCGCCTGTAGGACTAGGGGGGCGCCGTCGCTCCTCCAGGGTCCAGCGCGAGGACTTCCTGGGGATATTTGGCATTTGCACCCTTGTGCTCCTGAGGAGGGTATCCCTGTGTACCTTTCAGCCTCTGGGTCGCCCTGTAACTCTGCCTGCAACACAAAATAACAAGTTAAAACGCCTCTCCCACCCCACCCCCTGAATGTACGCTGGGTAAGCAGTAGGGAGGGAAAAGGCGACAAGGGTAGCGGCCAAAAGAGGACGCTAGGTGGGTGGGAGGGGTACTTATACCTGACTCCCCACCCCCCCACCCGGAAATGATGCGGGGCGCGCGGACCCCGAGGGGGTTCCTTAGCACTAGGCTGTATCGTGTACCCTCATGTGGCACTAAGGCGGCCGCCCTCTTAGGAGGGTCCGATGTGTGGACCGCGGGCAGCCACATAGTGCCAATATCGGCAACACACTCCTCATCACGCATACAGCAATCTCCTGATGAAATAAACAGAAAAGACACCTTTTTTCATGGAGTAAATTGCTGCAGGTTTAATTGCATACCAAAATATGCCAACATGGTGGGTTAGCTTACAGGCTATCCAAGGGCAGGCAGCCCCTCGCTGCCTGCCCACCTGATGAGCCAAATTGCACCGTGGCCCTAGCCAATCGGTGCCTACCAATTTTGGGGGAGGGGTAAAACCCCTCTCACTGGTGGACCGCCAGTCCTCCCCTCTACTCACGCCCCCAGAGGGGGTGGAGCGTTCCAGGCAACCCCAGGTTGCTCAGTTTTACAACCGCCTTTAGGACTAGGGGGGCTCCGTCACTCCTCCAGGGTCCAGCGCGAGGACTTCCTGGGGATATTTGGCATTTGCGCCCTTGTGCTCCTGAAGAGGGTTCCTCTGTGTACCTTTCAGCCTCTGGATCACCCAGCTCTGGGTGTGGCCACCGACACAACCAGGGCCCCCCACCAAGGTAGGCATTCTTATCTCCATCCTGCTGATTCAAGACCTCTCCCAGGTTCAGCAAAACAAGTCCATGGCCATAATAAACGTGGGGTTATCTCTGCCTCCATAACTCACATGCCTCAATTGGTTGCTTTACGTGCACATGGAGGACTCCATTTCTTACAGCAGTGCCCTCCAACCCAAGAGAGTCCACTCATTGTCTCCCAGGTTTATGACCAACATGTTAGGAGGGGAGACACTCCCCCAAGCTAGTGCTGCAGCTTCCTCAGCAAGCTGTTCCAGCGCATGCCTGGGACCCCCAACCAAATTAACTCAGTGGAGGAAAAACTCATGCCTCCAATTCCTGAATTCTGCCCTTCACAAGACGCACGGAAGGCCCTTCACCCAGACCTTTGATCCAGGCACAATAAAGAAATGCTAGGTTTCTAACACCCTATATTGAGCACTGCACACCATTCTGCACCACTACTCCAGCTTGCACCTAATTGAATAATAACACTGCACCACATCAAACCTCTGATGCATCACAGGGTGCCTCTGGTATACTCCAAGTTCACCTGTACATAATTCACTTAACCTGTCCTCCGCCCACTCCCCTGGGTGGCTACGGAAAGCTGTACTTTTTTAAAACCTTGGGATTCCCTTCGTCCCACCTGCATGATGCGCTCTGCAGACAAGCCCTCCCAGAATGCTATGTTTGCTGCACCTGCAGAAGGAATGACTGCAAAAGCGCCTGCCCGGACCCACATTGCCCCTATTACCTTTTCAACCCGAAGTTGGTAAGTGGCGTGCTGTCAGAATGAACCAGAAAGAAACGCTCTACAGAGCGTGAAGGGTCAGCTAGGGGGTGACCAGACCCACTGGGGCATACCACATATCCCCAGTATAGTGCAACCAGAATACCCTCCTTTGCCGAGCCTGGTCCAACTTTGATCTTCTCACTACACCCCTGATTGGTTGTACCACACTGGCCCAGAATTGGGACAGTAGTCCCCTTGTTAGCTGACAACACCCAGGATATTTTGTTCAGCTGAAGCAAACTGTAACATGCAATGCTTTTGGATCCGATGGCCTGGCGTAAAACCTATGAGCAATGTACCTGCACCCTCCTACTGTGAATGCAAAATGTGCTCTGGTAGTTGTCCGTATTTGTGATCCACCCCATCTATTTCAGCACTATTGAGGTAACAGCAAGCCTTTTAAGACTAACAAACTCACGCCCCAGATAACTGAATAGTGCCTATTTGTGTGTAGCCCATAACCCTGAGTGTTTCCTCAAGGTGTACCATGATTATGCTCAATCTTAGCTTACTTCGCTGCTGAGTGCCCCACGCCCAATCACAGGTATTTCTATGCTTTACCCGTTTCAGGCTGCCAAGTTTGAATGGCATTGCAAGCAGCAATACCGGGTGAATAAAAGGAACCATAAATTGACAAGAGACTTGGCCTATTCTTCACCCCCTGTGTGGTGCTCTGGACTGTTATGACAAGCGTCTATAAGGCCTTTCAATTGCGTGTATCATATTCTCTTGTGATACACATCCACTGGGCAGCTGATATGCTCCCTATCTGCAGTGCCATCTAGTATTCAAAGATGCCGACAGCGAGGCCATTGTAATCACCCTCCATCCTCCTATACATTCACCATGTGGCTAAGCCATGGGGACCCTTGGAAAGCTCGTTGAACCTCCTGTCCTCTGCCCAAATAGTAAGCACCACCCACTGTTTCCCCATAGGGGCTCCGGTTAGAGAAGAGTGTGAAAATGTCTTGCTAGATTGACCACCACAGGCTAATATACCTTTGTAACCATCCTCCCCAAAGTCTGCGCCTGCCCAGCTCCTGGTGCGTCTAAACAAGAGGCCCCGCAGGGAAATGCCTATCACAGTTAACAATATCAGCGGTGCAGAAACATTACGTCGGAATCTAACCTGTGCAGTTTTATGTCCTGGTGCAGTCCCTAATTATGTGATTCCACTGGACACCTCTGCCTAATGCGCGTGACCTAGGTATCTAGTCCCGCTTGCTTGGCGGCCTGCCTGTGAGTCAATACACCAGCCCCAGCTGGACATACTGCTGCTGGCCGGGTCTAACACTAAGCGCCGCATTGCCCCTACTGCACCTGCCCCCCTTGATAGGACCTTGACCTTTTCTTTCTGTAGGTTAATAGGGGACCATTTATATGACAGGACAATAACTTAGCTGCAGTCTGAATGTGTGGACTACTTTGGAGCCCCCTGTGATCTTTCCTTTTACTGGTTGGTACCAAATACTGCCTGACACATACCACACTTTACCGAAGATCTATCGGGTACGTCTGGCATACCTCCTGGCCTGCACCATGCATAAATCAATTAGTGGTAGAAGCATAACCCCGAAAGGGCGGTATCCTCTCACCACGCATCCAAACACTTTCCCCAGTCAGATGCTAATCCTGTAAAGCGCTGTTCCTGGAACTTATTAACGGTACCACTATCAATTACTGGTTACTAGAGTACTGCAAGCGTTTCCCGGGGCACGGCTGGTGGTCGGCACTCCTATGGGAACCCCGTACCCACTGTGCAATCCCTACATCTAGCCTAGGGGTGAATAAGCAGGAGATCTACACACCCAGGAGTCAATAGATGGCCTTGGTTAAATCAAATTGCGCTTGACAGAAAACTCGGTGCGATGTATCTGCCCAAAACTAATAGCTTTAGATGACATAACGTAGTTGCTGGCCCATCGTGGAAAATTACAATTAGGAGCCTGTAGAGGGTGTCCCATCAGATCTTTCATAGGCATAGCCAACAAGTGGGGAACTGTACGCCACTCTGCCATTTGGGGGGGAGGGGAGGCTAGCCAAGGGACTGGCTGAGTCCACTAATCCCCGTCTGGTCCGACTGATCCCTGTCTCAACTGTCTGTTGGTTCGCACCATTCTTTCCTGACTTTATCTTATCTTCTGGCCTTCGCTATTCTCTACTTGTATTCTCTCATTTCACAACTGTCCTCCAAGGCATACAAATGTGTCCTGCCACCTGCAAATACACTATCATTGATTGACTTGTGGGGAGGGGTGACACACACAGTTGGAGGAGAGGCTTTGGGTTACTTGGTATCTTGTTTTCAAACACTTCTCATTGGTTATGTCTTGTTTTCAAACTTTTCTCATTGGTTACTTGATATCTTGTTTTCGAACTCTTCTCATTGGTTATGTCTTGTTTTCAAACTTTTCTCATTGGTTAACCATGTATGTATTGGGAGTGTTCTTTGTTAATCTTATACTATCTATGTGCTATAAAAGATTGTGCGCCACGGAGTGAAGTGGCAGTCTCCTAAGAACATACCGAGTGTACTTCTGGGACAACTGTACTTAGCTGCAGCTAATAAACCTGATCTTCTACGCTCAACAGAGTGTCCTGTGTCTCTGTTCAACAAAGCAGGTGAACTCAGAAGATTAAGGCGTACCCTGCGCCGCCAGGCCCATAAGGCCTAGGTTCTTCAATTGGTGCCCTCTGTGAGGCGGCTTCAGAGATAGCGGTTTTGCCTGAAGGTCGTGAGGAGCCCCGCATGAAAATTCTGGAGGAATCGCGAACCACGTCAAGCGACCCCTGTATGTCGAAGTGGTCTGAAGGTCTTTTTCAGCACGGTCTCTCCTTCCTGACGGCTGCGGACGACTGCTGCCCTGACTGCCGCCTTGCTTTGGCCCTTTTTGGTGATGTATGGTAATGCGAGACGTTAGACGGGCCTCTGCTGGCGTAAGAAGACACTTAGTTAAGTATTGGTGGTGGGTAGCTCCCACTATTTTGTTTTGTCTTTGGGTCTTTGATTCGGCTATTGCAAAAGCCGAAGCCGAGGGGTGAGTACATTTGTGCTGTGTTAATTGATTTAACCCCTTGATGTTTGTGAACAGTCCAGTGAAATAACAATGCCTGGTCTGAGTAAGTTTAGGAAGTTTTGTTGTTTTGGTTGTGATAGGGAATCCCGGCTGGAGGACTCTTGTCCAATTCCTTCAGTTGGAACTCCCACTTATGAGCTGTATTCTAAACATGGTGTTGCCCCCATTGCCTTTAATGAGGCATGGATCCGATACACGAAGAACGATGGTGTTCTGCAGTGGCCACAGAATGGTAGCTTTGAGCCTGACATATTAGATAATTTGGAAGCAATTTTGTTTAAAAGAAAAGCCAGACGGCAATGTTTGACTCTTTCCGCCTCTGGCGCAAGGAAGCCAAACAGAGAAAAATTAAACAGGCAAAACAAGATAAGAGAACACAAAGTATGACGATTATAGCATTCCCGGGTCGAGCGGCGCATGGGTAGGTTTATACCCCCTACTGGCTACAACCTCTGAAACACTAGAATCTTGGTGTCCAGGTGGCGCCACGGCCACGGATAGGAGCATGGTACTATACCATCTTGGGTTTCCCTAGGCATATGGCGAGACCGTTCCCATTTAACAGGTAGTAGGTAACTATTGCACTTACTGCCTTGTGTAGATTCTTGACAGCTTGTTTAGGTCCTGAGGAATTGCCACGGATCACTAGGACCATTGGGCAAGAAACATGTCGACCAGCACAGATGAGCCTAGCCAAGCTGAATCATAACATCAGCTAGCTGCCATTCTGTTTTCACATTTTTATTCAGGTAGAGAGCCACTCCCAATAAAATTATTTTTGGACCCTCTAACTTGTTTTAATTCACTTCCCTGCACTCACATCTACACTGCTAGGTCCCTCTCACACACACTGCATCATACGGCCAGGAACTGAAGATCTCCGCCAAAGAGCCCCTTTTTAGGGTGCCCGTCGGGCATTGCAGCGCCGGCCCGACGAGGAGCAGGTCCATATGATGAAGCATGACACCTAGCTTGCTGGGTGTGTGAGGACCCTAGTTCCGAATAGAGGAATTCCTCTTTCTTACGGTCTTTCCTTTCCCTTTACTTCTCTTTTCTGAGGAACCGCATACCTTTTCTTTTTCATATGACTTACTGGGCATGTATGCTGGACCTCCTTGAATAAAAGCCCTCTTGTCCCCCTTTTGTCTATATAGATTATACAGGCTGCCCATCAGTTTAAAGATAATGAGATTGATCGTGAAATGGTAATTTCAGAGAGACAGCATCGTATGGCGATAGATAAATGCTACCCGGTGTTGCCTACTTCCCCTCCTGATAAAAGTAAGGAACTGGAGGAAGACCCTTTGATGTCTCACCTATTGAGATTGCCTCCTCCATATGCACAAGGTGCTAATGCACCCCCATTATTACAACCAGTTCAGCCATTAGTTGCGCCTCCGCCTGCTCCGGTTCTTCCGCATTTGCCCCTTCAAGTATTGCCACCCCCACTTCCTTTGCCACCGGTTGCTTTACCTCCATCTCTTGAACCACAATCTCCTTTGCCTTCGGCTCCTCTTATAACTGCCAGTTCTTCTATTAGTTCGCCCAATACCTTGTCCCCTGTCCTCATGTCCAATTCTCCTACTGTCCGTAAACGGATCACAGAGACTGTCTCTGGGTTTCTGTCTCCTTTCTTTGAGACTCTTAATATGTCTCTGTCTTTTTCTTGAAGACAGTCTCGTAGTCAGCTTCCAGCCTTGGATGAACGGGTGGTATTGGACTCTCTCGCTGGCAAATGGATCGAGAAGGGTCCCCAGTATAGTGTGAATGATATCATGGCCACCTTTCATCAGTGGGAAGCGCCCACGCAGAGATATGTTTTTAATGTTATGTGTGACACTCTTGTTAAAGGATGGGAGGATATGGATTTGGGTTTAGCTCCCCAGGGACTGTTGGATGTTCAGGCTAATTTCGATAAGGGACTCATTGTGGGTTCTAAGGTTGAGGACGCCGTAAGGACACTTGTCACTTTTAGATCCCTATTTTCCTCGCAGACTTTCCTTGATTCCGATCCTGCTGTTAGGCTGACATTGAAACATTATCCAATGAGAGAGGTTCCTCCAGTGTGGAGAGAAGCGGTTGCAGCAGCAGGTGCTAATCCAGCTGTTCCCGTGCATTTCCAGCGTATATGGGTACATGTCCCCTGGAAAAGATCTGAAGTTTTGGCTCTTAAACAGTCTCTACCGGATCCCCGAAAAAACCCTGCTGGTTATTATAAAGAGTTGTCCCAGACTGTTGATGCCTGCATTATGAATTTAGCCGATATTGATATGTTGATGGGGAATGTAGTCCCACAAGCATTATGGGCTCGAATTCGGAGAGAGGATCACACCCCAGCATTAGGTGGTGATTGGAATGCTATAACTGCCGCAGATAGAGCCCAAGTGGGGGGTGCTAAGCCTGATGCTTTGATTTCAGAACTACCTGGTAGGATTATTACTTTAATGAAAACGATGATGCCCGCCTTGCGAGTTAAGTGTTATAAACTAACAGCGTGTAAACAGAAGAAATATGAGAGTGTCTCTGATTTCTTCACTCGTTTTGAGGAGACGTTTATTGATCTCAGTGGTCAGGATATGACACGGAGGGTGGACAGCGATTATTTGTAGATAAATTCGTATTTAATTTGCTTCCCGAGCTGTCACATAAGTTAAAAAACTCTGAAAGTTCATGGGCTGTTTCTTCCTCTGCTCAGATATTGGCTACTGCTCAATATTATGAGAACAGGGATAAAGAGGAGAAAGATAAGCAAGAGAAAAAGACTAAAGAATTAAAAACAAAGGTTCTTCTGCAACAGGCTTATCCTCCTCGTCTTGCTCAGCGCCAGTTTCAACAGCCTCCACAGTTTCAGAGGTTGTATCAAAAGCCTGAGCCTTTTATTCCGCGACCTTTATTAGGTCCTAACCAATGTGCCTATTGTAGAGAGGAGGGTCATTTTAAGAATAGTTGCCCGGTTTTATTACAGTGTAGTGGAGGACTATCTGCTCCACGAGGTCGTGGTGTTTATCAGTTAGCGCCCAGGGGTAGAGGTCGAGGTGTGTTGACCCAAGAACAGCGTTCCCTTCCCCCTCCAAATTCTATGAACTACTTTGATCAACAAAATACTCAGTCTACACAGTATTACAATGATGATTATCATGTTGAAGGTGAAAATGAAAGCCTTCACGCTAACTAGGACAGCCATAGACAAAGTGAGGGAGCTGTATCGATTCCAGTAGATCAGAGTGGACCTTATGTTAAAGTCACTACAATGGGTGCTTCAGAGCCATTTCTTTTAGATACTGGTGCAATGAGAAGTTCTACCATTCACTCTAAACTCCCTGGGGCACCTTTGTCTGGCTCAACGAATGTATCAGTAGGATTTTCTGGCGCCCCAGTTCGTACCCGGTCTCTAGCCCGCTGCCTATTTCAATTGGCCCTTATGATTTGGAAGCTCCTCTTCTTTTAACAACTGGTTGCGACGAGAATCTGTTGGGTTTGTATCTATTGAAAAGATTGCATGCAATGATATATTGTTCTCCTTCTGGTGTACATCTTACTTTGGGGCAGAAATTGACTTCTCCAATGTATTTGTCTAAAGATCAATTCCCACCTGAATTGCTCTCTCTTCCTGCAACGCTTTGGGCTACGGGTCCAAATGATGTTGGTTGTCTTGAGATCACGCCTTATGTTGTTACTCCCAAGCCCAATGCTAAATTGCCACGCATTCCTCAATACAGAATTTCCAATGAAGGTGAAAGAGCGCTTTTGGATATCATTTATGATTTGGTTCAGAAGGGTGTGATTGAGGAAACGAGAGGAAATTTATGTAATAGTCCTATTCTTCCTGTTCTTAAACGCAATGACCCTTCTCAGCCTCCTGTTTATCGTTTTGTGATTGATCTTCGGGAGGTTAATAAAATTGTTGTACCACAGTTTCCTGTTGTCCCAGATATTACTGCCCTGTTAACTATGATACCTGCCTCAGAGGCTTGGTTTTCTGTTATTGATCTGAAAAATGCTTTCTTCAGCATTCCCATTGCTGAAGAGAGTAGGGATATTTTTGGTTTCTCTCTAGGAGGCCGAAGTTTCCGGTTCAAGCACGCACCCCAAGGCTATTGTGAAAGCCCCTCCATTTATGGTCAAGCCCTGAAATGTCAGCTTGATGCTTTTCCTTTGCCCCCAGGTGCTACTCTTATTCAATATATGGATGATTTGTTGATAGCTGCTGATTCAGAGGATGTCTGCAAGAATGTGACTGTTGCACTGTTGCGTCACTTGTCTGATCTTAATCATAAGGTTTCGCCTTTTAAACTACAATATGTCCGCCAAGAGGTTACCTATTTGGGTCATCTTTTATCAAAGGAGGGAAGGCGATTAACCTCAGAACGTATTCAAGCAATTGCACAAATGTCTGTGCCATCCACACAAAGAGAGGTGCGTGCCTTTCTGGGCATTACCTCTTATTGTAGGCAATGGATCCCAAATTTTTCTTTGTTGGCCAAAGCTTTGTTAGCACTCACTTTGAAAGACACACCCCAACCCCTTCCTTGGACTGACGAATGTCAGAAGAGTTTTACTGATTTACGTGCTGCTCTGTGTTCTGCTCCTGTGTTGGGTACTCCGGATTACAGTAAGCCCTTCACGCTCTATGTCCATGAAAGAGAGGGTTGTGCGTTGTCAGTCTTAACACAACGATTTGGAGATAAACAGCGGCCATGTGCCTATTTTTCAGCTACATTAGACCCAGTAGCCAAGGCATTGCCTAGTTGTCTTAAAGCTACAGCAGCAGCAGCAATTTCTATTCGTCAGTCTGCTGGAGTGGTGCTAGATAATACTCTCATTGTTATGGTACCACATGCAGTGGATACCTTGCTAAATAGGACGAAAACGCAATATCTTACAAGTGCTCGCTTGTCTGGATATGAGCTGACGCTCTTGGCTAGTCATGTGCACATCAAACGATGTAACACTTTAAATCCAGCCACTTTGTTACCTCCTCCAGAAGGGAAAGGTATTCAAGAACAACATGATTGTTTTCTCCGTACTGAGGAGGAGACAAAAGGTAGAATTGATATGAAAGATACGCCGCTAGTGGGTCCAGATGGGATCCTATGGGTGGATGGGTCTTGTTTCAAACTCCCGAATGGTGAGACAACTTCAGCTTATGCTGTTACCACCTTGCATACAATTGTGGAGACAGCACGCATCAGACATAATTCAGCTCAGGCGGCCGAACTGATAGCTTTGACCAGAGCGTGTGTGTTATCTAAAGGAAAGAGAGTGAATGTGTATACCGACAGCCAGTATGCGTTCGGTGTGGCGCATAGCTTCGGACGTTTGTGGAAGAAAAGAGGATTCCTTACCTCCCACGGTACTAAAATACAGCATGGTCAATTGGTAACTGATCTTCTTGAGTCACTTGCTTTGCCTACCCAGATAGCAATTGTAAAATGTAGTGCGCATAAGAAGATTACTGATGATGTTGGTCGCGGAAATGCTTTTGCAGATGAGGTAGCAAAAAGGACCGCCAGAGATGCTACAAGTTGCATGTATGTTGCGGGCCCTGCAAATTGGGTCAGGGAAAGAGGGATGTGTGAGGACACAATAGAAAGTGTGAGATCGATTCAGGGAGATGCTACAGAGAAAGAGTTGAGAAAGTGGAAAGAGAGTACAGGAATGTTAGACGGAACAGGATGTTGGATAGAATTGTCAGAACGCCAGCGTTGGCTGTTACCAGACGCCTATGTACTACCTGTAGTTACTATGGCGCATGGTCCAGCCCACATCAGTGCGAAAGGAATATGTAAACTTCTGGCTCCAGTGCGGCTGAATGAAGGGATTCCAAAATGTGCAGATAATGTGGTGAAGCATTGTATCATTTGCTTGATGTACAATCCGGGAAAAGGAACCCCAACTCCGGCAGGTAATTTTGCTCCCCCGACATATCCTTTTGAGGTGTTGCAAATCGACTATATTCACATGGAGTGATGCAACAATTTCAAATATGTTCTAGTGGTGGTATGTGCCTTTTTCAGATGGATAGAGGCTTACCCTCTGAAAGACAACACTGCTTTGTCCACTGCCAAAGTTCTTCTGAAAGAGTTCTTTCCTAGGTTTGGTTTGCCGCACATTGTCTGGAGTGACAATGGAAGCTAATTTGTGGGCCAAGTCATGCAAAAGGTGTGTGCAGGTCTTGGTATAAAACAGAAATTCTATGCGGCAAACCATCCACAGTCAGCGGGTTTGGTAGAATGTTATAATGGCACTCTCAAACTTAAACTTGCAAAGATACAAGCCAGCACAGGTCTTGCCTGGCCCGATGCTTTACCTTTGGCTCTCCTGTCCACTAGAACAGCTGTGCATTCTCGTTTGGGACTCAGCCCATACGAGGTTGTTTTCGGGCGCCCAGCTAATGTATGGGGAGTCCCTCACCCTAGAAAGTACTCTGACATACAGTATCCAATGCTGATTGACTATTTACATGACCTCACCACTAAATTGCGTGTTCTTCACCAACAGGTTCAAAACACTTTGCCAGAGGCCTCCACAGACCCAGGTCATTCTATGCAACCCGGGGACTGGGTCTGTGTGAAGAATTTTCAGAGGACAAAGAATTTGGAACCTCGTTGGAAGGCGCCTCGACAAGTGCTCCTAACTACACGTACAGCAGTGAAAGTCGAAGGGTAAAAGAACTGGATTCACGGCGTGCACTGCAAGAAAGTACCTTTGCCCTTGCCTTTTGATCAGTGGGTCCGTAAGGGTATAGATGATTCTGAAGGCGAAAAGGTCCCCCGATTCATACCTTTTAGTGATGCACGCCTGAATGGAACTCAGTCGGAGAAAGAAGATGACGACATTCTACAAGAAGCTGTACCGTCTCATCTCCGCTTGAACACTACAGAGCCACGGACACTGTTTCAAGATCAAACTACACCAAATAAAACTAGGTACAATTTAAGACCTAGACTGATTAAAGACACCTAAGATTCCCATCTCTTCTGTTACATTTATCATCTGTCCAGGTTGCAGGGTCACGGTAGGAGTCTTGGTTTGTGACCTGTATAGTGGCTAGGCCCACAGGACTTGCAGTGTCATAGGACGGCTAATAATCACAGCCAAGTGAGTGAGGAAGATTGCCGTGAGCAACCCTTTTAGAGGATGGATGTTAAATTAGAAAAGAAAGATAAGAAGAAAGAGATGAGACAAAAATATTGTAAAATATTGTACAGTCGATGTGGCGTAACATTGTGTGTTTTTATATTTTTGTGTATCTTATTGGCTTGTGTAGGTTGGATTATTCATGCTATGCAGCAAAAAGGTTGTCCCTAATTCTATCTCCTTGCCTCTTCATTCTACTATCTCCCCACATCAATTATATACACTTCCCCAACATGAACTAATCAGGAGAACAGAATATTTTAATAATTGATTTATCCAATTGTTGCACCAACACCAATTGGTAGTCAACACAACCGACTGTTGGGTGTGTGGACTTATGCCTCATACCACAGATAAAGGGATGCCATATTTAGTCCTTCCGTTTTCTTATGAAGGTTCCGCTTGGGCCTATTTTGTAATGTTTTCAAATGCATATCAGAGCCGATTTAGACGTCCTGTTAGTTCATATATTAGTGGTCCAGATTTTGGTCATAGTTCTCTAATAAAGGGAATGGGAGCTATGGCTAAAATTGTGGAGAATAATAAGGTTCCTGTTGATGAGAGACAAACATATGCTGATTGGAACGTGACTCGTTACGTTACTAGCCTTAGTGATAAAGTTAAACAAGGAAAATCTCCACCAATTTGGACTGTACCTCATCAAGGTAATTTCTGTTTGCAAATAAATGGCCAGACTACCAACACTGGACAAGGAAAGAGCTTTTGTTCCCATACATACATCTACATGTCTCAGAATTCACCGCCATTAGTGCCATCCCAGGGCACATATTTTATCTGCCACGATAAAGCTTACACATGGCTAACAACTGATTTTTCAGGAACATGCTATATAGCTTTCCTTCTCCCTCCTACATACACTGCTCCTTCAGGCCATCATAAAAACAGATATGGCAGAGGGATTGTTGATTCCAAAGACACGGCAGGACAAGAGGGAAGTGATTTCCTCAAAGGATTTCTTCCTTTTTGGGGCCCAATGGCCAACAGCAGAAACATGAGACAGCTGGTTCGTGTTGTTGAGACTACCATAGATGTCACTGTGGGAGCCTTGAGTAATCTCACAGCTGAACTTCAGGCGGATCGTCTCATGACTTTGCAGAACCGGATTGCACTAGATGTTATTCTTGCAGATCGAGCTGGGGTCTGTAAATTGATCGGATCTAGCTGTTGTATTTATATACCTGACGATGCCCCTACGGTATACCAAGCCATCTCCAAATTACATATGATCTCCGAATCGATTCATCAAGACGAAGGAGATTGGTCTTTATTGGGATGGTTTTGGGGATTACTGTCTAAATGGAGATGGAAGGCACTAACCTTCCTTGGAGTGATTTTGGTCTTCATTTTTTCCTGTTGTCTCTGTATGCAGTGTGGCCCCGTCATCTGCGGTCTTTGTGCCACCCTGTGTGTCCCAAGACCTGAGTCACAGAAAACAGAGAACATTAAAATGATGTTACAGCAACAGTTTGACGACCTCATGGCTATTGACATTGACTCAGATTAACGTGAGTCTGTGTGTTTTGCCTGAGTTATGGCAAAAGGAGGGTCTGAGGGAATTCGATTTTCGATCTCGCTCGTATTTAGCCACCATTTTGTTGATCACTGCCATTTGGTGTTGCCCTCACTCAGGCAGCACAATAAACAAAGTTTTTTCTGCTGATCTCACTGCAACGTGTCAAAATAACCTCCTGCCTCTGTTTACGAGACTGATGTCAGGGACTGGCTGAGTCCACTAATCCCCGTCTGGTCCGACTGATCCCTGTCTCAACTGTCTGTTGGTTCACACCATTCTTTCCTGACTTTATCTTATCTTCTGGCCTTCGCTATTCTCTACTTGTATTCTTTCATTTCACAACTGTCCTCCAAGGCATACAAATGTGTCCTGCCACCTGCAAATACACTATCATTGATTGACTTGTGGGGAGGGGTGACACACACAGTTGGAGGAGAGGCTTTGGGTTACTTGGTATCTTGTTTTCAAACTCTTCTCATTGGTTATGTCTTGTTTTCAAACTTTTCTCATTGGTTACTTGATATCTTGTTTTCAAACTCTTCTCATTGGTTATGTCTTGTTTTCAAACTTTTCTCATTGGTTAACCATGTATGTATTGGGAGTGTTCTTTGTTAATCTTGTACTATCTATGTGCTATAAAAGGTTGTGCGCCACGGAGTGAAGTGGCAATCTCCTAAGAACATACCCAGTGTACTTCTGGGACAACTGTACTTAGCTGCAGCTAATAAACCTGATCTTCTACGCTCAACAGAGTGTCCTGTGTCTCTGTTCAACAAAGCAGGTGAACTCAGAAGATTAAGGCGTACCCTGCGCTGCCAGGCCCATAAGGCCTAGGTTCTTCACCATGTCTGTGCAGCCTCCCCCCAGTCGGCCTGCGTGCACTAAGATGCCAGATACAGCTTCCTGCTAACCTAAAGTCAGTAACCAATGCAGGGTAGCATGCAAAGCAGAGCCCACCCCGTGAAATAGGTGCTGCATAGTTCACCCTCTTCTGTCATTGCCCCCATGGATATAATCCACCCATAGCCTTACCCCTACAGCAAGACTAGAGGTTGGGCTGTATTTTGCAGGTTCAAGTAGCATTTTTGTTTTCACTAAACCTGCCTCTAATTCACATGGTGATTACCGCAGTGGGCCCTGCCAATGAATGTTTACCAAATTAGAAGGCAAAAGGGCATGTGAAAAGGCCCATTGAATCTCTGACCTACCAACTTGCTAGAAGCTGACTTTAAATAATAAATCAAATCATTCCACAGGTAAGCTCACATTTATTGCGAAAAATGGGTATCCCTTACATTCAACAGCAGCCATCAAAAGTCAGGCATGTTAGTCCTAGTGGTGTCGGTGGATTGTCAGTTCCCGCCAGCCTCTACTATTCTGTCAGTGGTCAAATTGAAAAAGAATGTTGTGCCCGAAGCTTTGCTCCCAAGCACGTAGCTGGCACAAAGATGTTGGCGGCAAACTTCCAAGGCCGTCCAGAATACCTCACGCCTCTTTTAATCCACTAACAAACACACTCTGCCACAGCTTTCTCTCTTTTGCCAGATTGTCCTCTACAATGGCTTATCCATCTATATATATCTGTTTTTTTATCTCTCATGCTCCGGCTCAAAGTTTGCTGAGGAATGACTACTGCTAGTCCACAACATGGGGTCCGGATGGGCCCAGCTTGCCCCCCCAGTTCAATTTGAAGCACTGCACTCTGCACCTCTAGAAACCTTGCAAATACGTAAGCTGCGTGGACCTGTCGGGTCAAACCAATGACCCTGAAGACAACCCAATACTGCGATCCAGTCCTGCAGGCCACACGCCACTGTGATCCACATCCTTTGTACGCTCGTAGGTGCGGACCTGTGTGTCTAATCTTAATATTGCATAAATAAAAGAACCATCACCGGTCGGCAGAGTAACACTAGTTGTCTCTCTAAGAACTGCTGAGCATAAACTACGGAGGTATGAAGTACCAGGAGGATAAAGGTAATTTACCATAGGTGCACGAAACGGGGGCAGGCACTAGCCAATAGTCCTGCATCTGCATTCAAAACAAGGAACTCACGCTACTGTATCCCTAAAGCAGGGAATGTCCAAGCGTGCTGCACTCCAACCTACTGAATCAGAAATATCTTCACTGGTTAGGCTGAGGAGGAAGTACAGGTGTGAGCCAAGGAGATCTTAACCTCTTCGATGCGGCGCCGATTCCCGCTCCGCGCTGACCGTTTCTTGCGCGGGCGTGGTCATGACGGAACGGTTCCGTCATGAGCTCAGCTCAACCGACGCTCATGACTGAACCGTTCCGTCATGAGCACCGAAAAGGTTAAACTAACGGCACTCTTGATACCCACAGCACAAGTTGGCCCTCCTCAATCTAGTGTTCTGGCACCAGCTTTGTAAACTTGTCCATGTTGCATCGTAAATATTGTCCCATCTAGGGGGACTGGAATGGTGTGCTCCTAGGGGCAGTTTAATTATTCCTTCCACTGTAACTGCGTGAGGCCCAATGCCCCATGCGGCACTGGCGACTATTTTTTGGAGGATCTGTTTTTTCGGGCCTGCCGCCCGCTTCAGTCTGAAAATAGTTATATGAAAGAAAGGACCGGACGAATAGTACCCAAACAAAATAGAAGACCATACCGAAACGCTCCATCCACGCTCGCCAATGTAGCAACCGAGCCACGGCGTAATCTTAGCACCTTACAGCACCATCGTAGAGGAAACTCTGTTCACCGCGGACTATTCCATCTGCACCGCTCTGCCGGCAATGCCACGCCAATCAAGTCACTTCAGAAGCGGCCAGGCTCACCCAAAACCGACTAAAGATCGGTCAGAATCAACGGCAGGGTACACATGTCTCCTCTCATCCCTCATGCTCAGCTGCTCGTCCTTGCCCTCCGCATAGGGTGACCAGGATTTTAAAGCCAAAACCGGGACAAATGTACAGAAAAGGAAGTAAGAGCATCGCACTTTATTAAGCCAGTATCATGCCTGCTAATGACCTCACTTTCTTATAATCACTGCCAAATATCCCTGCTTTTAGAAAACCTACAAAACAAGCATTTGCAATGCAATAGGTCTCGCATTTATAAGAGTTTGAGTTATTGGCATTGTAAAATTACAATGCCTTTTATTTTTGTTTTTGTTTTAAAACAAATAAAAGGCATTGTCATTTACAATGTCAGTAGCATAAACTCACATAAAAGCAGTGTGTGGAGTGCAGCAGTGTGCGGCGTGCAGCAGTGTGCGGCGTGCAGCAGTGTGCAGCAGTGTGCGGCGTGCAGCAGTGTGAGGCGTGCAGCAGTGTGCGGCGCGCAGCAGTGTGCGGCGTGCAGCAGTGTGCGGCGTGCAGCAGTGTGTGGCGTGCAGCAGTGTTTCTTGTAGCAGTGTGAGGCATGCAGCACTGTGTGGCGTGCAGTGGCGTGCAGCAGTGTGCGGGGTGCAGCAGTGTGCGGTGTGCAGCAGTGTGCTGCGTGCAACAGTGTCGTGCAGCATGCAGCTATGAGTAATGCAGCAGTGTGCAGCAGTGTGTGGCGTGCAGCAGTGTGCGGCGTGCAGCAGTGTGTGGCGTGCAGCAGTGTGTGGCATGCAGCAGTGTTTCATGTAGCATTGTGCGGCGTGCAGCAGTGTGTGGTGTGCAGCAGTGTGTGGTGTGCAGCAGTGTGTGGCGTGCACCAGTGTGTGGCGTGCAGCAGTGTGTGGCGTGCAGCAGTGTGCTGCGTGCAGCAGTGTGCGGCGTGCAGCAGTGTGTGGCGTGCAGCAGTCTGCTGCGTGAAGCAGTGTGTGGCATGCAGTAGTGTGTGGCGTGCAGCAGTGTGTGGCGTGCAGCGGCATGCAGCAGTGTGCGTCGTGCAGCAGTGTGTGGCGTGCAGCAGTGTGCGGCGTGCAGCAGTGTGAGGCGTGCAGCAGTGTGAGGCATGCAGCAGTGTGAGGCGTGCAGCAGTGTGAGGCATGCAGCAGTGTGAGGCATGCAGCAGTGTGTGGTGTGCAGCAGTGTGTGGCGTGCAGCAGTGTGAGGCATGCAGCATTGTGAGGCATGCAGCAGTGTGTGGCGTGCAGCAGTGTGTGGCGTGCAGCAGTGTGAGGCGTGCAGCAGTGTGAGGCGTGCAGCAGTGTTTCGTGTAGCATTGTGCGGCATGCAGCAGTGTGTGGCGTGCAGCAGTGTGCAGCGTGCAGCAGTGTGAAGCATGCAGCAGTGTGAGGCGTGCAGCAGTGTGTGGCGTGCAGCAGTGTGAGGCGTTCAGCAGTGTGTCGCGTGCAGCAGTGTGAGGCATGCAGCATTGTGAGGCATGCAGCAGTGTGTGGCGTGCAGCAGTGTGTGGCGTGCAGCAGTATGAGGCGTGCAGCAGTGTGAGGCGTGCAGCAGTGTTTCATGTAGCATTGTGCGGCGTGCAGCAGTGTGTGGCGTGCAGCAGTGTGTGGCGTGCAGCAGTGTGTGGCATGCAGCAGTGTGTGGCATGCAGCAGTGTGCGGCGTGCAGCAGTGTGTGGCGTGCAACAGTGTGCGGCGTGCAGCAATTTGCGGCGTGCAGCAGTGTGTGGCGTGCAGCAGTGTGTGGCGTGCAGCAGTGTGTGGCGTGCAGCAGTGTGTGGCGTGCAACAGTGTGAGGCGTGCAGCAGTGTGCGGCGCGCAGCAGTGTGCGGTGTGCAGCAGTGTGCGGCATGAAGCAGTATTCAGGTGAACAGGTACTGAGGCATTATCTTTGCACAGACAGCATTCATAGGTGTTAAATTGAAAAAAATATTACATTAATATTGCCCACAATATGATCCATAAACCTGTTTTTTTCCTTTTTTTGTTGCACTGTATATAATTTCCTAGTATCTTAATAAGGAAAGTCTTAATTTTATTAAAGACGCTTAGGCAAGTATTATGCCTTCTCTTATCATGCATTTATGGATAGCAGCGCTAAGAAGACAGAAATAACTACAAATCCTTTGAGGCCTAGGTGGAACTGGCCAATGGGAACCAGTAGAACAGTGATGAACCAATAGAAAAGTAGTAAACAGTATAATAATCCCCATGACTGCGAACAGCTCCTCTTTTCTGTGTGTGAGAATGTCAACGATGATCCATAAATAAAGGAAAGATGGATAAAATGAGAAAATACACAAAGGAAAAAGTGAACAGTTATTGGACAAAGTCTTTGCATCTGAGGCCAAAGTAAAGAACCGGAACATCCCGGGAAGCAAATCCAAACAGATCCGCGGCAGGCATCGCAGATAATGAAAGACCAGCACCAACTGGAACTTTGTTAACACTATGCAGGTAAGGCTGGAGCAACTAAGAGGGAGGGAGAAAACACCTAATCGATACAGTGTTGTGGCGAGATAATACTTGCCTCCGTGTCTTTAACAAAATTAAGACTTTCATTAATGAAATACTAGGAAAATCTACATTTTATTGCAAGACCGGAGGCTCGCAATATGGTAATTCAAAGCAGATTAACAACAGAAGCAGGATTGTGAACAGGTTTGCAATAAAATGTGTTAAACCCATTACCATTAGGTCAATCAGCTGATTTGAGAAGGTCCCCAGCCATGAACCAGCTCAGAAAGCTGCAGAGGCCATGGCGCCTCTAGAAGAATGAGCTCCAAAAATGGAGGCATCAATATCAGCAAGGGGCATGACCCATCTGACCCAACGAGCCAGAGTGAGAGCGGAAACAGGATTGTGAGGTTTCCTGAAGGAAATGAGGTGTTGCAACTGAGATAATGTTCAAAGATTGACTGCTCAGTGCTCATACACTTTAAGACATTGTCTAACACAGAGTTTTGGTTGATCTGGAAAATAAGGGTAGAAAACAGAGGATACGTTTGTTTTTGTACACCTGAGAACTGAGAAGACACCTGTGGGAGTGAACTGGCGAGAAGTTAGATCTAAAGCCTTGACATCAGAAATACGTTTAATAGAAGCAAGGCATAACAGCATTGTAAGCTTTGACGACAATCTTAAGTTAAAGAGCAGAGTTGTCAGGCCAAGAAATAAACAATTTCAAAACAACAGTAACACCCCAAAGTTCACTGTCTTTAGAGACAGGGGGGTTAGAAAATGTTACTCCCTTTAAAAGACGACAATTAAGCGGATGCTCTCCCACTGGTTTTCTATTGATGTAAGGGTGGTTTATAGAAATGGCTGATCTGTAGAATTGAATGGTTTTATAAGATTTCCCTCCACAATCTTCAGCTTCAAGAACTTCACAATATAAACTACATCTGCTGAAAAGGGAGCAAAGGATTTTCCCAAACACCAGCTTGCCCAGAGAGACTAAGCTGATTTGTAAGGTTTGGAGATGCCAGGAGCCCAGGAGATGTTGATGAAGGCCAAAGATTCTGTGGAAATGAAAGAGCAAGGCTGGGAGATCCCACAATTTTCCAGGCTGAAAGGAGGAGGGAGTTGTCTAGAACCAGGTTGTGAGGCAGTCTCAGAGTTCCAGCAGCAGATTGGGGAAGGATTCCTCACTAACAGAACCCAGAGGGTTCCCCTCCCCTGTTCCGTTCCGAAGCCACCAAGATCATCTGCGGCGTGCCCCAAGGATCATCCCTCAGCCCTACAATTTTAAACATCTACATGGCCCCGCTCGCCATCATCGTCCAAGCACAACACCTCAACATCGTCTCGTACGCTGACGACACCCAGCTGATCCTCTCCCTCACCAAGGACCCGGCCACCGCCAAATCCAACCTCCACGAGGGAATGAAGGCCGTCACAGACTGGATGAAGACTAGCCGGCTGAAACTGAACTCGGACAAGACGGAGGTCCTCATCCTCGGCTCCACCCCCTCTGCATGGGACGACTCCTGGTGGCCGGCCATGCTGGGAGTCGCCCCGACACCCACTAACCACGCACACAACCTGGGGTTCATTCTGGACTCAACGCTCTCTAAGGCCCAGCAAGTTAACGCTGTTTCCTCCTCCTGCTTCAACACCCTTCGCATGCTCCGCAAGATCGACAGATGGACCCCCACCGAAACCAGAAGGATGGTCACCCAAGCACTCGTCAGCAGCCAACTGGACTACGGGAACGCCCTCTATGCAGGAACCACGGCTACACTCCAGAAGAGACTCCAACGCATAAAAATCGCCTTTGCACGCCTCGGACTCCCTCGCCCCAGTCGCACAACCACCCACCTGAGAGAACTGCATTGGCTCCCGGTCAACAAGATGATCACCTTCAAACTCCTCACTTACGTTCACAAAGCACTCCACAATGCCGGACAAACGAACGACTGTCCTTCTACACCCCGAACCGCCAGCTTCGCTCCGCCGACCTGGCCCTTGCCACCATTCCACGTATCCGCCGAACGACCACCGGCGGCAGATCTTTCTCTCACCTCGCCGCCAAGACATGGAACACTCTCCCTGCCCACCTGCGTCAGACCCAGGCCCTGCTGACCTTCAGGAGACATCTCAAGAACTTGCAGTTCGACCAGTAACTGCTTATCCCACCCAGGGACCCATCCCCTTAGCGCCTTGAGACCCTCACGGGTGAGTAGCGCGCTCTACAAATGACTGATTGATTGATTGATTGATGTCTGAGTAGGAGACACCTCTTCGTAAGTGCCTAATTTTGAGTCCCTGAAGGGCACGAAAATGAAGGGGGCCTTGGAAAATTGCTTGAATTGAGGAGGAAAGTTGACCACCAATTCACGCCAGAAATCTGCGAACTTTGAAGAGTTTGTCTGAGCTCCTTTTTTATTGCCTTGAAAGAAAGATGAAGCGTGGTGCTGGAAGAATTGATTAAGAACCCTAGGAATTCCATCTGCCTTGATGGAGTGAGCAACAACTTTTCTGTGTTGAAAAGAAAACCCAGATCTGATAGAAGAGAGCAGGTTATCTGTAGATGAGAAAGAAGAGAGCACAGGCTTTGACACATTAGGAGGATATCGTATAGATATATGATCAGATGGATCCCCCGCGATCTGAGATATACAACAGCAGGTTTCATTATCTTGGTAACACAACAAGGAGCAGAGGAAAGGCCGAAAGGAAGGGAGAAGAAATGGTAGGCCTGACCCTGCCACAGAAACTGGAGGGACATCCTAAAGCTGTGATGAATGAAAATGTTAAGATAGTTGTCCTGAAGGGCCAGTCTGACCATCCAGTCGTGTTGAAGTAAGAAATCTCAGAGATAAAGAATTGTTTCCATTTCGAAATGCTGATACACCACAAAGTGATTGAAATATTTGAGATTGATGACAGGTGTCATCTTTTTGTTTTTCTTTTGTACCAGAGAAATAGAGCTGAAGAAGCCTAAAGGATCTAGAGTGCATGGCTGAATTGCATGTTTTTGTAACAGGGTTTGAGTCTCTTGAGCGATCATGTGGGACATTTCTACAGACAACCGAGGGAGAATAGGAGGCTCTGTTTGGAAAGGTTCTGCATAAAGCCCTGTTACATAACCTTGAACTGTGGGTAGAACCCAAGGGTCTGAAGTGATTGTTTGCCAGTGAGAGAAGAAAAGAACAAGCCGCCCTCCTATGGGAGGATGGTCAGATAAAAGGTCTTCCTTGTTTAATGTGTCCTCTGGAAGTTTTTTGTCCCCGACCTCGGTAACCTCTGCTTCGTTGCGGGTGGAACTGGGGTTTATATTCTCGAGGACTGTAAGCAGAGTTGATGTTGTTGTTATAGGAGTTGCAATAGGAACCTCTTTGTCCTTGGAAACTGCAACTACGACTAGTAAAGCGACTTCTGCTGCTACTGGCCCTTGCAAAAACCCTTTTGGAAAACACTTTTTTCATGGATTGCTGTACTTTATCAATTAATGTAAAAGTGATAAAATACTTAGAGAGCTCTTTGATAGAAGAGTCTCCAAACAGCATGCATTGCGCTCTGACACCCAGGTCTAGGGTGGCCGGACTTGCCAACTTAGGATCCCATTAAAATCCGAGATACCTAACCAGCACATCAAGGATTTTGTCCTGGCAGGTAAACCAGTCCTTGTTGACTCCCTTCCATGGGTCCTTACCAAATTTAGAAAAGAAAGTAAAAAGGGTATGGTCAATAGAAGGAGTGAAGGTGTTCCTTGAAGACAAAGAAGGTCTAGGGCGTTCTGATTTCAGTTTAAACCTAGTATGCTTGTTTATGGGCAAGCGAAATTTGGAGGTTATATTATTGCCCACATGCTGAATAGGAAACCATTCCGTAGAGTTAGGATTGTGGTTAAGACTAGGGTTAATTATATGAAGGCCCTGAAGAGCCAGAATAGTTTGAGCCTCAAAGGGTCAGAGAGGAAGAACGATAGGTTTGGGATTCTTAGCAGGTGAGGAGGAAAAGGGACCAAAAACACCAAAATTGTCTTTGTCATCATCAGTATCTTGGCCATCTTAGTCATCATCAGTGTCAAGAATTTGGGAAATAACAATCGTGGACAACTTCACTTGGAGGTTTTTGGATTTATCCTTGCACCTCGAAGGCGTCTTAAAATCACCCCCCTCCATCGGAAGCCTGTGAGGAGCCATGTCCTTGTCCTTGTGTGAGGAGACCTCACCAGTCACGTCATAAGTGCAATTTGTGGGGAACTTAAATCAGAGTGCGTCTTCTTAGAAGTTGTAGGTAAAACAGAAGTGGCTTTCCTTTTTCTGCTATCCCCCACAGGGTGGGCAATCTTAGGGCCCGATTCACAGAACTAACTTAAGACAAAATCCTAAACTTACTACTTTTGGTATTCACAGAAGTTAGGATTTTGTCTTAAGTTTGTCTTAAGACAACCTTAAGACAAACTTAAGACAGTCTTAAGACAGACTTAAGACAGTCTTAAGACAGACTTAAGACAAACTTAAGACAGACTTAAGACAGACTTAAGACAGACTTAAGACAGACTTAAGTTAGGATTTTGTCTTAAGTCTGTCTTAAGTATGTCTTAAGACAAACTTAAGACAAAATCATGGGCCCGATTCACAGAACAAACTTAAGACTAAATCCTAAACTTAGTACCATTCTGGTATTCACAGAATGCACTTAGTACTTCTGGTATTCACAGAATGAACTTAGTACTTTTGCTATTCACAGAATGGATTTACGACTCCTAAACTTACGTCCGCACTCGGGCCGGAAATTCCGGCCCGGAGGCGGAGCTTCCGGGCCGGAGGCGGAGCTTCCGGCCCGGAGGCGGGGCTTCCGGGCCGGAGGCAGAGCTTCCGGCCCGGAGGTGGGGATTCCGGCCGATTTAGCTATGGCTGAAATCTCCACCTCCGGGCCGGAAGCTCCGCCTCCGGCCCGGAAGCTCCGCCTCCGGCCCGGAAACCCCGCCTCCGGCCCGGAAGCTCCGCCTCCGGGCCGGAATTTCCGGCCCGAGTGCGGACGTAAGTTTAGGAGTCGTAAATCCATTCTGTGAATAGCAAAAGTACTAAGTTCATTCTGTGAATAGCAAAAGTAGTAAGTTCATTCTGTGAATACCAGAAGTACTAGGTGCATTCTGTGAATACCAGAATGGTACTAAGTTTAGGATTTAGTCTTAAGTTTGTTCTGTGAATCGGGCCCCATAACTTCTGTGAATACCAAAAGTAGTAAGTTTAGGATTTTGTCTTAAGTTAGTTCTGTGAATCGGCCCCAAAGTCTTTAATATAATATTTGCCGCAGAGTTTTCAATGTTTCTAGACATTTTATTCATAGAAGCTGCAACAGCTCTTTCCACAGAGGAATGAGTGAACTCATTTAAATAATTTTTTCATTGGTCCCATTCTCCTCAACACCCTGCGAAAATAGAGAACTATCCAACTCCATTGCATACAATAGAACAAGGAGCAGCAGAAACATCAAACAAGCAAAAAAATTGTTAATTTAGAAAAGGGCAGAAACTCAGTCTCAGACATTCCCCTGAAGGCGGAACACTTGCGTACGAAGCATGGGAAAGGTGCGGGTAGACAGAATAGGCCACAACCACAGAGCATGGGGAGGTGGGAGCAAGAGAGGAGACAGGCCGTAACCAAAAGCAGAGCCGGGATCCTGGGAGAACACCAAGGGAAGCGGACACCACAAAGAGCAAACTGCCTCATAGGGAACAACCTCGAACTGGAACTAAGAAAGTTGAATATAAAATGCGCAATGAAAATAGCGGACGTGCTCCGTAAGCAACGAGCTAGAGACAGGCGCAAAAGGTGCACAAGTGAGCGACAGTGGGAGCGGCAGATCGTCCGATACCGGCAATGCCAACAATATCAATTTCAACAAAATGTATAACCACTAATATTTAACAAACATTGTATAAGTAATGATAAAAGGAGGTACCGATGTTGACTGCGAGCAGCAAGAAAAGAGGAGCTGTTAACAGTCAAGGGGACTATTGTAGTGAAGATCGTTATCTATATATGTTCAATGCTAAGTTAGCACAACTGCGTTAGATGTTAGAAAGCCATCTTGCCGCTTTTGCTGCTTTTGCACACGACACTGTAGTCACATGTTATTAAATTGAGAAATGCTTGCTCGACTTTGCTTCACATGAGAACTGTCTGTTGTTCACATCCCAAACAGTGAGCAGCGACCTTGGTCTGTACACAGTGTAAAGAAACAGTCTGGGTCGCTAGACGGTGCATGTTGTTGAGTTCAGGTTGATCGGCCCACTAGTTTAGCCATAACACGCACGCAGCTGCAAATGCCTGGAAGTCGGGTGCTTTTAATATTGCAATGTTACATGTTTTCAACACATTCGGAAGAAGAGCTTTCCCAGGAGCAGAGCATAGCTGATCCTGTGATGTGATCTCACTGAGCTGATCTTTACGGTATGGGGTTCCCCATTCAAGCCTAGAGACCTTTTACTAGTCTAATAATAATAATATTAGTTTGCTAGCGAAAGGAAGGTGGCATAGATCCACTGTCATTTTAGTATGATTACTCCTTTCATTTTCTATGGTATTGTAACTCTGCTGATGGTTTTGATTTTAATCGTTTGTCTGCTTATGTTAGCCAAACTGCTGCATCTTAGGACACGAGGTTTATAAAATAAACTCTTTAAACTTTTACAGTGTCTCTGTTTATTCTGTTGTGGACTGATATGAGAATAATTACGAACAGGTATTTCTGATTCCCACCATTCCTGAGAAATACACTAAGTTGCTTGATCTGGGTTGTCTATACATTGGGACCGCCGAGATAAAACTCGGATAACGAATGGGACACTGATGCTGGTCGGATAAGGGGTTCTGGGTTCTGAGGTGAGTTTTTGGTACACCACAATTCACTGAGGTCCTGGTATCCTGTGCATAGTTCTGTGCATAAGCAGAATCCCTGCAACATGGCACACCTAACGTTTGGTCTATTGATTTGAAACGCCTTAGTAGTGCTTATATTAGTCCACGACACCCTCACTCTAGTTTCCATTTGACGGGAGTGACGGTTTAGCCTACCTGTGTTTCGACTAATAGGTTCCTTCAAGCTTGATCATTAAAAAGGTTATTTTTTCTGAACCCCAGTGCTACTGTTGATATCGTTGATACTCTTTAGTGTGTCTTAATGGCGGTTGACATAGCCGCGCATAGTCGTTCACCTCTGCGCTGTCATTTGACGACGTATGGGGTGACAGATGATGGGATGGCTGTAATTTTTGTGGTAAGCGCTGATGCGTCATACCCGTATTTGTTGTTTTACTCATGGGTTACTTTTCCGGCGGTAGATGACGATGATACGTTTCATACCTATACTGCCACGCAGCTGCCTGCGGTCTATACCCCACATAGGACACAAGAAATTCCAATCTCTGCCTGGCAGCATACTATTTGGTTTAATGGTGCCCTTCCCCATGCGGTTGCACCGGCGAGAATGGGCCCTTTGTCTATTGCAGGGGCCACATGGCCAGCTTTACGCCTCATCCCCGCTATCTCACGGTGGCGGTGGCTGAGTTGCGGGTACTACACACAGCCCTGATTACAGTACATAGGGCTTTGGTGCAGTACGTGTCACAGAACATGCAGGGGGGGGGCACCTGCTGTTGCGGGACAACCTATGGACCACCACGCGGTGGTTATTAGTCCTGTTATGGTTAATTCGGTGGTCGGCAAGCACCCCCAAAGTAAGGATGAATTTCCTTATTGGCTTGCTGAGAAATTTGACCAACTGGAAGCGTTTTTTCCGCATACCACTCCTGTGGAGAAGCACAGGATCCTCACCATTACTTTGCCTAAAGACCTGGTCCCGGATATGGACGATTGTGAAAACTGGGGTAAGGTCTGCCGCGACCTATTCGAAGTGCTATGGCAATCCGTCTATGTCTGTGCTACCATCCGTCATCAAAAAGGTTCAGGAGAATCATGGTGCGGAGGCTGCTATTGAATTGGGAATGAGGCTTGTCGACAGCTTCGATGTGGTATGCTCCATGGTAATGGGCAACCTCAAAGGAGATGCCATGCAGTTCCAAGTTGCAAATATGATGGACCGCGTGGATGACGCCGACAAGCCCAAAGAGTTCGCTAAAGTAATTGCGAAGGCATATAGGACCGTGGGTCGTAGTGCCTCGGGTGTAAAACCGACTGTGATCATTCCTGATATAGTACAGCAAACTAAGGTGAGCTCGTCTACAAAAGACGAACGCCCCAATTTTCCTAAACAAAGTTGGAGAGCTAAGAAACAGGGGAAGCAGCAACAGAAACAGGGGTCATGTCCTGCGTCACCGGTACAGTCGTCTACCGAACGCACATATGATCTGCGCGATCGATCTCGTATTAAGTCACCTGATAGATTTCAGGTTTCTGAACAACGCTCTCCTCGTTCTTCACAGGAAACATCGGCTTCACAATCCGGTGGCGGAGACCGTGGGAAAGGAAGGGGTGCCCAAGGTCGTGAGCAACCCCGCCAGTCTGACGGCAAAGGCAAGCAGGACGAGTCTGCGCGTCAACAACCCCCGTTTCAGAAGAAGAAAGTTGTTGCTCTGACAGCGAGGTATGCCTCAGATGGTACGGACGCAGCTTCAGAACCTGACATGGGCACTAACGCTGCTAGACAGCGCGGCGAAAGTTACAGTAGTGCGACAAGCACTGCGTCTATATCTGGTGGCGACAGCAACTGATATATTCGTGAATATTGAAACTGCTGACACTCGGGTGTCTCCCCCTGATATACTGTATAATATAGTCACTCAAATTGAAGGTGACGTACAATGTACAATTCAAGGGTTTTTTTGGGATATTCTGACCACTTCCTATGATATTCTGTTGGCGGAGGCGGATTGGCCCCCGGCTTTCGTTTTAGATGCTCCTAGAGGGGAGGAGGTAATCCTCCCGTCCTATGCGCACACAGTGCCGAAGGTCCAAGCTAAAAAGTACGTCGAGGAATGGGCTCAGGTGCTAGCAACTGCGTTATATCGAAATCAGGTTGGCTGGGATAAATTGTCTCCCGGCCATGAGATTCCGTTGCGGACTACGCCCCAACCACAACCCCAATACCCCATGCGTCACGAAGCTAGACCTCACATCGCGTCAATCCTTGAACAATTGGAATATCAAGGAGTAATCGAAACATGTGTGTCACCTATGAATAATCCTTTGTTCACTGTGACGAAACCTGACGGGTCGTACCGCCTAGTTTTGGATTACCGGCACCTACACACACATTGCCGGACATGCGCTGTACAGAACACCCACACACATTGCCGGTACGAAGGGACGGGAGTTACGTTTCGGGCAACAACCACGATACTAGGAGGGCTTACCAGAGCCGGTTCTCTCACTTCACCTAATATGATGGAGCCAACAAAAAAATGTATAAAAAATCACTAAATAGACGACTATATGAAGAACGTCCCATCGATTCAGTCTTATTAATACATCTTACAACACGGTGCAACATCCCTGAATATTAGAAATCCTGGTGGAGACTCGTTCTTTTTCAAATACAGCTTTAAGACACCAAGAATTTTCATTGAGATACGAATCATTTCGGCTAATGGTTACAAGAATCAGAATTGTGAACATTTATTCGTGGTTGATCTTCTTTATAAATAGAAATTACTGGTGAAGATCTGCTATTGCCAACATACAACTGATATAATTATCAGGAGCCTCTCTCGCGACAAACCTTGTTTCTTCGAACCATCAATAGGTTCTAAAACTCTTGGAACCATATCGCACGTCGGAGTCTCCTCTCGAAATCATCTATACTCAATATTGCGTGTCAACAGAAGTTTAATTACATGCTTGACATATAAAGCATCCAAAGCATCTTTTCAAAGCCCTGAGGAAGTCACCATACGCGACGAAACACGTGTCGGCTGTCATCCATCTGTACCAAGATTTAGAAAATACAAGTCTCCCTTCTATGAAATAACAATTAGAACTAAATATACTAGGGAGTTCTGATTTTTTGCTCATGAATATGTTCTTTCTTTCTGTAAAATTTATGTATTAAATTGCTTTTTGATATATACTTTTGTGAGGACCCAATCTGTTCCGCAACCAGTTTTTCACCATTACCATTGCTCTCCTCCCTTTTTTTGGCTAATAACCAATAAGAAATAATACATTACTTTAGAGTGCCGGGATTTCTTTATGTACAAAATCTGTTAATTACGGGGATTGCTTTGCATGATACGTATAGTTCAGCACTCAGGTAGTAGGGTGCTTTCCAATCCCGAGCGGCACCATTTATTCAATTAATTACCGATCTCACTGTTTTTCTGACAATTATTACTATACACCCAATTTGATGTCAATGATTGCTATGATGTGCATCCTCTGATACATTACTACCCCAGCCTTTTGTTGTTTACAGAACACCCACAGTTCGGCTCTCGACGATAGTCTCGTGAGAAAAAGGTTTAAAACCACACTTGACATTTCCAATGGCTTTTATAGACATAACCTGTCCTCTCTTAGTAGTGAGTGGACGGCGTTCCCTTCGGGTGGCAAACAAAAACAATTCAAAAGATTACCAATGGGCTATAAGAACAGCCCTGGAGTCTTTGCCGCTTGCGTGGTCTCTCTCTTAGAGGGCATAGACCCTGATGCGTACTCGTATGTGAATGATATTTATCTCACAGATGACGAGTTGGAAGCGCATCTCCGTCGCGTTGATCGCATTATTGTTTTGTTTGCAGACTTCGGTTACAAATTCAACTTTGCGAAGTCTCACATTGCGGAATATACGGTGTTGTTCTTGGGGTACGAACTCAACAATGAAAGTCGAGGATTGGCTCCGCACTTTCTAGAGAAGTGCGCATGCCTGCGTGCTCCTACGACACTGAAGAAATTACAATCTCTGCTGGGCTTTCTGAATTTCGGTCGGACCTACATCCCGTATTATGCCCAGCGTATCAAGCCGCTTTATGCCTTGGTACAACCTACTTTTTCCAAATCTTGTTGGCTGCCAGAGCATTCAGCTATATTGCAGTCATTGCAAGTGATCTTCTTGCTTCAAAATACTTACTGACGCGTGATAACCACACTAACCTGGTCATAAGAATTGTGCCAGGCGCAGTTGGTTTCACATACTTAACGTTCAATGAGGGCGACACCGTCCCCATTGCCTACAAATCTCACTTGTACACTTCGACTGAACTGCGATTTTCCGCTGTCGAGAAAGTGCTGACGGCAGTGCAGATGGCGATTCTGAAAGAACGAGCGCTGTCGCAAGGTAAACGCATGTTGGTGGTAACACCGTATCCTGCCCTTGAGGTGGTGACGAAGGCTAGTGTACCAAATTCTAAGGCTTTGCATCCAAGGTGGATACAATAGGCCACTTCCTTGACATCGCCCGACGTCACATATATCTTTGACGCGGCACTTCAAACTCAGGAGTTTTTGATGTATGAATTCGTTCATCCGACTCCTCTGTCCTTGCGCCCGCTCAAGGATTACCATTGTGTCATTTACACTGACGGTTCTGCGCAACCGGCAACTGGATCAAAGCAAGCCTATTCAGCGGCTTGCGCAATTGTGGTCGGTACTTTCGGAAATGGAGAATTCCAGTCCGATGTCGTGCATACGCAGTCATTGGGTGATTGTACCGCGCAGTTGGCGGAGCTTCGTGCTCTAGTGCTAGCGCTAGAGTTTGCTGATCCCCGAGTCACTACCCTTATAGTGAGTGACTCCTTTTATTGTGTCCAAACTTGCAACGACAATCTACATTTTTGGTCTCAGAATGACTACCATGATTCCAAAGGTAGCACGATTAAGCATAAACTGCTTTGGGTGCGAGTGGCAGATCTTAAAGAACGTCTGCCTCTCGTGAATGTTATTCACACTCTTGGTCACCAACGAGTTGGTGTCCATGCTGTCGGCAACAGCCTGGCTGACGAGACAGCAAAAACAGCAGTGGCAACATACTTAGTAGCAGCAGTTACACGATCCAAAAGTAAGATCGATGATGACATCTTGGCAGCTATTGCTGCTACAGAGCAGGGAACGAAATTTCCAAGAGGTTTCCCTTCTCATTACCATTATCGCTTAAGTCCTGATAACGTCCCATTAGTGAGGATTAATGACGTTGGTGACAGATTGATTCCCAACGCGGACTGCAGACCGTCTTTGATATTAGAAGCTCACGAGGGCATGGCACTCGCGCGTATGCCGGCGTTGCAGCTACTGTATCTCTGCTACAATAACGTTACTGGTGGTGCGGTTTGTATAAACAAGCCAGAGCTTATGTTCTTAATTGTGACATTTGCCAGCAAATTAAACCTTCAACTGCGGCGCGCCCACCACAAACTCAGTTGTACATATCTAATAAACCGATGGGTTGTGTTTATTTAGATCATTGCGGTCCTTTTACCTCTGATACTGCGTACAAATACATCTTGGTTGCAGTTGATTCATGCACACGTTTTCTGTAGGTGTGGCCACAAAGGAGGGCTGATTCCCGCACTGTCATAAAGGATTTGCGTGTCTTTGTTGGAAGTTTTGCGTGTGGTACTTTTCATTCTGATCAGGGCCATGCGTTCGCCTCTAAGGAGTACAAAGAAGCCATGAGAAATTTGGGTGTCCAAGTCAAATTTTCGTCTCCATACCGGCCTGAGGGTAATAGTGTGGTGGAGCGTATGAACCGTGACCTAAAGCAATCTTTGACAGCCAGGGTTTTAGGTACTGGCCGGAACTGGCTAGCCCACTTGTATGACGTGCAACGTGCACTTAATAATCTCCCTAGAAGGTCTCTGGGTGGGCGGACCCCATACATGATGCTCTTTGGTGTACGAATGTTTGTCCCAGACCTTGATGGTCTAGACATGGCGGCATCAGCCGCACCCTTTGACGTAGATGAACACTGTGCTGTATTGCAGAATCTTCAAGAAGCCAGAGACAGTCTAGCGAAGGAACACGTACCCTCCTCATCTGATGCTGCGCTTCAGGTTCTGGTAGTCGGCTGGCTACCTCGAGTTGGTGATGTGGTCCGTGAGAAGGTGGAGAACAAGAAGGAGTTCGGCCCCTCTTATCGTGCACCAGTTCCAGTGCTTGGAGTACAGGGTACTAGAACAGTCATTTTACCTCCACTTCCTGGTCGTAAGGATAACAGGTACATCTCTATTGACAATGTCAAGCTACAGCGAGTGGCCGATTCTTCTTAGTATGACACCGGCGGTTTCTTGCCCTTTGATGCTGAGAAATTCTTTTGTGGCCCGAGCTTCTAACACCGCGCCTGATGTTGCCGTCGAGATGCATACAGTTACTGGTCCTTTATTGCCACCGTCACCCGGTGGTCTGCCTGAAGACGTTGAGTATGCTTATCCTGCGGATGTTACATTGCCTGTTTTACAGTCCACCACAGTTGCCCACTCACAAGAATCTTTTGACTCTAATTCAATGACTTCCATTGCCCCGTCCAAAGTTTCGATTTTTGTGGCCTGGTTCAAAAGACATTTTTTAATTCCCCCTTGGACTTACATTTGGCTAGTGCTCATATGTGTTTTTTTGTTTATGTCCATTGGCTTTGTGGTAGTGTTTTTTAGACTTATCAATGGACACTACCTGAAAGAAAAATCTACGATTCGACTAATTGATGGAACTTTGGCCCCCCACTCCTCATCACATATTATGAAAAGGGACCAGACTTTTGTGAACATTACTGCCTGGCCTGTACGTGATGGGATCGCTTGGGATGCTGTAAAATTTCAAATGCATGGCCCCACTGAAGTAATTAATGTGCCAAATGTATTTCGTGTTTCTATGGGTGATGTCATTAAACAGAACATCCAGTCGGATGACTGGGATGTTCAAGCCATAGAAGCACTGTTTTCTGATTTGAAATATTATGCTGCATTTGATGCTGAGGATTTGTATTTAGATACTGCTAATTATGATGAGCAATTTTGCTATCAACATTATGGCACGCATTTCCTACACAAAGCAAATACGTTAAGAAATTTTGTAAATTATACGCAATGGGAACACTGTCCCGCCCCTAGGCTGGGCAGCCCCTCCACGTTAGTGGACAAATTCACTTATTTTTCTGATTTCAGTGTGTCAAATCCGGCCTCCTTTTATTTTAAGGTTGCGCCTGAGTCTGCTTCCAAAGTTAGACTGACACACACCAAATTGTTGTATTCTAAGTCCTTTATGGACGAGTTGGCAATTGGAGGGTATGATCTATGGAAAGCTACTATTGATCTTAAATCGGTTTGGGGCTCCAAACCGTGGCAAGTACAGGGAACAGAAGCTTTGCATCGTGCCTGTCTTATCCCGAATCACATGTTATTTTTAAATTCGTCCATTTTTCAGACCACCTGCTTTGGATTGGCTACTTCTAAAAAATTAAATTCTCCCTCCATTCCGGGTCTGGGTGCTTATCCTAATTGGGGTAATCATACGGATCTGTCCCTTGCTATGTTGCAGACATATGTTTCCAACACATCCTTCAATATTTCTGAATTGAATCCGGAAGGGTGGTTGGTGTGGCAGACGAGTTTGGACTCCTGTCAACATCGGTTTCTGGATTTGAAGCAGGGGTATACACAGGTTCGTGTAGACCCCCGTTTTGAATCTTCTCACACTGTAACTACCTACTCAGTAGGGAAGTTATGCTAGTCTTGGCTGCAACATTCCACTTTAGCATCTGTTAAACTTCATTTAGCACGATTAAATGACAAAATAGATTTGAATGATTTTGTTAAGGGTCCTGCAGTTGGCAGGTCCAAAAGATGAGTGTATGCTGTTTACAACGAAGTTTGGAAGTTATCACAAATTGAGGCTGCATCCAGATTACTTGCTATTGATCAAGCCAATATGGAAAAGGTATTGGCTGTTATAGATAATAGTATTAACACCCTGTCTTCCAGAATTTATACCTTAGACAATATTGTTTCATCTGTGGTAGACATTGTGCAGGATGATTTGTCTGTATTGTATCATGGTCAAAATCAATTGCGTTCTATTATGTAGTTTGCATGGACTTTGCAAACGCTAAAGGCAGGGAAGGTACCTTGGGATTACATGAACACTTCATCTTTGTTCCTTCCTTTTAATTTAACTGCAAAGCAGCAGTTCATGTCCATGAAAGATGCTACATATTCATTACTACACATTGAGAAATTAGAACCTTTGCCTTTCTCTGTTGCTGAATTGAATTCTGCTGTGTGGCTTATACATGGGTTGATCACGTTACCGTTCCCCCTGTTTAAGTTCAGTTTGTGCATGAAACATTATGCTCTAGGCAGATATGAACAACTTGGTACTGCCTTCCTGCACGAAGTTTGGTCACTCCCATTCACGTATAGATGTGTGAGAGACGGCAAAGAGGTATACTTAAAAGGTGAAGAGTGCACTTCCACTCCGGATCACTCTCTTGTGTGTAGGCACATTCAATTGCATGGTGCATGTAATGTGCACGCCCCTAATTTAGCTTGTGTCCTGAAAGGGATCCCTGTGCCAGTTATAACACCGTCTTTTACGCTGCTTGCTAACGGTAGTTATTTGCTATTGAATAATGAAGCTTGCTGTGGGATTTTAGTGGGAATTACCTACATAGTGACTGTATCACAGAGGGTAGTTTGCTGTAATAACGTCCTTTTCCCGCCCCCGCATGGACATCTTGATGTATCCATTTGGCCTTCCATTCCAACCTTGAAAGCAGAGTTCAACAAGATGAGCAGAATAAGGGCTCTATTGTCTCAAAAAGAAGTCGTGTTGACTTCATCCCGGGAAACATTTGTCCTTCACGTAGCAAACACCCGCACTGAGGTGCAAGCGCTTTTGAATACTGATATCCCACTTCATTTTGGGACCCTGATTCAGACTATCTTTAATGCCTCATCAACAAGTGGCCTGGCTCATTTTTTTAAAATTGTGGGCTCCGGCCTCGTGACCTCCTTTCAAACTATTTTTGGTGTGATCCCGGCATTTTTTCATTCTATTTTTTCCAGCGTCTTCGGAGGTCTCCCTTTGCCTCTCGCCCTCGTAGCTGGGGTACTTTTGTTGATCTGCGCACTACGCTATGGATGCACAACTTGCGTCTCGCGACAGCAGGTCCCGGCTGCTCCATCTTCGTAACCAGATGCTTGAATACTATGGCACTTTACCACTGGCAACTCTAAGCATAGCCTATGGATTGTCCTTCCGGTTTCCCTACTTTACTTGTGTGCAGCCCGTCTTTCATTGCCTAGATTGTCCGTTCCAATGGGCTCTGGATTTGTGTCTGTCGAACTCGGTGTCTCCTGCCCCGGATTATGATCGGCTGATGAGCCCCTTAGTGGCTCATGAGTTGGACTGTTCTGGCGTCGGGATTATGGCCTGTGGAGCAGCACATGGAGTCCTTGGGAATTGGGACACGGAACGGCTGCGATTGACTTCTTAGCGAGAAGTTATCTTGAAGAGCACGCCAGTTGTCCTCGACTGGTGCTGGAGGCTCCGGTGGTTGAGGAGCATGTATGTTCCTTCCCCGTGCTTAACTGGATGGCAGATAATTTTGCAGAACGTTCCTATGATTTCCTCTTGGAAGCTGTTGCAACTTATTGTGCTTATACATTGATGGATTGACTTTTGCACTTTCATTTCGTCTTACGTCCTTCAATAATGGGTTTTTTTTATCCTTAACATGGTTTTTTTCACTCCTTTTAAATTTTTTCTTTATTTTTTTCTTCGAACTTTTTCACTTACCTTATATGGACTTACAGTTCATGCCCTTGGTTCCGTTCCATCAAACTTGAACTCTGCGTTCTTGCAAGTGCGCCCCTACTGGTTAGTGGTCCAATCAAAGGGGGGTGTAGTGAAGATCGTTATCTATATATGTACAATGCTAAGTTAGCACAACCGCGTTAGATGTTAGAAAGCCATCTTGCCGCTTTTGCTGCTTTTGCACACAACACTGTAGTCACATGTTAAATTGAGAAATGCTTGCTCGACTTTGCTTCACATGAGAACTGTCTGTTCACGTCCCAAACAGTGAGCAGCGACCTTGGTCTGTAAACAGTGTAAAGAAACAGTCTGGGTCGCTAGACGGTGCATGTTGTTGAGTTCAGGTTGATCGGCCCACTAGTTTAGCCATAACACGCACGCAGCTGCAAATGCCTGGAAGTCGGGTGCTTTTAATATTGCAGTGTTACATGTTTTCAACACATTCGGAAGAAGAGCTTTCCCAGGAGCAGAGCATAGCTGATCCTGTGATGTGATCTCACTGAGCTGATCTTTACGGTATGGGGTTCCCCATTCAAGCCTAGAGACCTTTTACTAGTCTAATAATAATAATATTAGTTTGCTAGCGAAAGGAAGGTGGCATAGATCCACTGTCATTTTAGTATGATTACTCCTTTCATTTTCTATGGTATTGTAACTATGCTGATGGTTTTGATTTTAATCGTTTGTCTGCTTATGTTAGCCAAACTGCTGCATCTTAGGACACGAGGTTTATAAAATAAACTCTTTAAACTTTTACCGTGTCTCTGTTTATTCTGTTGTGGACTGATATGAGAATAATTACGAACAGGTATTTCTGATTCCCACCATTCCTGAGAAATACACTAAGTCGCTTGTTCTGGGTTGTCTATACATTGGGACCGCCGAGATAAAACTCGGATAACGAATGGGACACTGATGCTGGTCGGATAAGGGGTTCTGGGTTCTGAGGTGAGTTTTTGGTACACCACAATTCACTGAGGTCCTGGTTTCCTGTGCATACTTCTGTACATAAGCAGAATCCCTGCAACACTATTATAATGTTTACTACTTTGCTATTGGTTCATCACTGTTCAATTGGTTCCCATTGGCCAGTTTCTCCTAGGCCTTATGGGATTTGTAGTTTTTTCTGTTGTTCTTGACTGCTCTTATCAATAAATGCAAGATAAGACAAGGCACCCTGCTGCTGCATAATTCCAGTGGCCCACACTAGAGCTACCACTATAGTTGAGACCTAGCACTAATCTATTACTCTGCACTCAGTGTGCACAGAAATCTTGGATTTACATATGGACTCATACAATTCTATGAAACACACAAAAGGTGATAGAAGGAAAGCAGGCGAATAGTCTAATCACAGGCAATAACTCAGGGTAACAATCCAACCCATCATTTTCCCCCCTTTTTGCTACTCTAGACGAGATCCTCCTTATGCGCAGAGATACCCTTCGGGGTGATTCAGCGCTATATAAAATTATAAATAAAATAAATAAAATAAATACTGACCCTGGTCCTCATGGGAACAGTCCATCCCAATCCGCATGGCGAGTCACCTCCAGAAGTAAACACAAGCAACCGCAGACCAGTTACTGACTTATTAATCCTCACCAGTGAGGTATAGCCAGAATCTTGTAGCACAGAGAGCAAGCAACCCGCTTCTGGGCATGCGCTTGGCCACTTGGGGCATTACATCAAACACACAAAAGGTGACAGTAGGAATGCTCGCAAATAGACTAACCACTGGAAATCACTTTAGGGTAGCATTTGAAATTCAATGTTTTTCACCCGCTGTGCCATTCTAGTCAGATGCCTGCCTTATGCAAATCATTACTGCCCAGACTTGGGCCCCTTGCTAGTTGTGCCACAGTATCAAGAGATACATGGCTGGCAGGTTCTAACAATGCTGAAACTGGCCTCGGGTTGCTTGTGGCCCCTTCTCCAGTGAGACTCACCTGGCAGTTTGCGATGGCTGTTCCCATAAGAAGTGGGATCAGTATTGGTTTTCATAAGGCTGGCTTCTGTCTAGAATGGCACAGTGAGCGAAAAGCAATGAGTTTGATCTACCCAAAGGGATTGCCCCTGGTTGAGATTATTGCCGAGCAGTGCTTCAAATGGGCTGGTACTAAGTTCCAGCACTTCTCAGTTTCCTCCCTTTCAGTACCCCCACTTCTCCTTGCACAAGGAGAGTACTGGTACCCATGAATTTGGAGCAGAGTCAGGTACAGAGATATTGGGAGGGAGGGGGGTTATAATGATGGAGCTGACAGAGCAAAGCCTGCCTGTGCTTCTCTCTGACAGCTGAATTCCAGTGCCCTCCACAGCGGCTGAGCCACAGTCGAGTTATGAGGCAGTGGCTCATTTTCATAGTAACAGGGTGGCTTTCTCATTAGGGCTTTGTATGCAGTGCATCACAGTGTGACCAATCAAACACTACACTGCTAATAACACTTTATGTATGATGAAGTGTGTGCTGTCTTCAATGTCATTCGACACAGCCTATTCTCATAACTGATGTTCGTTTACAGAGCTTGTGTGTCTGTGTGCTGAATACCATGTGCATGTATGAGTGCCTCTCGCCCTGTGAGTGCCAGTGTTGCTGTTGGTGTGTGTGTGTCTTGTGCCTAGATATCAAAGGCCCAGATGTGCAGCCCTGCCTCAGAATATAGAAGCACACCATTCCAGGGAACACACACACACTCACATAGGCTTCTGCTGGTAGGGTATGGCCATCATCTGCGGGACCTTGCCACAGATAGCCACTATCTTCAGGACCAACGTAAAAAGATCAGGTGTCCTAGTCCTTAAACCAACGAACGGACTGTGCAATCCCATGTCCATGGACCTTTCTGACACTTGGCTCATCGCTAGGTGCACCCCGCCACCAAGGTGTGAGACCAGAGCTCACGCACCACCCTACACGTCTCACTTCCGAGTCTGCCACTGATTCTCTGTGTGACCTGAGGAGAGCCTTTCACTACACTCTGTATCCACCTCTGACAATAGCCCACTGACCACCTACACGTGCCTGACTCAGCCTCTCTGGGGTAAGGAGAGCAGTGTCTACTCACTGCCCTGCTTGTCCAGCTCCTTACTGAGTCACTGACTCTGTGTGACTGAAGAAACCCTCGGATTATGATCCATCACTTTCAAAGGACCCCAGTCCTTGAAAATCTGATCCAATCAATACCCCAAACCTGGCACTGCACTGAGCCCACCCAAGCCCCGCCTCTATACCCACTCCCAATCCGGCCGCTCCCACCACACCCACACAGCTGGGTGAGTACCTACAATTCTCAATTAAAGCACTATACACAAGTTCACACGTTTTACCATTGTTTGCATTGTTTACAAGTATTCCTCCCATCACCTTTTGTGAGTCTCATATAATTTTGACACAAGCACACTGGGGGGCATATCTTCAACGAGGCGATAAAAAATTATCGCCGCTTTTGCGTCCGTTTTCGGGCGAAAAGCGGCGATAATTTTATTGCCATATCAGCAAGGTCACGCTATCGCGTGAAACCTTGCATTAGCGCCTGAATTCTGAACGCCCAGCTTTTTCGCTACTTTCCTTACGCCTGCTTCAAGACTGACTTAACCATGATATCCTATGGAAGGTGGATATCATAGCTAAGTTTGCCTTGCCCTATCATCAAGCTAACGCCAAACTTTGTGAGATTATCGCTGGATTTCCAGCGATAATCTCACGTTTGTCAGTTAGCGCTAGGATTTTTCTCGCTTTTGAGATAAGCGTTGCTAATAGTACGCTATCTCAGCGATAAAAATCCACGTTAGCCGGCGATAAATATCCTAGCGCTACGTGCGCTTAGCGATAATTATCGCCGGTCCTTGATGATATGCTCCTGGATGTTTTTTCAAGTTGTTTGTCTAACTTTCAATTTCAACTTTATATTTTTTTAAATCATCAAACTCAAAAGAGTTTAGTGTAAAAATAAGTTGTGGTCCCAGAACGTAACATGCTGATTGAGTCAGATCATACATTTCCTTATTCTGTTGATTCTGGTCACATATTTACTTATTGTGTGCACAAACTGTTCTTTTACTGTAAATTAAAATGTGCATTATTTGAACCCTATGAAGACTGTGTTATTAGATCGAGGCCTGTCTTGAAACATCATGCTTCTGACTCAAAGGGGCATATTTACAAGAAACTGGCACGGCATGGTGCTGCAAGCAATTTTTCTGCACCAAGCGGTGTCATTTTCTAAGTACGGGTATGCGCCGGATTGACAACAATATGGAGCATTCCTGGGAACACTCCTGCGCCAGCGCAAAGAAAGCAGCCTAGCGAAGGCCCTCTTGCACCATATGCAAGGGTGCGTGCGTTGCAGGGATGAATGTTGTTGTGTAAGAAGGCGCCCCTTCCTGCATAAAAACAATAATTGATGGTGTTTTCCTCCTTCTATGTGTGCTGCAGCACACATTGGAAGACCAAAAACGAGGAGAAATAAAAGTATTTCTGGTCATTGCCGCTCCTGCTTCCTCATATTTACAGATCCTTATATATCTGGAACAGTGTCAAAAAGCCACGGGTGTTGCGTGGGAATGCTCACAGAAACATCCATTGCAGGCCCCTTTAACGCATAAAACGACACTGAGGTGGACCATGTTTACAAGGCGGTGTTAAGCCAGCTAAGTGGCTTAGCACCGCCCTGTAAATATGGAGTAGGACATTGCCCCACCAGATCGTCGAAAATGTGAGGCTCTAGTGGCGCAATGCCTTGTAAATATTCCACAAATTCTCTGTTTCAGAGTAAAATATGTTTATAGTAAAACAGAGCAAAGACGTTGTATAAAGGACGGCGTGTTGCTGCACCCCATGCTTCCCTTACTAAGGGATGTCTACTGCGTTAGTTTTAATTGTACAACGTGCTGTTATTTTCATTCTCTTCCGATCTCACATTTCCACAGCTGAAGTTCCTCCTATAGTTCTACGTCTATTTCCTAGCTGCTCCAAAACATTGTAATCTCATTATTAAAAATGGAATTTAATGTTAAAAAATATTTCGCTGTAAGTAAAATAATTATCTGTCCTTCGGGGAATTTAACTTCGCCTTTAAAAAAAACCCATGTCTCCCCGCCGGGGAATTGAACCCCGGTCTCCCGCGTGACAGGCGGGGATACTGACCACTATACTAACGAGGAACTGATGTCTACATGTTCTCACTACACGTACTGAGTACTCTCCATATTCCGTGTTACGTGCGCTCTACTGCTAGATATGACCTCCATGTACTGCTAGATATGACCTCCATGTCCTTGTCTGTGCAAGGAGGAGGTCGATCTATTTAGGAGTTTTTTCGGGCGCCTCTGCGCAGACTCCTTTTCTCTGCTAGTAATGATTGCATCAGCGGCTGAAACTCCAGTCCATACGCGCCCTTGCTAAATTGAGTCCGGGATGTAATCTGCTAAAAATGTTTGAGACAAAAAGAGTGCTAACGCTTTTGCGCCATTGCTTAAAATCATGATGTATTTTAATTGCATAATGTGAAATAAAAAAATGAAGTGCAAATAAAATTAAAAAAATGTCCTTCGAGCCGGATTTGAACCAGCGACCTAAGGATGTCAGCTTTCCCTCTACAGTCCTCCGCTCTACCAACTGAGCTATCGAAGGGTTAGGAATATTGACTACGTCACAGCCTTCATGTTAAAAATGAATTATGTGAGCAGCCTGTTCACGGCGACTTTAGAATTCTTCCAACATGAAACGCAGAGTGCACCAGTTACTGTGGGTGCAGCAGCCCAAGCTCAAGCAGTGTGAGGTCCGCTGCACTCGCTGCTTCAGGCGCAGCAACTAAATGCCCCCCAATTAAGGCTGCGTGAGCTCTTTACTACCCAACTCGGGGCCTATTTCCCTCCAAACATTAGAGCCCAAGGTAAGCATATTGCGCCGCTGATAAAATGGGCCGGTTAAATACAAAAGGTTGCCTAAAATGGGTCGTCTTAAAACCATCTGAGCAGTGATGACGCTTTGCTATTTAGTTATAAGGCTGGCAGGCCAGAATCTTATGAGCAGCAAACACTGCGTGAAAAAAAACATAAAAGCGAAATGTCAGCTTTTTTTTATTTTATCTCGTTGCCCAAAAACCAACGGCGTGAGTGACTCTCCAGTCCATGATTTGTTTCTTGGTTTATGGGATTTGCAGTTCCAATTGAAAGGGACTGAATGACACTACAGTTACCAGAATGCACAGCAAAGACCTAGGGAACGTGCGAGTCTTGATGCGGCTTTTATGTTGTTTCCTGTGTTGGTTTGTTCTCTAACTGTCACTGCTAGAAAGCCCCCATTTCTCTAAAGTGATGCCAAGAGTTTGGCGGGGGTTTGCGCCAGAGATATAATGATCGTTTTTTTTGCAGTTTTATGTAGCGTGAACTCATCCCGAAGGTATTGGAGCGCTTTACACGGGCACCAATTACAGCACGTTTAAAGGTAAAGCGCGGGAGCCCCGAATAATGTTTTTCTATTTAATTACTGATCCGAGTTCTAACTAAAATGAAACCTAAGTGCAAAAACGTTTTTTTTTAATGAAAACTGGTTTCTAAAGCACCCGCTTTAGCTTACGATGTTTACGCGTAAAGCGCTGGTGCCGCCAATGTAGTGTCGTTAGTGACAAATGTTTGCCCCCATGTAGCAGGCTCCTCCTTGTCTGTGTGCTTTGGGCTGCACGCTTCGCTGCGATGCTCCTTCAAAGGCCTAGACTGCACTTCACACAGCTGTGTGCGTCTCAGTACAAACATCAGAAGTTTCACACCTCCGTGTTTGTCTCCCCACAACATGTGTTCCTCGCCCGTCCCTTTCGTTCTGGAAAACTCTATCGCCTTAACAACACTGTACATTAACCCACTTCGAGATGAGAGACCTAGAAACTGGACGCAAGATCCCTCTAGGAAATATTGTCCCGATAGACATGAAATCAGCGGCTTGTCAAAAGCAAAGGGATGATTATTATTAGAAAAGATCTCGAACATATTTCCCAGTGTGCATTTTAAGATACATTAGCATGCTGGGTAACCGGAGTCTTGTCGATTTAACACAGCACACTTCACCTAAATATTGTACAGATACAAAAAAAAAAAACGCTCTTTTCATGCACAAATGTATGGTTTTTAGTAACAAGCTGGCTAATGTTTATTTGTGGGATATTTGGTCCAGCAGAGAGTCAGATTTCTGGCCAGGGTGTATTTCAGCCTACACTACTGTTTATCGCTGTGACAGTATTGCTTCGTCCCCAGGCACTCTTTTATGTAAACTTTCAGTAAGTGGAATCAGGCTGAAGTAGCCAGACTTTGTTGAATCCTAACACATGCATTCAGTATTCTTTGGAGAGGACAATGAGGGTAAACTCCCTGGCCAGAGCAAAGAATGGTGATCATAACACATCAAAGGCCAGATAATCTGATTACCCCCAACAAATCCGCTGAAACATGAAATTGTGGATAAAACTGGCCTGTAGCAACCCTGATGCAGGTCATGGCTCTAGTAAAGGTGGGTATTGTATATTCTCAGAAATCTCGGAGATTGTGGCACCATCCTCTCCAGGTCCCAGACTATACTCTGATTGTTTTGTGTTGATGTGCTTATACTACGGAGCGATCCCTAAACAAACACCTAGCACTTTTTTCATCTTTTAAATCTTCAGCAAGAGCCCATGTTGTTTAAGTTTGCATCTACTATTTCAACCTATCAGTAAATTGTTAGGCCTGACAATAAATTCTATATGGTGCAAAGATGGACTCTGGTTACGGCTAACCTTTTATTTAAACTCAAGATGATTGCAATATGTTATGGCTGCTTCTTTCCACGTGCATAACGTGTCATTTAGTCATTATGTCCATATTTATGTCATTTGTATCACTAACGATGGAAAAGTCTGAAACGATGAAGGCAATAGTCCGAGATACCGATTTTGAATGGAAATTCGTAAATTAATAATCAAACCACAATTCTTATCCCCTTAAGACATAACACAAGATCTTGTCGTTCTGCTTGTATGCCAGAACATCACTTGACTGTTCTCTGCAGCACTTATTAATGTTTTAAATAGCATTAAAGGGACAGTGTGGCAAAATATCACTATGCAGCTGTTTGGAGATCTGGCATGGGAAAATTGGAAGAAGGCAGATTAAAATCCAGTCTAAATGTCCGGTAATGCATGATAACATTTCGACATTAATGCCAATCGCACACCACACACACACCTGGATTGATCACGTTCTTCAATACAACTGTAGACAATGGTCCCAACCCTACATTTTCCAAACCATTACAATCTGGTACTTTGGTTAATTTTTTTCAATTATCGTGAACCAAGGCAGACCTGCTGTGGAAGGAAGGCACTGCAGGAGTGCTGATATTACTATGTTGAGTACTTGTGTTGCATAGGAGTAGTCTCAGCGTTTGTAAAGACGCTGCTGTCCCACTGGCGGCAGGAAACCCATGCTCTGATCGGCCAGTGGCCACTGTTATTGAAAATAAAATAGGCATAGTTCAAACCTAGACCTGCTCTGCTCGCTCACCATGTGGCTAATGACGGGGTCCTAGTGGAATTTCACCAGTCTCTCAACAACTCTGCAGCCTCTGCATATGTGAATCGGCTCTGGATCCGAGTGACGCTGAATCGAGACAGAGAGTAAATAAAACATAGCCACTTCTCTGAAGTGCTCATTATGCTACTAGGTGTGACCTAGAAATATATACGTGGGGCAAGGGTATTTTGCAACTCATGTAGCGCTTCCAATTAAGGGAAAGAAAGTAATCACTTGGATTCTACATAAAATAATGCTAAAGGTCTCAAACTTCCAGAGCAGGATTACAGAGTGTCCACATTTATCTGCAGGGATCAATGCTGTCAATCGCTTTCAATCTTTCAGCATGTAAAATGACTGCGCATGTATAAACTCCATTCCTAGGAAGGGTAAAATAACTCTCGCCGAGCAACATTGACCCATTACGCAGGGTCATTGAACAGCTAGTCCTCAACAAGGTTCCTTGAATTAGACGAATCCCCAGCTGAAAAGCCACATCTTTATTTATGATGGAGCTGTCCGGGAGCTGCCTTAAGAGATGCGCAGCGCGTGCCTTTTCGGTGGCGCGTGCTGCTCTGAGGAAGGCTTTTCATGGATTCATGGCAGCTGCGCCGGCATCGAGCTCCCTCTCGCCGAGGCAATAAGGCTGGCTTTGCATTGATATTCCGCAGACTCCGAGGTTATTAACAAATGCGTGTCGGTGCGGGGGGTGATCTTGTGGAGTTCCTTTCCGACCACAGCTAATAAAGCGCGCTGGCCGTAAAATAAGGGACTGCGGGAGTTTTCAAGTCCCCGGACGTGGACATCACTTGCTTGGGGGTGGAGAGGATTGAGGGTGGCTTAAAGGCAGTTTGGCATACTTCATTCTGCAGCAGGGGCTCTGAGGTAAATAAATAAGGGGCGAAGCGAAAGCTTCAGTGAGATTTAAGCCTTCAAAGAACAAGCGGCCGTGCGGCCGCGAAAGTGAAAGTGATCGCGATCGCGATCAAACATCAAAGCGGCCGTGCGGCCGGAAAGTGAAAGCAAATGGTGTGCAGGCCTCCAAATGGTGCGCGCGCCCGGCCGGCGCACATGCACTGTATTTGGAGACCTGAAAGCACTCGTTTGCACTTCCAGATCCCCCATTTACAAAAGCTCTCGCGAGAGCAGCGCTAAAGCACTGTCTCAGGCGAGACCTAAAAAAGGCACCCAACAGCATTTACACCAGGCCCACTCTATATCGGGACCAGTTTCCGCTGGCCTGCGACACACGAAACATTTCCATCCAGCCGTCGATAGTGCATTTGATCCTTTTAACTGATAACATTGGCAGGCACAGCACTACTCTACTTCAAAGGTCCGGACTCCGGGCCAAGAGCACACTGTGGGATCCCGGGTGGAACTGCCCAAAAGGGGCCTATACACCCCGCTGCAAAACCCGTCTCCGCGTCCTGACTGACCAGCCTGGTCAGCCCCAGGGTTCAGGGAGCCGCAATCCCGCCTCGAACCGTAGAAAAACACAATTAGGGGGGGGTGGGGGGGGGTGCCCCATGCTGCGGGCCACCCAACACGCTGCAACACTCCTATCGCACTGCCAGACTGGATGCCGGAGCAAGCGACTGCGCTCCCGCAACCGCATTCCCCTACCACCCGAGCCCCACCCAGAGGGGACAAACCGCTGTACCAAGGGGGGAGGGGCTGTTGAGCAGGTACGACCCCTGACCCCGGAGACCAGGCCAACAAGGGACACTCAGCCAGCAGAAGCCCGGCACCGCCCCAACCGAGGCGGCAGCGCTGACCACAATAGTGCCTAATTGGGGCTTTCATGGAGAGCGTTCCCCGCTGTGGGTGTGCTTCACCAGAGCCGCTCATGTCAGTCTTCCTAGCCTAGCTGATGTGCATCAGCGCACAACCAAAGAAAATATCCAGAAATGTATCAGAGGCAGTACACTTGCCTATAATTTACCTCTGAGACCGCAACCAGTGAAACGCCAGGATGTGAACCCATAACCTCTGGAGTAAGAGTCAGAGACCTCAATCACTAGGCCTCAGGCCTCATCATGGGACATACATTTTCACCGTTAAACGTAGCACCACCAGGCCTGTTTAGGAAACCGCTGGACATAAGAAAAGTGTGTTTGCTCTGGTCCCCCACTATTGGCTTTTTCAATGCTTGGTAGTTGCATCCGATAAATAAGCCACAACTATAGCTTAATTGCATTACACACTGAAAATGCTTCCATTCTGACTATGAAAGAACTACAGTGAGTCTCTTTAAATTGCAACCACGGTGGTACTGCTACCGAGTTATGTTTTTTCTTTCTGAGCTGGCCATATGGCGACCTTGGCCTCAGGGGTTGGCTGCCTGGTTTACATAGGAGCATAGCGTCAGCACAACATGCAGGCGAATGGTGTAAAACCAAATTCACCGTCGCAGATCTGCCGGGAGCATTATGGGAACGCCGCTGCTGGCTTCAGTCAGCAGCAGTGGTGCTCCTGACTGCTGGAGAGCAGCGCGGGCGCCTGAGGGACTGAACACTCGCAGTTTTCCGAGTACGATGGGGTGAGGAGCAGGGTAACCTTTCCACAAAATCAGATAACCAGCAGCAGGGAATGGATGTGTCCGCGTGTCTCTGACAATCAATGGGGAAGACAGAGGTGCCTTTTATCCGAAAGGGTAAAGTAATCCGTCACTGCAGATACGGCGTGGGCCTGGCACGGCCGAAGGTCCACACGGAACAATACTGTACAACAGGCGCGCAACACCCATTGGGCTCACCGGGCTTCAGCCCCCCCCCCCCCCCCCCCCCCCCGTCGTGTGTGACAGCCCGGCCGAGACAGCCTCGCGGGCTGGCGTCCGTCTAATTGCAGCCGCACCAGAGTACTTCACGGGTCTTTAAAAGACCATTTACTAGTTAATGAGGCTTTTGTTGTGTCTTCACCCCTTCTTACAGCCATTCTGCCTATGGCTGGAAGACTTAGCCCCCCCCGAAATCTTTTTCAGCCCCCCCCCCGAAATTTGGCTCTAGTTGCCTGCCTGCTGTACAATGATGCCAAGAAGCATGAAATACAGCCATTTAGTTAAGCGGGGCATTTATAATGACTGGCACATTTTCATAACAAAAGCAAAACCGCACAGCTAACCACCAACTTTGACCCAAAGCACCAGGTGAGGCCAGGCTCTTCTATATCCGGTATGGCATGATTTACCATTACCCCCTTCGTGCTAGACCGATGGACAATGTTCAAACTTGCTCCCCCCTTCCCCATACAGTGGAAGATACACATGGGAGCATGCAGCCACATCCCGGCCTCCCCTCATGCACTCCGTACCGTCAACACCGTTTGGAGATGCAGGAACCAAACCCTGACACCTCCCATTTAGGGCCTGGGCACAGCGAGACAGCCCCAAGCCCCCCCAGCGAAGACCAGCGGGCCCCACCACGCCCTGCACGCACACACACACGGACGCCCAACACCAGTGGTGGGGCACCTGCCCAAAGCGGGCCATCACCGTGCTGCTCATTTGTATGCCCCCCCCCCCCCCCACTGCTCCAATTACTCTTAAAAACAACCAGACTGGAGGTCTTAATAACAAGCTCCTAAGAGAAGGGGACATTAGTCACTCACCTCGGCCCCTACTCACCGCAAACCAGAGGAGGCCGGCCACCAATCGCAAGACAGGGGGATGAAATCAGGCCGACGCAAGACCAAATGGCAACAAGGGTAGCGGCCAAAAGAGGACGCCAGGCGGCTGGAGCGGAACTTATACCTGACTCCCCGCCCGTATATAACGCGGGACACACAGACCCTGATGGGGTCCCTTAGCACTAGGCTGTATAGTGTGCCCTCATGTGGCACTAAGGCGGCCGCCCTCTTAGGAGGGTCCCCTGCGTGGACCGCGGGCAGCCACATTTCCATCCTCACGCCTTTCGTGGGCGCATCCTGTTTGATACTGGCTTTTTTGGTACTAGATTCAGTGTACGTTTGGGGAATATCTGGGGGCTGAGCATTTGTGTGTACTTTTGGTTAATGCCTGAGGCAAATATCTGATGCTGAAGTTTTAACAAGCATTTGCAGTGCAATAGGTCTCGCATTTACACCAGTTTAAGCTATTGGCATTGTAATTGACAATGCCTTTTATTTATGTTTTAAAAAACAAAAATAATAGGCATTGTCCTTTACAGTGCCAATAGCTTAAACTTGCATAAATGCAAGACCTAAATTGCAAATGCTTGTTGTTACCGGGGGCCGGCAATATTGACCCCCTGTAACAAAATCAGCCGAAACCGGCGTTGCAAGCAGCTCGGCCACACCCCTTCAGTCACCCAGGGTAGCCGGTCGTGCAGTTTGCCAGGGCCGGTCTTGGTTCCCAGCCCTGCCCTGCTTCTGTCATGCACAACTTGAATGCGCGCTGCTTTTCCGGTATTTATATGGCACGCCTTTGTGCGAAATGGTGCGGTTTGTTTTCAACAGGTGGATGATATATGCCTTTCCTGCCAGTGGTCTGTATGACATGTGTAATGTTAGTGCCCTGGATGTCAGTGTAAAGTACGACTTCACGCAAGGTTGAATACTTGAGTTGTTTATTTGTTGGAACACAGCAGCAAGGCAGGACGCAGACTGCACAGGCCTTCTTCCTCAGCAACTGCCTCCCCAGAGCTCACACAAAGAATCCAGAGCTTTGCCAGAAGGAGCTCGTGGAAGCCAGAAGGTTTGGAAGTAAATAATTCTAAAAAGGAGGAAACATGACACATCTTCCCCCTTAAGGAAATAAAAGAAAAAAAACAAAATAAGAAAAAGAAAAGGAAAAAAAATATATAGAAATCATTCAATTATGTAACATACAAAATCTGTCATCCACTTGGGTCTGGAGCATACTCTTCTCTTAACAGTAGTATCATCTAATACAGGTTCAAGAGGTTCAACATTATCATCTGCAACAAGTTCAGCAGGTTCAGCGACAAGTTCCGCTGGTTTAACATTTCCAAAGGTTCCACCATCACCCCGTTCCCCCCCAACAGTATTGTTGTCCACAATTTGTTCTAGATTGGGATTGGAAACGTATTCATTGACAACCTTAGACTCAAGAGTATTTGAAGTGATGTCTTGACTGTCAATGTCATAAAAGTTTCAAAAGACGACGGAGGTCTTGACATTTCTTGATTCTTCATTGCCTCCAAAAATGGCAGTCGCTCTAACAGTCCAACCTTTAGCATCACTTAAAAGTACAGCATTGAGTAAAACCTTCTTAGCCAGCAAGGGTTCAGAAAATTGAGATTCTCCCTTGCAAACTTTCCAAGGTTTTTTAACTTTGACCCATATTCAAGCTTTAATGTTGACCAAACCTGAACCATATGTATCATCAAAAATGCGTTTGTATTGTAAATGTTTCTCAAGAATATTTTTCTTGATGGAATTCATGCAAATATCAGGACTAGAACTCTTGAGCAACCAATCAAGGTTGCATTTGGTTCTAGCAGTATGGCCTCTCATGATTTCAAAACGAGACATTTTTAAAGCCTCATGAACATTGGTACTATAAGTCCAAACCGCTTTGTACACTTGAAGTTCCCAATCAGCCCCTTTCGTAACGGCGATTTGAATAGCATTTTTTAAAACTCTGTTAAATCTCTTGAACATGCCATTCCCACTAGGATTATACAATGAAGTGGTTCTGTGTTTTACACCTTCTCTCTCAAAGTAAGTTTTAGGTAACTTGGACATGAACTGTACTCCATTATCACTTATGATTTGGACTGGAAGACCTTCTTCAATGAAAACTCTGTCAGTAAATTGTAAAACAGTGGCAGAATCAATTTTATCAACAATTACTATGATTGGCCATTTTGAAAAAACATCAATCATGGAGATTATATATTTTGAGGCAGAACCGATCGGGCCCATGATGTCTATAGCCACAGTATGCCAAGGGCCATCAGGTATGAAGGGTTCATACATATCAGGTCTCGACGTTTCTAACGCTTTGTCAGAGTTGACACAAATCATGCAATCTCTTACAGTTCTTTCAGCACACAGGTCAACTCCAGGGCATTAGTACCATCTTTTAACCCTCTGTTTGGTTTCCACTGTGCCACAATGATCTTCATGACATCATCTTAAAATGGATTCTCTTAATGGAGTGGGAGGAATAGCTTTAGCCCAACGAAAGATGGTACTATCAGTAACAGATAACTCGTTTTTTACCTTCCAAAATGGTTTAAGACTCGTAGATACTTTGGATTTTTCTGGCCATCCTTGGCGGATAAGAGACATTAAATCAATTTCTTTCAAGAATTCTTCTACCCATTTTTTTTTCTATACAAAAAGGATTCTCATCATGAATAAGGGCAACATGCAATGAATCCCACTCATTCACTTTGCATTCCTGTAAGTCTAATGTCATGCGCAAAAGAAAATCTGCTAGAACATTGCTCTAATCAGGAACGTATTCTACTTTGTAAATGAAGTCTTGGAGGCGCATTGACATCCTGGCTATCCTAACTGAGGCTTTGAACAACCCTTCATTAGTAAGGAGTTTGACTAAAGGCTTGTGATCAGATCTGTCTATGCATTCTCTGCCCCAAACAAAGCTACGTAATTGTTCCAAAGACCATACATGCACTAAAGTTTCCTTTTCAATAACGGAAAACTTACTTTCAGAAGGGGAGAGTGCCCTGGACGCATGTGCAACAATGGATTCTTTTCCTTTCTCATCTGGGAGAGAACACCGCCCAAACCCTTGTCGCTAGCATACACGGTGACAATGCATTTGGAGTTCACATCAAAAGGACACAGCACAGGAGCATGAACAATGGCTTTTTTGATATCTTCAAATTCTGTCTTGCATAAATCAGACCATACAAATCTAATATTGTTCTTTAGTAACTGTCTGATTTTGTAGACTTTACTGGAAAAACCTTCAACTAATTTAGCATAAAATTCTACCATCCCAAGAAAAGATCTCACTTCATCCTTGTTAGACGGTGGAGGGGCATTTTTGATTGCATTCACTAACTTAGGTTTAGTGGCAACACCTTCTGCGCATAAAACGTGACCGAGGTAAGTCACAGATTTCACACAAAATTACATTTTGAATGTTCAACAGTCAATCCTTTTTTTCTGAAGTACCCAATACTTCCTCAAGTACAGCATCGTGTTCAGCTTCATCCTTACCAAAAATGAGGATATCATTTTGGAAACATCTCACCTAGGATGCTTGCCAAAGAGATGATGCATAAGCCGTTGGAAAATGGCAGCGGCTGATGCCAATCCAAATGGCATTCTTTTATATTGGAAGCATCCCATAGGTGTGATAAATGCAGTGAGGCGTTTACTATCCTTGTGCATTATCCTTTAAAACTATGCGATGTTCAAACCCTTTAAAGCTGCCAATTTTGCCACTGAAAACTTTAGAAAATTTGGTTAACTTGACATTCCCAATTGCTCCACTATCATCCACAACTAGTACAGGATCCGAACTATTGGGATCTAGAATGATGTTGATATTTCCTTGATCCTTCTATCCTAGAACAGAAGGTCCACCTTTGGCAACGCATAATTTTCTTAAAGACTCTCTTCCCTGGGGGGCGTGGCTTGGCGCCTACGGGTGATGGCAGCGCTCGGGTGAGGCTCCGGGGCGGTGTTGGGAGACACGCCGGTTCCTGCTTCTGTTTCCTGGAGATGATCAGCTGACGGAGTGTCGGAGTGTATCCTGACCTCACCCGTCATCGGCGGGGGTGTTTCGGAGGCTTCGCGACGCTGCTTCTGACACTTGTGAGTCCTGTCAGGATTTTCTCGGATGCGGCTGCCATCTTGGGCCCGTCGAGCGATACGCATTACGATGCGTTTATTCTAAATGTCAGCCCAGCGCTCTGCATGCTTGAAAACACATGTTCCCAATGGCCCATAATGTGCCTGCCCGGATGTTTCCTTACTCCCACACGGAGCGTCTGCATTACTGGATTGCTACTTCCTTCTAAAGCGCAAGGATAACATTTCCTCATGAAATGCCCTTGTTTCATCTGCCTGCTTCTGTGCAGTCTCTCAAGCCACGACTTTATCGTCGCCCTGTGTGGATTTTTCTCTGATTTTCTCGGTGAGTGGCAAATTGTTTCATTATAAAATGCCAGGTGGCTCTCTGCTGTCAGCGCCATTACTCACTGCGGACTCTTGTGAGGTGCGCAATTAGACGTCTCTTTTCATCTTTCGTCAATTTGAATGAGCTCATTTTATATTGCGCAATGAGTCGGGACCACTTTTCTGTACTATAATATCATATGAACAATGCTTTGATCCTTTCACAGATGGACTTTTCCACTTTTTCATATACACTTTGACGACTGTTTTCATTTGAAGTGATGTGAAGTTGGCTGCATTCCTTTCCTGCAGTATTCTGATACCATCGCACCCCTGCTGTGCTCTTTTTTGTGTTGTCTTCGTTCTTGCTTCCGGTGACCTCCACTGTGTTAGCCATTCCACGGATTTACTACATGGGCAGACTTAAGTCAATGTCGCGCTTGCCTCGTTCCACCAAGCCTCAGATTGTGAAGAACTCCAAGGTTTTTTCTGCTTTTTCGCAACTAGAAGATTCTCTTAACTCATCTGGCTCAAAAATGCCAATGGATCCTCCCAGGAACCTGCAGGATACTTCTAAATCTAACACGAAAAGACTCAAATCAAACTCTCTTTCACCTCCAAAGCATTCGGGGCCAGTATCCCTGGAATTGTTGTTGGAAGAGATAAGGTCCTTGCGTCCTTTTATGGAAGAAACCAATGTTAAGCTCCCGGTCCTTACGGATAATTGGTCGCAAATGGAAACGAGGGTAACTTCAATTGAAAAATCTGTTCAGTCGTTCCAAGAGACATCCTCTGTGGTCTCCAACTTGAAAGCTCAAGTCTCAGATCTTCAACAACAAGTGGAGCAGTTGGAGAACAGAAACAGGCGCAATAACCTTCGTATTTATGGCCTGATTGAGGGACTTGAGGGGTCTGACCCTATTACCTTCTTCAAGTCGTTCCTCCCCAAGCTCTTGCATCTGTCACAGGACAAGGCTCTCAACATTCAACGAGCTCACAGGCTGGGTCGACCACCTTCCTCTACTTCTTCATCTCAGAGGCCCAGAGGGGTCATTATCTACTTTTTAGAGTATACTGACCTTTTGATTGCTCTAGTGGTGGCCAAATCCTCTCCGAATCTAACCTGGTCTGGCTCGTCCCTATTCTTCGCACAGGACTATGCTAAGGCTACTGCCTCTCGGCGAAAGGCTTTTCTGAATTTAAGAGCGGATCTGCGGGCGATGGGGGCGCGATATGGCCTTTACCACCCATGTTTATTCAAGGTTACTCACAATAATAAGACTACAACTTATGAAGATCCAGTACGTTTACACAGTTTCATCAATGCGCACAAATCATCTGCCATGGATGACTCCGGATCATCTTCCTCTGCTTATGGCTGACTGCTGCTTTTGCAATTCTCATATGGCTATTTCATTTTCTGTTGTGCTTCTTCAGAACTTTTTCTTGGTTGTAGTTCATCTGAATTTATTTATTTATTTATTTATTTATTTATTTATTTATTTATTTCTGATTCTCCAGTTGCCCACTTTGTTGACTCTTTATTGTCTAGGCATAACGATTGTTCTTTGTTTTCCTTGTTCGTCATGGTTTCAACATGATTTCCTGGTATGTTTTAATCCTTTGTTCTCCTTCTTTCGTCTTACAGGAATTTGTCCTCGTGTTTGATGATGTCTCTCGATCCCTGCCTCATTGCTCCCGGACGTGCTGCCCCACCCCTGTGGTTCCTTCCTCCCTCCAACCTTTCTCGTATCTCTCCTTCGTAGGTATGTTTTTTCCCTACTTCCTTATTTGCCTTTTTGGTACATCTGTTGGTCTTTCCCTTTCTCCCTCCCCTTTCCCTTTTTTCTTGTTTATGTTCTTGTTCACATATTTTTATTGTGATTTATTATCTTTGATCGAAGTCTTTTGCTCATGTAAGGATTGCATTCCTTGTTCTTCTTGGTACACTTGTTTCTCAACTTTTTTCCCCTTTCTGACTTCTTATTCCAGTGCCTATATTGTTCTCCTATATTCTCCTCTCTGCGTTAATGCTTTTGCTCTTGTCTTTTGTGAGATCTGCATTCCTTGTCTTTCTGGCTCCATTTTTCTCTCCACTTCTTCCTTATCTCTGGCTTTTTGGGTCATTCTTGACACTGTTCCATTCTATTCTTTCTTTCTTGCTATGGCTCACATTTTTGATCACTTGCTTTCTTTCTTTTACTTCAACGTATCTCCACTAGTTTTTCATTTTTCTTTCTGTCTTCTCTACTTTTCATGGGTTTTTCCTTTACTAGCTCTGTTTTTCACATTTTTTGTAGATAAATTACCGTTATGTCATTGAATATATTATCATGGAATGTGAAGGGTATTAATTCTCCGATTAAGCGTCAGCGGATTTTGTCGCACCTTGCCAAATTGAATGTTGATATTGCATTCCTCCAAGAAACGCATTTAACTGAGGCAGAATCTGTAAAGCTTAAACGTGGTTGGGTGGGTGAACTGTTTTACTCGCAAGGTGATGGTAAGCGCAATGGTGTGGCAGTCCTCTGTCGCAAGTCTCTTCCCTTCCAGATCCTTACCTATGAATCGGATGCTTCTGGTCGATGGGTTTATGCCAAGTTATCACTCAGAGGTGTTCCAGTCTCTCTCCTCAATGTCTATGGTCCTACCGTGGGTGAACCTTCTTTTTGGGCTGATTTCTCTCCACTCTTAACTAAATTTATGGACCACAATTTTATTCTAGCGGGGGATTGTAATCAACCTCTCGATCCTTTTATCGATAGGCTGTCTATGGCCCCTCACATTCCCAACAAACCCCACAAACTGTTTAGCCATGCTATTTCCCAGCATAAGCTAGTAGATTCCTGGCGCCTTTGCAACCCAACGTTGCGAGAGTACACTTTTTATTCTCCCTGTCACCATTCCCAGTCACGACTTGACTACATTTTTGTCTCCCACAACCTCGCTCAATCACTCTTACACTCTGAGATAGGCCCGATATTGCTTTCTGATCATGCTCCTGTTCTTACAAGTGTTGATGTACTCCCTAAAAATGTTGGCCCTAGGAGATGGCGTTTTAACTATTCCCTTCTTGCAGATCCCCACTTTACAACCACCTTCACTTCCTTTTTTGATGAATTTTTCCTCCTTAATGACGACGCTATCCTCCCGGACCATACTATTTGGGATGCTTTTAAAGCAGCAGCACGTGACTTTATTATTAGTTACGTTGCGCACAAACGCAAGAATGCCCGTAGATTCACTAAAAATCTCCTTTCTGACATTAAGAAATTGGAACATGCGTATTTCACCTCCCATTCTGCTGACAGCCTGACAGCCCTTGTTGCAGCGAAAATGAAGTTTAATGAGAAGTCTACGGTGGATGCCTCCTTGTACCTGTTGAAATCTACTGCTAAATTTTATGGGTGTAGGAACAAAGCAGGAAAGCTTTTAGCTAATTATTTAAAGATTAAGCATAATAAGTTAAATATTGAATCTGTTTTTGACCCTGATGATAATTTGAAACACATGGATGTTGAAATTCTCGCTGAATTTTCACGTTTTTATGAAACTTTGTATACCTCCGAAACTCAATCTTCTCCCAGTTCCCTCGCTCGTTTTTTTTCTACCATTCATGCACCAGCCGACTTCCCTCTAGATCTCTCCTCTCTAGAGTCAGACGTCACACAAAAGGAATTACTCAATGCATTGCAACATCTCAAACCCAACAAAGCCCCTGGCCCTGACGGTTTTACCGTCGAATTCTACCTTCACTTTTCTAAATTGTTGATTCCACGACTTCACTCTCTTCTCCATACTTTTATTACCTGCGGTGCCTCCTCAGGGACATTTTCAGACGCCCATATTTGCCTCATACCTAAGCCTGGGAAAGACGCACAATACTGTAAAAACTACAGACCCATATCCTTAGTCAATATTGACTACAAACTCTTTGCTAAAGCGTTGGCAATCCGATTGGACCACCTTCTCCCCGATCTTCTTGGCGAGGAGCAATCTGGGTTTGTTAAGGGCCGACACATTACGGACAACACCAGACTTTTATTCAATATCTTGTCAAAATCCTCCCGTTGCCAGCACTCACTTGCAGCGATTGCCCTCGACGCCGAAAAGGCTTTTGACCGGGTTGTGTGGCGCTATCTCTTTCACACTCTTACTTGGTTTGGTTTTGCCCCTAGATTTATCTCTTTAGTCTCACTGCTATATTCCCGTCCCAAAGCGGCAGTATTTGCGAATGGTCAAATTTCCTCCTATTTTGACCTAGGCAGAGGCGTTCGCCAGGGTTGCCCTTTATCCCCCTTTCTCTTTAACCTTGCTTTGGAACCTTTTCTATCCAGGCTGCGTCAAAATCCTGCTATCCATGGTTTCCAGATTGCAAACTCTCATATTAAACTCGCTGCTTATGCAGATGATATTTTACTCTTTCTTTCTAACTGTTAGACCTGGCATCATTGGCATGAGTCTCTCCTCCATTTTTTTTCTGTTTGCCTCCTCTGTTTACGATGTTTTTGCTGGATTATTGCTTTGGGCACTGTGCCACTGCTGATCAGTGCCACAGTGCAAGTGCTCCCTATGTTAAATTGTTACATTGATTGGTGTTACCATGATTGGCTTGGTTGACTTACTGTTCAGACCCTAGTCTAGTGCACTGCGTGTGCCAAGGGCGTGTAAGTTAACTGCTGCTGGTGGGCTTGTAGCACTGGTTGTGCCACCCACAGAAGCAGCGTGTAAAATGTGTATCAGGCCTGCCACCGCAGCGCCTGCGTGCAGTCCCTGACTGCCATGTCGACTTGGTAAGGAAACCTACTTACCAGTCTCTAAACCTTCACTTTGCCACATTTCAGACACCTCTATGGTAGGCCCTAGGGCAGGGTGCATTGTTGGTAAAAGGTAGGTCATGCCCTGATGTGTGTGGCATGACCTAATAGTGAATTACAGCCATTTTCGTTTTTCACTATTGAAGGGCTACCTGCCTCCAATAGGCCAGACTGGGCAGACTGATTATTAACTCCATTATAATCTATCTGACTCAGGGAGCATGGTAGCAAGTCGAGTTTAGTATCCCTGAACTCAGAATTTAATAACACACCCTTTAGGATGGATGGTTTTTAAATTCTATGTTTGAAAATAGCACTTTTAGAAAGTGGCTATTTTCTTGTCCAACTATCTACCGGTCTCTGCTGGTTTGGTGTGTGTGTCAGGGGCTGGGTGGCTCCAGAGGTCTGAATGAGTCAGTGTGGGGTGAATGGGGCGTTTACACATAGAGTGAGGGAAGAGTAGCCTGCCCTGCCTGACACAATACTGGCTCCGCCTCCTGCTGGGCGACTGATAGCCCTGCTCCTGCCAGTGACAATACTGGCTCCGCCTCCTGCTGGGCGGCTGAGGACCCTGCCCTGCTCAGTGAATAGGCCAGGTGCCTCTGCCTGGCAACACCCACAACAAACCTAAGATGGTGGGAATCTCCCTGCTTGGACAAAGGGAACAAAGGAGAAATGGGGTATAAGAGAAGGACCCCTGAACCAAGAACTCAGATCACTTCTGACAAGGAAACCTGTACCAAGGACAAGAAGCCTGCTGATCTAAGGACTTGCCTCCCCTTTCTGCCAGAGTGCTGTTTTGCTGTGGAGGAACCTGAAAGCTGCTTCTTTATTTTTGCCAAGGAACAAGGAGAGAGAAACTTGGTGTGTACTCTCTGAACACTTGCTAGGAAATCTCCAAGGACTGGAAGAGTGCCAGTCTCCTGCTGAAGTCACAGGGCCAAAGGACTTCACCATTTGCTGAATTGCTGGAGAGTGTTGTTTCCAGTACACAAGGGAAAATCTGCAGTCTCGACGCCGCCGAATCCAGCTCGACATCGTGAGTAACGGCTCCAGTGTCCCGAGCCTTCGACGCCGGTCACCGGGCCCGATCGACGCCAGCAGCAACGCCAGTGAGCAGTGGGTATCGGCCCCAGCTCCAAGTGACCCCGTCTCGACGCCGGTATCGACGCCAGTGAGGAGTGAGTATCGGCTCCACCTCCAAGCGACCCCGTCCCGCCGCCGCTGCTGATCGCATCGACTCGACGCCCTTCTCGACGCCGTGAGCGCTGCTCCGGCCCGACATCCCTCGACGCCGCTGCGGATTGACCCGACTCCGAGGCACGATCGACGCCGACCTCGATGCCGACATCTCGACGCCGTGGATCATCGTTTTCTTCGTTTCTCAAGGTACTGTACTTGTGGGGTCTGTTGCAACTCCAGGCTCGACGTAGCGCTCCTCGCGGTCGACGCCGAACCTTGGGAATCTTGTAGACTCGACGTCGTGTGACTCCTGTGGGGGTTACATTGTTGCCAAAGAACTGTGCTCAGAAGAATACTTTGCTAAAGAACTATTTGCCAAGAAGAAACCTTACTTGAACTATTATTTTTCCTTCCAAAGAGTATTTATTAAGACTGTGGTATATTTTTGTCGTTATTTGGTCTTGTGCTAAGCCTTATATAAAAATACTATTTTTATAATAACTTCTGTGTCGTGTCCATCTGTAGTGTATTCACTTTATTACTGTATGTGGTCATAAATGCTTAACACACTGCCTCTGAGATAAGCCTGTCTGCTCTGCCAAGCTACCAAGGGGGTAGCAGGGGTTATCTGAGTGTGTAATCCCCTTCCCTGACTAGAGTTGGTAGGTCCCTATTTGTCAGAAGTGTATACCTCTGCTAACTAGAGACCGCCGGTTCTAACATTGGTGGTCAGCGGTGAGGATTGAACTTTGCATTTATGACTCATGTGCAGTGATTAGTGTACGCTACATAGTGAAAGCAGACCATAACGCAGCCACAATCTGTTTTTGGTAGGATATCCTATTTTTGTTCTCCGCTTTCCTGGAGCTTATTTTCTTAAACACTGCCAGTTTTGACCATGGAGAATGCCAGAGCTGCTACACCTGTGGAGATTGTTGTGGGGGAATTTGATAAGGAGAAGATAGATTCCTACAAGCTAAAGGATCTAAGAGGATTTTGCAAGCAGTTTAAAGTTCCTACCACAGGTCTCAAATTGAGAGGCGACTTCCTCAAAGCGCTGAAGGCCTGGTTAGAGGCCAGAGATCCCTCTGACCCGGTGGTGGTACCGGAAGAGGAAGAAGAAGAGGAAGAGGAAGAGCCCACAGGTGGGCCAGTGTCATCTCCAGGCAGCAGTGTTTCCTCTAAGAGCCTTTCTCCTGAAGAGTTGGAAGACAGGGAGAAGGAGAGGGAATACAAGTTAGAGATGGCAAAACTTAAATTAGGAGGGCAGTTGGAATTAGAGAATGCAAGAAGCAAGAGAGAAGCTGAAATGGAGAGCAAAAGATTAGATTTTGAGAGAGAGAAATTAGCGTTTGAACGTGAGAAGATGGTGAGGGAGATGGAGCTTAAAACTAAGAGTTTAGAGTTGAATCCCTCTGGTGGCAGCACTCCATCTGTGCCTGCAGAAAGTAGGTTTTATTTTCCTAAAGATGTGATCAAAGATTACAGTAAGAATGAAGATATTAGCCAATGGTTTAAAGCATATGAGTTAGCATTGTTGGCCCACCGGGTCCCTGAGAAGGATTGGGGAACAGGGTTGTGGAGCCGCTTTACAAACGAGGGGAGAGATACCTTGTTGAGCCTTCCTGCTGAGGATAGGATGTCTTATACTCATATGAAAGATGATTTAATGCTGAGATATGGCTTAACTCCAGAAAAGTACAGACAAACCTTTAGAGAATGTAAGAAGTTGCCTGGTACTACGTGGGTTGAATATGTGTCTTTTTTCTGCAGAACCATGGATGGTTGGATAAAGGGTAGCAAGGTTGATAGTTATGATGCTCTTTATGATTTGTTTGCTTGGGAGCACTTGTCTAATAACTGTTTTCCAGAGCTACGCCAGCACCTTGTTGATAGCAAGATATCTAACCCTAGAAAACTTGCTGAGGAGGCGGACCGCTGGGTCAGTACCAGGGTCCACAAGGGTCCAGTGGGAGACTCAGCCAAAGGTGGGCAGGGTCCCCAGCAGAAGAGTGGGGGGGACAGGGGTAAACAGAGGGAGTTTCAGAAAGGGCCCCAAAGTAGTCCCCAAGGGAACCAAGGGAAGGGTTCCCAGCCTCCCCCTGTAAAGAAGCCAGAGGCCCCGACAGGTAAACCTGTTCATAGGGGCCCCATGACCTGCTATGCCTGTAAGCAGGTGGGACACCGTTATTATGATCCCCAGTGTCCCATGAAGGATTCGAATGCACCGCCGCGTGCACCCCCTCGTCAGGTAGCGAGTGTAGCCCTGGGAGGGGATGAGATGGGTGCCCCCGGTGGGTGGGGTCCCGCAGAAATGTCCCTGGTCTCTTTAGGAGACGTGGAAATGGTCCCTCCAACCCCTCTGCCTAGTAACACTAAGAAATATAGGCAGTGGGTGACCATTAATGGCCATAGGGTGGAAGCTCTCAGAGACACTGGAGCGAGTGTGACAGCTGTCAAGTGTCACTTGGTGTCCAGAGAGCAGGTGGTCCCTCATGCATTCTACCCCGTTGTAGCTGCTGACAACTCACAGAGTCAGTGTGAGGTAGCTCAAGTTCCTTTTGAGTGGGGGGGGGGGGGTCTCAGGTACTCTTCAGGTTGCTGTGAGGCCCGCCATGCCTGTTGATTGTCTCCTGGGCAATGATTTGGAGGACTCCCCTTGGGCTAAGGTGGAGAGGAAATCGCATCTGGAAATGTTGGGTCTGCCTGAGTGGGTGTGTGCGACCACCCGGTCCATGTCAGTCAGTAAGGGTGTTGATGGGGCCCTGGAGCCTGAAAGTATGGCCCAGGTCCCAACCGTGAAGAGAAGAGGCAGGGGGCGCGGGAAACCGTCCCCCATCGTTCCCGCGGTCCAGGAGGGAGCAGACCCTGAGGGGGATGCCCTGGAACCGACAGGAGAACAAGTGGCCGAACTGGGAGACCTGCCCGAGCTGACCCATTGGCAGCAGGATGGTGGTCCCTCCAGGGAGGAATTTTGTGCTGAACAGAAAGTGTGCCCTTCTCTTGTGGGTATGAGGCAGCAGGCCTCAGCCCAAACGACAGGTGATCAGTCAGGATCACATTGGGTCTACTGGGAGAACGACCTCCTGTATAGCGAGCCTAAGGCTGCTGAGCCTGGGTCAGCCCGTGTGCTGGTGGTACCCCAGCGCTTCAGAGCCTTCCTACTGGGGTTGGCTCATGACGTTCCGTTAGCTGGACATCTGGGGCAGGACAAGACCTATGACAGGCTTGTCACCCATTTTTATTGGCCCCAGATGAGAAGGGATTCAGATATCCATTGTAGGACCTGTCAAACTTGCCATGCAAGTGGGAAAAGTGGGCGGAAGCAGAAGGCTCCCCTCCAACCTTTTCCCGTCGTCAGTACCCCCTTTGAGCGAGTGGGAATTGACATTGTGGGGCCACTGGACCCCAAGACAGCCATGGGCAACAGGTTTATCCTGGTCTTGGTGGACCATGCCACCCGGTACCCGGAAGCCATCCCTCTCCGAACAGTGACGGCCCCCGTGGTGGGACGGGCACTGATGGGTGTTTTCTCCCGCATGGGGTTCCCCAGAGAGGTGGTGTCAGACCGGGGCACCAACTTCATTTCGAATTATATGAAGTCTCTGTGGAAGGAGTGTGGGGTAACCTACAAGTTTACCACTCCTTACCACCCTCAAGGTAATGGGCTGGTTGAGAGATTCAACCGGACCCTAAAAGGCATGATCATGGGTCTTGAAGAACCAATGAGGCGTAAATGGGACGTCCTCTTGCCATGCCTGCTGTTTGCTTACTGTGAGGTGCCACAGAAGTCTCTAGGGTTCAGCCCCTTTGAGCTTTTGTATGGTCACCCGGTAAGTGGACCTTTGAGTCTGGTCAAAGAAGGCTGGGAGCAATCTCCCAGGAAACCTCCCCAGGATGTATATAGTTACATGCTGGCCTTTAGGAACCAGACTCGGCGCTTCAGAGATCTTGCTCAGGCAAATCTGGAGGCCAGCCAGGAAGAGATGAAGCGGTGGTACGATCAGAATGCCACTCTGGTTGAGCTTCAACCTGGTCAGAAAGTTTGGGTCATGGCCCCTGTGGAACCTTGTGCGCTCAAGGACAGGTGGACTGGACCATTTGAGGTTGTGGAGAAAAAGAGCGATGTCACCTACTTGGTGGACTTGAAGTCTCCCAGGAACCCCTTAAGGGTCCTGCATGTCAACCGGTTAAAGCCCCACTTAGAAAGGTCCGAAGTGGGCATGCTCCTTGCCACAGATGCTGGGATGGAGGAGGAGAGTGAGCCTCTTCCTGACCTCCTGTGTGCAAAAGAAAAAGATGGGTCAGTGGATGGTGTTGTCCTCTCTGACACACTGACCCCTGAGCAGCAGCAAGATTGTCGCCATCTGTTGGTACAATTCCCTGATCTGTTCTCCTTAATCCCTGGTGTCACTCAGTGGTGTGTCCATGATGTGGACACTGGGGACAGCACTCCTGTGAGGCACAAGGCCTACAGGGTGACTGAAAAGGTCAGAGCATATATCAAGGAGGAGGTCTCCAAGATGTTTGCCTTAGGGGTGGTTGAGTCCTCTAGCAGTCCTTGGGCCAGCCCAGTGGTCTTGGTCCCAAAGGCTGCGGCGCCTGGTGCTTCACCAGAACTTCGGTTCTGTGTGGATTACCGAGGACTCAATTCGGTCACCAAGACTGACGCGCACCCCATCCCCAGAGCTGATGAGCTCATCGATCGGTTGGGGGCTGCCCGGTACCTTAGTACGTTTGATCTAACGTCTGGGTACTGGCAGATCGCCTTGACTGATGGGGCAAAAGAGAGGTCTGCATTATCCACACCAGATGGGCACTACCAGTTCCGTGTGATGCCCTTTGGGATGAAGAATGCCCCTGCCACATTCCAGAGGTTGGTTAACCAGGTATTGGCCGGGCTGGAAGATTTCAGCGCCGCCTACCTGGACGACATAGCAGTGTTCAGCGCCAGCTGGGAGGAACACTTGCGCCACCTCCAGGAAGTGTTGTTGGCCCTGCGCAGAGCAGGCCTCACAATCAAGGCTAGTAAGTGCCAGATTGGGCAGGGTTCAGTGGTGTACTTGGGGCACCAAGTAGGGAGCGGCAAGGTGGCCCCCCTGCAACCCAAGATAGATACCATCCTGGCTTGGGAACCGCCCAAAACCCAGACTCAGGTGAGAGCCTTCTTGGGTCTCACGGGTTACTACAGGAGGTTTGTCAAGGGGTATGGCAACATTGTGCACCCCTTGACCTCGCTGACTTCCAGGAAGCAGCCGAGACTTGTGATCTGGACTGACGCCTGTCAGAACGCCTTTGACACCCTGAAAACTGCAATGTGTACAGCACCGGTCCTCCAGGCACCCGACTTTTCAAAAGAATTCATTGTCCAGACAGACGCTTCAGAGCATGGTGTGGGGGCTGTTCTAGCACAGATGAATGAGGAGGGCCGAGACTTACCTGTAGCCTTCATCAGCCGGAGGTTACTTCCCAGGGAACAAAGGTGGAGTGCGATAGAGCGTGAGGCATTTGCTGTGGTCTGGGCGCTGAAGAAGCTAAGACCCTACCTGTTTGGGACTCACTTCCGGGTTCAGACAAACCACAGGCCCCTCAGATGGTTAATGCAGATGAGGGGTGAGAACCCAAAACTGTTGAGGTGGTCCATTTCCCTACAGGGGATGGACTTTACGGTGGAACACCGCCCTGGTACAGATCACGCCAATGCTGATGGTCTGTCCAGATTTTTCCGCCTTAGTGATGAGGACTCCCTGGGTGAAGGGTAGTTCTCCCCACATTTCAGCTGGAGGGGACACGTGTTAGACCTGGCATCATTGGCATGAGTCTCTCCTCCATTTTTTTTCTGTTTGCCTCCTCTGTTTACGATGTTTTTGCTGGATTATTGCTTTGGGCACTGTGCCACTGCTGATCAGTGCCACAGTGCAAGTGCTCCCTATGTTAAATTGTTACATTGATTGGTGTTACCATGATTGGCTTGGTTGACTTACTGTTCAGACCCTAGTCTAGTGCACTGCGTGTGCCAAGGGCGTGTAAGTTAACTGCTGCTGGTGGGCTTGCAGCACTGGTTGTGCCACCCACAGAAGCAGCGTGTAAAATGTGTCTCAGGCCTGCCACCGCAGCGCCTGCGTGCAGTCCCTGACTGCCATGTCGACTTGGTAAGGAAACCTACTTACCAGTCTCTAAACCTTCACTTTGCCACATTTCAGACACCTCTATGGTAGGCCCTAGGGCAGGGTGCATTGTTGGTAAAAGGTAGGTCATGCCCTGATGTGTGTGGCATGACCTAATAGTGAATTACAGCCATTTTCGTTTTTCACTATTGAAGGGCTACCTGCCTCCAATAGGCCAGACTGGGCAGACTGATTATTAACTCCATTATAATCTATCTGACTCAGGGAGCATGGTAGCAAGTCGAGTTTAGTATCCCTGAACTCAGAATTTAATAACACACCCTTTAGGATGGATGGTTTTTAAATTCTATGTTTGAAAATAGCACTTTTAGAAAGTGGCTATTTTCTTGTCCAACTATCTACCGGTCTCTGCTGGTTTGGTGTGTGTGTCAGGGGCTGGGTGGCTCCAGAGGTCTGAATGAGTCAGTGTGGGGTGAATGGGGCGTTTACACATAGAGTGAGGGAAGAGTAGCCTGCCCTGCCTGACACAATACTGGCTCCGCCTCCTGCTGGGCGACTGATAGCCCTGCTCCTGCCAGTGACAATACTGGCTCCGCCTCCTGCTGGGCGGCTGAGGACCCTGCCCTGCTCAGTGAATAGGCCAGGTGCCTCTGCCTGGCAACACCCACAACAAACCTAAGATGGTGGGAATCTCCCTGCTTGGACAAAGGGAACAAAGGAGAAATGGGGTATAAGAGAAGGACCCCTGAACCAAGAACTCAGATCACTTCTGACAAGGAAACCTGTACCAAGGACAAGAAGCCTGCTGATCTAAGGACTTGCCTCCCCTTTCTGCCAGAGTGCTGTTTTGCTGTGGAGGAACCTGAAAGCTGCTTCTTTATTTTTGCCAAGGAACAAGGAGAGAGGAACTTGGTGTGTACTCTCTGAACACTTGCTAGGAAATCTCCAAGGACTGGAAGAGTGCCAGTCTCCTGCTGAAGTCACAGGGCCAAAGGACTTCACCATTTGCTGAATTGCTGGAGAGTGTTGTTTCCAGTACACAAGGGAAAATCTGCAGTCTCGACGCCGCCGACGCCGCCGAATCCAGCTCGACATCGTGAGTAACGGCTCCAGTGTCCCGAGCCTTCGACGCCGGTCACCGGGCCCGATCGACGCCAGCAGCAACGCCAGTGAGCAGTGGGTATCGGCCCCAGCTCCAAGTGACCCCGTCTCGACGCCGGTATCGACGCCAGTGAGGAGTGAGTATCGGCTCCACCTCCAAGCGACCCCGTCCCGACGCCGCTGCTGATCGCATCGACTCGACGCCCTTCTCGACGCCGTGAGCGCTGCTCCGGCCCGACATCCCTCGACGCCGCTGCGGATTGACCCGACTCCGAGGCACGATCGACGCCGACCTCGACGCCGACATCTCGACGCCGTGGATCATCGTTTTCTTCGTTTCTCAAGGTACTGTACTTGTGGGGTCTGTTGCAACTCCAGGCTCGACGTAGCGCTCCTCGCGGTCGACGCCGAACCTTGGGAATCTTGTAGACTCGACATCGTGTGACTCCTGTGGGGGTTACATTGTTGCCAAAGAACTGTGCTCAGAAGAATACTTTGCTAAAGAACTATTTGCCAAGAAGAAACCTTACTTGAACTATTATTTTTCCTTCCAAAGAGTATTTATTAAGACTGTGGTATATTTTTGTCGTTATTTGGTCTTGTGCTAAGCCTTATATAAAAATACTATTTTTATAATAACTTCTGTGTCGTGTCCATCTGTAGTGTATTCACTTTATTACTGTATGTGGTCATAAATGCTTAACACACTGCCTCTGAGATAAGCCTGTCTGCTCTGCCAAGCTACCAAGGGGGTAGCAGGGGTTATCTGAGTGTGTAATCCCCTTCCCTGACTAGAGTTGGTAGGTCCCTATTTGTCAGAAGTGTATACCTCTGCCAACTAGAGACCGCCGGTTCTAACACTAACCCTGCAGATTCCACCCCTGCCTTTCTGAATGAAGTCAGAAATGTTTCCTCTATCTCTGGGTATAAGCTTAACCATGACAAATGTGAGATCCTTCCCCTGACCAAATTTACTTTCAAGCAAGAATTTAGTGACTCTCGATTTACTTGGTGTCCTTCTCACATTAAATATCTGGGTCCATACATTACCCCCTCAATTTCAGACACTGTTTCTTTATGTATGTCCAAATGCGCACAAAAGATTGCAGACCTCACTGCAAGGTGGCATCCTTTATACCTTTCCTGGTGGGGCCGTCTTGACACGATTAAAATGATGATCTCTCCTATTATTCTTTATACTCCAATATCCCAGTGCCCATCCCAACGAAATTCTTTACAAAGATTAATTCAACGTTATCCTTTTTTTTTATGGAACTTCAAAAAACCCAGAATGTCTCTTGCTAGACTCATCCGTCCTGCCTCTGAGGGTGGTGTCACCTTTCCTGACTTCCCTGCATATCAGAAGGCCTTTTTATTGCGTCAAGCTTCCCTCTGGTTGCAAGATCCCACTTCCCCGTGCCCTCTATGGATTAAGGTTGAACGTACTCTCCTCTCTCCGTTTTCTTTTGCAGAATATCTTGCTTTCTCCCGTAAGCCCTCTTTGATTCCTACTTCCATTCACAAGTATACCCTTAAGCTTTTATTATCGGCCGCTCCTGGTCCCCCTACGACCGTTGCTGATTTTCTTTCTTCCACCATCTGGCATAATAAATATCTCCTAATTGGTCGTAAGCCCTTTTATTGGAAATCTTGGAGATCCCGAGGTTTGATTTGGATTTCGCAGCTCTTCTCTGGTTCTACCTTTATTCCTTTTCCTGATCTCTGTTCTTCTTTTGGCCTACCCCAATCCTTTCTGTCCAAATATCTTCTACTTAAAGCTGCTGTCCTGGAGATTCATGAGCGACTCTCGGTTTTTCCTCCTCCCCCTATTTCACGCATCCCTTTCTTTCAAGTTCACTCCTTCCTGCGCACTACCCCCAAAGCATCTCTTGTTTATAAATACCTTCACACACATGAATCACTTAGACCTAAATCCAAGGTTGAACTTCAATGGGAAACTGACCTCGGAATAGATTGGCCGATATCTCTATGGGACAAAATATGGACAAAGTTGCGTAAAACTTCCAGAGCAGCTTCCTTGACACAATCCCTATTTTTTATTTATAACCGATTACTTCATACTCCGTCTACACTACACAAGCGATTTCCCACTACCCCAGACAAATGCTGGTCGTGTGATACTCCCAACGCTACCCTACTTCACATGATATTTCTTTGTAGGCATGTACATGATTTTTGGTTACAGGTGTGGGCTCAAGTCAATGTTATTTTTCATACTTGTATTCCTTTTTCTCTTACTCACCTTTTCCTAGGCAGTTTATCCCCTAACCGGAATAACGTAGATATGTATGCTCGCATTGTTGATTTGTTATTGGCTGTTGCCTTTCAACAGATTACTGTTAATTGGAAAAATGCATCAAATATTTCTTTCAAAGCATGGTGGTACAATGTATGTCATAACCATAGACTTCATAATGCCTTTGTCTTTCCTGTTCAATTAGCAGCTAAACGTGCGGACTTGTGGCTCCCCATTACGCTATATTTAGATAACTGTGTTGCTCGCTCCTCTCGTCCATCACCTGCTCAACAAGAAGTTCCTAAACCCCCATGATACCCTTTTCACATTCAGAATTTTCCAACATGCTGTTTTATTTTCATGCTCTTTGCAGTTAGCTATTTAGTTATGATTGATGTAATTTCTTTGCTTCTTTTCAAGTGCCCATGATCATTGTTTTGTTGTATACTCTCTCTTACATATTGTATTTTGCAATCCCTTTCCCCCCCCTTTTTTTTTTTTTTTCTCTATCCCTTCTCTCTCTCCCCCCCTTCCTAATTGATATTTTGTATTGCATTTTCCTTTTTCATTACCTAATCAAATTCTTTTAAACTTAAAAAAAAGACTCTCTTCCCTTAAACTTGAAATTAAGAGGTCTAAATCCAATCAAATCAATCTTTTCTCAGGAATATCCTTCAGGAGAAATATCAGGGATGTAGTTTACTCCCTAAATGATTTACAAATGTAGTATTCCAAACATCCTCGCTAACAATTGTGTAAGGGGAACCTAAATCAGCATAGATTTCAATAGCAACTCCCCGAATCAACATGCTACAAATAGGTTTCTTTTTTACTTCACTGGTTGTAGTTTCCTTTATGTTAAGGATGAAGTGTTTCTCCTTATGTGTGTCACAAGAATCATCCTTAACAGAACAATGCATAATATTCTTAACAATAGCTTCATCATCACTTGAAGCACTCTCATAAACAGCTTTAACTTTTTGACTTTTTTTTCTTCTGCCTGCTTTAGAATAATGAGCTACCACAATTAGAACAATTTTCTTTGATAGCAGGACATAGCTTGTTATTAGCCAAATGCGAACTACTACCGTATCGGTAACATTTGAAGTCTTCTCTCTTTTTAAACTCAAAAGTTTTAGGTTGAGGTTGAAGTTTTTGTTAAAAGTTACGTTTGTTTCGAACTTTAGAAACTACTTGCTCGTGCACATCTTTACTATCATTCTTAAGAGCATTAGCACTTCTACTTGATATTTCAGCCTTCCTAACTATGGCTAGTACATCATTGAGATCAGCATCTCTGTTAATCCAGAGTCTATCCTGGATTTCCGGATCATGAGAGTGCATTATGTTGTAATGTTGCACTTGCCTTTAGCAGTGCTTCTTGGAGCTTTCTCGGGGGTTCTGTTTCTGTGTCGTCTGCGCGTGTGAGTTCCACCCGCAACAGTTGGTGCTGTGGCTGGCGTTGGAGGGACCACACCACTGTGAGCTCCGTCTTATGAATAAAGACATGTTATTACTTAATTGACTTCCGTGTCATCACAACATTTTGGCGACGCTTGCCAGCCACAGGTGGTGCTTCAACGGAGTCACAGAGTGGGTCCCGTGACTGAACTGTGGCTGTAACGCAGAAAGAATCGAGAGGGGCTGTCGATTTCATACGGAAATCAGCTGTAACAGTGAGACACTGCAAACAGCTGAGTCGAGGTAAGGAGCCGGTTTGCAGTGGGGATGCCGCGACAGCTATCCAGATTGAGATGAGGAGACGGGGTTAAGTACTGTCCCTGTCGTGAAGATCCTCGAGCCATTTTCAGGGAGGAATTTGAACTTGAGTAAGTTGCCACAACGCAGTTCAAGATCTTTTGACTTATTTTGCCCCATGAAAGACAGTATGGCAGGAGACAGAGGAGGCTTGTGAGATGCACAAGTGAGGAGTGCACACAGCTCATTATTTCTCTGGTGCTCAACACGTAACGCTCAACAGACGTTGGGAGCAAGTCGAGCTCACGCTGTCACATTAAGGTTACCGTTCATTTAGCGGACTGAAACGCATAGTCTAGTGAATGTTGGGAGCGTCGTGTGCTCTCGTTCACATGCAAAAGCGTAGTTATTGAACACAATAGAGTTGAACGTACCTTAAGCCACGCCATTTGTTTTGCTGCCTTTTTTCTCCATTAAGGGTCTGGAATCACGTGACTTTAAAAAAAAAAAGAGGAAGAGTCTTCCTCTTATTTGTGTGTTTCACGTTGATCGCCCCCTGCTGGCTTAATGTGAGGTTGTGTACTGTTAAAAAAAAGAGTAGATTTTCTTTTGTTATTATAAACAGTTGCATTCCAGTACATTTGACAGTATTTTTAGCATTTCTTTTTTTTTTCTCCTGGCCACACAATATGGCTGCGTCTGCCATTGTTGTTCCACCAACTTTTCTTGTGCAGCCTGGTCAGCCATCAATGCTGTGGGAAGAATGGGTTGATGCTTTCGACAACTACATCATAGCATTAGATGGCATTGCATTTTCACCTGAAAGGAGGAAAGCTTTGTTGTTGGGCACTATAGGGAAAGAAGCCCAACGCATTTTTAAATGCACCCCTCAGAAGTTAGGAAATGATAATAACCCTATTGAGGATGTCTTTTTGGAAGCAAAACTGAGTTTGGAGAAGAGATTTGCTAAAGAAGAAAACATTGTTATGTCACGGTACAAATTCTATACTAGGCCTCAAAAGCAGGGTGAATCCCTTGATGATTTCATTTCCGTACTTAGGGAGTTATCAATAAAATGCAAGTTTGGTCAAATGGCAGATGAACTAATTAGGGATCAACTCATTGTTCATTGTCTTAGTAAGAAGACTCAAGAACGTTTATGGGCAGCATAGAATCCTTCATTAAAAGATGCAATTTCAATCGCAAAAGTGGTGGCGTAATCTGACCGATGTATGAAAGAGGTGAACAAGGTGGAAAATGCTGATGGGGTCATTGCAGCCATAGGAAAGAAGGATGAACCCAGCAAAATGTCAAGTAATAAATCGATCACCAAACCACACAAACCATTAAGATCCAAAGGATGTTCTAGGTGCGGCAGCTCTTTCCATTCTAGTGATGCTAAATGGTGTTTTGCTGCTAAACAGGATTGCAGGAAACGTGGTCGTAAGGGTCACTATGCCCGAATGTGCAAGGACTTCAGCAAATCCAGTGTGAATGTAATGGAGGACTTCAGCATTGATGAAGAGTATGACGATCGCCTCTTGATGGTACCTTCGGACACTGAAGCACTGGAAAGGCGGAGTCGCCCCAAAGCATCGTTTGAGATCTTAGACAAAGAAGTGGAGTTAATGGTGGACTGTGTGTGTTTGTATACCATTGTGCCTAAAAGGAGTGGCCCCAGGTCTCCCTTCTCCCCAAAGAAATTGATCCAAGGGGTTATCAAGGGGAGAGAATAACTGTTCTAAGTTTTTTTAATTGTTTTCAAGTCTAGACAAGTTCATGGGAAAATTTACGTAGCAGAAGATGGCCCACCTATTTTAGGTTGGTGTCATCAATTTGACCTTCATATTGTGATTGACCCACATGCTCCTAGTCAAGTCTTGTGTATGCCTGATGAGTCTGCTACAGAGAGTATTCTTGCAGAAATGGATGATGTGTTAAAACAAAAACTTGGGTGTTCTCAAGGGTTATACCCATAGCACAGTGTTGCAAGAGGGAACTATTCCAGTGAAGCACAAATTTAAGAGGGTCCCGGTTGTGGTTAGGGATGATGTTAAGAAATTGCTGAATGATATGCTTGCGGAAGGAGTTATTGAACCTGTAGAGGCGTCGGAGTGGGTATCTCCGGTCGTCATAACGAAGAAGATTGATGGCAAGCTCAGGTTCTGTGTGGACCTACGCAGTTTGAATCAGCATGTGGTTGCAGGCACATTTCCCCTCCCTAACATTAACTAATTATTACTTTTGTTGAAGGGTGGTAAGTACTTTTCTAAACTTGATCTGAAGAGTGCTTACCACCAGATCAAACTTCACGAAGACTCGAAAAACCTAACAGCTTTCATAACCATGGAGGGTACTTTTCGTTTTACTAGGCTACCTTTCTGACTTTTGTCCGCAGCCAGTGTTTTTCAGCGTAACATGCCTGGAATTTTTAAGGGCTTAGAAAATGTGAAGTTTTTCCAGGATGATATTCTGGTTTTTGGTGGGTCGGTGTATGAACACAACAAAACTTTGAGGGAGGTTCTCGGAAGGTGGAGGGAGGCTGGCCTTCCCTTAGGAGGGAAAAGTGCAAGTTTTTTGTGGAAGAAATCTGGCCAAGGTGTCAAGCCTAAGTTAGATCTCTTAGAAGCAATTAGGTATGCTCCAGTCCCGTCTGATAAAGATCAATTGAGGTCTTTTATGGGATTAATAGAGTACTATTCGAAGTTTGTGAGAGGATTTGCATCCAAGATTGAAGCTCTTAGGATCCTGTTGAGGAAGGGGTGTTCGTTTGTTTGGAAAGAAGCCCAGCAGAGAGCGTTTGATCTCATAAGAAAGGACATTTGTGATGCCAATGTCTTGGCCCCCTTTGATACACTTTTGAAGACCTTTTTGATGGTGGATGCAAGTGCTAGCGGACTGGGTGCGGTGCTCACCCAAGTCCATGTGAGCGGTGAAAGAACTGTGGCTTTTGCCTCACGCTCTCTGTCTGAGTGTGAATATAATTATTCAGTGATTGAACGTGAGGCTCTGGCCGCTGCCTGGTCGGTAGAACATTTCAGAACCTTTCTGTGGTGTGTTGAATTCTGTATTCGTACGGACCACCAACCTTTGATCAAGGTACTCAGTCCGGGTGGTGCTGGTAAAGGTTCGGCTAGGTTGGCCAGACTTGCTTCTAGATTACAAGAATATCGGTACACTGTCTCTCTCATTCCTGGATGGAAGAATGCCCAAGCTGATTGCTTGTCTCGTTTGTGTCTTAGATCATCTCGTGATGTCAGTCCGGATGTTGGCAAGGATTAGGATGGTGCTGTGGCCACTTTGTGTGATGTTGAGGAGTGTGTTGCTTCTGTGTTCTCATCTGCGGATTGGTGTCATTTTATGGAATTGGATGATACCCTTAAGTGTGTCAAAAGAATGTTAATTCAGGGGGAACGTAGAGAGAGCACCTTGGCACCTTCTGTGAGACCGTATGTAAAGGTGTTGGACGAGATGAGCATGAATGGCGCTAATGTTCTCTTAAGGAATGATAAGTTTGCGCCTCTCGAGGGTTTAAGACCCAGGATTATAGGGTTGGCACTTGAAGGCCACCTGGGTCAAACGTTAACTAAGAAAGGGGTCCGTGAGGATTTCTGGTGGCCTGACATGGTTGAACAAATCACTTCTTGGGTGACACTGTGTGACGTTTGCAGAGAGAGTGAGAAAAGACTCAAGACTGGTTGCCAAGTCTCTCCGTGTCACATTGAGGATCCTGGTGTTCCCTGGAGTTCAGTTTGTCTGGATTTCATTGGGTCCATGCATGGCATGGAGGAGAGTTTGAGAAATGCTTTGGTATTAGTTGATGTTTTTTCAAAGTGGCTCTTTGTCAAATTCATGACTGACATAACTACAAAGAGTACCATGAGGAGGGTCTTCCTCATACACTGTTCACAGATAATGGTACCCAACTAGTTTCACATGAAATAAAAGACTTTTTGGCTAAGTGTGGTATTGTTCATCATCGTACGAAGCTCTATAATCCTCAAGCTAATGGCATTGTAAAGCATGCCAACAGGATGGTGAAAGGGACCATAGGCATGGCCGTTCAGAGTGGTAAGGATGTGCATGTGATGGTTGGTGAGATGGCTTGGGCTCATTGCACCACTGTGAATACTGTCACCGGTGTCACACCTTTTGAAAGGATGTGTGGTAGAAAACCGGGCACCAAACTTCTTCCATCTTGGTTGGTATCTCCCAAGCCGCAAAACTTTCTGGTAACAAAAGACAAACTCAACCTTGGTGGTGTGCGTGTGGGAGAATGGGTCAAAGTGCGACATGGAAGACCTTGCAAAGGATTATCCAAGTTCTGGGGTCCCTTTAAGGTCAAGCAGGTGTTCGACACTTAGGTGCTTCTGGACAATGGTAACAAATGGAACAAACGCAAGATTGCTTTGTATTGCAGAGGTGCCGATATGAATCCTGTCACACGTGAACCTGACACTGTCAATTCTGATGTTCATTTAAATGGTTTTATGTTGATGAGTGATGCAGAAATCTCTTCTTCTGGTTCTGAGATTAGAAGAGAGAGGGGTTCGGGGGATGCCTCTTGTTCCTTTTCCTCTGATCTTTCATCTGATGGGGATGGGGTTGTTTCCCGACCTCCTCTTTTGAGGAGGGCTCCTCGTTATTTGGAGGACTTTGTTCAGTCCTGATTTCCACATTTTGTTTTGTTTGTTTTCTTTGACTTTTGGGTAGAAGGGAGGGGGGTGTGTTGTAATGTTGCACTTGCCTTTAGCAGTGCTTCTGGGAGCTTTCTCGGGGGTTCTGTTTCTGTGTCATCTGTGCGTGTGAGTTCCACCAGCGACAGTTGGTGCTGTGACTGGCGTTGTAGGGACCACGCTACTTCGAGCTCTGTCTTATGAATAAAGACATGTTCTTACTTAATTGGCTTCCGTGTCATCACCACACATTACAACCTGGTCCCTAATAAATTGCTCTTGAAGGTGATCAAACTTACAATCCTCTGCAATCTTTTTAAGAGCAGCAACATATATATCAACAGTCTCACCTGGTTCTAGTGATTATCAAAGTCTTTTAGAACGTCTAAAAATACATTCGATTCACCCCCACCAGTTGTTTTCATCATTTCATCATACATTTTCAAACCACCAGCACCAATGGAGTGCAAAAATAGTTTTTTCATTCTGGCTTCATTTTGCCTTCCTCATCTATAGTCTCAATAATGTTAAAAAAATATGCTTTCCATTGTAAACACTTCATACAAGGTTCACTTCCTGCTGGCCAAAAGGCTTGTGGAGGTTAAATAGAGAAAGTTTGTGTAGCCATTTAAAATAAAAGTGTTTAACCAGTATATATATTGCAGAGGAAACCCTCTAAAAACTGAAATGTAAAGTAAATAAAAAAAATGATTGTACTCACAACCTGTAAATAGTAAATTAACTTTGAGCTGTTGGGAAAAAAAGACGAAGAATGGATTCCTGAGAGACGGATGTATACCTTTAAAGATTATCGTTGCGAAGAAAAAATATTTTGTAGGAATGCTTGTGTGTATAAAGTTTAACTTTGCGGTGCAAAAGCATGTCCAATATGGCCGCAAGGTGATTAATAGAAGCGTTGCGAGTATATGAGATACGTGGTCGGAAAGGTGAAGCAAAGATGAGAAGATGAACTCGACATAGATTTCCAAAATGGCGGCACATACGCAAAATAGGGCTTGGGGGGGCGGCCGACCAACTAGAGGCTTGTCCCCCTGGGGGTTTTGGGCTAAGGGGCAGCCGGAACACGGTGGGCTGGTTGGGCTCCCTTTGAGCTGGTTGGGCTGGCTGGGCTGGGGTTAGACTGCTTTTGAGCTGGGGGTATATTTAAACAGACATTTTGTGTCGTGATCCACCATTTTGGTGGTCGTGACACAACAGCCGGTGCAGGGACTCTCTCGGCTCGTGCGTTGTTGTTGTGGTAGCGTTAGTGTGGCGTAGTTCGATCTGTGGGATATCCTTAGGTCGCTGGTTGGCTTCCTGGCCGGTAGCCTCATTGCAGTGTGCGCGTGGCGGTTTACAGCGAGTCAGTGGTGACAGCGGGAGTTTTGTGGCAGACGCAGTGGTTCCCGATGGCGCGTTCCGAAGATCCGCAGGTGGTGGAGGCCCTCCGCCTCCTGGAACAAGCAGGCCGCACTGACTTGTTGCAGCCCGATGCCAAGGTGAGACCCCAGCAACGTGTGGTGAGCGGCTTCACAGCAGGGATCCTCGCATGCGAGCTGCCGCGCACGGAGAAGAGGGTGGAGGCGGGGGGGCGCGGCCGCATGGTGCCAGCGGCAGCGCATGTGAAGCGTCAGCACGGGGAGAGGCGGGGCGGGGCCCCGAGGCCCGTTTTACAATTCAAGTAAGGCGCATGGGGCCACGCAAGTGGGGGAAAGCAGGCAAAGGAGGTGAAGGGAGGAGAGGCACAGAAAGTGCAGCGGGGGTGAGCAGGACATGGCTATGTGGCAGGGCGATGAGGGGGATGCGCTGGCAGTGGTCAGCGATGGAGGGTCCTCGCCTCTGCTGATTGACAGTTCAGAAGAGGTGGAAGGGGGGGAGGAATGGGGTGTGGGGGGCCACGCAGAAGGGTTGAGGGTGTGGGGGTTTCTGCCAGGTCGCGGAGCCCAGGGTGGGGGAGCGGCCGGGCAGGTGGGTGATGGGGCAGTGCACAGAAGTAGCAGGGGGGCGGGACTGGGAGGGGCGGGGGGGTTACCGCACTGGGGGTCTGTGATGGCGTTGGAGGCAGTGGAGGGGCGATGGGTGGTGCAGGAGGGAACGCACAGGCGGGGTCCAGTCGGGGAGGGCTGGGGGCGTCAGCGGGGATGTCAGAGTGCAGTGACGGGGAGGAGGGGCAGGTGGCTGGGGGGTGGGGGGATGGGGCACTCAGGGCGGGGGGTGGGATGTGGGGGCATGGCAGTCTACACCTTCGCGGCACGGGGGTTATTCGTCCGGGACCGGGAGGGGGCTGGGGCGGGGCGGCGAATAACTTTAACCCTGGCATGTTGGACTCCACCTATTTTTTTCAGCAGGACAGTGTGGCGAGGTGCTCGGGAGAGCAGCATGCGGCTCCAATCCACCGAGGGGATGGGCCGGCTCTGCCTTATGCGGGCGGTCGCGCTCCAGCGAGGGACCTGGCAGCGGCATCGTACTGGAGGCGGGCGGTAAGTCCCCGCCAGCCCCACCCCGACGGGTTGATGCGGCCACCGGGGGACAGGGGCAGAGGTCCGTCAGCTCCGATCGGGACCCAGAAGAGCGGCACACCAAGCGGAGGAGGGAGAGTGTGGATCTAGGAGAACTGCTGCACACTTGTAGGGAACGAACTGGGCTAAGCAGGCTGGAGCCCGCAGAGGGCGGCCTATGGCAGGACCACACAGGTTTAGACTATGAGGAGGGTGGAGTGCAATTGGGCTATGATGAAGAGAGCATAGAGGAGGGGGAAATACGGGAGCAAATGCGGGGGGAGGAGCGAGTTGGGGGGATCGGAGTAATGCTTTTGCTAGTACCTTGCAGGAGGCGCAAAAATGACACAAGGCGGAGAGAGTGACGGCCCCCCCTGTTCCACTGGTTAGGCGGCGGGATCCGGTGCGGACGCCGACCTTGACGCCAGGTAAGGCACGGAACGGGGCAGGGAGTGGGTCATGCGGGGATCCGCGGCTTAAGGTCTCGGTCGGAACGGATGCGGGGGGAGGGGATGGGGGTGCGTCTGAATAAGGGCACGTATGTGTGAGACACGGGGGTGGGACCGAACGAGGCGGAGTCAGGAGGGGTCGGATCCTCAGACACAGATGCAGCTGGGGGGAAGGAAAAGGGTGGCAAGGAGGGGAAGGAGAGTCATGATATACCGGTGCGCAAACTGCCGTATATGGGCATTACGAAATCCTTGGGGGCGTACTTGTCGTTGGCCACCAAGGGTAAGATATGGAAGGGGGAGTACGTGGATATACTGAAGCTCCTACACCGTGAGCTGACGGCGAAGGAGGGGAATTAGGAGGAGGAGCAGGAGTTAGCCAAGCAACCGAGAGAGCCAATGAATATAGAGAATTGGTCGGCGGGTTTTTTGATTTTCGCCAGTGTATACTGCGAAAAGTACCCGGAGAGGTCAGTCGCCCTTTTTAAATATATGGACGTGGTCCGGAGGACGCAGGTCACCTATGGGGGTTACGCGTGGTCGCACTACGACGAGGAGTTTAGAGCGTGTTTGGCCTGGGATCCGGAGGCGAAATGGGGGGAAATCGTCTCGGACTTGTACCAGCAGACCATGGGAGGGGCGAAGTTTGGCAAAATGATCTACACGACCAGCGGGCTGCCACTCGCGCCCGCCCCTTTCCCAGTCTCCTCACCCGTGGAGGGGTGGGGCCGGGAGACAATACCGGCGGGACCCCGGTGGGAGCGTGTTGGGACTTCAACAAAGGCCTTTGTGCTCGACAATACTGCAAATTCCGGCATGAATGCTCCAAATGCGGGAAACGTCACCCAGTGGTGCATTGCTGGGGAACGGGAGGCAATCAAGGTCAGCAGTCTGCGCCTGGGGGGCAGCAGTCAGGAAGCCGGGTAGGTAGGGGGGGACAAGGTACTTTGGGCAAGGGCTCTTACGCCAGTCAAGCAGGCTCGGCTGGAACCCCTCTTGGCGTGGACCGATTACGCCGTGCTGCTACGGCGGGGTTTTCGGGAGGGCTTCCGCCTGGGATATGAGGGTCCGCGTATTGCCAGGTGGACTGAAAACCTGAAATCGCCCGCTACGCATAAGACAGTGGTTTGGGAGAAATTGGGTAGGGAGGTATGGGAGGGGCGGATGGCAGACCCTTTTTGGGAGGCACTTATTCGGGATCTGATAATCTCTCCCATCGGAGTAGTGCCGAAGAAGGAGCCGGGACAGTTTCGCCTGATTCAGCATCTGTCATGGCCGGAGGGGGCGTCGGTCAATGATCACATAGCAGCGGAATTGTCGTCGGTATCTTACTCTTCAGTGGACGTGGCGCGGCGGTTGGTGACGGCGGTGGGTGAAATGTGACATCAAGTCGGCATTCCGGTTGTTACTGGTGCACCCGGAAGACTACCAACTGTTGGGTATACAGTTTGATGGCGCCATTTTTGTTGCCAAAGCATTGCCCATGGGGTGTTCGATCTCGTGCGCTTTGTTTGAGCGCTTCAGTACTTTCTTGCAGTGGGCATTTTCCTGGCGCACAGGCAAAGAGACGATGACGCACTACCTGGATGACTTTTTCCTGGTGGGACTGCCCGGTTCAGCGTACTGCCAGCAACAGCTGGACAGTTTTCTAGAGCTCATGGGCTACCTGGGTGTGGGGAAGACACAAGGTCCCAGCACGGTGCTGTCATTTCTGGGCATACAGCTAGACTCGGTGGCCATGGAGGCCTGTTTACCGGGGGATAAAAAGGTGCACATGCTGGGCTTGGTGGACGACATGCTGGGGAAACAGAAAGTGGCGGTGCGGGAGGTGCAGGTTCTTTTGGGACATTTGAATTCTGCCTGCCGGGTGGGGCGGGTGGGGCGCACTTTTTGCAGATGGCTGGGGCGGACCCTGTCTGGGGGGACACTACATCACCATCATATGCGTTTGTCGGCGGGAACAAGGGAGGATCTGCGCATGTAGCTGGCCTTTTTAGCTCCCCCGGAAGACTGGAAGTGAGATGTGACCATCTCCTCGGATGCGGCAGGGGTGGGCGGTTTTGGTTTGTACTGGCAGGGGAGGTGGTGCGCGGAAGTCTGGCCGCCGCACTGGCAGGGTGGTGGGAGGAACATCGCCTTTTTGGAACTGTTCTCGTTGGTGGTAGCAGTGACGGTGTGGGCGCTGGTCTTAGCACATAAACCAGTGATTTTCAAGGTGGACAACATGTCAGTGGTCCATGTAGTCAATCGGCAGTCAGCTAGGGTCCCACAGGTGCTTAAGTTGTTGAGGGTGTTTGTGCCGCGCTGTTTGGACCATGACATCTTGTTTCAAGCCCGGCATGTGCCGGGGGTGGACAATGACATTGCGAATGCTTTGTCTCGTTCACAGTGGCAGAGGTTCCATGGGCTAGCCACGGCGGTGGACAAACACAAGACACCAGTGGCAGCAGGATTGTGGTCAGTAGGAGAGAAAGGGTCGTACAACAGGTAAGAGGGTCGGTGGTCGGCTCCACGTGGAAGGCATACGAGCAGGCATGGCGGGAGTTTTTGGACAATGGGGCGGGGCGACAGGATGATCGTGGGGTGAGGAGCGAGCAGGTAGTGCAGTTTATCCTGGCGATGATGGACTAGTGGATGTCGAAGGCGACAATCGCGGGCAAGTTGTCGGCCATAGCGTTTATGGGGAAACTGTGGTGGGGTTATGCACCGTCGGCGGGGGAATTGGGCGCACGTTTATTGGAGGGATGGGAGCGAGAAAGGGGTGCCAAGGCCCGTCAGCATCGTCCCATCACAGCTAATATCCTCCTCGGTTTGATACAGCGCTTACCCAGCATTTGCCGCAACCGGGAAGAGACCATTTTGTTTTCTACCCTCCTGTTTCTATGTATTTTGGAGCCTTTTGGGTGTCCGAACTGGTGGGGCAGAGGGGAAAGCCAGGGGTACGATGGGGGGACGTGGACTTGTGGCCCAGGGAGGTGGCGGTTCTGTTGCAGCGCTCGAAGATTCATCAGCGGGGAAATGGGGGGTTCTGGGTCCACCGGCAGAGCGGGCGTTGTGCCCAGCGGAGTGGGGGGGGGGCTTTTGGCATCCAGGTTGACGGTGGCGGCGGGGGAGGTTTTTCGCCAGGTTGACGGGCGACGGGTGACAGCAGCCCATCTGCTGTGGATTCTTCGGCACGCCCTACACGTCATGGGTGAGGACCCCAGATTTTTCGGGACGCATTCTTTCCGCATAGGTGCGGTGACGAACGCAGCCAGACAGGGGTGGGGGAGGGAGGACCTTATGCGCTTGGGGAGGTTGAAGTCGGACTGTTACAAGACATACGTCAGGTTGCAGGGTGCCGGGCTGGAGGTGGAGGCAGGCAGTGTTTTACCCTTGTTTTGACATGTGTCTATTTTCAGGTGAAGTGGCGGGGCCGGACGTGGCCGGTTTGTCCATCCTCATCATAGGACACTCTTTCGTGAAGCGAGCAGAGCGTTACAAATGGGACAAGAACAGGAATCTTAACTTAGAGTTGGATCCTAGGCTTTTTCGTTGTCAGTGGCAGGGACATGGGGGTATGAGCTGTTTTCGGCTTTGAACAAGGTGGTCGGGGGGGAGTTTGTCCCGATGTTTTAGTCATACACTTAGGGGAAAATGACCTGGTGCAATGCAAGGGCCTGGCTTAGTTGAAGCAAATGAAGCGGGATTTGCTATTGACTCGGTCTCAGTGGTCTGGTTGCTACATCATATGGTCTGAATTTATTCCAAGGAGAATTTGGAGGGGGGCTGAGCGGCCGGCGTCCATAGATAGGGTGCGAAGGAAGATCAATAGAGACATGAGGATTTTTTGCGATAGGGAAGGGATAGGTAGGATGGAACACCCGGAGCTGCGCTACGCGGCGGTGTATTTCTTTAGAGAAGATGGGGTCCATCCCTCTCGGTATGGCATGGAATTATATATAATACAGCTGAAGGAGGCTTTGGACAGGGCCATAGGTGTATGTAGATACCTGAAGCATCAGGAGGCCTAAGGGGGGTCGAAAGCCGTCAGTCCCGACTTTCGAGTGGCGTTTTTCCCCTAGGTCATTGGGGATATAATGAGGTATGGTTACAGTGTGATAGAACATAAGAAGTTACCTAGTTAGGTATGTGTAGGAAAGTTAGGAATTGTAAGTTGTGTTATAATTGTTGCTGGGGGGAACATGTTTGGGGAGGGGGTGGGGGGTAAGATAGGAAGGATATATTTAGTGAGGATTAGTTTTGTATTGCACAGGCCAAGGGATGTTGTTTGTAAGGTGCACCTGTTTCAAATAAAGCGGCCTTTTTCACACCAACAAGCTAGTCTGTGGTCTATGCTGCCCCCCTGCTTGGCCCAAAAGTCACACGTGTACATGATATGTGTATCTGACGCTCGGCTTGATGATCTCACATCCCGGGAATTCGGAGCGTGAAGCATAATGAAGGCTCTGAGCGTTCTGCAGCCAGCACACATCCAGGGATGCGTCTTTCGAATTCCTAACGGTATCTCACTTTCTTAGTTGGTTGATGTGAAGAATTCTCGACACGAAGGTGCAGAACATCAAGTGTTTATTAATCGACCAACACAGGCTCCACCGCAGCTGTCAACTGTCAACAGCCAGCTGACAGCTCACGTCAGGGAACACAATACGGTGTCCGCGCAGGGACACAAGAAAGCAACAGAACATATGGTGTCCTCGCAGGGACACATGGGTATAATCGTAACACATCTTCCTCCTTATGGAAACATCTGAAGGAAACTTAAGGAGGATACACAGTATAGAGGAAAATATGCGTTATGAAGAAAAGTGCAGGTGAGTGGTGTTACTCACAAACATAATCCAAAAGTTTGGTGGGTGGCAACAACCTCCTACCTGCCCTGCCAGTGCTAGCAGGGTATATGCAGTCACCCATCGGGGTGGCGGGAAGCTGCCTACCCACTCTACCTGTAGTGTTAGGTTCAACAGGGACGCACATAGACGTATTTGTGGGCTGTAATGCCATGCTGTGTGCTGCCGTGTTACTGGTACTGGGTTCATAGTCAGAATCATCATCAGACAAACCAGTGTGTGTTCTACAGGTCTTACTAATGGAAGCATACACACTGGTGGCACTTAGGGGAAGGAAACTGTCATGATCACCCAAGCGTTGTTTACACAGGGACAGAGAGGATAAATGCCACACACTTCCGTCGCTAAGGAGAGCTGAATTACAGAACACCTTCTGAACCACAAGGGGTTGCGAATATCTATCCTGCCCCTTTTTTACAAAACCACTTTTATTGACCCTGACAGTGACCCCGACATGAAGCTCCACATTTTTGCACCCATGTTTAAGGTCATACCTGATTTTGCAACTGGCCTGTGCTCGTACCAACTTTTCCCTTACTTTGTCCGCTGACCAGTGCACTCTCTTTGTGGATAGTGTCCACCCCACGTTGTCTTTGGATAAAGGTGTTCTTCCCCGCATAAGCTCAAATGGGCTGTAGCCAGTTGAGTCCATGGGAGTAATGCGATAAGCCCACAGGGTTCTCATGATTTCCTGTCTCCAACTCAGGTTGTTACTGCAGGACAGTTGGACTATTCCTTTAATGACCCTGTTAAAGCGTTCAATGGCACCGTTGCCCGCAGGATGGTAAACAGAGGTTGTTTTGTGTTCTATTTGGTTCCTGTGCATGTAGGTCTTAAAAACATCCGACAAGAATTGAGGCCCATTGTTGCTAATAATCTGTTTTGGGAGAGCCTCATGAGTGAATAAGTCATCAAGAAATTTAACAATACAAACAGAATCAGGTTTTTTAACAAATTTAAGCTCAGGCCACTTTGAAAAATGATCGATTACCACGATAATGTACCACTGTTCCATTTGTTCGAGAACGGGACCCATTATGTTAACCCCGATCCTCTCCCAGGGCATGGAGGGACATGTGATGGGATGGAGTGGTGGTCTGAAAGTGACTTGGGTTTTATCAGAGTTCATGCATTGCGTTCAATTCCTGACCATCCTTTCTACAGCAAAACTGATACCAGGACACCAGTAACTGTTTTTGGTTCTGCTCTTGGTTTTACCTATTCCCAAATGGCCTTCGTAGCACAGGTTTAGTACTCTTGTTCTTAAACTGCTGGGGGGAACAACTCTACCTCCCCTCAATAACAAACCGTTCTCATGTGATAAATCATCTTTCACTTCCCAAAAGTGTCAGTTAATTTGTTTTTGCATGTCCATCCCTCTTTTAGCATTTTTATCACTTGTTTCAAAATGTCGTCTTTGTCCTGTTCATTTAACCATTCCTCTCTCGATATACCATCTATTTTTTCATTTATGCTCGTTATTCATGTCGCCTCGATCTCACCTGGGTTGTCTTGGTCAGTTAACTCAACAGGCATTCTGCTTAAGAAATCTGCCACTACATTTTTAACCCCTGGAACATACACTATTTTGTAGTTAAAATCAAAGAGTCACACCGAAAGTCTATCCAGCCTTGGAGAAGCTGCATTGAGACCCTTGGTAGTGAAGACCTTAGTTAAGGGTTTGTGATCAGTACACAGTGTAACTTGGCTTCCCCACACAAATTGTCTAAAATGTTCCAGGGCCCATACACATGCCAATGCCTCACGATCTATGACTGAATACTTTTCCTCCGTGGGAGTCAAGGAGCGTGAAGCAAAGGCTATCGTGTATTGCACCCCCTTAGCGTCTTTTTGGGTGAGAACTGCCCCTAGCCCCTTTGAATTTGCATCAGGGATTACAACATTTTCCAATAATGGATCATATCCTTGCAAGGGCAGGGCTGTGCACAATTCATTTTTAAGTGTAGTGAATGCCTTTTGACATTCGACCGTCCATTCGAATTTGTTCTTCAATTTTAGTAGTTGTCTCAGATCATGTGTCTTGTACAAATGTTTTTTAATGAATTTTGCATAAAATTCAATCAAACCTAGGAACGATCTGAGTTCGTCCTTGTTACTGGGAACTGGTGAATTTTTTATGGCACGCAGCAGATCTTTTTTTGGGCTAATACCCTCACCGTTGATTTCGTGACCAAGATAGCTCACGAAATTGCATGCAAACTTGCAATTTTCATGTTCGGCAGTTAACCTCTTTTTTTCCAAGATTTCCAGGACTTGCTTGACTTTCGTGTCATGATCCTCCCTGGTTTTCCCCATTATGAGGATATCATCCTGAAAGATCAGTATACCAGGTACTCCCTTGAAGATGTTATGCATCAGTCTTTGGAACATCGCGGCAGCCGATGCCAGTCCGAAGGGTACTCTGGTAAACCTGAAACACCGAAAGGGCGTTATGAAGGTTGTCAGTTTACTGCTGTCGCGACGTAGGGGTACCTGGTAGTAGGCCGACTTCAAATCGATAGTAGTGAACCATCGAATTCCTTTGATTGTGGATAGGATCTCACCTATCCTTGGTAGAGGGAACCGGTCAACAATTATATTGCTAGTGAGGTCGCGAAGGTCTACACACAACCTCAATTTTCCATTGGGTTGCTTGGCTACGACCAGGGGTGCAACCCACTCAGAAGTTTCAACTTCCTCTATGATGTCATCTTCTAACAGTTTATTTAGTTGCGCCTTCACCTCATCTTTGATGGAGAAAGGTACGTTCCGGGCTTTATGCACAACTGGGATTGCGTCTGGTTTCATGATGATTTTATGTTGGTACCCCTTAAGTACTCCGATTTTCCCACTGAAGACACTGGAGTAATTGTATAACATTGAATTGCCAAAGTCAAGGTTATCATTGACCACAAGGACAGGGTCCGGCTGTCTGGGATCTAGTATAATTCCCAGGTTACCCTGATCCATCCACCCCAATACTGAGGGTCCCACTTTAGATACATACAATTTCCCTTTGGCAACTCTACCCTTGAATTCAAATTCCAGTTCCTTGAAACCACAAACATCAATAGGCTCACCTGTAAAAGACTTGATGCTGATGTCAGCTTTATTTAGATGACCACCAATGCTGGGTTTAAATTTCTCTTCCCATACTTTGTTGCTAACAATTGTGTACGGCGAACCTGAATCAGCCACAATACTGATGTCAACACCTCCTCTGTTCATGTCACAGATTGTTTTTTTCTTTTTTGTAGTATAGGTGTCGCTGATTTTATCTACTTCTTCGTCTTCTATGTTGAGCACAAACATGTTGACTTCGTCTTCGTCAGACGTTTCTTGATACGTTGCTTCATCCTCATCTACTACCTTTACTTGTTTTGTATTTTTCCTTCTGCAGGCCCTCTGAAGGTGTCCAACGACACCACAATTAGAACATCTTACTCCTCTAGCAGGGCATTTTGTGTCATCTGCCAAATGTGATGTGCTACCACACCTGTAGCAGCGCCTCTTGTTCCCACTCATGGGTTGGTTGTACCAATACTTTCGACCTCTGTTACCCCATGACTGTTTTGGGTTCTTTTTAGTCTCCGTTATTTTGTTCACTATGTCCGTCTCCTTCTTCTCTTTTTTTTCATTTAGCACAGCTTTAGCACAGCGACCAGTGTGCTCTGCTTTCCTGGCAATGTCTATTATGTTTTGTAGTGGGTATTCGCCCTTTGCCCATAAATTGTCCTGAATATTTTCGTTGGACCCCTGCATGACAATTTGGTCTTGTATAAATTCGTCGGGTAAATCCCCGAAGCGAAAATTTATGGCCAGATGTTTTAAGGCTGACACGTAGTCTTCGATGGATTCTTCCTTGCACTGCTTCCTATGGACGAATTTGTACCTGTCAACTCCCACACAAACTGTGAGTTTGTAATATGTATTTAGGTCGTCGATAGCATTCACAAAAACATCCCCCTCACCGTCACCTCTAATTTTTTTGTTTATTCTGTTAAATACCTTTATTCCACCTGCGCCAAGACAGTGTAATAACATTTTATACTTCTTTTCAGCTTTAAATTCATAATCGTCATCAAAATGGGAGATGTAATTTAAAAAGTATTCTATCCACTCTTCCCAAGGTAGTAATGGTTCTCCCCCTGTAGGTAGGAATGCTTGAGGAGGCGCTAGATTCCACAAGTGACCAGAAGCCATTACACTTTTGTTCCTTAATACTCAATATGAATGTTCAGTTTGAATACTTGAGATTTTTCAATTGCTGATTTAACATCAAACTACTGGTGATGCTGTAAAGAGATTTGCCTAAGCTACAATGTCTTATTGCACAAACAAAGTTCCTCTTTCAATTTATCTTCTTTTTTATACATTTAGAATTGCATGCGATCGCTCCACTAAAACACTATATACACAGTACCTCAAAGTGCTCTTGCTCGATCGCTAGCTTTGCTCACTTGTACGATCCCATTTTCATTTTCTGACGCTCGCTAGCGCACACCAAACGACAGCCGATACTAACAAGAAATCCAAAATGGCGGCTCGTGTGCTTGCGTACGTCGATCCAATAAGCTAGAATGCTAACTTCCTCTTAAGTTTCCATACTCCTCAACGTCGACGTCATTGCGTCACTACCATTCACCTTCTTCTCCTCAGCTGGTTGCTGCGTAGTTACAACTGACGTTACTTGTCAGTTGCTTGAGTTGAACTTTCAAACTTCTAATATGTTTTTTTTACTCTGAACCGACGTCTCTCACATGTGTTCATTCCTCACATTTTTTTTTTTTTTTTTTACAAGTTGTCCATAATCCTCTTCAGGATCTTTCTCAATCACACATCTCTGTTCACTCGATCTTCGTAGATGCGTTTAACACGAAATGAACGTTGTTCCTTTCCAATAAAATTTCACTTTTTTTAACACTCCTTAAAATCACTCGTACTTTCCTTTTAGTTACTTTAAATGTTTAGGGTCCGATTCACAGAACTAACTTAAGACAAAATCCTAAACTTACTAACATTTTGGTATTCACAGAAGGCACTTACTCATTTTGGTATTCACAGAAGGCACTTACTCATTTCGGTATTCACAGAAGTTAGGAGTCTTAACTTTAGGACTCCTAAATGCCTTCTGTGAATACCGAAAGTCTAAAAATTTTGATTTTTCTCAGTTTAGTAGTAGTATACTTAGGACTCCTAACTTCTGTGAATACCGAAGTGAGTAAGTGTCTTCTGTGAATACCAAAATGAGTAAGTGTCTTCTGTGAATACGAAAATGGTAGTAAGTTTAGGATTTTGTCTTAAGTTAGTTCTGTGAATCGGGCCCCTTGTCTCTTCATAAGTATTATTGTTCTTTCTTTAAAATTCCTTTCGCAGACTCATATTCTTTAAACTGTAATTTATCTTATTTTTTATGCCAGACTTGCATAGTCATGCTATTCTTCCTTTATTATAGCGCTTATGGTATTTTATATATTTTCTCACTTAGATCTGCGTAGGTTCTCGTGCTGGTCGTCGTCGCCAAACTTGTGAAGAATTCTCGACACGAAGGTGCAGAACATCAAGTGTTTATTAATCGACCAACACAGGCTCCACAGCATCGGAGCGTAAGGAATGCAAACCGCCACCTCAGACGTCAGTTGTCAACCGTCAACGGACAGCTGCCGGCTCAGATCAGGGAACACAATACGGTGTCCGCGCAGGGACACAAGAAAGCAACAGAACATATGGTGTCCTCGCAGGGACACATGGGTATAATCGTAACAGTTGAGGTAAAGGAGTTTGAAAAAATAAAATCGAAAACCCATTGAAACGGACAAAAGGCAGGCAAAAATGGAAGAGTAAGGGGTAAAGCGGTGAATAGTATCCTTGCTTACCTAAGCAAAGCCACTCTCAAATCCAGACAACGTTGCAGTGAAAACCAATAAAAAGTCTCTCAAAGAGGAAGCAGTATAGCAACAATGTCCAGGATATGTAGAAATCGCCAGAATAGTACGTAGATAAAGCAGAGTCCAAAGCAGAGTCCAAACAAAATTGTATAAAGTACCTTAAATTGTAGATATCGGTTTGTGTCCTTCCTGGTGTTCCAACGAAGATCGTCGCCGACTTCACGCAAGGTTGAATACTTAATTTGTTTATTTGTTGGAACACAGGAGCAAGGCAGGACGCAGCCTGCACAGGTCTTCTTCCTCAGCAACTGCCTCCCCAGAGCTCACACAAAGAATCCAGAGCTTTGCCAGAAGGAGCTCGTGGAAGCCAGAAGGTTTGGAAGTAAATAATTCTAAAAGGGAGGAAACATGACAGTCAGTCTGACATCTGCTCTACATGCTAGTTTGACATTAGTCCGTGGTCAGAAGAACCTTCAGGTGCCTGTCACATGTGGGCATGCCTTCCTGCATCATTTGCTAACTACACTGTTTGTTTCATATGTGTGCTTTGTGAGTACCTTCAGGTAGAACTATTGTTAGCTGCTTCTTTCTCACAATTGTGTGTGTGTTTGTGCTCTGCGATTTTCCAAGTGTGTATCCATGGTAACGCTTTCTCCAAGTTCTAATTGTATTTGTCATACATGTGCTTGTTCCTGACATATGCCACCTGTCTGGAGTTACTGCACCATGGGTGTAACACATGTGCGTGCCAGTCTGACATCAGATTTCATGATTTATATTAATATTCTTTCCTACACCAGACCTCATTCCACCCACCGCCACACACACTGATGCCTCAAGTTAGTAGCATTCGGCTCAACATTGCGTGCCTGCTTCAAACTTATAAACATCACAATGTGGATGCCAAAGAAGCACTGAGTTCTGCCTCATTCCACTATGTTGTTATAACTGCTGTAAATCATAGTGTTAAATGCGAGAAGCTTGTTTCTTGTCCCTAAAATTGTTCACTTCGTTAGTGGCTATTGGAATTGCTCAGATAACTGCAAGATATTAAAATGCTACTGTAGAAATCAGTGTGGATTGCATCCTGTAAATCACAGACTCTGTCTCGACAAACAGACTAAGTCTCTCAATCAATCAATCAATCAAGGAATTGTAAAGCGCGCTACTCACCCGTGAGGGTCTCAAGGCGCTGGGGGGAGTGGAGTGGGGTGGTGCAGCTACGAGTTAGCCGAAGAGCCAGGTCTTGAGGCTCTTCCTGAATGTCTGCAGAGTGGGGGAGTGTCTGATATTGACTGGGAGCTCGTTCCAGGCCTTTGCTGCAACGTAGGAGAAGGCTCTTCTACCCCCTCTGGTTCTGCGGAGGTGCAGGGTTTCTGCTAGGGCCAGGTTGGCAGAGCAGAGGTTTCTTTCGGGTACGTGGAAGGAGACTCTTTCGTTGAGGTATTTGGGTCCGGTGCTGTGGAGAGATTTGTAGGCATGGGTGAGTAGTTTGAACAGAGATGTATATTAGTTGCTCTTATGTCATTTGTATGTGCTTGTATCAATAAAGTTGTATGTAACTCATACATTAGGTAATACGAATCTGTTAGCTCACTGCACTCTGTAATCTAGAACTTTGGTTGTGCATTATTCATTCTCTGCCTCACTTCCAACTGGATATCTCGTGGGTCTCTGCAACTGTAACAAAGTTTTGTGTTCTTTATTACAAACCTGACATCTCAGCCTCATCATTTCACTGAGACCCTTCCTACAGAGCTGCTGCTCATCCAAGCTGTGACATCTTTCATTCCTTCCTGGAAACTGAGTCTGATGGCTTCTGGATCCTTCGTGAGGGAGAGGATGACATGGGTGTTGTTGGCGTAGGATACTATGCTGAGTCCATGCTGTCTGACGATGGCAGCGAGGGAGGCCATGTAGATGTTGAAGAGCAAGGGACTGAGCGATGATCCTTGGGGTACTCCGCAGTTGATCTCTGTGGGTTCGGAGAGAAAAGGCGGGAGTCTGATCTTTTGGGTTCTGCCGGCAAGGAAGGAGTGGAGCCGGTCGAGGGCGGTTCGCTGTATGCCAGCGTCATGGAGTCTGGCTGCAAGAGTGCAGTGGGCTGCGGAGAGGTCTAGAAGGATGTCGTTTGTGGCGACGAGGAGGGCAGTCTCGGTGCTGTGGTTACTGCAGAATCCAGATTGCGAAAAGTCGAGGTTGGCGTTCTCTTCAATGAAGTTTGTCAGCTGGGTGTTGACAATATTCTCAGTGACTTTTGGCTGTGAAGGGAAGGAGAGAGATGGGTTGGTAGTTTTTCAGGTCCATCGGGTCTGCAGAGAGTTTCTAGAGGAGGGGTCTGACTTCTGTGCATTTCCGGGTGTCGGGGATAATGCCAGATTCAAATGAGGCGTTGATGGTGCGTCGTAGCTCAAGCGCTATGGTGGCGGTAGCGGCTCTGTGAAAGATGTGCGGTGGGCAGGGGTACGTGGGGTCTCCTGAGTGAGTGCTCTTTACGGTCAAGGTGGTATTTTTGGTGGTAACCGTGGTCCAGGTGGCGATGGTGGACTGGCTATCGTCGCTGGAGGGAAGGGTGGTTTCTGGAGTCTGTTCACTGAAGTTGTTGTAGGGGGCCTTGATTTTCCATTGGAAGTAGGAAGTAGGAGCCGAGCTTGTTGGGGAGGCCCTGGGAGGGTGTGACGTCTCTCATCCTTTGCAGTCCTGTAAAAGTGAATGCTAAGTTGGATGTTAACTAGTTACGACAAAAAGCTTTAAAAACTCTAGGCACTCTAGGATGAACACAGTATATTCTATACAACGACATATTTTGATATCTTTACAATATATGGGAGTGGTAGTGGCTTGCTTTAAAACTCCTAACAGTGCTCTGCACTGCCCCTGCCACCCTCTGTAGTCTTGCTGCCGCTTCCCGGGGCCCACCTCATTGCAAAGCTCGGGAGCAGCATGGCGTTCTTTGCAAAATATTTTAAACTATGCACTTTGATTGATACGCTTTCCATTCCATGTATCAAGCACGATTTGTATACTGAATCAGACTGCATAACCCAATGTGAGGTAATTGTATCGCTATTCAATCCCTGGTTCTTTTCTTTGTCTCTCTCTCCTGCACTGAACTGCTCAGATGCTACATGTGGTAGAACAGACAAGCTGTGCATCGCCAGGGGCCAAGTGAGGAGAGCGGTGCCCAGGCAGCTGTCCCTGGCATATTAGGACACAGGTCAGCTTTGCCTTATTTTGTAACTTTGCACAACACTTACATACCTTACACTGCTCACCTTGCATACTCACTCAGTCACCCTGACCTTGCACTGGCAGTCAGATGCTGCTCATCCACCACTCACACAGTGCTGACTCTGCACTCGCACACCATTGAAATACCCATCACCCTACACCCACACCTCTCGCCCGAACTCAAACCGCTCATCCTGAACCTATACTATTGACATACCGCTCACCCTACACTTGCATGCCTCTTACCTTATACAGGGTAACATCTCTCACCCTGTACACTTACACAATTCTCATTCTGCACTAAACACATCATCAATCACCATGCATTGCGGCACTTTCACCCCGCACTCAGACAATTGTCAACCTTCATTCATGCACCACTCACCCTGCACAGAAAGCACTCACACCATTCTCCGTGCACTCATACACTTCTCCCATACCTCTTAACTTATTATTCACTCTATAGGCGAAACCTAATGCATTTACCAATGCACTAAGGAGCTCACATACTGGCAGACAACCAAATGTGGCATAAAACACACATATTGGTACAGTTAGACATTCGGGATTAGAATTTGGGTTGCCTGGTTACAGATTGTAATTTTTACACTAGACAACACCCAACTACAATGCTACATCTTCAATATTTTGTTGTGCTACAAGATGTTTGTATGGTGCCTTTTCAGAAAGTATGGCCTCTCTGCAAGAAAACTGTGTTGAAATTTCACTATTTAGCTCTAGCTCAAAGAACACCCACCACTGATGCACACCAAGTAAATGCTGATTTTATAAATGTCTGGTTCTCAGCCACACCCCTCGACAGCCCTATAGGCACATCCTACTCAATTTGGTGAGGACCGGCACTTCTTTTTTCCCATTTAAAGCACTGGGGTGATGGAATGCAGGGGAAGCTTCTGTCAGCTTTTACTTTTTAATTCCAATAACAACACTGACTGTTCATCTGCACAAAGCACCTTCCTTTGAGATTGGTTAAGTTGGTCAGAGAGGCTGCCTAATTAGGCCCTACCCATCTGTCCTACTTGTTTGTTGAGTGGAAACTTAAGACCCTAGAGTTTAAGGGATACCAGCATTATGGTCACAATGGGGTGGGGTCCTTTGTAGTCACACATTCGTCAAAAGGATGTCCCCATCCATATAACCTACTCCGTTCCCTTCTCTGTGCCGACGGAGCAGAGAAGGGAATGGAGTAGGTAATACGGTCTCCAGTTTCCACTCAACAAACAGAAAGATTGTTTAGACATATATCACCATTAGGGATCCACATACCCTTACGAATGCCCTAGTCCTTTTAGGTTATTTACCAATGGGCAGAAACATGTTGGCAGGTAGTGGTTGGGTGTGAGTCATAATACTGCAGGTACTCACCCAATTTTGATTTTTAATCATACCTAGTGTCCCATTGAATAAAGGAATTTCCCCAGGTACACAAAGGTATTTTTAAGTATACATCTGGATCCCCATCTATTTGGTGTTGTCCAGTAAGATTTATGCAAGAACTCCCTCCTATTTAGTCAGTCTATGAGGAGGGTGAGTCTGCCCTGGTGGCTCTGTCCTACCAGGGAGGGGAGAGGATTCCTATGATGAAGCATGACACTAAAAGTTTGTGAGGTTTCCTCTTCCATTAAGGATGACTTTTTATAGATAGTAACCTAAGTTCTGTGCAGTCTTTATACTTGTAAAAGTCAATAATCTTGAAGTATCTATTACACGGCTTATCATTCCTTGATAAGTGTCACCGTACTATATTAATTACTCCTTAAGTGGATTCACATTTTGGCTCAATGAGTGAAGGTGCTACAATCAGATGAGCGTAAAGACACTCCTGCAGAGTTGTGGACTTGAACAAAGTTAACATTTTTTGTACAGGCTGCTGCTTTCAACAACCTGCTGCTTTTTTGCTCGTTAACACACCCGAGAAGGAGAATCCATTACATTTGACAAATGAAGGTCTGCACAACACAAGCTTCACTTTAAAATACACGTCTCCTGTTTATCACTATGTAATGCCTATTTAAACCATTTATTTCTGTGGCATTTAGAATGATGCCTTTACTATAATCCGTGCTTGCACAAATTAAGCACTGGATTGGTGTGTTGGCAGAACAAAAGTCATACAAAACTGTTTTTGCAAATACATGGTTACACCTGAGAATTGTCTACACCCTTCCTAGACAATCCAAGCTAATGCAGTCACCTTTTTTATTCTGACACTCTTTACCTTTTGTTTCAACCCCAAGTTCACATTCTTCAATAGGGAGATGTGGTGTCCCTAATGGCAATAGATAACCGTTTACTATACAGAATAACAAACAGGGCTTAATTTTGCTAAAAGGTAGACTGGGGGAGCAGAACAGTTTGTATCTGAAAAGTATCAATACTAAATATAAACAGATTTCACCATTATGAAGTTAAACATAAGCAGCATTCATCAGCATGATGTTAAACACAGACCAAGTTAGCCAGCATAATATTAAATGCTGTGCTTGTGATTAGGTTTCTCGTGCACAGTTCTTTCGTTATGTCACCCATACCCCTGCCCGGCTCTACTTTATGTCACCCAGCACCCCTCACTCCTCCCGTCCTATGTTATGTCACCCAGCCCCCGCACTCCTCCCATTCTACGTTATGTCACTAATCCCCCACACGCCTCCCATTCTATGTTATGTTACCCAGTGCCCCCACTCTTCTCCCACTGTCTGTTATGTTTCACACCATGATGATGATGATTGAGAATTTATATTGCGCAAAACAATAACCCGCAGGTATCAAGGCGCCTATTAAAAAGAAATAAAAATATCAGTATACCACCTTACACATAGGCTTGCAGGAAGAGGCAAGTTTTGAGGGCACTTCGGAATCTCTGTAGGGAAGGCAACGACCTGAGATCCAAAGAAAGATCATTCCACCATTTAGGAGCCAGAGTAGAAAAAGCCCTACCACCCCACTTGGCTCTTCGTATACGGGGGACTGTCAGGAGCAATTTCCTGGAGGAACGCAAGTCCCTTCCAGGAGTATAGTGGGAGATGATAGAACCAACTCCCATGTCATTATTCCTTGCAATGGCTCTGTAAGTTATACATAAAACTTTAAACTGTATTCGGTATTCTACCGGTAGCCAGTGCAGTGTTCTCCTAGCCAGAGTGGCCGAGGAGCGTCTGGGGACATCCAGAACAAATCTAGCGGCGGCGTTCTGGACTACCTGCAGGCGCTGTAGTAGGCTCCTATTAAGCCCTGCATACAGCGCATTACAGTAGTCCAGTCGTGAGCCGATGAGAGCGACGGCTATTTGCTTTCTGGACTGTAGGGAAAGATACTTCCTGATTCTTCGCAGGGTGTGAATTAAGCCCCAACAGGTAGAGATGGTTCTACTAACCTGTCCGCCCATATTCAGGGCAGGATCTATCATCACCCCAAGATTCCTAGCAGATAACGTGGGGGAAGGGCATACTCCCAGCGAATCAGGCCACCATCCTCCCTCGTGTTGCCTGTTACACTTGTTAGCACTGTCTGGGCATGGGTCGCTGCTCATTAGTACCAGTTCAACACCCAAATATAGCAATAAGCAACAGAAAGGTGACTACTAAGTATTTGAAAAGGGCATTCCCCTGTGCAGCACCACATGTCACTGCGTTTTCAGTAACTTTTGAATCATTTGGGCTAGAAATGTTGTTGTTGTTGGTAAAGTCTACAGATTATGCATCTGATTATGGATTATGTGGCAAATGCAGCAAATTCAAAATTGGCTTGCATGCCTTTCTCAAATAACACTTTTACAAAGTTTCAGTGACATATTGCAGAACTGCTCACTAAGCTAAAATATACAACCAAAAAAAAACCTCTTATTAATCACATAGGCGAAACCTAAAGCATTTACCAATGCTTGTTTACTTTGGCCCTGTTTCACGTGACAAGATGTCCGTGGTTGGCGCTTTAATCTTTTAGGTGCTAGTTTTTACAAAAAATGTTTAAAGAATCATAACTCCTGATGTACTGATTGGATTTTTGTTGCTTAGGTATCAAATATGTTGGTTTAAATTTACTCTATTTATCTAAATTGGTTTGGCATTTTTCTTGTGTAGTGTTTATACTTTAATATTGTTTGTGTGCTGCATAAATACTTTACACATTGCCTCTAAGCCTGACAGCTGTTTGTGTCAAGCTAGCAAGGGTTAAGCGCAGGTCAATTGAATGACTTTTTGTAGTTCACCCTGCAAGGAATTGTGGTTGTTGCTTGCGCACGCCCAAGTCAACCAACTCCCCAATTTTTCACAGGCACCATAGATACTTTTGGCTTATTCCTAAGAGTCAAAGGGGAACTCTTGAGTACAACCTATAAGTGAGCATTCCTTGGATGCAGCACCAGTGAATGGGGAATAACCCCGGACCTCGTTATAATCAAGTGGGTGGGACAGGTATTTGCCTGACGACTACTAGAGCCCTTACCTCAAAGGGATTGTGTTATTGCTTGTGAATGTCATTATTCCTTTAAAATTGTAGAGTTAGATATAAAATACTTCTTTTTCTTTTAAAAGTATTGGGTCGGACATTGGTTTATTGTTTGGACTGTGTGCCCTTTGAGTTATGAGCTGTGTTTACTTACCAGTATCTACACTTCCCCCCAAGGGAGTGCTGACTGCTCATCCACAGCTACCACTGAGAGTCAAGTGCAGAAGGGGTGCTTGGCCCAGTTGCTCAGGATCCATAGTAGGTCGGGCCCTAGGACATCAGGAGTAAAAGGCCTCAACCCCAACAGTTAGGTACAGTGATCCCTGCATCCCCTGGGACCCTCTGATAGGGATACCGGCAACCACACTTTGTCTGGTGGAACCCCTTAATCATTGTGGAAAGTGAAAGCAAAAGTCCCAAAATGCAAGTTGATGTTGGTTAAAAAGTTCTATTTGGCAAAATGTGTCACACATGACTAGGAACGACCTAGCAGCAAAGGATTGTTAGCATATTATTACAAGTAACGCTGGTAAAAAAAAAACAAATGAGGAGCAGGTTTTGTACATTGACATTGGGCCAAATGGTATTCAACACTCGGGGGCTTATTTACTGGAAGAGGTGTGGCGGCCAGGGCGACTGACCGCGGACACTGGGATCACGGTTCGATCACCGGCAGCAGGTCAGCCCAACACCATGTGACCCTGGGCAATAGCTCGCTTAATCTTCCTGACGGCCCTCAGCACCGGGATGCCTACGGGTAGCTGTGCGCTTTACGAATACTGGATTTACTAGAGCCCTGCATCACTTTTGCTCGCATAAAGTGGTACATGCATGAGACAGGGCTCTCATTTTGATTAATGAAGCCACGCATAGCCACCCTGCAGGGCTTTGAGTGGTCTCATAAATCATGAGTAAGGTAACGCAGCAAAAATCGCTGGGAGGCGTTTCCTGGAAGGCGTTCCATGGAATTTGTCACTGCCCCACACAATGAAGGCACGCTTGCACCATGGAACAAGGGTGCCTATGTTGGCGGTAGGCTGCCAAAACAGTGCCATCGTAGGGAGAAAGGACAGGAATTCACCGTATTGCTTAAAACTGCACATTCCTCCCCTTTCACCTTGGAGTAGGCCAGCTCAGAAAGGTGCTGCTGCTGCGCTGCCCTAAGTCAAAATCCTATTAATGAGCCCCACAGTGATTTTGCTGATTTTTCACACTTTTGCTTGTCTCACTGAATACGTCTCTGCAATGACTGTCTTCAGTGTCGTGTTATATTTCTGCTCCTAGTATATTCAAGGAGTGCAACAGAGAAATGGGTTTAAACAGGATCAGGACAGAAGAGTATGAGAAATGTAAGGAAAGTTATATGTTTATTACATGACAACTAAATTGTATTGTGGTTTGAAACACTGGAGTGTAATAAAATATTACTTTGACTGCTGTTTCAAGGCGAAACATAGGGGTATATTCACAAGAACTTGTTATAACTACTGCAAGAGTAGCGTAACACAACTTTCAATATCGCTGCCCATCGCAGGAAAATAACCCTGTGACAACATGGGATTCCCAACAAGGCGGTAGCATGCGATAGTCTGCCAAAACCGCGGACAATGTCTGCGATAAAACCACTTCGATGGAGATAAAAACACAAACCACAACACCAAAAAACATGCGATGGGCCAAAGCGCGATGAGGAAATCAGCGATAAGCAGCGCCAGGCCTGCAACACACACCTGGCAGGTGGGAAAAATCTCCATAAAAGCAGAAAAAAACACCCACACACAAACTGACCTACACCCAAGTCCCATGGAGGCAGCCGGAGCAGGCGCAGAGGACGAGAGCAACCCCACAAGCACCCCGGACAACCAGCCTGGGACCTCGGGGACAGGGAAGGGCAAGGACAAGAAGACGAGGAAGACGAAGTTCAGTCCGCAGGCGAACAAGATCATAGTCACGGGGGTAATGGAACACCATCAACAACTCTTCGTCACCTCCAACGTGTCACTGGGCACCAAAACTGCAATATGGCGGGACATCGTCAACAAGGTGAATGCTGTCGGAGAGCACATGAGGACAATGAACGAGGTCAAGAGGCGATGGAATGACATCAAGCGGAAGACCAAGGAGAAACTCTCTGCCAACCAGAAGGCAGCAACGCAGGCTGGAGGTGGGGGCCCAGCGCCACAGCTGGAGCTGGATGACATGGAGGAGCTGGTTTCGACAGTCATCAGTGTGGAGACTGTGGCCGGAATCAGGGGACCGGACACTGCTCGACAGGACACAACACAACCGCAACAGGGTGAGTGATCACCAGGTACTGGGTAGGACGGGTGGAGATGGGCACAATGGCACACATGCACAATCAAGCAGAGCACAATGCACTCCCACAATGACTCTGGGTCATCGCCCAGATCTACTGGCACAATGTACAATGCCATGCTGTCTGAATGTCAACCTGTACCATGCGTCTACACACATGTGGACACATTGTAATACACCATCTCCCCTTCACATCGCAGGGGCACCGTCAACACCTCCTGCAGAGCAGTCCCAGCCACTCTTCACGGATGACGAGGATGACGAGGAAGACAACGCCAGCATCGATGCCCAAACCATCCAAGACATCATTGACCTCATCCGCCACTAACCTCCAGGCTCAGGGCAGCCCAGCTACGTCGATGAGCCTCCACCCACCACCCAAACCACCCAGCAGGAGGCACCCACAGCCCGGGCACCCTCCCAAGACCTCCAGGAACAACACATGGCCTTCCAACGCCGTGTGCTAGAGTGCCAGATGGAGACGGCTGAGCAGGTGTGGGTGGGCTTCGGCATCATGGCTGCAAAACTGGACGCCATCCTTGGATGTCTATGTCCGCCCCATGGTCTCCAACGAGCCCTGACTGACATCACTGGAGTCATGACGCGGAGAGAAGAACACCTGTCCTCTCAGAGTGGCTCCAACTATGCCAGTCATGAGCTGGCACACATACGGAGGCTCATGGAGGACATGGTGCGGATGGAGGCGGAAAGGATGGCAGCCACCGCTGCCCATTATCAAAATGTAGCTGGGATCTATCATGCCCTACAGACCTCCACCATGGCATTGGCACAAGGTGTGGCGCTGATAAATGCTGCTGCGCCCACATCGTCTACATCCCCGCCCCCTGATGTCAGTGGCACACAGTACGGCAGCCGAGTCCAGTCAGGCCCCTGATGTGTCAGTGGCACACTGTGCGGCAGCCGGATCCACTCAGGCCCTTGATGTCAGTGGCACACACTGTGGCAGCCGGATCTGCTCAGGCCCCTGATGTGTCAGTGGCACACAGTGCGGCAGCCGGTTCTGCAACACCCACAGGTGGGGCAGGGCACACACCCGGGGACGAGGACGTGGATGGGACTGTGGTCAGAAGGACCAGGCACTAGCATTCATCACTGCCACCTGGCCTGTGTCTGCTTGGTCCCGCACATGGCCTCATGACCCTCCACTGACCCACGATACACTCCAATGCCCTCACCTTGGACAGCGACATGGACTTCCACTTCCAGATTGATGCCCAATGACACAGAGACCAGGCTGTGGACTGTACCCATCCCTTCAGCAAGTGAGCTGTGTGGCCTGGGTGCGCAGAGGCGTCTCTCTCTCTTCTTCTCTCGCTCTCCCCCTCTCTTCTTCTCTCTCTCTCTCTCTCCCCCTCTCTTCTTCTCTCTCTCTCTCTCTCTCCCTCTCTTCTTCTCTCTCTCTCTCTCCCTCTCTTCTCTTTCTCTCTCTCCCCCTCTCTTCTTCTCTCTCTCTCTCTCTCTCCTTCGCTTGTCTCTGTCCTTTGATGTGCGCAGGACACACCTTCATGTTTTTTGTCTTGCAGGCTGTGACCTACGGACTGTCACGCGGGGAGCCGCCATGTGTCTTCATTTGATTTCGGTGTTCATTTTAATAAAGTTTTTTTGTTGCTTCGGAAGTGAAGGTGTGATGCTCATTTCTGTGTTGACACATGCATTTCAACTGTTGTGATTGTGCGAAATCATGCAGAATAATTTGTACATGTTTTTGTGTAGCTGATGTGGCAGAGGGTAGCATGCCTCACCTGGACTTTTCGCTGCACCCTCTGTCACTGAAGAAAGGGAAGCCTGAAACGCGTCTGACAGAGATTGCTATTGACTTTTAAAGCTCGTCTTTGTTCTTGCTCTGCTGCAATTCATTAAAGAAAAGTGCTTCGAGTGAATTACCTGTTGGCTCTTCCTTAAGGGTAACCTTTTTGTGTTGGATATATATATATATATATATATATATATATATATACATACGTACATGCATCATATATATATATATATATATATTCACAGAAAAAAACATAGGTTTCAGGCACGTTATAGTTAGGAATTAGCATTTAAAAAACCTCAGAAATTCACTGAATAAACCATAGGTTTCACACATGTTATAGTTAGCTGGACTTTTCACTTGTACAAAACCATTGAAATTCCCCCGTTATAGTTAGTTCAGCTAACTATAACTCGCGCGCCCGCAATGCACTGCTGATGACGTCACATATTACATCACTCATGACATGGTCAGTGACATCACTCATGACATCACTGATGACATCTCAAATGACATCACTGATGACATCATCCAGTGAATGTGTGTTTTTCTGAAAATTAAATATGTTTTATATATGTATATCTCAAGGTCGATGGAAGAATAAATGGGTATATAAGTGTCTAAATGGATGATTTGTTTTTGAAAAATTGATTGTGTAACTGACTGATTAAGTGTATCATAGTGAATACATGGCTTAGTGAGTAATGTTTAAATATGTAAATATCTGTATCAGTCTCTCACTTTGTGTATAAGTGGCTGCATGGGTTGGTGAGTAGCTACATGGGTGTCTATATAGGTTATCAGTTGGTTTTTTGAGTATCAGTCCGAGTGTCTGCATGGTTCGGTGGGGGGTATTACGTAGTGCATAGGTGCATGAATGAATGACTCACTGTTTGTATGTGTTAAACACAGCATGTGTGCAGGACTGTATGGGTGGATGAGTGTGTGTATGGGTGTGTTAGTGAGTGAATGACTGTCTCAATAGTGTCTTTATGAGTAACTACATATGTTTTAAACTAGTATATGTGACTATTGGTGTATATAAGTGAGTATATGTGAGAGTGAGAGATTGAAAGAGTTCCTGTATGAATAAGTATGTGTTTCTATAAGTGATTGTTTAAAAGACTAAGTATGTGTAAGTTTCCGTAGAAGTAAGTGTGGTGGTGTGTGTATAACTGTATATGCAAGTAAATGTATGTTTGATTCTTTATTAGCATGAGTGACTATGTGTGTGAGTAACTCTATGGATGAGTGGCATTGTGTAACAGGATGTATAGGTGTATGAGTACATATGATGAGTGAGTACATGTATGAGTGACTGTATAGGACTGTTGGTGAATGAGTGGATGTGTATGTGGATCTTAGAATTACTGAAGAGGTTGTTGTAACTGGTATTGGTATGTCCATTGTTTTGAAAATTTTAGTCTCTATTTTTGAATTTGTGTATCAAAGGTTATATTAGGGTGAGAGGAGGTCTGCCACTCTATCACAAGGATGATGTCATCAGTGATGTCATCAGTGATGTCATTTGAGATGTCATCAGTGATGTCATGAGTGATGTCACTGACCATGTCATGAGTGATGTAATATGTGACGTCATCAGCAGTGCATTGTGGGCGCGCGAGTTATAGTTAGCTGAACTAACTATAACGGGGGAATTTCAATGGTTTTGTACAAGTGAAAAGTCCAGCTAACTATAACACCCCTGAAACCTATGGTTTTTTCAGTGAATTTCTGAGGTTTTTTAAATGCTAATTCCTAACTATAACGTGCCTGAAACCTATGGTTTTTTCTGTGAATTTCAAAGGTTTTTTAAATGCTAATTTCTAACTATGCCTACAGAGATAGGACATGTGAAGAAAGAAGAGAAAATGCACAGAAAGAAACAAAAGAAGTGCAGAAAGAAGCAACAGAAGTCCTCAAAGACAAAGAAAAGTGCAGGAAGAAGGATAACGTGCAGAAAGAACAAAAAGAAGAGCAGAAAGAAGCCTTGTTGCAAAATCATCCTGTACCCTCAACTTTTTCAGACGGATACTGGTGGTAACTGAGTCTGACTAACCAGTCCTAGAGCCAGTGCTATGTTAAAAGACACTTAGAATACAGTGAAAACACCTACATACACTAGGGAACATTATGCGTTGGGGTCCCCCTGTGATTAGCATGACCTCCTCTGTAAGCCCCTAGTATATAATAGGGCATGGGGATTAAAACTACCTCTTAAAACAGGCCACAGGGCGTTTTTGCACACGTTAACTCAGGCCCCGTCCCCTCCCTTCACCACTGTGTAAACACGCCCTGTGTCCGTTTTTAGTTGGGAGATTAAGTTAATTTGAATCCTGAGGGTCCCTAGGGTCCAACTAGCCCACTAAGTACCTTCAGTAAGTGCCACAGAGCTGTGTTGCAGAGAGGTGTAAAAAGTGGCACGGCCTGGACCACCTCTCTGCAATGCAGCTCAGTGGCGCTTACTGGAAGCACTTGGTGGGCTAGTTAGCCCCCAGGGGCCCTCAGTATTGAAGGGAAATTATATCCCCAATTTAAAACGTGCCATAGTGCGTGTTTGCACACGTCACCTCAGGCCCCGTCCCCTCCCTTCACCACTGTGTAAACGCGCCCTGTGGCTGTTCTAAGTTGAGAGATTAAGTCCCCTTGAATCCTAAGGGTCTCTAGGGTCAAACTAGACCACTAGGTACCTCCAGTAAGCGCCACAGAGCTGCGTTGCAGAGAGGTGTAAAAAGGGGCTTGGCCTCAGAACACCTGTCTGCAGCGCAGCTCCCTGGCGCATACTGGAGATGCCTGTTGGGTGCGCGTTTGCAGAGTGCTGCACGGAGGGGGCATGGCCTCCGGCTCGATGCCAGTCTTTTATTTATTTTAATTTTTTAAGAAGGGTGGCTGTGTGGTTCCCCTTCTTATTTTAATTTATTGGCCCTGATGACCCCATCCCCCTGGGCCTGTCTCCTAATTATATTTTTTTTACCCCAATCCCCAGGGCCGGCCACTGTTTTTTATTAATTTAAAAAAATATATATTTATAGACACACCTAGGACATGCTGGACAAACCGTACGTACCTATCACCATGACGATTTGCGTGATATTCATTAAAAGGCGACTATGCATACAATGAATCCACGTGGAATGTATTTACACCACTAGTGAAGCTCTGACATGTCTGATGCCCTACCGTGCTTAATCCCGGTAGACACCCTTGTCGTTTATTTATACAAACATGGGTAGCTATTGACGGGCACATTTAATACACATGCACACCAAGCCATTCAAAGGAGATTCGACAAAAATTCGACCAAAACTATGCAAGAAACCCCCCTCACGGTTAATAAAACACACATCTACTGCCGGATGTGTAATACTTTTTATTTTACTCTCTGGAAAGGGGACGAACATCACTTGAGAGTCACAGCGCGCTCCTGACAGAGCCCAATGCTGTGTTACACCCACCATTGCCTGCCAAGTGCCACACACCTCTGTGTTGTATTCCACTAGCTAGTGCATATGCTATGACACTCTCTAGCCCATGTGCACTGTAACACCACCCCGTGAATATGTCATGCCACACTTGTCTTCGCACGGGTTATATTGCCCCATCTAACGTGCCTTCCTCGATGCCTATGTTATAACGCACAGTGCTATGCCATACAAATTACAATCTGGGATCCATATCTTTGTCACAGTGCATATGCAACGTTACACTCCCCAGCACATATTTTATATTACAACTTTAGAGACTAGTTAGGTTACACAACACTGCCCTGTGCATATTACACTCCAAGGCGCATATCGCATAGCACGCGCTAGTGCCTGTGCTATCTCGCGCTCTCCAATGAATCTGTCATTGCGCACAATGTATTGCATATTATATTTCACGCCCGGTTCATCTTATATCACACTTTTTGGTGCATAGTGCATAGTTTATACCATACACTATATCTAGTTTTCATTTTCAATCGTGCTCTCAGGACTATGTTCTATATAACACTGTGTTCACCTACCCTTTTCACGGGCATTACATTTTGCGATAGGGGGTGGAGGGTCAGGGGGTGTTTCTGCCAAGAGAGCCCGGAGTCACAGTCACAAACGTCCTCTTCTTCCTGAATAAAAGTGAGAATATGCTGCATACTTGTTCATATTTTAAGTAGTTCGCACAGACACAATGTTTTAAAAACAATAAAGTTCCTAATACCCGCCTTCTCTGAACAGTTAGCTTGCTGCCCCATCCCCCTCCTCCCTATCCTCTGTTGTGTGAATCCATGGACTAGCCTCCTCCCTCCTGCCATGCATGGTCTGATGTGCTGCCACTGCCCACAATTTAGTATGATGTACCAGTCCACTCCTCCTGCCCTCCATTGCCCAATTCTATGCCCCATCATTGACCTCCTGCTTAAACTCTGTGCTTAGCTTGCTGCCCCTATTCTCCTTCCCCCTGCCCTCCGATGTCTTTGTGCATGCCCCTGCTCCATCCTTTTTGCCCACCATGTTCCATGGACCTGCCACTCCTATCTACTCTGAGTGTTCTGTTTAGCTGCCACTCCCCTCCCACCTGCCTAGCATTGTCAGATGACTGTAACCTGTCCCTGACACCTCCACCCTGCCTGTCCACATGCCATGCCCCTATCCTCTTCCTCCTGTCCTACATGGTCCATTGTACTGCCACACCCTTCTGCCCTCCCTGGTCTGTTGTGCTGCAACTGCTCCTCCTGCCTGCCCGTGTGGTCTGTTGTGAGGCCCCTTCCCCTGAACTTTCTTGTCTGTGCACAGGTCCTGACCCTCCCTTCTATCCTCCATTGTCCTTTGTGCATGCCCCTGCACCCTCCTTCTTGCCCATCATAGCCATTGTGCTGCCACTAACCCTCCCACTTGCCATGCATGGTCTTCTGTGCTGCCATGGCCCCTCCCACCTTCCCTGTGTGGTCCGTTAGCTGCCCCTGACCCCCTCCCACCTTCCCTCCATGGTCTGTGTGTATGCCATCACAGTCTCACTGTTGCTCTTCATGGTGTGTCTTGCTTCTAGTGCCCATCCTGCCTGACCTCCATGGCTATCTTGCTGCTCCTGCCCTGCCCCCTTGCCCCCAGCCCTCTGTTTACATGTGCAGACCCCTACTCCCTCACTCCTGGCTTGTCTGTTCCATTCCATTGTAATGCCCCTGATCCGTCCCTCCTGCCCTTTATGGTCTGTTATGCTGCAGCTTTCTCTCCTGTCTGTCCATTATGGTCAGCTAGCTACCATTGCCTCTTGCCCCTCTGTTCTCTGTTGTCCATGTGCATGGTCCTGTCCCCTCCCTCTTGCTTTCTATGGATTGTTGTGCTGCACTCCCGTCCTGCATGCCCTGTGTGGTGTATTGTGCTGCTGCAAACCCTGATGCCTGCCCTGCAGGGTCAGTTTGGTGCACCTCTTCATGTCCCTCCTGTCCTCTGTTATCCAAGTCCATGTCCCTATCCCATTTCCTTCCATGATCCAATGTACCATACTTGTGAACATTTTGAACTTGGTAAGAGGGAGATTTTGAAAACAAACTGGGGTATTGATTTTCCCCTTTGAGTTACATTGAAAAAGGGGAGATTGTAGACAGGAGACAGATCAAATAAAGCCCATTTGAGCTTAAAAACATTGGACGTTTCCTGGCTGAATCGGGTCTGTTGGCATGTATGGTTGTACTACCATTGCCTCTTCCTTCTGCCCACAATGGTCTATTACATTGCCACAGCCTCTCTTGCAAGTCCTGTATTGTTGGTTTGTTGTCCCTGCCCCCCTTTCCACTGCCCTCCATAGTCTGTTGTGCTTCCACGGCCCTTCCTGCCTGCTCAGTGTGGTTAAATTGTTGCCTTTGCACCCTCCTACCTGCCTTCAATTTTCAGAGTCCGTGCCCCTGGCCTCTTCCTCTCAACAGTATCCTAATGAACAACTAGATTGCTAACATTCTATATTTATTACAAAAGTGTGGAACGCCTGTCATCATCTTGATGTAATCAAAACTGTAATACCTAGAGCATTTCCTTTAGAAATTAGATATATGAGAGGGTCTTATTGGCATCAAAATTATGGTTAGTGCTCTAAAAGACTAAAATAAGGGCATATTTTCTGAGTTTTCAAATAGCGACAAAGCACTTTTAAATTATTTGTTGTCTTTATGTTTTTTTATCCAGTTGACCACTTGATTAAATGTTGGAGAGGATGTGGTGTTACTTCCAGAACTGCAGACTTTGCAACTGGGGAACCAGGTTGAAGTTTCTGCTTCAGCTCGACATTCTGTGATTCTGGTCAAATCACTTAGTCTCCCCATGTCTACAACCAAAATGAATTTGTTCTTGTGTGATGTAACCAATGCTCATGTAAAGCACTCCAATACCTGACAAGTCTGCACTATATAACACTGCAAAAACACAAAATAATAAGTGTTTTGCACACTTCTGTCATTGGGCTATATTTGGGCTACATCTGGGTGATATTTGGGCTACATTTGGGTTCTTTTGTCTCTGGTGGCCATCTTGGGAGACTTATTTGTTATGAAGTTTCCTAATTTCCTCATTTACTGCAGTTTCCTCAGTAGGAAATACTTTCAGTTTTTTACTTTGATTCCATCAAGAAGGCATTCAGATGTGTCACATATTTGCCATAAATTCAGAATGTTAGCACTCTTTTTGCTCATTAGATCACTGTAGTAAAGCTACTGCTCACCAGGGAAAACTGCTGCTGGTATTGAAAGTGCATGTTTCAGTCTGCATGTCAGAATTTTTTAATGAAATAGAAGAGGATTTGAGAAGTCACTCAAAATGAGCCCTAATTTTTCTTTCTGCAGCACTAATCATACTTTTTATGGAAAAATGAACCCCCTCATTTTGTTCCTTTTTAAATTAAATGTTTTTAGAGTTACCACTTTAATCCAAGCAAGATGGCTTCAGGTGTGCCATACGTTTATCATAAGTAGGACTGTTAGCGCTCTAGTAGTTCTTTGGAACACTCTGGGAAGCTGCAGTAGAACACAAAGGAATCAACTGACAGTCTCTGCCCTTGTTGGATGTACATGTTTTACTGAGAATGTCAGACTTCATTCTCACATGACTGAGAAAGATAATGTGAATTTACAGAAAATAAGCTCTCAGTTTAGCTCATAGATCACCTTCCAAACCTCTGTGGGAAAGGCATGAGAAAATATTTTTCTCTCAATCATGATATCCCAGCAGAAGGCTTTTTCACATGGTGAAATCACCTTAGAACATACCAGAATTCCTAAAATGAGTATGGTACCATCAACAAATGATTTATAATGTAACTAAAGTCTTAAAACCTTCTATTAACTGCAATGCTTTTTAATGAGGTGCTATCATGTATATTGGTCCCAAGATGGCTGCCAACACTTCTTGGAGGAAGTGCTGACAGCCAATCAGATCTCAGGATGAGATGTGTGGTTAGGCTCCGCCCACATATATATATGCTTTTAAATGCTATTTTCTCAGGTAATACTGAACAGATTTACACCAGACCTGCAAAAGGCACTTCCTTGACCTTATGGCTACCTCTCTGCCAAATTTCACGTAATTCTGTTCAGCCGTTCGGGCTGTAGCTGCGACTAAAGGTCCTATGGGAAAACGCATTTTGGGACCCCCCCTTTTTCTCGGTCTCCGCTTGACGAATCACCCCGAGACTTTCAGGGTAGGAGCTGAACGGAGCGCCCCATTAGTTTTGAAAATTTTGCGAGGATTCGTCTACCGGCGCCAAAGTTATTCAAAATAGAATTTTGAGATTTCCTATGGAAACTAGGTTGTAACTATAACTATCTACTGGCGTCCGCCAGTAGTTAATATATGTATATATATATATATATACATATGTATATATATATATATATATATATATATATATTCACTTAAAAAACCATAGGTTTCACACACGTTATAGTTAGGAATTAGCATTTAAAAAACCTTGCAAATTCACTTAAAAAAACCATAGGTTTCACATATGTTATAGTTAGCTGGACATTTCACTCGTAAAAAACCATTGAAATTCCCCCGTTATAGTTAGTTCAGATAACTATAACTCGCGCGACCGCCACTCTATCACAAGGATGATGTCATCTGTGATGTCATGAGTGATGCCACTTACCATGTCATGAGTGATGTAATATGTGACGTCATCAGCAGTGGGTTGCGGGCGCGCGAGTTATAGTTATCTGAACTAACTATAACGGGGGAATTTCAATGGTTTTTTACGAGTGAAATGTCCAGCTAACTATAACATGTGTGAAACCTATGGTTTTTTAAGTGAGATATATATATATATATACATATATATATATATATATGTATATATATTCGCTCGACTCCTTGCATAACACAGAAAATACCGCACTCACAGGGGGGCGCTTGAATACTTTATTCAGCAACCAACAAACAAACGCGTTTCGGCGAGAAGCCTTCCTCGGTGTTCATGACACACCGAAGGAGGCATGTTTAGTGCATGAATGGAATGCTTTTTAAACATGCCTCCTTCGGTGTGTCATGAACACCGAGGAAGGCTTCTCGCCGAAACGCGTTTGTTTGTCGGTTGCTGAATAAAGTACTCAAGCGTCCTCCTGTGAATGCGGTATTCTCATTGTTATCCAAGGAATCGAGTGAAAATACATAGCGGCATCCACCGCCGCAAACCGGCACCCGCACGCGAGTGCTCCGTATTAAGTGGACCTTGAGCGTTGATATATATATATATATATATATTCACTTAAAAAATCATAGGTTTCACACATGTTATAGTTAGCTGGCACATTTCACTCATAAAAAACCAATGAAATTCACCCGTTATAGTTACTGCAGGCAACTATAACTCACGCGACCGCAATCCTCTGCTGATGACGTCAGATATTACATCACTGATGACATATGTGTCTTTCTGAAAAATAAATATTTGTAATATATGTATAGCTAAAGATTAATGGAAGAAAGACATGGGTAAATAAGTGTCTAAATACAGTGATGTAATATCTGACGTCATCAGCAGAGGATTGCGGTCGCGTGAGTTATAGTTGCCTGCAGTAACTATAACGGGTGAATTTCATTGGTTTTTTACGAGTGAAATGTCCAGCTAACTATAACATGTGTGAAACCTATGGTTTTTTAAGTGAATTTGCAAGGTTTTTTAAATGCTAATTCGTAACTATAACGTATGTGAAACCTATGGTTTTTTAAGTGAATTTGTACGGTTTTTTAAATGCTAAGTTATGTTTTTATTTTATTTTTTTTTTTCAGGTTTTACACCGTGCGCGCACCGTGCGCGTGCTGCAGATCGGCGCATATAAATTCTCCCTACTTCCACGGACCGAGTAAACCTATAGTCACACACACATACACTCATCATACGCTAGGGCCCATCACACTAAAATTCATACTATTACTCTATCCACACTGAGTACGAGAGAGATAACCTAAACCAATCTGCATCTACAATGAGGTCAATGAGACCATAATGACATTGTCCTGAGTCATGATTTTAAACATAGGAAATACATTTGAAAACTCAATAAATGACAAAGAAATAACCACCCAACACTGTAATTCAAACAAATGCTTATTTATCTAAATTAGTTCAAATGAAAGTCAATCATTAGCAAAATCGTTATTCTCATAGTTACCTATTCTAGCTAAATGGGTCAGGACAGGTCTCTCGGTAAAGTCTCTCGAGCTGCTGTCCTCAGCATAAGTTCAGGAAGAAGTCCAAACGCAATGACCACGATGAACGCAATGGATGCAATGAACGCGATGAACGCGAACCCTCTCTAGTCTAGCATATTTATAATAAAAATAACAAAGTAAAAGGTCCAAACAAACGTTGAATATCCGTTGAGCCGCTGAGCAGAGCGAGCAGGAAAGGATGTCACTTAGTTACATTTAGAAAACCTCCGCTCAGGAAAAATCACAAAAATAAAAATACGGAAGAAGGAAACTCGAGTTTGCAAATGTTACTTTCGTGTATGCTCTTCCTTGGTATCATAGCAGAGCCACCGCAGACTGATCATTGTTCATTGTGGCTTTATCCCTCTCCAAGGACAATTGGATTCATTCCCAGAGCTGCTATCCTCACGGGAATTTTTAAACCAGGCAGAAGCTGTGGTCAGGTGACTTTCAACCATGTTCAGCAAGGCCTCTCATCAAAATTCAATCACTCGAGTGCAGGCTGTAAATGGCAGCCATCTTGTTTTAGGCCAAAACGGACCATCTTAATTAAAAGAAACACAAAACAACGTTACCACAGCTTAATGATTAAACAGTGTTAATCCCCACTAATACCCTTATGTGTATGTAATTATCTAGCCTTCTGCAACGCAATAAAGCATTAGCACACGTTATTTTAAAAGCATAAACATGAAACAAATAGCACTTTTACAACACTCATTTAGTAAAACCGCACATTATTATTAAGCAACATATATGCATCCCACGTGTAGTTGTTTCTTCTCATTAGTAATGTTGATTAGTTTAGACTTTTAACAAAACAAACTATTAATTAATGATTTCAAATTAGTAATTTTAATCATAACATATAGACAAAACTGGAGCTTAAAACTCGATAAATTTTCAACAGAAAACTCTGCTCCAGCACGCGCACCGTGCGTGCTCTGTGGGCACTCAGTGCGCATCGCGCACCGAGCGCCCACTGTTCCCAGTGCGCACAAGGTGCACGCACCTCGCGATTTTTTAACAAAAAAAAATTGTTTTTTTTTCCCTTGGGGGTCCTTCTGTGACCCCCTGACCAAGGCTAGGGGGTCAGGAACTGTCCACTCTGCCCCCTTCACGTTCTCCACCTTTGTTTTTCACCCCCTCAGACTGCGAGAGACAAAATGGCGGCCGACACTTCCTGGTTTCGACCGATTCGAATGTTTACCAACATCTAACAACCAATCAGAATTGCGCTCGCGCACGGCAGGGTGCGCGCACAGTGCGCGCACGGTGTGTGCGTATAGATATTGATATGCTTTTAAATGCTATTTTCTCAGGAAATAGTGAACAGATTTACACCAGACCTGCAAAAGGCACTTCCTTGACCTTATGGCTACCTCTCTGCCAAATTCCACGTAATTCTGTTCAGCCGTTCGGGCTGTAGCTGCGTCTAAAGGTCCTATGGAAAAATGCATGGGGAAAACGCGTTTTGGGACCCCCCCTTTTTCTCGGCGCCCGCTTGACGAATCACCCCGAGACTTTCAGGGTAGGAGCTGAACGGAGCGCCCCATTAGTTTTGAAACTTTTGTGAGGATTCGTCAACCGGCGCCAAAGTTATTCAAAATAGAAGTTTGAGATTTCCTATGGAAACTAGGTTGTAACTATAACTATCTACTGGCGACCGCCAGTAGATAATATATATGTTCAAGAAAGCTATTCCTCATACTCCGAAAGGATCCCACAGCACTCCGGCAGTAGTTTTCAAATATGAAAAATGATTATTTATTTAAGCAGAGGCACAAATAATTAAATATATCAAGAGCGAGTGACGCCCGAAACGCGTCTTCAAAGGATTCTACAGCTTAAATAAACTTATTGCTGCTTTAAATCCGTGGTTCGTGATTCCTTGGTGACTGGGTCGGCGAAAAAGCAAGCTGTAAGTCTACTAAGGACCAGGTGTGTTTCTATATATTTATATATATATATATATCAGCATTTCCTAATACCGTGTGAGAGAGCAGACCAAGCAAGCCTGATTTTTTTTAATTGGGGGCTCCCTTCCCCGATACATATTTGTAAAAAGAACAGTTCCTTATTTTGAAAATTACAGCACAATTTTCAAGTAAGTGGACTAAAAAGCCAGAGATTTGAAAAAATGGTGTTCCATAAAAGCCTTTGGGTCGTTGGTGCTTATTCAGGCGTGGCCCAGACCGTCGCCCCACTGCTAAAACACAGCAATAAGAAGAAAAATACAATAAAAATTAAACCATTTTATTTTTATTCCCAGCGCCGAGTCGGGGGGGGGGGGATCGGGCAGCAGCGTCACAGAGCATGGGGAGTGGTAGGTAGGCAGGCACTAAAGAAAGGAAAGATGCGTCACGCAAGTTTACCCTTGCGCCACCACAGATGCGCCGCATTTACAATGCAGCGCATCGTGGCGCAAGGATAAACAGATGCGTGACGCATCTGATGGTATAAGGGCGGGCATTGCTGAAGTCGTGTCGCAAGCACGACGCAACTCCAGCAATGCTCAGGGGCTGCCCATACCGAACATGCTGCGTCATGCCTTACGCCTGCTTCAAGCAGGCGCAGGGTTTTGATGCAGCAGCGCCGGAAAAGTGACTCAGTGAAATCTTGTAGATTTCACTGCGTCACTTTTCCGAGGCTTTTTCCGATGGAATGCCCACCCTGCATACATTAAACTTGACGCAGGTTTAATGTGGCGCAGGGCTTCACAACGTGACGCATCTCCCTAGATGCGTCACGTTGTAAATGGGCCGTAACTTTTACGCTGCCGCTGCGTCACAAAAGTGATGCAACGACGGTGCAAAAGTGACGCAAGAGGCTTGTAAATCTGCCCCAAAATATTCTGGGGCAGATTTATGAGCCCCTTGCGCCACTTTTGCGTCACTTTTAACATGGGAAAAGTGACACAAAAGTGGCGCAAGGGGCTCATAAATCTGCCCCTCTGTCTCTTTTCAGGCTTTAAAGCACAGCTTAAATGAAAAATAAATGCTTAAGTTAAATTCATCAAATTCATCAGTGGGAAGTTCAATATCGTACATAATGAAACCATTATTAGTTAATGCACTGCACCAGGAAGCCACAGAACTGAGCTGTGGTTGCTGTCGTGAAGAATTGTCACTTGTGTATGTTTAGTGCTACGATATCCCAGCCTGTGGCATAAAGCAGTGTGAGTATGTAAGTTTTTATTTTAAACTTGCATTACAGACGGGCGAAAGGCTGCTTCGAATGCGCGAAAAAGAATTAAGAAAAAAAGAGCTTCCAAAATGTAGGGGCATATCAGCAACAACCGGCGATAATTATCGCTAAGCGCACTTAGCGCTAGGATAATTATCGCCGGCTAGCGTGGATTTTTATCGCTTATCTCAAAAGCGATAAAAATCCTAGCGCTAACTGCCAAACGTAAGATTATCGCACAAAGTTTGGCGATAGCTTGCTGATAGCGCCTCACATACTTAGCCATGATATCCACCTTCCATAGGATATCATGGCTAAGTCAGTTTCAAAGCAGGCGTAAGGAAAGTAGTGCTAACAGAGGTTATCGCTACTTTTCTTGCCGCTATGCTGCTTTGCATGAGGCTTAATAATAGGAGAAATGTCGCTTAGCAACATTTCTCCAGTCATGTCAGGGCAGGAACGCCCACTTTGCATCTCATTAGAGATGCAAAGATGGGTGTTAGGAATTCAGGTGCTATGGCAAGGTTTCACGCGATAGCGTGACCTTGCTGATATAGCGATAAAATTATCGCCGCTTTTCGGCCAAAAACGGACGCAAAAGCGGCGATAATTTTTTAACACCTGCTTGCTGATATGCCCCGTAGACTTTTTTAATACTCAGACTGTACGTAGTAGTGCACATTTTTTTATAACTGTTCTTTAACCACACACTCTTCACATCTAAGCTGGTAGCTCCCTTGCAATACCACTCAAAAAGAATAAATCTGTGTCATCAGGAAGTTTCAGTGATTCTGCTAATAAACAGTCCCGGGATGGTTCTCTTTTAACATAAACTAGAGTTTTTCCTGATTTAAAAAAGTTTGGTCACATGGTGATTCTCAGATCCCGCACACTTCAACCACTGGTTCATATAGTCACATATTTCATAGTGTTTTATTATGGCCTAGTGGTTTGGATATGAATAGCTGTTGGTAGAAATGTAAGAGTTCCATCGAGAATCAATCAATCAGGGAATTTTAAGGTGTGCAACTCACCTGAGAGGGTCTCAAGGCGCTGGGGAGCAGGGATGTAGCTCTGAGTCAGCCAAAAAGCCAGGTCTTAAGGCTCTTCCTGTGTGCAGAGTAGAGGACCATCTGATGTTGACTGGGAGCTCGTTCCAGGCCTTGGCCACGATGTAGGAAAAGGCTCTTCCACCCGTTAAAGTTTTGAAGATGCATGGAGTTTCTGCTAGGGCGAGGTAAGCGGAGCGGAGGTTTCTTTTGGGTACGTGGAAGGAGACTCTTTCGATGAGGTATTTGGGTCCGGTGTTGTGGAGGTATTTGTAGGCGTGTGTGAGTAGCTTGAAGGTTACTCTCTTCTCAATGGGGAGCCAGTAGAGGTCTTGCGGGTGTTGGGTGATGTGCTCATGTCGTGGGATGGAGAGGACGAGTCTGGCCGCGGTGTTCTGGATGGTCTGGAGTTTGCGTAGCAGGGATTTCTTGATTCCAGTGTAGAGGGAGTTTCCGTAGTCCAGTCTGCTGGTTATGAGTGCGTGCATGACAGTCTTTCTGGCTTTGAGGGGGATCCGCTTGAAGGTCTTGCGGAGAATGCGGAGGGTGTTAAAGCAGGTGAAGGCGATGGCATTGACCTGGCGAGTCATGGTGAGGGAGGAGTCAAGTATGATGCTGAGGTTCCGGGCGTGGTCTATGGGGGTGCAGGGGTTGCCGAGGGCGGTGGGCCACCAGGTGTTGTCCCAAGCTGAGGGGGTGGGTCCAAAGACTAGGACTTCTGTCTTCTCCGAGTTGAGCTTCAGACAGCTGCAGCTCATCCAAGCTGCGACATCTTTCCTTCCCTCCTGGAAGCGGAGTCTGGTGGTTTTGGGGTCCTTCGTGAGGGAGTGGATGAGCTGGGTGTCATCGGCATTAGATACTATTCTGAGTCCATGCTGTCTGACGATTGTGGTGAGGGGGGCCGTGTAGATGGTGAAGAGCATGGGACTGAGCGATGATCCTTGGGGTACTCCGCAGTTGATCTTTGTGGGTTCGTAGAGGAAAGGCAGGAGTCTGATACTTTGGGTTCTGCCGGTGAGGAAAGAGCGGAGCCAGTCGAGAGCGGGTCCCTGTATGCCAACATTGTGGAGTCTGGCAGTGAGACTGCGGTGGGAGACAGTGTCGAAGGCTGTGGAGAAGTCTAGCAGGATGAGGGCCGCAGTGCGGTCTTGGTTGAGGAGCGTGCCGATGTCGTCTGTGGCGGCGAGGAGGGCAGTCTTGGTGCTGTGGTTACTGAGGAATCCATATTGGGAAGAGTCAAGGATGGTGTTCTCTTCGATAAAGTTGATCAGCTTGGCATTGAAGATCTTTTCGGTGACCTTGACTGCAAAGGGAAGGAGAGAGATGGGTCAGTAGTTTTTCAGGTCCATCGGGTCTGCAGAGGGTTTCTTGAGCAGGGGCTTGACTTCTGAGCATTTCCAGTTGTCGGGGAGAGTGCCAGATTCAAAGGTGGCGTTGATGGTGCATCGTAGCTCAGGAGCGATGGCGGCGGTGGCTCTGTGGAAGATGAGTGGTGGCAAGGGTCCGTGGGGGCTCCTGAGTGAGTGCTCTTCATGGTCGTGGTTGTTTCTTCGGTGGTGACCGGGGGCCAGGTGGTGATGGTGGGCTGGCTGTAGTCGCTGGAGGGGGGTGGTTTCTGGAGTCTGTTTGCTAAAGTTGCTGTAGAGGGCCTTGATTTTCAAGTGGAAGTGGGAACCTAGCTTGTTGCAGAGGTCCTGGGAGGTGTGACGTCTGTGGCCATGCTGGGGGGTTTGGTGAATTGCTGGATGAAGCTGAAGAGTTCCTTTGAGTTGCTGGAGTTGGTGAGAATTTTGTTCTGGATGTAGGTCCTTTTGGTGGATCTGATGAGTTGGTGTTATTCTGTCATGGCGTTCTTGTAGATGGTGTGGTCTTCCGAGGTTTTGCTGTTCCACCATCGCTTTTTGAGACTTTGTTGGGGCATTGTCTGTCAGGGTTGTGGAGGGGTGCGAGTTTGACTGAGCAATTGCTGATGCAGCGGTGTAGTTCCTTAGCTGCAGAGTTGGCCTTGGTCGAGGAGGGGTTCGGGGTTGTGGATGAGGGTGGAGTTGAGGTGTTCTTCTGCGACCTTGCTCCAGTTCCTTTACTGTGGGTGCGGAGTGAGTTTGTGTGTGGTGGTAGTGTTGAAAGAGAAGGGTACGCAGTAGTGGTCTGTCCAGATGGGCTGCGTGGTGTGTCTGAAGTGGATGTTGTTCTCCTGCGAAGATGGGGTCAAGGGTGTCTCCTGCCTTGTGGGTGGGGGTGGTGACGAGCTGTTTCAATCCGATGTTGGCGAGATTGTCCAGGAGGGTGGTGGAGTCGTGGTCGCTGAGGTTGTCGAGGTAGAAGTTCAGATCTCAGATGAGTATATAGTCCAGCGAAGGCGTGGGGTGCGATGAGGTCAGCAATGGTAGTGGAGAATGAAGTGCGAGGTCTGGGGGGTGAGGGGAGGTGAGGGTGCCGCGAAGCATTGTTCTGGGGCTGGTCTGGATCTGGAAGTAAAGATGTTCGGTGTTGGAAGGGGAGTCGTTCGTGCTGGAGGTGGAGAGTTGGAGGGAGCTCTTGTGTGCGATAGCGAGCACTCCTCCTGGGCGGTTAGGGCGGTCCTTCCTCTGGTTCTTGTATCCGTCAGGAATGCCGGTGGCATTGTTGGATGTGGAGGAGGCGTTGGTCCAGGATTCCATGAAGAAGACGATGTCTGGCGAGATGCTGTCGAGGAGGTCCCAGATCTCTGCAGCATGTCTGTGAAGGGAGCACATGTTGATGAGGATACCCTTCAGGGCTTCGGTGGTTCTGGCGTCTGGCGTGGGTGCGCCGGTCGTGGGGTGCGGATGATGATGGTGAAGGATTGTCAGCAGGAGAACTGGCCGTGGGTGGTGTTTGGCATAGACAGCTGACAGTTGTTGTTCCTTCTGGGGTTGAGTGCGAGGAGAGCAGAAGAGTTGTAGTGGTGGAAGGTCTGAGAACCGGGGTCCTTGGTGCCCGGTCGCGGACAGGCCCAAACGGGCTTGCCTTTGGCGTGGCCGCACAGCAGCCGCCATTAAATAGGGAAGGGGAGGGAAGCGCAGCTGGGACGCAGGAACTGGCAGGGGGGAGGGGCGCAGGGGCAGCAGCTGCGGGAAGGGAATGGGTAGGAAATCACGCAAACAATAACAACTAAGAAATACAGAGGGACAATAACAACAACGCAGACAAACAAAAAGACAGAAAAACAGGCACAATAACAGACAGACAGAAAATGGGCACAACACAATACAGACAACAGCGAGACCAACAGAAGAGCAAGGCTCTCCCATTGGACCACCAGGGATGAGGCCTAGGCAGGAGCCTGCGGGTGGAGGAGGGCCTCGTACACCTACCAGCTAAGGTGAACAGAGTTCAGTGGCAGCAGCACTACGGCAGAGCTGCTGGGGGAGAGAGCAGGTCTCTGACCAGTGGAATCTTTCACACACGGAGTCAGCAATCATGTGACAAAGCGTTCTCATGATATTCCAGTGAAACAGTTCAAGTACATCATCTTCAGCTCTCTGACAGAGAGGCACATCTTGGAAATCCTGGAGCTCCTTTCTCAATCACCCGGGGCATAGCTAACAAGCTGGTATAACATGCTGAGTTGTTACAGACCGAAAGTCGTGATGGGGGCACAGAGCAGCCTGCTTGTACCAAACAGATAGGCAATAACGTACTGCATCTGTCTATGCCAGACTTTTAGGTGCCAAGTCTAATTAGCATCAACTCAATAGCAAGAGGTATTTTAGAAAATAATGTTATCCCTGTTCATATTTGTAAGAAGGGGGAGGACTACCCACCTAAAGCAACAAACACAATTCTTGTCAGGATGAGTCACTAAATTAACTTGAGCTCACACCACTGGTAGCTATTGCACAGAGCAGACATGCTCAACATAGAGGCAGTGCTTAAAGTATTTGTGCAGGACTAAAACACTAATAAAGCCAAAACACAATAAAAATCCACAACCAATTTAGAAAAATTGAGTAAATTTTAATAGACAGGAACCTAGGCATGATTTGAAGCCAACCGCAATGAAGCGCAGGTCGGGTACAGGGACCAGGGACCACCCAGTCAGGAAGTTCACTTTCGGATTTCACAAGTGAATGTAAGAAATCTTCAGCCAGGTGAGGCAGAAGGCTGTAACCATGGAGGGATCCATGAGATCCCATAGCTGATGGACAAAGTTTCAGAGAAGCTGTCCTTTTTGGTGGGAAAGCTCAGAGTGGGAGAAATCTGTGCCCAGGAAATGTTCCTCACTCAACACATACTTTTGGCACCTTCCCTTGATCAAGAATTCTTCATTCACACTTAGTCACTTTTTTGGAACTAGAATTCATTCCGCACGGCAAGGCTGCAGGCTGTAGACGAAGACAACTCTATGAGGCCAGATACAGTCTGCTAATGAGATTTGCTGCTGTGGAGGATCTCCGACATGAGAGAAAACTTGTAGCAGCAACACTCCTTGGTCAGATCGGTTTAGTAGGTTTGCCCTGATACTCCACAGCTATTGGGAGCCAAAAGGTTTCAAAGTAACCTGTTTTCTGAGACGGGTACTGGGGATGCCACATATATGCCTGGAACCAGCTTGTGGGTTAAGATTCCCTGCTGGCTCCTCCTTAACCAATAGGGTAAAACTACTCAGGTGAAACCCTAAACACTTTTGCAGCAATTCCTGTGTGCCGTACTGCAAGCAATTCCACAGTGCCCCTCCCTGCATAAATCCAAGATGATGAAAGCCTTCTCCCCTTGTGCAGAGCATGTGTGCCCATCCCAGAGGTGTGGCCAGGGAAATGAGCAACCCCTCTTCTGTGGTCACTTCAAACAAGTTCTGGGGACAACTCCTCCCTCACTGGAATTGATGCTTGCTTCTCTGGGGGAACAAAAGAAGGGGCCTGTGCAGGAGTCTTGTTACATCTGCCTGTGACAGGAGAGGCCCCTTTGAAGTAAATTGAGTTCATATGCACAGCCCAAATGGTCATCTTCACAGAGGAACAGAAAACACCTCCCCACACCCAGAACTTTCCCTGGTATAGTATCCACAGGTCCCAAAATATAGTGAAGAGTTAGTGTCTGTGGTCCAGTATTAATACCCAGTTGTGCCTTTGAAGTGGGGGAGAAGCTGCCAGAGGTTTCCCCTTGAAATCCCCAAGCATTCTGCCTTCCCTGTCCTGGCTCCAGACTAACTACAGAGGGTATGCAGCCGTTTGAGTGGAGGCAGGACACAGCCTATTCAAGTGTAAGTAGGGCTGTGCCCAGCTCCCCCCTCCCATCCTGCTGGTAATGGCCCATCCAAGGACACCTAAGCTCTCGAATGTGCTTGGCTGTCTAGGAGGAATTCATAAAGCCCAACTGTCATCTGCATCATGTGACCCAGAGACAGGCTACATGCACTAAATGGCAGGAAAAAAACAATGTTCTAAATTGTAATTTAAAATCTGACTCCACGATAAGTTTGGATTTTTCATTACAATGCCAAAGACACCAAACAGGAACTGGTTACCTGCTCCCATTTGGAAAATACATCTTATTAAACGTAAAAAGGTAAACCCAATGTTATTCTTTGGGACGGATAGGCTGTGCAGTAGTAAAAAAAGACTTTAAGAGTTTTTCAGTAACAGGACCTAGAAAACATATATGTCCTACTTAATACAGTGCAACCAGCCCTTTGGGCTGTCCAGGGCCTACCGTAGGAGTGACTTTTATGTTTCAAAAAAGTAGGTTTGGGCCTGGCAAAGGATTTATTTTGCCAACTTGAAATAGCAGTTTACAACTGCACACACAGGTTGCAAGGGCAAGTCTGAGACATGTTTAAAGGGGCGACTTAAGTGAGTGACTCTCACAGGTATCTGCGACTATGACTTGGTGGAATGTGTTAGGGAGGACCTGCACTAAGGACACCAGCTGACACTTTACAGGAGTCATGCTGGCTCCTGTTTCTCTCAGAGCCTACCCCGTTGCCCATTGATCATGACCCACTGCCTATATCTAAAAGTATTTGCAAGCATATGTGCTTTTGGCACCATCTCCTTAACCCCCTGGGACACTAGGGCCACCTCTGTCTGCTCCCCAAAGCGTACTTGTAACACCTGTTCCCAAACACTACACTCGCCAACCCAGGTGTCTGCCCACTGGTGGGGGGCTGTGGCCTTTTGGAACATTTGGAGTGCCCATATTTGTAACACTCAGTACACTGGGGGAACAACCCTCCTTGTCTGTTTGTCAAAGAATCCCTTCTTCTGTGGTTCAGGTTGGGAATTATTTTGGGGACCCTTGGAGAACTCCATACTTTTATGCTTTTTCCCCCTCTTTCTTCTGATGGGATCCCTGAATACCCTTTTGGGGTCCCCCAGAAGCATTTTTGGACACCATGGTACTGACCCAGAGAACTTCCTCCTCAGCAAGCTTCCAGGGGCCAGTCAGCTTGCTGTCCACTAGGTGCGGGCGTAGCTTTGTGAAACACATATTTAGCATTTGCTCCATGAGAATCAAGTTGTACAGCCCATCATAATCACTGACCTTGCTGCCCCTCACCCAGACCTTCAGTGCCTTGTTGCAGTAGTCCAAGAAATCCACCCAAGACTGAATTGGGAGTTTGTGGCTGTCCCTGAACCTCTGAAGATACTTTCAGGGGTCAGCACAAATGTAGCTAGCAGGATGGCTTTCATGGGGGTGCACCTGTTTGATACTCTACTTCTAGGGTCAGAAAGTGTCCCTCCCCACTGGAGGCATATGCTTCCACAGACACCCATTCATCCCAGGCCTCCAGTGCTCCTCTAGGATTTTATGTAGTCTCAGTGTCATCTCAAAAGCTGTAAATGATTTATTAATGACATCTTCCACCATATAACTGAGTACCGGGTCTTAAGGGTATACAGAGCTTTCTGTCCTCTTCAGACACTGATAGTATGATGTCATCATTGCTCCTGGAGTCTGATTGATTTGCCTTAAGCTTCAGCCCTCTGAGACTACTCTCATTGGCCATTCTCCTTTGCTCCATGGCCAGTTTATTTTCCTCAAGTACCAGTTCTTTCTCCGTTTTTAATTGTGCCTTCTGCAGCTGAAACTCACTCTCTGTCTTCCTGTCTGCCAAATCCTCTGGGGACTGGCCATGCGAGGATATACTGCTTCCTGTTCTGGCAGAGAGTTACAATTCACATGAGGGATCATTTAGTTCCACTCAAAGCTGCCTTTCAGGGCTGGTGTCCAGGTCCTGATCTTAGTTGTCTAGATCATCCTCATCATCCTGCTCCTCTGTGGCTGGAATTCACTGCCGAACCTCCCACCAAGCCCTCAGAGCTTTCTGCCACTCCAACTCTTTGGTGCCCGTCTTGGTGGTGAGCTCTCTATCTTTGAGCAATTGCTTAAGCTTAACCAAGTGTAAATTTCCAAGTTGGCCAGCTCGAATTCCATCACTGCAGGTATGGTCAAAGACAGTCAGGTAGCAAAAAGAGTATTTTTGGAAAACAAAAAGTAGCCAACGAAAACAGAAAGTAGCCAATCATGGTGAATTTTCTTTTTTTAAACTCAAATTGGTCTTAATTTATTTATGTGGGGTGGTAGTGCACACAACATTACAGTAATGCATTGCACAAACACAAGTCCGAATCCTCACTGCCGAACACTAGTGTAAGGAATAGGTATACTGGTTGAGGGTGGTGAAACGCTTCTCACTCACCAACTACAATTCCCCTCAGGTTGAACATTCAATTCAATTCAATTTAAAGCTTTTATTCGATTTGTACATACAAATCATACAAGCAAAAGAATACATAGTTAAAAATGTGTAAAATCGCCATATGACCACTTATAAGAAACAATGAGAAGACGTTATACAAAAGGCTAAAGTGCAACAATTAAGGAGTAATCTTGCCAGTTTGGGTCAACGTACTGTTATAGAAGCAAAACGTACATGAATGAACAATCAGGTGATCAGTGGGAAGTACTCAATAGGCCTATCCTGGCAGCTGTACATCAAAATTTATAAATAGTCATAAAATACTGTGGACATCAACAAAATAAAAATAATACCCTAATTACAAAGATGGTATAAAACTTGAGACATATATATACAAGCAAAAATGTAAACAGTAATAGCAGCATAATACAATACCTGGCAGCTGTATAACATAAGTACAGACAGGTAAGTATAAAAATCTTATAGTACAATACTTTCCCTGGCAGCTGTACATTTCAAGATAAAAGTAGCCAGGAAAAAACAAATCTCTTCGTTCTCTAATGAGAATAAAAGTATCAGTGCTGTTTCTGTGGTACGAATATTATATTTGATAAAAATTGGCTTAAGGTATTTTAACCTAAGAGAATGATAAAATTTACAAAGAAGTAAAAAGTGGCGACTATTCTGTCGGGAAATACTATCGCACGGACAGGGTATATCTGAACTGGTTCTTGTGTTTGGAAATGCAACCAGATGGTGAACAATACCCAATCTGACGCGTGTTAAAACATACTGATGAGAGGGACGGGTCACATACACAAGATAGGATTGGAACCCCGAAGTTAAATTTAAATCTTTATAAAATTTCACGGTAACAAGATTGCCAGAAATTTTATCTCGCTCTGCCTTTCGAAAATTTAAAAACGTTGTCTTGATTTCTTTTTTTGAAATAGAAACAACCTCTTCTGGCTCGCGGAATACATCTATATTAAAAAGAAGGAGATACCAACGGTGGATGTGTCTCAACCACTGTATGCGTGAGGAGTGATCCAGGCCTATACAATCAAGAATGATATCCTGAGTAAATCGGGTCTCTGGTTTAGCCCAAATAGAACGCCACAATAAAAGTGGCCGGACTGCTGCTAAATCCGAAATAAACTCGATCCCGACTTCTTCATGAATCAGCAGAGTGGAGGCAGAAGGGGGAACACATAACAACCTCCTTAAGAACTTATTTTCCTCCTTCTGCAGGGATGTACCCACACTATGGCCCCATACACCTGCCCCATACAGTGCAGAGGAGACACAACGAACATTGTATATGTTCATCATGTCTAAAATGCTTCGTGAGCCAAGTTTAGAGGCAAAACGAAAAATGCTGCCAGTAGATCGCAGCATTTTTAGTCTTATAGAATCAAATTCCGAGGTCCAAGACCCGATATTATTAAATGTAATTCCTAGATAACAAAAGGACTTGACAAGAGTCAACTTTTCCTTATCCAGAAAAAAGGTATGCTTTACCTGCTTAGCTGCCCGACCGCATGACATAACATACGTCTTAGTTTTATTCACGCGTAGCCGCCTAACTTGAATAAAATGCATAAAATTATCGATTAGGCGCTGAAGGCCCAACTGTGTACGGGATATGAGAACAGCGTCGTCCGCGTAAAGTAACAGCGGAACAGGTTTACCACCAATCAAGGGGGCATCTGCTGGGATGTCAACCAGAGAACGGTCGACGTCATTAATAAAGAGGGAAAATAGCAACGGGGCCAAAACGCATCCCTGGCGTATGCCCCGAGACACTTTAAAAAACGGGGTACATTCGCCAAGGGTGCCATAGCGGACCTTGCAAGAAAGTTTTTCGTAAAGTCTAGCTAAAAAATTGACTATTTCCCTCGGAGCCCCTGCATCTAGCAAAACCTCCCAAAGAATAGTGTGGTTAACCAAATCAAAAGCACTGCTCAAATCAGCAAAACATAAAAAAAGGTTGCCATTTTTAGCCACAGTATATTTATTAAGTAAAAGGTCCAAATTTACACATTGGTCCAATGTGCCCAGGCCTTTCCGAAAGCCATATTGGACTCTAGTTAAAATGTTAAAATCAGCTGCCCAATCTTCCAGCCTCTTGAGCAAAATCCTACTCATCACCTTCACAGAGGCATCCAATAATGAAATTGGACGATAGTTAGAGGCCTCTGATTTGTCACCTTTCTTATGTAGAGGAATAATGACTGATTGACCCCAAGTGGGCGGGGGATTAGTTTCTGCCGCACAATTAAATATCCTCGCCAGGATGGGAGCCCATAAAGCTGGTTCATCTTTGTATAAATCCAGCGGGACCCCATCGGGGCCAGGGGCCTTACCTCCTTTGCTTAAAGAAATTGCTTCATGGCTTTCTTCTAATGTAATTCCCAACGAGAGGGGTAGCCATGAGATAGACTCAGGTAACATTGGCTCAAGAGGTAACCCTTCTGGATTAAAGATTTTGGAAAAGTGACTGACCCAATCGCTACATGCCACATAAGATGTTAATTCTGGAACATCTTCCTTATTGAGAAACGGGCTGTTAATGGTTTCCCAGTACAGTTTGCAGTTTTTGGTCTCGGCTGCTTCCTTCAACTTATCCCATGCCTCGGTCTGTAATACCCTTTTCCTGGTATTAATTGCTATTTTATATCTTGCCCTAAAAAATTGTATGTCCGTCTTAACGCGTGGATTAGTGCCTAAGGCATTCTTTAAATCACGGAGGGCGACTATACAGGTCTTATCGAACCACCCCTGCTTCGGACCGCTATTGGATAGCGAGGCCTTAGTAAAAATACCATCAATAATACTATTCATGGAGACAAAGTGAACTAATAAACAACCTAAGTCACAATCATCCTCCAAACAGGAACTAATTTGGTTCTTACATCTGGTGAGAACCTCCTTCTGCTTAACCTTGGAATTTAGTCCAGTCCAATTGATCCTTAGACCCTTCGGTCTAATAGGTACTAAGTCAGTAGAACATTTCCCACCTGAAACCGTCGAGGTACCATGCCTCAAAAGGGTAACACGAAGGCTATTATGGTCACTGAGACTTTCTTCATTTACATGCAGATCGGTAAAACCTCCACTGCTAGACAACAGAATATGATCTATAAATGATCCTGCATCTCTGCCTGTAAATGTAGGGCATATTTTTGCCTGATTGTTTGTGTTACAATTTAACAGGGTCATGTCTAGTGTGACTAGCATATTATTTAATGTGGAACCATAACTGCAATGTTGGAAGTGAGGAGAATCCTCCCTCACACCCAGACCCCCCCAGTGACTACTCATTGCTGCACCAAAACCACAGATGTTCCCGTAGGACAAATGGCAGGGTTGCAGATTAAAATCCCCTGCCCAGACAACCTCGGCCATTCTTTTCGAAATACCAAGGGCTTTAGTTATTTCCCTTTCTAGAGGCGGTAGAATATCCCCTCTAGTAGCATCAAAGAGATTGTTATAAAAATTTATCACAACTAAATCGATATTCTTCTTGCACTCCAACCTTATAACTTGGCTATGAGCCCCAACTGTCGTGCTGTATTTAACTGTACAATCGCACAGCTTGGTAGATATAAGCAACAAAAGGCCCCCCTTTGCCCTACCCGAGCTAGATTTGGTGGCTCTGAGACAGTAGGATATGTACCCTTCGATGTTAATAGGATCCAGACACCAAGTTTCCTGCAACAAAATTAGGTCAAATCCCTCCCCCAAAAAACTGGTCCAGAAGGGTGTACCTAGTTTACTGGCAAGGCCAGCTATGTTCCAGGAAACAAGGGAGAGTCCTGCTGGTTTGCCAGAATCACCAACTACAGATGGCTCTGGCTGAGTTGCTCGTAATAGAGTAGGACCATCTTCCCGAGAGATGATATCTGGGCTTAATCTGGAAATAGCAGTATCTGTACATGCATCATAACTATCCCTATTTTCTAAACACGAGAGGGGTATTACTGATGACACCATTGGGGATTCGGGGAGTGCGATTAAAGGTGTAGCAGGAGAAGCACTCGCCATATCTAAATGGGACAAAGAGATGTTTAAATCCAAAGCCTCAGTAGAGCTCAGTCAATCTACCTCATCCAACACAGCATATCTGTTAGGGTGAGCAAGTTGTGAATACAAGGAGTCTTGGGAAGGGGGCAGGTTCTCCCGTGTTTGTTGCCACTGGGGTTTAACTGGTTGTAGTGGCTGAAAGGGTTGCTGCCACTGATGGGCAGACTGAAATAAGGGTGATGGAAAATGGGGAGGATGTGACCAATGAGGATTAACATGGTGCTGGGGAAAAGATGGAGCATGTAGTGGCTGCTGGTGAAAATTAACATAATGTGGAAGAAAAGAAGAAGGGTATGGTGGTTGCTGCCAGGGTTTAGTAGCATGTTGCGGGGAATACACAGATCCTCTGTTACTTTGAAAAATAGAACAAGGAGGGTTTGGTCTTGAAGGCATCGGTAAAAAGTAAGACAGGGGGAGTGGGTTAATTTGAGTCGCAGGACCACTGTTGGGAACATTACATATATAACTAACTGTCCCTGTATCTCTAAAATTAACTGTAATTACATCCCCTACTATTGTTTTCTTGCTTCTGCCCACCCAATCCCCTCTACGTACATTCAGAATTTCACCGTTCATACTGTTGGGTAGAGGTTTATGTAAGTGGAACCATTGAGCACATTTGTTTCTTAGCTCAACATGACTTTCTTTTACTCCCTCCTTCAACGGGGGGACTGCTGTCAACACGACCACAAAAGGGGAAACCTCTGGTGGTAAATTGATTGACCTAAAACGTGCCTGCTTTCGCTTAAGACCTTCAGGTATGTTCGTGGAAAGAGGAGGTACTAAAGGGGTATTAGATTTCCCTACAACATCTTTTACTTGTGTAGTGGTGGTATTGTTATCAACAACACAGTGTTGAGAAGTCGAAATGGGTCCCACCACCCTCGGAGTGGGTATAGATGTGGGTTGAGCAAAATTACTCCCGGTTTGCAACAAATGAGGTATAACTGGGTTCCCAGGGGCTACAGTTACTTGAACGTTAGTTAATACATCTTTAGGGGGCTGGATACATGGTGAACATTTAGGGGCTGCTTCTGTACTCCCTTGTGGCTGATCAGGCCCTTGCCCATTCGTTTTTTGTGGCCATTTCGAATGTATTAAAGACGTAAGCCTATCCAGTTTGGAAATTAGAGGCTTGATTTGTGCTGCTATTGTAGCTTCGAGGTCCAGTTTTAAATCTGTTACCAAGTTTTGCACCCAACAAGGAATACCTGAAGTCATTTGTGGGGTAGGGGAAATCAAATTATGATTCCTAACTGTAACTTTAGCTTTGCTTTTACTCTTAGATATAGCCTTTGGGAGACTGGTGGCCCTTCCCCGAGAAGCTATAGGTACAGGAGCTGTTACCACATCGTTAGACCCGCTCAGACATGGAACCGCTGTACCGGAAGACTGACAGGCCTCTAGGTCTGGTGTAACCTCCAGGTCCGCAAAAGACGGGACCGAGTCTGATAGGGCAACCGATAAATCAACAGTATTTGGTACAATCGGAGCACTATTAGTGGGTATGGTTAAGGGTAGGGAGCAGACATTCGAAGGCTGCAATGCGGGTGATTTGGCATTGGCAAGGGAACCCAAGGATGAGCGCTTAGCATTTGCAAGGTCCATGGAGACTCTTTTTTCCAATACAACAATGCTTTGATCAATAGTCTCATTTACACGGGAAATGAAGAGGTCTATAGGTCCTGTCACCTGTGCTACCACCGTAGCTTTTTTCGCACAACTTCTAGTTCTATTGCGCATGGCCGACATCTGAACACGAAGTCAACAGTAAATGGTGTAATAGGTGGCGGCCGTTAGTATTGATATGCGAAGATACAGAACACAGTTCCGCCTACCTTAGACGTTAGGTGATGAATATAGGCGAAAAGGCAGGGGTTCAGGGCCAGGGCCGTCCTCAGCCGTCCTTGAACGGCCTTAAACGGCCCGCTCTTTGCCCGGTCTTCGCCCCGGGCTGCGTCCCGTGTTACGCGGTCCAGAGCGCGCTCTTTAAAGGGTAGTAGATTGTGGGGGCGTGGCGCTGTGAGGGGGCGCGGCTCACACGGGAAGAGGACCAGCTAGAGCTGTGGAATGCTGGTCCTCGCAGTCCCGGGGCCTGCGCCTCACCCTCCTCGGCTGCTGGGCAGTTGGTGCCGGCGTCCCAGCGGCTCCTCCGGTGCAAAGTGGAATCGTTGTGCTACTCCAGTAGCGTGATGAGGACAGCAACGGACGTGAAACAAATTGAAGCGAGTGGCACCCGCGAAGCGGGTGCCGCGAGTTGTTGTAGGGCTTGGCTGGGGGCGTGGCGCTGTGAGGGGGCGCGGCTCACACGGGAAGAGGACCAGCTAGAGCTGTGGAATGCTGGTCCTCGCAGTCCCGGGGCCTGCGCCTCACCCTCCTCGGCTGCTGGGCAGTTGGTGCCGGCGTCCCAGCGGCTCCTCCGGTGCAAAGTGGAATCGTTGTGCTACTCCAGTAGCGTGATGAGGACAGCAACGGACGTGAAACAAATTGAAGCGAGTGGCACCCGCGAAGCGGGTGCCGCGAGTTGTTGTAGGGCTTGGCTGGGGGCGTGGCGCTGTGAGGGGGCGCGGCTCACACGGGAAGAGGACCAGCTAGAGCTGTGGAATGCTGGTCCTCGCAGTCCCGGGGCCTGCGCCTCACCCTCCTCGGCTGCTGGGCAGTTGGTGCCGGCGTCCCAGCGGCTCCTCCGGTGCAAAGTGGAATCGTTGTGCTACTCCAGTAGCGTGATTAGGACAGCAACGGACGTGAAACAAATTGAAGCGAGTGAACATTCAAGCCAACCCTAAATTTACCTGTGCTTAATCGTCTGGTAGCTTGGCACAGAGCAGCCAGACTTAACTCTGAGAATGTTTGCAACACATTAAACATTAACACAATGAAAACACACAACAAAAGGATCCTACAATATGTTTAGAAAAATAAAGTAATTTTTAATAAATAAAGCAGGACCAAAATGATAAAAATCTAATCAGTGGAACCAGAGATGAGCAGGTTTAAAGTTGTGAGAAAAATGTGTCCCAAAGCTCCAACTGTGGATATCTGGTCTCGCCAGGCTGGGACAAAGTTGCAAGTTTGGGCAGACCGTGATGGAGAGCGGGTTTGCTACAGGGACCCAGTTTCACCCACTGAGCAAAGTATCTGAAATCCTGGTTTGTGAAGCGTTGGATGGGTCCGCATCAAAGAGGCGTTGTGCTGCCGAAGCGATGCGTTGGTTCCAAGATACAGCAAGGCTGTGGTGCGAGGTCCTGCATCATCATTGAGGATCCCATCAACGAGGGATTCTGTTGTGAAGTCCAACAGCAAGGATGCATTCCACAGTTGTGGCGATGCTTTGGTTCTGGGCGGCTGCAATGCTACAATGCAGAGTTTGTCATCGTCATTGAGGCTGCTGTCGACGAGGGAGGCGAAGGCCTGTTCCGAGGATGAGTTGCACATCAGCGGTCTCACTGGGGCGACTGGCAGTGATGCGATGCGATTCTTTGTGGTGATATGTTGGTTTTGCACAGAGTTGCTCTGTGTAGCAGCGGAGATGCGTTGGTTTCACTAGATCCATAGATGCTCGCAGAGCACCTTCGGACCACTTCCAAGGGTCAAGGGCTCGGGTGATATCACTGGGTAGGATGGACTCCCATATGGCATAGTCTAGGTGCTGGGTTCAAAGTTGTTGGAGCCTTCTGTCCTTGAGGCTCAAGTCAAGAGGCCAGCCAACTAGCCCTTGGAATCACTTTGGGGTAATGGGTTCAACAGATGCAGGTTCCCATTTGGAAATGACAGCTTAATAAAAGTAACAAGGTAACTCCAGTGTTATACTATGGGAGAGGTAGGTCTTTTAGTGGGTTCTGCTCAACTTGCAAAATTAAATAATTGTTTTGCAAATATGTTACTTTCTTTTCAGGCCATGGGTCACAAGCACAGTGTCTAGGGGTCACAGGAGATTATCTAGGGGTCGCAGCTGCAACCCCTGGTGACCCCTAAATGAGGGTCATTGTCTCTGCACAAAACAGTTAGACAGACCAGCCAGAAGGTGTTAAGAAGCTATAAAGTGTGTGACGAGTTTATCAGTACAGAGAACAAAGCCTGTCAATAGCTTGTAATTCCACCAACAGCTTGTAATTCCATTGCTCAATAGCTGTCTATGGTCTTGCTGGTGTCAAATACAATATGACCCAAAGGTCTGCCTAATGCAAGGAGAAAATAGAGTCCAGGAGGTTTTTAGAGACTCATATGAACAGCCCACTAATGCTGGGCGGGACAGCCCGGGATGCTCTCACGATAGAAAGTTCAGCAGAACACCTCAGTGTAATCGAAAGGACAGAAAAGCGGTGCGTCGGAGAAAGCGGGAAATTAAAACCAGTTCAACAGAAATGTCTGTGAGAACGTTAAAACCCAAGGCTGCATTGAAAACAGACTCTAGGCGGAGAGAAAAAACATCGGAGAGTGCATTTAATGGTCTGCAAATATAGAAATACAATCCAAATTAAACAAACAGGCTAGATGTGTATCTACGTTTACCATTATTAAGGAAAGACTCCTCGCCATGTGTGTCATGTGAGTTTCCGTAGTGTAGTGGTTATCACGTTCGCCTCACACGCGAAAGGTCCCCGGTTCGAAACCGGGCGGAAACACTTTTAAAACTATTGGTTTGCATTATTTTATATATTGATGACGAAAGATAGATCTCCGAAAGTAATATAATAAATATCATCCGTATGCTAATATATTATAAATAAACAAGAGCTACCTAGAGTTTAAATAAACTTTGTAAAATATATTGTTCGCTTTTATTCACTATCGCAACTTCAAAATAATACCAACAAATTAATTACAGAGAGCTGCGATGAGATTATTTACAAACACATTTTTAAATGTATATTGGATTAATTAAAAAAAACTGCAGGTTCCACCGAGATTCGAACTCGGATCGCTGGATTCAAAGTCCAGAGTGCTAACCATTACACCATGGAACCTTGTGGCCGCAATCGCTGCTGTTGTTCATAGTGGATCGATAAATCGTGTTGAAACGTGCTATGTTTGCAACATATGTTGTTTTCACTTGGCAGTGTATAGGACCGACACCCCTTGAGTTGTTCCAGGGCTCAGGAGCGCAGGCCTTGGACATGTGACTACGGACAGGGCACACTCTTCTCTGTAGCTTGCGCTGGGAGCCGAAAGTCAAAAGTTCCGGAGTGTGTGGGAGGAGACCCGCCCATAGTCACCACGACTACTCAACAACAGAACAGGTGAACAACATTATGCAGGGCGCGCTTGTTTTGTTTTCATTCAGTGGGATGTATAATTAGTGTGATTGGGGTGCATCTTTTCACCTTTACGATAGTGAAATGGCAGCTGTGTAATGCAAACGTGCCCGCTTGAGGAGTGTGTAAAATGTCGCCTCGTTAACCGTGCTTTCACAAACATATGTGAAGGATGCTGCTGTCGGCTATATTTACCTTCGCTGTCTGATGTTCCTGTACCTTCTGCTTACTGCATTATTTAAAGGGTCATAGTTCAACTATTCGCCGAGTGGTTAAAGGAGATAAAACGCGCTGAATGAAAGCCAGGCCTGGGAGGAGGAAATGCGGGAAAACGGCGAACGGAATCAAAGAGCAAACGGGACATTTTCCAATTTTAAATCAGTTGCTGAAGAGGTAAAACGCACTGATGCGTACTGCATCGATACCAAATGTAACAAACACTCTCCTTGTTTGACCACCCTGTGTTTTAAATCTGTCAAGCGAAGGTTGACGAGAATGTCAGGATGGGTAAGGGCCAGCACAAAGGAGGCAGGGAGATTGTTCGTTTCCAACGTTTAACCTTGAGAAATTTGCCTAGTCCTGGTTTTGCTTTGCATTCTGACACTTTATGTTATATTGGACTATATGGAACCAGACCCGGCTCCAGGAATTTTTATTTGGGTGGGCCAAAGGTGCATTTGGGTGGGCCACTGCGGGCTCGATTTGTCGCATATATGTCTAGGCAGGCCTGCTTCAGGGCCCTCCTTTATCGCTTCTTAGTCTTACAAGGCCCAGTAAAACACACGCTTTTCCAAATCTCTTTCTAAATATTATCATCCTCAAAAAGTGTTTTTTCCATGAAATGTTCCTTTGATGGAAAGAGGAGGTTGCTGAGGTGGGAGTATCAGGCAAGTGACACTTCTCGGGCTCCCTCTGTGCGAGCCTTCAGGGAGAATCCCTCTTAATTACTACCTCTACCTGACCCCAGACTCTGCAGCGGACTCCCTTACAGGCTTGATTATCCACTACTCCTCTCCAGTGCACTTTATCTGACAAGCACCATTGGGCTCCCCTTTTATTTTTCCCAGTAAAAACATTAGTAAAATCACCTTCAAACTTAAAACATTGAATATAGCACTAAATATAATTAGCACGCACTATAAAGTATGTTCCACAGGAGCCCTTATGACCCGACTGCTAATTAAATAAACAAAAACAGAAAGGACATGACCGGGCCGGCTTTAGCACTGATGCAAAAGTCTTTTTTGGTGCCGCACCAATAACCTCTTACTCCGTAAATACCTTTACTACCACCTTCCAACAGTGCCCCTCATCCCTCCATGGCCCCCCCTATTTACCTCCTCCTCGGATACCCTCACTACCACCCTCCACTAGTGCCCCTCATCTCTCCGTAGCTCCTCCCCCTCACGACCTCCTCCTTAGACTCCCTCACTATCACACTCCGCCAGTGCCTCTCATCTCTCCCTAGCTCCCCCCTCCACCCCATGACCTCTTCCTCGGATTCCCTCACTGCAACCCTCCCAACAGTGCCCCTCATCGCTCCATAGCCCCTCCCCCTCTTGACCTACCCTCGGATTCCCTCACTGCCACCCATCAACAGTGCCCCTCATCTTTACGTAGCCCCTATCTCATATGCATTTCATTTGTTGTATAGCGCTACTCATATCAGTGTAGTGTGTGTCAGTACTTTACACCACGCACACATTATACAGAGCCAATGAATCATACAAGTATATAAATCAGTCTACAGGAAATGTCACATAAGCCAATGAGGATTACAAGGTGTATGAATCACATGTCATCCATACTGGTGGGCAGTATATTTTAAAAGGGTTTGGTCTGGAGAAGCACAAACTCAGGATTTAAAGAGTACTCCAGTGGTTGGGGGTTGGCTTTACTGATAAAAATTTATATCTGCCTAAACATACTTATTTTAGCAACATTAGAATAAGGAAAGACTGAGAAAGTTCTAACTATATCACAAAACAAAAAAAGCGAAGTTCCAACTATACCATTCAGGTTTGCATGCAGCTCTTTGATGACAGTTCATTGGTCACTGTCCTATGTTAAAATTGTAACTTCTGAACTGCAAGTAACACAAGGATCTCTGTGACAAAGGCAGTAACCCACTGTGCTTCCACATAAACTACGGTTCATCTGCATTTAAAAACTACTAACAGACAAATGATTGCTCTCCAGGCGGATCATTAATCACCAGCGTTATCGGGGCATTTGTTATTGTCTTATTGTTGTCCTGCATCGGCCACGATAATGATAAAAACTGTTTAAATGAAGCACACACGAAGTATGTGTCCTGCTGGGCCTGTGCAGGTTTTAAAAAGAAAAACAAATAGTAACACATTCTCTTACCTACTCCATTAGTCAAACTTTGTGTCACAGCCTGATGTGATAAGCAGCTGCAGGGGTCAGGAAAGGTGAATAGTAATAAACAAACTCCCTTTTCTCCTGTGATGCATAGAAAAAGAAATATGCACGCAGCAGGACAGTAGGCAAAGGTTACCGTTGTCAAAGAAAGGATTTGGCGCCTTTCGCCATGTGGAGATGAAGGGGTGAAAAAATAAACAAAGCCTCGTTAACATGTAAATGGTCTTAACATGTAAATGGTCTTGTAAAGACCTGTGAAGTACACTGGTGCGGCTGCGATAAGCTCGAAAACTGTCTGTCTCTGTGTGTGTGAACCCGGGAAGCTGTCTCAGCCGGGCTGACACACACGACAGGGGCAGGAGGGGCGGCGGGTTGAAGCCCTTTGAGCGCAATGGCGTTGCGCGCCTGCCTTCATGTCCTCACTGCGAGGGCCAAAGCTCATGTTTGGGCGGGCCTGGCTCACCCGCTAGAACCGGGCCTGTATGGAACTATGGGGTATATTATCAAGCACAACGTTAAAATTATCGCTGCTTTAGCGGCAGAAAACTGCCGCTAAAGCGGCGATAATGGGCTTGATAATATGCCGTAGAGAATTCCCATAGAAGCCCATGTTGACACCAGAACATGGGCTTATATTGGAATTCTCAAGGGCATATTATCAAGCCCGTTATCGCCGCTTTAGCGGCAGTTTTCTGCCGCTACAGCAGCGATAATTTTATCGCCGTTTCTTGATAATATGCCCTCAAAAGTCTCAGAATGTAAAGGCAAAACTTGGACTGGTCGAGGTACTCCACGTGGGCCTGATAAATTTCAGATCCAGGTCTCTGGACTGGACCCACGCTGGGCTCAGAGGGGTGGAATTTTTTTAAATTGTATTTATATGGCGCTCACTACCCCTGAAGAGACGTAGAATGTTAAGAATTGTTATCTTGGTGCGGAGTTTGACAGGAAGCTAGTCAGACCGTCCTTTTCCAATTGGCCACGTTTATTCTTTGTATCCTGGGAATTGTAGTCCTGATTTTAAAGTGGGATAACTAGGTTAAAATCCTAATATGCAAATCAGGAAAAGATGTATTGGATGAACTACTCAAGCAAGTAGATGGGGAACTTGAGGACTCTGGGAGTAATTTGAGTATGCCCCTACGTATTTACTTCACTTGGGGTAGCAAACAAAGATGTGTGCTGTAATTGGTGCCCGTGTAAAGCGCTCCAATACCTTCGGGATGAGTTCACGCTACATAAAACTGCAAAAAGAACGATCATTATATCTCTGGCGCAAACCCCCGCCAAACTCTTGGCATCTATTGAGAGAAATGGGGGCTTTGTGTCAGTTAGAGAACAAACCAACACAGGAAACAACATAAAAGCCGCATCTAGACTCGCACGTTCCACAAGCCTAGGTCTTTGCTGTGCATTCTGGTAACTGTAGTGTCACTCAGTCCCTTTCAATTGGAACTGCAAATCCCATAAACCAAGAAACAAATCATGGACTGGAGAGTCACTCACGCCGTTGGTTTTTGGGCAACGAGATAAAATAAAAAAAAGCTGACATTTCGCTTTTATGTTTTTTTTCACGCAGTGTTTGCTGCTCATAAGATTCTGGCCTGCCAGCCTTATAACTAAATAGCAAAGCGTCATCACTGCTCAGATGGTTTTAAGACGACCCATTTTAGGCAACCTTTTGTATTTAACCGGCCCATTTTATCAGCGGCGCAATATGCTTACCTTGGGCTCTAATGTTTGGAGGGAAATAGGCCCCGAGTTGGGTAGTAAAGAGCTCACACAGCCTTAATTGGGGGGAATTTAGTTGCTGCGCCTGAAGCAGCGAGTGCAGCGGACCTCACACTGCTTGAGCGTGGGCTGCTGCACCCACAGTAACTGGTGCACTCTGCGTTTCATGTTGGAAGAAATCTAAACTCGCCATAAACAGACAGGTCACATAATTCATTTTTAACATGAAGGCTGTGACGTAGTCGATGTTCTGAACCCTTCGATAGCTCAGTTGGTAGAGCGGAGGACTGTAGTGGCAAAGCTGACATCCTTAGGTCGCTGGTTCAAATCCGGCTCGAAGGACATTTTTTTTATTTTATTTGCACTTCATTTTTTTTAATTTCACATTATGCAATTAAAATGCATCATGATTTTAAGCAATGGCGCAAGAGCGTCACCACTCTTTCTGTCTCAAACATTTTTAGCAGATTACATCTCGGACTCAATTTAGCAAGGGCGCGTATGGACTGGAGTTTCAGCCGCTGATGCAATCATTACTAGCAGAGAAAGGGAGTCTGCAGCAGAGGCGCCTGAAATCACTCATGAATAGGCCGACCTCCTACTTGCACAGACAAGGACATGGAGGTCATATCTAGCAGTACATGGAGGTCATATCTAGCAGTAGAGCGCACGTAGCACGGAATATGGAGAATACTCAGTACGTGTAGTGGAAACATGTTAACATCAGTTCCTCGTTAGTATAGTGGTCAGTATCCCCGCCTGTCACGCGGGAGACCGGGGTTCAATTCCCCGACGGGGAGATATAATTTTTTTTTTTTAAAGCGAGGTTGAATTCCCCGAAGGAGAGATAAATATTTTACTTACACCGAAATATTTATTAACATTAAATTCAATTTTTAATAATGAATTTGCAACGTTTTGGAACAGCTAGGAAATAGACGTAGAACTATAGGAGGAACTTTAACTCCCCCCCCCCCCCCCCACTTAATTTATACTGGCGTGTGGAAATGTGTTATCGGAAGAGAATGAAAATAGCACGTTGTACAATTAAAACTAACGCAGTAGACATCCCTTAGTAAGGGAAGCATGGGGTGCAGCAACACGACGTCTTTTATACAACGTCTTTGTTCAGTTTTACTATAAACATATTTTACACTGAAACAGAGAATTTGTGGAATATTTACAAGGCATTGCGCCACTAGAGCCTCACATTTTCGACGATCTGGTGGGGCAATGCCCTACTCCATATTTACAAGGCGGTGCTAAGCCACTTAGCTGGCTTAACACCGCCTTGTAAATATGGTCCACCTCAGTGTAGTTTTATGCGTTAAAGGGGCGGCAATGGATGTTTCTGTGAGCATTCCCACGCAACACCCGTGGCTTTTTGACACTGTCCAGATTTATAAGGATCTGTAAATATGATGAAGCAGGAGCGGCGCAATGACCAGAAATACTTTTATTTCTCCTCGTTTTTGGTCTTCCAATGTGTGCTGCAGCACACATAGAAGGAGGAAAACACCATCAATTATTGTTTTTATGCAGGAAGGGGCGCCTTCTTACACAACAACATTCATCCCTGCAACGCACGCACCCTTGCATATGGTGCAAGAGGGCCTTCGCTAGGCTGCTTTTTTGTGCGCTGGCGCAGGAGTGTTCCCAGGAATGCTCCATATTGTTGTCAATCCGGCGCATACCCGTACTTAGAAAATGACACCGCTTGGTGCTGAAAAATTGCTTGCAGCACCATGCCGTGCCAGTTTCTTGTAAATATGCCCCTTTGAGTCAGAAGCATGATGTTTCAAGACAGGCCTCGATCTAATAACACAGTCTTCATAGGGTTCAAATAATGCACATTTTAATTTACAGTAAAAGAACAGTTTGTGCACACAATAAGTAAATATGTGACCAGAATCAACAGAATAAGGAAATATATGATCTGACTCAATCAGCATGTTACGTTCTGGGACCACAACTTATTTTTACACTAAACTCTTTTAAATTTGATGGTTTAAAAAATATAAAGTTGAAATTGAAAGTTAGACAAACAGCGTGAAAAAACATCCAGTGTGCTTTTGTGTCAAAATTATATGAGACTCACAAAAGGTGATGGGAGGAATACTTGTAAACAATGCAAACAGTGGTAAAATGTGTAAACTTGTGAATAGTTCTTTAATTGAGAATTGTAGGTACTCACCCAACTGTGTGGGTGTGGTGGGAGCGGCCGGATTGGGAGTGGGGATAGAGGCGGGGCTTGGGTGGGCTCAGTGCAGTGCCAGGTTTGGGGTATTGATTGGGTCAGATTTTCAAGGACTGGGGTCCTTTGAAAGTGATGGATCATAATCCGAGGGTTTCTTCAGTCACACAGAGTCAGTGACTCAGTAAGGAGCTGGACAAGCAGGGCAGTGAGTAGACACTGCTCTCCTTACCCCCAGAGAGGCTGAGTCAGGCACGTGTAGGTGGTCAGTGGGCTATTGTCAGAGGTGGATACAGAGTGTAGTGAAAGGCTCTCCTCAGGTCACACAGAGAATCAGTGACAGACTCGGAAGTGAGACGTGTAGGGTGGTGCGTGAGCTCTGGTATCACACCTTGGTGGCGGGGTGCACCTAGCGATGAGCCAAGTATCAGAAAGGTCCATGGACATGGGATTGCACTGTCCGGGCGTTGGTTTAAGGACTAGGACACCTGATCTTTTTACGTTGGTCCTGAAGATAGTGGCTATCTGTGGCAAGGTCCCGCAGATGATGGCCATACCCTACCAGCAGAAGCCTATGTGAGTGTGTGTGTGTTCCCTGGAATGGTGTGCTTCTATATTCTGAGGCAGCGCTGCACATCTGGGCCTTTGATATCTAGGCACAAGACACACACACACCAACAGCAACACTGGCACTCACAGGGCCAGAGGCACTCATACATGCACATGGTATTCAGCAGACGGACACACAAGCTCTGTAAACGAACATCAGTTATGAGAATAGGCTGCGTCGAATGACATTGAAGACAGCACACACTTCATCATACATAAAGTGTTAATAGCAGTGTAGTGTTTGATGGGTCACACTGTGATGCACAGCATACAAAGCCCTAATGAGAAAGCCACCCTGTTACTATGAAAATGAGCCACTGCCTCATAACTCGACTGTGGCTCAGCCGGTGTGGAGGGCACTGGAATTCAGCTGTCAGAGAGAAGCACAGGCAGGCTTTGCTCTGTCAGCCCCTTCATTATAACCTCCCTCCCAATATCTCTGTACCTGACTCTGCTCCAATTTCATGGGTACCAGTACTCTCCTTGTGCAAGGAGAAGTGCAGGTACTGAAAGGGAGGAAACTGAGAAGTGCTGGAACTTAGTACCAGCCCATTTGAAGCACTGCTCGGCAATAATCTCAACCAGGGGCAACCCCTCTGGGTAGATCAAACTCATTGCTTTTCGCTCACTGTGCCATTCTAGACAGAAGCCAGCCTTATGAAAACCAGTACTGATCCCACTTCTTATGGGAACAGCCATCGCAAACTGCCAGGTGAGTCTCACTGGAGATGGGGCCACAAGCCACCGAGGCCGGTTTCAGCATTGTTAGAACCTGCCAGCCATGTATCTCTTGATACTGTGGCACAACTAGCAAGGGGCCCAAGTCTGGGCAGTAATGATTTGCATAAGGCAGGCATCTGACTAGAATGGCACAGCGGGTGAAAAACATTGAGTGTAAATACTACCCTAAAGTGATTTCCAGTGGTTAGTCTATTTGCGGGCATTCCTACCGTCACCTTTTGTGTGTTGGATGTAATGCCCCAAGTGGCCAAGCGCATGCCCAGAAGCATGTTGCTTGCTCGCTGTGCTACAAGATTCTGGCTATACCTCACTGGTGAGGATTAATAAGTCAGTAACTGGTCTGAGGTTGCTTGTGTTTACTTCTGGAGGTGACTCGCCATGCGGATTGGGATGGACTGTTCCCATGAGGACCAGGGTCAGTATTTATTTTATTTATAATTTTATATAGCGCTGAATCACCCAGAGGGGTATCTCTGCGCATAAGGAGGACCTTGTCTAGAGTAGCATAAAGGGGGGAAAATGATGGGTTGGATTGTTACCCTGAGTGATTGCCTGTGATTAGACTATTCGCGTGCTTTCCTTCTATCACCTTTTGTGTGTTTCATAGAATTGTATGAGTCCATATGTAAAACCAAGATTTCTGTGCACACTGAGTGCAGAGTAATAGATTAGTGCTAGGTCTCAACTATAGTGGTAGCTCTAGTGTGGGCCACTGGAATTATGCAGCAGTAGGGGGCAAATAATATAGAATAATAGAGCCGAGGCTTCTATTATGCCTTGTCTTATCTTGCATTTATTGATAAGAGCAGTCCCTCGAACACTGACCTGTCTGCTGCTGCTGCCATAACGCCACCTGACTTTCGGAATCGGAGGAGGGTGGGACTGCGAGGACCAGCTCCCTCAGCGCCTGGAGTTGCATCGGCGCAGCTGGGTCCTCTTCCCTGGCCCTCCCCCTTGACCCCTGCAACAACTCACGGCCCCCGCTTCGCGGGCGCCGTTCGGGGGATTTAAACTCGTGGCTTCAGAAGAACTCCGTGTCCCTCGAACACTGACCTGTCTGCTGCTGCTGCCATAACGCCACCTGACTTTCGGAATCGGAGGAGGGTGGGACTGCGAGGACCAGCTCCCTCAGCGCCTGGAGTTGCATCGGCGCAGCTGGGTCCTCTTCCCTGGCCCTCCCCCTTGTTGTACTTGATTGGATATATACCAACCACTTACGTCGCGCTAGCGGAACGCGCGCGGAACGAAGCCGGCGCGAAGCCCGGGCCAAGGGCGGGCCCGTCTGAGCCCGTCCGTGACCGATCGAGGCCGGGCCGGGCCCACCCCCTAACATCTGAGGAAGAGAATTCAAAAGGTGAGACCGCGCTTGCTGGGGTCTTCGGATCCATCTAACCAGTGGGCCTTGTGGCCAATTTATTCGTAGTATACAATGAATAAGCCTGGTAATAGAGAAGGCATGCCCTTGGGTTCAACAGGAGGTGCCTTAATGGGAACCCTTGATAACTTTCTCGTACGTGTCCAGTCAGTTCTGGCTAAGGACATAGAGTTAACAGAAAAAAGACTGTCTCTTGATATTTTATGTGACAAGAGATCATCATTGGGAACTATTGCGAGCTCCAGATCCCCACCGCGCCGCACGCACGATACCCCGACATCTGCGGGCTAATATCCCCTGCGATGGAACTGTGTAACAGCGCAACTATAGTATCCACTCCCCCCCTACCTGAAACGTTGGGTGTCACGGTGGAAGGGTCAACTGCAGATACTGCCGTATCACAACCTAAACCCCTGACAACTATCAAGACCCGTTCAGCAAGTAGCGCCAACGGGGGTTGTGCTAAACAGTATACAGGCCTAACCGGGAAAAACAAGCGCAGAGGCGGCCAACAGTCTACGACAGCCAAAAAGGCGAATCCTGGTCCTATGGTCGGCTCAGGATCAGATTCTGCTTTATGCCCAGAAACTACTATAAGAGAAGGAAGACAAAATTCACCGATACTCGAGGGGGGTAACCCCGTGAACCAGGGAGACAAAGCTTTTTGGAAAAAATTGGACACAATCTTAAAAAACGCATGTGCTCCTATTTACGAAAGACTGGGGTCAATCGAAAGCAGACTTGTGTGTATGGAACTGGCATGGTCTTCGGCGCGGCAACGTGCTGACGGAAGTGGCCAGAATAGTCAACTGGGATGTGCCAATGACCAAACTGGATGCTGTAAATCCAAGTGCACTAAGAACACCCAAGTTAAGGTCAATGTTGCTGCAAATACCGAAACACAAAGGCCAACAGAACAATGCGACACAGTGGAAGAAGTCAACCACCAAAACGAAAAAATTAACCAAAAATCTAATCCAGCTGATGGTGGAACAAATAGAACTTTATCCACCTCAACAAATAATGTCGAACAGTCCGCGCAGGCACAATCCCTGGCCCAGCCCCCCTCAGATTTGATTGATATACATCTCCCCCCCGAGGCTGCCCCATATGTAGTCGTTTTGACCGGTGTCCCACCCTTGGCAAATGGCACTAGGGAAACATACTGGGCCCTAAAAAACAAATGTATATTCTGGCTCAACATTAAACGGCCATTGCCGGGCAATATGCGGGCTGAAATCCTATTTGCCAGGAGGGTAAATTGGGTGGGCAGTAAACCTAAGACAATTAAGGGCGACTGCGTCATAATCAATTTTAGAGATAAACACTGTGTTGACTATATTTGTGGATGGTCCCAGATCGCTGACATTTCATCCCCAGTTAGAACAGCGCCACTATCTTGCTTCTATGTTCCATCACCCCAACCTTTGTTAAAGCCATCTGGAAGGAAAGATATGCGCATGGGTCAATCAATGGGGGACATTAGGTCCTTTAATCGATATGATGTGTTGTCTGGTCTGTCTGATTGTGATTGACAGAAGTACAACAGTGGTTGCTCCAGTTTTGAAAAGGAGTACGTAGTCCTTGGGACAGCCCAGGGAAATAAAATGGTTGAGGTGTTGAGAACGGTGAACCCTAGAGTTGACAGTGATTCAAATATGATTGTTATAACAAGTGACATCATTAGAGATGTAGAGCAAGTCCCATGCCTTATGTCTGGACAAGACATACCAGCTATAATGCCATCTGTTACGAATATAGGTCAATCTAAAGGAATCCCGAGCACTGCAGGATGTACAACATTTTTATCCTGGAATGTGGCCGGTATAGGATCCAAATTAGCGTCACCATTATGGTCTGATTTCATTGATGACCATGATATCTGCCTCTTCCAGGAGACATGGTCGGTAGAGCCAGTGTTCAGGAAGGGCTATTTGAATTTTTATGTCCCTGCAGTCAAAAAGCCAAAGGGCCGTCCAGTAGGTGGTTTGGTCATATGGATTAAACAATCCCTAAAGTGCAAAATACATCCTTTCCAATACCAGCATAATGATATCCTAGGTATAAGAGTAAATTTTCCATCAAACTCGTGCATAGACATTTATAATGTTTATGCTAGAGGATTGCCGGGGGGTAAAAAGTCGGAGGTGGTAACCGCACTTAACTCTCTTATTGAATCAAGATCTACTAAAATATTCCCACTAGTAGCAGGTGACTTCAACACGACCTTCGAACCGTTGGGTCACCAGGACTTGTATCTATCGGAAGAGGAGGATATAAGATGGGGTATCCCGCAGCTCGAGACTAAAATAGTAAGTAGGTGGACTGAGGCTGCCTTACACCTAAAGGGGTTCTGTCTGACTAACCAACTGAGGGCGGCAAATGGTAGGACACCCTCTGACAGAACGAGGTGTAAAACCTTTGATACTGGTGTTAGGTCTAGCACTATAGATTATATCTTGGTCCATCTCGGAATGTGGTATGGTCTCGAGGATATGATGGTAAAACCTCCAATTGAAAGTGACCATAACCCACTAGTAGCCTACTTTAGATCAGGCCTGGGAGAATGTATGGTTAATGCAAATGTCACGGAAGGTATGCCTGTTCGGCTTACAAATGACGAACGTCACCTGAAGTGGGAAAAAGTTGTACAGCAACCCGATCTCGTCGAGAAAATAGAAAGTAGTTTGGATGAGGTGCTGTTATTAATAGGGACGGATTGTAATATTACCCAATCTGATATAACTGTAGAGAATATACATACTACGTTTTTTGCCAAACTTAAAAGTTACTTTTGTGAAAAAAGTTTAGCAAAACGATCCCACAAAAAAAAACAAGAGAACTGGTTTAATAATAATTGTCAGCAAGCACGGAAAGAACTAGGAATTGCGCTCAAATCTAAGGATCTGAGCAAAATAAAGCAGGCAAGAAGTAACTATAAGAGGGTATTATGGAATGCTAGAAAGGAGTGGGAGGAGAGTGAATGGCAAGACCTTAAGATCGCGTGTAGCGGAAAGAACCAAAAGAAGTTCTGGGACGTTTTTAAGTGGAAAAGGGGGGAAGTTATAGAAAGTCCACATAATTCTGTTCCCCAGGATGATTGGATAAAGTTTTTTAAAAGCCAGTATGCTAAGGATACTGATGACAGTCAGTTTGTATATGAATCCATTTTTTATAGCGAATCGCCTTTTAGTGTTAAAGAGGTTGATAGAGCTCTTGATACTGTAAATCTAGGCCGGGCTCCAGGTATGGACCTAGTCCCTGTAGACGTGTTTGTATATGATAGACAGAGATGGCGCCTTTACATTGCCTACCTGGCCAATGCCATCGCTCAGGGTATGGCAATACCACAATCGTGGAAAGGCGCTGAAATAGTCCCTATATATAAAAAAGGTGACAAGTCTTTGGCTAGCAACTACAGGCCTATTAGTTTAATAGATGCCATACAAAAAATTATTGGACGGCTGGTGTTGGGGAAAATCCAGTCTTGGATGGAGGATGCAAATATCCTGAGTCCTCTACAGGCTGGTTTTCGCCCCAAGACCAGTACTATTGACCAGGTTTTTAGATTTCTAATGCTGTATTGGAGGACTGTGGTTTTAGATAAGGGTGTCTTGTATGTAGTATTTGTCGACCTGCGGGCGGCATTTGATTTGGTCCCGCGTGACAAACTGTGGCAAGTACTCAAGGAGCTGGGTATGGCACCGGAGTTGCTGGCACTTGTCGTCCGCTTACATGAGGACAATTTTGCTCGGGTACGTTGGGGTAATCCCGGAGAGGTTACCGAACCTTTCCCCGTTGAGAGGGGTGTGCGGCAGGGTTGTGTCTTGGCACCTACCCTGTTCTCACTCTTCGTCAACGGGGTGGCAGAGTACCTCTCTAGGGTCCCAACGGATGCCCCAGCTCTTGCTGGGGTTCGTGTCCCGGTCCTCATGTTTGCGGATGACACTTTACTGGTTTCAAAAACTCCGATTGGCCTCCAGCTAACCTTGCGGCGCTTCGAAGAGTTTTGTCTATCGCGCGGACTGGAAATCAATGTCGCAAAGACTAAGTTTATGGTGCTCAACGGCCCAAGACCCAATAAAATGTATAGACCATTCAAAGGTGCAATCCTTATGAATGGATCCTCACTAGAACAGGTCGATGCATTTACGTATCTGGGAGTAACATTGCAGAAAAATATGCACTGGAATAATCATATAGAACTTTCGACATTAAAATACCAGCAACAGTCTGGCATTCTAATGAAACGGTTTAAAGCCTCGCAGTCACAGCCAATGGAGCCATTTTTAGAGATATATACGATGAAGATCCGCAGCTCGGCTCTATACGGGTCCGAGCTGTGGGGGTATGGCAAAAACCCACAGCGTTTGAATACTATGGAAAAGGAGTATATTCGGAAAGCTGTTGGTGTCCCCCAGAGCACCCCTTTGTTACCCCTTTTTCAAGATCTTGGTTTAAAATCTTTGCAGGATGCAGCTTATCTGCGTCCTTTGTTATATTGGCGCAGGGTATGGACAACCGATGAGCTTAGCCATTATGCAATGGGACTAAAGGACATCATAGAAAAAGATTCATCTCATAGGATCGAATGGCTGAAATCTCTAAAATTATTACTATATTGCATGGGACTGAGAGATCTCTGGGATGACCCCTCTAATGCAGACTTCCCTTCAAAAGACTTTTTGAAAAATAGCTATTGGGAGATGATTGGCTTAGAACTATATATTAAAGGGTGCTCATCTACTTTAACTGGCAGATTTCTGGAGTTCAAATCTGACACCAGACTGGAATTGTATTGGGGCCTAATAGAAGTTCCTTCTGATCGCAAATTTTTCTTCCAGTTTAGGATAGGCACACTTCCGTTGCGATCATTTACATCTCATTGGGTAATGGGGTCGGAAAGCAGATGCCCAGAATGCTTAGACAAGCATGAATCTATGAGCCATTTTGTCCTCTTTTGTCCGCTCTATACCGTTCCACGCAAGAAATGGGTATTACCTGTTTGCCGATTGTTGGGAACCCGAAATTACGTGGTAGCCATGAGAATTTTGTCAACTGATCCAAGCCCGACAATTTCTATTGCAATGGCAAAATACATTAAGTGGGCGTGGGCCATCCGGTCTAAATTGATCAAATGTCAAAGTAATTCTTAGAGGAAATTGACCAGATTGTTATATATATTGGTTGGTTCGTCAATGTATCCAAGCATTCTGTCATTTCATTTTATGCTTTTTATATTTCGATTCATAAATGTAAAAATGTGTTGAAATTTTATGTATATTGTTTTATCACTTTTACAACTTAATTGTTGAATAAAGTATTGAATTGAAATTGATAAGAGCAGTCAAGAACAACAGAAAAAACTACAAATCCCATAAGGCCTAGGAGAAACTGGCCAATGGGAACCAATTGAACAGTGATGAACCAATAGCAAAGTAGTAAACATTATAATAGTGTTGCAGGGATTCTGCTTATGCACAGAACTATGCACAGGAAACCAGGACCTCAGTGTATTGTGGTGTACCAAAAACTCACCTCAGAACCCAGAACCCCTTATCCGACCAGCATCAGTGTCCCATTCGTTATCCGAGTTTTATCTCGGCGGTCCCAATGTATAGACAACCCAGAACAAGCGACTTAGTGTATTTCTCAGGATTGGTGGGAATCAGAAATACCTGTTCGTAATTATTCTCATATCAGTCCACAACAGAATAAACAGAGACACGGTAAAAGTTTAAAGAGTTTATTTTATAAACCTTGTGTCCTAAGATGCAGCAGTTTGGCTAACATAAGCAGACAAACGATTAAAATCAAAACCATCAGCATAGTTACAATACCATAGAGAATGAAAGGAGTAATCATACTAAAATGACAGTGGATCTAGGCTACCTTGCTTTCGCTAGCAAACTAATATTATTATTATTAGACTAGTAAAAGGTCTCTAGGCTTGAACGGGGAACCCCATACCGTAAAGATCAGCTCAGTGAGATCACATCGCAGGATCAGCTATGCTCTGCTCCTGGGAAAGCTCTTCTTCCGAATGTGTTGAAAACATGTAACACTGCACTTTTAAAAGCACCCGACTTCCAGGCATTTGCAGCTGCGTGCGTGTTATGGCTAAACTAGTGGGCCGATCAACCTGAACTCAACAACATGCACCGTCTAGCGACCCAGACTGTTTCTTTACGCTGTGTACAGACCAAGGTCGCTGCTCACTGTTTGGGATGTGAACAACAGACAGTTCTCATGTAAAGCAAAGTCGAGCAAGCATTTCTCAATTTAATAACATGTGACTACAGTGTCGTGTGCAAAAGCAGCAAAAGCGGCAAGATGGCTTTCTAACATCTAACGCGGTTGTGCTAACGATCTTCACCACAATAGTCCCCTTGACTGTGAACAGCTCCTCCTTTTTTTGCTGCTCGCAGTCAAGATAAGTACCTCCTTTTATCATTACTTATACAATGTTTGTTAAATATTAGTGGTTATACATTTTGTTGAAATTGATATTGTTGGCATTGCAGGTATCGGACGATCTGCCGCTCCCACTGTCGCTCACTTGCGCACCTTTTGCGCCTGGCTCTAGCTCGTTGCTTACGGAGCACGTCCGCTATTTTCATTGCGCATTTTATATTCAACTTTCTTAGTTCCAGTTCGAGGTTGTTCCCTATGAGGCAGTTTGCTCTTTGTGGTGTCCGCTTCCCTTGGTGTTCTCCCAGGATCCCGGCTCTGCTTTTGGTTACGGCCTGTCTCCTCTCTTGCTCCCACCTCCCATGCTCTGTGGTTGTGGCCTATTCTGTCTACCCGCACCTTTCCCATGCTTCGTACGCAAGTGTTCCGCCTTCAGGGGAATGTCTGGGACTGAGTTTTCTCCTCTCCTGCTAAGAATCCCAAACCTATCGTTCTTCCTCTCTGACCCTTTGATGCTCAAACTATTCTGGTTCCTCAGGGCCTTCATATAATTAACCCTAGTCTTAACCACAATCCTAACTCTACGGAATGGTTTCCTATTCAGCATGTGGGCAATAATATAACCTCCAATCTTCGCTTGCCCATAAACAAGCATACTAGGGCTAAACTGAAATCAGAACGCCCTAGACCTTCTTTGTCTTCAAGGAACACCTTCACTCCTTCTATTGACCATACTCTTTTTACTTTCTTTTCTAAATTTGGTAAGGACCCATGGAAGGGAGTCAACAAGGACTGGTCTACCTGCCAGGACAAAATCCTTTATGTGCTGGTTAGTTAGCTCGGATTTTAATGGGATCCTAAGTTGGCAAGTCCGGCCACCCTAGACCTGGGTGTCAGAGCGCAATGCATGCTGTTTGGAGACTCTTCTATCAAAGAGCTCTCTAAGTATTTTATCACTTTTACATTCATTGATAAAGCACAGCAATCCATGAAAAAAGTGTTTTCCCAAAGGGTTTTTGCAAGGGCCAGTAGCAGCAGAAGTCGCTTTACTAGCCGTAGTTGCAGTTTCCAAGGACAAAGAGGTTCCTATTGCAACTCCAATCAATCAATCAATCAAAGCATTTATATAGCGCACTACTCACCCAGAGGGTCTCAAGGCGCTGGGGGAGGGAGGTCCGCTACTGCTCGAACAGCCAGGTCTTGAGTTTCTTCCTGAAGGCGAGGTGGTCCTGGGTCAGGCGGAGGTGGGTCGGGAGGGAGTTCCATGTCTTGGCGGCGAGGTAGGAGAAGGACCGTCCCCCTGTGGTGGCTCTTCGGATGCGGGGGACGGCGGCGAGGGCGTGGCCGGTCGATCGAAGCTGGCGTTTGGGAGCGTAGAAGTTGAGGCGGCTGTTGAGGTATCCTGGGCCTTGGTTGTGTAGGGCTTTGTGTGCGTGGGTGAGGAATCGGAAGGTGATTCTCTTGTTGACCGGGAGCCAGTGCAGGCCTCTCAGGTGTCCGGAGATGTGGCTGCGACGGCTATAACAACAACATCAACTCTGCTTACAGTCCTCGAGAATATAAACCCCAGTTCCACCCGCAACGAAGCAGAGGTTACCGAGGTTGGGGACAAAATTTTCCAGAGGACACATTAAACAAGGAAGGCCTTTTATCTGACCATCCTCCCATAGGAGGGCGGCTTGTTCTTTTCTTCTCTCACTGGCAAACAATCACTTCAGACCCTTGGGTTCTACCTACAGTTCAAGGTTATGTAACAGAGCTTTATGCAGAACCTTTCCAAACAGAGCCTCCTATTCTCCCTCGGTTGTCTGTAGAAATGTCCCACATGATCGCTCAAGAGACTCAAACCCTGTTACAAAAACATGCAATTCATCCATGCACTCCAGATCCTTTAGGCTTCTTCAGCTCTATTTCTCTGGTATAAAAGAAAAACAAAAAGATGAGACCCATCATCAATCTCAAATATTTCAATCACTTTGTGGTGTATCAGCATTTCGAAATAGAAATAATTCTTCATCTCTGAGATTTCTTACTTCAACACCACTGGATGGTCAGACTGGCCCTTCAGGACAACTATCTTAACATTTTCATTCATCACAGCTTTAGGATGTCCCTCCAGTTTCGGTGGCAGGGTCAGGCCTAGCATTTCTTCTCCCTTCCTTTCGGCCTTTCCTCTGCTCCTTGTTGTGTTACCAAGATAATGAAACCTGCTGTCGTATATCTCAGATCGCGGGGGATCCATCTGATCATATATCTATACGATATCCTCTTAATGTGTCAAAGCCTGTGCTCTCTTCTTTCTCATCTACAGATAACCTGCTCTCTTCTATCAGATCTGGGTTTTCTTCTCAACACAGAAAAGTCTTTGCTCACTCCATCAAGGCCGATGGAATTCCTAGGGATCTTAATCAATTCTTCCAGCACCACACTTCATCTTTCTTTCAAGGCAATAAAAAAGGAGCTCAGACAAACATTTCAAAGTTCGCAGATTTCTGGCGTGAATTGTTGGTCAACTTTCCTCCTCAATTCAAGCAATTTTCCAAGGCCCCCTTCGTTTTCATGCCCTTCAGGGACTCAAAATTCGGCACTTACGGTCAGCAGGGCCTGGGTCTGACGCAGCTGGGCAGGGAGGGTGTTCCATGTCTTGGCGGCGAGGTGAGAGAAAGATCTGCCGCCGGTGGTCGTTCGGCGGATGCGTGGGATGGTGGCGAGGGCGAGGTCGGCGGAGCGAAGCTGGCAGTTCGGGGTGTAGAAGGACAGTCGTTCGTTGAGGTATGCTGGTCCGGCATTGTGGAGTGCTTTGTGAACGTAGTGAGGAGTTTGAAGGTGATCATCTTGTTGACCGGGAGCCAATGCAGTTCTCTCAGGTGGGTGGTTGTGTGACTGGGGCGAGGGAGTCCGAGGATGAGGCGTGCAAAGGCGTTTTTTATGCGTTGGAGTCTCTTCTGGAGTATAGCCGTGGTTGCTGCATAGAGGGCGTTCCCGTAGTCCAGTTGGCTGCTGACGAGTGCTTGGGTGACCATCCTTCTGGTTTCGGTGGGGGTCCATCTGTAGATCTTGCGGAGCATGCGAAGGGTGTTGAAGCAGGAGGAGGAAACAGCGTTAACTTGCTGGGTCTTAGAGAGCGTTGAGTCCAGAATGAACCCCAGGTTGTGTGCGTGGTTATTGGGTGTCGGGGCGGCTCCCAGCATGGCCAGCCACTAGGAGTCGTCCCATGCAGAGGGGGTGGAGCCGAGGATGAGGACCTCCGTCTTGTCCGAGTTCAGTTTCAGCCGGCTAGTCTTCATCCAGTCTGTAACGGCCTTCATTCCCTCGTGGAGGTTGGATTTGGCGGTGGCCGGGTCCTTGGTGAGGGAGAGGATCAGCTGGGTGTCGTCAGCGTACGAGACGATGTTGAGGTGTTGTGCTTGGACGATGATGGCGAGCGGGGCCATGTAGATGTTGAAAATTGTAGGGCTGAGGGATGATCCTTGGGGCACGTCGCAGATGATCTTGGTGGCTTCGGAACGGAACAGGGGAGGGGAACCCTCTGGGTTCTGTTAGTGAGGAATCCTTCCCCAATCTGCTGCTGGAACTCTGAGACAGCCTCACAACCTGGTTCTAGACAACTCCCTCCTCCTTTCAGCCTGGAAAATTGTGGGATCTCCCAGCCTTGCTCTTTCATTTCCACAGAATCTTTGGCCTTCATCAACAACTCCTGGGCTCCTGGCATCTCCAAACCTTACAAATCAGCTTAGTCTCTCTGGGCAAGCTGGTGTTTGGGAAAATCTTTTGCTCCCTTTTCAGCAGATGTAGTTTATATTGTGAACTTCTTGAAGCTGAAGCTTGTGGAGGGAAATCTTATAAAACCATTCAATTCTACAGATCAGCCATTTCTATAAACCACCCTTACATCAATGGAAAACCAGTGGGAGAGCATCCGCTTAATTGTCGTCTTTTAAAGGGAGTAACATTTTCTAACCCCCCTGTCTCTAAAGACAGTGAACTTTGGGGTGTTACTGTTTTGAAATTGTTTATTTCTTGGCCTGACAACTCTGCTCTTAAACTTAATATTGTCATCAAAGCTTACAATGCTGTTATGCCTTGTTTCTATTAAACGTATGTCTGATGTCAAGGCTTTAGATCTAACTTCTCTCCAGTTCACTCCCACGGGTGTCTTCTCTGTTCACAAGTGTACAAAAACAAACGTAGCCTCTGTTTTCTACCCTTATTTTCCAGATCAACCAAAACTCTGTGTTAGACGATGTCTTAAAGTGTATGAGCACTGAGCAGTCAATCTTTGAACATTATCTCAGTTGCAACACCTCATTTCCTTCAGGAAACCTCACAATCCTGTTTCCTCTCCCACTCTGGCTCGTTGGGTCAGATGGGTCATGCCCCTTGCTGATATTGATGCCTCCATTTTTGGAGCTCATTCTTCTAGAGGCGCCATGGCCTCTGCAGCTTTCTGAGCTGGTTCAAGGCTGGGGACCTTCTCAAATCAGCTGATTGACCTAATGGTAATGGGTTTAACACATTTTATTGCAAACCCGTTCACAATCCTGCTTCTGTTGTTAATCTGCTTTGAATTACCATATTGGGAGCCTCCGGTCTTGCAATAAAATGTAGATTTTCCTAGTATTTCATTAGTGAAAGTCTTAATTTTGTTAAAGACACGGAGGCAAGTATTATCTCGCCACAACACTGTATCGATTAGGTGTTTTCTCCCTCCCTCTTAGTTGCTCCAGCCTTACCTGCATACTGTTAACAAAGTTCCAGTTGGTGCTGGTCTTTATCTGTGATGCCTGCCGCGTATCTGTTTGGATTTGCCTCCCGGGATGTTCCGGTTCTTTACTTTGGCCTCAGATGCAAAGACTTTTTCCAAGAACTGTTCACATTTTCCTTTGTTTATTTTCTCATTTTATCCATCTTTCCTTTATTTATGGATCATCGTTGACATTCTCACACACAGAAAAGAAGAGCTGTTCGCAGTCATGGGGATTATTATACTGTTTACTACTTTTCTATTGGTTCATCACTGTTCTATTGGTTCCCATTGGCCAGTTTCACCTAGGCCTCAAAGGATTTGTGTTTTTTTCTGTCTTCTTAGCGCTGCTATCCATAAATGCATGATAAGAGAAGGCATAATACTTGCCTAAGCGTCTTTAATAAAATTAAGACTTTCCTTCATAAGATACTAGGAAATTATATACAGTGCAACAAAAAAAGGGAAAAAACAGGTTTATGGATCATATTGTGGGCAATATTAATGTAATATTTTTTTCAATTTAACACCTATAAATGCTGTGCAAAGATTATGCCTCAGTACCCGCTCACCTGAATACAAAGTTTGAAATTGAATGGTTACCGGTTAACCTGTGCCAAAGATATGTATCTGGGCAGCAGCACATATGGTGATTTTTAGGTCTCGCCTTGCTATCGCGTAAGCGATCGCAAAGCGCTCCCAAAAGTGCTCCGAAAAGCGGATTGCATGGCGAGCACGCGCACAATCGCGCGCATCGTGCTGCCATGCAATCCGTTTGGCATCGCACTTCAAAGGGTCCGCTCCCCCGCCTGGAATGCGCTCCCCCGCCCCGCCAAGCGCGCGCGCCACGCTCCGCCGGGCTTGTCTTGTTGTACTTTCACTTTAGATCGTATTTTAACTACAAGTTAGAATTCCCTTCTTATTCGCTTAAAGTGGCTCACACATTTTTTTCGGTTAATATTTAGGGCTTTTTCCCACACAGGACACGGCAACATTGGCTGTAGATTTTTTACAACATTTCTTCCCTCTCTCTCTCCCCCCCACTTGTTATCTCTCTCTATGTCTATACCTCCCTCTCTATTTCTGTCTCTTCATTCTGTCTCCTCTCTCTCTTTCTACCCCCTTTATTCTCTGTTTCCCCCTTTCTCTCTCTCTCTCTTTCTCTCCTCTTCATTCACTCTCTCTCCTTTTATTTCTCTCTCTCTCCCCTTAATTCTCTCTCCTCTTGCTCTCTCTATTTCTCACTTATTCTCCCACTTGAGCGTCATCTGCCATCCCTTATTCCATTGTTTATCTTTTCTATTTGCTTCTCCACCTTGTTCCTTTTGGAACGCCTGGTTCTACAAATCTACACAGCAGGCAAGGAGGATTTCCAGCGGTATAATTACAGTGCAGTGTAATCCTAACATGTAACTTAACATTTGTGTCTTTGGCTGAAGTCAGGAATCAATTTATCAAACTTTTTAAAAAGCTGTTTATTCTCAAACATTAGATGTTACATGCATGTATTTTAAAACAACAGCATTTGTTATTCCCTCATGCACTGCTGTCGCCTGAAACAAGCAGCTGATACAAGACAGGGCAACATAAGCAGAGGCATTTAACAATGTAATAAAGTATTAATTTTTCATTCCATCGATCCAGTCACAGTCAATCTTCCATTCACACTCTGCGCATTCATCTTAGTTAGAGTCCCTCCCCTCCTTATTCGCTCTGAGTGGCTCACAAATTATTTACTGTTAATATTTATGCCTTTTTTCCACACAGGACAAGGCAACATTGGCTGTTGCTTTTTTCGCATCACTTCTTCCCTCTCTCTCTCTCCCCCCACTTTTTCTCTCTCTCCCTCTCTCTCTCTCTCCCTCTCTATTTTTCTCACTCTTTTATTCCGTCTCCTCTCTCTCTCTACCCCCTTCATTCTCTCTCTCTCTCTCTCCCCCTTTCTTTCTCTCTCTTTCTCTCCCCTTCATTCACTCTCTCTCCCTTTATTTCTCTTTCTCTCTCTCCCTTCATTCTCTCTCCTCTTGCTCTCTCTTCTCTCTCAATTATTCTCCCACTTGAGCGTAATCTGCCATCTCTTCTTCTATTCTTTATCTTTTGTATTTGCTCCTCAAATTTTCTCCTTTTGGGCCTGCGGGTTGTACAAATCTAGACAGCAGGCAAGGAGGCTTTTGCAGAGGTATAATTACAGTGTAGTGTAGTCCTAACATGTAACTAAAATGTGTGTCTTTGACTCAAATCACAAAACGATTTATAAAGGTTTTCCATACCTATCTATTAACACACAATATTTGCTAATGTGTGCTTTTAAACACACTCACAGTGTTCCTGCAGCAAGGTCGCGTAACCATTATTTAATGTTTGTTGTTCAAGCATGCAGACAGCGCGGCTTGTTTGCAATTACATTAGAAATGCTAAATTAACAAGTGTCAGCAGGAAACAGACCAGAGGCGCCACTGGGGCACAAGCCAGACAGAACCATCCTCCTTGATTGCTGTTTCCCCTCAGCGGAGACTTTGTTTACGATTACTTCCAAACATTTTTATCCCCCATAAGCCTGTCCTTTCTAATGGTCAATCTTTACCACAATGTTATTAGCGGGACGTAATTTTATCCACAGTATGGGTAAACGCGTGTAAAATGAACCATAAAATAAATTGATGGATTAAAAAACACAAAAAACATGTAGAAAGAATTCGTTTTTCACATGGGCACGGCTATTATTTAATTAGGACTTTTGGATTTACTGTGCCACTTTTTACATTACGTTATACCTTGTGCTTTCTCTGGTTTTTTGGGGTGGTTGGAAATATTGCTTTGGTGGTTTGCTTTCACCTTATATCGCTATTTCGCTTATATTTTTAGTCACAAATTAATTAACTGTATTTTTGTCTCACCCTGTTTTTGTTTTTTTGATTAATCAAGCAAAGGACAAAGCAAAATTGGATGTTACTTTTGCCGCGTTACTTCTTCACTCTATTTCAACCCCCACTCTCTTTTTGTCTCTCTCCTTCTCTCTCTCTCTCCCCTCTCTAATTCTCTCTCTTCTTCATTAACTCTCCTGTCTCTCTCTTTTTTAGCCCATCATTCTCTCTCTCACCCCTTTTTCTTTCTCTTTCTCTTTCAAACCCCTTCATTCACTCTCTCTCCCCTTCTTTCTCTCTCTCTATCCCCTTTATTCTCTCTCCTCTCGCTCTCTCTTCTCTCTTACTCACTCTCGCACTTGAGCTCCACTTGCCATTCCCTCTTCCATTCTCTCTCTCTCTCTCGTATTTGCTCCTCCGCTTTCATCCTCTTTAGACTGCAGGTTGTAAACATTTACACACCAGACAAGGAGTGTCTCAAGCGGTCTTATTACAGCGCTGTATAGTTATAATCATTAAATAACAGTTTTTTTTTTTGCTCAAGGCAGTAATCTATTTAGCAAACTTTTTTAAAAGCTATCTATTCTCACACATTCTATGTTACATGGATGTATTTTAAAACAACAGCATTTGTTATTCCCTCGTGCACTGCTGTCTCCTGAAACAAGCAGCTAATACAGGACAAGGAGACATAAGCACCCTTCATTCTATGTACACCCTTTCTCTCTCTCTTTCTCTCCCCTTTAGTCACTTTCTCTCCCTTTCTTTATCTCTCTCTCCCCTTTATTCTCTATCCTCTCACTCTCTCTTCTCTTTCAATCACTTTCCCACTTGACATTCATCTGCCATTCCTTATTACATTGTTTCTCTTTCGTTTTTGATCCTCCATTTTGCTCCTATTTGGCCTGCAGAATGTAAAAAACTACACAGGAAACAAGGAGACTCTCCAGCGGTCTCATTACAGTACTGTGCAGTTATAATATATCACTCTGAGTTTAACCACAGCATCACTCAACACCACAATTACATCACTCAAGACCACCACATCATCACTCAGGACCACCACAGCATCACTCACCGCTACAACAATACCACTCAATCAATCAAATCAATCAAAACTTTCTTTATTCGACCTCCCGAAGAAAGGTCATAAAAGATACATGTGCAAATACAGCAATATAAAAGCAAAATTACTAAAAACAATTCTACTTAGTTTAAAAATACAATAAACGAAATGTTACACGGCAATTTCATCACAAGTTAAAAATGGGAATAAAATGAGAAACATCTGGGAGCATGTATATAAGATCAACCTAAATTTGGTCTATGTCTCATGATAAATTTTAAGAAGTTTAATACAATATGAGTCAGACTCTCGCCTTCCAATAATTGTAGGAAGAGTAGTACTGGGCGGCAGGTTCTAAAGCCCTCCCTCTTTAGGACTGGGATAAGAAATTTTCTCCGATGTTCCTCATAAAATTTACAAAAGAGAATAGTGTGGATAGTAGATTGGGAGGAACTCCCGTCACAGGGGCAGGGCAATAAGATTTTCTCCCAGGTACTTCCCGTCGGGAAAAGAACTAGGCGGTAGAAAAGGTTCAGCCTAAACCTGACCAATAAGAACAATTCATATGACGTTAAGGATAAGGTTAGGTATGGCTGAATACCAAATGTAGACTGAACTATTAAACTATGTCTGACTGATTCTTTCATAATCTCTGAAGTTAATCGTATCTCTTCTAAATGGTCAGAGCAAAGGTTATGAAAGGACTTCCGAGAAATCTTGGAAATCGAAATAGGGTCAGCGTAGTATTCTGGTAGCCCCAGATCAGTTAAAAAATGTTTAATGTAAACCAACCACTTAGATTTGTGCACATTATCAAGGGCTAAACAGTCTTGAATAATTTTTTGAGTAAAAACTGCTTTTTCCGATGACCAAATTCGGTGCCACAATAGCAACGGTTGGATTCTCGCCAGGTCAGTAATATAAGGGAGGCCCAATTCTAGGTGGGAAGAATAATTTGCCGCGGAGGGGGGTAGAGCAAGCAGGTATCTCAGAAAGGTGTTTTCTACTGCCTGAATGGGGCCCACTGCTGCGTGGCCCCAGACTCCCGCTCCGTATAATGCCACCGAAATACATTTAGCTTTATAGATTTTAATCATTTCGACCGGTGGTTTTCTTCCTAATTTCCTAGAGAAATTTACGAGTGCGTTTGTCGTTCTCATAAATTGGAGTTTCCTAACCTCCACTGCCTGCTTCCAACTTAATTTGTGATCGATCATGACACCTAAGTAAGGGTATTTATCAGTGGTCAGTATTTTTTCGTTTTTCAGGAATATGGGTTTAGCTTTAGTTACTCCTTTTTTGCCTGCTTTCATGACAAAGGTTTTCCCTATATTAATTTTTAGATCTAGCTTTGCCATAAAGGATGCATATTTATTTAGGGCCCTTTGAAGTTCGTTTGGAGTACGTGCCAGTATTACCGCGTCATCGGCGTACAAGAGAGCTGGTATGGGGCGATTGGCGGCCATGGGAAGGTCACGGGCTTCGTTCAACATCTCCCCCTCCAAACCATTCGTATAGAGGGTGAAGAGAAATGGAGCCAGGACGCAGCCTTGTCTAACGCCCCTCTCCACGCCAAATGGCGCCGTAAGTTCTCCTCCGGTCCCAAACCTTACCCTGGCTGTCGCATTACTATAGAGTTCCCTCACAAAGGTGACTATGGTTTGATCCAGCCCCAATTCAAGCAGGATAGTCCATAGTTTTGAGTGACTCACACAGTCAAATGCTGCCGATAAATCGACATAGACCATGAAGAGCGCTCCAGCCTTTATATTTACATATTTGTCAATCAATAACGAGCGATTTAAGGCTTGGTCTATTGTCCCCATGCCTTCTCGAAACCCAAATTGCAAATCGGACAGGATGTTATTTTCCTCTGCCCACTCCTGCATACGGGCGAGAATTATCCTACCCATCATTTTACCTGTGGAATCTAAAAGGGAAATGGGTCGGTAGCAGGATACTGAGCTACTGTCCCCTTTTTTAAAAATTGGTACCAATATAGACTTCTTCCATGACTGGGGTATTCCAACGATGCACAGCGAATTTAATACCCTAGTTAGGAAGGGAATCCACATAGCGACATGGGTTTTGAAGAAGTCTATAGGTACTCCATCGGGTCCTGGAGCCTTCCCTTTCTTACAAGCACTTAATGCCCGTGTGACCTGGTCTAAAGAAATAATCAAGTTTTTAGGAGATGATAAGACCAGTTGGTCATGCGAGCTACTTTCGTCGATAGGGATTGGTTGCTGGCCAGACATGAAAATCTTAGAAAAGTGCTCTATCCAATTCTTTTCGTCAATAGCCACCTCTATTCTTGGGGAACAATCGTTTTCCGACAAAAATGGAGATTTCACGACTTTCCAAAAAGCTGCGCTATTTTTACTAGAGCAACTATCATGCAACTGGTCCCAGAGCTGCCTCTTTAGCTCTATTTTCCTTAGTTTAATAGCGGATTTATAAGCCCTTCTCAGATCTGAAATCTCGATGGGATCCCTTACTGTTTTATGCAGCGCTAATTTTAATCTGGAATAAGCTGCCGTGCAGGAGTGATTAAACCAGCCCTGCTTGGTCCCTTGAAGTTTCTTCTTTTTTACTGTAAGGGCTTTATTGATTGCCTGCATCACAGTGGTGAAGTTAGTGATGACATCAACGTCTGAGGTGTTTACGTCCAGACAGTTGATAATATATGAATAAGCTTCAATTATCACAGTATTAATGATTTCAATACCACTCAGCACCACAACAATATCACTCACCACCACAACAGCATCACACTGCGCCACCACAGCGTCACTCTGCACAACCACAGCGTCACTCTGCACAACCACAGCATCACTCAGCGCACCCACAGCATAACTCAGGGCCACCACTGCATCACTCAGCACCACCACAGCATCACTCAGGACCACCACAGCAATACTCAGCGCGACCACAGCAACACTCAGCGCCACCACAGCATCACTCAGCAACACCATAGCATCACTCTGCGCCAACACAGCATCACTCAACAACACCACAGCATCACTCAACACCACCACAGCATCACTCAGGGTCACAACAATATCACTCAGTGCCACCACAGCATCACTCAGCACCACCACAGCATCACTCAGCACCACAACATCACTCAGCACCACAACATCACTCAACACCACATCAGTATCACTCAACATCGCATTTGCAATAGTACACAACCACATCATCATCAATCAGCAAAACCTAAGTATCAATCACCATTACCTCAGCATCATCTCAGCACCAGTCACCACCACCACCCCCACCACCACCACCACTACCACCTCAACATCACTCAACACCACCAAAGCCTGCTCTCGGAATCTGGCATCTGTTGATTCTCCCCTATCGTCTTACCGCTGCTAGTGTTATAATACAGGTACTAGTTCACAAACTACAACCACCAATTGTTTATGCCGCCAATTCATGTATACCCCCTAACCCTGGGCCAACGTCCAACCCATTTACGTTGAATTTACTCACGCATGGCATTTGAGGGTGGAGTTCTCCCCACTTTTCTGTCTGGCCCTCAGTCACCAATAACCCACCTGGCACTTAACACAAAACTGAACACAGGCTGGTAATGACTCATACTTACCTGATCTGTGGCTGATCATATAAACCTTTATATAGCTTTATCTTAACAAAGAACGTGAAAGCACCTGGTCTGTAAGCACTATTTTCTTTAATGAGTTTCTACGACTGCAGGCACGACATGCATTCCTGCAACATTCAGCGCGCCATGCACGCTTTCACTTTCTAAGCAATAGGTCTCGTATTTACAAGGGTTTGAGCTATTGGCATTGTAAATGACAATGCCTTTTATTTATGTGTTAATTATCAAAACAGGTAAATAAAAGGCATTGTCATTTACAATGCCAATAGCTTAAACTCTCGCATATGCGAGACCTATTGCATTGCAAATGCTTGTTTTTAGTAACATTTGATCTGTTTGCGAAATTAGCAATTTTTTTGGGGTTGAATTCTTCAAATTATGCAGCACGTGGTGGGTTATGTGGCAATTGCAGTCATTCCATAATAATGCACCGAATTCAGTGGCTGGAGAACCGCTTCATTTCAGTGGCGCTCGCCTGGTAAGGAATACTCAAATATGTGTGTATGGCATACAGTAGGCTTCCTTTGGAAATAAAAAGAAACCTTTGGGTTAATACTCACTGGGGGTTTTGACTGCCTGACATATGTCAGCTGTAAGCCTGTGAGTTCAGTCACAGGAGCAGAGTGATGAAAGGACCATCGTGCATCACCGCCTCGGTTATCAAATGGAGGCACAAGCGACAATCCAGGTCAGCCTTCAGGGTGATAGGTTAGACGGCGAACCCAACAATGTGTATCCCTTTGACATTGGTCCATTTGAGAACAGGGGATCCCAGAAATAGTGAGAAAAGAAAAGAGCATAAGATTGAGTATGTGGCCACACTGATGGGCAGCAGAGTAATGGGACCTCATTTCCTTTCAACCTCTGCAAGCAGCTGCTCTTTAAAAACAAGCATTGGCATAGCCAATAGGTCTCGCCTTTGGGACCTTATAAGTGTTTAGCCATGCAACAGTTGCATAACTAAATACTTATAAGGTCCCAAAAGCGAGACCTATTGGCTATGTCAAGCGGCCATGCGGCTGCGAAAGTGAAAGTAATCGCGTCAAGCACGGCGCGCGCGCCCGCGCACATGCACTGTAGCTCTAGGCTGGCCTGGTAGCCCCCTTTTGGAGCTCTCTCAAAATGTCTCGCCAGACCAGCGCATGCGCTGGGTCAGGCGAGACCTAACGAGTTACAGATGCTGGCCATGAAGACAGCGATGAGGCCAGTCCTGTAAAAGGAACGGGATACGTATAGATGGGGCTCTGACATCAAACGGGCAGTGAGAGCGGAGCTCAATTTGTCTATGATATCTCTGCAGCGCCACGATACCCTCCTGATACAAATACACACAACGTAACACTCAGAACCCCAAGGTGAAAAACATCCCCGTAATTCCCTTCGTAGCCATCTACAGTTTTGTGCTATGTATGAGCCCCAACACCAGCTGTCCCTGCTTTCAACTACTACACAGTAGGTCTTGGCAGAAGTTTGATTACACCGGAGTAATCAGAGTAATTTTGGTAATTTAGCATTACTCTGTGATGCAGGATTACAGATCATTATGTGGTTACTCCTGCTCGTGCAATTAAAAGTGATTCGGGGTAAAAATTCCTACCCACCCAGAGCACATTTAGTGAGAGCGAGCGGCTTCTTGCACTCTCTATTCATGTTCTGTCACAATTAGCGCTATTTATTTGCACAAAATGCCTCCTTGGGTCCATTTTGGACATGAGGGTGCATTTTGCACTAAGAAAATAGCTCTAATTGCCAATGGTAAGTTGAGGGAAAATCCTACCCAGCATCGCATTTAACGGGCGGCTTCTCACTATTTGTGTTCTGTTGCATTTAGCGCTACTTCATAGCCATTTTGGATGGGAGGCGCATTTTTGCAATAAGAAATGACGCTAAATGAAGAATTACTCTACGTGCATTTCATTTGTAATCTCGCAGAAGTCTTAGGCAATTCTGCAGGTTTATGTGACACTGAGTTATGCGAGTTACGACCACCCCTACTACGCAGGAGCAGAGGAGTAATGGGTCACCATAGACAACATGACCTCTCTTCTATCTTCAGAATGTAATGACTAAATAAATAATGCCTGGCCGCTTGCCACGCACCCCACTGTTCTCTCCACATGAACCAGCTGTACATTTATAAATTACACATACCTTTTTTCTAGTGTCTGATTAATCAGTTTGAGTGGTTATCCACAATATACAAGGGCGATTGTTAAAAAAAACACTACTTGATGTCTCTGTGACCATGTAGTTAAAACTAAAAGTAATCCTACATATAATTTGAATGTAACGGTTTCATATTTTTTGGGGGTTTTTTGTATTGAAAAAACATTTAGAAAAACAATATTGTCAAATAAATTTAAATATTTGTGTTAGAATTGGAAAAATCGTGTACTTACACAATATATTCATATTAGTACTATACTTTCAGCATAAAGTACGCTTTCATTTCAATTAATTTGAAACTGTGTCAAAGGAACTTATTTACTTCTTCAAAGTTGTCTTTTATTATCCCTGCTGGGATGTTACCAACTAAAGTGCATTTAATAAGCCATTCAACAATTTTAGTTAAAGGCCACTAGGGGGAGAACTTTCCCCAGCAATGCGATTCATAGCTCAGACCTTTTTGAGAGAAAACATGCTACAATGATGTAACAGTTTTTAGGCAACCTTGCAGAAGAAGGTTTTAACAAGCATTTGCAATGCAATTGGTCTGGCATTACTGCAAGTTTGAGCTATTGGTGTGGCATTATTATTTGCAACGCTTATAGGTTAATCTTTTAGTAATGCGAGACCTAGTGCATTGTAAATGCTTGTTTAATTCAGGGCTGCACCGTTCTGTGACCTGTGGGTCCAGTGATGTCCAGTGCTGTGTTCTGGGGTTTAGGGATGAACAGTGCTGTAACCCAGGGCTCCAGGGTGCACTATTCTGTGTGTGAACTGGGCTTCAGGGGTGCACCGTTCTGTGACCTGAGGGTCCAGTGATGCCCAGTGCTGCGTTCTGGGGTCCAGGGATGCACAGTGCTGTAACCCAGGGCACCAGGGTGCACTGTTCTGTGTGTGATCTGGGCTTCAGGGGTGCACCGTTCTGTGACCTGAGGGTCCAGGGATGCACAGTACTGTGTTCTGGGGTCCAGGGATGCCCAGTGCTGTAACCCAGGGTGCACAGTGCTGTGATTTGGGGTACACAGTTCTGTGACCTGCGGGTCCAGGGATGCCCCGTGCTGTGTCCAGGGATGCTCAGTGCTGTAACTCAGGGGTCCAGGGTCTACTGTGCTGGATCGGGGGTACAGAGGGGCATATTATCATCGGCCAGCGATAATTATCGCTGGCCGTACATAGCGATAGAAATATTATCGCCGGCTATCGCTGAATATTATCGCCATGATAACGCTATATTTACAACGCATAGCGCTATGGCGATAATATTTCAGCGATAGCGGTGTTTTCAATGAAACATCGCTGGTTTTCCAGCGATGTTCCATTGAAAACAGCGATATCATTGCTGATAGGACCCTGTGGTCCTATCAGCATAATCCATCGCCCATTAAAAGTATGCCTTAGTCAGGAATTTAACAGACGTTAAATTCCTGAGTTAAGGCTGAGGTAGCGCGATTTTTTTTATCGTTGCACCTCCTTGTTAATATCGCGAAGCTGCCTTCACGATATTAACATGTGTTGTTTTCACAGCCATGCCTTCTTTGCATCTCATTAGCGATGAGAGGCGAGGCTGTGAAAAAACGGGCTCTACATCAAGGAAACACGCGCCAGCGTGTCCTTGATGATATTGCGATATAATTATCGCCCAAAAACGGACGCTAAAGCGGCGATAATTATATCACCAGCCCTTGCTAATATGCCCCAGTGTTCTGTGAATGGAGGTGCTGAGTGGACCTAGCGTGGTCTCGGTCCTCTGTGACCCTCCCGGGCATGCGGGTTCTTGGGTGCACGTGCTACCTCCGGTGGTCAATCCAAACTCCGGTCCGTCGTGAGCACCTCCCCGTACCCAGGCTCTGTTATGTCTAAGCACTTGGGGGCATATCATCAAGCTGGCGATAAAAAATTATCGCCGCTTTTGCGGCCGTTTCCGGCCGAAAAGCGGCGATAATTTATTAGCAAGGCCACGCTAACGCGTGAAACCTTGCATTAGCGTCGGGATTCCTAACGCCCAGCTTTGCATCTCTAATGAGATGCAAAGTGGGCGTTCCTGACCTGACATGACAGGAGAAATGTCGCTAAGCGACATTTCTCCTATCATCAAGCCTCACGCTATGAGGGAATAGTGGCAGGAAAAGTAGCGATAACCCCTGTTATCGCTACTTTCCTTACGCCTGCTTCAGGACTGACTTAGCCATGATATCCTATGGAAGGTGGATATCCTGGCTAAGTTTGTGAGTCCCTATCAGCAAGCTAACGCCACACTACGTGAGATTATTGCTGGGTTTCCAGCGATAATCTCACGTTAGGCAGTTAGCGCTAGGATTTTTATCGCTTTGGAGATAAGCGTTGCTAATAGCACGCTATCTCACCGATAAAAATCCACGCTAGCCGGCGATAATTATCCTAGCGCTAAGTGCGCTTAGCGATAATTATCGCCGGTTGTTGCTGATATGCCCCTCGATTATTAGTGCCTAGACCGGAGATTGTTGTCATGCTGCAAAGCGCCGTGCTGTTTGCACTGGCCGCGTGGCGTAGGCCGCAATTGATGAGCCGGCACACAGCGTGGTGTTCACTGTTGCTTGCGCATCTCAGATCTGTCGCCGGGCGCACGTGCACAACTCTTTATTAACCAATGCCCACGCTGCGCGGGACAAACCAAATACAATTACGTACGCGGGGAGAGCTCACCGCTCACCCCACGGTTAAGCAGCACAAACAGAAGCACCGTAAACATAGTATCGCGAAGAGCGATACAACATTCCTCCCCAAAAATTAAATTCACACACACAAAGAATTTGGCTGTTAACGAAACAGTGAGAACATCTTCAACGGAAAAGTATCATTAGGCCAGATACTAGCTCCCAGTTCCATCAGGTGGCATGCGAACAATGAAAGTCTTTTAGTCAACTAGACGGCTCAGGCTTCTTTCGCAGTCTATACTGAGTGTGATTCTCCCTGCACTCACTGTTCTCTTAAGGGGTTACTGGAGACCCCAATATCTCTCGCTGACCCTCTGGAGGTTGTGTGGACACACCCGCACCCTCAGCTTCCTGCACACCGTGATCAGCTTCTGACCACTCTTCCCAGCTGCGGTCCCCTGAGCCGGATTCCATCAGATCTCTCCCAGGACTAGGACACCCATGATACTTGTTGAATGCTGAAACATTTCTGATGAGCAGTTCCAGGCCCTTCTTAACCTTGACTTGCATGTATCGAACTTCAACAATGCACCAGGGATCTTTTTCGAATGGAAGGCGGAACTTGCTGCCGGGGTGCCGGTCTTGGACAAGAACCAGATCTCCCACTTTAAGATGAGAAGTTTCCGCTCTACGCCGTCTGCTGATCATTGGCTCACCTCCTTCGGCCCTCTACCGCACTATTATTCATTTCTCCTGGAATCCATTGGGGATGATGGGGAATAGAATCACTTACTGCTCGTCCCATGGACAGGTGACAGGGAGCACGCCCAGTGGTGATTTAAGGAGTCTGACGATAGTCCCGTAGAAAGTAATATATCGATTGTTCCACAGGCTCACCATTGGCCACGGCTATGCGGATAACCTTGTTCAAAGTCCTCATAAAACGCTCCGCTTCTCCGTTATCTTGGGGCTGTTTTGGGGTTATCTTCTTGTGTACTATCCCTTGAGATACCAGGTCCTGAAAGGGTGGACCATTGTCAGTTTTAATCTCTTTGAGCCCATGGGTGGCCATCACCTTGGGTATGACTTCTCTGGCACTCAGAGAAGACAGCACCTCTCCCTCCGGATACTTCGAATAGTCATCTAATACCACCATGTCCCATCAGGGAGACTCCCAAAGTCCATGCTTGCATGCATCCATTAGTCTTCAGGTTGCTACTCTGTCATGACAGGTGCCGAAGGCTTTGGTTCGCCAGTCACTTGACACCACTGATAGGATCTTACCACTTCTTCCACTTTTTCATCCATAAGAGGAAACCAAACTTTAGTTCTGAGTCTTCCTTTGGTCTTTACCATCCCCTGGTGTCCAGCATATGCCAACCCAAACACTCTGTCCACTAGAGTTGACGGAATCACCAGCCGGTGACCTCGGAGAAGGCATCCTTTCGGATCAGCACTTAGTTCATGTCTCACCTGGTACAGGCTCTCGGTCACCTTCCTGGACTCCTAAGTGAATGTTACCCCCTGACTTCTGAGAGGATGCAATTTTTTTGTCTTCACAGCCTCTAAAATCTTCTGCAGGCATTTATCCTGGACCATTGCGTGGCACAGCTCTGCTAGGGATATGGGCAACGGCCGCGACCTGTCCACTATGTACCTCACATATTCTTCAGTTTCCTCAGCATCTTCCATCTCACTACTAGTAGCGGCTCTGGGATGACGAGATAAGTAGTCTGCTGGGGGACTTGTTCCTGGGTGGTATTCGATCTTACAATTGTATTCCTGCAACTGCAGCATCCCCCACTCTATGCGAGGTGGTGGCTTTGATGCTGTTTCAGTAAATAGAGGAAGGAGAGGTTTGTGGTCAGTGGTGACCAAAGAAGATTTTCCATATACATATAAGTGGAAGTGCCGGCATCCCCAATGCACTGCAATGACTTCCTTTTCAATTTGGGAATACCTTTGTTCGGTAGCGGTCAGCGACCTACTTGCAAAGGCCACTGGAGCCCACTCATCTTCTTCTGTCATTCATTGGAGGAGAACAGCTTCCAGACCCTTTGGGCCGGCATCAACTGCAACTTGAGTTTGTTGCCTTAGATCAAAATATCTCAGCATGGTGGTGCTAGATAGTGCATCTTTGGTAGCTTGAAAAGCAGTCTCTCACTCTGGGCCCAATACCCACGGAACAGACACTTTGGTCAGCTCTCTCAGTGGTGTGGTTAGTAAGGATACGTTTTTGATAAATCTACCGCAGTAGTTGACCATCCCCAGGAAGCTGCGCATTTCTGTCACATTTGAGGCAGCCGGAGCCTCTTTGATGTCTTTAACTTTTTGAGGGTCAGGAGTGACTCCGTCTGCTGTGAATCTGTACCCAAAGAATTGCAGTCTCTTTTTGAAGGAACTCGCATTTGTCTCTATGTAGAGTGAGCACAGCGTCTTGTATTCGCTGGAGCACCTGTCGAAGCCAACTGTTGTGCTCCGGTATGGACTTTGCGTGGACCAGAATATCATCACTCACATTCACCACGCCCGGGAGGTCAGCCAGGATTTCTTTGGTAGTGTTTTGGAACACCTCCGCTGCCCTCGATATCCCAAAACTCAAACGCTTGTATCGCCTCAATCCGACATGCGTGGAAAGTGTTGTGATGTACCTGGACTGTTCATCGAGAACGAGTTGATGATACCCAGCCCGAAGGTCAAGTTTTGAGAACCAGCAGGCTTCGCTTAGTTCCCCTTTTAGATCATCAATGTTTGGAGTCAAAGGCAGTTCTCTTTTGATTGCTGTATTAGGGATTTGCATGTTCACACAGATTCTCACCTCCCCCGGCTGCTTGGGCTTCCCCGCAACCACAGCTGGTGATACCCAGGGAGTCGGACCCTTCACCTTTTCAATAATCCCTGCTTCTTCTGTTTGCGCAGTTCCTTTTCTACCAAGGGTCTCAGATGAAATGCAACCCTCCTGTGTCAAAGGGCCACTTGCTGCACTGAGGGGTCAATATGGAGATGTATCTGCTTGTACCGTGGACACCCAATACCATTGAACACTTTCGGGAATTCTTCCAATATCGGACTCACACCATCCTGGTGTATTTTGAAGGAAAATGTGATGGTTCCCACGGCCTCTTCTGACTTGCACCCAAGCAACATGCCATGCCCTTCCTCCATGACGTACACTGCCGCCTCCAATTCCTGTTGTCATAGGCTAAGGTAGTTCTGAATTTTCCCCTAATGGCTAGGGGTTTGTACTGTCCATATGCAAACACTTTGATCTTGGCAGGCGTCAGTGCTGGAGGAGGAGTCATCCCTTGGTGAGTGTCACAGGACATGATGTTTATGGTCGCTCCAGTATCTACGATCACCGTCGAAGGGGGTCCCCCCCCACTAGGACTTGGCACTGTGGCAGTCAACTCTGGGTACTCGATGCCGACCCTGCGGTGAACACCAAGTGCACCGTATGTTCTTCTCGGCCATCATCGTCCATATCCCTGCCTTGTTCCTGTGACTTCATGATCATGTTTACCTATGACCTCATAGCTCGTCCTCTACTTGATCAACAGACTTTCATGAAGTGATTCATCTTGCCGCACGCCATGCACCTTTTACCCTTCGCTGGGCACTCTGACGCCCTATGTGAGGGTCCCCCACAGTATCCACATGTGCGTGTTCTCAGGCCTCTTGTCCTTATTGGCACTATCATGGTGGTCGGGGCGACTGCATTCACTGGTTCAGTCTTGATGGGAGCCTGCAGTGCAGCCTCCATATGTGCTGCCCGTGCCATTGATAGCTCTTTAGTCCTTCCCATGGTAAATATCTCTGCCAAGGACTTCCCGATTCCTCCAGCATTCGCTCCCTCAGCTTAGCTGAAGTGCACCCCTGATTGACCTTTTTTTTTTTTTTGTAGAGTTTTATAAGGCGCGAACTTGACCCGAATCCAATCGAGTATCAGAGCGCTTTACATGGCACCAGTTACATTAGATGAGGACACACACTTGGCCTCTGATCTCCTCTGTCTCATCATGAAACCAACAGGTGCTGGCTAACTCCTTTAACCATGCATGAAATACATCCAGCGAATCTTCAGGCTACTGCCTGGCTTGTCTGAACACAAAACGTTCATAGTCGTGATTCGCCATGGGCTCAAAATGAACATTTAGGGCTGTCATGAGCGTGAGATGAGTCTTTGGCCCTGCCTCTGCCACTGACCTGGCTATCTCATACACTTCCTTCCCTCCAAGATGTAAAATCATTGCCCTCTTCTGTTCATCATCCACTTTTGTGGCTTCAAATAATAAGAGCACCCGCTCCACCCATTCTTTCCACCTCGGGGCTTGAGCAGACGTAGCTCCATCTACCACAAAGGGCTCGATGGCAGGGATGTGAGCCATGGCTGTATAGACATTTTGTCACCAGTGTGTCCCCCCTGAATGACAGGTGATGTGGCTATACCTGGAGACAGCAGCAATGTTCAGTGCATCTAATGGCCACTCCACACAGTGCCACTACTCACAGTTCGCCGTGTGCACTCATGACCTCCGGAGTCCCATCAACCGGACTGGTAGTCAGCTCTCTGCAGCAGCACACTAACACTGTCCCTTCAGGACTCATGACACTGCGCAACAGGCGCCCTTCAGGACGTGTCCCCCATCACTTGTAGGCAGCACGTGGGAGTGGAATCACTGCAGCATGAGCACTGCGAACACGTTGGGATTGTGCGCAGCCGCCGCCTGAGACCACAAGTCACCGCCCTCGTCGTCAAATATTATGTCTAAGCACTTGATTATTAGTGCCTAGACCGGGGATCATTGTCGGGCTGCAATGTGCTGTGCTGTTTGTGCTGGCCACGTGGCATAGGCTGCAATTGATGAGCCGGCACACTGTGAGGTGTTCACTGTTGCTCGCGTATCTCAGCTCTGATACCGGGCGCACGTGCACAACTCTTTATTAACAAATGCCCGCACTGCGTGGGACAAACCAAATACAATTATGTACGCGGGGAGAGCTCACCGCTCACCCGCAGTTAAACAGCACCAATGGAAGCACCCCAAACATAGTATCTTGAGGAGCGATACAACAGGCTCCGCCGTTCGGATGTGGCACCGGCTCTGAAAGACATTAGATGGCAGGTCCGGGACAGCTGGGATGAGCCCACCCCCGGGGCCGGATGAGGCGGGGTGGGAGGGCCAGAGCAGAGGGGACAATGCGGCACTGATGCGGCTGCTGCCTCTGGCCTCGCCACAGGGAGGGACCTCACCACGAAAACCGAGTTTAGAGACATGCTCCACCAAGAACCACCACTAAAACTGTCTCCGGACATTACCCCCTCATTCAACGACACTCACAGACCAGGAAAGCACCTCAAGACGCACACACGGAAAATACTTGGAGACTGACTATTTTGGGGCACCCTGTGAGGGGCCCCCTCATGAGGGGGACAACTGGTGCCCCGACCACAGAATCCAGGACTGCGCCTTCGGTAGCCAGATGAGACTCGGAGAGTAGGAGGGGGCACAAGTGGGAAGGGGCTTTTCAAGCGTGGTTCTGTGCTTTCGGTCCCAGTGCCTTATACAAACGTGTGCACACTCCGCGAAGCTGTGCAAGCTTTGGGTAAGCTATCCTTTAATCCTTCTAAAGCCGATAACATGAGTTATTACAGCTAAGATTATGGTAATTACAGCTATGATTAAATAGCTCAGCGACAAATCACTTTGTGGAGCATGGCAACGTCAACCGAAATGTCTCAAGGCGCTTTCTAATCGACAGCACTATATAACCTCACACCTTACAACCATGCAGAGCAAATGGAGTAGCATATTGCAGTACTACCCAAAAGCGCTTCAGGCTTTAAGAGGGTTTCGCATCGCTATAACTTGCTACACTATCACTAGGAGATGGAGCACAAATCATTTTTTTAAAAAGGGCACGGCGATGGATGCCAGCAGCGAGGGTGGTCACAGAAAGCTACACTTCTTTATTCCAAGAAAGAACCTCTTCTCCCTGCCCTGCTGCAACACAACAATCTTTGCTAACCCACCCCTCCCCACTGTCTGTACCACAAGCGCTTCCTCTGTTCTAGAGAAGTAGCCATACCCTCGCCTCCTGTCAAAATACTGGTAGAAAATAACGAGCCAGGACTCGCCCTCGCAAATGCTTCTGTGTGCTAGGCGGAGCAGACAGGAGGCCAGTCTCCACTCTACTTACTGAGACCCCATTCTGAGACCAAACTACTATAAAATGAGGGTTCTCTGGCATACACCCTTCAAACAAGTCAGTTTGACTATGTATGGTCTGTTTACAACACTGACTTGCAGGATAAAAATACGAACTTATTAAAGTTCTTCACAGGGTCAAACAGGGTTAAAAGTTAGCCCAGTACACTTTAAGCAATAATTGTGTAGCAGCATTTAGGGGACCACCAGGCTCTGGCTAAGAGGAGCTTGTATCATGTTCCTAGGGAGCAGAGAGCTTAAAGCAGGGCTGTTTCTAATGAAACAAGCATTTGCAATGCAATAGGATCCGCATTTACGCAGGACCTATTGCCTTGCAAACGGGACTGCGGGCGGGCGAGAAGGCATGAACAACGGAGTGCAGGGGCACAAGAAGGCACGGACTCGAAGTAAAGATGCAGGAAGGCCTCTGGTGCTTGTTAGGTTTCTGTAGCTCAGAATTGGAGGTCAGTCTGCTGACCCATGGAGTCATGTCAGGCGGGGATGAAGGATGCAGGATTAGTCTTCATTCTCAGAAAGAAAATCAGGGCAGCAGTGCAGCGGGGTAACAAGGCAGCAAGATGGCAGTCCTTCTGGCAGCAAAGCAGCACAGAAGATCTTCTTCTGTGGGATCCAGAGGTCCAGGAGTGTACTCAAGAGTTGGGTCTGAGGGTCCAACTTTTAAATAGGTGAAGCTTCTAGAGAATTCCCCCTGAAGTCCTTGAAGTTGCCTGCCTTCCCTGTTTTGGCTCCAAGCTGACTGCATGAACAGCGCAGTGGTGACAAGTCCTCTGTGTGAAGACAGGGGACACCCTATCCAGTTGCAATTGGGGCTGTGCCCAGCTCCCCCTCCTCCTGCCAGTTGATGGCCTATCCAAGCACACATAATCCCTCTATTGTGTGGCTGTCTGGGAGAAATAAACAAAGTGCTACTGCCAACTACACTCATTCATATGACTCAGGAACAGTCTGCAGGCTCCAAATAGGTAGGACAAGAAAATGTCAACTTTCTAAGAACAAAAACAACAGTTGATGGACAGAATGTAGAACAATGTCATACATTCACCCCAGTACAGAGATCTGGGCCTAACTCCATCGTTTTTTTGCTCACCATGCCATTCCAGTTTGAACCCAGCTATATGCAAATCAGTCTTGACCCTGTGCCTCATGGGAACAGTACAGCTCAAACTGCCAAGCCAGGTCCTCACTGGACTGGAACCAAGCATCCTAGGACCGGTTTCGGGGTGTCACCCCTCTTCAGCCAGGATAGCTTGATTCCAGTGGCATGGAGAGCACAGGACTCACGTCTGAGCATAACCGTCCCACTCGGGGTGACAATTGCAAAAACAACAGTTGATGGACAGAATGCAGAACATTGTCATACATTCACCCCAGTACAGAGAGCTGGGCCTAAATCCATCGTTTTTTTGCTCACCATGCCATTCCAATTTGAACCCAGCCATATACAAATCAGTCTTGACCCTGTGCCTCATGGGAACAGTCCAGCCCGAACTGCCAAGCCAGGTCCTCCCTGGACTGGAACCAAGCAACCTAGGACCGGTTTGGGGGATTTACCCCTCTTCAGCCAGGATAGCTTGATTCCAGTGGCATGGAGAGCACGGGAATCACATCCGAGCATACCCCTCCCACTCGGGGTGACAAATGCAAAAACAACAGTTGATGGACAGAATGCAGAACAATGTCATACATTCACCCCAGTACAGAGATCTGGGCTTAAATCCATCGTTTTTTTGCTCACCATGCCATTCCAGTTTGAGCCCAGCCATATGCAAATCAGTCATGACCCTGTGCCTCATAGGAACAGTCCAGCCTGAACTGCCAAGCCAGGTCCTCCCTGGACTGGAATCAAGCATCCTAGGACCGGTTTCGGGGTTTCACCCCTCTTCAGCCAGGATAGCTTGATTCCAGTGGCATGGAGAGCACGGGACTCATGTCTGAGCATATCCGTCCCACTCGGGGTAACAAATGCAAAAACAACAGTTGATGGACAGAATGCAGAACAATGTCATACTTTCACCCCAGTACAGAGATCTTGGCCTAAATCCATCGTTTTTTTGCTCCCCATGCCATTCCAGTTTGAACCCTGCCATATGCAAATCAGCCTTGACCCTGTGCCTCATGGGAACAGTCCAGCCCAAACTGCCAAGCAAGGTCCTCACTGGACTGGAACCAAGCATCCCAAGACCGATTTCGGGGTTTCACCCCTCTTCAGCCAGGATAGCTTGATTCCAGTGGCATTTAGAGCACCGGACTCACGTCTGAGCATACCCGTCCCGCTCGGGGTGACAAATGCAAAAACAACAGTTGATGGACAGAATGCAGAACAATGTCATACATTCACCCCAGTACAGAGATCTGGGCCTAAATCCATCGTTTTTTTGCTCACCATGCCTTTCCAGTTTGAACCCAGCCATATGCAAATCAGTCTTGACCCTGTGCCTCATGGGAACAGTCCAGCCCGCACTGCCAAGCCAGGTCCTCCCTGGATGGAATCAAGCATCCTAGCACCGGTTTCGGGGTCCCTTGCTCACTGTGCCACTGGATTCAAGCTAGCCTGGCTGAAGAAGGGTGACGTACCCTGAAACCAGTCCCAGGATGCTTGTTTCCGGTCCAGGGAGGACCTGGCCTGGTAGTTCGGTCTGGACTGTTCCCATGGAGCACAGGGTCAAGACTGATTTGCATATGGCTGGGTTCAAACTGGGGTTGCTTAGTGGGCAACAGAACAATGGATTTAACCTGGACCTTTTGACTGGGGGAGAATGTTTGCATTGTCAGCATTCCGACCATCATTTGTTTGCTGTAACACTCTTTCTGTAGCAAAGCAGTGTCCATGTCCAGTAAATATTTAGTTGTATCTAAGACTGACAGCACCGTCCACCTAAAGTCCTTTTCGCTATGTGATTTTTCAATAAAATGTTCAACCATGGGGGCGGCTGCAACTTTTTTTTTTATTCTTGAGTGATGTTGAGTGATACGTTGATTGATCTGCTGATTTGTCTTGCCTATATACAGCTTAGAGCAAGGGCAAAGTACCGCATAGACCACATTTTTGGCTTTACAATTGGTAAATTCCAAATGTCGCCATTTGATGGATGTGTATGAATTCAGATCCTTCAATAGTAGACTCACAGGCGGAACAATTTCCACATTTTTGGTGGCCCACCACCAGTTTGAGTTGCCAATGAGTTTGTAAGCTGCTTTTTGTTTGTGTTGGAAAAATGTCTGCCCTTACAATTTGCTGGCCAATACTCTTTCTTCATGGCAAATAGTGGTTTCTGGTACGGACAATCTAGATTTTCTAACAAGTGCCAGTTCTTTAAAACTATTTGCCTGAATTTATTTGTATCAGGTCCAAATGTCATGACACAAACCAATCTTTCCAATTGTGGTTGAACTTTTTTTTGAAGTAACTCTTCACGAGGCATGTACCAGGCTCTTTTTATTGCATGTTTGAACAATTTTTGGGGATTTCCTCTCATGATCAACTGTGTGCGGAAGATAGCTGCATGTTGTTCGTAGTCAGTTTTACTGGAACAATTCCTTCGTATCCGCAAAAGTTGGCCATACAGAAGATTTTCTTTCAGGCTCCTAGGGTGAGCACTTTTGTGGTGTAAGATGGTATTTTTACCGGTGGACTTGCAGTGTAGTGTGGTAGGCAACCTTTTCTCATTTGGGTAAACCTCCACATTAAGGAACTTCAAACTGGTTTTGCTCATGTTTAGACTGAATTTTATATCATCATGATGTGTGTTGAGCCACCCATAGAAGATTTCCAATTCCTCTTTCAACCCACTCCACAGGCACCAGATGTCATCTTTATATCGCAGCCACTGCAAAATGTTTCATTTAAATGGATTGTTGTTGAAGATTAATCTTTCTTCATACTTGGCCATGGAGAGTACCGCCATTTCTGAAGCCAAGGGGCAACCCATGGCGGTCCCTTTCACCTGGATGTAGAACAAATCTTCGAATTTGATGTAGTTTTTCTACAGTGCAACCTCAGCCAATTGTAAAATGAATGTTGGCACCCTGTGTGGACGTGGTCTATCTTGCAGATAAGCTTCTATAACTTGTAGCGCTTCGTCTTGGGGTATCTGTGTATAAAGGGAGGTTACATCGAAGGAGACCATCCATTGTGTATAGTCGTCAAACTCTTGGCCTTCCACTCTAGTGATAAAGTCAGTAGTGTCTCTCAAGTATGATGGCACCCCCGACAAGAATAGCTTCAAAAAGAAATCAACATACTTTCAAATGGGTTCCAGCAAGGAATCGCTGCCCGAGACAATTGGTCTCCCTGGAGGGTCACCCAGTCACTTGTGAATCTTTGGCAAAAAATAAATTACCGGGATCCTTGGAAATTCTTTGGACAAATAATCAAACTCTTATGGTCCCAAAAATCCACCATCAAGTCCTTCCTTCAAAATTCCAGTAATGAGTTCTTGTGTGGATCTTGTTGGATCTTCTTTGACTTGGCGGTACCATTCTTGATTGTGCACTTGGTTCTTACTTTCTGTTACATACATCTCTCTGGGCCAATTCACGAGGGCTCCACCCTTATTGGCTTGTTTGATCACTACAGTCGTGTCGTTCTTTAAGTCATTAATGGCCATCTGCTGCTTCACAGTTATGTTCTGTTTGAGAAAAGCTTTCTTCTTCTCCAATTGGTTGATACCGGACAAAATCACCTGTTCATAGGCCAAAATTTCTATTGGGACATTCTGAGTCGGTGGAATAAAATTTGATTTATTGCAAAGACCAGATACCTCTCTGGTGTTTGTGTACTCTTTACCAGAAAAAAAATGCCTTCAATCGGATTTTGCGACAAAATTCAATTGCCTCTAATTTGAGTCTTGTAAAATCAGTTGGCCTGTTGGGGACGAATTTGAGACCCAATTCTAACACACCGTCCTCATCTTTTGATAGTTGCCTTTGGGACAGATTAATAATAGATTAAGGTTTCACGACTTGTAAAACTGACGTCTCGTCCTCATCTTCCATGGCTGTGGATTGAACCTTCCTCTTGGTTTCGGCTCGCCTTTGTCTAAAAAAGCCACTTGTTTCCTAGAAGTACCTTCTCTGGGATCTGAATCCCCTGACGAATCCGAAGATGATGATTCTGAGAAAGTGAGGAATCGATTCCTAGAACATCCTTGATAATTCGAAAGGGCTCTACGGGATTCAGCAGAAGTGTAAAATTCATCCTTTGGAAATGGATATACCTGATCTATGTTAAAGGATTTTGTATCTCTCTCAAACTTTGCTGTTTTGAAGCTGATTGTATTGTCCTTAAAGGGAAGTATTTCTTTCTCAATTTTATCCAATAAAGTCTTTGCTTCTGAAACAGTGTGATTGTCCTTAATTGCCTGAACTAGTTGTTCAAGTTTGTTGGCTTCTTTTTTGCACAGTCTTTGAGCTGTTTCAATCGTGTGGACCATTAAGTCACGGCTGCATTTAGTATTTATAAAACTGAAGTCCTTACTATATTCAGGGTCATCAGTGAATATGACGGGTATGTTCTTGACCTGGAGGCCCCAGGGAATAGTGCCAGCTTTCAAATGTTCTAACAAGAAAAGCCTGTGCCTCATTTTGTTGTTTGGCCGAAGTGCTCAACGTAACAGAGGAGAATTGAGAGGGAGTAGATATCAAGTTCAGAAATATTTGTTGTTTGATGACCGCTCTAAAGTAAAAAGAGCTTAAGGTTTAAAGGAGTCAGGTCTCCCTTGTTGGATTTGATAAGTATTACGGCCCTACCTGACTCCTGTCCTTTAGACCTAACCCCTTCAGTTTGTGCAATTTAGAGCAGGTTTTCACCCGCAAGGCTTGAGACACCAGGGCTCTGGTGCCCTATTAGCGATAGACTCACTGCTTAATTCAATACAGGGTGGATTTTTCCTCCTGTAGCTAATGTCTGAAAAGGAGACACTATCATTCTCGGAAGCTCACATTCAGAACTTGAAATCTACTCCCTCTCCATTCTCCTCTGTGACGTTGAGCACTTCGGCCACATACACCTGAATTGGGCTGTGCCTGGCCTCTCACAATGCTGCCTCCACCCCCCTGGAGCGTGTCTGAAGCCAAGACAAGGCAGGACAAGAAGTTGTGCACTAAAAAGACTATCTTTTGAAGGATGCCTACTTCAAAAGCCAAAAGGGGTATAAGTATTGGACCTATAATCCCAGATTTTTAGAACATTTCTGGAACAAGAGGAGACTCTGCCAAGGGGGAGTACTGCCCCTTTGCTGTGTGTTGCTTTGTTGGGTTGGGCTGCAGTTGCAGCTTCTGCTTTGGAGAGGAAAAGGACTGGACTTTTCTGTCTATCCTGCTTGTGGCGTTTTTTCAAGGGTTTGTGTGTGCTTGCCTCCTGTTGGAAGTCTCAGGGTAATCAAGTCCTGAACCTGTCAAATGGTGCCAATTCCAGTTCTGTACCACTGGAGGTGTTTGCTGGGCTGTAACTTCAAGAAAAGGATTCCCGACGCCATCACTGACGCCTCTGCTTGCACCAACGCCATGCTCACAACTCGCTGGGTGAGTGCAGCATCAACCTCAACAACACCACAGCCCTGGTCTCACCTACGACAATGCTTCTTGCTGACATTGATTCCACTGCCGACACTGTGGCTGTAGACACTGACTTCAACAACACCACAGCCCTGGTCTCACCTACGACAATGCTTCTTGCTGACATTGATTCCGCTGCCGACACTGTGGCTGTAGACACTGACTTCGACAACACCGCAGCCCTGGTCTCACTGACGATGATGCTTTGCACAGTCACAGACTCCACTACCTGTACCGTAGTAGTGGTCTTCATCCCAGACAACATCTTAGCCCCTGGTCTGCCGACTACAGTTCCATCGACTCCGACATCATCACTTGAAGTCACAGCCTGCACCAAAGCCACAGTTACCGCCTCGTGAGGAGCACGAGAGACCGACTGTGATGACACTGCAACCCTGGGTCAACCGACGACAGTGCCGCCATGCTACTGCCTGCCTGCACTGAGCTACAGACATTTCATCATAAAGTGCACAATGCACCACCTGCAATGACACCGCAGCCCTGACGTCGATCTCACGGTGTTCAATCTGAATCGCATGTGACTTCAAGGACTCCCCAACTTCTGCCCAAACTTGCAGCATCGACGCCCGCGAAGCCCCGACCTCTCACTGCTGCACTTCATCGCAAGGTCCGCGAGGCCTCTTCAACTCCAAGGTACTGTTTGGGGGTCTTCCCCGATTCCATAGCAGGCCATCAACCCCATCGAGGTCGGACTGAACTGTTGGATTTGTTGGTCACAACACCGTAATAGCCCTGGTAGGCGCTATCAACTTCAAGGAACTGTATTTTTGCTTTTATTCTTAAGAAATTCATGGGCATATTATCAAGAAACGGCGTTAAAATTATCGCCGCTTTAGCAGCAGAAAACTGCCGCTAAGGCGGCGATAATGGGCTTGATAATATTCCCGTGAGAATTCCAATAGAAACCCATGTTCTGGTGTCAACATGGGCTTCTATTGGAATTCTCAAGGGCATATTATCAAGCCCATTATCGCCGCCTTAGCGGCAGTTTTCTGCTGTTAATGCGGCGATAATTTTAACACCGTGCTTGATAATATGCTCCTCATATCTCTGCTTGTGTATGTTGTATTTTTCTCTTGATTTGATTAGATAAATATTGGCTATATTGAGTGATTGGTACAAATACTTTATACATTGCCTCTGAGATAAGCCTGACCGCTGTGCCAAGCTACCAAGTGGGCGAGCAAGCCACTGCCAACTAGAGATACCCATTTCTAACAGTCACCTGCTGTAAAGGTCCAAATAGACATAAGTCAAAAGTCCTGGTGGACTGAATGGGCAGAACCAATTCATTGGTAGTTAGGGATTTGAACCACAAAATGATGCCTTATCGCAGCAGGAGTAACAGTGGGGCAATTTTAAAAGTCTACACATTTTTCCAACTTTGCACTGTGCAGCACACATTGTGGGAAACTCATTAAAGCACAGTTTTTGCACTGGACAGAATGAACACAGGCGATAGGCGGTGTTCACCGGTGCATGGCAGTTGGAGTGCGCCAGCTTGAGGAGAGAGAAAAACAGTGCCATATATCACTAGATATTCTGTTGTCATTCTCTCACCCTTTGACACAACTTATTGCAACTTTGTTGCTGCATTGTGGTAATACCTTGTAATCTGCCTCCTAATTTGTACAATGAATACGCCCACTTGTGGTTTATAGAAAGTGAGTCATTGAAAAGTATTTCTAGCAAAGGATGCTTCTGTCACTTGAAGGTATTCCTGTTCTTAGCATCATCGAAAAATGATTTGTGTTGTTGGTAGATCCCAGTCAATCTATAATCATTGTAAAAAAAGCATCTTTTTATTTTATTTGTTTTTTCTGCAATCTACAATTGTTTGCATTACAATGGACAATATGACTATTTTGGTAATGCATATTAGGTAGTTAGAAATTGGGTCTCTAGTTGGCAGAGGTATACACCTTGTCCAAGTAGGAACCCTTCTTTCTAGTCAGGGTAAGGGGGATCACACACTAAGATAACCCCTGCTCACCCCCTTGGTAGCTTGGCACGAGCAGACAGGCTTATCTCAGAGGCAGCATGTAAAGCATTTGAACATAACCACATAGTAACACAGAGAAAACACTACAAATAGACAGCATACCAGTTTAGAAAAACAAGGACGTAGTGACTGGCACAAATCCAAAGTATGGCATGACCACGAGGTGCTTGGGCCAGCCATGGAGTCACATGGACCCCCAAGTAGAGGTACCTTGGAAAATGAAGTCAACGGATGGTGCAAGGCATCGTTGAGGTGAGACATCAATGGCCAAGGCAAGGCCAACTCCTTACCGCCACAGAGGAAACAAGGCGTCGAGTCCGAGCTGGCAGGGGAGGTGAGGTGGCGTTGGCGGTGCTTTGGTGGTTCCGTTCAGTCGGTTTTGGTTCAGTTATTAGCTCCACGATAACGAGATGCAGGCGCTTGTGGCGACAGGTGGCAGTGCGAGCGCTGGTGTCGGAGAGATCGATAACTTGCAGGCGTCGGCGGGTGTCAGAGCTGCGGTGCAGGCAGGGCGGTGCGTCATGCACTTCACGAGCGGTGCCCACTATCTCAGTGAAGGTCGCGGCATCACTGGTGCTGCTGCTGATGGCATCTGTGTTGTTTTTCCTTTGGTTGCAGCACCAGCCACATGATTCCATGGGCCCAGGAACTGAAATTGGCACCCTTTAACAATCAGGAGTCCAGTAGTGGAATCTAATGCCCAAAGCATCTAAGCCAGCAAAAACGCAATCCATCATGCAGTCAAAAATGCAGGAGGTAGAGGCCAAAAGTCAGGGGACACCATGCCAAGGAAGTCAAGTCTAATAAGGTTGAACTGAAACGTCCAAATGTATTCTCAACACTGTACAAATTTACAACGTACATAAAAATTAGAAGAAATCAGTGGCGACTGAGTATTCTTACTGCCAACAAAATGGACCTTTCTCCCGACTTTAGATTTGGGTGGACCATAGTTTTGGCCATAGCGGTGACTGCTCAGACAAATGGCTATCTGTCTGTCCACCCAATCTGGAAGGGCAGACATATATCCATTTTCTTCACTGTCCATCACCGCCAAGCAAAGTGAGAGACAGTAAAATGCTAATAATGCTCCCCTTGCCATGGGAGATGACTCCCATGGTGAGGGGAGCAATAATTTTTTTATTTTGTTTTAAAAATCCTGTTTTGGGATTTACTTTTTGAAAATAAAAAAGAAAACTGTTTGGTGCAGGTCTGCGTCATGCTGATTGAGCACTTCACAAAAACGATTGACAGAAATCAACTTGATAGCAGTTTCCTACTAATGCATTATAAATGACAGCTTGCTTGGTGGTCTTTTATAAATGTGGCAAGTGGTCCGTCCACCAGGGGGATGGGGTAAATTACTACGTTCCCCTTGTGGAGTGAGTGCCGTTGGCCCATAAATAATTTGGCCCATAAATATCCCACAGTTCCAGTTCCAGATTACCAAATAGACAAAGTAGGCAGCGGCCTATGGGCCCCAATTCTTTTAGGCGCCCTGCGACAACATATCAAAATAATATTGATTTGATCTTGAAAGAAAATTACAATCAAGCTTTCTTAAATTGTTTCTAATTATTTTTTGTTCAATAACATTATTAATTGTTAATGTTTGTTTTGTGATTTATTAAAATTGTTGGTTCGTCAAATTAAAAACGTATTAGAAGATAATTTACAAGGGGTCCGCCGCAATTTTGACTGCCTTGGGGCCTCTACAGGGTTTAATCTGACATTGCACACTTCTATATTAGAACCATTCTAGACCTTCTATTTTCATATTGTTGAATATTCCATTTTCACAGCTTCCTGTTCAGATACTGGTTGGAAATCAGAAATAGACCAATGTGTTTTACCGCCACAGACCTGATGTGAACCATTTCTCCTTAGCTGGTTTGCTTCCCAGTGGTGGAAGATTTGCACTTCGTTAGTTTGCCTTGTAGGTGGCTCCACCAGAACACTTCGCACAATAAATCACATACTACTATGACTTAACTTTAGAAAAAAGGACACTTTATTAAGACAGGTATGTAGCGAAACTTTCATTAATACAAACATTGTAAATAATTCAAAATCACTAATACATGGAAATCTCCTTATAATAACAACTCCATGTTCTACCACCTTTGTCATTCTTCCTCCATTCACCCCCTTTTCCTTGCATACCCCAATCGCACGATCTTCCCCCATCAAGCATCTCCAAGTGATCTGCTCCTGTGTTGTTTAAAATCAGCTCGCATACTCTTCAGCTCCCCTGCGTTCTGTCCTCCCCCCGCCTCCCCCCGAGGGATGGATAAGCCCACTCCAGACTGTCCACCCCCTAAAAGAACGCCTAAGTGAAATAAATGCTATAACCTGCCTTATGATGGCAAGATTAAGAGATTTTAATCAAAACAGCAAAAAAGACCCCACTTCCTACTGAAAAATTATCGTGAAATAGTAACATAATGAAAATGAGGAAGTAACAAAGCAAAGAACTTTGGAGGGTGGGTGGGTCACTCAAAACTGGTTACACCCCCAGTCTACCAGTTTTAGGTACTGCCTCATGAGTGCCTTCCTGCCTAAATTACTTTGCTGTATAGCCTGCCTAAGTCCCACCCCTAAACACGCTAACCTACCTATCCTTTGCCGTAGCCTGTTCCTTCGCACGAAGATGCCCAGGGGGAGTCCGGCTAAAGCCAAGCTCCCCTGGGCCCCCGCAATCATGCACTCAGCAGCAGCGAGCCTCGTGCAGCTTCTGAGATGAGCCAGTGCGTTATGCTTTCCGAACTCGAGGTCACGAGGTGCTTTTAACTGGCCAGCCTGAACAATGAATGCAGATTTTCCACAGTTTTAATGGGTAGAAAATCATGATTTTATTAAAGGCACGGAGGCTAATATTATGCATTACACCTTTATTGCTTCTCAAACACAGCAGCAACAAACTCTAGAATTAGAATACACAAAAAGTCTAGAATGTTGAACATGCATATAGTCATAGAACAGGCAGCCATCTTCCTCTTTTAGCTGCTACGAAATAAACAAAGTCCAAAAAACACAACTCCTTCTTCTGGTCCAGTATTTCAAACCTTCAGATCCCTCCCGAATCCGATCTCGATGTCCAACTCTTCTCCTTTAACCTACATAAACAAAATAAATAATTAACAAAATTGGGCGGGAACAGTGAAGGGATAATAATAGCCTCAGTGCCTTTAATAAAATCCTGATTTTCTACCCATTAAAACTTGGTAACCAATCCTGAAACCATCTTTAAAACCCCAGAACAAAATGGAAGCTGCTTCAACATTTGTATAATTCTGTAGCCACAAAGGCAAAATCTCAGATCTAATAGGGGAATGAGCCTTTTGGATTATGTTGTAATTGCTGTCCCCTTCCCCTTGGAAACCTGCCCTGTTCCCCAAATTTTGATGCCAAGAAACATTATGTGAAAGGATGTTTTCCTCCATAATGGGAGCATTTATGTTTGTAACGGCAAATTTGTCTGACACAAAGTCCCTTGTTAAAATTCCAACATGCCGATAAGACAGATGTTTGGCTTTTTCCATACCACCCCGCCCTAGCTTGGGCGGGATGATATTGAAAATACCGATAAGTGACTGGCAAACCACTTGCCGTATGTGTAGTGGCTAGAGGTTGGGTAGATGACATCCATTGGAGCCATAACTGAGTCAATGTCTCCCCATGGTTTGTCATTATTCAAACTAACCCTGGCCCTGAACTCTTCATCGTAATTCAGCCATGCATACCCATCGAAATGCATTTGAGCTTTATGTGCAATGTCAATATATTTAAAGATTGCCACAGCCCTGTCCTGATGTTTCTCACAATATATTCTTGAATAAATTAAAAATGCAGAGGTCCAATTTTCAATGGACTTAGGAACTCTTGGTCTCCTAGCTAACTCCCACTCTTCCTCTATAGAACCTTCTTTTGCTTTAATGTCTCTATGTAACAATTTAAATACGTCTATAAAGTCATGATTACAGATTCTATTTTTTGTTTTTTTCGATCAACGTGATCTCAAAGCCATTGCAATACCCTTGTAAGGTAATATTTTATGTACATTCTTTTTTTTCTCTTTATCCTCTTTGTTTCTGACCTGATTAATACTGTTATCAGCTTTTTCACTTTGAATCTGTTTATCACACATTATCTCTTTAGAATTCACTTCCTTCATATTTTGTTTTTTGCTGATCAACCCCAACATTGTCGATCCCTTGAGTATCTGTACCACAACTTACCACCAAACAACCCCCCCTTTGACCAAGTGTTACCTTTTGAACTGAAGAAACATCCCTCTTGTTGTCCCATGCTGCCCACCATGAAACTTTACCGTTGGGTAATTGTGATGCTTTCTTTTGAACTTCTTCAACATCACGTGAATGCAGTTTCCATTTCTTTCCCTCTTGAGTCAATGCGTGGTCCACTCCAGACTTCTGCAATATACTAAGAACACTCTTTTGGCCTGTTAAGCCCCCTTTTATCCTCATGCTGTCAGACATATCCCACAAGCCCACAACACCTTTTTGTTCTCTCAACTCGCCTTCTTCCAATTCTTCACTCTCCTCCTCATAGTCCAAAATCTCATCACACTCACTCAAACTAACAACACCACTTAGACCCGGCTTCTTCCCATCCCCTACCCCACCATCATACAACCTCCACTGAGACGCAGACAATTGTTTATGATACGCACTCGATGAAGGAAACTCCACCACTGATCTTCCTTGTTCTTCTGGCCAACATTAAGGAGCCGCCTCGTGCTCCGTTGGCATGTGAGCTGGTCTGCTGTATGCTTTCTCCCGATCCATTTTCTGCTGCTTCTTTTGACCGCGCTGACCTACAAATTCCGCAGTACCGACTGCTTTGTTTGATAACCTACCTATATCCTTATTCTCCAACCACACCCACTGACCTGACCTAACTCCGTTAAACTCCTTTGCCTTTGTTCCAGAAACATAATCTACTGTGTCCAAGTCAATGAAATTGCTTGATATATGACCCCCATCTTCACTTCCCTGCTCAGCTTGTTTACCTACATCTAAATTCCTAAATCATACACCTTAGCCAAAGTTTTGCTCTGTATGTGTAAGGCTGATATCTTGTGGCACTTCCCTCCTTTTAACATTCACAGAGTCAAACGTAATATGTAAAAAACTATTTTATTTGCTGACATGCCAATTAAAACACTGTCAATATTATAAACCTGGCCTGTGGTTTTGTCATTGTGTAAAAAATCTCTCTGCTTCTCCAAAGACCTTAAAAGCCCACAACTCACTGGAGTTGTGCCATCTTGCTCCGTGTGCCTGAATAATTTTTTAGGAGGCTCATCACTGCCATACATTGCGTAGGCAGACGCTTCCTCAATACAAGCGTCTTCCCCTGATGAGAAAACCTCAACTGCACGTTCACATAAAGACGCGTCATTCTCAAAATGCGGCACTCAAGCACCACCAGGCGGCACACCCAAAGTTAGCCCTGCCTGCCTATCGGTGGCCGGCTTCAACGCCTCTGCCCCATGAGCTCCTCCCTTCCGCCTAGAAGCTCCTCCTGCAGAGCACCTGATAGACCGTGAGGGAAGTGCAAGAATTTCCTGCAGTCCGCCCACCAACACATTCTCCTTGTCTTCAACGGCCAACACCACTAAAACTTCCTGCCGCGGGCCTGAAACCCCTCCACCTCCCGCTTCCTGAGGTAATTTATGCTTCCTGTTAGAACAGTTCGCTTTTACGTTATTTTTTTGACACAACCGGTAAAAATGCTGACACAGCAGCCGCAACGCCACTAGCAACCATACGCTTTGGCTGCTCCAAACATACCCATGCCTCACCCGGAACACCGGGTTTTAAAAGGTCTGCCCGCCCTGCTTCACATAAAACCTTTATTGCTTTGCGCACATCATCATTGTCCCCCATTGCCTTAATATTCCGAGCAACTTAAAAAACTTATCACCATCCTTACCTGGCTGAAACTAGCCTTCACTGGTTACACCCCCAGTCTATCCGTTTTAGGCACTGCCTCACGAGTGCCTTGCTGCTCAAATGACTTCCCTATATAGCCTGCCTATGTCCCGCCCCTAAACACGCTAACCTACCTATCCTTTGCCATAGCCTGTTCCATTGCACGAAGATGCCCAAGGGGAGACCGGCTAAAGCCAAGCTCCTTTCTGGGCCCCTGCAATCATGCACTCAGCAGCAGTGAGCCACATGCAGCTTCTGAGATGAGCCAGTGCGTCATGCTTTCCGAACTCGGGGTTACGATGTGCTTTTAAATAGCCAGCCTGAAGAATGAATGCAGATTTTCCTCAGTTTTAATGGGTAGAAAATCATGATTTTATTAAAGGCACAGAGACTAGTATTATGCATTACACCTTTATTGTTTCTCAAACACAGCAGCAACAAACTCTAGAATTAGATTACACAAAAACTCTGGAACGTTGAACATGCATATAGTCATAGAACAAGCAGCCATATTCCTCTTTTAGCTGCTGCGAAATAAACAAAGTCCAAAAAACACAACTCCTTCTTCTGGTCCAGTATTCCAAACCTTCAGATCCCTCCTGAATCCGATCTTGATGTCTAACTCTTCTTCTTTAACCTACATAAACAAAATAAATAATTAACAAAATTGGGCGGGAACAGTGAAGGGATAATATTAGCCTCTGTGCCTTTAATAAAATCATGATTTTCTACCCATTAAAACTGTGGAAAATCTGCATTTTATGGCATGGCCCGGAGGACAATATTATGCATGTTCAAAGTTCATCTAATACTCTGTCCAACACATTTTCCACAAGTTTAAAATAGAATCTTTTAAAAGTTGTACCATTCGACCAATCAGCAGCCTTCATAATACCACTCAAACTAAAACCCCTCATAAAAGCTTTACAAGCTATGGCCCCTCTAACAGAATGTGATCCAAACACACTCACATCCACACCAGCCTTACACTCAACTCTTCTTATCTACCTAGCCAAAGTAGGTGAAGAAACTGCTTTAAAAGGCTTCTTATAAGAAATTAACACCTGTGAGCAACCACAATGTCTCAACTCTAAAAACCTCATCTCATGTTCCCTTAGACAACTAACTACACACAAATTATTATGCCCCTCCAAAAGAGGATAACAAATCGTCCTAGACATAATCTTTGTCCTCTTCCTTATTTCAAAACACACACCATCCGGTTGAAAACATCTAGAATTTACCTCCAAAGCTCTAATGTCAGAAACTCTCCAAAATGAAACCAAACACAACAGCATAGCCAGCTTCCAAGACAAAAACTTAAAATCCAAACATAAATTTGCTCCCCAGCTATCCAACTCCTTTAAAACCGCAGAAACATCACATAGTGCACCATATTTTGCTTTTGGAGGCAAAACCACTCGTACACTCTTAACTAATCTTCTTACCAAAGTATGCTGTCCAATAGGTAATCCGTCAACTAAAACATGCACTGCTGAAATCACAGACCTACTTAAATTGACAGTATTGTACGCCAAACCACCACTATATTGAGCTGACAAAAAATGTACCACCTCAGATGCTGATACGGGAGCCAAACCCCTTTCAACACACCAATTACACTATCTTCTCCATGCTGACCTATACACTTTTGTTGTCCCTGTAGACCAAGATGGTGTGATGAGACCCTCAGCCTCCTTTGATAATCCCTGCACTTGCCATACTCTCCTGAAATCAACCAAGCTACAAGCCTCAACTGTCCCAACACTACCAATTAGTGAGCATTCCCTTGCACATCCAACAAAATCTCTCAGAAGTTCGGCAACATGACTGGATCCTCCGTCAACAGATCCATCAGATCCGGGAACCACACCTGAGCTTTCCAAAAAGGTGTCACCAGGACTAACTCTGCCTTTTCCCTTCTGACTTTCGTCAACACCCTCTGAATCATTGAAAATGGAGGAAATGCATAATTCCTCCCTTCCTTCCACACCTGAAGGAAAGCATCTATCCCCTTTGCTTCCGGATCCAGCCTCCAGCTGTAAAAATCCGTCAACTGTGAATTCAGCCTGTCTGCAAACAGATCCACCTGCAGAGGACCCCACCTCTGCTGTAACCTCTCGAATATTCCTCTGTTCAATCTCCAATTGCTCACATCCCTGAGGTATCTTGAACACCAATCCGATTCTATGTTGCTCAACCCTGGGATATTCTGAGCCTGAACCATTATCTCCTTCTCCAAACAAAACTCCTTTGCCAACTCCGCTAGGCCCCTTGACCGAGGACCTCCCAACTTGTTCACATACCTTATTGCTGAAAAATTATCCATTTTCAACAGAACACAACATTTCACTTGATCTTCATAAAATTCTAGATCACAAAAGATCCTGCCAGAAGTTCCAAACAATTTATGTGCATCTCTCTTTCCTGTTTTGACCACTGTCCCCCTGTTGACACCGTGCCACACCTTGCCCCCATAAGTGCAAACTCGCATCCGACTCTATCTCTACCTCTGGCACCTCTCCAAATATAGCTCTTCCATTCCATGCTTCCAGACTCATCAACCACCAATCCAGATCCTCTTGACTCTCTTGATTCATTCTCACCTTTTTGAGAGTACTTCACACCCTGTCACCAAATGAAAAGCATTCAACCTATGCAACGCTCTGTTATGAAGGGGAGCGGGAAATATCGCTTGAATCGATGCAGGTAACAGACCCAACAACGAGCCAATTTCCTCAACGTAATCCACTCTGCATTCTTCGCTCTATTTACCTCCTTCCTGATTTACCTCACCTTTTCCATAGGCAACTTCAACACACATTCCAATGTCTGTATCTGAAAGCCTAAAAACTGCATAACTTGTTCTGGTTCCACACACAACTTCTCCCTGTTTACCACAAATCCTAAATCTTCCAGAACTCTCACAGCAAACTCCGTCTGCTTCCTCGCTAAACTCTTCTCTTCAGCCATTATCAAAATATCGTCTAGATAAATTCAAATTCAAAATCACTTTATTCGATCAATAAAAGTATCAATCATAAAAGTACAAAATACAAAAATGCATCACAAGTTGATAACCAGAGAGACCAGAAAAATTCATATCTGCGAATGGTCAGTTTTCTTGTTCTCTAGATGGATATAAAAAGTAAACAGAGCTAAAAACAAGGCTAAAGATAGATCAAGCCATAGATAATATATAATAAATAACCACAACAGTGTAATTAAAAAAAAAAACCATCCAGAAGAAGAGGCGGTGGACAAGCTCACAACATCTTATTTAGCTAATTTTCCCTTAACGAGCCTTTGCCTTATCCTCCAAGCATGTCCCAAAAACTTTGCTGTACCACAGATAACACTTGGGATTAGCGTCTCATAAGTTAAAATGCGTAAGGCCACCCGATGGGAAGAACAGCCCAAATTGGAGCAAACTGGTTTTAACCACCTGGACCTCACTTGGCTGTATGCCCTACAAGCAAAGAAAAAATGTGCTGTAGATTCCGTAGGGCAAGCACAGCCCGGACAGCCCTCATTATTTCCCGAGTGGCCGCTCCAACCATACTGGAAATCACGGAGAGGGAGTGTGCCATACCTGAATTTCAGGTAGAGCACTCTGTCCCCCGGGGACTCGATAAGGTCAAGGAAAGGTTCCAATTTTAAGGTGGGCTTAACATCCAAAAATCTCTCCGACAAAATGCCATTTTGATTTTTGTTAGTCATGGCGGAAATCCAGTCCCAGTAAAGCCTTTTCACAAGAGGTTTGGGCGGGGGCATCTGGCTCTCCCAAGCCTGGTCCAGGCCAATTTCGACCACTAATTTCTTCAAATTGGACACCCAACCAACCTTGTGACCTGCGCCCAAACTTAACAGTTCTTTTAGACCGGATGCATAGTGGCATAGGTCAGAAGACCTCATAAGCCGGGTCCAGTATAGCAGAGGGCGCAGCCTCGCCACTTCGTTTATTGGGTGCCTCCCAAGGTCGTGACGGAGAGGTATTAGAGGGGTGGAAGGGGGGAGCGAAACTAGATCACAAAAAAAATTATTTTCTGATTTTACTAATTCAGAAAGATTATCGAACCCCCAAAGTTCCGCCCCGTATAAGCACCCAGGCAAAGCCTTACCCTCATATACTTTAATGGCTGGGACTACAGGGCGACTATAGGAGAGTCTCTGGTGCCTCGCTATGGCCCCGGAAATCCGTTTGTGGTTTAGAACCATTTTAGTCAGATGAGGTGCCCATTTTAGTTTATTGTTCATCCTTACCCCAAGATAGTCAAAGGCCTCTACCAGCTCCAGCGGGCTGCCATTCAAGTTAAATTTGTTCCTGAAGCATTTAGATGGTGCCAGAGCCATTAGCTTGGTTTTAGCTATGTTGATTACCAAGCCTCTATCTACACAGAACGAGGTGAAGCGATCAAGAAGTTTTTGCAGGCCCATAGGGCTCTTGGAGACCAGGAGGGTGTCATCCGCAAATAATAGGGTTGGTATTTTTTCCCCGCACAGGGTTGGGGCATCGGCCGCGTCCTCTCTCAAATGGTCTGCCACCCCATTTATATAGAGAGAGAACAAGGTCAGCGCCAAAACACAACCCTGGCGTACTCCTCTCTGGACAGCTATTTTCTCTGTGAGTTGGCCCTGCCCCCCCACCTTACTCTGGCAAAGTTGTCTTCATGCAGGCGTTTAACAAGAGACAGGAACAAGGGAGGAATTCATAGATCGAACAAAACTTGCCAGAGCTTGGAGCGGGGAACCAGATCGAAGGCTGTCTTTAAGTCTATAAAGGCCAAATACAGGCTACCCTTCCTGATGGTTACAGTTTTCCAGTGGATCAGGCAGAGTCTAAATACCTGATCCATTGTGCCAACACCACATCTAAATCCAGCCTGGAAGTGGGACAAAACACCCTCCTCATCAATCCATCCCTTCATCCGTGTTAAGAGGACCCTGCCAACTATTTTTTGAATGACATCGATCAAACTAATCGGTCTGTAGTTTGCGGGATCCTCTCTATCCCCCTTCTTGTAGATGGTCACCACCTCAGCCCCTTTCCAAGATTCGGGTACAGGGTGGCCAATTGCTATGAGGTTTAGGGATCTACAAATAAATTGTGCCCAAAGGTTTCTCTCGTGGATCATAAGATCGCCCGGAAGGCCGTCGGGACCGGCTGCTTTGCCGGGCGCAATTGAAGCAATAGCTGTAAGAACCTCATTAAGGCCAAAAAGCTCGTTCACAGAAGGTACCACTGGGGGCTCTATTTCATACCCTTGCTCATGCGATATGCACCCTTCATCGCCCATATATAATTTCTGAAAGTGCTCAAACCAGTCTCGCCCCGAGATGTGGTTCGGTAATGGATCAGCCCCCCTCCTTGTGCTAACATTAATAAGATCCCAAAATAATGTTGCATCCTTCAGCTGGGCAGCAGATTTCAGATCTTGCCAGTGGGCCTCTTCCCAAGCTCGTTTGGCTAGAACAATGGACCTGTAATATATTTTCCTTGCATACAAGATGTTGCTCTGGACCTTGGTTTTTAGGGCTTTCGAAAGGTCCTGCCTCCGTGTTCTGCACTCGTTAGAGTACCACGGATTTTCGCCTTTAGGAAGTGGGCGCTTACAGCCCCGAGATATTTTGGCCTGAAAGAACTCACTTACGTTGTCCACAGTTGAGAGGTATATTTCCTTAAGCTCTGAGCAGTGCGTAGGGGAGGGGGGAATATCGGAAACGTCGTTAAGTAATAAAATGTTATCATTGATGATCTCCCTAATGCCCTCCAGTGATAATTCGCTTTCGGCAACCTTATGCCATTTTAGGCGCCGATTGCAGTTAGAGAGTGCAATTTCCCTCATCCGAGTAGTCTTAGCACTGACAAGCTCGGTGGAAATAAGAGCAGAATTACATTGAAAGTGCATGGACAGGGGATTGTTGTCACTTTCGCTTCTTTGGACCACTTCCATGTCTATAAGATCGCCCCAGGAACCGACATCCAACAATATATAGTCAATGCGTGAGGGCACCTTGGTTCTAGTAAAAGTGGGGGCTCCCATTAAGTCGGATTTAGATCTACCATTGGTCGCCCTCAAATTATGCTCAAGAGTCAGGGCATTGATTTGTATGACTCTAGGGGACCATTTCTTTTTTGGAGGGAGGTCTAGACAGGGAATTTCCCACTTGGCATCCAGATCCCTTGTGCCCTGGATATCCTCATTGCAGAGTGGCTCAAAGGTACAATTTAGATCTCCTGCAACGATTATGCCTACTGCAGCGGTGATGGCCGTAGGCTCAGTATCCAGGGTTGATATAATGGGGCTTGCTTGTCCACCAGGGGTTCCTCTGGCATATACATTAAAGATCTCCAGGCCAGCTTTGGAATCTGGCCCAGTAATGGAGATATGGAGAATGTCCGGGGAGGGAGTTTCCCGGATTCTAACCGACCAATTCAAGTGGATGTTAACCCAAGCAAGTAGTCCCCCCGAGGGCCTGCCTCTGGGTGAACTGCTGGCCGGGACATGAAAGGTGGTATAGCCTGACCTGTAAAGGGGAACTAGGCTCGATGTCTCCTGGAATAAAAGGATGTCAAATTTGTTAATAAAGTCATTCCAGACGGGGTCGGCAAGATTTTTATCCAGACCCGCGATATTCCATGATAAAAGATGGAGTGATCTTGCACAATTAAGGGGAATGTCTTTATTTACATCCACCACCTCGCTTAAGACATTCGCTTCACTTGGTGGTTGGAGGGGAGCCAAAATAACACTACTAACCCCACCCGGAACCATGGGCAGAGAGTGTACTGAAACAGTATTAACCACTTGGGAGAGGCATTCCGGGACAGAGGAAAAGTTATCTTGATGGTTATGAGACAGTCAATCAACCTGTCTGAGACCTGAATCTCCGGACTCATGCAGGAATGACCAAAAAGGGGAGGGACGGATCTGGATCGAGGAAAACTCCAGCGGGGATGTCCTGAGTTCCAGTAATAGGAGGTTTTCTGCTAGGGAGGGGTCACTAAGTTCGATCTCAATGCAATCTGCCTGAGCATCTGCCCTGGAAATCCTATTTGCTCCAACCAGATCGTCTCGAATAATGGATCTACACCCCCTTACATAACGCAACCAATGGATAGCTTTATTAAGTAGTGAATCCCTACATTCATAGCCCTCTTTGCTAGCAAGTTTTGGAACATTGGTCATATACACCTTGGTCCTAATAGGTCGATGGAGCGGACGCGGGCCATAGGTGGTTCTGTAAGGGGGTGGTACAATGGGTACTCGTGGCAGCGAGGATATAGTGTGGACATGATGATCCGTTGGCATAGGTCTAGTTTCGGGTACCACAGTACAAGGCTCGCCTCTCATGATGTCTGCATAAGGAGAACCAGCCTTGTCATTAATGGCCTTCTTCTTAGCAAGCCCCCTCGATCTTTGGTCTTGGGATGAGGGTGGACAAGTATTTGGAGTGTGGATTGTAAGCCCCTGTGTAACCCTCCCAATTGGTACAGAAACCTTCCTTGATGGAAGTGCTAAGGAGGCAGTAGTTAGAGGAGCTTGACCCTGGGCTAGACTGTCCAGTCTTGCGGTCACTAATGAAACCATATCCTCCAACTTCTTGATCCTATCCAACAGAGCCGACTCAGAATACCCAGCCTGTGTGCCGACGGCTGGCCTTTCACTTGGAGATAGTGCCATAGATTCCTCTGGGGCCGATATAGTGGTGGTGCTAGTATGTGAAGCAAGTAGGGAAAATCTATTTGAGCATAGAATGGGAGTGAAAGTGGGAGATGCCTGGGCTTCTTGCTGCACCAACCCTGGTTCTAATGGAAGGGATAGAGGACTGGGAAAAACGGCGTCCACGAGTGGGTCATATATAACCGGTAAGGGAGCTAGCGTGGGCTTGTTGCAACTAGACTGATTAGTGAACATTGTGGGGATGGTTTTCCTGCGTGATTTATTGCAAGTTTTGCCACCCATCTGATCCACGTTTCCTATATCTTTTTCAGTGTCGTCGCCAAGAACCTCCTCACAGTCGTTAACAATTCCCTCAATTCTTTCCAGGACACAATTGAGACCGGCATGCAGAGTCTTTTTAGCTTTTTTCCCTTTTTTTATGCCAGCGACAGCGCCTCCCTCCATGACTTTCCTCTTCCCCATAATCGACCCGCACAAAAGTTTTACAAGCTAGTATGATGCACACGAAGTATAAAATATCTAACAAAACGAAAATTACTAAAATATTTAAAAACATAAAACCAGATCGTCGTGGGGTGTAAAGTAATTAGCGCTCAGGACGATATGCACATGTAACAACAATGACTAGGACCTACTGCAGACCCAATGTGATGGTACAAGCAGCCTGACATACACCCCGTAGGGACCACCAGGAATCAGAGTCAAGGGAATGCAGTGAGGACAGTTCCCACAGTTCCCACCGGCCAAAGTACCTGTATCTGGGCTCGTACACAACGGAGAGTGTAAGGGAGGGGGCCCAGCCCAGCCTCATCCGGCCTCTGACGGCCGTAGACGGCCCGCCCTTTGCCCGGGCTTAGCCCGGCGTTGCCCGCGCGCGGTCCCGCGACGCGGGGGTCACGATGGTGTTTTGTGCGCCTCCTGGCGCGAAAACGGCGTGGGCGGCTCCCCTGCCGCTAAGAGTTATGGGGGATGTAGTCTCGTCCCCACTCCGCGGCCGCAGATGGTGGAAGCGGCGGCGGGGGACGGAGCTTCCAATAACAGGAGGTGTCAGGCGTCAGGTAGCAGCGGCGGAAAGCAGCGACAATCCCAGGCAAGTCCACAGGAGAAAGCAGAGCCCGCTCTGCCGGGGTCACGGTGGTATTTTGTGCGCCTCCTGGCGTGAAAACGGCGTGGGCGGCTCCCCTGCCGCTAAGAGTTATGGGGGATGTAGTCTCGTCCCCACTCCGCGGCCGCAGATGGTGGAAGCGGCGGCGGGGGACGGAGCTTCCAATAACAGGAGGTGTCAGGCGTCAGGTAGCAGCGGCGGAAAGCAGCGACAATCCCAGGCAAGTCCACAGGGGAAAGCAGATAAACAATCAAATGAATCCCTCTGGATCTCAACCATGCTGCCACTGGCCTCATTACCTTCGTAAAACATCACGGGGCTGATGTCAACCCGAATGGAAGACTCTTGAACCTCCAACGCTTTCCCTTCCACCTGAACTGACGGTAATCCCTTTGATCCTCGCACATCGGAATAGTCAGATATGCATCCTTGAAATCTAAACAGGTCAACCAATCCCCTTTAACAAATCCCGCAACAAATGAATTCCTTCCATCTTGAAATGATTGTAACAAACCCAATCGTTCAACTCTCTCAGATTATAACTGGCCTCATTCCTTTTTCTTTTTCTCCACAAAAAATAGATTGCTTATGAAATAACCTAGCACCTTTCTTGCAGTTTCTATCGCTCCTTTCGCTTCTAAGGCCTCTAACTCCTTCATTACCAGATCCTCCATTTCTTTTGAAAACTGTAAAACATTTGGAATTCTCTCTTGTACCGGCGTCTGAATAAAATATTTTCTGTTACCTACTACTGTCTCCAAAACCCAAGAACCCAGAGTTATTTCCCTCCATCTTGTGACAAACTGGGCTAGTCTGCTGCCCAATTTTACTTGGATAGAAATAGGGTCTGGTAAACAACTTACCTGATGCACCTCTTGTTCGTCTCTCAGACCGCATGCCTCTAGATCTGGTTCTCTGCATTTGCGAGTAAATATTACCCTGTTCTGATCTGGTATATCCATAGTTTCCTCCATAACTTGTTCCATAGGGTCTATTACCTCTACCAAAGCTTCCTCTGGTAATATCATGTCCTCGGCCGGGGAGCCGGCCCCGCATCTGCCCGGCCACTTCAAAAACCCTTCTTATATCTTTCTGTGCCTTCTGTAGTTGTTTAAACGTCCCAACATACTTAGCCATGTCTTTGACAAAATCATCGCCAAAGAGCAAACCCTCACTTTGCTCTCCTAGTTCTTTACTAGCCAATTCTGCTAGCTTTGGCTCTTTTTGAAAAAGTATGCTTTTTATCCTTTCCACACAAAGAGCTGCATTCGAGTTTCCAAGAAGACAAATTGCCCTCTCGACCCACTGATGCATTTCCTCTACGTCAATACCTGTATTGTTCAAATGTGCCTCTTCGCACAAATCGAACATTTTTGTTAACGGTCCCAGCACATCCAGTAATCTATCCTGGCAACCTTTGAGCCCTTTATCCAGGCCCCTTCTGGGATCTTTTCCACTTTTATTGAGAAAGGCCATCATCTTTTGATCCAATTCTGGTGTATACACCACCTTACTGTCTAAACTAGGTCTAGGGCATTCAGACCTAAGTCTAGTTCTAACTTCTTTTGGTATCTCCCTCCTTATCCAGTACCTTAGGTACTTAGCCACGTGCTCCGCAGGAGTCCACTGCAGAGACAGAGGGTGCTGAATTAATAGTGGGTCGAACATTTCCTTCCCTTGTGGATCTACAAAATCTCCCGCTTCCAACTTTATTTCCTTTCCATCTACTGTTCTCGTCTTGATAGGCACTTCTTCCACATCTGAATCTTCAAAACTTATACTACAAGTCAACTCTACATCACCACTTGTAGAGCTTGAATCACATGCAGCAACACTGTGCCTTCTCTTACGCGCCTTTATAGCGCCTCCTTTTGCCTTTATAGCAGATTAATTCTTAACTTTTCGTTCACCTTCTTCACTCTTATTTTTATTATCTAAATGCTTCCTCTTTTGTGACTTCTTCAAACCCTAATCGGACACACTTGCTCCAACCTCTTCTTCCTCCGTTGTCCAAAAATGATCCTGCTCTCCAGACCTTCTCCTGGAGTCTTTCTTCATCATACGTTTCTCTAAAGTGTTCTCAATCTTTTTATCCAGAGACGCAGACATCTCTGCAAACATCTTCTCCATATAAACTCTCATCCTCTCTTCAAAACCTGCCTCTGTACTCTCCATTCTAAATGATTCTGGTCTATACTACACTTCTCAACTCCTCAATCTATATTACCTTTGATATCCAAATATATTTTCCTTTTTAAAATACCTCAAACTCAATTCAATCTATATTTTCAAACAACCTAATCCAAATATGTTAAAATTACTTACAGCAACTTTCCAGAATTTAAATAACCTCTAAATCAACACTTCTAATTAACTACCTTCACACCGCTATTACTACGACCTCCTCACGAACCTTTGACCGAAGTCTGTCAGAAACTGACTTGCGTTCTGATGGAGACTCCGTAAACTTCCCAAAATATGTCTGCCTTTTTTTAAATACCAACAATCGACGTGACCCAAACTCTCAAAATGGCCGCCGTACGTAACGTAAGTACGGGCCCCTTAATTGCTTAATATTCAAACATTCTTCCTCTTGCGCTTCATAAACCCTGAAGCGCGAGAGAAGACAGATGGGCTCAAGCGCAATAATCCAGCATGAAGTCTCTAACGTGCGAGAGAACACAGATGCGCTAGTGCGCCCTGCCTCGCGCCTCAAATTGCCACTTGGAACTGGAATGCGGTCCTTATTTAAATGCTAACACCTAACGGTAACTCCCTTTTTTTTCCTTCCCGCATTTACGATTAAACTTAAAAACATTAAAGTGGCTGCGCTTCTCCCACTACCTATAGACATTAACTATTCATTCCGTTTTTTAACAAACAAAACCTCGTTACTACATTTAAAATTTCCCAACGTTACAACCTAATAACATTAAACACACCACCTTCTCAATCAATGATAATACATTAATTTAAAATTACTATATATTATAATATCTAAACATATTACATTCATATACAAGTAAGAAATGAATGGACTTATCGTGTGCTTGAGCAGCAACAAAAGAGGAAGATGGCTGCCTGTTCTATGACTATATGCATGTTCAACGTTTTAGGTTTTTGTGTATTCTGATTCTAGAGTTTGTTGCTGCTGTGTTTGAGGAGCAATAAAGGTGTAATGCATAATATTGGCCTCTGGGCCTTGCCATAAAATAGCAGTGTATTATATAAACATACTTGTTTTAGTATAAAACATACTCTTAGAAAAGCTACGGTGATATGTGAAACTTAATTTTTCGTACAATTGGATATAATAGCTCGTTTGTTGCCAATACCCGCAGACAGAAAGCACTTTGTGAGGCGAAGTGCTAACCGTCGTGCTGTGGATGGTTCATCAAGGGGGAATGAGAGGGAGGGACTGCGGAGGAGACACTAGGGGTGTGGCGCGTGACAGCCCCACGCAGTCACAATAGATAAAACTGGAGACCGCTTTAATCACTTGGGGAAGAGGGGCTGCTGAGAGGCAGGCGGAAACCCAGGAAAACTCACTGCACGCCTGCATGTTATCAACAGACTGAGGAGGACAACAGTGAATGCTGAATAAACCTCGCACATGCCTTGGTCCACATGCAAAACATCCTTCTTTTGGTCATACAAATGCTATTATTTGACCCCAGAGACAGCTTTACGTGAATTTACATGTTATCCTTTAAACACAAAGCTTCGTTCTTAGGTCCACAGCATTCCACATCCCCTTAGTAGAACGATTCTCTTCTATTGGTCAAGGAACACATAATGGTTGCATTATTAATGATAACCAGAATTCAGCTGCACAACAAAGCCCAAATTAAAGCAAAAGCTGCCATCAGGGACAGACTAACAATACCTCTGAGTGTGGCCATCCAATGCAATATTCATCCCAGTGGATTCTGGAAAACACAAAATTGGATGTAAGTTCATTTATGCTTATCATTTTTTTATTTTTTTTTGGTAGGCTTATGTTATGTGAATTTATGCTGCCTGTATCACTTGTCTGCCGCTGGTGTAGCACTGAAGCGCTAGTGCGCTGCCATAGCCAGGGAAAAGAAGCTGGTACCGTAGGTTGCTATATTTTTGTTTGCCTTCTGAGTGTCCACTGCTGCTCAGCTAGAAGACGCTTGAGAGGTATATTGTAGCCAGAGCTTAAAATGGGGGAAAAAAGTGCAGATACTCATTAAAGTGAGCCAGAGGTGATGCGAGTGTGCGGGTCTAGAGACGGGGCTAAGGGCAAGACATGATGATACTTAATTACTTATATACCAGTTGTAGCACATACCAAAAACACACAAGAAATGCATTTGCATAATCAAAACAGGTCAACTCGTTAAACAAGGTGAAAGCCATTCCTTGATTTGCAACATTTGCAGCTTCTTAATGCCATACTGCTATTTGCTGTTCTACTTAATGCCACACTGCTATTTTCTGTTGTTTGGCGCAATACTATCGGCCTCATTGCGATGTGACTCAGAAAGTGTCCACCCGCAGTTCGGAGGCTTTCCGAGTCACATCTTCGGTTTCACTTCCGACCGCTGCATTACAATTTAGGAGGTCAAAAGTGAAACCGGCTTGTAATTCGGGCTGGATTCCGGTCGGTTTCACTTTCGACCGCTGCATTACAATGCAGGCGGTCAAAAGTGAAACAGGCCGGTCATTTTAACTGGATTCCGACAGGCTCAAGGATCCCGTCGGCCACTTGGAGGCAACATCAAAATCCCTGTGGACGGCGTCTCCGACGTCGGGAGTACGATGTCCGTTTCCGACAGGCTTTTCATGTCTGGCTTTCCGAAATGGAAAGCCTGTTGGAAAGCAACTCTCCCTGCGGCCTCCGGTTGAGGGCTAAGTGGGGCACCCCCTGTTAATCCCTGCACCGTGTTTCAGGCACCTTGGAGTGCCAGCCACACGGTGCAGGGATAAACAGATTCTCCCACTTCTCTGTGGGAACTTGTGCTACGGCCGGGTTACGGCCGTAGCACAAGGTGCGGTCGCATTGTAATACTGTGGTCGGGACCGGAGGTCATCGGTCTCGATTCCGCAACGGTGTTTGGCGGACCAGAGTCCACCTGACATCGTAATAAGGCCCTATATGTTCTTGAGCGTGTACACACACAGAAACAAAAGGGACATCATAATCCCTACGGCGGTACCTGAGAAGGCACCATGCTTATTGTAGGGATTACATTCTAACCACCCTTCAGAACAGCAGCGGCCAGTCCCTCCGTGGAACACAACAGCAGATGTCGGTCGGATCAGACTGACATCGTATGTTAAAAGACATAATAATTATACAAAAAATGTACACAGTATACATTTAAAATATGTACTAAAATACATAACAATAATTAAAAATGTAAATTATAATCAACTCTATTTTTGTAAACGATAGTTAAACGATTAATTATCTTGAATTCAATATTCTTGACAACTATATTCTTGCTGACGATATTACCATATCACAATATTTTTAACTAGATATTTTGGTAAGTTGATATTTTGTACTCAATATTTTGTCTGATTTGCATATGGCCTTGTCTGAACTGGGGTGGCAGAGTGGGCTAAAGAACGGTGATGGATCAAACCCAGATCTGTTGACTGGGTGTGAGTGTTTGATTGGTTCTGATGCTCCGTCCATCGCCACCCCCTTTTGTACCGCTTTGTTCGCCATAAGTTGGCAGGGTAGGCTCAGACGTGAGTCCCTTGCTCACTTTGCCACCGGATTCAAGCAAGCCTGGCTGAAGACGGCTGAAATGCCAGAAACCGGTCCTAGGAAGCTTGTTTCCGGTCCAGGGAAGGCATGGCTTGGCAGTTCGGGCTGGACTGTTCCCATGAGGCACAGGGTCAGACTGATTTGCATATGGCCCTGTCTGAACTGGGGTGTGAGGTTCCGTGCGAGACGGAACGACACTTTTTGGGTGTTGTCGAATATGGATGAGTTTGGTATCTACGAACCGCAAATGACGAGTTTAGTGGGTGTACGCGGTTTCGTTACGCAACCACGCATGGTTCGTCTCATTTTTGGGTTTGTCCATCCGAACCCTCGGGTTCCATTTTAGATGCGGCATCCATCTTGTCTCTTGCTCTCAAGTAGCCAGCGAACGGACTTTGTCCGCTCTGTGACCCTGGGATTCCCAAGCTTACACTAAGGACACGTGTTTCTTTGAGGGTGACTTTTATGATAGGGGGAATGACACGGCAAAGGCAGATCGCCCCGCTCGAGGCTCATCTTACCGTGCTAGTCTATTGTTTCAGTCGTGCATGCATTGGGCACAAGGTCTTTGATCCTGTAATCAAGTTCCCGTTATTACTCCCAACACTCTTTTCCAATCTGTCGTGCATCCTTGTTCTTTCTTTGCATCTGTTTCTGTCCCTTCTCCTAATGTGTTTACAGTCAGAATGGAATGTGTTTAACTGTGGGGATGATATGCTTTTACAGTTGGGAACCGGCAATGCTGCTGTAATTATGTTCCGGCCTCCTGAAACATGAACGCGACTCTTTTGAAGTTTATTGTGGGAACTGAGTTGTAACCTTTGTTTGCCATGTTGTGCAATGGCAAAAATATGTATAAAAGGAGCGATCCACTTTTGCAATTCGAAGCAGTCTCCTAGAACCTACACGTTGTGTACTTCTTGCGATTTCTGTATCCCTGCAGTAAATAAATACCGATCTTTGACGTCGCTGGAAGTGTCCCATGTCTCTGTATTTTGTACGCCAGAACAGGTAACCCACGAAGGTTTCAGGTGTTGTCCCCTGGCACCGCTGGGTCTTAGAATAACCCAGTCCTTCAGTTGGCGCCCAACGTGGGGCGACATCAGCGGTACCGGTCCAAAGCCCGACGATCGTGAGGAACTTCGTGTGAAATCTCCGAGGGAAGGTGCACCCCGCTTCATCGATCCAGTTGTCAAAATAAGTGGCCCAAAGTCTTTTCCCGCGAAGATTCCCGCTTCCAGACGGCTGCGACGGACTGATGCCCTGACTGTCGACCTGTTTTGGCGCGTGGCGTAGTCCTTTGTACGGCGAGACGATAGACGGGCCTTCCTGGTGACGCCATTGCTCTTTCAGTAAAGTATTTGTGGGTCGCTCCCAGACTTACCTTGTTGTTTGCATGGTTCCATTGCATTTGTGGTTCTTAGTTGTTGGTTCTTAGTTGTTGGGTTTTATTTGACGATTGCAATTGCCAAAAACCGAGGGTCTTGCATTTTTTGTGCGAGGACATCATAATTCGATAGCCCTCGAAGTTTGTAAACTCGGTTAGTGTGCACGATGCCTGGCCGTCGTACTTTGTTTGGTTTCCTTCAATGTTGCAGCACGGATTCCCGGCTGGAGGATTCATGTCCGATACCTCCGGTTGGAACTCCAATTGATGAGCACTATAGTCGCCATGGCGTAGGTCCTATCGTATATAATGAATATTGGGTTCGTTACACTAAAAATGATGGTGTTCTTAGTTGGCCATCACATGGTAGTTTCGAAACTGCCGTCTTAGATAATCTTGAAGCTAAACTGTTTAAAAGGAAGGCTAGGCCGGCCATGTTTGATTCCTTCCGGTTATGGCGCAAAGAGGCCAAGCAGAAAGAAATCAAACAGATTAAGAAAAATAAGAGAGAAGGTGTTATTACGGTGATGCGAAATGCAGAACAGTATCAGCGAGACAAAGATGAGAAGGAGCAGGAAGTCAGTGCTCGACTTCATCACATGGCGGTGGATAAGTGTTATCCGGCGTTACCGTCTAATTCTGATAAGACGGGAGAGGAAGTGATAGAAGATTCGTTATTGTCTTATCTATTGAAATCACCACCTCCCTATGCTCCAGATACCGTGGGTCCTATGATTCTTCCTATTCCTCAACCTGCTGTTCTGGCGGCTGCTGGTCAGCCCGTCGTTCCTCCTCCTCTCCCGAATCCTCTTGTGCCGCAGATTGTTCATCCTCCTTTACCAGCTCTTCTTCCTACTGCTCCTTTGCCAGTCCCTCGTCAGCCTATCGTTACCACTGCTCCTGTTACCCCGTCCACTACTACTGTCTCTACTCCTACTGTTGTTGCTCCTGTACCTCCTTCTTCTCCTTCTGTTCGTAGCCGTCTCTTTAATGCTGTTGCTACTCTCTATTCTCCGCTTTTTGGGCCAATACTCGGATCGACTCTTTCTGATGTTGCTCAGAGGCGCAGTCAGATTCCTGATGGTAGGGAACGTGAGTCGTTGGTAAAAATGGCGCGTAAATGGATTCGCCATCCTGTGAAGTACACTTCGCATATAGTGTTTGAGACATTTTCCCAGTTTAATGCGCCCACACAGCGATTCGTGTTCGAGGAAATGTGTAAATCTTTGAGAGAAGAGTCTGATAATGATGCGGTTGATAATGTACCGCCCGAGGTCTCTGAGCTCCAGAATCAATTTTCGACTGTTGTGATTGTAGGTGATAATGTTCGATGTGCTCTAGAGCGTCTGTTATCTTTTCGATGTACAGTGCAACCTCGAGCATTGTTTAAGGACGAGACTGAAGAGTGGATGGCAAAACCTGGTCAGTATCCTATGCGGGAAGTTCCCCCAGTATGGATGCCAGGTGATCCTAATGCTAATCCTGCTATTCCAGCACGTTTTCAGAGAGTTTGGATACACCTCCCTTGGAAGCGATCGGAAGTTTTGCAGGTAAAGCAAACCTTGCCCGACCCCCGTAAAAATCCTGCAGGTTATTATAAGGAGTTGTCCCAACTAGTGGATGCTACCGTTATGAACCTTGCCGATATTGACATGTTGTTTGGCAATGTAGTGCCTCAGCCGATTTGGGCGAAAATCCGTCATGAGAATCACGCGGCCGAGTTAGGCGGTGACTGGGCTGCTCTTGCGGCGGCAGACGCCCAGCAAGTTGGTTGGGCTAAACCTGAACAGCTTATTGCGGATTTGCCCCAGAGGATAATTACCCTTATGAAGACACTTATGCCAGCAATACGCGTTAATTGGGACAAGTTGTCTGCGTGCAAACAAAAGAGGGATGAGAGTGTCTCCGATTTCTTTACGAGATTTGAGGAGGCATTTATTGATCATAGTGGTCAGGACATGAGCTCTGAGGGTGGTCAGCGGTTGTTCGTTGATAAATTCGTATCGAATTTGTTGCCTGAACTCAGCAACAAGCTGAAGAATTCTGAAAGTTCGTGGGCTGTTTCTACCACTGCTCAGAAATTAGCCACGGCCCAGTACTACGAAAACAGAGAGAAGGAAGAAAGCGAACGCGCAGACAAGAAAACGAAGGATCTTAAAACTAAGGTCTTATTGCAGCAAGCGTATCCTCCGCGCTCGAATTACAATGACTCGCAACAGCCAAATCGATCGCAATCGCAGTTTTCTAGATCACAGTTGCGTAATGACTCTTCTGCACCTCGCTTTGTGTTGGGGTATAATCAATGCGCGTATTGTCGGGGTGAGGGCCATTTGAAGTTTAATTGTCCAGTTTTACGTGACAGGAACAATGGTGTTTCGGCTCGAGGAGGTCGTAGTGATCCTCAACAAGCTTCACGTGGTAGAGGTCGCGGTGTTACTCTTTGTCGGTTGATAAGCTCCCACCGGAATTGAGTTCTCTTCCGGCTTCTTTGTGGGCGACAGGTCCCAATGATGTGGGCCTGCTGGATATACCCCCTTATGTTGTTCAATTGAAATTCAACGCGCGACTGCCGCGCATACCCCAGTATCGTATCTCCCTTGATGGTGAACGAGCACTATTAGCGATCATTTACGATTTGATCGATAAAGATGTCATTGAGGAAACACGAGGTAACGTGTGTAATAGTCCTGTGTTGCCTATTTTGAAGCGAACTGATCCCTCCAAGCCTCCTGTGTACCGTCTAGTTATTGATTTAAGGGAGGTAAATAAAATTGTTGTTCCACAGTTTCCCGTGGTACCTGACATTACAGCTTTGCTGACTCTGATTCCAGCCTCTGCATCTTGGTTCTCGGTAATCGATCTGAAGAATGCGTTCTTTAGCATTCCGGTTGCTGCGGAAAGCAGAGATTTATTCGGTTTCTCATTAGGTGGTCGTAGCTTCAGGTTCAAACGTGCACCTCAGGGCTACTGTGAGAGTCCATCGATCTACAGCCAAGCTCTTAAGAGTCAACTTGATGCGTTCGTGCTGCCAACTGGTGCGGCCTTGATTCAGTACGTTGACGATCTGTTGGTAGCTGCAGACACTGAACAGATTTGCAAGACTGCTACAGTGTCACTGTTACAGCATCTTTGTGACTTACATCACAAAGTGTCACCTTCTAAACTGCAATATTGTTGTCAAGAAGTAACCTATCTAGGTCACTTATTGTCAAAGGCGAGAAGAAGGTTGACCCCCGAAAGAATTGCAGCAATTGCTCGAATGACTGTGCCAACAACTCAGAGAGATGTGCGTGCCTTTCTAGGTATCACGTCATACTGCAGACAGTGGATTCCACATTTTTCACTGTTAGCGAAGCCATTGATAGCTCTCACGTGCAAGGATGTTTCGATTCCTTTGCCATGGATGGAAGAATGTCAGAAAAGTTTTTCTGAACTGCGTGATGCGTTGTGTTTGGCTCCTGTGTTAGGTACTCCTGATTACAGTAAGCCATTTACATTATATGTCCACGGGAGGGAAGGTTGTGCGTTGAATGTTTTGACGCAACAATTTGGTGGCAGGCAGCGTCCGTGTGCATATTTTTCCTCGACCTTAGACCCGGTAGCTAGAGCGTTGCCGAGTTGCTGGAGGGCGACGGCGGCAGCTGCGGCGTCTATTCGACAATCCGCAGGTCTGGTCATGGATAATATGCTCATAGTGATGGTTCCGCATGCAGTTGACACTCTTCTGAATCGGACAAAAACTCAACATCTGACGAGTGCAAGGTTGTCTGGGTATGAGTTGACCCTTTTGGCAAGTCATATACAGATCAAGCGTTGTACTGTACTGAATCCAGCGACATTGTTGCCGACTAATATGGAATCAGATGATGTACCACCACATGATTGTTATTTACGAACTGAGGAAGAAACAAAGGGTCTTGTGGACCTGAAAAACACTCCATTGACAGATCCCGATGGTACTTTGTATGTTGATGGTTCCTGTTTTAAATTGCCGAATGGCGATGTGACGACCGCGTATGCTGTAGTGACGTTGAGCACGGTTGTGGAAACTGCGAGATTGAATCAGAATTCAGCGCAAGCGGCAGAGTTGATTGCATTGACAAGAGCATGTTTTTTGTCTAAGGGAAAGCGAGTGAATGTGTTTACCGACAGTCAGTATGCATTCGGCGTTGCGCACAGTTTTGGTCGATTGTGGAGAGAAAGAGGATTTATGACATCGCATGGTCCGAAGATCCAGCACGGGCAGCTCGTGAATGATCTTTTGGATGCACTTACATTGCCTAAACAGGTGGCGATCGTTAAATGTAGTGTGCATCAAAAGTGACGGATGATGTTGGTCGTGGTAATACATTTGCGGACGAGATTGCTAAGGAAACGGCTAAGAATCTTGCAACCCGAATGTATGTGACAAGTTCAGCGAGATGGTCGACGGGAACTGGTATGTGTGAAGACACTGTTGAGGGTGTGAAAGCAATTCAGAACGAGGCCACTGGAGCTGAAAAGACCAAGTGGAAAGAAAGCATGGGAAAGTTGGATATGCATGGATGTTGGGTTGACTTGTCGGAACGTCAGAGGTGGATGTTACCGGATGCTTATGTATTAGCTGTCGTGACGATGGCTCATGAGTTGTCACACATTAGTGCGAAAGGGATATGCAAGTTTTTGTCCCCTGTATGGAAGAATGATGGTATTGCTAAATGTGCTGAGAGAGTGGTTAAGAATTGCATGGTGTGTTTGATGCATAATCCTGGCAAGGGCACCCCCACTCCACCTGGTCATTTTGCTCCTCCTGCCTGTCCCTTTGAGGTTATCCAGCTGGACTTCATCCATATGGAGAGATGCAATAATCTAAAATATGTTTTGGTTGTGGTTTGTGCGTTCTCCAGATGGATTGAGGCCTATCCTCTTAAGGATAACACTGCCCTGTCCACAGCGAAAGTCCTACTGAAGGAATACTTTCCTCGGTATGGAATGCCACGGATCGTGTGGTCAGATAATGGAAGTGAGTTCGTGGGGAGTGTGATGTAGAGTGTATGTAAGGGCCTTGGAATTCGGCAGAAATTCCATAGCGCTAATCATCCTCAGGCAGCGGGTTTAGTTGAAGGGTACAATGGTACCCTGAAGCTGAAACTTGCAAAGATACAAGCTACGACTGGTCTATCATGGCCTGATGCCTTGCCTCTGGCTCTCCTATCAACCAGAGCGACTGTACACTCTCGAGTAGGGCTTAGCCCATATGAGATCGTGTTCGGCCGCCCTGCGAACATTTGGGGAGTCCCGAGACCTAAGGCCTTTGATAGTCTTGAGTATCCAATGCTAATTGATTATCTTCATGATCTGACTACTAAATTAAGGTTAATTCACCAACAGGTCTTTGAAGCTCTACCGGCACAGACAGAGGGTCCTGGACATCGGCTCCGGCCAGGCGATTGGGTCGTTACCCGAAATTTTGGCCGAAAACGTAACTTGGAGCCGAGATTTGTGGGACCCTTCCAAGTGTTATTAACAACGAGGACTGCAGTTCGGTTGGAAGGCAGAAAGAACTGGGTACACGCTGGCCACACGAAAAAAGTACCAATCCCCTCACCAACAGATGGTTGGGTGAGAACTGGGATTGCGGCAACGGTAACTGAGACCCCTTTATGCTTTGTGCCGTTTAGTGATGCTCAACCTGTAGGAGACAATTCGTCGCTGCCAGACACACCTGTGGAGTCATCAGTCGTAGAGAACTCAAGGTCTGAATCGTCGTCCACTCCACCGAACACTGTTTTACCAGCTGAACAATTGTTTGTAGAGCAGACTCGACCTGGAAGAAATCGATACTTTCTTCGTCCACGTAGCAAGGACTAATAAAATTTTGTTTTATATTTTCCTTTACTGGTGCTACGAACATTACGAACAATTACATCCTTTCTTTTTGAGTTTCTTTTTATGTGCTTTTCACTGCTAAGAGATTTGTATTAAAGCTGAGCGTTTAAGAAAACCTATCATCCGGGTTAACCGTAGGGCCGTGCAGGTACTCCTTTCTGTTTAGCAGGTTTCTGACACTAGGTCGGTTACTTTTGTCGACTCCTGGGAACTCCTGGGAATTGATAATCGCTACTCGGAACGAAGTGCGTCAAGTACGTCACGGACGGTTTGTAGAGGATGGCATTCTCTAAGCTGTTGGAAGTAGAAAGGATGTCGGCGCAAAGATCAAAATTGCATAAGATTGTACGAACAAAATGTTTTCTGTTTCAGGTATTCCTGCTGTTTCTGACTGTGTCTATGCTATTGGTGGGCGGAGTGTATTTTGGAATACAGTCGTTATTACCTTCTGTTTCACCTACTCTTTCTCCTAAACTAAGCTCCATTACCACTGTTTCTCCACATTCTTTTCATCCCCTGCCTCAACACGAACAGGTTAGACGTGCGGAATTCATGAATAACTCCTTCGTTCGACTCCTACATCAGCATCAGTTGGTGATGAATACTACCAACTGTTGGGTGTGTGGGTTAATGCCACATACCATGGATAGGGGTATTCCGTATCTGGTTCTTCCTTATAGCTCCCAAGGGTCAGCTCGAGCATTCCAAACTATGTTCCGTAGTGCACTAGATTCCTACCCCAGTCGAGAGCCACGCTCTGCGAACTTCGGTCCTGGTCCGTACCACAAGCCTTTGGCGATAGCGATTGCTGATCTAGATAGAGATGTCTTTGATGCATCGCTTATTCCAGATGAAGAGGTGCAAGCCTATAAGGATCTGAGTGAGGCTGAGTATAGTACGTCAGTGGGTGATAGACAGCTCAAGAGTTCGTCCCCAATATGGATTGTACCCCACCTCGGTAATTTCTGCTTGAAAGGTTTGGGTCGAAATCCGAGAGCACAACTTGGGAACAGTGCTTGTACTGACACGTATGTCCTACCGATGCTCTCTTCCCCTGTTTTTCTGACTGCTAAGGGCACTTATTTCGTATGTTATGAACGTGCATATACATGGTTACCCCGTGATTTCTCGGGTACCTGTTATATTGCGAATCTTTTACCACCGACTTTTACAGTTGCCTCAGACTATCACAAGACTAGAATTGTGAGAGGCGTTATTAGCAAAGAGGACACTGCCGGTCAAGAAGCAGGAGACTTCTTTAAGGGTTTCTTGCCGTTTTGGGGACCTATGGTTAATAGTAGGAACCTAAGACAGTTGACCCGTGTAGTCGAGTCGACTGCTAACATAACTGCGAGTGCTCTTGGTAATTTAACAGCCGAACTTCAGGCGGATAGACTCATGACGTTGCAGAACCGTATGGTTCTAGACGTTGTTCTTGCAGATAGAGGTGGTGAGTGTAAAGTTATCCATTCGAGCTGTTGCATTTTCATTCCTGACAATGCTCCAACTGTTTACCAAGCCATCTCGAAGTTGCACAAGATCTCCGAGTCCATACACGTGGACGAAGGTAATTGGACACTTCTAGGATGGTTATGGGGTCTGATATCCACTTGGGGTTGGAAGATTCTGATGATCGTAGGGGTTGTTGTAACGTTTCTATTCACGTGTTGTCTTTGCGTGCAGTGCGGTCCTGCCTTATGTGGCCTTGGTGCTACAACGTGTATAAGACGGCCATCTGTTACCAAGGAGACATTGATGGATAGAATGATGTTCCAGCAGCAGCTGAACGATTTGATGAATATTGAAATTGATTCCGATCTTGACTAGTGCTTGCCTACATGAGGGCAAAAGGAGCGCCTGAGGTAGGCCTGGGCGGCAAATTCCGTTCCGCTCGCGGAATTTGCGGAATTTGCGTAATTTTGCGCCCCGCGGAGAACGCGAAATTGCTCAAAAGTCTGCTCTCCGCGATTTCGCGAAATTTTTGCTTGTTCGCGTTCTCAAAATGCATGTTCGTGAGATATTTCTCCTCGAGCACGCAAACAGCAATTGCGAACAGGAAAAAAGCATCGCGAACAAGCAATTCCGCGTGTTCGCGGAATTTCTGCGTGTTCGCGGAGATTTTTTGCCGTTTCGCGGAGATTTGCGTAACGCGATTGCGCAAATTCCGCCCACCCCTAGTCTGAGGTTCCGTGCGAGACGGAACGACACCTTTTGGGTGTTGTCGAATATGGATGAGTTTGGTATCTACGAACTGCAAATGACGAGTTTAGTGGGTGTACGCGGTTTCGTTACGCAACCACGCATGGTTCGTCTCATTTTTGGGTTTGTCCATCCGAACCCTCGGGTTCCATTTTAGATGCGGCATCCATCTTGTCTCTTGCCCTCAAGTAGCCAGCGAACGGACTTTGTCCGCTCTGTGACCCTGGGATTCCCAAGCTTACACTAAGGACACGTGTTTCTTTGAGGGTGACTTTTATGATAGGGGGAATGACACGGCAAAGGCAGATGGCCCCGCTCGAGGCTCATCTTACCGTGCTAGTCTATTGTTTCAGTCGTGCATGCATTGGGCACGAGGTCTTTGATCCTGTAATCAAGTTCCCGTTATTACTCCCAACACTCTTTTCCAATCTGTCGTGCATCCTTGTTCTTTCTTTGCATCTGTTTCTGTCCCTTCTCCTAATGTGTTTACAGTCAGAATGGAATGTGTTTAACTGTGGGGATGATATGCTTTTACAGTTGGGAACCGGCAATGCTGCTGTAACTATGTTCCAGCCTCCTGAAACATGAACGCGACTCTTTTGAAGTTTATTGTGGGAACTGAGTTGTAACCTTTGTTTGCCATGTTGTGCAATGGCAAAAATATGTATAAAAGGAGCGATCCACTTTTGCAATTCGAAGCAGTCTCCTAGAACCTACACGTTGTGTACTTCTTGCGATTTCTGTATCCCTGCAGTAAATAAATACCGATCTTTGACGTCGCTGGAAGTGTCCCGTGTCTCTGTATTTTGTACGCCAGAACAGGTAACCCACGAAGGTTTCAGGTGTTGTCCCCTGGCACCGCTGGGTCTTAGAATAACCCAGTCCTTCAGGTGGCAGAGTGGGCTAAAGAACGGTGATGGATCAAACCCAGATCTGTTGACTGGGTGTGAGTGTTTGATTGGTTCTGATGCTCCGTCCATCGCCACCCCCTTTTGCACCACCATGTGGGGGTAGGCATGGGTGTTCCCCCACTTCAACGTCTGGCACCAGGAATGAATATCGGACCCTCAGAACCTACTCTTCAGTACACTCCTGGATCTGGGGAACACTTCAGAAGGAATGCCTGGAGCCCCGGAGGACTAACCTCGTGTTTGAGGCCTGCCTTGTACCTCAGAGGATTGCCCAGCTGCTACCAGGAGACTGCCCTGCTACTTGAGGCCTGCCTTGATGCTTGTACCAAGGACTATCAGAGTGACTCCAAAGACTTGTAGGCTGGCCTCTTGTGTGAGCTACAAAGACATAACAAGCTTCAGAGACCTTGAACCCTGCACCTGGCCTCTGCTGAAGTGAGACCTAACCCCTCAAGAGGTGCCCCTACAATCCTGGACCGTTGGTTGTGGTGTTAGAGGTGATGCTCCTGCCCTCACCTTAAAGTTGGGACTTAGAAAGATTTTAATAAAAATGTACCAGAAGAACTATCAGAAGACTGGTACCAACCTGCCAGCTGTTCTGCCTAAAGTGCAGCTGGTCGACCTGACTTTGTAAGTAACTCCTGCTACGCCCTTCTCCACAGCCGCAATTGGTGGGCTTCTCAGCAACCGTATCCAGCCTTGTGAAGTCCTCTTTGGCTATAGCTTGCAGCTTCATCCCGCTGAAGGTTTTCGACTCCCAAAAAGTTGTGTAAGTCCAAAGGAAAAATCTTCACTGGTTTAACGGCAACAGGCTCCCCATCAACGGTGACGACCTCCTCAGCCTGAGATTCCAGCTTCTCCCACACTGAGCTTTTTTCCGCCATCATCAACGGCTTCACCTAGACTTCATCCAGCACTTCCGGCAACTCCTCTTCAGCCACTGCCTGCTGCCTTGGCCCGCTGTGCTCCACCTTCTCCTGGACTTTTTCTCAGAGTTTCCTCTAAGTCAGAAGGTAAGCTGAGACCTCGGATGTTTGATCCGCGTTCCATTGCCCTTAACCTTTGACCTTGCCCCGTTCTCACGTGACCAGATACCCGCAGTCAACTCTTTGACCTTTTAGGTGCTATTTTTCACTTAATACATTAAAAAATTATAACTTTGGATCTACTAATTTGATTCAATTGGTTTTGTTGTCATTTTTATTTATTAAAGTGTATACTATTTTTCTGAATTGGTTTGTGATTTTTATTGTGTTGTGTTTTTGCTTTATTACTGTTTGTGTGCTGCATAAATACTTAACACAGAGCCTCTAAGTGAAGAGTGACTGCTTTTGTGCCAAGTTACCGGAGGGTTAAGAACTGGCTAATTTAGTGACTTTTGTGGTTCACCCTGATGAGGATTGTGTTTATTGTGTGAGGAGGGTTTACACCCCCACAACCAATAAACCAATTTCTTACACTGCAGCTGCTATATCGAAATCTACTACTATTCTCATACACACCCCATGGAGTTCCACTCCCTGCACTGCATTTATGCAAGTCAAAGACATACCCCTATAAAGCATTACCATAGCCAATAGATTTCACCTTTGTAGTGCATGCGCACAAAGACATAATATGCAGGCATCTCACACTGCTAGTCTCACATAGGCATACTCCTCACTCTGCACTCACATAGCCACAACCTCCAACCTGTAGGCCATTTATCCTGCACTCACAAAATACAATGTTACTCCTGCAATAACTCAGGCACACCCCTCAAAATGCACTCACAAAAAATGGTGCCTATCCTTTGCTCACAAAAGCACACAGCTCCAAAACAGGTACACAGCTCACTCGGAAGGAGCAGAGTTGTGACTGATGGTAGCACAGAAGGCACAGGTTGAGTATCTGGTGCATCGTCCACTAGTGTAATTCAAAGCTGTTGAGGTGAGCTACACTGAAGAATGAATGTCCACTGAGATTACCTAATCTCCCATGAGCCACACTTGGACCAGCACTGCTGACTATGGGCCTGATTTAGAGTTTGGCAAATGGTTATTTACTCTGTCAGGGCAATGGAGTAAAGTACTCTGTCGCCCTGCCAAATTTTGAGATGTTCGCTGGCCCAGCTGAAATCTCTTGCTTTTGCAGGATCATCACAGTGGTTCCTATAAATAAAATTTCCGATTATAAAAAAACCAATGACCACTATTAGAGTTCGTACCCTTGCTGTAAGAGTAATTTTACAGTTTCACTGTCCTTTACTGCCAGGTTTTACCTGGTAGTGATGGACAGCGAATATTGGCCATTTGTCTGCCCACTCTAAATAGGCTGGGCAGACAAATGGGCAAACCTCTGACGCCCCTTACACTGTCATGCTGCCAGTAGTGTATGTCGATGGCGGAGATGGAGTAGTCTACACTGTTGACATACTGAAGGTCTGCCCATCTCAAAATTAGGTGAGAGGACCTTCAGTTTGGTGTAGAGGGCACGTCATCACTGTTGAGATGGAGTTCCCTCTACGCCAAGCTATAAATTGGGCCAAAAGACTATAAAACAAAAAAGTCCTACTTTCTTTCTAAAAACAAGGTGGTGGTTTTCTCTGCAGTGAACGCATATGGAGAAAGAAAGAAAGAAAGAAAGAAAGAAAGAAAGAAAGAAAGAAAGAAAGAAAGAAAGAAAATGGAAAAATGTGCCGAATAAATGTGGGGGTCATGTCAACAGTAAAGTTTTGTGCTGGTCTGCCACCGTGGAACAGTAAAATCTGATAGAGTATGCAGAATACCATTTCAAGATGATGGCATGGGTTTGAAGCTTGCATCAGTAATGTCTGGCGCTCTGCATAAAAAAAGTTGTGTTCTGATGCTGCTGGTATTCTTATTACTCAATTATCACTAGTCTGCAGTTGAAGGTGAGCTGCTAGGGGATGAATAAATGCAAATATCTCCTGCGGGCAGACTCTTCTGGATAAAGAGTAGCACAAAGTAAGCAGATGAAATGCTGGTATTCAGACTACCTGACATCCTAAAGGCCAGCAGCTGTCTACTAGGCAGAGCCAAACATTGGCATAACGGCAATCGCTGAAGAAGGTTTATCCATCGCCTAACTGTATTTATGCTGTTTTGAAGGCATGAACCAATATGTGAATGATACTGCCTGAGGAACAACTGAAGTAGGTTTACCCAAAGCCCATTTTCTACAAGCAAGATCAGGTATTATTTTTGAGAAATCATGAGGCTGGTAAGACAGATAAAACCGTCTTTTGGTCATACCTAAGAAACATAGTCAAAGATAGAGTACTCAGAGCAGAAGCTCCGGGGTCCATGGCTCACACACATAAAACATACAGCACTGGTCAAGACAATCACAATCTACACTGACATGGAACAAGTGTTTTACTTCATGACCAGTGCAAGTTTCCTTCAAAGACATGGAACAAGTGTGGTACTGCAGGGCCAGTGCAAGCTCCTTCAAATACATGGAACATGTGTGGCACTGCTGGGCCAGCACAAGCTCCATTCAAAGACATGGAACATGTGTGGCACTGCTGGGTCAATGCAGACTCTATTTAAAGACATGGAACATGTTTGGTACTGCTGGGTCAATGCAAGTTTCCTTCAAAGACTGGGAACAAGTGTGGTTCTGTAGTGCAAGCCAGTACAAGCTTCCTTCAAAGACATGAAACAAATGTTGTACTGCAGGGCCAGTGCAAGCTCCGTTTAAAAACATGAAACAAGTGTGGCACTGGGCCGCACCATTCGAAAGCTCCATTAGGTACAAAGAATACACACCATATCAGATCTGGCATTAGTGTAAGGAACAGCACTGGGATGTATTAGTGCAAGCTTACCTTACAGGCATAGCCCGATTTCCACACAAAAAACAGGTGGAGCAATGGAGTACACGCTTCCCTCACACCCATGGAGCACATACCGATCTGGCCAGAAACAATGCAAGATCCCCTCACATGCCAGAACATGGAAAGCATCTGCAGCAACACTCCAAGCCTATGTGTAAACACACACACAAAATGTGCAGCATTTGGTAGTAGTGTAAGTTTTCCTCACACACAGTACAGGTGTAAGATAGTCCACAGCGTGAAAGCTTAGATATCTTAACACACAAAACTGGGATCACACTGGCAGCAGTGTCTAAGCTTATTTCTGGCACAGAATAGCCAGAGTGAGGAAAGGCGAGTGAGCCACAGATGCCAGGCTTTGGTTCAGCTCATGGTCCTCTTGAGCACACAGGACCAAAATGAGATGCGGCTTCTGCCTGTTATCCATGCTCTAACCTCAAGCACCAAGAATGAAAGATAAACCATTAAACTTTGATTCAAAACTGGAGCAAGAATGGGATATCAATCTAATGACTGAATTACACAATGTGAAACCAGAAAACCTGGGATCAATCTTGGCTTGCCCCCTTGACCAGATTATGTGTTCTTATGCAATTACTTTATTTTATTGTGCCTTCTATTTTTTCCGTATTACATATGAGAAAGCCATGAAGTATGTGAGGATGTTTGCTTTATAGAAATTTCCTTTGTGTTTGATTTAGTGGACTATAAAGTTGTTCTGTGTAAATTAAGAATATAGGATGCTCATGACAACTCATTTGCCTCTTTGTTCACTAATAGTATTGTTGCCCTGGTGGGGGAGGGGGCATGCATGTTTGTAAAATCATGCTTACAAACAATTACTTTTAATAAATGTCTCTCAATGCAATGTAACAGCTAGATGTACCAAGGTGAAACGCTTGTTTAAGAAATATACTTTTAAAAGTTTTGAAGACACTCTACCATATGTTTACTTAATATTTGTTGCGTGATTTCAATGCCATAAGTTCCCATGACTCAGCACATGCCTGGACTCTGCTAGGACATGCCAAGAAGGGCTCTTAGAGTCAAGACAGATCCTTGTCTCAGCGCTCCCTGTTGATTTGTTGGCTTGCCCACCTCTACTACGGCACTGTGTATAACAGTCACTCAAGTTCCCCCTCTCTATCTACCTCGCCACGGGGAGTAACGTCTTGTTTTCCAAGATTCTGGCTGATTTCCACTGGTCTCAGAAGAATAACTATTACTACCTCTGGTTTTAATAAGGAAGACGTGTGCATTAGCAACCACAAGAAGTTGTTTTAAATTTAACTGAGTATTTTGTTTAGCAAATAATGTAATGAACAACACTCAAATAATTCATTTTCACAGGTCCAGCATTCTGTCCTAAGTAAGCCTGTAACTCTATGTTCTTTTACTACGCACCTTTGTTTTCCCTCCTCATGTTAGGCTGAAAGCAATGATTACTGTGCCTGTCTTGTCTTTAGACCTCTTCAAAACAGGGGGGGACCCAAACTAACCCTCTGGCATCTGGGTACATAAACACAATATATAGGAATAATGCCTCGGGACCAATAGTGTAATAACTAATAGAGGAGATAACTAAATTATCTCTTCCCATGAATTATCTTCTTTTTCTGTAAGGAATCTTTTTAAATTTTTATTTCCACGTAGAAGTCAAAAAACAGTTACACTAAGGAAATAGTTCTACTCTTAGGTTGAATGTTAGTATGTATATTTATTTCATACTTTTCTTATCTCACATAACTATATCTCGTTTTTTTTCTTTTTTTCTTTTCATATATATACAAACATGTACATTATTTACATACATAAAGCAAACTCAACACATCTATATTTGCACCTTTATCAAAGAAAAGAATATTTTCCTTATTGCATCTTGTCTGAATGATACCCTAATAGTTAATCAGGATGCTTCTAACCTTATTTCTCTGAAGCATTCCTTACCAAAAGAACACTCTTTAAGAGTCACTTCGAGATCAACTATTACAACCTCGTTCCTTTTGAAGTACTCTCTACTAATTAACACAGAGTCCAAATTCTCATGAGTGTCTTCACCATTGTTGTCGACGCGTTTCAGCCAAATCAATTACAGGCCTCCTCAGGACTAGGGCACTCAAATATACAATGTTTTCAAAGTTCAACCTAAAGGAGCAAATTAAATAATCCTTTTGTTTATCCATATATACAAAAAACAATGTTTATGTTTCATACATATTATACTACTATATACACACAGGAATTTGTCGTACAACCACAGACTCTCAATATATTTACACAGTATTTACAAACTCTGAAATGGCGGATCACATAAAAGAAGTAAAAATCACCCATAAGTGAACTTAAAAAATACTTGAACGTGTTTTTCCTTACCATGAAAGTGAAGTGTATTTAAAAAAGATTTTGCCAACACTAACTCTTCCCAACTTCAATTCTTACTACAAACTAACTTTGTTCCATACCTTAAGGAAAAGCAAAGTATACCTATTCTATTCCGAATGTTTCTCGAGGTAGACGGATATTCTCTATTCTTTCTTTCAAGACGCTAAAACCAAACGAATGACATATTAGGAATATTCTTATATTGCCAGTCCAGTGGTCCAAACACTGTTTATAGATGTAATTTACTTACTGGCAAGCCATATCATGCTTCCATCAGCATATCTGTATTCTAGGGCCCTTAATTCCCGGAATTTTTCACAGTCAAAGGTCTTTTATACTCGTTTTCTGTAATGAGAGCAAGTCCCCATAGAGACAGCTGTAATTTGCCCCCAAGGTCTAAACAACCGTATCTAAACTAGTCCACACATCCATTAGATCACAACAAAAGGAGATCGTACCTTACAACTTCGCTATGTATCAAAAACAAGCCACTTCCTCATATTCATACCATCGTCTCTGTAAAAGCAAAGAAGAGACAGGCATTGGTCCAAATGCTTATTGCCTTATTTTATCACGTAAAATACTCCTTTCATTCTGCATATATCTTACCTGAATCGAGTTATAAAACGCCACGTTTCTCGCACTCCGTCTCTAAACTTCCTACCTCACTCGTCTCCGATCACGTGACGCGGAAGTGCTTTTGAAAGCAGAACGGGCCGTGAAAATAGTAGAAGGACATCATGCCTCCCTGTTTAATCGAGTGCAACAAAAGACTACAGACATTCGGACAACTCATTACTGCAATGACAGACTTAATCAGTTCTCATCTCGAACATACTCAATATTCCGATCTACACCTAAGACAAATTTACATGTTATCTCCAATCATTTCCAAACCTTCATCTAAGAGGACAATTCATTTACAAGGACAAAGATCAAATTAAAAACAAATAACAATAAAGATACCTTATAACCCAATGTGAAAAAACGCCATTCCTTACAATCTTTACATTTACCGTAAGCATATTATGCACATGTTGGTAATCCAGTAATTAGAGTAACACGCTTAACGTCTCAGAGACATATAAACAATTGTATATGCATATTCCATTGACTCACATCCACTCTATAAGTGTTCTCATTGTTGTAGCAGTGCCCAAACCTCATCTTTATCATTAAGGCCCCTTGTTGCAGTGTGGTATTTTTCTATCAATCTGGCTTCCAATCTGTTCAGTTTAATTTGAAGTTCTGTTTTTTCCATATTTCCCACTAAACAAAGGATTGACCATTTTATGTCGTTTTCTGAATGATTTTGGTTCTGGAAGTGTTGCACTAAGGGAGCCCCTTGTACTTTACATTTTATTTGTGATTTGTGCTGTAGTATGCGTTTCTTTACAGATTGTGTTGTTTGTCCAATGTAAAATTTATTACATGGATACTTTACGCAATATATTGCGTTTTTGGAATTACAGTTAGAGAATATCTTTTGGTAATGTATTTGGCCATTGATATCCAACTGTTTTGAGTCTTCTGTGAGATTGCACGCCGAACAATTTTGGCAACGGAAATGGTCCACTACTGGTGGTAAACTAAGTAAGCTACTTAAATCTTTTCTGGGTAATTCAGTCTGTCTTACGGCTCTCACAAGTTGCTGCCGAATATTTTTACCCTTTTTGAATGCAAATAGAGGTTTTGGAATTCTCAAGCGTTCAATCAATTTCCAGTTTTTTTGGATGATTTTCTTAAATTTATTGGCTTTGGGATAATAAGTCAAAACACACGTCAGGGGAGTATCCTTGTCAAGTTGTTTCGGGATCAATAAAGCATCTCTTGGTGTATAACATGCTCTTTTGAGCGCACCTTTCACAAGCTTTTTTGGGTACCCTCGTGCTATAAGTTTGTCTTTTAATAGCTCTGCATTAATGAAATAGTCTTTTTTGTTTGTGCAATTCCTTCGTACACGAAGAAATTGCCCATAAGGCAAGTTTTCTTTTAGTGTACGTGGGTGACGGCTTGTGAAATGTAGGAGGGTATTTCGGTCTGTGGGCTTCATATACAGACATACCCCTAACATTTCATTCTCCTGTTGTATAAATACATCTAGGAAATGTATCCTTGAGTTATCCACACTTTTCGTAAAGTTGAATTCAACAGTTCTTGAATTCAACCAATTATGAAAATCCATTAGTTGTGTTTCATCTCCATCCCAAATCATAAAAATATCATCTATATAGCGACACCAAAAATTAATTTGTGTTTTAAATGGATTGGTGTCGCCATATATCCACTTTTTTTTCAAATTCTGCCATCACCAGATTTGCTATTTCTGGTGAGAAACTGCAACCCATCGCTACCACAGATACTTGGAGGTATAGATGTTCTTTAAAATTAGAGAAATTCTTTTTCAGGCACAGAGTTGCTAATGCTATTAAAAATTCCGTAGGCACTTGATGGGGGCGTTCTCTTTCATCTAGTGTGTATTTCATAACAGCCAATGCCTCATCCTGAGGTATATTGGTATACAATGATTCGATATCAAAGGATACCAAAAGTTGTTTTTCTTTATTGTAGGGTAACCCTTCAACCTTTGATATTAAATCCATTGTATCTCTCACATAGGCTGGAATTAATTTAACCAAGGGGAGCAAAAAAGTATCGATGTATTTTGCTAGTGGTTCTAAAAGTGATCCACATGCTGACACTATGGGTCTACCAGGCGGGTCTGTCAGTGTTTTGTGTACCTTTGGTAATACATATAAATTAGGTACCTTAGTTTTATCACTATTAAGGAAGTCAAACTCATTTTTGCAGAGCCACCCTTCTTCCAAACCTTCTTTGGTAATCTCCCAGATTTCAGATTTCAACTCGGGTGTGGGGTTAGCTTCAAGTAGTCTGTAGTGCAAAGGATTGGACAACTGGCGTATGACTTCTTGATCATACTTGTCTGTGTCCCAAAGGACTATCCCTCCCCCTTTGTCAGCCGGCTTGATTATTATAGCCGGATTGTTGGATAAATCTTTAAGGGCTTGCATTTCCTGTTTGTTACAATTAGCATTATAAAAGATTTTCTTTTTTTGTAAAGCATCTAACTCACACAAAATTTGTTCTTCAAATATTAGGATTTCATTCGGCAAGAGTATATTTTCTGGAATGAACTTTGATTTGTTTCTTAAACCACTTATGTTAATTTGTTCACTTTTGTCTCTTTCTAAGAAAAAGGCTTTCAGCCTAACTTTTCTCAGGAAGTGTAAGATTTCAGTTTTTGTGTCTACCGGGTTTTGTAAAACCGTAGGAACAAACGATAACCCTTTCTTCAAAATCGAGCGTTCCATTACGGTAGGAGTATATTTTGATAGATTATACATGGGTATGGTCTCTAATCTATTTGGCAACTCAATGTTTTCCTTCAGCGCCTGTATGTTTTCTTCCGGGTTCTGAAGGTCTCTGATTCCTGGTTCTGATACTGTTCCGGAGGATGGTATTGGCCCTGTTGTTGATATTGGCCTATTTGTGTGTTGTAATTTCTCCATCTTGTTCCTCCTCCTCTGCCTCGATACCTGCCTCTGCCAAAAAAAGGAGGCTGGGATCTAGGATACTGTGGGTTTGGTTGATAAGTAATGTACGACCCTTGATCTGAATCTGAGGAGGTATCCGAAAAGGTAATGAATTTCGTCCGCGACCTACCTCTATATTGCAAATTTAGTGAACTTGGGTTGTTGTTCTGATAGAAATCTTCCTTCAAATAAGGGTAAACTTTTCACGTGGGTCGCACTCCGCTGGTCTTTAGCAAGTAGCCCCATAGGATTCTGGATGATAGAGTAGCAGCGGCGAGTACACCTATGCTACAAAGTATAAATAATAAATGCCATCCCTAGACACATGTTTCGAGGTAGTTGCCTCTCGTCAGCAGGGAGCAGGACTGTGTGGGGGGTGCCGTAGACTGCCAAAAAATATGAGGTTTAAGTACCTTTCATGGCGGCGCGCGGGTGCGGTATCCAGGCTCGTCAGCCAATCGCTCAGGGAGCTACAAACATACTTTTCACGTGGGTCGCACTCCGCTGGTCTTTAGCAAGTAGCCCCATAGGATTCTGGATGATAGAGTAGCAGCGGCGAGTACACCTATGCTACAAAGTATAAATAATAAATGCCATCCCTGGACACGTGTTTCGAGGTAGTTGCCTCTCGTCAGCAGGGAGCAGGACTGTGTGGGGGGTGCCGTAGACTGCCAAAAAATATGAGGTTTAAGTACCTTTCATGGCGGCGCGCGGGTGCGGTATCCAGGCTCGTCAGCCAATCGCTCAGGGAGCTACAAACATACTTTTCACGTGGGTCGCACTCCGCTGGTCTTTAGCAAGTAGCCCCATAGGATTCTGGATGATAGAGTAGCAGCGGCGAGTACACCTATGCTACAAAGTATAAATAATAAATGCCATCCCTGGACACGTGTTTCGAGGTAGTTGCCTCTCGTCAGCAGGGAGCAGGACTGTGTGGGGGGTGCCGTAGACTGCCAAAAAATATGAGGTTTAAGTACCTTTCATGGCGGCGCGCGGGTGCGGTATCCAGGCTCGTCAGCCAATCGCTCAGGGAGCTACAAACATACTTTTCACGTGGGTCGCACTCCGCTGGTCTTTAGCAAGTAGCCCCATAGGATTCTGGATGATAGAGTAGCAGCGGCGAGTACACCTATGCTACAAAGTATAAATAATAAATGCCATCCCTGGACACGTGTTTCGAGGTAGTTGCCTCTCGTCAGCAGGGAGCAGGACTGTGTGGGGGGTGCCGTAGACTGCCAAAAAATATGAGGTTTAAGTACCTTTCATGGCGGCGCGCGGGTGCGGTATCCAGGCTCGTCAGCCAATCGCTCAGGGAGCTACAAACATACTTTTCACGTGGGTCGCACTCCGCTGGTCTTTAGCAAGTAGCCCCATAGGATTCTGGATGATAGAGTAGCAGCGGCGAGTACACCTATGCTACAAAGTATAAATAATAAATGCCATCCCTGGACACGTGTTTCGAGGTAGTTGCCTCTCGTCAGCAGGGAGCAGGACTGTGTGGGGGGTGCCGTAGACTGCCCAAAAATATGAGGTTTAAGTACCTTTCATGGCGGCGCGCGGGTGCGGTATCCAGGCTCGTCAGCCAATCGCTCAGGGAGCTACAAACATACTTTTCACGTGGGTCGCACTCCGCTGGTCTTTAGCAAGTAGCCCCATAGGATTCTGGATGATAGAGTAGCAGCGGCGAGTACACCTATGCTACAAAGTATAAATAATAAATGCCATCCCTGGACACGTGTTTCGAGGTAGTTGCCTCTCGTCAGCAGGGAGCAGGACTGTGTGGGGGGTGCCGTAGACTGCCAAAAAATATGAGGTTTAAGTACCTTTCATGGCGGCGCGCGGGTGCGGTATCCAGGCTCGTCAGCCAATCGCTCATACTTGCATTCACACTCGAGCATAGGTGTATCCGCCGACGCTGACCTTCAGGGACCATTTTCATCGCATACTTGCATTCACACTCGAGCATAGGTGTATCCGCCGACGCTGACCTTCAGGGACCATTTTCATACGCATACTTGCATTCACACTCGAGCATAGGTGTATCCGCCGACGCTGACCTTCAGGGACCATTTTCATTGGGGGAACACGTCTGGTAGGTGTAGCAGTGTGCGACCAATCTGGTTTAAATAAGGGTAAATCTCATCTAATTTGAAGTTTTTTATGTCTCTAGCTACTTTTGTGGTTTTCTGATATGTAGTATGTACTTTGAAATCCGCAATTGTTTTTCGACTGATTCTAACAAGGTTTTAGAATCTTTAATCGTGGTATCACCTAAGATTTCTTGTTCTAATATTTGAATTTCTTTAAGTTCTTCTTCATTCAATCTCAGGGCAGTTTCTATTGACAGTGCCATCCAATCTCTTGAACATTTCGTTCCCACACCACCAAATTTACCTAGGTAGGCTTTGTCTATAATGAAAATCACAGGGATATTCCTCACTTGGAGTCCTACTGGGATGGTATTATTTTTCAAATGTTCCAATAGAACCTGGGCATGTAATTGGGTTCTTATATTTTTCTTTTTCAATTGTTTTAGTCTCTCCCCCTTGTCTATATTCAAGACATGTGTCACTATCTGGTCGCCACTCAGTAATGAGGGAATTTTACATAAGGCACTGATTTCTTCTTCCGTGTAGCTCACTACTACTGGTTCTGTCATATCCAGAAATATCTATGATTGTATCCTGTGTGTATTTTGTAATTCAAAATGAAACTGTCATTTGACTAGTGGTATCCTTATTTTTGTTTCTTTTATTATACACTCAATAAAGATGCGTCTCTACTTTTTAAACACCCTCACACTTAAACAAGTGTAATTAGAAACCTCTTCAAAACAGGGGGGGACCCAAACTAACCCTCTGGCATCTGGGTACATAAACACAATATATAGGAATAATGCCTCGGGACCAATAGTGTAATAACTAATAGAGGAGATAACTAAATTATCTCTTCCCATGAATTATCTTCTTTTTCTGTAAGGAATCTTTTTAAATTTTTAGTTCCACGTAGAAGTCAAAAAACAGTTACACTAAGGAAATAGTTCTACTCTTAGGTTGAATGTTGGTATGTATATTTATTTCATACTTTTCTTATCTCACATAACTATATCTCGGTTTTTTTCTTTTTTCTTTTCATATATATACAAACATGTACATTATTTACATACATAAAGCAAACTCAACACATCTATATTTGCACCTTTATCAAAGAAAAGAATATTTTCCTTATTGCATCTTGTCTGAATGATACCCTAATAGTTAATCAGGATGCTTCTAACCTTATTTCTCTGAAGCATTCCTTACCAAAAGAACACTCTTTAAGAGTCACTTCGAGATCAACTATTACAACCTCGTTCCTTTTGAAGTACTCTCTACTAATTAACACAGAGTCCAAATTCTCATGAGTGTCTTCACCATTGTTGTCGACGCGTTTCAGCCAAATCAATTACAGGCCTCCCCAGGACTAGGGCACTCAAATATACAATGTTTTCAAAGTTCAACCTAAAGGAGCAAATTAAATAATCCTTTTGTTTATCCATATATACAAAAAACAATGTTTATGTTTCATACATATTATACTACTATATACACACAGGAATTTGTCGTACAACCACAGAATCTCAATATATTTACACAGTATTTACAAACTCTGAAATGGCGGATCACATAAAAGAAGTAAAAATCACCCATAAGTGAACTTAAAAAATACTTGAACGTGTTTTTCCTTACCATGAAAGTGAAGTGTATTTAGAAAAGATTTTGCCAACACTAACTCTTCCCAACTTCAATTCTTACTACAAACTAACTTTGTTCCATACCTTAAGGAAAAGCAAAGTATACCTATTCTATTCCGAATGTTTCTCGAGGTAGACGGATATTCTCTATTCTTTCTTTCAAGACGCTAAAACCAAACGAATGACATATTAGGAATATTCTTATATTGCCAGTCCAGTGGTCCAAACACTGTTTATAGATGTTATTTACTTACTGGCAAGCCATATCATGCTTCCATCAGCATATCTGTATTCTAGGGCCCTTAATTCCCGGAATTTTTCACAGTCAAAGGTCTTTTATACTCGTTTTCTGTAATGAGAGCAAGTCCCCATAGAGACAGCTGTAATTTGCCCCCAAGGACTAAACAACCGTATCTAAACTGGTCCACACATCCATTAGATCACAACAAAAGGAGATCGTACCTTACAACTTCGCCATGTATCAAAAACAAGCCACTTCCTCATATTCATACCATCGTCTCTGTAAAAGCAAAGAAGAGACAGGCATTGGTTCGAATGCTTATTGCCTTATTTTATCACGTAAAATACTCCTTTCATTCTGCATATATCTTACCTGAATCGAGTTATAAAAGGCCACGTTTCTCGCACTCCGTCTCTAAACTTCCTACCTCACTCGTCTCCGATCACGTGACGCGGAAGTGCTTTTGAAAGCAGAACGGGCCGTGAAAATAGTAGAAGGACATCATGCCTCCCTGTTTAATCGAGTGCAACAAAAGACTAAAGACATTCGGACAACTCATTACTGCAATGACAGACTTAATCAGTTCTCATCTCGAATATACTCAATATTCCGATCTACACCTAAGACAAATTTACATGTTATCTCCAATCATTTCCAAATCTTCATCTAAGAGGACAATTCATTTACAAGGACAAAGATCAAATTAAAAACAAATAACAATAAAGATACCTTATAACCCAATGTGAAAAAACGCCATTCCTTACAATCTTTACATTTACCGTAAGCATATTATGCCTCCTCTATAAGTTATTACACTATTGGTCCCGAGGCATTATTCCTATATATTGTGTTTATGTACCCAGATGCCAGAGGGTTAGTTTGGGTCCCCCCCTGTTTTGAAGAGGTTTATAATTACACTTGTTTAAGTGTGAGGGTGTTTAAAAAGTAGAGACGCATCTTTATTGAGTGTATAATAAAAGAAACAAAAATAAGGATACCACTAGTCAAATGACAGTTTCATTTTGAATTACAAAATACACACAGGATACAATCATAGATATTTCTGGATATGACAGAACCAGTAGTAGTGAGCTACACGGAAGAAGAAATCAGTGCCTTATGTAAAATTCCCTCATTACTGAGTGGCGACCAGATAGTGACACATGTCTTGAATATAGACAAGGGGGAGAGACTAAAACAATTGAAAAAGAAAAATATAAGAACCCAATTACATGCCCAGATTCTATTGGAACATTTGAAAAATAATACCATCCCAGTAGGACTCCAAGTGAGGAATATCCCTGTGATTTTCATTACAGACAAAGCCTACCTAGGTAAATTTGGTGGTGTGGGAACGAAATGTTCAAGAGATTGGATGGCACTGTCAATAGAAACTGCCCTGAGATTGAATGAAGAAGAACTTAAAGAAATTCAGATATTAGAACAAGAAATCTTAGGTGATACCACGATTAAAGATTCTAAAACTTTGTTAGAATAAGTCGAAAAAAAAATTGCGGATTTCAAAGTACATACCACAAATCAGAAAACCACAAAAGTAGCTAGAGACATAAAAAACTTCAAATTAGATTAGATTTACCCTTATTGGAAGGAAGATTTCTATCAGAACAACAACCCAAGTTCACTAAATTTGCAATATAGAGGTAGGTCGCGGACGAAATTCATTACCTTTTCGGATACCTCCTCAGATTCAGATCAAGGGTCGTACATTACTTATCAACCAAACCCACAGTATCCTAGATCCCAACCTCCTTTTTTTTGGCAGAGGCAGGTATTGAGGCAGAGGAGGAGGAACACGATGGAGAAATTACAACACACAAATAGGCCAATATCAACAACAGGGCCAATACCATACTCCGGAACAGTATCAGAACCAAGAATCAGAGACCTTCAGAACCCGGAAGAAAACATACAGGCGCTGAATGAAAACATTGAGTTGCCAAATAGATTAGAGACCATACCCATCTATAATCTATCAAAATATACTCCTACCGTAATGGGACTGTCGATTTTGAAGAAAGGGTTATCGTTTGTTCCTACGGTTTTACAAAACCCGGTAGACACAAAAACTGAAATCTTACACTTCCTGAGAAAAGTTAGGCTGAAAGCCTTTTTCTTAGAAAGAGACAAAAGTGAACAAATTAACATAAGTGGTTTAAGAAACAAATCAAAGTTCATTCCAGAAAATATACTCTTGCCGAATGAAATCCTAATATTTGAAGAACAAATTTTGTGTGAGTTAGATGCTTTACAAAAAAAGAAAATCTTTTATAATGCTAATTGTAACAAACAGGAAATGCAAGCCCTTAAAGATTTATCCAACAATCCGGCTATAATAATCAAGCCGGCTGACGAAGGGGGAGGGATAGTCCTTTGGGACACAGACAAGTATGATCAAGAAGTCATACGCCAGTTGTCCAATCCTTTGCACTACAGACTACTTGAAGCTAACCCCACAGCCGAGTTGAAATCTGAAATCTGGGAGATTACCAAAGAAGGTTTGGAAGAAGGGTGGCTCTGCAAAAATGAGTTTGACTTCCTTAATAGTGATAAAACTAAGGTACCTAATTTATATGTATTACCAAAGGTACAAAAAACACTGACAGACCCGCCTGGTAGACCCATAGTGTCAGCATGTGGATCACTTTTAGAACCACTAGCAAAATACATCGATACTTTTTTGCTCCCCTTGGTTAAATTAATTCCAGCCTATGTGAGAGATACAATGGATTTAATATCAAAGGTTGAAGGGTTACCCTACAATAAAGAAAAACAACTTTTGGTATCCTTTGATATCGAATCATTGTATACCAATATACCTCAGGATGAGGCATTGGCTGTTATGAAATACACACTAGATGAAAGAGAACGCCCCCATCAAGTGCCTACGGAATTTTTAATAGCATTAGCAACTCTGTGTCTAAAAAACAATTTCTTTAATTTTAAAGAACATCTATACCTCCAAGTATCTGGGGTAGCGATGGGTTGCAGTTTCTCACCAGAAATAGCAAATCTGGTGATGGCAGAATTTGAAAAAAAGTGGATATATGGCGACACCAATCCATTTAAAACACAAATTAATTTTTGGTGTCGCTATATAGATGATATTTTTATGATTTGGGATGGAGATGAAACACAACTAATGGATTTTCATAATTTGTTGAATTCAAGGACTGTTGAATTCAACTTTACGAAAAGTGTGGATCACTCAAGGATAAATTTCCTAGATGTATTTATACAACAGGAGAATGAAATGTTAGGGGTATGTCTGTATACGAAGCCCACAGACCGAAATACCCTCCTACATTTCACAAGCAGTCACCCACGTACACTAAAAGAAAACTTGCCTTATGGGCAATTTCTTTGTGTACGAAGAAATTGCACAAACAAAAAAGACTATTTCATTAATGCAGAGCTATTAAAAGACAAACTTATAGCACGAGGGTACCCAAAAAAGCTTGTGAAAGGTGCGCTCAAAAGAGCATGGTATACACCAAGAGATGCATTATTGATCCCGAAAGAACTTGACAAGGATACTCCCCTGACGTGTGTTTTGACTTATGATCCCAAAGCCAATAAAGTTAAGAAAATCATCCAAAAAAACTGGAAATTGATTGAATGCTTGGGAATTCCAAAACCTCTATTTGCATTCAAAAAGGGTAAAAATATTCGGCAGCAACTTGTGAGAGCCGTAAGACAGACTGAATTACCCAGAAAAGATTTAAGGAGCTTACTTAGTTTACCACCAGTAGTGGGCCATTTCCGTTGCCAAAATTGTTCGGCATGCAATCTCACAGAAGACTCAAAACAGTTGGATATCAATGGCCAAATACATTACCAAAAGATATTCTCTAACTGTAATTCCAAAAACGCAATATATTGCGTAAAGTGTCCATGTAATAAATTTTACATTGGACAAACAACACAATCTGTAAAGAAACGCATACTACAGCACAAATCACGAATAAAATGTAAAGTACAAGGGGCTCCCTTAGTGCAACACTTCCAGAACCAAAATCATTCAGAAAACAACATAAAATGGTTAATCCTTTGTTTAGTGGGAAATCTGGAAAAAACAGAACTTCAAATTAAACTGAACAGATTGGAAGCCAGATTGATAGAAAAATACCACACTGCAACAAGGGGCCTTAATGATAAAGATGAGGTTTGGGCACTGCTACAACAATGAGAACACTTATAGAGTGGATGTGAGTCAATGGAATATGCATATACAATTGTTTATATGTCTCTGAGACGTTAAGCGTGTTACTCTAATTACTGGATTACCAACATGTGCATAATATGCTTACGGTAAATGTAAAGATTGTAAGGAATGGCGTTTTTTCACATTGGGTTATAAGGTATCTTTATTGTTATTTGTTTTTAATTTGATCTTTGTCCTTGTAAATGAATTGACCTCTTAGATGAAGATTTGGAAATGATTGGAGATAACATGTAAATTTGTCTTAGGTGTAGATCGGAATATTGAGTATATTCGAGATGAGAACTGATTAAGTCTGTCATTGCAGTAATGAGTTGTCCGAATGTCTTTAGCCTTTTGTTGCACTCGATTAAACAGGGAGGCATGATGTCCTTCTACTATTTTCACGGCCCGTTCTGCTTTCAAAAGCACTTCCGCGTCACGTGATCGGAGACGAGTGAGGTAGGAAGTTTAGAGACGGAGTGCGAGAAACGTGGCCTTTTATAACTCGATTCAGGTAAGATATATGCAGAATGAAAGGAGTATTTTACGTGATAAAATAAGGCAATAAGCATTCGAACCAATGCCTGTCTCTTCTTTGCTTTTACAGAGACGATGGTATGAATATGAGGAAGTGGCTTGTTTTTGATACATGGCGAAGTTGTAAGGTACGATCTCCTTTTGTTGTGATCTAATGGATGTGTGGACCAGTTTAGATACGGTTGTTTAGTCCTTGGGGGCAAATTACAGCTGTCTCTATGGGGACTTGCTCTCATTACAGAAAACGAGTATAAAAGACCTTTGACTGTGAAAAATTCCGGGAATTAAGGGCCCTAGAATACAGATATGCTGATGGAAGCATGATATGGCTTGCCAGTAAGTAAATAACATCTATAAACAGTGTTTGGACCACTGGACTGGCAATATAAGAATATTCCTAATATGTCATTCGTTTGGTTTTAGCGTCTTGAAAGAAAGAATAGAGAATATCCGTCTACCTCGAGAAACATTCGGAATAGAATAGGTATACTTTGCTTTTCCTTAAGGTATGGAACAAAGTTAGTTTGTAGTAAGAATTGAAGTAGGGAAGAGTTAGTGTTGGCAAAATCTTTTCTAAATACACTTCACTTTCATGGTAAGGAAAAACACGTTCAAGTATTTTTTAAGTTCACTTATGGGTGATTTTTACTTCTTTTATGTGATCCGCCATTTCAGAGTTTGTAAATACTGTGTAAATATATTGAGAGTCTGTGGTTGTACGACAAATTCCTGTGTGTATATAGTAGTATGATATGTATGAAACATAAACATTGTTTTTTGTATATATGGATAAACAAAAGGATTATTTAATTTGCTCCTTTAGGTTGAACTTTGAAAACATTGTATATTTGAGTGCCCTAGTCCTGAGGAGGCCTGTAATTGATGTGGCTGAAACGCGTCGACAACAATGGTGAAGACACTCATGAGAATTTGGACTCTGTGTTAATTAGTAGAGAGTACTTCAAAAGGAACGAGGTTGTAATAGTTGATCTCGAAGTGACTCTTAAAGAGTGTTCTTTTGGTAAGGAATGCTTCAGAGAAATACGGTTAGAAGCATCCTGATTAACTATTAGGGTATCATTCAGACAAGATGCAATAAGGAAAATATTCTTTTCTTTGATAAAGGTGCAAATATAGATGTGTTGAGTTTGCTTTATGTATGTAAATAATGTACATGTTTGTATACATATGAAAAGAAAAAAAGAAAAAAAACGAGATATAGTTATGTGAGATAAGAAAAGTATGAAATAAATATACATACTAACATTCAACCTAAGAGTAGAACTATTTCCTTAGTGTAACTGTTTTTTGACTTCTACGTGGAAATAAAATTTTTAAAAGATTCCTTACAGAAAAAGAAGATAATTCATGGGAAGAGATAATTTAGCTATTAGTTATTACACTATTGGCCCCGAGGCATTATTCCTATATATTGTGTCTTGTCTTTAGAGGCTACACAGCAGCATAGGCATGAATTCCTTTTTGACCTCTGCTGGCGGCAGGCCGCCTGGGCCACATGCGTATTCTGCATTTATAAGAATGAGCATGCCCACTACCTGGCCATTTGGTGCGCGTGCAATGAAGCCCTCGCACTGCCCCCACAGGTATTTCAGGGGATTGTGAAACTTGGAGTCTGACTCCTGCAGCTGAGGGAATAAGACGGAGATACCAGTGCTGTAAGAGCACCAGTGGCCCTAGTAAGCAGTGGTGCAGGAAATATTTTCAGACTGGAGGTATTGCCATCAATGTTAAATTATTGGACTCATATGTACTCTGAAAAATCCATGCATCACACAAAGAACAAATGTCGCAAATGAGCCACGGCCATTGAGGAGAGGGTTAAAAGCATGATATGTAGCTGGTGTTAAATTTAGCCGAACAACGTCCCAAATATAATACTAAAGCATGGTTTCGTACCACATGGTCATTTACGGACAGCACATTTCGTATTGAAATTACCTCTAGATTTGCACAGACATACAGAGACCAATTTCGATGTTGTGCAGAATTTCTTTCACCCAACAATGACTTGGTTCTGGGACCGACCGACCGACCACTGGTCTGCGGTCCCAAACGCCTCATTAGGATGTGACCGAACACTGTTTGGCTGCATTGCCCTATGGGAGCATGCATTACGGCCGTAATACATGGTTCCATTGGGAAATGGGAGGTGCAGTTCATCCCTGCACCCCACGGGGTGCAGGGATCAACAGGGGGTCACCATAGGTGCCGCCTAGGCCCCCAACTGGAGGCCGTGCACCCAAGGGGGCCCTGCTGTAGGCCCCCAAACACGCTTTCCGACATGGTTTCCATGTCAGACAGGCTGCATGGAAACTATGTCAGAAAGCGTGCATCGTAATACCAGGGGCAGAAAGGCCCGCACTTTAAAATTACAGGCCGGCTCCAAGTGTCCGATGGGCTCCATGAGCCCATCATAAGCCAGCAGGAACAACCGGCTGGTTTACCCTCTGACCACCAGCATCATAATGCGGCAGTCGGAAAGTAAACCGAGAGGCCCATTACGATGAGGCCAGAAAGGCTCCTATCGTCGGTCGGAGTCTTTACGGGCTGCATCGTAATCAGCCCCACAGTTTTACTGATAAAACTATACATCGTACAATAAATAATGTAAGGAAATTGTGTTTCAGTGAATATTTGTAATTTGTGCATCACCAAGTAACGTGTCTTGATTTGTTTAGCTTCTATGAAAATCTTTATTTCCATCACACTTTGCTACATTTGTGCTTTCCGGTTTATTTATTTTGAAATATTTGTACAGTTCAAGTATTTAAATGTTAATGTGGGTTAGAAGAAAATGACTTCCTACATCCTTTCCTTTCAAACTAGCAAGATTATCATATAGTTCACTTTGCTAAATGCTTACGCTTTGCAGCAAGAGAAAGGAAAGTTAACATCAGTCTCCATTTTAAAAGAATAAGCTGCAATTTGTCTAAAGTCTAGACTGGCATTTGGCTTCTACCCTTTAATGCACTGCAAATGTGACAAGATGAAAACATGTACAAAGCATTTTTGAGGTTGGAAATGGCCCAAGTCACAGAACTGAGCTGTTTGAACTCTCAAAAAAGCGTGTGGTATGTACAAACATCAAATTGTGATTTGGTAACATGTTACCAAATCACAATTTGTGATTGCTGCCAAATACCGATTCTGTACATGGAAGGGGCACAACCTTCAAATACCAAAATGGAATGGTATGTATTAATGTTTTGCGACCGATTTCTGGTCGCAAAACGTTAATCATTTCTCGACTACAAACATGTAGTTGGTAACCCAATCGCAAATGGGAAGGGAGTCCCCATGGGTCCCCTTCCCCTTTGTGAATGTAAAAAAAAGTTGTGCATGATTGTCCTGTGAATTGAGTGTGCCTCAGCTGGGTGCATGGTCGCTGAAGAGTGCTCCTAAGGAGGACTAGCACCTCGAGGTGGATTACTGGGAAATATCAGATTGTGGCATGGGTCGTAAGGACCCTAAGCAAACTACCCTGTCCTTTAAAACGCTTGGAACCAACACAACAATGCAGCGGGTTGATATGGCGGAAGGTGGAGTGTCTCATGCGACGGAGGCGGTGGACCCAGATACCATGCTGTTAGAAATCATGGCAGGCTTCAGGATGCTAGACACCCGTTTTGACGCCCTAGATAAGAGGCTGGAGTCCATGGGTGCTAGACTCGATCAACTTGAGGGGCGCCTGACCATGGCAGAGGGCAGGATTTCCGACCTAGAAGATGGCGCCGCCCAGACCACCAAAAGGTTTGAGAGAATGGAGAAGCTACATAAAGCAGTGTTAGATATGAAGGGCTTTTAGTTGGCAGAGGTAGGTACCTTTGTCCAAATAGGGACCTTTCTTTCTAGTCAGGATAAGGGAATAACCCCTGCTCACCCCTTTGGTAGCTTGTCACAAGCAGTCTGGCTTATTTTAGAGGCGGTGTGTAAAGCATTTGCACATAACCAACAGTAATACTGTGTAAGCACTACAAAAGGACACCACACCAGTTTATAAAAATATCCAATAGTTTTTTATACTCAAGACAAGACCAAAAATGATAAAAATCCAAAATACAGTACTTAGAAATCATCAGTTATCAAAATAACCTTGAAATACAGTTCCTTGAAGTCGATAGCTCCGTCCGGGGCTATCACGGTGTCATGAACAAACATATTCAAACAGTTGTGGTTGACCGTGGCGTCGCGGGCCAGCTACGGTGTTGGGCAGACCCGCAAAACAGTACCTTTAGAAATGCAGTGCGTCGGCAACCTCTGGTTGAGCTTCCGAAAAGCACGGCGTCCGCAGGTGTCGGTTCTGGAGGTCGGTGCAGGAGTCGTCAGGCCCTTGAAGTCACACACGTTGCAGATCGCATTCCTCACGGTTGAAGTCAGGAGCACTGGCGTCGGCGGGCGTCGGGTGCTGCGGTGCAAAGTGCAGCGGTGCGGCCTGCGTTGCCCTCAGGTTGTTGTATGAGCAGCGGCTCGATGGTGGCATCAGATGGCGTCGTCGGTGAGACCAGGGTCACGGTGTGAAGTGATGCGGTGTTTGTCATGGTGCTGGCAGGTTACGGTGCAAGCAGCGGCGGCGTCGTTGCTGAAGCGCTGTCATCGGCTGACGAACTGGAGTCGATGGCGCTGGCGTCGGTAGGCCAAGGCTGCGGTGCGGGATGAGGGTGGAGCGTAGTGTAACTTTACAAGCGGTGACCTCGTACCACGGTGCAAACAGCGGCATCGATTTTGGCATGGAGCGACTTCGTCGGGGATACCAAGGCAGCATCATGAAGCGAGATGATGCGGAGTGCGGTGCCCACAGGTCACGGTGTGGGCAGCGGCTCGGTGGCGGCATCAGCAGGTGGCTTCAGTGAGACCAGGGTCGCGGTGTGGCGGTGCCCACTCCAGTGCCTTCAGGACACGGAGTTGGCAGCGGCATCGTAGATGGCATCAGGTTGCTTTTTCTTCTGTTGTCGCACAAAACACACAGTCCCCAGGCTGAGGGCAGCAGAACTTGAAGTCTTTGCTGTTCCTGAGACTTCTTGAACAGGGGGCAAGCTCCACCTCAAGCCCTTGGAGAAACTCACAAAAGTAGATTGCAGAAAGTTCAGTTAAGTCTCTTCACTGCCCAAGGCAGAAGCAGCCACTGCAGACCAACACAGCAAAGTGGTAGTTCCTCCTCACAGCTTCTTCAGCTCTTCTTCTTGACAGTCTTCTTGGTCCAAAAGAGTTATACAGTTCTGGGGTCTGGGCCCCAATATTTATACCACCAAATCCTTTTTTCTCTGGAGACAGAGAGTGTCTGTACCCAGCCCAAACCAGTTCTCTTCTCACTGGTGCAGCTTCCTGGCAGGGGGTGGAGACAGCATTGTGCAAGGCAGACAAGGCCTATCAGGTGCAAGGGAAATCTCCTGCCACCACTCTAAATGCAGACCTGGCCTATTCAAATGCTAGTGAAAACTCCTCCCACTACTCTGAATGCAGCCCAGGTCTATTCAGCCCAGCCCTGACTCATTCAGGAAAGGCAGAACACACATCAACCCCCGGGTGGCCGTCTGAGAAAATGCACCTCCTCAACCCCTGTCACTCCAAAGCCAGACAGTCAATACATATCCTAGCAGAGGCACACAGGATGACTAAGCAAGAAAAATACTTACTTTCTAAAAGTGGTATTTTCAAACACAGAATGTAAAATCACCTTTACTAAATGATGCATCTTTAGATTCTGAGTTCAGGCATACTAAACTTTATATTCCTACCTGGACCCAATGGGAAGTTATATTTGTAAGATGTTCTAAATTAACTCCCATGCTTTCCTATGGGCCAGATAGCCTTTCAGTAGTGAAAAACGAAATGCACTGTAATTCACTACCAGGACATATCACACACATCAGTGCATGTCCTACCTTTCACATACACATGTAAGAAAAGGGAAGGTTAGGGCCTGGCAAGTGGGTGTACTTGCCAAGTCGACATGGCAGTTACATACTGCGTGCAGACTCTGTAGTGTCAGGTCTGAGTTACCTTTTGAGGGCTACTCATGTGGGTGGCACAATCAGTGCTGCAGGCCCACTAGTAGCATTTGATTTACAGACCCTGGCATGCTCGGGGCACTTTACTAGGGGCTGACAAGTAAATCAAATATGCCAATCATGGAAATACCAATCCATAACACAATTTACACAGAGAGCATATGCACTTTAGGAATGATCAGCAGTGGTAAAGTGCCCAGAGTCCTAAAACCAACAACAGCAGGTCAGGAAAACATAGGAGGAAGAAGCTAAAAGTTTGGGGATAACCCTGCAAAAAGGGCCGTTTCCAACAAGCAGACGGTATCACGAACGAAGATTTGAAGGCGAGGAGGCGGCGTAGCAACGTCCGGATAATGGGTTTGCCTGAATCCACCAATACTAGGCGACTGGACCATTTTATGGAAACACTCCTCACTGATCTTTTTGGTCCTGAATCCTTCACCACCACATTCGTGGTGGAACAAGCACATTGCATCATGGGACCATGGCCGAATCCAGGCTGCCCGCCATGACCAATTATAGCCCGTCTGCTGAACTTCGGGGACAGGGATACTGCTCTATGGATGGCACTTGTGAAGGGACAACTGGACTGGAAGGGGTCATCCATATCACGGTACCTGGATTTCACTGCAATGGTGCAGGAGGCGTGCTAAAAGTACGCAGGAGTGAAGGCAAATCTCCGGAAATTGGGGCTTCGGTATGAGATGCTGTACCCCATAAGGTTAAAGGTTGATGTAGATGGACGATCGCAAATCTTTGACTCCCCCAGGATGCCCAGGAGTTCTGCCAGAAATACTCCAAATCAGACAGACAGCGCGGAACACCATCCCCACAGCAGTCGCAGAACATACCAGACTCCGGAGCAAGTGCTGATCTTTTTGCTAGCAGTAAAGTGACGCTAATGCCAGCCTTCACCTAACAGTGTGTAAGTGACTCCTCCTAGATTTTGTTTAGTCACATTGGATTGCCACTTGGGATGGACCACACCTATATAGCAAGGCACGTAAGTGTCAAGATTATGGTTGAGCGACACATCGTTGTCACCCCCTGAGTGCGGATCTACCTGTTTGATTTGATGCAACACCATAACAGTTCTATTTTACAACTTTGTTTGCATTTGTTTTAAACTATTGTTGCATGGGGATGGATTTTCTCCCTAACGTGGGGTAAGGGGGATGGGCGGTGGGAGGGGGGACATAGGGTGTGTGAGCAAAAGTACATAACATGGTTTGTTTGCAATCTGCAGTTACAATATAGACAAAGGCATCTGGGTCTTGTCAGGTTGAATAAGCAAGGAGTAGGTTATGGCTAACAGGGTGCAAGCAGAAGCCAATATTATAATGATGACCTGGAACGTTAGGGGCCTAAATAATGCTCTTAAATGTAAGCAAGTGACCAATTATTTACAACGCCACCAGGTGGACATTGCTTTCATACAAGAAACACATTTAGAGTCCTCTGTCAAGATTCCCCTGGCCCCAAACTGGGGGACACACAGGTACTTTGCCGGATATAGCTCGTACGTTAGAGGAGTTGCAATATTGATACATAGGAGGATACCGTTCTGGGAGGTGGAGGTATGCCGGGATCCTGGTGGGTGATTCCTGTTGGTTAAGGGATGGCTGCTCGAGGATTCTGTTGTGTATGTTAACATAAATGCATCGAATGTTGACGACCCCGACTTCTTTGACACTATCCACTCCAACATAGAACGTATTGGGGCAGATCATATATATTTGGGTGGGGATCTCAACCTACTGCTCGACCCGGTGCAAGATAGCACAGCACACACAGTAGAAACCAAGCCCAGGTCAAGGTGCTCATTACTAGACAACATGGACAGGTTTGGCTTATTGGACACCTGGAGACATCACTGTGTGGATCGAGATGGCTACACTTACTATTCTGCACCCTATGGCACATGGACACGCCTGGATTATTGGTGTCTTTCTGTAGGGGTGGCGCTGTGGATAGACACTGTTAGTCACCTCTCGCGGACACTGTCTGACCATGCTCCGGTTATGGTTAAATTGAGAGTCCCCAGGGCTGGGAGGGTAGAGCGTCCATGGAGGTTCCCTGATATGGCACTAAAAGACTATGGTGCCGATTACGATCCTGGAAAAACCGGGTACGAACCGTCGGTCGGAGCGTTTTCTCCGTCCGACTCATACCCGGTTGTAAAACTTTACAAACATGGAAGTACGATTCGCACGGAAACACCATTACCGTACGAATCGTAAAAAACACCGTCCGATGAAATTATACATACCAATGTGATCCGGGAATGCGCCGACGTGACGTCGGGACGCTGTCAGGCAGCGTTTCACGACCCAGGAAGTACGATTCGAACCGACAGCAGTCCGGACGATAATATTTTCACGGCACCCAAAAAGTGCCGGAAAAGCGAAGTATGCCGCGAAACGACCAGAATAGGGGGCCCGGTACGCGCCGTACCCCCCCCCCAGCCCCCGTGAGTACACGCTGAACCCCCCCCAGCCCCCGTGAGTACGTGTTGAACCCCCCCCAGCCCCTGTGAGTACGCGCCGTACTCCCCCAGCCCCCGTGAGTACGTGCTGAACCCCCCCCAGCCCCCGTGAGTACACGCTGAACCCCCCCAGCCCTCGTGAGTACGTGTCGAACCCCCCCAGCCCCCGTGAGTACGTGTCGAACCCCCCCGTGTATGTACGGCACTTGTACGATTCGTACGGTAAAAAGACCGGATACGAGTCGTACGGGGAAAATTTTTCCAGGATCCTAATCGGCACCACTGTGTTTGCAGTTGAACTAGTGGAGAAGGTCACTGAATACTTTTCTCTGAATACGGGATCAGTGGACTCCAGGGTTGTACTATGGAAATCTTTTAAGGCGTACATAAGAGGTGTATGTATATCCAAAAGCGTCGGGGTACTTAGAGATTTTCGACGAGCATTAGCAAAAATAGAACTAGATAGTATTGAGGCAAATAATACTGGAAGGCTCACGCTGAAACACAGAGGTCATTTGTTTGTTGCTCCGTATGAGAAAATGTAACAAATAATGAAGATTACTGGAAACATACCGCCCTGTGCCGCCTGATTTTCTGTCCTGCAAAAGAAACGCTGGTGGATTAGCATATGCGAGGCGTGAGGAGTTACATGTATACATATATATATATTACTTACTACAACATACCAGGGGTTGTAGTACCTTGTGTCAGGTAGTACACTATTCTCAAAACCAGGGTTAGTGTTTTTGGTTGGTTATTGTTGGTTATTGTGATAAGACGTGCACTCTTAAGGAAGCCATACCATGCATTCACTCCACCTTTTATGTGGTAGATTAAATTAATAGCAGTGAGCGTGTGGGGTTGTGAATTCAGGCATTGGTTGGCTGTATAAATAGATGAGCTACAGGGGATTACGTATAGAGGGGTATTACTTTTCAAGCAGATGTTGTAATCTTTGTAATAATGTATGGGTAATTCGCAGAGATGCAACAGTGCGGGCTAAGGCAAAACCTACCCGTGACTTAGAGTAGGCTGTGGTCGGAGAGAGGAGGCATGCATAGGATGAAAGATGGAAAAGGAATGAGTCATTCAAAAGAAAAGGGTGAGTCAACAATTTTCAGTCCACGTCAGCTTTCATGGAAGATATTTAAGCATGATTGTGGCGGGTCTTTAAGATTGCATGCAAAACTGTAGAGAGCAAACTTGAATTGCTTGTGTTGCAGTATCATCTCTTTCTGTGCTGCACACATAGAAAGAGGAAGAAACTAGGAGAAATTGAGATATTTCTCTTCGTTACGACTCCCCTCTGTGTGACTCTTTTGTGCATTCCAAGGTTTACGAGTACTGGGAATGCATCAAAAAACATGGGAGTTACTGGGAACACCCAGGCAGTGCCCTTTCTTGGAACACCTTCCCAGGGCAGAGTGACAAAACACAGCGATTTGCACTGAGCTGCATTACTCCAGATGTATGGAGCCACTCAAGGTCATACTAAGTGGCTTTGTGTGGCTTCATAAATCATACTTAAGATTTGCGTTTTGCCTGTACCACGTTGCTGGGGCAAACGCAATACAAACATCCTCGTAAATAGACCCTGGCTTTCTGCAACTCAGCTTCGTACCCTATAACTCATTGACTTTAAGCTTGCATTTCACCAGCTTTGGATAGGTTTGCGCTATAGAAATAACATATACATTCATGTATAGATAACATACAAAATGTTATCTCACTACACAGAAGTCAGCCTTTCGTCACATGTTACACTATTTTAACTTACAATAAAGTATGCCCTGTGCTCTGACGCTTTCTGCTCGCAGGCTGAGGCATTCCCCCTATGCTGAGGTGGTCCCGCGGTGTGCGCTGCCATTCGAGTGCTGTTGAGAGTGGACATTTATAACAGCAATGTTAATATTTAACAGTCCTTCCATAAGTCCTGAAATGTGTAGTTTCTGCAGGCACATTTGGGCAATTTGTACAACTGTAAAATATAAGCATGGCTTTACAGACATATTAGGATATATATTAATATTGTGGTAAATAACGTTCAAATCGCCTTTGAGTCGTTTATATAGTAACAGAATAAAACATAGTTGTCAGAAGTGGGATTCGAACCCACGCCTCCAGAGGAGACTGCGACCTGAACGCAGCGCCTTAGACCGCTCGGCCATCCTGACAGCTGTTCCAAAGGGAGAGAAGTAAATTGAGATTGAGTGAGTGCGTCATGTACATGAGTGTCACAATTAGGATCCTGCGACTGTCAGGCAGAAAAAAAGCCCAGTTCATTTAATTTTGCCCACTCCCTTGTCTCGTTTCAAACTGTTCCCCGTGTGGTCCGCGCCTCCTCTATGAACGCCCTTTAAAATATTCCTCTTGGCATCTCTCGCAGCACCTGATCATTTTGTTCCACTTCGAGCATTCAAAAAAACATGATTTATTTGGGGGTGTTTAGCTGCAGTAGGAAACAATATCCGAGAGAGAACCATCGGACCCTTCTTATCACTCGGCAGCTGCAACTCAGCTTGGTACAGAGTTTCTAGCTCTCGGATCTCGACTGTGCTGACTTCGGGGCGCTGAAATGAGGGTTCATCAGCTCCACACCCCCAGCATGCACCTGCCACCCTGCTGACTCGGAGCCGAGTTGTCTCGAAACTTGTACTGGTCACAGCAAAGCGTTAGCTCGTTCTCAAGAATTCAAAATAAAATTATATTTTTTCCGAGGGAATCGGCTTAGTAAGTGATCTGCTGCATCAGGATTGAAGCAAAACACGATCTCTAAGAGAGGCAGTAAATAAATGGAGCTATAAACAATTCGGGAGACAATTTCTGAAGCCACCTTAAGAGATGCAATCACAAATATTGACAGTGTGCCAAGAATGCTGCTCTGCACGCTTTTGGGATTTGTACGGAAGTCCCCACGATGACGCCATCGAGTTTCCGTAGTGTAGTGGTTATCACGTTCGCCTCACACGCGAAAGGTCCCCGGTTCGAAACCGGGCGGAAACACTTTTATAACTTTGAAACTAGAGTGAACAGAGATTGGTAACAAACATTTACAATGCAATGGTCTCGGCATTGGTAAAGTTAGAGCTATTGGCATTGCTCATGACATTATTTTTGTTTATGTTTTTGTTTTTAAAACATTTAAAGAAACGGCATTGTCGTGAGCAATGCCAATAGCTCTAACTTTACCAATGCCGAGACCGTTGTGTTACAGTTAGCGCTCTAGCGTTAGACGCTAGAGCGCATAATGTCACTACGCAATACGTACGCCACGAGCGTGGCGTACGCCTGATATAAAAATAAAGGGGCGCGGCCTGCCGAGGCAGTTACGCGCCGAGACCGGTACACGAGGTGTGGTGTCCTTTACTGCGGCGCCGGGGCATGCAGCGAGGGTTTTACATAGGCGCAGGGGGCCCCACAACACTGGCGACGAAGGCGAAGAGCAACCACGTGTGCCCCAGCTGTAAGACGCGCTCCGCGGCAGTCCCGCGCGCGCGCACGTGTTCCTGTCGGGCCGGCTGGAATGTGATCAGCCTCACGCGAGCAGTGCAGCCAGGCCCCTCTGTCCTACGGTGAGTGCACGTGTGCACCAAACACAGCCTGTCTTGGCAGATGAACATCCCTGCCTCTGCTCTGTCGAATTTGCCTCTGGACTGTCAAGCTCTGTGCCCCTGCTGTGCCCTGACTGGGTGCTGAAGCCCTCTGCCCCAGTCTGCCTGCTGTGCCCCAGCTGAGCCCTGACGTCCTCCTGCAGCACCAAGTGTGAGCACCTCCTATCTCTGCGGCCTCTTCCACTCGCTGCCCTCCCTCCTGCTGTGCTGTGCCCCAGGGAGCCATGGGGGATGATGAGCGCCCCGCCCAGGCAATGCCTCTGCACCCCGCGTCCGGCGTCCTGCCGCCGTTCAGTGAAGCGGCTGACCCCGCCACTGCCGCCCCACGCTGGCAGACATGGATTGGCCGACTAGACAACTATTTTGCGGGCACCAGGGAGACGGATGGCACCGTGAAAAGGTCCCTACTACTCCACTATGCAGGAGAAGAAGTCTATCTCTTATTTAAACACCTCCCCAACACAGGGAATGCGGATGACTATGACGCGGCCGTGAGAGCCCTCAATGCGCACTTCGACCCCCAATTGAACCCGGACTTTGAACATTTCAAACTGCGCCAAGCGAGGCAAAAAGAAGGGGAGTCGGTGGATGCATTCCACGCTCGACTGAGGGTGCTGGCTGACACGCACCTCGTGGGTGACAGAGCCAAAGAAGAGATCAGAGCCCAGATAATATGCGGCATACGCAGCAAGAAGCTGCGGACACTCATCCTCCGCCAACCGAACATCCCGATGGCGGACATTTTAGTGCTGGCACGGTCCCATGATCTATCCGATGCCCGCGCGGAGGAGATGGAGATGGCGCTTACGCGAGGCGCCGGATCAGGAGTAACAGTCAAAACAGAGCGGGCCGACGCACTCCAGACGCGCGAAGCCTCCCGCCGACCGGCGGCAAAGAAGCCTGCAGCCCCGTGTGGGTACTGCGGGTATGATGAACACGAAGGCAGAACATGCCCTGCGAAAGGGAAGGCGTGTGACAACTGCGGCGTAATGAACCACTTTGCATCTGTTTGTCGCAAACGGGCCTCACAACGGAATCGGAGAGGAAAGAGGCCGGAGAAAGCCATGGTGAGACAACTATCCCAGCTGTCGTTGTCCACAGGGCGAAAGCAAGCACAGGCCCTGCAGGAAGATGCGATGGAGTCCGATGATGACGAAGGGGAGACGTACCTGATCTCATTCACCAGAGCCCTCAAGAGCTCGAGAAGGCCGCAACCGAGGTGCGACATCCTAGTCGCTGGGTCTAGGATCAACGCAGTGATCGACACAGGAGCGTCAGTCACAGTGATGGGAGTGCAACAATACAACCGCCTCCGACCCAGGCCTGAACTCCGACGGTCAAAAGCCCAGATTTATGCCTATGGAAGTGACACGCCACTGCCGTTGGCAGGAAAGATGACGGTACCAGTGAAGTCAGATGATACAGAGATCACCATTGACATACACGTGATCAATCAAGAGGCAGACACCCTCCTCAGCGGGCACGCGGCCGAAGACCTAGGGTTGATCGCGTTCCTCCGGAAGGTGCAAGAATCCCAGACGACTACTCTGCTGGACCAGTTTCCTGAGCTGTTCACCGGTTTGGGGAACATCCGACGACCACCAGTCAAGCTCCACATTGACCGTTCAGTCACACCCACAGCGCTAAAGCACAGGAGGATTCCTTTCCACCTACGCCCGCTGGTAGAAGAGGAGCTGAGGAGGTTGGAAGAGCAAGGTGTCATAGAGACAGTAACTGGGCCCACCCCCTGGGTGTCACCTATGGTAATAGCGGAAAAGCCCCGGCAACCAGGCAAGATTCGAGTATGCATCGACATGAGGCTGCCCAACAAGGCCATCAAAAGGGAGAGGCACATCACACCCACGATGGTAGACATAATCGCAGACCTTAACGGAGCACGGTGGTTCTCCAAACTGGACCTCAACGCGGGGTACCACCAGCTAACGCTAGCCGAAGAGAGCAGGTACATCACTACCTTCAGCACGCACCTGGGGTTACGCAGGTACCGACGCCTTAACTTTGGCATCTCTTCGGCAGCAGAAATATTTCAGAACACTATCAGAGACATCTTGCAGGGGCTACCAGGAGTACTAAATGTCAGTGATGACATATTGATACACGCCACAACAGTGGATGAACACTACCGACGAGTCCGATCCACACTGACGAGGCTGAGAGAGTTTGGGGTCACGTTGCACAAGGAGAAGTGCCAGTTCTTTCAACAAAGCATCGAATTCTTCGGATACACGTTCACCAACCAGGGCATTCAAGTGGATCCGAGAAAATCCCAAGCCATCAAGAACGCCCCAGCACCGACATCTGCGCCAGAGGTCCGCAGTTTTCTTGGGATGGCCACGTACTGTGGGCGGTTCATCCCCAACCTAGCCACCACGGCGGAACCCCTCCGACGCCTCACGAAGACAGACACCCTGTGGCGCTGGGGGCAAGAGGAAGAAGATGCATTCCGTGCGATCAAAACCACGCTGCTGGACCAGGCCACTCTGGTCTACTTTGATCCGACCAGGAAGACAGAGCTGCTTGTCGACGCCAGCCCGGTAGGACTGGGCGCAGTCCTCACGCAAGAGCAAGAACCAGGCACATGGGCCACCCTGGCGTACGCAAGCAAGGCGCTCACCCCCAACGGAACAGAGGTATTCTCAGATTGAACGTGAAGCGCTCGCCATCCGCTGGGGTTGCCGGCATTTCCACCTGTATGTCTGCGGGCATCCGTTCACTGTGGTGACAGACCACCAGCCGTTGGTGCCCCTGTTCAAGGGGACAGCACCCCACCCCCCCCCGAGGATCGAGAGGTGGGCCATCGGTCTACAGCAATATCAGATGGAGGTGACATACCGGCCAGGTGCGAAGAACCCGGCAGACTTTCTGTCTCGACACCCGGAAAACGGGGTGACGTCCCCGGTCGGGAAAGAAGAGGAAGAGGAAACTGAAGCGCACATCGACCTCTTAGCTGCCCTAACTTGCCCTCGGATCCTAACAATCCAAGAGATCATACGTGCCGGGAGCACGACGCCGTGCTGGCAAGGACACGGGGGGCTCTTCAAAAGGGGTCCTGGGCTGATTTCCTGCACACCGCCAACTCGTGGGCGGACGAGGACAAGAAGGACTTGCAGCAGATGTGGCGAGTGCGGAATGAACTAAGTATGACCCGCGATGGTGTCATCCTGCGAGGGTCTAGAATCGTCATGCCCGCCGCACTACGCCGTCAAGCCACAGCCATCGCCCACGAAGGCCATCAAGGGACAGAGAAAATGAAGACCAGGATGAGGGCGAAGGTATGGTTCCCAGGCCTAGACGGCATGGTGGACGAGGTGGTAAGAGGCTGCACCGCGTGCCAGGTGACGAGCGGCCCGGAGCCTCCGGCCCCCATCGTAACAGAAGAACCAGGAAGATACCCGTGGGACAAGATCAGTATAGACTTTGGGAGCCTCCCAAACGGAAAAGTGTCGCTGGTGGTCATGGACAATTTCTCGAAGTATCCCATTGTGTCAGTGTATGTCTACTTGGTGTTGGAGATGAATGAAATAAAAGGAAAAATTATGCAAGACTAAAATATTTTTCACATGACTGCCTTTCTCTTATAGACAGGCAGCCTCGGTCATATGTTTCCAGATTGGACATTAAGGAACAATTATGATCTGTGCACTCGCATCTTAACTCTTGAAGGCCTGTTTTAAATAAGGACTGCCACCACAGAGTGACAAATGAGGCTCGGTATTTAGGGTAATGAGAAAATATCTGACAGGATTTCCTTTTTAAAGTTTGCTTTAGTAAGCTCATTCTTGTAAGTGGTGGCCCCAACAGTTGACTTGTTTTTAAATTAGGCTATTTATTGTATAGGTGGAAATTATTGCAAAATGACTGATTTCTTTAGCAGATAAATTATTAATTATCAACATTAACAACTGTTCTTAAACTTGGTTTTCCGAATATTTAGGTAATTTAGCATTCCTATTAGGGCCTACTAGCATTAATATTGACTTCAGGTTGGTGTAGGTTCATGTAATAGGGACATTTGCATATGAGATGTCATTTGGCTAGCTTATGAGCTAACACAATGAGGTTTGTACATTAATTTGAAGGATTTCTCGCCGTTTCAAATACGCTGTGTATCTCCTATAATTTTGCTTACGCCCAGTAGCTACACACAGGGATTAATAGTGTTGACAAGACACAGGGTTTGATAGTGTTTGACAGCAGTGAAATCTGTTTCAGATTTCCTCCTGTCAAAAAGGGGGGGGAAGGAGGAGAATATTGGCTTTCTGCTGGCCCCTGAGGAGGTTCGCTTCCCGCTAGCCCCTTAAGAAATTAAGCCCCTTAGAAATTAGCCCCCTTAGAAATTAAGTTGAGGAAATAGGTATGGTGCTTTCCCCTTTTTCTCATGTTTTATTGTGATCTTTCAGGGGAATTAGTTGTGGGCACCGGAACGTATTCAATTGATTTCTGGTTTTTCCCAGCCCAAGACACAAAAAGACTAAAGTCCTCAAGAACACACTGTGGCATTTGAAGAATTAAAGAGAGCTTTATGTCAAGCACCAGTTTTAGCAAACCCTGATTACAACAAATCGTTTATGCTTTTTGTGACAGAGCGGGATGGAACAGCACTATCTGTCCTAACACAAGATCATGCAGGAAAACACGAGCCCTGTGCTTATTTTTTCTAGTACATTAGACCCAGTAGCACAGGCTTTGCCTGCGTGCCTAAAATCAGTTGCAGCAACGGCCTTAGCCATAAGACAAAGTGACTTGATAGTGCTGGGCCACCCTCTGACAGTACAAGTACCACACGCAGTAGAGGTTCTCTTGAACCGGACACAAACACAACACCTGACTGTAGCTAGACTGACAGGCTATGAGCCAACGTTATTTCAACCACACATAGAGATCAGACGATGCAACATACTGAATCCTGCTACCCTTTTGCCCTCCAGTACAGAAAGCGTTTCACCACACGACTGTGTTGAAGTAATACATACCGTGACTAAACCAAGACAAGACTTGACAGACGTTGCACTCCCAGACCCCGACCTAACACTATAAGTTGACGGCTCATGCATGAGGACGGGGGCGGGAGAATTAGTGGCAGCATATGCAGTGACTACTGATACTGTAATAATAGAGACTAAAAGAATAGACATATTGTCAACACAAGCAGCAGAGCTCATCGCCCTGACACAAGCGTGCATAAGAGCTAAGCACCTGAGAGTAAACATTTACACCGATTCTCTGGCGAGAAAGAGGTTTCTTGACCTCTCATGGGGTCAAGATACAGCATGGCCTGTTTTGAATGTAGCTTCTCACCAATAAGCCACACCCAATCCCTGCACTCCCACCTGGGAGGCAAATATACTACACCTTTGCACTTCCTAAGGTGGGCAAACTTTCAACACTCCCCCAAAGGCAAGGCAAGAAAACAATAATTTGCGTATCACTTGTGAGGAGTAGCGCCAACTTCCTATAACACAATTACCTGCTAGAAGGGAATTCACCCATCCTTCTACAACAGAATACTTGGCCAAGAAGAGTCAACACCTCCTGCTACAAGGAAAAGACGAATTGGTATATCTGGGATGTATTTATTAGTAAATAGCATCACACAGTCAGCCAAATGCACCTAACATAGCAGACTCTAACATATCAATAATATGATTGAACATATTCAAATATATGTAGCAAATTTATAATCTAAAGGCATAAATCAATAACTGAGCAAACTATAATACTGATTAATAAACAAGCAATAACTGATATAAGATAAGGTACACCGAACGTCCTGCAAGAGATCAGAAAGATATACATATATATAGAGCAGAGGAGTACTCTGGATGTGCACCTCCCACACCACAAAGAAAACACCTCCAATGATCAAAGAACCACACAACTCAATACATCACCTGGTGCATACACTGCCCACTTCTGACTGGGGGAATTACAGCCGGGGATCAGAGCTCAGCAAGCCAGGGTTCAATCCGAGATAGACACGTCTGCCCTCGCTCGGAATCCAAACTCCCAGTTTCTCAGCCTGCAACCCTCAGCTATAAACACACTAGAAGATTCGTGAAAGACCTCCTCCCACCGCCAGAGGAATTTTACCAGAACTGGCCAAGTTCCAAGCAAGCATCTCCATGGCAGTAAGGAGCTCTCAAGTCTCTTCCTCCATTCGCACTTCTTCCAGCCTCTGTCTTGACGAAGCTCTCACAAGGCCTTCCACAGTACACTAAACAAAAACAATCGCTCAGGAAAACACCAAGACCTTGACTGTGAATATCCCAAACAACTTGCAAGCACGGCTGTGCACGCAGCAGCAAGGCAGAGTCAGACATGAGGCCCTGTCAAAGGCAATAGTCCGCACCTATAATTCTCATCCACACAACTTACAAGCACCACTGTGCACACAGAAAAGTTTGAAGCAAGGTAAAGTCAGAAGGCAGAATGACATTAGACTACGTCAAAGCCAATAGGTCAAAGTCATAATTCACCTAACCCAAATAACATTATACACTTAATCCCTCAGTATACAACATTGAGCACATGTGTGCACTACCACCCACAAGACTGCACCTCAACATCCCATACCTTCTATTCTTGGAAAGACTATTCCACTAAAAGACAGAAGAAATGCAGGCATATGCAAACCCATCCTACATTAAGGCTAAGGTAACATAACACACTTAAGTCAGTACAGAATGGTGGTGGTTGAGGGTCATCATAGGGTGTCAGACCACAAAAGTGGCTGATTCACCACATGGCCCCCTTATTCAAGCCCTACTGGAAGCAATACATTTACCAACAGCCATAGCTATCCTAAAATGTAAAGCACATACTAGAGCCACAGATACCATTTCCCAAGGCAATGATCTGGCAGACCGAACAGCTAAACAGACAGCTCAGGGGAAGCTCTACAGTTCTACAGTTTGCTGTGCTGTTACCTGGAAGGAGGATTCGCTGCTGCAGAAGGGAGGACCCAGTCAACACCTCGCGGAACCCGCTTCGCGGGTCCCGCATCGCCAAGGTCGCCAAGCCGAGTGTTGTTACCTGCAGGGTGTGTGCGCGAGTGACAGGGCTGCGAGCGCTGGGAACCGGGACTCACTCTCCCAGGAGCCCCGGCGATCCCGAGGCCAAGTCACCTGGCCCGCTCTCCCTGACCGCCCCGCCCTGCAAATCAGCTGAAAAGGAGCCCGCCCAAGCGGGAAACTGGGAAGCTCTACAGTTCTACAGTTTGCTGTGCTGTTACCTGGAAGGAGGATTCGCTGCTGCAGAAGGGAGGACCCAGTCAACACCTCGCGGAACCCGCTTCGCGGGTCCCGCATCGCCAAGGTCGCCAAGCCGAGTGTTGTTACCTGCAGGGTGTGTGCGCGAGTGACAGGGCTGCGAGCGCTGGGAACCGGGACTCACTCTCCCAGGAGCCCCGGCGATCCCGAGGCCAAGTCACCTGGCCCGCTCTCCCTGACCGCCCCGCCCCTCATGTTCCTCCTAACCAACGCCTACAAGAAGTGACGTGCCTCGCTGCGCGGGAGCGCGCGGGAGTGCCCGGGGCTAAGCCCGGGCAAAGGGCGGGCCCTCTGTGGCCCTCAGAGGCACGAGAAGGCGAGGCGAGGCCACCCCCCTAAGGTTCGCCGTCTGGGATTAGTAAGGTACAGAACTCTATTAACCCTCATTACCCCCAGGTCTTCTGCCATCTGCCTGTGGATCCTGACACATACCTTGGTCAATTGGCTCGGTCGTTTGTAAGAGGTAGGCATTATGGTAAGGAAAAAGCCCGCATCTGCTGCGACGGAGCCCCTCAACACAATGCTCTCATATGTGGTTCAAAAAGTCAATAAGATCAACAATGAGAGGAGGCAATCGCTAGGCTTGAGCCAATTGCCAGTTCTTCCGTTAGAAAGCCCGCCCGCAAGGGCATCTACTCCAGAGTTACTGACCACACCGCCAGATCTTCCCCAGTCGAATAGCCTAGTTCATATCCCACAAGACTTGGCCAGCGATGCAGAAGATCCTCATGTTTTGGTTAACTCGTCGGCCAATAACGGCAATACCTCAGAGCATAATCACCAGTCATTTTCCATCGAGGAAGTACCGTCACCGGGGCAGCCCGTTCCACGGCCAGTGAGAACCTGTAGAAAATCTCACTCAAAGAGAGGGGGGAAACAACAAGGCAGGAGAAAGGCAGCTACACCACCCCCAAGACGTGAAGGGCAACAAATTGACTTTGATGCCGATGCAGAATCCAGACGTATTGTTGATGATGAACTCTTTAATCGGATCCAAGATATGATTGATATAAAAATTAGGACAATCATCAAGCCCTTGATTGGTAAACTGGATAAATTAACTTCGGAGGTTAAGAAGGCGGGGGGTGCACAAAGTAATCTGGTGGTAGAGGTGGCCAATCTATCTGCTCTTGTCACAAAATTGGCATCGGGAGCCGTAGAGGCTCTACCAAATGAGAGTGTCCCACAGCCTACACTGCCAGAGGGGCCCTTAGCAGTAGCTTCAACTCTATTAACGGCTCCCAGTCAGGACCTAGCAGGCGGAGCCGCGCCGACATCATCATCAGGGGACATAATTGGGACAATACATGAGGATATATCAGCCCAATTTATTTTGGAAGCCTCCCCAGTTGTGCTAGTACTAGCAAATGTCCCAGTCTTAGCACAAAACAAAATAGAATCGAAACAGGACTTGAAGGATAAAGCTCTTCATTGGCTTACTACAAACATGACCATGGCCCCCCAAGGGATGGATAGTTTAGCAAGGGATATTGTTATGACCAGGAGGGTACCTTGGATTGGGTCCAATCCCAAAAAATTTAAGGGGGACTGTGTGATTATAAACTTTGCCAACACAGAGGTCCTCCCAAAAATTTTGAATAACATCTTCCCACCCCAAAGGCGAAGCGGCTCTATAGTCCCGCTCACCCTAAAATTCTTCTATAGTGAGGCTCAGCTCCCTACCTTTTCTAACCCTACTAGAGTTAGGAGAGCGAATAACGCCCCAAACTGGGAAGGCGGTTTTAGACATAGATTCCCCAACGAGCGCCCTGGGCCTATATTTAACTTTGAGCACGGAAGATCTAACCACGCGCATGAGTCAAATTTGTGGCCTCCCATGCCACCAGACCCTGCCGTTAATGGTTGGGGCCCGGGTTGGATGGGCCAAGATCCCATTGGGCGAATCAATAGGTTTGTACCATGGGCGAGAAACGATTACTTTCCGATACGCCCAAATACCCCTTTACCTATGTGGAACATCGCAGCTATGGGTCAAGGTCAGGCAGCTACCCCTTTTGATTGGGGGGGCGGATTGGGGAATAGGTATGCTCCCTTAGCGGATCTAAACAACTGCGATTGACTTAAACCTTGCAATGTCCGAGCAAGTGAGTCCATAACTAGACCCGAAATAAACCTTAGCCAGTGTTACACCAATGACGGTCTCCGCCTGCTTACATTTTATGAAACACCTGAGAGTTATGTCCCGTTGGACAACCCTGGGCTATCATACCAGGGGGAGGGTTGCATAGCGTCAACCCTGAACATCGTTCCAACACAGAACGCACCTGAGGTAGCTCAGAACAAGGCGGTCAGATCCTTAAGCTTAGCTGAGGGGTGTTTGTTGGGGGAAAAAGAGCTGAGGTTACCTACCAACGCCTGTAAAATTATAACATGGAACATAGCTGGCTCATCTGCAAAACGACAGGACAAAGCATGTGTGAGCTTTATTTCTAAGCAACATATAATTGCCCTGCAAGAAACGTGGGACATATCGGCTAATTTCTGGTGGGATGGATTCACCTGCTTCTCTATCCCTGCAGTCCCTAGCCGCATGGGCAGAGCTAAAGGAGGTTTGGCCATTATGTTTTCTCTAGATCTGAAGGGCACCTATAGGCAGATAAATACAGATTCCGTAAACATCCTAATGGTTGAAAGGACGACTAGTAACAATTGTAGGACGATATATATTAATTTTTACAACTCTAGGAACAGCGAACACAGTGGGAGTAATGTCGCTAACCTAGATAATATCTTAAATAAAGTGTCTCAGAATATCTATTTAGTTTATGAGTTTATCCTATTAGGAGATTTTAATATTCATCTATGTAACCTGGGTTGTATGGGAAGAGGTGACAATGTAACTGAGGGGGGCGAGGAGGCCCCTCGGGGCCCCCACTTTGAACACTCTACAGAGGGGCTTGAGTTAGAAGAATTATTAGCAAACCATGACCTTTATGAACCCGATAAGGGCGTTAGGGCGCCAACCTACATTGGCAGTCACCATGGCTCAGTGATAGACTACATCTTTGTTTCACAAGGTATTTTAAACCGGTCTATGGTCTATTGTACAGTCATAATACCCTACAGTGACCACAACCCTGTACTACTTGAAGTGGCCTGGGGTGGCCAGATGGGAGCACCGCCAAAAGCACTTAAACCAGCACACCCCCTGAAACCCTGCGACCAAGACAGACGACTGAAATGGGCCAAAGTGATCCCGGATAATTTCTATGAAATAAATTTTCCAAAAATAAAGGACAAAGTGGCCATCTGTCAAAAATCGGGGGCGCAAGGTAAAGAAATTATAGAGGCTTTTGAGGAAATTTGTGGCCAGGTGGCTAAGGATCTTTTAGTCAAGCCAAAAAAAGGATTTTCTGGAACAAAACGTTGGTTTGATTCTGCTTGTTCAAAAGCGCACAGAGCATTGTTGACAGCGTTAAAAACCTCTCCCAGGGCTGGGGAGGATATTGTTAGATTAAGGAAACGCTACAAGGTTGCCATTAAGAACCGCAAAGAATCCCTTAAACGCGAAGCATGGGAAAATCTCCTCTCAGCTGCAGTACTGAAGGACAGTAAAAGATTCTGGGAGATCATTAGACAACCGTTATTTTCTGAAGACAATAATGCTCTTATGGACTGTGTGATCACCGACGACAAATGGCTAAACCACTTCAAAAATGTATATGAGGGTGGGTCCAAAGGAACTGCAGATGTTTCAGTACCTGCTATAGTGGCAGACCCGTTGGTCTTCAACCCCGAAGAAGTAGAAAAAGCCCTGATGGCTACAACAAGACATAAAGCTCCCGGCCCTGACGGTGTTCCCGCTGATTTTTTCATGTACTCTCCCAAATTGTGGTCGGCGGTATTGTCGAAAGTGTTTAACGCAGCCAACAACCATGTACCCAGTTCTTGGGCCACATCCACCATAGTCCCTATCTATAAAAATAAAGGCCAGCGAGATGATCCCGCCTCCTATAGGCCCATATCTCTTTTGGACTCAACGGTAAAAATATTAGGCAGAGTTCTTCTAGCCAGACTTAATGACAACGTTGAGAGCCGTGGAGGGTTGTCTGAACTACAATATGGATTCAGAGAAAAAAAGGGGACGATCGAACAATGTATAAACTTACATCTATTAATTTCTAAATATACAGTGGCAAAGGAGGGCTCCATGTTCCTTGCATTTATGGACCTCTCCTCTGCCTTTGATCTGGTGAATAGGTCGAAATTGTGGCAGTTATTGTTGGAGATGGGCATTGATGAGTCTTTGGTTGTGTTTATGGCTAAACTGCACCAGGAGCTTTTTGCAGCTGTCCGAGTCACAAATGATGGCAGACGTACCCCCCTGTTTAAATCCCTTAAGGGGGTGCGGCAAGGCTGTATTCTAGCCCCTGTATTATTCACCATCTACATCAACAGGCTGGGCAGTCGCCTGCAGGGACAGGCAGCCGACGTTCCGCATGCAGGAGATGTCAAAATTCCAGCGCTCCTGTATGCGGACGATGCAGTGCTGATAGCCCGCACTGGGGTAGGCCTACAGCATCTCCTGGACGCTTTTGGTAGCTTCATGGAGATGCTGGACCTTAAGGTCAATGCCTCTAAATCACACACGATGGTCATGGGGCGTGAATGCAACAAAAAAAGACACAAAACATTTTTTTGCAGGGGAGTCCCTGTCACCAACGTGTCCACATTTCCATATTTGGGGGTAATATTTGACCAGAAAGGAACTTGGGGCCCTCAGATAAGAGCAAAAAGATTGGCGGTAATAAGATCCTCCTCAGCGGTTTTGGGCTTTGCTGGGAAGCTAGGGGCTAGGCCCATGCAAGCCCTTCTGAAAATCTACAAGAGCAAACCAGTGGCCATAGCGGCCTATGGTTCCCAACTGTGGGGTTACGTAAACCTGGATCCAATTCAGAGAGCAGAAAATAGATTCATTAGATCCTTGCTCTCAGTCCCGCAATCCACCCCAACGTATTCCATCCATAAGGAGGTGGGTCTGCCCTATCTGTCTGATACCCTGAGTCTTGCTCCGCTAACTTTGTGGCTGAAATTGTGGACAAATGATGACCTACCTCTGAACCACAAGATTTTGCACGATGTCTTATCCTTGGATAAATACACCAGTATCCCTTGGTTGGCATATGTAGCTAAAACCCTTGCAGATCTGGGTCGCCCAGATCTTTTTTCATCTCCGGAAAATATTAGGAGACAGGACATAGTAACCATCAAAGAGTTATTTAGGGATAGGCAGGAAGCACGGAGGGAGGATCTCGAAGTGTTGAAACCCGCAGTAAGGGCACATAACCTCCTGGTTTGTACACCCTCACTCGCCCCCTACTTGAACTTTGTCACATTCCCATATCACAGGTTTTTATTATCAAAGTTCCGATTTAATTTGATACATTTTTATCTAGGTTCATTTAAGACCTGGCAGAAGCCTGAGCAGGCCCCACCGTGCTGCTGCGACAATTTTTCGGTGCAGGATACTCTGCACTTTGTTATGTTTTGTAGTATATACCATGAGCAGAGAAAGAAATATTTGTTGCCTATTTTGAAAAAAGCTGGTTTTGTCCAAGTAAGACCAGCCCTGCTCTTTCTACAACTACTACCTAACATACATGTTACTTTTTGTATGGCAAACTTTCTGGTAGCCGCAATGCGGGCGAAACCTGTTAGCCATAGCTTACTTTAAAACTTCTCTTGTTGTTTGAGCATGTTTACGTGATAGATTTGTATAGAAATATTTTATCCATGTCTAAAATTTTTCTTCTGTTTGTTTATTAGGTTTTTTTGTGTGGGAAATGTAAATAGATGTATAGTAGGCGTTCTTTGTATGACTTGTAATAAGTCGAATAAAGATATTCTGACTGACTGACTGACAGCTCAGACCCCACTAGACATGACAAAGTTACAGGTTCAATAAGTGTCCAAAGCCATGACAGTTAGGGATCCTTCCAAGGATGTACAAGACATACAGACACATGCTACTATGGACGAATTAAAGAAATGGTCAGAACAAGGAGGGGTACTGACTGATCAGGGTTGGATGACAAGGGCAAATCCACATGGCTTCTTCCTGATTCAATGGTACAAGTGATTATAAATACCGCACATAGTCCTGCACACTTAGGAGAGAAAGCAATGATAGATAGCTTACAGAATATATGGTTCAACAAGCACCTGCGTGCAGCAGCGAAACAAAAGGTCAGAACATGTATGATCTGTTGCCAATTCAATCCAGGTAAAGGCATTCCGATGGAACAAGGTGGATTCCATCCACCTGACCACCCTTTTGAAGTGCTCCAAATGGATTATATCCAAATGAACAGATGTAGAGGTTACAAATATCTCCTGGTACTAATGAAGCAGGTGTCCCTTCTGTTAGGGTATACCTGGAAATTCCATTGTGTGCGACATCCTGAAGCAGCAGGCCTTGTAGAAAGACATAATCGGATATTAAAATTTGCGCAGACAAAGGTGTAGATTGGATGGTAGCCCTGCCGGTTGCCCTCTTTTTCATGCGAATGGTAGCTCATTCTAGAACAGGCTTATCTCCCTATGAAGTGGTCTTTGGTAGACCACCAAATATGTGGGGCACTCCAATGCCTAAAAGATTACTGATGTTAATAGTAACATGCTGACAGATTACCTGGCTTCCTTGATGTCTGCACTACTCTCTTGTTGTTCGCAGGTTGCTGCCGCCTTCCCTGACAACACCCAGGTCAAAGAATACTCCATCGCTCCTGGATGAAAGGCGCCAAAGTCAGTGCTCTGGACCACGGGGACGGCCGTTAAAGTCAAAGTGCACCTTCACCACTCTTTTACAAAGGAAAAAGACTTTGAACTTGGATTTTGGATTTTGAACACCATTTTCTAGAGGAGACTCCCCAGAAGTTTCCACAAAGCTAAACTTTGATCTAAGAAGTCAGAACCCGTTTGATCAATTAAGTCCACTAGGTGGTGAAGCGGTTGAACATGTATTCTGGCTTGCATAAGATCTTGGACTATAATATTAAAAAAAAAAGAGCAAGATGTGCATCACGATAATATGTATCAGCTTAATACTACATGCTATTTTTCCTCCTATTGCCTCACTCTTATACTCCTCCACTAATGATACCATAAAGCACACATTTAGTGATCTGCCATCCTATAAGCTATCATATCGACTTGCCTTACGCAACAATACCTTTATTCAGATGCTGCACCATTCACATCAGACTAGCAATGCTACAGACTGCTGGGTCTGTGGCCGACTCCCCCCATATCAGAACTATAAGGGAGTTTTGCCCCTCTTTCTCTATCCGTTCACACACAATGGCTCCTGTGGAGCATGGTTTAGTTTGATTAATTCCCTAGATTCGAATTCCGCAGTTTATCAAGACAACTGGGTATGGGGAAACCTGAACTTAGTTTTTGCTTAAAGTCTGCTACCCTAACAAGGAGGGACTTCCCAAAAGAACAGGAACTGATCTAAGAAATGAAGTATATGGATTAGGTAATTTTACACTTAACCTCATGATCCTGAACGTTGAATCTGAAGCTACACCAATCTTGCCCGCCATGTCCGTATTCCCAGAAAAAGGGGAATTATGTATAAGAAAGAACGGCTCCATACACATGGGCCATAGTAAATGCACCACTGTAATAAAATTCAGTGATCAAGGCAAGTCTACATTTAGAGCTTCTCGTCATTCCTACTTTATATGTGGTCAGACCGCATATATACGCCTACCTCTAGATTGGGATGGTACCTGTTACATAGCATTCCTCCTACCACCTGTTTTCCTAGCTCCTCCTGATTATCATAGAAATACTCATTTAGTACACAATAGACAGCAGAGAGATCTCCCAATTGTCGATTACACTGAAACAGCATGGGAAAAATACACAGATTTCAATAAAGGTTTCTTTCCCTATATAGGTACAGTTACCAATAGTAAGCTGATACGTAGATTAACCAGAACCCTTGAAGCAGTAGTGAACGAAACTATTTCCGCCTTAGGCAATTTAACAGAAGAGCAGTCTGCTATGCGGATTGTTGTGCTTCAAAATCGTCTTGTCCTTGACGTTATCCTGGCCGATAGGGGCGGAGCTTGTAGGGTCATCAAATCAAGCTGTTGCATTTTTCATACCAGAAAATTCGCCATCTGTATATAAAGCCATAACTCGCCTTCATAAGATTGTAAGCCAGATACACCAGAATCCAGGCACCTGGACTTGGTCCGGTTGGTTTTGGAGTGTATTATCTACCTTTGGATGGAGGGTCCTATCCTTCCTAGGTATTGGCTTTCTCATACTATTCAGTTGCTGCTTATGCCTACAATGTGGACCAGCGATTTGTGGTCTGTGTGCCACATCGTGTATTCCACCACCAAGATTTCGTTCGTCCCAGAAGAAAAAAGAAGAACAAATGATGCTATATGAACAGATCAATGGATTGATGAAGATTGATATCTCTTGACGGGCAAGTAGGGGACAAGGAGGGAATGTGGAAATATGGATTTTTATGATCAGTTATGTCCCCTATCTTGGACCCCAACGGTTTCATGTATAAATCACAAGTACATGTATGTTCCCTCCAGTTCCAGTTATGAAGACGCAAATACATGTGCGTCCACCGTTAACATGTCCTCTTTCAGATCCGCCATGAATGGGCCGGATATTCCATTCCTAAGTACGAAAGGCCACCGGCTTTATATGGTTCACTTATGCTATTTTTCAGTCCAGGCGAGTAGGCCCTGATTCTGCCATCAAGCCTTTTCCTGCCTTCTGCCTCTGAAAGCTCCAGTCTGAGCTCGCATCTGTATCCATGAACTTTGTCCTACTCCCTGCGCGGCTAACGGTGCCTGACTCGACCTGTCTGCTTGCCAAGAACTGTATTTCACCTTGTGATTATCTGCTCCGCTCCCTATCCAATGCATTCTTGTCTAGTAGTTTAAGTAAACATTCTTCCAGCTACCGAGCAAAAGGCCCGGCTTCTCTGTCCTCATGCAAGTAATTCATAGCCCTGTTACCATGGAATATTCCTACCCCCTCGCATTTAGTGTAGACACTTAGACGCTTGTACACGCACTCACAGTCAGTATAGAATAGATTTTGTTCGAGAGACCTTTCTTTTTGGATAACACAGTTCTTTAAACATAGGATATTAGATATGATTTGGGATTAGGTTGACATAACCCCAGACTTTTGTCTCCACATGTAGAGCTAAATGTCAAGTCCCTTTCTCCCTCTAGTTGCACGTCTATCACACGTCATGCGACTGCGCACGCATCTCTGCCAAATATTTCTGCTGACATTGCAGGATTCTCCAGGTATCCACCCACACATGACAAATTACCCATTATCATCAAGTGGACGCCCACATGGACGCCCACCTTCACGCCTACTTACACGCCCACATGCTCTTATCTCATTCTCTCTTGCTCTTTTGCTTACGTACAATTGAGAAATGTATATATACTGTACTCTGTGAATAATGTTTTGAGAATATTGAGAATACTTTTGAGCCCCTTTCCAGATCTAATTTTGGTGATGGAAATATTCTCCCTTTGACTCGAGTTATTGGAATAAATCCCTTTATGAACCTGATACCACAGACTCAGCCTCTTGCTTTATGCATGATCTTATTGATATTATGAAATTATGAGAGCGTGATATTTTATTTACCACACTACTCCACTATGCAGGAGAAGAAGTCTATCTCTTATTTAAACACCTCCCCAACACAGGGAATGCGGATGACTATGACGCGGCCGTGAGAGCCCTCAATGCGCACTTCGACCCCCAATTGAACCCGGACTTTGAACATTTCAAACTGCGCCAAGCGAGGCAAAAAGAAGGGGAGTCGGTGGATGCATTCCACGCTCGACTGAGGGTGCTGGCTGACACGCACCTCGTGGGTGACAGAGCCAAAGAAGAGATCAGAGCCCAGATAATATGCGGCATACACAGCAAGAAGCTGCGGACACTCATCCTCCGCCAACCGAACATCCCGATGGCGGACATTTTAGTGCTGGCACGGTCCCATGATCTATCCGATGCCCGCGCGGAGGAGATGGAGATGGCGCTTACGCGAGGCGCCGGATCAGGAGTAACAGTCAAAACAGAGCGGGCCGACGCACTCCAGACGCGCGAAGCCTCCCGCCGACCGGCGGCAAAGAAGCCTGCAGCCCCGTGTGGGTACTGCGGGTATGATGAACACGAAGGCAGAACATGCCCTGCGAAAGGGAAGGCGTGTGACAACTGCGGCGTAATGAACCACTTTGCATCTGTTTGTCGCAAACGGGCCTCACAACGGAATCGGAGAGGAAAGAGGCCGGAGAAAGCCATGGTGAGACAACTATCCCAGCTGTCGTTGTCCACAGGGCGAAAGCAAGCACAGGCCCTGCAGGAAGATGCGATGGAGTCCGATGATGACGAAGGGGAGACGTACCTGATCTCATTCACCAGAGCCCTCAAGAGCTCGAGAAGGCCGCAACCGAGGTGCGACATCCTAGTCGCTGGGTCTAGGATCAACGCAGTGATCGACACAGGAGCGTCAGTCACAGTGATGGGAGTGCAACAATACAACCGCCTCCGACCCAGGCCTGAACTCCGACGGTCAAAAGCCCAGATTTATACCTATGGAAGTGACACGCCACTGCCGTTGGCAGGAAAGATGACGGTACCAGTGAAGTCAGATGATACAGAGATCACCATTGACATACACGTGATCAATCAAGAGGCAGACACCCTCCTCAGCGGGCACGCGGCCGAAGACCTAGGGTTGATCGCGTTCCTCCGGAAGGTGCAAGAATCCCAGACGACTACTCTGCTGGACCAGTTTCCTGAGCTGTTCACCGGTTTGGGGAACATCCGACGACCACCAGTCAAGCTCCACATTGACCGTTCAGTCACACCCACAGCGCTAAAGCACAGGAGGATTCCTTTCCACCTACGCCCGCTGGTAGAAGAGGAGCTGAGGAGGTTGGAAGAGCAAGGTGTCATAGAGACAGTAACTGGGCCCACCCCCTGGGTGTCACCTATGGTAATAGCGGAAAAGCCCCGGCAACCAGGCAAGATTCGAGTATGCATCGACATGAGGCTGCCCAACAAGGCCATCAAAAGGGAGAGGCACATCACACCCACGATGGATGACATAATCGCAGACCTTAACGGAGCACGGTGGTTCTCCAAACTGGACCTCAACGCGGGGTACCACCAGCTAACGCTAGCCGAAGAGAGCAGGTACATCACTACCTTCAGCACGCACCTGGGGTTACGCAGGTACCGACGCCTTAACTTTGGCATCTCTTCGGCAGCAGAAATATTTCAGAACACTATCAGAGACATCTTGCAGGGGCTACCAGGAGTACTAAATGTGAGTGATGACATATTGATACACGCCACAACAGTGGATGAACACTACCGACGAGTCCGATCCACACTGACGAGGCTGAGAGAGTTTGGGGTCACGTTGCACAAGGAGAAGTGCCAGTTCTTTCAACAAAGCATCGAATTCTTCGGATACACGTTCACCAACCAGGGCATTCAAGTGGATCCGAGAAAATCCCAAGCCATCAAGAACGCCCCAGCACCGACATCTGCGTCAGAGGTCCGCAGTTTTCTTGGGATGGCCACGTACTGTGGGCGGTTCATCCCCAACCTAGCCACCACGGCGGAACCCCTCCGACGCCTCACGAAGACAGACACCCTGTGGCGCTGGGGGCAAGAGGAAGAAGATGCATTCCGTGCGATCAAAACCACGCTGCTGGACCAGGCCACTCTGGTCTACTTTGATCCGACCAGGAAGACAGAGCTGCTTGTCGACGCCAGCCCGGTAGGACTGGGCGCAGTCCTCACGCAAGAGCAAGAACCAGGCACATGGGCCACCCTGGCGTACGCAAGCAAGGCGCTCACCCCAACGGAACAGAGGTATTCTCAGATTGAACGTGAAGCGCTCGCCATCCGCTGGGGTTGCCGGCATTTCCACCTGTATGTCTGCGGGCATCCGTTCACTGTGGTGACAGACCACCAGCCGTTGGTGCCCCTGTTTATTTATTTATTTATTTATGGTTTTTATAGAGCGCAACACTCATCCCATGGGATATCACGGCGCTATATACCAAAGAAACTACCGCTGGCGTGTGCTGAGATCATTGAGGGTTGGGGAAGAGATAGGTTTTTAATTTTCTTCGAAACTGGAGGTAGTTCGTGGTATGTCTTAGGTCAGAAGGTAATTCGTTCCAGCTTTTTGCTGCTAAATATGAAAAGGAACGACCTCCTGTTCTGGCCTTGTAGATACGTTTCGTTTTCGCCAGGGCCAATTGACAGGAGCGAAGGTTCCTGTTGGGTACGTAGAATTCAATTCTTCCATGGAGAATTGAGGGGCCGGTCTTGTGTAGGGTCCGATAGGCATGGTTAAGCAGTTTAAAAGCAGCCCGCTGACGCATCGGAAGCCAATGAAGTTTAGTTAGGCATTCCGATGCAGAATCACGATAGCCTTTATTGCAGATGAGTTTAGCTGCCAGATTTTGCAGAACCTGTAGACGGGAGAATAGAAATTCGTTCATCCCTACGAATAGCGCATTGCCATAGTCCAGACGACTTACCAATAGGGCCTGTGTCACTGAACGTCTGCAATCTAGGGGTATCCAGGGAAATATCCTAGCAAGGAGTTTAAGTATGGCAAAGCCCTTGCCAAAAAGGGATCGAACGTGGTCTTTCATGGATAGTGTGTCGTCCATGGTAATACCTAGGTTCCTGGCATGTTGTTTAGGAATGGGGGCCACTCCCAGTGAGGGTGGCCACCAGGTAGCATCCCACATACGTTTAGCGCCTCCGAACAAAAGAATCTCTGTTTTGCCTGCATTCAGCTTTAAACAGTGGTCGTGCATCCATCGTGCCATTTCAGAGAGACAGTCGTGTAGATTACTTTTGCAGGTTTCTGGTCTCTCATCCATTGTCACCATCAACTGCGTGTCATCCGCATAAGAGCAGATTCCAATACCCCACTTCCTTCCAATGTCCGCAAGAGATGATACATAGACATTGAAAAGGGTGGGGCTTAGTGAGGCGCCCTGAGGAACCCCGCAGTCGATGGGATTGGGCCTTGAGTGGAATTGGCCCATGTGTACTGCCTGGGTGCGGTTGCTCAGGAAAGAGTGTATCCATTTCAACGCTGTGGATTGAACTCCTTTTTCCCAGAGTATGTTCAGCAGACATTTGTGTGATACCGTGTCAAACGCCGCTGACAGATCCAGCAGTATCAGTGCTACTGCTCCACCTTGATCGGTGGAGGATCTGATACTGTCTGATACTGCCAGCAGCGTTGTTTCGGTACTGTTATTGGCTCTAAAGCCGGTCTGGGAGATATCTAAAAGGGAATTGTCTTCCAGGTATTTAGTCAGTTGTTTGTTTACCAATTTCTCCAAAGCTTTGGAGAGGTAGGGAAGCTGGGAAATTGGTCTGTAGTTTTCAGGATTGAAAATATCGGACCCAGCTTTTTTCAATAGTGGGGTCACGGAGGCGTGCTTCCAGGCAGCGGGAAAAGTGGCAGTGGTAAGTGATTTATTGAAGAGTCGAGTGATCACAGGACAAAGTGTAGACGCAATTTCAGCGAACACAAAGTGAGGACAGGGATCTGAGGGTGAACCTGATTTAACCGTGTTTAGGACTGCTAGAACCTCAGCTTCTGAAAATGGTGCAAAGCTGGTTAACCGAGGGGTGTTTCCTGGGTCTGGTAAGACTATAGATGTTTCTGGAGACATCATGATTTTGGATAAGTTATCTGAATTGTTATGGGTATCTTGAGGGGTAAAGGAAGAGTATATTTTCTTAATTTTTTCAGAAAAGAAAATATTGATACGCTCACAAACCTCAGTCGAAGGAGCGAGGGTTTGTGAAGTGCTAGGTGGTTTACTAAGCTCCGTCACTATCCTGAACAGCTCTTTCGCTGAGTTGTTGTTTTCTTGAATGCGCTTGGTAAAGTAATCCTTTTTTGTGTTTTTAATTGCAAGAATATACTGTTTTCGTTTGTGAACGTAGGTTAGTCTTGTTTCGTTATCTTTAGATTGTCTCCATAAATGTTCCGTTCTTTGGCATTCCTTTTTGAGGTTTTTTAAATAGGGGGTATACCATTTCTCTGTTGAAGGTTTTCGTCTGGATTCCCGTATTGGGGCTAATTTATTTAAGGTTTGTGATATTTCGACCTCCAGTAGGGCAGCATCATCGCAGACAGATGAATTTTCCGATGTTTTGACATTGGCCACTTGGAAGTGTTTCTCAAAGCTAGATTCGTTAATCAGCTTCCAGGCTCGTTTGGAAATGTAAGAAACAGCCTTAGGTTTCAGAGGTTTAACGGGAAGGCCCAGTGAAAAGGTAATGAGGAAATGATCTGTCCAGGGCAGAGGTTTGATCTCTCTTATGCTGGTGGATTCAAAATTAGTGAAAAGTAAATCTAGCGTATGGCCAGCTATGTGAGTGGGGCCCACTACCCACTGTTTAAGATTGAGAATACCCATGTCGTATTCAAACTGTTCAAGGGGACAGCACCCCACCCCCCCCCGAGGATCGAGAGGTGGGCCATCGGTCTACAGCAATATCAGATGGAGGTGACATACCGGCCAGGTGCGAAGAACCCGGCAGACTTTCTGTCTCGACACCCGGAAAACGGGGTGACGTCCCCGGTCGGGAAAGAAGAGGAAGAGGAAACTGAAGCGCACATCGACCTCTTAGCTGCCCTAACTTGCCCTCGGATCCTAACAATCCAAGAGATCATACGTGCCGGGGAGCACGACGCCGTGCTGGCAAGGACACGGGGGGCTCTTCAAAAGGGGTCCTGGGCTGATTTCCTGCACACCGCCAACTCGTGGGCGGACGAGGACAAGAAGGACTTGCAGCAGATGTGGCGAGTGCGGAATGAACTAAGTATGACCCGCGATGGTGTCATCCTGCGAGGGTCTAGAATCGTCATGCCCGCCGCACTACGCCGTCAAGCCACAGCCATCGCCCACGAAGGCCATCAAGGGACAGAGAAAATGAAGACCAGGATGAGGGCGAAGGTATGGTTCCCAGGCCTAGACGGCATGGTGGACGAGGTGGTAAGAGGCTGCGCCGCGTGCCAGGTGACGAGCGGCCCGGAGCCTCCGGCCCCCATCGTAACAGAAGAACCAGGAAGATACCCGTGGGACAAGATCAGTATAGACTTTGGGAGCCTCCCAAACGGAAAAGTGTCGCTGGTGGTCATGGACAATTTCTCGAAGTATCCCATTGTGGAAGCTCTACCATCTACAGCCTTCACGTTCGTGGGACCAGCGCTGGAGAAAATGTTTGCCATGTTTGGGCGCCCCTCAGAGGTGAAGAGTGACAACGGGCCACCATTCCACGGTCATGAGTTCCGGGAGTTCCTTCAGCATCAGGGAATACAACATCGGCGAATCACTCCTCAGTGGCCGCAGGCCAACGGAGAAGTTGAGCGATTCATGAGGACCCTGAATAAAGTAATTCGAATAGCCGGAGTGGAGCAACTCGACCCCGAGAGAGAAATCCAGCGATTCCTGGGAGAGTATCGGAGCACGCCCCACTGCTCCACAAAACAAGCCCCGTGGTCCCTCATGCTCAACGGGCCTCGCCGCGATGGGCTACCCGCAGTCCCTGGGTGGGTGCCCCCGCCGTTCGAAGCGGAGGAGGCTTTCCAAAGGCGAGCGCACCGCAACCGACAAGTCAGCCGAGCCAGAGGCAGTCGAGACCGCGACATCAGACCAGGGGACAGCGTCCTCGTGAAAGACAGAAGACCAGGAGGAAAGTTCAGACCCCGGTATGAACAAGGCAGCTGGACCGTGGCACAGAGGCGGGGGACAATGGTCACAGCAGAAAGAGGGGTGGAGTCGACCACCAGGAACATCTCGTGGTTCAAACGCATTCCGGAGGCCACCGACTGCGACCAAAGGGGACTGGGCGGAGCGGCGGAAGAGATCTCAACCCCGGAGGTGGGACCAGAACTAACATCCAGTGGAGCCTGCGGCGCTCCAGAGCAGAGCCATCACGCCCCCCCGGAAGGTGAAGCCCCGAATAACCTCCCACCCAGCTCCGGCACTCGTGCCACGGCCAGGTATGGTCTGAGAGCGAACCCCACGCCCAGCAGCCGCCTTAAAGACTTTGCCTGCCACGCAAGTGAGTGACTGTTATGGATTTTGATTTATTTTTTTTTGTCCAAGTTGGAGAGGGATGTTACAGTTAGCGCTCTAGCCTTAGACGCTAGAGCGCATAATGTCACTACGCAATACGTACGCCACGAGCGTGGCGTACGCCTGATATAAAAATAAAGGGGCGCGGCCTGCCGAGGCAGTTACGCGCCGAGACCGGTACACGAGGTGTGGTGTCCTTTACTGCGGCGCCGGGGCATGCAGCGAGGGTTTTACATAGGCGCAGGTGGCCCCACAACACGTTGCATTGTAAATGCTTGTTTCTCCTCTCTCCTGAAAGCAGATGCGCGCTTCTCCTTGACTTCACCCCCGTCCCCAAACAAACAGCGTACCCACTCACCTATTAGCGCCGCATTTTCTTTTACTTTCCTTTATCAGTATTTTGACAACAGTATGCCTCCTTCACATACACTTGCACATAATCAAAAGTGCAATTAGAAAACATAATCACTGCGCTGTGCGCTCTACAGAAGCGCCAAGGTCTGGAAGACCATCTATTCCGACTACCTTTCTGAACCACTGAAAACCTCGCACTGACCCCTTGAACTTCAACTCCAGAGTCTCAATCGTGGCCCGCTGTAAACACATACAGGCGACTCAATAAAAGTTTGCGTTATACAAGAGCAATATCCTACACACAAAAAATAGAAACATCAAAACTTGAAATAGCAAACATGCGGAGAGAATGCAAATTTAAGATTAAGTAAAAAACGTGAAGAAAACTAGAATTAAATCGCTGTCACTGATTACTTACATTTTTTTCACATTCATTGTTCAAAAATCGCTTGGTGTTTTGCATGCACTGTGACATTGGGGAGCGAGGAGGTAAAGGGGAAAGGTCTGCACCGTGCAGAGCAAAAACGGCCAAAGTGGCTATGTCATGGACCACGGTAGGGAGCTCAGGAACAGGGTCTGAAAAGTAAAAGGGTGACAGCGGCTGAGTTTGATTTAAGATGATGTTAAATACCTCCCCGAAGATGCTGAGCAAAGAGGACACCTGTGCCTCGCGACATATAACCGCCTCCTCCAATGTTCGGAGCTCGGCCTCGGAGTATCCCTGATGTTGAAATGCCATGGCTCTAAACGCATACCGCATCAACACACGTGAAAACTCAACGCCGGTGCGTCCTTTCAAAGCCAGGCAGGCTGACAGCTCCGGAAGCCACGCGAGACTTCAAGACCAATCTACCCCCCCACCTCCTACCCTACTTCCTCGCATCACGTGCCATGCATGGGCGGTGCGAATCTCTGTGCGATTGAAATTAAGGAGTGATTTGAGTAAGTAGTCGTGCCTTTCCTACGGCGGTACCAACATCAAACGTTGCTACCGCAAGAGCTGTCCGACGTCGAGTTATGTCATTCCTACTCATTAGAAGTCTACTGACGAAGAAAAGCTCTTAAATTTAACAGGAGAATAATCCGAAATAGACATAGAATTGAGACCGAGCTTCACATGATCAGTTCCAAGATAGAAAGGGAAAAGGGACGAATTACGTAACTTTTGTCTGGTCGTAGCAGCCATCTTGAAGTGGCCAGTAAAGAAGCTTTTCTGGGTAGCGTGAGTAGAGGAACAGCAAACATTGCCAAAGTTTCAGATCGCTTATGTGTGACATTCTCATAATTTCATTGTAATTATGAGTGTCATTCAATTACTATCAGTGGCACTTTCTCGAGAGCAAAATCAAGCGAAGGCGAGAAAAACGTACATTTCAAAAATTACACCCATTTGACCTAACGAGAAACAGTAAGATATTGAAACTGTTGCAGAGCATCTAAATGGAAGGACCCTAACCTAGTGCCCTTATAAACTGATCATACCGTAAAACAATTGTGTAACTGTGATATTAAACAGTAAACATGTCTTTCAGAGGCAGTACTTTATTAACGTTTTTTGCACATATTCAAACACACGCAATTAAATACAAACAAGTAAACAGGAACAGGGCACCGGAAGACACCACCGCCTTTCTCCGAGGCACAGCAGAAATGCCTCGGAGAAAGGGAGCGTCCTTTTCGGATTCGGGGGCGTGTTTTGCTGTTGTCTCCTCCCTGAGACTTTTCGCAAAAAACACGCCCCCCGATCCGAAAAGGACGGGGCATGATTGGAGTGACGGGACCTCTTCTCCAATGGCTGGCCAGCATTTACTAGGCCAGCCAATGGAGAACAGGGGAGAAGAGGGGCGGGTTCAAGCCCCTCTTCTCCCAAGTCATTATCTCTCGCGAGCGAGACTGCGCAAGCGCAGCCATCGCTAGCCGAGACCTAAAAAGAGGACTGCAGAACAGAAGAAATATAGAAACTCTTTTGCAGGAGTCTTCAGTCAGAGCCCACAGCTCCTAGTGGGAAGAGGTGCAAAAAACCCCCCTCAGACACTGGGTCCAAAGTCCAGACGCTACCATGGACCTGTCCTTGGCACCGAGGCCCTGCCACAGCAGAGCCTGGCTCCTAACAGGGAGGGAGACGAGTACTAGAACTACTACTACGATTACTTCCACTGCTATTTTACTACTACAATGATGTCTTCTAGTACTGGAACTACCTACACTCCTACTGCTACTTTACTATTGCTACTACAATTATGGCTGCTACTAGTACTCGGACTCCTTCCACTCATACTGCCACATTTCATACTATTACTACAATTGCTAGGACAACTGCTAGTGCAGTGACTCTTTCCAGTGCTACCACTACTTTTACTAGTAATCCTATGTTAATAAAGGCACTGTGACTACTTACATGTGACTATGTTACATTTCTTACGCCTACTACTACCACTACTACAATGGATTCTACTAGTACTGTGACTACTTACACTATTTCTGCTACTTTCCTTACTACTACTACTACGACCACTAGTACAATGGATGCTACTAGTACTGTGACTACTTACACTGCTACTGCTACTTTCCTTACTACAACAATTATTGCCACTTCTACTAAAACTACGGCTACTTCACTAGCTTTGCTGCTTTTTTTACTAGTAGCACTATACTTACTAATAGGATGTAACTTAACGGTTAGAACGCTAACTTTGAAGCTGAGGATTCTAGGGGCATATTCACAAGGGCTTTATCTCCGCTTTTTTGGCTTTAAAAGCTAAAGAAGCGGAGATAAAAATATCGCCCTATCAACAACAGGGTGCTAACATGCAAAATTGCATGTTAGCACCCTTTTTCACTACGCTTCCCTTTGCATCTCTAATGAGATACAAAGTGGGCGTTCCAGAGCAAAATAATAGGAGAAATGTCACTAAGCAACATTTCTCCTATTATCAAGTTTCACGCTAACCCTGTTGGAGACAAAAAAAGCAGCGCTAACCACGGTTACCGCTTCTTTTTTACGTCTGCTAATTTTCAGACTTAGCCATGTAATCCAATGGGAGGTGGATTACATGGCTAAATCCACCATGGGCTATCAACAAGTATATCCCTATCCTTGAAGTTTTATCGCTGCATTACCAGCGATAACCTCACAAAATGCCGCTATCGCTGGATTTTTTATCGCCTAGGCGGTTAGCGTTGTTAATAACGTGATAACCAGGTGATATTATCCAGCGATAGTGGGCGTTAAAAAAATTAACGCTAAGCGCCCTTAGCGTTAATTTTCCCGGACTTCCGTGTTTGAGGTTCTGAACGTGGACCTCCGGGATTCAGCACAAGGATATGTGGCTGCTACTTATCACTTTATACTCGAGAGATTGAGTCTTTGGACTTTCGACTTACTGTACAAACGGAACTAACCAGCATCACTAATTTAGGATTATAGAAGATTGCCTTTCACCCTCTTTTCGATCTTGATCTTTTTGTATTTTGCCCTGATGAAGTCCTGGGCTGACAGCCTTATGGACGAAACACGTGTTGGCTTGGCTTGAAGGCATTAGCTTGAAGAAAATGTACAGGAACAAGAAAAATATTTGACAAGATTGAATTAAAAGAAGAAGAAACAAACACAGAACTGATATTTGGACTTTATTTGACCTTTTGACATATGAGCTGTTTTGCTCAGGTTAACTTTTTTCAAATTTCATGTTTAAATTATTATTATTTTTTAACTTTTTAGCACCCATGACCCCTATGTACTCCAGACCGCTCATCCAGCACACCAGCCGCTACTTCCCCAACCATGTACTTTACAGGGGTGGTCCCTTCAAGTTTTGTTACGTCACTGTTCCCATCTCCTATAGGAGTCGTGCCAGGGCACTTGTCACATCTGCGATTTTGCACACATATTATAATCTTTAGGAAATTCATACTTACCACATTTTGGTCAATGTTTTGTCTTTGATATGTTTTTGGTCCCGAAAGCCCACATACCTACCCTGCTTTGTAAGTAGCAAGCAGTATTATCCAGGATGCCTTCAGATTTATAATTGCGCTTTTGAACTCATATTATTAAATTATGAATTTTGAAGATGCAAGGGAAGGTTTACGAATGTTAAATTATTTAGCCTATTCCAGGTTTTTGTACTTGAGTTTGAGAAGGACAGTTTTCTACTAATTAATCATTTTATCAACCAAGTTTGAAATTAATCATAATAAGTCTGTTGAACGTCATTTTATGTGTTAGCTGTTGGTTGAGTCAATGACCATCCTTCAGCCTAAGGTTTTAAAGTTCTGTAAGACATTATGTTTAAATGTATGGCTTAAATATGAAAAACCCAAACAATAAAGATGACTTACTACTATTAATATTACTCTATCTCCTAATAGAATGTATGACATTGCAACGCAAACTATTACAACGCATACTTTTACAACACAGTCAATACAACGCAGCTTTCAGTACAATGCATGCCATTACAACGCAAGCCATTACAATGCATATTTCAATACAATGACAACTACTTTTCTAACACCGCTGGGAGCTTACCTTAGGGAAGGTGCTGGTCAGTGAGGGATATGCGTTGCAATGGCATGGGTTGTAATGGCATGCATTGTAACGATCCTTCGCTGTATTAACCGCGTTGTAAAGCCATTGCATTGTAATGGATGGTTCCCCTCCTTATAGTACTATGACTACTTCCATTACTACTATTATTTCTACTACTATTAATATGGCTACTAGTAGTACAGTGACATCTTCTCTGCCACTTCTCTTATTGTTGCTATGGCTAATACTAATATTATGACTACTTACACTACTACGGTCAGTTTTACTACTACTAGTACCACTACACGATAGCTACTATTAGTACTATGATGAATTACACAAATACTGCTACTTTCCTTACTACTACCACTACTATTACTACTACTACTATGGTTATTAGTAGTAGTATGACGACTTCCACCACTACTGCTATGTTTTGTGCTACTATTACTATGACTACTTTAAGAAGTTAGATTATTGATTGGGGTGGACAACTGCCCACCTCAACTAATAATCGCAGTTCTTATCAGGGTGAAACCTTAAAGTTACTAAAGTAACATGAGCTCAATCCCTGGTACAGAGCAGACAGGCTTAAATTAGGGAAATGAATTAGGAAAATTGAATAACATTTAATAAACAAAGTGATATAAAAATGAAAAAAAACCAATGAGCGAAACTGAGATATGAATTTTTACAGATTTGATTAGAAATAGAATCATAAAGTGGCTAATATTGGTAGTCTATGGTCACGATAAAAGGAGACCTAGGTGCAAATTCAGGGTGACCTCAATGGAGTGCAGCTCAGGTACATCAAGGAGGTTCGAGCGAGTCAGAAAGTGTATCTTCTGCTTTAGTTTTTTAAGTCCAATCAACTACCAGAGTATCCTTCTAAAGCACCCCGGACCTCGGGGATGGCACTTAGAGGCTCACAGGGTGTCATGAAGAGGCCAAAGTCAGGGTCCATTCCAGGTCCAGTTGTCACTAGTCATCTGGGTAACACCAGGAAAAAACCTCTTGTAATGTATTGTCTCCCTGAAGCCACACAGGAGGTCCACCAACTTGCCCTTTGAGTCCACTTCCTTGCCCTGGGTACAACAGGGAGCAGGTCCAGTCCTTCACAGCTCCTCTTATGGCTCATACCACAGTTCTAGTCATCTCCTGATCTCCACAGGCCCAGAAAGTGCTCTCCAGTGGGTGGAGGTGCCACATTTATTCCTGGGATGAACTAGTCGGTTAGTGTGACTCGTGGGCACTCCCTTACCAATGGGGTAAAAGTTCTCAGAGACATCCCTACCAACTTTTTAAAAGTAGTTCCTGTTTGCCTTACTGCAAACAGGCACCAAATGCCACGTGTCAGGGCATTTTCAAGATGGTGACAGTCTTGGTCCAAACTAACCCTGGGCTCAATGGTTGAGTGTGTGTGTGTTTAAGGAGTGTGCTATGGTGCCACATCTAACAAACCAGTTTGAAACTGGCACTGTACCTACAACAAACCCAGAGACAGACGTCTGGTAGGGCAAAAGCAAGTCCTTCAGCAACTAGACAGGAGATTCACAAGAAATGTCTTGGCATTCTGTTTTCTACCTTTCAAGTGTGCCCCAGTTGTTAAAGGTGTCACAACGCACATGTCAAGCAGGATTTGCTCAAGAACCCCATAGCACAGCATCCTAAAAGGCTCCAGGGATTGGGCAGACAACTGAGGAACAGGGATGTTGGTGATAGCAGCAACTGGTGCTGCGGAGTGATCCTTGGCCTGCACCAGATTCTGCTGAATTCATACACCAGGGAGCATTTATTAGTGCCTGGACCGCCATGGGGTCCAGACCTCTGTCTAGGCCCCACGGCTTCTAGAGGCCGACAGTCACCATCTCGAGGCAGGCACCACCTTGGTGAACCTTACAGCCGTCACCCGTGCGCTGTTGCTCCAGGACATTGGAGGCCCTGAAGATGCTAGCCCGACCCTCCATGCTCACCTGAAGACTGTGGAGCGGGAAGACAAGGACAGGGTGCTCCATCCTCACAATAAAGTTGACCCTAATTTGGATTAAGTTGCGGCAGGGCGGAGGCCCAAAGGTAAGCGCCCCCGATTTGTAATATTGATTACAAAGGACTGTTTTTGAGACTGGTTACGTGGATTCTTATGCTGACAATAGTCACCACCATATTATAAACTGGTTTTTGTTGACTATTAGGTCAGTCGAGGTGTGTTCCTTATATGACCCACTGCTCATTTTCTGATGTACAACATTTATTAAAAAAAAAGATTGTGTAAAAAATCTTCTGTAATGGATTTAATATTGATGATTGTTTATATTTTGAATGCACCTCATTGCCTTTAACATATTATTGAAAAATTACTAAATTAAAAACACATTAATGGAAATGTGTAAACATAATATCTCTTCAATTAACTACACGTGATTCTCTGATTGGATACTTTGGTAACCACTTACTGTAAATAATTCATTTATTTGATGGTTGAATAATTTCTCCAGGGGTTATTGTGTGTCTATATTATATGTAGTGCTCCCGGTTTTATGTTATTTATTTTTTTAACATTTCTGTCTGCCATCATGTGTATAGTTGTGCATTAATGTATAGTATTGTGTCTTGTTTGCGTAATAAAGAACTCTTTTAATAAATAAAAGCACTGTCTGGACAATAATTTAATGGGTGTTGGTTGTTGCAGGCCTGTGGACTGGGGTACTAGCCCGCAACATCTCCCCGAAATAGTGGACTGCTCTGTCTCGCTACCCTGTGAGAGTCAAGTGCTACATAGGGGTACATGGTTCCCAGGAGATGGAAGGTTGCAGTCGTATTACTTGTGAAGGAATCACATTCTTATAATCAAAGGGAATGGATCACTTGTAACTGAAAAAAAGGGTTCTGGATCGTTCTATCCGTCAGTACCTTTGGTTGGTATTTTGAGAACCCTCAATCACGTATTATTGGTGGTATGGCGGTTTATCTTGATTCTCCGCCTTGTTTATACGTGTCAGCATTATCATTGAGTCTCTTTTTTATGTAATGCTTCCTCCACCTGGAGGGAACCACTGATTTTTCAGTAGTGATCAGAAATATTCGTGCAAAAGTGTTATTATGACGTTAAAAATGTCTTTCTCACACTACCTAAGAGATGATATTTATTCTGTCCGGTGTGTGAGGAGACTTCTAAAAAAGTGAAAAAATCGTCCAGTAGGTCAAATTATGTAGCCATTGCACATGTTGGTGTACAGATCAAAAAGGTCGACATGTTTCTGCCCTTCCAGTGCCCCAGAGGGGGGTCGTTGGGCTTTCTTCAGGACCTAGTGGTTGTGAGAACTGGTGATATCCAGTTCTGAAAGAGGGTTTAGAGGGTTACTCCGTAAACACGAGGTCTAAGAGTACCTCAAGGTTAATGTTACCTAAGAATAAAAAAATATAAAAAGAGACAAACAATGATGCGAGTACTGGTTAAGTTCTAAGTACTAATTCGTAATTCAAGCAGACATCGAAAAAATGGCAAATCTTTGTAACACTGTAAAAGCGAACTGTTTAAAATGGCAAGTCTTTATCATACTGCTGTAATTTATCAAAAGGGGGGTTATGTAGGGCTCAAACATCTGTACTTTAGAATGTTTTATCAGTTCCTCTTTTGTCAGGAACTAAGGGGCTACTTTGTATAAACCATAAAGGTAATTACAAAAAGTCGCGGGGTTGAGTGACGATTAAAAGTGACTTTTCTCGGTAAAGTACCCATAGTGTGAATTATGGTCAGGTGTCTTAATACCAAAGGATTCCCTTAATTGCCCCGGTGGAGTCAGAAGTGATACAAAAGGATTACCTTATTGCAGTCCCGAGTTCGGGCTGCTGCGCGGCCGCCGTGAGCGCGTAGCCTAGTGTGATTAGTAAACACGGGCAAAGAGGAAAAAGGGGAAGGATGGTACCGTTAGTTGGTGTATTCCGTTGATACTTCACGTTGCGGATGAGAGGTAAATGGTCGTTCCTCGTTGCTCCTACCTCTTCTGTGGGCTGCGCACAACTAGTGCTGACGCTGACCTCCGGCGCTCGTGTAGAGCGGGATCTCGTGTATGTTAGTTTATACAATGGGCGATGAAATAGAGGGAGGACAAAGAGGGAACGTGTTCCCAAAAAAGGTACTAGAAAGAGTTAAAGGACTAAGAATGGGCTTAAAAACGGGATTTATTTATTGTACCAAACAGTGGAACGTATTGTTAATAAGTCTTTAATTGAACAGTTTGGCAGAGGCGGAAACTCAAGAAAACCCCTGGGGTGTTTTAATTGTATTTGGCAGCTTTATCGCATTTTTAAATGAACATAGTTGGGGTCAGGGACGAGATAGTATAGGGGCAGTATGTCAGTTGTATTAATGATCATTTAATGCTCAGCCAAGGTATGTTATCGTTGAGGCCCATGGTATCTGTTCCAAGACGGTGTACCCATCTTTGTTCTCTTTCAGAAAGGACTTTCTCCGCATTGTTTGTTGTTCCTATTAATGTTTCAATTATGATCCACTTTAGGTCATCAACAGAGTGTTTATGTTCAATGTAATGTCTGCTCATTTTTGTGGTTTCTCGTTTGCATTTCACGTTGCTTCTATGTTCGCAGATCCTCTGCTTGACTTTCCTGCACGTCATTCCGATGTATCTTTGGTTGCAGGGGCACGTGATCATGTAGACAACATGAGAAGTATTGCAATTTGTGTGTTGTCTTATTGTCCACATTAGGTCTGTTGTTAGTTGTACAGTTTTGGTGGGTGTAGTCAGATGACATACTGAGCATTGTCCACAGGGGTAATGTCCTATGACCGGTTGCATATCCCACAAGGTATTTGTTGTTCTGAGTTTCGCAGGGACTAGAGGTCGTGTATGTACCAATATCTCTTTTATGTTCCTTGTCCTCTTGTTGGCAAATCTTGGTTTTTGCCATTTCAGGGTACCAGAAGTCAGGATACGCCAATTCTTGTTGATTATTTTTTTAACTGCATTGCTCGCTATACTGTAGGTCGTGACATATGTAGGTGTATCATCGGCAGGGCTTCTCTGTGTTGTTTCTAGTAGACTCTCCCTTGGTTGATTTCTAGCCCTTTTTTTACATTTTGATATTATTTTCGTCGGGTAGTCTCTTCTCAACAGCTTGGAGCTTAATTCATTAGCTTGTATTTTGTATTCAGTTAGTTCACTGCAATTTCGCTTTAGCCATAAGAACTGGCTATATGGTAGGTTTTCTCTTAACGGGCGTGGAGGAAAACTGTTGAATGAAAGCAAACTGTTTTTGGCACTGGGTTTGAAAAAAGTTTGTTTCTTGATAGTGTCCTGTTCTATGTAGATTGTAAGATCGAGGAAGTCTAGCTGCACGTTGTTAGCTGTGTAGGTAAATCTTAAACATTCGTCTTGTTTGTTCATCCATTCATGGAAATTGCTTAGACTTCGTTGGTCTCCTTCCCAAATTACCATGATATCGTCAATGTATCGTTTCCAGAATCGAATTTTGGATTGATAAGGATTTGTTGCATTATGTATGTACATTTTTTCAAAGGTGCTCACGTAGAGTCCTGCTATGCTCGGCGCAAATGTGCTTCCCATGGAAGTTCCGTGACGTTGTTGGTACATTCTCCCTTCATACTCAAAATAATTCTCGGTGAGCGCAATGGTGCAGCATTGTAGAATGAAGTGCCGTGGAGTTTGGTATGACCAGTTTTGGTCAAAAAGTATTTCTTCAAGAGTTTCCTGGTTTTTTTGTTGCGGCAGGCTAGTATATAAACTCTCTACATCTACGGTTTCGAAAAAGGGCTAGAAATCAACCAAGGGAGAGTCTACTAGAAACAACACAGAGAAGCCCTGCCGATGATACACCTACATGTGTCACGACCTACAGTATAGCGAGCAATGCAGTTAAAAAAATAATCAACAAGAATTGGCGTATCCTGACTTCTGGTACCCTGAAATGGCAAAAACCAAGATTTGCCAACAAGAGGACAAGGAACATAAAAGATATATTGGTACATACACGACCTCTAATCCCTCCGAAACTCAGAACAACAAATACCTTGTGGGATATGCAACCGGTCATAGGACATTACCCCTGTGGACAATGCTCAGTATGTCATCTGACTACACCCACCAAAACTGTACAACTAACACCAGACCTAATGTGGACAATAAGACAACACACAAATTGCAATACTTCTCATGTTGTCTACATGATCACGTGCCCCTGCAACCAAAGATACATCGGAATGACGTGCAGGAAAGTCAAGCAGAGGATCTGCGAACATAGAAGCAACGTGAAATGCAAACGAGAAACCACAAAAATGAGCAGACATTACATTGAACATAAACATTCTGTTGATGACCTAAAGTGGATCATAATTGAAACATTAATAGGAACAACAAACAATGCGGAGAAAGTCCTTTTTGAAAGAGAACAAAGATGGGTACACCGTCTTGGAACAGATACCATGGGCCTCAACGATAAAATACCTTGGCTGAGCATTAAATGATCATTAATACAACTGACATACTGCCCCTATACTATCTTGTCCCTGACACCAACTATGTTCATTTAAAAATGCGATAAAGCCGCCAAATACAATTAAAACCCCCCGGGGGTTTTCTTGAGTTTCCGCCTCTGCCAAACTGTTCAATTAATGACTCATTAACAATACGTTCCACTGTTTGGTACAATAAATAAATCCAGTTTTTATGCCCATTCTTAGTCCTTTAACTCTTTCTAGTACCTTTTTTGGGAACACGTTCCCTCTTTGTCCTCCCTCTATTTCATCGCCCATTGTATAAACTAACATACACGAGATCCCGCTCTACACGAGCGCCGGAGGTCAGCGTCAGCACTAGTTGTGCGCAGCCCACAGAAGAGGTAGGAGCAACGAGGAACGACCATTTACCTCTCATCCGCAACGTGAAGTATCAACGGAATACACCAACTAACGGTACCATCCTTCCCCTTTTTCCTCTTTCCCCGTGTTTACTAATCACACTAGGCTACGCGCTCACGGCGGCCGCGCAGCAGCCCGAACTCGGGACTGCAATAAGGTAATCCTTTTGTATCACTTCTGACTCCACCGGGGCAATTAAGGGAATCCTTTGGTATTAAGACACCTGACCATAATTCACACTATGGGTACTTTACCGAGAAAAGTCACTTTTAATCGTCACTCAACCCCGCGACTTTTTGTAATTACCTTTATGGTTTATACAAAGTAGCCCCTTACTTCCTGACAAAAGAGGAACTGATAAAACATTCTAAAGTACAGATGTTTGAGCACTACATAACCCCCCTTTTGATAAATTACAGCAGTATGATAAAGACTTGCCATTTTAAACAGTTCGCTTTTACAGTGTTACAAAGATTTGCCATTTTTTCGATGTCTGCTTGAATTACGAATTAGTACTTAGAACTTAACCAGTACTCGCATCATTGTTTGTCTCTTTTTATATTTTTTTGTTCTTAGGTAACATTAACCTTGAGGTACTCTTAGACCTCGTGTTTACGGAGTAACCCTGTAAACCCTCTTTCAGAACTGGATATCACCAGTTCTCATAACCACTAGGTCCTGAAGAAAGCCCAACGACCCCCCTCTGGGGCACTGGAAGGGCAGAAACATGTCGACCTTTTTGATCTGGACACCAACAAGTGCAATGGCTACATAATTTGACCTACTGCACGATTTTTTCAATTTTTTAGAAGTCTCCTCACACACCGGACAGAATAAATATCATCTCTTAGGTAGTGTGAGAAAGACATTTTTAACGTCACAATAACACTTTTGCACGACTATTTCTGATCACTACTGAAAAATCAGTGGTTCCCTCCAGGTGGAGGAAGCATTACATAAAAAAGAGACCCAATGATAATGCTGACACGTATAAACAAGGCGGAGAATCAAGATAAACCGCCATACCATCAATAATACGTGATTAAGGGTTCTCAAAATACCAACCGAAGGTACTGACGGATAGAACGATCCAGAACCCTTTTTTTCAGTTACAAGTGATCCATTCCCTTTGATTATGAGTTTACGATAGGAAGCAGAATGGATGACAGCTTCTTCTAGCTCCCCCCTCTTTTGATTATAATGGACTCACATTCTTCCCAGCAACTTACTCACTTTCTTATTCAACATATATCGATAACAGATGTTTAGTACTAAGGGATGTAAGATATATACATATGTAATAAGTAGTAGCTTGGGAAAGAGGACGAGGCCAGGAGGTGGTTAGTTAGTACCTAAGAGACACTACTTGAACTTTACTTGCACCTCTTTGTGGCGGTAGAATTTAGCATAATGCGTTTATTAGGGGCTCAACTGACAGGTTTTACACATTTGATTTCAACCGCGGCACAACAATAGGGCACCAGTGGAGAGTCTATATCACCAGCAGGGTACGTTTAGTGGAATGGACAAAGTAAGCGGTGTGAAGGGAGGTTTATTAGTGATGCTTCAGTTTGGCCGCAAAGATTTGCAATGAGGGAGCCCTTCTTGAAGATTTCAGGGACAAGTCCAGTATGAATAAAAATGACTTGTAGAGAGTGGAAGACTTCTCTGAGGAATATATATGTATCAGTCTCTTGATTGTTGGTGATGTTGTGATTACATCCTGTGCCTAGCAGGAGTGGCTCGAGGCATGTAAAAGAGGCGGGGTGAGGAGGCAGAACGACAGAGAAAAAAAAAAAGAATAACTTACCTGCCGCCCTCCAGCATTCCGCTCTTCTGCTCCTCTTCTAGCGGGCACAGGATCCCAGACTGCCCTGCAGCCAATCCTGGAGCTGCTCTCATGCATGACAGCAGCTTCAGGATTGGCCTGAGTGCCATGAATTTGCTCTCCCAGGCAGACTGGGAGCCGGGCCTGCTCTCTCCAACTCGGCAACGAAGCTTCAGTGTGCATGGAGGTCTGGCTATCCTGATTCGGCAGGTCAAACCATCATGAGCACTGATAACAGTACCCATCACTCCCCCTCCAGTGACTGTCATCCCCCCTGACCCCGCCCCCTAGACTCGGCACACAGGGGCATATCAGCAAGGGCTGACGATAATTATCGCTAAGCACGCTTAGCACGTGGATAATTATTGCTGGATTCTGAATTCTATCGCCGAGCTAGCGTGCTATCAGCAACGCTTATCTCCAAAGTGATAGAATTCCATGGCAAGCTGTCAAATGTGCGATTTTCGCCGGAAATCCCGCGATAATCACACAACGTTTGGCGATAGGTTGATGATAGGGCAGGGCAGACTTAGCTATCATATCCACCTTCCATTGGATATAATGGCTAAGTCAGATGAAAAGCTGGAGTAAGAAAAGTAGAGATAAGCGCGGTTAGCGCTACTTTTCTTATCGCTCTGCAGGTTAGCGTGAGGCTAGATAATTGGAGTAATGTTGGTTAGCGACATTTCTCACATTATTTCTGGGAGGAACGCCCACTTCGGCGAGACCTTGCTAATAGTGCGATACAATTATCGCCGCTTTCCGGCCAAAAAACGGCCACTAAAGCAGCGATAATTGTCTTGATGATATGCCCCATAGTCACTTATCGTATTATAGAAGGGGACGCACAAGCATCTGCGCTCCCTTCTATAATATAAAAGTGCCCAGGGGCGGGGCGCGCAAAGCGGGCGCAAACGGCCGTTGAGCCCCCGGGGCACCTTCTGTGATACGGCCCCTGGTCCTGTAGCACGTCTGATAGGTTTGCTGTGCTGGCCTGCTGTGAGCCCCTGATGCTGGGTGAGAGCAGCATCCTTGCAGTGGGTGTGACCTTCCTCCACAGCCTCACATCTGAGTGAATACCAGAATCTGGCCCAAGAAGCTGATCTGATGGCGACGCAGACCTGGGTCTGGGGAGCCATCGACTGGAAGAGGAGCGGTATTCACACATCACATGAGGAGTCTACTAACCCCAGTAGAAGTAGGGGACCCCAAAATTGAACCCATGATATCATGGGGTGCAGCCCTGTAGGAAGCGATGAGGCTGCCTGGGAGGGTGGAGACAGAAATAGAAGAGGGACTCGTGAAGAGGGTCATTGTGACATATTCCATGCCAGACATTACATTCACTGCTCTGGAGAGATCCTGATAATAAATTGTAGGTGTTCTAAGTTTAAATGTGTTGAATAACAACAGATGCAAGTTAGGTAGAAGGTGTGTCTTCATTATTCATTCAAATACCCTCGTCCCCGGAGAGGAGACTGTCATATGCGACTCATACGTCAGAAATGTTGAAGTGGGTCAGACACAGTGTGCACCCCTTGTACCATCGCGTGCCCTTCCACCCACACCTCAACAAAGCGTCAAGGAAGCAATTCCCCACTGCTGCAGGGCAGGGTGGAGACAACACCCAAAGCAAGATGGGACTAGTTATCTGAAAAGAATCATGTTCAAAAACATAATAAAACAAGTAAGACCAGACATGCTTAAAGTAGACCCCCTGCATTTGTTAGCCACTGTGCCCTCTTCAAATGGGCATTGATATAAAATCTGGTCCCACCGAGATTTGAACTCGGATCGCTGGATTCAAAGTCCAGAGTGCTAACCATTACACCATGGAACCACGTTCGAGGTCATCAAAATACCTCACAGAGGACGGGACTGATTCCTACATTCTTTTCTATGATTTGGTACATTTCGTTTTGAACCGTCACCTGTCCCCAGACCCCGTCTGTAACTCATACTCTGCTGAGTGTCACAGGAGCCACAGACACTCCTCACATCCCGTTCCAAAATGCTTTATAACTTTTCTCTGTTGCTCTCTCTGCTGACAACAAACACTGAGCCAGGGGGGCTGGGGGCAGAATGATTTACATCCTGGCCACCATGAATCTGGTGGTTTTAAACGTTTCCCCATGAAAAGACAGGTGCGTCACATGCAGGGCTTTAAGTGGGATGAAAAAACTGGGGGGTCTCTCAATGGGGCGTGGCCAATGTAATTAAGGGCGTGGCTTAAAAGCACATACGCTTCAAATCTATGTGTAGCACAGTGCGCCGCCCAACTTGTATTTTGTGGTATCTGTCATTGCATCCAGATATGAGATACAACAAGTAACATCATACCTACAACAAGTCAGGACAATTGGCTTTGTCAATGGTTGTTAGTTACAAAAGATAAATAAGCAGAAACTATGGCTGGTATATAATATTGAAAAAGCTTCTACTTAAAGTCCTGATGACAGCACCACAATGTTGCTGCTCTTGCGTTTCAAAAAGAGAAGGGAAATCCAGAAAGAAAATGACTCTTTAAAGGATTTCTCTTCCCTTACAATCATCACCTGGCATGACGTCATGCCGTAAATTCTCCACTGGAGACAAGTGAGCAGCGTTCATGGATGTGCCTGCTGTCACTGCAGCCCGCAAAAAAACGGACCACCTGAGCCTGGGCACAAAACAGAGCCCTATAGAAACCCGTATGGAGGCCCTCTTTAAAAAACTGCCGGTGCTCAGCACCGGTGAGACCCGGCCCACTTAAAGCCCTGGTCACCTGCAAGGGCAGCTTTCATTGGTGCAGCAGGTGGAGTGGCAAGAGCGAAAGTAATATTTATAGTTTCATATGAAAACCAGAACTACTGTTAGATGTGCAGCCTTGACCCAGAGGGGGTCACACGAAGCGCCTGTTGTCTCAGCCTCAAGGGGGCAGGAACAGAGCAGACCTCAGAGTCCAGCAGAGAAGTGTCCTCGGTTCAAGCTGCCCATCAGCAGCAGTGACTGTCCCTCCTTCTCTCTCCAGGAATCAGTGCACAGGGCAATGCCTGGGAGGGTCGCAGAGGGAGATTCAAAACTGACAGACTTTTACTATTTCTTCCATGGGAGGAGAGGACTTTTAAGAGGAAGAAAGAACAAATAATTCATTTTAGGAGAACAAATGTAGGCCCAGATATACAATGATTTTTCGTTGGGTTTACATTACTTTTTTAATGGAGACCCGACACAAAATCCAGGTTAGTATTCAGAAACCAATGCAAATGGCAATTTGCGTTGTTTGTAATTAAAAGGAAGGCAGCTCAGTGCAATTTGTAGTCTGCATTATTTTGCAGCAAGGAGACGTTCCATGGGTGGCAAATGGGCTTAAATCCATTACTACAAAGATTTCTAGACACGGGTTAGTGCCAAAACTCTGCTCCTCCCTCAGGCTGGTGTAAAGAAGAGAAATATTTTTATTTTTCCTCATTTTCTGTTTTACTTTTTGTGTATAGGTTGGATTCTGCACGACACATATGCAAAGAGTAAATAGCCTTTCAGAATGTTTTTTTTACAGGAAGTGGAACCTTCATGTACAAAAATTATGCTGACCATAACACAAACACCCTTGTAACATGGTGCAAGGGTATGTGTTTTGGCGCATGTCTTCAGTATTATGGCGCAAGGGTGCCTAAGTTGGCGCATGTCTTCAGTATTATGGCGCAAGGGTGCCTAAGTTGGCGCATGTCTTCAGTATTATGGCGCAAGGGTGCCTAAGTTGGCGCATGTCTTCAGTATTGTGGCGTATGGGTGCCTATGTTGCCGCATGTCTTCAGTATTATGGCGCAAGGGTGCCTAAGTTGGCGCATGTCTTCAGTATTATGGCGCATGGGTGCCTATGTTGGCGCATGGCTTCAGTATTATGGCTCAAGGGTGCCTAAGTTGGCGCATGTCTTCAGTATTATGGCGCAAGGGTGCCTAAGTTGGCGCATGTCTTCAGTATTATGGCTCATGGGTGCCTATGTTGGGCATGGCTTCAGTATTATGGCTCAAGGGTGCCTAAGTTGGCGCATGTCTTCAGGGAGAGAGCAGAACTGTGCCATTTCTTTGTTGATGTGACTTAGTTCTACTCTCTCCAGTTGACGCAACTTTGCCTGCTTCCCTGCATTGCATCAAGACTTTCTAAATCTGGGCACTGGTCAGTGGTGGCCGGCACGGATCAGGGTGGCAGGGAGAATGTAAAAAAAAAAAAACATACCTTATCCCCGCCGCGTCTCTCCAGCCTCTCCTCTGCATCAGGACTCGTCCGGAATAGGAATCCGAAGGCACCCAGGCTCCCCTGACCAATCACAATGCTGCACTGCAAACCCCTCCTCCCCTGCCCTGCTCTGAGAGCAGAGCCGGCCTCCCCAGCGACAAAGCAGCAGCAACAAATAAAATGATGACATTCAGTTATTATCATTTTATTTTTCCTTTAGTTACGCTGCTTAAAAAGCAGTGGGGCGACGCTCCTCCACCTTAGCGGAGGAGCCGCCACTGTCTCTGGTGTCATGCAAGAGTTTGTCATCCAGTTGAGAAGTTCTCTCTGCCTTCTGGGATTTGTAGTCCTTTTTTTTTATTATCAAAATCAGGAAGAAAAAAGCCTGGACTCGATGAACTACTGACACATGGATCTAGGAACCTTGAGAGCTCCTGCAAACAGGGCTGCCACGTTTACATTTTTATCATATGTCAAATGTCAATGACTGTATTGTATCCATGTGAGGATTCGCACGTCTGTTGTGTGATATTTCGAGTGACCGTTTAACACAAACCTGATCAGAACTGTCCCCAAAGGCATAATCTTTGATACTCAGCAGATGCAAGGTTTCCCATACACTTCACAAAGGTTGCTAAAAACAACTTTGCCAACTCTCTTACCCCTGGCAGTGCTTAATCTGAAGAAGCATAAGAGCCAGGGCCCTGGTCAGGAGGCCACTGCAGCGTGCACCACACATTTCCTTCGCCACACTCTTCCAGGTGTGACCTTTCTGCCTACTCTCGGCCCCCTAAGCTATAAGAATGGCTTGGGTGACAGACAATAGTCATGTTAGCAGCGCCACCATGTGGCAGACTGGTACAAGCCCGAGTGTTGATAATTAAATGATGGTGCTAAGCACCGGAACCCATTGGCTCAAATCAAGCACTGACCCCTGGTACATGTGTATGGCCTCATTTACTGCAGGCACTTAGGCCTCGGTGTAGGAAGCGATCATTATCACAGTCGATAAAATCCAGCATCGCAGAATTTATTGGGTAGGATAATTATTGCACATTCTTTGCTGTGCCTGCAGAAACGGGGCATAACATGTGGATTTTGGTGCCTACATAAACAGACATTTGTGCAGAGGTCTGAATTTAATTAGGGGTGGGCATAACGCGCATCATTCTGTGTAGCATAATCACGTGGAATTACGCAAGAAGAGTAATTCAGCAGTTAGCATTATTTCTTAGCGCAATAATGCCCATTTTGGATGTATGGATGCATTGTGCGCTAAGAAATACCACCAAATGCAGCAGAACACGAATAGTGAGCAGCCGCTCGTGCGCACTGAATGTGCTCCTGAGGTATAAATTTCCACCGATTTACTACTCACATTGAGCACTATTTTCTTAGCGCAAAATGCACTCCTATGTTCAAAATGGACATGAGGATGCACATTGCGCTAAGAACCAGCACTAAATGCAGCAGAACACGAATCCTTCGACACCGCCACCTTCCCCGAGAGCTGGAAGCACGCCGAACTCAGCGCTCTACTCAAGAAACCTACAGCAGACCCCACCGAACTCAAGAATTACCGCCCCATCTCGCTACTCCCGTTTCCAGCCAAAGTCATCGAGAAGACCGTCAACAAACAGCTGGCCGCCTTCCTCGAGACGAACGGATCCCTCGACCCCTCACAGTCCGGCTTCCGAGCCAACCACAGCACCGAGACCGCACTCATCGCCGCCACCGACGACATCCGAGCCCTGATGGACAACGGAGAAACAGCGGCCCTCATCCTCCTAGACCTCTCCGCGGCTTTCGACACGGTCTGCCACCACACCCTAGTGCAGCGCCTCAGCAACGTCGGAATCCAGGAGAAGGCATTGGAATGGATCGTCTCCTTCCTCGACGGAAGAACGCAGAGAGTCCGCCTACCTCCGTACAAGTCAGAGGCCACCGAAGTCATCTGCGGCGTCCCTCAAGGATCCTTGCTGAGCCCTACCCTCTTCAACGTCTACATGAGCCCCCTCGCGGCCATCGCACGCCAACACAACCTCAACATTATCTCCTACGCCGACGACACCCAGCTGATCCTCTCCCTGACCAACGACCCCGCCACCGCCAGAGCCAACCTGCACGAAGGGATGAAAGAGGTAGCCGAGTGGATGACGACCAGCCGCCTGAAGCTGAATTCAGACAAGACGGAGGTCCTCATCCTGGGCTCCTCGCCCTCCGCCTGGGACGACTCCTGGTGGCCCCCCGCCCTGGGCACCGCACCCAAACCGACGAGCCACGCACGCAACCTGGGCTTCATCCTGAACTCCTCCCTCTCCATGACCAGGCAAGTCAACGCCGTCTCCTCGTCTTGCTTCAACATCCTGCGCATGCTTCGGAAGATCTTCTGGTGGATTCCCACGGAGACCAGGAAGACCGTCACCCAGGCCCTCGTCACCAGCCGACTGGACTACGGCAACGCCCTCTACGCCGGAACCACCGCTAAGCTCCAGAAGAGACTCCAGCGGATCCAGAACACCTCAGCCAGACTCATCCTCGACATCCCACAAAACAGCCACATCTCCGGACACCTGAGAGACCTACACTGGCTCCCCGTCAACAAAGGAATCACCTTCCGGCTCCTCACCCACGCACACAAAGCCCTACACGATCAAGGCCCGAGCTACCTCAACAACCGAATCAACTTCTACGCTCCCAAACGCCACCTCCGATCAGCCAGCCACGCCCTCGCCGCCGTCCCACGCATCCGTAGAGCAACAACAGGAGGAAGGTCCTTCTCCTACCTGGCCGCCAAGACCTGGAACTCCCTCCCGGCCGACCTGCGCCTGACCCAAGACCACCTCTCCTTCAGGAAGAAGCTCAAGACCTGGCTGTTTGAGCAGTAACGGCACCCCCCCCTCCCCCCCTTAGCGCCTTGAGACCCTACGGGTGAGTAGTGCGCTCTATAAATGTCTTTGATTGATTGATTGATTGAGTGAGCAGCCGCTCGTGCGCACTAAATGTGCTTGTGAGGTACAAATTTCCACCGATTTACTATTCATATTGAGCACTATTTTGTTAGAGAATGCTGCACTCTTACTTCCAAAATGGACACGAGGATGCATTTTGTGTTAAGAAACAGCACTAAATGCAGCAGAACACGAATAGCGAGTGCGAGCCGGCGCTCGCTAAACGGGCTTCGCAGTAACATTTATCCCACGCAAATTACTTTCAATCATACAAGGAGTATTTGTGTGTTTATTGGTAATTCTGCGTCAAAGAGTAACGCAGGAGTACTGAAACCACTCTGAATCCTCCGCTGTAATTGAAATTCTGCCTGTTCCAAATGTAACGAGGCGCTCGTAATGGGGGTCTCAGACTCTGCGTTGCTTCGGATTCGCTGACTGCCTCATCACATGTCAAGAGATCCTATTTGGAAACCTACAGAACGAAAGTCATTATATGTTCGTGTTGTACGGATGGCTGATTTATTTACTTTGTTATGTTATGTGCTGATGAACATCACTGAGAAGTCAGATCACTAAATGTAATAGGAATTTTAAGTCACGTGTTCTTTGTCATGAATTTACCACCTAAGGTGGAGCCGATGAGTCTCTGAGGTGCTCTGAAGTATCCATAATTACTGCATTTAAATACCAGTAGTTACGTAGTTTTAATGGCGAAAACTACAACTACTAGAATGCACTGCAAAAAAAAAAAAAAAACTTTAATGAATGAATTTGATGAACTGAAGCCTCAGCTGTGAGTAGCACATTCAGTTCATGCTCATTCAGTTCATGCTCATTCAGTTCATGCTCGTTCATGCTCATTCAGTTCATGCTCATTCAGTTCATGCTCATTCAGTTCATGCTCATTCAGTTCATGCTCATTCAGTTCATGCTCATTCAGTTCATGCTCATTCAGTTCATGCTCATTCAGTTCATGCTCATTCAGTTCTTGCTTATTCAGTGTAGCTCATTCAGTTCATGCTCATTCATTGAAATGTGGAACATATAATTCTCCAACTATTATTGAGAAAAGCAAAGCTGCGGGCACCAAAATGCAATAAAAAAGAAAGACTAACAACTGATCTGGCCCAGAAGGAGATCCCTGCTTAAGGTTTTGAGGGTTTTATGTGGGTCCTTACCAGTTTAGTAACCGGTCATTTTTTATGGGAAGTAGGAACACTTCTACGTCATGTTTTTTTTTAATAAAGATAGTGACTGCACATAGTCAACAACGTTCAAGGCGCGCACACAGTTAGATCTCTGTGCAGTGCTCCAACCATCTAAGTCTTCCAAAAGTGGATCAATCCAATTACGGAAAATGGTCCCTCCTTCCACCTGACTGAGGGAGAAGAACCTTTGGGTCCTGGTGTCACTGCACCTGTTGTACTAATGATAGCAAAGCCCCCTCCCCTCAATAAACATTCAGAATACCTTTTGAAATATCAAGTTAACAATCCGTAGCGGCTAAACATTCACTTGTCGTTGTTGCTTTTTCTCCTGTATTCTGGAATTTCAAATTTTTATTTTCTAATTACTAGTGTGACATTAAATGTTCTAAATGCAAAGGGGTGGTGGGTAAAAAGCTAGGATTACCTAAAGGTAGTAGATAAGAAATTGTTTCATATAGCAGCAATGAAAAGTTACAAAGTTAGTCACTTCCTGGGATTGTATTTCTTTCCACCTGGAATCTCTCCAAGTAAGGCCACGCCCATGGACAAGGACACAGGGAAGGCAGAGGATGAATGTGGCTTTGCAAACACTCACTCCTTCTTGAGAGCAGAAGATGAGGCGAACTACCCCTCCCTCTTGAATTACACATTTGAGGCCCCTGCCACTCTCCTGTGTCATTAACCAAAGCTAGAGCAGGACTTGGAGTGATGCAATGACCTGTAACTAAGTAATCGGTGCATTACCCTCTCAATCCTACCTTGTCCCGGCCCGTATAGTATGAGGCGTTCCCACCTTGCAATAGTCACCACGTGACCCAGCTGGAAAGGAAGAATTCCCTTCTCTTCTACTTAAAAAACGTTGTGGATGTTGTTGTTGTTTTAAATTTATAATTAGAATTAAAATGAAGTACATTTATCTAAAACCTTCTGTGACCTGATGGAAACCCTGAGATGTGTTCCTCCTACAGCCACAGACACATATAATGTGGAACATTGAGCTCAGGTCTTCCTAGAGCGACGTGTTTATTCACAATTAAAAATCGCATGCAAAATTGGATGTCAGAAGTGGGATTCGAACCCACGCCTCCAGAGGAGACTGCGACCTGAACGCAGCGCCTTAGACCGCTCGGCCATCCTGACACGATGCAAAGAACTTCAGAAATCTCAGGAATAAAAAACAACAAGCATTTACAATGCAATGGTCTCGGCAATATTATACGTAGAGCTATTGGTATTGCTCATTATTTTTTTATCATTTTTGTATCCCTAAATAAATGGCATTGTCATTTCTATTGGCATTAGCTTTTTTGGAATATGTGATACCTATTGCATTAGCAGAGAGAGAGTGATGTAGTGAGATAGAGAGAGAGAGTGAGGTATTGAAATAGAGAGTGAGGTAGTGAGAGAGAGTGAGGTAGTGAGAGAGAGTGAGGTAGATAGAGTGAGGTAGTGAGATAGAGAGTGAGGTAGATAGAGAGTGAGGTAGATAGAGAGTGAGGTAGTGAGATAGAGAGAGTGAGGTAGTGAGAGAGAGTGAGGTAGATAGAGAGTGAGGTAGTGAGATAGAGAGTGAGGTAGATAGAGAGTGAGGTAGTGAGATAGAGAGAGTGAGGTAGTGAAAGAGTGAGGTAGTGAGGGAGAGGGATGTTGTGAGGTAGTGATATATAAGCATAGAGTGATGTTGTGATGTAGTGAGATAGAGAGAGAGGTAGTGAAAGAGAGAGTGAAAGTGAGTTAGTGAGATAGAAAGAGTGAGGTAGTGAGATAGAGAGTAATTGAGGTAGTGAGTGGGATATTTAAAGTGGATAGAAATATGGTGGCATCATGTACATTCTTTGGAAAGGAGGATGCTCGGGAGACTTGGGGATACACAGTATACACAGTAATCTTAGCCTCTAGACTGGAATACAGGAAGTGTATTGTTTTGGTACTGGGCATGAAGAAAAATACAAAAAGCTACATTCTTTATGCCGGCTCCGTTGAAACCAAATTCAAACTTTTAAAGAATGTTATCCCTAACAAACACCGTTACATTACTTGACAAGTAAAAGACTGGAAAATAAGGGTAATGAACTTCCTTCATAACACACCTTTCTGCAGTCTTGTCATTGTAGTGCTCTGCACCTAAGAGAGGAGGAGAGAGGTCTGTGGGTACAGGAGGACGGAGAGAAGCCACTGTAGTGCCCTGCATCAAGAGAGAGAAGAGAGGTCTGTGGGTACAGGAGGACGGAGAGAAGCCACTGTAGTGCCCTGCATCTAGAGAGAGAAGAGAGGTCTGTGGGTACAAAGGGGCGGGAGAGGGGCCACTGTACTGCTTGCATCTAGAGAGAGGTCTGTGGGTACAGGGGACAAGGGAGATACGTTCTTGCTACGTTGTTCTTCACAGGGAGGAGGGGAGCAGGCTGTAGGCAAAAGGTGGGGGGCATACTTGCAGACCGACCTCTGCCCCCACACCTGCCCTACCGTCACTGCGGTGCATGACAACAATAAAATTTTACTTACTTACACAACAGCCTGACAATCATGGCAGGCCATGGGCTCCCGTCGACTGAAGACATAGTATAGTGCCCAGCAGGCGCACAACACCCATTGGACTTACAGGGCTTCAGCCCCCCCGTCGTGTGTGGCAGCCCGGGATGAGACAGCTTCTCGGCGCGCACACAGCCGCACCCGAGCACTTCACAGGTCTTTAAAAGACCATTTGCATGTTAATGAGGCCTCGCTGTTGTTTCACCCCTTCTAAGAGCCCCTGCAGCTCCACTCTGCCTATGGCTTAAAAGATTCAGCCCCCCCCCCGAAATTTTTTCTTAGCCCCCCCTGAAATTTGGCTCTAGTTGCGCCTCTGGTGCCCAGGAGTCGATTATTCTCTGAGGTCGGCGCTATATAGATCCGCCAGAGTCTGATTCCCAACAGGGCAAGGGTTCCGTTGGGCGTTTACAAAGATCCGCTTTACATTACGTCGTGGGGGAGTGGGTGAGGCGTACAGCTGGGTACGATATCTAGGGGCAGATTTATGTTTGACTTGCGCCTCATTTACGCCGCCGTTGCGTCACTTTTGTGACGCAGCAGCGGCGCAAATCCTGCGCCATGGTGCGGGGTATTTACAAACGTGACGCATCTCCCAGATGCGTCACGTTGTAAAGCCCTGCGCCACATGTAGGCGTTCCAGGGCAGGTGGGGGCGTTCCGGCGCAGGAACGCCTCCTAAAAGTGGCTGAGTGAAATCTACAAGATTTCACTCAGTCACTTTTAGACCCATGCTGCGTCAAAACCCTGCGCCTGCTTGAAGCAGGCGTAAGGATTGACGCAGCATTGTAGAGATAGGGCCCCCCAGATCATTGCTGGAGCTGCGTCGCGCTTGCGACGCAACTCCAGCAATGCGCCACTTTTCGGCACAGATGCGTCACGCATCTGTGCCGTTTGTGCCCCATGGTGCGCCGCATTATAAATGCAGGCGCATCCATGGTGGCGCAGCTGTGGCGCATAATAACTGGCGCATCCCTGCTGATATGCAGGGATGCGCCAGTCGTCATAAATCTGCCCCCTAGTGTCTTGGGCTGGGAGAGTGAGGAACTGTAGTGCTTGGGCGTGGCCTTGATCTATCCATAGCTTTGCAGTGTACGCAAGTTCACTTGGAAATGGTATATACATGTACTCGCTTGGTATCTATGGTACTCGGAAGCTGGACAAACGTGTGGCTTCTAGAAAGGTTCATATCCTACTTAGCGCCAGGGCACGGCAGGGCCTTGTAAGTAAGTAGGTGGCATACTAAGTACCCGGGAGCCTTTAATGTAGGTGCCCCAGGGAAGAGCAATGTGCGCTGTAGTGATGGCCTGCGAGGGGCTTCATTCACTTGTCCCGCGCCCTCCTGCAGCTTAGGGCTTGCAGCCCCCCCCCCCCTTCCGGAGCTAGGCTTCCCTCTTCATTCTGACTCCGCACTCCCCCGGCAGCTCGAGGCTCACAGTGCCCCCTCCCTGGCCGGGAGAGCCTGGACGGAGCTAAGCTTCCCTCTTCAGCCTCACCTCGGGCTGCACCATGCGTACTGATCCTCACGCCACCGGGGCTCTGGGCATCCCAAGCACACTGTAAGGGTCCAAGGGAGACCCTCCAAAAGGAGCAGGCCATGTGCTTGTCGCACGACTTGTTACGCTCACTTTACCTCAGACGAAAGAAGCTGGCCTGTCCCCGATGGCAGAAGCTCCCCGCCCCCAGGTACCTGGTCAGGTCGCGATAGTCCAGGAAGGACAGGATGAGCAGCAAAGGGGCAGTGTGTCCAGGCTCAGCACCACGGACGCCGCCATCTTCAGACTGTCCAGGGCTCGCTCTCTCATGGAAACTGAAGATGGACTAGCTAACTTACAGGTCGGTTGTCCTGGGTCGGCTCTACGTCAGCCATCTTGTGAAGATGCGGTGTCTGCGGCTGCCCTCTGTTACTGCCGCGAGGTGCCTTGAGTGGGTAGTGCGTAACGTAAGCCGCAGCTACCAGCACACAGCAGTGCTTGGGTCTTGTGGGGCGGACGTTTGTCCCATTAACCGCCTGTGGTATGGCCTGAAGGGGCTTGGCTGTTGCCGCACATCACCCCAGCTATTTGCAACGGTGAACGGCACACGAGGTCATAGGTCAACCGGGTGCGCTGGCAAGGCACCTGATCGGTCGGCAGCCGCGGATGGGGTCAGAGTAATCATGCCCTTCCGTTTGGCCACAGTGTGTGGCAGCGCACCGCCCCAGCAAATTGGCAAGGCTGGGGCGCCGTATTAGCTGAGGCAGTCTGAGGAACCTGATGTCTAGGCTAAGTACAGAGGACGGTTATTTCTCTCTCGCAAGCACACCACCACTGCCTTTCTCCGAGGCGAAGCAGAAATGCCTCGGAGAAACGCAGCGGCGGTTTCAGATTCGGGGGCGTGTTTCTTTTTCTCTCCTCTTGCCATTGGCTGGAGGAGAGAAAAACACACCTGAGAAAGGGCGTGACTAAAAAGTAGAAAGAACAGCAAGAACACGCCCCCGAATCTGAAAAAGACGGAGCCTATTTGGAGGGACGGCTCTCTCTTCCAATGGCTGGCCTCCGTTTAGGAAGCCAGCCAATGGAGGAGAGGCAAAAAGAGAGGCGGGCTACGGAGCCACTCTAGAAAACATTAAATCTCCGACTTCCGGTTCTGCCTTCGGCAGACCGGTAGTCCTCGACCTAAAAAAGAATCCGAATATTATATTTGTATTGATTAAAAGCTTTGTTGTCTCTCACTGATGCCTGAGAAGTTCATCCTCTCTTCCTACCATGTAGTTTAAAGGTGGTATCTCGGGTACTACTGTGTGGGTCACTATTTACAGTTTATGATGGCTTCCCACTTGCCTGGGCACAGTAGCACATTTTACACTATTTCGTTTTAGAGTAACAATAGTTACGTTTTTTATGTTGTTCCCACACCCTCCCCCGGGCTCTATCAAAAATGTAATCAAGGCCCTCAGAGCATAACATATTTTTTCACAATTATACTATTAAATGTTAAATACTGCAAGGAAGCATAAACTGTAATGGGACATAAGGGCACATACTCTAACAAACTAAGTGTAGATTTTTCACACTAAATGTGTGCAGGATAAAACATAGCACGCAAGTCACAAATTTCAAATCCCTGTGGGTGAAGAGGGACGTATTGAAAAATATTAAAAGCAATGTTCTAGCATACTTTTTTGTTATGAAAAATCCTGTAGGCAAATTTGAAAACATAATGCAATATAACACCCAACGCCGCTACGACGCCAGCACCCTCCATGCACTCAACGCCGGCCGATCACACACCTGCATCCGGGCCACCCCGAAGCGGACCCATGGGCCCTTCTCCTGCCGAAACTGCAGCTACACCAGCCTCCAAACCACCACCACGCTCACCGGGGTAGATCGCAATAGCCTCCGATGCCTTCTACTCAACACCCGCTCCACCTGCAAACACGACATCGAACTCTGGGACCTACTCGACCCCACCTCCCCAGACATCCCCTTCCTGACAGAGACCTGGATGAACCCCTCCTCGGCACCCGACATCCCCATAGCCATCCCTGACGGCTACAAGATCACCGGCAGGGACCGAACCAACGGAACAGGAGGAGGAATCGCTATCGTCCACAGAAACACCCTCAGAATCTCGACCAGCACCGATGACACGCTCATCACTGCCGAACACCTGCACTTCCAGATCCACACGACCCCAACACCACCCTCAGAGGAACACTCATCTACAGACCACCCGGCCCCCGGCCGCAGTTCAGCGACTCCATCGCCGACTTCGTCAGCACGCACGCCCTTGCATCCACGCACTACATCCTCCTCGGGGACCTGAACTTCCACCTCGAGAACACCAACGACAGCAACTCCACCACCCTGCTCAACAAACCCGCCAACCTCGGACTCAAACAGCTCATCACGACTCCCACCCACTCCGCTGGACACACGCTCGACCCCATCTTCTCAGTCAGCAACCACGTTACCTTCAGCCACACCACCAAACTCCACTGGACCGACCACCGCTGCGTTCACTTCACCTTCAAGAAGCCTACCACGCACCACCGCACACAATGGGCCCCCCACCGCAGCTGGAGCAAAGTCACCGAAGACCATCTAGTCACCGCCCTCGCCCGAAACCCACCAACCAACACTACCGACACCGACTCCGCCACCCTCAACCTCAGGCAATGGATCGACGACTGCGCCAACACTCTTGCCCCGATCAAGAAACCCTCGAACAGACACACCGACAGAAAAGCCATCTGGTTCACCACTGACCTCCAGGCATCCAAGCAGGCCTGCCGTAGGCTCAAGAAGAAGTGGCACCACGAACAGACACTGGACAGCAACACAGCCTAAAGAGTGCCATCCGCAGACAGCCCCAACTCATCCGAACCGCCAAAAGGACGTCCTTCAAAGATCGCATTGACATCAATGCACACAACAGCAAAGAGCTCTTCAACATCGTTAAGAAGCTCTCCAACCCCAGCTCCAACTCCAACGACATCCCGCCATCACAAGACCTCTGTGACTCCATAGCTACCTTCTTCCACCGCAAGATTGCAGACATCCACGTCAGCTGCAGTAACCAGGCCCCCCGACAGACAAAATCACCTCAGACTCACGCCCCCCAGCCACATCAACCCCCTGCTTTCCTTGACCCACGTCAACGACGAAGACACCATCAAAATCATGAACACTATCCACTCCGGTACACCATCCGACCCCTGCCCGCTCCACATCTTCAAAAAGCAAGCTCCACCATCGCACCCCATCTCTGCAAGATCATCAACAGCTCCTTCGAGACCTCCACCTTCCCAGAGAGCTGGAAGCACGCCGAGATTAACGCCCTACTCAAGAAACCCAAAGCTGACCCCAAGGACCTCAAGAACTTCCGTCCCATCTCCCTCCTCCCGTTCCCGGTGAAAGTCATCGAGAAGAACTGACCTCCTTCCTCAAAAAGAACAACATCCTGGACCCATCCCAATCCGGATTCCGCAACAACCACAGCACCGAAACAGCTCTCATCGCCGCCACCGACGACATCCAGGCCATGATGGACAACGAAGAAACCGCTGCCCTCATCCTCCTGGATCTCTTGGCCGCCTTCGACACTGTCTGCCACCACACCCTCCGCACACGCCTCCACAACGCAGGGATCTGTGACATAGCACTGTACTGGACCACCTCCTTCTTCATCGGCAGAACCCAGAGTGTCCGCCTCCCCCCATTCTGCTCTAAAGACACCAAGATCATCTGCGGTGTACCCCAAGGATCATCCCTCAGCCCGACACTCTTTAACATCTACATGGCACCGCTTGCCAACATCACCAGATCGCATGACCCTCAACATCGTCTCATACGCTGACGACACCCAGCTGATCCTCTCCCTCACCAAGGCCCTCGCCACCGCCAAAACCAACCTACATGAAGGAATGAAGGCCATCGCCGAATGGATGACGAACAGCCGACTGAAACTGAACTCGGATAAGACAGAGGTCCTCATTATCGGATCCACCCCGTCTGCCTGGGACGACTCATGGTGGCCGGCCGCACTGGGAGCTGCACCGATACCCACTAACCACGCACTCATCCTAGGAGTTATCCTGGACTCCGCATTGTCAATGAACCAGCAAGTGAACTCAGTCTCCTCCTCCTGCTTCAACACCCTCCGCATGCTCCGCAAGATCTACAGATGGATCCCCACCAGTACCAGAAGAACAGTCACCCAGTCCCTCGTCAGCAGCAGACTGGACCACGGCAACGCTCTCTACGCAGGAACCTCAGCCAAACTCCAGAAATGACTACAATGCATACAGAACGTCTCTGCACGTCTCATCCTCGACATCCCCTGCCACAGCCACATCACAGCCCACCTGAAAGACCTGCACTGGCTCCCCGTCAACAAGAGGATCACCTTCAAGCTCCTCACCCACGCTCACAAAGCTCTCCACAACACCGGATCAGCGTACCTCAGCGAACGACTCACCTTCTACACCCCGAACCACCAGCATCGCTCACCTCGCCCTCGCCACCGTCCCTCGCATCTGCCGAGCGACCGCCGGCGGCAGATCGTTCTCTCACCTCGCCGCAAAAACCTGGAACACCCTCCCCATCCGCCTACAACAGACCCAGGACCTGCTGGCCTTCAGGAGACTCCTCAAGACGTGGCTGTTCGAGCATTAGCAGCACCTCCGCCCCCCCAGCACCGTGAGACCCTCTCGGGTAAGTAGTGCACTCTACAAATGTACTTACTGATTGATTGATTGATTGATTGATTGATTGAATATATAAGGGTGCCAACGAAATGTTGACAAACAATTATGTTCACTCCTGCTGGCTCTAAGCCACTCTGTTTCCATTCACAGAAACCACAGCATTTTTTCAGCATTGTGATTGTTCCCCCACATCATACTAAATGCTCCTCTTGGCGGAGCCTGGCCCCCCTGGCATCAAGTTATGCCCCTCCCCTCTATGGACGCCTGTCCCACAGTTTGATTAGCTGTTTTGGGGATCTATACCTACGGAAATCTAAAGCTTTACTGCTCACTGATGCCTCGGTTTGGAAGATTGTTGTATATTATCTCCATCCATCCATGCGCTCATATATCCATTCATTTATCTCGTCATTCATCCACCCATGAAACCATGGATGCCACTGCACATTTAACCATGCACTCCGTCACTCACTCATTCATGTGCTCCAAAATGTCTCCAAACTTTTGCTTACTCCCTCATTCACCCACTCACCCAGCCACACAAACCCACTATCAGTGAAGAAGCACTAGGACTTAAACTGGCCAGACCTGCCAATGCTTGCTCACTGATCTGAGCTGTATAGGTGTCACTGATTAGTGAGTTTGTGTGGCTGGGTGAGTGGGTGAATGAGAGAGTAAGCAAAAGTTTGGAGACATTTTGGAGCACATGAATGAGTGAGTGACAGAGTGCATGGCTAAATGTGCAGTGGCATCCATGGTTTAGCACTGGTGGTGCCCTGTGCGACAATGTTTGTTGGCGCCCCCCAAAGACCACATCTACCACGGATTTCCTCTCTACCACCATTTAACAGTGCTCCTAAAGTCTCTATAACCACTCTCTCTCAGACTGATTTCGTTTTATAGCGCCACTCATACCAATGTAGGGTGTCAGAGCACTTTAAATCACACACATTGGTACAGAGACAATCACACATGTGGAATTCAGTGTATAGGAAATGTTAAATAAGACAGAGGGCTACAAGTTGTAGGAGTCACATGTCATCTATACTGCTAGTCAGGATAGTTTAAGAGTCCTTGGTCTGAAAAAGCACACATTCAGAATTTAAAACATAGCATTATTGTTTCGGATTTTTCATTAATAATAAAAATTGATTGCTTCTACCCAAATGAACCCTTTTTGCAAGTTTAGTTTGATGAAAGACGGGGCAAAAAGACATATAATGCTAATACATATCTTGTAGTTTGCATGCAGCTCTTTGATGACAGTTAATAGCTCTCTATGCTTAATTAGAATTTTAATTTATAAACTGTAACAAAAGAAACAAGTATCCCTGGGACACAAGCAGTAACCCACTGACCTATTTACATTATATGTACTTTGTGATCTGCATGGTACACATTCTTTGTAATAGGCACATTAACCCACTGCACTACCTTAGGATGAGTTAAAACTTCCACTAGACAAACCTACGATCTCGCTCCAGCATGAACATTAATCACTGGAGTGGTCTAGACGTTTTTATTGATGGCTGAAAATTGCTGGCAACAAGGAACCCGGCAGCAGGTGCTTTTAAAACGAAAATATGCTTGCAAACATGGCGCCCCCACCCCAAGTCAGTGCCCGGTGCGGTGGCACCGATCACGCCGCCCTACAGTCGGCCTGGTTTATAAGGGCCCTGCTGGTAACTTAAAGCGCCTCCGGGCGCAGGAAATTGCAGGAGGAGAAAGCAGAGCAGCCTGGGACTGTGGTTCGCTACCCCCCTCCTGGCTCGAGTAGATACGGGTCCCGTCTCATCTTTAGGCCCACCCAGGCTTCTTCGTGGCCCTCCCAGATCCCACATCCCAAATCCCGGGGTGTCCCTGAATCCCAGCAGGAGGCAGGAGCGCAGCAGATCTTCTCAGGGACCCCTGCCGGAGGGCAGCGCCTCTTAGGGCACCAGCGCCTTTTCTCAGCGTCTCTACTCAGGGCACCAGCGGGGGATCAGCGCCTCTTCTCAGGGCAGCAGACGGGGTCAGAGCCTCTTCTCAGGGCACCAGCGGGGGGTCAGCACCTCCTCTCAGGGCACCAGCAGGAGGTCAGCGCCTCTTCTCAGGGCAGCAGACGGGGTCAGAGCCTCTTCTCAGGGCACCAGCGGGGGGTCAGCACCTCCTCTCAGGGCACCAGGCGAGGTCAGAGCCTCTTCTCAGGGCACCAGCGGGGGGTCAGCGCCTCTTCTCAGGACACCAGCGGGGGGTCTGCGCCTCTTCTCAGGGCACCAGGCGAGGTCAGAGCCTCTTCTCAGGGCACCAGCGGGGGGTCAGCGCCTCTTCTCAGGACACCAGCGGGGGGTCTGCGCCTCTTCTCAGGGCAGCAGGCGAGGTCAGAGCCTCTTCTCAGGGCACCAGAGGGAGGGCAGTGCCTCTTCCCCATGCACCAGCAGCGGGACGTCAGCCCCCCCCTGTCGAGTGTGGCAGCCCGGGATGAGACAGCTTTCCGGGCACCCACACAGCCGCACCCGAGCACTTCACAGGTCTTTAAAAGACCATTTGCATGTTAATGAGGCCTCGCTGTTGTTTCACCCCTTCTAAGAGCCCCTGCAGCTCCACTCTGCCTATTGCTTAAAGATTCAGCCCCCCCCCCCGAAATTTGGCTCTAGTTGCGCCTCTGCTTCTCAGTGACCCCTGTAGGTGGGTTGCAGTCCTTCTCGGGGATCCCTGAAGCAAGTCCAAGGCCTCGACAAAGCTCTCAGGCTAGCCCAAATCCGAGCATGAGCCTTCACCCAGCCCATGGTTTTGCTCTGGGTGCTGGGTCCCTTCGCCCTCAGTTTAGTGTTAGAAACAGGACTACAAGTCCCAGAATACACTGCAATAACATGACATGGAGTTGGCAGTCATAGGTCATGGCCCTTGAAAATGTATAAGCTCTGATGAGGAACGTGGTCCGCGCCAGTGTGTCTCTCTAAAGCTTTAAACCTGAAAAAAGATGAGAGATTTTACCTTCGTATAAACCAATTGTTCAATGAGGGTTTCATTATCTTTTCGTTTATTTAGCGTGGAAAATACACTCGATTTTAGGTCTGAAATGCGTTTTCTTCTCAAATACTACTTTTCTTCTAAACAATTTCTGTCCATTTTTGAAGAAAACAGCCAGTGTCTTAAAGAAAATGCCGAAACGGTGGGCAAAATGTGTAATAGCACGTAAATATTGCCTGCGCTTGATTTTGAAAGGTATGGCATTACATGAGTAAATGTTCGAAGTTGTGCGATTGGTGGCCATTATTGGAAGTCTGAGTAAATGCATTGAAGCATATATGAAATTGTTAAAGTATTGGGCACTTTAGCAAAAAAAACGTACCTAAACTCATGAAAAATAATAAATCTCGCCGTTGGGGAATTGAACCCTGGTCTCCGGTGTGACAAGCGGGGATACTGACCACTATACTAACGAGGATCCTGTATACTGATGCTTGCTGAGCAGCTTCCACTTGATACTTTAACCCGTCCTGTCTTGCCTGTGACTGATCCTTCTCACTTTCCAGTTCTTTGATACCAACAACACTGGGGGCCACAGGCTCAACAAATACACACACTCTCCCTCTCACAACACACAAACGCACTCCTCCCTCACACCAACCCTCCCTCCTCTTAGCAGGCGCTCTCAGCAGCATCACCTGATGCCAGAGTCACAGCAAGCAGCTCCCAGGGCTGCTTCCCACTGGGCCCGTCCTGGCTCTTCAGCCCAGGGGCCCCTGGCTCTCTCTGCACACAGGGAGTGGGGAGGGAGTCCCTCCCACCCGCCCACCCGCCCGCCTGCGCCAAAGGAGAAAGCTGGCTTCTAAAGCAGAAGAGAGGAGGCAGGAAAAGCCCAGGTGTGTGAGTGTCTGAGAAAGAGGCGCTTTGAATTGTGAAGCAGAGGAAAAAAGTGAAGACTTTGCAAAATTCCTTCGAGCCGGATTTGAACCAGCGACCTAAGAATGTCAGCTTCCCCACTACAGTCCTCCGCTCTACCAACTGAGCTATCGAAGGCTCGGTGATGTGAGGATGACAAGGCGCTATATGGCATGAGGAGTGAGCAGCGAGCCCAGCCGCCTAGGCAGGGTTCTGTCTCTAAACAGCAACTCAAGGCCTTCATAAAGCGCCAAACCCTACAATGGAGACTTTCCTTCCCCGCACAAAGCCAGCAAAGGAAAACAAACAGGCCACCTGCCTTTCTCAATGCTTCTTTCAAATGCTAAGACATCACTTTGCGCACCTTAGAGCAACCTGTCCAGACACACTTACAAACTACTGTTGCGTCCTGTATCGGACTGAGGAAGACGGCGGGAGGTAGATGGGCAGCATGCACTCCGGGGTCCGGAGGGGATAATGAAACACACACCTACGCTTACTATTGCGCTTCGGTGCACTGACCCGGATCATCCGGTCCAGCCCCCATTTATTCACGTAGGCCCTTCCGGGTCACAGACGGGACCACCCTCGCGTAAGCGTGGGGGTGTTCCCTTGAACATAACATTCCTCCTTTATCATGGCACAACAAACAAAAACACAAACACCGGTTGGAAAGGTGCTCCAGTTCAAAATGAGAGAGAGAGAGAGAGAGAGAGAGAGAGAGAGAGAGAGAGAGAGAGAGAGAGAGAGAGACAAAAAGGGAATAGGAAAAACACTGCATTTCTTTTCTCTAGTCCATTACAAAACCTCTCAGTCGAGACGACACCGTTGGATTGGCTCTGAGATGATATCTGTGTCCACCTCGACCTTCGCTCGCCTCTCTACGGCTTTCCGCTCCAGCCGCCCCTGGTGAATGTTCCACAACTGTCCCAGGCAGTGGGGGGACTGGCCCTAGTGAACCACTCTCCTCGTCAACATCATCGCCCGTCGGTTCGCCACCCTCAGGCTCGGGCACCGTCTCACTTGGTTGTGCCGGGCACCGGTATCTTTTGAATTGGGAGATGTTCCTGGTGACTGTCTCATGGCCCCTCTGGGCAGTGACCATCGTGCCCTTAACTGCCTGAATCACCCAGGGCTCCGGTTCAAACGGAAGGGAGAACTTCCCTCGTGGATGTCGATTCTTCACCAGCACCCGTTCACCGGCCACCAACGCATTGCTCCTGGCATGGCGCCTCTGGGACATTCGGTCGTTCTTGGCCCGCCTCTGTCGGAGGCGTTCGGATACTTGACGATACGCAGGCAAAGATGGTGTCACCTGGGGAAATACATCATTCAGCACCCGTTGATTGCACAGAAAACCAGGGCTGGCCATGGTGGTTGAGTGAGGCGTAAGTCTGTATTCCTTTATGAAGTTGTACAGGGCACACTCCATGTTCTGCTCTCGAGACATTGCTATCCGGAGCACTTTGTTCAGGGTGCGCATGAAACGCTCGGCCTCACCATTAGCCTGTGGCCACCGTGGTGTGATCTTTACATGACGGACACCTCTTGATCGGAGGTATTCAGAGAACTCATGGCTGGCGAATGGCGGACCATTGTCCGTGCGTAGCTCCTTGATTAGCCCATGGCTGGCCATAATTTTCTCGAACCGAGGTATGGTATTGCTCGCCGTAATGGAGTCCAGTACCTCAACCTCGGGGTATTTTGAGAAATCGTCAATGACGACAAGCATGTGTCGGCCATCCGGTAGGCTCCCAAAGTCGGCACTCGCCCGGTGCCACGGGTGAGGAGGGATATCTTCCGTCACGATTGGGGCCGGCGGATCCGCTGGGCCTACCGCTTGGCAGAGCGCGCAAGACCGGACAGTTCTCTCCACCGCACTGTCCAGATCAGGGAACCACACCTTGCTCCTCAGACGGGATTTTGTCTTGACTACCCCTTGGTGCGCAATGTGAGCTAAGTCCACCACTCGCTGTTGTAATGACCTGGGGATAACCAGGCGCGTGCCTCTCATCAGACATCCCTCGGGGGACACGGCCAATTCAGACCGGACGTTGTGAAGAGCCCTTAACGCCAGTTGGGCATCATCTGTGCGGTGTGTCAGGTTTTCCAACAGGGAGTGCCACCTTCCTGATCCAATCGCGGCGATCACCAACTCCCAGCAATCATCCTGTTTGGTCGCCTCCAGGATGTCCTCGAGCCTGATGGGCAGGGGTCGGGAGCGTTCCACCACCAGCCTGACATACTCCTCCGTCTCCTGCGCTTCAGACTCCTCTTCTCGGGTAACTGGCCGGGCATGTCTGGAGAGGAAATCCGCGGGGTTTTGCGTCCCCGGGCGGTAGACCACTGTGAACTGATATTCCTGCAGCTGCAGGATCCACTTTTCGATTCTCGGGGGTGGTTTCGACGACACGCCCATGAAGAGAGGAATCAGCGGTTTGTGATCAGTATGGACCGTGAATGGCTGCCCATATAGGTAGAGGTGGAAGTGACGACACCCCCAATGTATCGCAATCGCCTCCTTTTCGATGTGGGAGTACCTTTGCTCAGTTTCTGTCAGAGCCCGGCTCGCGTAGGCAACCGGGGCCCATTCCCCGTCCGGTTGCTTCTGGGACAATACAGCACCCAAACCGATGGGACTGGCATCCACCGACAGTTCAGACTCCCGGGTGGGGTCAAAGTACGCTAGGGTGGTTTCGGCGGACAGAGCGTGTTTGGTGTCTTGAAAAGCCTTCTCTTGACTGGGGCCCCATTCCCAGGTTGCGGCGTTCTTCGTGAGGTCCCGTAGAGGTGCTGTTAGATTCGTGAGATTCCGGATGAAGCGACCACAGTAGGTGACCATGCCCAGGAAGCTTCTTACTCCGGTGACTGTGGTCGGGGCCGGTGCCGTCTGGATGTCTCGAACTTTGGCAGGGTCGGGCGACACTCCTTGTTGCGAGAAGTGATATCCAAAGAACGCTATCTCCTTTTTTAGGAATTCGCACTTCTCGCGATGCAACGTGAGGCCACTGTCCTGGAGTCTCCGGAACACGCATCGTAGGCAGTTCATGTGTTCCTCCAGAGTCGGCGCATGTACAAGAATGTCATCACTGACATTTATGACTCCACTGAGGCCAGCCAACACCCCTCTGATGGTATCCTGAAACACTTCCGCCGCGCTGGACACCCCGAAGCTGAGGCGCTTGTAGCGGCGCAGGCCCACATGGGTGGAGAAGGTGGTTATGGCTCTTGACTCGGGGTCCAGCAGGAGTTGATGGTAGCCCGCCCGAAGGTCCATCTTCGAGAACCAGCGCGATCCGCTGACCTCCGCAACGATGTCGTCGACAGTGGGCGTCAGATGGCGTTCCCGCTTGATGGCGTGGTTCGGCAGACGCATGTCCACGCATATCCGGACTTCACCTGGTTGCTTTGGTTTCCGGGCAATCACAATGGGGGAGACCCAAGGGGTGGGTCCGTCCACTCTCTCAATGATGTCAGCGGCCTCCAATTTCCTTAGTTCTTCTTCAACCTTGGGCCGCAGATGAAACGCTACTCTCCGATGCTTGAGAGCAACTGGTTGTACTGATTGGTCTATGTGCAGCCGCACCAGGTGGTCCTTCAGGCATCCAATGCCGTTGAACAGGTCTCGAAATTCTTCCACCAATGACTCGACATCCTCCAGGTGCACAGCGAACGCAAAAACCACCAGTTGCAGATGTTCCGCCGTACGACAGCCCAACAGCATCCCTGTACCCTCCTTGGTGACGTACACCTTGGTGCGGACGGAGTTGGCCTCGTGGGCAATGTCAGTGGTGAAGACGCCTACCACAGTGAGTGGTGTGCCGGAGCCATACGCAAACACCTGTATGGACGTTGGCTTCAGGACGGGCTGAGTTGGGAAGGATTTCAGCATAGACTGGGCCATTATGTTAATGGACGCACCTGTGTCGATTAGCACCGGCGTTAGATGCCCTGCAATCTTGACGTGACACTTCGGTGCCCTTCGTCTCGGACACCCATCAGGCTGTAGAGCGTGAATTACATGGACCGTGCCTTCGTCCTCATCGTCATCCATGTCGTCTTCCTCAGTTTCGGGTGGAGGGGCATCCACCGCATTGACCTGCCGACTTTGTTGCCGCTGACGTCCCGCCGATCGGCACACTTTGGCTAGATGGTTCAGGCGACGACATGCCGAACACCTTTTCCCTTGCGCCGGGCATACCCCGTGGTGTGGGTATGGACCTCCGCACATGTAGCAGGTACGGGACGATGGTGGTGGTGTTCCGTGTTCCGGCTTCTTTTTAGACGCTTTCTTCGGGGTAGTCGCCACCACCGCGTTGACTGGCTCTGTTTTCACTTGACGTTGGAGGGCCGTTTCCATATGTGCGGCGCGCACCTTGGACAATTCTTTGGACCGGCCCATGGTGAGAATATCCGCCATGGAGATTCCGGGCAGTTCGAGGACTCTTTCTCTCAACTTCACGGACGAACAGCCTTGGATGAATTGCGCCCGCAACTCGTCATCTGTGTCCGGTAGAGTACAGGTGATTGCCAGTTCTTTCAGACGAGCACAGATTGTGTCAACAGATTCCTCTGGTTGCTGCCTTGCTTGGCGTAGGAGAAAACGTTCGTAATCTGGATTCGCCAGGGGCTCAAAATGTGCGGTAAGGGCCGCCTTGAGTGTGGCATAGGTGAAGGGAGGACCGGTTTTCACCACGGACTTGGCTAAACGGTGAACTGCAGCACCACCCAGATGCAGGAGCATGGGCCGCTGTCGTTCAGGCTTGAGGCCGACTGCGGCAAAATAATTCTCCAGGCGCTCCAGCCACTCTTTCCACTTGGCCGCCTGGGCGGAAGGCGGGCCGTCCACAATGAACGCTTCCACCGGGGACACCGTCGTCATCTCGGCGCTGACTGGCCAAAACTCAGCACTTCCGGCGCAGGCCGCGGCAAAATGCGGCCTTCAGGCACCCAGCACCCAGGCCACAGGGACCAGGCGTCGAGCGTCGACGAGCACACTCCACGTGGCACCAGGCGGCAGCAGGTAAGACCTCCGGGCTGGAATCAGCAGACACGGGCACCCCTCCGTCTCACAGCAGCCTCACCGCTACACCGATGCCACCACCACAGCCAGCAACCCACAGCAGGGACACAGACAGCAACTGACCGGGAGAAGTAGGCTGTAGGGGCGCATCCTCCAATGCAGCACACGATGGGGCAAACCAGGTAGCAGGCCGGTCGAAGAGAGCGCTCCCACGCGCTAGGTGCAGGACGGCAGCTTCGACGCGGGCCGAAGACCGGGAGAAACCAGGAAGGCGGCCGGGACAGGCCGCGCGTAGACGCACGCACGTGCGAAGAGTAGCGTTCCGTGTGGCGGCCGCCACCGGAGCGGGTCAGGCAGCGAGGATCCAGCCGTCGGGTAGCGAGAGTCCGGAAGAGACCCCCTCGTCGCCAGTTGTTGCGTCCTGTATCGGACTGAGGAAGACGGCGGGAGGTAGATGGGCAGCATGCACTCCGGGGTCCGGAGGGGATAATGAAACACACACCTACGCTTACTATTGCGCTTCGGTGCACTGACCCGGATCATCCGGTCCAGCCCCCATTTATTCACGTAGGCCCTTCCGGGTCACAGACGGGACCACCCTCGCGTAAGCGTGGGGGTGTTCCCTTGAACATAACAACTACCTTATAAACGCCTCTCAAGGGCGACTATGACTGGCGCCCCGGACCAACCACCTCCCTTCTCTCCAGCCCCTAGCTAGAAGAATAGGAGACCTCACCCGGAGGATACAGACTCCAGAGTGACGGGCTAGAGACGCCCTTTGGGAGACATGACGGCACCAGGGCCGGACTGGCCATACGGGTAAAGAGAGAGCCCCCGCTGGACAGAGAGACTGACGGACGCCGCCCATCCTGCGTAAAACCGGGCACGAGGAGCAATGTCCAGTGTACCTTTAAAGGACACAGGTCAGGCGCGCAACACCCATTGGACTCAAAGGGCTTCAGCCCCCCCCCCACCCCCCACCCGTCGTGTGTGGCAGCCCGGGATGAGACACCTTCCCGGGCAAAAAAGCAGCAGCACCCGAGCACTTTACAGGTCTTTAAAAGACCATTTGCATGTTAATGAGGCCTCGCTGTTGTTTCACCCCTTCTAAGAGCCCCTGCAGCTCCACTCTGTCTATTGCTTAAAGTTCAGCCCCCCCCCCGAAATTTTTGCTCAGCCCCCCCCCCGAAATTTGGCTCTAGTTGCGCCTCTGACACAGGTCATGTGTTGCTGATGAGGAATAAAGCTCCTGGTCTGGAGGTCATCTTTCAAGAGTGTTGTTTTATAGGTGCCTGAGGCAGTTTGGTTTAAGTTATTGAAAAGTTGTACCTTGAGAGCAACGGCTGTTATTTTTTTCTCTTTCTTCGGCACCAGGTCTCCAAAGAAGAGCTGAGTTGCTTCTCAACCTTCCTGGCCTTTGACCTGGAAAAGAAATACCTCAAACTCTAAGGCACTGATTCAGATTTGCGCAACAATTTTGAACATATTTTGCACTCATTTTGAGATTACAAGATTGGGCCAGTTTTGCACACTACCTAGATTTGTTTCTCGTCGCAGATTTTGCCAAGAAGATCTTGGTGACAATTTGGAAGTGGAAAGGGATTTTAAAAAGGCTCCCTCTGTGGTAATCTGGAGTGCACCCCCTGCTAATCCTACTCTACCCCATTAACTCAGAAAGGGAAGAGAATGTTGTTATTGGGAAATAGAAAATACGAAATTACCTAGAATGTCTCTCTCTTAAGGGCTCACACAACTATTTCATCATTGTATCAGTGTGCTCACGGGCATGGTTGATGTTCTGCAGATGGAGGCCTTTCAGTTCCAGAGAGTATTCCATTGGAAACCCTCTCCCCTTCCTTCCTCAAACATTTTCCAAGGGGCACAGATTTTTTTAAGGTCTCAAACAGCCCAATTTTCCCAATCGGGCCGTTTGAGACTTCAAAAAGATTATTTAAATGTACAAAAGGCACATTTTGACTTAGTAACTTTTTACCACATCAGAATTTGCATTATTTATTCAGTATTTGGAAAGGGCATGTTTAGGGTGTCTTTTCTAAATAACAAATAGGTATTACTGTTTTGTGACCAAATTCTGGTAGCAGAACAGTAATAGTTTGCCACCAGTTTAAAAGTGGTGGTACCCCATTCGCAAATAGAAAGGGGTTCCTTTGGGAACTCTTCCCTTTTGAGAATGCTACAAAAGTATTTTTTAGGAGCAGACAGTGCTCCATGGGACCATTGCCCGCTCTTAAAAAATAAAACGGAAGCATTTTCTTTTCTTTTATTAAATGCATCTTGGTTACCTTTGAGGAAAGCGGGCTACATTTAAAAAAAGGATTACTTTAATAAAAAGCAATCATAGGCATGGTGGTCTGCTGACCCCAGCAGGCCTCCATCCCTGTGATGGCTGCATTTCCTTATGGGTCGCCAATTGCGACCCAGCTCATTAATATTCATGAGGTAGGACGATTTGCATCCCACTAGGAATCGCTAATTTAAAATAAAAAGTTTCATACATTAGGAATTACGATTTCATAATTGCTCTTCATTAAGAATAGTAATTATGAAATCACAATTCATAATGTTAGTACATTAGGGGCCAGATGTACATAGATTCCCATTTGCGAATACCTAATAGCTAATTTTTGTGATTTGCTTTTAGGAATTCGCAAAAGGCTTTGTACAAAATTGTGTTTTCCACTGCTTGCAATTCCCAGTGGGTCGCAAATTGACTTAACTCATTAATATTCATGAGGTAGGTTGCAATTTGCGACCATTGGGAATCACTAAAATCACAGGGAGCCATCAGACCACCAAGTCTGTGTTTGCTTTCAAATAAAGCAACCTTTTTATTTTTTAAATGCAGCCCGTTTTCCTTAAAGGAAAATGGGATGCGTTTCCAAAAGAAAAATGCCAAGTTTCAGTTTCATTTTTTTTAAGAGCGGGCAGTGGTCCCAAGGACCATTGCCTGCTCTTAGAAAATGTTTTCGCTGTCAATCACAAAGGGGAAAGGTTCCCCTGGGGACCCCGTCCCATTTGCGAATGGGTTACCACCAAAATGCAAAACATTTTTACATACTATTGTACGTCACTAGAGACGCTCTAAACACGCCCCTTCCTAATACCGAATCACTAACCCATTTTGCGATTCGGTGATAGGATACTGAATCACAAACTAGGATTTGTACACACAAAAAGGCTTTTTTGAGATCGCAAACGTCACAATTCTGCAAATTGGGCCATTTGCAACCTACAAGAAGCTGTGTATATTTGGCCCTTGGCCCCAGGTCTCTTCTCTTTAAAGACTATGAATGCTTAGAAACTGGCTTATTTAAGGAAGAGAGTGCCATAGACAACACTTGACAGAGAACCCACAAGTGCTAGCTGCCAACTTTATATTGAAAGTCTGGGCAGGTTCTACATGTCTTTGGGGAGAGTAGTCCCCGAGTCTCACCTTGGGAACCATTCATGCCCCAGTGGTTGTTTAATGAGCAAGATGGAAACTATGGAACCAGAAGACATTTGCGACAAACTGCGAGGTCTTCGATACTTACTTTTTGAACACATTTCTCTGCTGCTTTTTTAGCAGTGGTAGAAAGACCTTAAATGTAACTAAACAATGGTAGTTAGTATGTGATAAGAAAACAGAAGCAGGACTGTAACCAAGCTTCGTTTGATTTTACCCATGGGGAGAGCCCCCACTCCCATAGTCCACTCACTAAAATCTGGTGTGGTTGGAACGTTCTAAACTTTGAAATAAAGAGGTACTCCTGCTTCACCAAATTGTTTGATGTTAGTCAGAAGATATCCTTCCTGTGTCTTTGTGTCCTTAATTGCAATGATGTATTAGAGGTGGGTTGGGGGCACTAAAAGGTTGAGCCAAGCTGGACTCAGAGGCCTCTTGAATCTTGAAGCCCAAAGCAAGCTGTGCCTCCAAGTGGCTTCTGTCTGCCGCCCATGCGCAAACCTCCTGCAGCAAGAATGAAAGATAAAGTATTATTTTTTATGTAGAAGGGGAAAGAGATACCCATCTAGGGGCTGAATTGTACATTGGGAAATGGAAAGCCGGGGATCAATCCCAGCTCCCCTCTTGACCACATTGTGAGATCCTAGGCAATTGTTTTATTTCACTTTGACTCCTTTTCCTTCATTATCACATGTGAGGACCCCTTGAAATACACGAGTTCAGGAGGAGGCCCTGCGCATGAACCTTCTCTTGAGCTTGACTCAATAAATCCTAATGTTGTTCCATGTATAATAGCATCCTAGACCACCCAGAGGGTGTACATGAACAATGGCCTGCCCCTTAGATCACTAACGGCACTGCCTGGGCAGGGAGTTTATGTTTGAAAACTAATACTCTCAATAAATGCCTCGGAACGCAGTGGTATGATCTCATCTACATATTCACAAGTTTGTTGCACAATGTCTTTAGACAATGAATGTGTTCCTGAAGATAAAGGTGCAGGACATCTTCTTTGTTTCTTTTCCTTCCCTTTATTTAATGTGCAAATAAATGCTTGCCCATTTGTTTAACCTTTTTCTGAATGTTAGTGCTCAGCCCCTGGGTCTACAGTGAGTATCCGTGCCTAACATGACTGCAGGGTGCACATAACAAATGGATCTCTCAACTCTAGATCAGAATTTGACATTACGATAGACTTATGAAGAGTAGGAGTAGCCGTACTTTAAGGGTTTAACATTTTGTAAATATATATTTTTTTATGTGAGTGCATGTATGAGTTTGCAATCCTTGAAACACATTTGAACAGGTAAGCAGACTGCTTACAGTACTATCTTATTCAGTCACGGGTTTGAGATCTGTGGTAGTGGTACTTTTCCTCTTCTTTCTGTGCTCCCTCTTTCCCCTTGTTGTTCAGCCTGAGCATGTGTGGAATGTTGATGAGGTCATGGAATTTTGGGTGCCTGATGTGAGCCAGTTGGTGTCAGCAGGCTGAGCAGCTAGGAGGCTGCTCCTGGCGGGGTGTACATTTTGGCCTACTTCTCATCTTGGCTATAACCTAAATCCTCCTTAACTTGAATCCAAATAAAGTTACAACTTGGAACCTACTACCTGGCCTCCTGTGAACATTCATACTTCAACATTTTGGCGACGATTTTACTACGAACCTGCGTGATCTTCAAGGAATGCTTAAACTGCAACTAACTGGAACTAAACTATACTGCAACTTACAAGAAACTCAAGCTTGTGTACCTACGTCTTACCACTTAAAGAACTTGGCAGCCCCAGCCCCACCAGTGACCATTTGACACCGTTCAGCCTCAACTCGGGCGTGCCAGTCTTCCACCTCCACTCAAGCTTGGTGAGTCTTCTTCTGATTTTACTTCTCTGCTGTGGCTTTCCATCGCTAACCACTGAACTCCCGGTGTGTTATTAGATCACCTACTCATCTTGGAGTGTGGCATACTATTAACAGACTCTTCAGCCACAATTCCCACAGAGATGCAGCTGACTCGATCACCCTGCTGTGTTTCTCTGTGTTGTTTGGACCCTGATATCAGGCTTTATTTCGCATTCTGCGATAGCAGCAGCAGTGTTCACCAAAAGCAAATGTGTATTTGGGATTGTGCTTAAAAGGAAACAGTGAAAACTTTCAACGGCCATAAAGCATCTTCCCTGAGGAACTGGCCGAGTGTTTAGATGCAGGAGAAGTGGCACTTTGGGTGAGCAGATGTGAATATTGGCAAGGGCAAAGACTGTATTCTTTTCCGGTGGGTGGCCACGTTTTGTTTCACCGTTTTGTTTTAATATATACTCTGAAGCGGACCCACACCTTGAAAAACCGCACCACATTTTTCAAATTCAAGTACATGCATGCGCACCTCACCTATCTTCTAGTGTCGCGTGGTGCAGGGTGTCTTGGTTACGTCCTCCTCTCCTCTTCTCTATGACGTACATCTTTCCTTGTCCCATTCAGCTGTCAATTGATGCCCGCATGCTCGAGCGCGCCGTGAGCCACCCAGTGTGGCGTCAAGAAACGTACCGCCATCTTGCGGTTGGCACATACTATGTTTTATTCAGTCTACCGCTATTTGTGCCTATTGCCAACCACGTTAACTCTGAATGCGCTTCGTTTTCAAAAAAGTTTAGTGTTCATCGATGTCTAACACTAACGTCGTGTCAAGAAGAGATGTTGAGAGCGGAAGAATTGCAAGTTTTCCGTGTGTCCAGATGAGCTGCCCGAGGATACTTGAACTTTTCTTCAAGGGGATTAAGGATTACATGTTCTTTCTTCGTTTTCATATATTTGTTGGACCTAGAACTGCACACAGTATGGACTCCTTGGCTTCACTCAAATGACCACGGTGACTACTTTATTTATTTTAATTTATTGTTTTCTTGGGACAGTACTTGTTTTTTTAATGTTTATAGTATTCTAATGCTTTATTGTTCAGCTTTCATTTCTTTAGGGTCAATGTTCATATATGCTTCACATGTTACGATTTTATCCTGCAGGTGTGATTACTCATAACTACGTATTTTTCCTTCCATCCTGTTCGTTATTGTTTATTGGTGCTTACCAAGAATGTTTCTACTGGGGCGGTGGGGAGGGTGGCGCCGATCAACCCCTGGTACATACGAAACCCCACGATCCGTGCAGACCTGGTTAGGTCCCTTGAACACTATTTTAATGACAACGTGGGGTCGGTGTCTTCTGCCGTCTCCCTTTGGGAGGCCTTTAAGACGGTGCTCCGGGGCCAGGCCCTGTCTCTCATCTCCCATACCAAAAAATGCGAGGCGAAAGAGGTGGTTCGACTAGAAAATGAGATCACCGAGTTAGAGAGCGATTTGGAGCAAGGTGTTACGGATGACAGACTGCATGTGCTGGGGCTTAAACAGGCCGACTACAAGGCGCTGGTTCCTGAATCTTCTAAGAGTATGAGCAGGGAGCAACAGGGGCGTTTGTATGATATGGGTGATAAGGCGGGGAAGTTGATTGCCTGGTTGGATAAGAAGGAGAGAGCGAGTCGAGTGGTGCCGGTTGTTGAGAGGGTGGATGGTGTGTGTGTGACGGACCCCGGTGATATTGTTGATTGCTTTGCGGAGTATTTTCACGGGGTTTACTCTCCGGTCTCTGAGCGATCGGAGGAAGACTCCCGCCTGCTGCTTAAAGACATTGCTTTGCCGTCTCTATCTGATGAGGATAAATTATAGATGGACGCGGCCCCGTCGCTGGATGAGATTGCTTTGGCCATTCGCTCTATTGCTTCTGGCAAGGCCATGGGTCCTAATGGCCTTCCCATCGAATTATATAAGTTGCGCCCAGATAAGATTGCGCCGTATCTCCGGGACATGTTCCTTGAGGCACGGGCGGCGGGCTCCCTCCCCCCAGACCAACGTCTTGCTACTATTGTTGTTATCCATAAGGAAGGGAAGCCGCGGGATCGGTGTACTTCTTACAGGCCGATCTCTTTGTTGAACGCGGAGCCCAAAATCCTTGCCAAGGTACTGGCCAATCGCCTGATCCGGGTCGTGGGTGACCTGATGCATCAGGATCAATCCGGTTTTATACCCCATCGCAATACCGCTTTGAACCTGCGGCGACTGCATGGCGTCCTCGCCAGAGCGCCATTCATGCGTAAGCCAGCCATTTTGGCGTCCCTGGACGCTACCATGGCGTTTGACACCTTGGAATGGCCGTATATTTGGGCAGCATTGGCGAAGTTTGGGTTCGGCCCGGGGTTCATCGGTTGGGTGAAATTGCTTTATGATAACCCACTGGCACAGGTGGTGGTCAACGGACGGGTATCGGCTCCTTTTGTTTTGGGTAGGGGCACGCGACAGGGATGTCCGTTGTCACCTCTTCTCTTTGCGCTTTGTTTGGAGCCCCTTGCGGAGTGGCTGCGGTGGCACCCTTCGATGCGTGGCCTTAGATGGACGCCGGAGTACGAGGATCGTGTCTCCCTATATGCGGACGATATCCTCTTGTATCTTGCATCTCCCCGCAAATCGCTCATTGTATTGGTGGATGTGTTGAGCTCCTTTGGTCGCAACTCCGGATTGGTCATTAACTGGGCTAAGTCCTGTGTGTACGTTCTCTCCGGCGAGCCCCCCCCCCCTTCCGCAGGGGTGCCCTATCCAGGTTGTGCAGTCGGGGTTTAAGTATTTGGGAATCTTTATAACCCTAGACCCGGTGGCCCGGTATGAGCGGAATCTTCTCCCCCCCCTTCAGCGCCTAAGGGCGGATGTGGCGGGTTGGCGGCGGCTGCCGCTCTCGCCGCTCGGCCGGGCGGCGTTGTTCAAAATGATGTCGCTGCCGCGCTTTTTGTACGCCCTACAGAACACTATGGACGTAGTGCCGGCCCGCTATTTTCGGGAGGTGGAGTGTCTTCAGCGTCGATTGTTTTGGGATGGGCGGCCGCGGATCGCTCTTGCCAAACTAACCCTACCGTGGTACGATGGGGGGGTCGCTCTCCCTGATATTAAACGGTATTATTGGGCCTCCCAGTTGGCTGCTGTCAATCACGGGATGTATGGGCCTGCTTTGAACCCGGCTTTTGAGATGGACAAATTGTTATTGCCAAGCGGGAATTATAATCGAGCACTATACTTGGGGTCCCTTGATGCGCGATTGACAGGCCCGACGCGGGTCGTGGTGCAGGTGTGGCATGCAGCCAATGCGGCGATGGGGTGGAGGGATCGCTTGACTCGGGCAACGCCATTGTACGCTTCCCGGCGTTTGGGTTATCTGTGGACTACGAAAGGCTTTGAGAAATGGGATATGATTGGTATCAGCAAGGTAGGGGATCTCTGGACGAAAGGGAAATTTAAGACGTTCGACATGCTGAAAACCGAATATCAGTTGAACGATAGGGAATACTTTCGGTACGCTCAGGTTCATCACGCCTTGTGTTCCGTATTCCCGGACGTTGCGGCTATTCCAGAGTCCTCCCCGTTGGAAGATAGAGTATTGGACGGCTATGTGCCGGATAGCACCATTTCGCTGATTTATAAGAAGCTTATCAATGATCGAATGGGTTTGCTGACCTCATTGCGGAAGACATGGATTGCCGACGGTTTGGAACTTGATGACGAGGATTGGGTGTCGGCGGTGGCCTCCCCGAAAGAGGTGGCTATCCCGGCCCGCTTGCGTTTTGTCCAGCTTAAGATACTTCATAGAGTGTACGTCACGGGGCCTGGTTTGATGCGTATGGGGTATTCGGTGGATGGTCTGTGTAAGCGTGGCTGTGGACTACTGGGGACTTTCATCCATATCCTGTGGGAGTGTCCGGAGGTGACTCGGTTTTGGTGTAGAGTGCATGCGGTGTTAGAAGAAGTCACGCATGTTGCCTTGTTGCCGGAGGCAAGGAGATGTTTGCTGAATGTCTGGGAGCCGACTGATTACAATGTGATGCAGACGCAGTGGGTGACTCTGGGCTATATGGTAGCGAAGCGTGACATTGCACAACTGTGGGGCTCCCAGAGGCCACCAACGGTCTCAGCATGGAAGGAACACATGGACTGGTGTATGTTCAGAGAGAAAACGGTGTATGTGGCGAGAGGCAAGCCTGGGAAGTGGATCAAGGTGTGGGGTCCTTGGAACTCCTATCGTGGAGGTATTTGCGCCCCGCCCCAGATGCGAGAGATGGACGCTGCTCTGTCTCCCTAGCCCGCGCATTCCTCTATGCTCCTGCGACATGTGCATTTGGTCTCTTCTGCCTGCCCCCCCCCTCTCTTTCTCCCTGGGTTTGTTTACCCCTTCGATACGGGGAGCACATGTTACTACTATTGACCTCCTCTGCCTTGTGTGTGTGATGTTTTTCGTTTTCTTTAAAAATATGAAACCTTTCTTTGCTTGTCTATGGACTGCGGCTGCGGCTGGCTGAGTTGATTAGCACTCTAGTGGCTCTCTTATTGCTTCACCGATGTGGTTGTTAAGATGTGTCTATGCTTATAGTGTGCATTAGCGGCCGGCCTGTTGGTTGTAGGCCCATACTTGTATGTCTCTGAAACTGTAATAAAGGTTTTTCAAAAAAAAAAAAAAAAAAGAATGTTTCTACTCTCGTGGAAAGTGTCGCTTGCAGTAATATTTAAATAATTTTAAAGTGAAAAGTATTTTTTTTATTACATTGCAGTCCTCTATCCATTTGCATTGCAATGTGTGGCATGCCTTATCTCTGTGTTAGGGGTGTGTGTACCCCTTTACAATTCTTAGTGGGAGGTTATATTAACTTAATTTTTACCCTCATTGTGATTCATATTAATTTCACCTCCTCTTCTTAAACGTGTAGCCAGCTTTTATGCATAATTTACTGCTTATATTAGGATTTGCCTACGTGGTCACGTGGTTCAGGGTCACGTGGTTCTGGTTGCGGGAGCGAGAGAGAGGAGCGAGAGAGCAGCCAGGCTGGTGGCGGGCTACAGAGCTGCAGAGCTGCAGAACGAGAGAGCAGCCAGGCTGGCGGCGGGCTACGGAGCTGCGGAGCCGCAGAAAACTACAGAGCGAGCAGAGCAGAGTGGGGTGAACGGGACAGAATGGATATGAATGGTGAGAGGTGGAGAGAAGTTGAAGTGCCCGTCTGGGCGAGCGCAAGCGAGGAAAACTTGCAGAGCTTACCGCCCCCCCCCCCCTTTGACTCTGCGCTACTCCGCCAAAAAACCTCGCCTGAGCCCTGAGCCCTGCCTGACCCTGTAACCAACCACAGCCGTCTGCTTGGTAAGGGAAAGACTTTGTTGCAGTCCACTGGAGGCAGAGGGTGCTTGTAGAAGCAGCCTGACAGGTGTGCAAGGCATCTGGCATCGCCCACGAGAGCCCGCTCAGCGCCTGACAAATGCCATCCTAGTGAGGGCCTCTGACGCTACATTGGGTGGGCAACCGGAACTCCCGGGGATTGCGAGGCGACACCCAGTGTACACGGTGAAGGAGGTGGAGGTGATCGTGGGAGGCTTGGGAGGCTTGTGCCTCTACGACCCGCGAGTGGTGTGTCGCTGCGTCCTGTTGGGTGCTGTGCGTATGCCCGTTACGCTTGCGGTGGGGTCGAGGCGACTGCCTGACACGGAGGCAGAGTGGAGAGCACTGGGGGCCCGCTGCACGAAAGACAAAAGAGGCATTATTTAATTAACTAATTAATTAATTAAGGACTCGAAGTCCCAGGAATCTTTTTTGCTGTACATACCTGCCCCTGGGATAGAGCAACGCCTCCCCTACTGACGCTATTTATTCCACCACGACTTCCGCTGCGAGTGAGAGCAGCCCGGGGAGAGGGCAGCCACTCCCCTTTTCGCCTGTGGCTCTAGAACTGTACTACATCGGCCACAGTAAGTACTGCTGGGGGTATCACTAATATGGCTGCTCGGGGAACAAGGAGCAATACAATGACCAGTAGAGGGTTGGTTACTGGCACTATAGACAATTTTATCATTAGAGCAAACTCAGTGATTGACCAGGGTATTATTCTCATGGAGCGCAGAGTATCTCAGGACCTAGCAATGGCTAAACGATCTTCCTTGGGCCACCTTGCCAATGCTAGGACACCTGTGCACAACAATCATATTAATACCTCCTGCGTTCCAGCCCTGGTACATGCTCCCCAGGATGATGGCCACACCTCTTCAACTATAGGCTCCCCAATTCCAGAGGCAACTGTGGCAACTGTGGTACAAGAGGTCTCATCTTTGCCTACCTCGCCCGTGAAATCACTGGCAAATCCATCGAGGGGGGATCAAAGAGCGGCAAAATGCAAGAGGAAGCGGGCTGCCACTAAAGTGATTTGTCACAGGAAGACTAGAACAGTGAAGGGCCAGACTGGCAGTGTTACATCTTTAAAACCCAAGGGAGGTCCTACCTTGATTGACTCGATTGGCTCGGACACTGACTTATCCCTGTCACCCCCAGCATCAAAAGGGCCCACGACTCTGGAGCAGGTTCAGCCCATGGGGGAGGCTAAGGGGGAGGACGATATCCTCATAGAGAGGCTGGGGTCCTTATTAAAGATAGCGCTTGATCCGCTAGATCAGAGACTAGCTCGCATGGAATCTCAGCTCTCCCAGTTACAACAGGCTATGGCTGGGAATGGGGTAAAAAGAAAGAAAAAAATGCAGTCGGCGGAAACAGCCCAAACCAGTTCTGTGCCCATTGGGGTCGCGAGTCTTGTTCATTCTCCTACCGGCGGGCCTCCTATAACAGCTGCAAACATGACAGCTGCGGCCGCAGGAGTCGGTGCTAGGGTAGTACCGGCAGTTAATTTGAGTACGTCCACCTCAGACGCGATAGCACCAGAGGAGGGAGAGTCTCTATCTAATTTTACATCCCAGGTTATGAAAAGAATTGATTTACCGCCTGAAACCAGCCCGTATGTAGTGGTATTGACAGGTATTCCTGAAATTAGCAATCCATGTCAGGAATCATTTATGTTCCTAAAAAATAAAGTGACCCACTGGCTCAATCATAATAGGCCCCTACCCCACAATGCCAAAAGTGAAGTACTGATGCTACGTAGGATAGCTTGGGTGGGACGCAGAAGAAAAACCATCCCAGGCGATTGTGTTCTGGTTAACTTTAGGGACCCGCGCACAGTTGAACACATTTGCAATCGGACTCACGACAGTGTAGCCTCAAGGATCAAACCCTATGCCCTGTCCTTCTTTTACCCCCGACCTGTAACGCCAGTTTGCGCATCGGATTGGTCAGTGGTGATGCAAAGGCGGGTCAAAGGGTGAACAGGGGCGGTCACAGAGACCTAATTACCCAAAATTACCCTGTGACCTATAATAGGTTTAGTTCCCTCGAAATGGTGGATTGACTCCATGCGGATAGGGAGCTGAGGGTGGGTAACTCCCAGATTATCGATCCTAAAAAGTCTATTGAAAGCGCAGAGGAATTTGAGGGTGCCAGAAAGTGCGTTTTCAATTATCCAGACGACCCGGGCACCTAAAACGGCAGAGGGGCTTGTGACCCAAGAAAATGTGGTGCTACAGCACCAAGCTCAACCTGATTGTGGGGCACAGAGTATAGGTGAGACACTAGGAAGTGCTGTAGCAACCAAAAGCAGCCACGGTACTGTCATCAATTAAAATACTGTCCTGGAACGTGGCGGGTATAACAAACAAGCTACATTGCACAGAGTGGGGTGCCCTGGTTGATCAGATGGATTTATGTTTGTTCCAGGAGACTTGGGCCAGGGAGGAACACTCAAGAGTGGGATTTGCAACTTATCATGTACCTGCAAAGTGGGGAGGGAAAGGAAGACCTTCTGGGGGATTGGTTATATGGGTTGCTCTCCACTTGGGTTGCATGGTGGAAAATATGCACACTCATTCAGAGGACGTGCAGTGTCTAGTGCTAAAATGGCCCAATGGGTATGGACTGGCGGTTGTGAATGTTTACTCGCGGCCAGTTCGGACAGGGTCGGAGTCATCCACAATTGATGATTTATCCCAATTCTTGAATACATTGCCAGGGGATTCTTGGCTTTTGATGGCAGGGGATGTGAATTGCCAATATGAGCCTTTTTTAGGCAGTAGCGAAGGTGCGCTTATGGGAGAGGACGATTACTGGGCAATCCCCCAATGTCAGTCCCCACGTCCTAAGGTGTGGTCCCCATTGGCCACTCAGATTGCAGCCCTTGCATTAAATAATTCCCTTAGGGCTTGTAATGGCCGTTCAGCGTCCGATAGCCCGTCAGTATGCACTTATAACAAGAAGGGGCAAGAGTCCCGAATCGATTAAATCATGGTGGAAACCCGGATGCGGTCGATGCTCATTGATTTCAGGGTAGTTGAGAGGGCTGATAGTGACCACAACGCGTTATGCCTGGAGCTGGTGAATCCAGGGCAACAAGATACAGACTTACTTAATGCAGGAGGAGATGGCGAGGGTACTGGTCTGATCTTAACAAGTAACAGTCGTAGGGTAAAGTGGGGGAGAATAGTGGGTTCGGAAGAGAACTTAGCTAAAGTCTATAACATAGTTCTATCACGACTCCTGGAGGTCGAAACTTTAATCTCCCAAGATGCTCCCAGTGACTTCAATGGAGTACTTAGTGTAATTCATTCAGATTTGGCCAATAATTTGGCTGAAGTCTTCTACCCCCAGGCACCCACGAGAAGGCCCAGACGACCTGTCTCATCCTGGTATAATTCAGCATGCAGGAGAGCAAAGAGCAATCTTGTTATAGCAATTAAGGCAGGGCACAGCAAAATGGCGATTCGAGATTGCAGATTGCAGTACAAAGAGGTCATGGGGCATGCAAGAAAAGAATGGGATATGGAAAGGTGGTTGAATTTAAAGCTAGCCCGGGACACAAAAGATGCGCGCAGATTTTGGTCACTTGTTAACTATGGTTCGGGTGACCCAAAATCTGCCATAGAACCGAATATTGCGGCATCAGCATGGGGGGCCCATTTTAAAGGTTTATATGGGGGGGAAGCCGCGTTGTGTAGTTTGCCCGACTCACAAGTCCCAGAAGATCAGCAGGAGCCCCTGGAGTTTACCTTGGGGGAGGTGATAAGCGTAATAGGCAAACTTTCAGTGGGAAAGGCCCCGGGACTTGATAAACTACCGGGGGATCTCTTTAGACATCAACCTGGAATCTGGGGCCCCTATGTCCATGTCGCATTTAACGCTATCTCGAGAGGCATGGAAATTCCCAGTACTTGGCTGGGGGCAGAGATAGTCCAGATATTTAAGAAGGGGTCACCTCTGCTCCCAGGCAACTATAGGCCAATCAGTTTAATTGACGTTCAACAAAAAATATTTGCAAGACTGGTCTGGGAGGATATTGAACGGCCTTGGGGAATTTTGATGGAGCAGAGGCCTTGAGATCAACGCCGACAAGACCAAATTCATGATTTTCAACCCGCCAGTGTTTACTCGCGCAAATCCATCACTGGGCGATGTATGTCTGGAAAGGGTTACGACTTTCCAGTATCTGGGTGTTACAATTCATGAAAATTTGTCATGGGGGTCCGCAAAAGGCCAAATCCCACATGAGACTTTCACAGCTGTCGGGTGCTATCTCAAAGGTTTCCAATTCATCTAGCTTTAGACCAGTGAGTCCTGCCCTGGAGGTCTACAAGACTCAAGCAAGGGCAGCTGCTCTCTATGGGGGTGAGCTTTGGGGTCACAGTGCTGCCCCTGAAATCACTAAAGTTGAGTCCAAATTTGTAAGGCGATTACTATCGCTTCCTCAGAGTACTCCACTAACACCGCTGAGGTTAGACCTGGCATTGACGCCTATTGCAAATGAGCTAGCAGTAAAACCCCTAAGGTTCTGGCACAGACTATGGACCACTCCAGATCTTCTAAACTACAGGGATGAACTTAAACAGATCCTTAGTTTTAATTGTGTAAGTAAAATCCCGTGGCTTGCGTTAATTAAGCGTGAACTTATAAGTCTAGGCCTACAATCCATGTGGGAAGACCCAGATAGGGCATGCAGCCGGATATCACGAAAGATGCTCACCAAAATTTACAAAGGGCAAAAGCTTGAAGTTTTAATCACGGCCCCCAATGCAGGTTCCCTTACTAACTCTTTTTTAGAATTAAAAAAATATTACTATTTTGAGGACTTCATGGATGTTGTCTTCCCGATTTTAGCGCGTAAACTTTTTATCCAATGGCGCCATGGCACTTTACCCCTCAAGGCCGTCACAAGTAAGTGGACGGCCTCCTCTAATAAGTCTTGTCCGGGCTGTAGCTGTGACTTAGAGGATGAGCTTCATGTTCTTTTCTTCTGTCCAGCATATACCAAACCAAGAAAACACTGGTTGATACCATTGTGCAGAAATCTGGGTTTTAAACATTGCTTGAATGCTTTTAGAATTTTTAAAACCAATACATCGAGCCCTATTGTTTTTGCACTTTCTAAATTTTTGCTAGCTATGTGGTGCAAGCGGCGTAAATTAATTGATATTGATTGCTAGCTTTAATGTTTACGAAATGAGCGTTTGGAACCTGATTTATTTTTAAATATTTTACAGACGAGAGGGTATTTTTGCCTGTACGAAAATATTGCCATGTGTATATAAATGAATTTTAAATGTTATTTGCCTTCCCTTCCCTCCTTCTTCCCTTTTCTCTTTTACTTTGTACTCTTTTATGGCCAAATTGGCCGAAATAAAGAATTTCTTTATTGAATTGCTTACATTGGGTTTACTTCTATGAATACATATGTACTTTCTTTCTTGGTGTAGAAGGTTTAACACTTTACTGTTTTAGGCCTAGTTCTTGATTTACTTACTGCAGTCTTTACAGACTTACTGTGCAGTTTTTACATTTTATTTGTTACCCCTTCATTGTGGGGTGTGTGTAGGCATGCAATTCAACTTTTGCGTTGTTCATGAGGGTAGCCTACTTTCTACTTTACACGCATGTTCTTTTTGTCTATGTTCTGTGTTCTGGTTCCTTTCTGTTTTCAGCGCTGGTTCGCTTTCTTCTCCTTTTCACAGAACGTAGGGGTGCCTTGACGTCAGGCGTACAGGTTTTATGTGTGTTGTTTACGTCCTGAGACTTTTAGTCCTTTCAGGTTCCTGTTATATCTGGTAAGTGTTTTCACTTACACCTGTAATTTGTTTGAGATCCCGCGTGCTTGTTTATTCTGATTTGCAGGATTTGCATTTTGCCTCTCTGCTTGTTTTGCCTGAGTCTCTTTTGTCCCTTCGGGTGTTTTGATATGCATGCTTTTTTTTTCTTCTTGCTATTGTGTAGTGTGCTTTTCCACGTATTTTACCTGAGACTGACGTCCCTTCGGGTGTTGTGGTATGTGTGCTGGCATTCTTTATATTTCGTATCATTATTATTCACATTGTATGTTTTTGACTGCTATATGGTCTCTTGCTGTGGCATACGCTTTGCTTTTGTTGCCTTCTCCTTGTGAGAATAGGGGATGGGTATTCTCTTCTCTTTATATTATTGTTATGTTTGTTTACTTATTTCACATCTGCTTTCTTGTTGCCATTGTACCATTTGATGCATATTTTATGATATTGATCTATTGTTATGTTGTTCTTTAGATTAACTTTCAATCGATCTCTTTTTGCACTTATTTGCTTAAGTGATGTATTTTCTTCTTTGCATATGTTCTTACTTTGTTTTTTTTTTCAGTGTAAAGAAAGAGGATATGTGGTAGTGGTACTTTTCATCTTCTTTCTGTGCTCCCTCTTTCCCCTAGTTGTTCAGCCTGAGCATGTGTGGAATGTTGATGAGGTCATGAAATGTTGGGTGCCTGATGTGAGTCAGTTGGTGTAAGCAGGCTGAGCATCTAGGAGGCTGCTCCTGGTGGGGTGTACATTTTGGCCTACTTATCATCTTGGCTATAACAAAGCCTCTGTAACTTGAATCTGAATAAAGTTACAACTTGGAACCACCTACCTGGCCTCCTGTGAACATTCATACTTCAACTAGATCCAATGTTATGTTAGGTCACTGGACTGTTGTCTTGTGCTGTAACTCCCACATGCCTTTCTTGGTGCTAGCAGATGAGGACATTTCACTAAAGAGTCTGCTGTCGAATGCACAAGAGAAAACACACATTTTGAAGCTTTCCCGGTATCTTTCCAGGTTCACAAGGCATGTGATTTGCCTAGAAAGATAATTTTATAGGAAAGGACAAGAACCAACAACCTTTCCTCTACCAATCCTCACTTTGACGAATTGCAGAACTCTTCAGAGCACATGACTGCTGAGATCTTGTAAAATGACAGGTTTTACCCATTAACTAATAAAGCTATGACAAGCCTGATGCACAGAGCACAACACCTTAACGTGTATCCTTGTCTAGAAAGAGTGGTGATGGGGGCTGCTCTGAAGGGATATGGTTTGAGGAAGCTTGGTGACACCCACTACCAACTTGCTGTGCTGCTTTGGAACCTGGATTCCTGCCAGCAAAGGGTAGGCAGGCCTGAGTAAAGGGCATTTCTGTAATCAAGGTAGGAGCATGGGATGGTTGAAACACAAGGGGGCAGATTTACGAGCCCCGTGCACCACATTTGCGCCGCCGTTGTGTCACTTCTGTGACGTAGCGGCGATGTAAACCATGTGCCAGGTTGCGCCCTATTTACAACGTGATGCATCTAGGGAGATGTGTCATGTTGTAAAGCCCTGCACCACATGAAACCTCCGTCAGGTTTCATGTGGGCATTCCGGCGCAGGGAGGGGCGTTCCGTCGCAGGAACGCCTCGGAGAAGTGCCTGAGTGAAATCTACAAGATTTCACTCAGTCATTTTTCTGACGCCGCTGCGTCTAAACCTTGCGCCTGCTTCAAGCAGGCGTACGGCGTGATGCACCATGTTGAGGATAGGCCAGGTTGGAACAGTGCTGGAGTTGCGTCGTGCCCGCGACACAACTCCAGCACTACGTCAACCTTACGCCGGCAGATGCGACACGCATCTGTTTATCCTTGAGCCATGATGCGCCGCATTGTAAATGCGGCGCATCTGTGGTGGCGCAAGGGTAAGCTTGCATCACGCATCTTTCCTGGCGCATCCCTGCTGAGTCGAACTGGTCTCCGGATAGTCCTCTGTGGCCGGCGAGAAGGACGCCTCTCTCTGACTTTATTCGTGTAGGTTGCGCAAGGATGCTCTTCAGAATCATCTGCTCCTGGGCTCAATGTGTCCGTGCCCCAACCTGTTTCGTTTTCTCGACTGTAGGCCGCTGGGTTGCACTTCTTGAAGTGTGACACATTTCTTATGGTTCTCTTGGTTGCAGAGGCAGTTGTGATCATGTCCCTCTTTTCTTTACCACTTGGAGCGGGTGGGGATAATAGCGGGTGTCAACTTTGGTTTTCCGTTCTTGCCTCACCAGTACCCAGTCTCCTTATCGGACACCTTGGCGTGTCGACGATCATCAGCATATTCCTTTATTTTTGCTTTCTTGTCCATGTCGATGTTCACTAGTGTCTCATGGTCCGAGGTCGGGAGTTTGGACTGTGTGACTGCATCCGAAGTCGGTAAACTGGTGCGCTGGGTTCTCCCAAGCATCAGGGTGGCGGGACATCTGTTGGTGGTGCTGTGTGGTGTGGTCCTGTATGCTCGAAACACTTCATTGAGTGTTGGTTGAATGTCACGTTGAGAAGTTCAGCTTGTGGTATCGTTTTCTTCAGAGTGGCAATGAAGCGTTCAACCATCCCATTGGCTTGGGGCCACATGAGAGTGATTTTCCAGTGTTTGAAATTCAGGTGATTAGCGAACTCTGTGAATTCATGTCCATTGAAAGGTGGTCCGTTGTCTGTCTTCACCACCTTGGGTATTCCCCATGCTGCAAACACTTCATCAAGGATGGGTATGACGGTGGATGCTTTTGTAGCTGAGAGTTGATGTGCAATGGGGAATCGGGAATATTTGTCCATGATGACAATTACATATTTTCCGGACTTCTGCGGGCCAAAGAAGTCGACAGCTACTGGTTGCCACACACTGTCTGGAAGGGCTGACATCTGCAATGGGGTGGGTGGTTCTTCTCGCCCTACTAGTTGGCATTGTGGGCAGTCTTGAAGTGTGGCTTCCACCATCTGGTCAAGAGACGGGAACCAGACCCTCTCTCGCAGTGCTTTCTTCATGGTCACTACGCCTCTGTGGCCTTCATGCGCTGAATTAATGGTCCCTTGTCTTTGTTGGTGAGAGATGACAATTCTTCTGTCTCTCAACAGCAACCCGTCGAAACTGATCGTGAGATCATTCTTGACGTGTCTGAAAGATGAGAGTTGTTGCATATTGATGGTGATATTCGTTTGCGGGTCCTCCAGGTGTCTCCAGGAGTCTGTGTGGATGCGTTGCATGACGTCTTGAAGTGTGGCGTCTGTGGCAGTGGCTTCTATCATGGCTTCCAGTGGGACGGTAGGTGGGCGTGCTTGGTCAATGACAAAGTGAAGTTACTCTTCGGCTAGCGAGTCACGTGTCTGTGTCAGTACTTGTGGATGACGTGATATGTAGTCCGCCGGATTCTCCGCCTTCCCCGGTTTGTGAATGATGGTGTACTTGTAGTCTTGCAGGTTGATCCCCCACCTCTCAATCCTTGTGGGCATCTTCGCTCGTGGGTTGCCAAAGATGGTAATTATGGCCTGGTGGTCGGTGAGGCGTGTGAAGTGTTTCCCATATACGAATAGATGGAAATGCTTGAATGCCCACACAACCGCCAGACTTTCCTTCTCAGGTTGGGAGTATGCTTCCTCTGTTCGGTGATGCTGCGGCTGGCGTAGGCGACGATGTAACGCTGATCTCTCTCGTCATCATACTGGGTTAAAATGGCGCCAAGTCCGACAGGGCTTGCATCGACTGTAATCTCAGTCTTTCTTCTAGGGTTTAAATACGCCAGATGGGCGGCAGAGCTCACAGCCCTTTTGATCTTGTTGAAAGCATGCTCACATGCATTGGACAAGTGAAATGTTTGCCCTTGTCTCATGAGTTCTCACAGCGCGTAGCTGATGGTCGCATAGTCCTTGATGTATCGGGCGCAGTAGCTGGCCATGCCCAGGAAGGACCGAATGCCGCTGACATTGTGAGGTTGCGGAGTGTTGGCCAGTGCTGAGACTTTTTCAGGATCAGGTGTCATGCCGTCTGCAGAAAAGATGTGAACTTAGATTTTGAGAGTCGACTTGTGGAATTCACACTTGTCTCGGTTGAGTGTGGGGTTGGTGTTGAGAAGGGCATGACACAGGTGATCCAGGGCTTTGTCGTAGTCTTCGCGTGTTGCACCAAAGACGAGGATGTTGTCGCTGTAATTGAATGAGTTTGGGATGTGGTGGATCACTCGCCGAACTGCCTCTTGAAAGATCTCTGCCGCTGAGGAGATACCAAAATTGAGGCGCTTGTACCTGAAAAGTCCTTGATGTGTGGTAAACGTTGTGATGTACCTGGATTTTTCATGGAGTTTGAGCTGGTGGTATCCTTTATTGAGATCTAATTTTGAGAAAACCGTTGCTCCATTCAGAGTGATCATGTCGCTGATGTGAGGTCCTGGGCGCCTCTCTCATTCGATGGCTGTATTTGGGGCTCGCATGTCCACGCACAGGTGCACTTTGTTCTGGTGTCCCCGTTTAGGCACGACCACTACTGGTGACACCCATGGGGTATGTCCGACGGACCTTTCTATGATGTCCGCTCTCAGCAGGTCTTGGAACTCCTCATCAACGGCTTGTTGGAGATGGAATGGTACTTTCCTATGTTGCTGAGCCACAGGTGTTACGTGTTCGTTTATGTGTAGTTTGACCTTGACATTGGCTAGTTTTCCTAGGCCTGAGAATAGTTTTGGGAATTTGTTTATTATGTCGGGTGAATCGTTAACTCTGAATAGAATCTCTACCAGCTTCAGCCGTTCTGCTGTAGGTAAGCTGAGGAGACAGTCAGCCGCTTCAGGACCTTCTATTAAGTGAACGTGAGCCTAAATTGTTCTATACTTGTAGGTCAATGTCATGGGAAATCGTCCTAAGCACGGCAGTGGGTCTTTGTACATCCACGTGCAGACGCGCACTGCGGCTGGTTCTAGCTTCGGCTTTGGGCACATCCTCTAATATTCCGTCGTATAGATATAATTAAGCAATGCTCCCGTGTCGAGAACAAATTTGGCGGAGTGATTTCCCATCTGAATGTGTAATGGGGGGTATTTCTTTAAACGGTCCGGGTCTGCCACCATGCACACATATTCGTCGCTGTCTTGCGATAACGGAGTGAGGGAAAACAATTCTCTCAACGTTGATCGTTGGGATCGATATGATGTTTGTGACTGAGTGCTGGATCTGGACAAGCTCGTTGAGCGGTTTCTCCTTCCTTGCATCACCCTCACATGGTGGTGTGGTCTAGCACTTCGCTTGGCTGGTCCCACTTCTTTACGACGAGTTTGGCACATTGCTTCAAAATGATTTTCTCTTCCCCATCAGTGACATTGATGTCCCATGGCCGGGCAGATGCCTGTATGAGGGTAGTCCAGGCCACAACGGTAACTTGTGGTGGTTGTTTCTGGGTGTTGCAGTTTCTGGTCCCACGACGGGACGAGCTTGTGGACTTTCCAGGTTTCCGAAGATCCAGCCGAGGTCTTGCTTCTGTCTGAGATTGTGTTCATAAAGCTTGATCTCGTTTTTCTGTCTTGCCGGCTTCCATTTTTTTGCGTGCTCCTCCGCTTAATCATTTATTCGTGTGAGTTCCTCAATGTCGTCAAGTGAGTAGTGTTTCTTTAATAGTCGACGTCGTAGTGACTCTGATTGGCACCCTTCAATGATGCATAGACGAAGCGCATTGTCTATGTTGAAGTTATCAAATTCGCAGTATCGTGCCAGGCGTTTTAGTCGAGAGATGAAGTCGCCCATGGACTCATCCCGTTCTTGGGATGCGAGTTTGAATGTATAGCATTCGTAATCCAAGTTGCGCTTGTGAAGTAACTTTCTGTTTAAGGCTTCTCTCACGTCTGCATACGACGCAGTATTTTCTGAAGGCAATTCTTTGATGAGTGTCCGATGTCTTTGCTCACCAGGTTCTTCAATGCTATGAGTTGATGGTCGGGGTCATTGACTCGTGACCCTTCATGAAGTCTTCAAAGTCTTCTATCCAGCTTTTCCACTTGGGACCCATGCTGTTCCCAGAAGTCAGTATCAGGAGTTCAGGGGGATGCAGGAACGATACCCCCATTAAGACGGGTCCCGGCAGCATGGCTTGGGCTGGACCTGGCAGCGCGTTTTGTGTGGAGTCAGCCTGAGTGGTCATGGTGGCGAATTGTCATCTTCACTGCCTTCTCAGATGCTCACAGAGGCGTCTTGGAGGCTTCAAAATTAATTTTTTTGCAGGCCCAAGGGTATTTCCTATTTTCGCCTGACTTTAAGATGGCCGCCGGGATGGGGGCAGTGTTCTCCTATGAGGGTGCCTGACCTCAAAATGGCCACCGAATGCGACCTCTTATGAGTGTTTGTTAATGGGGAAATCGATGTTCTTACCCCAGTTTGTGCCCTGTTCAGTTTAGTTGGGGCTCCAAAGGTTTGTTCTGCTGGGCGCTCTTATCACTGGCCGGGATGCGGGCTGAATTGCTGGGCGCGCTTGTTCTGACGAGGTGCTTTCTCTCTTTTTTTTCAGAGCTGCAATTACCTTACGAGCTGCACTTCTTTCCTGCGTGTGATCCTGAGGGTGTTCTTGGATCCCATCCTCGCCGCTAGGTTTTCGTGTCCAGTGCTAAAAGACACGCGGACACGAGCTGGGGTCATCCTCGTCTTTCTTTATTTAAATATCCCCGACTGGCGCTCCCTCACGCCGCCCTTCCCTTCTGCTTCCTGCCATGCCTGACCTGGAAGTTATAGACTGAGTCAGGCATGGCGACACGACAGAGACCCATAACACGATTGCAGAAGGACCGGCAACGTTAATATCCTTCCCATTCTATCAGACACCTGTTTCTATTGGTGTGGAGAAAGAACTCCCAATCCAAGATGGCGATGCATAGCACTTCCAGGTTAAGTGGGGAAGAGCCAGGATTTCACCCAGCAGAACTGAGAACATTCTGCCTGGGGGCGGAGCTAGACCATGGCTGGAATCCCGGCTCAGGTTTAGAGCTCCGACGAGCCTGTTCACTTATTTTACTCCTTTAAAACTGAGCTGTGTGAACTAGAAATGCATCTCCTCCACTGCATACCACATGATCTTTGGGAGAGAGTGTCCAGTGCTCAGTTTGTAAAAGAATGAGTGCCGGTACCCTATTCTCTTCTCAGAAACCCGAGGTCGAAGCAATTAAATGTTGACCTCTGGAGCAAGGTCAAGACTGATTTGCATATGGCTGGGTCCAAACGGAGGTGGCATGGAGTGGGAAGAAACAATGGACTGGAAGGCGCCCTAGTTATTACCAGTGACTGATTAATCCAATCCTTCAACCCATCACTTTTTTGTATACTTTAAAGTGCCTAGAAAGTTAACTGTCATATGTGGGCTGCAATGCACATTTACATCATCCATATATGTGACAAAAATATATTTTCTGTCAAAAGCACCACTGTACTCTGGCTATGCTGCCATTTAAATGCACCCCAGTGACAAATGGGAAGGAAAACTGACTTTAACTTGTAAAAGCTTATGTCTGTTTATTCCTAAACCATCTTTGAAGTGTGTTTTGCAATCCCAGAGGGCAGAGTGCTAAAATATAAAACAAGCATTGGCATAGCCCATAGGTCTAACCTTTGGGGCGTTATAAGTGTTTAGACAGAGCTATTGGCTTTGTTAACGTTTTGAATATGTGTTGCCGAGCATTGTGAATGTTGTGCAGCATGTTGACAATGTATAAGTTATAATAAAAAAAGTGTTACAACTATTTCTGTCACCTTCTATCTAACCGAAAAAACATTATATACAACTGAGGTATTGTACTATAAACCAAAATTAACACAAAAAATGTGTTGTAGTTTATTTGTTTATGTAATGCTGTCAATGTTTCCTTGCTTGTTGTAATTAATTTTTGTTATAGTTTTTATTGTTAGGTGTGGGATATAAACAACGGGAAGGTGGATGTTGTGAAATAGTATTTTAACTAGATAGGAGAAGTGGGAGAGTTATTTGTGGAGAATTAATAGATGTCAAATTTTTATGCCAAACTGAAGTGGTGTGGAGAGATGCTGAGGTGGTTGTGTGTAGTGGCAGAGGTTATATATAAAAAGCTTGAAATCTGAACCTATATGTTAGACTTGTCAGCCCTAGGGTGGTCTCCCCTTCTATTTTTTTTATCGTGCCTCATTTTTTCCACCCTCATTTTTATGTTGGACTAGGTCTCCGGGCGCCTTTTCATTGCCAATCAGTGTTAAGGTGCAGGTGTTCCCTTCTCCCAAGATGGCTGCCACAGACCCCTGCTACTGCAGGGTGGTCTTTCATAGTAGCACCCTAGCTGCCAGGAGCTGGCTGGAACCCCACCACAATGTTGCGACACCAGCCCGCCTTTTTGTCCCATAGGTAGAATGGGGAAGCTCCTGGAATGTGCTGGAACCTTCTAGAAGGGAGGTGTGGTTTTACTTTTGCCGCCTTGGCCAGAGGTCACCTGACCTAGGGCTACTTAAGTGAGGGAGGGAACTTTTTGTGGTTAGTTGGCCAGTGGGGTAAAGCAGAGCTGGAGAATCCACGCAGGAGTGTAGGCGGTAGGGCCTAGCCAGGGACTTATGCCTCTGAGAGTGACAGGATTTAGGTGCTGCCTCTTAAGTGAGTGAGGGATCCTGTAAAGCCCACTGATCTTGCCCAGCAGTAGGAGGACCCAGGGAACCTCTGCCCAGCCTGACTAGGAAGGACCTAGTCGTCAACTCACTCCCTACCCCCCTGTAACAGAACCCCTTAAGGGGGCTAGATACATCTGCGCCATCAAGACTTCCTAGAGCGAGTGATGCCCTTTGGGCTCAAAAATGCTCCGGCCACGTTCCAGCGGTTAGTGAATCAGGTACTATCTGGTCTGGAGTCCTTCTCAGCGGCCTACCTGGATGACATAGCTGTCTTCAGTAGCACCTGGGAGGACCATCTGCAACACTTCCAGGAGGTATTGCAGGCGCTGCAATGCGCTGGCCTAACAGTTAAAGCCAGCAAGTGCCAGATTGGACAGGGATCTGTCGTGTACCTGGGACACCTGGTGGGCAGAGGTAAGGTGCAACCCCTCCAGGCCAAAATAGAGACCATCTTGGCTTGGGAGCCCCCCAAGACCCAAACAGAGGTCCGAGCTTTCCTCGGCCTCACTGGGTATTACCGCCGGTTCGTCAAGGGATATGGTACCATTGTAGCCCCCTTGACGGAATTGACCTCGAAGAAGCAACCTCGCAAGGTTGTATGGACAGCTGCTTGCCAAGAAGCCTTTGACACACTGAAACAGGCGATGTGTACCGCTCCAGTACTAGCAACACCAGATTTCAGCAAGGAGTTCATTGTGCAGACAGACGCCTCAGAGCACGGCATAGGTGCGGTGCTCTCACAACTCAACAGCGAGGGCCAAGATCAACCAGTGGCCTTCATATCCAGGAGACTCCTCCCTCGGGAACGGCGATGGAGCACCATTGAGAGAGAAGCCTTCGCGGTGGTCTGGGCTCTGAAGAAGTTGAGGCCCTATCTCTTTGGAACTCACTTCCTTATTCAGACCGACCACCGCCCCCTTCGCTGGCTCATGCAAATGAGAGGCGAAAACCCCAAGTTGTTGAGGTGGTCCATTTCCCTACAGGGGATGGATTTTCGGGTGGAACATCGGCCCGGAGTTGAACACGCCAATGCTGACGGTCTCTCCAGGTTTTTCCGCCTTAGCGATGAGAACTCCCTAGAGGTTGGGTAGCTCTCCCCTCTTTCGGCTGGGGGGGACGCGTGTTAGACTTGTCAGCCCTAGGGTGGTCTCCCCTTCTATTTTTTTTATCGTGCCTCATTTTTTCCACCCTCATTTTTATGTTGGACTAGGTCTCCGGGCGCCTTTTCATTGCCAATCAGTGTTAAGGTGCAGGTGTTCCCTTCTCCCAAGATGGCTGCCACAGACCCCTGCTACTGCAGGGTGGTCTTTCATAGTAGCACCCTAGCTGCCAGGAGCTGGCTGGAACCCCACCACAATGTTGCGACACCAGCCCGCCTTTTTGTCCCATAGGTAGAATGGGGAAGCTCCTGGAATGTGCTGGAACCTTCTAGAAGGGAGGTGTGGTTTTACTTTTGCTGCCTTGGCCAGAGGTCACCTGACCTAGGGCTACTTAAGTGAGGGAGGGAACTTTTTGTGGTTAGTTGGCCAGTGGGGTAAAGCAGAGCTGGAGAATCCACGCAGGAGTGTAGGCGGTAGGGCCTAGCCAGGGACTTATGCCTCTGAGAGTGACAGGATTTAGGTGCTGCCTCTTAAGTGAGTGAGGGATCCTGTAAAGCCCACTGATCTTGCCCAGCAGTAGGAGGACCCAGGGAACCTCTGCCCAGCCTGACTAGGAAGGACCTAGTCGTCAACTCACTCCCTACCCCCCTGTAACAGAACCCCTTAAGGGGGCCAGATACATCTGCGCCATCAAGACTTCCTAGAGCGACTGATTGCAGGAACTGAATGCTGAGACTGCGTGTCCAGACTGAACATTGAAACTACATGCCTAGCTGATTGTGGAATCACTGAGGATCAACCAGGTCTTAGCGCTGTGACCCCTGCGCCCCCTGACCTGGCCTGGGATCCCCGGCAGCGTGCTCCTTTGAGCGCGGAGCTCCCCTGCTTAATTTTAGCCCCCCCTGTGGTGTGGAGGCTGAAGCGCGCCTCCCGCTGCGGCCCGGAGGCCGGAAGAGTGCCCCTCATCGTCGCAAGGCCCAAGGAGAAGCCCGGGGCCTCGCCGCTGCCGTCGCAGCTGTGGTGAAGGTGCGTGAGGCCGTGGCAAGCCCCCGTCGCAACAGGATCGCCTGCGGACTGCGGAGCCGGTGTGGACGCCTCCCGACGTCGAGCAAGGTAAGCCCGGAGGCTTGAGACTGACCCCGGTGCGCCCCCTACAGGCTGGGAGCCACACCGCACCCTGAGCCCGGGTTCCCTCTCCGTGGGAGTCCCCTGGTCACCACGACAGAGAGACCCCTCCGAGGGATTCGCCCCCTTGTTCCCCACTGACTGTTCAGAAGCTTGGTGCCCCACGGACTGCACCGAAGAGACACTTGAAGCGTGCTTCGCTGCTTACGGGTAACGCCATGTGCGCAGGGTCCGTTCTGAAAGATTACACCCTTTGCTAGTTACGAGTAACGCTATGTGCGCAGGGTCCGCTCTGAAAGATTACACCCTTTGCTAGTTGCGAGTAACGCTATGTGCGCAGGGTCCGCTCTGAAAGATTACACCCTTTGCTAGTTACGAGTAACGCTATGTGTACAGGGTCCGTTCTGAAAGATTACCCCCTTTGCTAGTTACGAGTACCGCTATGTGTACAGGGTCCGCTCTGAAAGATATAAACTGCTTTGCTAGTTACGAGTGACGCTATGTGAACAGGGTCCGCTCTGAAATATTGCCAACTTTGATGATCACGGGTAACGCTTTGTTTGCAGGATCTACGTTGACATGTCACATGCCTCGTTATCACGAGTAACCCTTTGTTTGCAGGCACTGATTTGAATCGTTACATGCTCCCTTATTACGAGCACCGCTACGGTGGTAGGCTCCGCTCACAGGATTTCACTACGCCCTCACCACAAGTAGCGTCGCGCTCACAGGCCCGGCACAGTTGTCTCATACTAGTGGTAGTCGCCCCCTGAGGCGCCCAGGTTACTAGGGACCCACAAAGTCTGCCGGGATAACTCCTGAACTGCCTGTATAATTCCTGAATTGCATGTATAATTCCTGAACTGCATGTACAATTCCTGAACTGCGTTTATCTTTAACTGTTGGATAAACTTGAGTATTTGCATAAATTATACAGTGTGGCGTCCCTTATTGTGTGTGTTCCCCGTTCCATGAGAGGTGCATGTTGTATGGTTGCTTTACACACAGGCCTTTGGGTGCCCAGTCGCTCGTGTCACGTTACCGCCATAGGGACTGGAGACCCCAGTTCCTACATTGTTGGCGAGCGGTGGGATTTTAGGACCTGTGACCATACAGCACCCTTCCGTGAAGCGGAGGGCGCCACAATTAAACGCCTATTTGTTCTAAAGCTCTGAAACCATTAATTGCTGCATTTATTAATTCCACTGTCCAGGCTGAGAGTGTAAGAATCCTGGTTAGCTGGTACCTGTCACCCATATCCTAGGAATTTCTTCCTTAGTATCTAGGTCCCCACCTGTCACGATGGAATTACGGTTAGCTGACCTCGAGGGGTACACGGTAAAGCAACTGAGAGAGTTCGGGCAGGGGATTGGGGTGCCTGGGATGCGGAAGGCCAAAGGACCAGAACTCCGCACCACCATTAGGGCATGGGTAGAGGCCCACCCAGGAGGGAGAGAGGATGAGGGACAGGAGGCGCCAGACGCACCTCAAGAGGAGAGCGCCCAGGAAGTACTAGACATACTAAATGTAGATGGGTCTGAAAATGTGCCCCCAGGGAGACGTTCTGGGGCCAGTAGTAGGACAGGGTCTAGGAGGAGCGCGTCGCCAGAGGAGTACGAGGACAGGAGGGAGGAGAGGCAGTTAAAGTGGGAGCTGGCCAAGTTGGAACAAGAAAGAGAAAATAAGAGATGGGCAATGGAGGAAAGGAAGCTGGCGCACGAGCTTCAGCTAAAAGAGTTGGAGCTACGCGCCCTCCAATTGAATGCGTCCAACAAGGACAATGGTGGTAGCATACCTAAAGAGTCTCACGAATCAAAATGTTACCTACCCAAGGAAGTCATTTCCAATTACACAGTGGGGGACGACATTGCTAAATGGTTGGAGGCATACGAGGTAGCCTTGACTGCCCATGGGGTACCCAAGAGTAATTGGGGAGGTGGTTTATATCGGTATATACCTCCCAATGTCAGGGACACCCTGCTATATTTGGCCAAGGCGGATCAGGTCAGGTATGCCCCCATGAAAGAGGCCTTACTCAAAAAGTTTGGCCTTAACCCCGAGAGGTACAGGCAGAAGTTCCGTGGCAGCCATAAGCTGTCCACACAGACATGGGTGGATTTTTTTGATTATGCAAGAAAGGCATTAGATGGTTGGGTGCGTGGCAGCGAGGCGCAGGACTACTGTTAGAGTCGGGGATCTCTGGTTGGCGCAAGGTTGCCCTTGTGTCAAGCAGGAACCCTCTCCTCCACGTCAGGGCGCAGGATAACCCCTCGCGAATGACCCTTGCTCACCCTCAAGGTGCGTGGCGTGAGCAGCCAAGGCGATTCCTCAGGCGTTGTTGGTTAAGCACTTACAATCGTACACACAGTAAATACATCAATCCCCCCAGAAACGGACACCAGACTTGGATATATAGAAAAATACGCTTCTTTATGTAAAAATAAGGTATATATATCTCAGCAGACTTATCACAAGACCAATAACGTTTTCGCTAGGCCACCCGGTTATACAGCAGGCAAATGTTCTTGGTTCGTAGTTTCAAATGGATAGTTCGTAGGTTCTTTACGTGTAGTTCCAGTACTCACAGAGATCGGTTCCTGCGAACGGGGAAATAAGGCGTTGCGGGCCCCGAGCCCGATACTGGAACTTCTTTCGTGATGTGGAGAGTCGGCACAGGTCGGTGCGACTCTCAGCTTGGGAAGTGTTCTTGGGTCCTCAATCAGCAGGTGTGGGCACGTAGGCAGGCGCGGCCAGCGACCCTTTAGCACGGCGGTGCAGGAGGGTCTCCACAGCGGGGGCGGCGCGGCCTGAGATGTCCGGGGATAGCGAAGCGGGGTCACAGGGCACAGTCAGTGCAGCTGGATGACCCGGCGTAGATCACAGTCGTCGGACGGCTTCCGGCAGGAGGGGGGATAGCGCGTTCAGCGCACTCCAATGGCAGGCGGTGACAGGGATGCAGGCGGCCTGGCCCGGGAACAGAGAGCGGCTCGGGACGGAGCGGGGCTCTCACGGGTTGGAGGCAGGCGAGCTTCTGAGTGTCACGGCCCTAGGAGGGGCGATGAGGGGCGCAGTCTCTTTTCCAGCGGGATGCACACACGGCTCGAATTGGAGGATGAGCAAGAAGCACAGAGAACCCACTGTTCCTGGGGTTCAGTTCAGGGGGCAAGCTCAGATCAAGCCCTTGGATTATGTTCAAGCACAAAGTAGCAAAGTCTTTTCAGTAAGTCTCTTCCTCTCCTCTCTCAGCAAGGCAAGCAGCAGGCCAGCTCCTCCGGCGTCTTCTTTTCCTTCTAGTCGGGCAGAGGTTCTTTGTGGTAAACAGGATTCTGATTTCTTAGGAGCCAGGCTCCTACTTTTATACCATGGTTTTTTTGTTCTTTAGCGCCAGGGGGCCTAGGCCTGGCTCAGTCCAGTTCTGGAGCACTTTGTTATGGTGACTCTGCTCTTTCCTTTCAGCAGCAGGGCAGAGACATCAGCCGCCCCACAGGGGGTGGCGCCGGCTTTGTGGTGGCAGAGCACAGGTCTATTCAAGAGTCAAGGTGTACTCCTCCCACCCATCCAGGTGTAATCTCTCTACCCACCACCTGGCAGCCAACCTGTCTCTGGGGATTCCCCAACCCTGCTCCTCACTGTTGCCAGGCAGAACACATACACACAGCAGAGGCGGACTGAGATGGTCAGGTCAGTAAATACTAACTTTCTAAAAGTAGTATTTACAAACCCAGGATATTAAAATAAACTTGACTACAAGAAGTATTTTATCATCCTGAGTTCAGGCATACTAAACTTGACACTTCTACCATGCTCTCTGAGTCCACTGGGGTCACAGCGTTGGCGTGATCCCGGCAGCCCATTCTGGCCTATGGAGAGCAGGTAGCCTTCAATAGTGAAGAACGGAAATGGCTGTAATTCACTACTAAGACATGCCACACACATCAGGGCATGTCCTACCTTATGCCTACAATGCACCCGGCCCTTGGGCCTACCAGAGGGGTGGCTAATATGTAAGTAAGGGAAGGTTTAGGGACTGGCAAGTGGGGGCACTTGCGCAGTCAGCGCGACGGTCCCGGCCCGCGCACAGGGTCTGCGGTGGCAGACCCTAGACACACTTTACAAGGCCGCTTCCGTGGGTGGCGCAACCAGCGCTGCAAGCCCACCAGCAGCATTGGCATTCACAAGCCCTGGCACCCCTGGTGCACTTTACTGGGGACTGACAGTGAACCCAATAAACCAATCATGGACATCAATTACAGGTACACTTTACCTAGGGAGCACTTGCACTGCGGCACGGATTAGCCGTGGCGCAGTGCCCTGAGCGGACAACACCAGCAAAACAGTCGAGGCACACCATCAAAAAGTGGAAGGGAAACTCACGCCAAGGTGCCAGGTCTAACACGTGTCCCCTCCAGCTGAAATGTGGGGAGAACTACCCTTGCCCAGGGGGTTCCTCGTCACTAAGGCGGAAATACCTGGACAGACCGTCAGCGTTGGCGTGATCTGTACCAGGACGGTGTTCCACCGTAAAGTCCATACCCTGTAGGGAGATGGACCACCTCAACAGCTTCGGGTTTTCACCCCTCATTTGCATCAACCATCTGAGGGGCCTGTGGTCCGTCTGAACCCGGAAGTGAGACCCAAACAAGTAGGGTCTTAGCTTCTTCAGCGCCCAGACCACAGCAAATGCTTCTCGCTCAATTGCTCTCCACCTACTTTCCCGTGGAAGTAACCTCCTACTGATGAAGGCTACGGGTTGGTCCCAGCCCTCCTCAGTCATCTGTGAAAGAACAGCCCCTACACCATGCTCTGAAGCGTCTGTCTGCACTAGGAATTCCTTGGAGAAGTCAGGGGCCAAGAGCACGGGCGCCGTGCACATGGCAGTCTTCAGGGTGTCGAAAGCCTTCTGACAGGTGTCAGTCCAAATCACGTTCCTGGGCTGCTTCTTAGAAGTCAGCTCTGTCAAGGGGGCAACGATCGTTCCATAGCCCTTGACAAACCTCCTGTAGTACCCAGTGAGCCCCAGGAAGGCCCTCACTGCGGTCTGCGTCTTGGGGGGTTCCCAAGCCAGGATGGTTTCAATTTTGGGTTGCAAGGGTGCCACCTTGCCACTCCCCACTTGGTGTCCCAAGTACACCACGGAACCCTGCCCGATCTGGCACTTGCTTGCCTTGATCGTGAGGCCTGCTCGGCGCAGCGCCATCAACACTTCCCAGAGGTGGCGCAGGTGTTCAGGCCAGGTGGCACTGAACACGGCGATGTCATCCAGGTAGGCGGCACTGAACGCATCCAGCCCAACCAGTACCTGGTTGACCAACCTCTGAAAGGTGGCAGGGGCATTCTTCATCCCAAATGGCATGACTCGGAACTGGAAGTGCCCATCTGGTGTGGAGAATGCTGACCTCTCTTTGGCCCCATCGGTCAAGGCGATCTGCCAGTACCCAGACGTTAAATCAAACGTGCTGAGGAACCGGGCAGCCCCCAGCCGATCAATGAGCTCGTCAGCTCTGGGGATGGGGTGCGCGTCAGTCTTCGTTACTGAATTGAGTCCTCTGTAGTCCACACAGAACCGGAGTTCAGGTGTGGCTCCCGGCGCAGCAGCTTTGGGGACCAAGACCACGGGGCTGGACCAAGGACTGCTGGAGGACTCAACCACCCCTAGCGCAAGCATTTTGGAGACCTCCTCCCTAATGCAAGCTCGGACCCTGTCAGTTACCCTGTAAGCCTTGTGCTTCACAGGTAAGCTGTCTCCTGTGTCCACGTCATGGACGCACCAATCTGTGACACCAGGAACCAGGGAGAATCGGTCGGAAAATTGTCCCAGCAAGTGGCGGCAGTCTTCCTGTTGTTCGGGCGTCAGGGTGGGTGAGAGGTTAACTCCATCCACTGACCCATCTTTCTCAGAGGCCACTAAGAGGTCAGGGAGAGGCTCGGTCTCCTCTTCCATTCCATCATCAGTGGCCAGCAGCATGCCCACTTCGGTCCTCTCTAAGTGGGGCTTAAGGCGGTTAACATGTAGGACCCTCAAAGGGTTCCTGGGAGTCTGCACGTCCACCAAGTAGGTGATAGGACTTTTGCGCTCCACAACCTCAAATGGACCTGTCCACTTATCCTGAAGTGCACACGGCTCCACTGGGGCCAAGACCCACACCTTTTGTCCAGGTTGAAGCTCTACCAGAGTGGCATTCCGGTCGTACCACCGCTTCATCTCTTCCTGGCTGGCTTCCAGATTTGCCTCAGCAAGTTGCCTGAAACGCCGAGTCTGGTTTCGGAAGGCCAGCATGTAACTATATACATTCTGGGGAGGTTTCCTGGGAGATTGCTCCCAGCCTTCCTTTACCAAACTCAGAGGTCCTCTTACCGGGTGACCATACAGAAGCTCAAAGGGGCTGAACCCTAGAGACTTCTGTGGCACCTCTCGGTAAGCGAAGAGCAGGCATGGCAAGAGGACGTCCCACTTACGCCTCATTGGACCGTCCAGGCCCATGATCATGCCTTTGAGGGTTCGGTTGAATCTCTCAACCAACCCATTTCCTTGGGGATGGTAAGGAGTGGTGAACTTGTAAGCCACCCCACACTCCTTCCACAGGGATTTCATATATGTGGATATGAAATTGGTCCCCCTGTCGCTCACCACCTCTAGAGGGAATCCCACTCGGGAGAAAATTCCCATCAGTGCCCGTCCCACCACGGGGGCCGTCACTGTCCTCAGAGGGATGGCTTCAGGGTACCGGGTGGCATGGTCCACCAAGACCAGGATGAACCTGTTGCCCAGGGCTGTCTTGGGGTCCAGAGGCCCCACAATGTCAATACCCACTCGTTGGAATGGCGTACCGACCACAGGGAAAGGTTGCAGAGGAGCCTTATGCTTCCCTCCGCTCTTACCACTTGCCTGGCAAGTCTGACAAGTTCTGCAGTAGGAATCTGAATTCTTGTGCATTTGGGGCCAGTAAAAGTGGGTGACAAGCCTGTCATAGGTCTTGTCCATCCCCAAATGTCCTGCTAACGGCACATCATGAGCCAGCCCCAGTAGGAAGGTTCTGAACTTCTGGGGTACCACCAGCACACGGGCTGACCCAGGTTCAGCAGCCTTAGGCTCGGAATACAGGAGGTCACTCTCCCAGTACACGTAGTGTGTTTTGGCCTGAACACCATTGGCCTGGTCTGCAGCCTGTTGCCGCATACCCACGAGAGAAGGGCATTCTTTCTGCTCCCTGCAGAATTCCTCCCTGGAGGGACCTCCTTCTTGCTGCCAATGGGTCAGCTCAGGCAGATCTCCCAGTTCGGCAATCTGTTCCCCGGTAGGCTCCAGAGCATCCCCCTCAGGGTCTACTTCCTCCTGGGCCGTGGGAACTTCGGGGGCCGGTTTCCCGCGCCTCCTGCGCCTTCTCCCTAAGGCCGGTTCCTGGACCTCTCCCTCAGGCTCCAGGACCCTCTCAACACCCCTACTGGCTGCCATGGACCGGGTGGTCACGCACGCCCAGTCGGGTAGACCCACCATCCTCAGATGCGTGGTCGTCTCCACCTTTTCCCAAGGGGAACTCTCCAGGTCGTTCCCTAGCAGACAGTCTACAGGCATGTCAGTTCTCACAGCGACTTGTAGAGTACCAGAGACCTCCCCCCACTCAAAGGGAACTTGAGCCATTGGACAACGACTCTCTACGTTGTCAGCATTGACAACCCTACAGTAGGCATTGGGTACAATTTGCTCTTGAGACACCAGGTGTTGCCTCACCGAGGTCACGCTGGCTCCTGTATCTCTAAGAGCCTCAACCTTCTTTCCATTGATGGTCACTACTTGCCCATATTTCTTAGTGTTAGAGGGCAGGTAGGTTACAGGGACCATCTCACTGTCTCCTAGCGAGACTAGGGTCATCTGCCCGGGACCCCCACCCTCCTGGACTGCTACCTCCTCCCCAAAGTTAACACTAGCTACTTGCCGGGGTGGAGCACCAGTGGGTGCGGTCTTACCAAACAGGCGACACTTAGGATCAGAGGCAATGTGACCCGGGTCACCACACTTATAACAATTGAAGGGCCCCTTTGGAACAGGTCTACCTGTCGGGGCCCCGTTCTGCTGCGGGGGTGGGGGAGGCTGAGAACCCTTCTGCTGGTTCCCTTGGGAATTACTTTGGGGGCCTTTTTGGAACCCCTTCTGTTTACCCTTGTCCCCCCCACTCTTCTGCTGGGGACCCTGCCCACCTTTGGCGGAGTCTCCCACTTGACCCTTGTGGACCCTGGTGCTGAGCCAGCGGTCCGCCTCCTCAGCAAGCTTCCTCGGGTTGGACAGCTTGCTATCTATCAGGTGCTGGCGTAGCTCAGGAAAACATTGACTGGACAAGTGCTCCCATGCAATTAAATCAAGCAGCCCTTGATAATCATTCACTTTGCTACCCTTCACCCAACCATCCAGCGCTCTGCAGAAAAAGGTCACATATTCCACATACGTACTCTCAGGGATCTTCTTGGTCTCCCTGAACCTCTGTCTATATAGCTCAGGAGTTAACCCATACCTGGTCATTAAAGCTTCCTTCATATGGGGGTATGAGGTCTGGACTTCTAAGGGCAAATCTAACAGTGTGTCCCGCCCTTCCGCAAGGAACCTTCCCCACAACCCCGCTCCCCAGTCTTTCTCAGGGACCCGGTGTGAGGACATGGCCACCTCGTAGGCTCTAAACCACTGCCCTATGTCATCCTTTCTAAAATACTCCTTTACTACATCTTTGGGGATGTACACCTTGGACTCTACCTGCGCTGGTGGAGTGCTGCCACCAGAAGGAGCGGTATCCAAACTTTTCGCCTTCAGCTCCAACTCCTTCAATCTGATATCATGATCCATTTGGCGTTGTTGTGCCTCCAGGGCCAACTTCTGCTTTTCCATTTCCATCTGTCCTGCCAACTTTGCCATCTCCATTGCATGCGCCCTGTCTGCTGCCCTGTCTGCCAGCTCCTCTGGCGACCGGACTTTGCTGGGCTCCTCAAGGTTGTCGGGTGGAACGATGTCCCCCGCATTCCGTAGGTCTCGTGACTCCTTCCAGGCTCTCAACGCCTTGGTGTACTGGGGCTTCCTCTTGCATCCAGCATGGGGGACTCTGAATTGTACACTGTAGCCTTTCAATTGCTCCATCGTGTAGCCTTCCAGTCTCTCCCAATCCACCTCATCGATTCCAGAAATCACAGAGAGTGCTCTCCCAGCGGAGCGTGAGCCAGGCATGGTTGCAGTAATGGCAGATGTCTCAACAAAGTTCAACAATTACAAACCTGTGGCTGCGTTATTTGGTCTGCTCTCACTATCTGGTGATTAATAATTCACTGTATGCAAATTACAAGTGCAAATCCGAAATCCCACCCGCTGCCACCAATGTTAGAGTCGGGGATCTCTGGTTGGCGCAAGGTTGCCCTTGTGTCAAGCAGGAACCCTCTCCTCCACGTCAGGGCGCAGGATAACCCCTCGCGAATGACCCTTGCTCACCCTCAAGGTGCGTGGCGTGAGCAGCCAAGGCGATTCCTCAGGCGTTGTTGGTTAAGCACTTACAATCGTACACACAGTAAATACATCAATCCCCCCAGAAACGGACACCAGACTTGGATATATAGAAAAATACGCTTCTTTATGTAAAAATAAGGTATATATATCTCAGCAGACTTATCACAAGACCAATAACGTTTTCGCTAGGCCACCCGGTTATACAGCAGGCAAATGTTCTTGGTTCGTAGTTTCAAATGGATAGTTCGTAGGTTCTTTACGTGTAGTTCCAGTACTCACAGAGATCGGTTCCTGCGAACGGGGAAATAAGGCGTTGCGGGCCCCGAGCCCGATACTGGAACTTCTTTCGTGATGTGGAGAGTCGGCACAGGTCGGTGCGACTCTCAGCTTAGGAAGTGTTCTTGGGTCCTCAATCAGCAGGTGTGGGCACGTAGGCAGGCGCGGCCAGCGACCCTTTAGCACGGCGGTGCAGGAGGGTCTCCACAGCGGGGGCGGCGCGGCCTGAGATGTCCGGGGATAGCGAAGCGGGGTCACAGGGCACAGTCAGTGCAGCTGGATGACCCGGCGTAGATCACAGTCGTCGGACGGCTTCCGGCAGGAGGGGGGATAGCGCGTTCAGCGCACTCCAATGGCAGGCGGTGACAGGGATGCAGGCGGCCTGGCCCGGGAACAGAGAGCGGCTCGGGACGGAGCGGGGCTCTCACGGGTTGGAGGCAGGCGAGCTTCTGAGTGTCACGGCCCTAGGAGGGGCGATGAGGGGCGCAGTCTCTTTTCCAGCGGGATGCACACACGGCTCGAATTGGAGGATGAGCAAGAAGCACAGAGAACCCACTGTTCCTGGGGTTCAGTTCAGGGGGCAAGCTCAGATCAAGCCCTTGGAGAATGTTCCAGCACAAAGTAGCAAAGTCTTTTCAGTAAGTCTCTTCCTCTCCTCTCTCAGCAAGGCAAGCAGCAGGCCAGCTCCTCCGGCGTCTTCTTTTCCTTCTAGTCGGGCAGAGGTTCTTTGTGGTAAACAGGATTCTGATTTCTTAGGAGCCAGGCTCCTACTTTTATACCATGGTTCTTTTGTTCTTTAGCGCCAGGGGGCCTAGGCCTGGCTCAGTCCAGTTCTGGAGCACTTTGTTATGGTGACTCTGCTCTTTCCTTTCAGCAGCAGGGCAGAGACATCAGCCGCCCCACAGGGGGTGGCGCCGGCTTTGTGGTGGCAGAGCACAGGTCTATTCAAGAGTCAAGGTGTACTCCTCCCACCCATCCAGGTGTAATCTCTCTACCCACCACCTGGCAGCCAACCTGTCTCTGGGGATTCCCCAACCCTGCTCCTCACTGTTGCCAGGCAGAACACATACACACAGCAGAGGCGGACTGAGATGGTCAGGTCAGTAAATACTAACTTTCTAAAAGTAGTATTTACAAACCCAGGATATTAAAATAAACTTGACTACAAGAAGTATTTTATCATCCTGAGTTCAGGCATACTAAACTTGACACTTCTACCATGCTCTCTGAGTCCACTGGGGTCACAGCGTTGGCGTGATCCCGGCAGCCCATTCTGGCCTATGGAGAGCAGGTAGCCTTCAATAGTGAAGAACGGAAATGGCTGTAATTCACTACTAAGACATGCCACACACATCAGGGCATGTCCTACCTTATGCCTACAATGCACCCGGCCCTTGGGCCTACCAGAGGGGTGGCTAATATGTAAGTAAGGGAAGGTTTAGGGACTGGCAAGTGGGGGCACTTGCGCAGTCAGCGCGACGGTCCCGGCCCGCGCACAGGGTCTGCGGTGGCAGACCCTAGACACACTTTACAAGGCCGCTTCCGTGGGTGGCGCAACCAGCGCTGCAAGCCCACCAGCAGCATTGGCATTCACAAGCCCTGGCACCCCTGGTGCACTTTACTGGGGACTGACAGTGAACCCAATAAACCAATCATGGACATCAATTACAGGTACACTTTACCTAGGGAGCACTTGCACTGCGGCACGGATTAGCCGTGGCGCAGTGCCCTGAGCGGACAACACCAGCAAAACAGTCGAGGCACACCATCAAAAAGTGGAAGGGAAACTCACGCCAAGGTGCCAGGTCTAACAACTACCAAGGGTTGTACAATCTTTTTTTAAGGGAACACCTCTTGGATAAGAGCTTTCCGGAGCTGCGCCAGCATCTGGTGGACCGCAAGTTGATGGATCCCCGTGAGCTTGCGGAGGAGGCAGATATTTGGGTGAGCACCCGGGTGTCTCACAAGGGCCCCGGGGGAGATGGCTCGAAAGCGGACAGGGTTTCCCCCGAAGAAAGAGGGGGGAGATAAAAAGGTGGAGTTCTCGAAAGGTCCCCAAAATAAGTTTGGGAAGGGAGTAGGAACCCCACCCCCGTCCAATTCCACAAGACCCACTTACCCTGACAGGAGTCAGCAGCCTAGGATTGTGCGGTGCTACGAATGTGGGGAGATTGGACACTACAAGGGAGATCCCAAGTGTCGCAAGCGACCCCCAGCCCCAACGGGCGCGAAAAGCCCCGGGGTGAGTAGTATAGCGCTTGGGGTGGAGCTGCCCTTAGATAGGGAAGGAGAGTGGACAGGCCTGATGCTGGTTTCACTCGGGGATAGAGAGGTGGTCCCCGTAGTGCCCCTGCCCCCGAACACTGCTAAATATCAGCAGAGGGTGAGAGTTAACGGGGAGGAGGTGGAGGCTCTGAGGGACACAGGAGCCAGCATGACCACTGTAGTGAGGCGGCTGGTGTCCCCAGACCAAGTAGTCCCCGAGGAGTTCCATCCGGCCGTATTGGCTGACGGCAGTATGAGTCACTATCCAGTGGCTCGTGTTCCATTTGAGTGGGGAGGAGTCAAAGGCCTACTGAGAGTTGCTGTGAGCCCTGCCTTGCCTGTGGGGTGCTTGCTAGGGAACGACCTGGAGCACACCAAGTGGAAAGATGTCGAGTTTCAAGCTCACACAGAGATGCTGGGATTACCAGGGTGGACTTGCGTAGTCACGCGGTCCGTGGCTGCCCGGCCTGGAACTCACCCTGGGTTGGAGCCTGGAATTATGGCCCAACCCAACGTCAAGAGAGGAAAGAAGAAGGTGGTAAAAGACGCGTCCCGTGAGATGGATGGGGAGGCCGCAGAGGTGCCCCCGGAGTCCGCGGAGGTGGATGTCGTGCCTGTGGAGGACTTGCCGACCCTTGCTGACTGGCATGTGGGAGGAGGGCCTACCCGGGAGGAATTTCGTCAGGCACAAAGGGCGTGCCCCACGCTTGAAGGCATGCGGCGACAGGCCGAAGCCCAAGTGGCCAGTCAGGAGTTGGGAGGATATCATATGTATTGGGAGGATGGTCTCCTATACAGTGAGCCCAGGGTGCCGGTACATGGATCTTCAAGGGCCATAGTGGTCCCCCAATGTTACCGGTCCTTCCTGCTGGAGTTAGCGCACGAGATACCCTTAGCCGGACATCTGGGTCAGGACAAAAGAGATACCCTTAGCCGGACATCTGGGTCAGGACAAAACCTTTGCACGGTTGGTCCCACATTAATATTGGCCCAGGATGAGGATTGCCTCAGACACCTTTTGCAAGACCTGTAAGTCTTGTCAGGCAAGTGGCAAGACTGGGACTAAATTGAAGGTCCCTTTGGAACCGCTCCCGGTGGTCGGGACCCCTTTTGAGAGGGTCGGTATTGATATTGTTGGGCCATTGGACCCTCCGACCGCAGCGGGACACTGGTTCATCCTGGTTTTGGTGGACCACGCCACTAGGTACCCAGAGGCTATTCCTCTGAGGACCATCACTGCACCGGTGGTGGCGTGGGCACTGTTGGGGATTTTTACCCGAGTGGGATTCCCCAAGGTCGTGGTGTCGGACAGGGGCACGAATTTTATATCGGCCTACATGCAGGCCATGTGGAAGGAGTGTGGGGTGACCTACCGGTTCTCCACTCATTACCACCCCCAGACTAACGGACTTGTAGAGCGCTTCAATAAGACATTGAAGGGAATGATCCGAAGCCTGCCAGAGGGCTTGAGGCGTAAATGGGACGTCCTCCTCCCCTGCTTGTTATTCTCCTATCGGGAGGTCCCGCAGAAGGGAGTCGGGTTCAGCCCGTTTGAGCTGCTCTATGGCCATCCCGTTAGGGGTCCCCTCAGCTTGGTGAAGGAGGTGTGGGAGAAGACTTCGCAGAAGCTTCCCCGTGACATTGTCAGCTACATGCTGGCGTTCCGCAGCCAGATGGCCAAGCTATGGAAGGCGGCCTCAGAGAACCTAGAGGCTAGCCAGACCGTTATGAAGGAGTGGTATCACCGCAACGCTCGGACGGTCGAGTTGGACGTTGGACAGAAGGTGTGGGTTATGGAACCTGGGGAGCTTTGTGCCCTCCAGGACCGGTGGACTGGCCCGTACGACATTGTGGAGCGACGAGGCCAGACCACGTACGTTGTAGATTTGAAAACCCCCCGTCAGCCCCTCAGGGTGCTCCACGTCAACCGCCTGAAGCCGCACCATGAGCGATCAGAGCTTGCTCTCCTTATGGTGACGGATGGGAGCGAAGAGGAAGAGAGTGAAGCTCTTCCTGACCTTCTAGCGGTACAGGAGAAGGATGGTTCGGTGGAAGGTGTAGTCCTCTCCCCATCCTTGACCCCAGAGCAACAGAGGGACTGTTGCCATGTCCTGGGACAGCATGCCTCGTTGTTCTCCCTCATGCCTGGAATCACTCATCTGTGTACCCATGACGTGGACACAGGGGACAGCCCCCCGGTGAAGAACAAGTCTTACCGGCTCTCTGACCGAGTGAAGGATAGCATCCAGCGTGAGGTGGCAAAGATGCTGGAGCTGGGGGTGATAGAACCTTCCAGCAGCCCGTGGGCTAGTCCAGTGGTGTTGGTGCCGAAAGCGGCCCCACCGGGTACCACGCCAGAGCTTCGGTTCTGTGTGGACTACCGGGGGTTGAACTCTGTCACGAAAACAGATGCTCACCCCTTCCCACGTGCAGACGAGCTGGTGGACTGGTTGGGAGCAGCCCGGTACCTCAGCACCATTGATCTGACATCCGGATATTGGCAGATTGCCATGGCCGATGGAGAGAGGGAGAAGACAACGTTCTCCACCCCCGACAGGCCACTACCAGTTCCGAGTGATGCCCTTTGGGCTCAAAAATGCTCCGGCCACGTTCCAGCGGTTAGTGAATCAGGTACTATCTGGTCTGGAGTCCTTCTCAGCGGCCTACCTGGATGACATAGCTGTCTTCAGTAGCACCTGGGAGGACCATCTGCAACACTTCCAGGAGGTATTGCAGGCGCTGCAATGCGCTGGCCTAACAGTTAAAGCCAGCAAGTGCCAGATTGGACAGGGATCTGTCGTGTACCTGGGACACCTGGTGGGCAGAGGTAAGGTGCAACCCCTCCAGGCCAAAATAGAGACCATCTTGGCTTGGGAGCCCCCCAAGACCCAAACAGAGGTCCGAGCTTTCCTCGGCCTCACTGGGTATTACCGCCGGTTCGTCAAGGGATATTTTACCATTGTAGCTCCCTTGACGGAATTGACCTCGAAGAAGCAACCTCGCAAGGTTGTATGGACAGCTGCTTGCCAAGAAGCCTTTGACACACTGAAACAGGCGATGTGTACCGCTCCAGTACTAGCAACACCAGATTTCAGCAAGGAGTTCATTGTGCAGACAGACGCCTCAGAGCACGGCATAGGTGCGGTGCTCTCAAAACTCAACAGCGAGGGCCAAGATCAACCAGTGGCCTTCATATCCAGGAGACTCCTCCCTCGGGAACGGCGATGGAGCACCATTGAGAGAGAAGCCTTCGCGGTGGTCTGGGCTCTGAAGAAGTTGAGGCCCTATCTCTTTGGAACTCACTTCCTTATTCAGACCGACCACCGCCCCCTTCGCTGGCTCATGCAAATGAGAGGCGAAAACCCCAAGTTGTTGAGGTGGTCCATTTCCCTACAGGGGATGGATTTTCGGGTGGAACATCGGCCCGGAGTTGAACACGCCAATGCTGACGGTCTCTCCAGGTTTTTCCGCCTTAGCGATGAGAACTCCCTAGAGGTTGGGTAGCTCTCCCCTCTTTCGGCTGGGGGGACGCGTGTTAGACTTGTCAGCCCTAGGGTGGTCTCCCCTTCTATTTTTTTTATCGTGCCTCATTTTTTCCACCCTCATTTTTATGTTGGACTAGGTCTCCGGGCGCCTTTTCATTGCCAATCAGTGTTAAGGTGCAGGTGTTCCCTTCTCCCAAGATGGCTGCCACAGACCCCTGCTACTGCAGGGTGGTCTTTCATAGTAGCACCCTAGCTGCCAGGAGCTGGCTGGAACCCCACCACAATGTTGCGACACCAGCCCGCCTTTTTGTCCCATAGGTAGAATGGGGAAGCTCCTGGAATGTGCTGGAACCTTCTAGAAGGGAGGTGTGGTTTTACTTTTGCCGCCTTGGCCAGAGGTCACCTGACCTAGGGCTACTTAAGTGAGGGAGGGAACTTTTTGTGGTTAGTTGGCCAGTGGGGTAAAGCAGAGCTGGAGAATCCACGCAGGAGTGTAGGCGGTAGGGCCTAGCCAGGGACTTATGCCTCTGAGAGTGACAGGATTTAGGTGCTGCCTCTTAAGTGAGTGAGGGATCCTGTAAAGCCCACTGATCTTGCCCAGCAGTAGGAGGACCCAGGGAACCTCTGCCCAGCCTGACTAGGAAGGACCTAGTCGTCAACTCACTCCCTACCCCCCTGTAACAGAACCCCTTAAGGGGGCCGGATACATCTGCGCCATCAAGACTTCCTAGAGCGACTGATTGCAGGAACTGAATGCTGAGACTGCGTGTCCAGACTGAACATTGAAACTACATGCCTAGCTGATTGTGGAATCACTGAGGATCAACCAGGTCTTAGCGCTGTGACCCCTGCGCCCCCTGACCTGGCCTGGGATCCCCGGCAGCGTGCTCCTTTGAGCGCGGAGCTCCCCTGCTTAATTTGAGCCCCCCCTGTGGTGTGGAGGCTGAAGCGCGCCTCCCGCTGCGGCCCGGAGGCCGGAAGAGTGCCCCTCATCGTCGCAAGGCCCGAGGAAAAGCCCGGGGCCTCGTCGCTGCCGTCGCAGCTGTGGTGAAGGTGCGTGAGGCCGTGGCAAGCCCCAGTCGCAACAGGATCGCCTGCGGACTGCGGAGCCGGTGTGGACGCCTCCCGACGTCGAGCAAGTTAAGCCCGGAGGCTTGAGACTGACCCCGGTGCGCCCCCTACAGGCTGGGAGCCACACCACACCCTGAGCCCGGGTTCCCTCTCCGTGGGAGTCCCCTGGTCACCACGACAGAGAGACCCCTCCGAGGGATTCGCCCCCTTGTTCCACACTGACTGTTCAGAAGCTTGGTGCCCCACGGACTGCACCGAAGAGACACTTGAAGCGTGCTTCGCTGCTTACGGGTAACGCCATGTGCGCAGGGTCCGTTCTGAAAGATTACACCCTTTGCTAGTTACGAGTAACGCTATGTGCGCAGGGTCCGCTCTGAAAGATTACACCCTTTGCTAGTTGCGAGTAACGCTATGTGGAACCTTCTAGAAGGGAGGTGTGGTTTTACTTTTGCCGCCTTGGCCAGAGGTCACCTGACCTAGGGCTACTTAAGTGAGGGAGGGAACTTTTTGTGGTTAGTTGGCCAGTGGGGTAAAGCAGAGCTGGAGAATCCACGCAGGAGTGTAGGCGGTAGGGCCTAGCCAGGGACTTATGCCTCTGAGAGTGACAGGATTTAGGTGCTGCCTCTTAAGTGAGTGAGGGATCCTGTAAAGCCCACTGATCTTGCCCAGCAGTAGGAGGACCCAGGGAACCTCTGCCCAGCCTGACTAGGAAGGACCTAGTCGTCAACTCACTCCCTACCCCCCTGTAACAGAACCCCTTAAGGGGGCCGGATACATCTGCGCCATCAAGACTTCCTAGAGCGACTGATTGCAGGAACTGAATGCTGAGACTGCGTGTCCAGACTGAACATTGAAACTACATGCCTAGCTGATTGTGGAATCACTGAGGATCAACCAGGTCTTAGCGCTGTGACCCCTGCGCCCCCTGACCTGGCCTGGGATCCCCGGCAGCGTGCTCCTTTGAGCGCGGAGCTCCCCTGCTTAATTTGAGCCCCCCCTGTGGTGTGGAGGCTGAAGCGCGCCTCCCGCTGCGGCCCGGAGGCCGGAAGAGTGCCCCTCATCGTCGCAAGGCCCGAGGAAAAGCCCGGGGCCTCGTCGCTGCCGTCGCAGCTGTGGTGAAGGTGCGTGAGGCCGTGGCAAGCCCCAGTCGCAACAGGATCGCCTGCGGACTGCGGAGCCGGTGTGGACGCCTCCCGACGTCGAGCAAGTTAAGCCCGGAGGCTTGAGACTGACCCCGGTGCGCCCCCTACAGGCTGGGAGCCACACCGCACCCTGAGCCCGGGTTCCCTCTCCGTGGGAGTCCCCTGGTCACCACGACAGAGAGACCCCTCCGAGGGATTCGCCCCCTTGTTCCACACTGACTGTTCAGAAGCTTGGTGCCCCACGGACTGCACCGAAGAGACACTTGAAGCGTGCTTCGCTGCTTACGGGTAACGCCATGTGCGCAGGGTCCGTTCTGAAAGATTACACCCTTTGCTAGTTACGAGTAACGCTATGTGCGCAGGGTCCGCTCTGAAAGATTACACCCTTTGCTAGTTGCGAGTAACGCTATGTGCGCAGGGTCCGCTCTGAAAGATTACACCCTTTGCTAGTTACGAGTAACGCTATGTGTACAGGGTCCGCTCTGAAAGATATAAACTGCTTTGCTAGTTACGAGTGACGCTATGTGTACAGGGTCCGCTCTGAAATATTGCCAACTTTGATGATCACGGGTAACGCTTTGTTTGCAGGATCTACATTGACATGTCACATGCCTCGTTATCACGAGTAACCCTTTGTTTGCAGGCACTGATTTGAATCGTTACATGCTCCCTTATTACGAGCACCGCTACGGTGGTAGGCTCCGCTCACAGGATTTCACTACGCCCTCACCACAAGTAGCGTCGCGCTCACAGGCCCGGCACAGTTGTCTCATACTAGTGGTAGTCGCCCCCTGAGGCGCCCAGGTTACTAGGGACCCACGAAGTCTGCCGGGATAACTCCTGAACTGCCTGTATAATTCCTGAATTGCATGTATAATTCCTGAACTGCATGTACAATTCCTGAACTGCGTTTATCTTTAACTGTTGGATAAACTTGAGTATTTGCATAAATTATACAGTGTGGCGTCCCTTATTGTGTGTGTTCCCCGTTCCATGAGAGGTGCATGTTGTATGGTTGCTTTACACACAGGCCTTTGGGTGCCCAGTCGCTCGTGTCACGTTACCGCCATAGGGACTGGAGACCCCAGTTCCTACATTGTTGGCGAGCGGTGGGATTTTAGGACCTGTGACCATACAGCACCCTTCCGTGAAGCGGAGGGCGCCACAATTAAACGCCTATTTGTTCTAAAGCTCTGAAACCATTAATTGCTGCATTTATTAATTCCACTGTCCAGGCTGAGAGTGTAAGAATCCTGGTTAGCTGGTACCTGTCACCCATATCCTAGGAATTTCTTCCTTAGTATCTAGGTCCCCACCTGTCACGATGGAATTACGGTTAGCTGACCTCGAGGGGTACACGGTAAAGCAACTGAGAGAGTTCGGGCAGGGGATTGGGGTGCCTGGGATGCGGAAGGCCAAAGGACCAGAACTCCGCACCACCATTAGGGCATGGGTAGAGGCCCACCCAGGAGGGAGAGAGGATGAGGGACAGGAGGCGCCAGACGCACCTCAAGAGGAGAGCGCCCAGGAAGTACTAGACATACTAAATGTAGATGGGTCTGAAAATGTGCCCCCAGGGAGACGTTCTGGGGCCAGTAGTAGGACAGGGTCTAGGAGGAGCGCGTCGCCAGAGGAGTACGAGGACAGGAGGGAGGAGAGGCAGTTAAAGTGGGAGCTGGCCAAGTTGGAACAAGAAAGAGAAAATAAGAGATGGGCAATGGAGGAAAGGAAGCTGGCGCACGAGCTTCAGCTAAAAGAGTTGGAGCTACGCGCCCTCCAATTGAATGCGTCCAACAAGGACAATGGTGGTAGCATACCTAAAGAGTCTCACGAATCAAAATGTTACCTACCCAAGGAAGTCATTTCCAATTACACAGTGGGGGACGACATTGCTAAATGGTTGGAGGCATACGAGGTAGCCTTGACTGCCCATGGGGTACCCAAGAGTAATTGGGGAGGTGGTTTATATCGGTATATACCTCCCAATGTCAGGGACACCCTGCTATATTTGGCCAAGGCGGATCAGGTCAGGTATGCCCCCATGAAAGAGGCCTTACTCAAAAAGTTTGGCCTTAACCCCGAGAGGTACAGGCAGAAGTTCCGTGGCAGCCATAAGCTGTCCACACAGACATGGGTGGATTTTTTTGATTATGCAAGAAAGGCATTAGATGGTTGGGTGCGTGGCAGCGAGGCGCAGGACTACCAAGGGTTGTACAATCTTTTTTTAAGGGAACACCTCTTGGATAAGAGCTTTCCGGAGCTGCGCCAGCATCTGGTGGACCGCAAGTTGATGGATCCCCGTGAGCTTGCGGAGGAGGCAGATATTTGGGTGAGCACCCGGGTGTCTCACAAGGGCCCCGGGGGAGATGGCTCGAAAGCGGACAGGGTTTCCCCCGAAGAAAGAGGGGGGAGATAAAAAGGTGGAGTTCTCGAAAGGTCCCCAAAATAAGTTTGGGAAGGGAGTAGGAACCCCACCCCCGCCCAATTCCACAAGACCCACTTACCCTGACAGGAGTCAGCAGCCTAGGATTGTGCGGTGCTACGAATGTGGGGAGATTGGACACTACAAGGGAGATCCCAAGTGTCGCAAGCGACCCCCAGCCCCAACGGGCGCGAAAAGCCCTGGGGTGAGTAGTATAGCGCTTGGGGTGGAGCTGCCCTTAGATAGGGAAGGGGAGTGGACAGGCCTGATGCTGGTTTCACTCGGGGATAGAGAGGTGGTCCCCGTAGTGCCCCTGCCCCCGAACACTGCTAAATATCAGCAGAGGGTGAGAGTTAACGGGGAGGAGGTGGAGGCTCTGAGGGACACAGGAGCCAGCATGACCACTGTAGTGAGGCGGCTGGTGTCCCCAGACCAAGTAGTCCCCGAGGAGTTCCATCCGGCCGTATTGGCTGACGGCAGTATGAGTCACTATCCAGTGGCTCGTGTTCCATTTGAGTGGGGAGGAGTCAAAGGCCTACTGAGAGTTGCTGTGAGCCCTGCCTTGCCTGTGGGGTGCTTGCTAGGGAACGACCTGGAGCACACCAAGTGGAAAGATGTCGAGTTTCAAGCTCACACAGAGATGCTGGGATTACCAGGGTGGACTTGCGTAGTCACGCGGTCCATGGCTGCCCGGCCTGGAACTCACCCTGGGTTGGAGCCTGGAATTATGGCCCAACCCAACGTCAAGAGAGGAAAGAAGAAGGTGGTAAAAGACGCGCCCCGTGAGATGGATGGGGAGGCCGCAGAGGTGCCCCCGGAGTCCGCGGAGGTGGATGTCGTTCCTGTGGAGGACTTGCCGACCCTTGCTGACTGGCATGTGGGAGGAGGGCCTACCCGGGAGGAATTTTGTCAGGCACAAAGGGCGTGCCCCACGCTTGAAGGCATGCGGCGACAGGCCGAAGCCCAAGTGGCCAGTCAGGAGTTGGGAGGATATCATGTGTATTGGGAGGATGGTCTCCTATACAGTGAGCCCAGGGTGCCGGTACATGGATCTTCAAGGGCCATAGTGGTCCCCCAATGTTACCGGGCCTTCCTGCTGGAGTTAGCGCACGAGATACCCTTAGCCGGACATCTGGGTCAGGACAAAAGAGATACCCTTAGCCGGACATCTGGGTCAGGACAAAACCTTTGCACGGTTGGTCCCACATCAATATTGGCCCAGGATGAGGATTGCCTCAGACACCTTTTGCAAGACCTGTAAGTCTTGTCAGGCAAGTGGCAAGACTGGGACTAAATTGAAGGTCCCTTTGGAACCGCTCCCGGTGGTCGGGACCCCTTTTGAGAGGGTCGGTATTGATATTGTTGGGCCATTGGACCCTCCGACCGCAGCGGGACACTGGTTCATCCTGGTTTTGGTGGACCACGCCACTAGGTACCCAGAGGCTATTCCTCTGAGGACCATCACTGCACCGGTGGTGGCGTGGGCACTGTTGGGGATTTTTACCCGAGTGGGATTCCCCAAGGTCGTGGTGTCGGACAGGGGCACGAATTTTATATCGGCCTACATGCAGGCCATGTGGAAGGAGTGTGGGGTGACCTACCGGTTCTCCACTCCTTACCACCCCCAGACTAACGGACTTGTAGAGCGCTTCAATAAGCCATTGAAGGGAATGATCCGAAGCCTGCCAGAGGGCTTGAGGCGTAAATGGGACGTCCTCCTCCCCTGCTTGTTATTCTCCTATCGGGAGGTCCCGCAGAAGGGAGTCGGGTTCAGCCCGTTTGAGCTGCTCTATGGCCATCCCGTTAGGGGTCCCCTCAGCTTGGTGAAGGAGGTGTGGGAGAAGACTTCGCAGAAGCTTCCCCGTGACATTGTCAGCTACATGCTGGCGTTCCGCAGCCAGATGGCCAAGCTGTGGAAGGCGGCCTCAGAGAACCTAGAGGCTAGCCAGACCGTTATGAAGGAGTGGTATCACCGCAACACTCGGACGGTCGAGTTGGACGTTGGACAGAAGGTGTGGGTTATGGAACCTGGGGAGCTTTGTGCCCTCCAGGACCGGTGGACTGGCCCGTACGACATTGTGGAGCGACGAGGCCAGACCACGTACGTTGTAGATTTGAAAACCCCCCGTCAGCCCCTCAGGGTGCTCCACGTCAACCGCCTGAAGCCGCACCATGAGCGATCAGAGCTTGCTCTCCTTATGGTGACGGATGGGAGCGAAGAGGAAGAGAGTGAAGCTCTTCCTGACCTTCTAGCGGTACAGGAGAAGGATGGTTCGGTGGAAGGTGTAGTCCTCTCCCCATCCTTGACCCCAGAGCAACAGAGGGACTGTCGCCATGTCCTGGGACAGCATGCCTCGTTGTTCTCCCTCATGCCTGGAATCACTCATCTGTGTACCCATGACGTGGACACAGGGGACAGCCCCCCGGTGAAGAACAAGTCTTACCGGCTCTCTGACCGAGTGAAGGATAGCATCCAGCGTGAGGTGGCAAAGATGCTGGGGGTGATAGAACCTTCCAGCAGCCCGTGGGCTAGTCCAGTGGTGTTGGTGCCGAAAGCGGCCCCACCGGGTACCACGCCAGAGCTTCGGTTCTGTGTGGACTACCGGGGGTTGAACTCTGTCACGAAAACAGATGCTCACCCCTTCCCACGTGCAGACGAGCTGGTGGACTGGTTGGGAGCAGCCCGGTACCTCAGCACCATTGATCTGACATCCGGATATTGGCAGATTGCCATGGCCGATGGAGAGAGGGAGAAGACAGCGTTCTCCACCCCCGACAGGCCACTACCAGTTCCGAGTGATGCCCTTTGGGCTCAAAAATGCTCCGGCCACGTTCCAGCGGTTAGTGAATCAGGTACTATCTGGTCTGGAGTCCTTCTCAGCGGCCTACCTGGATGACATAGCTGTCTTCAGTAGCACCTGGGAGGACCATCTGCAACACTTCCAGGAGGTATTGCAGGCGCTGCAATGCGCTGGCCTAACAGTTAAAGCCAGCAAGTGCCAGATTGGACAGGGATCTGTCGTGTACCTGGGACACCTGGTGGGCAGAGGTAAGGTGCAACCCCTCCAGGCCAAAATAGAGACCATCTTGGCTTGGGAGCCCCCCAAGACCCAAACAGAGGTCCGAGCTTTCCTCGGCCTCACTGGGTATTACCGCCGGTTCGTCAAGGGATATGGTACCATTGTAGCCCCCTTGACGGAATTGACCTCGAAGAAGCAACCTCGCAAGGTTGTATGGACAGCTGCTTGCCAAGAAGCCTTTGACACACTGAAACAGGCGATGTGTACCGCTCCAGTACTAGCAACACCAGATTTCAGCAAGGAGTTCATTGTGCAGACAGACGCCTCAGAGCACGGCATAGGTGCGGTGCTCTCACAACTCAACAGCGAGGGCCAAGATCAACCAGTGGCCTTCATATCCAGGAGACTCCTCCCTCGGGAACGGCGATGGAGCACCATTGAGAGAGAAGCCTTCGCGGTGGTCTGGGCTCTGAAGAAGTTGAGGCCCTATCTCTTTGGAACTCACTTCCTTATTCAGACCGACCACCGCCCCCTTCGCTGGCTCATGCAAATGAGAGGCGAAAACCCCAAGTTGTTGAGGTGGTCCATTTCCCTACAGGGGATGGATTTTCGGGTGGAACATCGGCCCGGAGTTGAACACGCCAATGCTGACGGTCTCTCCAGGTTTTTCCGCCTTAGCGATGAGAACTCCCTAGAGGTTGGGTAGCTCTCCCCTCTTTCGGCTGGGGGGGACGCGTGTTAGACTTGTCAGCCCTAGGGTGGTCTCCCCTTCTATTTTTTTTATCGTGCCTCATTTTTTCCACCCTCATTTTTATGTTGGACTAGGTCTCCGGGCGCCTTTTCATTGCCAATCAGTGTTAAGGTGCAGGTGTTCCCTTCTCCCAAGATGGCTGCCACAGACCCCTGCTACTGCAGGGTGGTCTTTCTTAGTAGCACCCTAGCTGCCAGGAGCTGGCTGGAACCCCACAACAATGTTGCGACACCAGCCCGCCTTTTTGTCCCATAGGTAGAATGGGGAAGCTCCTGGAATGTGCTGGAACCTTCTAGAAGGGAGGTGTGGTTTTACTTTAGCCGCCTTGGCCAGAGGTCACCTGACCTAGGGCTACTTAAGTGAGGGAGGGAACTTTTTGTGGTTGGTTGGCCAGTGGGGTAAAGCAGAGCTGGAGAATCCATGCAGGAGTGTAGGCAGCAGGGCCTAGCCAGGGACTTATGCCTCTGAGAGTGACAGGATTTAGGTGCTGCCTCTTAAGTGAGTGAGGGATCCTGTAAAGCCCACTGATCTTGCCCAGCAGTAGGAGGACCCAGGGAACCTCTGCCCAGCCTGACTAGGAAGGACCTAGTCGTCAACTCACTCCCTACCACCCTGTAACAGAACCCCTTAAGGGTGCCAGATACATCTGCGCCATCAAGACTTCCTAGAGCGACTGATTGCAGGAACTGAATGCTAAGACTGCGTGTCCAGACTGAACATTGAAACTACATGCCTAGCTGATTGTGGAATCGCTGAGGATCAACCAGGTCTTCGCGCTGTGACCCCTGCGCCCCCTGACCTGGCCTGGGATCCCCGGCAGCGTGCTCCGTTGAGCGCGGAGCTCCCCTGCTTAATTTGAGCCCCCCCTGTGGTGTGGAGGCTGAAGCGCGCTCCCCGCTGTGGCCCGGAGGCCGGAAGAGTGCCCCTCACCGTTGCGAGGCCGGAGGAGAAGCCCGGGGCCTCGTCGCTGCCGTCGCAGCTGTGGTGAAGGTGCATGAGGCCGTGGCCGGCCCCCGTCGCAACAGGATCGCCTGCGGACTGCGGAGCCGGTGTGGACGCCTCCCGACATCGAGCAAGGTAAGCCCGGAGGCTTGGGACTGACCCCGGCGCGCCCCCTACAGGCTAGGAGCCACACCGCACCCTGAGCCCGGGTTCCCTCTCCGTGGGAGTCCCCTGGTCACCACGACAGAGAGACCCCTCCGAGGGATTCGCCCCCTTGTTCCCCACTGACTGTTCAGAAGCTTGGTGCCCCACGGACTGCACCGAAGAGACACTTGAAGCGTGCTTCGCTGCTTACGAGTAACGCTATGTGCGCAGGGTCCGTTCTGAAAGATTACACCCTTTGCTAGTTACGAGTAACGCTATGTGTACAGGGTCCGTTCTGAAAGATTACACCCTTTGCTAGTTACGAGTAACGCTATGTGCGCAGGGTCCGCTCTGAAAGATTACACCCTTTGCTAGTTGCGAGTAACGCTATGTGCGCAGGGTCCGCTCTGAAAGATTACCCCCTTTGCTAGTTACGAGTACCGCTATGTGTACAGGGTCCGCTCTGAAAGATATTAACTGCTTTGCTAGTTACGAGTGACGCTATGTGTACAGGGTCCGCTCTAAAATATTGCCAACTTTGATGATCACGGGTAACACTTTGTTTGCAGGATCTACGTTGACATGTCACATGCCTCGTTATCACGAGTAACCCTTTGTTTGTAGGCACTGATTTGAATCGTTACATGCTCCCTTATTACGAGCACCGCTACGGTGGTAGGCTCCGCTCACAGGAGTTCACTACGCCCTCACCACGAGTAGCGTCGCGCTCACAGGCCCGGCTCAGTTGTCCCATACTAGTGGTAGTCGCCCCCTGAGGCGCCCAGGTTACTAGGGACCCACGAAGTCTGCCGGGATAACTTCTGAACTGCCTGTATAATTCCTGAACTGCATGTATAATTCCTGAACTGCATGTACAATTCCTGAACTGCATTTATCTTTAACTGTTGGATAAACTTGAGTATTTGCATAAATTATACAGTGTGGCGTCCCTTATTGTGTGTGTTCCCCGTTCCATGAGAGGTGCGTGTTGTATGGTTGCTTTACACACAGGCCTTTGGGTGCCCAGTCGCTCGTGTCACGTTACCGCCATAGGGACTGGAGACCCCAGGTCCTACACTATACATGTGGCGGACATTCTTCCTTTGTGATTTTGGACCACAATCATAAGAATTATGCTTGTGCTTGATGCAAAACAATTAATATAAAAATTATAATGATTCAAACATTGTTGAACTTATTTGTTCTTTGTTCTAGGTTGCGTAGCAGAATCAAGCGTGGCAATATTTTAAATTTGGATTACTGTACACTCGTTTCATTAAGTGGCACCGGAGTAAGTCGTCACATGACCTTTCAGGAGAAACCAGGGCTTTTGAATTTAAAGATGTAGGGGTGAATGAAACAGGGTCAATTGCTGATGTAGTTGTCAAATTTCGCAATAGTACGGCCATACCCAGATGTGTTATTAATTCATTTAGGCGAGAAAGACCTGGTGTAGCCTTTGGGTTTAGGTTTGATAAAAGCAATGAAACTGATTTATGAACGATTGGGAGGTTTTGGTGATGGACATTTACTTTTTGGACAGAACTGATTCCCAGAGATGTATTAAAATATAACAGGGTTGAGAAAAGCAGGCAGAAGGTTACCAGAGAGGTGGATGGTTTTTGCCTGGCTAGAGGTATTGGCCTGATCGAGCACAGTGTTATTACAAAAGAGGACTTAACTTTATTTCCTCAGGATGAGATACATTTGTTGTTTCTAGGTAACGAGTTTTACTTGCTAGAAATGAGGGACAAGCTAGCCAAGAAACTCATTGTACGGCATTGGTGTTGAGGTTTTTGAAGCACTGGCTGTTCCGAGAGTTCGATGACATCGGCTACTTGAGCACAGCCAACTAGCAAAGAATGACAAATATGAAATAGGGGGTGGGGGGTGGGGATTGCCTGAACTCAGGATTTGCCTGGTTGGCAGACAGACACAGGGCTCAGGCACTAGGATGGAAGAGTTTGGGGCCTTGCCGGGAGGTCGTTGGCAGATGGAGCATAGGGGAGCAGCACTTGGGTCAGGTGTGGAATGATGCTGAATGAACCGTCTGGGCGCCTCCCTTCTACTCCTTGTTCCCACTCCTCCTTGTCGCCCTTCTTCCCGTAGGAGTGAAACTCACTTTCTGCTCTGCTGACCCCCCCTCTGGCTGCCACCATGTGTGTCCTGAACCCTTACATGTCTTGGCAGTCCCATCCCATTATGGGCTATACTTGCATTTTTTCTCTGAACCTTTCATCGTATCTTAGCCATGCCTCGCCCTGATATTGCTGATAACCACTATATTCACACCAGGACGTGAGCTTCTATTGGAATTCTCAAGGGCATATTATCAAGCCCATTATTGCCGCTTTAGCTGCAGTTTTCAGCCGCTAAACCGGCGATAATTTTTAACGCCGTCCTTGATAATATGCCCCTTGATTTCTTAGCCTGTAGCAGAAAGTTCAGGATTGAGTCAGGCTGTCCCATGTTGAGTGGCTTTCATAAACAGTTAACCAAGTCTATTAGTGGGTTAGTGGAAATCCTGAGGAAAAAATAACATAAAACCAAGACAAATCTTTGAAGACCAGGACCTTTTTTATGACTAAATGGACGTACCCCTCTTCCACCATTAATAAAAAAAATGTACTATTGCTGGGGCTTTTTCCTGGTGCTTGGTCTTTTGAAGTTGTGCAACCTCAACGGCTATGTGCCAAGCACACACAAACAGGTAGTAAGAATCGTACTGCAAGAGAGGAAATTCCAGCAACTCACAAGTTGTATACTCTGTTAGAATATGTACATTCACAAGTACTTGACAGTTGCAGCAAACAAAATTGAGGCCTGGATGTTGAGTCCCATATTACCTCTAATATTCACCCTCTGCTACTTTTAGTGATCACTAATCAGATAGTCCTGATTGAAAATTGCAAGCCAATGAGTTTTGACCTGGGTGGTTGGGACATCTTTTCATTTTTTCTATTCTTTGCAAAATTAAATGAGGGGCTTATCCCTGATGACTCTGAGAATGACATTCTAATTCCCCTGCGACTAAGGCTTTCATTAAATTATGTACAGCAACCAATTGTAGTTATGTTAAAGATATATTCTTAAGGTAAGAGTCTTGGTCCTCGGATTTCGTACGTACTTGGATGTCTGCTTTGCCCCATTAAGTCAGACAGGAATTGTTCATGGCAGTGTGCAAATGCGTGCACCCATAGACTTAAACAGGGTAAACATTTACTCTGCACCTTTCCAGAATGTTCCACACTTTGGCACGTGCTGCAAAAGGGACGGATGCTTCAGTCTATGCTGGAGCCTCTCTTAAAGTGCATAGGTATTTTTCTTTGACTCAGGTCAGCTTCCCCTAGTGGTGCTGAAGGCCAGCATTTCCTGCTGATGCTCAGGCTCACCTTTTCCTGCCAGCGATAAGACCGCTCTTTATCTATCAGTGTTCTACCTTCTACCCTTCCCTCTGTGGTAAACCACGCTCTCCCGGGCGCTGACATCGGCTGGCCAGCGATGGGCCCCCATCACTGGTGCAGGCCCGAGCCTTAGCTCGCAGCAGGCCGCAGACGGTGTATTGGCACACTCCTGTCATCTCTGATTCAGGAACATAATTAAGTGAGAATCTGGACATCAAACCAGCCTTACACGGGAGACAGCTTTCCTCGAAATGGGTGTTGCTTCATCACAGCCAGCTGCGAGGTGACGCTTTATCACAAAGCGCTGCCTGATCATGGCAGGGACACCCCGTCACAACAGCTACGCACGTGTGTTGCGTTATAGTATGGGTACTCACAAACTTTCTCTCGGGGGCCAAATTTACAGTGTGGTTTGTGGCCGAGGGCCGCACCGGTGGGGGCGGGGTCAGTGGGGGAGGGGGCGGGGCTAGAACAAACAAAAAACTGTGACCATGAGGTTGAACACACGCCCCTGCAGCGGATACCTTCATCCACTGAGCTACCAGACCCGGCATCCACACATCTTTCTCTATCTCTATCTCTATCTCCCTCTGTCTCACTCACTCTGTCTCCCTCTGTCTCACTCACTCTGTCTCCCTCTGTCTCACTCTCTCTCTGTCTCCCTCGCTCTCTCTCTGTCTCCCTCTCTCTCCCTCTGTCTCCCTCTCTCTCCCTCTGTCTCCCTCTCTCTCCCTCTCTCCCTCTCCCTCTGTCTCCCTCCCTCTGTCTCCCTCTGTCTGTCTAACTCCCTCTGTCTCCCTCTATCTGTCTCGCTCCCTCTGTCTCCCTCCCTCTGTCGCCCTCCTCCCTATGTCTGTCTCCCTCCCTCTGTCTGTCTCCCTCTGTCTGTCACCCTCTGCCTCCCACTCTGTCTCTCTCTGTCTCCCTCTGTTTCCATCCCTCTGTCTCCCTCCCTCTGTGTCCGTACCTCTGTCTCCCTCCCTCTGTCTCCCTCCCTCTGTCTCCCCCTCGCTCTCCCTCTGTCTCCCTCTGTCTGTCTCCCTCTGTCTGTCTCCCTCTGTCTGTCTCCCTCTCTCTGTCTCCCTCTCTGTTTTCTTCTCTCTCTGTCTCCCTCCCTCTGTCTGTCTCTCTCCTTCCCTCTGTCTCCCCCGACTCCCTCCCTCTGCCTCCCTCCGTCTCCCTCTCTCTCTCTCTCTCTGTCTCCCTCTGACTCCCTCTCTCTCTGTCTCCCTCCCTCTGTCACCCTCTGTCTCTCTCTCTCTCTCCCTCTGTCTCCCTCTCTGTCTCTGTCTCCTTCTCTGTCTCTGTCTGTCTCAGTCTCTGCCTCTGTCTGTCTCTGTCCCTGTCTATGCCTGTATCTGTCTGTCTGTCCCTGTCTCCCTCCCTCTGTCTCCCTCTCCGTCTCTCTGTCTCTGTCTGTCTCTGCCTTTATCTGTCTGCCCCTGTCCCTGTCTCTGCCTCTATCTGTCTCTGTCTCGATCTCTGTCTATCTTTGTCTCCCTCCCTCTCTATGTCTCTCTCTCTGTCTCCTTCCTTCTCTCTCTCTCTGTCTCCCTCTCTCTATCTCTCTCCCCCTCTCTCCCTCTCTCTCTCTCTGTTTCCCTCTGTCTCCCTCCATCTCTCCCTCTCTCTGTCTCCCTCTCTCTCCCTCCCTCTCTCTCCCTCCATCTGCCTCCCTCTTGTCTGCCTCCCTCTTGTCTGTCTCCCTCCATCTGTCTCCCTCCATCTGTCTCCCTTCATCTGTCTCCCTCTATCTGTCTCCCTCCTCCCTCTGCCTCCCTCCTCCCTATGTCTTTCTCCCTCTGTCTGTCACCCTCTGTCTCCTTCTCTCTGTCTCCGTCCCTCTGTCTCCGTCCCTCTGTCTCTGTCCCTCTGTCTCCCTCCCTTTGTCACCCTCTGTCTCTCTCTGTTTCCCTCTCTCTCTGTCTCCCTCTCTCTCTGTCTCCCTCTCTCTGTCTCCCACTATCTGTCTCCCTCTCTCTATCTTCCTTTCTCTCTCTGTCTCCCTCCCTCCCTCCCTCTGTCTGTCTCCCTCTCTCTGTCTCCCTCTACCTCCCTCTGTCTACCCTGGACTTCCTCCCTCTGTCTCCCTCTGTTTCCCTCCCTCTGTCTCCCTCTCTCTCTGTCTCCCACGGTTTCACTCTCTCTCTGTCTCCCTCCCTCTGTCTCCCTCTATCTGTCTCCCTCCCTCTGTCTCCCTCTATCTGTCTCCCTCTATCTGTCTCCCTCCCTCTGTTGCCCGCCTCCCTCTGTCTGTCTTCCTCTATCTGTCTCCCTCCCACTGTTGCCCTCCTCCCTCTGTCTGTCTCCCTCTGTCTGTCGCCCTCTGTCTCCCTCTGTCTCCGTCCCTCTGTCTTCGTACCTCTGTCTCCCTCCCTCTCTCCATCCCTCTCTGTCTCCCTCTCTCTCTGTCTCCCTCCCTGTGTCTCCCCCTCTCTATCTCCCTCCCTCTGTCTCCCTCCCTCTATCTCCCTCCCTCTATCTCCCTCTGTCTGTCTCCCTCTGTCTGTCACCTCACCCCAGCTTCCCGGGAACACACACAGCCTTGGTACACACACAGCCGCACCCGAGTACTTCGCAGGTCTTTAAAAGACCATTTCCTTTTAATGAGGCTTTGTTGTGAATCATCCGCCCCCATAGAGCAGAGTGTCTCGGAGTCAGCGCTGTTGCGGCGGTGTTTGCTGACACTCTTTCAAAGGAATGCCTTCCTACACCCTACTACTCACACACATCATCTGAGATACAGGTCTGAATGGAGAGCCCAGTCCCTCCCCAAATCCAACTACTCACACCTATCTTTAAAGAGAGAGGTCTCAGCAGAAAGTCCAGTTCCTCTACACACCCTACTACACACACCCATCATTGTGAGACTCTAAAAAAGGTTGCTTGTAATTTGTCTTGCTATCAGAATTACAATAAATAAACAATTTATTTTAAATATTTATCTTGTTAATACTCACACACATTTTACAAAGATTTTGCAAACTGTGAACCATATCCTGTTTTGTTTCAAGAAAAAAACATTATTTTACTAAAATAATGTCAGAACACAAAATATATAATCTAAGGTCATTCTACCATTATATTGTCACAAAAAAATCATTAATTTAAAAATAAAACTAGAAATTAACTGAAAAAAACAAAGGTTAAAGTAATGTTATAGTTGGGTGTAATAAAAAATATCTGGTTTTGTTAAAAAAAAAGTTAGAAATGCATTGAGAAATCAATGGTTAAAGTAACATTATAGGTAGGTAAATTTTTCAGTGACAACTTTACGTTTTGAACAAAAAAAAAACAGAAATTCACCAGTTATAGTCAGCAGCGTCAACTATAACATTTGCCCCACCATGCACTGCTTATGATCTCACATATGACATATGACATGACATGTTCTATGACATCGCTGATGACATCTCAAATGACATCACTGATGACATCATCCAAGCTTCATTTCCTCACATATTGCTGTTTAAATTGCTATCTCTTTGCACGTAACATAGTTCACATTAACAATTAATCACAGATATATGGGAAACCCTAATTGAGTACGATGTTAAATCTCTATATAACTGTTGAGAGAAAGTCAAAATAGTGAATGCCAATTCCAAACAAATGCCCTAATAAAGACATATTTTTTCTGTATCAAATCCCTGACACACACTGAACCTGTATTAAAAAATGTAGTTGATATCAGTAGAGAACTGAGTACTGCTAACAATGCTTACTCTATAGAGAGAGTTTACTTTATACCACACTGAATCTACTAAGAACAGCCTTCTTTCCACAACCCTACTACAAAAACTGCTGAACTGAATGATACCAAATTTAGCAGGAAGTTAGATCTTGGTCTGCATATTCTGCGTTTTGTAATTTGGTGAAAACCTGTTCAGTAGTTTTAGAGAAATTAAGGTTAAAAATATTTGTGTATCTGGATGGCTGGGCCCGCTGGAGTCTTGATATTTTCTTCCAAGCAACAACTGTGGAAATGTAGCTTGTAACTGAACATTATCTGCGCCATCTTGCCTCTCCCCAGCGCCACGCACAGCGAACGCACGGCCGCCATATTAGGCACCCCACTCTCTCTCCCCGCTCATTGTCGATCGCCAGCACGTTCCCCTGGCGCTGCAAGCATCCCCCGCGCGCCGGCCACCCCCGCTCTCTCATACACGGGCCATGAACCCTCTACTTCTGCGCGACCCTGCCATGGAATCACACCCCGTGCCTGACCGACATCCCATACATGGTCATGCATCTCTTTGATAACCCCCTTCCTCTGCGCCCCATTGTCCGAACCGATCCCAGGCCATCACCTAGCCCTGCGGATGCAGTTTATTGCCCCTACTGTAAGGGAAACACCCCACATCAAAGGGATTACAGTAGATCAAAGCCCCTACCCCCTGAGACCCGGCCGGTCGCACACACCCCCGGGAATTGGCGGAATGTCCAGCTGTGTGATAGCCATCTCCTACTGTAGATGGGGTGGGGACTTCCACTGTAGATATGTGTGGGAACGAGCTCGAAGTGGGGATTCCGAGGATGTTCTTTCATGTTCCAAGACAATCTCAAGAATGTGCCATGTATGATAACTCTGCAATAAAGTCATAAACCTGTGTATAAGAGGCCAGGCCTCAGAGATGCAGTTAGAGCACCTCGTGACGATACCTTGCTGTCTGATCTGATGTGTTCTGCTCCGACGGAATAAAACTTTGTTTCCTGCCTTCCAGTCTCCGGCGCCTGCCTCTTTATTGGTTTAACATCGAATGGTATAAGAGGCGATTACCGCCGGGCAATACTTGAAAGGTTATCGACTGAAACTGCCGCTACCGTTTAACACAACGGGGACTGCTGTCGGGCACCAGACATTCAGTGTTGAGCAAGAGCTGGTGCTGCCGTCTCAGCGCCCCTGTCTTCTTTGTCCCTTTTCCTCCCAGATACTCTAACGATGAGCATGGAACTCAAAAGGCTTGTTTAATATTTCATTTAAAGTGCAGAGTGGGGGAGCGTGGCCAAGATGGCAACCGGGTAAGACGTGCTTTTGCTCATCTCCTCACTCCTGTCTCCCCGCCGCAATGCCAGCCAGTATTCCTAGCACTGAAATCACCCCATAATTGCAGGGGGCAGTAGCGCGACCCCCGGTGCTGCATTGAATGACACACAACTCATGAGGCCGTTCTAGATCACTGGAGAAGCAGCGGGCCCTGGAGTGCAAGATGGCAGCTGCCTACGAGAGCCGAGTGCTGACTCCTGGAATGGTGACCGAGCGCTCGAAAAGTGAAATACAACGTTAGCCGTCTTGGAGAGCAAGGTGAGCCTGCAAACTTTATGGGGGAAAGTGTAGACCCCTCCAGCACGGCCCAGCAGTGCAGGGTGGAAGCCAGAGTGCAGGCGAATACCAGGGCGGGGCTGCAACAGGAAGAAGACAGCATGGCATTGCTTGGGGCTCGGGCCGTACCCAAAAGCATCACCAGCCTCGGTGCTCAGGACGGGGGCTAACAACCACCGGAGCCCATATGATGACGAACGCCGAGATAATAGAGCCCAACTCCCGGTAGTGAAGCCCCGAAGAAAGTAAAAGTCCAGAGGACAGGAGAGCAGACCTGCTCATATACAAAGCAAAGGTGAACAGGGAAAGCCGATGGCCTTGGTGTGCATGCTTACTTCGCTCGGTGCTTGCCCTGCGCGGGTGGCCTATGTTGCGGGGCACTTGGAGTGGGGGGCACCCGGTGGCTGGGACCGCACACGAGGTGAGAGAAGATACCAGAGGGGGATCTGGGGCCGGAGGCTCTAGCCTCAAACATCACGACCACATGCGAGGCAGGAGAAGTTGTCAAAGCTGAACCTGGGGCCAGACAAGCCCGCTGCATGTAACACCTGGTCTGCACATGCAGTCCACGACGCCAGGCCCCTGAACACCATCACAGCCAGTGAGAGAGGCTCAACAACTGTGAACGGCGGGCGCTGAGTTGAGGTCAAGATTTGCTTCCACAGCAGTGAGAGGAACGGCCCCTTGGGCACTCGAGACCCGGATACAGCATGCATCCTTTCCCCACCCATAGCTTCAGCTCAGTAGACCGCCGCGTTGCCCTCTGTGCTGCGGCTACCTAGGAGAGGAGCACGGATCACTATAACCACAAACTTACGGACTCTCCTGAGGTTGAAGCTCTGGATTTTTGCATAAAAATTTCCCCCCCACTACTGTCTGGGTGGGATTGTGCTGTACCGTTCCCTTGACCCTTTAGGCCCTTTCCCTAAGTTGTTGGACACTTGGATCTTACCCAGAGCTCTGCGTTACTCCCATTTTTTGCTCCTCAGGGATTGTAATATCCACATGGACAACCTTGATGGGTATGACACACGCGACTCTTTAGCCTTGTTGTATTCGGCCGAACTTGTATAATACGTTTCCTCTCCGACTCATAGTGGTGGCCATATGCTTGACGTTGTCTGCTCTAGTCTGCCACTGCTGGTGAACCCTCTGCAGCCCGTCACTTGGTCTGATCACTATTTAATTTCCTCTTCCTGGAATACTGCCAAAGGTCCCTCCTCGTCTAGGCCTCGCTGTGCTGCTACCCGTAGGGCTCCCCATAAAATCCACCCTGCAGCTCTGTGCCCCGCGCAGGCCGACTGTCTGCTACAACTCCCGGAGGATTTGGACTTGGCTCTGGGGCAGTTCAATAATTGAATCGAGAAGATGGTTTGTGATCTCTCGCCTCAGGTCAGATCTCAACGCCTTAATATGCCACTGTCCAAAACCTGGTTTACGCCTTTGCTTAAATCCCAGAAACAGCAGTGCAAAAGGCTGGAAAGAAGATGGAGACAGAACTACAATATATCTGACAAGATGGAATTGAAAAAAGCCCAAAAAACTTACTATGCGGCGATCACTGCAGCGAAACGCTGCTATTACGCTGATCATATCGCCATGTCGGGCAATAATGCCAAGGCACTATTCAACATTGTAAAAAGTTATGTTTCTCCCAAAGCTTTGAACAATGCACATACACCTTCTCTTATTTGGTGCGAAGAGCTTTCTGATTTTTTTTATGAATAAAGTTAGATCACTTCAACTGCTCTTTAATACACCAGCAGCCCAGACCACGCAGGTGCCTGCGGATTTCAATTCCGCTTTTGACACTGAAACTACTTTCTCCTCTTTCTCGACCATACTCCTTGAGGAGTCTCTGGCTGCCTTGACCTCCTGAAAGTCTGGTTCCCCTCTCGATCCATGTCCCGCCATACTTATGGCCTGCACAGCTCAAGTCATTAATCCTCTGGTGAACCAGCTGATTAACACATCTTTAGTGTCGGCTTCGGTCCCTCCCGCATGGAAGCAGGCCATGCTGGTCCCCCTCATAAAAAAGCCGACGCTGGACCCTCACATTCCCTCCAGCTATCGGCCTATCTCTTTGCTTCCGGGCGTGGCCAAAGTCTGTGAGAAACTAGTGAATAAACAACTGACCTCCTATATTGAACAACACGGCTTGTTGCACCGTGCTCAATCTGGTTTCCGTGGTTCTTATAGCACTGAGTCTGCATTGGTGGAAATCTCAGAGGCCATCCGGGAGTCGTTAGATGCTGGGGGCAGGGCAGTTTTGGTCCTTTGGACCTATCTTCCGCCTTTGATACTGTCCCCCATGCTCTCCTCCTGGCCCGATTGCAGAGGTTTGGTATCATCGGTGCCGTATGGGAATGGCTAAAGTCCTTCCTTGACAGTAGAACCCAGCAAGTGTGGATCCCCCCTTTCGCATCTACCTTCCAAGCTGTGCAAACAGGGGTCCCTCAGGGATCCATACTGAGTCCTCTGTTATTTAATCTATATATGACCCCTCTAATCTTGCTAGCTGAGGACATTGGCGCTAAAGTAGTAGCATATGCTGATGATACTCAGCTTATATTCACCTGGAAAAAGCAAGAGTCCATTACGGACCACATTAGAACCTGTCTGTCTGCATTGTTCAACTGGTCCACTTCGGCCCAGCTGAAATGCAATGAAGATAAAACAGAGATACTGTTTTTGGGGGAATTCCCTTCACTGTTTTTTCACAACTGCTAGCCCGCTGATGCTCCGCGACCATCCCCTTCGGGTCTTCCTGTGAAGAATCTGGGGATCTAGTTCGACGAAAAACTTAGCTTTTTCAATCAGATTAGCAAATAGACAGGTACATATTTCGGCATTTTGAAGATGCTCAGAAAATGTCTGCCCCCGTTGCGTCTTTCCGCCAAAGAAACAGTAATAAGGGCCTTAGTTACCTCCCGTCTTGATTATGCCAATGCATTGTATGTAGGTCTCCCTGGCTACCTGATGGATAACTTGCAGGTGGTGCAGAACACCGCTGCGCGGTTGCTGCTAGACTTACCCAAACACACTAGCATGAGGCAACATCTCCGTAATTTGCACTGGCTGCCGTTAAAAGCTAGGGTCTGGTTTAAGGCTTTAGTTACGGCCCATGCAGCACTATATGAATACGGCCCGATGTATGTGAGGAAACGTTTTTCGTTTTATGTCCTGGGCATACACTTGCATTCCTCGAACACGTGCCTGTCCTCCGTACCCAAAATCCGTTTGAAAAGAAAGGGGGGCAGCTCATTGTCTTATTTGGCAGCTAAGTTGTGGAACTCTCCTCCCCTGGAGCTCCGTAGCCTTCAAAACCCCTCTCAGTTCAGGAAAAAACTTAAAACTTTCCTATTCAATTAATGCCTGTTTTCCTTCTGTTTTCACTGTTCTCATTTGCTGGTTCGCGCCGGGACACTCTTCTGAGTAGCCGTGCGCGTTGCAAATCACCAATAACATAACATAGCATAACATGTGCATGCAGTACAATCTGCCCGAATCTTAACAACTGCGATATCTCCAAGTGAGGCATTGGCTACAACATCCAACTAATACCTTGACGGTCAGTTGGCACTTACCTAGGTATGAGAAGTGGAAAATCACTAAAACTTCAAACAAACGATTAGTTTCTGAGCTTTATGCCCTACTGGGCCCGCCAATCCCTCTACATCCCACAACCAGCCAGCGGAGATGGGCCATAGAACTAGGTTGAGAGTTGTCCATCAAAGAATGGGGAGAAATCTATTTCAGAGCTAGACACATAGCACAAAATATATCCAGCATAGCGACGGCCACTAAGATCATTGTCTGTTGCTATCTGACTCCGGTACGCCTCAAAAAAGGAAACCCAGAACACAGCCCCTCTTGCTGGCGCAGTTGTGGAGCCTCCAGCACACTGGTACACCTGTTATGAGAATGCCCACACTTGACATCTTATTGGGTCAAGATATTGTATGAAATTGACACACATTTTGACACACAGATTACCTGTTTTCCGTCATATACAGTACTAAGGCTGCCCAGCCCTTTAACATATCCACTTAAATCACGCAAAGGGAGATAGATGGGTCTTGCGATGGGGGCCACGATACAAAACATCCACACTCATTGGGGGACTGCAAACACCCCCGCACAACATGTCAGCTGGCTTCATCGCCTCTGGTCTATATTAGGGATAGAAAGGATGTCCACCACACTCACAATCGCTAAGTCCAACTTTCTTGAAATCTGGAAACCATGCCTAGCCAGTCTGTCCACAGAATTTAGGGCACTTACCTGTCCCACATATTTCCGTCTCCTCCGCCTGACGGAGTCGGAGTAGGCCCACCAACGCACAGACACTAATAGTTCAGCGCCATCCCACCCCGGCTGAAGTATAAAAAACTTACACAGAGTACTAGGGGAGGGTGGGTGGGTTTGTTTCGGGATAGAGTTAAAGTTATTGGTGTTTGTTTTTCTGTCTTTTTTTTTTAAATACACACGCTGAGTGCTGCGCACTCTGAACAAAAGAACAGAATTTCAACAGAAATTAAGAAATAGAATGTACACAAATGTATCTTTATTATGTGAACGTGTGAATAAAAATGTTTAAACCATAAAGTGCAGAGTGGATTAGTTATTCCTTTGCATATTACATAACTTATAGCACGTGAAATCATAGCGGTCATAACAACACTTATGACGTCTGAAATCACATGATTTGTGGGAAGACAGTGCATGGTAGAGGGGCGAGTTATAGTTAATGTAGTGTGGCAAGTGAAGTGAGAAGACTGTGCATGGAGATCTGCGACGCATAATAATTTGAAGATGGTGCGTAAATGATATATTTTAGTTATAACTATGACTGATAATAATTTGAAAGTGGTGCGTAAATTATACATTTAAGTTATAACTATAAATTTAGAATTTCTAATGTTGTGCAGTTTAAGTTGGGTTTGTATACAAAAAAGAAATAAAGTTTTCCTAACTATAACTTATCCTTCACCTATGGGGCTTTTCGTGGAACACATATATATATCACTATCTACAACATGCGAGGTGTTGTAGCACATCACGACAGACATCACGCTACTCACGAACACAGTTTAGTCTTTTGTGTTTGGTTAATGTTATTGGGATAAGACTTGTGCTCCTATGGAAGCCATGCCGTGCATTTACTTCAGCTTCTATGTGGTAGATTAGATTAATATCAGTGAGCTGCGATCTTTAGTGGGGGTGTGGGGTCTCTGAAATCATGCATTGATTGCAGGTATAAATAGATGACCTACAGGAGATTAAGTATAGAGGATGTGGAGGGGCGTGGCCAAGCTAAGCAGCAAAATGGCCACTCAATAAGAGGGCTCTGCCGGCTGAGCCCAAACATCCTACATAAATCTGCTTAAATCACGGTGCTGGAACAGCACAGCACGCGGTGCACTCACTTAACGGCAGTGTGCACCGGAATTCGCTGTCTCTGCATCTGGGGGTGAGTTGATTGTGGAGCTGCTGAGAAACGCTGATCCGTGCCTGCTGAGGCCTGCTACGTGAGATCCCGAGGCATTCATATGTCCTGTGCAGCGGGTGGCGCTGCTCACTCGGCACCTTACTCGTCTGCCGTGGGATTGGCAGCGACGACTAAGGTGCCTCCTGAAGTGCCCCCTTGTTGCCTGATGGTGGTGGGCTGAGCCGGCAGCTGCGGGACTGTCGGGAAGACATTGCCAAATCCATCGAGCTGGTGGGTCTGGGGTGCGGCCTCCCTATTTTTGCATATTTAGTAGCAACAAGAGCACCCAGAAAGGTCAACTAGGGACCTTGGGAATTAAGTGATTATAAACAACAATTGTCCCTAGTCATAAGAAAAAATAGAGTTAATGATAAATAAGGACCCAGTCAGTACTTATCAAAAGGGAGACTTGTCCAGCCGGACAGAGGTCATGAATTTTACTGATATTCAGAAAGTAGCCAAAATATAAAGAAAATTAATAAAGTGGGACACAAGCCTGCGTCCAGTACATACATTCGAACATAGAAACAAGGAGGTTCAGGCATAAACACATAGTTTGCTTATAGATATCAACAGTAATTGAGAAACAAACAGTTTAGACAACACCCTTATGTCTCAAAAATCATGTTTTTAACATTTCGGGTATTTGTAAGTGTCGACGGCGTTTCGATCCTACTAAACGGATGCAAGGATCATCATCAGGACAAGGAACAATAATGCCTGCACGATGCAACCGCAGCCGCGGTAAATTCAGAACCGATATTTGAAGTAGATGCGGAGGTAATTGTCCGAGGGCTAGGTATTGCAATCGATTTCTGGGAATAGGTTCCGATGGTGATTGAGTAACGAGCAGCCCCATTGCCGGTAACCTGCTCCCGCACTGTCGGATTGTCCCGTTACTCAATCACCATCGGAACCTATTCCCAGGTCCACGGACCCCTGGTAATCCGAGCCAAGCTCAGAAATCGATTGCAATACCTAGCCCTCGGACAATTACCTCCGCATCTACTTCAAATATCGGTTCTGAATTTACCGCGGCTGCGGTTGCATCGTGCAGGCATTATTGTTCCTTGTCCTGATGATGATCCTTGCATCCGTTTAGTAGGATCGAAACGCCGTCGACACTTACAAATACCCGAAATGTTAAAAACATGATTTTTGAGACATAAGGGTGTTGTCTAAACTGTTTGTTTCTCAATTACTGTTGATATCTATAAGCAAACTATGTGTTTATGCCTGAACCTCCTTGTTTCTATGTTCGAATGTATGTACTGGACGCAGGCTTGTGTCCCACTTTATTAATTTTCTTTATATTTTGGCTACTTTCTGAATATCAGTAAAATTCATGACCTCTGTCCGGCTGGACAAGTCTCCCTTTTGATAAGTACTGACTGGGTCCTTATTTATCATTAACTCTATTTTTTCTTATGACTAGGGACAATTGTTGTTTATAATCACTCCCTATTTTTGCTGCGCGGGTGCACGGGTGAAGTCCCCGGCAGAGAGAGAGAGCGGAGATCCCCCATCACGGTCTCATATGACTGGCGGGGGTTGTAGACTGGGCCGTTGCTCCGCGTGGGGGCTGCACACACTGAGGACCGGGCCAGTGTGAAGATGGCTAACCCCCACGGAGCGCTGGAGGCATTGCTCATTTGCATGGGACTTACCAGTATGCAAGTGCATGACAAAGAGGAGTGAAGCCCATTACCAACACAGCCACATAGACACACGCCCGAATCAGGCAGTCAGTGAGGACACGGCAGAAGGTTGGAGCACATGTCCGCTAAGTAGGAGAGACTTACCGCACAGCTCGGAGCCCACAACACTGCGTGCGCACAACTTGCTTGCCGGAAGTGGCTGGAAACTGAAGGGCCAGTCAAGGCCTGGCGGTGCGACTGAACAGACTCGGCGCACCCTGCGCTTTCCTACATTGCAGCCGGAGGGGCGCTGTGACTTGTGGCTCCTGCTCTACTACCGCTATTGAGCTGCACCCATTGGGAACTAAAGCCATGGGGAAAAACGATGCAAAGCAACCAAAACTAACATTAAAAAAAGACTCACGTGCCAGGTTGAAAGGAACCTCGCGGCTGACACTGTATCGGGGGATGGTGTGGCTGACGCAACACAAGAGGAGGATCTGCATACCATCCTGAAGGATGTGAAAGCCAGCCTACTCACCATAGACTCTAAATTAGACTCACTCGCTGCCCGTCTGGACCAGTTGAAGCAGAGGGTCGACAAGCACGAGACCCGGAGTGATGCCCAAGAGAATAGAGTTTACGACTCGGACGATAGACACACAGAGTTTTGTGAGCAGTTGCTACAGATAGGCAAAATACTTTGCCTAATAAAAGACAAAAATTAGGATTTGGAGGCCAAGTCAAGGAGTAGCAATGTTAGAACTCCGGGAATACCGGAAACAACCACCAAACCGCACATGGAGAGGTTCTTGGAAACCATCCTGCGCGAACTCTTTGGCAGTGAACTTTCCAGCATGTTCCTGGTCTAACGGGCCCACTGTTCTCTAGGACCCAGACCTCCAGTGTGGGCACCGCCCCGCCCAATCCTGGCTCACCTCCTAAACTACTGCGTTCGCGATACAGTTCTAAGGAAAACAAATGAACTTGGCTCCATCCAATAACAAGGCAATACAATGTTCTTCTATCCGGATTTTACTGAACTGGTTCAGGCGGCTCGCAGGGAATTTGCCCCAGTCAAGAAACTGCTCCAACAGTCAGGAACCAAGTACGCTCTTTTATACCCGGCAAAACTGTGGATACAAAATGAGGGCAAATTCCACTTTTTCACAGATGCAAAGGCGGCGTTGAAATTCAGCAACCAGATTAGAAGAGAAAGGAAATCTGGGAAGTCGGAAGACAGAATAACGTCAGAAGGGCACCTGAGCGAAAATGACTGAACATACCGTTCCTTGCTTAAAGCATGGCTCACTCGCACCACTGTTGCAGGCCATCCCTGTAATTTTATGTCCTTTATAGTACCTCCCTTGGCGCCTAGCTATATCATATGGTAGGCCATTTTTATACCAGTAAATGACAATGTATCCTCTGGTGGAACATATATTGTTCACTATTCACACACATCCAGATCACACGTATCACTCAATACAAAAATATCACAGAGGGAGGATTATCGTTCTATGCTCAGAATAGTGTGCCAACATGCAGATGCGATAATAGAATTTGTAAAAGTCTATTTAGTAAAATCATTAAAAACAATTCATACTCAAGGAAAATCAAATGTCACAGAGAGTCATATCTATTTCATATCTATACACAGTAGTACTAATATCCTGCAACAATTGTATTGCACATAAGACTCAATTTAAAAAGAGAAATAAAACAGATCGAAAAAGGAAAAAGGAGAGTATCTAAAAGACAATACACTTTGTCGTCAATAAACCATATCCGTGTTAAAGTAGAATTAAGCCTGGAACTCGATATATTGGGAATTATTTGATATCTATTGTGCCAACCCGCAACACAGATTAGGGGTCAAAGAGTCAACGCGTTTCGATGATATCGTCCTGGTTAAACCATCTTTATCAAGACTGTAATGTTAACTCTCAAGTTGCATATGTAAGGACAACCAATGTAATACACCTTCCAGACCATATTTCGCTGCTTACGAGAATACAACAACGGATGTTTCCTTGGGGATACACTGAATCTCAATACCACAGTTCAACCAAGATGGCTCGTACGTATGATCAATCTTCCAAGCTATAGTCCACAGCTTACAAGATTATAACAGCAGATATTTCCTTTACAATATACTGAAAAACACCACAACAGTTGTTCCCAGAATATCTCGTATGGAAGATCAATATTTAAAATTGTCCCATAACTGAAGACGTTTAGTTAAATCTGTATCCTCAGATAGTATTGGTTTCTAAATATAATTATAGCAAGGGAACTTTAAAAATAATGGTTCCAGATCTTGCCCTTCATCAATTGGGTCTTAATATCTGAAATCCGGCGCTGTTCTCTGTCTGGACAGCGTTTATTCGAGAAAGGAGCATTTTTATACCATCATAATGCTGTGTCAGTACTTAATAATCTATTTGTATTTTTAGTTTCACAGCCCGAAATACAGTTCGGCTCGGCCACCCAACCTTATTTCGGTGCGCAACACCCACGGCTCCAGAGGGCCGGGTGTCCCACCGTAGCCTCCCTCAAAGGGCCCAGAGCTGGTCATCACACCACTGCCAATTAGCGCTAGAGGGACCTAGATTAAGCTCCCTGCAAGTGCACCTCAGCACGCTGTGCTCTTCCAGCCCACGCAGGGGTTGCACCCCTACACGCCACACACGCCATGTGCGCCCAGATCTTTTCATTAACGAACCCGGTGCCTTTCCTGCCTAAGCCAGGGGAACCAGCCATTAAATGAGCTGACTGGAAGGGGTATTTCCTGAACTACCTCTCAGCGTTGGAGGACAAAGGTGATGAGGAATTCTCCAGCAAACGTCGGAAGAAAATCCTGTTACATAATTTGGGGCCGGAGGGTTTGCGCGTGTACGACCAGATGGTGAAGAAGCCCAGGCCGTCATCTGACAACGACGTCTTCCAGCACGCCCTCGAGGACCTGGACAACCATTACCAGCCGATGATATGCACAGCCATCGACCGTTACAACTTCTGCCAACGGAAACACGCTGAACCTGAATCGGTGGAGGACTACGTTGCAGCCCTCAAGAAACTGGCCATCAATTGCAAATTTGGCACCCTGCACGACGACCTCATAAGGGAACAAATCATCATGCACTCCACCCATTCGAGTGTACAGGAGAAGCTCAGGGTAAGCGGTGAAGCGCCCCTTCCGGAGATCATCGCGATTGTCAAACGAGCTGAGCTATCCAAATGCTGCGCCCTCGAGGCCAAGAAAGACACGGTGCCACAAGCCACCGTGTGCAAAATCACAGACCGGAAGGGTCCACAACCAAAAGCCATGACAGACAACACCCCCACCCTACAACCTACGTCTAAAGGCAGAGGCCCTGGTCGCGCCCCTCAGGGCAAACAAGGCACCTGTTACCGATGCGGCAGCCACTCCCACTTGGGCAATGACAAGAAATGCCCCGCATTCCACATTAAGTGCTCCTTCTGTGGCATCACAGGACATTTCGGCAAAGTCTGTCGACGGAGGCCAAGAAACGCAGTGGTCAAGTACGTCCAGGATACCTCTGATGATCAAGAAGGAGCGGATCTCTCCGACCAAGACAGCATTCTTTGCATTGATGACCACTTCCTAGGCATAGAGGATGTTGCGACCAAGAAGTCTTCCTACTAGTTGGTGATCGGCGGTGAACACGGCGCCATGGTAGCTGACTCCGGTTTGCCATACACCATCATCCAGAAGCAGATTTGGGACCGAGACTTCGCCCACGTGGTGGGGGACCATCTCCACCCCACGGACGTCCATCCAGTCACATACATGGGGGAGCGGATTCCCATGGTGGGATTCTGGCAGCTTTTGTTCGAATTCAAGGGCAGGCACACGACAGTGAAGTTGTACATGGCGCAGAAAGGTCCGTCGGTCCTGGGATGGGCGGACCAGGGAGCGCTTGGCATTCAGCTCAACCCTGGGGACACATACACAAGTGCTCCTGATGGACACTTCCACGCCTGCCTCGCTCCAAGCAGAGTTCCCCACAGTTTTCAGCGACCAAATTGGTAAGATGTCCAAGTTCTCCCACAAGATCGTGCTCAAAGACGGAGCGGTACCATTCTCCCACAGATTCAGGAATATCCCGTTCAATTGCTGTGAGGCAGTGCAAATGGAACTCAAACGGTTAGAGGACAGCGACATCATCGAACCAATCGAATGTGCCAAGTGTCTTGCGCCTCTGGTGGTGGCGTACAAGCAGAACGGGAAGATACGCCTCTGCATCGATCTTCGCGAGCTTAACAAGAATATCATCGTGGACAAGTTTCCATTGCCCAACATAAACGAACTGCTAGCTCAGACCAAAAGCATCAAATGGTTCTCCACTATTGACCTCAAAGCTGCCTACCACCAGGTATCACTCCACCCGTCATGCCGGAAACTCACATCCTTCAGATGCTACCGATTCAGACACTTGCTATTTGGACTCGCAGCCGCGGCTGCCGTCTTTCAAAAACTCATGCACAAACTGTTCAAAGGGGTCCAAGGAGTCCTCTACTTTCAAGATGACATTCTCGTCATGGGGAAATCCAAAGTTGAACATGATACTATTTTGCATACCGTTCTACACACTCTGGCAGCCAACGGCCTCACGGCAGAGTTGGAAAAATGCAAATTTGGTCTCTGAAAAGTCACCTACCTGGGGCTCGAAATCAGAGACACGAAAATCACTCCAAAAGCCGCAAACGTGGAAGCCATCAGAGCCGCATCATCCCCCAAAACCAAGGACGATGTTCGCTCTTTCCTGGGGCTGGCGGAGTTCTACAGTAAGTTCGTCAAAAACGCATAACCTACGCCAACTGCTCAAGGAGAAAAAAAACTTTTCCTGGTCGGAGCAGATGGAGGCGGAATTCTCTGCCTTCAAACTAGCTATCTGTGAAGCAGTTCCCCTACAGGCATTTGACGGAGATGCGCCCAGTATCCTGACCACGGACGCCAGCGACAAAGGGCTGGGAGCGGTCCTTTCCCAGAGAGCTACGGATCGTACCGAGACAACGGTAGGGTTCGCCTCACGCTCCCTCACCCCCAGTGAAGAGAGGTACAGCGTGATTGAGAAGGAGATGTTAGCTTCCATCTGGGAGATGGAGAAATTCCGTCAGTACCTGTGGGGGTCACGGTTCACGCTCCGTACCAACCACAAGCCCCTGATCAAAGTCCTCACATCCAGTGGCAACGTGACGACCACTCCACGCATCGCTAAAATGACATTGCATCTTCTGGACTTTGTCTACGATGTGGAGTACATCCCTGGCCCGCAGAATAGAGTGGCGGATTTCCTAAGCAGGGCAGCGGCCATGGAAGAACCCATCACATTAACGGATTGGGACGACTACAGCGTCATCTTCATGACGGATCACGAACACACCATCAGTGCCCAGGACTGGGCGTAAGCTTACACGCAGGACACAGAACTCTCCCAAGTCAACTTATATGCCACACAGGGCTGGCCAGAGAAGTGGCACACGGAAGCAACCTCAGGAAATACTGGTAAGTCCGCGAAGAACTCTCCATTGGTGAGGACTCCATATTTCTGCTGTGGGGCGACAAAGTGGTGCCTCCAAAGGCTCTATAAGACCGCATTCTCCACATCAAACCACGAAGGCCATCTGGGCATTGTAAAAACCAAAAGACGAATGAAACTGGTGGCCCACCATGGACATCCAAGTGGAAAGGTTCGTGAGGGACTGCACCCATTGCGTCAGGGCTGACAAAACTCTTGTCACCCTGAGACCCCCCATGGGCGAGTTCTCCACACCAAACAGCCCCTGGGAGGACTTATCCGTTGACATTGTTGACCCCGTCCTAGACACCTGGCGTACACCAAAACACCTCATAGTCGTCGTGGACCGCTACTCCAAGTGGCCAGAAGTCGAAATCTGCGAATCAGTTGATTTCGACGTCATCATCACCTTCCTCACCAACATCTTCCTGAGGGAGGGCATCCCCAAGTCCATCACCAGCGACAACGGACCCCAGTTCACGTCAGCCAAATGGACAGCTTTCCCCAACCGCAACGGAATCCAGACAAAGCGCACTCCAGTCTACCACCCAGCCAGCAACGGACAAGAGGAAAGTTTTAACCGAATGATCATGGGCTCGATCCAGGCAGCCATCCGCGCCGGTAAGAACTGGGAGTCCGAAGTCAGAAACACGGTATGGGCCTACCGCATCACACAGCCCATTTAAGATCCTCAGAGGCAGAGAACCCTTCACTGCCTGGATGACCATGCGACTGCAAAGCAAATGGTCCCCGGCCGTCTTACGCAGCAACATAGAGAAGGCACAAAGCATCTACAAGGCACATTATGACAAACGGAACAATTGGCGTGAAGCCTCACTGGCAGAGGGTGATTGGGTCTAAGTCAAAAAGGGCCAACTAGGACTAAAAGGAGACAGCAAGTTCAGCGAGCCCGTGCGAGTCGTAGACGTATACACCCACTCAGCCTTGTTGAGCGACGGCAAGGTTCGGTCACAATCCATGATGGACAAGTGCGACAAGATCTTGGAGTGGGGCATGAACAACAGCGATCTAGATGGCAGCCCCAGCATCGTGGGAGCGGCAGCACCATCTACAGACCCAGGAAGTGAGGCCGGAACCTCAGCTAAAGCGGATGGGCAGTACAGATGGCCGACGCAGGGTCCACCCAGCCAGGTTGCGGACGAAGGGGGCAGACTCCTAATGCCCTCAGTAGAGACCAGGAAGAGGGCATGAGGTCAGACGCACCCCGCGGAGGAAGAGAGCAAGGGATTGGAATGCATACCCGCAAGGGCCGTGCGGTGAAACTACCTAAACACTTCAGTGACTTTCAATTGTGAACACTTCTCTTTTTTTTCTCTCTCTCTCTCTCTCCCTATCTCTCCCCCTTCTCCCACACCTGTGGGCCTCAGTTACAGTTGTTTCCGCCATTGTTAAGGGGGAAGATGTGTAGTGTAGCGGTTTAGCCTCTTGGCAGTCACGTGACCCGCCACAAGGCATTGCGGGGGTGACGTGACGCCGGTGGCGATGACGACCGCGATGTTGTAGGGAGCAGGCCGGCTCTCGCCTACGGAGTTGTAATAAAGTACCCTCAAGCTGACCCACACTGTTTCCTGGTCCTCTGTCCCTAGGGGCTCGCTTCCCCACACCACACAGGGTTGTACGCCAGCAACTCCACATTTCCCCTATAACTTTTTGACTGTTTGAGTTTACTACCTTGTTGGCTACGAATGGTGGGGTTCACTGCTCAACATATTTGGGGGGTTGGTGTGGGAGAGGGATGGGAAAGTTGTTGTTGTTTCTTATCACAAATTGCCTTACTGAGATTGCTTACACTACACATTTCAATCTTGACACAAGACACGAGAAGCAACCACATACAGATGCTAAGCGACACTGATTGCGTGCTTGCCAGATGCGCCCACCATAAAGGGAGTCATCCGTTGGGCATAGTTGCCGCATTAATACTTAACACAGCCTCCATTCAGCAAGAATGGCATTCCTAAACTGCATCACCCGGAACGTTAGAGGTCTAAACGACCACAGGAAAACGAGGCAGATACAATCATATCCAACCAAACACAAAGTAGACATCTCCCTTTCACAAGACACCCATCTGAAGGGCACCTCCCAGTCAAAGCTGAAAGCCAGCAGGTGGCGGGACATACTAGCATCTACCTACTCTAACTATTCACGAGGCGTAGCAATCCTACTTCGCCGGCGTCTTCCGTTGACAACAGAATGCGTTATAACAGACCCAGAAGGCAGATACATCATACTGGAGGGAGTGCTATACGGGAAACAGGTAATGATAGCCAACACATACGGGCCCAATAGTGATGACCCGGAATTTTGTAATCACGTATGGTCAGCGATTCAGTCAGTTGGGAATTCTGCCATACTTTGGGGTGGAGACTTTAATGTGGTGCTGTCAGAGCATGCAGACAGGGTGGGCGCATCCTGTAGTCATCATCTACAAGCTGCTACTGTGCTACGCACCCTGTTAGAGGACGATTACCTATTAGACACCTGGCGTCTACTGCATCCCAATATAAGGGAGGGCACCTGCGTGTCGCACCAACATGGCGCGTGGTCCAGGTTAGACTTTTGGCTTACAACCAAAGATATGCATGCTTGGGCTGCAGCGGCTACACCTCTCCCACGCACGCTGTCAGACCACGCACCAGTGCTGATTAAACTTCAGATCCCACAGCCCACTGGGAAGCCATTCACGTGGCGGCTTCCCCCACATGCACTGCTAGATAATGTGTTTAAAGATGAGATATGGAAAAACATAACAGAATTCTTTGAGCTCAACGCAGACTCAGTGGAATCAGCGGGCACACTGTGGGAGGCCTTTAGGGTTGTGATACGCTGGACTTGCATAGCTCTGCAGTTGGGGGTCCTGAAAGACATATGCAACACCCTCACTAACCTAGAGAGAGAAATTCGGGCCTTAGAGTGCCAAGATTTCTAATCGCAGGAACCTGAGCTATTGGCTCAGATGCGGGGAAAAATAACGGCTTTCCAGGAGGAAGCCGAAAGAGAAACCAAATTCCTACATAAATACGCGCAGGCCTGCAGATACGGAAAAGGCGATCGCCCTGGCAAGACACTGGCAAATCTGTTGAATCCATCCAGGGCCTCCACCTACATCACAGAGCTCCACATACCCAATTCGCCACCTCTCCACACGCAATCTGACATATTAGACACCATGAAAAACTTTTACTCCCAACTATACACCACAAAGTCGTCTCCTCAAGACTCAGATTAACTGAAACACCTAGACACAATTGAGCTCTTGTGGCTGGACAGGGCACACCATGACTACCTAGACAAGCCTTTCACCCCTGAGGACATACAACTAGTCATACAAAGCCTACCAGGAGATAAGGCCCCTAGGTCTGACAGTTTCACTGTGTCAATCTACAAAGAATACATGTCACTCCTGGCCCCTCATCTCCTGGAGGTGCATCTGGAGTCACTCCAAAGAGGGTCACTTCCACCGTCAATGCGTGAAGCAGTCATTATCACATTGCTCAAACCAGGGAAAAATCCCACTTCGTGCAACTCATATCACCCGTTGTCATTAATAAACATTGATAATAAAATATTTGCCAAATTATTGGCAAATAGGCTGCAACCGTTACTCCCACTAATCATCCGGGCGGACCAGTCGGGCTTCGTGCCGGGCCGTTTCACGTCCCACAACGTTAGGACCATATTTGCGCTGATGCAACATCTCGCTCCGCATGTTTCAGCGATAGCCGCACTACTAGATGCCACTAAGGCATTTGATTCCTTAGAGTGGGTGTTCCCCTTGACGATCCTGGCATGGCTGGGTTTGGGCCGCACAATCATACAGCAAATCCAACTCTTATATGTGTCGCCCACCGCCAGGGTCAGCGTCAACGGGCTTATATCTGACCCCATCACAATCTTAAGGGGCACTCGCCAAGGCTGCCCTTTGTCCCTCTTGCTCTTCGTCATCGCAACGGAGCCCCTGGCAGCACGGCTGAGGCAGCACCACGCAGACAGCGGTGTGGACTTTTCCACTAGAGGACTGATAGTATCCATGTACGCTGAGAATATCACGCTCTAAATTAAGGACCCGCTGTGAACCTCGTGCCCATTACACGAGACCTGGGCCTCTCCAGGATACATAGAAACTGGGGCAAGTCCATCCTTTTCCCGCTCACTGAAGGCACAGGCACATTGGACCCTGAGCTCCTGATAGCATGGGCAGACGGCCCAACGCCTACCTGGGCGTCTGGCTAAGAAGAGACACTAAAGAGCTTTGGAGCGCCAATTATGGCAGGGTAATGACATGGAAAGAAGAAAGGGTACACAGGTGGAAGAAGTTGCCCCTCTCACTTACGGGCCGTATAGCTATCACTAAAATAAGTATCCTCCCTAAGCTGCTTCACCTGTTCCTAAATATTCCTATGCCTATAACAGAGCCGTTGTATGTATGTAATGTAAATGTGTTTGAGCTTATATAGCGCACAGCTACCTGCTGTGGGTTTCCCGGCACTTGCTTAGGGAACCCGTCCTGGTATTCCCCTGTGAGATAGCAGGGTATCCACAAGGTGAAAGTCAGGCATCCTGCCGCAAGGGGCCGTTGTGGAGATTAAGCAAGCTATTGCCCAGAGTCGCAGAGTGTGAACCCGTGAGTCGAGGAGGCACCGGGGCGAGAATTATCGAGTCCATGGAATTTTTAGCCCAAGACCCACCGAGGTGGGGAATTGAACCCTGGTCCAGGACCAATCTCAGCTTCCGGGTCTGCCACCTCTAACCCCTGAGCCACACTTCTCCACAAAGGTTCCTAAGGTGTCTTAAATCAAGCATGGTCGAGTTGGCTCGTGCCCGTCTGTTCAACATCAACATATTCGCGGACCTACACCCGGTGGCCCAATTTCTCACTCTGCAACAATTAAATGGAGCTTTCCGGCCGGCGCCTCTAGACACAAACCTATACCTCCAGTTGCGGGCAGCTTGCCGAGCAATACATGATACATTCCCTGCCACCCCGCCGACACTTGCAGCCCTGGAACACGCGCTCACAGAGTCGTCGGCTCGCAAATTATTTACAGATACTTACACCATTACACAATGCACATCCCCAATTATTTCCTCAAAATCGCGCAGCTCATGGGACACCGAACTGGGCGCTCCCATTCCAGACTTACAATGGAATTTCTGCTGCGGCCAACTTGAGCAACTCTCTCCCAACTACCGCCTCAGGTTAATCCACTTCAAATTCCTGCATCGCTTATACTGCACCCCAGTGCAACTGCATCGCATGGGCATTAGGCCGGACACTATATGTTGACGCTGCGGGAACCGGAAGCAACACTCCTACATCTGGCCTGGGACTGTCCACTGGTGGCCGGGCTCTGGACAGAAGTGTTCAGGCACATAGAGCATATAACCGATATGGGGCTGTCGAGATCGCCACTGGTGGCGGTTCTGGGCTATGTTTGCGACATCCCCACAACAAGGTGGCGGCTCGTAGCGATGTTGCTACTGGTGGCCAAACAGCGGGTGGCATACACTGGGGGAAGACGACAGCCCTAGACTTAAAAACTTGGTTAACAGATGTTACATATTGCAAAGAACAACTGACATGCTACTGGGAACTCAAGCCAGCCCAATCCCGTCCAGAAGACATCTGGTCCCCATTCACACACTGGCTCCGCTCCTTGAACAGTGATGTATCATAGCAAATGTCTGTTTAGCATAGCATACCTCTGCTTCTAAAACACTGTAATGTTGATGTTGGTACTGTCTGTATTAACCAGACCTTTGTTCTTGGAAATTACATGCAAGGCCACCGGGGCCTATGGGTCTCGCTGGATTCTGTGATTGCTGTGGGGCCTGGATGTCGCGACTGGAGGGTGGGGTTTGACGGTCACTCACGCAGTAATTGTATTTTATTGTAATTGCATTTATATAGCGCTTACCACCCCTGAGGAGGCGTCTAAGTGTTTTTTCGGCAAGTAGCACGCTACTCCGGGACCCATAGAGGATTAGTGTTGAGTTAGTATAGTGAAACATGCAAGTAAATTTTAAGTAGTGGATAGGTTAGTAAGTTATTTGGATTCAGAAGGAAAGCAGAAGGATAGCATAAGGATAGAAGAAGGTTTGTATTTCTATAGCTCTTGTTACCCCTGATGTGTTTTTGAAGCACGCTACTCTGGAAACCGATAAAGGATTAGTGCTGAATTAGTATGGTGAAATATGAAAGTAATTTGAGTGGTGGATATTAGTCAGTTATTTGGAGTGAGAAGGCTAGCGGAGGGATAAAAGGTAAGAAAGGTTTGCATTCATGTAGCACCTGTTACCCCTGATGGGTGTTGAAGCGCTTTTCTGGTGAGTAGGACGCTACTCCGGAACCCATAAAGGATTAGTGTTGAAAATTAGTATAGTGGAGTATGAAGTAATTTGAGTGGTGGATATGTTATTCAGTTATTTGGATAGAGAAGGGCAGGTTGCGGGATAGAAGAGGGAAAGAGATTATTATTTATATAGCGCTTGCTACCCTTTGATGGGGTTTTGAAGTGCTTTATTGGCGAGTAGCACGCTACTCAGGATTACTGTTGAATTAGTATGGCGGAACATGAAAGTAATTTGAGTGGTGGATATGTTAGTCAGTTATTTGGATTGAGAAGGGTTGGGGAGGGGTAGAAAAGGGAAAAAGGTTTGCGTTTATATAGCGCTGGTAACCCTGATGGGGTGTTGAAACGCTTCATTGGCGAGTATCACGCTACTCTGGAACCCATAAAGGATTAGTGGTGAATTAGTATAGTGGAATACGTAAATTGAGAAGTGAACATGTTAGTCTGTTATTTTGATTGGAAAGGATAGTGGAGGGACAGAAGAGTGAGATTTTCTTTTTTTTTTGTTTGAGGTCATAGCAGTAGGAGGAGGCTTTTGGATGAGTAAAAAGGGGTTTTTGAGGGAAAGATTCAGAGGGGAGAGTTTATAAAGGCTTGTTTTAGGGGATCGGTATAGTAAAAATAGGTGTCAGATGATGCAAGGATGGAGAGAGTAGGAGAGAGTCTAGAAAGGGTTATTTTAGGGATCATAATAGTGGTATGGGGTTTGGGATAAATGAGAGAGTGGATGTAGAGGATACGTTGATAGATGTATAGGGTGAGAGATAGGGTAGTGCATTGGAAAGAGTAGCAGAAAGAAGTTTGAGATGAGTCAGAAGGTTGGGCCAGAGGATATATTGAGAGAAGTATAGGCTGAAAAATGGGGTAGTGCATTTGAAATGCTAAATTAGAAGAAAGCGATAAATATATAGATCCATAAGTACATTGAAATTATATAGATCCATAAAGGAGGTAAGTATATATAGATTAAAGATATTGATAGAGGTACAGGATGAGAAATAGGGTAGTGCATTGGATATGCTTTTTCATGAGAAAGGTAACAGACAAACAGATCCAAGTACATGGAAGGTACATAGATGCACAATGGAAGTAAGTACATGTAGACCAAAGATGATTTTTATTTATTTACTTATTTATTTATTTATTTATTTATTTACAACAACATAATTATTCTACATGTTTATACAAAGCAATACACAAAGATAGGTACATATCTATAGTAAAAATAAATGCTTATATACAGAGGGATATGCTGTAAATTTCTGTGTGGGTATGGTGCTTATGTGGGGAAGAGTCAATTCTTGAGTAGTTTTCTGAAGATAAGGTGGTTGTCGGTGGATCTTATGTTGGGGGGTAAAGAGTTCCATAGTTTGGCTGCTTGAACAGAGAAGGATGTGCCACCCATAGTTTTTTTCTTGTATCTTGGGATTTGGAGGCGAGATGCCCCTTTAGAGCGTAGGTTCCTTTGTTGAATGTGTTTGGTGATTTTATTCCTGATGAAGAGCGGTCCCATTCCATGTATTGCTTTGTGGGTGATACAAAGTAGCTTGAACGTGGATCTTCTGGCAGCCAGTAACCAATGCAGGGCTTTCAAGGCAGGTGAGATGTGGTCTCGCGGTTTGATAATCAAGAGTAGTCTGGCAGCCGAGTTCTGAATCCGTTGTAGTCTTTTCATGGTTGTTAAAGGTGATCCGTGGTAGAGGCTATTGGCGTATTCGAGTTTGGACAGAACAAGGGAGATGGTAGCTTAGACCTTGTGTAGAAATCCCAAATGAGGGAAAATTTGTTGCAGCGTTTTTATAGTGACAAAGCTTGATTTTGCTAGTTTGTCCACTTGGGCATTCATTGACAGCTTGAAGTCCATGGTCATTCCGAGGTTTCTTACTTCCTTCGATACCTTAGGTGGTGATCCCAGTTCCTCAGGCCAGGCGGCAAGCGGATCATAATGTTTCCAATCGCCACACGTGAGTATTTCCGTTTTTGAAGCATTCAATTTGAGATGGCCCCAAGTCATCCACTGATCCACGTCTCTGAGACAACTGAAAATTGGGGATTTTTCAATGTCTTTGGGGCATTCCAGTTGAAGGAGTATTTGTGTGTAATCTGCATAGTCATGGCACGTGAGGCGAAATTGATTGATCAGTACCGGTAATGACTTCATGTAGATGTTGAAAAGCATGGGTGAGATGATAGAACCTTGAGGGACCCCTGCTTTTGTGGAGTATGGTTTGGACGAGAAAGGTGGTGTATGGATGACATTAGCTCTGTTTCGAAGGTAGGACGCAATCCAGTCTAGAGCAGTTCCCTCTATGCCGGCTTCATAGAGTCTTTGTTTCAGAGTGGCATGGTCAACTGTGTCAAAGGCAGCCGAGAGGTCCAGGAGGAGTAGCACAGCAACCCCGCTGCGGTCAATTGTATTCGTAATAGGTTTCTGCTTTACCATCCCTGAATATCAAAACATCTGCATAGCCAAATTTTGAATGCTAAAATCTGCACTGTAATAACCTTCGATTCTACTGAGCAAGCAAATGTGGTCTTTGTAGGTTGATAACTGAAAACCCCCCAAAAATTAAAAAAAAAATTAAAAGTATAGAAGATATGACTTTTCAAGCAGATGTTGTGATTTTTGTAATAAGGTATGGGAGATTTGCAGAGATGGCAAATCATGCGTCTGACTTAGAGTAGGCCGTGCTCAAAGAAAGGAGGCATGCATAGGATGGAAATGGGGAGAGAGTCATTCAAAAGAAAAGAGTCAACAATAGAACGTTTTAAGTTAAAGTAAATTTTCGTGGAAGATTTATTAGGATCATTGTGTAGGCTTTTTGATATTGCATGCAAAACTGTAGAAAGAAAAAATGAATTGCTTGTGTTGCAATATCACAGTAGGCAATGAAAGCACTCGCACACACCACCATCACCAACGCGGTAATTAAGAAAGAAAAATGCTTTAAATTATACATAAAATCTAATGGAAGGACAACATGAAATAGTAATGTTGAAATTTAAATCTTTATGCGAGAGGTGCTCCTTCCCTTTTTCTCTGATGATCAGAGAGGGATGAAGAGCAGAGTCTAGTTTAGTACATTTTTGTAAAGTTTCACAGAGCAGGTAGCACTGAAGCCATCTGCAGTCTGGAACATGCACAATATAAGCATCATGAAGTTTGAGATATTGATTCTTTCCATAGAAGCAATCAGAAACAGAAGAAAAAGGCCCTGCCTAGAAACTTCCACACCTGAACAAAAGAACCTAAACTCTCACCCCCTCCCAGTTATCATCTACCACCCCTGCGCTGCACTGCGTGACATGGAGAGGGTAGTAATGTGTCGTATTAAATGGAATACGGCGCATTCCTGTCCTTCCCTATGCACTGTCGCACAATGGGCTGCCTCGCGGCCACGCAGACACGCTTTCACCTGCGTTGCAAGCAGGATTCTTTTTGTGCAGGAAGGGACACCTTCCTGCACACAAATAATCCTGGGAGGCATATTTCTCTTGCTTTGTGTGCTGCACACACAGAAAGAAGAAGGAACTAGAAATAGAGGTATTTCTCCTCGTTACGACTTCCCTGGGAAGATTTAACTTGTTGGTGCATTCCAAGGTTTAACAGTGCTGTTAAATCAGAGAATGCATCAAAAACCGTGGGAGTGGCGTGGAAACGCCCACGCACCGCCCATGGAACACCTTCACAGGGCAGAGTAACGAAACGCAGAGATTTGCACTGAGTTGTGTTACTCCAGATTTCTGGAGCCACTCAGTGCATGGCTTCATAAATCTTGCTTAAGGTTTGCATTGCGCATGTACCATGTTGCGTGGTGCAAACGCGACGCAATCCTCCTCGTAAATAGGCCCTGGGTTTCTACAACTCAGATTCCTCTCCCATCACTCTTTGACTTTAAGCTTGCATTTCACCAGCTTTGGATAGGTTTGCGCTTTAGAAATAACATATACATACATATAAATAACTTACAAAATGTTACGTCACGCCTTTCACCACCGGTTCAGCTCTTATAACCTACAATAAAGTATGCCCTGTGCTCTGACGTTTTCTGCTCGCAGGCTGAGGCATTCCCCCCTATGCTGAGGTGGTCCCAAGGTGTGCTCTGCCATTCTAGTGCTTTTGAGAGTGAACATTCGTAACAGCAACAATAATAATATTACACTTATGTGTCTGAGTCCTTCCATAAGTCCTGAAATGTGTTGTTTCTGAAGGCACATCCGGGCAATTTGTACAACTGTAAAACATGCGCTTGGGCTTACAGACATATAATTAGTAAATGATATTATTGTGGTAAATAATGTTCAAATAGCCTTTGAGTCGTTTATGTAAGCAGCAGAATAAAAGGCTGATGTCAGAAGTGGGATTCGAACCCACGCCTCCAGAGGAGACTGCGACCTGAACGCAGCGCCTTAGACCGCTCGGCCATCCTGACAGCTGTCAAAACACTTCTGTGGTGGAGATTGGAATTTTTATTGGGGAGTCACGCTGTAATTCTCATCGGTGTCATCATTACAGAGCCTGCGACTGTCAGTCAGAACAAAGCCCAGTTCATTTACTTTTGACCTCGCGCGGGTCTCCTTTCAAACAGATCTGGTGTGGTCCGCGCCTCCTCTATGAACGCCCTTTAAAATATTCCTCTTGGCATCTCTCGTAGCTGCGGTAGGAAATATTATCCGAGAGAACCATCGGAGTCAAACTTTCTCACTCCGCAGCTGCAACTCAGACTGGGCTCAGAGTTTATCGATCTCGGATCTCGACTGTGAAGACTTCAAGGCGCTGGAATCATGAAGGGTCCGTCAGCCCCACAAACCCAGCATGACCCTGCCGCCCTGCGGACTCGGAGCCCAGCTCTCACGCAAACGGAGCGGTGTATTAGCCACAGCAAAGCGTTAGCTCGTTCATAAATCCAAAATAACATTTCATTTTGCGAGGGAATGGGCTTACTAAATGTTTTGCTGCAGCAGGATAGGAGCAACAAACAATCCTCACACAGGGAGACAGTAAATAACCGGAGCTATAAGTAAACTGGGAGATAATATCCGAAGCCGCTTTAAGAGATGGACTCTTCAGTCTGGATAGTATGCAAGAGTATTCGGCGCCACTTTTGGGATCTATTCAGAGCCCCCTTCAGGCAGACATGTGGGTTTCCGTAGTGTAGTGGTTATCACGTTAGCCTCACACGCGAAAGGTCCCCGGTTCGAAACCGGGCGGAAACACTTTTAACAAGCATTTACAATGTAATAGGTCTCGCTATTGCAATATTTTGAGCTATTGGCAATGTCTTTTATAATATTAAATGACATTGTCATTTACAATACCAATAGGTCAAACTTTGGCAAAAGCAAGACCTATTGTATTGTAGAGCGCGGTGCCCTGGGCTCACCATTAAAGTTAAAAAAAATAAAATAATGAAACAGCCAGTGTCCCTAAAGCGGGCGCTGCGCATTATATTTAAAAAAAAATAAATAAACTGAGCGTGGTGTCCCTAAAGCAAGTGCCGCACTCAGCATGCCAATTTATAAAAAAATAATAAAAGGTGATAGAACGTCGCCATTGTGCACTGAGTGTTGTGAGGGAAGGGGGCGGCCACTTAAAAGTTAGAGCGGCATAGCGCACTATAAGAAAAGCAGCCACCATTGTCCTGTGTGGTTGCTGCAGATACAAAAAAAAAAGCACTGTCAAAGCCAATATGTCTCACCTATGCCAGTCCCTTTGGCTTTGCCAGTTTTTTAGCTATGTTGTAGAGCAGCACAGCGGCTTTGTATTATGGTTTAATGGAAATTAAAACAAGAGCTATAATGTGGTGAATGTTGGTCGCATTATAGTGTTTTTGGACACCGCACTCGTTTAGGTATTGCTTTTACAAAACTTTGAACTATTGATATCGTAAATGCCTTATAATGTTGTAAAAGGCATTGCCATTTACAATGCAAATAGCTCAAAAACTCGCAATTGTGAGACCTACTGCATTGTAAATGCTTGTTGAATGTGGAGCAGGTTTTTTAATATATGCTTTGTCAGGGTCTCCAAGAATTAAAAAGGGTGAGCTGCTGGGCATCGGAAATGTGTGACTTTTCAGCAGCTTTTCCAACTTTAGAGAATCCTGAGAGAGCGCATTCAGAAAGGGTGTGGGCGTGTGTCATGCTGTAATGTATTCTTTGAGGGGGTTTTTAATTGCCACCTTTCGATTACTTGAGAGAGCTGTAGCGGAGTGTGGAGTCTGGAGGTTGAGTGAATGGAGAGGCACTGGTCCAACATTCTTCAATGTAAAGCCAAGCCCCCCCCCCACACACACACACACACAAAACACACAACACATCCGCCCCGGTTGTGAGGACTGCTGGTAAAGCAGCCCGGATGTAACTCATTAAGAAACCTCAATATTAAAAAGCAATCCGGAAGGGTTTATTATTGCCTATATTTATTTAGGAAAAAGATATTTCCAGGGCACTGGCTGGTCGGCTGTGGCCTTACATCTTTGCATGTTTCCCTAGGCTAGGGGAGGTTTTTTATGACCGCGCAGAAGAGCCCTGCTGTGTCCGCACACGTCAGGGGGGTCCAGAATAGTCCTGTCTCCAGTTACGAGTCCCAAAGCAGCTGAGAAAACGTCATCCAGGTGAGACCTCTGGTCGCCCTGATGCCCTGAGGGGTCATACTCACGGACACCTCCCTGCTCCCTCCGCCTCCCCCCTGTGGCTCCATCCTACAAAAGTAGCATTTACAACCTTCACACGAGCCACAAACAGGGCCGTGTTTACCCAATAGAGAGCTGCGCTGATGGCACTCCGCTACAGGGAGGGTTGTGTAGCTCGTGTGATAGTCTAAACACCTAAGCGTGACGCGGTGGTGTCTGTCAATGAAGACCGTCCGTTGTCAATAAGACAGAAGGGAACCACCCAAGTAAAAATTCTGGGGAAAACTGAACTCCAACGAGCTGACACTGAAAAAAAACATAACAATGATGATTTATATAGTGCAGACAGACCACAGCCAAACTCTTTCTTACCTCGTTAAACATTAGTGCCTACCCAACTCGGAAGCCAAGGTGTGTGAAACGTGACAAGGAGAGGGCAAGCTACGCTTTGATGCAGATGCGAAAGAAAGTATTCAACAAGCGCGCGGTGGGAGCGCGGGAGCGCGCGGTGGGAGCGTGTGAGGCAGAGAGGAGACACCATGCGCGTGCACATTGCCTCTCCGTGCGCGCAAATGGTTTGTCTCCCTTCGCTAGCAAAACCGACAACAATAGTCTCGCCAAGGTAAAAGCAGCCCCTGCGCTGCGTTCGCTAGGCAAGACCTAAAAAGTCAAAACTACACATAGTGATGTAGTGAAAATTGATCGCTTGATTTTACTTTCGTTATAACATAGAGTGGTAAAAATAGGACTGCAGAACAGAAGCCATACAGACACGCTTTTGCAGAAAAGCATTGCTCTGGGCTTCATTCAGAGCCCTGACAGCTCCTAGAGGGGGGAGAGGCGCCCCCAGCACGCCCTCGGATACTGGCTCCAACGTTCTGGCACTGTACCATGGACCTGTCCTTGGCACCGAGGCCCTGCCACAGCCAGGCCTGGCTCCCAACAGGGAGGGAGAAGAGTGCTAGAACTACTACTACGATTACTCCCATTACCACTGCTATCTTACTACTACAATGACTGCTTCTAGTACTGTGACTACCTACACTTCTACTGCTACTTTACTATTACTACTACTAGTATGGCTGCTACTAGTACTCGGACTACTTCCACTCACACTGCCACATTTCATACTATTACTACAATTGCTAGGACCACTGTTAGTGCTGTGGCTCTTTCCATTGCTACCACTACTTTTACTAGTAATCCTATGTTAATAAAAGCACTGGGACTACTTACATGTGACTATGTTACATTTCTTACTCCTACTACTATCACTACCACTACTACAATAGATTCTACTAGTACTGTGACTACTTACACTACTATTGCTACTTTCCTTACTACTACAAGGAGTGCTACTACTACTAACACTACAGCTACTTCACTGCTATTGCTACTTTTTTTACTAGTAGTACTATACTTACTAATAGAATGTGACTTAAAGGCTAGAGCGCTAACTTTGAAGCTGAGGAACCAGGTTCGAGTCTGGCGGAGGCTCAAACAGCCAGTGGTTCCGGGCAAATCACTTAATCTTCCTGTCCCTAAAAATGAATGTGTCCGTCTGTAATGCAACTGGTGCTCACGTAAAGCTCTCTGATACCTTCAGGTCGAGTTGTCGCTATATGAAACCACCTCAATTTTTTTATAAGAACTACTAGTAGCACTGTGACTACTTTCAATACTACTACTACTTTTCTTCCTATCATTACTACTAACTTGGTCAAAAAATAGTGAGGCATCTGCGGTTTGCAACTGCAAACAAGGCGGGGACGAATGCTTGCTTCACTTTATGCTACTTTGCACAAAGTCCTTACCAGCCAGGGAAGCATATCTAGGACCTTTACTCATCAGTCACTATATAAAGATCTGCATCGCAGCCCTGTCGCTCTGTCTCCGTGCACTTATGGGACAGTAGAGTCATATATTTATGCCGCATGGAAAGCAACCAGATGTGCCGCCCAGAACACTTCTTCTCCTATCCAGTGGTGTAACAATAGCCCCTGCGGTCCACACACTGTGGGGGGGCCCGTGTTCCAAGGGACCTACTCGGCCCCAGGAGTTAGAGCTCCTCACTGGGTCCGAGCGTGGAGGGCCCCTCCCAGCAGTAGTGTCGCCCTCCCACCCTAAAAAAAGGCAGGAAAGAAAAAATTAAATAAACACTTGTTTTATTTTTATTTTTCCTTTCCTGCCGAGTCTTGCGGGTGGGGCCATGGGGGGTGACAAGCACTGAGGGGAGTGGTAGTGCACTCCCTTCACTGCGCATGACAGTTTGGCCGGCCCTCTCAGGCCGGACAAAACGTCATGTGCAGTGAAAGCTTTCTCTGACCCAGCAACGCAGCTGGGTTGGAGAGAGCAGGCACAGACTCCCAGTGTGTCCTGGAGCGCAAATCGAGGGCACTCAGACCAATCCTGAAACTGCTATCATGCGTGAGATTAGCTTCAGGATTGACCGCAGGGCATTCTGGGAGCCTGTGTCGCCTGGAGAAGAGTGTGATGCTGCCGGCTGCAGGCACGTTTAAAAAACAAAATGCCATTTTTAGCACCCGCGACCACTATGTACCCCTACCCCCCCCACCCGACCGCTCATCCAGCACACCAGCCGCTACTTCCCAACCATGTACTTTGCAGGGGGGGTCCCTTCAAGTTAATTTACGTCACTGCTCCTATCTCCTATAGGAGTCTGGCAAGTTCACTTGTCACATATGCAATTTTGCACACATATTATAATTTTTAAGAAATTCATACTTACCACATCAATGTTTTGACTTTGAAATGTTTTTGGTCCAGGAAGCCCACATACTTACGCTGCATGGTAGGTTGCAAGCAGTATTATCCAGGATGCCTTTAGTTTTATAATGGCGCTTTTGCACTCATCTTATTAAATTATGAATATTAAAGATTTGAGGGAAGGATTACAAAATTTTTCTTTGTTCGCCTATTCCAGCTTTTTGTTCTTCTAAGAGTTTGTGAAGGACAATTTTCTACTAATTAATAATTTTATTAGCCAAATTTGAAATTAATCATAATAAGTCAATTGAACGTCATTTTATGTGTTAGCCGCGGGTGGGGTCAATGACCATCCCTCAGCCTAAGGTATTAAAGTTCTGGAAGACATTATGTTTTAATGTATGGCTTAAATATGAAAAACTCAAACAATAAAGATTACTTACTACTATTAGTATGTCTCCTAATAGAATGTATGACATTACAACGCAAACTATTACAAAGCATACTTTTACAACGCAGTCAATACAACGCAGCTTCCAGTACAACGCATGCCATTACAACACAAGCCATTACAATGCATATTCCATTGCAACAAAAATTACTATTCTAACACCACTGGGTGCTTACCTCAGGGAAGGTGCTGGTTAGTGAGGCATATGCGTTGTAATGGCATGGGTTGTAATGGCATGCGTTGTAATGGATCCTGCATTGTATTGACCGCATTGTAAAGGCATTGCATTGTAATGGATATTTCCCCTCCCCAAAGTACTATGACTACTTCCATTGCTAATATTACTTTTACTACTATTAATATGGCTACTAGTATTACCGAGACATCTTCCACTGCCACTTTTCTTATTATTACTATGGCTAATACTAATACTATGACTACTTTCAATACTATGGTCAGTTTTACAACTACTAGTACCACTACACTATAGCTACTATTGGTACTGTTATTTTATTTTCTAAAGCGCACAACTCACCCTGGCGCATCTCGGCGCTTCCTAGCCAATCGCAATCTGAGAATTGAAAGGGCCGAAGCAGATCAGGGTAAGCAATTAGAACAGAAATGCTTTCAACTGTTTCCTAAAAATACAGTAAAATTGTTCGCAGGGCCAGAGGGAGCTTATTCCAATATCTAGGCGCAAGATAAGAAAAGGCTCTGCCCCCTGAGTGAGTCAGGCGGATTCGAGAAACCTGAAGGAGGCCTAATGTGCTGGATCTAAATTTCCTGCAGGGAGAATATTTTACACGTTTTTTTGCAAGTAAAGGGGACCTCTCTCTTTCAGAGCATCATAAGTTAGACAGCAGATCTTGAAAAAGGATCTTTTTTTTACTGATAACAAGTGGAGTTCCCTAAGCAAGGGAGTCGAGGGGGAGCCTGCCGGATGGTTAACGATCATTCTGGCCGCGGTGTTCTGTATTACTTGCAATTTTGCCCGTAGGGACTCTCCCACTACAGCCAGCAGAGCGTTTCCATAGTCCAGACAACTGATTAACATTGCCTGAACCAAGGTCCTGCGATGGGAAGTAGACATGAAGGGGAGAATTCTGCGAAGCAGACGTAGACTGTAATAACAGGAGCTGGTGGTAGCCGCAATATGGTCCTTCATGGTTAGAGCCTGGTCCAACTTTAAGCCTGGATTTTTAACAGATTGTGTGGGAACAGGAGCTGTACCCAATTGAGGGGGCCACCAGTTGTCTGACCAGATGTCCGAGGCTTTTCCCATGAGCATTACCTCAGTTTTTTCTGGGTTCAGTTGAAGACAGTTTTCCGTCATCCAGTTGGAGACTGCGAGCATACCAGTGGCAAAACGGATTTTCTCTTGCTCTGGATTTGGACCGATGGTAAACATAAGCTGCGTATCATCAGCATACGAAATGATCTCAAAACCCAGCTGCTCGACTATCCTTGCCAAGGGAGCCATGTATATATTAAAAAGAGTCTGGCTCAAGCAGGAACCCTGAGGGTCGCCCTTATGCATTTCGGTTGAGGTGTAAGGTCCTAACATGACGGTTTGGGTTCTCTCAGACAAGAAGTGTTGCAGCCATTTCAAGGCTGTCCCCTGAATACCACAGGAGAGTAGTCTCTCTGCCAGCTTTGAGTGCGAGATGGTATCAAATGCCGCGGAGAGATCTAGAAGAATCAGTACCACTGATCCTCCTGCGTCTATTGTCTGCCTAAGGGAGTCAGTCACTGCCAGGATGGCGGTCTCAGTACTGAAACCTGGCTGGAAACCCGACTGCGATGGATCCAAAATTTTATTGAATTCTAAATATGAGCTTAGTTGTCTGTTAATAATGCTTTACAGCTGTTTGCCCAAAAGCGGTAATAAGGAAATAGGACAATAGTTATTAAGGATTTAAGGGTCTGCTGTAGGTCTTTTTAAGTATTGGGCAGACAAACGCCTCCTTCCATATGCTAGGGATAGTGCCCGTTTGCATTGAGTGATTGAAAATATCTTGAATTGCAGGAGCGCAACTCGTAGCTAGGAGCGCCATGGTCTTTGGCGGGCATGCATCTGATGGCAAAGCAGATTTGGCAGTAGTAAGGCCTTTAGAGACCTCCTCGATCGAGGTCAGTTCAAAACTGTCTAAAGTGCAACTTGCTATCATTCCCAGCTCCTCCAGTTTGCTAGAAGGTTCGAGAGTAGAAGGGACTGTCGGAGAGAAATTCTCATAGATTTTGGATATCTTTTCTTGAAAGTAAATCGCAAGGGAGTTACAGAACTCCTGAGATTCCCTAGGAGACTGTCTACATACTTTAGGGGATACAAAGTCCCTTACTATACCAAAGAGGGTTTTGGGGGAATTGCTGGAGTGTTCTATTTGATTAATAATGAACAGACGTCTGGCTGCTTTAAGGTTCACGTGGTATCTAGACAAAGACGGTCTATAGAGTAGTTTTTTTTGTGGGTCCTTACTGGCACGCCAGATTCTTTCTAGTCGCCTACATTTAGATTTTTCAATCTTTAGCTCCCCCGTAAACCAGGGGGTAGAAGGCTGCTGTTGAGAGATCCCATATTTCTTTGGTATTACGGCATTAAAAGCTGTTCCTACGGCAGCGTTGAAAACCTCCAACATTTTGGATACTTCCGTGATGTTCTTTGCTGGTTCCCAGGAGTAAGCCTCATTAAAGTCTTCTAGGGAAAGGTTGCGCCATGGCGTGCATAACTCTGGTTTTTGTCCTGTTAGTTTTTCTGAGCTCCTCTGCCACGACTGATGAATGGAAAACGCGATCATGGAATGATCTGGCCATGTGAGGAGGTCTGGGGGGCTACAACTCAGCTGGTCTGTATTGGTGAAGATTAGATCTAATGAATGACCACCCTGATGGGTAGGGCCTTCAACTCTTTGAGTGAGTCCCATCAACTCCAAGGAGGAAAAAAGTTTATTTACCTCAGGGTTAGCTAGATTTTCCCCGTTAAAGTTAAAATCTCCGCATGGACTCCATAGTCCACAAGGTGGATAGCCATGGTGAACGCCTCACAGAGACGGAGCGACGTATTTCGGATTCAGAAGACCGGACCACACAATTATCGGCTACGGTGACACGTATGGATAAAGTCCTCCGAGTGATAGCAGCCAAGAACGAGGAGTTGGAGGCGCGTAGTCGCAGAAATAACATACGCATCATTGGCGTACCGGAGTCCACCCACACGGGTAAGATGGAGGACTATGTGGAGGGCTTGCTGCGAGCAGTGGTGGGCACGGATTCCCTCTCTACTCATTTTATTGTCGAAAGGGCGCATAGATCGCTAGCTTTGAAGCCACCGCCGGGGGCTCCTCCTCGCCCCATCATTGCTCGCCTGCTGAACTTTCGGGACCGCGACGCGGCCCTTCGGACGGCGAGGGAACAGAAGACTTTATCCTATGATGGCAACTCCTTCACTATATTCCCGGACTTCACCCCCGTGGTTCAGGAAGAACGTAAGAAGTTCATTGTAGTCAAGCAAAAACTGAGGGCGGCACAAATTGACTATGCGCTATTATACCCAGCCCGCTTGCGCATCACGCATCAGGGGAAACAGACCTTCTGCACGAGTCCTCAACAAGCAGAGGAATTCCTGAAGCGTGTCAAGAAGCGCGACCTCGAACGCCCCTCCACGCCGACCTCGGACTGATGGAACCAGGCCAATGTTGTGCAACGCTGGGACCGGAGGCTCAGTGACTGGTAGGTTAATGCGTGTGATAGCTGATACGACACTGGATATGATGGCCTGTGAGCCTACCTGAACTGTATCGGGGGGCAGCTATCGGCGTCTTGCTCCTACTCCCCGGCGCGTCAGACTTTCAGGACGTTCTGCTTTGCTGAGCACCCTCTGTCCATGGTGAGCGCTCGGTCTCCTACTGGGTATGCTCTAATGGTTCAGGGGGCATAGTGTTTCCACCTAGATTGCGCCCTCAAGGGTATCACCCCATTGACCGTTCATTGTTATATGTTGAACCCTTATGGTACTTGCTGTGGGGGAGTTTTGGGGGGGGGAGGGTGGCAGGGGGTTGATCCAGATGGCATGATTGGGATGCTGCTGTGGGCGGGGGGAGGAGGGGGGTGTTGGGGATTTAAGGTATTTGATGGTTCCGATTGGCAGGAAGTGACATTTGCATTGTTCTCTTTGCATCATGTGGGGGGCGACGGGTGCATTGTGTTGTGCTATATGTATTTGGTGATTTATTATGAGTGATCCGCTAACGGGTGGGGACCGTACTAATCAGCTCACCTTCCTCACGTGGAATGTGAGGGGCTTGGGTAACCCTAGAAAGCGTAGGCAGATTCTGGCATACCTAGATAGACATCACATTGGGGTAGCGTTCCTTCAGGAGACACACCTCGACCCCTCCAGGCCCTCGCTGTTTGCGTCACGATGGGCCGATCATCGTGCTTTTTCCTCTTACTCCACATATTCTCGAGGTGTTGCCATCCTTATTCGGAAACATACCCCCTTTGCGTACATAGGAGAGCGCACCGACAGAGAGGGCAGATACTGTGTTATTTGGGGACGTCTGGGTATGGATACGCTTACTTTAGCCTGTTATTATGGCCCTAACTCGGAGGATCCGCATTGCCTCCAGGCGCTTTGGACTGAGATTTTGCGCATTGGCTCCACGTATCTAGTGTGGGGGGGAGATTTCAACCTAGTTGCAGACCCCGCACAGGACAGAGCGAACCCTGGCCCTCAGCACTACTCCCGCTCCCAGGCTTACGTCCATGGCCTCCTTACTGATCGCCATCTGGTTGATGCGTGGCGCCATGGACACCCTACGACCCTTGAGGGCACACACTGGTCGGCTGCACACTCCACATGGGCACGATTGGATTATATCCTGATTTCCCCTGGGCTGGCTCCCAGGCTCTGTTGGGTGAAACACTTGGCCCGCACTTACTCCGATCATGCCCCTGTCTCGATGGGTGTGGACTTAGTGGACTTGGTTGGATCTCCAATGGCGTGGAGATTGCAGCCTACTGTCCTATTAGACGACGTCTTCCGGTCTGAACTAGCACAGGAAATTGAGAGTTTCTTCCAACGTAATGGTGGGACGGTGGATAGTGTGGCGGTGGTTTGGGAGGCCTTCAAGGTCACCATTCGGGGGCTGTGCATTTCCAAGGGGGGGGGGCATTCTCAAAGATCTGCGTAACACTCTCCGTAAATTGGAATCCGACCTTAGAGATCTGGAGTCTCGCCCTACGTTCACCAGTGATGCTGAAGCGCAAACCAAATTCCGAGACCTGCTGTCTGACTATACGGCAACTGCGGACAGAGAGGTTCGATTCAGGGGGAAATACTTTCAGGCCCGACGGTACGGGGAGGGTGAACGGCCGGGCAAGTTCTTGGCTTGGGCGACGCGACCGCCTCGATTTACTAATCACGTCCTCGAATTACGGGGACACTCGGGAGACCTCCACAGAGATACCCGGGCTATAATGCATGAGTTTGTTACTCATTACACTGACTTATATTCCTCCGCTCACGCACACCCACCGGAGCTGGACCGATACTTGGGAGAGATCACACTGGGATGGCTCTCTGATACGCAGAGAAAGTTCATTATGGCTCCGCTAGGCCTGGATGAAATCCGGGAGGCTATAATGCAAATGGCCTCAGGGAAGGCCCCCGGCCTTGATGGCTTCCCGATAGAATTCTATAAAACTTATATTGATATTCTTGCGCCGATCTTGAAGGTGGTGTTTGATGAGGCCCATACGCTGGGAGTGCTTCCGCCTTCCATGAGAGAGGCATTAATCACCTCCCTCTTAAAACCGGGTAAGCCGGCAACCTCCCCGGACTCTTATCGCCCACTGTCCCTCCTTAATAGCGACGCGAAGATTCTTGCTAAGACTTTGGCTAATCGTGTGACACTCCTCATGGATGGACTGGTTCTCCCGGACCAATCGGGATTTATACCTGGCAGGGCGACGTCGCACAACTTGCGTACACTGTTCGCTACTTTACAGAACGTGGATCCCGACCTGCAGATGGTGGCGGTCTTTTTGGACGCCACAAAAGCATTTGACTCCCTGGAATGGGACTACCTGGTGGCCGCGCTGTCTCACATGGGCTTTCCTCTGGTGTTCCTGGGGTGGATAGCTATTCTCTATGGTAGCCCGTGCGCTAGAGTCTTGGTTAATGGCAGAGTGTCGGAACCTTTCCGGGTCGCCAGAGGGACCAGACAGGGGTGCCCTCTCTCCCCACTTTTATTCGCACTGGCGATTGAGCCACTTGCCTCGAGGCTGCGGCAGCACCATCAGAACAGGGCGTTATTCTGTGAGCAGCGACAGATTCTGCTGTCGCTGTATGCAGATGACATCACTCTATATGTTCGGGACCCTCAAAATAATCTGAACCCTCTGCTTCGGGAATTTGTAGTCTTTGAGGAAGTGTCGGGAATACAGATTAACTGGTCTAAGTCTCAGATCTTCCATTTGACAGACGGCTCCCGGAAATTCTCGCTTGACTACCCCATCGAATGGAGCGACTCTGAGGTCAAATATCTTGGCATTAAGGTCTCTCGAGATAGGGAGGAGTTGATGCGATTAAACTATGGTACGACGCTGCTGCATATCGCCTCTTGCGTTGACCGCTGGCTTGCGCTCCCATTATCGATGGCCGGACGAGCCGCTCTGATCAAGATGGTGGTGCTTCCTAAGCTCTTATACTTGTTCCTGAATATTCCTTTTCCTCCGGGGAGACACTTCTTCTCCCGGTTGCGTTCGGAACTGATACGGCTGGTGTGGGGAGGGAGGAGACCTCGATTGAAATGGGCTGTGATGACCTCTCCTTACTCCATGGGGGGCTTCGATATTCCGGATCTGGAGCTATACTATTACTGTGCCCAGGAGCATTACGCGTACTACTGGTTCCGTCCCATTGCCTTCATGCCCCAACTCGCTGCTGAGGACTGGCTTGCGGCGCCTTTGCCCCTGCCTGGCCTGTTGCATAGCGTGCTCCCACATACCGCCGCTAACTATAATGCCCTCCAGGGTACGGTGGATGCGTGGTTGGAAATATCAAAGCGAGTGGGGAGCCCGTTTCGGTACTCGCCTCTCCTCCACATTGCCTACTACCCTCAGCTCCCCCTTTTGCAGGAGAAGCTGTTTCAAAACTTGAGTCGCAAATTGGGGATTCTGACTTGGGGTGATCTGTTTACGAGTGGGCAGTTTCGTGACAGGGATCACTTCTTTGCAGGCCACGCGCCCACCCCTCTGGAGCTTTTTACTTATTTTCGACTGAGACACGGCATGAAGGCCCTACTGCAGACGTTCCCGGATGAGCCCGAGACCCTTGCTCCCCTACATAGGCTCCTACAGGCAGCCTCACCCTCCCATCTGGTCTCGATATTATATCATGCGGTTCGCTCGGATGCGCCTGTTTCTGCCTCGAGGGCGCGTGGGGAGTGGGAGCGTGAGTTGGGGCTGGAGCTCGGTGATGACAGATGGACCTACTGCTGCTTGCAGACAGAGCAGATCTCAGCGAGTAGTAGGCATCGGATCATTCATTTAAAATTTTTGAACCGTCTCTACTGCACTCCTGTAACCAAACACAAATTTCGACTGCAAGATTCTGATAATTGCGAGAGATGTCGTGCCCCTCGGGCGGACTTCCTCCACCTCTCCTGGATGTGCCCTGCTATTCAAACTTACTGGGGACTGGTGTACTCTGCTCTTGCGCACATGATAGAGCTTCCTCTTGCGCCTGAGCCGGTACAGGCATTGCTAGGATATACCAAACAGATTCCGCGCTCCTGTCGCCGATTTGTCATGATAGCGCTTTTATTAGCGAAACGGCGTATTGCTTGCCGCTGGGGACGGGGCCGGGCCCCAAAATTCAAGGAGTGGCTCAAAGACCTTATATATTGTCAAGAGCAAGTACTGATCTACTCCGAGCTACTTCCCGCCCGGTCCCGCCCCGCCGACATCTGGGGGCCGTTGCAGAATTACTTGTTACAGCATCCTGAGGTTCTGGCGGAAAGCGCCCCCCCTATGGCCCCTGACGATCCTACTCCCAATACCCAAGGTTGACATCCTGCATCGTGAGGGGGGTATATTGCTGGAGCACTATAGGTGCACCCGCTCTGTTACTTTTGCTTCCCTGAAGATGTACCTTGGGAATGATGAGATAATGATCTTCTGCTACATATGGCTTGTCGCTTGTTTCTGTGCTGGGGAGGCCCAGCTGCTGGGAGGGGGCCAGGCGTCAGAGGGGCTCGAAAAGACTGCTACGATTGATTTGAAGGCTCCCAAGCTGATTATGGACAACTACGATATACACTGTTTCCCTACCTGATGTCCCCCTTATTTGGGTAGGCCACTGGCCATATGCATTGCTATGTGACGAGACTCGATCGCCTCCAAGGGCAGAGGTATATATGATGCACATGTACTGTTTAACCCTCATTGCCATTTGAACCTGCATTTGTTTTCTTTTTCGTTATGTATGTATGTGAAAGTGAACCATAAAACTTCAATAAACAAAGTTTAAAAAAAAAAAAAAAAAAAAAAAGTTAAAATCTCCCAGCAGAAGAAATGTATTTGACGCAAGCACATGTAGGGCTAAATGTTCCACCAAAAGGTCCGTGAAGTTGGCTTTAGACCCTGGAGGCCGGTAAATTAGAGCTCCATACCAGCTATCAGAAGTGATAAAGTGATCCTAAAGAGTCCCAATTCTAAGCAATCTTTGCTTATGGTGAAGATCCATGCTGATGATTAACACAAATACTGCTACTTTCCTTACTACTACCACTACTACTACTACTACTATTACTACTACTACTATGGTTATTAATAGTAGTATGACTACTTCCACCACTACTGCTTTGTTTTGTGCTATTATTATTACTACTGTAAGAATTAAGATTATTAATTGGGGTGGACAACCTCCCACTTCAAAGAATACTCGCAGTCCTTGTCAGGGTGAATCCTTAACGATACTAAAGTAACATGAGCTCAATCCCTAGTACAGAGCAGACAGGATTAATTTGGGGAAATGAATTAGGAAAATTGAATAACATTTAAGAAACAAACTGACGTAAAAATGAAAAAAAATTAAATGAGGGAAACTGAGATATGATTTTTTAAAGATTTAATTAGAAATAGAATCATAAAGTGGTAAAATTGGTAGTCTATGGTCCCAATACTGCAAACAGGCACCAAATGCCACGTGTCAGGGCATTTTCAAGATGGTGACAGTCTTGGGCTACACTAACCCTGGGCTCTGAAGGTTGAGAGTGTGTGTGTTTAAGGAGTGTGCTATGGTAATCCTTGTGTCCACCCACACCTAACAAACCAGTTTGAAGCTGGTACTGTACCTACAACAAACCCCGAGACAGACGTCTGGTAGGGCAATAGCAAGTCCTTTGGCAACTAGACAAAAGATTCACAAGAAATGTCTTGGCATCCTGTTTTCTCCCTTTCAAGTGTGCCCCAGTAGTTAAATGTGGCACAACGCACATGCCAAGCAGGATTTGCTCAAGAACCCCGTAGCACAGCATCCTAAAAGGCTCCAGGGATTGGGAGGACACCGGAGGAACAGGGATCTTGGTGATAGCAGCGACTGGTGCTGCGGAGTGATCCTTGGACCGCACCAGATTCTGCTGAATTCGTAAACCACAGAGCATTTATTAGTGCCTGGACTGCCATGGGATCCAGACCTCTGTCTAGGCCCCGCGGCTTCTAGAGGCCGAGATTCACCATCTCGAGGAAGGCACCACCTTGGTGAACCTTACAGCTGTCACCCGGGTGCTGTTGGTCCAGGACATGGGAGGCCCTGAAGACGCTGCCCCGATCCTCCATGCTCATCTGACTGTGGTCTTGGTAACATCGTCAGCTTATTCTTCCTTCTCTTTTAATATATGCCAAGCAGGGTTCTTGCCGCGGGGCCAGCGCTGCTCTTGGGCGGTCCGAGCCCGTTTGCTACCTGGTTATCGTGTGAGGGGGTTTTTGGTTAGCGGGCACACCGTCAGCAGGGTGAGACCGGCCTGTATGTGTCACAAGAGGACCACACCTGTCCTGCTTATGCCCTTTCGCCAAGAATTGATTACCAAGTATGTTGCATAATTTATATATTTACTGCCGGTAGTTTTCAAGCATATACTATGACTTCCCGGCTTGCAGGGGTGGTTGTAAAGAGGCCGGTGTTTTGAGTTTCGGTAATTAGACAGTGGTGGCTTTGGGGTTCCGGATCCCTTGGGTCTGCTCACTTTAGGATGTATAACGGTGGTGCTGGGGTTTGCCCAACATAGATTCACACCTTCTATGTACTTAGCCTACTTGCACCTGTTCAAATGCTAGCTGCAGGAGTGGTGTATGCCCCAGGGCTCTGGTTGCTAGTTTTTGGGAGCCAATCTGCCAAAGGGCACGCTGGGCCGGGTGCGTTGGAGGGGTGAGCGGCTCAAGCCGCGTGCTTGTGGCCGGGCCCTCAATTAGAATGGATCGAATCGTACAGTGCAGGTAACTCACTACAGGCGGGGCTGGATGGGGCTGCTTCGCACAGTGTGCAGTGGGCCCCACGTTCGCAGTCTGATTTGGACCCAGGGGTGTGCCGATATGCGGGCCCAGTCCTGGGGGGCCGGCCCTCTGAGGCGACAGCCTCCTTTTCAGCCGGGCACGACGCGAATCATGGGCCGAGGGCCTGGAATGCAGTCGTGGCTATGAGGCGAGGTTAGCAGTGTGGGTGCTCCATTCACCTTCGGAGCAACCTTGCCCCAGGGGTGTCTTGGGAGGGGGTACTGGTGGTTGGTTGCACACTCCGTTTTATCTGCTCTTGGCCTGTACCTTGAAATCGTGTCAACGGGGCTTTGTTCCACAGCACGCTCTGTTTCCAGCTGGGATACGTCAGGCATGTTTTGAGTCAATCACTTTTAATTAAAATATTTTTGAAGCGCTTAGTGACGGGAGCAGAGGGGGCATACTTAGCGTCCCCTCGGCTGGTACTGCACTCGGGTTTGCGAACGGCATGATTCCGTGCCATCGAGTGGCTTCGCCAGGCACAGGTTTCTTTCTTCAGGATTGCCTCGCCTTTGTCGTGTTTCACAGAGCAAGGGATGAGAACGAACAGGACGTGAGATGTGCTGGTGTTAGGATTGCTGATCCTGGTAGTGCGTGTCTCATGTGTAATGTAGCACTGGCGAATGATCATTCTATTTTGCGCAACATTGGGCGTTTTTAGGTAGGTGTCGCCGTGAACTGCTCCAGGTCAGAACTTCTGTTTTACACTGCCTTTAGTTTGCGTGGCGGTGCATCCGCCTTAACAGGAACCGGACAGGGTGCCCTGGTTGGGGCAAAACAGTAGATCAGTTTGTGAGAGTATGGGTGCGCTAAACTAATTTGTACTGCCAGGGTGCCTTAAAGTGTGAAGGCCACCTGGGGGCAGTGTTTCTCACTTTGGCTGAACATGAATGGATATTGTTTTTCATTCACTAATACCGATCAGGGGGGTCTGCTCTATCGTTTTCAGAAAGATAGATCTTAGTGGTTTGAAATGTTGTTTGATTCAGTAGTTTTAGGATGGCGCCTATGTCTCAAGTTCATCACTATTTCATTGACGACTCTGGTGACTCGTGTCAAGGAAAGGACGCATGGGGCCATTCACAGCGCAAAGATTGGAAACTCCCTTTCGCATTGATGTGGTTTAGTGATACTTTGTGGGGCAACGTGGAACTGTTGGTAGTACAGGGGCCTCTTTCGCGGGCTTTTGTTGTTTTATGGAGATTAGCAGCAGAGGGCTTGGGACTGTCAGCTAGGTGTCGACGGTGGCTTGCGTTGGGGTGTGCATTGGAGCAATGCGGAGATACCTGACACGCCAGACAAATAGGCCACCAGATGGCGCGGTGCGCCGGGGTTAGGAGTTGGCCATGGCCAAACTGTCAGCAACAATGTTATTGTTATTGCTATCAGAAGAGCCTTATTGGGTGAGAAGGAGCACAATGAGGGAAAGCCAAGGACAGAGGTTGATATTGTTTGGGGGCACAATCTCAGTGAACAGCTTCATATCTATCTAATCTGCTGCTTCACCTGGTCTGGGGCCAAAAGGTCAGCGAACAATTTGGCTCATTGTAAGTTTCTGTGGCGGAGGGTTGCTGCCACGTTTAACCTCATGCGGTTGTTCCATTTCAGGACCAGTGGGAAGCAGGGTTAGGGGTCAACTGGGTTACCGCCTAGGTGCTGTTTTCAGATCTGCTGGTTCTGTCTAACCTTGATGGCTGTCACAGCATCCAAAGTCTCGTGAATTTGCCTGTCTGTTGGCCTCCGCAGGGGCGGGCGTTTGCTTTGGGGGCTTAGCCTTGCAGGCTACCCTGCGCCCTGGTTTTTACAGACTAGGATACATGTTGAAAGTTGTGGCAGGCATGCGCCAAGAGATGGGTCTTCCGATACATCTGTACTGAGTTTAGTATCCTGGCTACGGAGTGGCTGCGTGAAACTCTGGTGTTTAAGGTGGTCAGCCGGCTGGCTGTCCTTCTAGATGTGGGTTTCTAGCTCAGGCATGCCCAAGTAAGGGTTCAGGTGCCAGAAGTCTGCCCTGGGATACTCTAGGTCACAAGTTCAGATGCTGGTAGGTCCACTTAGAATTTCAGCCTGCTGAGGGATAAAACGAGTACCATTGAGTGGAGGAACAATAAACATGTTATACAGCGCCAAGATACCATGGGGTGAACGTATTCAAGCCAGTTGCTGGGTTCAGGTGGGATACCAGGACATTACACTGGCTATACAGGTGCAGGAGGATAGTGCCAGGAGCAGCGTTTCCACTGCTCGCGATGGGCTATCTGGGGTTGTCTTTCTAGATATGGATGTGCTGCGTCGCCCAGGAGGCCTGGCCCGCCGCACTCAAAGAGAGGGTATTGTTAGTTGCATGCTGACAGCTCGCCTCTCACCTTGGTTCAGGTAGAGCAGATATTGAGGCATCTTTACATTGTCAGGCATTAAGCGGGCTATGGCAAGCTTTATGTAGTCAATCTTCCTGGACTGGCAGCGTCAGCAGCTTGCAGGGCGGAGCGCATCATGCAAGGGAACTGGGTATCCCAAAGTTTAACGGTACTTTTGTCCGAAGTCACCCAGGGAGTTAATCATGCTCAGTGTGAATCCTGAGTTACCGAGGGCAACCCTGGGAGGCAATGATAAATATGTGATTGTGCAATGCGCACTCAGCAGTAGAGCCAGCTAAGTTTCAGCATAATCCTGGTATACCGTCAGTGAAAAACGGAAGGTTAGGGGCTACACACGAATAGGCACTTTCTGTCAGCTGGGACGTGAGGGTGCCATTCCCAAGAAGGTGCGGTTTGCCTTGATAGTGCTGAAATGGAGGGGGTGGAGCACTAATACGGACAACTACCAGAGCGCATTTGCAGTCATATTTAAGAGGGTGCAGGTACATTACTCATAGGTTTGCTCCATGTCCCTTGATCAAGATGGATTGCATGTGACCAGTTGCTTCAGTTAAGTGAATTTTCCTTGGAAGTTGTCAGCTAACATTGGGAATGCAATTTTGGTGGTCAGCCGGTTGGCAGGCCTTTTAGATGTAGGTGTCTAGCTCAGGCATCTCCAAGTAAGGGTTAAGGGTCTGAAGTCTGCCTTGGGATACAATTTCACAGACATGTTGAGCGGCAGAACTGAAAGTGGCTTGTGTTCGACCTCTGGTCACAGGTTCACATCCTGGTAGGTACACTTAGCATTTCATCCTTCTGAGGTCGATAAAACGAGTACCATTGAGTTGAGTAACAATAAACGTGCAAATTCTCCCGCCCTATAACCTTGGCTGGCAGCCATGCAGGTTCTGGAAGTTGTCATGCAACGAGTGTGCTGCGGTCCAAAAATTGGGGGCACTGGGTTAATGCACATATGGGCTACAAAGTATTAAAGAACACTTGGCATTCCCAGTATTCAAAAAAGGGCAGGTATTTATACATATGGTTCCCTCCAGTTCACACTGTCTTTTCTGCTCCCAGGTATACTAGCAGAAGTTTGGGAGGGCAAGGCGTCACCTAGGGTGGTGACTGGCTTAATTTCGATGGACATACTCTGACAAGCGCTATACACAGATAACTGGGTGAGAGGAAGTAAGGCGGGCTTGATAACTCTTACTTCTACCCGCATTGGCACATCTTGTCAGGAGTGGCTTGTCAAAGGTATTGCTCTTCAGCCAGGCAATGTTAACATCGAACCTCACCAAACTATTTGTTTTAGGTCATCCTGGGCGCATATACACTCGCTAGGGTAGGGACACCAGGGTGGAAACACAGCACCGGTTGGCAGTTGCCATTATACTAAATGGGGAGGCCAGGTCGATCCTCTATGTCTCTCCTTTGCAGGGCAGCACTGAAGGGCTGGGCGAGGTGAGTGCCCCGGACACTAGGTCTCCCTTCGAGTTTCAGACTCAGCAGGACATGCTTACAGGTTGGGCGAGGGGAATCCCAAGGCTTCAAAGGGTACAGTAGACTGTAAGCCACCCTGGGGAGGGGCAGTGTTATTGTGCAGGCACTGGAACAGCTTCTGGAGAGGCAGTGGCATGGGCGGGGGTGTCTCCCCTCCCATCACTGTGGGACACCTGGATAGACAATTATTTGACTTTCCAGGGTAGGAGGGTCCTGCTACCAGATTTGAATTCCTCCGGGTGTAAGTTATGCAACCATTGGGGGCAGGTGAGTTCGATGATCAGAGCCTGGAACAGGCCCTCGAATCATCAGGATGTAGGTAAGAATGCCTACCTTGGAGGGGGTCCTGGTTGTGCAAACTTAGGGACATTTTCGGCACCAGATGCTGGTGGCTTGCAGCAAAGTGTAATATGTGCATTTGATTTATTGTAGATGTGCAGTGAGTCAATAAAAACTTTGCAAACTTTCATCTCTTTAATTACCAGGAACTATGGTCTGGGTGATTGGCCAATCAGGCGTCTTGCGAGTATCAAGGGGGGCCGAGAACAGGAAATGGAGGCACGGCTTCGCGGCCTCAGACATTATCTGGCTAGGGTACCCAGGCATGCGCTGGACCCGCTTGCTGAATAAGCTGCAGCAGATATGGGGGGGGGAGGGGGTTTCCTCCTCCTAATGTGATGGTCATACACCGGGAGAAGGGCCCTGCTTCAAGAAATGACTGTCACCATGTGTAAATTGAGCAACCAGCGGGAGACCTGTGAAATATGGTTGTCTGAGATAACGCCCCGGCGGGTGTGGTAGGGCGCACGATCTAAGGAAGCCATGGAGGTCTCTCGCAGGAAGGTTAACAGCCCCATGAGGAAATTCACTGAGGAAAGGGGTTTTGCCTTCATCTGTCATGGGTTACTGCACACTAGGCCACAGGGTACTTGGATGAAGATGGGGTACACCTGTCCAGAGTGGGTATGGACCTGTTGTTACTTGAGCTGGATGAGGTCTTGGAGACAGCAGGGTGTAAGTAATGAAGGCTAACTTGGTGGGGGGCTCTGGGGTGACGGGGGCCACACCCAGAGATGTGGCGGAGTTACAGGGCGATCCAGAGGCTGTAAGGTACAGAAGGGTACCCTCTGCACGAGCACAGTAAGGGTGCTAAAGCCAAAAATCCCCAGGGAGGTCCTCGAATTGGACCCTGGAGGAGCGACGGCGCCCTGTTAGTCCTACGGGCGGTTGTGGACCTGAGCAACCGGGGGTTGCCTGGAAGGCTCCTCACCCCTCTGGGGCGTGAGCAAGGGAGCGGACTAGCGGTCCACCAGTGGGAGGGGTCACCCCTCCACCAAATCTGACTAGCACTGATTGGATTGGCCACGGTGTAATTTGGCTCATCAGGTGGCAGGCGGCGAGGGGCTGCTTGCCTTGGGATCGCCCGTAAGCTAACCCACCACTCTTGGCATTGTTGTTATGCTAATAAACCTGCAGCAATGTTCTCCACAAAGAAGGTGTCTTGTCTGGTTATTTCGCTAAGAGATTGCTGTATGGGGGGGATGGTGAGTATTGCCGATATTGGCACTATGCCGGCTGCCCGGTGTCCACGACGGAGACCCGCTAAGAGGGCGGCCGCCTTAGTGCCACAAGAGGCACAGGAGGCAGCCTCACAGTGTTTGGGACCCTCGGGGGTCCGGTGTGCCGCGTCACTTCCGGGTAGAGGGGGTGGAGGGCGAGGTACATATACCTTTCTCCGCCCACCGGGCGCCCTCTTTGCCCGCTACCCTGACGCCGTTTCCCTCCCTACCGCATACCCGGCGTTCAGGCAGGGTGTGGGGGGGGTTTTGTCTAATGTATTCTTTTGTGTTGCATGCGGAGTTACAGTGCGATCCAGAGGCTGTACGGTTAAGAAGGGTATCCTTTGCTCGAGCACAGTAAGGGTGCTAAAGCCAAAAATACCCAGGGAGTTCCTCGCGTTGGACCCTGGAGGAGCGACGATGCCCTGTTAGTCCTATGGGAAGTTGTGGACCTGAGCAACCGGGGGTTGCCTGGAAGGCTCCTCACCCCTCTGGGGCGTGAGCAAGGGAGTGGACTGGCGGTCCACCAGTGGGAGGGGTCACCCCTCCCCCAAATCTGACTAACACCGATTGGATTGGCCACGGTGTAATTTGGCTCATCAGGTGGCAGGCGGCGAGGGGCTGCCTGCCTTGGGATCGCCCGTAAGCTAACCCACCAATCTTGGCATTGTTGTTATGCTAATAAACCTGCAGCAATTTTCTCCACAAAGAAGGTGTCTTGTCTGGTTATTTCGCTAAGAGATTGCTGTATGGGGGGGATGGTGAGTGTTGTCGATATTGGCACTATGCCCGTTCAAAATGTAACGAGGCGCTCGTAATGGGGGTCTCAGACTCTGCGTTGCTTCGGATTCGCTGACTGCCTCATCACATGTCAAGAGATCCTATTTGGAAACCTACAGAACGGAAGTCATTATATGTTCGTGTTTTACGGATGGCTGATTCATTTAATTTGTTATGTTATGTGCTGATGAACATCACTGAGAAGTCAGATCACTAAATGTAATAGGAATTTTAAGTCACGTGTTCTTTGTCATGAATTTACCACCTAAGGTGGAGCCGATGAGTCTCTGAGGTGCTCTGAAGTATCCATAATTATTGCATTTAAATGCCAGTAGTTACGTAGTTTTAATGGGGAAAACTACAACTACTAGAATGCACTGCAAAAAAAAAAACTTTAATGAATGAATTTGATGAACTGAAGCCTCAGCTGTGAGTAGCACATTCAGTTCATGCTCATTCAGTTCTTGTTAACGGAATATAATGGAGTGTACCACGTAGAGGGAGGCATATTCAAGCGGATGTATGTCGTTACAACGCACACTTTTACAACGCATGCACTTACAACGCATTTTTTACAACGCAAAATTCATTACAACGCACTACACTTACAACGCATGACACTACAACGCATTATAGTATAGGGGTAAAAATTACTATTCTAACTCCAGGGGGTGCAACAGTAGGGTAAGTGTTGGATAGTATATGGGTAAAAATTGCTATTCTAACTCCAGGGGGTGCAACAGTAGAGTAAGTGTTGGATAGTATAGGGGTAAAAATTGCTATTCTAACTCCAGGGGGTGCAACAGTAGGGTAAGTGTTGGATAGTATAGGGGTAAAAATTACTATTCTAACTCCAGGGGGTGCAACAGTAGGGTAAGTGTTGGATAGTATAGGGGTAAAAATTACTATTCTAACTCCAGGGGGTGCAACAGTAGGGTAAGTGTTGGATAGTATAGGGGTAAAAATTACTATTCTAACTCCAGGGGGTGCAACAGTAGGGTAAGTGTTGGATAGTATAGGGGTAAAAATTACTATTCTAACTCCAGGGGGTGCAACAGTAGGGTAAGTGTTGGATAGTATAGGGGTAAAAATTACTATTCTAACTCCAGGGGGTGCAACAGTAGGGTAAGTGTTGGATAGTATAGGGGTAAAAATTACTATTCTAACTCCAGGGGGTGCACCAGTAGGGTAAGTGTTGGATAGTATAGGGGTAAAAATTACTATTCTAACTCCAGGGGGTGCAACAGTAGGGTAAGTGTTGGATAGTATAGGGGTAAAAATTACTATTCTAACTCCAGGGGGTGCAACAGTAGGGTAACTGTTGGATAGTGTAGTGTAATATTATGCGTTGTAATGGTAGGCGTTGTAATGGAATGCGTTGTAAAGGTAGTTTTTAAAAATGCGTTGTAGTGTCATGCGTTGTAAGTGTAGTGCGTTGTAATGGATTTTGCGTTGTAAATAATGCGTTGTAAGTGTAGTGCGTTGTAAAAGTTGCGTAGTAAAGGTTGTTCCCCTATTCAAGCTATCGGTTCTATTCAACAAACGCTAATAAAGATACGTTGTGCACAATCATAGTGCGTCTGAGCATGGTGTGCGGTCTGTACAAAATCAAGGGAGCTAAAAGGGGAACATTGTTCAGCCCTGTGATGTGAGGAGGTGTGGAGCAGGTTTACGCGCATCTTTAATATCGCTGGTGTGAGAGCTGTGCAGGACGGAGTTTCCAGGAGAGGGTCTGCGGTTTGAGTGCAGGCAGCTACGGGCAAGATCACTGGTAGAAAAAGAACATGTGCTCTGAAGGTGCTGTGAGAATTCAACAAAGGCTGGCATTGTGGTGGTGGTGGTGATGTGAATTCAGGGCTGGGCTGGTAGTGGTTCTGAACAAGGAATGGACATGGAATGGTGTTGATGATTTATGCATCCTATCTGAGTGCTCACTCTGTATCCGAACAGGCCATATGGATCAAGACGTTGCAAGAAGGTCCCCGATGCTCGCTGATCTTTGGCTAAAGGTGGAAATGTGCCCGTAATTGAATAAAGGGTGGGAGCCGGCCACATGGCACATGGCATATTGCAGTTTGCATTATCTGCACTGAGCATCCTGTGTATTCTGGTGGGAAGCCCGATAACGATTGAGATACTATCAAGAGATCTACTGTGGCAGCTGTTAAGTAGGTGAATCCAATCTCTGTGCTAGTCCTTAGCTGCGGGCCAATATGGGAGACAAGGAAACGAAGAACCTCAAGAGGCTTAAGGCCGAACCCCCTCACCCGGTTTCCCCAATCAAAGGCAAGAAGGACGTCAATGATACAATGGACATCATACTGAGCAAACTTGAAGAGGTGCATGATCTGGCGAAGTCCACAAAGGAGGAAATTGTGGCTATTCGGAAAGATGTTCGCGATACTAATGCCAGGCTTACGGAAACAGAATCAAGGATTAGCCGGCTGGAAGACTCGGAGACTAAAATCTGCAAAACCATGAACAGCCTCTCTGTCTCCACAGAGCAGATGTCAAGGAAAATGTCCGAGTTGGAAGATAGGAACCGAAGAGAGAACCTTCGTATTTTTGGGTTACCGGAAGGCTCGGAGGATGCATATGATTCCTGTGTTTCCTTTTTGGAGGCATGGTTCTCGCAAGCAACCAACCTCACCTTTCAGCATCCGCTCTAATTTGACAGAGCTCACAGAGTACCAGGCAGGGCTACACCGGGTCAGAAAGGTCCCAGACCCATCGTTTGTAAACCTCTGCGATACCAACATGTGGAACAGATCTTATCCTTTGTACGTAAAAATAACCACATCCTATGGAAATCAAGCAAGATCTTCATCTCGCAGGATTACAGCAAAGAGACGGTTGATGTGAGAAAATCCTTTCTCGCCCTACGTCCGAGACTAAAATCTCTGGGCCACCAATTTGGGTTCATAGGGCCAGCGAGGTTTCGGGTCTTCGTTCACGGTTCTCCACACATCTTCACAGATCCACAAAAACTCAGGCAATCTTTAGATGATTCTGAGGATCGCCATATGGATACATCGAGGGGGGCCTCAGCGGCTCCGTCTAAATGACTACACTACCCATCTGTACTACACACCTGAGAACGGGGTCCTGAATAAGCTCAAACATAAAAGTACTGTATATTGCTTTTAGCCAGTCCTCAAGGCCTTGTGTTCACTCAGTACCTACTAAAAGTGGTGGTAGTTGGGCAGTAATTGCAATGGGTTTGGGAAATGGGTGGTTATTGCTATGGGATCTGGCCGGTTACTAAGATGCGGCAGATTGAGTGACAGATGGTTTATTCCTGCAGAGGACGAGGTCGTAGAAGGGGCTGAGTGTAGTGTTTTGCTCTGGTCTTCTGCGTTTCACCTGCAAAATGTTCACCTACAAATGTTTGGGTTTAGTTAGCTGCACAGCCTTTCGAGAAATTCGTATTTACTTGCACTGTGCTCCTCTTAGGGGGGGTTCGTACTTGCTAAGGCTGTAGGAATCGTAGGAAATGTGATAAATAGTGCAAAAGGGATTGCAGTAAGTACAGGGATTCCTTTATGAAGGGCATGATCCGCTGTATCTGTATCAGTATCTATATCTGTGCCTATATCATACCTACACTGGGTATGATGATCTATGTTTTCTCTCCTTCCGGAGTCCGCTGTTCTAAGATGTTCTAAGATGTTCAATTGTTGTGCCTGTTCCCAAAATATTACTATGGTTACGGTTTAAGGCCATGGGAGGGACACTGTCTTTTCCGTGTCACCATGCCTATTACTTTCTTTCGGGGTTGGGGTGGGTGGGTCGAGGGAGATGGGGGAGGTGGTGGGGGGACATGGGAGGGCAGAGTAAGAGTAAGAGTATGTTTTTCATTGTATTTTGTTTTTTTGTCTTACCTTTGGTTGCTGTCATCATTTTTCATGCATACCAGGGTCGGGAGGCTCATAATGTCAGTACTCCAATGAGATTTCCTATTGCTTCAACTATGATGCTGTCTTTACACTTACGGTCACCTTGTTTTTACAGGTTCAGGTCTGGGGGCTGGTCGGAGGGGTTCGGTGGCTGTGCTTATAGGCAACTCCATATCCGATTGGTACAATCTTTTATTAACTTTCTATGTCACTATCCACAATAGATACATCACTAGGCATAACGAGGGTGAATAACCTGAAAATAATGTTGCTTAATGTAAAGGGTCTCAACCAACCTGTTAAACGCCAGAAAGTCCTAGATTATCTACGTAGGCAAAAAGGGGATATTGTCCTGTTGCAAGAATCTAAAATCAATGTTAAACAGTTTCATACACTTAGACATAAATTCTACGTCGAGGTGGCCGGTTCGGAAGCGATAGGAAAGAAAAATGGGGTTTTAACTCTGATAGCGAAAAAATCCAATGTTGATTTGCTTTCCGCCATGTCTGACACTAAGGGGAGGTGGGTCACAACCAAGTCGCTCAAAGATGATACTGAATTCTATGTTACCAATGTCTATGCTCCAAACACATGTGATTTAAGCTTCTGGACGGATCTCACTAAACAAATTGAGACCATCCCTGACTCAGCCATACACATTCTTGCAGGGCATTTTAATTTACCCTTTGATCCCACTTTGGACAGAGACTCTCGTTGCACCTTCCGTGGCAACAGGTCTCATAAAGCCTTCACTAACCTGTGTACCAGATTTAATTTGGTGGACACATGGAGATTACAAAATCCGGATGAACAGATTATACTTTTTACTCGTCTCCACATGATTCATTCTCCCGTATCGATTATTTGTTTATTACGAGGAATGGTATTCCCAGAATAGAGGAAACGTCAATAGAGCCAAGGGTTATATCCGACCATTCATGCATATCCCTGTCCATTTCCAACGTGAAGCCATCTACTCGCCAATCAGTCTGGCGGCTTAATGATGAAGTCCTCGAGAAGGAGCAGCATCGGTCTGCAATTGAATCAGCCATTAAAGACTATTTGGAACATAACAATAGGGGTGATACTACTGATCTGATACGCTGGGAAGCATTAAAAAGTACCATTAGAGGGGTCATTCTCAAAATAAAATCAGCCATGAACAAGAATCACAATAGGGCCCTGGAGAATCTAGAAAGAGAAATCGCTGCCCTGGAGAATAGACATCTAGTCGATAGGAAAGAGGATACATTGAACAAGCTGGCCAATAAGAAGTATGAATACAACAAAATAATAAGTGAAAGAGCAGGGGTTTGGTTAAATAGGAGGAAACAATTCAAACTGTGTGAATCAAATAAGGCTGGGAAAAGTTTGGCTACTTATCTCAAGTTTAAGGTACAAAAAAATACGATAAATTCCATTCAAGATCAATTGGGGGCGGGCCACTCCGATCCAGTCAAGATAGCAGAGGTATTTAAACACTTTTATGAGTGTCTTTATGCCAAGAATAAGGAAGTGGAGGACACCAAAATTAAGGGTTACTTAGGAGAATGCGACCTACCGTCTCTCTCCCTTGCCGATCAAGCTGATAGTAATAGTCCCATCACGATTCAGGAAGTGGAGAAAGTTATTAACAAGCTAAAATATGGTAAGGCTCCCGGACCGGACGGGTTCACCACAAAATTTTATAAGTGCTTCTCCTCTCTCATATCACATCCACTCTTGCACCTGTTTCAGGAAATCAACGATACAGGAGAGGTGAGAGGTTTGTTATCTGAGGCTATCATATCCGTCCTTCCAAAAGAAGGGAAAGACCCATCACTCCCCAAGAATTATAGGCCTATTTCGCTTATTTTAGCCATGATTCTAGCCAACCAACTTCAGAAGGTTCTGCCCAAACTGATACATCCTTCCCAAGCAGGTTTTATGAAGTATAGGTTATCCAATGACAACACCAGAACACTAGCTCATGTACTCGAAAAAGCAAAGCTTTTATCCACCCCCACTGTAGCGATTAGGCTTGACGCCGAAAAGGCATTCGATAGAGTCGATTGGACCTACCTGAAGGCAGTACTACATAAATTTAACCTGGGCCCGTTTTTTACGAGGATGGTGATGTCCCTTTATTCCAGTCCCTCTGCCAGAGTTAGGGCAGGTGGCTCGTTCTCCTCCTCGTTCCAATTACATCAGGGAACAAGACAGGGGTGCCCCCTCTCCCCTTCACTATTTTTACTAGCGATCGAACCATTCCTACATCGCCTGAGGACTAGTAATGGTATTGCTGGAATTCCGTTTGGGGATTGTACAATAAAACTAACCGCATACGCTGATGATGTCTTGGTTGTATCGGAGAGGGCTGAGGAGGCTATACCGGCTCTTATGTCTATTATTGACGAGTTCTCCAAGGTATCCGGTTATAAGTTAAATAAGGACAAAACGGAAGTTAAACTGTTAAATAATCTGGGAAACAGAGCGGTAATGGGGGATTCTGGTCTGGCTTGGCAACCAGACTGCTTCAAGTACCTGGGGTTAGATTTTGATAAAGACCTAATTACAACATTACGGGTTAATGAAAAGCTGACTTTAAAGAAAATATTTAAATTGTTAGATGGCTGGTCTCCGAAATATCTGTCTTGGTGGGGTAGGGCCGAAACCTTGAAAATGGTGGTAACCCCACTAGTGAACTACCTAGCGAGCATGCTACTGATGGCCTTCTCTGATGATTTTTAACCAAGGTGGATAGGCTCTTTGGCACGTTCCTGTGGCAGGGGAAGAAACCCAGGATATCAATGAGGAAGCTGCAGCTATCTAAGGAAAAAGGCGGCCTGGGTCTCCCCAATTTCAGGAACTATCAGACTGCCTTCCTCTGTAAACAGGGTGCACAGTGGCTGACTGTAGAATCGGGTTACACTCCGCTGTGGCTGGACGTTGAGAAATCCCTTATGGATAAGGTCCCCCTTACCGCGCTACTTACTATGGATCTCTCCCATCTTCCTCACTCCAAATATATTTTATTAAATACAAGACGGGCCCTCCTAAGACTAGATCAAGCGCATAAAACAGGTGTCACCTTCAAAAAAACTACTATGATATCCTTGTGGCGTAACCCCTCACTTAAAATAAAAGGAGAGTATCTTCATTGGGAAAACTGGTCAAAGAAGGGGGTCAATTTGGTGAGCGACTTGTTCGAAGGAATACACCCTTTGCCGTTCTCTTCGCTCCAAGCCAAGTATAACCTGGCGCCGATAGATTTTTACGACTTTTTGAAACTCAAAGTCCTTTTATCCACTCGTTTTCTCAAATCTTGTGACCCCTGGCTTAGAACCCACGTCCCACGTATCATGGCGGCTGGGCATTTTTTTTCAATAATAATAATCTACAAGCTTCTCCTCCCTACACCAAGGAAGGCCCACAGACGGAATGAACTCCGGTGGGAATCCGAGCCCAACTCTACGGGATTAGTATTTGACTGGGATATGATACACACCACTGCTCTATCGTGTAAAGTCTCACCAATTCTATCTCAAACCAAATATATGCTCATTAATAGGTCATACTGGACACCAGATAGCACTATCTCTCAATTGGAGTTTAAAGAGCCTAAGTGTTGGAACTGTGATTCAGGAGTAGGAGACTTGGCACATATGCTTTTTAACTGTCCCTCGTTGGGACCATTCTGGGGAAAAGTCTTTGATTGTATAGAACATATATTCAACATCAAACCGGAGAGAGAATTTGTCTATATTCTACTGGGTGCCTTGGATCAGAATCTGCATAGCACTCATGATCGCCAACTGCTGGATATTTTACTCACTCTGGCTTGTAAGGTAGTGTTGTGTAAATGGAAGAGCGCGTCTGAAGTGTCCTTCAGGATATGGCAGGATTGGCTATCCTTTCTAAGAGGAGCTGACAATCCTGCCCTACATTCCTCACCTTGGCGCACCTCCCACAAGAAGCTATGGAAATCTCTAGATGCCTTCTCGTTTGACCCGCCATGATCCTCCATGATCGTCCAGGATGCGTTATGGTCATATGTAAGTTAATGAGGAGGTGCGGCTTCTGCTGTGTGCTAATTTTGATAGGATAAAGGAAATGGGCGGTACCATCTATCACACAGAGTTCTGCCCTTAATAGGTGCAGGGTATGTATAAAATGGATCTCGGTACAGGTCTTGGACTATGACAATGCATTTGCAATGTTGTTTTGATAGTAATGGGACTCAATGGGTGCTCAAATGGTGTTGTGCAATCGGACCTTATGGTATGCTTTTATACTATGTTTCATGACTTAACGTACTATTCTGTTCATTTGTTGTTGTTTTTTGGGCTTACTTTAATTTTATTTAGCACGACCTGTATGAATTTCTAACACATGAATAGCATGAATAGCATGACTCATTTACAGGTTGGATCGATTTAGGTACGAATATATTTTATTATGTTCACTGGGACAACGTATGTCATTCACGGTATGTATTTGTGTCCGTTTTTTTTGCTTTCTTTCTCAATAAAAATAATTTGAACAAAAAAAAAAAAATTCTTGAGAAAATCAAAGCTGCGGGTACCAAAATGCAATAAAAAAAAGAAAGACTAACAATTGATCTGGCCCAGAAGGAGATCCCTGCTTAAAGTTTTGAGGGTTTTATGTGGGTGCTTACAACTTTAGTAACCGGTCATTTTTATGGGGAGTAGGAACAATTCTACGTCATGTTTTTTTAATTTTTATTAAAGATAGTGTTTGCACATAGTACAACAACTTTCAAGGCGCACACACAGATCTCTGTGCAGTGCTCCAAATATCTTTGTATTCCAAAAGTGGATACATTAAATTACGGAAAATGGTCCCTCCTTCCACCTGACTGAGGGAGAAGAACCTTTGGATCTTGGTGTCACTGCACCTGTTGTACTAATGATAGCAAAGCCCCCACCCATCAATAAACAAACAGAATAATTTTTAAATACCCAAAATGAGTTTTGCGCATAAAACCCTTCAAAGAAGGGACCACATGATAAACTACAATTCCACATTCCTTCACGTAAATTGAGATCACGCCATCAAGCTCTCGCCTCCATCAAGCCACCTCTAAGGCCAGAATGGGTGACCGGTCTTTCTCCAAATCAGCCGCGGTCCTCTGGAACAATCTACCCCTTGATCTTCGCCTGACAGATGACTACTTACTGTTGAGGAAAAAACTGAAAACCACCCTGTTTCCTAGACACTCACCCTACCAACAATCACTCACACCTATTCTAATCCGTTTTAGCGCCATGATGTCCCTTGGGATGATTGATGAGCTTTATAAATACTGCTAAATACAAAATACCTTTGGCAATATCAAGTTAACAATCCGTAGCCATTAAGCATTCCCTTGTCGCGTTTGCTTTTCCTCCTGTATTCTGGGATTTATAATTTTAATTTTCTAATTACTAGTGTGACGTTAAATGTTCTAAATGCAAAGGGGTGGTGGGTAAAAAGCTAGGATTACCTAAAGGTAGTAGATAAGGAATTGTTTCATATACCAGCAATGAAAAGTTACAAAATTAGTCACTTCCTGGGATTGTATTTCTTTCCACCTTGAATCTATCCAAGTAAGGCCACGCCCATGGACAAGGACACAGGGAAGGCAGAGGATGAATGTGGCTTTGCAAACACTCACTCCTTCTAGAGAGCAGAAGATGAGGCGAACTACCCCTCCCGATTGAATTACACATTTGAGGCCCCTGCCACTCTCCTGTGTCATTAACCAAAGCTAGAGCAGGACTTGGAGTGATGCAATGACCTGTAACTAAGTAATCGATGCATTACCCTCTCAATCCTACCTTGTCCCGGCCCTTACAGTATGAGGTGCTCCCACCTTCCAATAGTCACCACCTGACCCAGCTGGAGAAGAAAAATTCCCTTCCCATCTACTGAAAAAAGTGTTGTTGCTGTTGTATGTTTATTATTAGTATTACAATTAAGTATATTTAACTAAATCCTTCTGTGACTTGCTGCGGAGCCTGAGGTGTGTAGCTCCTACAGCCACAGACATTATTATGTGGAACATTAAGCTCAGGTCTTCCTAGAGCGACGTGTTTATTCACAATTAAAAAACGCATGTAAAATGGGATGTCATAAGTGGGATTCGAACCCACGCCTCCAGAGGAGACTGCGACCTGAACGCAGCGCCTTAGACTCGCGGCCATCCTGACACGATGTAGAAACAATATAGTAATTTTCAAGAACTAGCACGACAAAAGAATCCCAACACTATATGTGTGCATGCGCATTCATTAAAAGCCTTATTGTCCCTCACTGATGCCTGAGAAGTTCATCCTCTTCGTACCATGGAGTTTGAGGTGGTATCTCGGGTGCTACTGAGTGGGTCACTATTTGCGGTTTATGATGGCTCCCCACTTGCCTGGGCACAGCAGCACATTTTACACGATTTCGTTTTAGAGTAACAGTCATTACATTTTTTATGCTATGTTCCCCACACCCTCCCCCAGCTCTATCAAAAATGTAATCGGGGCCCTCAGAACGTAACATATTTTTTCACAATGATTCTATTAAATGTTAAATACTGCAAGGAAGCTTAAACAGTAATGGGACATTAGAGCACATACTCTAACAAACTAAGTTTTGATTTTTCACACTAAGGGCCTCATGTAGGTAGCTAAATACCGGTCGGTAACGGCCGAAATTCGGTAAATACCCCGTTACCGACCGGTATTTAGCTATTTGGGATGTAGGAGCATAATTCAGGATTCGGTAAATTACCGAATCGGTAAAATACCGAATCGGTAAATACCGAATCGGTAAATACCGAATCCTGAATGTAGGGAGCACTCTAAAGAGTGCAAATTAGAATTAAGAATTCGTTATTTACCACCAAATACAGGTTGGTGATAAATAACGGATACCTTGCAAAACGCAATATTTTGCAGATGTAAGAGTGCCATGTGGCAGACGTATGTGCGCCACATGTGCACACATGCAAGAATCAGGGGTGCAACAGGGTGTCAATGTGACACCCTGCCACCCTTGTATATGCTCCCCCCATTACCGAATCGGTATTTACCGAATCGGTAATGGTGGCTGGCTTCCCATTGATTCCTATGGGCCTCCAGGCCCATGGGAATCAATGGGAAGGTATGCCCCATTACCGAATCGGTAAATACCGATTCATATTTACCGAATTTTTCCGATTCGGTAAAATTTACCAAATCATTACCTACATTACATTTACCGATTCATAAATATCGAATCGGTAAAATTCGGTATTTATGAATCGGTAAATGTGTTGCTACCTACATAATGGGACATTAGAGCACATACTCTAACAAACTAAGTTTTGATTTTTCACACTAAGTGTCTGCAGGATAAAACATAGCACGCAGGTCACAAATTTCAAATCACATCATGGGAAGAGGGGCGTATTACAAAATATTAAAAGCAATGTTCTATCTAACTTTTTTGTTATAAAAAATCCTGCAGGCAAATTTGAAAACATATTGCAATATGATATATAAGGGTGCCAACGAAGTGTTGACAAACACTTATGTTCACTCTTGCTGGCTCTAAGCCACTCTGTTTCCATTCACAGAAACCACAGCATTTTTTTCAACATTTACATTGTCTGTTCCCCAACGGCACACTAAATGCTCCTCTTGCCTGAGCCTGGCACCCCCCTGGCATCAAGTTATGCCCCTCCCTCTCTACGGGACTTCTATCCCTCTGTTTGATTAGCTGTTTTTAGGGATCTTTAACTCAGGAAATCTAAAGCTTTACTGCTCGCAGATGCCTCGCTTTGGCAGATTGCTGTAACTTATCTGCGTCCATCCATGCACTCATGTATCCATTCATTCATCCTGTCATTCATCCACCCATTCAACCATGCAATGCACATTCAGCCATGCACTCTGTCACTCACTCATTCGCTCCAAAATGTCTCCAAACTTTTGCTTCCTCCCTCATTCACCCACTCACCCAGCCACACAACCACGCCCAAACTCACTAATCAGTGAATGAGACTTAGGACTAAAAATGGCCAGACCTGCCAATGCTTGTTTCTTTTTGTTTACTCATCTGTATAGATGAACACAAGAAAACAGGAATCACAGAGAGAACCATCAAAGACAAACTTTTCACTCTGCAGCTCAGCCTGGGCTCAGAGTTCGTAGCTCTCGTATCTCAGCTGTGCAGACCTCAGGGCGCTGGAGTCATAAAGGTGTGTCAGCGGCCCCACAGCCCTCGCATCCGATTCTGCAAACTCGGATCCGAGTTGTCTCAACCCCTGCTGTAAGTGTTCACCATCTGGCTGGTTTTCAATTATAAATATTCAAAAGGACACCTCAACCATGTGGTGCTCTCGTCACGATGAAAGTTTGGATTATTTAAAAGGGTCAGGCGCGCGACACCCATTGACTCCAAGGGCTTCAGCGCCTCTTCTCAGGGCACCAGCGGGGGATCAACGCCTCTTCTCAAGGCAGCAGACGGGGCCAGCGCCTCTTCTCAGGGCCCCAGCGGGGGATCAGCGCCTCTTCTCAGGGCCCCAGCAGGAGGTAAGCGCCTCTTCTCAGGGCACCAGCGGGGGTCAGCTCCTCCTCTCAGGGCACCAGAGGGAGGGCAGTGCCTCTCCTCAGGGCACCAGCTGGAGGTCAGCGCCTCTTCTCAGGGCACTAGCGGGGGGGTCAGCGCCTCTTCTCAGGGGCCCTTGCAGGGGGGCAGCGCCTCTTCTCAGGGCACCAGCTGGAGGTCAGCGCCTCTTCTCAGGGGCCCTTGCAGGAGGGCAGCGCCTCTTCTCAGGGCACCAGCTGGAGGTCAGCGCCTCTTCTCAGGGCACTAGCGGGGGATCAGCACCTCTTCTCAGGTACCCCTGAAGGAGGGCAGTCCCTTTTCTCATGGCACCAGTGGGAGGTCAGCGCCTCTACTCAGGGCACCAGCAGGAGGTAAGCGCCTCTTCTCAGGGCACCAGCGGGGGTCAGCTCCTCCTCTCAGGGCACCAGCGGGGGTCTGCTCCTCTTCTCAGGGACCCCTGTAGGAGGGCAGCAGACCTTCTGGGGGATGCCTGCAGCTCGTCCAAGGCCTCGTCAAAGCTCTCAAGTAAGCCCAGATCTGAGCATGAGCGCTTCACCCAGACCAGGGGGTTGCTTTGGATGCTGGCTCCCCTCTCGCTCAGTTTAGAGTGTTAGAAACTACAAGTACCAGAATACACTGCAATAGCCTGAAAGGAATTTGGTACTCATGCTGGACCTAGGCAATATAAGATCTCTGACGAGGATGGTGGGGAGTGCACGTGCAGGCCAGTGGAACTTTTACTTTCACAATGTGCCTGTAAGTCCTAAACCATTAGACTGAAAGAAAGATAAATAAAAGGCTTCACCATCATATAAAACAATTCCTCATTCAGAGCCCGATCCATCATGTCATTTATGTCTCTTGAAAAAACAACAGGCTTCAACGCATATGATTGATCATGTAGTCCTTTGATTTTGATGTAAATAACAACGCTTCGTGCACGTTTCTTTTTTCAATAAAGTACACAGAAGCTTAAAATGAAAAGGCAGACATCCTTCCCAAAAAGTGTCTCACTTAAAAATTGCCCGTGATTGATTTGAAAGGGTATGTGATTGCATTAGTAATTTTTTAAGGTTAAGGTTTGCAAAAGTCCTTCGAGCCGGATTTGAACCAGCGACCTAAGGATATCGGGTTTCTCAACTACAGTCCTCCGCTCTACCAACTGAGCTATCGAAGGCTCTACACAGCACAGAGGACAAGGTGCTCTATGCCATAAGAATTGGGCCTCAAAGCAGGTTTTTGTTTATAAACACAGCAACACCCTCTCACACAGCTCAAAAGGGCACATCATTTATTTCACTTTTTACCATTCCACATGCACAGACACATGACAACAGGGAATAACAACCCTCAACCTTTGCAATAGTTCTCTCTCTGGATGGCTCCTGGGCTGCCTGCGTGGACACTTACAGGCTCTCACCCTCTGCGTGCTTGCTGCTGCTGCTGCTGCGTGTGTTCAGGGAGGATTGTTTCTGTCTTGCTCTGGCTACACATCTCCAAGTGTGCCTGATTTACATTGATGCTCATCAGTGGGGTGTTTCTCAAACCAAAGCCCACAAATGAAAAGAAACTGGCCTCCTGGATTTGCCAGTGCTTCTTCCAAGTGATGAAAAATAAGTTGTGACAACCAGCATTCGCTTTTCAATCAGTGTTTTGTCTCTGTCCCTTATAGGTGACATTGTTATTACCAGGTGGCAAGTCAAGTGAAGAAGAAATAAAGGTGATAAAATACTTGTAAATTATAAAGTGTATAGATATAATAAAAAATAACAAAGATATCCAGTACCGAACTATAAGACCGGGAATCAAACTCAGGCCACGGAGGTGAGAGCACCGAATCCAAACCACTAGACCACCAGGTGCTCTGGAGCAGCACGTGCTTCAAGACATACCACCAGGGTGAGGCCGCCTGTGCTTCTGTCACAGGGTTTTGCTCATCAACTAAAGCAACTAAGCAGGAAGAACACACATCAACCTAACACTGGCAAGCTAGTCTGTACTACACTTTGGAAAACATCAAGGGACACAGAAAACACACTGCTTTCAGGCACACCCCCAACAAAGCAATCTACTGAACGTTAAATAGACTCAGATCTCGGGACAGTTTCCATCCCTGGAAGATGCATGGGACCTTCATAACACACAACTAACTGGAGAGCAAAAACAGCAAGAACCAATTAACCATCCAGAAAAATACCAGTCACTGTTCTAGGTCAGCTCCTCTTCTCAGGGCACCAGCGGGAGGTCAGCGTCTCTTCTCAGGGACCCTTGCAGGAGGGCAGCGCCTCTTCTCAAGGCACCAGCTGGAGGTCAGCGCCTCTTCTCAGGGCACCAGCGGGAGGTCAGCGCCTCTTCTCAGGGCACTAGCGGGGGGGTCAGCGCCTCTTCTCAGGGGCCCTTGCAGGAGGGCAGCGCCTCTTCTCAGGGCACCAGCTGGAGGTCAGCGCCACTTCTCAGGGCACTAGCGGGGAGTCAGCACATCTTCTCAGGTACCCCTGAAGAAGGGCAGTCCCTTTTATCATGGCACCAGCGGGAGGTCAGCGCCTCTACTCAGGGCACCAGCAGGAGGTAAGCGCCTCTTCTCAGGGCACCAGCGGGGGTCAGCTCCTCCTCTCAGAGCACCAGAGGGAGGGCAGTGCCTCTCCTCAGAGCACCAGCGGGGGGGGGGGTCAGTGCCTCTTCTCAGGGCCCCAGCGGGGTGTCAGCACCTCTACTCAGGGCACCAGCGGGGGGTCAGTGCCTCTTCTCAGGGCACCAGCAGGAGGTCAGCACCTCTTCTCAGGGCACCAGCGGGAGGTCAGCACCTCTTCTCAGGGCACCAGCGGGAGGTCAGCACCTCTTCTCAGGGCACCAGCTGGAGGTCAGCGCCTCTTCTCAGGGCACCAGCTGGAGGTCAGCACCTCTTCTCAGGGCACTAGCGGGGGGTCAGCGCCTCTTCTCAGGGGCCCTTGCAGGAGGGCAGCGCCTCTTCTCAGGGCACCAGCTGGAGGTCAGCGCCTCTTCTCAGGGCACTAGCGGGGGGGTCAGCGCCTCTTCTCAGGGCACCAGCTGGAGGTCAGCGCCTCTTCTCAGGGCACCAGCTGGAGGTCAGCGCCTCTTCTCAGGGCAGCTCAAAAGGGCACATCATTTATTTCACTTTTTACCAATCCACAGATGCTTCTCAGACACATAACAACAGGAAATAACAACCCTCAACCTTTGCATTAGTTCTCTCTCTGGATGGCTCCTGGGCTGTCTGCGTGGACACTTACAGGCTCTCACCCTCTGCGCGCTTGCTGCTGCTGCTGCTATGTGTGTTCAGGGAGGATTGTTTCCGTCTTGCTCCGGCTACATGTCGTTATCCAAATGAAGGTCCGGACTTCTAGCGTAAATTAGTTAGGTTCTTTTATTAAGTTGTTACAAGTATAAATAAGGAAAACCCCACCAGGAGCAGCTGTCCTGCTGCTCAGCCCATACCCAACTGACACTCACAGACATCCAACATTCCATCCGTCCAACATTCCACGCCACACTCATTCCGGCTGAGCAGCAGATAAACATAAGTTACAACATATCTCCCTTCTTTACGGGGAACAAATGCATTGTGAAATATATCAGATGAAACCATTTAAATAAAGACAATATGGCAAATAACATATAGTCAAGATATTGAACACAATGCACTAATAATTACAAAAAATGCAAAAGAATATAAACATCTCACATCGCAACCTGTCACACCATAACACATCTCATCAAACTAACATAAAAGAAACATTCTATCCCTCCATACTATAACTCATCTCCCTATCACACCATACTACATCTCATCTCGCACTTAACACCACAACACGTCTCATCAAACTGACATAAAAGAAACATCCTATCACAGCATCAGCATGCTACATCCCACTAAACTCACATGAAAAAAACTTACAATACATTCTGACCAAAGTATCACATCACTTTCCTGAATTAAACCACCATCCTACATCATACGCCAAACATCATACACCAAAACCCATATGCCACCATTCACACCAGTTGGCCAGACCGGTACGACGAGCAACATACAAGGAACCAACCATAAGACAATACATATGTATCAGGAAACAACGTGCGCACCGCAGGTCAGTAAACGAACACCCTAATAACACTTCTACTCACACTTCCAATAAAACTACAACTCTCTCTTACCACAAAACTCAAACACTGAGACAATGGGTGTCTCATTCACGTACCATTATACAACAAATAGTACCTTGTAATGAGTGACTAAACAGAACACAGCCACCTCATACACAACTCAAACCGATGAGTGGCCCAACAATTAACAACCACTTCATACACAACATTAACAGTGTTTCAAAATTCTGGGACCTATGTCCCTTCCCAACTCCAATTATGGGACGTGGCTCTCCGTCGTGGTTCAAATTCAAACACTAAGTCAATGGGTGACTTATTCACATACTATCAATCAACAATAAATATGTAGTAATGAGTGACTTAACATAACACAGCCATCTCATACACGACTCAGACCAATGAGTGGCTTAACACTTAACAGCCACCTCATACACAATATCTACATTGATTCATATTCTGGGACACTTGTCCCCTCCCGACTCCAATTATGGGACTTGGCTCTCTGTCGTGGTTCAAATTCTGGGACACTTTGTCCCCTTCTAATTCTGGCTCCATGGCCAGCTACTGGGATCGCTATCCCGGTTCCAAGCTCACTCTGGACACTAACTACTAGGATGACTACCTTAGTTCTGGACTCACTCTGGATTCCATCTCTTAGGATCACTGTCCCGGCTCTGTACTCTCTGCCCCTTATCACACTCTTGCTTTTAGTTAACGTCTCTGTCATAGTTCCGTAATTACAGTAAATACCTTTGAATAGTTGAAACTCCGATACAAAGAGTGCAGACTCTCGAAGTAGTGCTCATCTGTTAGCCTCCGAACATGCAATCAATTATAATATGCACCTAACAAGCACTAATGAAGATTTGCTGAAAATGAGAAAAGATAATTAACAAAAAAAAAAAAACGGAGGACGCATAAATAGGCAGAACTTCCTACACTACAACGAATCACAAGATGGCAGCACGTTTTTGACGCTAAGCCGGGTGGCTCTCGGCATGTTCACGAAGTACAGCATGAAGATCACAGGACAAGGCGTGGAAAGAATACAAGACGCGTGCCTATTCAAAGATCGGTGAGCACGAGCAAAATCCGTTGGGGTGAGTGTTAAACTGTCATTAGTTTTTTCGTTTTAAAATGGTGTAATTTTACCATCAATCAATAAAATCTTGGTGTTTAATAATCCTTTCCGCCGATCTTCACATTCCATTATCACCAACTTCGTAATCTGATCATACTGCATACTCAACAGTTAGGAAGTGGCAATGAGTTTACACTAGGATCCGACCAATTAAAGGTGTAAATCATTTTCATCAAACACCATCAGCCAACACCGGAGCCCGATCTCTGCCCCCGAACAGCACTCCTCGTGGTCACCTCACACTGGGACCTGAACCTTGCCCCTGATTCAAGACGTGGTTAACAATCACCTCGCACTGCATCGTCAACACTTGACACCGGGGCCCGATCTTTGCCCCCGATCATCATATTTCACAGTGTGTAATTCCACAGTGCCCTACACCATTGCGTGGTCAGCACTTCACATCCATGACTTTTTATTTTCGAACAGTAGGTCTCAACAATTACACTGGGGCTCGATTACCGCTCCCGCAACACACTTCTAAAGGTGAGTACTCCACAATAGGGCTCAATCTATGCCTCCGATTAGCATAATACCATTAACGCTGCAACTTGTACTTTGTCGTTTAACACCACAAGATCTGGCACACTTGGGTTTTCAGGGCGACCGATGGCAGGGTCACTGGTGGGGTTTGGGTGCCAGACAGCGTTACACACATACTTATGATTTCCTTAAAAAGACTTTTACCTTGTCGTTTTCTTAGCTTCTATTTTCCGTGCCTGTCAGGTTTCAGTTTTCCAACAAGCATGGACATCTCACCTCTCTTTTCTGTTTCAGTCAAGTTCCAATTTTTTTTTAAAGTTCCTTTAGGTGGCACACTTAGATTCTTCTTCTAAATCGTCGCCAAAATGTCGTAATCCAAATGAAGGTCCGGACTTCTAGCGTAAATTAGTTAGTTTCTTTTATTAAGTTGTTACAAGTATAAATAAGGAAAACCCCACCAGGAGCAACTATCCTGCTGCTCAGCCCATACCTAACTGACACTCACAGACATCTAACATTCCATCCATCCAACATTCCACGCCACACTCATTCTGGCTGAGCAGCAGATAAACATAAGTTACAACACTACACATCTCCATGTTTGCCTGATTTACAATGAAGTGCCCATCAGTGGGGTGTTTCTCAAACCAAAGTCCACAAAGGAAAAGAAACAGGCCTCCTGGATTTGCCAGTGCTTCTTCCAAGTGATAATACATCAGTTGTGAAAAATAAGCTTTGATGACCAGCTTCGCTTTTCAATCAGTATTTTGTCTCTGTCCCTTAGAGGAGACATTGTTATTACCAGGTGGCAAGTCAAGTAAAGAAGAAATAAAGGTGATAAAATACTTGTTAATTAAAAAGTGTTTAGATATAAAAAAATAAAAAATAAAAAAAAAATCCATTACTGAACTATAAGCATACACTAAAAACAGGAGAAAAAAAATAGCTTCCAGGGGCACCAGCGGGGGGTCAGAGCCTCTTCTCAGGGCACCAGTGGGGGGTCAACGCCTCTTCTCAGGGCACCAGCAGGGGTCAGTGCCTCTTCTCAGGGCACCAGCGGGGCTCAGTGCCTCTTCTCAGGGCACCAGCGGGGCGTCAGCGCCTCTTCTCAGGGCACCAGCGGGGGTCAGTGCCTCTTCTCAGGGCACCAGCGGGGGTCAGTGCCTCTTCTCAGGGCACCAGCGGGGCGTCTGTGCCTCTTCTCAGGGCACCAATGGGGGGTCAGCGCTTCTTCTCAGGGCACCAGCGGGGGTCAGTGCCTCTTCTCAGGGCACCAGCGGGGCGTCAGCGCTTCTTCTCAGGGCACCAGCGGGGGTCAGTGCCTCTTCTCAGGGCACCAGCGGGGGTCAGTGCCTCTTCTCAGGGCACCAGCATGGGGTCAGCGCCTCTTCTCATGGACCCCTATAGGAGGGCAGCGGACTCTCTCGGGGATCCCTGCAGCTCATCCAAGGCCTCGTCAAAGCTCTCAAGTAAGACCAGATCCGAGCATGAGCGCTTCACCCAGACCAGGTTTTATCTATGGATGCTGGCTCCCCTCGCCCTCAGTTCAGAATGTTAGCAACAGGACTACAAGTCCCAGAATACACTGCAATAACATGACATGGATGTGGCAGTCATAGTCCATGGACCTAGGAAATGCATACGCTCTGATGAGGAACGTGGTCCGCGCCAGTGTCTCTCTCTAAAGCTGAAAAAAGATGAGAGATTTTACCTTTGTATAAACCAATTGTTCAATGAGGGTTTCATTAACTTTTCGTTTATTTAGCGTGGAAAATACACTCGATTTTAGCTTTAAAATGCGTTTTCTTCTCCAATGCTACTTTGCATCTGATTAATTTCTGTCCATTAGAGTTTTAATATTGAAGAAACGAGCCGGTGTATTAAAGAAAATGCCGAAACGGTGGACAAAATGTGTAGTAGCACTTAAATATTGCCTGTGCTTGATTTTGAAATGTATGGCATTGCATGAGTAAATGTTCGAAGTTGTCCGAGTTGTGGCGATTAATGAAAGTCTGATTAATTGCGTTGAAGCAGATATGGAAGAGCTAAAGAATCGGGCCACTTTGGCAAAAAACTAGCCTCCCGTCGTGAACCCCGGTCTCCCGCGTGACAGGCGGGGATACTGACCACTATACTAACGAGGAACAGATGCACCTGGTCTCGCTCGGCCGCTCCTCATGTGCCTGAAAACCCGCCTGTCCATCCTCAGATGCTACGAATTTGTGCCATTTATCAACTCCTTCACACCAACACAGGGGCCCACAGGCTCAACAAACACACACACACTCCCTCACACAATACACACACAAACACACTCCTGCCTCACAAGATCCTTCTCACCTCCTAGCAGACACTCTCAGCAGCGCTCTCAGCAGCATCACCTGATCTTATCTTATCTTATCTTATACGGAATTTGTTAAGCGCACGGTCACCCAGAGGTTTCATGGCGCTGAGGAAACAGATAGTAGATGGCGAGTAAAAAGGCAGATGGAATAATGCTCTAACCATGCGCTTGTTTGAATAACCAGGTCTTCAACGCTCTCCTGAACTCTGTCAGCTTGGTACAATTCCGGATAGACAAGGGCAGAGAGTTCCAAGTTTTTGGGGCAAGGTGTGCGAAGCAGGATCCACCAAGTCGTTTCTTTTTAAATGTCGGCACCGTGAGGAGGGACAGATGGGCAGAACGGAGGTCGCGGGTCGGTTCATGTTTGTTTATGAGTTGATTGATGAACCTAGGGCTTTTACCGTGGAGAGCCTTGAAAATTATGCAGCCTGTCTTGAAGGTGATCCGATGGGTTATGGGGAGCCAATGGAGGGAGGCGAACAAAGGTTTGGCTGACTTCCTGCGATTGCTCTTGAATATTAATCTGGCCGCTTGATTTTGAACAATCTGCAGGCGTTTAACGATGGTGAGGGGAAGGCCCAGGTAGATAGAGTTGGAGTAATCTAATCGCGAGAGAACCAGTGCGAGTACTACCTGGATGAGAGCAGAATGGGTCAGCAGATGGGCGATTTTTTTAATCTTTCTTAGCTGGAAGAAGCAGGAGGAGATCACTGTTCCGGCCTGAGTTTTCAGTGAGAGGTCGGAACTGAGGGTGACCCCAAGGCTTTTAGCTGACTGGGAGGGGGATGGGAGAGTGCCCATTGAGGATGGCCAGAAATGGGGGCCCCAGCTGAGTGTGCTATTGCTAGGGAGTACCAACTCAGTCTTTCCTGGGTTCAGCTTAAGATGGTTCCGATCCATCCAGCTCTGAATGTGCAGCATGGTCTTTTGAAATTCCTCGACGGAATCTGGGGAGTTGAGGGGGAATACCAGCTGCAGATCGTCTGCGTAGTTGAAAATAATGACTTTTCCATTTTTCAGGGAGTGCAGAAGGGGTTTAAGATATAAATTAAAAAGGAGGGGAGACAGTGAGGAGCCCTGTGGGACACCGCAGGTGGTTGGGAGTGTGGGGGCTGTGAAGTTCTCCAGCTTTACAGCCTGGGATCTGTCCGCCAAAAAGGACTTAATCCAAGCGAGAGCCGCGCCACTGAGGCCGGCTTGTTCGACACGGTGTAATAGAATAGTATGGTCCACCGTGTCGAACGCGGCCGATAGATCGAGAAGTACGAGGGCCTGGTGAATTCCATTGTCGGCGTTGGTCCTTAGAGTGTTCTGCACGGCGAGGATCACCGCTTCGGTGGAGTGAGCCTGGCGGAATCCCGCTTGGTTGGATTCCAGGTAATCTGATGTTTCGATAAAATTGGATAAGCAGCTGGTTACATAGGCTTCCAGCAGCTTTGCGCCGTAAGGGAGAAGGGAAATGGGGCGGTAGTTTGAGAGGTTAGAGGGATCGGCACCAGGTTTCTTGATTAGAGGGACCAGGGTGGCATTTTTAAAAGAATCGGGTACTATTCCTTGTGATAGGGAGGTGTTCAAAATGGAGAGTATGCCCTGAGGGAGTGCGGCATAGACTTCTTTCAGTATATGCGGGGGGCAGGGATCATTAGGTGAGCCCGATTTTACTCGGTTCATTAGTTCCAGTAATTTGGGTGGATCAATGGGGGGGATATCCTGAAGGGTATTAGGATTTCTACTGATGTCCGGGTAGTCTGCCACAGCATGGTTGGTTTGGATGCTGTTTTTTATGATGTCTATCTTCTCCTTGAAGAAATCGTTGAGTCGGTTGCACATCATTTGTGATGCAGGTTGAGAGGGAGAGGTTCTGGAGTCATTGCATAAATCGTTTACGACTCTGAAGATTTCCCGTGATTTGTTTTTAGCGTTGGAGATTTTGTCTGAGAAAAAAGTTGCTTTGGCAGATAGGATGGAGTCTTTATAATTTTTACGGGCTGTCTTGTATGATGCTCTGTCTATGGCGTGGTAGCCATGTCTCCACTTCCTCTCTAGTTGGCGGAGTTCTAGTTTCTGCTTTTTTAAGTCAGAGTTAAACCATCTATGGGCGTCCATACGACGGGCGCGAGAGAACATGGTAAGGGGAGCGTGTTCATTGCATGCAGAGCAGAGCCACTCGGTGTGTGCTTTGTCCATCAGATTGATGTCTGGTCCCTGGGTAGGGATGGAATTGGTCAGGGTGGAGAGGAAATCTTGGAGGTTTAGGGATCTCCTTTTCCTGGCTGACCCCCCCAGGGGCGCTTGATTTTTTGGGTGACCCTGAGTGGTGATAGAGAATTGCAATAAATAGTGGTCAGACCATATGCATGGTAAGGCCGTGGGAAAGGAGGTAGAGATGTTGTGAGACCAGATGTGGTCTAGGATATGTCCCTTTTCATGGGTGGGGATCGAGACGTGTTGGAGAAAGTTTAAATTAGAAAGGAGCTCGAAAAGTTCTGTGGCGTGAGGTCCAGCTTCCGAGTTATTGTACCAGTAATTGAAATCCCCTATGACCATGACCTTGTCATAGTCGACGACTAGACCTGCTATTTGCTCAGACAAGGAAGCTGGGAAGGAAGGCATAGATGTAGGTGGTCGGTAGATCAATGCTAGCGCCATGGTGCCTGTATCGGTGTCAGATTTGAAGACTAAGTTTTCCGTATCTGGTAAGTCTAGGGGAGGTAAGATAGTAAACGTATGGTCTTTATGAATAATGGCGGCAACCCCTCCCCCAGGTTTTCCTGGTTTTCTATTTGCTGACAGGATGTAATAATCTGATGGTAGGGCCGAGAGTATATCTGGCACGGAGTCTGTAGTGAGCCATGTCTCCGTGACAAATAGTATGTCAGGACTATCCGACTTCAGGAGCAGAAATATATCTAGTTGGTGTTTAACCAGAGATCTGGTGTTAAGATAGAGACATTGGAGGGTCCGGAGATTGGGTTTAGGGGGGGTTTATTGGTTTTAGATCTTTGAGGTAAGATAGGGGTCGGTTCTTGTATGTGATGGTGAGAAAGAATATTGCTTGCCTTTAGGCGAGCGTGTGTGGTCGGGTCGAGGGGTTGAAGAGCGGGATTATGAAAAGAATGCAAATCGAGGGAGGAATACCTGATGAGTTCTTCATTCTGCCTGGTCCCTGGGCCCGTGCAGGCGCGGACGGGCGCAGACGGGCTTGCCTTAGGCGCTCCCGCTGCGCTCGTCCGCTGCGCTTCCTGCCTAGGCACATGATGAAGGGGAAGGAGGGGGCGTGGCCTCAAGGGGGCGTGGCTAGCGATCACGCCTGCGATGGCGGCCGCTGAATGGCAACAAACAATCAATCACCGCAGCAGCGCTCAATCGGCTGCGTGGTGTGAGGGCGGAATAGAGTGATCAAGTAAGCTTTTAGAGGTTATTTATTCAACAATTTAAAAGCAGTTTGCACAATTTTAAAACAAAATAGCGTACCTCCAGAACCCGGCTTCCGCCTCAGGTCTGGGAATCTAGTTTCACCTGATGCCAGAGTCACAGCAACCAGCTCCCACGGCTGCTTCTGACGGCCCCGGCCTGGATCTTCAGCCCAGGGGCCCCTGGCTCTGTCTGATGCTGGAGGATTGCAGCGGGGGCTGCACACAGGGAGTGGGGAGGGAGATGCTCCTTCCCACCCGCCCGCCTGCGCCAAAGGAGAAAGCCGGCTTGTAAAGGAGAAGGGAGGAGGCAGGAAAAGCCCAGGTGTGCGAGTGTCTGAGAAAGAGGCGCTTTGAATTGTGAAGCAGAGGAAAAAAGTGAAGATTTTGCAAAACTCCTTCGAGCCGGATTTGAACCAGCAACCTAAGGATGTCAGCTTCCCCACTACAGTCCTCCGCTCTACCAACTGAGCTATCGAAGGTTCGGTGATGTGAGGATGACAAGGCGCTATATGGCATAAGGAGTGAGCACCGAGCCCAGCCGCCTAGGCAGGGTTCTGTCTCTAAACAGCAACTCAAGGCCTTCATAAATCGCCAAACCCTACAATGGAGACTTTCCTTCCCCGCACAAAGCCAGCAAAGGAAAACAAACAGGCCACCTGCCTTTCTCAATGCTTCTTTCAAATGACAAGACATCACTTTGCGCACCTTAGAGCAACCTGTCCAGACACACTTACAAACTACCTTATAAACGCCTCTCAAGGGCGACTATGACTGGCGCCCCAGACCAACCACCTCCCTTCTCTCCAGCCCCTAGCTAGAAGAATAGGAGACCTCACCCGGAGGATACAGACTCCAGAGTGACGGGCTAGAGACGCCCTTTGGGAGACATGACGGCACCAGGGCCGGACTGGCCATACGGGTAAAGAGAGAGCCCCCGCTGGACAGAGAGACTGAGGGACTCCGCCCATCCTGCGTAAAACAGTCACGAGGAGCAATGTCCAGTGTACCTTTAAAGGTCACAGGTCATTTGTTGCTGATGAGAAATGACGCTCCTGGTCTGGAGATCATCTTTCAAGAGTGTTGTTTCATAGGTGCCGGTGGCAGATTGGTTTAAGTTATTGAAAAGTTGTACCTTGAGAGTAATGGCTGTTATTTTTTTCTCATATTGAGTATAAATGTCTTTCTTCGGCACCAGGTCTCCAAAGAAGAGCTGAGTTGCTTCTCAATCTTCCTGACCTTTGACCTGGAAAAGAAATACCTCAAACTCTAAGGCACTAATTCAGATTTGCGCAACAATTTTGAACATATTTTGAACTCATTTTGAGATTACAGGATTGTGCCAATTTTGCACACTACGTAGATTTGTTTCTCGTCGCAGATTTTGCCAAGAAGATCTTGGTGACAATTTGGAAGTGGAAAGGGATTTTAAAGAGGTTCCGTCTGTGGTAATCTGGAGTGCACCCCCTCTAATCCAACTCTACCCCATTAACTCAGAAAGGGAAGAGAATGTTGTTATTGGGAAATAGAAAATACGAGATTACCTAGAATGTCTCTCTCTTAAGTGCTCACACAACTATTTCATCATTGTGCTCACGGGCATGGTTGATGGTGTGCAGATGGAGGCCTCTCAGTTCTAGAGAGTATTCCATTGGAAAGCCCCTCCCCTTCCTTCCTCAAACATTTTCCAAGGGGCAAAAACGTACCATCTGTGGAGGGCGCATTGATGCCAGCAGGGGATGTTGGGGGGGGGGGGGGGGGGGGGGGGGCTACAACGTGGGCATAGGGTAAATCAGGCGCGTGGTTTGGGCTGTGAATCGCGGAATTAATTTGAGGGTTTCATCCATGCTGTCCTCTAAATGAATCCCATAGTCTTTAGAAGAGTTATAGTTTTGACAATAATGTGTTGCTGTGTATCTGAGTCACAATCCCTCCACCCCAACAAGCTGTAAGCTTTCCCTGCCAGGTATCACTGCCTTTAGCAAGTAGGGTGCACACATGGAGTAACTTGGTTATGGAATTAGAATGAATTGGACTCTTAGGCCTCAAATTCTCCTTAAGCCTTAAGGGCCAGATGTACACAGATTTTTTAAAGTCCCAAACAGCCCAATTTGCCCAATCGGGCCGTTTGCTACTTCAAAAAGCTAATTTAAATGTACAAAGGGCAAAATTTGAGTTAGTAACTTTTTACCACATCAGAATTTGCATTAGTTATTCAGTATTTGGAAAGGGCATGCTTAGGGTGTCCTTTCTAAATAACAAATCGGTATTACTGTTTTGTGACCAAATTCTGGTAGCAGAACAGTAATAGTTTGCCACCAGTTTAAAAGTGGTGGTACCCCATTTGCAAATAGAAAGGGGTTCCTTCGGGAACTCTTCCCTTTTGAGAATGCTAAAAAAGTATTTTTTAGGAGCAGACAGTGCTCCATGGGACCACTGCCTGCTCTTAAAAAATAAAACGGAAACATTTCATTTTCTTTTATTAAATGCATCTTGGTTACCTTTAAGGAAAACGGGCTCCATTTAAAAAATATTGCTTTATTAAAAAGCAATCACAGACATGGTGGTCTGCTGACCCCAGCAGGCCACCATCCCTGCGATGGCTGCATTTCCTTATGGGTCGCAAATTGCGACCTAGATCATTATTATTCATGAGGTGGGTCGATTTGCATCCCACTAGGAATCGCTAATTTAAAGTAAAAAGTTTCATACATTAATTGCACAACATTAAGAACAGCAGTTATGAAATCACAATTCCTAATGTTAGTACATTAGGGGCCAGATGTACATAGATTCCCATTTGCGATTACCTAATAGCGAATTTTTGCGATTTGCTTTTAGGAATTCGCAAACAGCTATGTACAACATTGTGTTTTCCACTGTTTGCAATTCCCAGTGGGTCGCAAATTGACCGACCTCATTAATATTCATTAGGTAGGTTGCAATTTGCGACCCATTGGGAATTGCTAAAAACACAGGGAGCCATCAGACCACCATATCTGTGTTTGCTTTCAAATAAAGCGACCTTTTTTTTTTTTAAAATACAGCCCATTTTCCTTAAAGGAAAATGGGATGTGTTCCCAAAAGAAAAATGCCAAGTTTCAGTTTCATTTTTTTAAGAGTGGGCAGTGGTCCCATGGACCACTGCCTGATCTTAGAAAATGTTTTCGCTGTCAATCACAAAGGGGAAAGGTTCCCCTGGGGACCCCTTCCCATTTCGCGAATGGGTTACCACCAAAATACAAAACATTTTCACGTACTATTGTGCGTCACTAGAGACGCTCTAAACACGCCCCTTCCTAATACCGAATCACTAACCCATTTTGCGATTCGGTAATAGGATACTGAATCACAAACTAGGATTTGTACATACAAAAAGGCTTTTTTGAGATCGCAAATGTCACAATTATGCAAATTGGGGCATTTTCAACCTAAAAGAAGCTGTGTATATCTGGCCCTTGGCCCCAGGTCTCTTCATGCTTAGAAACTGGCTTATTTAAGGAAGCGAGTGCTATAGACAACACTTGACAAAGAACCCACAATTGCTAGTTGCCAACTTTATATTGAAAGTCTGGGCAGGTTCTACATGTCTTTGATGAGAGTAGTCCCTGAGTCGCACCTTGGGAACCATTCATGCTCCAGTTGTTGTTTAATGAGCAAGATGGAAACCACGGAACCAGAAGACATTTGCAACAAACTGCGAGGTCTTCGATACTCACTTTTTGAACACATTTCTCTGCTGCTTTTTTAGCAGTGGTAGAAAGACCTTAAATGTAACTAAACAATGGTAGTTAGTATGTGATAAGAAAACAGAAGCAGGACTGTAACCAAGCTTCGTTTGATTTTACGGTGTAGTGGGAACATTCTAAACTTTGAAATAAAGAGGTACTCCTGCTTCACCAAATTGTTTGATGTTAGTCAAAATATATCTGTTAGAAATGGGGTCCTCCAGTTGGCAGCAGCTGGTGCCGGTGTCAAATAGTGACCCTTCTTCCTAAGTCAGAGTAAGGGGGCTACACCCTTTGATAACCCCTGCTCAACCCTGTGGTAACGTAGCGCGAGCAGACAGGCCATTCTCAGAGGCAGTGTGTGAAGCATTTATGACCATACACAATAATGCTGGAAAGACGCTACAAAACGGACACCACAAGCAAGTATAAAAAAATAGTTATCTTTATATAGGTTAAGCACGAAACGGAGAAATGCTCAAAGAACCACAAGGCACAGAATTACAGATTCATTCAGGGTGATTGAAGCACTCGTGCGCGCGGGTGGAACGGGCTTAGTTCAAGATCAGGGCCTAGGCGGCCCGGTTATGCACAATGTACCTGGGATATAAAGGGGAGCACAGCGCACAGCTTCACGGGGAAGGTGCTGGATGACAGGCGGACTCTCAGCGGCCACAACTCCTCGGCTGCAGCAGTCTGCGGCGTACACTCACGCTAATCCTAGGACGGGGTTAGAAGGCGGCGCCCAGCAGCACACACAGAAGATGGCAAGGTTCGTGACATAGGGGCTAGCGTGGGCGCTCAGCAGCACAGCTCTTCAGCTGCAGCGGCCCGCGATAGCAATAGCGATGGGTTCTGTAGTAAAACAAGAGTGGGCACTCAGCGACACAGATCCTCAGCAGCGGCAGCCCCAAAATAGCAATAGTATTGATTCTCGTAGTATCCTCGTGGTAGGACCAATGCGGGCACTCTTCGGCACGACTCCTCAGCGGCAGCGGCCCACACTAGCGGCAGCAATAGTTTTCGTGGCAAGGTCAAGACGGGCACTCAGCGGCACAGCTTCTCAACTGCAACGGCCCACAATGGCGATAGCAGTGGTTTTCATAGCAAGTCAGATGCGGGCACTCAACGGCACAGCTCCTCAGCTTCAGCAGCCCACAACAGCGACAACAATGGATTTCGTTGCAAGGAAAAGGCGGGCACTCAGCGGCACAGCTCTTCTGCTATAGCGGCCCACAATGGCGATAGCAATAGTTTCCGTAACAAGTCAAATGCGGGCACTCAGCGGCACAGCTTCTCAGCTGCAGCGGCCCACAATGGAGATAGCAATAGTTTCTGTAGCAAGTCAAATGCGGGCACTCAGCGGCACAGCTCCTCAGCTGCAGCGGCCCACAATGGCGATAGCAATAGTTTCTGTAGCAAGTCAAATGCGGGCACTCAGCGGCACAGCTCATCAGCTGCAGCGGCCCACAATGACGATAGCAATAGCTTCTGTAGCAAGTCAAATGTGGGCACTCAGCGGCACAGCTCCTCAGCTGTAGCGGCCCACAATGGCGATAGCAATAGTTTCTGTAGCAAGTCAAATGCGGGAACTCAGCAGCACAGCTCCTCAGCTGCAGCGGCCCACAATGGCGATAGCAATAGTTTCTGTAGCAAGTCAAATGCGGGCACTCAGCGGCACAGCTCCTCAGCTGCAGTGGCCCACAATGGAGATAGCAATAGTTTCGGTAGCAAGTCAAATGCGGCGTTCCCAACAGTAGGACTGGAGAACCTGGATTTCTCAACAGAGGCCTCACCTGCAAGTAGGATTCCCTTCAAGAGGAATCCGAGCTGCTGACGAATGAAGTCTAATGTCCCTGAGACTTCGGCAGGAGGCAAGCTCAAATCAGGCCCTTGGGTAGTTGCTTCAGTAGATGGATGAAAGTTTCAAAGTCCTTTTCCTCTTGTTACGTGGACAGAGGTTCGCCTTCGCATCCCGAAGTTACACCTCGAAGGGGTTTCAGCTCAGATGTTTATACCCCAAAAATCTTTGTTCTTGAGGAAGTCACAAATCACTCGACCCAGCCAGAACCAGTTTGGTGTCGACTTGGGTCACTTTATTTACGAGGCGGCATCCTCCCTTTCAGGGAGAGGGGGCCCACCATCAGATGCCCAGTGGGAGGTGGAGCCATCAATCACCTTGCCAGGCACAGCCATGCTCAGATCAAAGGGGTCACCCCTCCCCATACTTCAACGACAGATTCCTCCATTCGACCCAGGTCGGCCTCTTCCTGCCCTGGCCCTCTAAACCAGACGGCCAATACACATACCAAGAAAAGACACAGGAAGGTTTAGACAAAAAGATACCTGCTTTCCAAAAGCGGTAGTTGCACACTCAGAATATAAAGACAATCACCACTACCAGATGCACGTTAATATTTGAAGCTCAAGCATACCAAATTCGACTTTCCTAACATGCTCCTTGGCACTACTAAGACTATACTAGTTCATACAGTTAATTTATAATAAGCAGCATTTGCGCTGTGACAATGAATGGCAGTGGCACAGCGCCCAGAGCGTCTAACTCCAGCAACCACGAAGGAGACAAAAAGTGACAAAAAAGAGAAGGGAGACCTACGCCAATGGTGCCAGGTCTAACAATATCCTTCCTGTGCCTTTGTGTCCTTAATTGCAATTACGTATTAGAGGTGGGGGGGGGGGGAAGAAACTGTAAGGTTGAGCCAAGCTGGAGTCAGAGGCCTCTTGGATCCTCAATCCCAAAGCAAGCTGTGCCTCCACGTGGCTTCTGTCTGCCACCCATGCTCAAACCTCCTGCGGCAAGAATTAAAGATAAAGTATTATGTTTTATGTAGAAAGGGAAAGAGATACCCATCTAGGGGCTGAATTGTACATTGGGAAATGGAAAGCCGGGGATCAATCCCGGCTCCCCTCTTGACCACATTGTGAGATCCTCGGCAATTGTTTTATTTCCCTTTGACTCCTTTTCCTTCATTATCACATGTGAGGGCCCTTGAAATACACAAGTTCAGGAGGTGCCCTGTATAATAGCAGCCTAGACCCCCCAGAGGGTGTAGATAAAAATTGACCTGCCCCTAGATAACTAATGGCACTGCCTGGGCAGGGAGTTTATGTTTGAAAACTAATACTCTCAATAAATGCCTCGGAAGGCAGTGGTATGATCTTATCTACATATTAACAAGTTTGTTGCACAATGTCTTTAAACAATGAACGTGTTCCTGAAGATAAAGGTGCAGGACATCTTCTTTGTTTCTTTTCCTTCACTTTATTTAATGTGCGAATAAATGCTTGCCCATTTGTTTAACATCTTTCTGAATGTTAGTGCTCAGCCCCTGGGTCTACAGTGAGTATCAGTGCCTAACATGACTACAGGGTGCACATAATAGATGGATCCCTCGACTCTAGAACAGAATTTGACATTAGGATAGAATTATGAAGGGTAGGAGTAGCCTTATTTTAAGGGTTTAACATTTTGTAAAGTGATATTTCTTAAGTGAGTGCATGTATGAGTTTGCAATCCTTGGAACACATTTGAAAAGGTAAGCAGACTGCTTATAGTACTATCTTATTCAGTCATGGGCTTGAGATCCAATGTTAGGTCACTGGACTGTTCTCCTGTGCTGTAACTCCCACATGCCTTTCTTGGTGCCAGCGGATGAGGGCATTTCACTAAAGTCTGCTGACGAAGGAAGCAGAGAAAACACACATTTTGAAGCTTTCCCGGAATCTTTCCAGGTTCACAAGGCATGTGATTTGCCTAGAAAGATAATGTTATAGGAAAGGACAAGTAACCAACAACCTTTCTCTACCAATCCTCACTTTGACGAATTGCAGAACTCTTCAGAGCACATGACTGCTGAGATCTTGTAAGATGACAGGTTTTACCCATTGACTAATAAAGCTGTGACAGGCCTGATGAACAGAGCACAACACCTTAACGTGTATCCTTGTCTGGAAAGAGTGGTGATGGGGGCTGCTCTGAAGGGATATGGCATGAGGAAGCTTGGTGACACCCACTACCAACTTGCTGTGCTGCTTTGGAGCCTGGATCCCTGCCTGCAAAGGGTAGGCATGCCTGAATATAGGGCATTCATGTAATGAGGAGGCACATGGGATGGTTGAAACACAATGGGGCAGATTTAAGAGGCTCGTGCACCACATTTGTGCCGACGTTGCGTCACTTCTGTGACGCAGCGGCGGCGTAAACCATGCGCCACGTTGCGCCCTATTTACAACGTGATGCATCTAGGGAGATGCGTCACGTTGTAAAGCCCTGCGCCACATGAGGTTTCAGGTGGCCGTTCTGGCACAGGGGGGAGGGGCGTTCCGTCGCAGGACGCCTCGGAGAAGTGCCTGAGTGAAATCTACAAGACTTCACTCAGTCACTTTTCCGACGCCGCTGCGTCAAAACCTTGCGCGTGCTTGATGCAGGCGTAAGGCGTGACGCACCATGTTGAGGATAGGCCAGGTTGGAACAGTGCTGGAGTTGCGTCGCGCCCGCGACACAACTCCAGCACTGCGTCAACCTTATGGTGGCAGGTGCCACACGCATCTGTTTATCCTTGCGCCATAATGCGCCGCATTGTAAATGCAGAGCTTCTGTGGTGGCGCAAGGGTAAACTTGCGTCACGCATCTTTCCAGTTGCATCCCTGCTGATTTGCAGGGATGCGCCAGGAAACGTAAATCTGCCCCAAGATGTTTACTTGCGCCAGTGAGACTCTACACACCTTTACACAGTGGATGGAGGTTGAGAGAAGAGACAACAGCAGAGATCTTGGTGGATTGGTTCTCCTCGCTGGCAGTCTTGAAGCCGAGGTTCACACCACACAGATTTGAAGTTGGCCGAAGTAATTTTACTATGAACCGAGTAGCCCCATTTGATTTTACATTAGAGTATTTTGGGCTCTGTCAGTAAAGAGCAATCTGTATAAGGAGGAGAAGAGAATAAACAAGGAGTGTGATGGCTGTAAGGAGATCTCACCATTTTAGTAGACATATCAGACTCTACAGGCTTAATAAAAGAACTTGGGTGAAGTACTGTGTTTTTAGAACCCAGCGGTGCAGGGGAACACACCCTAGGACTTCAAGTTCTTCCTGTTTCAGACCCACAGAAACACAGAGTCTTCTAGGTGAAGTCAAAGATCGATTTATTGGCTGCAGACCAATTACAGGTGTCCGAGAAGTACAACACAAAGTATGTTCTCAGGAGACTGCTTAAACTTACAGAAACGGGCTTCTCCTTAAATACAAAATATCATGCTTCAGGCACACATTCCTCGTTTTACGATATGGTCATTCACATGTATTCATTACAAACGAAAAGGCAGAGTCATGATGACCATCCCACATTCCAGTTAAGCCAGCCCACAATTATTTACCCAGCGAGGCTCAGATCCCACATCAGATATCAACAGGCCCCAATAAACACGGGCATCTCCTGTTTGTAAAACAAGCCATAAAGCAGGAAGAGTCAGGTGTGAAAGAGATTAGCCGGAGGCTTGTGTTCATGAAGAGGCTTTATGGTGTGTCAAACCCTGATGCTAATCACAGGTGGCGTAGGACGGGCAGCTCGTGGGACCGGACTGACCTGGGGCGGTGGAGCCAAGTCGCACAGGTCACAGAGAAGTCAAAGGAAGGCACATGTGTTCTAAAGGCCCGTACTTGTTCGTAATGTGTAGCCTATGTGAGGGCAACCATAAGATGGCCACCGCTCCAAGATGGAACCCACGAAGTTAATGTGTAACATTGTATACATAGTGCATTTATCGATGAAATGTTATGCAAAGCACTTGTACATACCGCATTGGCCATTCGCGGTTCGCTAATACCGGAATAGACAGGGGTAGGGCCCTGCCTCCTATTCGGTCCCAAATTTTAAAGTACCACAGACCCTCCTTTTGCCCTTACATAGGCAATACCTATACTCATATCAATCCAAGTCTAGGTCAATATTCATGAAGTCATGGAGATGTTGCTGTAGCATCATCCTATTACTTAGCTCGTCCCTCGATACAGGTTTCCTTACACATAATGTAGCACAGAGGCCACATATCGCAGGAGCACACTGTATACACAGACAGAACAGGAAAAGAATGGCTAAGATCATTCCAATGACCATCAGAATCTTCCAACCCCAGGCAGATATCAGTTCCCAGAACCACCCCATCAGTGACCAATCTCCTTTATCCACGTGTATGGATTCAGATATTTTATGCAGTTTGGAGATGGCTTGATAAACTGTTGGAGCGTTATCTGGTATGAAAATGCAACAGCTAGATTGGATAACCTTACATACCCCACCGCGGTCTGCAAGTATGACGTCTAGAACCATACGGTTCTGCAAAGTCATGAGGCGATCCGCTTGGAGCTCAGCTGTCAAATTACCAAGGGCACCAGCCGTTACATTAACAGTGGATTCAACCACAAGAGTCAGTTGTCTCAGGTTCCTACTATTGACCATAGGTCCCCAAAACGGCAGGAAACCCAAAAAGAAGTCTCCTGCTTCCTGACCGGCAGTATCCTCCTTACTAATCACGCCTCTCACAACTCTGGTCTTGTGATAATCAGGGGCAGCAGTAAATGTTGGCGGTAGCAAGTTTGCAATATAACATGTGCCCGAGAAATCAGGGGGCAACCATGTATATGCTCGGTCATTGCAGACAAAATATGTACCCTTGGCAGCCAAAAACGCAGGGGAAAACAGTGATGGAAAAGTGTACGTTTCAGTGCAGTCACTTTTCCCCAGTTGAGCTCTTGGATTCTGACCATTACCTTGTAAACAGAACTGACCTATGTGGGGTACGACCCAAATTGGGGATGAGATTTTTCGCTGCCTTTCACCAAGACTAATACTATACCCCGTCGCGTTCCACCCTACATAAGCTCACAATTCATCCTTGGGAATAGATGAGTATGCGTCGATATCTCTGCTCATATCGGCAACTCCTTTCATTAAAGCTTTATTATTGGTGCTAGGTCTGATGGAACGCGGTTGTCGCGGGGAGTAGGCATCTAATGCAAAAAGAAACATGGTCTGGAATGCCCATGACGATCCATTATAGCTAAACGGCAGCACTAGATAAGGAATACCCTTGTTAATGGTATGTGGCATTAACCCACACACCCAGCAATTGGTTGTATTCGTGACTAGTTGATGCTGGTGCAGGAGCTGAATAAACGAGTTATTTACTAACTCAGACCGTCTAGCTTGTTCGTGTTCAGGCAGAGGGTGGAAAGAGTGCAAGGAGGCAGTAGGAGGAGGTATAGGCTGTTCAGTGGGTGCAAAGGGCTCTTGAGAGGAGAAGAATACAAATCCTACAGTAAACACCATCATACTACATAGTATAAACAGACATAAAAATACAAAACGTTTGCTCTTCATTATTTTACATATTTTCGTTTTAAAGTTCGTTTCCTCAGCTGGTCTCTCCATCTTAAAAAACTCCATCCTCTAATCGTGCCGCTCGCGGCGGGTGAGTATCTTCCGCTAAGGAGTACGCCTGTTAGTCCAGGGAACACCCTAGACCAACCAGAACCGTTGACCTAACGTCTTCGGCCTGTACCCCAAAGTCTTGGCACCGCGACCCTGCGGCTGAACCCGGATGGTGGTTTGAAAAACAAAAATAAAGAAAGTCCTTCAGATGGGAGAGCTATAATATCAAAAAACAAAAAGGTAAGGGAAAGGAATATTTATTTGTCCATAGGCCTTGGTCTCAAGTTATATCGATTTCTGCCAGGTACTGTCTGGTCTTGGAACAAGAGTTCAGGCTCTGTGGTGTCCAATCGAATTGACGGTGGCACAGCTTCCTGCAAAATATCGTCACTTTCTTGTGCTGAAGTTGTGCCTCTTATGCGTGCGTCACTAAATGGTACAAAACGAGGTACAGTGTCTGTTTCAGAATCAGCGACACCCTCCTGGACCCACTGGTCATATGGTAGAGGCAAAGGGATCCGTTTACAGTGGGCGCCGTGAATCCAATTCTTTTTCCCTTTTACTCGAACCGCTGATCTTGTCGATAGAAGTACGAGGTGAGGGCCAATCCAACGGGGCTCATCGTTGCTCTTTCGCTGGAAGTTCTTCACGAGAACCCACGTGCCAGGGTCGATATGGTGTCCTGGAGCCTCAGAGGCCTGGGGGAGAGTATCATGCACCTGTTGGTGTAAAACACGCAATTTAGCCGTCAATTCCTACAGATAGTGAAGCAGTACTGGATGTTCGATTTCACTGAATTTTGTCGGTCTTGGCACACCCCATACATTGGCCAGGCGGCCAAAAATGATCTCATATGGGCTAAGCCCCACTCGTGAGTGCACGGTCATTCTGGTGGATAGGAGTGCTAAAGGCAGAGCGTCAGGCCATTTAAGACCGGAGCTCGCCTGGATTTTGGCCAGTTTGAGCTTTAGAGTGCCGTTGTAGCACTCTACTAATCCAGCTGATTGGGGGTGATTTGCAGCGTGAAATTTTTGCTTTATCCCTAACCCCTCACATACATTCTTCATCACTCGACCCACAAATTCACTCCCATTATCACTCCACACTATTCTTGGCATTACAAACCTAGGGAAAAATTCTTTCACAAGGGCTTTGGCTGTGGATAAAGCAGTGTTGTCTTTTAGGGGATATGCTTCTATCCATTTTGAAAAAGCGCAAACAACAACCAGTACACATTTCAAGTTGTTGCACCTTTCCATGTGGATAAAATCTAGCTGCAAAACCTCAAATGGATATGATGGAGGCGCAAAATGACCAGCTGGAGTTGGGGTTCCCCTACCAGGGTTGTATTTCAAACATACCATACAATTCTTGACCACATTCTCTGCACATTTGGGAATTCCAGCGTTCTGCCATACTGGAGCCAACAACTTGCAAATTCCTTTCACACTGATATGTGCCATTCCATGTGCCATAGTAACCACTGGAAGCACATATGCATCAGGTAACAACCATCGCCGGTGTTCGGACAAATCAATCCAACAACTATTCTCATCCAATTTACCCGTACTTTCTCTCCACTTGTTCAACTCTTTCTCTGTGGCTTCAGCTTGAAGGGACTTCACACTCTCTATCGTGTCTTCACACATTCCAACATCACCAACCCATCTTGCAGGGCCTGCAACATACATTCGAGTCTTCACATCTTTTGCTGTTTCTTTCGCGATTTCGTCAGCAAATGCATTACCACGACCAACATCATCAGTGACTTTCTTGTGCGCACTGCATTTCATAATCGCAACTTGTAACGGTAGGGTCAGTGACTCAAGGAGATCATTCACCAACTTGCCATTCTGAATTTTAGCTCCATGCGAAGTCAGGAACCCACGTTCTTTCCACAATCGCCCAAAACTATGAGCCACGCCAAAGGCGTACTGGCTATCAGTATATATGTTCACTTTCATTCCTTCAGACAACACGCATGCTCTTGTAAGGGCGATTAATTCTGCTGCTTGAGCCGAATTATGTGGCACACGTGCAGTTTCAACGATCGTGTGCAAAGTCGTGATAGCATATGCAGCAGTCGTATCACCATTCGGAAGCTTAAAGCACGAACCATCCACCCATAAGGTACCATCACACTCAGTCAGGGGAGTATCTTTAAGATCTATTCTCCCTTTCGTCTCTTCTTCTGTTCTGAACAGACAATCATGTTGCTCAATCTCATCTATGTCTGCTGGAATCGGCATTAATGTAGCTGGATTCAACGTGTTGCATCTCTTTATGTGTATATGGTTTGCCAACAGTGTCAATTCATACCCTGACAATCGAGCACTAGTTAAGTGCTGTGTCTTGGTCCTGTTTAACAATTTGTCCACAGCATGTGGAACCATTGCAATCAATGTATTATCCATTACCAATCCAGCAGACTGTCGAATAGAAATAGCTGCTGCGGCTGTAGCTCTCAAACAACTTGGCAATGCCCTCGCTACTGGGTCCAAGGTTGACGAAAAATATGCGCATGGACGCGGTCTGTCGCCAAAAGGCTGTGTTAACACTGATAATGCGCAACCATCTTTTTCATGAACATACAATGTAAAAGGCTTGCTGTAGTCAGGGGTACCCAACACAGGAGCTGAACATAATGCATTACGCAATTCCCAAAAACTTTTCTGACACTCTTCAGACCATGGGACAGGATTCAGTGTGTCTTTACATGTTAATGCTAACAAAGGTTTTGCCAGCAAAGAAAAATTCGGTATCCAATGCCTACAGTATGAAGTAATGCCCAAGAAAGCACGCACTTCTCTCTGTGTTCTTGGCACGCTCAATTGTGCAATGGCTTGAATTCTTTCTGGGGTCAGTTTCTTTCCCTCCTTCGATAAGAGATGACCTAAGTAGGTCACTTCTTGTCGACAATATTGCATTTTTGAGAGAGACACTTTGTGATGAAAGGCAGACAAATGACGCCACAATGACAATGTAGCTTCTTTGCAAACCTTTTCAGTATCCGCGGCGATTAGTAAATCGTCAACATACTGAATAAGGATAGCGCCACTAGGTAAAACAAGTGCATCAAGCTGCGCTTATAAAGCTTGACTGTATATTGATGGACTTTCACAGTAGCCCTGTGGAGCGCGATTAAAACGGAAGCTTCGACCTCCTAAACTGAAACCAAAAATGTCTCTACTCTCCTCTGCAATTGGGATGCTAAAGAAAGCATTCTTTAAATCGATCACTGAGAACCATGCAGCAGAGGCTGGAATCATAGTTAACAAGGCAGTTATATCAGGGACAACTGGAAACTGTGGCACAACAATCTTATTAACCTCTCTAAGATCAATCACAAATATGTAAACAGGTGGCTGTGAAGGGTCCGTTCGTTTTAAGACAGGTAAAACCGGACTATTGCAAACGTTGCCTCTTGTTTCTTCAATTACACCCTTTTTAATCAAATCGCTGATAATTGCTAACAACGCTCTCTGACCTTCATTGGAGATCTTGTACTGAGGAATGCGTGGAAATCTGACATTGGCTTTTAAAGTGACCACGTATGGCGGTATTTCTAAGAGACCCACATCATTGGGACCAGTAGCCCAAAGGACATCTGGAAGGGATGACAATTCAGGCGGCAATGTATTCTTTGACAAGTACATCGGGGAAATCACTTCCTTACCTAATGTAAGTTGTACTCCTGAAGGAGAACAATATAGCGTTGCATGCAATCTTTTTAACAAATCTAATCCTAGCAGATTTTCACCACAACCTGTCGTTAGGATGAGGGGTGCTTTTAGCTCACAAGGTCCAACAGAAAGGGGCATAGGACTGGAAATCGGGTTCCTAACTGGGGCGCCAGAAAAACCTACTGAAACATTCATTTCGCCAGAGAAAGGCGCGCCAGGGAGTTTTGAATGCATAATTGAACTCTTTGCAGCACCAGTGTCCAGCAGAAAGGGCTCTGTTACACCCACTGTAGTCACCTTAACATACGGTCCACTCTGGTCCACTGGCACTGAAACAACTCCCTCTCTCTGTCTATGGCTGTCCTAGTAATCATTACCTTCCACATTGTCGTCTTCTGCATAATAATCATTATTATAGTACTGAGCTGTATTACCAGTTGCATTAGCTTGCTGATCAAAGCTATTTATCGTATTTTGAGGCGGAAGAGGACGCGCGTTCTGGGGAGCATATCCACGCCCTCTACCTCTAGGAGCTTGCTGGCCACCTCTACCTCTCGCGCCATACGCATTACTGGTACGCTGCATTAATTTAGGACAACTATACTTGAAATGACCTTCCTCTCTGCAATATGAACATTGATTGGGACCTATAGGAATACGTGGTTGATAATACCCATTCATTTGCTGGTTATTCTGAAACTGTTGGGGTTGCTGATAGATACCTTGGTTTTGCCTATAATTATTCTGTCCTCCACGTGGCGGATAAGCCTGCTGTAAAAGGACCTTCGTTTTCAGTTCTTTCGTTTTCTTGTCTGTTCTATCCTTCTCGTCTTTATCTCTATTTTCGTAATACTGTGCAGTAGCCAGTATTTGCGCTGAAGAGGAAACAGCCCAAGAACTCTCTGAATCTTTTAATTTCTTACACAACTCGGGAAGTAGATTCTGCACAAATTTATCAACAAATAACCGTTGGCCACCTTCAGTACTCATGTCTTGACCACTGTGGTCGATAAACGTTTCTTCAAACCTTGTAAAGAAATCGGACACTGTTTCATCTTTCTTCTGCTTGCATGCAGATAGTTTATCCCAATTCACGTGCATCGCGGGCATTAAAGTTTTCATGTATGTAATGATTCTACCAGGGAGTTCTGCTACCAAAGGGTCAGGCTTCGCGCCACCAACTTGTCTAGTGTCTGCAGCAACGATATTAGCCCATGTGCCCCCTAGTTCTACAGCATGATCCGTATTACGGATGGATCCCCATAAAGGCTGTGGAACCACATTCGCGAACAACATATCTATGTCAGCCAGATTCATGACACATGAGTCTGCAGTTTGTGATAACTCCTTATAATATCCTGCATGGTTTTTACGGGGGTCAGGCAATGTCTGCTTAAGCGCTAACACCTCAGAACGTTTCCATGGGACATGTACCCAAACACGCTGAAAATGTGCTAAGACAGGTGGAACAGCATTTGGATCAGCAGGTCTCCAAACTGGGGGAACCTCACGCATCGGATATTGGCGCGCTTTTACCTTTTTCCCCACAGGGAATTCCTGTTCGAACAATGATTGCTGACAATCGCCATTTCTGAAGGACAGTAAGGTCGCAACTGCTTTATCTACATCGGGACCCACAATTGTACCTGTTTCAAAATCAAATCGCACTCGACACAATTCCTGCGGGATTTGAACCATGATCCTCCAATTCCTCACAGAGGAATTCACACACTTTGTCAAACACATACCTCTGTTTCGGGGCATCCCATTGGTGAAAAACATTAACAACTGATTCCACCTCATAGAGTGAGGGGAAACCAATCCACCTACGTGCCAGATGATCTAACACCTCCTTCTCTTCAGGACCAGGCAGCTGACTACGCAATTGCTTACGTTGTAAACCAGGGGTCATACTAGATGACCCAAAGAGAGGCGACATTAAACTAGTAACTACATTAGCTAGACGTTGTCGTGCTGAAGGAGAAGTTGAGGCAAAAACGGGGGGAAAGACAGAGGGAAGAAAAGAGGATGCAGATACAGGTACCTGGGTAGTGTAAGAAAGAGCGCCAGGGGAGGCAGCTGATGTGCTAAGCAAAGTCGCAGGAAGCGCGGGGGTAACAGGTAACAAAACTGGCGGCCCTTGAGAGGGCTGCACTGTAGGGATAGGATCCAGCTGAGGAGGAGTTGGCGGCTGTGGGAAGGCTTGCGGAACATTAACTGGAGGCTGCACATTCACAAGCTGTGGAGGCGCTGTGGCATTTTGCGCATACGGGGGTGGTGAACTTAGCACTTCCAAATTATCTAAGATATCTGTATCGAAACTACCATTTTGGGGCCATTTTAAAACACCGTCCATTCTGGTGTATCGGATCCATACTTTATTATATGCAATGGGGCCCACGCCATGTTTTACATAAAGCTCATAAGTTGGAGTTCCAATTGGAGGAACCGGACATGAATCCTCTAATTGGGAATCCCTTCTACAACCCAAACAAAACAATCTTCCAAATACACTAGAACCAGGCATCTTTGCTCACTAGTCTAGTTTCAAACTACAAAGGATTATCGAATACGATAGTCTCGTGAATACACGAGTCCTCTGGCTTTGGCACTTGCAAGTTCCAAATCAAAGCGATCCCGAAGGATACCAAATTCCCGAAGGATACCAAACAAACTGGGAGACGCTCCACTTATACTTAACTGAATATCGATGATCGATGGTGTCACCAGAAGACTCTCTTAATTGTTTCGCTCTACCAAATTGTCAAGGGTCCAAAACAGGGCGATTAATCAGGGCAGCAGTCCTTCGTAGCCGTCGGGACGCGGAGAACCTCGCAGAAAAGACTTTCGGACCACGTCGACATGCAGGGGTCGATGAAGTGGCGGCCTTCCTCCAGAATTTCCACACGAAGCTCCTCACGAACCTCTGGCTTGGACCGGTATCGCTGAAATCGCCCCGAGTTGGGCGCCAACTGAAGTACTGGGTTTTTAGAACCCAGCGGTGCAGGGGAACACACCCTAGGACTTCGAGTTCTACCTGTTTCAGACCCACAGAAACACAGACTCTTCTAGGTGAAGTCAAAGATCGATTTATTGGCTGCAGACCAATTACAGGTGTCCGAGAAGTACAACACAATGTATGTTCTCAGGAGACTGCTTAAACTTACAGAAACGGGCTTCTCCTTAAATACAAAATATCATGCTTCAGGCACACATTCCTCGTTTTACGATATGGTCATTCACATGTATTCATTACAAACGAAAAGGCAGAGTCATGATGACCATCCCACATTCCAGTTAAGCCAGCCCACAATTATTTACCCAGCGAGGCTCAGATCCCACATCAGATATCAACAGGCCCCAATAAACACGGCAGCTCCTGTTTGTAAAACAAGCCATAAAGCAGGAAGAGTCAGGTGTGAAAGAGATTAGCCGGAGGCTTGTGTTCATGAAGAGGCTTTATGGTGTGTCAATCCCTGATGCTAATCACAGGTGGCGTAGGACGGGCAGCTCGTGGGACCGGACTGACCTGGGGCGGTGGAGCCAAGTCGCACAGGTCACAGAGAAGTCAAAGGGAGGCACATGTGTTCTAAAGGCCCGTACTTGTTCGTAATGTGTAGCCTATGTGAGGGCAACCATAAGATGGCCACCGCTCCAAGATGGAACCCACGAAGTTAATGTGTAACATTGTATACATAGTGCATTTATCGATGAAATGTTATGCAAAGCACTTGTACATACCGCATTGGCCATTCGCGGTTCGCTAATACCGGAATAGACAGGGGTAGGGCCCTGCCTCCTATGCGGTCCCAAATTTTAAAGTACCACATGGGGACAGTGGAGACATTCGTGTCCCACGCTAAAAGACACGCGGACACGAGCTGGGGTCATACACGTCTTTCTTTATTTAAACTATATCCCCGACTGGCGCTCCCTCGCCCCGCCCCTCCCTTCTGCTTCCTGCCATGCCTGACCCGGAAGTTACAGACGGAGTCAGGTATGGCAACAAGAAATCCCCCCCTTTTTTGATTTGTCAACTGTCCCAGCTCTATTTTTCTTTACAGTTCCTCAATGAGTCGAACTGATCTCCGGATAGTCCTCTGTGGCTGGCGAGAAGGACGCCTCTCTCTCACTTCATTTGTGTCGGTTGCGCAAGGATGTTCTTCAGAATCATCCGCTACTGGGCTCAATGTGTCCGTGTCCCAACCTGTTTCGTTTTCTCGACTGTAGGCCACTGGGTTGCACTTCTTGAAGTGTGACACATTTCTTGTGGTTCTCTTGGTTGCAGAGGCAGCTGTGATCATAGTCCCTTTTTTCTTTAACACTTGGAGCGGGTGGGGATAATAGCGGCTGTCATCTTTGGTTTTCCGTTCTTGCCTCACCAGTACCCAGTCTCCTTCTCGGATGTCAGACACCTTGGCGTGTCGACGATCATCAGCATATTCCTTCATTTTTGCTTTCTTGTCCTTGTCGATGTTGACTGTTTGGACTGTGTGACTGCATCCGAAGTCGGTATCCTGGTGCGCTGGGTTCTCTAGAGCATCAGGGTGGCGGGACATCTGTTGGTGGTGCTGTGTGGTGTGGTCCTGTATGCTCGCAACACTTCATTGAGTGCTTGTTGAATGTCACGTTGAGACAGTTCAGCTTGTGGTATCGTTTTCTTCAGAGTGGCAATGAAGCGTTCAACCATCCCATTGGCTTGGGGCCACAAGGGAGTGATTTTCCGGTGTTTGAAATTCAGGTGATTAGCGAACTCTGTGAATCCATGTCCATTGAAAGGTGGTCCGTTGTCTGTCTTCACCACCTTGGGTATTCCCCATGCTGCAAACACTTCATCAAGGATGGGTATGACGGTTGATGCTTTGTAGCTGAGAGTTGATGTGCAATGGGGAATCGGGAATATTCGTCCATGATGACAATGACACATTTTCCGGACTTCAGCTGGCCGGAGAAGTCGACAGCTTCTTGTTGCCACACACTGTCTGGAAGCTCTGACATCTGCAATGGGGTGGGTGGTTCTTCTCGCCCTTCTAGTTGGCATTGTGGACAGTCTTGAAGTGTGGCTTCCACAATCTGGTCAAGACACAGGAACCAGACCCTCTCTCGCAGTGCTTTCTTCATGGCCACTACGCCTCTGTGGCCTTCATGCACTAAATTAATGGTCCCTTCTCTTAGTCGGTGAGGGATGACAATTCTTCTGTCTCCCAACAGCAACCCGTCTGCATTGATCGTGAGATCATCCATGACGTTTCTGAAAGATGAGAGTTCTTGCATATTGATGGTGATATTCGTTTGCGGGTCCTCCATGTGTCTCCAGGAGTCTGTGCGGATGCGTTGCATGACGTCTTGGAGTGTGGCGTCTTTGGCAGTGGCTTCTATAATGGCTTCTAGTGGGACGGTAGGTGGGTGTGCTTGGTCAATGACAAAGTGAAGATACTCTTCGGCTAACGAGTGTCAGTACTTGTGGATGACGTGATATGTAGTCCGCCGGATTCTCCGCCTTCCCCGGTTTGTGAATGATGGTGTACGTGTAGTCCTGCAGGCGGATCCCCACCTCTCAATCCTTGGGGGCATCTTCGCTCGTGGGTTGCCAAAGAGGGTAATTAAGGCCTTGTGGTCGGTGATGAGTGTGAAGTGTTTCCCATATACGAATAGATATACTCCGGCACACTCCTTGACCATTGGTCCTTACCGGCTGTTGTTGGGCATAACAAATGCGGCAATTGCTCTGTTTGTGAATTCACTACTGATTGTAAAGAGTTTGTATTTGGCACCATACGTAAACCTCATAATCACTTCAGTAACTGTAACATCTGTAATGTCATTTATGCAATTTTATGCCCCTGCGGAATGATTTACATAGGTCAAACAACACAAAAAATCCGGATCAGAATCTGCCAACACAGAAGCAGACTGAGGTGCAAAACACCTAATGCACCGTTGGTAGAACATTTTGAGAGTGCTGACCATACTGAGGATGACATTCGTTGGACAGTCGTTTCAGTTGTTAAAATTCCACCAAGAGGTGCGGATATATCCCAATTACTGAACAAAGAAGAATTAAAATGGATTTTGAAAACGGAAAGCATACACAAAGGATTAAATCGCTTAGAGGATTGGACATCCTTACTATGATCTCACAGTCTCCTCCCTATGGACCTGTCCGTGACTCATGAAGCAAACACAGAGCCTCTGCTCATCTGAAGAACTATGACTTTGCCTTTCGAACCAGCTGAACTATTGAAAAAGTCACGCTGACTATGTTAAACAACTGTTTTAGTATTATTTATGTTCTTTAACTCAATATGGTTGCTCCCTCAATTTCCTTTTCCTGACCTTTTACTCTTGCTACACTGTCGGTCTTTCTTCCTGGTTATCGGTGGTATTCAGCCTTTTTGCACTCACCCAGTATGGCGCCCAAATTCTCCAGCTCCCCTTCACTTGCCCTCACTGCACTTCCTGGATCACATGACCACCATGTGATTGATCACCTGATCCTCCGCACTCACAAGATAGCGGCAAACGAACTCCCTCTTCACAGCCTATCCGGGATTGTCCGACCGCCCTGTCCTGCAGACCCCCACTGAATGCATCTCCTTCATTGTATCGAGGTATGTCAACCACGATCTCGATGCCGGCTACCCACCACGCCGTTACATTGTGAGACCCTCTCTCATTTTCCCTTTTCCCTCGATAGATACCGCATCACCGTGTTGACTCGATTGTACCTTCATTGCCCAAGGTAAGCCTGTCACTCCTTAGACACGGTCCCTCTCACTTTTCCTGCTTCGATTTTTTACAATGCGAATTTCCTCCGCAGGCTCATTCCTTGGAATCTCTAATTCGCTCAGGTCATCGAACCCAGACGAATTCCAATCTTGTTTTAACTCCTCCAACTCGAGGTAATTTTTCCCGCTTTGTATTCGCCCCACCTTTTTCACCATTCCCGCCTCGGTTTTTACATTTAGAATTTCCTCCGCAGGCCGATCTTTCGGAACCTTAATTCGCTCATGTCATTGGACCCAGACGAATCACCAATTTTTGTAACTCGTCACAACCCGAGGTAACGCTTCCCGTCTTACTCACAATACCCCAGCTCCACTCGCCGATACCATCTTGCCGCACCTGTATTTTTAATTCACCGTCTTTCACACACGTTACTAGATTGCCTCCGGCGCGCATTACCCTGAGAGCATGTTCACCACCACTTATTTCTTTTCCATTGTCCATGAAATTGAATGCCACAATTCAGTTATATTGTATCCATATAGAGATTGGTCCGTGTTCTGACAGTTTTGTCTTATATTGTATAATTAACTTAATTTAAATTAACCCTTAACCACCATGTTTCCTTTTTCTTTCTCCCCATTTTTCTCCTGCCTCATTGTTTATGTCGTTTTTTGTACTAATTGTGTTAATTCAGGCATTTTTAAATTGGCAATTCATACTAATTAGTCCTGATGATGATCCTAAAATCCCCCCGTTAAGGATCGAAACGTCGTCGACTATGTGGTTCACCTTACACATTAACAATCTATGTGTATGAAATGTTGTGAAGGTGGCAAGTTTTATACTAAGATGTTCCACTACCTATTATTCTCTGACATAGAAACATCACTGCAATTGCCTGTATGTTTTTCTGAAATATTATGTCCTCTTGATATGTAAGCCACAGGATACAGGCTTGTGTCCCACCAACATTTTGCTTACATCCCTTTGATCACTGCTAACTATTGTTTCTTATTAAAGTTGCCTTGTCCGGCTGGACATAGGCTATAATATAGCACCAATTTTGGCTATATTCATTGTTTTTTGTTAATATTCCTCGCTTTCAGGGACCAGTGTCTCCTATAATAAAGAGGGTAATTAAGGCCTCGTGGTCGGTGATGAGTGTGAAGTGTTTCCCATATACGAATAGATGGAAATGCTCGCATGCCCACACAACTGCCAGACTTTCCTTCACAGGTTGTGAGTATGCTTTCTCCGTGTCGGTGAGGCTGCGGCTGGCATAGGCAACGATGTGACGTTGATCTCTCTCGTCATCATACTGGGCTAAAATGGCGCCAAGTCCGACAGGGCTTGCATCAACAGTAATCTCAGTCTTTCTTCTAGGGTTGAAATACGCCAGATGGGCAGCAGAGCTCACAGCCCTTTTGATCTTGTTGAAAGCACACTCACATGCATTGGACCAGTGAAATGTTTGCCCTTATCTCATGAGTTCTCACAGCGGGTAGCTGATGGTCGCATAGTCCTTGATGTATCGGGTACAGTAGCTGGCCATGCCCAGGAAGGACCGAATGCCGCTGAAATCGTGAGGTTGCGGAGTGTCGGCCAGTGCTGAGACTTTTTCAGGATCAGGTCTCATGCCGTCTTCAGAGAAGATGTGACCATAGAATTTGAGAGTCGACTTGTGGAATTCACACTTGTCTCGGTTGAGTTGAGGTTGGCGTTGAGAAAGGCATGACACACGCGATCTAGGGCTTTGTCGTGGTCTTCGCGTGTTGCACCAAAGACGAGGATGTCGTCGCCGTAATTGAATGAGTTCGGGATGTGGTGGATCACTCTCCGAACTGCCTCTTGAAAGATCTCTGCCGCCAAAATTAAGGCGCTTGAACCTGAAAAGTCCTTGATGTGTGGTAAACGTGGTGATGTACCTAGATTTTTCATGGAGTTCGAGCTGGTGGTATCCTTTATCCAGAATTTTATCTAATTTTGAGAAAACCGTTGCTCCATTCAGACGAGTGATCATGTCGCTGATGTGAGGTCCTGGGTGCCTCTCTCGTTCGATGGCTGTATTTGGGGCTCGCATGTCCACGCACAGGCGCACTTTGTTCTCGTGTCCCCGTTTAGGCACGACCACTACTGGTGGCACCCATGGGGTAGGTCCGACTGACCTTTCTATGTTGTCCGCTCCCAGCAGGTCTTGGAGCTCGTCACCAACTGCTTGTTGGAGATGGAATGGTATTTTCCTATGATGCTGAGCCACAGGCGTTACTTGTTCGTTTATGTGTAGTTTGACCTTGACATTGGCTGGTTTTCATAGGCCTGCGAATAGTTTTGGGAATTTGTTTATTATGTCCCATGAATCGTCAACTCTGAATAGAATCTCTACCAGCTTCAGCCGTTCTGCTGTAGGTAAGGTGAGGAAACAGTCAGCCGCTTCAGGACCTTCTATTAAGTGAACGTGAGCCTGAATTGTTCTATCTTTGTAGGTCAATGTCATGGTAAATCGTCCTAAGCGCGCCAGTGGGTCTTTGGACATCCATGTGTAGACGTGCATTGCGGCTGGTTCTAGCTTCGGCTTTGGGCACATCCTCTCATATTCCGTTGTACAGATGTAATTAGGCGATGCTCCTGTGTCTAGAACAAATTTGGCAGAGTGATTTCCCATCTGAATGTGTAATGGGGAGTATTTCTTTAAACGGTCCGAGTCTGCCACCATGCACACATATTCGTTGCTGTCTTGCGATATGGGTGTGAGAGCAGACGATTCTCTCGACGTTGATCGTTGGGATCGATATGACGTTTGTGACTGAGTGCTGGATCTGGACGAGCTCGATGAGCGGTCTCTCCTTCCTTGCACCAACCCTCACATGGTGGCGTTGTCAAGTACTTCGCTATGCCGGTCCCACTTCTTTACGACGAGTTTGGCACATTCCTTCGAAATGTTTTTCACTTCCACATCAGTGACATTGTTGTCCCATGGCCGGACAGGTGCCTGTATGAGGGTAGTCCAGGCCACAATGATAACATTGTGGTGGTTGTTTCTGGGTGTTGCCACTTCTGGTCCCACCACGGGACGAGCTCGTGGACTTTCCAGGTTTCCGATGATCCGGCCAACGTCTCGCTTCTGTCTGAGATTGTATTCAGAAAGCTTGTTCTCGTTTTTCTGTCTTGCCGGCTTCCAATTTTTTTGTGTGCTTTTCCGCTTAATCATTTATTCGTGTCAGTTCCTCAATGTCGTCAAGCGAGTAGTGTTTCTTTAATAGTTGACGTCGTAGGGAGTCTGATTGGCACCCTTCAATGATGCGTAGACGAAGCGCATCGTCTGTGTTGAAGTTATCAAATTTGCAGTATCGTGCCAGGCGTTTTAGTCGACAGATGAAGTCTCCCATGGACTCATCCCGTTCTTGGGACGCAAGGTTGAATGTGTAGCGTTCGTAATCCAAGTTGCGCTTGTGAAGGAACTTTCTGTTGAAGGCTTCTCTCACGTCTGCATACGACGCAGCATTTTCTGAAGGCAATTCTTTGATGATCTGTCCGATGTCTTTGTCCGCCAGGTTCTTCAATGCTATGAGTTGATTGTCGGGGTCATTGACTCGTGAGCCCTTCATGAAATCTTCAAAGTCTTCGATCCAACTTTTCCACTTGGGACCCATGCTGTTCCCAGACGGCAGTATCAGGGGTTCGGGGGGAAGCAGGAACGATACCCCCATTAAGATGGGTCCCTGAAGCATGGCTTGGGCTGGACCTGGCAGTGCGTTTTGTGTGGAGTCAGGCTGAGTGGTCATGGTGGCGAATTGTCGTCTTCACTGCCTTCTCAGATGCTCACAGCGGCGTCTTGGAGGCTTCAAAATTTATTTTTTTGCAGGCCCAAGGGTATTTTCTATTTTTGCCTGACTTTAAGATGGGCGTCGGGCTGGTGGCAGTGTTCTCCTATGAGGGTGCTTGACCTCAAAATAGCCGCCGAATTTAACCTCTTATGCTTATTTGTTAATGGGGAAATCAATGTCCTTACCCCAGTTTGTGCCCTGTTCAGTGTAGTTGGGGCTCCAGAAGTTTGTTCTGCTGAGCGCTCTTATCACTGGCCGGGATGCGGGCTGAATTGCTGGGCGCGCTCGTTCCGACAAGGTGTTTTTTTTTTTTTTTTAGAGCTGCAATTACCTCATGAGTGGCGCTTCTTTCCTTCGTGTGATCCTGAGGGTGTTCTTGGATCCCATTCTCGTTGTCAGGTTTTCGTGTCCCATGCTAAATGACACGCGGATCTCACCATTTTAGTAGCATATCAGACTCTACAGGCTTAATAAAAGGACTTGGGGACAGTGGAGACATTCGTGTCCCACGCTAAAAGACACGCGGACACGAGCTGGGGTCATACACGTCATTCTTTATTTAAACTATATCCCCGACTGGCGCTCCTTCGGGCCGCCCCTCACTTCTGCTTCCTGCCATGCCTGACCCGGAAGTTACAGACGGAGTCAGGTATGGCAACACGACAGAGACCCATAAGATGATTGTAGAAGGACCGACAATGTTAACATCCTTCCCATTCTATCAGACACCTGTTTCTATCGATGTGGAGAAAGAACTCCCAATCCAAGATGGCAATGCATAGCACTTCCAGGTCAAGAGGGTAAGAGCCAGGATTTCACCCAGCAGAACTGAGAACATCCTGCCTGGGGGCGGAGCAAGACCGTAGCTGGAATCCTGGCTAAGGTTTAGAGCTCCGACGAGCCTGTTTACTTCTTTTACTCCTTTAAAACTGAGCTGTGTGAACTAGAAATGCATCTCCTCCACTGCATACCACATGAACTTTGGGAGAGAGTGTCCAGTGCTCAGTTTGTAAAAGAATGAGTACCGATACCTTATGCTCTGCACAGAAACCCGAGGTCGAAGCAATTAAATGTTGACCTCTGGAGCAAGGTCAAGACTGATTTGCATTTGGCTGGGTCCAAACGGAGGTGGCATGAAGTGGGAAGAAACAATGGACTGGAAGGCGCCCTAGTAATTACCAGTGACTGATTAATCCAATCTTTCAACCCATCACTTTGTTGTATACTTTAAAGTGCCTAGAAAGCTAACTGTCATATGTGGGCTGCAATGCACATTTACATCATTCATATATGTGACAAAAACATATTTTCTGTCAAAAGCACCACTGTACTCTGGCTATGCTGCCATTTAAATGCACCCCAGTGACACATGGGAAGGAAAACTGACTTTAAATTGTAAAAGCTTATGTCTGTTTATTCTGAAACCATCTTTGAAGTGTGTTTTGCAATCCCAGAGGGCAGAGTGCTAAAATATAAAACAAGCATTGGCATAGCCAATAGGTCTCGCCTTTGAGGCGTTATAAGTGTTTAGACAGAGCTATTGGCTTTGTTAACATTTTTAATATGTGTTGTAGAGCATTGTGAATGTTGTGCAGCATGTTGAAAATGTATAAGTTATAATAAAAAAATGTTATAACTATTTCTGTCACCTTCTATCTAACCGAAAAATATTATATACAACTGAAGTATTGTACTAAAAACCAAAATTAATACAAACAATGTGTTCTAGTTTATTTGTTTATGCCATGCTGTCAATTTTTCCTTGCTTGTTGTAATTAATTTTTGTTATAGTTTTTATTGTTAGGTGTGGGATATAAACAACGGGAAGGTGGATGTTGTGAAATAGTATTTTAATTAGATAGGAGTAGTGGGAGAGTTATTTGTGGAGAATTAATAGATGTCAAATTATTATGCCTAACTGAAGTGGTGTGGAGTGATGCTGAGGTGGTTGTGAGTAGTGGCGGAGGTGATATATAAAAAGCTTGAAATCTGAACCTATACATGTGGCGGACATTCTTCCTTTGTGATTTTGGACCACAATCATAAGAATTATACTTGTGCTTGATACAAAACAATTAATATGAAAATTACAATGATTCAAACATTGTTCAACTTATTTTTTTCTTTGTTCTAGGTTGCGTAGCAGGATCAAGCGTGGCAATATTTTAAATTTGGATTACTGTACACTCGTTTCATTAAGTGGGCACCGGAGTAAGTCGTCACATGACCTTTCAGGAGAAACCAGGGCTTTTGAATTTAAAGATGTAGGGGTGAATGAAACAGGGTCAATTGCTGATGTAGTTGTCAAATTTGGCAATCGTAGGGCGTTACCCAGATGTGTTATTAATTCATTTAGGCGAGAATGACCTGGTGTAGCTTTTGGGTTTAGGTTTGATAAAGGCAATGAAAGTGATTTATGAACGATCGGGAGGTTCTGGTGAGGGACATTTATTTTTTGGACAGAACTGATTCCCAGAGATGTATTAAAATATAACACGGTTGAGAAAGCCAGGCAGATAGTTACCAGAGAGGTGGGAGGTTTTTGCCTGGCTAGAGGTATTGGCCTGACAGTGTTATTACAAAAGAGGACTTCACTTTATTTCGTCAGTGTTAGACCCGGCCCTCGTAACATAGCTAGACATGACCCCTGCACCTCACACCAGCCCCTAAACCCACGGCCTCGCCGATCCTTCCCACCAGAACACGCACGCACCCAACCCAGCCTTCCCCGTCCGTGGCCTTCCGCCCTTCGGCCACACCGGGCCCGCGTGCCCACTTCATGCACCAAGATGGCCGCCCGGCCCCAGCGCGACCCTGGCCTAGAGGCGCCACTCCGGCTGGAGGACATCATGCTCCCCTTGGGATGAGAGAGGGAGGAGCAGTTTCTATCACACCTCTGCGCTTCTCTGGGACGGTGGGTTTCGATCGACCTGCCGGCCTCCCCGAGGGCTGGCTCCACGCCTGCTGGGTGTCTGGGGCTCCTCCCGACCCGGCCCTGAAAGGATCAAAAGACAATGGCAGGAAACCCCGACAAGCGTCCCCCAGGTGACAAGACCCCTGCCTGCACAGACTCCGGACATCAAAGAGGAGTCGCCCTATAACAAGGTGTGCTCTGGGACTGTCCGGCAGATTCGGCTTGGAACACCTGAGCCCTGCTGAGTGACTCGCGGCTCCCTGAAGATCGTAAGACCTCCGAACTTGTGCTTGAGCCCTGCTGAGTGACTCGCGGCTCCCTGAAGATCGTAAGACCTCCGAACTTGTGCTTGAGCCCTGCTGAGTGACTCGCGGCTCCCTGAAGATCGTAAGACCTCCGAACTTGTGCTTGAGCCCTGCTGAGTGACTCGCGGCTCCCTGAAGATCGTAAGACCTCCGAACTTCTGCTTGAGCCCTGCTGAGTGACTCGCGGCTCCTCGAAGATCGTAAGACCACCGAACTTGTATCCGAGCCCTGCTGAGTGACTCGCGGCTCCCACAGACTCTCTTGGTCCCGCCGGACCCCACAACAACAAGCGTATCCCCCAGCTCGAGGATTGTGAGCTGTGCGCCGGGTACGCTCCTGCATTTGATCCATATCCCCAAAGACTGTCCCGCTACCTCCTAACCCCCTCCAAGACTCTGGGAGCCCACGCTCTGTTTGTATATATCTGCTTTGCTGATCATAAAGATCCTACCACTCCGATATGATAAAGATTTGCTCTTAAGAACTCCTTGTGTGGTGTCTCTCTGTCGTGTGGCGCCGAGTGTGCGATCCTAGGTACGAGGTTTCTCCCCTGAGGAGTCTCCCGCCAGTGCCCGGCTACGATACCTCGAGGGTGGGTATCAGGGCAGTCAGGGCCCCCTCGGGGCCCCTCTGAGGTCGCCTTCTAACATTGGTGGCAGGCGACGGGATTCGGGCCCATAATCTAGAGATCGTACCATGAACGGCTGACGCACTACCGACAAAGATGGCAGAAGGAAACGCCGTGGTTCTCATAGAAAACGACGCCAGTACCGTGTTCCAGGTGGAACAGCTGGAAGAGTACACTCACAAAGAACTAAAACAATTCTGTAAGGAACTCAGAATCGCTACCACTGGTCTCAACACCAAAGAAGATATGCAAAAGGCACTGAAAGCTTGGGTGGATTCTGGAGCCTCCCGCCCAGAAGGAGCGGGGGAGCCCCACGACGAGGCGGGACCCTCCCAAGGAGAACGCAGCAGCAACCAGGTGCGAGGCTTCGTACCAGACGGGGGCCTATCCCCGGAGGAACTCGCAGACAGAGAGAAAAGTCGCCATCACGAGCTCGAATTAGCCAAACTCAAAATTGAGGGCGAGTTGAAATTAGAAGAGAAAAAGCTAGCAGTAGAACAGCTGCGAGTACAAGGAGAACTAGAAGAGAAGAAACTCCAACGAGAACACGAAGGAAGGAGACTTCAACTGGAGCATGTACGCAGCCTGAAGGAAATAGAACTGAAAGCAAGAAGCGAAGAAACGCGGCCCCCGGGGAACCGGGAGGTGGCCACCCCGACGGAGCAGAAGGTCCACATCCCCAAGGATGTGGTCAAAGAATATTACAAAAATGATGACATTCAGCAGTGGTTCCGGGCCTACGAGGTCACCATGACCTCCCATCGGGTCCCGCAGAAGGATTGGGGGGCTGGGTTATGGGGACGATTCCTGAGCGAAGGGAGAGACACCCTGCTCCACCTACCCACCTCCATGCAAACCTCCTATGAACACATGAAAGCGGCCCTCCTCACAAGGTACGGCCTCACCCTGGAGATGTACCGCCAGCGGTTCCGGGACTGCAGGAAGATCCCGGGTACCACCTGGGTGGAATATGTGAATTTCTTCAGCCGAGCCTTCGATGGGTGGATCAAGGGCAGCAAGGTAACCACCCTGGAAGAACTAACCGACCTTATGTTGTGGGAACACCTGGCGGCCAACTGCTTTGTGGAACTACGCCAGCATCTGCTCGACAGCAAGCTCACGGACCCAAGGAAGCTGGCTGTCGAGGCAGATCACTGGACCAACACCCGGGTCTCCCGGGGCCCTGTAGGAGAGTACCCCCGAGCCAGTCAGGGACCACCCCGCCAGAGAGGGGGGGGAAACCAGGGAGGGCAGAGAGAGTCCCAGGCTAGTCCCCCGAAGTCCCAACCTCCACCTTTCCCGGCACCCCCACCAGCTGTATCCGGACCCCCCCTTAGACGGGGGCACCGGGTAACCATCACTTGTTTCCGTTGCCAGAAGCCCGGGCATTACGCCAACGACCCTGAATGCCCCATGGCCCCACGCACCACCCAGGCAGCACCCCCTGCTAGACAGATAGCCAATGTAGCCCTGGGGGAGGAGGTTGAGGAGGCCGAGGAATGGGAACCCGCCGCTATGGCCCTAGTATCATTAGGAGATAGAGGGCAGGAGGCTCCCAGGGACCATCTCTCTAACACCAAGAAATATGGGAAGCTCGTAACGATCAATGGCCACCAAGTAGAAGCCCTCCGTGACACCGGGGCCAGCATCACCGGTGTCCTCAGCCATTTAGTACACGAAGACCAGGTCCTCCCCAACGTCTTTTGCCCTGTCATTTCAGCCGACAACACAGAAAGCCTATGTAAGGTAGCCCTGGTGCCCTTTGAGTGGGGAGGGGTGGTCGGTAAACTGAAGGTTGCAGTGAGAACCTCCCAGCCCGTCGACTGTCTCCTGGGGAACGACCTGGAAAGTTCCCCCTGGGGACAAGTGGAGCGCAAGACCCATCTAGGGATGATGGGCCTCCCTGAGTGGGTGTGCGCCACCACTTGATCCATGGCGGCTCGACTGACCCCCCTGAGGGAAGTCGACGACGCCCCGACCCCTGAAGATAGGATGGTCCCAGCAGAGGGTCCCCCCATTCCCCCACCAGAAGAGTCGATCGCCAGTGACGAACCCCCGCCTTCCGACTCGACCCCAGTCACCGAGTTAGGCGATCTGCCCGAATTAGCCCAGTGGCGCCACGAGGGGGGCCCCTCCCGAGAAGAGTTCTGCCGAGAGCAGGCTACCTGTCCCTCCCTGGTCGGGCCCCGGCAACAGGCAGAGGCCCAGGCCGCAGGCGACCAGACGGGGACGCACCGGGTGTATTGGGAGAATGACCTCCTGTACAGCAAACAGAAGTCGGTGGAGCTAGGGTCCGGCCGGGTGCTGGTGGTACCCCTACGCTTCCGAAACCTCCTCCTGGGCCTGGCCCACGATGTTCCCCTCGCAGGCCACTTGGGCCAGGACAAAACGTACAGTCGCCTCGTAACCCACTTCTACTGGCCCAGAATGAAAGCAGATGTAGGAGCCCACTGCAAGTCCTGTCCCAAATGCCAGGCCAGTGGGAAGAGCGGAGGGAAGAGCAAGGCTCCCCTCCAACCCTTCCCTGTCGTCAGTACCCCTTTTGAGCGGGTCGGGATCGACATTGTCGGGCCCCTGGACCCCCCAGCTTCCCAAGGGCACCGGTTCATCCTCGTCCTGGTGGACCATGCCACCCGTTACCCTGAGGCCATCCCCCTGCGCACCATCACGGCCCCCGTGGTGGGCCGGGCGTTGATGGGAATCTTCTCCCGCGAGGTCGTGAGCGATCGCGGTACCAACTTTATCTCCCGATATATGAAGTCCTTATGGCAACAATGCGGGGTGTCCTATAAGTTCACCACCCCGTAGCACCCCCAAGGAAACGGCCTGGTAGAGCGGTTTAACCGGACTCTGAAGGGGATGATCGCGGGCCTGGAAGAGCCCCTTCGGCGTAAGTGGGACATCCTGCTCCCCTGCCTCCTATTCGCATACCACGAAGTTCCCCAGAAATCCTTGGGGTTCAGCCCCTTTGAGTTACTCTACGGGCACCCCGTCAGGGGGCCCCTCAGCCTGGTCAAGGAAGGCTGGGAGGCGGTGCCCCGAGGCCCCCCCGAGATGTGTTCCGTTACGTCCTGACCCTCCGAAATCAGACTAGAAGGTTCCGAGAGATGGCCGAGGCCAACCTGGAGGCGAGTCAGGAGGAGATGAAGCGCTGGTACGACCAGAACGCCACTCTGGTCGAGTTTCAGCTGGGCCAGCAGGTATGGGTCATGGCCCCCGTGAAACCCTGCGCCCTCCAGGATAAATGGACCGGGCCCTTCAAAGTGGTTGAGCGGAAGAGCCAGGTCACGTACTTGGTGGACGTCCAGTCCCCCCGGGACCCCCTCCGGGTCCTCCACGTGAACCGCCTCAAGCCCCACTTTGCGCGAACGGAGCTGAGCCTCCTACTGGCCACTGATGATGGGTCCGAGGAGGAGTCCGATCCTCTCCCCGATCTCCTGTGCACCAAAGAGAAGGACGGCTCCGTAGAGGGAGTGAACCTCTCCCCGTCTCTCACTCCCCAGCAACGTGAAGATTGCCGCCAGCTCCTAGGACAGTTTTCGGACCTCTTCTCCCTGGTCCCTAAGGTCACCGACTGGTGTGTCCATGACGTGGATACCGGGGACAGTCCGCCAGTGAGACACCGGGCCTACCGAGTCCCTGATCGGGTCCGGTCCTGTATCCAAGCCGAAGTCTCGAAAATGTTGACCCTAGGCGTAATCGAACCCTCAGACAGCCCCTGGGCCAGCCCCGTGGTCCTGGTCCCAAAAGCAGCTGCCCCCGGGGTCGCACCAGAACTCCGCTTCTGCGTGGACTACCGGGGACTCAATGAAGTCACCCGAGCCGATGCCCACCCCATTCCCCGAGCCGACGAGCTCATTGACCGGCTCGGGGCTGCTCGGTTCCTCAGCACCTTCGATCTCACCTGCGGCTACTGGCAAATTGCGCTCACAGAAGGAGCCAAGGAGCGGTCCGCCTTCTCCACCCCGGATGGGCACTATCGCTTTCGCGTGATGCCCTTCGGGATGAAAAATGCCCCGGCCACCTTCCAGCGACTGGTAAATAGAGTCCTGGCCGGGCTGGAAAAATTCAGTGCCGCATATCTCGACGATATCGCAGTTTTTAGCTTTGAGTGGAGTGAGCACCTCCAGCACCTTCGGAGGATGCTGACCGCCCTGCACCAGGCAGGCCTCACCGTGAAAGCCAGCAAATGCCAGATTGGGCAAGGTTCGGTAACCTACCTGGGGCACCAGGTCGGAAGCGGGCAGGTCGCCCCTCTACACCCCAAAATCGACGCCATCCTAGCCTGGGAACCCCCCACTACCCAAACGGAGGTCCGAGCCTTTCTGGGCCTCACGGGCTACTACCGGAGATTCATCAGGAATTACGGCAGCCTGGTCGGTCCCCTCACGGGACTCACGTCCAAAAAGCAGCCCAAGAAGGTGCAGTGGTCCCCTGCCTGCCAAGAGGCGTTCGATGCCCTGAAAGCGGCCATGTGTACTGCCCCCGTCCTCCAGGCCCCCGACTACTCCAAAGAGTTTGTTGTACAAACTGATGCCTCCGAGCATGGCATCGGGGCAGTCCTCTCCCAGGTAAATGACCAAGGCCTAGACCAGCCCGTAGCCTTCCTCAGCCGAAGGCTATTGCTCAGGGAACAGAGATGGAGCACCATCGAGCGAGAGGCATTCGCCGTAGTCTGGGCCCTCAAGAAACTACGCCCTTACCTGTTCGGCACCCATTTCAAGGTCCAAACCGACCATCACCCCTTGCGATGGCTCATGCAGATGCGAGGAGAAAACCCCAAGCTACTGCGGTGGTCAATCTCCCTCCAGGGGATGGATTTCACCGTGGAACATCGCCCTGGGACTGACCACGCCAACGCCGATGGCCTCTCCCGGTTCTTCCGCCTCAGCGAAGAGAACCCCCAAGAAGATGGGTAGTTCTCTCCGGCTTTCAGCTGGGGGGGACGCGTGTTAGACCAGGCCCTCGTAACATAGCTAGACATGACCCCTGCACCTCACACCAGCCCCTAAACCCACGGCCTCGCCGATCCTTCCCACCAGAACCCGCACGCACCCAACCCAGCCTTCCCCGTCCGTGGCCTTCCGCCCTTCGGCCACACCGGGCCCGCGTGCCCACTTCATGCACCAAGATGGCCGCCCGGCCCCAGCGCGACCCTGGCCTAGAGGCGCCACTCCGGCTGGAGGACATCACGCTCCCCTTGGGATGAGAGAGGGAGGAGCAGTTTCTATCACACCTCTGCGCTTCCCTGGGACGGTGGGTTTCGATCGACCTGCCGGCCTCCCCGAGGGCTGGCTCCACGCCTGCTGGGTGTCTGGGGCACCTCTCGACCCGGCCCTGAAAGGATCAAAAGACAATGGCAGGAAACCCCGACAAGCGTCCCCCAGGTGACAAGACCCCTGCCTGCACAGACTCCGGACATCAAAGAGGAGTCGCCCTATAACAAGGGGTGCTCTGGGACTGTCCCAGAAGATTCGCCTTGGAACACCTGAGCCCTGCTGAGTGACTCGCGGCTCCCTGAAGATCGTAAGACCTCCGAACTTGTGCTTGAGCCCTGCTGAGTGACTCGCGGCTCCCTGAAGATCGTAAGACCTCCGAACTTGTGCTTGAGCCCTGCTGAGTGACTCGCGGCTCCCTGAAGATCGTAAGACCTCCGAACTTGTGCTTGAGCCCTGCTGAGTGACTCGCGGCTCCCTGAAGATCGTAAGACCTCCGAACTTCTGCTTGAGCCCTGCTGAGTGACTCGCGGCTCCTCGAAGATCGTAAGACCACCGAACTTGTATCCGAGCCCTGCTGAGTGACTCGCGGCTCCCACAGACTCTCTTGGTCCCGCCGGACCCCACAACAACAAGCGTATCCCCCAGCTCAAGGATTGTGAGCTGTGCGCCGGGTACGCTCCTGCATTTGATCCATATCCCCAAAGACTGTCCCGCTACCTCCTAACCCCCTCCAAGACTCTGGGAGCCCACGCTCTGCTTGTATATATCTGCTTTGCTGATCATAAAGATCCTACCACTCCGATCTGATAAAGATTTGCTCTTAAGAACTCCTTGTGTGGTGTCTCTCTGTCGTGTGGCGCCGAGTGTGCGATCCTAGGTACGAGGTTTCTCCCCTGAGGAGTCTCCCGCCAGTGCCCGGCTACGATACCTAGAGGGTGGGTCTCAGGGCAGTCAGGGCCCCCTCGGGGCCCCTCTGAGGTCGCCTTCTAACAGTCAGGATGAGGTACATTTGTTGTTTCTAGGGAACGAGTTGTCCTTCTTATAAAGGAGGGACAAGCTAGCCAAGAAACTCGTTGTACGGCACTGGTGTTGAGGTTTTTGAAGCACTGGCTGTTCCGAGAGTTCGATGACATCGGCCAACTAGCAAAGAATGACAAATACGAAATAAGGGGGGGGGGTGGGAAAGGGAAATGCCTGAACTCAGGATTTGCCTGGTTGGCAGACAGACAGAGGGCTCAGGCACTAGGATGGAAGAGTTGGGGGTCTTGCCGGGAGGTCATTGGCAGATGGAGCATGGGGGAGCAGCACTTGGGTCAGGTGTGGAATGATGCTGAATGAAAGGGGGTGATGCAGGATATTTGGATTGTTTGCTGAGGGGGCTTTCGTGTTGGGGGAATTTAAGGATGATGGGGATATGTTGTTTAAATGTATTATTGAGGCGGGCTTTGCTACAAGAAGTATTTAACTGCAAAGTTCTGCTGCATATCTGTCCTCATAAAGTGGCATTTTGCTCTTACAAGTGGCCTGTTAATTTTGCAGCGTCCGCGAGATACAGTGAACTGGGGAAGTGAAAGCCATTCATAGAATGAGTATAACGTTGACATGTGAAATGAAGAGATGCGTGTGATCTTTAACAAATCTCGGGGTTGATTTGGGATTTGATTTCAAAATAATAAACAGAGGCACTCTTACAGAATCTGGACCACAAGTATAAGATGAACTGGGCAATCTACTTCAGGGCTCCTGGCTTTATGCCAAATATTTGAATAAAGGAAATTTAACATAAATACGTAGATTGCTCAAGGCAAAACCACAAATCCCAGAATGCGAAGTGCTCTTGCAAAAAGCCTGTGCATCATAACATCTCCATTACTTTGTATAACAAAGCCTCAAATTTCTTAAACTAGCTTTATAGCCTGGAAGTCACGTGCGGAATTTACATCATATGTACCTGCCCCCACCACAAGCGCCAGGGCTCCACACCTGTTGAAACAATGCAGCAGTGACCTGGAGCAGACGTTCACATTGAGGAAGCCCAGCGTGCAGCCCAGCTTGGCCAACCCCAGCCAGACGTGCACAAAGTCGGGCTCATTGCTCATGAGTAGGGCCATCGTGTCCCCTTTCTTGAACGATGCATGACGGAGAAAGACCTGGGCCACCCAGTTGCTCCTACGGTCCACTTGCCGGTAGTAGTGCCTCTGCCCCTCGAAAATCAGGAATGGCTTGCCAGGCACTCTCTCTGCCACAGCCAGAAAGTGGTCCAGTACGGTCTCCACCCGACCTCTGCGCTTGTAAAGCTCCATGCGCACCCCGGCTCGCAGCACCTTCAGCAGGTAGCGCAGGTCCAGCCAGAAGTAGGGGAAGAAGAATCGCTGTACGAGGTGCAGGGCCAGCAACGCCGCCGCGCAAGTGGAGAGACTGGCTAGAAGCATGGGTGCAGCCGCGGAGAGAAGCAAGAAAGTGAAAGCGACCGCGAGACAGGCAAATGTAAACAAGCACGTGCGGGCACGCTAATTAGAAACAGATGGCCCCTGCGCGCCGCTGCTCGCTCTCGCAAGGTGGATGCCGCCACACGCTCGAGTGTTTGAAAAGTGCAGACCGATTCCAAAAGGTCATCTCCTACTGCAGCGCATGCGCGCTGCGCCAGGCTCGACATAAAAAGAGCACACAACTTATAGTGGTTAGTGTGCCTTCCAGGGATGGTTCCTCCGCTAAGGCGGAAGAGCATCGCCACACTACTAAGGCAGTCCAGACAAAATAGAAAATGAAACACGTTATTATCCTTTTCTTTGTCTGTTCCTAGGTGTGGGGAGGGCGGGGCTGACCAGAGCAGGGGCCAGGAGAGGTGTGGGTTTCCCACTCAAAGTGTGCATGAATGTTTGGCTGACCATCTTGGGCCGGCAGAACATTCATGCGCACTTTGCATGTTTCCCACCAGGTGGCATTACACAGCCTGGTGAGAAACATGCACAGGCTCCCTGTCCCCACCTGAGTGCTGAACCACACCCTCCCCCCGCCACCGTTCCCTACCTGCCACCACTGATGCCTGCACAGCAAAATGAAAGCCAAACGCTATGGGCCCGATTCACAGAACTAACTTAAGACAAAATCCTAAACTTACTACCATTTTCGTATTCACAGAAGGCACTTACTCATTTTGGTATTCACAGAAGGCACAAACAGTGACATGCATCAAAATGAGAAATTGCGAGTCCTTATTTGCGATTTTTAAGGAATCGCAAATAAAGACTCGCAAAACACGATGCACCAAAAAAAATGCGAGAAAATTGCGATTCGCTAAAAATCGCTAATTAAATTGCGATTTCGGCATTTGCGAACTCGCTATTAGCGATTTCGCAATTAGCGAAATCGCAAATACCGAAGTCGCTTTTTGATGCATCCTGATGACATCACAACCAGGAAGTGAGCAGCTCCAGCCTCATTTCCAGTGCACAGTCTCAGGGAGAGGAGGGAGCTGGCTCTGGGAGCTGAACAGGAGTGTGACAGAGACAGTAGAACAACTTTTTCTAACAAATGGAAGCCTCACAAACAGCAGAGGAGAGCCAAACAGGCAGGAAACGCAAAATTAAATTTGCAGAAAAAGAAATTGACACCCTCATTGAGGGAGTAGTCCACAGCCATGATAAGCTGTTTGGAAAGGCATCATTAAAAGTGGCAGAGCAGGAGAAAAGGAAAATCTGGCTCTGGATCCAAAACAGGGTCAATGCCATTGGGGTGACACACCGCACCATTGAAGAACTGAAAAAACGATGGTACGACTTGCGCAGTCGGGCTAAGGTGCGCATTGCTGACCGGCTCAAGGAGGCAAAGAAGACAGGAGGGGGTACACCAACAGACACTGGGAACACTCCCATGGAGGACTTGGTTGAATCCACCATCCAGCCAGAAGCTGTTGTTGGTGTGACCCAGCTGGACACGTCCGGAGCAGCAAACACATCTGAAGGTAAGATGAATGTATGTTACCTTTTTTTTTAAATGTAAAGGTAGAACATGACCACAGTACAGCCCAAGTGCAGACTTTGAACATCCACTACACAATGTATTCAGTAGGTGAGGGGCATTATGGGAGATGTAGTCAGGTCAAGCAGTTACAATGGCAAATCTCAGAGTAACAACCCAAAAAAGCTTAATAGAGTATAAAATCATTAACAAAGGCAAAAATTTATTACTGTGAAATTTTTATCACAGACATTAAATAATGCAGTTTTGCACTGTTTCACCTCACAGATGCTCAACGTGTAGAAGATGTGGATAGCGATTCCCCAGACATGCAGGACACCAGCGCAGGTGAACAGATGGACACACCGTGGTGCAAATAAATCCCTCACGTCCAACAAAGTCACGCAGGGCTACTGTTCCATCCCTAGTCACCATGGAGTGTGATGATGAGGCTGATGCAACACCAGGTGGCAGCCATGGCCAGACAACTTCCATCCCACAACCACAACCACAGGTCCCCAGAACCAATCACAGAGTCCGACGTAGGAGAGGAAGAGCACTCAGGACACAGCAGGAGGAGCAACCAAGTGATGTCTGGGGTGGTCTTGAGGGACAGATGCTCCGTATGCAGCGCCTGCAGACAAAAAACACACGTTTAGTACAATTGCAAGTTGGCAAGATGGCTAGCAACATAGCAGTACTGTCAGAAAGTGTGCAGCAACTGAGCAAGGTGATGCATGAGGGAAGTGTATCCCAGAAGAGACAGCATCGTCAACTGATGCTGCACCTGAAAATGTTTGCAAAATCAAACAATAGGTTGGCCACGACAACTGCACTGCTGGCACGTAGGTCTGTGACCATGCAAAATGAAATGTGCCATTGGAGCGGGGATGTGGCTAAAGCACTGGACCAGGTGACCAATGCAGTTGAATTGCTTAATGCCTCCACAATTGCGGCAAACATGTCCACGCCGGAAGGGGGTAGTGAGGGTGGCTCAAGCCTAAGTAGTTTGGCAATTCCAGTCCGCACTGCAGGAAGACGCAACACACGCAGCAGTACCCCCGCCGCTTCCAACATTACGGATGACAATGCTGGGTCTGACAGGCGTCTGGGTGTTCGTGGGAAAAAGCGCTAGACTGGCATGTACAAGTACATTCCACTATGGTGACGTAACCATTTATTTGGATTTGACTTTTCACTGACTGACAAGTAAATTTACATTTGCAAACCACTTATGTCCATTGCACTGGTCAGATTACAAGTGTGCTTGAACACTCATGACATTTTTATTTAATTAAAGAATTCTTTGATAGCAATATTCAGTTTCTGTGCCATCATTACTCACCTCAGAAATAATTTTGTGTGATGTCAAATCTTCTCCTATGCCCTTCTGCTGCGCTTGCCCCTTGTGCTGCATGGTGGTGTGGCACTTGCTGGTTCCCATCCTCCGATTCGCTGTCAGACACCTCGATGTCCATTCCTCCCCTTGTCGCTATATTGTGCAGCATGGCACATGCTGCTACTATCTTGCAGCATTGTTCAGGGTTGTACTTCAGTGCTCCACCGGTCTTATGTAGACATCTGAATCGGCTCTTCAGCAGCCCAAATGTGCGCTCTATGATGTTCCTTGTCGAAATATGTGCTGCATTGTACCTCTGTTGATTGGCAGTTGTGGTATTGAGGTAAGGCGTCATGAGGTAATTACGCAAGGCGTATGCGCTGTCACCTACATGTAATGGAGCAAAGAGTCAGTGGCAGCTTGACATTGACATACGTACAATGACAGTGATAAACTATTACAAATATTTACCAAGCAGATGTCCCTCTCCAAATTCTCCCCTGACAAGACGGGTGTGTATGCCACTTTGCCTGAAGATATAAGAGTCATGTGCACTCCCTGGAAATTGCGCAACAATGTCAGTGATTATGTTTTTGGCATTGCAAACAACCTGAATATTGAGGGAATGGTAACATTTCCTATTTCTATATAAATATTCCTGTGTTGCAGGGGGACATATTGCCACGTGGGTGCAATCAATACAACCCAAAACATGTGGGAAACGAGCTATCTGGTAGAACTCCTGTTTGGTTTTTGCAAGGTCAAGCGCGGTGGTAGGAAACTTGATGTGAGACCCGATCACGGCCATCATGGCATCAAGGAATGCTTTCAATATTCTTGAAAGTGCGCTTTGTGACACACCTCCCGCTACAGCAATGACCCCCTGAAAACTGCCTGACGCCAGGAGGTGTAGGCAACATAGGACCTGCACATGCGTTGGGATGGCATTGGTCCTACGTGTCTGTCGTTGCATTATGGGGTCCAATTCATTGATTAGGTCATGGATCATTGCTGCATTGAGCCTATACTTGTCGTATATCTCATCCTCTTGCTGGCCTAGCAAAGTTATGCGGACTCTGAAGATGTGCTCATTTATTCGCCTCCGTCTCTGTGCGGCAGCCTGCAGCCTCATCCTCCTCGCCATCAGGTAAATCCATGCCATTGTGAACAGTGCTGGCTCATTCTGGCTGTGTTTAAATGGGTTTCAGTTGGTTTTCACCTGTCTGTGATTTGCACTCATGATTACCACCTGGTTGTGATCCTTCTTATTTAGCGATCGCAAAATTGTGATGTTCATGGGAATCGCTATTTGCGATTTTTCATGCATCCATTTAGCGATTCTTTGTTTGCGATTCCCTATTTGGGAGACGCTAATACCGATTCGCTATTTGATTCGCAGAATGTTTTGCGATTCCTTATATTTGCGAAAAGTTGGTTTTTCGCAAATATACAGTTGATGCATTTCTACACTGACTTTTGCGATCGCAAACGGCCAATTTTTGCGATTCGCACCGTTTGCGATCGCAAAAAGGTTTGATGCATGTGCCTGCTACACACTTCGGTATTCACAGAAGTTAGGAGTCCTAACTTTAGGACTCCTAAATGCCTTCTGTGAATACCGAAAGTCTTAAAATTAGGATTTTTCTCAGTTTACTACTACTAAACTCAGAAAAATCCTAATTTTAAGGCTTTCGGTATTCACAGAAGGCATTAAGGAGTCCTAAAGTTAGGAGTCCTAAGTTTACTACTACTAAACTGCGACAAATCCTAATTTTAAAACTTTCGGTATTCAGAGAAGGCATTTAGGAGTCCTGAAGTTAGGAGTCCTAACTATACTACTACTAAACTGCGACAAATCCTAATTTTAAGACTTTCGGTATTCACAGAAGGCATTTAGGAGTCCTAAACTTAGGACTCCTAACTTCTGTGAATACCAAAATGAGTAAGTGCCTTCAGTGAATACCAAAATGAGTAAGTGCCTTCTGTGAATACCAAAATGGTAGTAAGTTTAGGATTTTGTCTTAAGTTAGTTCTGTGAATCGGGCCCTGTGTCACTCAATAGGTCTTGCTAGACTTTTCTGTAAAAGGCCTAGGTCGAATTAAAATCTTAACTTCTGCTAAGGATACAACTAGAAATAGTGCCTCACTTATTCCCTGCTTAGTTTTTAAAACCTGCCTTAACCGTGAATTCAGATTGTTAATAATTTAAACTGAAAAGTATCTTAGTAAAAATTTACTTTAGGCTGCCTGAGGGCTTAAAGCCAGTTATGCCAATCATCCCACCTTCAGAGCTGAAATGCACATCCTTGGCTGGGAGACTTAATGATCTTGGCTCAGAGGAAACTAGCTTGCCTCTGGGCACAGAAAAGGCCAATGGATCTAAACCCTTTATCAGGCATTATCTATCCGGGAGTGGACAGTAATAGTTTGGCAGAACAAAGTGCATCTTTTAACTACATCTTTTTACTTAGAGATGCCAAGCAGGGTCTTATATTCTGTTCTTCTATTGTTCTCTATGTCTCTTTATTCTGACACAAGGTGGGCATGTGGATTGCACAATGAAAACTGATGGCTTTGTCATTTTTAGTGGTTAGGTTAAACAAAGAGATGGATTCACTATTGCAGCTGTGTGGATGTTATTAGGTTGCGTCATGTTAAGATACGTAACAATAGACGGCGGGGCCTCTGAAGAAATAATAAAATTAATAATTAAATAATTACAAAGAATGTATTAGTTGATAATCCTAAAAAGTATAAATATACCTTTTGCAGCATTGTATGTTGCACAAGAATGGATTGCTGTCTGAAAAGACATACTGCTGTTAAATGGCGTCAGTAAACAGATTTGCCAAGTTTAGAGCAAAAATTGCACCCATCAAAGTCCATTTAAGCTACTCGTGGTAATAACCATCAAGGAAAAAAGTGTTTTTTTTTTTTTTAAAAAGGGCACTTTTCCAAAGTCAGGTTACAAAAGCTATATGTAGGCCAAATAAATGCATTCTTGGCTTGGTTTTTATCGCTGTACTGGTTTTACTAACAGGTTTTCACTTGTTCATTTTTTGGATTGGGAACTTAATTGTATATACTATCCAGTTTATCACAAAAGAAATACATTGGCCCCCACAGAAGTACTCTGAATTGGTGCAAACGTACTACTTTTTGCAATTCACAAATATTGAAAAGTAATAGCTTTGGAAAGCTGTGCTAGTCTCAGGTTTCCAGTTATACTACTGACAGCCAAACACTAGGCCTCAGTGAAATTTAGATTATGCTGGCGTAATTTGCATAATTTCAGCAGTTCCTGTTTACACATGTTACACACAATTCTGAAATTATGCCATTACACCACTTCGGAAAAAATTTACAGAGAATACACCATTTGCTGTAAAAATGTATCAAGAACATACGGAGACAGCAGCACACGAGTGCTTTATTCACAGTGCTTTATTAGCCCTTTTTCTTAGTGCAAAATGCAACCTTGCATCAAAAATTGCTACATGAGCTCATTTCATGCAAAAATATAGCGTGAAATTATCTATTTGCATTTTATGTCATTGTTAGAAATTGAGTCTCTAGTTAGAGGTCTGAAAGGAGAGGGCAGTCCGTCCCTACACTCCACTATACACACCTCTCATCTGAGATAGAGGTCTGAAAGGAGAGGGAAGCCTCTCCCCAAACCCTACTATGCACACCAGTTATCTGAAGTAGAGGTCTGAAATTAAAGGTCGCTCCCTCCCCAAACACTGTTATGCACACCAGTCATCTGAGAGAGAGGTCTGAAAGGAGTGGCCAGTCCCTTCCCACACCCTACTCTGCACATCTATCATTATGGGGAGAGATCTCAGCAGAGAGGCCAGTTCTTCCACACACCCTGCTATGCACACCCGTCATCTGAGAAAAAGAACTACAAGGAGATTGTACTCCCTCTACACTAAAGCAAACACAAAAAGATGATGGACGGAGCGCTGAAACTTTTCAGATACTCTGAAAAGTTTCAGCGCTCCGTCCATCATCTCCTTTTGTTTGCTTTGTTCGCTCTAAGTTGGCTGGGTATGCCCAGACGTGGGTCTCTTGCTCTTATTGAACTGGATTCAAGCTAGCCTGGCTGACGAGGAGTGTTACCCTGAAACCGGTCCCAGGATGCTTGTTTCTTGTTCAGGGAAGACCTGGCAGTTCATGCTGGACTGTTCCCCTTAAGCACAGGGTCAAGACTGATTTGCATATGGCTGGGTCTGAACTGTGGTGGCGAAGTGAGCTAAGGAACGATGATGGATTCAACCTAGATGTGTGACTGGTGGTGAGTGTCTGAAAACTTTCAGCGTTCCATCCATCATCTCCTTGTTTTTGCTTTGTTCACCCTACGTTGTCAGGGTACGCCTCGACATGGGTCTCTTGCTCGATTTGCCACTGGATTCAAACTAGCCTGGCTGATGAGGGGTGTTACCCTGAAACTGGTCTCAAGATGCTTGTTTCTGGTCTAGGGAAAACCTGAGTTGGCAGTGCATACTGCTAGATAAATGCACACACATAAAGGGTTTAGCGAGGAAATAACATTTTAATAGCCATTTTTATGTATTAATTACGTTTTTGTGTTTCTTTGCTTAAGTTGACCTTTCTGGAGTGGCCATAAAATGGCTGCCATCCCTATTTGATGGACTAACGAGATATTAAAGTTTCTGGGTGAAGTGCGCCTGCGCTAAAAGATGAGCAACAATAACCTCGTCCTGACCCCAGGCAGACTGTGCCCACGAAGGTCGCACCGGGATGGGTGCCAACTTTCAGACAAAGGATTTCCTTAAACTAAGAACTGTTATAATTTTGACACCATGGACACAAAACCGTATGAGAACCAAAATGACAAGCAAGTGTTGCAAATTATTAATAACATGTGATTGACACCTAAAGAAACATTTTGCGCTTGGGAATCAGGAAGGATGATCCTGGTTCCACCAATCAAATTTGTTTAAAAACATATGTTGTAACATTCTTGTTGTTGATTTTACTATAAAAGAAGTAGACTAGAGAGGGTAAAAAAAAACTCCATCATCTGGCTTTCTGATTTCCTGACGTTATGCTGACGGAGAGGACGGTGACACTGCTGGACAGCTGTTTATCAAAGACTCTGATGGACTCACCAGATGCCCAATTACTTTACGGACTGATTAATCGCTTTATGGGCAGAAAGACAAAAGATCTGAATTTGACTTAGAGGACGACATTTAGCCAGAATAGGTAAATATGCAAGCCAAATGTTGAATGCTTTATGACTTTCTATGCTTTATTTTAGATAAACATTTCTATTCATTATAAGAACTGTGTTGGGTTATTATTTTAAGGTATTGATGTATATCCTAGGTGTGGGGAGGGCGGGGCTGACCAGAGCAGGGGCCAGGAGAGGTGTGGGTTTCCCACTCAAAGTGTGCATGAATGTTTGGCTGACCATCTTGGGCCGGCAGAACATTCATGCGCACTTTGCATGTTTCCCACCAGGTGGCATTACACAGCCTGGTGAGAAACATGCACAGGCTCCCTGTCCCCACCTGAGTGCTGAACCACACCCTCCCCCCGCCACCGTTCCCTACCTGCCACCACTGATGCCTGCACAGCAAAATGAAAGCCAAACGCTATGGGCCCGATTCACAGAACTAACTTAAGACAAAATCCTAAACTTACTACCATTTTCGTATTCACAGAAGGCACTTACTCATTTTGGTATTCACAGAAGGCACAAACAGTGACATGCATCAAAATGAGAAATTGCGAGTCCTTATTTGCGATTTTTAAGGAATCGCAAATAAAGACTCGCAAAACACGATGCACCAAAAAAAATGCGAGAAAATTGCGATTCGCTAAAAATCGCTAATTAAATTGCGATTTCGGCATTTGCGAACTCGCTATTAGCGATTTCGCAATTAGCGAAATCGCAAATACCGAAGTCGCTTTTTGATGCATCCTGATGACATCACAACCAGGAAGTGAGCAGCTCCAGCCTCATTTCCAGTGCACAGTCTCAGGGAGAGGAGGGAGCTGGCTCTGGGAGCTGAACAGGAGTGTGACAGAGACAGTAGAACAACTTTTTCTAACAAATGGAAGCCTCACAAACAGCAGAGGAGAGCCAAACAGGCAGGAAACGCAAAATTAAATTTGCAGAAAAAGAAATTGACACCCTCATTGAGGGAGTAGTCCACAGCCATGATAAGCTGTTTGGAAAGGCATCATTAAAAGTGGCAGAGCAGGAGAAAAGGAAAATCTGGCTCTGGATCCAAAACAGGGTCAATGCCATTGGGGTGACACACCGCACCATTGAAGAACTGAAAAAACGATGGTACGACTTGCGCAGTCGGGCTAAGGTGCGCATTGCTGACCGGCTCAAGGAGGCAAAGAAGACAGGAGGGGGAACACCAACAGACACTGGGAACACTCCCATGGAGGACTTGGTTGAATCCACCATCCAGCCAGAAGCTGTTGTTGGTGTGACCCAGCTGGACACGTCCGGAGCAGCAAACACATCTGAAGGTAAGATGAATGTATGTTACCTTTTTTTTTTAAATGTAAAGGTAGAACATGACCACAGTACAGCCCAAGTGCAGACTTTGAACATCCACTACACAATGTATTCAGTAGGTGAGGGGCATTATGGGAGATGTAGTCAGGTCAAGCAGTTACAATGGCAAATCTCAGAGTAACAACCCAAAAAAGCTTAATAGAGTATAAAATCATTAACAAAGGCAAAAATTTATTACTGTGAAATTTTTATCACAGACATTAAATAATGCAGTTTTGCACTGTTTCACCTCACAGATGCTCAACGTGTAGAAGATGTGGATAGCGATTCCCCAGACATGCAGGACACCAGCGCAGGTGAACAGATGGACACACCCGTGGTGCAAATAAATCCCTCACGTCCAACAAAGTCACGCAGGGCTACTGTTCCATCCCTAGTCACCATGGAGTGTGATGATGAGGCTGATGCAACACCAGGTGGCAGCCATGGCCAGACAACTTCCATCCCACAACCACAACCACAGGTCCCCAGAACCAATCACAGAGTCCGACGTAGGAGAGGAAGAGCACTCAGGACACAGCAGGAGGAGCAACCAAGTGATGTCTGGGGTGGTCTTGAGGGACAGATGCTCCGTATGCAGCGCCTGCAGACAAAAAACACACGTTTAGTACAATTGCAAGTTGGCAAGATGGCTAGCAACATAGCAGTACTGTCAGAAAGTGTGCAGCAACTGAGCAAGGTGATGCATGAGGGAAGTGTATCCCAGAAGAGACAGCATCGTCAACTGATGCTGCACCTGAAAATGTTTGCAAAATCAAACAATAGGTTGGCCACGACAACTGCACTGCTGGCACGTAGGTCTGTGACCATGCAAAATGAAATGTGCCATTGGAGCGGGGATGTGGCTAAAGCACTGGACCAGGTGACCAATGCAGTTGAATTGCTTAATGCCTCCACAATTGCGGCAAACATGTCCACGCCGGAAGGGGGTAGTGAGGGTGGCTCAAGCCTAAGTAGTTTGGCAATTCCAGTCCGCACTGCAGGAAGACGCAACACACGCAGCAGTACCCCCGCCGCTTCCAACATTACGGATGACAATGCTGGGTCTGACAGGCGTCTGGGTGTTCGTGGGAAAAAGCGCTAGACTGGCATGTACAAGTACATTCCACTATGGTGACGTAACCATTTATTTGGATTTGACTTTTCACTGACTGACAAGTAAATTTACATTTGCAAACCACTTATGTCCATTGCACTGGTCAGATTACAAGTGTGCTTGAACACTCATGACATTTTTATTTAATTAAAGAATTCTTTGATAGCAATATTCAGTTTCTGTGCCATCATTACTGACCTCAGAAATAATTTTGTGTGATGTCAAATCTTCTCCTATGCCCTTCTGCTGCGCTTGCCCCTTGTGCTGCATGGTGGTGTGGCACTTGCTGGTTCCCATCCTCCGATTCGCTGTCAGACACCTCGATGTCCATTCCTCCCCTTGTCGCTATATTGTGCAGCATGGCACATGCTGCTACTATCTTGCAGCATTGTTCAGGGTTGTACTTCAGTGCTCCACCGGTCTTATGTAGACATCTGAATCGGCTCTTCAGCAGCCCAAATGTGCGCTCTATGATGTTCCTTGTCGAAATATGTGCTGCATTGTACCTCTGTTGATTGGCAGTTGTGGTATTGAGGTAAGGCGTCATTAGGTAATTACGCAAGGCGTATGCGCTGTCACCTACATGTAATGGAGCAAAGAGTCAGTGGCAGCTTGACATTGACATACGTACAATGACAGTGATAAACTATTACAAATATTTACCAAGCAGATGTCCCTCTCCAAATTCTCCCCTGACAAGACGGGTGTGTATGCCACTTTGCCTGAAGATATAAAAGTCATGTGCACTCCCTGGAAATTGCGCAACAATGTCAGTGATTATGTTTTTGGCATTGCAAACAACCTGAATATTGAGGGAATGGTAACATTTCCTATTTCTATATAAATATTCCTGTGTTGCAGGGGGACATATTGCCACGTGGGTGCAATCAATACAACCCAAAACATGTGGGAAACGAGCTATCTGGTAGAACTCCTGTTTGGTTTTTGCAAGGTCAAGCGCGGTGGTAGGAAACTTGATGTGAGACCCGATCACGGCCATCATGGCATCAAGGAATGCTTTCAATATTCTTGAAAGTGCGCTTTGTGACACACCTCCCGCTACAGCAATGACCCCCTGAAAACTGCCTGACGCCAGGAGGTGTAGGCAACATAGGACCTGCACATGCGTTGGGATGGCATTGGTCCTACGTGTCTGTCGTTGCATTATGGGGTCCAATTCATTGATTAGGTCATGGATCATTGCTGCATTGAGCCTATACTTGTCGTATATCTCATCCTCTTGCTGGCCTAGCAAAGTTATGCGGACTCTGAAGATGTGCTCATTTATTCGCCTCCGTCTCTGTGCGGCAGCCTGCAGCCTCATCCTCCTCGCCATCAGGTAAATCCATGCCATTGTGAACAGTGCTGGCTCATTCTGGCTGTGTTTAAATGGGTTTCAGTTGGTTTTCACCTGTCTGTGATTTGCACTCATGATTACCACCTGGTTGTGATCCTTCTTATTTAGCGATCGCAAAATTGTGATGTTCATGGGAATCGCTATTTGCGATTTTTCATGCATCCATTTAGCGATTCTTTGTTTGCGATTCCCTATTTGGGAGACGCTAATACCGATTCGCTATTTGATTCGCAGAATGTTTTGCGATTCCTTATATTTGCGAAAAGTTGGTTTTTCGCAAATATACAGTTGATGCATTTCTACACTGACTTTTGCGATCGCAAACGGCCAATTTTTGCGATTCGCACCGTTTGCGATCGCAAAAAGGTTTGATGCATGTGCCTGCTACACACTTCGGTATTCACAGAAGTTAGGAGTCCTAACTTTAGGACTCCTAAATGCCTTCTGTGAATACCGAAAGTCTTAAAATTAGGATTTTTCTCAGTTTACTACTACTAAACTCAGAAAAATCCTAATTTTAAGGCTTTCGGTATTCACAGAAGGCATTAAGGAGTACTAAAGTTAGGAGTCCTAAGTTTACTACTACTAAACTGCGACAAATCCTAATTTTAAAACTTTCGGTATTCAGAGAATGCATTTAGGAGTCCTGAAGTTAGGAGTCCTAACTATACTACTACTAAACTGCGACAAATCCTAATTTTAAGACTTTCGGTATTCACAGAAGGCATTTAGGAGTCCTAAACTTAGGACTCCTAACTTCTGTGAATACCAAAATGAGTAAGTGCCTTCAGTGAATACCAAAATGAGTAAGTGCCTTCTGTGAATACCAAAATGGTAGTAAGTTTAGGATTTTGTCTTAAGTTAGTTCTGTGAATCGGGCCCTGTGTCACTCAATAGGTCTTGCTAGACTTTTCTGTAAAAGGCCTAGGTCGAATTAAAATCTTAACTTCTGCTAAGGATACAACTAGAAATAGTGCCTCACTTATTCCCTGCTTAGTTTTTAAAACCTGCCTTAACCGTGAATTCAGATTGTTAATAATTTAAACTGAAAAGTATCTTAGTAAAAATTTACTTTAGGCTGCCTGAGGGCTTAAAGCCAGTTATGCCAATCATCCCACCTTCAGAGCTGAAATGCACATCCTTGGCTGGGAGACTTAATGATCTTGGCTCAGAGGAAACTAGCTTGCCTCTGGGCACAGAAAAGGCCAATGGATCTAAACCCTTTATCAGGCATTATCTATCCGGGAGTGGACAGTAATAGTTTGGCAGAACAAAGTGCATCTTTTAACTACATCTTTTTACTTAGAGATGCCAAGCAGGGTCTTATATTCTGTTCTTCTATTGTTCTCTATGTCTCTTTATTCTGACACAAGGTGGGCATGTGGATTGCACAATGAAAACTGATGGCTTTGTCATTTTTAGTGGTTAGGTTAAACAAAGAGATGGATTCACTATTGCAGCTGTGTGGATGTTATTAGGTTGCGTCATGTTAAGATACGTAACAATAGACGGCGGGGCCTCTGAAGAAATAATAAAATTAATAATTAAATAATTACAAAGAATGTATTAGTTGATAATCCTAAAAAGTATAAATATACCTTTTGCAGCATTGTATGTTGCACAAGAATGGATTGCTGTCTGAAAAGACATACTGCTGTTAAATGGCGTCAGTAAACAGATTTGCCAAGTTTAGAGCAAAAATTGCACCCATCAAAGTCCATTTAAGCTACTCGTGGTAATAACCATCAAGGAAAAAAGTGTTTTTTTTTTTTTAAAAAGGGCACTTTTCCAAAGTCAGGTTACAAAAGCTATATGTAGGCCAAATAAATGCATTCTTGGCTTGGTTTTTATCGCTGTACTGGTTTTACTAACAGGTTTTCACTTGTTCATTTTTTGGATTGGGAACTTAATTGTATATACTATCCAGTTTATCACAAAAGTAATACATTGGCCCCCACAGAAGTACTCTGAATTGGTGCAAACGTACTACTTTTTGCAATTCACAAATATTGAAAAGTAATAGCTTTGGAAAGCTGTGCTAGTCTCAGGTTTCCAGTTATACTACTGACAGCCAAACACTAGGCCTCAGTGAAATTTAGATTATGCTGGCGTAATTTGCATAATTTCAGCAGTTCCTGTTTACACATGTTACACACAATTCTGAAATTATGCCATTACACCACTTCGGAAAAAATTTACAGAGAATACACCATTTGCTGTAAAAATGTATCAAGAACATACGGAGACAGCAGCACACGAGTGCTTTATTCACAGTGCTTTATTAGCCCTTTTTCTTAGTGCAAAATGCAACCTTGCATCAAAAATTGCTACATGAGCTCATTTCATGCAAAAATATAGCGTGAAATTATCTATTTGCATTTTATGTCATTGTTAGAAATTGAGTCTCTAGTTAGAGGTCTGAAAGGAGAGGGCAGTCCGTCCCTACACTCCACTATACACACCTCTCATCTGAGATAGAGGTCTGAAAGGAGAGGGAAGCCTCTCCCCAAACCCTACTATGCACACCAGTTATCTGAAGTAGAGGTCTGAAATTAAAGGTCGCTCCCTCCCCAAACACTGTTATGCACACCAGTCATCTGAGAGAGAGGTCTGAAAGGAGTGGCCAGTCCCTTCCCACACCCTACTCTGCACATCTATCATTATGGGGAGAGATCTCAGCAGAGAGGCCAGTTCTTCCACACACCCTGCTATGCACACCCGTCATCTGAGAAAAAGAACTACAAGGAGATTGTACTCCCTCTACACTAAAGCAAACACAAAAAGATGATGGACGGAGCGCTGAAACTTTTCAGATACTCTGAAAAGTTTCAGCGCTCCGTCCATCATCTCCTTTTGTTTGCTTTGTTCGCTCTAAGTTGGCTGGGTATGCCCAGACGTGGGTCTCTTGCTCTTATTGAACTGGATTCAAGCTAGCCTGGCTGACGAGGAGTGTTACCCTGAAACCGGTCCCAGGATGCTTGTTTCTTGTTCAGGGAAGACCTGGCAGTTCATGCTGGACTGTTCCCCTTAAGCACAGGGTCAAGACTGATTTGCATATGGCTGGGTCTGAACTGTGGTGGCGAAGTGAGCTAAGGAACGATGATGGATTCAACCTAGATGTGTGACTGGTGGTGAGTGTCTGAAAACTTTCAGCGTTCCATCCATCATCTCCTTGTTTTTGCTTTGTTCACCCTACGTTGTCAGGGTACGCCTCGACATGGGTCTCTTGCTCGATTTGCCACTGGATTCAAACTAGCCTGGCTGATGAGGGGTGTTACCCTGAAACTGGTCTCAAGATGCTTGTTTCTGGTCTAGGGAAAACCTGAGTTGGCAGTTTGGGCTGGATGTTCCTAAGAGGCACACGGTCAAGACTGATTTGCATATGGCTGGGTTTGAACTGGGATGGCAAAGTGAGCTAAAGAACGATGATGGATTCAACCCAGATCTGTAACTGGGAGCGAGTGTCTGAAAAGTTTCAGCGCTCCATCCATCATCTCCTTGTGTTTACTCCCTCTACACTCCCTACTATGCACACCTGTCTTCTGAGAGAGAGGTCTGAAGGGAGAGGGCAGTCCCTCACCACACCGTACTACGCACACCTATCATTACAGAGAGAGGTCTCAGCAGAGAGGCTAGACCCTCCACACACCCTACTTATCACACCATTCATCTGAGAGAGATGCCTAAAAGGAGAAGGCACTCCATCCACACACCCTACTATGCACACACGTCATGTGAGAGAAAGATTTCAAAGGAGTGGAAGTCCCTGCCTACACCCTACTACACACACCCCCCATCTGAGAGATATGTCTAAAAGGAGATCGCAGTTCCCCCCTACACCCTACTACTCACATCTGTCATCAGAAAGAGAGGTCTGAAAGGATGAGGAAGTCCCTCTCGCCACCCTAGTATGCACACCCCTCATTACGGCAAGAGGTCTTGTTGCAGCGCGGAATACCAAATCCCTCTCTTCATCACAGACCATAGATCTCTACAACCACATTCATTCACTCATTCACTGGTGGGGCCCATAACACCAACATACATTCACCATAGATCTACGGTACTTGAGAGGTGATTTTTCCCTCCATACGCTGTAATGGGCGGAAATACGCGTAATCCCTAATAAGCAATGGGTTCATCTATCTTTCCCTATCTTACCAGGTTCTAAACATTAATCTAGTAATTCCTCCCATGGACAGGCCATGGATCAGCTGAGTTGCTGAGTAGAGTGGTGCTTAATTCTCTAAACAATATACATCAATACCTTAAAATAATAACCCAACACAGTTCTTATAATGAATAGAAATGTTTATCTAAAATAAAGCATAGAAAGTCATAAAGCATTCAACATTTGGCTTGCATATTTACCTATTCTGGCTAAATGTCGTCCTCTAAGTCAAATTCAGATCTTTTGTCTTTCTGCCCATAAAGCGATTAATCAGTCCGTAAAGTAATTGGGCATCTGGTGAGTCCATCAGAGTCTTTGATAAACAGCTGTCCAGCAGTGTCACCGTCCTCTCCGTCAGCATAACGTCAGGAAATCAGAAAGCCAGATGATGGAGTTTTTTTTTACCCTCTCTAGTCTACTTCTTTTATAGTAAAATCAACAACAAGAATGTTACAACATATGTTTTTAAACAAATTTGATTGGTGGAACCAGGATCATCCTTCCTGATTCCCAAGCGCAAAATGTTTCTTTAGGTGTCAATCACATGTTATTAATAATTTGCAACACTTGCTTGTCATTTTGGTTCTCATACGGTTTTGTGTCCATGGTGTCAAAATTATAACAGTTCTTAGTTTAAGGAAATCCTTTGTCTGAAAGTTGGCACCCATCCCGGTGCGACCTTCGTGGGCACAGTCTGCCTGGGGTCAGGACGAGGTTATTGTTGCTCATCTTTTAGCGCAGGCGCACTTCACCCAGAAACTTTAATATCTCGTTAGTCCATCAAATAGGGATGGCAGCCATTTTATGGCCACTCCAGAAAGGTCAACTTAAGCAAAGAAACACAAAAACGTAATTAATACATAAAAATGGCTATTAAAATGTTATTTCCTCGCTAAACCCTTTATGTGTGTGCATTTATCTAGCAGTATGCAACACTCATTACGGTTTATACTCACATTTAAAAGCACAATTCACAATTTACATCACAAAAGCAACATATAACATGCAAATTCTAAATATCTATCATTAATATGCGTACGAAAATTAGTTTACGTATTAGTTAGGCTATGCAAATGCAATTCCCACGTGTATTTTCTTATTAGTAATGTTGATTAAACATACACAGCAAACCAATTAATACTATTACTATTAGACAGTTATTCGTTTTAATTCAAACTTATAGAATGGAGGGGGTATACACCTTTTAAAGAAAAACCCACTCCAGCAATCCCCCCTTTGGTGATTTTATCACCACACAACACCCAAATTTAGTACCCTTTTACGGAAATTTTGAAATGACTTCTTACTCATAACTCATAAATCAGTTTCTCCATAGTCTACTCTTTTTGCCTTTTTATACATACTCTCTTTCAATTCATCTAATGCTATCTCTTCCATTTCTATATCTTGACTCCTTTCTTTTCTTTTTAGCTTTTCTCTTTTTGTTTTATTCTTTGCTTTCTTATTTCTACAACACATACACCCTAATCTTAAAACTAATAATGCCACTATCACACATGTTAATGGAAACACAATTTTGCCTATAAAAGTACGACCTATTTTAACTAAGAAATTTTTAATAGCAGCTATTTTCTTTCCCATTCTTGTCCATACATCTTCAACCTCCAGTGGTACAATTTCATCATGCAATTCAGTAATATTTTGATGTAAACCTTTAGATCTTTACTTTCGTCTGGAATGTAAGTGCAACAATGTTGAACTTTCAGCATCACACAGACTCCACCCTCTTTTGCTAATAAGATATCAAGGGCAAGTCGATTTTGCATCACCATAGCACGCATGGCAACCATTTCAGTATTGACCAATAAGAATCCATTAGCGGTGCTTTTTGACAAGCGATCCACTACTGTAGATAATTTTCTAATTTTATTCGCATTCAGAGATATTCCAACTGCTGGTTTCAATGCACCAAAGATGTCACCTACAATTTCTGCCCAAGATTCTCTCCTTCTACGCACTAAATGACTATTTAAACTATTTACACCTTCTTCTCTGTCCATGTGAAAGATTTTTGGAAATACCAGGCCTACGTAACATGTGCCATACCAATGGTCTGGCAAACGATAATATGCCCTGTTCCCACAGATAAAATATAGTCCAGGAAATATTGGATCTCTTCCACCTTTAAATCCCCATCCACCCATGATTCGGTATGTATCATGGCACTTACTATTACCTACAAAAAGATTATCATATGCAGTTTGATTCCTTCTTATACAAAATTTCCCTTTCTGAGGCCTATCTAGAGCTATCGTTGTTGTAGACTCTCCTTTTGTCTGATGTTTCTCCATTTCTGTATCCCAAGCCGTTTTCCCAGCTTTTCCTTCTGATGCCTTTTTGTGCATCTTATGCCTTCTTTCCTCAACCATATTCAAAAATGTCTTTTCTTCTTTTTGTAAACTGCATGTCAAATTATATTTAAACACAGCTTCTAATGTTAGTTCACTAGTTTCTAAGAAAAATTCACCTATGACTTTAGCAGGTTTTACCTTGTTCAACTTATTATTAGCAGGCACTAATGCAAAAATGTTATCTACATCTGAAAAATAATACTCTAATTTCCCTGTCTGATAAAATAAACTAGCTATTACACTACATGTTATTCCATAAGTAGCTGGAAGGTGATGATAAGTCACTCCTTTTGCCACAGAAGCAGGTAACTGCATGCAGACGTAGCAGTCCCTTACATCCATAGTTTTTACATATTCATACAACAATTTTGAAAACACATTATTAGAAAAATCATTAATAGACCTATCTTTATGCAAGTGAATGTTTGTTTCTACAGTCGGCACTACTTTTGAAATTTTACCTATGTTCGTTTTGTTTTGATCATATCCTTCTACTGTATCTATTGTGACTTTGAAAGAAATTACTAGAGCAAGTATGCTCCACAGAAGCATTACTAATCCTGTACAACAGCAACATGTTTTACACCATCATTTCATGAATGTACATCTACCGTTTCTACCATCTATGTTAGCCATCTTTACTAAAATGGACCGTGTCTTTTGACTTAGCCTCTTTTGTTTTATGACTAGTTTCTAAACCACAGCTTCTAAGCTTCTACGTGGTTTTACCAATTTCTACTTTTACTCAAGTTATTGTTTTCCACATCAACAGCTTCTTTGTTCATTCAGTTTCATTTCATAATCTTTCGCCTCCTTCTCCCAATCAGGATACAGAATCTCCTGAATCTCCCCTTCTTCTTCTCCAATGTCGGACAAGAGAACTCTCAGGATTTCCGATTCTTCTTCTTCTTTAACCACTTTCAGTAAAGCCTCCTCTGGATTTCCTTGACTGTCTGCCTCTTGGGGTTCTTCAGGCAGGGCCACGTACGTCCATTCCGGTGACTTATACTTCTGGTTAGGTTTTCTTGTCCTTCCGGACTCTTTGGTTACAACTGTTTCTTCTACCTTTGATTTTTCCTGACTCGTGACTTCATTCACCTGTTCAGCTCTCGGTGATTTCACTCGAGTCAATCGATATCTCAGTCTCTTTATTTTGTTCGGCCAAACTTCTGGTTTTACAGTTCTTTTCAATTTACTTTCTTTGACATTCTTTTCTTCTCTCCAAGCTCTCTTTCTTAGAACTCGACCTTCAGGCACTTTGTTCTCACTCTCTTCTGACTCTGTCCCAACTTGCTTTTCTTTTTCACCAGTCTCTTTGTTCACCACTGGTTCTGGTTTCCCTACTTCTGTCCCTCCTCGGGTCTCCAACACGCAATCTTCCTGCTGGCTACTTGTCCCTTCACCTAGCTGGATGTTGCAGTTCCCTACACCTACTTGGGGGTCTTCCGCAATCTGTCCCTCTCTCTCTGTACCTGTCCCTTCTTCACTTAGTTCTCTTATTTCAGGTGGAATTTCTCTCAGTTTTTCATCTGGGACTTCTTTTCTTTGAATTTCCTTTACTGCTTCTTCTTTGTCTTTTCCTTCCTTCTCTTTAGGTTCTTTTCTAGGACCTTTATTTCTTTGCTCGTCTTCAGAATCTGAGCTGTCAGAAATCTGCAATCTTCTTCTCAGAGAGACACTTCTGGGGACCAATATCTGATTTTGTTCTCTTTCCCCCCTTTCAGGATTTTCTCGTGTTTTTGGTTCTTCGTTGTCTGATTCAGTACTTGACTCTGATTCGTCATAGTACTCTTTCTCCTTGCAATCCACTGGATTTGGTATCCTCAAAGTATGGCTGGCATGGATCCAGATTCTCAATCCAGCACACTTCACAGCTATTGTCGTGGTCAGAATGACTTGTCTTGGTTTTCCCCACCTGGGAACCAAACAGTTTCTTCTTCTGTGGACCTTTATCCTCACCCAATCTCCTGGGCTCAGATCATGGGCTGGCTTCCTTTCAAGGGTGGTGGCGTCCGCTCCAACCTGATGAAACACAGAATGAACTGCGTCAGCCAGGCCTTTACAGTACTCCAACACTATGTCATCAGAAATCGTCATCAGCTTGTTGACTGGAATGAAAACATGCCTCATCGCACGTCCCATGATTATTTCATGAGGACTTAACCCTGTAGTTCTATCTGGGGTTGCACGTATGGTCATCAAAACTAGAGGCAAGACATCAGGCCATTTCATTCCTGTGGCTAAACACATTTTTCCAATTCTGTTTTTGATTGTACCATTCATTTGCTCAACCACACCAGAAGCCTCTGGTCGGTAGGCACAATGCAGTTTCTGTTGTACATTCAATGCTTCACTGACCAATTTTACAATCTCATTATAGAAATGCCCTCCTCTGTCTGATTCAAGGGTCACTGGAAACCCAAACCTAGGGATGAATTCTCTCAAAAGCAGCTTTGCTACTGTCAATCCATCATTTCTTCTTGTCGGGTATGCTTCTACCCATCTGGAGAATAGGCAGACAACAACCAGAACGTACCTCAATCTGTTACAAGGAGGCATCTCAATGAAATCTATCTGCATTCTGATAAAGGGCCCTCCTTCTCGGCCTATGGTTCCTATGCTGACCACTGTCTTTCTTCCAGGATTGGATTGCTGACAAATTAGACATCTTTGACATAGACTCTCTGCTATAAGTCTAAATTTTGGGTTGTACCAGGTCTGTTTAAACGACCTGATCATAGCATCTCTCCCTATGTGTCCCTGGCCACGATACATCCGTGCCATGGTAGACAACATGCTATCAGGCATGACTGGTCTTCCATCTCGATAGACCCACACATGATGCTTTTCTCTTGGCGCACATCCTGCTTTTACCTACTGCCTCGTTTCCTCATCTCCTGCTTCCTCCTGCAATTGTCTCACTTCTTCCCATGTCCCTACAACATTAGTAAACATTAAGGAATAAGAAGTCATCTCCCTTTCATTTGCCCGATTGACTGAATACTGATTTCTGACACAGTACTGTGCCATGTCATTGGCTTATCTGTTGCCAACAGTAACGTAATCATCACCTTGATTATGGGCAGCACATTTCACAACAGCCAATTTTCGAGGCAGCTGTATCGCCTCAAGTAACTTTCCAACCACTTCAGCATTCTTTATAGGAGTTCCACTTGAGGTCAGGAAACCTCTTTGTAGCCACAATTGGCCAAAATCGTGGACAACTCCGAAGCCATACTGGCTGTCAGTTATCACAGTCACTCTGACACTTTTCCCAATTTTACAGGCTCGAGTCAGGGCCACTAATTCTGCTACTTGAGCAGATTTCACCCCTTTTAAGTAAGATGCTTCCAACACTGCTGCAACTGTGCACACTGCATATGCTGCACTTAGCACTTCTTCTTCTGTTCTCAAACATGACCCATCAACGAACATTACATAATCATTTTCTGATAAAGGTACATCTTTTATGTCTGGTCGTGGTTTTGTGCAATACATATTTATTGTCGGTCCCCATGGATTCTCAATTTGAGTCCGTTCTGGGCTTTCAATTAAATTTTGGTTCCTGTACGGTACTGTCAAACAATGTTCACTATCCTTTTGTTTCTCAAATATGGGCATTACTGGACCTATCGTTACTGGGACCGTTACAGCTTCTAGATTTTTTTTTTGGTCAATTCTCTTATTTTCCCGGTTAATTCTAGAGTAGTTTTAGCCAATTCTGCTGAATTTTCACTATTTACTCTACTTTCTGTCTGTTTTTCTGTTTCTCATGCAGAGTTACTTTTCCCTAAATCTGGTGACATAGTCTCTGTTTTAATCGTTCGTAATGTTTCTCTCATTGAGGCACTTGTTGACAATGCTTCTGGTTCTGGTCGGTACGGTGGTGGGTTTTTGTAAAACACATCATCCAGAACATCATCTTCTGATTCATTCGCCTCATACCCACTCGATTCCACATTTCGCCTTTTCTCTGTGCATTTTCTCCCTTAATTCTCTCCTGCCATTCTTACAGGAAACACACCCTCAGTCATGCTTGCATTTCGCCACCTCGTCATTCGATCATCATGTGTCTCATGTCCGTATAGTCTACCGAATATATATCGGTAACCCCTACCACTTCTCTGCCTTTCTCGTTCATGCATTTCGTCTTCCCATTCCGTCAATGCCTCAAAGTGCGTCGGTCTAGGTCTTGGCTCTAAGTTCATCATTTTGTCATGGAGATTTCTTAAAACGGCCATATTAAAGGAACCATGTTCTGGAAACGCCAGGACTCCATCGTCCTTGGTGTATTTTACCCAATTGTCTAACCAAATACAAGTGTGATACCCATATTTCACAATCATTATAGATGCGGGGGTTTTCGGTGGTGGAAGTAACTGTCCTTCCCTAGTCTTAACTGGTTTGTCTTTCTTGAACCACTTCTTAATTTTCCCAAACCACGTCTTTTTCTCTTTTTCTGGTGGTTGGTAATACATTTTCTCGGTTTCCGTGTACCGTTTAGTCTCCTTACAACTGTACCGCTATTCTGTCCACTCACAGCGCGACTCACACTAACGCACCAATCAGGGGTGTCTACGTCACTGTCACGATTCTCCAATCTCAGCGCGACTCACACTAACGCACCAATCAGGGAGCATTTACGTCACCCTGTATTCCTCCACTCCTAGCGCGTCTTTACACTAACGCACCAATCCGGAGCGTTTTACGCCTCCAACCTACTGTTCAATCCCAGCGCGGTCGTTCTGACATCAGCAGTCGCTGCGGCAGCTCTGCCCTGCTCTCGTCTACCCCTCCTTTACAAATCCGCACAATACGTTTTTGTATCAATTTCTACAATTCTGTTAGTTACAACACAAAAACATCTCCATTGTCTGCTTCGCTAACCAAAGAACAGCAAAAGACCTTTCTCACGAGAATTCCGTCTTTCTCGAGAACAGCGCTTACCTCTGTCCTACTAAGGAATCGTTACTTCCGTTGATAAAGTAGCACATCCCTCTACCTTACCCTTCTAACAAGCATCAACTAACCGCTTTTCTAATATTAAATAACATTAGAGTTTCGCCATTAATCAAATGCCTTTTTCATACACGCACTGTCATACAGGGAAAATGTAGATCATTCATACAGACTTCTGTCTTTCTCGAGAGCAGCGCTTACCTCTGCCCTACTACAGAATATAACATTCGCTAACAAAGCAGCGCTTCCCTCTACTTTGTCCTTCTAACAAGCTCAGAATATACCTGCTACCTTTTCAGTAGTAAGCGTTATCGGTATGCCATTTGGTTTCCTGGTACTTAAGACCAAAATTTCACAGGTAACCCTTCGCTATCATTCACACTTCTCTCACACCAAGAATATCACTAATGACAACACGCGACGATGCTGCCGAATCAAACCCAGACAATGCGCCGTGCAACTTCAATTGTCGCACGTTTTTCCCGTGTACCTACGGGCAACCACAATTCCGTCTTTCCCGAGAGCAGCGCTTTACTTCTGCTCTCCTACGGAACTGCTACCAATTCCCGACTTCCTACATCCCAGAAGCCGTGTAAACAACATAAAACTCGACGTAACTCAACATAGTGGGTTAGTACATAAATCAATACCAATAATAATCAATAAGCTATTTACAAGCAACCGTCACTAAACTCAAAACAATAGCTAACCATATCTCTGCTACCAGAAAACTGTTGCAGCGCGGAATACCAAATCCCTCTCTTCATCACAGACCATAGATCTCTACAACCACATTCATTCACTCATTCACTAGTGGGGCCCATATCACCAACATACATTCACCATAGATCTACGGTACTTGAGAGGTGATTTTTCCCTCCATACGCTGTAATGGGCGGAAATACGCGTAATCCCTAATAAGCAAAGGGTTCACCTATCTTTCCCTATCTTACCAGGTTCTAAACATTAATCTAATAATTCCTCCCATGGATAGGCCATGGATCAGCTGAGTTGCTGAGTAGAGTGGCGCTTAATTCTCTAAACAATATACATCAATACCTTAAAATAATAACCCGACACAGTTCTTATAATGAATAGAAATGTTTATCTAAAATAAAGCATAGAAAGTCATAAAGCATTCAACATTTGGCTTGCATATTTACCTATTCTGGCTAAATGTCGTCCTCTAAGTCAAATTCAGATCTTTTGTCTTTCTGCCCATAAAGCGATTAATCAGTCCGTAAAGTAATTGGGCATCTGGTCAGTCCATGAGAGTCTTTGATAAACAGCTGTCCAGCAGTGTCACCGTCCTCTCCGTCAGCATAACGTCAGGAAATCAGAAAGCCAGATGATGGAGTTTTTTTTTACCCTCTCTAGTCTACTTCTTTTATAGTAAAATCGACAACAAGAATGTTACAACATATGTTTTTAAACAAATTTGATTGGTGGAACCAGGATCATCCTTCCTGATTCCCATGCGCAAAATGTTTCTTTAGGTGTCAATCACATTTTATTAATAATTTGCAACAGTTGCTTGTCATTTTGGTTCTCATACGGTTTTGTGTCCATGGTGTCATCAATTATAACAGTTCTTAGTTTAAGGAAATCCTTTGTCTGAAAGTTGGCACCCATCCCGGTGCGACCTTCGTGGGCACAGTCTGCCTGGGGTCAGGACGAGGTTATTGTTGCTCATCTTTTAGCTCAGGCGCACCTCACTCAGAAACTTTAATATCTCGTTAGTCCGTCAAATAGGGATGGCAGCCATTTTTTGGCCACTCCAGAAAGGTCAACTTAAGCAAAGAAACACAAAAACGTAATTAATACATAAAAATGGCTATTAAAATGTTATTCCCTCGCTAAACCCTTTATGTGTGTGTATTTATCTAGCAGTAAGCAACACACATTGCGGTTTATACTCCCATTTAAAAGCACAATTCACAATTTACATCACAAAAGCAACATATAACATGCAAATTCTAAATATCTATCATTAATATGCGTACGAAAATTAGTTTACGTATTAGTTAGGCCATGCAAATGCAATTCCCACGTGTATTTTCTTATTGGTAATGTTGATTAAACATACACAGCAAACAATTAATACTATTACTATTAGACAGTTATTCGTTTTAATTCAAACTTATAGAATGGAGGGGGTATACACCTTTTAAAGAAAAACCCACTCCTGCAGTCTCACCGGAGAAGCCAGACCCTCCACATACTCTCTGTGAGAAGTTGGCCTGGTATATGCTGTCCACTTGTACCAGTCCAAACAACCCTTCTGGTGATTAGGTCAAAAATAACCTTTATAAAAAGCTATCCTAGTGGTAGCTATGGAGAGCAGCCTTCAGGCTAAGTCTTGAAGGAATGTTAAGCACCTTGTTTTACCAGAATGCAACCTTATAGTATTGGTTAAATGAAAGGGAAACCACACAGTAGTTATAAAAATATGTATTATTATCTATAACACTCTCTAGTATCCTCTACACGGGGATAGAACACATATCAAATAATACATTTGCAAAGAATCAAACGTAAGTAGCACAATACACAGTGGGCTCCCGGGGAAGACCAAACCATATACTAAATAAGTGGTATAAGACCCACGATTTAGGACTAGACTTAGTATAGAAGGTGTAGAGTTGCTGGGACCCCAAGTAACTACCCAAGGTGAGTGAATCAGGACCCCACGGAGGACGGGTGCAGAGTGAGAACATGACCGCGAGCTTCCTACAATTCAATAGGAAAGTCGCAGTTGGAAAATTAGAGATTAAGGACCCTTCCCAGCAGATTACGAAGACAACCCTAGGAACGTAAGAGTTTGGAGAGCCACCCCTCCCGTGGATACCTTTGTACCAGAGTTACCTATCCTAGAGGAGCCGGGTGCGTTCTCTATGGATGTGGAAAAACAAATGCTGCTGCTGGAAGTAAGAAAAGTGTCCAGTGGAATCCAAATGTGGATTCTAGATGAGAATAACCTGAAAGCAGAGGGGACAGAGTCTGGGTCACTTTGGAGTGACCAGGGGTTCGGTAGACGAATGCCCACCGATATCGGGTGCTTCAAGTGTGATGACGGTGAACTTGACTCTTCAGCTGCGAGGACCAGGAGATGTCTAGGATGACCAGGAGCTAAAGACGAGCTGTCCCATGATGGATTTCTAGTGCTGAGGGGTCGGTGCCCTGCGGGACCACCAACAAGCCTTGGCAGCGGAAAGCAACACTGATGGTCAAATTCGGTGTCGATCTGGCCCAGCAAGGACCAGGAGACTCACCACCGAAAAGGGAGTCAGGGCAGGCCTGGAGCAACCAGGGGAGCCCAAATAAAGCAAAGTTGACCCTCAAGTGGACCCACAGGCCGAAGGCACAGGGTTCGAAGGGGACCTCAGGCGGTTTCACAGGATACCAGCTAGCAGGGCTCAGAGTGCAAGGATGCCAGAGTCCTTCTTAGAAAAGATGCGCTGGGATAAAGGCTACAAATGGCCCAATGCACGGAATTGTTGCATGCCAACAAGCATGTGCAGCTGTGAATAAATGCGGCGCATAGGGGTATAGGTATACGGTCCCCATGCAGGATATCCACCTCAAACTTGGTAAGTCGGTAGGTCAACCTCAGATACCTTCAGAAATCTACTTCCTGTGTTGCTGCAGCCTTCGGAGTCTGCAGGAGCTCAGGATCAGCAAACTGGTCAGATGCGTTATGGTGCCTTCATTTGCAGGGGAGTGACTCCCTCACTCCAAGGAAGATTGTTCTGTTGTCTTGGAGGCCCACAGGGTCCTGCACGGAGCCTGTATGAATCACGGACAGTGGCAAGACTGGGAATGGCAAGGGAAGATGAAGTCGAACCCAAGGGAGGTCCAGCAAAGTCCAGCGTGTCCAGACGTTCGAAGTGTAGTGGTATCTTCTTGCAGAATCTTATCCACGTAAAATCTAATGTCCTGTAGGCAGGTAACCCATTTTATACCCACAGGAGAGGGTTGGATAGGTTCAAGGGATCCTCCTCTGGGAGGGACAGGACAGGCTGTAGGCTACTCCCATGGCCTTTGTCCAGTGTTGCGCCAGGGCAAGAGCAAATGGCACCTAGAACTGGTTTGACCTGGGCTATGCACAAGGACACCAAATGTGCCCCTGCGTCAGACATTCTGGCACTGTGACAGTGCACCCACCCACCCCAATACACTTAATCCTGTCTGGAAGGTGGTCACACCTCCCCCATGACAGGATGCCCCCATGACAGGATGCCTATTGTGCTGCCTTACCCTGCTCGAGTTTGGCTCAGCAGCAGGAGGGCAGACTCATGTCTGTGGCTGGCAGCATCCATTTTGTGCTGTAAGGCTCAAGAAAGTTGATACCGGTTGACTTAGGTACCTCCAGAACCTCGGTTCTGAGGGGAGGAATCATACCTACTAGTGTGGAGGTATGATTTCAAGGTGTATGATACCAAACACGACATACTTCGTTGCAGTCGTTTTCGAGATAGCATTTACCGCAAGGTTATAATGCACCTCTACATACATGTCTGGTAGTATCACCCACAGCCCGGGAGAATGGTCTCCAAAGGCTGCAGAGGGGCCCTGCTCATGCAGGAGCACCCTCTTATGTAAAACCCAGCACCCTGCCCTCAGGATTGAAAAGGCCTGCTAAAGGGGTGGTATAAGGTTTTAAGTGTGGTGATATATATAGATATAGTGAACCTATATCTCTTGTAAGTGGTGCAAGCACCAGCTTACACAGGCTGCAGTAGCAGACTTGAGGTTTCATTTTGCATGGCCTCTCAGGGGTGGCAAAATACATGCTTAAGCCCATAGGAGGCCTCTGGGGTACCTATACCATGGGTACATGTGTACCATATACTAGGGACTAATAAGGGTTCCCCAGTATCCAATCTGGAGTTGTACCAAAGTACATGCATATCAATTTAAGGGAGAAAGCAGATAGGCTGGTGTCCTGAATAGCAGGATCCCATCCAGACTAGTCAGAAACCAGCAAAACACCAAGAAAAAGGTGGGGGTAACCATGCAGTCAGATCCTACCTTCCTACACCCTACTACTCACACACATCATCTGAGAAACAGCTCTAAAAGGAGAGCCCAGTCCCTCCCCAAATCCAACTACTCACACCTATCTTTACAGAGAGAGGTCTCAGCAGAAAGTCCAGTTCCTCTACACACCCTACTACACACACCCATCATTGCGAGACTCTAAAAAAGGTTGCTTGTAACATGTCTTGATATCAGAATTACAATAAATAAACAATTTATTTTGAATATTTATCTTGTTAATACTCACACACATTTAACAAAGATTTTGCAAACTGTGAACCATATCCTGTTTTGTTACAATAAAAAAACATAATTTTACTAAAATAATGTCAGAACACAAAATATATAATCTAAGGTCATTCTACCACTATATTGTCACAAAAAATCATTTACTTAAAAAAAACCTAGAAATTAACTGAAAAAGACAATGGTTAAAGTAATGTTATAGTTAGGTGTAATAAAAAATATCTGTTTTTGTTAAAATAAAAGTTAGAAATGCATTGAGAAACCAATGGTTAAAGTAACGTTATAGATAGGTAAATTTTTCAGTGACAACATTTACGTTTTGAACAAAAAAAAAACAGAAATTCACCAGTGATAGTCAGCAGCGCCAACAATAACATTTGCCCCACCATGCACTGCTTATGATCTCACATATGACATATGACATGACATGTTCTATGACATCGCTGATGACATCTCAAATGACATCATTGATGGCATGATTGATGACATCATCCAAGCTTCATTTCCTCACATATTGCTGTTTAAATTGCTATGGCTTTGCACGTAGCATAGTTCACATAAACAATTAATCACAGATATATGGGAAACCCTAATTGAGTACGATGTTAAATCTCTATATAACTGTTGAGAGAAAGTCAAAATAGTGAATGCCAATTCCAAACAAATGCCCTAATAAAGACAGATTTTTTCTGTATCAAATCCCTGACACACACTAAACCTATATTAAAAAAATGTAGTTGATGTCAGTAGAGAACTGAGTACTGTTAACAATGCTTACTCTATAAAGAGAGTTTACTTTATACCACACTGAATCTACTAAGAACAGCCTTCTTTCCACAAGCCTACTGCAAAAACTGCTGAACTGAATGATACCAAATTTAGCAGGAAGTTAGATCTTGGTCTGCATATTGTGCGTTTTGTAATTTGGTGAAAATCTGTTCAGTAGTTTTTGAGAAATTAAGGTTAAAAAATATTTGTGTATCTGGATGGCTGGGCCTGCTGGAGTCTTGATATTTTCTTCCAAGCAACAACGGGGACTGCTGTCGGGCACCAGACATTCAGCGGTGAGCTAGAGCAGGTGCTCCTCTTTGCCCCTTTTCCTCCCAGATACTCCAACGATGGACATGGAACGCAAAAGTCTTGTTTAATATTTAATTTAAAGTGCAGAGTGGGGGGGCAAGGCCAAGATGACGACCGGGTAAGACGTGCTTTTGCTCGTCTCCTCGCTCCTGTCCGTCCGCCGCAATGCCAGCCAGTATTCCTAGCACTGAGATCACCCCATAATTGCAGGGGGCAATAGCACGACCCCCAGTGCTGCATTGACACACAACTCATAAGGCCGTTCTAGATCACCGGAGAAGCAGCGGTCCCTGGAGTGCAAGATGGCAGCTGCCTACTAGAGCCGAGTGCTGACCCCTGGAATGGTGACCAAGCGCTCGAAAAGCGAAATACAATGTCAGCTGCCTTGGAGAGCAATGTGAGCCTGCAAACTTTACGGGGGAAAGTGTAGATCCCTCCAGCGCAGCCCAGCAGTGCAGGGTGGAAGCCAGAGTGCGGGCAAATGCCAGGGCGGGGCTGCAGCAGGAAGAAGACAGCACGGCATGGCTTGGGGCTCGGGCCGTGCCCAAAAGCATCACCAGCCTTGGAGCTCAGGGTGGGGACTAACAAACACCGGAGCCCAAATAAGGACGAACACTGAGATAAGAGAGACCAGCTCCCGGTAGTGAAGCCCCGAAGAAAGTAAAAGTCCCGAGGACAGGAGAGCAGACCTGCTCATAGACAAAGTCGAGGTGAACAGGGAAAGCAGATGGCCTTGGTGTGCATGCTCACTTCGCTTGGTGCTTGCCCTGCGTGGGTGGCCTATGGTGCGGGGCACTTGGAGTGGGGGCCACCCGGTGGCTGGGACCGCACACAAGGTGAGAGAAGATACCAGAGGGGGGCCTGGGGCCGGAGGCTCTAGCCTCAAACAGCGCGGCCACATGCGAGGCAGGAGAAGTTGTCAAAGCTGAACCTGGGGCCATAAAAGCCCGCTGCATGCAACGCGTGGTCTGCACATGCAGTCCACGACGCCCTGCCGCTGAACACCATCACGGCCAGTGAGAGAGGCTCAACAACTGTGAACGGTGGGTGCTGAGCCAAGGCCATGATTTGTTTCCACAGCAGTGAGAGGAACGGCCCCTTGGGCACTCGAGACCCAGATACTGCACGCATCCTGTCCTCACCCATAGCTTCAGCTCAGTAGACTTCTGCTGGGCCCTCCAAGCTGCGGCTTCCTAGGAGAGGAGCGCAGATCACTATAACCAACCCAAAGTGGGGTGAGACAAAGGAAACGCTGCCCAACGGCAGGAAGTGAGCGAAGGGTGCTTCCACCCCACAACCACGAAACCCACAAAAGGGTTGAGAGACATTGCTAGAGAGCGAGAGACGATGCCCCCCTGAGTTATCTCATGATGAGCCATGTGGAAAAACTGTGGGCCTGAAGCAGAGAGTAAGGCGTACATAGCCCCCACCTCAAGATCACCTATACCACATGGTCCGCTCTTTAACTGAGAAAAGTTAGCTAGACCATGGCAACACAACAAGTTGGCAGGGCAGAATCTGAGTAATTCCAAGAGCCCCGGGCCACAGCAACAAACAAGTCGATCCAACACTTCTGGCCCACCAGAGGAAGAACAAAATGCTATTTTCTGGATCACATGGGGCTTAACTGCTACCATGGCCAACAAAACTCTTAGGGCACACTCCGCCTGAACTGACATGCTTTATTCCATGCACAACCTTAGCGTTTCCCTACCTCATAGACAACGGTAGGGGTACCCAAATACAATATAACTCAGTCGCAAAGAACTGACGATCAATAGCTGTGGATATGGCTTTGGCTCGGGAGAAGAAAGAGAGAACCCTGAAACAAATGCTGACCAAGATACCAGGCTTAACTTGGAGAGATGGTCAAAGTTTGACTAGCAACCTGCCGGGCAAGATACGGAAACAACAGAAGAACCAGTCACACGCTCATTCATGAAGGCCTTGTTCTCTACGCTTCGAGACAACCTGCAGAGCCTCAGAGGGGAGATTTCTAATGATAATAAAGAAATCTGACATGATATACATTCATTGGGGAAAAGAGTTGCGTGCATTGAGGATCAGGAACATACCCAAGACGAGGAGGAGGAACAGCTTCAACAGGAGGTGATCCGATTGCGGGAGCAACAAATAGATCTTCAAGCACATGCTGAAGACCTCAAAAATTGTTTTAGGAGGAACAACATCCGAATAAAGGGGAACATCTACCTCTGTATAAAAGACCTATCAGTGACATCTTGAAGACTACCCCAAGTGCAGAGATAAAGATAGACCGGGCACATAGGGTAGATGCTCTACTGCTCCACCCCTGGATAATCTGTCCTATCTCCCAGACTTCAGGTTGAAACAACAGATTCTAAAAAAAGCCAGAGACAAGCAACCACTTATAGTCCAAGCTCATACTCCGTCTCTCTATCAAGTCCTAACAATGATCACACTGTAGAAAAGTAGAGATTTTTGACCAGCTACTTCACACCTGAGGAATCTGGGAATAGCATACTCATGAGGCCACTCCTTTAGATTAATCTTCCATTGGGAAGGGAAACTGCACCAACTCCGATCATTGCAAGAGACATGTCGAATACTTGGAACAGAGCGCACTCTGGAAGAGAATGTGGAGAAAGGAGACCTAGGAGCTTCTCAAGGGAGGAATGGCAGACGATTCGCCTCTTGCCAGAGAGTAGAGCGAAACCTGATCTCACTCCAACAGCCATGGAGAGACAGGTAGTCATAGAATTGCTTTTTGGAGTAAAGCAGAACGATGGAGATATGTTAGATCTGTGGCGCATATAAGGATTCATGATTGTGTGGGGCGGCGGAAGGAAATGTTCTTCTTGGGAGCGAGGGGCGATGAAGGGACCACAATACTCACCCAACTAGCTTACCTGCCAGGGACTCGGGGACTCGACCTTCGGGTCCTGGACATCACTGGGCTATATCATGTTCTAAGTTGCGTTTAAAATTTGATTTTGTTTGGGTATAGTACTCAAAATAGCAGGCTGTGGTGGGATGGGGCGCACCAAGAAACTGAGAGTGGGGGTTCGGGGGGGACAGGGGAAGGAGGGAAAACCCAGTGGGGCCACAAATAAGGGATTTCCTTGACACCTACCATGGCAACTCAAGTAAATAATTCAGGTTCTTACGCTTAACGTGAAGGGCCTCAATACTCCCGTCAAGAGGCAGGCTATTCTCTCGCACTTAGAAAATTCCCAGGCAGATATCTATCTCCTTCAAGAGACCCACCTTGTTAGCAAAGACTGGCACCGCCTGTGATCCTAAGCCATCCCACATTAATTCTACTCTTCAGGCCCTGATAAGAAAGCAGGTGTCCGAATTCTGATAGCTAAAAAGCTCAGGGGAGAGGTGGGTCGCAAAGTTGCCGAAGTTATGGAAAGATTATTAGCCTATAACAGACAAATAGGGGGTCATTCTAAAGTGGTGGGATTGATCTACAAGCCAAACGTGGGATAGGAGGGATTTATGAAATCAGAAATATCAGAAATCATGGCCGCACAAGGACTTATGACACTGGTGGGTGGCGATTTGAATATAGTTTTCAATACTAATACAGACAGATCTGGCAGCCGCTAGATCTAGTACGGGGATCTCTTACATGGAGAGAGGAAATTGCTGAGAGAAATGGGGTTAATTGACATATAGACATATGTACATGAAATGACCACAGCCACAGACAATTAATGGTTGAGGAAGTATTTATTCCTGCTCATCTCAACAACAGCTTCCAGGGAAATGAGTCTATGCTTCAAGCACAAACAATCCATCACCATGGAGTTTATAGAACATTCATAGTGCCATGACAACACCACTAAAGCTATTACAATATCTCCCTTCTTTGCATAAATAATAACAAGCAAACAATAAAGCAATAATAGCAACACAAAATGAATACATTTCAAATAAAAATGAATAACAAATAAATTCACCCCAGATAAATACATTTCAAATAAAGGAAAAATGAAAAACAAATAAATTCACCAAAATTACAGAACAAACTTAAAACCATCTACATATACCATAACACATTACAAATCCATACGTTTGGGAACAAATCTTTTGCGTGTACTCCTCCTGATTGAAATAGAAGATCCCTCTGGAGACATATCTTGTGATGAACCATTGCAAGACCGACTCTCCCCATTCAGTCCAAACTTCCCACCCTCTGGGAAAGAATTACCAATACCTGGTACAGAATTTAACTTCAAACCCATTCGTACCGCAACCTTATCAGGGATCCTATAAACCCTAGACACATTCCAACAATTTTTCCCTTTGACCCTCACAGCATGCCGCGAGACTAAATCTACACACACAGGTTGACTGAACTTAGAAAAACCTTTGGGTACATTGTGTGGAATCTTTATCTTAATCCAATCCCCTTCTTTTATATTGTGAGACCACCCCTCTTTAGAAGAAGTCTCTTCATATGGACAAGAAGTATTTTCTTCAACACAAGCTTTATGACCCACCTGTGAGGGTGACAAACCTGAACTAGACAAAGATCCCCACTGTCTCATCCAAGCTGGACACATGTTAAATGTGGCAATTCTCCCTCTCAGTAATTCAAATGGACTTTTCCCAAACTCCATACCCGGTGTGGTCCGATGTGCCCACAACGTGCTCTGCACAGTTCCCCCGATATCCATATTACCAGAGACAGCCCATTGCACACATTCAACTAACATACGATTCATGCGCTCAATGAAACCATTACCCTGTGGGTGATAGAGAGCTACACGCTTGTGGAGAATACCAGATTGACTCAAGAAGCAAGACATTTCCTTGGAGACAAATTGCACTCCATTGTCTGATACCAGTTCTTTGGGAAATCCTTCCCTCGCAAACAGGCTTTCCAAAAACTTGATAACCCTGGTCGTATTAGGCTCAGTCATAAAACACACTTCCCACCATTTACTGTAATAATCCGCTACCACTAAAGCGAATCTATAGTTGCTAGATAAAGCATTAAATGGACCAATGAAATCTACAGCCAGCTTCATCCAAGGCCCAGAAGGTAACTCAACTCTTACTTTGGGAGAAATAACCGTCTTTATTACTTTGTCACTGGAACAACAAGTGTAACAATTTTCCACCATACTCTCTATTTGCCGGTCCATTGAGGGCCACCAATATATGGAACGAACTCTGCGTTTAGTACACGTCTGCCCCAAATGACCTTCGTGCCCAGCCTTAATTATCCGATCTCTCAAACTCGCTGGAGGTACAATCTTTTCACCACGCAAAATCATTCCACCTTCCTCTAAAGTTAGTTCATCACCCACTTTAGCAAAAGGTTGTAATTCAGAGTCTAAATGTTTCTCCTTTGGCCACCCCTGAATGATACATCTTTTAACTTCTTTAAGAATAGAATCTGCTTCCACTGCATCAAACCATTCAACCTCCTTGAAACACCCCTCTTTGCAAACATCAATGCTTGCAATCAAACATTCCTCATCTTCTTCTGCATCACATTCTTCTTGTGTCTCTGGCAACGGTAATCTAGAAAGAAAATCTGGTCTAATATTCTTTCCTCCAGGAATGTGTTCAACAATAAAATTATATTGAAGAAGCTTGGAGCTCAACCTAGCAATCCTGGGCGTATGATCTTTTACCAACACACCATTAAGAATCGGAACAAGAGGTTTATGATCAGTCATAAGCTTAAAAGATCTACCCCAGAGAAAACCTTTGAATCTCTCAACTGCCCAGCAACAAGCTCCCTCTCGATCACAGAATAGTTTTTCTCACTGGAACGCAATGATCTGGAAATAAATCCAACCGTGTGTTCTGACCCACCTTTCATTTGAGTCAACATGCCACCTAGACCATCCAGACTAGCATCCACAGACACAATAGACTCTAAAGCAGAATTGTATGGAGTTAGAATATTGCAATGATTCAATTCGTTTTTAATTTTTTCAAAATCATCTTGACATTCCTGATCCCAAAGAAACACAGTTCCCCTCTTCAAAAGCTCTTGAAGATGGGCAGTCTTAGTTGAAAAATTGGAAATAAATTTGGCATAGAATTCACACATGCCAAGAAAAGATGACACCTGTTCCTTGGATCTAGGGGAAGGAACTTTAACAATGGCTTCAATCAAACCGGCTCTAGGAAGAATGCCTTCGCCTGAAATGCAATGCCCTAGATACTCTATGGACTGGACCCCAAAAACACATTTACTTAAGTTCCCTACAATGCCCTTATCTTGCAATCTGTTCAACACTTCGGTTAAACTCTTATCATGTGAAAACTTGCAAATACCAGCTACCAGAATGTCATCCTGAAAAACCACCGTATTCTGCACACCCATCAGAACCTTTTCCATGACGCGCTGGAAAACAGAAGCAGCGGAAGCTAGCCCGAAAGGCATTCGTTTGAACTGAAAAGTTCCAGACGGGGTAAAAAAAGCAGTCAAATGTTTAGATGATGCATCTAACTCCACCTGATGGTATGCTGAAGACAAATCTATCTTAGAAAACCATTTGAAACCTTGAAACTTTGACACTATGTCATCAATACGGGGTAGCGGGTGTGAATCCACCCAGATATTTTTATTGAGACTGCGTAAGTCAATGCAGACTCTGAGGTTGCCATTTTTTTACCGTGCAACGACTAACGGACTTTACCAAAGAGACGACTCAACTGGTTCAATCACCCCTGTTTCACACATCTTTTCCAACTCTTTAGTCAAATCATCTCTAACACTCAAGGGTACATTGCGCAGTTTGTGTTTGCATGGAATGGCTCCATCTTTTACCTTGATGAGGTGTTTAAAACCTTTGATCAATCCTAGAGATTCAGAAAAAACCTTGAGAAAACTGCTCCCCCAGCTAGAATATTCTTTATCACTTATTGACTCGTTCACAATAGAAACTGGTTCCTTGGTACCCGGCCTAAGGGTCATTTTAAACAAAGCTTGGTGATACCACCCCAAGATATCTAGTCCTTTGATGGCTACATAAATTTTCCCCGTGATACTTTTTCCCTTGAACATTAAAGTGCTTTCAAAGAAGCCTTTAAGTTGAATCTTTCTTCCTTCGTAGGACACGGGACTTCTATCAGGAGGTTCTAAATGTCTGGCACCCCATACAGATTCAAACAACTCTTCCGTAATCATAGTCATCCGTGCTCCCGAATCAACAAGCAATTTTAAAACTTTGCCATCCACCACTATATCGGCAATTGGGTCTGCACAATCCTCACAATCATCCTTTACTACCAACATGAGATCTCTCATGGAACTAACGACTTCTGTGTTGTTCTCTAGATTGGCGCACTCTTCCCACACCACATTGACATTCCTTCTAGAGTTGCATACTTTGGCAAAGTGACCTTGTTTACCGCAATTCCTACACAAAGCATTACGAGCAGGGCAGACTCGTGAATTAGGAAAATGTGTAGCATAACCACACTTTGAACACATATTCTTCTTCTGTGAATAGAACTGTTTCCTATCTTGTTTTACAACCTGTGACTTCCCTTTAACCTCAATGTCATTTCTTTCACTGGTGTTCTTGTCAGATACGCTGTTCTTATCTGCACAATTTTTGCTTACATTTACAACACCAACAGTTGCTTTATCTGATCTCAGCTCATTTGACGATGTTTGCGATAATTCTATGCTTTTGACAATGGGAATTGTTTCTTCAAGGGATGGGTTTTTCAAAGTTAGTAACTTTTGTTGAACCTTTTTGTTTCTGCACCGTACCACAATTTGATCTCTTATGAGTTGAGATGTGAAAGCTTCAAATTCACAGTCAGATGCCAAAATGCGTAAAGAAGCAACATACGATACAATGCTTTCCGACGTTTGTTGTTCTCTTGTGAAGATCTTATGTCTAGCTACTACTAAACTTTTTTCCACATCGAATTGTTTTTCAAGCATTTGAATTGCCTGGTCAAAATCATTGAGTGGTTCAGCCCCTTCTGCTACCTCTGGCAAAGGTAAATGCTCAAGTACGGCCTGGCCCTCAAAACCCAAATTATGCTCAAGCATAAATCTTTTACGTTCCGCACTAAATCGGAGACCCCCAATGGCCCCTAAATACTTTGTGAAAGCTCTGTACCATACCTTCCACTCTACTGGCGGGTCCCCTGGAAGCTGTAAAAACGGAGAGGGTGCCTGTACATTTTGCAAGATGTAAATGTGGATGAAATAACTGAAAGACTAATAAACAAATCAAATCACACAACTTACACCAGCAATGTACGTTTTCCCTTTCTCCTATGCTACTAGAATAACATTTAAATCCTATTGTAATATATTGTATTACTTTAAATCTTTAGTATGTGCCGATTTTCCTCTTAATAAATAATACTTGAAAGAGTACTTTGTATTTGACCAACTGTACTATAGGAAGTAAAATGCTGAAGCTAAAATAGATGTCCACTAGATGGCGCTACAATATTAGCTTAAAGACAATAATTAAGCCCAACACGAAAGAAAAGAAAAATATGTCTGTTGGTTGTGCTTACAATTTGCACATCATAAACGAAAAGTACCTAAAGCACAACTGTCAAGTGCTGGTGACTGTGCTCGACTGTTTTAATCCAAAAACTTCCGTGACATTCTTTAAGTCCGACGAACGAAGCCTCTAGGTGTGTGGTAACAATGACGTCTTTAAGTTCAACGAACGAAGCCTCTGGGTGTGTGGTAACGATGACGTCAGTGCGCACAGGGACGTAGGCCGTGTGGTTCAAGGCACGCTCCTGCTGAACTGCGATGAAAAACAGGGACAGAAGAAACAATGGAATCCTGGCGATGACAGCGCGCGCGACTTCAATAACGGCAGTGAGTACGCGAGCGGCTTACAAAAGAAAATAGATATAACTGTCAATGCCTCGGACTTGAATAAAAGTTTGTTTTGTTGATCGCAAGTCCTCTACTCACTGTTGGACTCACTCAGCGCTGCTCCCATGAAGACCACAACATCGGTGTATGCACCACGTCCGTGCATGAGCTCCACAAATACACTTGAAGAGATACACGCCTTCCCAAACACCTCAGCTGGATAGAGCAGGCAGATGCTCATGTACACGCTCAGGGCGTAAAAATCCAACGACAATCCAGTCAGTGTTTCCACGCGTTGTTGGCAGCAACAAGGTTCAGCTGTCCAGCCAAAAATGAACCAGACCTCAAATGGGCTCAAAAACCGAGACGGAACGTCCCATCGGTTGAATGAACCACTTAGGCACAAAATAAAGGTCTCGGATCAGGATTTGCAACAGTTTTTTCAGAATAAAGTCCACAGGTCCAAAAAAAAAAAAATAGAAAGTAGCACAACTCCACAGATACACGTGGGTGCGAACTGAGAATGAGCAGTATATCCCAAAAAGCGTCGCCAATTGAAGTGACCACAGCCACAGACAATTAATGGTTGAGGACGTATTTATTCCTGCTCATCTCAACAACAGCTTCCAGGGAAATGAGTCTATGCTTCAAGCACAAACAATCCATCACCATGGAGTTTATAGAACATTCATAGTGCCATGACAACACCACTAAAGCTATTACAGTACACCCTAACTCCATACAGTACACTTATTTTTCACATGCACATAAGACTTACGCATGTCTCAACTACTTTCTAGGGACTAACATGATATGGAATATCATAGGAAAGGTAGAAATAGAACCAGCAGCCCTTTCAGACCATGATGCAGTAACACTTACAATAACATTTCCCCCCCATTAAACACATTTTGGGACTTGGAGGCTACGAGAGACCTGCTCCTCCATCCTGCAGAGACCCAACAACTGACACAGACTAACTCAATTACCTGGAACTAAACAACACTTCCGAAACCTCCATATCCACTCTGTGGGAGACATTGAAAGCTGTGATAATCGGGGAATTGATCGCTATCTCAGCCGCAGACAACAAGGCCCCTAAAGAAAAGTGAGATCAATTAACAGCCTAAGTTAAGGAACTCGAGCGCGTGCATAGTCGGTCGGGTGCACCCACAGTTTGGCGTCAACTCTGGTCAGTGAGGACCCAATTGGAGGGATTAGATCTAGACAGGGCTGAGTATGCAGCACTTAGGCTGAAACACTCATTCTATATAGGAGGGAACAAAGCTGGTCAATTATTGGCTAACAAACTGAAGGCCCAAAGACAACCAATGAAAATCCCATCGATTAAGACCACGAGAGGCAGTGAATGTGTGGAAGATGAAAGCATAGGTCAAGCATTAAAGGACTTCTACGCAGAACTGTATGCAGTACAGGAGTTAGTCTCCCAGAACATTGGACTTACTTAGAGGGAGCGGACACCTCTCGATTGACTGCAGACCAATCAGATACACTCAATGCCCCCATTAGAATTGAGTAAGTCATCACAGCCATATCCCGACTAAAACCATTTAAATCACTAGGCCCAGATGGATACTCTGCAAGTTTTAAAAAAAACGTTCTGTCAGACACTAGCTCCAATATTAACTAGACTTTTGAACTCATTTGAGGGCCCTGGGACAATCCCTGCAAATATGATAGCTGCGTCCATAGTGGTCCTACCCAAGCCTGGCAAAGATAGACAATCATGCAGCTCGTATCGACCTATATCACTGCTAAACGTAGATGTTAAACACTTTACAAGCATACTAGCAGCGTGATTAGGCCCATTGATGTCAGGTATAATTGACCCCGACCAATCAATCAATCAATCAATCAATCATTACACTTATAAAGCGCGCTACTTACCTGTGAGGGTCTCAAGGCGCTGTGGGGAGGGGGTGCTGTTACTGCTCGAAGAGCCAGGTCTTGAGGAGTCTTCTGAAGGCGAGCAGGTCCTGGGTCTGCCGTAGGTGGGTAGGGAGGGTGTTCCAGGTCTTGGCGGCGAGGAAGGAGAACGATCTGCCGCCGGAGGTCGTTCGTTGGATGCGGGAGACAGCTGCGAGTGCGAGGCTGGCTGAGCAGAGCTGGCGGGTGGGGGTGTAGAAGCTGAGTCGGCTGTTGAGGTAGGCTGGTCCGGTGTTGTGGAGTGCTTTGTATGCGTGGGTGAGTAGTTTGAAGGTGATCCTCTTTTCGACGGGGAGCCAGTGTAGGTCTCTCAGGTGGGGAGTGATGTGGCTGCGGCGAGGGATGTTGAGAATCAGTCGGGCAGAGGCGTTTTGAATGCGTTGAAGTCGTCGCAGGTGTTTGGCCGGTATACCTGCGTAGAGTGCGTTGCCGTAGTGTAACCTGCTGCTGACGAGGGCCTGGGTCACCGTTCTTCTTGTTTCAGTGGGGATCCACTTGCAGATCCTGCGGACATGCGGAGGGTGTTGAAGCAGGAGGAGGAGACGGTGTTGACCTGCTTCGACATGGAGAGGGAGGAGTCGAGGATGATTCCCAGGTTGCGTGCGTGGTCGGTGGGTGTTGGTGCTGTTCCCAGCATGGTCGGCCACCAGGAGTCGTCTCAGGCGGAGGGGGTGGTTCTGAGGATGAGGACCTCCGTCTTGTCCGAGTTGAGCTTCAGTCGGCTGTTCCTCATCCATTCGGCGACGGCCTTCATTCCCTCATGGAGGTTGGTTTTGGCGGTGTGTGGGTCCTTGGTGAGGGAGAGGATGAGCTGGGTGTCGTCGGCGTATGAGATGATGTTGAGATCGTGCTGGTGGGTGACGTGAGCGAGGGGGGCCATGTAGACGTTGAACAGCATCAGGCTGAAGTATGAGCCCAGATGATGTCGGTGGCTTCGGAGTAGAAGGGGGGGAGGCGGACGCTCTGGGTTCTGCTGGAGAGGAAGGATGTGGTCCAGTCCAGGGCCTTCTCTTGGATTGCGGCTTCTTGGAGGCGTGTCTTTAGTGTGCAGTGGCAGACCGTGTCGAAGGTGGCTGACAGGTCCAGGAGGATGAGGGCTGATGTTTCACCGTTGTCTAGTTGGATCCTGATGTCGTCTGTGGTGGCGATGAGGGCTGTCTCGGTGCTGTGGCTTCTTCGGAATCCGGACTGGGACGGGTCTAGGATGTTGTTGTCCTCGAGGTAGCGGGTCAGTTGCGTGTTGACGACTTTCTCGATGACCTTCGCCAGGAACGGGAGCAGGGAGATGGGCCGGAAATTCTTGAGGTCCTTGGGGTCCGCCTGGGGCTTTTTGAGGAGGGCGTTGATCTCGACGTGCTCCCAGCTTTCCGGAAAAGTGGCTGTCTCGAGGGAGATGTTGATTACCTTCCGTAGTTGGGGTGCCATGGCTGCGTCTGCTTTGTTGAATATGTGGTGTGGGCAGGGGTCTGACGGGGATCCTGAGTGGATGGAGTTCATGATCTTGTGTGTTTTGTCGTCGTTGACGTTGGTCTAGGAGGTCAGGCGGTTGAAGCAGGTGGTGTTCGCAGGGGGGTGGAGTCTGGCGTAGTCGGGGCGGTCGTGGTGTTGAAGCTGTCGTGGATGTCAGCGATCTTGCGGTGGAAGGAGGTGGCCAGCGAGTCGCACAGTTCTTGTGAGGGCGGGATGTCATTGGTTGTGGCGCTGGGGTTGGAGAGTTCCTTCACGATGCTGAAGAGCTCTTTGCTGTCGTGTGCGTTGTTGTCCAGGCGGACTTTGAAAGAAGATCTCTTGGCTAATCTGATGAGGTGGTGATATCTGCGGGTGGCGTGTTGTTCGTTCGTGCAGCCATTTCTTCTCCAGTTTCCGGCATGCTCGTTTGGAGGTCTGGAGCTCTTCGGTGAACCAGGTGGCTTTTTTGCTGGTGCGGCTGTTGGAGGGTTTCTTGAGTGGGGCGAGGGTGTTGGCGCAGTCGTTGATCCATGGTCTGAAGTTGCATGCGGCGGTGTCTGGGTCGGTGGGGTCAGTGGGTGGGATCTGGGTGAAGGTGGTGGTCAGCTGTTCATTCGGTGACTTTGCTCCAGCAGCGGCGGGGCAGCTGTTGGGTGCGGTGGTGCGTGGTGAGCTTCTTGTAGGTGAAATGGATGCATCGGTGATTGGTCCAGTGGAGTTCGGTGGTGTGGTGACGAGTTGACTGAGGCCGAGGATGGCGAGGTTGTCGATCAGAATGGCGGAGTTGGCATCGTTGTTGTTCTCGAGGTGGAAGTTCAGGTCGCAGAGGAGGATGTAGTCCATGGAGGCGAGTGCGTGGGTGCTGACGAGGTTGGCGATGGAGTTGCTGAACTGTGACCGGGGTCTGTAGACGAGGGTTCCTCTGAGGGTGGTGTTGGGGTCGGTGTGGATCCAGAAGTGCAGGTGTTCGGCAGTGATGATGGTGTCGTCTGCGTGGGTGGAGACCTTGAGGGTGGACTTGTGTACGATGGCTATTCCTCCCACAATTCCGTTGGTACGGTCTCTGCGGGAGATCTTGTAGCCGTCCGGGATGGCTATGGCGATGTCGGGTGCCGAGGAGTCGTTCCACCAGGTCTCGGTCAGGAAGGCAACGTCTGGGGCGGAGGTGTCGAGCAGGTCCCAGAGCACTACGGCGTGTTTGCGTGCGGAGCGTATGTTTAGGAGTATGAGGCGGAGGTGGTTGGGTCCGGTCCTTGGTGGTTTGGCGGTTCTGTCACAGGTGAAGCTGCAGGAGCAGCAGGAGAAAGGTCCGTGGGTGCGAATCGGGGCGGCCTGGAAGCAGGTGTGGTCTCGCTTGGCATTGAGTGCGTGGAGGGTGTGGGAGTTGTATCGGAGTCTGGTGTCATGGCAGTTGTGGTGTCCAGGAGTTCTGGCGCTGGGCGTGGTCCAGGCACGGACGGCGCAGACCAGCTTGCCTTCGGCGTGCCAGCGGCGCGCCCGCTGCGCGGCTGCGCAGTGGCCGCAATAAGAAGGGGAGGTGGGAGGGAGGAGCAGCTGAGAGGGGGGGGAAACAGCGAATGGGAGCGATGGGGGCAGGGCCGCAGGGGACGCAGCGGCGGGATACGGTGAAGGAGACTCAAGGCAAGGGGGCGGGGCCGCAGGGGACGTAGCGGCGGGAAAGCGGATGGCAGGGGCAGCGACATGGGGAGCGACTGCCCTGGCAACGGGGTCCAGGGGTCGCTCTCACTGCCGCGCAGTGGCCGGCATAAGAAGGGGAGGTGGGAGGGAGGAGCAGCTGGGAGGGGGGAGAAACGGCAAATGGGAGCGAGGGGGCGGGAAACGGCGAAGGAAACTCAAGGCAAGGGGGCAAGGGGCGGGGCCGCAGGGGACGCAGCGGCAGGAAAGTGGATGGCAGGGGCGGCGAGGGGAACAAGGCACAAGGGTAAAGAAGCAAAATACCAACAAACAGGGCAGAAAGGCAGTACAGTACAAAACAGTACACAAGCAGGTGACAGGCAAACATTAACAGGTGCAACAGTGACCAGTGAGCAGGAACAAACCTTCCCAGCAGCAGCAATCAGCTGGGAACAAACACGGGCACAGTCAGGTGGAGCTGCGCGGCGTGGGGAGCGACTGCCCTGGCAACGGGGTCAAGGGGTCGCTTGACCAACCAGGATTTATTCAGAACGGACAATGCAATGACAATACGAAGCGCATATTATACCTCATTGATAAAGCACATTGTACAAACATGGACGCTCTTCTCCTAACGGTGGATGCTGAAAAAGCATTTGACCGAGTACATTGAAAATACCTGGAACGGACCCTCTCCCACTTTGGAATAGAAGATCGATTTCGGGCATGGGTGGTGAGCTGCTATAGCGGTCCCACAGCCTCAGTTAGAGTGAATGGCACTATGTCTACCCCTTTCCCCATAAGCCGCTGTTCACGACAAGGGTTTCTCCTCTTCGCCCTCTATGTAGAGCACTTGGCCCAGCGGATCAGGGATAACCCAAAGATTAGCGGTATTCACTTTGGCAAGGAGAAACATTCAGTTAGTCTCTACGCGGATGACATATATATTTTTTTCTTGCAGAGTTTTATATAGAGCAAACTTGACCCGAATCCAATCAGGTATCAGAGCGCTTTACATAGCACCAGTTACGTTACATGAGGACAAAACAATCATTTCATTTTTTTTTTGTTAGGCACCGGGAGATTAAGTGATTTGCCCAGAATCACAGGATGTTTTAGCGTCGTTACCGAGACTCGAACCTAGTTCCCCCAGGTCCAAGTTCGAGCGCCCTAACCATTAGGCCAACTCCACGTTAGAAAAACCAAACGCATACTTGCCTGCTTTCCTTGGCGAGATCACTACCTTCAGACAGCCCTCGGGTTTCGAATTATTGTAGGGAAGTCCCAGGCCTTAGCACTCTCCACAGAACACGACCGCCCGGGTTCCCTTACAAACGGTCAGCGATACAATGGGCTACAGATTTGATCCCATATTTAGGCATATGATTGGCACCCACGATTGCACACACCCTTATGGCGAATTACAATAAATTGCTTGGACAAGTTAGGAAAGACCTAAACAGCTTGAAACACCACTGCCTATCGCTGCTTGGGCGAATTGTTGCGGTAAAGATGACCATCCTTCCAAAAGTCCTATACATGTTTTCAAATCATCCCAATCATCCCCCCAATGGGATTTTGATTACTATACAGAGGGAACTGGTTTATATGGTCAGGGGCCCGCCTGCGGATGCGACGAGAAGTGAGTTTTCTGAAACCAGAGGAGGGGTGACTGGGGATCCCCAACCTACAGCGCAACTTCCAAGCAGCGCAATTGAGGTACTTGGTTGAATGGAACAGGGAGGAATCTGAAAAACATTGGCTTTTCCAGGATAAGGCGATAGCACAGCTCCCCCTTTGAAAGGTACTATTTCTTAAGAAAACAGACAGACAGCAGAGTCTTCAAAATTCGGCCGTAACGAAAATGGTAATGGAGGTCTGGGATAGTGTGGCTACTCGTAGGGGGCTTACAACATTCATGTCCCTCATGACACCGATATTTGAGAATACAGACTTCACCCCAGGGTTTGACGAAAGAGCTTTAGAAGCATGGCATCAGACACACTGTCGAGCCGCGGGCCACATGTTTGACAAGAGAGGCATCATGCCCTTCCCACAAATGTGGAATTTGGGAGTGTCTTTTCTCTGAACTTACAGACTCTCCTGAGGTTGTAGCTCGGGATTTTTGCCTAAACATTTCCCCCTACTGCTGTCTGGGTGGGATTGTGTTGTACCGTCCCATTGGCCCTTTAGGCCCTTTCCCTAAGTTGTTGGACACTTGGTTCTTACCCAGAGCTCTGTGTTACTCCCATTTTTTGCTTCTCGGAGATTGTAATATCCACATGGACAACCTTGATGGGAATGAAAAACGCAACTTTTTAGCCTTGTTGCATTCGGACGAACTTGTATAATACGTTTCATCTCCGACTCATAGTGGTGGCTTGACTTCGTCTGCTCTAGTCTGCCAATGCTGGTGAACCCTCCCCAGCCCGTCACTTGGTCTGATCACTATTTAATTTCCTATTGCTGGAATCCTGCCAAAGGTCCCTCCTCGTCTGGGCCTCGCTGTGCTGCTACCCGTAGGGCTCCCCATAAAATCGACCCTGCAGCTCTGTGCACCGCGCTGGCCGACTGTCTGCCACATCTCCCAGAGGATTTGGACTTGGCTCTGGGGCAGTTCAATAATTGGATTGAGAAGGTGGTTTGTGATCTCTCGCCTCAGGTCAGATCTCGACGCCTTAATATGCCACTGTCCGAACCCTGGTTTACGCCTTTGCTTAAATCCCAGAAACAGCAATGCAAAAGGCTGGAAAGAAGATGGAGACAGAACTACAATATATCTGACAAGATGGAATTGAAAAAAGCCCAAAAAACGTACTATGCGGCGATCACTGCAGCGAAAAGCTGCTATTACGCTGATCGTATCACCATGTCGGGCAATAATGCCAAGGCACTATTCAACATTGTAAAACGTTATGTTTCTCCCAAAGCTTTGAACAATGTACATACACCTTCTCTTATTTGGTGCAAAGAGCTTTCTGATTTTTTTTATGAATAAAGTTAGATCACTTGAACTGCTCTTTAATACACCAGCAGCCCAGACCATGCAGGTGCCTGCGGATTTCAATTCCGCTTTTGACACAGAAACTACTTTCTCCTCTTTCTCGACCATACTCCTTGAGGAGTCTCTGGCTGCCTTGACCTCCTTAAAGTCTGGTTCCCCTCTCGATCCGTGTCCCACCATACTTATGGCCCGCACAGATCAAGTCATTAATCCTCTGGTGAACCCGCTGATTAACACATCTTTAGTGTCGGCTTCGGTCCCTCCCGCATGGAAGCAGGCCATGCTGGTCCCCCTCATAAAAAAGCCGACGCTGGACCCTCACATTCCCTCCAGCTATCGGCCTATCTCTTTGCTTCCAGGCGTGGCCAAAGTCTGTGAGAAACTAGTGAATAAACAACTGACCCACTATATTGAACAACACGGCTTGTTGTACCCTGCTCAATCGGGTTTCCGTGCTTCTTATAGCACTGAGTCTGCCTTGGTGGAAATCTCAGCGGCCAACCGGGAGTCGTTAGATGCTGAAGGCAGGGCAGTTTTGGTTCTATTGGACCTATCTGCTGCCTTTGATATTGTCCCCCATGCTTTTCTCCTGGCCCGATTGCAGAGGCTTGGTATCATCGGTGCCGCATGGGAATGGCTAAAGTCCTTCCTTGACGTTAGAACCCAGCAAGTGTGGGTCCCCCCTTTCGCATCTACTATCCAAGCTGTGTAAACAGGGGTCCCTCAGGGATCCATACTGAGTCCTCTGTTATTTAATCTATATATGACCCCTCTAATCCAGCTAGCCGAGGACTTTGGCGCTAAAGTAGTAGCATATGCTGATGATACCCAGCTTTTATTCACCTGCAAAAAGCACGAGTCCATTACGGACCACGTTAGAACCTGTCTGTCTCCGGTGTTCAACTGGTCCACTTCAGCCCAGCTGAAATGCAATGAAGATAAAACAGAGATACTGTTTTTTGGGGAATTCCCTTTGCTGTATTTTCACGACTGCTGGCCTGCTGATGCTCCGCGACCATCCCCTTCGGGTCTTCCTGTGAAGAACCTGGGGATCTGGTTCGACGAAAAACTTAGCTTTGCCAATCAGATTAGCAAATTGACAGGTACATGTTTCGGCATTTTGTAGATGCTCAGAAAATGTCTGCCCCTTTTGCCTCTTTCCGCCAAAGAAACAGTAATAAGGGTCTTAGTTACCTCCCGTCTTGATTATGCCAATGCATTGTATGTAGGTCTCCCTCGCTACCTGATGGATAAGTTGCAGGTGGTGCAGAACACCGCTGCGCGGTTGCTGCTGGACTTACCCAAGCACACTAGAGTGAGGCAACATCTCCGTAATTTGCACTTGCTGCCGTTAAAACCTAGGGTCTTGTTCAAGGCTTTAGTTATGGCCCATGCAGCACTATATGAATACGGCCCGATGTATCTGAGGAAACGTTTTTCGTTTTATGTCCCGGGCAGACACTTGCGTTCCTCGAACACGTGCCTGGCATCCGTACCCAAAATCCATTTGAAAAGAAAGGGGGGCAGCTCATTGTCTTATTTGGCGACTAAGTTGTGGAACTCTCCCCCCCCTGGAGCTCCGTAGCTTAAAAAACCCCTCTCAGTTCAGGAAAAAACTTTAAACTTTCCTATTCAATTAATGCCTGTTTTCCTTCTGTTTTCACTGTTCTCATTTGCTGGTTAGCGCCGGGACACTCTTCTGAGTAGCCGTGCGCATTACAAATCACCAATAACATAACATAGCATAACATGTGCATGCAGTACAATCTGCCCGAATCTTAACAACTGCGATATCTCCAAGTGAGGCATTGGCTACAACATCCAACTAGTAGCTTGACGGTCAGTTGGCACTTACCTTGGTATGAGAAGTAGAAAATCAGTAAAACTTCAAACAAACGATTAGTCTCTGAGCGTTATGCCCTACTGGGCCCGCTAATCCCTCTACACCCCACAACCAGCCAGCGGAGATGGGCCATAGAACTAGGTTGAGAGTTGTCCATGAAAGAATGGGGAGAAATCTATTACAGAGCTAGACACATAGCATGAAATATATCCAGCATAGCGACGGCCACTAAGATCGTTACCTATTGCTATCTGACTCCGGTACGCCTCAATAAAGGAAACCCAGAACGCAGCCCCCCTTGCAGGTGCAGTTGTGGAGCCTCCAGCACACTGGTACACCTGTTATGAGAATGCCCACACTTAACATTTTATTGGGTCAAGATATTGGATGGAATTGACACACATTTTGACACACAGATTACCTGTTTTCTGTCATATACAGTACTAAGGCTGCCCACCCCTTTAACATATCCACTTAAATCCCACAAAGGGAGATAGATGGGACTTGCGATGAGGGGCGCGCTACAAAACATCCTCACTCATTGGGGGACTGCAAACACCCCCGCACAACATGTCAGCTGGCTTCATCGCCTCTGGTCTATATTAGGGATAGTAAGGATGTCCACCACACTCACAATCGCTAAGTCCAACTTTCTTGAAATCTGGAAACCATGCCTAGCCAGTCTGTCCACAGAATTTAGGGCACTTACCAGTCCCACATATTTCCGTCTCCTCCGCCTGACGGAGTCGGAGTAGGCCCACCAATGCACAGACACTAATAGTTCAGCGCCATCCCACCCCGGCTGAAGTATAAAAAACGTACACAGAGTACTAGGGGAGGGTGGGTTGAGAGGGTGGGTGGGTTTGTTTCGGGATAGAGTTAAAGTTATTGGTGTTTGTTTTTCTGTCTTTTTTTTTTAAATACACACGCTGAGCGCTGCGACGCTCTGAACAAAAGAACAGATTTTCAACAGAAATTAAGAAATAGAATGTAGACAAATGTATCTTTATTATGTGAACGTGTGAATAAAAATATTTACACCATAAAGTGCAGAGTGGATTAGTTATACCTTTGCATATTACATAACTTATAGCACGTGAAATCATAGCAGTCATAACAACACTTATGACGTCTGAAATCACATGATTTGTGGGAAGACAGTGCATGGTAGAGGGGCGAGTTATAGTTAATGTAGTGTGGCAAGTGAAGAGAGAAGACTGTGCATGGAGATCTGCGATGCATAATAATTTGAAGATGTTGTGTAAATGATATATTTTAGTTATAACATGACTGATAATAATTTGAAAGTGGTGCGTAAATTATACATTTAAGGTATAACTATAAATTTAGAATTTCTAATGTTGTGCAGTTTAAGTTGGGTTTGTATACAAAAAAGAAATAAAGTTTTCCTAACTATAACTTATCCTTCACCTATGGGGCTTTTCGTGGAACACATATATATATATATCACTATCTACAACATGCGAGGTGTTGTAGCACATCACGACAGACATCACGCTACTCACGAACACAGTTTAGTCTTTTGTTTTTGGTTAATGTTATTGGGATAAGACTTGCGCTCCTATGGAAGCCATGCCGTGCATTTACTTCAGCTTCTATGTGGTAGATTAGATTAATATCAGTGAGCTGCGATCTTTAGTGGGGGTGTGGGGTCTCTGAAATCATGCATTGATTGGAGGTATAAATAGATGACCTACAGGTGATTAAGTATAGAGGATATGGAGGGGCGTGGCCAAGCTGAGCAGCAAAATGGCCACTCAATAAGAGGGCTTTGCCAGCCGAGCCCAAACAACCTAAATCTGCCTAAATCACGGCGCTGGAACAGCACAGCACGCGGCGCACTCACTTAACGGCAGTGTGCACCGGAATTCGCTATCTCTACATCCGGGGGTGAGTTGATTGTGGAGCTGCTGAGAAATGCTGATCCGGTCCTGCTGAGGCCTGCTATGTGAGATCCCGAGGCATTCATATGCCCCAAGCGGCGGGTGGCGCTGCTCACTCTGCACCTTACTCGTCTGTCGTGGGATCGGCAGCGACGATTTAGGTGCCTCCTGAAGTGCCCCCGTGTTGCCTGATGGTGGTGGGCTGAGCCGGCAGCTGCGGGACTGTCGGGAATACATTGCCAAATCCATCGAGCTGGTGGGTCTGGGGTGCGGCCTCCCGATTTTTGCTGCGCGGGTGCATGGGTGAACTCCCCGGCAGAAAGAGAGAGAGCGGAGATCCCCATCACCATCTCATATGACTGGCGGGGGCTGTTGGCTGGGCCGCTGCTCATCGTGGGGGCTGCACATGCTGGAGCAGAGTTTTCAGTTTGAAAATTCTGGGGCTTTTGAAGCTCTGGCATGTCTATTCGTTGTACTAAAGTATTAATAATTAATAATTAATTATTTGTCTTGTGCAAGTGCGTTTATATTAATCAATCCGTTTGTTTTAACAAGAAAGAGTTACATGTGAATGTGCTTAAATGTGCTGACTGATAATAACGCGTGTGTTAAATGCGTTTTCATGTTTAAACGTTGCTATGTGCTGTTTATTTTTGAGCACAAAACGCTATTGAATTAATGCTTTCTATGTTGCGAGTGCTAGATAAATGCATACACATAAGGGTATTAGTGGGGTTAACACTGTTTAAGCACTATGCTGTAGTAACGTTGTTTTTGTCTCTTTTAATTAAGATGGTCTATTAAGGCCTATGTTGGCTAAAGAAAGAAGGCTGAATAGTGAGCCTGGCTGTGATTATAATTTGAAAACTGAGACGAGGGAGACCCCTGCTGGAAATGGTTCTGAAGCTAACTGACCATGGTCCTTGTCGAAAAACTTTCCATGAGGACAGCAGCAGTTTTTGGGAGTTCTCCAAGAGAAGTGAAAGTGTCCTTGGCAGCCTTGGAAAACAAAGGAGCCTTAGAGGGAAACTCTGAACTGTGGCTCGATGGCCGAGGAGAAGCAGGATAATAGTGATACATGTTTTATTTTCTTGGTTCCTGTTCCGTAGTTTTCGCTATGTGTATTTTTCATGAGCGGAGATTCACAAATGTAGCAATGTTACATCCTTTCCTTCTCGCTCTGCTCAGCAAGTCCGGCGGACATTATGATTTTTCCTATGTTCCAATGTATCTTTCTATTGTTTAGAATATTATAAGATGTTAGCCTAGAGAGGGTTTTTTGCCACTTGCCATTTTGCCTTTGCTGCGTATTGAACCTGCGTTGCTGAGGATTGATGCTGAAGGGACTTCGTCTTGAGAGACATTTACCGAGAGACTTGTCCTGACCCGTTCTGACATTTAGCTAGAATAGGTAACTATGAGAAATGATTTACTCTGATTGAATTTCCTTGACTAATTTTAGATAAAGCAATATAATTTTAAACATGGTGTTGGATATTCATTTTTGTCAATTATTGGGTTTGCGTTATTGATTATTGTTGTATATATTGTATAGACTATGCTTAGGGACAGTCACAAAAACCAGGTCTTATCGGCCTCGATATAGATGCAGGGTGTTTAGGAGTGTTTTCTTTCCACAGGTTTATTGCTGGTAGAGTATTTGAGCGTATGTTAGTGAAATGGGCCCTAGCGTATGATGTATGCATGTGCGTGTAACTGTGAGATTACTCTATCCGTGATAGTGGGAATATTATATACACCCTGATCTCTATCAATTTCCTGGTAGCAGAGGATGGTTTTTGATGATTGTCTTGATTAGATAAGATTGTTTTATTGATTATTGATTATTGGTTCATGTTGGTATATGTACTAATACTATATGTTGGAATCGTAATGTTGAGTTATATGTAGTGCTTCTGGAACTTGGAAGCTGTAGCAGTTCCGTAGTAGGGCAGAGGGAAGTATATGCTGCTCTCGGGAAAGACGGAATTGAGGAATAACGTGTGACAATTGAAGTTGCGCGTCACATTGTCTGGGTTCGGAATCAGTAACATCGTCGTATGTTACTAGTAGATATTTCTGGTATATAAGGAGTGTGAATGATAGTGAAGGTTATCTGTGAAACTCTAGTCTTAAGTCCCAGGGATCCGTAAGGATTTCCGTTAAAACTTATCGCGGGAGGAGTAATAGGTATTTTCTGAGCTTGTTTGAAGAACTGGGCAAAGAAAGCTTGCTTAGTTGATGTATGTTATAATTCTGTAGTGGAGCAGATTGTCTGTTCTCGGGAAGCAGGATTCTGTGCGTATGTACTATATTTCCTTTGTATGAATGTGCGTGAATGTTTGTACATTTAGTTGATTGTAAGACTCTTTGGACAAGTCCTAGAGGAAACAGTTAATGAATGTATGTTAGTAGGGCAGAGTAGAAGAAGTGCTACTGTGTCAATGAAAGGTTTCTTATGAAATAGACTCTCTTTTACTATTCTGTGGTTAGCGAAGCAGACAATGGAGATGTTTTTATGTTGTAACTAATAGATTTTGTAAACATTTTTGACACGAAGTCTACTGAAAAGATTTTGTAAAGGAGGGGTAGACGAGTGACAGAAGACAGAGACAAACTGCAGCGACTGTTGACGTCAGAAAGACCGCGCTCTGATTGGGTGGTAGATCAGAATAGTGCTCGCGCTAGGATTGGTGCGTTAGTGTGAGCCGCGCAAGGATTGGAAGAGCTATCTAGTGACGTAAACGTTCCAGGATTGGTGCGTTAGTGTGAGTCGCGCTGCAATTGGTTGAAAATTCGTATTGTATATTTATAATACGGAAAGAGTAGAGAGTTCTTTGTAAACGTTAAAATGTATTATCAAGAAGAGAAGAAGAAAAAAACATTTTTTGGTAGAGTTAAAAAGTGGTTTAGCAAGGATAAAGATGTTAAAACAAGAGAGGGCGAGTTGTTACCTCCACCGAAGACACCTGCATCCTTCATGGCTGCGAGACATGGGTTTCATACCTGTATATGGTTGGAGAATTGGGTTAGGTATACTAAAGAAGATGGTGTTCTAGCATTTCCAGAACATGGTTCATTTAATCTGGCCGTGTTGAGAAACTTACGGGAAAAGATGCTATGTCTTGACCCGAAACCGAGACCTACACAGTTCGAGGCTTTAGTGGAATGGGAAGAAGAAGTACATGAGAGAGAGAAACAAAGATCAGTAGGGTACTATAGGTACATGTTTGGGAGGAGACATGATCGTGAGACTCATCATGATCGAATGAAAAGGTGGCGAGATGCTAGTATGTCAGAGGGATTATATCCGATGAGAACAGTTGGAGGAGCAGAAAGGGTTCCTGAGTCAGAAATAAGAAAATATGGAGTTAATGAGTATGAGGATGAGGTCTTGAATGACATGATTTACAAAAGACCACCTCCATACAGACCAGAACCGGACAAAAGTACACCAGTTGTTTCTCCGATAAGAGATACAGTTTGTGTTAGTGAGACAGAAAATGAGACACCTGAGGTAAGGAGTGATCATTACCTTGATAAGAATGCCAGACAATTAGCCAGAACTACAACAGAGTTGACTGAGAAGATTAGGGAGTTAACGAAGAATCTAGAAGCTGTTACGGTGCCTGTAACAATAGGTCCAGTTATGCCTGTGTTTGACAAACAGAGAGCAGGTGAGAATGGACTGGTGATTCCATATGTTGGGAATAATCTGACAAATTCAGTTGGTCCTTCAGGAGATTCAGGCAAAAGAGCGGAAAGAAATGACCTGAGACAATCAAGACATGACACATGTAGTGAAATATTGGATGCTAGTGAAGCTAGTTGTTCAGGGATGCCGATTTTAGAACCGCAAAAGAGAGTGGTTCCAGTGAGAAAAACTGCTGAAATAACAGTTGATGATTTGAATGATTGGATGAAGGTTCTACAGAAAAAGGATAAAGATTCACAAGTAATTGATGTAGCTAAGTTACGTGTAGAACTAGAAGAGCTTGTCACAGGAACAGTTCCAACAGAGATTCTGAAGAGTCATCATGATGGTGAAGTAATGTTTATGTGCAAGAGTGTTACCTGGAGAGCAAGAAATACACATGACAGGCTAAGAGCAATAGCAAATGAACAGGGAGTTGACATTGATAAAGTGAAAGCTTTACAGAGAACTTACAGGTTGGATTTTACAGAGAAGGACATTGAAAATTTGAATGCTACTGGTAGAACAGGACAGATTAAGGAAATGGTAGCATTATTGCGAAGATGGGGTGATGTTGAAAAGTGGAAGGATAGGTGGTATAAGAAAAGAGATGAGACTGAAGATAGAACAACTTATCCAGCATTTCCAGTGAGAGAAAAGGAGAAACCAGTGGATAATTATCCCATGAGAGAAATACCTGGAGGAGGATATGTACATGTTCCATGGACCAGACAGGATATTTTATCATTTACGAATGATTTCCCTCGATTGAGAGAAAAGCCCGTCGAGTGGTATAGGCAGGTAGATAGGTTTGTGAAATTGTCAAAAGTGCTGTGGGTTGACCTGAATAGTCTGTTTGATATAATTGTTCCAGCAGACTTGTGGACTGAGTGTAAAATAGTTGTGAGTTGGCCTACTGAGGAATATCCAACAGACTCAAGAACAGGGGCACCAGATCCAGAGGTGATGAGGAAGTATGATCAGGTGATGGTATACCTGAAGAGTAAAGTACCTGCAAAAGAGACAGACTGGGTAAAGATAGATCGAACACAGCAGGAAGCAAAAGAATCAGTTCATGCTTTTTATGAGAGGCTGATACTGGCATTTAAACAATTCAGTGGAGATGAACACCTGGGTGACAAAGATTTGAGTCACTTTGTATACAGATTTGTATATGGCCTTAGACCTGAAATTGGTGAGAGAATTCGTGAGCACACAGTGGATTGGCAGAGTAAGAAAGTAGATGAGATCCTGAGACATGCAAAATACTTCAGTGATGAAATTGAAGCAAAACAAAGAAAGCTGAAAGAGAAAGCAATGTGGGCACAAGTGAAAGTTGCGGAGAGACAGGAAGCACAGTTAGTGGAACAGGCGAATAATCCAGGAAATAATGCAGGAAATAGACCAAGATATGCAGGAAAAGGAAAAGGAAGTCTTGAGGAAGCGAAGAAAAAGTTCCCTTGTCACAACTGTGGCCAATTGGGGCATTGGAGATCAGAGTGTCCTAATCCACCATTAGTGAGTAATGAGAGTAAACCTTTAAATCAACAGGTGCAGAACCAGAACAAAGGAAATAATCAACAACAGCAACAACAGAAAGTTGTGAGACAGCAGAGTCAAGAGCCAAAACCGCCCTTGCCGCAGAATTGAGGGTTACAAAAGTATAATCAGGATTCAGGATTCTACAATGATGAGCAGGTAAACAAACCAAGACGTTCTAACAAAGTACAGCAGTACTTGTTAAAGAGTGAAGGGAGTGAGTCTGAGGGTGATTATTGACGGTGCCGAGGAGAGGAAGAAGAGTGCATACTTGGTGCAACTCTAGAAATAGACCAGGCAGGACCATTTGTGGATGGGAAAATAAATGAGGAGAGTGTTACTTTTTTGGTAGACACAGGTGCGACAAGATCAACTGTCAGGTCAACAGATGTTAGAAATCTTCCTCTCTCGGATGAAGCAATCCAAGTAGTTAGTGTAGCCAATACACAGATCAAAACACGTCTTACTGAACCTGTAAGAGTACAGATAGGGAAATTTTCAGACATGCACAGATTCATTGTCTGTGACACGAGTCCAGTGAACCTATTAGGTAGGGACTTGTTGTGCAAGATGAACTGCACAATTTTTTGTACACCGGATGGAATAGCCTTTGAGACACCAGATGAAGATGCTTTGTACCGAGTGACTCTAGAAAATAGAGAGAGTGAGTTAATTGGTGCATTTGCTGTGTTTAATCCGGAGGATTTGCCTCAAGAGCTGAGAGACACAGTGAAAAGGACAGTTTGGGATTTTACTGGAGAGGATGTGGGATTGATGAATAATGTAGATCCAGTGAAAATTGCAGTAAAGGAGGGAATCACATATCCTAACATTCCTCAATACAAAATGACACCAGAAATAATTGAAGGGATAACTCCTATAATTGAGAAAATGATTCAGCAAGGAGTCCTGAGAGAACTACTGAGTAGTCCGTGTAATTCACCGATAATGGGACTAAAAAAGCCCAATGGGAGATTTAGCATCGTACAGGATTTGAGAAAAGTTAATCAAATTGTGGTGGCATGTTGTCCTATTGTGCCAAATCCATCAGTGATTCTGTATCAAATTCCACATGATGCTGAGTGGTATACAGTGATTGATTTGTGTCATGCGTTCTTTTCAATTCCATTGCATCATGATAGCCAGCCGATTTTTGCATTTAGGTTTGGCCAGCGTATCTTAGCATGGTGTCGAATCCCACAGGGGTATACGGAGAGTCCTTCGATATTCAATCAGTTATTGAAGAAATCGTTGGAAAGTTTGATTATGCCTGAGAATTCAGTGCTAGTGCAGTACATTGATGACCTACTGGTGGCATCAAAGACACGTGAAGCTTGTGAAGTAGATACCATAGCTTTACTGAATCATCTGGCAGATGGAGGGTTAAAGGTATCTCCAGCCAAAGTGCAATTTTGCAAGAAAGAGGTGCATTATCTTGGACACAATATTGAAAAGGGTCTGAGAAAAGTGACTACTGACAGGATCAGAATAATCAGAGAAATGAAAGCTCCAAAGACCCAGAGAGAAGTGAGAATGTTCCTGGGTATGGTGGGTTATTGTCGTCAGTGGATAATTAATTTTTCCCTGATAGCAAAGCCACTGATTAAACTGACAAAAAGTGAGATGACGGATCCATTGGATCTAGATGCAGAACAAATGGCAGCATTTGAAGAGCTCAAAAGTAAAATGTGTGAGGCTCCAGCTTTGGGTATGCCTGACTATGAAAAAGAATTTGAGCTGTACTGCAGTGAGAGAAATGGATGTGCACTTTCAGTGTTAATTCAGAAACATGGATTACTGAGAAGGCCTATTGCGTACTTCTCATCGACACTTGACCCTGTAGCTGTGGGTTTACCAGGTTGTCTCAAATCTGTGGCTGCAACATGCAGGAGTCTGGAACAAAGTGAAGGAATCATAATGGGATATCCTGTAAGGGTATTCGTACCTCACAATGTGGCAATTCTTTTGACAAGAAGCAGAACTCAGTACATGTCACATAGTCGATTGACTAAGTACGAAAAAGTGATTCTGGGAGCATCAAATGTGACTCTTGAGAGATGTGTGAATGTGAATCCAGCGACGCTTTTGCCAGACATTGAAAATATGGGTGTGAAAATGGAAGATGATCATGATTGTTTGGATGTGCTTGAGTACTGTACAAAACCGAGACCAGACATAAGAGATTTACCCTTGAATGAGAGTGATCATGTGTTGTTTGTGGATGGATCATGTTTGAGAAATGATGATGGTGTGCTATGTGCAGCATATGCGGTATGCAAAGTTTCAGAGGTCATGGAAGCATCACCTTTGAAAGGGGTGAAATCTGCGCAAGTTGCTGAATTGATAGCATTGACAAAAGCTTGCGAAATTGGGAGAGATTTGAGGACAACTGTGTTGACTGATAGTCAGTATGGATTTGGAGTGGTGCATGACTTTGGCCAACTTTGGCTACAAAGAGGTTTCTTGACATCGAGTGGAACTCCAATAAAGAATGCTGAAATGATTGGTAAATTGCTTGAGGCGATACAGCTGCCTAAGGAGTTAGCAGTTGTAAAATGTGCTGCCCATGGTCCAGGGGAGGATTTTATAACGGTTGGAAACAGATATGCCAACGATGTTGCGCAATACTGTGCCAAAACGAATCAGTCCATCAACAGGGACAGAGAAGGGGAAATGTCTTTTCTATCTGTGATGTTTACTAATGTCTTAGAAACCTGGGATGAAGTGAAACAGTTGCAAGATGAGGCAGGAGAGGAAGAGAAAAAAGATTGGATTAAGGCAGGATGTGCTCCAAGAGAAACAGACCATGTTTGGGTCTACAGAGATGGCAGACCAGTAATGCCCAACTCCATCTTGTCGTCAATGGCAAGGATGTATCATGGCCAGGGACATTTGGGGAGGGACGCGATGGTTAGGTCGTTCAAGCAGACCTGGTACAATGCAAAGTTCAGGACAATTGCAGAAAGCATCTGTCAGAGGTGTTTAGTTTGTCAGCAATTTAACACTGGGAAAAAGACAGTGGTGAGTCTGGGAACAATAGGCAGAGAAGGAGGTCCTTTTACAAGAATGCAGATTGATTTCATTGAGATGCCCCAAGTAAACAGACTGAGGTATGTTCTAGTGGTAGTCTGTTTGTTTTCAAGGTGGGTGGAAGCTTACCCGACTAGAAGAAATGATAGATTAACAGTGGCAAAGTTACTGTTAAGGGAGTTGATTCCTAGGTACGGGTTTCCAGTAACAGTTGAGTCTGATAGAGGTGGACATTTTCAAAATGAGCTTATGGGTTTAATTTGTGAAGCATTGAAAATACAGCAGAAGCTACATTGTGCATACCGACCAGAGGCTTCTGGTGTGGTTGAGCAGATTAATGGCACAATCAAGAATAGGATTGGAAAAATGTGCTTATCCACTGGCATGAAATGGCCAGATGTTTTGCCTCTAGTTCTGATGACTATGAGATCTACTCCAGATAGAACTACTGGTTTGAGCCCGCACGAGATAATCATGGGACGTGCTATGCGCCATGCATTCGTGCCTGTCAATAAGTTGGTGACAATAACTGATGACATGATTTTGGATTACTGTAAAGGCCTGGCTGACGCAGTTCATTCTGTGTTTCACCAGGTTGGAGAAGAAGCTACCACACTTGAGAAGAAGCAAGCCCATGATCTGAGTCCAGGAGACTGGGTGAGGATAAAAGTTCACAGAAGAAGAAATTGCTTGATTCCAAGGTGGGGAAGGCCGTGACAAGTTATTCTGACTACAACGACTGCAGTAAAGTGTGCTGGAGTGAAGCACTGGGTACATGCAAGTCATACTCTGAGAGTTCCAAACCCGAAAGAAGGGACTGGTAAAGAGTATTTTGAAGAGTCAGATTCCAGCGATGATGAAGATACAGAATCAGTGGGGAAAGAAGTAGGAAGAGCTTCGAATGAACCACTGCGAGTATCAGAGAGGAGATCAAATTCTGTAAGAGAGCCTGAGGTTTCAAACAGCAGCGAAGGAAAAAGAAAAGAAAAGAGAAATAACACAGAGATTACTCCTGAATCAGAAGAGGAGGAGATTGAAGAACCACTTGAGATTATACTTGAAGAAGTAGGGTCAGAAAAAGATAGAGAGGGACAGATTGCGGAAGACCCCCGAGGAGGTGTAGGGAACATTCTTGATGAGCCAGGTGAAGGGACAAGTAGACAGCAAGAAGATTGCGTGTCGGAGACCCGAGGAGGGACAGGAATAGGGAAGTCTCAAACAGTGGTGAAAAAATCTGTGGAGAAGAAGAGAGCTGCTGGAAAACGGAAACAAGAGGCACTTGAAACAGATGATGAGGATGAACAAACAGAGGGTCGAGTTCTGAGAAAGAGAACTTGGATTGGAGAAAGGAGTAATAAAGAAATAAAGCCGAAAAAGGTGTTAAGAGGAGACCGTTGGCCTAACAACAGAGTTAAGAGGCTGAGATACAGAATAATAAGAGCAAATACATCGAAAGCTGAACAAGTGAATGAAGTTTCGAGTCAAAGTTCAAAAGCTGGAGAAGAAGAATCAAAGGAGTCAAACGAACCAGTGGAAATAAAAAGAGTAAGAAGACCCAACCAAAAGTACAGATCACCGGAATGGTCTTATGTGGCACTGTCTGAAGGAGGAAAAGAAGAAGCAGTGACTCGAGATAATCCGGAAGAGATCTTGAGAGAAGTGGTTGAGGAAGATACTGGTGAAATTCTGAAAGTACTCTTGACTGACATTGGAGAAGAGTCGAGTACTGAGGATTTTGATGTTGGAGATCTAATACAATTTGATGTTGAAGAAATTGAAGTGAAGAATGACAAGTATCCAAACTGAGTGAAAGAAGGATTCACTTGGATCAAGTGAACGAAGAGATCATTTGGATAAACTGAAAGCTGAAGAATTGCTGAAGAATTGAAGAAGTTCAAACAGTAGTGGAGTAGTAGAGGCTAAACTAAAATGGCTAACATAGAGGATAATAGAAATAGATGTGCCTTCTTTAAAAGGTGGTGTAGGATGTGCTGCTGTTGTACTGGATTATTAATGCTTCTATGGGGTGTTTTAGTTTTATTAGTTACTTTTAGAGTAGAGTTTGAGATGCAGACAGAGAATGTGACAAGTGTAGGGAAGAATTCACAAAAAGTAGTTCCAATTAGAATTAGTAATGCTTACACACACAAAGATAGGTCAATTAATAACTTTTCTAGTAATGTTTTTTCGAAACTGTTATATGAATATGTGAAGACAATGGAAGTAAGGGATTGCTACGTCTGTATGCAATTACCTGCATCCGTCTCAGAGGGTGTTACTTATCATCATTTACCAGCTACATATGGTATTTCCTGTAGTATTTTAAGTAGTGTTTTTTATTTGTTAGGGAAAGTAGATTATAAGATGTCTAACAGAGATAGTATTTTTGGGCACTTGCCAATGAACAAAGAGCTGAATCCAGCTAAAGAAGCTAACACTTTTGGTGAGATTTTTATTGAAGAAAAAGGATTAACATTAGATTACATTTTTAAGAATAATTTAACTTGCAGTTTGAAAGGAGAGGAGAAAGCTTTCCTGGATATGGTAGAAGAAAGAAGATTGAACATGCATGAGAAAGCAGGAAAATATAAAGTGAGTGAGACAATTTGGGACATTGAGATGGGAAAAGAGTTGAAGAATGGGGCTAGTCCAACTTTAGCTCTAGATGCACCACAGAAGGGTAAACTTTGTATTACAAGAAGGAAATCCCAATATCATACATATTTTGTCGGGACTAGTGAGTGCCATGATACATACTTCATTGCAACAGGTTGGGGTTTCAGAGGTGGAGAAGATACGATTTTTCCAGGAGTATATTATGTTTGTGGGAATAAGGCTTATTACAAGTTGCCTGACCATTGGTATGGCACGTGTTATGTGGGCCTAGTTTTTCCAAAGATTTTTCATATAGATAAAGTAACAGATGTAGAAGATGTTAACTTACTAATGCGTTTTAAGCGAGAAACTTGGTCTGAAATAGTGGGTGATATTTTTGGGGTTTTGATTCCAGCAGTGGGAATTTCTTTGAATGCTTATGGAATTCGGAAGCTGTCTACAGTGGTTGATCGCTTATCGACAAATACCGCTGGAGGGTTTCTTTTGGTAAATACGGAATTAAGTGCCGTACGTGCCATGTCTATGCAAAATCGACTTGCCCTTGATATTCTATTGGCCAAGGAGGGTGGAGTCTGTGGAATGCTGAAAGTTCAACATTGTTGCACTTACATTCCAGACGAAAGCAGAGACCTAAAGGTCTATATCAAAAAATATTACTGATTTGCATGAAGAATTAGTACCACTTGAAGCTGAGAATTTGTGGACTAAAATAGCTAATAAAATGATAGCTGTTAAGGATTTTATTGCAAAGATAGGTAGTACTATTATAGGTAGAATATTGTTTCCCTTGTCTTGTATAATTGTGGCTTTATTAATAATAAGATTGGTGTGTGTGTGTTGTAAAAACAGGGGAGGGAGGAAGAAATTGAATAAAGAAAAGAAAAACAAGAGGTTGAAGAGAGAACCTCAAGAAATTGAACTAGAAGAATTGAGGGAGAGTGTTTACTTAGAGACGAAAAGGGATGATGAAAGAGTGACTGGTGTTTAATGTTGTGTAAGGGGAAAAGACATTTCTGATTTCTCCTAAAATGGGACTAAATTTTCACTAATTTTTTTTTTTTTTTGGGGGGTTTATTTGGTGATAAAATCACCAATGGGGGGATTGCTGGAGCAGAGTTTTCAGTTTGAAAATTCTGGGGCTTTTGAAGCTCTGGCATGTCTATTCGTTGTACTAAAGTATTAATAATTATTAATTAATTATTTGTCTTGTGCAAGTGCGTTTATATTAATCAATCCGTTTGTTTTAACAAGAAAGAGTTACATGTGAATGTGCTTAAATGTGCTGACTGATAATAACGCGTGTGTTAAATGCGTTTTCATGTTTAAACGTTGCTATGTGCTGTTTATTTTTGAGCACAAAACGCTATTGAATTAATGCTTTCTATGTTGCGAGTGCTAGATAAATGCATACACATAAGGGTATTAGTGGGGTTAACACTGTTTAATCACTATGCTGTAGTAACGTTGTTTTTGTCTCTTTTAATTAAGATGGTCTATTAAGGCCTATGTTGGCTAAAGAAAGAAGGCTGAATAGTGAGCCTGGCTGTGATTATAATTTGAAAACTGAGACGAGGGAGACCCCTGCTGGAAATGGTTCTGAAGCTAACTGACCATGGTCCTTGTCGAAAAACTTTCCATGAGGACAGCAGCAGTTTTTGGGAGTTCTCCAAGAGAAGTGAAAGTGTCCTTGGCAGCCTTGGAAAACAAAGGAGCCTTAGAGGGAAACTCTGAACTGTGGCTCGATGGCCGAGGAGAAGCAGGATAATAGTGATACATGTTTTATTTTCTTGGTTCCTGTTCCGTAGTTTTCGCTATGTGTATTTTTCATGAGCGGAGATTCACAAATGTAGCAATGTTACATCCTTTCCTTCTCGCTCTGCTCAGCAAGTCTGGCGGACATTATGATTTTTCCTATGTTTCAATGTATCTTTCTATTGTTTAGAATATTATAAGATGTTAGCCTAGAGAGGGTTTTTTGCCACTTGCCATTTTGCCTTTGCTGCGTATTGAACCTGCGTTGCTGAGGATTGATGCTGAAGGGACTTCGTCTTGAGAGACATTTACCGAGAGACTTGTCCTGACCCGTTCTGACATTTAGCTAGAATAGGTAACTATGAGAAATGATTTACTCTGATTGAATTTCCTTGACTAATTTTAGATAAAGCAATATAATTTTAAACATGGTGTTGGATATTCATTTTTGTCAATTATTGGGTTTGCGTTATTGATTATTGTTGTATATATTGTATAGACTATGCTTAGGGACAGTCACAAAAACCAGGTCTTATCGGCCTCGATATAGATGCAGGGTGTTTAGGAGTGTTTTCTTTCCACAGGTTTATTGCTGGTAGAGTATTTGAGCGTATGTTAGTGAAATGGGCCCTAGCGTATGATGTATGCATGTGCGTGTAACTGTGAGATTACTCTATCCGTGATAGTGGGAATATTATATACACCCTGATCTCTATCACACACACTGGGGACCGGGCCAGTGTGAAGATGGCTGACCCCCACGAAGCGCTGGAGGCATTGCTCATTTGGATGGGACTTACCAGCATGCAAGTGCGTGACAAAGCGGAGTGAAGCCCATTACCGACACAGCCGCATAGACACACGCCAAAATCAGGCAGTCAGTGAGAATACGGCAGAAGGTCGGAGCCCATGTCCGCTAAGTAGGAGAGACGTCCCGCACAGCTCGGAGCCCACAACACTGCGTGCGCACAGCTTACTTGCCGGAAGTGGCTGGAAACTGAAGGGCCAGTCAAGCCCTGGCGGTGCGACTGAACAGACGCAGTGCACCCTACGCTTACCTACATTACAGCTGGAGGGGCGCTGTGACTTGTGGCTCCTGCTCTACTACCGCTGTTGAGCTGCACCCATTGTGAACTAAAGCCATGGGGAAAAACGATGCAAAGCAACCAAAACTAACATTCGAAAAAAGACTCACGTGCCAGGTTTAAAGCAACCTCGCGGCTGACACTGTATCGGTGGATGGTGTGGCTGACGCAACACAAGAGGAGGATCTGCGTACCATCCTGAAGGATGTGAAAGCCAGCCTACTCACCATAGACTAAATTAGACTCACTCGCTACCCGTCTGGACCAGTTGAAGCAGAGGGTCGACAAGCACGAGACCCGGATTGATGCCCTAGAGAATAGAGTTTCCGGCTCAGACGAGAGACACACAGAGTTCTGTGAGCAGCTGCTACAGATGGGCAAAATACTTTGCGTAATAAAAGCCAAAAATGAGGATTTGGAGGCCAAGTCAAGGCGTAGCAATGTTAGAATTCCGGGAATACCGGAAACAACCACCATACCGCACATGGAGAAGTTCTTGGAAACCATGCTGGCGAACTCTTTGGGAGTGAACTTTCCAGCATGTTCCTGGTCTAACACCATTCTCTAGGCCCCAGACCTCCAGTGTGGGCACCGCCTTGTCCAATCCTGGCTCGCCTCCTAAACTACTGTCTTCGCAATACAGTTCTAAGGCAAGCACATGAACTTGGCTCCATCCAATAACAAGGCAATACAATGTCCTTCTATCCGGATTTTACTGAACTCGTTCAGGCGACTCGCAGGGAATTTTCCCCAGTCAAGAAACTGCTCCAACAGTCAGGAACTAAGTACGCTCTTTTAAACCCGGCAAAACTGCGGATACAAAATGAGGGCAAATTCCACTTTTTCACAGATGCAAAGGCGGCGTTGAAATTCAGCAACCAGATTGGAAGAGAAAGGAAATCTGGGAAGTCGGAAGACAGAATAACGTCAGAAGGGCACCTTAGCAAAAATGACTGAACATACCGTTCCTTGCTTAAAGCATGGCTCACTCGCACCACTGTTGCAGGCCATCCCTGTTATTTTATGTCCTTTATAGTACCTCTCTTGGCGCCTAGCTATATCATATGGTAGGCCATTTTTATACCAATAAATGACAATGTATCCTCTGGTGGAACATATATTGTTCACTATTCACACACATCCAGATCAAACGTATCACTCAATACAAAAATATCACAGAGGGAGGATTATCGTTCTCTGCTCAAAATAGTGTGCCAACATGCAGATGTGATAATAGAATTTGTAAAAATCTATTTATTAAAATCATTAAAAACAATTCATAATCAAGAAACATCAAATGTCACAGAGAGTCATATCTATTTCATATCTATACACAGTAGTACTAATATCCTGCAACAATTGTATTGCACATAAGACTCAATTTAAGAAGAGAAATAAAACAGATCGAAAAAGGTAAAAGGAGAGTATCTAAAAGACAATGCACTTTGTCGTCAATAAACCATATACGTGTTAAAGTAGAATTAAGCCTGGAACTCGATATATTGGGAATTATTTGATATCTATTGTGCCAACCCGCAACACAGATTAGGGGTCAAAGAGTCAACGCGTTTCGATGGTATCGTCCTGGTTAAACCATCTTTATCAAGACTGTAATGTTAACTCTCAAGTTGCATATGTAAGGACAACCAATGTAATACACCTTCCAGACTATATTTCGCTGCTTACGAGAATACAACAACGGATGTTTCCTTGGGGATGCACTGAATCTAAATACCACAGTTCAACCAAGATGGCTCGTTCGTATGATCAATCTTCCAAGCTATAGTCCACAGCTTACAAGATCATAACAGCAGATGTTTCCTTTACAATATACTGAAAAACACCACAACAGTTGTTCCCAGAATATCTCGTATGGAAGATCAATCTTTAAAATTGTCCCATAACTGAAGACGTGTAGTTAAATCTGTATCCTCAGATAGTATTGGTTTCTAAATATGCTTATAGCAAGGGAACTTTAAAAATAATGGTTCCAGATCTTGCCCTTCATCAATTGGGTCTTAATATCTGAAATCCGGCGCTGTTCTCTGTCTGGACAGCGTTTATTCGAGAAAGGAGCATTTATATACCATCATAATGCTGTGTCAGTACTTAATGATCTATTTGTATTTTTAGTTTCACAGCCCGAAATACAGTTCGGCTCGGCCACCCAACCTTATTTCGGTGCGCAACACCCACGGTTCCAGAGGGCCGGGTGTCCCACCGTAGCCTCCCTCAAAGGGCCCAGAGCTGGTCATCACACCACTGCCAATTAGCGCTAGAGGGACCTAGATTAAGCTCCCTGCAAGTGCACCTCAGCATGCTGTGCCCTTCCAGCCCACGCAGGGGTTGCACCCCTACACGCCACACACGCCATGTGCGCCCAGATCTTTTCATTAACGAACCCGGTGCCTTTCCTGCGTAAGCCAGGGGAACCAGCCATTAAATGGGCTGACTGGAAGGGGTATTTCCTGAACTACCTCTCAGTGTTGGAGGACGAAGGCGATGAGGAATTCTCCAGCAAACGTCGGAAGAAAATCCTGTTACATAATTTGGGGCCGGAGGGTTTGCCCGTGTACGACCAGATGGTGAAGAAGCCCAGGCCGTCATCTGACAACGACGTCTTCCAGCACACCCTCGAGGACCTGGACAACCATTACCAGCTGATGATATGCACAGCCATCGACCGTTACAACTTCTGCCAACGGAAACACGCTGAACCTGAATCGGTGGAGGACTACGTTGCAGCCCTCAAGAAACTGGCCATCAATTGCAAATTTGGCACCCTGCACGACGACCTCATAAGGGAACAAATCATCATGCACTCCACCCATTCGAGTGTACAGGAGAAGCTCAGGGTAAGCGGTGAAGCGCCCCTTCCAGAGATCATCGCGATTGTCAAACGAGCTGAGCTATCCAAATGCTGCGCCCTTGAGGCCAAGAAAGACACGGTGCCACAAGCCACTGTGTGCAAAATCACAGATCGGAAGGGTCTACAACCAAAAGCCATGACAGACAACACCCCCACCCTACAACCTACGTCTAAAGGCAGAGGCCCTGGTTGCGCCCCTCAGGGCAAACAAGGCACCTGTTACCGATGCTGCAGCCACTCCCACTTGGGCAATGACAAGAAATTCCCCGCATTCCACATTAAGTGCTCCATCTGTGGCATCACAGGACATTTCGGCAAAGTCTGTCGACGGAGGCCAAGAAACGCAGTGGTCAAGTACGTCCATGATACCTCTGATGATCAAGAAGGAGCGGATCACTCTGACCAAGACTGCATTCTTTGCATTGACGACCACTTCCTAGGCATAGAGGGTGTTGCGACCAAGAAGTCTTCCTACTAGTTGGTGATCGGCGGTGTACACGGCGCCATGGTAGCTGACTCCGGTTTGCCATACACCATCATCCAGAAGCAGATTTGGGACCGAGACTTCGCCCACGTGGTGGGGGACCATCTACACCCCATGGACGTCCATCCAGTCACATACATGGGGGAGCGGATTACCATGGTGGGATTCCGGCAGCTTTTGTTCAAATTCAAGGGCAGGCACACGACAGTGAAGTTGTACATGGCGCAGAAAGGCCTGTCGGTCCTGGGATGGGCGGACCAGGGAGCGCTTGGCATCCAGCTCAACCCTGGGGACACATACACAAGTGCTCCTGATGGACACTTCCACGCCTGCCTCGCTCCAAGCAGAGTTCCCCACAGTTTTCAGCGACCAAATTGGTAAGATGTCCAAGTTCTCCCACAAGATTGTGCTCAAAGATGGAGCGGTACCATTCTCCCACAGAGTCAGGAATATCCCGTTCAATTGCTGTGAGGCAGTGCAACTGGAACTCAAACGATTAGAGGACAGCGACATCATCGAACCAATCGAATGTTCCAAGTGGCTCGCGCCTCTGGTGGTGGCGCGCAAGCAGAACGGGAAGATACGCCTCTGCATCGATCTTCGCGAGCTTAACAAGAATATCATCGTGGACAAGTTTCCATTGCCCAACATAAACGAACTGCTAGCTCAGACCAAAAGCATCAAATGGTTCTCCACCATTGACCTCAAAGCTGCCTACCACCAGGTATCCCTCCACCCGTCATGCCGGAAACTCACATCCTTCATCACGCCCCTCGGATGCTATAGATTCAGACACTTGCCATTTGGACTCGCAGCCGCGGCTGCCGTCTTTCAAAAACTCATGCACAAACTGTTCAAAGGGGTCCAAGGAGTCCTCTACTTTCAAGACGACATTCTCGTCATGGGGAAATCCAAAGTTGAACATGATACCATTTTGCATACCGTTCTACACACTCTGGCAGCCAACGGCCTCACAGCAGAGTTGGAAAAATGCAAATTTGGTCTCTGAAAAGTCACCTACCTGGGGCTCGAAATCAGAGACACGGGAATCACTCCAAAAGCCGCAAACGTGGAAGCCATCAGAGCCGCACCATCCCCCAAACCCAAGGACGATGTTCGCTCTTTCCTGGGGCTGGCGGAGTTCTACAGTAAGTTCGTCAAAAACGCATAACCTACGCCAACTGCTCAAGGAGAAGAAAACCTTTTCCTGGTCGGAGGAGATGGAGGCGGAATTCTCTGCCTTCAAACTAGCTATCTGTGAAGCAGTTCCCCTACAGGGATTTGACAGAGATGCGCCCAGTATCCTGACCACGGACGCCAGCGACAAAGGGCTGGGAGTGGTCCTTTCCCAGAGAGCTACGGATCGCACCGAGACAACGGTAGGGTTCGCCTCACGCTCCCTCACCCCCAGTGAAGAGAGGTACAGCGTGATTGAGAAGGAGATGTTAGCTTCCATCTGGGAGATGGAGAAATTCCGTCAGTACCTGTGGGGGTCACGGTTCACGCTCCGTACCGACCACAAGCCCCTGATCAAAGTCCTCACATCCAGTGGCAACGTGACGGCCACTCCACGCATCGCTAAAATGACATTGCATCTTCTGGACTTTGTCTACGATGTGGAGTACATCCCTGACCCGCAGAATAGAGTGGCGGATTTCCTAAGCAGGGCAGCGGCCATGGAAGAACCCGTCACATTAACGGATTGGGACGACTACAGCGTCACCTTCATGACGGATCACGAACACACCATCAGTGCCCAGGACTGGGCGTAAGCTTACACGCAGGACACAGAACTCTCCCAAGTCAAATTATATGTCACACAGGGCTGGCCAGAGAAGTGGCACACGGAAGCAACTTCAGGAAATACTGGGAAGTCCGCGAAGAACTCTCCTTTGGTGAGGACTCCATATTTCTGCTGTGGGGCGACAAAGTGGTGCCTCCAAAGGCTCTATAAGACCGCATTCTCCACATCAAACCACGAAGGCCATCTGGGCATTGTAAAAACCAAAAGACGAATGAAACTGGTGGCCCACCATGGACATCCAAGTGGAAAGGTTCGTGAGGGACTGCACCCATTGCGTCAGGGCTGACAAAACTCTTGTCACCCTGAGACCCCCCACGGGCGAGTTCTCCACACCAAACAACCCCTGGGAGGACTTATCCGTCGACATTGTTGACCCCGTCCTAGACACCTGGCGTACACCAAAACACCTCATAGTCGTCGTGGACCGCTACTCCAAGTGGCCAGAAGTCGAAATCTGCGAATCAGTTGATTTTGACATCGTCATCACCTTCCTCACCAACATCTTCCTGAGGGAGGGCATCCCCAAGTCCATCACCAGCGACAACGGACCCCAGTTCACGTCAGCCAAGTGGACAGCTTTCCCCAACCGCAAGTCAAAAAGGGCCAACTAGGACTAAAAGGAGACAGCACGTTCAGCGAGCCCCTGCGAGTCGTAGACGTATACACCCACTCAGCCTTGTTGAGCGTCGGCAAGGTTCGGTCACATTCCATGATGGACAAGTGCGACAAGATCTTGCAGTGGGGCATGAACAACAGCGATCTAGATGACAGCCCCAGCATCGTGGGAGCGGCAGCACCATCTACAGACCCAGGAAGTGAGGCCGGAACCTCAGCTAAAGCGGATGGGCAGTCCAGATGGCCGAGGCAGGGTCCACCCAGCCAGGTTGCAGACGAAGGAGGCATTCTGTGTGAGACTCCTAACGCCCTCAGTAGTGACCAGGAAGAGGGCATGAGGTCAGATGCACCCCGCGGAGGAAGAGAGCAAGGGATCGGAACGCACACCCGCAAGGGCCGTGCGGTGAAACTACCGAAACACTTCAGTGACTTTCAATTGTGAACACTTCTCTTTTTTTTCTCTCTCTCTCTCTCTATCTCTCCCCCTTCTCCCACACCTGTGGGCCTCAGTTACAGTTGTTTCCGCCATTGTTAAGGGGGAAGATGTGTAGTGTTGCGGTTTAGCCTCTTGGCAGTCACGTGACCCGCCACAAGGCATTGCGGGGGTGATGTGACGCCGGTGGCGATGACGACCGCGATGTTGTAGGGAGCAGTCCAGCTCTCCCCTACGGAGTTATAATAAAGTACCCTCAAGCTGACCTACACTGTTTCCTGGTCCTCTGTCCCTAGGGTCTCGCTTCCCCACACCACACAGGGTTGTACGCCAGCAACTCCACATTTCCCCTATAACTTTTTGACTGTTTGAGTTTACTGCCTTGTTGGCTACGAATGGTGGGGTTCACTGCTCAACATATTTGGGGGGTTGGTGTGGGAGAGGGATGGGATGGAATAAAGTTGCTGTTGTTTGTTATCACAAATTGCCTTACTGAGAATGCTTACACTACACATTTCAATCTTGACACAAGACACGAGAAGCAACCACATACAGATGCTAAGCGACACTGATTGCGTGTTCGCCAGATGCGCCCACCATAAAGGGAGTCACCCGTTGGGCACAGTTGCCTCATTAATACTTAACACAGCCTCCATTCAGCAAGAATGGCATTCCTAAACTGCATCACCTGGAACGTTAGAGGTCTAAATGACCACAGGAAAACGAGGCAGATACAATCATATCCGACCAGACACAAAGTAGACATCTGCCTTTCACAAGACACCCATCTGAAGGGCACCTCCCAGTCAAAGCTGAAAGCCAGCAGGTGGTGGGACATACTAGCATCTAGTTACTCTAACTATTCACGAGGCGTAGCAATCCTACTTCGCCGGCGTCTTCCGTTGACAACAGAATGCGTTATAACAGACCCAGAAGGCAGATACATCATACTGGAGGGAGTGCTATACGGGAAACAGGTAATGATAGCCAACACATACTGGCCCAATAGTGATGATCCGGAATTTTGTAATCACGTATGGTCAGCGATTCAGTCAGTTGGGAATTCTGCCATACTTTGGGGTGGAGACTTTAATGTGGTGCTGTCAGAGCATGCAGACAGGGTGGGCGCATCCTGTAGTCATCATCTGCAAGCTGCTACTGTGCTACGCACCCTGTTAGAGAACGATTACCTATTAGACACCTGGCGTCTACTGCACCCCAATATAAGGGAGAGCACCTGCGTGTCGCACTAACATGGCGCGTGGTCCAGGTTAGACTTTTGGCTTACAAACAAAGATATGCATGCTTGGGCTGCAGCGGCTACACCTCTCCCACGCACGCTGTCAGACCACGCACCAGTGCTGATTAAACTTCAGATCCCACATCCCACTGGGAAGCCATTCACGTGGCGGCTTCCCCCACATGCACTGCTAGATAATGTGTTTAAAGCTGAGATATGGAAAAACATAACAGAATTCTTTGAGCTCAACGCAGACTCAGTGGAATCAGCGGGCACACTGTGGGAGGCCTTTAAGGTTGTGATACGCTGGACTTGCATAGCTCTGCAGTTGGGGGTCCTGAAAGACATATGCAAACACTCTCACTAACCTAGAGAGAGAAATTCGTGCTTTAGAGGCCCAACATTTCTAATCGCAGGAACCTGAGCTATTGGCTCAGAAATGGGAAAATATAACGGCTTTCCAGGAGGAAGCCGAAAGAGAAACCAAATCCCTACATAAATACGCGCAGGCCTGCAGATACGGAAAAGGCGACCGCCCTGGCAAGACACTGGCAAATCTGCTGAATCCCTCCAGGGCCTCCACCTACATCACAGAGCTCCACACACCCAATTCGCCACCTGTCCACACGCAATCTGACATATTAGACACCATGAAAAACTTTTACTCCCAACTATACACCACAAAGTCGTCTCCTCAGGACTCAGATTTACTGGAATACCTAGACACAATTGAGCTCTTGTGGCTGGACAGGGCGCACCATGACTACCTAGACAAGCCTTTCACCCCTGAGGACATACAACTAGTCATACAAAGCCTACCAGGAGATAAGGCCACTGAGTCCGACAGGCTCACTGTGGCAATCTACAAAGAATACATGTCACTCCTGGCCCCTCATCTCCTGGAGGTGCATCGGGAGTCACACCAAAGAGGGTCACTTCCACCGTCAATGCGTGAGGCAGTCATTATCACATTGCTCAAACCAGGGAAAAATCCCACTTCGTGCGACTCATATCGCCCGTTGTCATTAATAAACATTGATAATAAAATATTTGCCAAATTATTTGCAAATAGGCTGCAACCGTTACTCCCACTAATCATCCCGGCGGACCCGTCGGGCTTCGTGCCGGGCCGTTTCACGTCCCACAACGTCAGGACCATATTTGCGCTGATGCAACATCTCGCTCCGCATGTTTCAGCGATTGCCGCACTACTAGATGCCACCAAGGCATTTGATTCCTTAGAGTGGAGGCTCCTCTTGACGATCTTGGCATGGCTGGGTTTGGGCTGCACAATCATACAGCAAATCCAACACTTATATGTGTCGCCCACTGCCAGGGTCAGCGTCAACGTGCTTATATCTGACCTTATCACAATCTCAAGAGGCACTCGCCAAGGCTGCCCTTTGTCCCTCTTGCTCTTCGCCATCGCAACGGAGCCCCTGGCAGCACAGCTGAGGCAGCACCACGCAGACAACGGTGTGGGCTTTTCCACTAGAGGACTGATAGTATCCATGTACGCTGAGAATATCACGCTCTACATTAAGGACCCGGCTGTGAACCTCGTGCCCATTACACAAGACCTGGGACTCTCCAGGATACATAGAAACTGGGCCAAGTCCACCCTTTTCTCACTCACCGAAGGCACAGGCACATTTGACCCTGAGTTCCTGGTAGCATGGGCGGACGGCCCAACGCGTACTTGGGCGTTTGGCTAAGTAAAGACACTAAAGAGTTTTGGAGCGCCAATTATGGCAGGGTAATGACATGGAAAGAAGAAAGGGTACACAGGTGGAAGAAGTTGCCCCTCTCACTTACGGGCCACATAGCTATCACCAAAATGATAATCCTCCCTAAGCTGATTTACCTGTTCCTAAATATCCCTATGCCTATAACTGAGCCGTTCCTAAGGTGTCTTAAATCAAGCATGGTCGAGTTGGCTCGTGCCCGTCTGTTCAACATCAACATATTCGCGGACCTACACCCGGTGGCCCAATTTCTCACTCTGCAACAATTAAATGGAGCTTTCCGGCCGGCGCCTTTAGACACAAACCTATACCTCCAGTTGCGGGCAGCTTGCCGAGCAATACATGATACATTCCCTGCCAACCCGCCGACACTTGCAGCCCTGCAATGCTGGAGCAGGGTTTTCTGTTTAAACCCAAACATCAGCTTATATTTTTGTGTGTCATAATTAAAATTACTAAAGAATAATTACTAGATATTAATTTTGTCGAGTGGTCTGACTAATCAACTTTACTAATGAAAGAATTACACGTGGGAATGCAATTGCATGGCTTAATTAAATACGTGAACTAAGTTGTTGAGCAAATTAATTAAATACGTGTGGCTAAAGTGCTATTTGTTATGTGTTTGCGCTTTAAAATAACATGCTATAACGCTTCTTTATGTCGCAGAAGGCTAGATAAATACATACAAATAAGGGTATTAGTGGAAATTAACACTGTATAATCATTATGATGTAGTAACGTTGTTTTGTGTTTCTTTTAATTAAGATTGTCCATTTTGGCCTATTGGAAAATGGCCGACATTTACAGCCTGCATTTGAGTAGATGAAATATGAAGAGAGGCCTCGCTGAATATGGTTGAACATGACCTCGGCCTCTGTCTGAGCTAAAAGTTTCCGAAAGGACAGCAGCTCTGGGCTCATCGCCAGATATCCTTGGGACAGAACAATTGTCACAATGAACATTTTGATAAATTTGCGGTGGCTTCACTATAATTCCGGAGAAGAGCATCCATGAATGTTGCAGATTTAGTTTGTGCTTCCTTCTTCCGTGTTTTTATTTTTGAAATATTCGAGAGCGGAGATTTTTCTAAATGTTGCGAGCCAACATCCTTTCCTGCTCGCTCTGCTCAACGGACGCTTGGAGCTTGTTTGTAACTTTTAATGTGTAAGTTTTAGTATAAATATGACTAGACTAGAGAGGGTCTAGGGCCACTTCTTCTTGAACCTATGCTCGAGAGGATCGATGCTGATTGAGAGGACGGCGACTCGGGAGGCTTTACTGAGAGACCTGTCCTGACCTAAAATACGACATTTAGCTAGAATAGGTAACTATGAGAATAATGATTTCACTATTGAATGACTTTTCATTGAACTAATTTAGATAAAATAACCTTTTGTTTGAATTACAGTGTCGGGTGGTTATTTCTTTGTCATTTTATTGAGATCTCAAATGTGTATATTGTTTAAATCATGACTCGAGACAAATCAATTAGGTTGCATTGACCTCAGATTAGATGCAGATTGATTTAGGAGTTCTCTCGTATATTTAGTGTGGATAGAGTAATAGAATGAATGTTGGTGTGATGGGCCCTAGCGTATGGTGAGTGTATGTGCGTATGACTGTGGAATTACTCTGTCAATGGAAGTAGGGAGAATTTATATGCTCTGATCTGCAGCAGTTTCCTGGTAGCAGAGGATGGTTTTGATTATTGTCTTGATCTGATAAATTGCTTGTATATAGGCTTTTGGATTTATTGATTTATTGATTGATGTTGATACATGTACTAATACTAAATGTTGAAGTCGTCGTATTGAGTTATATGTAGTGTGTACGGCTTCTGGGACGTAGGGAGTCGGTGACGGTTCCGTAGTAGGGCAGAGGGAAGTGAGTGCTGCTCTCGGGAAATACGGGATTGTTGGCCCTGTACGTATGCAGGGAAAAGCGTGTGACAATTGAAGTTGCGCGTCGCATTGTCTGGGTTCGGAATTAGTGACATCATTGTGTGTTACTACTAGAGACATATTTCCTGTATAAAAGGAGTGTGTATGGTAGCGAAGGTTATCTGTGAAACTCTGGTTTTAAGTCCCAGGGATCCGTAAGGTTCGCCATTAAAGCTTATCGCTGGAGAAGTAATAGGTATTCTCTGAGCTTGTTTGAAGGACTGAGTAGAGGTAAGCGCTGCTTGGTTAACGTGTGTTATAATTCTGTAGTGGGACAGACTGTTCGCTGTTCTTGGGAAAGGCAGGATTCTGTGTGGATGTACTACATTTTCTGGTATGAAAGTGCGTGAATGTATGAGCATTTAGTTGATTGTGAGACTCTTTGGAGCATTCTGGGAGGAAACAGTTAATGGATGCATGTTAGAAGGGCAGAGTAGAGGGATGTGCTACTGTGTCAGCGAAAGTAATAATTCCGTGGTAGAGCAGAGATAAGCGCTGTTCTAGAGAGAAGCGGGATTCTTGTGAGAAAGGTCTTCACTATTCTGTGGTTAGCGGAGCAGACAATGGAGATGTTTATATGTTGTAACTAATAAGATTTGTGGAATCTAAAACAGAGTCTACCAAGAAGGTTTTTGTAAAGGAGGGGTAGACGAGTGACAGGAGACAGGAGTAGAAGCGACTGCAGCGACTACTGACGTCAGAAAGACCGCGCTGTGATTGGACAGCGGGTTAGAACACTGAAAGCGTTGTGATTGGTGCGTTGGTGTGAGCCGCGCAGCGATTGGAAGGAGTACAGGGTGACGTAGACGCTCCGGGATTGGTGCGTTGGTGTGAGTCGCGCTGTTATTGGATAAAAGATCGTACAGTTGCGGAAGGGACTAGAGGGTTGTGGTAAACGCAAAATGTATTACCAAACAGAGGAAAAGAAGAAGACATCCTTGTTTAGTAAAATTAAAAGGTGGTTCGACAAGGATAAGGACATAATAACTAGAGAAGGTGAATTGCTACCTCCGACAAGAACCCCTGCATCCTTCATGGTTTCGAAATATGGGTATCATACCTGTATCTGGTTAGACAATTGGGCTAAGTACACTAAAGAAGATGGTGTTTTAGCGTTCCCGGAACATGGTTCATTTAATTTGGCCGTGTTGAGAAATTTACGGGAAAAGGTGATGTGTCTAGAACCTAGACCAAGGCCGACACAGTTTGAGGCATTGGTGGAATGGGAAGATGAGGTGCATGAGCGAGAAAAGCAGAGGAGTGGAGGTAATTATAGGTACATTTTTGGGAGGAAATATGATCGTGAGACTCATCATGATCGAATGAGGAGATGGCGAGATGCTAGTATGTCAGAGGGATTGTATCCTATGAGAACTATTGAGGAAGCAGAAGGGAGGAAAGGTACGGAAAAGGTACAATATGCAGAATTGAGAAGGTATGGGGCTAATGAATATGAGGATGAAGTCTTGGATGACATGATCTATAAGAGACCACCTCCATATAGACCAGAACCAGAAGTGAGAACACCAGTTGCTACTCCAATAAGAGATACTTTGCAGATCATTAAAACAGAAGTCGCGACACCTGATTTGAAAAGTGGTAGCTCTTTCACGGAAAGGGAGAGAGAGAGAGAGCGAGAGAGAGAGAGTGTAATCGGGGATGAGAGAACAAGAGAATTAGCAAGAACGACATCAGAGTTGACAGAGAAAATTAGGGAATTGACAAAGAATCTGGAAGCTGTTACAGTGCCTGTAACCATAGGTCCGGTTATGCCTATTTTTGATAAGCAAAGAATGGGTGAAAGTGGTTTGACAGTTCCATATGTAGGAAATGGTCTGATTGGTTTTTTGGGAGGGTCAGGAATGAGGACGGAAGAGAATCATTCGAGACAGTTGAGACATGACACATGTGGTAGAGAGTTAGTTGTACAGCCTAATTCAGGATTGAATACTGGTTGTGTGGAAGGATCAATTTTGGAACCACAGAGGATGGCAGAACGAGTGAATACAGTGAAAAGGTCTACAGAAATAACGGCTGAGGATTTGAATGATTGGTTGAAGGTTCTTCAAAAGAAGGTAAAGATTCTCAGGCAATTGATGTAGCAAGGTTGCGCATAGAATTGGAGGAACTTATAGCAGGAAGAATTCCTACAGAGATGTTGAAAAATCATCATGATGGTGAGTTGTTTTTCATGTGCAAGAGTATTACATGGAGGGCTAAGAATACACATGACAGGTTGAAAGGAATACCGAGTGAAATGGGAGTTGATATGGATAAGGTGAAAGTTTTGCAGAAGCCTTACAGAGTGGATTTTTCTGATAAGGATATCGAGAATCTAAATGATGTTGGCAGAACAGGGCAGATTAAGGAAATGATTTCCTTATTGCGAAAATGGGGTGATGTGGAAAAGTGGAAGGATAGGTGGTACAAGAAAAGGGAAGATTCAGTGGACAGGACTTACTCAGCATTTCCCATGAGAGAAAAGGAAAAAACAGTGGATGCCTACCCTATGAGAGAGATTCCTGGAGGAGGATATGTACATGTCCCATGGACTAGACAGGATATTTTGTCATTTACGAATGATTTCCCTCGACTGAGAGAAAAGCCCGTCGAGTGGTATAGGCAGGTTGATAGGTTTGTGAAATTGTCAAAAGTGCTGTGGATCGACCTGAATAGTATGTTTGATATAATTGTTCCAGCAGACTTGTGGGCAGAGTGCAAAATAGTTGTAGATTGGCCTGCTAAGGAGTACCCAAGAGATCAGAAAACGGGAGCTCCTGACCCGGAGGTAATGAAGAAGTACGAGCAGGTTATTGTGTTTCTGAAGAATAAGTTACCCCCTAAAGAGACAGACTGGGTTAAGATAGATCGGACACATCAGGAAGCAAAAAAATCAGTTCATGCTTTTTATGAAAGGTTGATACTGGCTTTTAAACAGTTTAGTGGAGATGAACATCTGGGTGATAAGGATTTGAGTCATTTTGTATACAGATTTGTATATGGCTTGAGACCTGAAATCAGTGAAATGATTCGTGAGCACACAGTCGATTGGCAGAGTAAAAAGATTGATGAGATCTTGAGACATGCGAAATACTTCAGTGATGAAATTGAGGCAAAACAAAGAAAGCTGAAGGAGAAAGCAATGTGGGCACAGGTGAAGGTTGCAGAAAGACAAGAAGCACAGCTGGTTGAACAAGCAAATAATCCAGGAAATAGGCCCAGATATGGTACAGGAAAAGGAAAGGGGAATCTTGCAGAGGCCAAAAAGAAGTTTCCGTGTCACAACTGTGGACAATTGGGGCATTGGAGAACCGAGTGTACGAATCCACCATTAGTGAGTAATGAGAATAAATCCTTGAATCAACAGGTGCAGAACGAGGGGTGTAATCATCAACAGCAACAGCAGAAGGTTGTTAAGCAGCAGAATCAAGAGCCAAAACCGCCCTTTCCGCAGAATAGAGGGTCCCAGAAATATAACCAGGACTCAGGATTCTACAATGATGAGCAGGTAAACAAACCGAGACGTTCAAACCCGGTACAACAGTACTGGTTAAAGAATGAGGGGAGTGAGTCTGAAGGGGACTACTGACGGTGCCAAAGAGAGGAGGAAGAGTGCATACTTGGAGCAACTCTAGAAATAGACCAGGCAGGACCATTTGTAGATGGGAAAATAAATGGGGAAAGTGTTACTTTTTTAGTAGACACAGGAGCGACAAGATCAACTGTCAGGTCAGCAGATATAAGAAGTCTTCCTCTCTCGGACGAAGCAATCCAAGTGGTTGGTGTAGCTAATACACAGATTAAGACTCGTCTTACTGAACCAGTAAGGGTAAGGATAGGGAAATTTTCAGATATGCACAGGTTTGTGGTCTGTGACACTAGTCCTGTGAACTTGTTAGGTAGGGACTTATTGTGTAAAATGAATTGCACAATTTTTTGTACTCCGGATGGAATAGCCTTTGAGACACCGGATGAGGATGTCTTATACAGGATGACCCTGGATAATAGAGAAAGTGAGATTGTTGGAACATATGCTGTATTTAATCCAGATGACTTGCCTCAAGAGTTGAGGAATACAGTAAAAGCAGCAGTTTGGGATTTTACTGGAGAAGATGTGGGATTGATGAATAATGTAGATCCAGTAAAGATTACAGTGAAAGAGGGAATCACTTATCCTAATATCCCACAGTACAGACTGACACCAGAGATAATTGAGGGAATAACGCCTATAATTGATAAGATGATTCAGCAGGGTGTTTTGAGAGAGTTACTGAGTAGCCCGTGTAATTCACCGATAATGGGGCTGAAGAAACCTAATGGGAAGTTCAGGATTGTGCAGGATTTGAGAAAGATTAACAAAATTGTGGTATCATGCTGTCCCATTGTGCCAAATCCGTCAGTGATTTTGTATCAGATTCCTCATGATGCTGAATGGTACACGGTAATTGATTTGTGCCATGCTTTCTTTTCAATTCCATTGCATCATGACAGCCAGCCGATTTTTGCACTTCGGTTTGGACAGCATATTTTGGCATGGTGCCGTATCCCACAGGGGTATACAGAGAGTCCTTCAATATTCAATCAGTTGCTGAAGAAATCATTGGAAAGTCTGGTCATGCCTGAAAGTTCAGTACTAGTACAGTATATCGATGATCTATTTGTGGCATCGAAGACACGTGAAGCTTGTGAAGTAGATACCATAGCTTTACTGAATCATCTGGCAGATGGAGGGTTAAAGGTATCTCCAGCCAAATTGCAGTTTTGCAAGAAAGAAGTACATTATCTTGGACACAATATTGAAAAGGGTCTGAGAAAAGTGACCAATGACAGGATCAAAATTATCAGAGGAATGAGAGCACCAATGACCCAGAGAGAAGTGAGAATGTTTCTGGGAATGGTGGGTTATTGTCGTCAGTGGATAAGTAATTTTTCCCTGATAGCAAAGCCATTGATTAAATTGACTAAAAGTGAAGTGAAAGATCCATTGGAATTGAATGCAGAACAAATGGCAGCATTTGAAGAATTAAAGAGCAGATTGTGTGAGGCTCCTGCTCTGGGAATGCCAGACTATGAGAAGGAGTTTGAACTCTTGTTGGATGTGCACTTTCAGTGTTAATACAGAAACATGGACGTCTGAGAAGGCCAGTTGCGTACTTCTCATCAACACTTGACCCAGTAGCTGTGGGTTTACCAGGTTGCCTGAAAGCAGTAGCTGCTACACGCAGAAGCTTGGAACAGAGTGAGGGTATAATAATGGGATATCCTGTACGGGTGTTTGTACCTCATGATGTGGCAATTCTTTTGACAAGAAGCAGGACTCAATATATGTCACATAGTCGGCTGACTAAATATGAGAAAATCATTCTGGGAGCATCAAATGTGACTCTTGAGAGATGTGTGAATGTGAATCCAGCGACACTTTTGCCAGATGCTGAAAATGTGAGTGTGAGAGATGATGTTGATCATGATTGCTTGGATGTGCTTGATTACTGTACAAAACCGAGACCAGACATAAGAGATCTGCCACTGCCTGAGAGTGATCATATGCTGTTTGTGGATGGATCATGTCTGAGAACAGAAGAAGGTGTGCTGAGTGCAGCATATGCGGTGTGCAAGGTTTCAGAAGTTATGGAAGCTTCATCTTTGAAAGGAGTTAGATCTGCTCAAGTAGCTGAATTAGTGGCATTGACAAAAGCTTGCAAGATTGGGAAGAATTTGAGAGTGACTGTGATGACTGATAGTCAGTATGGATTTGGAGTGGTTCCTGATTTTGGCCAGCTTTGGCTACAGAGAGGTTTCTTGACTTCGAGTGGAACTCCTATAAAGAATGCTGAAGTGATTGGGAAATTGCTTGAGGCGATACAGCTGCCTAAAGAACTAGCAGTTGTAAAATGTGCTGCTCATGGACAGGGTGATGATTTTGTTACTCTTGGTAATCGCTTTGCAAATGACATAGCACAGTATTGTGCAAAGAACAATCATTCGATTAACAAGGGAAGAGAGAAGGAAATGTCTTTTTGTTCTGTGATGTTTACTAATGTCCTGGAAACATGGGATGAAGTGAAACAGTTGCAGGATGAAGCAGGAGATGAGGAAATGAGAGATTGGATCAAAGCGGGTTGTGCTCCAAGAGAAAAGGATCATGTTTGGATTTATAGGGATGGAAGACCAGTCATGCCAAATTCCATGTTGTCAACAATGGCAAGAATGTATCATGGCCAGGGACACCTGGGGAGGGATGCTATGATTAGGTCCTTCAAACAAACCTGGTACAATGCAAAGTTCAGGCTGATTGCAGAGAGCATCTGTCAAAGATGTTTGATTTGTCAGCAATTCAATACTGGAAAGAAAACAGTGGTGAGCCTAGGAACAATAGGCAGAGAAGGAGGTCCTTTTACCAGAATGCAAATAGATTTCATTGAAATGCCTCAGGTCAATAGATTGAGGTATGTTCTAGTGGTAGTCTGTTTGTTCTCAAGGTGGGTGGAAGCCTATCCGACTAGGAGAAATGATGGAAGAACAGTGGCCAAGTTGCTGTTAAGAGAGTTGATTCCTAGGTACGGGTTCCCAGTGACAATTGAGTCAGACAGAGGGGGACACTTCTACAATGAGCTCATGGGTTTAATCTGTGAAGCATTGAGCATACAGCAGAAGCTACATTGTGCATACAGGCCAGAGGCTTCTGGCGTTGTTGAGCAGATGAATGGCACAATCAAAAACAGAATTGGTAAGATGTGTTTAGCCACTGGAATGAAATGGCCTGATGTCTTGCCTCTAGTGCTAATGACTATTAGATCTACTCCAGACAGAACTACAGGGTTGAGTCCACATGAAATATTGATGGGACGTGCAATGAGACATGCATTCGTGCCTGTCAACAAGTTGATGACAATAACGGATGACATGATTTTGGATTACTGTAAAGGCCTGGCTGACGCAGTTCATTCTGTGTTTCACCAGGTTGGAGGAGACGCCACTACACTTGAAAAGAAGCAAGCCCATGATCTGAGTCCAGGGGACTGGGTGAGAATAAAAGTGCACAGAAGAAGAAATTGCTTAGTTCCAAGGTGGGGAAGACCAAGACAAGTAATTCTGACTACGACGACTGCTGTGAAGTGTGCTGGAGTGAAGAATTGGGTTCATGCAAGTCATACTCTGAGAGTTCCAAATCCAAAGGATGGGACTGGGAAAGAGTATTTTGAAGAGTCAGATTCCAGTGATGATGCAGACACTGAAACAGTGAGAAGAAAAAAGAATCCTGAAAGGGGGGAAGGAGAGTCAGAAAGAGAGTCAGGTGATTATTTTTTCTTACCAAGAGAGGCTTCGAGAGGAACATTGAGAACCTCAGAGGAGAGTTCGGATTCTGTAAGAGTGCCTGAAGTTTCAACAAGCAGTGGAGAAAATAAAGGGAAAGAGAGAAAAGAAAAGAGCAGTTCCACAGAGACTACACCTGAGTCATATGAAGAGATTGAGAATTTATCTGAGATTACTTCTGAAGAAGTAGGGTCAGAAGATGATAGAGAGGGACAGATTGCGGAAGACCCCCGAGGAGGTGTAGGGAACATTCCTGATAAGCTAGGTGAAGGGACAAGTAGACAGCAAGAAGATTGCGTGTCGGAGACCCGAGGAGGGACAGTAGTAGGGAAATCTCTATTGGTGGAAAGGAAGACTGCGGAGCAAAAGAGAATTGTTGATGAACAAGAGGCAAATGAGACAGAATCGGATGAGAGTGAGAATGAGAAACCAGAGGGTCGAGTTCTAAGAAAGAGAACTTGGATCGGAGAAAGAAACAATAGAGAAGTGAAACAGAAAAGGAGTGTAAAGGGAGATCTTTGGTCTAACAAGATAAAGAGGCTAAGGTATCGACTGACATGAGCAAATTCATCGAAAGCTGAACAGGTGAACGAGGTGTCAAGTCAAAATCAAGCAAAGGAGGAAGAACAGAAGAAATCAAAGGAACCAGAGGAGATTAAGAGAATCAGAAAGCCTAACCAGAAGTATAGGTCACCGGAATGGACGTATGTGGCACTGTCTGAAGAAGAAGAGGCAGAAAGTCAAGGAAATCCAGAGGGGACCTTACTGAGAGTGGTTGAGGAGGAGAAAGCTGTTGGAATCCTGAAAGTTATCTTGACTGACATTGGAGAAGAGTCAGATGCTCAGGATGTCGAAGATCTGATACAATTTGATGTTGCTGAAGAAGAAATGAAAAGTGATGAAAATCCAAATTGAGTGAACTAAAGGAGTCACTTGGAGAAGAGTGAAGAAGAAATTTAGAATTAACAGATTGAAATAATCTAGTGTTCTAGGGATTCAGTAGTGGAGTAGTAGAGGCTAAGTCAAAAGACACAGCCAAAGTAGTAAAATGGCTAACACAGAGAATAATCAAAGTAGATGTACCTTTCTGAAAAGATGGTGCAGAATGTGCTGCTGTTGTACGGGACTATTAATGCTATTATGGGGTGTACTTGCTTTATTAGTTACTTTTAGAGTTACAATAGACACTTTTGGAATACATACTGAGAATATGACTAACATAGAGAAGAGTTCACAGAAAGTAGTACCAACTAGAATTAGCAATATGTATATACACAAGGATAGATCAATTAATGATTTTTCTAGCAATGTTTTTTCAAAATTGCTGTATGAATATGTAAAGACAATGGAAGTAAGGGATTGCTACGTATGTATGCAATTGCCTGCATCCGTTTCAGAGGGAGTTACTTATCATCATCTTCCGGCTACGTATGGGATTTCATGTAGTGTGTTAAGGTGTTTTTTATTTGTTAGGGAAAATAGATTATGAAATGTCTAACAACGATAACATTTTGGGGCAATTGCCTATGAATAAGAAATTGAATCCTGCAAAAGAAGTTAACATTTTTGGTGAGATTTTTATTGAAACAGAAGAATTAACATTAGATTATATTTTTAGAAACAATTTAACTTGTAGTTTGAAAGAAGAAGAAAAAGCTTTCCTAGATATGGTAGAGAAAAGGAGAATGAGCATGCATGAAAAGGCAGGAGGATATAAAATAAGTGAAACAATGTGGGACATTGAGATGGGAAAAGAGTTGAAAAATGGGGCCAGTCCAACTTTGGCTTTAGATGCACCACAGAAGGGTAAACTATGCATTACCAGAAGGAAATCCCAATATGATAATTATTTCGTTGGGACTAGTGAGTGTCATGATACATATTTTATTGCAACAGGATGGGGATTCAAGGGAGGAGAAGATCCAGTTTTCCCGGGAGTGTATTATATTTGTGGGAATAAGGCTTATTACAGGTTGCCTGATCATTGGTATGGCACATGCTATGTTGGCCTGGTCTTTCCAAAGATTTTTCATATGGATAGAATAGAAGATGCAGAACAGATTAATCTACTAACACGCTTTAAGAGAGAAACTTGGTCAGAAATTGTAGGAGATATTTTTGGAGCTTTGATTCCAGCAGTGGGAATTTCATTGAATGCATATGGAATTCGGAAGCTGTCAACAGTGGTGGATCGCTTATCGACAAGCACCGCTGGTGGGTTTCTCTTGGTAAATACGGAGATGGTTGCCTTACGCGCCATGTCTATGCAAAATCGACTTGCCCTTGATATTCTATTGGCCAAAGAGGGTGGAGTCTGTGGAATGCTGAAGGTTCAACATTGGTGCACTTACATTCCGGACGAAAGCAGAGATCTAAAGGTCTATATCAAAAATATTACTGATTTGCATGAAGAATTAGTACCACTGGAAGCTGAAAGTATCTGGACTAAAATGGCTAATAAGATGATTGCTGTTAAGAATTTTATTTCTAAGATAGGTAGTACCATTTTTGGTAAGATATTATTTCCATTGACACGTGTGATTGTTGCTTTAATGATTCTTAGATTAGGGTGTTTATGTTGTAGAAATAGGAGGAGTAAAAAGAAAATTGTAGGGGAAAATGTTGAAAAGAAACAAAAGAGGTCAAAAAGAGACCCACAAGAAATAGAATTGGAAGAATTTAGAGAGAGCATGTATTTAGAGACAAAAAGAGATGATGAAAGAGAAACTGGAGTGTAGTATAAATGCAAAAAGACATTTGAATTTCTCCTAAAAATGGGGTCTAAATTTTTGGGTTGGATTTTTGTGGTGATAATATATCACCAAAGGGGGGATTGCTGGAGCAGGGTTTTCTGTTTAAACCCAAACATCAGCTTATATTTTTGTGTGTCATAATTAAAATTACTAAAGAATAATTACTAGATATTAATTTTGTCGAGTGGTCTGACTAATCAACTTTACTAATGAAAGAATTACACGTGGGAATGCAATTGCATGGCTTAATTAAATACGTGAACTAAGTTGTTGAGCAAATTAATTAAATACGTGTGGCTAAAGTGCTATTTGTTATGTGTTTGCGCTTTAAAATAACATGCTATAACGCTTCTTTATGTCGCAGAAGGCTAGATAAATACATACACATAAGGGTATTAGTGGGAATTAACACTGTATAATCATTATGATGTAGTAACGTTGTTTTGTGTTTCTTTTAATTAAGATTGTCCATTTTGGCCTATTGGAAAATGGCCGACATTTACAGCCTGCATTTGAGTAGATGAAATATGAAGAGAGGCCTCGCTGAATATGGTTGAACATGACCTCGGCCTCTGTCTGAGCTAAAAGTTTCCGAAAGGACAGCAGCTCTGGGCTCATCGCCAGATATCCTTGGGACAGAACAATTGTCACAATGAACATTTTGATAAACTTGCGGTGGCTTCACTATAATTCCGGAGAAGAGCATCCATGAATGTTGCAGATTTCGTTTGTGCTTCCTTCTTCTGTGTTTTTATTTTTGAAATATTCGAGAGCGGAGATTTTTCTAAATGTTGCGAGCCAACATCCTTTCCTGCTCGCTCTGCTCAACGGACGCTTGGAGCTTGTTTGTAACTTTTAATGTGTAAGTTTTAGTATAAATATGACTAGACTAGAGAGGGTCTAGGGCCACTTCTTCTTGAACCTATGCTCGAGAGGATCGATGCTGATTGAGAGGACGGCGACTCGGGAGTCTTTACTGAGAGACCTGTCCTGACCTAAAATACGACATTTAGCTAGAATAGGTAACTATGAGAATAATGATTTCACTATTGAATGACTTTTCATTGAACTAATTTAGATAAAATAACCTTTTGTTTGAATTACAGTGTCGGGTGGTTATTTCTTTGTCATTTTATTGAGATCTCAAATGTGTATATTGTTTAAATCATGACTCGAGACAAATCAATTAGGTTGCATTGACCTCAGATTAGATGCAGATTGATTTAGAAGTTCTCTTGTATATTTAGTGTGGATAGAGTAATAGAATGAATGTTGGTGTGATGGGCCCTAGCGTATGGTGAGTGTATGTGCGTATGACTGTGGAATTACTCTGTCCATGGAAGTAGGGAGAATTTATATGCTCTGATCTGCAGCAGCAACACGTGCTCAAGGCGTCATCGGCTCGCAAATTATTTACACGTACTTACACCATTACACAATGCACAGCCCCAATTATTTCCTCAAAATCGCGCAGCTCATGGGACACCGAACTGGGCGCTCACATTCCAGACTTACAATGGAATTTCTGCTGTGGCCAACTTGAGCAACTCTCTCCCAAATACCGCCTCAGATTAATCCACTTCAAATTCCTGCATCGCTTATACTGCACCCCAGTGCAACTGCATCGCATGGGCATTAGGCTGGACACTAAATGTTGGTGCTGTGGGACACCGGAAGCAACCCTCTTACATCTGGCCTGGGACTGTCCACTGGTGGCCGGGTTCTGGACAGAAGTGTTCAGATACATAGAGTATATAACCGATATGGGGCTGTCGAGATCGCCACTGGTGGCGGTTCTGGGCTATGTTTGCGACATCCCCACAACAAGGTGGCGGCTCGTAGCGATGTTGCTACTGGTGGCCAAACAGCGGGTGGCATACACTGGTGGAAGACGACAGCCCTAGACGTAAAACCTTGGTTAACAGATGTTACATATTGCAAAGAACAACTGACATGCTACTGGGAACTCATGCCAGCCCGATCCCATCCAAAAGACATCTGGTCCCCATTCACACACTGGCTCCTCTCCTTGAACAGTGATATATCATAGCGAATGTCTGTTTAGCATAGCATACCTCTGCTTCTATAACACTGTAATGTTGATGTTGGTACTGTCTGTATTAACCAGACCTTTGTTCTTGGAAATTACATGCAAGGCCACCGGGGCCTATGGGTCTCGCTGGATTCTGTGATTGCTGTGGGGCCTGGATGTCGCGACTGGAGGGTGGGGTTTGACGGTCACTCACGCAGTAATTGTATTTTATTGTAATTGCATTTATATAGCGCTTACCACCCCTGAGGAGGCGTCTAAGTGTTTTTTCGGCAAGTAGCACGCTACTCCGGGACCCATAGAGGATTAGTGTTGAGTTAGTATAGTGAAACATGCAAGTAAATTTTAAGTGGTGGAAGGTTAGTAAGTTATTTGGATTCAGAAGGAAAGCAGAAGGATAGCATAAGGATAGAAGAGGAAGAAAACAAAAAGGTTTGTATTTCTATAGCTCTTGTTACCCCTGATGTGTTTTTGAAGCACGCTACTCTGGAAACCGATAAAGGATTAGTGCTGAATTAGTATGGTGAAATATGAAAGTAATTTGAGTGGTGGATATTAGTCAGTTATTTGGAGTGAGAAGGCTAGCGGAGGGATAAAAGGTAAGAAAGGTTTGCATTCATGTAGCACCTGTTACCCCTGATGGGTGTTGAAGCGCTTTTCTGGTGAGTAGGACGCTACTCCGGAACCCATAAAGGATTAGTGTTGAAAATTAGTATAGTGGAGTATGAAGTAATTTGAGTGGTGGATATGTTATTCAGTTATTTGGATAGAGAATGGTAGGTTGCGGGATAAAAGAGGGAAAGAGATTATTATTTATATAGCGCTTGCTACCCCTTGATGGGGTTTTGAAGTGCTTTATTGGCGAGTAGCACGCTACTCTGGAACCCATAAGGATTATTGTTGAATTAGTATGGCGAAACATGAAAGTAATTTGAGTGGTGGATATGTTAGTCAGTTATTTGGATTGAGAAGGGTTGGGGAGGGGTAGAAAAGGGAAAAAGGTTTGCGTTTATATAGCGCTGGTAACCCTGATGGGGTGTTGAAACGCTTCATTGGCGAGTATCACGCTACTCTGGAACCCATAAAGGATTAGTGGTGAATTAGTATAGTGGAATACGTAAATTGAGAAGTGAACATGTTAGTCTGTTATTTTGATTGGAAAGGATAGTGGAGGGACAGAAGAGTGAGATTTTCTTTTTTTTTTGTTTGAGGTCATAGCAGTAGGAGGAGGCTTTTGGATGAGTAAAAAGGGGTTTTTGAGGGAAAGATTCAGAGGGGAGAGTTTATAAAGGTTTGTTTTAGGGGATCGGTATAGTAAGAATAGGTGTCAGATGATGCAAGGATGGAGAGAGTAGGAGAGAGTCTAGAAAGGGTTATTTTAGGGATCATAATAGTGGTATTGGGTTTGGGATAAATGAGAGAGTGGATGTAGAGGATACGTTGATAGATGTATAGGGTGAGAGATAGGGTAGTGCATTGGAAAGAGTAGCAGAAAGAAGTTTGAGATGAGTCAGAAGGTTGGGCCAGAGGATATATTGAGAGAAGTATAGGCTGAAAAATGGGGTAGTGCATTTGAAATGCTAAATTAGAAGAAAGTGATAAATATATAGATCCATAAGTACATTGAAATTATATAGATCCATAAAGGAGGTAAGTATATATAGATTAAAGATATTGATAGAGGTACAGGATGAGAAATAGGGTAGTGCATTGGATATGCTTTTTCATGAGAAAGGTAACAGACACACAGATCCAAGTACATGGAAGGTACATAGATGCACAATGGAAGTAAGTACATGTAGACCAAAGATGATTTTTATTTATTTACTTATTTATTTATTTATTTATTTACAACAACATAATTATTCTACATGTTTATACAAAGCAATACACAAAGATAGGAACATATCTATAGTAAAAATAAATGCTTATATACAGAGAAATATGCTGTAAATTTCTGTGTGGGTATGGTGCTTATGTGGGGAAGAGTCAATTCTTGAGTAGTTTTCTGAAGATAAGGTGGTTGTCGGTGGATCTTATGTTGGGGGGTAAAGAGTTCCATAGTTTGGCTGCTTGAACAGAGAAGGATGTGCCACCCATAGTTTTTTTCTTGTATCTTGGGATTTGGAGGCGAGATGCCCCTTTAGAGCGTAGGTTCCTTTGTTGAATGTGTTTGGTGATTTTATTCCTGATGAAGAGCTGTCCCGTTCTATGTATTGCTTTGTGGGTGATACAAAGTAGCTTGAACGTGGATCTTCTGGCAGCCAGTAACCAATGCAGGGCTTTCAAGGCAGGTGAGATGTGGTCTCGCGGTTTGATATGCAAGAGTAGTCTGGCAGCCGAGTTCTGAATCCGTTGTAGTCTTTTCATGGTCGTTAAAGATGATCCGTTGTAGAGGCTATTGGCGTATTCGAGTTTGGACAGAACAAGGGAGATGGTAGCTTAGACCTTGTGTAGAAATCCCAAATGAGGGAAAATTTGTTGCAGCGTTTTTATAGTGACAAAGCTTGATCTTGCTAGTTTGTCCACTTGGGCATTCATTGACAGCTTGAAGTCCATGGTCATTCCGAGGTTTCTTACTTCCTTCGATACCTTAGGTGGTGATCCCAGTTCCTCAGGCCAGGCGGCAAGCGGATCATAATGTTTCCAATCGCCACACGTGAGTATTTCCGTTTTTGAAGCATTCAATTTGAGATGGCCCCAAGTCATCCACTGATCCACGTCTCTGAGACAACTGAAAATTGGGGATTTTTCAATGTCTTTGGGGCATTCCAGTTGAAGGAGTATTTGTGTGTAATCTGCATAGTCATGGCACGTGAGGCGAAATTGATTGATCAGTACCGGTAATGACTTCATGTAGATGTTGAAAAGCATGGGTGAGATGATAGAACCTTGAGGGACCCCTGCTTTTGTGGAGTATGGTTTGGACGAGAAAGGTGGTGTATGGATGACATTAGCTCTGTTTCGAAGGTAGGACGCAATCCAGTCTAGAGCAGTTCCCTCTATGCCGGCTTCATAGAGTCTTTGTTTCAGAGTGGCATGGTCAACTGTGTCAAAGGCAGCCGAGAGGTCCCGGAGGAGCAGCGCAGCAACCCCGCTGTGGTCAATTGTATTCGTAATAGGTCTCTGCTTTACCATCCCTGAATATCAAAACATTTGCATAGCCAAATTTTGTCATGAAATGTCAGAATGCTAAAATCTGCACTGTAATAACCTTCGATTCTACTGAGCAAGCAAATGTGGTCTTTGTATGTTGATAACTGAAAACCCTCCAAAAATTAAAAAAAAAATTAAAAGTATAGAAGATATGACTTTTCAAGCAGATGTTGTGATTTTTGTAATAAGGTATGGGAGATTTGCAGAGATGGCAAATCATGCGTCTGACTTAGAGTAGGCCGTGCTCAAAGAAAGGAGGCATGCATAGGATGGAAATGGGGAGAGAGTCTTTCAAAAGAAAAGAGTCAACAATAGAATGTTTTAAGTTAAAGTAAATTTTCGTGGAAGATTTATTAGCATCATTGTGTAGGCTTTTTGATATTGCATGCAAAACTGTAGAAAGAAAAAATGAATTGCTTGTGTTGCAATATCACAGTAGGCAATGAAAGCATCCGCACACACCACCATCACCAACGGGGTAATTAAGAAAGAAAAATGCTTTAAATTATACATAAAATCTAATGGAAGGACAACACGAAATAGTAATGTTGAAATTTAAATCTTTATGCGAGAGGTGCTCCTTCCCTTTTTCTCTGATGATCAGAGAGGGATGAAGAGCAGAGTCTAGTTTAGTAAATTTTTGTAAAGTTTCACAGAGCAGGTAGCACTGAAGCCATCTGCAGTCTGGTGCATGCACAATATAAGCATCATGAAGTTTGAGATATTGATTCTTTCCATAGAAGCAATCAGAAACAGAAGAAAAAGGCCCTGTCTAGAAACTTCCACACCTGAACAAAAGAACCTACACTCTCACCCCCTCCCAGTTATCATCTACCACCCCTGCGCTGCACTGCGTGACATGGAAAGGGTAGTAATGTGTCGTATTAAATGGAATATGCACTGTCGCACAATGGGCTGCCTCGCGGCCACGCAGACACACTTTCACCTGCGTTGCAAGCAGGATTCTTTTTGTGCAGGAAGGGACACCTTCCTGCACACAAATAATCCTGGGAGGCATATTTCTCTTGCTTTGTGTGCTGCACACACAGAAAGAGGAAGGAACTAGAAATAGAGGTATTTCTCCTCGTTACGACTCCCCTGGGAAGATTTAACTTGTTGGTGCATTCCAAGGTTTAACAGTACTGTTAAATAAGGGAATGCATCAAAAACCGTGGGAGTGGCGTGGAAACGCCCACGCACCGCCCATGGAACACCTTTTGCAGGGCAGAGTAACGAAACGCAGCGATTTGCACTGAGTTGCGTTACTCCAGATTTCTGAAGCCACTCAGTGCATGGCTTCATAAATCTTGCTTAAGGTTTGCATTGCGCATGTACCACGTTGCGTGGTGCAAACGCGACGCAATCCTCCTCGTAAATAGGCCCTGGGTTTCTACAACTCAGATTCCTCTCCCATCACTCTTTGACTTTAAGCTTGCATTTCACCAGCTTTGGATAGGTTTGCGCTTTAGAAATAACATATACATACATATATATAAATAACTTACAAAATGTGACATCACGCCTTTCACCACCGGTTCAGCTCTTATAACCTACAATAAAGTATGCCCTGTGCTCTGACGCTCTCTGCTCGCAGGCTGAGGCATTCCCCCTATGCTGAGGTGGTCCCAAGGTGTGCTCTGCCATTCTAGTGCTTTTGAGAGTGAACATTCGTAACAGCAACAATAATAATATTACACTTATGTGTCTGAGTCCTTCCATAAGTCCTGAAATGTGTTGTTCCTGCAGGCACATTCGGGCAATTTGTACAACTGTAAAACATGCGCTTGGGCTTACAGACATATAATTAGTAAATGATATTATTGTGGTAAATAATGTTCAAATAGCCTTTGAGTCGTTTATGTAAGCAGCAGAATAAAAGGCTGATGTCAGAAGTGGGATTCGAACCCACGCCTCCAGAGGAGACTGCGACCTGAACGCAGCGCCTTAGACCGCTCGGCCATCCTGACAGCTGTCAAAAGTCTTCTGTGGTGCAGATTGGAAGTTTTATCGGGGAGTCACGCTGTAATTCTCATTGGTGTCATCATCACAGAGCCTGCGACTGTCAGTCAGAACAAAGCCCAGTTCATTTACTTTTGACCACGCGCGGGTCTCTTTTCAAACAGTCCCCGTGTGGTCCGCGCCTCCTCTATGAACGCCCTTTAAAATATTCCTCTTGGCATCTCTCGTAGCATCTGATCATTTTGTTCCACTTCGATCATTTAAAAACATCATTTATTGGTGGGTGTTTAGCTGCAGTAGGAAATATTATCCGAGAGAGAACCATCGGAGTCAAACTTTCTCACTCCGCAGCTGCAACTCAGACTGGGCTCAGAGTTTATCGATCTCGGATCTCGACTGTGAAGACTTCAAGGCGCTGGAATCATGAAGGGTCCGTCAGCCCCACAAACCCAGCATGACCCTGCCGCCCTGCGGACTCGGAGCCGAGCTCTCTCGCAAACGGAGCGGTGTATTAGCCACAGCAAAGCGTTAGCTCGTTCATAAATCCAAAACAACATTTCCATTTTGCGAGGGAATGGGATTACTAAATGTTTTGCTGCAGCAGGATAGAAGCAACAAACAATCCTCACACAGGGAGACAGTAACAAGCATTTACAATGCAATGGTCTCGGCATTGGTAAAGTTAGAGCTATTGGCACTGCTCATGACATTATTTTTGTTTATGTTTTTGTTTTTAAAACATTTAAAGAAACGGAATTGTCATGAGCAATGCCAATAGCTCTAACTTTAACAATGCCGAGAGGTGCCCAGGTGATGGTTAGTTGCAGGGGGTGGTTGTGCTCTATGCACATTCAAATCTTGGCCTCTCCTTTTGGTGCGAGCTTGTCGCCTGTGCTCTTTCTTTCTTTGGCCTTTCCCTTCTAGGATTACCCTTGGGCGTGAGGGCAGCAGAGTTCTACCCACCTGTCCATTTAATTGCCTGCCCCTCTGCGGAGGGGTCGTTTTCAACGATTAAACAGTGTCAATCTTATGCACATTCACTGTTTGGCCTCTTGGTTTATCTGCTCTCTCTCCTCCCCAGGCCCCCATCTCTCTTCGAATGGACTGGACTGGAGGGGCTTCTATTGAAACCCTAGTGCTTTGATTACCAGCTGAATCCTTTGCCCCCCGCGACTCCACGTGCCCCTCCACTCCTGAGCTTTTCCCTCACAAACCGTGTGTCCTGGTGCTTTTGCCCAGTCAGGCCAATGGACGTGAGACAGGATTACAACTAATAATGCCAATAAAGGTTGTAATAAAAAAGCATTTATACTAACAATACTAAACATAAATTGTGTTACTATAGCGCTTGTAACCTTAGTGTTTTTTTCTAGGCTTTATAAATAGCTGATATTGTTTCTCTCCATTTTAATGACACTCGGGTTGCAAAAGCTTATTAAATGGAAACCTGAGCTCGAGAAACACGGTCCTTTATAGCCTATAAAGGGCCGTGTTTCTCTCCCCGGGTTTCCACTGAATAAGCTTTTAGACCCCGAGTGTCATTAAAAAGTAGAAAAATAATACCAGCTATTTATAGTGCCAGGAAATACAGAGTTAACAAGCGCTAGAGGGTAACTGTAAGTATGCCACCCAGGCAGGTCCGCCGCCCTCACCCCGTCTTTGAGACGGTGACCCCAGTACATTGTCAGAGAGCAGCAGAACCAGGTGAGTGCCCCCCCACACATCCCCTCCTCTCCAATCTAGACCCTTTGTGTACCACCCTGGGGGGGGGGGTGCGTTAAATGAGCCTCCCTGCGGCTCGGCCTGCCCTGTTGAACAAACAGGGGGCTTGGGGGCTGACCTCAGCTGCAGAAGCCATTGTCAGGTGGGCCCCTGAGCTCCGAGGAGTGGCCCCCGCGGTGACTAATGGCAGCCGGGCTCAGGCAGGAGCCGGCCTTCCTGTGCGCTTTGTGTCTTCATAATACCCCCAGCATGTTTGCTCTTGGGCACTTTAAAGGGGCATGCGTCTTACAAGACATGCCTGCCTGTTTGCACAGCTTATCTTTTCTTCTCCTTGTCTAGGGCCTGAATTCCTTGAAAATCCTGCTCTGTTTTTTTTTCTTTTAATGTCACAAAACCTGCTTTTTGGCGGTAATTCATGAGTCACTGTTGTGACTTCCGCCAGCGCGCTCCCCTGCCTTTCATGTCTGATATCACACACCGCGCCCTTCTCCGGCGTGGCGCTGGCACCTCAGTGCCACGGTCTGCGCTGGCTTGGGGTGTTTGATGTTTGCTGAAGAAGCAGTATTCCTGGGTTATGTATCACTGTGTTTAGTACACTGCCTGCACGTCATCAGTTAACATATGGACTGCTCGAGTCTGAAGCAGTGAGTGGGCCTCCCGCGTTTCAAGATTAGGGGTTGGAAGATGGATTTTATATATTTTTGATGGGAGGGTGTAACACCACAGTATGACAAAAACTGCATATTTTAAAGGAAACACGCAAACCACTGGTCGAGGTTACCTACTGAAAAATCATAGCCACTCTGTTGCTGAGCGAGACATAACAATACAGTGACAAAAATGTGAAATTCGGCGCATCCTTTGGCGGCTGCGAGCTAAAACAACATTAAGGCATCCCATTTCAGCAAGCTACTCCCGACTCTTCCTACTGCGATTGCCTCATAATTACCCCGTCCGCAGTCCAGGCACATCCAGGGAGCAGGGATTACTCATTAGACGCAGGAATTAGCAGGACTGCGGGCTTCACTGGCCAGAACAGACTCCCAGCCGAATCTGGCAGCGGCCGAGCCTGGTACCTCGCCCGCAGTGCCACCAAGAGAGCACAGTCCGGTCTCAAAGCGAGGTAGGACACCTGCCTTCTAATCTTCTGGGAAAGAAAAGCGCCGATTCAGCAGGCAGCAGCAACAACCCATGCCAGTCACATCGGGCTGACGTCAGCTGGGCCCCGGAGTCAAAGGGCACCGTCTGGGTTAATAAGCAGCACGGCCGAGTCCATGGCAACACTCATTTAGGCGCCAAACAATATCCGACATGTCTGCAAGGCTGAATGCGGAACGGTTCGCCAGTGTGTCCGTCTGTTTCAAGTTACAGAATCGCCCTGAACGCTCCAAATGGCTGGGATATGACATACTCACTTGCGTGATGTGCCCGAGTGTCCTTTTCGGATTCGGGGGCGTGTTTGTCTTTTCTCTCCTCCAGCCATTGGCTGGAGGAGAGAATGAGACTTTCTTTAAAAAACACGCCCCCTGATCCGAAAAGGACGGGGCATGATTGGAGTGACGGGACCTCTTCTCCAATGGCTGGCCAGCATTTACGAGGCCAGCCAATGGAGAACAGGGCAGAAGAGGGGCGGGTTCAAGCCCCTCTTCTCCCAAGTCATTAAATCTCCGGACTTCCGGCCTGCCGACCGGATGGTCCCGAGACCTAAAAACGGAGCTATAACGAAACTGGGAGATAATATCCGAAGCCGCTTTAAGAGATGGACTCTTAACTCTGGATACTATGCAAGAGTATTCGGCGCCACTTCTGGGATCTGGTCAGAGCCCCCCTCCAGGCAGACATGTGGGTTTCCGTAGTGTAGTGGTTATCACGTTCGCCTCACACGCGAAAGGTCCCCGGTTCGAGACCGGGCGGAAACACTTTTAACAAGCATTTACAATGTAATAGGTCTCGCTATTGCAATATTTTGAGCTATTGGCAATGTCTTTTATAATATTAAATGACATTGTCATTTACAATACCAATAGGTCAAACTTTGGCAAAAGCAAGACCTATTGTATTGTAGAGCGCGGTGCCCTGGGCTCACCATTAAAGTTAAAAAAAATAAAATAATGAAACAGCCAGTGTCCCTAAAGCGGGCGCTGCGCATTATATTTAAAAAAAATCAATAAACTGAGCGTGGTGTCCCTAAAGCAAGTGCCGCACTCAGCATGCCAATTTATAAAAAAATAATAAAAGGTGATAGAACGTCGCCATTGTGCACTGAGTGTTGTGAGGGAAGGGGGCGGCCACTTAAAAGTTAGAGCGGCATAGCGCACTATACGAAAAGCAGCCACCATTGTCCTGTGTGGTTGCTGCAGATACAAAAAAAAAAGCACTGTCAAAGCCAATATGTCTCACCTATGCCAGTCCCTTTGGCTTTGCCAGTTTTTTAGCTATGTTGTAGAGCAGCACAGCGGCTTTGTATTATGGTTTAATGGAAATTAAAACAAGAGCTATAATGTGGTGAATGTTGGTCGCATTATAGTGTTTTTGGACACCGCACTCGTTTAGGTATTGCTTTTACAAAACTTTGAACTATTGATATCGTAAATGCCTTATAATGTTGTAAAAGGCATTGCCATTTACAATGCAAATAGCTCAAAAACTCGCAATTGTGAGACCTACTGCATTGTAAATGCTTGTTGAATGTGGAGCAGGTTTTTTAATATATGCTTTGTCAGGGTCTCCAAGAATTAAAAAGGGTGAGCTGCTGGGCATCGGAAATGTGTGACTTTTCAGCAGCTTTTCCAACTTTAGAGAATCCTGAGAGAGCGCATTCAGAAAGGGTGTGGGCGTGTGTCATGCTGTAATGTGTTCTTTGAGGGGGTTTTTAATTGCCACCTTTCGATTACTTGAGAGAGCTGTAGCGGAGTGTGGAGTCTGGAGGTTGAGTGAATGGAGAGGCACTGGTCCAACATTCTTCAATGTAAAGCCAAGCCCCCCCCCCCCACACACACACACACACAAAACACACAACACATCCGCCCCGGTTGTGAGGACTGCTGGTAAAGCAGCCCGGATGTAACTCATTAAGAAACCTCAATATTAAAAAGCAATCCGGAAGGGTTTATTATTGCCTATATTTATTTAGGAAAAAGATATTTCCAGGGCACTGGCTGGTCGGCTGTGGCCTTACATCTTTGCATGTTTCCCAAGGCTAGGGGAGGTTTTTTATGACCGCGCAGAAGAGCCCTGCTGTGTCCGCACACGTCAGGGGGGGTCCAGAATAGTCCTGTCTCCAGTTACGAGCCCCAAAGCAGCTGAGAAAACGTCATCCAGGTGAGACCTCTGGTCGCCCTGATGCCCTGAGGGGTCATACTCACGGACAACTCCCTGCTCCCTCCGCCTCCCCCCTGTGGCTCCATCCTACAAAAGTAGCATTTACAACCTTCACACGAGCCACAAACAGGGCCGTGTTTACCCAATAGAGAGCTGCGCTGATGGCACTCCGCTACAGGGAGGGTTGTGTAGCTCGTGTGATAGTCTAAACACCTAAGCGTGACGCGGTGGTGTCTGTCAATGAAGACCGTCCGTTGTCAATAAGACAGAAGGGAACCACCCAAGTAAAAATTCTGGGGAAAACTGAACTCCAACGAGCTGACACTGAAAAAAAATATAACAATGATGATTTATATAGTGCAGACAGACCACAGCCAAACTCTTTCTTACCTCATTAAACATTAGTGCCTACCCAACTCGGAAGCCAAGGTGTGTTTAACGTGACAAGGAGAGGGCAAGCTACGCTTTGATGCAGATGCGAAAGAAAGTATTCAACAAGCGCGCGGTGGGAGCGCGGGAGCGCGCGGTGGGAGCGTGTGAGGCAGAGAGGAGACACCATGCGCGTGCACATTGCCTCTCCGTGCGCGCAAATGGTTTGTCTCCCTTCGCTAGCAAAACCGACAACAATAGTCTCGCCAAGGTAAAAGCAGCCCATGCGCTGCGTTCGCTAGGCAAGACCTAAAAAGTCAAAACTACACATAGTGATGTAGTGAAAATTGATCGCTTGATTCTACTTTCGTTATAACATAGAGTGGTAAAAATAGGACTGCACAACAGAAGAAATACAGACACGCTTTTGCAGAAAAGCATTGCTCGGGACTTCATTCAGAGCCCTGACAGCTCCTAGAGGGGGGAGAGGCGCCCCCAGCAAGCCCTCGGACACTGGCTCCAACGTTCTGGCACTGACTGTACCATGGACCTGTCCTTGGCACCGAGGCCCTGCCACAGCCAGGCCTGGCTCCCAACAGGGAGGGAGAAGAGTGCTAGAACTACTACTACGATTACTCCCATTACCACTGCTATCTTACTACTACAATGGCTGCTTCTAGTACTGTGACTACCTACACTTCTACTGCTACTTTACTATTACTACTACTAGTATGGCTGCTACTAGTACTCGGACTACTTCCACTCACACTGCCACATTTCATACTATTACTACAATTGCTAGGACCACTGTTAGTGCTGTGGCTCTTTCCATTGCTACCACTACTTTTACTAGTAATCCTATGTTAATAAAAGCACTGAGACTACTTACATGTGACTATGTTACATTTCTTACTCCTACTACTATCACTACCACTACTACAATAGATTCTACTAGTACTGTGACTACTTACACTACTATTGCTACTTTCCTTACTACTACAAGGAGTGCTACTACTACTAACACTACAGCTACTTCACTGCTATTGCTACTTTTTTTACTAGTAGTACTATACTTACTAATAGAATGTGACTTAAAGGCTAGAGCGCTAACTTTGAAGCTGAGAAACCAGGTTCGAGTCTGGCGGAGGCTCAAACAGCCAGTGGTTCCGGGCAAATCACTTAATCTGCCTGTCCCTAAAAATTAATGTGTCCGTCTGTAATGCAACTGGTGCTCACGTAAAGCTCTCTGATACCTTCAGGTCGAGTTGTCGCTATATGAAACCACCTCAATTTTTTTATAAGAACTACTAGTAGCACTGTGACTACTTTCAATACTACTACTACTTTTCTTCCTATCATTACTACTAACTTGGTCAAAAAATAGTGAGGCATCTGCGGTTTGCAACTGCAAACAAGGCGGGGACGAATGCTTGCTTCACTTTATGCTACTTTGCACAAAGTCCTTACCAGCCAGGGAAGCATATCTAGGACCTTTACTCATCAGTCACTATATAAGGATCTGCATCGCAGCCCTGTCGCTCTGTCTCCGTGCACTTATGGGACAGTAGAGTCATATATTTATGCCGCATGGAAAGCAACCAGATGTGCCGCCCAGAACACTTCTTCTCCTATCCAGTGGTGTAACAATAGCCCCTGCGGTCCACACACTGTGGGGGGGCCCGTGTTCCAAGGGACCTACTCGACCCCAGGAGTTAGAGCTCCTCACTGGGTCCGAGCGTGGAGGGCCCCTCCCAGCAGTAGTGTCGCCCTCCCACCCTACAAAAAGGCAGGAAAGAAAAAATTAAATAAACACTTGTTTTATTTTTATTTTTCCTTTCCTGCCGAGTCTTGCGGGTGGGGCCATGGGGGGTGACAAGCACTGAGGGGAGTGGTAGTGCACTCCCTTCACTGCGCATGACAGTTTGGCCGGCCCTCTCAGGCCGGACAAAACGTCATGTGCAGTGAAAGCTTTCTCTGACCCAGCAACGCAGCTGGGTTGGAGAGAGCAGGCACAGACTCCCAGTGTGTCCTGGAGCGCAAATCGAGGGCACTCAGACCAATCCTGAGACTGCTATCATGCGTGAGATTAGCTTCAGGATTGACCGCAGGGCATTCTGGGAACCTGTGTCGCCTGGAGAAGAGTGTGATGCTGCCGGCTGCAGGTACGTTTAAAAAACAAAATGCCATTTTTAGCACCCGCGACCACTATGTACCCCTACCCCCCCCACCCGACCGCTCATCCAGCACACCAGCCGCTACTTCCCAACCATGTACTTTGCAGGGGGGGTCCCTTCAAGTTAATTTACGTCACTGCTCCTATCTCCTATAGGAGGCGGGCAAGTTCAGGTGTCACATATGCAATTTTGCACACATATTATAATTTTTAAGAAATTCATACTTACCACATCAATGTTTTGACTTTGAAATGTTTTTGGTCCAGTAAGCCCACATACTTACGTTGCATGGTAGGTTGCAAGCAGTATTATCCAGGATGCCTTTAGTTTTATAATGGCGCTTTTGCACTCATCTTATTAAATTATGAATTTTAAAGATTTGAGGGAAGGATTACAAAATTTTTCTTTGTTCGCCTATTCCAGCTTTTTGTTCTTCTAAGAGTTTGTGAAGGACAATTTTCTACTAATTAATAATTTTATTAGCCAAATTTGAAATTAATCATAATAAGTCAGTTGAACGTCATTTTATGTGTTAGCCGCGGGTGGGGTCAATGACCATCCCTCAGCCTAAGGTATTAAAGTTCTGGAAGACATTATGTTTTAATGTATGGCTTAAATATGAAAAACTCAAACAATAAAGATTACTTACTACTATTACTATGTCTCCTAATAGAATGTATGACATTACAACGCAAACTATTACAAAGCATACTTTTACAACGCAGTCAATACAACGCAGCTTCCAGTACAACGCATGACATTACAACACAAGCCATTACAATGCATATTCCATTGCAACGAAAATTACTATTCTAACACCGCTGGGTGCTTACCTCAGGGAAGGTGCTGGTTAGTGAGGCATATGCGTTGTAATGGCATGGGTTGTAATGGCATGCGTTGTAATGGATCCTGTATTGTATTGACCGCATTGTAAAGGCATTCGATTGTAATGGATATTTCCTCTCCTCAAAGTACTATGACTACTTCCATTGCTAATATTACTTTTACTACTATTAATATGGCTACTAGTATTACCGAGACATCTTCCACTGCCACTTTTCTTATTATTACTATGGCTAATACTAATACTATGACTACTTTCAATACTATGGTCAGTTTTACAACTACCAGTACCACTACACTATAGCTACTATTAGTACTGTTAGTTTATTTTCTAAAGCGCACAACTCACACTGGCGCATCTCGGCGCTTCCTAGCAAATCGCAATCTGAGAATTGAAAGGGCCGAAGCAGATCAGGGTAAGCAATTAGAACAGAAATGCTTTCAACTGTTTCCTAAAAATACAGTAAAATTGTTCGCAGGTCCAGAGGGAGCTTATTCCAAAATCTAGGCGCAAGATAAGAAAAGGCTCTGCCCCCTGAGCGAGTCAGGCGGATTCGAGAAACCTGAAGGAGGCCTAATGTGCTGGATCTAAATTTCCTGCAGGGAGAATATTTTACACGTTTTTTTGCAAGTAAAGGGGACCTCTCTCTTTCAGAGCATTATAAGTTAGACAGCAGATCTTGAAAAAGGATCTTTTTTTTACTGATAACAAGTGGAGTTCCCTAAGCAAGGGAGTCGAGGGGGAGCCTGCCGGATGGTTAACGATCATTCTGGCCGCGGTGTTCTGTATTACTTGCAATTTTGCCCTTAGGGACTCTCCCACTACAGCCAGCAGAGCGTTTCCATAGTCCAGACGACTGATTAACATTGCCTGAACCAAGGTCCTGCGATGGGAAGTAGACATGAAGGGGAGAATTCTGCGAAGCAGACGTGGACTGTAATAACAGGAGCTGGTGGTAGCCGCAATATGGTCCTTCATGGTTAGAGCCTGGTCCAACTTTAAGCCTGGATGTTTAACAGATTGTGTGGGAACAGGAGCTGTACCCAATTGAGGGGGCCACCAGTTGTCTGACCAGATGTCCGAGGCTTTTCCCATGAGCATGACCTCAGTTTTTTCTGGGTTCAGTTGAAGACAGTTTTCCGTCATCCAGTTGGAGACTGCGAGCATACCAGTGGCAAAACGGATTTTCTCTTGCTCTGGATTTGGACCGATGGTAAACATAAGCTGCGTATCATCAGCATACGAAATGATCTCAAAACCCAGCTGCTCGACTATCCTTGCCAAGGGAGCCATGTATATATTAAAAAGAGTCTGGCTCAAGCAGGAACCCTGAGGGACGCACTTATGCATTTCGGTTGAGGTGTAAGGTCCTAACATGACGGTTTGGGTTCTCTCAGGCAAGAAGTGTTGCAGCCATTTCAAGGCTGTCCCCTGAATACCACAGGAGAGTAGTCTCTCTGCCAGCTTTGAGTGCGAGATGGTATCAAATGCCGCGGAGAGATCTAGAAGAATCAGTACCACTGATCCTCCTGCGTCTATTGTCTGCCTAAGGGAGTCAGTCACTGCCAGGATGGCGGTCTCAGTACTGAAACCTAGCTGGAAACCCGACTGCGATGGATCCAACATTTTATTGAATTCTAAATATGAGCTTAGTTGTCTGTTAATAATGTTTTACAGCTGTTTGCCTAAAAGCGGTAATAAGGAAATAGGACAATAGTTATTAAGGATTAAAGGCTCTGCTGTAGGTTTTTTTAGGTATTGGGCGGACAAACGCCTCCTTCCATATGCTAGGGATAGTGCCCGTTTGTATTGAGTGATTGAAAATATCTAGAATTGCAGGAGCGCAACTCATAGCTAGGAGCGCCATGGTCTTTGGCGGGCATGGATCTGATGGCGAACCAGATTTGGCAGTAGTAAGGCCTTTAGAGACCTCCTCGATCGAGGTCAGTTCAAAACTGTCTAAAGTGCAACTTGCTATCATTCCCAGCTCCTCCAGTTTCGTAGAAGGTTCGAGAGTAGAAGGGACTGTCGGAGAGAAGTTCTCAGATTTTGGATATCTTTTCTTGAAAGTAAATCGCAAGGGAGTTACAGAACTCCTGAGATTCCCTAGGAGACTGTCTACATACTTTAGGGGATACAAAGTCCCTTACTATATCAAACAGGGTTTTTGGGGAATTGCTGCAGTGTTCTATTTGATTAATAATGAACAGACGTCTGGCTGCTTTAAGGTTCAAATGGTATCTAGACAAAGACTATCTATAGAGTAGTTTATTTTGAGGGTCCTTACTGGCACGCCAGATTCTTTCTAGTCGCCTACATTTAGATTTTTCAATCTTTAGCTCCACCGTAAACCAGGGGGTAGAAGGCTGCCGTTGAGAGATCCCGTATTTCTTTGGTGTTACGGCATCTAAAGCTGTTCCTACGGCAGCGTTGAAAACCTCCAACATTTTGGATACTTCCGTGATTTTCTTTGCTGGTTCCCAGGAGTAAGCCTCATTAAAGGCTTCTAGGGAAAGGTTGCGCCATGGCCTGCATAACTCTGGTTTTAGTCCTGTGAGTTTTTCTGAGCTCCTCTGACACGACTGATGAATGGAAAACGCGATCATGGAATGATCTGTCAATGTGAGGAGGTCTGGGGGGCTACAACTCAGCTGGTCTGTATTGGTGAAGATTAGATCTAATGAATGACCAGCCTGATGGCTAGGGCCTTCAACTCTTTGAGTGAGTCCCATCCACTCCAAGGAGGAAAAAAGTTTATTACCTCAGAGTTAGCTAGATTTTACCCGTGAAAGTTAAAATCTCCCAGCAGAAGAAATGTATTTGACGCAAGCACATGTAGGGCTAAATGTTCCACCAAAAGGTCCGTGAAGTTGGCTTTAGACCCTGGAGGCCGGTAAATTAGAGCCCCATACCAGCTATCAGAAGTGATAAAGTGATCCTAAAGATTCCCAATTCTAAGAAATCATTGCTTATGGTGAAGATCCATGATGATGATTTACACAAATACTGCTACTTTCCTTACTACTACTACCACTACTACTGCTACTACTACTACTACTATTACTACTACTACTATGGTTATTAATAGTAGTATGACTACTTCCACCACTACTTCTTTGTTTTGTGCTTTTATTATTACTACTGTAAGAATTAAGACTATTAATTGGGGTGGACAACCTCCCACTTCAAAGAATAATCGCAGTCCTTGTCAGGGTGAACCCTTAACGATACTAAAGTAACATGAGCTCAATCCCTAGTACAGAGCAGGCAGGATTAATTTGGGGAAATGAATTAGGAAAATTGAATAACATTTAATAAACAAACTGACGTAAAAATGAAAAAAAATCAAATGAGGGAAACTGAGATATGATTTTTTAAAGATTTAATTAGAAATAGAATCATAAAGTGGTAATATTGGTCATCTAGGGTCACGATACTGCAAACAGGCACCAAATGCCACGTGTCAGGGCATTTTCAATATGGTGACAGTCTTGGGCTACACTAACCCTAAGCCCTGAAGGTTGAGAGTGTGTGTGTTTAAGGAGTGTGCTATGGTAATCCTTGTGTCCACCCACACCTAACAAACCAGTTTGAAGCTGGCACTGTACCTACAACAAACCCCGAGACAGACGTCTGGTAGGGCAAAAGCAAGTCCTTCGGCAAGTAGACAAAAGATTCACAAGAAATGTCTTGGCATCCTGTTTTCTCCCTTTCAAGTTTGCCCCAGTAGTTAAATGTGGCACAACGCACATGTCAAGCAGGATTTGCTCAAGAACCCCGTAGCACAGCATCCTAAAAGGCTCCAGGGATTGGGAGAACACCGGAGGAACAGGGATCTTGATGATAGCAGCGACTGGTGCTGCGGAGTGATCCTTGGACCGCACCAGGTTCTGCTGAATTCGTAAACCACAGAGCATTTATTAGTGCCTGGACTGCCATGGGATCCAGACCTCTGTCTAGGCCCTGCGGCTTCTAGAGGCCGAGAGTCACCATCTCGAGGCAGGCATCACCTTGGTGAACCTTACAGCTGTCACCCGGGCGCTATTGCTCCAGGACATGGGCGGCCCTGAAGACGCTGCCCCGACCCTCCATGCTCATCGGACTGTGGAGCGGGAAGACAAGGACAGGGTGCTCCATCCATCCATAAAGTTGGCACTATTTTGGATTCAGATGCGGCAGGGTGAAGGCCCAAAGGTAAGTGCCCCCGATTTGTAATATTGATCACAAAGGACTGATTTTGAGGCTTGCATAAACACAAAAAACCATCAACGACAGACAAAGGTTAAGCACTTAAATTCCCAAATTTATGTAGTCAAATTCGGTGCATCCACTTCCAGCATCCGTCATTGATTGATGCTACAGAGTTCGAAAATTTGACAAATAAGAAAGGTGCACTCAACAGGAGTCAGTCAGAACTACAAGTAATTTCCATTTATCTTGCTTTTATTCCAAAAATCGTAAAGAAAGCGGCAAACAGCCAACGCGTTTCGTCCCTTTTGCCAAGGAACTTCTTCAGGGCTTTAGATCAATTGACACGAATAATATTGACAAGGCCGCCAGTTACAATGCTGTTCGGCATGTCGGTCTCCTACAAATCCGGATTATAACTACATATATAAAGAATTGTCTCTGTTGTTGGAACCATACTTCGTGTTCCTATTGTCTACCTTAATATGGAAGCGACTACTATATAACTTATTGATTTGAACTTTGATGTTCCATCTATGTACATCTGTGCTGAACATTCTCCAGTGATTTAATCTTGACTTTCGTGGATATTCTATGAATCGCCTTTTCAATATTATTCATGTCAATTGATCTACAGCCCTGAAGAAGTTTGGCCTTGAAGATCTGCAATGAGGGAGCCCTTCTTGAAGATCACAGGGACAAATCCAGTAAAAAAAAAAAGTGGCTTGTAGAGAGTGTAAGACTTCTCTGAAGAATATGTATCAGTCTCTTGATTGTTGGTGATGTTGTGGTTACATCCTGTGCCTAGCAGGAGCGGCTCGTGTCATGTAAAGGAGGCAAGGTGTGAGTGGGCAGGACAACAGAGAAAAAAAAAAAAAAAAAAGAACTTGACTGCCACCCTCCAGCATTCAACTCTTCTGCTCCTCTTCTCACAGGCACAGGCTCCCAGACTGCCCTGCGCCCAATCCTGAAGCTGCTCTCATGCATGACAGCACCTTCAGGATTGGCCTGACTGCCATGAATGTGCGCTCCCAGACAGACTGGGAGCCGGGCCTGCTCTCTCCAACCCGGCAACGCAGCTCAGGTTGGAGAGAGGTTCAGTGCGCATGGCGGTTTGGCTGTGCCGAGACGGCGGTCACACCGTCATGCGCACTGATAACAGTGCCCATCACTCCCTCTCCACTGACTGTCATCATTTTTCACGTTTTTGAGAGTGTTGGGGGGATTGAGGGGATTGGGGGGGGAGGGGTGACGCTCCTCCGCCATAGAAGAGGATCTGCCGCTGGGGCCTAGCACAGCCCTGCCTATATCTTTAACAGCCTGTCCTGTGGGACTTTCACAGAACAATCACAGGTCATATCAGCAGGGTCAAGTCCCTTAAAATGATTTTCCAGTTATAGTGTTTCACATGCTTTTCAAAGACACCACAGAGTGGTTGCTGTGGCAGAATTGCTGCTTTGCCACATCTGGTCCAGTAGCACGTCTGATAGGTTTGCTGTGCTGGCCTGCTGTGAGCCCCTGATGCTGGGTGAGAGCAGCATCCTTGCAGTGGGTGTGACCTTCCTGCACAGCCTCACATCTGAGCGAATACCAGAATCTGGCCCAAGAAGCTGATCTGATGGCGACGCAGACCTGGGTCTGGGGAGCCATCGACTGGAAGAGGAGTTGTGTTCACACATCACATGAGGAGTCTACTAACCCCAGTAGACGTAGGGGACCCCAAATTTGAACCCATGATATCATGGGGTGCAGCCCTGTAGGAAGCAATGAGGCTGCTTGGGAGGGTGGAGACAGAAATAGAAGAGGGACTCGTGAAGAGGGTCATTGTGACATATTCCATGCCAGACATTACATTCACTGCTCTCGAGAGATCCTGATAATAAATTGTAGGTATTCTAAGTTTAAACGTGTTGAATAACAACAGATGCAAGTTAGGTGGAAGGTGTGTTTTCATTATTCATTCAAATACCCTCGTCCCCGGAGAGGAGAGTGTCATATGCGACTCATACGTCAGAAATGTTGAAGTGGGTCAGACACAGTGTGCACCCCTTGTACCATCGCGTCCATTCCACCCACACCTCAGCAAAGCGTCAAGGAAGCAATTCCCCACTGCTGCAGGGCAGGGTGGAGACAACACCCAAAGCAAGATGGGACTAGTTATCTGAAAAGAATCATGTTCAAAAACATAATAAAACAAGTAAGACCAGACATGCTTAAAGTAGACCCCCTGCATTTCTTAGCCACTGTGCCCTCTCCAAATGGGCATTGATATAAAATCTTGTCCCACTGAGATTTGAACTCGGATCGCTGGATTCAAAGTCCTGAGTGCTAACCATTACACCATGGAACCACGTTAATGGATCGCTCGGAGGTCATGAAAATACCTCACAGAGGACGGGACTGATTCCTACATTCATTTCTATGATTTGGTACATTTCGTTTTGAACCTTCACCTGTCCCCAGACCCGGTCTGTAACTCATACTCTGCTGAGTGTCACAGGAGCCACAGACACTCCTCACATCCCGTTTCAAACTGCTTGATAACTTTTCTCTGTTGCTCTCTCTGCTGACAACAAACACTGAGCCCGGGAGTCTGGAGGGCTGGGGGCAGAATGATTCACACCCCTTACATCTTGGCCATGATGAATCTGGTTTTAAACGTTTCCCCATGAAAAGACAGGTGCGTCACATGCAGGGCTTTAAGTGGGATGAAAAAACTGGGGGGTCTCTCAATGGGGCGTGGCCAATGTAATTAAGGGCGTGGCTTAAAAGCACATACGCTAAAAATCTGTGTTTAGCACAGTACGCTGCCCCACTTGTATTTGGGGTATCTGCCATTGCATCCAGATATGTGATACAACAAGTAACATCATACCTACAACAAGTCAGGACAATTGGCTTTGTCAATGGTTGTTAGTTGCAAAAGATTAATAAGCAGCAACTACGGCTTATGGCGCGTCATTCTGTGTAGCGTAATCATGTGGAATTACGCAAGAAGAGTAATTCAGCAGTTAGCATTATTTCTTAGCGCAATAATGCCCATTTTGGATGTATGAATGCATTGTGCGCTAAGAAATACCACTAAATGCAGCAGAACACGAAAAGTGAGCAGCCGCTCGTGCGCACGGAATGTGCTCTTGAGGTAAAAATTTCCACCAATTTACTACTCACATTTAGCTCTATTTTCTTAGAGAAAGCTGCACTCCTACATCCAAAATGGACACGAGGATGCATTTTGTGCTAAGAAACAGCACTAAATGCAGCAGAACACAAATAGCGAGTGCGAGCCGCCGCTCGCTAAATGGGCTTCGCAGTAACATTTATCCCACACAAATTACTTTCAAGGAGTATTTGTGTATTTATTGGTAATTCTGCTTCAAAGAGTAACGCGGGAGTACTGAAACTACTCTGATTACTCCGCTCTAATTGAAATTCTGCCGGCTGCCCGGGGTCCACAAAGGAGACCCGCTAAGAGGGCGGCCGCCTTAGTGCCACAAGAGGCACAGGAGGCAGCCTCCCAGTGTTTGGTACCATCGGGGGTCCAGTGTGCCGCGTCACTTCCAGGTAGAGGGGGTGGAGGGCGAGGTACATATACCTCTCTCCACCCACTGGGCGGCGGGCGCCCTCTTTGCCCACTACCCTGACACTGTTTCTGACGTGTCCCCGGGATCCGCGCTGAATTGCGGTGAGTGCTGTTCTCCCTCCCCCCTCGATGTTGGGCAGCCCTCCCGGCCCTTGCTGTTGTGCGGTCTGCTATGGGGGGGGGGGGAGGAAACAGTTCCCGGGGGAAAGGGTAGCGGCACCCCTCCCATGGTAGTGCGCTGTGACCGGGGAGTGGGTTTTACGTTAATTCAGGACAGAGCAGGTAGTAGGTGCCGGCTGGGACCCTGCCTGACTTGGGCCCAGGGTCGTCGCTGCTACTGACGAGGGGGCTTTTGTGGACCATCACTTCACCCTCCGTGAATTTCAGGCCGTCAGCTTCCGCAACACGGTGGGATGCGGTCCCCACCAGCAGGCCCCCTTCTGATCCCTGTCCCCACGCCTGCCTTTGCCTTCTCTGCCCCACCTCGGGGTCCCGCTACGTGGGCTAGGGCCGGGCGGGACCCCGTCCCATGTACTAGTGCTCCCGGCACCCGCACGGCCTTCGATGCGGGGATAAATCTTTCCCCAGCACGGCCACCTCCCTCGTTAGCGCAGGGCAGCGAGGTAGCGGGCCAAGGGCCACCACGTGGCGTCAGTCAATGAGGCCTGACTAGCAGGCGAGTGGGATTCCCCGTCAGTTTTCCCAATGGAGGAGAGAGCAGCCAGGCCCGGGTCGGGGCACCAGGGCCTGGGGACACCCGACGCATTGTGGGGGGCGGGGGGCAGGGAACCCCATCCACCCTCCCCAGGTCAGCTATTGAGCCCGTCTGTGCAGAGGCAGCGTTGCCCCCCCACCATGTCTCGCACGTGGACCTCGGGAGCCTTGCCCTCCCCAGCGTGGTGGAGCTGCTGGCTTGAGCTGAGTTGAAGGAGAGTCATCTTTAGCTCAGCGGTTCTCCTTGCAACGCAATTTGAACCCTACTGTTAACGTGTAAGCCTGACAGGATTTGCTTGGGATTTTCCTATGATGCAGTGCTTTCGGCTGCTGGGCTGGGGCCCATTTAGGAGGGGGCATCGGGGACTGAAGGCACTAGGACGGAGGTAATCCTGGTGCTGCCTGCTACGCGCGACACAGCCGGTAGGCAGGGCTGCTGCAGAGGGGGTCACGTGTACTCTTGCTGTCCTGGTCCCCGCTTGACCCGCAGGCGACTGGGTTCACCCTGCGGGGCTAGTGTCAGGATACACGGCCCGCGGGGGCCTCCTGGGGGCGTGGGCCGGCCACGGGCTCCACCCACGGGATGCAGTAATGCATGTGCCCACCTGCGACAGCCTCCCGTGCAGCATCTCTGGCAGTGTTCACTTCACCATTGTTGACTTGCCGCAGTCGCCCCATCGCAATGGTGCTCCATGGGAGGCTCGGGCTCCTGGTTATGCGCTGCCAGGTCCTCTAAGCTTGGTCGGCGACTTTCTTGGAATCGGTGCTGCATGTTGGTCTTGGTAACATCATCAGCTTATTCTTCCTTCTCTTTTAATATATGCCAAGCAGGGTTCTTGCCGCGGGGCCAGCGCTGCTCTTGGGCGGTCGGAGCCCGTTTGCTACCTGGTTATCGTGTGAGGGGGTTTTTGGTTAGCGGGCACACCGTCAGCAGGGTGAGACCGGCCTGTATGTGTCACAAGAGGACCACACCTGTCCTGCTTATGCCCTTTCGCCAAGAATTGATTACCAAGTATGTTGCATCATTTATATATCTACTGCGGGTAGTTTTCAAGCATATACTATGACTTCCCGGCTTGCAGGGGTGGTTGTAAAGAGGCCGTGTTTTGGGTTCGATAATTAGATAGTGGTGGCTTTGGGGTTCCGGATCCCTCGGGTCTGCTCACTTTAGGATGTATAACGGTGGTGCTGGGGTTTGCTCAACATAGATTCACACCTTCTAGGTACTTAGCCTACTTGCACCTGTACAAATGCTAGCTGCAGGAGTGGTGTATGCCCCAGGGCTCTGGTTGCTAGTTTTTGGGAGCCAATCTGCCAAAGGGCACGCTGGGCCGAGTGCGTTGGAGGGGGGAGCGGCTCATGCCGCGTGCTTGTGGTCGGGCCCTCAATTAGAATGGATCGAATTGTACAGTGCAGGTAACTCACTACAGGTGGGGCTGGATGGGGCTGCTTCGCACAGTGTGCCGTGGGCCCCACGCTCGCAGTCTGATTTGGACCCAGGGGTGTGCCGATATGCGGGCCCAGCCCTGGGAGCACGGCCCTCTGAGGCGACAGCCTCCTTTTCGGCCGGGCACGACGCGAATCATGGGCCGAGGGCCTGGAATGCAGTCGTGGCTATGAGGCGAGGTTAGCAGTGTGGGTGCTCCATTCACCTTCGGAGCAACCTTGCCCCAGGGGTGTCTTGGGAGGGGGTACTGGTGGCTGGTTGCACACTCCGTTTTATCTGCTCTTGGCTTGTACCTTGAAATCGTGTCAAAGGGGCTTTGTTCCACAGCACGCTCTGTTTCCAGCGGGGATACGTCAGGCCTGTTTTGAGTCCATCACTTTTAATTAAAATATTTTTGAAGCGCTTAGTGACGGGAGCAGAGGGGGTATACTTAGCATCCCCTCAGCTGGTACTGCACTCGGGTTTGCGAACGGCATGATTCCGTGCCATCCAGTGGCTTCGCCAGGCACAGGTTTCTTTCTTCAGGATTGCCTCGCCTTTGTCGTGTTTCACAGAGCAAGGGAGGAGAACGAACAGGACGTGAGATGTGCTGGTGTTAGGATTGCTGATCCTGGTAGTGCGTGTCTCATGTGTAATGTAGCACTGGTGAATGATCATTCTATTTTGCGCAACATTGGGCGTTTTTAGGTAGGTGTCGCCGTGAACTGCTCCAGGTCAGAACTTGTGTTTTACACTGCCCTCAGTTTGCGTGGCGGTGCGTCCGCCTTAATTGGAACCGGACAGGGTGCCCTGGTTGGGGCAAAACAGTAGATCAGTTTGTGAGAGTATGGGTGCGCTAAACTAATTTGTACTGCCAGGGTGCCTTAAAGTGTGAAGGCCACCTGGGGGCAGTGTTTCTCACTTTGGCTGAACATGAATGGATATTGTTTTTCATTCACTAATACCGATCAGGGGGTCTGCTCTATCGTTTTCAGCAAGATAGATCTTAGTGGTTTGATATGTTGTTTGATTCAGTAGTTTTAGGATGGCGCCTATGTCTCAAGTTCATCACTATTTCATTGACGACTCTGGTGACTCGTGTCAAGGAAAGGACGCATGGGGCCATTCACAGCGCAAAGATTGGAAACTCCTTTTCGCATTGATGTGGTTTAGTGATACTTTGTGGGGCAATGTGGAACTGTTGGTAGTACAGGGGCCTCTTTCGCGGGCTTTCGTTGTTTTATGGAGATTAGCAGCAGAAGGCTTGGGGCTGTCAGCTAGGTGTCGACGGTGGCTTGCGTTGGGGTGTGCATTGGAGCAATGCGGAGATACCTGACACGCCGGACAAATAGGCCACCAGATGGCGCGGGGCGCCGGGGTTAGGAGTTGGCCATGGCCAAACTGTCAGCAACAATGTTATTGTTATTGCTTTCAGAAGAGCCTTATTGGGTGAGAAGGAGCACAATGAAGGAAAGCCAAGGACAGAGGTTGATATTGTTTGGGGGCACAATCTCAGTGAACAGCTTCATATCCATCTAATCTGCTGCTTCACCTGGTCTGGGGCCAAAAGGTCAGCGAACAATTTGGCTCATTGTAAGTTTCTGTGGCGGAGGGTTGCTGCCACGTTTAACCTCATGCGGTTGTTCAATTTCAGGACCAGTGGGAAGCAGGGTTAGGGGTCAACTGGGTTACCTCCTAGGTGCTGTTTTCAGATCTGCTGGTTCTGTCTAACCTTGATGGCTGTCACAGCATCCGAAGTCTCGTAAATTTGTCTGTCTGTTGGCCTCCGCAGGGGCGGGCGTTTGCTTTGGGGGCTTAGCCCTGGTTTTCACAGACATGTTGAAAGTTGTGGAGGCATGCGCCAAGAGATGGGTCTTCCGATACATCTGTACTGGGTTTAGTATCCTGGCTACGGAGTGGCTGCGTGAAACTCTGGTGTTTAAGGTGGTCAGCCGGCTGGCAGTCCTTCTAGATGTGGGTTTCTAGCTCAGGCATGCCCAAGTAAGGGTTCAGGTGCCAGAAGTCTGCCCTGGGATACTCTTGGTCACAAGTTCAGATCCTGGTAGGTCCACTTAGAATTTCACCCTGCTGAGGGATAAAACGAGTACCATTGAGTGGAGGAACAATAAACATGTTATACAGCGCCAAGATACCATGGGGTGAACGTATTCAAGCAAGTTGCTGGGTTCAGGTGGGATACCAAGACATTACACTGGCTTTACAGGTGAAGGAGGATAGTTCCAGGAGCAGCGTTTCCTCTGCTCGCGATGGGCTATCAGGGGTTGTCTTTCTAGATATGGGTGTGCTGCGTCGCCCAGGAGGCCTGGCCCGCCGCACTCCAAGAGAGGGTATTGTTATTTGCATGCTGACAGCTCGCCTGTCACCTTGGTTCAGGTAGAGCAGATATTGAGGCATCTTTACATTGTCAGGCATTGCAGGTTATGGCAAGCTTTCTGTAGTCAATCTTCCTGGACTGGCAGCGTCAGCAGCTTGCAGGGCGGAGCGCATCATGCAAGGGGACTGGGTATCCCAAAATTTAACCGTATTTCCGTCCGAAGTCACCCAGGGAGTTAATCATGCTCAGTGTGAATCCTGAGTTACCGAGGGCAACCCTGGGAGGCAAAGATAAATATGTGATTGTGCAATGCGCACTCAGCAGTAGAGCCAGCTAAGTTTCAGCATAATCCTGGTATACCGTCAGTGAAAAACGTAAGGTTAGGGGCTACACACGAATAGGCACTTTCTGTCAGCTGGGACGTGAGGGTGCCATTCCCAAGAAGGTGCGGTTTGCCTTGATAGTGCTGAAATGGAGGGGGTGGAGCACTAATACGGACAACTGCCAGAGCGCATTTGCAGTCATATTTAAGAGGGTGCAGGTACATTACTCATAGGCTTGCTCCATGTCCCTTGATCAAGATGGATTGCATGTGACCAGTTGCTTCAGTTAAGTGAATTTTCCTTGGAAGTTGTCAGCTAACATTGGGAATGCAAGTTTGGTGGTCAGCCGGTTGGCAGGCCTTTAAGAGTTAGGTGTCTAGCTCAGGCATGTCCAAGTAAGGGTTAAGGGCCTGAAGTCTGCCCTGGGATACAATTTCACAGACATGTTGAGCGGCAGAACTGAAAGTGGCTTGTGTTCGACCTCTGGTCACAGGTTCAGATCCTGGTAGGTACACTTAGCATTTCATCCTTCTGAGGTCGATAAAACGAGTACCATTGAGTTGAGTAACAATAAACGTGCAAATTCTCACGCACTATAGGCTTGGCTGGCAGCCATGCAGGTTCTGGAAGTTGTCATCCAACGAGTGTGCTACGGTCCAACAATTGGGTGCACTGGGTTAAAGCACATATGGGCTACAAAGTATTAAAGAACACTTGGCATTCCCAGTATTCAAAAAAGGGCAGGTGTTTATACATATGGTTCCCCTCCAGTTCACACTGTTTTTTCTGCTCCCAGGTATACTAGCAGAAGTTTGGGAGGGCAAGGCGTCACCTACGGTGGTGACTGGCTTAATTCGATGGACATACTCTGACAGGCGCTATACACAGATAACTGGGTGAGAGGAAGTAAGGCAGGATTGATAACTCTTACTTCTACCCGCATTGGCACATCTTGTCAGGAGTGGCTTGTCAAAGGTATTACTCTTCAGCCAGGCAATATTAACATCGAACCTCACCAAACTATTTGTTTTAGGTCATCCTGGGCGCATATACACTCGCTAGGGTAGGGACACCAGGGTGGAAACACAGCACCGGTTGGCAGTTGCCATTATACTAAATGGGGAGGCCATGTCGATCCTCTATGTCTCTCCTTTGCAGGGCAGCACTGAAGGGCTGGGCGAGGCGAGTGCCCCGGACACTAGGTCTCCCTTCGAGTTTCAGACTCGGCAGGACATGCTTACAGGTTGGGCGAGGGGAATCCCAAGGCTTCATAGGGTACAGTAGACTGTAAGCCACCCTGGGGAGGGGCAGTGTTATTGTGCAGGCACTGGAACAGCTTCTGGAGAGGCGGCAGCATGGGCGGGGGTGTCTCCCCTCCCATCACTGCGGGACACCTGGATGGGCAATTATTGGACTTTCCAGGGTAGGAGGGTCCTGCTACCAGATTTGAATTCCTCCGGGTGTAAATTATGCAACCATTGGGGACAGGTGAGTTTGATGATCAGAGCCTGGAACAGGCCCTGGAATCATCAGGATGTAGGTAAGAATGCCTACCTGGGAGGGGGGCCCTGGTTGTGCAAACTTAGGGACATTTTCCGCACCAGATGCTGGTGGCTTGCAGCGAAGTGTAATATGTGCATTTGATTTATTGTAGATGTGCAGGGAGTCAATAAAACTTTGCAAACTTTCATCTCTTTAATTACCAGGAACTATGGTCTGGGTGATTAGCCATTCAGGCGTCTTGCAAGCATCAAGGGGGGCCGAGAACAGGAAATGGAGGCACGGCTTTGCGGCCTCAGACATTATCTGGCTAGGGTACCCAGGCATGCGCTGGACCTGCTTCCTGAATAAGCTGCAGAAGATATGGGGGGGGGGGTTCCTCCTACTAATGTGATGGTCATACACCGGGGAGGGGATGACCTGGCAGCTCTGGGGAGAAGGGCCCTGCTTCAAGAAATGACTGTCACCATGTGTAAATTGAGCAACCAGCGGGAGACCTGTGAAATATGGTTGCCTGAGATAACGCCCCGGCGGGTGTGGTAGGGCGCACGATCTAAGGAAGCCATGGAGGTCTCTTGCAGGAAGGTTAACAGCGCCATGAGGAAATTCACTGAGGAAAGGGGTTCTGCCTTCATCTGTCATGGGTTACTGAACACTAGGCCACAGGGTACTTGGATGAAGATGGGGTACACCTGTCCAGAGTAGGTATGGACCTGTTGTTACTTGAGCTGGGTGAGGCCTTGGAGACAGCAGGGTGTAAGTAAGGAAGGCTAACTTGGTGGGGGGCTCTGGGGTGACGGTGGCCACACCCAGAGCTGTGGCGGAGTTACAGGGCGATCCAGAGGCTGTAAGGTACAGAAGGGTACCCTCTGCACGAGCACAGTAAGGGAGCTAAAGCCAAAAATCCCCAGGGAGGTCCTCGCATTGGACCCTGGAGGAGCGACGGTGCCCTGTTAGTCCTACGGGCGGTTGTGGACCTGAGCAACCAGGGGTTGCCTGGAAGGCTCCGCCCCCCTCTGGGGCGTGAGCAAGGGAGTGGACTGGCGGTCCACCAGTGGGAGGGGTCACCCCTCCCCCAAATCTGACTAACACCGATTGGATTGGCCACGGTGTAATTTGGCTCATCAGGTGGCGAGGGGCTGCCTGCCTTGGGATCGCCCGTAAGCTAACCCAGCAATCTTGGCATTGTAGTTATGCTAATAAACCTGCAGCAATTTTCTCCACAAAGAAGGTGTCTTGTCTGGTTATTTCGCTAAGAGATTGCTGTATGGGGGGGATGGTGAGTATTGCCGATATTGGCACTATGCCGGCTGCCCGGTGTCCACAAAGGAGACCCGCTAAGAGGGCGGCCGCCTTAGTGCCACAAGAGGCACAGGAGGCAGCCTCCCAGTGTTTGGGACCCTCGGGGGCCCGGTGTGCCGCATCACTTCCGGGTAGAGGGGGTGGAGGGTGAGGTACATATACCTCTCTCCGCCCACCGGGCGCCCTCTTTGCCCACTACCCTGACGCCGTTTCCCTCCCTACCGCATACCTGGCGTTCAGGCAAGGTGTGGGGGGGGTTTTGTCTAATGTATTCTTTTGTGTTGCAGGCGGAGATACAGTGCGATCCACGGGCTGTAAGGTACAGAAGGCTTCCCTCTGCACGAGCACAGTAAGGGTGCTAAAGCCAAAAATACTCAGGGAGTTCCTCGCGTTGGTCCCTGGAGGAGCGACGGCGCCCTGTTAGTCCTACGGGCAGTTGTGGACCTGAGCAACCGGGGGTTGCCTGGAAGGCTCTGCCCCCCTCTAGGGCGTGACCAAGGGAGTGGACTGGCGGTCCACCAGTGGGAGGGGTCACCCCTCCCCCAAATCTGACTAACACCCATTGGATTGGCCACGGTGTTATTTGGCTCATCAGGTGGCAAGGGGCTGCCTGTCTTGGGATCGCCGGTAAGCTAACCCACCAATCTTGGCATTGTAGTTATGCTAATAAACCTGCAGCAATTTTCTCCACAAAGAAGATGTCTTGTCTGGTTATTTCGCTAAGAGATTGCTGAATGGGGGGGATGGTGAGTATTGCCGATATTGGCACTATGCCGGCTGCCCGGTGTCCACAAAGGAGACCCGCTAAGAGGGCGGCCGCCTTAGTCCCACAAGAGGCACAGGAGGCAGCCTCCCAGTGTTTGGGACCCTCGGGGGCCCGGTGTGCCGCATCACTTCCGGGTAGAGGGGGTGGAGGGCGAGGTACATATACCTCTCTCCGCCCACCGGGCGCCCTCTTTGCCCACTACCCTGACGCCGTTTCCCTCCCTACCGCATACCCGGCGTTCAGGCAGGGTGTGGGGGGGTTTTGTCTAATGTATTCTTTTGTGTTGCAGGCGGAGTTACAGGGCGATCCAGAGGCTGTAAGGTACAGAAGGGTACCCTCTGCACTAGCACAGTAAGGGTGCTAAAGCCAAAAATACCCAGGGAGTTCCTCGCGTTGGACCCTGGAGGAGCGACGGCGCCCTGTTAGTCCTACGGGCAGTTGTGGACCTGAGCAACCGGGGATTGCCTGGAAGGCTCCGCCCCCCTCTGGGGCATGAGCATGGGAGTGGACTGGCGGTCCACCAGTGGGAGGGGTCACCCCTCCCCCAAATCTGACTAACACCGATTGGATTGGCCATGGTGTAATTTGGCTCATCAGGTGGCAGGCGGCAAGGGGCTGCCTGCCTTGGGATCGCCCGTAAGCTAACCCACCAATCTTGGCATTGTTGTTATGCTAATAAAACTGCAGCAATTTTCTCCACAAAGAAGGTGTCTTGTCTGGTTATTTCGCTAAGAGATTGCTGTATGGGGGGGAATGGTGAGTGTTGTCGATATTGGCACTATGCCCATTCAAAATGTAACGAGGCGCTCGTAATGGGGGTCTGAGACTCTGCGTTGCTTCGGATTCGCTGACTGCCTCATCACATGTCAAGAGATCCTATTTGGAAACCTACAGAACGAAAGTCATTATATGTTCGTGTTTTACGGATGGCTGATTTATTTAATTTGTTATGTTATGTACTGATGAACATCACTGAGAAGTCAGATCACTAAATGTAATAGGAATTTTAAGTCACGTGTTCTTTGTCATGAATTTACCACCTAAGGTGGAGCCAATGAGTATCTGAGGTGCTCTGAAGTATCCATAATTATTGCATTTAAATGCCAGTAGTTACGTAATTGTAATGGCGAAAACTACAACTACTAGAATGCACTGCAAAAAAAAAACTTTAATGAATGAATTTGATGAACTGAAACCTCAGCTGTGAGTAGCACATTCAGTTCATGCTCATTCAGTTCTTGCGTATTCAGTGTAGCTCATTCAGTTAATGCTCATTCAGTTCTTGCTCATTCAGTGTAGCACATTCAGTTCATGCTCATTCAGTTCTTGCTTATTCAGTGTAGCTCATTCAGTTCATGCTCATTCAGTTCATGCTCATTCAGTTAATGCTCATTCAGTTCATGCTCATTCAGTTCATGCTCATTCAGTTCTTGCTTATTCAGTGTAGCTCATTCAGTTCATGCTCATTCATTGAAATGTGGTACATATAATTCTCCAACTATTATTGAGAAAAGCAAAGCTGCGGGTACCAAAATGCAATATAAAAGAAAGACTAACAACTGGTATGGCCCAGAAGGAGATCCCTGCTTAAAGTTCTGAGGGTTTTATGTGGGTGCTTACAAGTTTAGTAACCGGTCATTTTTATGGGGAGTAGGAACAATTCTACGTCAGGTTTTTTAAATTTTTTGTTATTAAAGATAGTGTTTGCACATAGTACAACAACTTTCAAGGCGCACACACAGATTTCTGTGCAGTGCTCCAAATATCTTAGCATTCCAAAAGTGGCTACATTAAATTACGGAAAATGGTCCCTCCTTCCACCTGACTGAGGGAGAAGAACCTTTGGATCTTGGTGTCACTGCACCTGTTGTACTAATGATAGCAAAGCCCCCACCCATCAATAAACAAACAGAATAATTTTTAAATACCCAAAATGAGTTTTGCGCATAAAACCCTTCAAAGAAGGGACCACAAATTCTACATGATAAACTACAATTCCACATTCCCTCACGTAAATTGAGATCACGCCATCAAGCTCTCGCCTCCATCAAGCCACCTCTAAGGCCAGAATGGGTGACCGGTCTTTCTCCAAATCAGCCGCGGTCCTCTGGAGCAATCTACCCCTTGATCTTCGCCTGACAGATGACTACTTACTGTTTAGGAAAAAAACTGAAAACCACCCTGTTTCCTAGACACTCCCCCTACCAACAATCACTCACACCTATTCTAATCCGTTTTAGCGCCATGATGTCCCTTGGGATGATTGATGCGCTTTATAAATACTGCTAAATACAAAATACCTTTGGCAATATCAAGTTAACAATCCGTAGCCATTAAGCATTCCCTTGTCGCGTTTGCTTTTCCTCCTGCATTCTGGGATTTATAATCTTAATTTTCTAATTACTAGTGTGACGTTAAATGTTCTAAATGCAAAGGGGTGGTGGGTAAAAAGCTAGGATTACCTAAAGGTAGTAGATAAGGAATTGTTTCATATACCAGCAATGAAAAGTTACAAAATTAGTCATTTCCTGGGATTGTACTTCTTTCCACCTTGAATCTCTCCAAGTAAGGCCACGCCCATGGACAAGGACACAGGGAAGGCAGAGGATCATTGTGGCTTTGCAAACACTCACTCCTTCTAGAGAGCAGAAGATGACGTGAATTACCCCTCCCTCTTGAATTACACATTTGAGGCCCCTGCCACTCCCCTGTGTCATTAACCAACGCTAGAGCAGGACTTGGAGTAATGCAATGACCTGTGAGTAAGTAATCGATGCATTACCCTCTCAATCCTACCTTGTCCCGGCCCGTACAGTATGAGGTGCTCCCACCTTGCAATAGTCACCACCTGACCCAGCTGGAAACGAAAAATTCCCTTCCCATCTACTCAAAAAAGTGTTGTTGCTGTTGTATGTTTATTATTAGTATTAAAATGAAGTATATTTAACTAAATCCTTCTGTGACTTGCTGCGGAGCCTGAGGTGTGTAGCTCCTACAGCCACAGACATTATTATGCGGAACATTAAGCTCAGGTCTTCCTAGAGCGACGTGTTTATTCACAATTAAAAAACGCATGCAAAATGGGATGTCAGAAGTGGGATTCGAACCCACGCCTCCAGAGGAGACTGCGACCTGAACGCAGCGCCTTAGACCGCTCGGCCATCCTGACACAATGTAGGAACGTTTCAGTATTTTTCAAAAACTAGCACCCGAAAAGAATCCCAATAGTATATGTGTGCATGTGCATTCATTAAAAGCCTTATTGTCCCTCACTGATGCCTGAGAAGTTCATCCTCTCTTCGTACCATGTAGTTTGAGGTGGTATCTCGGGTGCTACTGAGTGGGTCACTATTTACAGTTTATGATGGCTCCCCACTTGCCTGGGCACAGTAGCACATTTTACACGATTTCGTTTTAGAGTAACGGTCATTACATTTGTTATGTTATGTTCCCCACACCCTCCCCCAGCTCTATCAAAAATGTAACCGGGGCCCTCAGAACGTAACATATTTTTTCACAATTATTCTATTAAATGTTAAATACTGCAAGGAAGCTTAAACAGTAATGGGACATTAGAGCACATACTCTAACAAACTAAATTTTAATTTTTCACACTAAGTGTGTGCAGGATAAAACGTAGCACGCAAGTCACAAATTTCAAATCACATCATGGGAAGAGGGACGTATTACAAAATATTAAAAGCAATGTTCTATCTAACTTTTTTGGTTATAAAAAATCCTGCAGACAAATTTGAAAACATATTGCAATATAATATATAAGGGTGCCAACGAAGTGTTGACAAACACTTCTGTTCACTCCTGCTGGCTCTAAGCCACTCTGTTTCCATTCACAGAAACCACAGCATTTTTTTCAACATTTACATTGTCTGTTCCTCAACGGCACACTAAATGCTCCTCTTGGCCTGAGCCTGCCCCCCCCCCCCGGCATCAAGTTATGCCCCTCCCCCTCTACGGGACTTCTATCCCTCTGTTTGATAAGCTGTTTTTAGGGATCTTTACCTCAGGAAATCTAAAGCTTTACTGCTCGCAGATGCCTCGCTTTGGAAGATTGTTGTAACTTATCTGCGTCCATCCATGCACTCATGTATCCATTCATTCATCCTGTCATTCATCCACCCATTCAACCATGCAATGCACCTTTAGCCATGCACTCTGTCACTCACTCATTCGCTCCAAAATGTCTCCAAACTTTTGTTTACTCCCTCATTCACCCACTCACCCAGCCACACAACCACGCAAAAACTCACTAATCAGTGAATGAGCCTTAGGACTAAAAATGGCCAGACCTGCCAATGCTTGTTTCTTTTTGTTCACTGATCTGAGCTGTATAGATGAACACAAGAAAACAGGAATCACAGAGAGAACCATCAAAGACAAACTTTTCACTCTGCAGCTCAGCCTGGGCTCAGAGTTCGTAGCTCTCGTATCTCAGCTGTGCAGACCTCAGGGCGCTGGAATCATAAAGGTGTGCAGCGGCCCCACAGCCCTCGCATCCGATTCTGCAAACTCGGAGCCGAGTTGTCTCAACCCCTGCTGTAAGTGTTCACTATCTGGCTGGTTTTCAATTATAAATATTCAAAGGACTCCTCTGTACAGAGCCACTCGGGCGCTCCTCTAAAATGTAACCACTCTGCACGCATACCTACACCCCTCGGGGTGGGCTCGTCCCAAGGGGATAAATAAACGGCCACCCACGGATCCTCAACGTCAAAATCACACCCTCACACCGGTGCGCTGACACACGGTCACCATGAGCAACCACCCACGCCTGGCACTGCCAGCCCACAGGCCGGGGGAAGCTATCCGGACACGGGTGCCAATGCACTGCCCGCTGGACATAGCCACACGGCCGTGGCACCTCTGCCACCATTCAGTGAAGCCTCAGACCCTGCCACGGCTGCGCCACGATGGAAAGCGTGGGTTGGACGGCTCAACCACTACTTCAAAGAGACAAGGGAGACCGATGGCACCGTGAAACGGTCGCTCCTCATCTATTACGGAGGTTCGGAAATCTATGAGCTCTTCGAAACCCTCACCAACACGGGCGATGACTACGAGGCGGCGGTCGCCGTGCTCTACAGGCACTTTGACCCCCAACTCAACCACGACTTTGAGAAGTTCAAGTTCAGGAGGGTGTCGCAGATGGACTCGGAGTCCGTCGATATGTTTTACTCACGGCTGCGCCGGCTGGCCAGCACGTGCACCTTCACAGATCACCGGGAGGAGATACGGGACCAGATCATCCTAGGATGCCACTCCAAACTCCTGAGGAAACTGATCCTTCATCAACCGGGGATCTCGCTGGACGAGATCCTTGTCCTGGCCCGCTCCCATGAGCTGTCGGATGTCCGAGCTGAGGAAATGGAGGCTGCCTTACACACGCCAGTTGTCGCCTCACATGGAACCAGACACCCCCCAATCAAAGAAGAGAGGGTCGAGGCAATCCAAAGGCGCCCCAACACAGCTCGTCAAGCTCCAAGACCGCCACCAGGAGGGCAGTGTGGATACTGTGGGGAAGACCACTCGGCGACGGCTGTCTGTGGGGCGAAGGGGAAGACATGCTCCCGCGCGGGAGGCTCAATCACTGCGCCAAAGTGTGCCGCGGCGGACGGTTCAGGCAGACTCCGCCAAAGCCAAGGGGCATGTCACAGCGTGTCTGCCAGATCTCCCATGATGATCCGCCGTCAACATCGGAGGCTCAGCAACAGGAACGATATCCTGTGTTTGAAGACGATGAGGTGTTGTGGTGTCACACGATCGCCGAAGACCACCTCCGATGTGCTTCGTCTCAGTGGTGGGCACGGCTTTGCAGGCCCTCATCGACACCGGCGCCTCTGTCAACATGTTGGACTCAGAGCAATACGACCGCCTGTCACCACGGCCCCCACTTGCACCCTCTAGGGCCCGGATCTACACCTACAGAGGGACTGATCCACTTCCTCTCCGAGGAGTCATCCAGGCCAAGGTCGCCAGCAGAAAATGCACCACCGATACCAAATTCCACATCACCGAGGGACGAAAAGGGACCCTGCTCAGCTGCCACACAGCGGAATACCTGGGGCTCGTCTTTTTTGCCAACCAGGTCCATGATTCACACGCCGAAGCCATTCTGAAGAAGTTCCAGGCTTTATTCACAGGACTAGGAAAACTCAAGGGCAAGAAATTCAAACTCCACATTGACCCCTCTGTGACACCAGTCGCACTCAGGCACCGGAGAGTGCCTTCAATCTTCGCCCGCAAGTGGAAGAAGAGCTGAAAAAGCTTGAAGATCTTGACGTGATTGAGAAGGCCTCTGGCCCCACCCCCTGGGTGTCCCCGCTCGCCGTGGCTCACAAACCCAAGCAGCCCGGAGCCATCCGGCACTGTGTGGATATGAGGCTATTGAACACGGCCGTTAGAAGAGAACGCCACATCACCCCCACCATGGATGATATAGTGGCTGATCTAAACGGGGCCAAATGGTTCTCCAAACTGGACTTATACCCCGGGTATCATCAGCTGGAACTTGAACCCGAAATCAGGTATATTACCACCTTCTCAACGCACGTTGGACTCCGAAGGTACAAGAGGCTCAGCTTCGGGGTGTCATCGGCTGCCGAAGTCTTCCAAAATGCCATCAGAGAGACACTGTCTTGGCTGCAGGGCGGGAATAACCTCAGTGATGATATCTTGGTATTCTCTGACGCGTTAGAAGATCATCACACTCATCTCCGGGCCACCCTGAAGAGACTAGAAGACTGCGGATTGACCCTTCACAAGTCCAAGTACTCGTTCTACCAAGAATCCGTCGATTTCTTTGGATATACCTTCACCTGAGAGGGACTGCTAGAAGATCCCAAGAAGGCTGCAGCCATCCGAACAGCCAGCACTCCGAAGAACCCCACAGAAGTAAGGAGTTTTCTCGGCATTGCCACCTATTGTGGGCGCTTCATTCCAAACCTTGCTGCCATGTCGGAGCCGCTCCGGGCCCTCACTCGTAATGATCACAAGTGGAAGTGGACTGGGATTGCCCACAAGGCATTCAATGACATCAAGGCAGGGCTGCTCGACAAGACAGTAATGGCCTACTTCCATCCGGGGCGGCGCACTGAACTGATTGTTGATGCCAGCCCAGTGGGTCTGGGAGCGGTCCTCCTTCAGGAACACAGCCCTGAAGTCTGGAGGCCAGTAGCCTACGCCAGCAAGGCCCTTACCGACACGGAGACAAGGTATGCCCAAATTGAGTGGGAGGCCCTGGCCATCAAGTGGGCGTGTCAACACTTTCACCTCTACCTATGCGGCCAAGAGTTCCAGGTGGTGACCGACCACAAGCCGTTACTCCCACTCTTTGCAGGCTCATCCAGATTGGCGTACCCGAGGATCAAGAGATGAGCAGTACAACTGCAGTCTTACAACTTCAAGATCGTGTTCCGTCCCGGGGCCCACAACCCAGATGACTACTTATCCCGCCACCCAGAGTACACGTCATCTCCAGACCAGTCAACGAACACATGCAACGCCGAGGCATTCGTGAAGATGGTGTCGCAAGGTGCGTGCCCCACAGCCATGACACTCGAGGAGATCGGCCGTGCTACGAAAGAAGATGAGACTCTGTTACGGGTGAAGGCTGCACTGGACACCAACGGATGGGCACACTTTATGGATGGAGCCTGCCCTCTCCGAACGGAAATCAGCCACGCCCGGCAACAGCTTTGGCACGTACGCCACAAACACAGTGTGGGGGATCCGGGAGTGGTTCTGAGAGGACACCTGATCGTAATTCCAGAATGGCTGCAGAAGCAGATTCTCACACTGGCAGATGTCGGCCACCAGGGGATGGCCAAGACAAAGGCAAGGCTGCGAAACAAGGTCTGGTTCCCCGCAATGAATTCCATGGTGGAAGAGATGGTGAGACAGTGCCATGCCTGCACAATCAAAGGAGGAGATCTGGCGCCGGCGATTACTGAAGAGCCTACTGGGATCCCCTGGGCAAAAGTCAGCCTGGACTTCGGGAGTTTCCCCGATGGACGTCACATGCTGGTCATGGTTGACTCGTTCTTGAAATTCCCTATTGTGGAGGTGGTAGCGTCCACCGCGTTCACTAACATGAAGCAAGTTCTTGATAAGACATTTGCAATGATGGGGTTGCCCGTGGAGGTCAAGTCAGACAACGGCCCGCCGTTCCAAGGCCGGGAATTCCAGGAGTACCTCGAGAGCAAGGCGATTCGTCATCGGAGGATTACCCCGCTGTGGCCTCAAGCCAATGGGGAGGTGGACCTTCTGGTGCAGACACTGAACCGAGCGCTGCGCATCGCCATAGACCAGGGTGAAGACGCAGAGACAGCTCCGGACCAATTCCTTGGCGCCTATCGCCAGACGCCTCACAGCACCAGCAAGTGTGTTCCGTCTCATCTGCTGTTCAAGCGACCCCCGCGAGACAGCATTCCGTCAGACCCGATGTGGGAGCCTTCGGAGCGAGACAACAAAGCGGTTCAGGCCAGAAGGGAGATGACGAACCGCAAGGGCAGCGAGGCCCGTCGGGCGCAAGAGCCCCAGCTAAAAGTGGGAGACCGAGTGGTGATCAAAGACCGACACCCCGGTTGGAAGTTCCGGACGCCCTACGAGACGGAGGTGTGGACAGTCGTGGGCATTCAAGGGACCATGGTCACTGCTCGGAGAGGACAGCACTCAAGAGAAATGGGTCTAGCTTCATGAAGACGGGCGAGAAAGAGTCTGGCCACGAAGAACTCGATCATCCGGAAAAAACTCCAAGTCTCTCCCTACCTGCCTCCCCAGGTATATTGAGTCAATCGCCGAGGGAGTCCAGAAATGTGACCGAAGGTAGCGTACCCGTGGCTGGGTCAGCCTGTGCTGGCGAATCATTTGAGGCATCCCCGGATGTTTCGTCCAGCGCAGTGGTCAGTTCCAGCTCCCGGAGCCAGAAGTATGGTCTCCGGCCGAACCCTGCGCCAAGTCAAAGACTGAAAGACTGTATATGCATCTCCATGAACTGGTCTGGTGTAACCTTATAGCTTGTTACTAAAAGAAAGGAGGGATGTAGAGAGCCACTCGGGCTCTCCTGTAAAATATAACCACTCTGCACGCATACCTACAATCCTCGGGCGGGCTCGTCCCGAGGGGATAAATAAACGGCGGAAGACCGCCCGGGGTCTTCCGGCCGCGCAAGTAAAGCACTGGTGTCGTATTTTAATTAAAGCGCATCAGCGGCCTAGTTACCCTTGGTCCCGCCGCGCTACATCCTCAACCAAGTGGTGATCTCGTCACGATGAAAGTTTGGATTGTTTATAAGGGCCCTGCTGGTAACTTTAAGTGCCTCCGGGCGCAGGAAATTGCAGGAGGAGAAAGCAGAGCAGCCTGGGAGTGTGGTTCGCTACCCCCCTCCTGGCTCGAGTAGATCGGGTCCGGTCTCATCTTTAGGCCCACCCAGGCTTCTTCTTGGCCCTCCCAGATCCCACATCCTGGGGTGGCCCTGAATCCCTGCAGGAGCACAGCAGATCTTCTCAGGGACAAACCCCTGTAGGAGGGCAGAAGACCTTCTCGGGGATCCCTGCCTTTGGGCAGACGATCTTCTCAGGGATACCTGCCGAAGGTTAGCGCCTCTTCGGGCACCAGCGGGGGTCAGCACCTCTTCTCAGGGCAGCAGACGGGGTCAGAGCCTCTTCTCGGTGCACCAGCGGGGGGTCAGCTCCTCTTCTCAGGGCACCAGCGGGGGGTCAGCGCCTCTTCTCAGGGCACCAGAGGGAGGGCAGTGCCTCTTCTCAGGGCACCAGCGGGGGGCTCAGCTCCTCTTCTCAGGGCACCAGTGGGGGGTCAGTGCCTCTTCTCAGGGCACCAGCGGGAAGTCAGCGCCTCTTCTCAGGGCACCAGCAGGCGGTCAGTGCCTCTTCTCAGGGCACCAGCGGGGGGTCAGCGCCTCTTCTCAGGGCACCAGCGGGGGTTAGCGCCTCTTCTCGGGGCACCAGCGGGTGGTCAGTGCCTCTTCTCAGGGTACCAGCAGGGGGTCTGCTCCTCTTCTCAGGGACCCCTGTAGGCGGGCAGCGCCTCTTCTCAGGGCACCAGCGGGGGTCTGCTCCTCTTCTCAGGGACCCTCGTAGGAGAGCAGCAGCCCTTCTCGGGGATGCCTGCAGCTCGTCCAAGGCCTCGTCAAAGCTCTCAAGTAAGCCCAGATCTGAGCATGAGCGCTTCACCCAGACCAGGGGGTTGCTTTGGATGCTGGCTCCCCTCGCCCTCAGTTTAGAGTGTTAGAAACAGGACTACAAGTCCCAGAATACAGTGCGATGGTCTGACCGGAATTTAGTACTCATGCTGGACAGAGGCAATATAATATCTCTGATGAGGATGGTGGGGAGTGCACGTACAGGCCAGTGGAACTTTTACTTTCACAATGTGCCTGTAAATTCTAAACCATTAGACTTAAACAAAGATTTAAAAAAACCTTCACCGTCATATAAAACAATTTCTCATTCCAAACCAGTACATTGAAATAAAGATAAAGATAGTTTCACCTTCGTATACAATTACTAGTAACTCAGAGCCCGAGCCATCATTTCATTTATCTAGCGTCGAAAAAACACACAGTATCTTAATTGCATTTTATGTATCATGTAGTCCTTTGATTTTGATGTAAATAATAGCCCTTCGTGTACGTTTCTTTTTTCAATAAAGTACACAGAAGCTTAAAATGAAAAGCCAGAAATCCTTCCCAAAAAGTGTCCCACTTAAAAATTGCCCGTGATTGATTTGAAAGGGTATGTGATTGCATTTCTAAATTTTTAAGGTTAAGAGTTTGCAAAAGTCCTTCGAGCCGGATTTGAACCAGCGACCTAAGGATATCGGGTTTCTCAACTACAGTCCTCTGCTCTACCAACTGAGCTATCGAGGGATCCAAAAAAGATTTGATAGAGTGCGGATGACAAGGTGCTATTTGGCAGAAGAAGTGGGCCTTAAAGCAGTTTTCTGTTTATAAACACAGCAACACCCTCTCACACAGCCCGAAAGGGCACATCATTTATTCCACTTTTTACCAATCCACGTGCACAGACACATGACAACAGGGAATAACAACCCTCAGCCTTTGCAATAATTCTCTCTCTGGATGGCTCCTGGGCTGCCTGCGTGGACACTTACAGGCTCTCACCCTCTGCTGCTGCTGCTGCTGCTATGTGTGTTCAGGGAGGATTGTTTCTGTCTTGCTCCGGCTACACATCGCCAAGTGTGCCTGATTTACATTGATGCTCATCAATGGGGTGTTTCTCAAACCAAAGCCCACAAATGAAAAGAAACTGGCCTCCTGGATTTGCCAGTGCTTCTTCCAAGTGATGAAAAATAAGTTGTGACAACCAGCATTCGCTTTTCAATCAGTGTTTTGTCTGTGTGCCTGAAAGGTGACATTGTTATTACCAGGTGGCAAGTCAAGTAAAGAAGAAATAAAGGTGATAAAATACTTGTAAATTAAAAAGTGTATAGATATAATAAAAAATAACAAAGATATCCAGTACCGAACTATAAGCATACACTAAAAACAGAAAAAAAAACAGCTTCCCTGACCGGGAATAAAAACCCAGGCCGCGGAGGTGAGAGCGCCGAATCCTAACCACTAGACCACCAGGGAGCACTGGGTGCTCTGGAGCAGCACATGCTTCAAGACATACCACCAGGGTGAGGCCACCTGTGCTTCTGTCACAGGGTTTGCTCATCAACTAAAGCAACTAAGCAGGAAGAACACACATCAACCTAACACTGGCAAGCTAGTCTGTACTACACTTTGGAAAACATCAAGGGACACAGAAAACACACTGCTTTCAGGCACACCCCCAACAAAGCAATCTACTGAACCTTAAATACACTCCGATCGCGGGACAGTTTCCATCCCTGGAAGATGCATGGGACCTTCATAACACACAACTAACTGGAGTGCAAAAACAGCAAGAACCAATTAACCATCCAGAAAAATAACAGTCACTGTTCTAGGTCAGCTCCTCTTCTCAGGGCACCAGCGGGAGGTCAGCGTCTCTTCTCAGGGACCCTTGCAAGAGGGCAGCGCCTCTTCTCAAGGCACCAGCTGGAGGTCAGCGCCTCTTCTCAGGGCACTAGCGGGGGTCAGCACATCTTCTCAGGTACCCCTGAAGGAGGGCAGTCCCTTTTCTCATGGCACCAGCGGGAGGTCAGCGCCTCTACTCAGGGCACCAGCAGGAGGTAAGCGCCTCTTCTCAGGGCACCAGCGGGGGTCAGCTCCTCCTCTCAGGGCACCAGCAGGAGCTCAGCGCCTCTTCTCAAGGACCCCTGCAGGAGGGCAGCTCCTTTTCTCCAGGCACCAGCGGGGGATCAGCGTCTCTTCTCAGGGCATCAACGGATCAGCGCCTCTTCTCAGGGCAGCAGACGGGGTCAGTGCCTCTTCTCAGGGCACCATTGGGGGGGTCAGTGCCTCGTCTCAGGGCAGCAGGCGGGGTCAGAGCCTCTTCTCAGGGCACCAGCAGGGGGTCAGCGCCTCTTGGGGGTCAGCACCTCTTCTCGGGGACTCCTGCAGGAGGGCAGTGCCTTACACCACGGGGTGTCAGCGTCTCTACTCAGGACACCAGCGGGAGGTCAGTGCCTCTTCTCAGGGCACTGTAGTGTTGCGCTCTAGTTCTCGAGCGCTGCGTGATGACGCAGCGCGCGAGAACACGTGAGGACGAGTGACTGCGCATGCGCGAAGACCCGCGATCTGCCGCGAGGTCCGTTTTCCCGGCGCTCTTCCTATCTATAAGAATAAAGTTCATTCTACTTATACACACGGTGTCCTGGCAATCCTTGGTGGGGGGGAAAGCAGCCCTCTATTGACCTGAGTGCTCCACAACTTTACAGTGGCGACGAGGCTGGGACCTGCATGCAGGAAGGTGACCAGCAGAGGGGAACCGGAGCACAGACACAACACGTGGCAAGGTGAAGAACAGGAAGGACACCAGAGAGGACCGCAGGAGGATAAAACACCTCCAGGGAGCAGAATAAAGGGAGAGCGTGGCAGAGGCAGCGGCAAGACGTAAGGCGCTCCAAGGAAAAATATACCAGTAAGAACAAGACGGAGAAGGCCTGTCGAACCCAAGAGGGACCCTGGCGGATGCAGCGGCACGCAGGGACAGGGGGGGCGGGAGATCCCCAACAGCAAGACCGACCGCAAGGTGAGAGCGCGGACACGCCAGGCAGCCCGAGAGGCCTAGGGGCAGCGCCGGAAGGAGGCGCCAAAATGAGCACGCAAGCATCCTCACTGACAAATCCAATCCCGTTTCTACCGAGACCAGGGGAACCTCAAATGAAATGGGAAGATTGGAGGGAGTACTTCAAAAATTACATCGAAGCGCTAGAAGATGAAAATGGGGAGGCTTTTTCCAGTGCGCGAAAGAAAAGGATCCTACTGCACAACTTGGGCCCAGAAGGGATACGAGTCTATCAGATCCTAGTACCTGCAGTCAGACCGGACGCAGACACTGATGTTTTCCAACATGCAATAGAAGACCTCGACACCCACTACCGACCCGCAGTAAGTGTCTCCATCGACAGGTATAATTTCCAGCAAAGAAAGCAAGAACCTGGCGAATCCATCGACGACTATGTGTCGGCGCTGAGGAAGTTGGCGATAACGTGCAAGTACGGAGCCCTAACGGAGGAGTTCATAAAAGACCAGATAGTCATGCACACCACCAACAAAAATGTACAAGACAAATTGTGGGCGAACAGTGAAGCGTCGCTGAAGGAGGTAATAGCCTTAGTGAAAAAGGCGGAGATGTCGAAGAGGTGCGCAGAAGCGGCCAAAAGGGAGACCAGTCAGCGCACCATGGTGAACAAGGTGGATGACGCAGGACCGCAGGGTCGGGGCAAAACCATGCTGCCCGAAGGGAAAGGACAGAACAAATGGAAAGGGAAACCGGGACAGTCATGGAAGCCGAGCGGAGAGGCCAGCGCAGGATGCTACAGGTGTGGGAGTTCAACGCACTTTGCGCAAGACAAACGATGCCCAGCTTTCCGGGCAAAATGCACGTTTTGTGGGGTCATGGGGCACAATGAAAAAGTGTGCCGCCGGAAACCGAGGAAACAAATGGTGAAATATGTGATGCACGAACAACCGGAAGAAGAGGGTGAACAAGAGGAGGAAGACGAGATATTGTGCGTCGACGAACCAGTATTAAGTGTCGGGCATAAGCGATCCCGCAAACCACTGTGCGACATGCGAATAGGCGGCGTGCAAATCAAGATCGTAGCAGACTCGTGATCGCCGTACACCATAGTTCAAAGAGCAGTGTGGAAGGAAGACTTCGAGCCCAGCCTAGGATCAAAACTAGAACCACCAGACATATGGCCAGTGTCATACACAGGCGAACCCATTCCCATGGTGGGATACAGGAAGTTGAACTTCGAATTCAAAGGTAGATGTGCGGAGTGCAAGTTGTATGTGGCGGAAAGAGGCCCATCCGTTCTGGGATGGATGGACCAAGGAGACCTCGGGATCAAGTTGGACCCAGGAGGGGAAACGCAAGTACTACTGACAGCGCAAGGGAGCTGGCCGGACCTAGACGAAATGAAACGCAAATTTCCTAAAGTCTTTGGAGGGAAAGTGGGAAAACTTGAGAAATTCACCCACAAAATAGTACTTAAGGAAAATTCGAGACCAGTCTCGCACAAGGTACGCAACGTCCCGCTGGCCATCAAAGAAGCGGTGCAGATAGAACTTCGGAGACTGGAAGCCAATGGTATAATTGAACCCATTGACAGCTCGGAATGGCTAGCCCCCTTGGTAGTAGCCACCAAACCCAACGGTAAAGTTCGTTTGTGTGTGGACCTTCGCGAACTCAACAAGTGTGTGGTAGTAGAGAAATTCCCGTTGCCGCGCATAGAAGAGGTGTTGTCAAAAACAAAGGGGATAAAGTGGTTTTCCACCATCGACCTCACTTCCGCGTATCACCAGATTGATCTACACCCTGCCAGCAGGAAATTGACTTCCTTCATAACGCCCTTTGGATGTTATCAATTCCGCAGGATGCCGTTTGGGCTGGCTTCTGCAGCTGCGGTATTCCAAAAATTAATGCATCGCCTCTTTAAGGACATGGAGGGCATCCAATATTTCCAAGATGACATACTGGTGATGGGGTCTGACAGGGAAGACCACGACAGGAAATTAGACAAAGTGCTTCAAGTGTTGGAAACCAAGGGATTGACAGCAGAATGGGAGAAGTGCCGCCTAGGGATGACGTCCGTCACTTACTTGGGACATGAAATAGGGGGACAAGGCCTTACACCCAAGTGAGCAAACGTGAAAGCCATATGCAACGCCGCGGCTCCGTCCAACAAAGAAGAAGTAAGATCATTCCTAGGGATGGCGGAATATTACAGCAAATTCGTGCAACACTTTGCCTCCAAAACACACCATTTCGACAATTAATACGGGACAAGTCGACGTTCAGGTGGACAGAAGAAGCACAAAAGGAATTTGAAGAGTTGAAGCGCGACATCAGCCAAGCGGTGCCCCTCCAAGGATATGATCCGCAAGGAAAATCCATACTGACAACGGACGCCAGTGAAAAAGGATTGGGAGCAGTCCTCATGCAAGAGAGAAAAGGAGGGACGACGGAGACCCTCTGTTTTGCATCCAGATCACTATCACCAACGGAACAGAAATATAGCGTGATCGAGAAGGAAATGCTAGCGGTGGTATGGGCCATGGGAAGGTTCCGCCAATTTCTATGGGGCACGAGGTTCACACTCAAGACGGATCACAAGTCGTTGGTCAAGGTGCTTACCTCCAGTGGACATGCCAGCGCCACGCCGCGCATAGCCAAGATGACACTAAAGTTGCTGGAATACCAATATGACGTGGAATATATACCGGGGACACTGAACAAGGTCGCAGATTATTTAAGCAGAGCGGCGGCGATGGAGGAAGCCCCCGACCCAGCAGCAGAAGAGGAAGAGATGGTGGCGGTGATGGAGGACCTCGAAAGTGTCATAAGTAGACAAGAATGGACCGAAGCATACGAAGGCGACCATGAAATAAGGGAGGTCAAGGACCACATAGTTCACGGTTGGCCGGAGAAAAGACGGCTGAGGGAGGCGCTCAGGAAGTTCTATGAAGTCAGAGAGGAGCTGTCAGTGGGAGACGAAGGTATCTTCCTGTACAGAGGAGAGAGAGTCATCCCCCCGGCTGCGTTGGTATCCCGCCTGGTTGGGCTGCTGCATGAAGGACACTTGGGAATAGTGAAAACGAAGATGAGAGTGAAACACATGTACTGGTGGCCTGGAATGGACGTACAGGTAGAGCGGCATGTCAGGGAATGCGACCAATGCCAGAGAGCAGATAAGACACTAAACCCACTAAGGCCGGAGCTGGGGAGATTCCAGTTACCGAAGGATCCGTGGGAAGAAGTTGCGATAGACATTCTAGGACCGGTATTGGACAGCCAAGGGACGCCCCAATACCTATGCGTCCTTGTGGACAAGTATTCCAAATGGCCTGAGATACACATACGAGAAGCGATGGACACAGAAACGGTGATCAAGTTCGTGACATCAGTATTCCTCAGGGAAGGAATCCCAAGGATCATTTTGAGCGATAATGGACCACAATTCACTTCAGACAAATGGTACAAGTATGCGGAGAGGAACGGAATCAAGGTGCAACACACGTCCGTGTATCACCCGTCGAGTAATGGACAAGTGGAACGATTCAATCGAGTCATCATGGGATCCATCCAAGCAGCCATCATGATGGGCAAGGACTGGGAGAAAGAGGTGCAGAATATGATATGGGCATACCGTATCACCCCCACTGGCACGGGGTATAGTCCTTTCCAAATCCTGAGGGGACGACATCCCTTCACCAAAGACAATGTAGTGTGGAAAGAGAAGACAATAACCAGCAAGTGGTCTCCGGCGGTGGTACAGCATAACCTGGAGAAGGCCCAGAAAATATATACTGAGTATTATAACCAAAGGAGGAGAGTGAAGACCACCACCCTGGAGAGAGGGGAATGGGTGAGAGTCAGATCTGCAATAAAGAAAAAGAAGGGAGACAGCAAGTACAGCCCTCCCCTACAAGTGAAGGAAGTGTACGACAGAGCGGCTTTGCTTAGCGATGGGAATGTGTGGTCGCAAGATCGTATGACCAAGTGCAACCGAATCGTGGGTTGGCCCCAGGAGGAGACCGAAGGAACGACATAAGAAGCAAGCGCCAGGGAAGGTGAAGGTAACAGTACGTCTGTGGAGGAAGTAAGAAATGGTGAAGAGAGCAGTGAGGCGCAGGAGGAGCAAATGACCCCAGAATTCGTGGGACCGAGCAGAGAAGAGAGCAGAACCCCGAGGAGGGAAGAACCGAGCACGCCGAGAAGCCAAGCAGGAAGCCCGGCGGAGGGAGGTGCCCCAGAGGAATGCCACACTCCGGTAAGGCGCACCAGAGCAGGCAGAGCGGTGGTACGACCCAGCCGCTTCCGGGACTATGAACTAGAGAGTAGCTGAACTATCTGGGACACAGTAAGACTTTTGTTTGTGTTTGGAAAAGAAGGGAGATATGTAGTGTTGCGCTCTAGTTCTCGAGCGCTGCGTGATGACGCAGCGCGCGAGAACGCGTGAGGACGAGCGACTGCGCATGCGCGAAGACCCGCGATCTGCCGCGAGGTCTGTTTTCCCGGCGCTCTTCCTATCTATAAGAATAAAGTTCATTCTACTTATACACACGGTGTCCTGGCAATCCTTGGTGGGGGGGGGAAAGCAGCCCTCTATTGACCTGAGTGCTCCACAACTTTACAGGCACCAGCAGGGGGTCAGGGCCTCTTCTCATGGCACCAGCAGGGTGTCAGAGTCTCTACTCAGGGCACCAGCGGGGGTCAGCGCCTCTTGGGGGTCAGCACCTCTTCTCAGGGACCCCTGCAGGAGGGCAGCGTCTCTTCTCCAGGCACCAGATTGAAGTTAATGCCTCTTCTCAGGGCACCAGCAGGGGGTCAGTGCCTCTTCTCAGGACACCAGTGGGGCGTCGGCGCCTCTTCTCAGGGCACAAGCGGAGGGTCAGCACCTCTTCTCAGTGACCCTTGCAGCAGGTCAGCGCCTCTTCTCAGGGCACCAGCGGGAGGTCAGCGCCTCTTCTCAGGGCACCAGCGGGGGGTCAGCACCCCTATAGGAGGGCAGCGGACTCTCTCGGGGATCCCTGCAGCTCGACAAAGCCTCGACAAAGCTCTAAAGTTAGACCAGATCTGAGCATGAGCGCTTCACGCAAACCAGGTTTTATCTATGGATGCTGGCTCCCCTCCCCTCAGTTCAGAATGTTAGCAACAGGACTACAAGTCCCAGAATACACGTCTATAACATGAAATGGATTTGGCAGTCATAGTCCATGGACCTAGGAAATGCATACGCTCTGATGAGGAACGTGGTCCGCGCCAGTGTCTCTCTCTAAAGCTTTAAAGCTGAAAAAAGATGAGAGATTTTACCTTTGTATAAACCAATTGTTCAATGAGAGTTTCATTACCTTTTCGTTTATTTAGCGTGGAAAATACACTCGATTTTAGCTTTAAAATGCGTTTTCTTCTCCAATGCTACTTTGCATCTGATTAATTTCTGTCCATTAGAGTCTTAATATTGAAGAAACGAGCCGGTGTATTAAAGAAAATGCCGAAACAGTGGACAATATGTGTAGTAGCCCTTAAATATTGCCTGCGCTTGATTTTGAAATCTATGGCATTGCATGAGTAAATGTTCGAAGTTGTCCGAGTTGTGGCAATAAATGAAAGTCTGATTAATTGCGTTGAAGCATCTATGGAAGAGTAAAGTATCACCCACTTTGGCAAAAAACGTACCTATGATTAAAAAAAACTGTCCTCCCCGTCGGGGAATTGAACCCCGGTCTCCCGCGTGACAGGCGGGGATACTGACCACTATACTAACGAGGAACTGCTGTACCGCTGACTGCTGAGCAGCTCCTCATCGAGGCTTCAACCCCTCCGGTCGTGCCTGTGACTGAACTCTTTCATTGTTCAGCTCCTTGACACCAACACAGGGGCCACAGGCTCAACAAACAAACACACACACACACTCCCTCCCTCACACAATACACACACAAACACACTCCTCCCTCACACCTCACAAGAATTTTCTCACCTCCTAGCAGACACTCTCAGCAGCGCTCTCAGCAGCATCACCTGATGCCAGAGTCACAGCAACCAGCTCCCAGGGCTGCTTCCGACTGGGCCCGGCCTGGATCTTCAGCCCAGGGGCCCCTGGCTCTCTCTGATGCTGGAGGATTGCAGCGGGGGCTGCACACAGGGAGTGGGGAGGGAGACGCTCCCTCCCACCCGCCCGCCTGCGCCAAAGGAGAAAGCTGGCTTGTAAAGGAGAAGAGAGGAGGCAGGAAAAGCCCAGGTGTGCGAGTGTCTGAGAAAGAGGCGCTTTGAATTGTGAAGCAGAGGAAACAAGCATTTGCAATGCAATAGGTCTCGCATTATAAAAGTGTGAGCAGCTGGCATTGCTAATAATAATGCAACACTATCTATTGGCTTTGTAAATGATAAATAAATGCCATTATGTGTTTGTTTTATAAAATAGCTTAAAAAAGGCATTGTCATGAACAATGCCAATAGCTTAAACTTTTACAAATGCGAGACCTATTGCATTGCAATCGCTTGTTGTTACTGATGGCCGGCAATATCTGCCCCCTGTAACAAAATCGACAGAAACCGGCCCCGGCAAACATATTGGCCGCACCCCCCACCTCCCATCGTGGGCTGGCCGAGCAGCTTACCGGGGGCGGTTTTGGTTCCCAGCCCTGCATGCTGGTGCTGTTAATAAATACAAAATGTTGCTATTATGCACATTACCTTGATTTTAAACCCAAAAATACATCTTTCACACAGTAGTATATAGATGTGCTTTAAAACCAGCTGAAGATACAGAAATTGTTTCTTATGTGCTATATGTCTGTCCCTTTTTATTTCACACTTTTTGTCAAACCGGCATTGTGAAAGCCAACAAATCTATGTATAGTATACTGATATGTATGTTTTCCAGGCCTGTTTTTGCATGCTTTAGTCACAAAAATGCAAAGAGAAAAACACAGGTATGGACCTGCTGCTAACAACTTACATGAGATCCCTGCTTCATGTGCTAATTTTAAATTAGTCTGTGCATTATGAAAATGAGAACTATCACAAAGGGGCTTGATAAAAAATGTATTCTCAGATGTCCCACGGTTGGAAAGTTTATGTGAGTAAAACCACGACTTGGATGGAGGTTTATAGACCATGCACTCGATATTGCATAGTTACAGCCCAGGATGCATTTAACACCCTAAAAATATACCTTACACACATAAATAAGTAACGTTCTAAGTTGCTGTACGCCAGGAAGTTGGTGGGTCACTTTTAATTTTTTGGGAGTTTTATATAGCGCAAGCTGGACCCGAAGGTATCGGAGCTCTAGTTATATTACAGCAAGACACATCCATGTATTTTGTATTCACTGGCAGAATAAGTGGTTTGCCTCGAAATGTTGAGGCGGCGCGAGACTGGACTTAGTTCCCCATCTTCAATGTTGTCACCTCTGTCCGTTATGACACATCGTCTCACCTCTTATTTTAAACCCTGACAATGCAGTGATTTCGGTAAATATAGGGAGATGGTTTAGTAAGAGTAGTAACTACATGCATATTTAGTATCACTGGTATATTTTTTGGGACACCTTTTATGTGCCTGATTTTATTTCATGTTGACGGATGATTCTTCACGCATACCAGGAAGAATTAACACGTGTTTATGGACCTGGAATGAAATTTAAGATTTTGTTTTTTCCACAGGAAATAATCACCGTTTTACAACGTGGAGACAACCTAGGTCTCAACTAGGTCTGAACTCCTCGTTTCTTACCTGATAGCAAAGCCGTTATTCTAGTTCTGCTAGCTGTTCAGGTTGAGCAGGTTTTTGCTGCCATGAAGAGGCTGGAATGCGCTTTGCGAGCTTAAGCTTTTTTTCCGCCTGAATAGTGGAGTATGGGAGCTGTGAAGGAGATTTAAGGTACAGCCAGTAGAAGTCAGCAGCTGCGCTAAATCAAAGAAGCATTGTTACCACTGTGCTGCTCAAAATATGGAAGGGCGGTGTCCTAGTTTACCGCGTTTGATGTTTTGGACAGCACAGTGCTAACAATGCCTGTTTATTTTAGCCAAACTGTGTTAAAATTTACAAGCATTGTTAGCACTGTGCTGCTCAAACCATTAAGTACGGTATCGGAAAAGAGGGTGCCAAAGGATTGAGGTGGACCACTGCTGCAGAGGCCGTGTGCGCTCCGAGGGAGGCGAGGCACTTCAACAAACTGCGACAAAATAAGCAAGCATTGTTTGCAACGTTCTGTCCAGAACATGAAGCACGGTGTCATAGAAGCGCGTGCTGTGCGGATATATGAAGTGAGTGAAGCAAGACTAGTAAGCATCAAAGATAGGGAGAGTTATTATCCTCTGCCAGACTGCCTCGAACCCAGTTTGCAAATCCTTGGGCGTAAAAGGATTTGCCGAGGCTTTTTCCTGAAAGGGCTCCAAAGTGTGCATTTTTAAACAGACTTGTGATAACAAAACTCTTAAGTATATGCAAGTAGCCCGAGACTCTTTCGTATTGGAACACCGAACTGGAAAATAAAACAGTCTTGGTGTAGGAAGGCTTCTACAGACATGCGAGTATTATGTTATAGCTTGTCCTTAATTAGCAAAGTGCCGCAAATCCCTTTAATGACGTGAGCGATGGCCTGTGTTTTCTGGCATTCCCAATCTCTGAGATCTGTAGTGGCTGTGGGGGGGGGAAAGGAGAGGGGAGGAGCGAAGGACAAGAGTGGAGTTTGGGGGAGGGAGAGATTACATGTGAAGTTACAGGCACGTTTAATTACGTAGAGCCCATCTCTCAGGTTAGTGGACAGCCTAATCCCCATGGGGTAAAAGATTGCCTTCTCTTGTGTGCTGAGTAAACACACCGTGTTTACATCTGCTTAATGGTTACATTCCACTGGAAGACAGTTGCAGAAAGACACCTTCCTTTCTAAAGCTGGATTCATGTTACTTTTGTTTTTTATGTGAGGTATTTTGTTCCGCGATGAACTGCTATTTGGCTTTATTTTATATTGAACCGATGATTCTAAAATGTATCTGTCATATCAACAAATAATTAAAAACATGTACATTTAAAGAACGCGAGACTGGTAGTTGCATCATGTCCCTGTCTTGTTTTACTTGCAAGCTTTACACATTTGTGCAAGCACCTCATTCGATTAGCCTACACTGAAATAGGATCTGCTCCAGTAGTGCCGAGAAACTCGACTATCAATCAAACAGGTTCTAATCATTTACAGGACAAATGCACAAATAACATATACTGAGCATATACTGTATTCGCCACTGAATACAACTAAACATTTCACTGTAAAGTGGCTCTGCGTTAGTCATACCTTTGTTTCCCTGAACTCACTCCCTGGAATTTCTTATTTTATTTCCATCAACCAACTCCAGTCGGCTAATATTTTTAGGAACATTTATAGGTATTTAAAAACATGGGGTCTTTAAAATAATCTAGCAGAAAAACGTTATTTGCTTTTACAAAATATACCTACTGCATTCCTTTATAGGCACATTAAGACCAGCCCACGCTGTGTATATACAATTTGTGGTTTAGAGAACATTACATTTGTAGTTTGCGGAAAACTGGCTAAATTAGCGCGCGATTTACTGATATGCTCCTTTCTCTCACCAAACGTCTAATTAGAGAAAGTTCCAGGATTATTTACTCTTGCAATTTTAAACTCTGACTGATTCTTTCTCAATGGCAACTTTTGATCCTTCTCAGATCGGATCGATTCACAAGGCTGTGGGAAGAGAGAGGGGGAGGGGAGCTTAGAGGTGTTGGAGTTAGTTCATCTGCCCTGCCACAAATAAAGAGCACGCAGCACGCTGAGAACAAAACCGCTGCCAAAATGTGCGCCATTTAGAATTATTTTTAACAAAATATATGCGAAAAAGAGTGTTTCTAAATGGACTTATTTCGCCTCTGTTCCTCTGTAATACGCCCAAACAACAGTATGCCATGTGCCAAAGTGTTCCACTAACAAAAAAGTCAAATCTTGTCGCGCATTCACACCGACAGGACGTAACGCAGAGCCCTGCAGCCCCTACGAAGGAGGGGGCCTCCACGCTTTACGGAAGCATAGTCTATGGTTACTGGTGACATGTGAGGCCCCTCATCATCTTCAGCAGGGGTGGGGGTGGCCCATCATTTTGTGTAGCGCTACTGCTGGTATTGTGTTTAACGTCACTCTGTATTGATGTTAAAGTGCGTTCTACCAGTGTGAGGGAGGCTCTATGCAAAAAAAAATAAGAATTACTGAGTCAATAGATGATAAAAGGAAAGTCCTGTGATATCATTGTCCATTAATAGTGTCAGTGAATTAAGCCGTCCTCCTCGCTGAATGAGGTTAACTTAGGCTGAGACAACACTAGGGTGCTGTGCCAGGAACCATGTGCTGGCTCCAACCACGCTACTCACAAGACATTCTGTTCCCAACCTTATGAAAAAAACATTTTTGAGGGAGTGGCGTGTTTTGAGAAATCTTGCCCAGGGGAATCCATCCGTAATAGCTTGTCAAATGGTAGAGCAGCCTCCGTTTTTGAGTGTGAGAACATAAACAGGACTGGCTGTTGTTAGTCGTTAGAGTGGGCTGCAGAGGCCAATGAACGCAAGCTGCAAGTAGAAGATTGCGACCTTGCAGCCAGCCACGTGACCCGCGCCTTTGTAGTGTTACACTGAAGTGTAGTCCCCCCCCCCCACTGAACTGCGATTAGAAGTACTTAGCTGTTTAACAACGAAGTGCCGCTTTCGTTCTATTCCTCTTCATTTTTCTTTTCTTCAAAGATGTACCTGCAATATAACCTGTGCTTCTGTAGCCGAGCTGCATTTGGAAGAAATTCAACACTGACGCGCCTCGACTGCCTGTTAAGACGAGAGGAATTGTTTATCCAAGTGGTTAATCAAAATAAAATTACTTGGAAACAAACTGAGGCATTTAAGGGCAGCGTTTAAAACAAGCGACCGCGAAAGTGAAAGTGATCGCGATCGCGATCAAACATCAAAGCGGCCGCAAACGAGTGCTTTCAGGCTGCCAAATGGTGCGCGCGCCCGGGGCACATGCACTGTAGTTGGCGGCCTGAAATGCACTCGTTTGCACTTCCAAAACTCGTTTACTATAAGTCTCGCCAGAGCAGCGCTAAAGCGCTGTCTCAGGCGAGACCTAAAAAGTGAAGACTTTGCAAAACTCCTTCCAGCCGGATTTGAACCAGCGACCTAAGGATGTCAGCTTCCCCACTACAGTCCTCCGCTCTACCAACTGAGCTATCGAAGGCTCGGTGACGTAGGGATGACAAGGCGCTATATGACATGAGGAGTGAGCACCGAGCCAAGTCGCCTAGGCAGCGTTCTGTCTCTAAACAGCAACTCAAGGCCTTCATAAGGCGCCAAACACTACAATGGAGACTTTCCTTCCCTGCACAAAGCCAGCAAAGGAAAACAAACAGGCCACCTGCGTTTCTCAATGCTTCTTTCAAATGCTAAGACATCACTTTGCGCACCTTAGAGCAACCTGTCCAGACACACTTACAAACTACCTTATAAACGCCTCTCAAGGGCGACTATGACTGGCGCCCCAGACCAACCACCTCCCTTCTCTCCAGCCCCTAGCTAGAAGAATAGGAGACCTCACCCGGAGGATACAGACTCCAGAGTGACGGGCTAGAGACGCCCTTTGGGAGACATGACGGCACCAGGGCCGGACTGGCCATACGGGTAAAGAGAGAGCCCCCGCTGGACAGAGAGACTGAGGGACTCCGCCCATCCTGCGTAAAACCGGGCACGAGGAGCAATGTCCAGTGTACCTTTAAAGGACACAGGTCATGTGTTGCTGATGAGAAATAAAGCTCCTGGTCTGGGGGTCATCTTTCAAGAGTGTTGTTTCATCGGTGCCGGTGGCAGATTGGTTTAAGTTATTGAAAAGTTGCACCTTGAGAGTAATGGCTGTTATTTTTTTCTCATTTTGAGTATAAACGTCTTTCTTCGGCACCAGGTCTCCAAAGAAGAGCTGAGTTGCTTCTCAATCTTATTGACCTTTGGCCTGGAAAAGAAATACCTCAAACTCTAAGGCACTAATTCAGATTTGCGCAACAATTTCGAACATAATTTGCACTCATTTTGAGATTACAAGATTGTGCCAGTTTTGCGCACTACGTAGATTTGTTTCTCGACGCAGATTTTGCCAAGAAGATCTTGGTGACAATTTGGAAGTGGAAAGGGATTTTAAAGAGGTTCTGTCTGTGGTAATCAGAAAGGGAAGAGACTTTTGTTATTGGGAAATAGAAAATACGAAATTACCTAGAATATCTCTCTCTTAAGTGCTCGCACAGCTATTTCATCATTGCATCAGTGTGCTCACGGGCATGGTTGAGGGTGTGCAGATGGAGGCCTTTCAGTTCTAGAGTGTATTCCATTGGAAAGCCTCTCCCCTTCCTTCCTCAAACATTTTCCAAGGGGCAAAAACGTATCATCTGTGGAGGGCGCATTGATGCCAGCAGGGGGGAGCTGGGGGGCTACAACGTGGGCCCAGGGTAAGCCAGGCGCGTGGTTTGGGCTGTGAATCGTGGAATTAATTTGAGGGTTTCATCCATGCTGTCCTCTAAATGAATCCCATAGTCTTTAGAAGAGGTATAGTTTTGACAATACTGTGTTACGCTGTATCTGAGTCACAATCCCTCCACCACACAATGGTGTAATCTTTCTCTGCCAGCTATCACTATCTTTAGCAAGTAGGGTGCACACATGGAGTAACTTGGTTATGGAATTAGAATGAATTAGACTCTTAGGCCTCAAATTCTCCTTAAGCCTTAAGGGCCAGATGTACAAAGATTTTTTGAGGTCGCAAACCGCCCAATTTGACCAATCGGGCCTTTTGCGACTTCAAAAAGCTTATTTGAATGTACAAAAAGGAAATTTTGACTTAGTAACTTTTTACCAAATCAGCATTTGCATTAGCTATTCAATTTTTGGAAAGGGCATGTTTACGGTGTCCCTTCCAAATAACAAATCAATATTACTGTTTTGTGACCAAATTCTGGTAGCAGAACAGTCATACTTTGCCACCAGTTTAAAAGTGGTGGTAACCTATCTGCAAATAGAAAGGGTTCCCTTTGAGAACTCTTCCCCTTTGAGAATGTTAAACAAGTAATTTTTAGGACCGTGCAGCCCTCCAAGGGACTACTGCCTGCTCTTAACAAATGAAACTGAAGCATTTCATTTACTTTTATTACATGCATCTTGGTTTCCTTTAAGGAAAACGGGCTGCATTTAAAAAAAAGATTGCTTTATTAAAAAGCAATCACAGACATGGTGGTCTGCTGACCCCAGCAGGCCACCATACCTGTGATGGATGCAATTCATTATGAATCGCAAATTGCGACCTAGCTCATTATTATTCACGAGGTAGGTCACAGTTTGCGACCTATTGAGAATCACTAAAAACATAGGGCCCGATTCACAGAACTGATCTGAGACAAAATCCTAAACTTACTACTTTTGGTATTCACAGAAGGCACTTAGTAGTAGTAAACTAACTTTACTACTACTAAATGCCTTCTGTGAATATCAATCAACAAAGCTTTATTTCGACACGTGATGTCATAAAAGCACAAAGCACATAAAAACAATTACAAATTCATTATTTTTAAAACATGTCGTAAAAAATCCAATTTGAAATGTACAATAAATATCTAAAAATGTATTAAATTTCACAGCTTTGGGGATTAAAAACAATATTGTAAAAGATTTAATTAAAACTGCTAGATTTTTGCCTGGTTAGCCATGCCCAACCTAGAAATTTGGCCACTCCACAAACTAGGGTGGTATTAGTGGTGGTTTTAAGGATTCGCATAGCGACAATGTGATCCCTTGTTCCTAAAAGTAAACAGACAGGTTTAAGCCATTTCGTCCTGGGTAATAGATAGGCTGGGCATGCAAAGAAGAAGTGGGAGACGCTTTCGATGACACCAGGACAGAATGGACAGTCAGGGAGGGTCTTGTGGGGGAGTTTCCACTTACTAGTATGGTTGCGTAATGGGAGCGTCCCGATCCTAAACTGGATAAAAAGTGACCTGTCCCTGGGCTTAGTAATAAAGTCAAGGAATGGTTCTAAGAGGATAGTTGACTTGTGTTGATAAAAAGCCTCTGTGAGCCTTCCAATGTTGGGATCTCTTTGTTCCGAGGCATCCACCCATACCCAATAGGCTCGCTTAACCTCGGTCTTCGATAATGGTTCCCCCGCTGACCAGTCAGTTGTAAGGCCGGTTGCAATCAGGAGTTTTTTTGTGTTTGCAAGCCACTCAATTTTATGGGCACCTTGCAGGTTCATAACCTCCCTGAGCCCTTCAGCATAGTTAGAGAGCTCAGGGGTTCGCCACAGCCGCGCCCAATATAACAGAGGGCGGAGGGTGGCTAGATCCCTAATTGAACGCCTGCCAAAATCGCTAAAGAGTGGTTTAGTCGGGGTGCCCCTGGGAAGTGGTACAAGTTCCCTAAAGAACTTGTTTTCGCTGGTCACCAATGAGTCAACACAACTATAGCCCCATAATTCGGCGCCATAGAGTGCGCTACCCACAGCCTTTGCAGCATAGATGTTTAGTACTGGGGAAATAGGTTTAGAGGTGGAGGCCCGAAATTCCTTTCCCAAAGCACCAGTTACTCTTTTAAGGTTAAGTGCCATTTTATCTATATGAGGCTGCCATCTGAGCCTGTCGGAGATTCTGATTCCCAGATAGTCAAACTCTCTGACACGCTCAAGTGGTTTCCCTTCTAGGGTCAGAATGGAACCAGAATATTTTGAGGGATTGAAATAGAGGAGTTTAGTCTTGGCGGTATTGATGACGAGGCCTCTTCGCTCACAGAACAGAGAGAAGCGCTGTAACAGCTTCTGTAAACCCGACGGAGTTTTTGATATTAGCAAGGTGTCGTCTGCAAAAAGAAGTGCTGGAACTTTATCACCCGCCAGAGCGGGAACGTCCGCTTCAACTTCAAGCAGAAAAGAGACCACGCCATTCACAAATAGCGTAAAAAGTGTTGGCGCCATGACACACCCTTGTCGAACCCCTCTATTCACTGGGATTTTATTTGTTTTCTGGCCCTGTGACCCCCATCTAATGCAGGCGAAGTTCTCTTCGTGCATTCGGATGAGGAGTTTCAGAATGTAGGAAGGGATGCCCAACTCCTCCAGAATCGACCAGAGACGGTCGCGGGGGACCAAATCAAAGGCGGTTCTAAGGTCAATGAACGCAAGGTATAGAGCACCCTTGCCGATGGTAACCGTCTTCCAATAAAGAAGCATTAACCTAAAAGCTTGGTCAATGGTGCTGGTGCATGCCCTGAAACCCGCCTGGAACTTGGTTAGAATCCCTTCCTCATCCACCCAGGAATGTATCCTCTCCAGAAGAACCCTGCCGACCAACTTCTGACCTGAATCGATTAAGCTGATTGGGCGATAATTCGCCGGGTCTCCCCTTAAGCCCTTCTTAAAAATGGGGATTACTTCTGCACCCTTCCATGACTCCGGCACCGGGGATCCACTCAATAGGCTGTTGATATAAATAGTAAAAAACGCAGCCCAGCCTGTTGGATTCGCTTTAAAAAGGTCTCCCGGAATGCCGTCAGGACCTGGTGCCTTGGCAGATACAATCTTGTCAATTGCAATTAGGACCTCCTTCTCCTCGATACTTGGGAACAAGTCATGGCCATGGGATTTAACTACAGACCCAGGGCTGGTGGGCTGGTCTACCACAACCTCAGGATCTGCGTACAAGTTCTTGAAGTGGTTGAACCATTCCCCATCCGTGATGTGGTTAGGGATTTGCGCCTGGGCACGGCTGGATGATCTTCTCATAATGGACCAAAAAAGCTCGCCATTTTTTGCTTGGCTCGCTAATTTCAGTGAAACCCAACGCTGTTCTTCCCAGAGTTTTTTTGCAGATGCGAGGGCTTGCCTATAAAGCAACCTCGCTTGCCTAACCTCAGCAGGATTATTGGATTTGATTGCAGAAATTAGGCAATTTTTCTTAGTTCTGCAGTCTTTATTGAACCAATCATTCTCTCTTTCAGCTCTGTGGTTGGGTTTTTTCCTGCGGTCAATGAACAATGCCCCAATTGCATTCATAGAATCCACATAGACTTTAGTATGGCTAGAGTTGTCCTCAGATAATGAAGAAAGCCTGGTGGTGTAGTCAGCAAGAATATTCTCCAGCTCAAAAAGTTTAGTATCGCTGAGAGCGATTTTAGACCATTTAAGGGATCTACCACAGTTAGAAGGCTCAAGCTGCTTGGTCAACAGCTGCATACCTGGTAGAGGGGAGGTGGCCTGTCTATGCCAGACTTCACGCATGGTGAGGGACAGGGGGTTATGGTCGCTGGATGTTGATGGAATTACAGCCATATCTACAACAAATTTCCATCCCCTCCTGTCAATTAAGATGTAATCTATTCTACTTTGACTGCCTACTCTATTGAAAGTGTTAGCACCCACTAAATCAGAAGGGGTGCGCCCATTGGCAGCTCTTAAGCCGAATTCCAACGCTATGGCGTTCAATTGGATTACAGCAGGGGTCCATCTTTTAACGGGGTTCAAGGAGAGTGAGGGGATATTCCATCTAGTGTCCTCATCATATGCACCCAATAAATCTTCTGCGGCGAGTGGTTCAAAAGAACAATTGAAGTCACCGGCGACAAGAAGATAAGAATTCGGGGTGCATGCAGAGAGTATCTCTGAAAGTGCTGTAATGGTGAGCGACTTAGCACCCCCTTGGGTGCCACGGGAATAAACGTTAAAAAGTTCCCAGGGTGGACTGTTCTGAGTGTCTTTGATGGTAAGCCTCATTATATCAGGCGTGGAGCGACCGTCAATGGTGACCATCAGGTTGAGATCCGCCTTGATCCAAACCATTAGGCCCCCAGAAGGGCGCCCACGACCTGACGAAATGGCTGGCATAAAAAAGCAACAGAACCCTGATTTGTATATTGGATCAGCACTCCAGGTTTCCTGGAAGATACATATATCGTGTTCTTCTATGAATGCGTTCCAGTCAGGGAGATCTAATTTGTTGCGTAAACCAGCAATATTCCAAGAGACAATCTTGAGAAGACTAGGTGTAAGTACCCCGGGAGTTGAAGGATTTGGAGGATAAATTTGTGGGGGGTCTGAACTAATAATGGACCTTGTCAGGCTCGTTGACATGGTTGATAAATTCGACCCCAAGTGTTCAGTCACTAGAATGGGCTCTGGGGGACAACTTGCTGTGAAAGGCAGAGGAGAGGCTGGGGTAACTTTACTATCCTCCAGTCAATCTACAGCTTCAAGACTGCTGAAACGATTTGCTGTAGGGATAAAGTCTAAGGGTGGCAGATGTATAGGCCTACTCCCCCGTGGAGGGCCTCTCCCTTTTCCATGTACAACTGTCCAGGGTTCTGTGAAATGACCAGGGGGATAAAAATAGGTTAAAGGGAGAGTTAAAATACTTGAGCCTGTGGTGGTCGACCTCCAATTACAAATATGCTCAACTGTTCTAGTATCCTTGAAGTTAATTAGGATGCAATCCCCCTTTATGTTTTTAGCTAAGTGGCCTACCCATGGAACCCGTCGCACCATAAGAATTTTGGCGCTGATGTGCGGAGGTAATGGTCTATTTGTGTTGAGCCAAAATACAACCCTATTCCTTAGGGTTGCTGGTGACTCAGGTGCATTACTCTCCAATTCGGGCACTCCTGCCATGATTACAACATATGGAGCTGTTTCAGGAGGTAAGTTAGGAATATTAGCCATGGTTATAGACTCTGGTGTTAAAGGCCTAGCAGCCTCTTTTAAGTCGGTTTGGCTGGACAAGATGGATTTCCTTGGGTTGCCTGCTCTAATGGAGACGTTTGGTGTGATTAGGGGTTGGCTTTCGGTTTGGGCTGGGGGTAAAGGTTTAGGGGCCAGCGGGACTTTCTTGGCTCTAGGGTTGGCAGATGGATTAGGGACCTCTGACCTAAGAGTAGAGCTTAAAGCAGTGGACAGACCCCCTAGAATGCATTCGATCCTGGCTAAATGTTCCTCGATTTTGTGTAATCTGTCCTGCACAGGACAAAGGGAGGACCTAATTAAATCCCGTATGTCGTGCAAGCGCAGGGGGTCAGGGGTCCCTCTCTTGGCCGCTACGCTTTGCACATCTCCCTCCTCCTGGCTCATTAACCTTATTGATGTGAGAATAGGTTGGGGGACAGGGTCATCCAGTGAGGCCCCCTGTGAGGGTTGCTCAGTGATATCAGGGGTTTTATTCATTTTTCCCTTTTGATTTGGCACCTTATGTTTGCTTTTGGGATGTTTGCCCTTCCTGCCAGTATTGGGCGGGCGCCCTTGTGTTGTTTTGGGAATAGCCCCCAAATTACGCTCCCGAAGCTGCCTAGTGCTACACTCCGGGGCTGTGCTAGGGGCAGACGGCAGTGGGCAAGGAGACAATAACAAAGAGTCCAGGACCAAAGACTGGTCCTCCACTAAAGTGTCAGCAACCGTTCCGCTAGCTGGCAGCTCCTGGGCTGATGGATCTGTGTCAGATCTAGTTGTGCTTGTGGGAGATAAAGTTTGACATACTGGAGACCGAACATTAGCAAGGTATCCCAGGGACGACCTTCTGGCGGCTGCCAGATCCTGGGAGACGCGGCGCTCCAGAAGCATTATTTCTTGATCAATGACACAATTAACTTTAGTCACAAATTGGTCCATTGTCCCAGTGAAATGAGCGTTTGCCGCCCTAGCTTTGTTGTCCTTTGGTGGCATAATGATGGACAGTAGGACAAACTGCAAGGAGGGGTGGTGCAACAAGAGCAAAAGCAATAATTAATAGATATTCATTTCGCATATCAGTGTTGTGCGCAAGGCGCCCCTGGAAAAAAAAAAAAAAAAAAAAAAAGATTATGGCAACAGTACCTTAGATGGGGTAGAGTGCAGGAAACGTTAGAGGGGTTGCCCAGCCCAGACTGTTCCAGGCAGTGACGGGCAAGGACGGGCCCGCCCTTGGCCCGGGCTTTGCGTGGAGCCTGGGGATTATTTAAACAGCCCGGGCGCTGCCTGATGACATCAGCGGCAGGCGCCCGGAGCTGAGGGTGCTGGGATTTGTAGTTTGGCGGCCTCCCGGCGGCGTCCCAGTTCGGGTACAGAATGGTCTTGTCACCGCTGAAGATGCCGTTCCCCTCACGGCGAGCCAGACATTAGGGTATAAAGCAACGGGATGGGTCAGACATTATAGACAAACAGGTGGTGTGGACAGGAAACTTCGACAACAGCACGAGGAGAACACTTCACTTAGTGAACCCGAACCGACGCTGCTGAACGGTTCTTCAAATCTTGAACCGAATGGCCATGACTCGGTGGTGAGAGGTGAGGCTGTGGCGTGCGGCCGGGTATGCTGGGGTGTGCAAAGCAGGCAGCCTTCTGTGAATACCAAAAGTAGTACGTTTAACCAAAAGTAGAAAGTGCCTTCTGTGGATACCAAAAGTAGTACGTTTAGGCTTTTGTCTCAGATTAGTTCTGTGAATCGGGCCCACTGAGAGCCATCAGACCACCATGTCTGTGTTTGTTTTTAATTTTTTTTTGTTTTTTAGGAAGAAAGAAATTCTTTATTGCGTGATTTGTTAAAAACCCTTGCAACAATATACAATAACAGACATTCTTTGCTAGGTGCTTGGATTTGATATAACATTTAAAAATATTGTGGAAGCATAATCTAAAAAGACACTGAGGTCCAATTTAAACGTTGAGAGTTAAGAAAAAGAGAGACATTGTGACATAAACAGCTCCATAGCTTGATGCACAGTCCATGACACACTGCGGATTGTGTTCAGTTAAGGAGGAGGGTTTGGCGTCTTCCTAGTGGGGGATGGGGAATTGTATAAGAAAACAATATGGACAAATAGACTTCGCTGCTATGCCATGCCTTAAAGATGGGTATAAATCATGTCTGTAGATCAGTGACCGAGGACGGTAATCTCAGTGAGGCAAGGAGTCAGGTTGCCTGCCTGACCATCGCGTGCACATCTCGCCTCCTCTAGCTTCTTAGTGAAGCGAACCATAAATCTAACCAAGGCATAGTTAAGGGTAGCGTTCAAGGGGTCAAGGCAAGCCAGCACCGCTCCTCTGCAAGATCTTATGTCCTTTGCAATCCAACCCCTTCGCAGTAGGCACCTTCTGTCTTCTAAGAGATTAGGGCACAAGCATATCACGTGTATTATGTCTTCCCTGTGTTGGCCACAAACCCGACACGTATCCTGGGCACAGACTCTTTTCCTTTTTGGGAGGTGACAGATCAGAGGAATCACCCCCATTCTCAGCCTTAGGAACTAGAGCTTAGTACGTTTGTTAAAGGTGGTTGTTAGGTAGCTCTGGGGTTTCAGCTGTGGGTAAGTGAGTAGAGTCATCCAACCGTGGTTCCGTACAGAGAAGCTGGCCCTGTCTTCTAATGAAGAAAGTCGATTTGCACTGATATTTGCTAACCTCTTGAATTCGTGTTGGCTAACTTGTAAGTCCCAAAGGTTACTCAAGCCAAGAGAAATGAGGCTTCAGGACAGGTAGTGAGGCCCCGTTGACCATCGACTTGTGTTCAACTGAATCCATAAGTAGTGGGCCAGGCTGCCATCCTTGGACGCCCTAAGCTTGTAGCAGCTTATTAAGAAGGCCGCCATAGGGCAGATATCGAATTCCAGTCTGATTTGTGCTGGTGACGTGTAAGGGGGAAGCTGAAAGATCGTTCTGTACATTTTTGCAACTATTTTGTCTAATCAGCCGCTGTGCCACCCTTTTAGGACCTCACACCCATATGTTAGGCTTGGGATAACCTTTGCCTGGGCCACCAGAAGGATTGGCGCGAATGTTAGACCGTTTAGTTTTTTGTAGATGGATCGAAGTGTAAATTCACATACCTGCTATTGTTGTTGAAAAGGACGCCTAGGTACTTGTGACATCTGGTTGCTTCTATTCTTTCCTGATCTAGGGACCATACCTGATTCTTGGTCCCAGATGGGTGGACCGCAAGGATTTTGGTTTTCTTTTTGTTTATCTGTAACCCATTCCTGTTGGAATATATGACGGTCGCATCCAGGAGATGTTGTAGGCCAATCTTTGTATAGCTAAGAAGAACCAGATTGTCGGCGTAAAGTAGGTTGGATGAACGAAGGCTACCCAGTTTAGGTGGATGCGAGTTGACTGAGTCGAGGACTGCAGAGAGGTCGGCCAAAAATAGGTTGAAGAGCATAGGAGCAAGGACACAGCCTTGCTTGAGGCCTTGCGTTGTTGCTATGGGTCGTGACAGTCGTGGGCCGTCCCCAATCTTAATCCTGACCCAGGTATCATGGTGCAAAAGCTGCAAAGCCCTAAGTAGTTGACAGGAATGTTCTGCAAGGAGCGTTTCTGCCACAATTTCCTTCTGTTGACTCTGTCAAAGGCAGATTTGTAGTCTATAAACCCCATGCATACGGGGCTAGAGTTCATTCGGCATGGTCGATCAAGAGGGAGAATGTAATAAGATTGACCGTTGTCCCGGTGTTGTTTGTAAATCCAGTCCGGTTTGGTGGTATAATTGAGTTTGCATCAGCCCATGATCGTAGGGAGTTCAGCAGTATGCCTGCGAAGTACTTCGCTTCATTGTCAATTAAGGCGATCAAACGGTAGTTCCCGGGAGATTTTTTATCGCCGCCTTTGAACATCAGAGCAAGACTCAATCCCCGCCGTGAGGCCGAGATGGAGTTCTTTTCTAGGATGGATAAGTAAAGCGGGGCTAACTGAGTGGTCCAGAAAGCTGAGTCATCCTTGTAAAGGGCTGGTGGTATTCCACCTGGGCCGGGGGTCCTGTCCTTGTGCCCCTTAGCAATCTGCTTTTGGATTGATGTCACTGTAAAAGAGAGTCTGAGAAGTGACTTGTCATGGGTAGTAATTTGAGCCTCTGGGACCATGCTACCCGCAGGGTCGTTAGTCTGCTTATGGTTCTGGTCTGATAACGGGTGATCATTAAAGTGGTCGTGTAGAAAGAGATACCACTCTGACTCCAGAATATTGGAAGAAGCAACTTTGGGAGGCCCTCCCCCTAGGCCGTATATGGTGCGCCAGAACCTCGCGGATTTGCTGGTCCTTATGTCATATAGTAGTTTGGCCCAGAGTGAGTTCCAGGTATTTCTTCGATATTCACGATTGGCCGCCTTCAGTTGTCTACGTGCCTCTCTTAGTTTAGTTATGATAATTAAATCCATTGGCGTTGTTTTCAGTTTACGCCACAGCCGGTTCATTCTACGTTTTGCGGACCGTATTGCAAGAACAGAGCACATCAGTTGTTGAGGCCCTTTCGCCTGCGTGCACTGTAAAGGTTTTGCAAACCGGGCTGCTAGACTCTCAGAGAAAGTTGCCCAATTTATGATGGGGTCTCCCACTGACCCACAGGTGTTCACAAGTATTTGCTTAGCTTCTATCGCCAAAGACTGGAGATTGTTGGCTGAACACTTAATGCATTTTAGATTGATGGCAAAGAATTCAGAGTCCTGGTCCACTGCCGAGTCATGTTGCTGCAGCCTGATGTTGAGGAAGAGTTCTTGGGGACGGAGATCACTGTCCATTTTATTGCCAAAGCCAAAGGAGGAGACTTGATTCAATAAAGGGAGGCTGAAAACGAGTAGTCAATCAGTTAGAGACCAGTTTTAGTTAGAAATGAGAGACCAGGTGGCTTGTCGGGGTGAAAGCGGCCGTTGAGGGCTCTTAGACGGAGATGTTTCAAGTTGCCCTGGAGGGCTCGTCCCCTTGGGTCCTCTTTGCCCCACCCGGAGTGGTCCTGCTGTGGTATAGCCCAGTCGCCTTCCTGCGGCTGCGTTATCTCATCAAGATGAAGATTGGACATCAGTCACATATTGAAATCTCCTAGAGACTAGAATGTCTACATTGGGATTTCCAGATCTCACGTTTTGTACCGTTGAAGTCCGCTCATCAGTTAGCGCTGACCTGGAGGCCGAGTTTGGGCGAATGTAGATGTTCATCAAGATTAGGCTCCTTGACTGAAAATTGAGGGTTCTAAGAGAGGTGCCTACTACCTGAAGCCCTTGGGTATTGCTTGTGTGGTCCCAAAAGCAGATTGCACTGGTGGCCGATATGTAGATTGCTAGACCTCCACTTCTGTGGCCAGAGGACTTTAGTTTGGTTGCAGGAGTATGATGGATTTTGAACCCTTCTAGGTGCTGCGGCTTCTGAAGCCATGTCTCTTGTAATAGGATGATTTCAAATGAATGTAAGTAGGATGCGGTGCCATGGTTGCCCAATTTGTTTGCTAGGCCGTTTATATTCCAGGAGCATATCTTTAGTGGGCTTCCTGCGAGGTCATTGTTGCTGTTTCTTTGTCAACCGGCGCAAGCTGACACCCCGGCAGCCATGACCAGGTATGAGTTCGCGCCTGTCCCACGAGGTGGGTGTTACGCCCGCCACTTTGGTTCATTGAGCTAGAGATGGGGGATTTGCTTAGAGCGCTCCTCAAGACCGTGTGGACCTGTCTTGGCGATGCTCTTGAACACTCCATGTCTGGTACGGTATCAAGGATGTGGAAATAGCCTGGTTCCTTCCCGTGGATGAGGGAAATGCCCCACTGCTTAAAGATATCCGTAAGCCTCAGGATCTTATTTGCTGACTCCACTGATCGCCAGGTGACTTTAGTGGATTAATTTGACTGTCCCAGACCTGGTGCGATAAACTCTATAGAGAGTATATCATGAGATGTGACTTCTTCCATCAGGCCTGTTGCTTGTATCAACTTCAGGATGTTCCATTGATTTAGAATGTCGAAACGTCCCTTTGACTTATGCTCTGGATAGAATAATGTATGAGCGGATGATGCTTGTGCTGGTTTTATGAGAGGGTGGCCGTCAGGTTTGTTTGCAGGTCGGTTGTTCCCTGGGTCGCTGCAAGTGTAGTTTGTTGGTCGGGGTTCCATAGAGGGGTCTGCCTACACAGATACTACCCCAGGGAGGCCCGAAGTTTTCACCGCCGGGATGCTGCAGTGCATGAATAAACTTCCCGCAGACGTATTGGAGATTAGAGCCGGATTTGCTATTGGAGGGGGTGGAGGGAATGCGACGCAAGGTTTATCTGGGCTCCTTAAGACTGTGACAGGGGTAGTGTGCGACACGCTGTCTTGGGCGGGTTCTTCAAAGTAAGTTGTATCATGTCTGACCGGTCTGTTGTAGCTGCCAGGTGGGACTGTTGTCCAAGTGCTGTTTGGCCCCACCACTTGGCTCAAGGGTATGGAGTCCAAGGGTTGCCATTGGGTGTTGGTGGGGGCCTCAGGTGGAATCCTTTTTGCTGTGGCGGCAAGTTCTTTGCCAACTACCATAACCTTCGCCTCTATAGGTGGTGGGGTTACGAGTTGTTGCTTTTAGACCTCTTTAGGTGTGGGAGTTAGATTGACCACTTCATTTGCTGATGATCTGGTTCTTCTTAGCCATACAAAGATAGGCCCATTTTGAGTCCTTGTGACCGGTCGAGTCTGCTCGTATTCGGGTTTTAAAAAGTGGGTAAAGGTCTGATTTGTGTGTTGTGGGGTGGGTCTTGTTTCGGCCATTTCTCTTTTTTGCTAGTTTCCCCTTTTAGTCGGCCTTCTCCGTTTTCTGATCTGGTGGTGGTGTGGAAGGAGACCTTAAGTTATCGACAGCTAGGAGCCCTTGTGGATTGTTGCTGCCACCACAGCTGTCTAATATGCCCTGAGGCTGCGGTGTGACGGTGATCAGACTCCCCGTTGCCCCTGGATGTAACGCCTCCTGCAAGTTGTTTGGTTGGTTTTCACCCGAGACCCAGGCTCTTTTGCTTGGTGTGGTGGACTTTACATTGCTAAGTTCCTTTAGGTCCACCAAGAGCTTCAACATCACCTCCGGTAGTGCACTTAGTTTGCCTATTATCGGCGAGCAATTGCAGCTTTGGAACGGGTGATCGGCATCCGCCTGGGCCCATTTGATCAGGTTATTTAGGTTTGTGATTTTGTCATCTATGTTGGCAACGTATACGGCCAGGGTGTTTAGTAGACTTATTTGTATGTCCATTTTATTGGCTTGGGATGTCATGGCGTCCACCGACCTCTGTAAGATATTCCGGGCTGTGGCCCAGGCCGACTCTTGTTCATATTCCTCATTCCCCTCATTTGAGGCAGGTGGAGGAGCAGGGTTGTGGGGAGCTTCTTTTCCATATGATGAGAGCATGATTTCCCACTCTTTGGATTGGATATAAGAGAGATCCTTTTCAGGGTCGGAGGAGTTCTCATCATAGGGAGATAGCAAGAGTCGTCCCTGCCCCTGTGGAGTTTTTGGGTCAAGCTCCCTCGCACTGTCCCTGGGTTGTGGTGGATGCACTGTTAGGTCCTTTGATGGCTTGGTTGATGTTTCAAAGCTTTCCTTGTCGAAGTGGAAAATCAACTTATTTGCCTCAGCCGCCACAGCTACCTCTTTGTCCAAACTAGAGGAGCAGAGGCGGGTATCACCGCCATCCTGCGTTGAATTAAGTAAGGGCTGTGTGCAGTTTCCTGTTGGCGAGTTGGTGAGAGTAGTCTTGCTGTCTGGACTGGCACAAGGTTTATTTAAGAGTGTGTTCAGTTCTTGTGATAGTCCTACTATGTTCCAAGTTTTGGGAAACGTGTCCAAAAGGTGGGGCCTCTGAACTGCCCAGTAAAGTGTAGGGTAGGCCCCATTGTTCCGCAGCAGGCTGTGAATGGTCATTTGTGCCTTGGTGGTTTGCCGGATTGTGGAGTGAAGGTTTGGCGTTGGTGCTCTCCTTACTGACAATCACTGTTGGGCTCAGGGGGATAGGTAGACCCTTAATGCACATATTACTGGAGAAGACGACAGAGCCCGCGTTTTTCAAGAAGGCAAATTTAGACATGATTTTTGTTGCAAATGGGTAGGCTTAGGACCCGCGGGTCTGACCTCCAAGGTACAAGGGTTGGGAGTAGTTGCAGTGTTGCTTGATGGTGAGTTCGATGTCAGATCAAGTATCTGGTCAGGTACTGCTGTGCCTTTCATGCGGTCAGCCCTCTGCTTCTTTTTCTTGGGTGGGGCTGCCAGACCCCTCTGTTTCCCAGAACGCATAATACGGTTAGCTGGATGGATTGCTGGAGATCCTGCAGGTTTGTATCATGAGGTCCAGCCCTTCAGCTCTCAGTGCCTGCTGAAATCCCAGACAGTCCAGGCTTGGGATCCTAGGCTTGTGACCAGAGACTTTTAGGACCTGCTATGCCGTTCTGTTGTTGGGCCTTTCAAGTCCAGATGTGACGAGCAGCCGGGCTAAATGGCTAGATGGAAGCGATGGTGAGTTGGGCCACCAAGCGTGCCGCAGGCTGCACCTGGACTAGTTCCAGGCTGCCTCCGCGGTCCACCTGGTGCCGCTCTCTGCAGCCGCTGAGTAGCAGCTGCCGCACTCCCAAAATCAAGTAGTACACTTTTAGGCTGCCACTTCCCTGGGGTGTTGGGCTGGTCTAGCGAAATCCAGATAGGGCTGAAGGGAGGAGGGAGGTAAGTCCAGCACACACAGACCAAACCTACCCTTCCCTACCTGGTACTGAACCTTTTGCTCTAGAGCCACCTTTGATTTCTCTTTTTTTTTCATAGCTCCCCTTCACTTCAATTGGTGTCCCTTTTGTTTAACTGGTGGTTTGTAATTTTGTACTGTAAGTGGCCTCCTCCTATTGATGCGGTCACTGTTTGAAAGCAGTAATTTATGTATGATATGCTGGAGTGGGGAATCCGGAGAAGGTGAGGGAGCAAGGGCGAGAGCGCAGGGAGAACAAAGAGGAGGCTTTGCGGTGTTCTCAAGTGTGCTGGAGGGCTGAGGAGGGGGGCGTTCCCTAACCGGTGCCTTAGCCGGTGCTGACACCGGTCACCTCCACCCGGAACCTCACTTGCCTGGCCCAATCGATATAGGCGGTGTGGGATGGCTCCTCACACCTCACACCGCAGTCTCATTGCCGCTACTCCGCCCAACACTGCTTTGCCGCTCAGGATGCCGTACTTAGCACTTGGCCCACGCCTGCACCCACACATGGCAGTTCTGGCTGCAGCGGCGTTTGACAGCGTTATGGGTGCGTGTGGGGATTTAGCGGTGTTAGTGGCTGAACGGCCGGTATCTTATTGCGCGATTGCTCCGGCTTCCCGCGCAGGCTTCCTGCTGTCTGCTACTACTATTCCGTTTCCCCCCAGAGTATCACTGCAGCTGCTGCTCACTTCCTTGCCATCTGCCGTCCTCCGATGGCCGTCGTTCTGCTCAGCTTCCACCACTCTCACCGGTGCTCCAGACTCGCTCGAGTGCCGGAAAATCTTTTCCAAAATCCGTAGGCTCTCCAAAAACACTTAGCTGTGGCGTCCCCGGGCTGCCCTCCTCCTCTTCATCGCGTTCTCGGTTTAAATAAAGCAACATTTGAAAAAAAAAAAGGAGCCCGTTTCCCTTAAAGAAAAATGGGATGTGTTTCAAAAAGTTAGTGGTAAAATGCAAATTTTTTGCGACCGTATTTCATTCGCAAAACATTCTTACATACCATTGCGTGTCACTATTAGGAAGGGATGCCCTAAACACGCCCTCTTACTAATACTAAATCACTAACTCAGAATACTGAATCACAAAATAGGATTTGTACACACAAAAAGGCTTTTTTTGTGGTCGGAAATGGCTCAGTTCTGCAAACTGGGCCATTTGCGACATGAAAAATACTGTGTTGATCTGGCCCTTGGCCCAGGTCTCTTATCTTTAAAGACTATGAATGCGTAGAAACTGGCTTATTTAAGGTAGCGAGTGCTATAGAAAACACTTGACAAAGAACTCCTGAGTGCTAGTTGTTAGTTGCCAACTTTGTATTGAAAGTCTGGGCAGGTTCTACATGTCTTTGGTGAGAGTGTTGAAGATTGCATTAATCTCTTAGCATGAGCTGAAAGCCATTTTGTACTTGGCAGCCATTTTAGTTAGCTATGTGCTGGACATTTGCTGTTTCCCTCTCCCAGAGTCTTGCACATGCGCAGAGTGTACCTGTTCCTAGTATAGAACTTTCAGGCTGTTCTAACTGATGTCAGCAACTTATTACTCCTCCTACTTGTTGACTGTGCAGTTTCTGTATGACCGTCTATGTGCATAACTCTTCTCATGTGTACTTGTACCGCCTTTTTCAGCCCCTGTGTGGGTATAAAAGGACCATGCTTCTTCTGTTCAGTGTGCTACTTCACTCAACACCGAAAGGTGCTGTGTGAATGTAGTTCCATCTCATGAGTTTTATTAAACTTTGTATTTTCTATTCCAGTTTCTGTGCCAACTTCTTCCTATTGGTCTGAGGACTCTGTGCAGAGAAGGGCGAACCCCTTGCACTGGTAGGCCTAGCTGAGGTCACCATCAACAAATTGGCACCCAACTACTGGGGCTCATCGGTGACTCGGATGCCCAAAGGATTGGTCGCGACGTAGGATTGGAATCTCGCTCTGGACGCGATCGCTGCCCGATGAGACCAGAGTCTTGGCAACCACTGCGTTTTTCCTTTCTTTCTGATCTGACCATCCAGGTGGTGCCGGTCCTCGACTGAGATCTCTTTTGTTGATTCGCCGTGCAGTGACCATTTGGTCGATTTTAGAACTTGGCAGTTGGAACCTAGACACCAAATGATTGGTAAGTGTCCTTCTGTGGCGCTTGCTGTTGGTTTTGATGCCTGGGATTGGTAAGGGAGTTTAGTAACACTTACTGTGGTTTTTGGATTTTGGAATTGGTGTTGGCCAACTTGGTTTGTTATGAGATTTATATATGGATAGCAATTTAAATAGGCAGGTAATGAGGAGAATTTTCTCTATCTGAATTGATTTGAACGGCACATCGTACTAAAGGTACCTTAAGTGCTACTTTGATTATAATACTGCATATTCTGCACTATTTTTGGCATGCCTGTTTTTAGCACACTTCATAGGATGTGTTGCTTTTGTAGTGGTACTAATAAAGAATCCAGCAATGAACTATATAATATATGCTAAATAGCTGCACGCTATCATTAAATTGACAGAGTAAGACACTATACATGTGTGCAAATTGCCACAATGTTAAAAATAAAATTAGTATCCACATTTAATAGGAATAAAAAAAGCTTCAAAAAACGAAATTGTGTGTTTCGCAATAGATAAAATTAAGATACCAAATGTCACAGCATTTATCCTTCTGTATTAGGTATTAACAGGCATTCACATTATCTGAGTGAGTTGGTTGTTGCAGACCTGAATACATTACAGAACGACAGATTTGTGGAAAGGCTGACTTGAAAGGCGTGTGAATTCGATGCCTTTACGTGTCAAGCAGCTGTGTCAGCACGTGGGTATTTCTGACTCCGGCCACAGAAAACAGCTGACGTCACTACCCCTTAAGTCAGTGCAAGCACGGTGTAAAATCCTGCATTTCAGACTGCTGTTTTAAAAGTTAGAAATATAGTTTCATTATTTTTGATAAACAGAGGACAGATTGACAGTAGGGATTTCTTTTCTTAATGCCTTTTTAAATAAGGATAAGAGTGGTTTTTGATGTTAAATAATAATGACTGTCCTTTAAAAGTGGCGCAGACTTTCAAATTAGGTTTCTGTTCTTATGGCTATGAATGAATGTGTTTAAATATGATAGGCAAGGGATGCAGCTTGCTTTTCATATGTGGACTCATCAAAATGATTGGATTTATTAAAAAAAAATATATATTTTGATTATATAATGTTATTTAAAATAGGTGCATTAAATTCGTTTTTTAATATTAATAATGCCTAATAATGATGCTGTGACCTCCTAGCATCCAAATTGAATTTAAGCCATGCTATACAGCAATAGGGGGTCACTTACATGTGAAATGTCACTTTACCCAGGCGTACAAAGCTCATTTTTATAAGGGTATACATTATACATGTATGATGCCACATCTCTGGGATATGTAGGGGACATTCTGGGGATGACTATTATGCAAAAACATTGTAGGATATTCATTTTTAAGTGCCCCAAACATCAAAGTCGAAATTAAGTAAAATTCACTATTTAAATGAGGTTATTCCAATCAGAGCAGCTTTTAAACTGCCTCAGGCTACAGTAAATGCACATATGTAAGTATAGAATGAATAGCTGACATCTATACTGCTAGACAAGCACTCGGCACACTGCTTACAAATGTAAATATGTACAAAAAATCTGTCAGAAGTTATTAAGCTTACCTCTGAATTGCTGGTAGACAGGAATGGAGTGGGTTGTTGCGCTCTCAGTCTCCAGGGTCACTTTGAATTGGTAAAAGTAAAACTGCATGAAAACCTTGCACTCAAGATGAAACAGCTGCGAATAGGTTAAAGGTCGAAGTTCTACATTTAGAAGCAGGGCTCAGCGCAACATTTGCTTTGACATTTCGACATTTGAAAGACGAAATGAAATGGCAGGGCAGGGACAGAAAGAGGTTTTGCGTGCTTTTTTTTTGAAAAAGCAAGTTTTTGTTCACTCATATGAACAGATTGAATAATAATGGTATATGTGAGCTCTTATTAAGACAATGGCTCTGCCATATATGTAGCACTAATGCTTTTAGGGCTGAATTAAGGAAGCAATGGGATTTAGTTTGAATTCATGTGCCCTCGTGTCACACTTGTACATTTGCTAAAGGAATATGTTCTTTAGCTAGCTCAATGTGCTATTTAGCTCCTCAGAGTTTGTTTATTCCCAGTTGCTACAAATTGGGGTTGATAGTGTTGACAGAATTAAACCTGTTACAGGTTTCCTACTGTCAAAAATGGGGGGAGGAGGCTAGCTCCTCTACAAATTAAGGGTAGGCAAATTTATTTGTTCTCTCTCTTTTTCGCAATTTCTTTTGAGCCTGTCTAAACTGTCTGTGAAATAGCCATGAGACATATAATTGGCTATTCAGTAATATTGTTTTAAACATTATTAGCATTAATAAAATGAATAAATAAATTTGCTATGTTACTGCCCATCCTGTCTGATGAAATTATGAAAGGATGAGTAGTCTAGATTGTGGTTTCCTTATTTGATCTTTAAGGGGAACTAGCTGTGGGTAGTTTTTGTTCTAAAATTCTCAGGTGATAACACCACTATTGTTTGTTATTCTCATGCTACATACAGTTTTGCAAGAGCATTGCTAGTTTTTATTAGCTAGTCTGTGTAAATAAACTGACAGTCCTTACTAGAGCTGATGTTGCATAGTTTGGATTGTGAAAAGTAGAATGCAGGAAAGATGCCCATGTGATCCTTAGAAAACATTTTTGAGGAAACTATTGTTTTATAGGAGTCTGTTTGTCACAAGATGTTCTGCTGGAGAAAATGTACCCATTATGTTGACGTTTTTTAGTTCTTTATGTAACAGGAATCCCTGTTAAAGTAGCAGTTTTAGATGGTCCTAAGCATACAATGTAGGTGCTTTTATTAAGAGAAATCATTTTAGAAGTGTCTGCCGTCCTGTACAAGTAATGCAAAGTGAGGTTCCGTGTGGGACGGAACGACACTTTTGAGTGGTGACGAATATGGATGAGTTGGGTATCTACGAACCGCAAATAACGAGTATAGTGGGTGTACGCAGTTTCGCTACGCAACCACGTATGGTTCGTCTTATTATTGGGTTTATTCATCTGAACCTTCGGGTTCCATTTTAGATACGGCATCCATTTTGTTTCTTGCCCTCAAGTAGCCAGCGAACGGACTTTTGTCCGCTTCGTGACCCTGGGACTCTCAAGCTTACACGAGAGACACGTGTTCCTTTGAGTATGACTTTTATGATGAGGGAAACGACACGACGAAGGCAGATGGCCCCGCTCAAGGCTCATCTTGCCGTGCCGGTCTATTGTTTCAGCCATGCATACATTAGACACGGTGTCTCTGATCCCGTTATCAAGTTTCCTTTATTACTCCTAACACTCTTCTTTAACCTGTTGTGCATCCTTGTCCTTTCTTTGCATCTGTTTTTGTCCCTTCTCCTAATGTGTTTACGATCAGGATGGAATGTGTTTTATTGCAGAGAAGATATGTTTTTACAGTTGGGAACTGGCAATACTGTGGTAATCATGTTCCGGCCTCCTGAAACATGAACGCGACCCTTTTGAAGTTTATTGTGGGAACTGAGTTGTAATCTTTGTTCACCATATTGTTCTATGGGAAAAACGTGTATAAAAGGAGCGATCCACTTTTGCAAATTGAAGCAGTCTCCGAGAACCTACACGCTGTGTACTTCTTGTGACCTCTGTATCCCTGCAGTAAATAAACGCTGATCTCTGACGTCGCTGGAAGTGTCCCGTGTCTCTGTGTTTGGTACGCCAGAACAGGTAACCCACGAAGGTTTCAGGTGTTGTTCCCTGGCACCGCTGGGTCTTAGAAAAACCCAGTCCTTCAAAAGTCTATGAGTAAAAGTGTAGAACATTTCCTTTTTTCTTGAGGGTATTTAGATGATTAAGATAGGAATATACAGATGTAAGGATTTGGAGTATGTCTGTATTGTTTTTCTCTTTTCCTCAGAATTTAGTAAATGAACACATACTTCCTTGGCTGCTTGGGATTGGGTGACGTATTACTCTTGTCAGTTCACCAAAGAGTTCCTTTTATACTTGCCAATAGGTCCAGGCTGTTGTTTCTTTTACTCTCACATAGATGAAAGTGGTTCTTGGTTGCCTTGCTAATATATGGGGCGTCCCTAGACTAGGAAGTATTCTGAGACTAACCTCTCTGTTAATAGATTATTTCTGTGCCTTGTCTAAAGACCTTTTGTTCTGTCCACCAATAGATATTTGCTGCCTTACAACCATTACCAGAGGGGCGCGGACATCAGATCCAGCTTGAAGTCAAAGTGAAGGTAACCAGCACAGGCATTGCTGGCAACCAGGACCTCAGTGAAGGTAGAAGGCCGGAAGCACTGGGATGTGAAGTGTGTACCCCTGCCACTGTCTTGGGCGAAAGACGGGGTCACAAATCAGAAAGGAGAAATCGTGGATCAAGTTTTGATGCCCAACCGAGAGTCACAGACCGACCAGGAAGGCGAGAAAGTTTTTGCTTGAGGTAACCCCCTTTGAAACAAGGGTTGCTTCAGAGATCCTAGCATCAGGCCTCTGAATCCTGGTCCCAAAGTGGCTGTAAAGTTTTCACCTTTGTTTTTCAAGAGATACCTGGGCACACTGAATGCAATCTATGGCCCCAACGAAAGAGCAGTGTGCCAGCAGAGCAATACAGGAGTTAGGGAAGGACTTGAGTTCAGGGAACAGGTGCTGTGTCTCTGGTGCCTGATAGATTGAAATGAAGAAAACTGGTGCACTGCCTGAGACACTGTACAGGATCGCAAAGAGCATTTGCCCTGGTGGGTGATTGCCCTATCCTGAAAGAACAAACTTTTCCCTTGAAACTGGGCCGTGATTCCTGAGTTGCGAGTTGTGCAGCTCCACCGTGGGAACAACAAGAGCCTGCCTGTGAGGCTCAAACGGACACAGGGAGAAGACTCCCCTCTGGTTGGTTGTACAGCGGCTTTAATTTCCCAAGGACTACCTTTTCTTTTTTGTTGAAAATGTACCCCATTGGTCGTCCCATTTTTGAGGAGGAGCAACCCTTTGCAGCTCTTCGTCCTAATTCTCATGGTCCTGTGTGGTCCTCCTGGTCCTCTGGATCCAGGATCATTTTTGTAATAATATGTCTGACTGCTTTCATAATTGTATTAGGAATAATGTTTATTCTGCGAGAGAAAAGTTCATCTGAGCAATTGACAAATGTTACTTTACCCTTTCCTTGATTGATACTCTAGCCCTCATAAAGGAAACACTGGAAAAGTCTAGTGAAAATGTTTTTATTAGATATGAGCTGTTGGCTATTTTGAAGTTGAAATTGATGGTCACTGAAATGCATAGGAGTCTTGAAAATGTTTTTACTGGATGGTTCTAGGATTTGCTTAGGACTAGAAAGCTAATAGTTCTGTTTCTGATAATAGTAATTACTCTCTCCTGCTATCTGTATGACCCAATGCTCTGTTCCCTTTGTACTCCTGCTTATACCTTATACATACCAGCTTAACAATATTTAGAATGAGAAATGCCCACCAAGCAATGAATTAGGATATTGATAAATTTATGAAAAAAATTAATATGCATATTTCCTACTGGATTATGGGAATGTCTTTAGCTCATGCTAAAAGGACCATCTGTTGAAGATTGCATTAATCTCTTAGCATGTACTTGGTCTCCGTTCCATGATGGCTGAATACATGAAAAAGGCTAGTAAAAACCTTGAGGCTAGCCAGGAATTACAAAAGGCCTGGCATGACCAAAAGGCTGTACTGACTGTTTACCACCAGGACAGAAAGTGTGGGTATTGGAGCCTGTGGCCCCAGCAGCCCTCCAGGACAAATGGAGTGGCCCCCATACAATTGTTGAACAGAAAGGGGAGGTCACCTACTTGGTAGACCTTGGAACCCCTAGGACTCCCCATAGGGTACTTTATGTCAACAGAGTGAAACCATATGTTGACAGGGCTTACATGGGCTTGCTCATGGCTACTGATGAAGGTCAGGAGGAAGAGAGTGACCCACTCCCTGACCTGCTTTCTCAGAACCCTGATGTTGGGTCAGTTGATGGTGTAGCATAGGCAGGCAGCCTCACTGTTCAGCACCAAACTGACTGCTGAAAGCTTCTCAGTCAGTACAGACATGTTTTCTCTGACTCCAAGTCAGAACATCTGGTGCACTCATGAAGTGGACACTGGGGACAGTCTGCCTGTGAAGAATAAGATCTACAGGCAACGTGACCATGTCAGGGTCTGTATAAGGACAGAAGTCCAAAAGATGTTGGATTTGGGAGTCATTGAACCCTCAGATAGCCCTTGTGCTAGTCCAGTAGTCCTGGTACCTAAACCTCACACCACAGATTGCAAGAGAGAGATGAGGTTTTATGTGGATTACAGGGGACGCAATGCAGTCACTAGGACTGATGCACATCCCATCCCCAGGGCAGATGAGCTGATAGATACTTTGACCTCAGCCAAGTTTCTAAGCACATTTGACCTGACAGCTGGCTACTGGCAGATCAGACTAGCTGATGATGCAAAGCCAAAGACAGCATTTTCTACCCTTAGTGGGCACTATCATTGTGTGATAATGCCCTTTGGTTTGAAGAATGCACCTGCCACTTTCCAAAGGTTGGTGAATCAAGTCCTTACAGGCCTGGAAGACTATAGTGCAGCATATCTAGATGATATTGCTGTCTTTAGCTCCACCTGGGAGTATCACCTGGTCCACTTGAGGAATGTTTTGGAGGCCCTGCAAAAAGCAGGCCTAACTATCAAGGCTACTAAGTGCCAGGTAGGGCAGAGTCAAGTTGTGTACCTGGGCCACCTTGTAGGTGGAGGCCAGGTTCAACCATTGCAGAGCAAGATCCAGACCATAATGGACTGGGTTGCTCCCACTACCCAGACTCAGGTGAGAGCCTTCTTAGGCCTGACTGAGTATTAGAGAAGATTTGTCAAGGGGTATGGATCAATAGTGATACCCCTGAATGACTTAACCTCTAAGAAAATGCCCAAAAAGGTTCAGTGGACAGTTAGCTGTCAAAATGCATTTGATGACCTGAAGCAGGCCATGTGCACTGCTCCCATTCTGCAAAGTCCTGACTACTCCAAAAAGTTCATTGTCCAAACAGATGCATCTGAGTTGAGGGTAGGGGCTGTACTGTCACAGTTGAATGATGAAGGTCAGGATCAACCAGTATCTTTCATAAGCAGACGGTTGACCCCCAGAGAGAAACGTTGGTCAGCCATTGAGAGGGAGGCCTTTGCTGTGGTTTGGGCTCTGAAGAAGTTGAGGCCATACTTGTTTGGTACTCACTTCATTGTTTAGACAGACCATAAGCCCCCCTTATGGCTCAAACAGATGAAGGGTGAAAACCCCAAACTTCTCAGGTGGTCCATTTCCCTACAGGGGATGGACTATACAGTGGAACATAGACCTGGGAGTAACCATGCCAATGCAGATGGACTCTACAGATATTTCCACTTAGAACATGAAGACACAACTGGTCAAGGTTATTTTAATGTCCCTGCATTTGGGGGGGGGGGAGGGTGTTGTGTAGGAGAGTAGGATCTGCTTCACATGTTTACCCCAACTTTTTGCTGGTGTTTCACTGTTTTTCGACTTTAGTCTGGCTGGGACCCTACTATTCAGGGCCCCAGCCTAGCTGCTTTCTCTCTAAAATGATTGCATGTACTTTAGGTACACTCCAGATTGGATTCTGGGGTACCCTTGTGAGTCCCTAGTATATGATATACTATGTACCCAGGGCATAGGTACCCTAGAGGCCTACCAGGGGCTAAAGCATGTATTGTGCCACCCCTGGAAAGCCATGCAAAACGACACCACAGGTCTGCTACTGCAGCCTGGGTAAGGTGGTGCATGCACCCCTTACAGAGGTATAAGTTCAATATACCTCACGTATCACTGCACATAGTAACCTATTAGTCACCCCTATGGCAGGCCTTATCAATCCTGATGGCAGGGTGCTTGGTTATATGTGAGAGGGTGCCCAGGCATGAGCTGGGCCCCTATGCAACCTTCAGAATCTCTTCTCCAGGGTTGTCAGTGGTGCAGCCTGACCATATACTCTTAAGTGCATTATATCTAAAATGGTTAATGCTAACTTTGGACTGACTGCACGGAAACATGTCGTGTTTGGTGTCAAACACCTTGGAATCATACCCCCACATCAGTTCTTGATGTGAGGATATGATCCCACCCTTCTAGAGGGAGAGACATGGCAGTACTGGTATGCCCGGTAGAAATCTAATAGAGCCCTGGCATCACAAAATGGATGCTGCAGCCACAGACACGGGCCGAAACTCCGGCAGGGGAGGCCTGGACAATAGGTTTCCTGTCACAGGGAGGTGTCACCACCTCTCAGACCGGCTTATGTGTATTGGGGCTGGGTGGGAGCACTCTCTGAGTGCTTTGAAGTCCTGCACCGGGGGCACATTTGGTGTCACTGTGCATAGTCCAGCTCAAACCGGTTCAGGGGCTTCCAGCCCCTGCTCTGGCGCTAAACTGGACAAACAAAATGGATGTAGCCACCCCTCTTACCAAACCCTCCCATAGATGGGTCCCTAGAGCTAGTCCAATCCCTTCCGTAGGTATAAGTAAGGAACCTCTGTAACCAGATCTTTAGATATCCCTGGACAAAACTCTGAAGCTGAATCCTGGAACTTCGACGCTCTACTAAAGACTAGAGGACTGAAGAAATCTCCCTTGGGGTCAAGGAGTGACTCCCCTGCTTGGCAGGCACCAACGAAGCATTTTGCCGGTCTGCAGCTCCAAAGCTTCCGCCGGACTCCGAAGCATTTGCAGCCCAGGAAGAGTATTTCCAGACATTTTAGAGGCCGTCCCGAGTCCCCAGCAAAGCTGAGACCCGCAGCCCTCGTGAGTAGCATGGAACTGGAACTCAAGGTCACCGTGCACTTTTGCAATTGCATTGACTTCTCGACGTCCTTTGAAGTCGTGCTCGGGTTTACTTGTAGGCCCTACCTCGAGCAGAGAATCCACTGAAGATTGTTGGCCTAGTCACCCCGAGTGACCCGTGGGTTGCCATTTTGTGTTTCTTCTTGCGGTCCCTTTGCGATCCATGGTCCGTCGACTGGTGGGTCCCTGATGGGGTAACTTTGAATTTCTTTGGGCTTCCTTGGTTGCTCCAGACTTGCCCCGACTCCCCACCAAGTGGTGAGTCTCGCAGTCCTTACTGGTCTACACCGAAGCATTTCTTCTCTTTCTGCGAGGGTTGCTGTTGCCAAGGCTTGTTGTGTCCAATCCAGGCACCAACACATCAGCACTCGACATCCTTTGTGGGACAGCTCGAATCCAGCTCCTGGTTGTCCTCGACACCTCCTGGTCCTCGTGGCTGAAGAGTCAAGCTTCACATTCTTCACCTGAAATCACCCGACATCGGTGTTCATCTACCTTTTGTCCTCCTGGTCACTGGCTAGTGACCCAGACTCTGTCCCCTCTGCTTTCAGGTTCTTCTCATCTTCGATCCAGGCTTGGATCTCTTCGGACACTTCGCATCTTCCCGGCAGCTGCACTTCTTTGCCAGCTCCCATTGAAGTCGACGACGCGACCCGACACCATTTGACACCTATGCACCCGGCTTCCCTGGGTGAGGTAACACGAGTACTCCGGTGCTCCCGTGGGGGTTGACCCTAGAACTTCCTAAGTCCCAAAGGGTTTGGTTCTGACTCATTTCTAAGTGTCCCTAATCTTTAAAAATCTAACCGCGACTTTCCCCATAGAAGCTAATGGGAGCTCGTGGCTGTGTTCTCACACTGCACACGGCCCCCGTGGGTCCCATGTGTCACTACCTTGGGTGGTTCCTTGGGGTCCCAGCGATTCTACAGGCTCTAGGCCTTGTGTCTAGTTAAGTAGTGGTTCTTATACCACTATTTTAGTATATGGTTTGGCTCGCCCATAGGGCCTGACGTGTATTTGTGCTATTTTACTGTAATATTTGAAGTGTAACTTATGTGTGTGGACCTCTAGCCTCATAAAGAGACTAGGAGGGTGTGTTTAGAAATAAATACATATATTTTATATATATACCTGGTGTGGTTGTCTTTCATTTAGCCATTCAAGAGATTATAGACTGGTAAAACAAGCTGCTTTACATTCCTTCAAGACTTAGCCTGAAGGCTGCTCTCCATAGCTACCACTAGGATAGCTTTCAATAAAGGTTGTATTTAATATATCATCAATAAGGGGTTGTTTGGACTGGTACAGGGTGCCCACTATAAGTAGTGGACTGCATATAACAGGCCAACTTCTCACAGTCAGCTCTCCCCATAGTGTGTAGCCTTGATCTATCAAAGTAAGTCCTGTGGAGGATTTCATATTGAATAAGATGCAATCTTAGTTTAATCGTCACTCCACATGGTTGCATAAGGGCGGCCTCCCAGTCGATGTCTTCCATTGGGCCAGTGGTGAGTTCCCATTTAGTTCTGAGTGGGCCCAGTTTATCGGGCATGTTATTAAGTAGTGTTTTATAGGTCACCGAGATAGCTTGAGCAGGAATCTCTTCCTGCAGGAGCCTGCCTTCCAATGGGGCATACTCTGGCAGTGTCTCCGCGTCTAGTCCCTCAGCTTGCCAGGCATGCCTCAGTCTAAGAAAAGCATAGGATTGAGTGGCATGGAGCTGATAGGTGGCCTGCAGCGTGGTAAATGGAGCCAATACACCTTTCTCTAATACATCCCCTGTTTTGGAGATCCCTATTAGATCCCACTGTTTAAAGCCTCTCCGCTTTCCAATCTCAACTAGTCTTGTTCCCTCCCATAAAGGGGTTTCCATTGTAGGTCTCATGTCCCATTTAATTTGCTTCTCAGCATCTTTCCATGCCTCTATAACTCTTTGGGTAGCTGGTAGGAGCCGGCTACTACCTTTACCGCCATATAAATAGTGCAATGTGTGCGTTTCTGGAATAGCAGTCGTTCCAACATGTAGGTGGGGTGGTCCCTCGTAGCGTGGTTCCATTCATTAATTACAATGAGATGGGCCGCTCTGTAATAGGCCCTGATATCCGGTAGGGCCAGACCCCCATTGTATGGGTTATGTTTGCAGCGCTATTCGTGGATGGGCCCCGTCCCATAGAAGCAAGCGTAATTCACTGTTAAGGGTTGTAAACACGGCCTCTGGTATTTTGCAGTAGGTGTTTTGCAAAATATAGAGCAACTGGGAAAGTGTGATCATCTTATACATAGCGGCCATCCACTTGATGGTCAGAGGGAGCTTCTTCCACCTCTTAACATCATCCTGAAAGTTTACTAGGACTCGCCTAATATTATGTTCTAGACATGATGCTACCTCGGTGGTGATATAGAGACCAAGGTAAGTGAACCCCTCTGTGGACAATCACAGGCAGCTCAGGTAGGACTGGGGTTCCACCGCCCCTCCCACTGGGTACAGGGTGGATTTACTCCAATTAATCCTATATCCCGCGTGGCGGCCATAGTCCTAAAACATTCGCAACATTTTGGGGAGTGTCTCGGCTGGGTCCGTAACATATAACAAAATATCATCCACATATAAGGATATGCGTTCTTTGTCTAAAAAGCGGGACTCGTCAATGAAACCACCCGACCCTTGGCAGGCTCTAACAACACAGGCTAAGGGCTCCAATATGAGGGCAAACAGTAGGGGTGACTGGGGACAGCCCTGTTGAGTGCCTCTTTGAATCAGCCAGCTCGACGAGGTAACCTCGTTGACCCGGACTGTAGCCTCGGGAGCATTGTATAGAAGTGCCAACCATTCCCGAAATACTGGACCAAATCCAAACTTTTCCAAGGTGCATCTCATAAAGGCCCAATGAATGGAGTCAAACGCCTTTTCGGCGTCTAGCGAAAGGAGCAGATGGAGACTATCTCGACTCTGAGCCATGTCCATCCAATTAGCCAGTCGCCTTAGGTTAAAGCGCTTGGCTCGCTTTGGCATAAACCCGCACTGGTCTCAATGTATCAGGGGGGCGATAACCGTCAAGAGGCGCATCGCAAGAATGGTGGCTAGAATCTTTGTTTCAGTATTGAGCAGCAATATGGGTCGATAGGACCCACAGCCCTCTGGAGGCTTCCCTACTTTATGGATTACGACTACAGTAGCCATTCGGAGATCTTTTGGGAGAACCCCCTCCTCTTTTGACGTCTTGAACATGTTTAGCAAATGTGGAGCCAGCAGACTTCTATTTAATTTAAAAAATTCCCCTGTGAGTCCATTTGGGCCCGGGGTTTTCCCTGACTTTTGGTGGCCGATTGCCTCCGTCACCTTGTCAAGAGTTAGGTCTTCCTCTAGCCTGTCCTTTTCCTCTTGGGAGAGTGAGGGAAGCTGAATTGTTTCTTAGTAGTGGATTATTTGTGCCTCACTCATCTGTGAACTAGCTGCATATAGTTCCGTGTATTACCAGGCAAAGGCCCCCGATATATCCTTGGGTGCGATGTGTGTATGGCTTCGTTCTTGAATGGACATTACCCATCCTGCCCAGCCATGCAAGTAGTTTCTTTTTATGGGCAATTATAGTTTGTGCTCTATCTGTGAGCACCACTTAAAAGGCTTCCAATAAGGTAACTGCTGACTGTACTGAGCCAACATTTTCCTCGAAGTAGAGCTCTGAATCCAACCTGAGCTCCTTAGCAACTTTTTTAATCTTTCAAGGCCCATGAGCTCAATCTCCAGTTCACTGCCTGGTTGCCACCCCTCCCCCCCACCGTTAACAGAAGCGGTGAATGGTCCGAGATTCCCCTAGATAAATATTCCACCCTGTCCACGTGTCCGATCGCCCCCGCTGGTGCAAAAAGGTAATCCAGTCTTGAAAACACCCTGTGAGCCCCTGAGAAATAGGAATAGGCATGTGTGTTTGGGTGATATCGGCACCATGTGTCAGTCAAACCAAGGACATCCTGGAACCTTGCCAATGGTGTGGGTCCATGTGGCCCAGGCCGCAATTGAGTTTGATCTAAAGAGGGGTCAATCACATCGTTAAAGTCCCCTCCAATAATATGTGTGGCGGGTCTTGAATGTAATAAGTGCTCCGTCAGTTTATCGAGCGTACGTTGCTGTAGGCGTGGGGGAGCGTAGGCACTAATAAGTAAAATCATCTTGCATTTCCAAATTCCCTGCAATGCAGCGTATGTCCCATCTGGAACCACCCATTGTTGAGTAACACGAAAGGGGGGTGATTTTTTGATGAGAATTGCCACTCCCGCTGAGGTCCAATATTAGCCGATGCGGCTAGGAGGCCGTTGGTTGGTGGCTGCTCTCAAGCAAGCCACAAGGTTGAAGGAGCCAAGTTCCTAAGGTTAAGCTCAGGACAAAGGGGGATCCAAGTAAGTACACAAAGTGGACCCACAGCGGTACAGGGGCGGCCGGATGCCGGGTGCAGGATCGGCATTGGGTGCCCTGTTGTTTTCAATCGGAGATCTCCGGTTGGAACAAACACTGCAGGTTTGGCAAGGAGGCTTCCTGAAGTCGACCACTGGTTGGAGAGGTAAGTTGGGATGCTGAGGGTTGCCTAGATACCGTCGGTTGGCCCACCCAAGGCCATGGGGCATCGGGTGTAGGGGTGTCTTGAGGCATCGGGTTATCCTTACCAGCTCCGGTCCCGGTCGGGAGGATCTTCCAGATAGAGGCTGCAGGCGCCGTCGGTAGCCTTGAGGTAGGTCAGGGATCACCAGGGAACAGGTCAGGATTTTTTTTTTTTTTACGGAGTTTTATATAGCGCAAACTTGACCCGGTATCGTGTATCAGAGCACTTTACATAGCACCAGTTGCGTTACATGAGGACACACACATTTTTTGTTAGGCACAGGGAGATTAAATGATTTGCCCAGAATCACAGGATGTTTAGCGTCGTTGCCAAGACTCGAACGCTATTCCCCTGATTCGAGGTTGACTGCCCTAGCCGTTAGGCCAACTCTTCACCACAGGATTGTTGGGGGGACCTCCTTGTGGTGTTGGGCCTCTCAAACTCAGGCCGTCGCCGTTGAATGCAGAGTGGTGCAAACTCACGGATTTGGCTGGAGCCAGAGTCTGGTTCTTGAGCAAGTCCGGTGCTCACGGGAGACAATGTCTTTGTAGGGAAGGCAGGGCAGGTCCTCTGGGTTCTGGGGGGGCTGCTGGTTGCAGGACACACCGGGATTCTGCTGGAGCAGGTCGAGGTCATGACAGGCGGTTAGAGTGGGGCCAAGGCAGTTGGTGTCCTCCACTTTTTCCTTCAGCACGGCTCTTCGGTCCTTCTTCTTCTTCTTCTTGCTTGTCTGAGGAGGCATAGTTCAGGATTGCCCCAAAATAATAAATTTACGGAATTCAGGATCCTGAGAGCGGTAGGCTTTCGACCCAGACATCCAGAAACATGTCTGGGGGCGGAGGCTGTAATGCAGCCAGTCAGCCAGGACACTAGAGTGAGGTCGTTTTTCAGGGGGCATCTCTAAGATGCCCTCTGAGTGAATTTGACATTAAACCCCACACTAGCATCAGTGTAGGATTAATGTACTGAGAGGTTTGATACCAAACTTCTCAGAATACAGTAAAGCCATTATGGTGCTGTGGAGTTCAAAATGACAAACCTCCAGACCATGTAATCTTTATGGCTTTCCTGCACTTACAATTTCTAAGAATGAACTTAGACACAATAGAGGGTACAGGGCTCATGCACTTGTACCCGCACCAGTGGTATAGTGCACCCAGCTAGAGAGGTGTCTTGCCTATACCATAGGCAGTGGATTGTAAGCATGGGAAACAGGCATGTGTGCTGTGTCGACTCTTCACTTTTCTCTGCACCAAAACATGCAGGCTCCAATAGCAGGGTGTGTGTGTTGAGGTTCAGGGCCTCTAAGTGTGTCACAATATATGTGGCACTCCTTAGAGGCCTTCCCTGACCACAGTACCCATGGTACCTATTACAAGGGACTTACATGTGGCCAGAGAGTTACCAATTGGGGTTGCAAAGGTACAGTTTTAGGGGAAAACATATAGGCCCTGGGTACCTGGTTGGCAGGAACCCAGGGCACGCTTAGTCAAGGAGCATTATCATCAGGCAAAAAGTAGGGGGCAACTATGCCAAAAGGGGCACTTCCTACAGTCATGTTTAGATAGGTAAAAAAAAAATACTAGTCTCTGAAGAATTAATTAGTCAAAATAATAAAATTCATAATTAATTAATCAAAAAGAATGAATTAGTTAATAATCAAAACAATTATCAATATACCTTTTACCAGCATTGTATGGTACAAAACAATGGATTGCTGTCTGAAAAGACATACTGCTGTTTGTTGGTGTCAGCAAACAGATTTGCCAGGTTTGGAGCAAAAATTGTTCCCATCAATGTCCATTTAAACTACCCGTTATAATGACCATCAAGGAAAAAGTAATTTTTTTGAACGGGCACTTTTCAGTAGTCAGGTTACAAAAGATATAGGTAGGCCAAATATATGCATTCTTGTAGTTGGGTCAGGGGGCCTTGAGTCTGGTCTTTTGTTTTTCTCGCTGTCCTGATTTTCCTAATAGGTTTTAATTTTTTGGATTGGGAACTTAGATGTATATATTAGCCAGTTTACCACAAAAGTATTAAATTGGCCCCCACAGAAGTACTCTTTGAATTGGTGCAAATGTACTACTTTTTGCAATTCACAAATATTGGCAGTATTAGCTTTGGAAAGCTGTGCCAGTTTCAGGTTTCCAGGTATACTACTGCCAGCCAAACACTAAGCCTGACTGAAATTTAGATTATGCTGGCATAACTTGCATTATTTCAGCAGTTTCAGTTTCCACGTTACACATAATTGTGGACATTATGCCATTACACCACTTTGCGTTGGTATGCACCATTCAATGTAAACATGTACAGAGAATGCACCATTTGCTGTAAAAGTTTACCACGAACATACTGAGACAACAGCACACGAGTGACTATTATTCACAGTGCTTTGTTTGCACTATTTCTTTTAGAGCAAAATGCACCCCTGCATAAAAAATTGATACAAGAGCTCCTTTCATGCTAAAATATAGTGTACAATTAAGTATTTGCATTTTATGTCATTGTTAGAAATTGAGTCTCTAGTTGGCAGGGGTAGGCACCCTGTCCAAGTAGGGGCCACAATTCTAGTCAGGGCAAGTCAGTTACACACCATAAATTATCCTTTGCTCACCCTCTAGTAGTTTGGCAGTGAGTAGGCAGGCCTAACCTAGGAAGCAATGCGTATAGTATTTGTGCAACCCAACACACAGTAAAACAAAGAGACTCCATCCGTGGTTAGAGAAGTAGACAAATATTTTATAAATAATTCATGACCAAACCAATGCAAATCCAATAAGCAGAAGTCAGGAGATGCATTTATGAGATTAAAAAGTGTTGTAGCACTTAGAAGCAATAAGCCTCTGTTAGACCTGGCTTTTTCATCTGGTTTACCCCTAGACTTTTCGTTTTTTGGCCTCCTGTTTTTGACCTATTTTTCGTTGGTTTTAGCACTCTAGGCACTTTACCACTGCTATTCAGTGCTAAAGTGCATATGCTCTCCATGTAAATTGTGTTTATGGATTGATATTTCCATGTTTGGCTTATTTGATTTACTACTAATTCCCTAGTATAGTGCCTGCTTTGTGCCCTGGGCCTGTAAATCAAATACTGCTAGTGGGCCTGCAGCACTGATTGTGCCACCCACACAAGCAGCCTTTGAAAGGAGTTTCAGACCTGCTACTGCGGTGCCTGTGCACAGTGTTTACTGCCATGTGGACCTGGCAAGAGTACCCACTTGCCAGACCCTAACCTTCCCTTTTCTTACATGTAAGTAGTAGGAAAGTAGGATCTGCTTCTATGTTTCCCCCCACTTATTGCCTGGTGTTAAGCTGTTATTGACTAGTCTGACTGGGATCCTGCTAATCAGGACCCTAGTCTATCTGCTTTCCCCCTAAATTGTTCTGTTCAGTACTTAGGTACATCCCAGATTGGATAATGGGGTACCCTTATAAGTCCCTAGTATATGGTATTAAGGTACCAAGGGCATAGGTACCCCAGAGGTCTCCCATGGGCTGAAGCATGTATTATGCCACCCATGAGAGACAATTCAAAATGGAACTACAGGCCTGCCATTGCAGCCTGTGTAAATTGGTGCTAGAACCACTAACTAAAGATATAGGTTCCTTATATCCAGTGTCACTGCACTTAAAACCTATAAGTCACCCCTCTAGCAGGCCTTTTTAATCCTGGAGGCAGGGTGCTTGGTTCTAAGTGAGAGGGTGCCCCTGCATGAGCAGGACATCCCTACAGCCTACAGAGTCTATTCTCTTGGGTTGTCAGTGAAGCAGCCATATACCATACAGAGGGGCACCGCTTAGTTACGAGATGACCATATCAAAACTGGCTGCAATGAATCCTATCATGTTTAGTACCAAACATGTTTGAATCATACCCCCACACCGTAAATGGTGTGGAAGAGCCCTCCGTTCGGCTCTCAGTGTTTCCGGTGCAAACCTTCTAGACCAGTACAGTACAAAATGGTTGCTGCCGACCAGAGACACATTACTGCCCTCCTGCTGCTGAGTGAAGCTCGAGCAGGGGAAGGCAGAACAATAGGCATCCTGTCATAGGAGACGTAACCACCTCCCAGACAGGATTTAGTGTATTAGGACCGGGTGGGTGTGCTTGCCAGCGCCACTAAGTCTTCATGAGGCACATTTGGTGATCCAGTGCATAGTTCAGTTCAAACCAGTCCTGGGAGCCATTGGCTCCCGCTCTGGCAAGAAACTGGACAAAGGACATGGGAGTAACCCCCCCTGTCCAGACCCTCCCCTGAGAGGGTCCCCTGATTCTTGCCAACCCTTTCCTTATGACTTCTCCACAAAAAGCGGGACGCATTGTTATATGTCAGGTCTTGTACAACCGTGACTACTGATGCTGTGCTACTAGTTTTACGGCCTTTGCTCTGAGGCTCTGTTTATCATAACGAGCAGACTGGCTTTCTACGATTTACAAGATTATTTTTATTTGTGCTCTTTGAAAATTGGATACACCGAACCGTACATTACTCACAAGGCACCGCCTATATAGCACTGCACATTTCTTGAAAGTGTTCCGCAGTTTTGTTTGTAAACAAATATTAGAAGTTTGGACCACCACCATTGCTGTTGCTCTTACCGAACAACTAAGGGATTATATAAACTTACCCAGCATCCTTACTAGTTTGGTGTTAAGCCTTGGAAAAGTCGTCTACTCGACGAAACACGTATCGGCTGTCTGCATCTACGCTACATACTTCGCGTCAACATAACTAGGATTGTTTGTGTTTTTGCTTTCTGTACTTGGATGGTTGTTTGATCTATTGTGTATACAACAAAGGCCTAGAGGCCAAAAGGGTGGACAAGTATTTTCCACACAACAAGGGGGATAATTTGTGTAGAACCTCCAGGGAAAAATACGTCCTCCCAAATGTTATATAGTAACCAAAATGTATCCAACCCACTAAAGACTAATAAGTAAGGTGTAGGCACATTTCTCTATCAGAAGGTGATCTAATTAACTGCTCCTACCACTATTGGGAGCAGTACCTCTTTGTATAGTAACCCTCACACACTCTAGTAGTGTCATGCTTCATCATCGGGTTCACCCTGGCTCCTAAAGGCCAGGATGGGCTCAACCTCATTTCAGGGAGCGCTTTTGAGAAGAGGCCTGGGGGGGTTAAAGATTAAAAAACCACCAGAAGCTCCAGGTATCCCTTTAATGTGGAGTGGTGGTGGCTATTAAAAACAGAAAAAGGTGTTCCCAGAATACAATGGTCCTATGACCCTAAAGTACTTGTCAACAGGTTTCAGCCAATGAGCGGCCCTATGGGTCCATGGCTTTCTTCAGGGCAAACCAAATGTGCAAATTCCCTCCCTGGAAATATAAACACAATGAAATCAAATCATTAAAATCAATTCATCCAAGAATACGCCATATGGATATACTTATCTTCAGTCTAGCGTTTACTCAAGCATATGTCCAACCTAATTATGGTGGACCACACGCCTGTCACGTTACGTCATACAGTTATCAAGGATCCTGCCCCCCTGGTATTACCTACTCCGTCCATGAATGTTTGCATTGTCCAGCATTCCGTCCATCAATTGTTTTCTTTGCGTCTAACTTTTAAATGTGGCAAAATTGGCACATGTAATTTACTTATATAAATCCCTAATAAATTTTACTGTGTTTTACCTTTGGCCTGTAAATTTAATGCTACAAGCGAGCTGTATCACTCATTGTGCCACCCACTAGAGTAGCACTATAGTAGCAATGTAAAACTTGACTCCAGGCTTGCCACTACAGCCCGGGTGAGCAGTTTTAAAACTACCATTTCGACCTGACTTAAACTTTCATTTTCAATACTTATAAGTCACCTCTATGACACGCCCTCAATGCCTATAGGGCAGGGTTCATGGTATTTAAAAAGTAAGACATGTATATTTAAAGTTTTGCATGTCCTGGCAATGAAAAACCTACAAAGTCGTTTTTCAGTGTGGCAAGGTTGGCACAATTTATAATGTTATAATGCTTAACTTCAGTTGGCATTTAGACAGAATATCGAAAACAAAAATATCATGGGACAAAATATTGTATCAAGAATATTGAGGACAAAAATATCATGAAGGTAAGTTTCTAAAGAGAAGCAAAGTTTTACTATCTATAACTCCACATATATGTAACTTGACAATTTATATATCTTCATGGTACGGAGATGTGGAGTTAAGAATGGTAAATCTAAACTTAACAATTTGCACTTCCGCATGTTTGGTCTTCGATATTTTTGACACAATATTCTGTCCAAACGATATTTTTTGTTCTGATAGTCTCTCAGTGATCCCTTCGATTTGAGAGCAGCTAAATCTATGATTCAAAGAATCACTTTAATAGTAAGAAAAAATTCAACTTAATGTCAGATATTATATTACTATTTTAGGAGTTACACTTTTAGAAAGTTGTAATTTCTCTTCCTAAGCTTAATGTGCCTTTCTGCCAGTGTCCGATATCATGTAAATGTTAATGGCTCTCTGGTGGTGTCATATGTATTACACATAGACAGTGGACAAAAGGGTTTGGTGTGAAGAGATGTTTTCTTCCCTGAGCAGGATGGCCTGAGGGTTGTGTCCCGCACCTTTGTGAGCTTCAGTTACTTGTAGATTTAGCTCACACCTAGGCCTATCTCTCTTTGCCTTCCTAGTCAGCTTGGCTCCAAACACAGTGGGATGGGTGGAGGGAGTTTGGAGTAACCATTAGGTAGAGTCTGTTCATCATAATAGAAATACCCTGGGGTGGGCACAGGGGAAGAAGGGTTCTGCCAGGTTGAATTAAGGTAAGGAAGGGCACTTTGGGATAGTTTACAATAAAACACACAGAAAGGTGCTATGAAAGTAGGTGGGGTCACCCCTGGGAACTTTTACCCACTGGGAAATGCCCAGGAGTTTCCCTCACTAAGAGGTTGGCACTGGGTATAAAGGATGCATGCCCAGTTCTGCTATCAAAACACTCTGTGAAGTATCAGAAGAAGGTCTCCCCTGCTGCCTGAAGATCCTGAAGGAAGACTGGACATGCCTGCCTTGACCCAGGACCCAAGAAGTGACTCCAAGGGTCAGATGGCTGAACTCTTTGAGATACAGGGACACAACAAGATTCTGGAGGTCTATCCTCCAAGTACCCAGATGGCCAGTTCAAACTTTACCCGCCCAGCCTTGGCCCTGTTGTTTGCTTCTGCTGTAGAGAGTCTTGATCCCCGAGTGCTGTTCAATTCAGAGGGACTTCGTGGAAAATGTGTCCCGTTTCCTGGAACCCTCTCTGGCTATATCCTGCTGCCTTGCAAAACTGGAAGAATATTGCCCCGTGGAAGAATCCGAGATCCAAAAGAGTGACTAAGTTCAAAGTTAGAAATCTTCATAGGGCAAATGAGCAAAAAGTATCCGTCCAGCAAAGGATTTTCCGTGGGTGCCAAATTCAAATTTCTCCTGCTTGGACTTTTCTGCCAAAAATTGAAAGCTTTGCTGAGACCTTGTCCAAAGGCTATCCGCTGACACAGAGGCCTCTTTGGCCACAGCATGCAGCTTACGCCGCTGAGGATTTTTGATTTTTATTCCAGAGACTAAGTCCAAAGGTTAAACTTTTTACCTGGCGAATTTGGTACCTGTATCCAACACTGTTGGACTCTACCCTTTCTGCAGGGTCATCCCCAAACTTTTGCCTTCTCTCTCCTGTTTTCTGAACCCATTTGTTTGCCTTTTAGGACTTTGCACACTTTACCTCTGCTAACCAGTGCTAAAGTGCTTGCACTACCTCCTTTAAGTATGATAAGATTGGCTTACACCCAATTGGCACATTTAATTTACTTGTAAGCTCCTAGTAAAGTGTTACTGCATATACCCAGAGCCTGTAAATTAATTGTTACTAGTGGCTCTGCAGAACGTATTGTACCACCCACTTAAGTAGCCCTTTAAACATGTCTCAGGCCTGACATTGCATCCTGTGTGTGCATTTTTCAACTGCCATTTCGGCCTGGCAAAATAAACCTTTTGCCAGACCTAAACCTTCCTTTTCAATACATATAAGTAACCCCTAGAGCAGGCCCTAAACAGCCCAGAGGGCAGGGTGCAGCGTATTTAAAAAGGTGGACCTGTACTTTTACATTTTACATGTCCTGGTTGTGAAAACCTCTTAAATTAGTTTTTCACAACTGAGAAGCCTACCTCTCCCATAGGATAGTGTTGTGTTGCCTTCTCACATTTAATAGATGGTAAATTTCAATTGGGAGCAGATAAAAACGTCAAATTTGATGTTTATGGAATTGTAAATTAAAACCCTCTTTAATGATAAAGTTGGATTTAAAGTCACAATTCTTTAAATGTCCACTTTAGAAAGTTGGCATTTTCTTGTCATAACCACTAAGTACCTGCAGCCTTTATCCCGGGTCACATGACTAGGTGTAGCTGACAGTTGGTCTTTGTGTATTGCTCGTGTACAGTGAAACAAAAAGGGGAATAGGAATAGGTTTTGGCAGAGGGGGGCATCTCTGAAGGGTTTGGGGAGGAGGAGCTGTCCCCTACCACACTTGCATATCACAAAGGCTCTGCCTGAGCACAGTCACAAAGTGTTTGACACTGTCTTTTGTTTTCCCAGACAAGCTGGGGACAGGGCAGGGAGGCAGGAAATTCCAGACACCGGTGGGGGTGGAAACTTCCAGAGCCTTCTCCTACTACAAAGTTGACACCAGGTATAAATATTGCACCCTCAGACCCAATTCTTCAGTACACATCTGGACCTGTGGAAGACTCAGAAGGACTGCTGTGCTGCTCGGCAAGAAGGACTGCTACTCTGCTGCCCTGCTGCCTGAGTGAAAAGGACTGGACTCGCATCTTGATCCCAGGACCACTAGAGTGATTCCAAGGTTTAGTTAGCTGGACTCTTGATCAGAGCCTCGTGACAGAAAAGGCTCCAACCACTTTGAGCCCAAAACGTGGACTCTTGCCTCTCCACTAGGGCACCCCAGTCCTGGACCCTTGGAAGTGGACCTGAAGGTGCTCTGCCAGTCAAGCTGTGGTCCTGTGAGCAGAGCGGACTCGGTGCAATGCTTCTCTTTGCAGCCGCATAGGAACTTCCACTGCGCAACACATCCCAGACACAGGAGTTATAATCACAATCCTCAGCATCCTCGGAAGTCCCGTTGTATGGCACATCATCGCTGCAGGCCTTTACATCATACGCCCCTCATTGACAGCATCCTCAGTGATGACTCAGGACCACAGCTTCCTTGGAACCGCCACTGTGTGACGCATCATCGACGTGGGATCTCGCAACTCTCTGCAAAACTAGGATTTAAGGTACTTAGTTCAGCAGACCTGACCTGGTCTCTGTACCTGGCCCATGCTCCATTGCGGCTGGCCTGAACTTGTGACTTTGCCCCAATCTGGCACGACCGGATAACCACAGTTGGTGCTTTTTGCTTCTTAGCACTGTTTGTACCTACAACTTTTAAATTACATATCTCTGCTTCTACTGATCGGATTTGTGTCATTTTGGTCTCAGATAATGTATTAAGTTTGACTCTATTTTTCTAAATTTGTGTGGGATTTTTCTTGTCTTGTATTTCAATTTATTACTGTTTGAAGTACTGCATAAATACTTTACACATTGCCTCTAAGTTAAGCCTGACTGTCTTTGTGTCAAGCTACCTTCGGGGTAAGCACATGTTAATTTGGGGTTTGCTTGTATTTCATCCTGAAAAGAATTGTGGTTGCTGCTTGGGTAGGATGGGGGTTCTTCCCTCTCCACCGGTAACCCAGTTTCCAATGGACTGGCACTCCATCAATATCTACCTTAACTTTTGACTTTGTCCCGGTGCAACCAGATCACTGTCATTGGTGCTTAATGCTTTTTGGTGATATTTTGAACCTTACATTTTAAACATTCTATGTAACTCCAGTTTTGCTTATTGAAATTATGTTGTTTTGTGGTCCTTTTATTTATTCAAATGTACTCTATTTTTCTAAATTAGTTTGGGAATTTTTTGTGTAGGGTTTTCACTTTATTAGAGTTTGAGTACTGAATAAATACTTAAATATTGCCCTTCTGGAGAGCATGACAGCTTTTGTGTGAAGCTACCAGAGGGTAAGCATGGGTTCAAGTCAAGTCAAGAACATTTGTATCGCGCACATATCACTCACACGAGTCTCATGGCGCTTGCAGACAGCTCTGAATGAACGGACGAGATCTAATTTCCTAAAAGCCAGGTCTTCAACTTTTTGCGGAAACTGCTGTGTTCTGGCATACTGCGAAGATAGAAAGGCATTTTATTCCAGGATGCTGGTGCCAGAGAAGAAAACGCTCGGCCCCCTTGCCTAGCAGTGTGAATTCTAAGGGGAGTCAGCAGTGTCACATCACTAGATTCATGTTGTGAGTTTAACAGCACTCCCTGATAAGGACTGCGATTATTATTTGAGATGGGTTGTCACCCCCTCAACTGATACTCCAATTTCTTACTAGGATTGTATGAAAGTGGGATGTTTTAAATCTTTTGACGAATTGCACCAGGACTATGACATTCGAAGGTCTTACTGGTAGGAAAGTCAAACGACTAACCTACAGTCTGAGGTAGACATTAGGACCTATACTAATAAACAGCAATCAACTCTTTTTGCATATATATATATATCAATCAATCATGCACTAGTAAAGTGCAGCAAATGACCTGTGAGGATCTCAAGGCGCTGGAGTTCCTAACTGTTTTGTGGTGATCTGTTCATTCGAACAGCCAGGTTCTGAGTCCTTTCCTGAATTGCTGGAGCGAAGAGGCAGTCCTGACTGAGGTGCAGGGGAAGGCTGTTCCACACTTTGACCGCCAGGTGTGAGAAGGAGCGTCCTCCACTGTTCCCTCGGTAGATCCGGGGGGCGTCTGCGAGGAAGAGGGAGTAGGATTGTAGGTGTGTGGTTGGTTGGTGGAAGGTCATGCATTTGTTGATGTATACTGGTCCTTTATTGTGCAGGCCTTTGTGTGCGTGTGTCAAAATCTTGAACTGCCGTCTCTTCTGGATCGAGAGCAAGTGTAGGCTCTTGAGGTGCGGTGTGATGTGGGTTCATCTGGGGAGGTTAGATAGATAGATAGACAGACAGACAGACAGACAGACAGACAGACAGACAGACAGACAGACGTGCCACTTGAGACTTTACCATTGTATACACCTATGAGAATGTTCTAAACTCAGTCTCTACTGGGAAGTCGTATGAAAGGTCTTGAGGATAATTCAGATTTTCTTAACCTTTGGTGACCTCGATAGTTGGCGGCTTCATGACACTTGCGAGCTCCCCGCAATCACTCATTAAAGGATGAAATATTTCTCAGCAACACCAGCAGTGACCAAAGTAGAAATACTGCGATATTGGAAATCCATCAAAGTCCTGTCAGTACATTCCTGGATACAGAATGTGTTTGAAACAACAACAGAGGAGAAGAGGAGATCTGCTTCAAACAATGAACTTGAGAAATTCCAGGAAATCTGGGGGAGAGTTCTGAACCGATCTAGGTTTTATTTGACTGTAACAGAAAGTAAAGGGAGATCGAGGAGTGTTGAGAGGAGTCACCCCCTTCCCTTCGGTTATCGTTTATTTTCCATTTTACGCACATATGTCAAAGGTGCGAGCTGTGATTGACAAGTTGAAATGGCTTGATATTAGAAAATGGCAGTATGATGCTACAGCACTTGGTCATGAAACGTAATAAAGAATTGATTCCATAGAATGAAATATATTTAAGAATTGAAAGATTGCAGTTATGCTCAGTAATCGGTTTTAAAAATTCAATAAAGTCATGATTGCCAACATGCTCTGGGCCTCCTGGCAGGCGCGCAACACCCATTGGACTCACAGGGCTTCAGCCCCCCCCCCCCCCCCCCCCTCGTGTGGCAGCCCTGGATGAGACACCTTCCAGGGCACCCACACAGCCGCACCCGAGCACTTCACAGGTCTTTAAAAGACCATTTGCATGTTAATGAGGCCTCGCTGTTGTTTCACCCCTTCTAAGAGCCCCTGCAGCTCCACTCTGCCTAGTGCTTAAAGATTCAGCCCCCTCCCCCCGAAATTTGTTCTTAGCCCCCCGCGAAATTTGGCTCTAGTTGCGCCTTTGCCTCCTGCTCTTCCTACAGTGTATACGAATCGACAGTGTGACTCTGTATGCAAAATGGGGGTGGGGTAGCACTTCGAGGGTTATTCTGCGCCCCCCTTTCCCTTTGACCCCCACACACAGACAGGGTCTGAGTGACAAGATGTGCCCCTGGTGGCTTTTTTTCCCAGCTTGCCTTGGGGCCCATTACGTCACTGCTGTGCCAGTCCCGAGCAGTAGCATTCAGATGCTCTGGACTGGTTTCCAGATGAGGCCGAGGGTCGAGACACAGCAGAGAAAGGGGGGGGGGGGGGGGGGGCGAGGAGACATGGAGGAGAGATGTCGGTCCCTCAGGGAACGCTACACAGTGTATCGCCGACAGCGAAGTGAGACAGAATCCAAGTGGGGTGAACAACCGTCCGTAAATTTCACGGTCCGTCCGTGATTTGCGTCTCACGTCCGTAGTCCGTGATGATCCCTTTTACGGATGCCTTTTGTCCGTAATTTTGGGCATTGGGGAACATCACTGTTCCCTGCATGAAGCCTCAGCCCCCTGATGGGGGCGCCTCGCAATCCTCCTCTGAGCACAAGAGCACCCCCCCCCCCCCCCCCCCCCCCCATTGTCGTTCTGTATGCGGCTGATTGTCACATACAGAATGACAATGGGCCAGCCTGGGCTCTTACAGCATGTGGTGGGTCTAGGGCATGGCATTCTGTTTTTAACAGTACGTAAAGAAAAGTGTTTCACCTCAGGAGATAGAAGAAATGTACAGAGTCCAGTTCATGGAAGGAAGCCAGGCAAAGAAGTTAAAGAAAAGGGTTCAAGTTCTTTCACAGTCTCATCCTAGAACTGAAGCATTTTCAATATTATATCCAATGACGCAATAGTTGCTGCTTTTTTATTTTATGCAACTAACAACCATTGACAAAGCCAATAGTCCTGGCTTTTTGAAGGTGTAATGTATTAAATATATGGATGCAATAACAGAAGTAGCAGAATACCAGTCGGGCAGCACACTACGCTAAGAACAAATTTTTAGCTTATGTGTTTTAGGCCACACCCCAAATTACATCAGACTCATCCCTTTGAGAGACCCTCAGTTTTTTTAATTCACTTAAAGCCCTGGAAACAACACCATGTCACAGTCACCTCACTTCCCGGAAGTGTGCATCATGCAGGACTCATGACTTCCAAGTTTTCAGGTTGCCTATGTGCAGGGGCAAAGTGAACCCTAACCCTACCCCCACCTAACCCCTTGCTTTAGAAACTATAGCAAGTGTGAAATTATTGATGGGCCTCTTCTGTCTGCAACTCTGCAGACAAAGGCTCAGCTCAAAATGAATGTGAAAAGGTGGGTGAGTAAGTAAGTGAAGGAATGGGTGAATGGGTGGATGGATTAGTCAAAGGATGAATGGATGAGTGAAAGGGAGAGTTAATGGATAATGAGAGAATGGAAGGATGAGTGAGTGGGTGAGTGGAAGGATGGATGAGATAAATGGTAAATAAATAGTTGCATGTGTGGAATGGTGGATGTATGGGTGGAATGGTGGATGTATGGTTAAAAGGGTGGATGGACGAGTGAAAGGATGGATAGATGAGTGAAAGGGTGTATGATGGGTGAGTGAATGGGTGGATGGATGATTGATAAGTGAAAGGGTGAATGGATGGACGGATGAGTGAGTGAAAGGGAAGGTAGATAGGTAAAAGGATGATGGATGAGTGAAAGGGTGAATGGATGGATGAGAGAAAGGATGGATGAGTGAAAGGATGGATAAGTGATAGGGTCAATGGATGGTTTCATTAGTAGATGGATGGGTGGGTGGGTGGATGGGTAAAGGGATGGCTAAGTGGAAGAGGGATGGAGAGAGAAAGGGAGGATGGATGAGTAAAAGTTTTGATGGATGATTGACATGATGGATGGGCGAATGGGTGTATGGATGAGTGAAAATAAGGATTTAAGGCTGGATAAGTGAAATAATGCATAGATGAGTGAAAGGGAGGGTGAAGAGCTGGAAGAAAGGATGGATGCATGAGTGAAATTGTGGATGGATGGACGGATGAGTGACAGGGTGAATGGATGGATGAGTAAGTAAAAGGATGACTGGGCGGGTGAAAGGGTAAATGCTTGGATGGAGGAGTGAATGGATGGGTGGAAGTGTGGACGGATGAGTGAAAGGATGGATGGAGTGAAAGAATGGATGGAGTGAAAGGATGGATGAAGGGATGGATGAGTGAAATGATGGATGGAAGGATAGATGATAGATATGTTTGAAAATGGTTGAATAGTTTTAGATATGGAAGGGCACACAGATGGAAGTACAGAATGAATGGTGAATGACTGGATGAAAGAATGAATGGATGTCACACCCCCAGGTGACTCAACCCGCCACCCCAAACAGACACATGACGTCAGACAGCAAGCGTGGAACTCGGGCTTGATATACTCCTTCTACCTGCCAAAAAGCAGAAACTAATTCCTTGTATGGCACTGTGGTACCACAAGAGATGATTTGCAGTTGTGTCGCAGGGCATCGCTTCTCCCATGCTACTGGAAAGCAGCGCGAGCAGCCCTCCACCTGCCCCGAGACCATGAGAGATGTCTGAGGGCACGGCTCAATGCAGCCCTTCTGCGGAGAAAAACAGGCAAGACAACATAACCTTCACTTGCAGACAACAGCACCAATGTGACCGGAGTCCCTTCCAGCACAAATGTTTTATCATTAAAAATGTTGTACCCCTAAGAATATTGAGCCTGGGGCATCCACCTCTGTGGCCCCGCCCACACTACACCACTGCCTAGCAGTATGGATGACATCTGACTCTTACACCTTGTACCCCTCATTGTCTTAAGTAACATTTCCTATACATTGACTTTCACATTTATGAGTAATTTTCTCTCTGTGTGTGTGATGTAAGGCACTCCAACACCCTGAAGTACATACTTCGGATGAGTAGAAATTAAATACACATGAGAGAGGGTCTAATTGCAGATGAGGGACACCATTGGAGGGTGGTAGCAAGGCCAAACTGGCCGTACCCAGCATCGGGCGTTTCTCCTGGAGGCTGGTTGGTACTGGGGGCTGGCACTGCAAAGTTTCTTGAATATACAGCAGCGTTCGGGCAACAATAAAGGTGTCACAATATCTCTGGTGCCTAATGTACCTGCTGGAGAGAGATAGAAGTTTTTTTTATTGCCAGTTTTGAATCATCTAAGGTAGCACAGAGGGTTAATATTGCTGCTGCAAATAATGTGTACCATGCATATCAAAGAACAGTATTTTATGTGCAGAGCTCAGTGGGTTACTACTTTTGTCACTGAGATTATTTTGTTACTGTGCAGCTTATAAATTGCCTACGTAATCTAGCACAGCGAGCTGTGAACTGCCATCAAAGAGCTGCATGCAAGCTGCATGGTACAGGTTACAAAGTTATGTTTTCTTCCCAGTTTTTCATTATCCTGACGTTGCTAAAAAAGGTTTATTTGGGTAGCAATAAATCCTTATCATTTAAGACAACGCTAACCACTGTGTTATGGTCTGAATCCTGAGTCTGTGCTTCTCCAGACCAAGCACTCTTACAAAATGCCTACCAGTATGGGTGACACCTTGTAATCCCCGTTGCCATAAGTAACATTTTCTATACACTGATTTACACACGTACGATTCATTGTCTTTGGATGTGTGTGTGATGTGCTCTGTCACCCTACACTGGTATGAGAGGCGCTATAAAACAAATTAAATACATGTGAGAGAGAAAGAGGCACTGTTGGTGACAGTGAGGGAATCATTGAAGAGTCCCATCAAAGATTGTGGTATCCTGGTGCACAGTAAAGTCATCATTTACTATGATTTAGAAGCAAATACAATTGATATAGAAGGGAAAATGTGCTTTAGAATGCACCATGTTTTCCCAAATTTTCTTGGGGGTGTGACAACAAAGGCTGTAAGCTATCAGTTTGTAACACAGAACTTTTAAATATTTGCAAATGAACTGTGCAAATGTTTCAAAACATATCAGCAATTAGGAAGCCACAAATGGACCACTTGTTTGTAATCCAGAAATGTGCTGGAAACAGAGTTTTAATAGGATCAAAACAATCAATGCACTTTACTTGGTGATGTTCAAATGATACATATTTGCTGAAACCGCATTTCCACACATTAGTATTTGTGCGCTATATAGTTTTAGCAGTAAAACTACATGTTGGCATTTTACCTCCATTCAATAGAAAATGTTCTGTATGTAAAAGACAGTGCCTCCGTCTGCCCTACAATTATGCCTTAACAGTGTATACAGTTTCTAGTTTGTAGCGCACTTCCTTGCATCAGTGAGAATCTGCAGTTTACAGCTCACAGAAATGAAACAGCCCAAGCAGTATAATATTTCAAATATACAGGTAAAATAAGGAGGGCTGATATACGGCTAGCCACTAGCCAGGTAATTATATGGTAATGTCAACTCCTATCTAACTGTTCTGGCCCACAACAATACCATAACACTCAGCAGTGTACAGCCAATTATAGCTCACGCAGGCTGGTTAGTAACTCCCTTTTCCTGCTTCATGCTCTTTCGCTCACACAAGACATGTCCGCTATGGGTCTTATCCATAGTCAGTAAAGTACCACCTCCTAAACCAGTCACCACCAGCTGAACAGAAATGGAATGCTTGAAGCGATCTGACACATAAGGCTGGTCACTCGGAGGAATGCACTCTAGTCCAGCCCTGCAGGTCCCAATTAGCTACATCCTATGCGTGCCGCTTTACATCTCACAATGGCACTGATGTACCTTTTGTCCCAAAGTTTTGTCCTGAATCTTGAACTTCAGTCCAGAATTTTTGTCCCGAATTTTGACCCTTTGTCCTGAATTTTTACACTCACCGTCCTGAATTTGCACCCATGGCAGTTGGCCACTCTAAGTCCAAGAGACGTTTAAAATAGACTTGAACTAGAGGCCAAAGTGGCGCCTGGCACACACACCTTTCCAATAGCAGGTTGCGAGGCACAGAGTAAGCAAGGGCGGCACTGTCCACTGGAAAGTAGTGTGGCTCTAGTCTCCAGGTGCAGAGTGGAGCCACCAGTGTGATCATCAGGCTGGGTGAAGGCACTCACCTCTTGACCTCTACTCCAGCTGCAAGGGCTTGAAAGGAGTGCTCTCAGTTTCTCAGTTCGGGGTTGAAAGGAGTGCTCTCATAGTTTCTCAGTCCGAGGTTGAAAGGAGTGCTCTCATAGTTTCTCAGTCCGGGGTTGAAAGGAGTGCTCTCATAGTTTCTCAGTCCGAGGTTGAAAGGAGAGCTCTCATAGTTCCTCAGTCCGGGGTTTAAAGGAGTGATCTCATAGTTCCTCAGTCCGGGGTTTAAAGGAGTGCTCTCATAGTTTCTCAGTTCGGGGTTGAAAGGAGTGCTCTCATAGTTTCTCAGTTGGGGTTTAGCAAGTTTGATCGCTGTCCATTTTCCCTTTGCATGGGCTTCCTTCGAAGTTAGTGCCCAGAACAGCTGTTTCAAGGAGTTGTGTCTTCATATTACTTTGATGGGCTGAGCACTACTGTGAAGATGCAGTGTGAGTATCCTCAGGGCAGTATCCTTAGCAGTGATGTACATGTACAAAGCTCAAGGCGTGCTTCCTCAGCAGCACAGCACAAGCCCCAATGCTGGTTGGTGCAGATTAATGTTCTGAGCAGTACTGTGTGCAGATTAATGTTCTGAGCAGTACTGTGAAGATGCAGTCTATGTGTCATAGGGGCAGTTTCCTTAGCATCAATGTGCATGTGTAAAGCACAAGGCGTGCTTCATCAGCCGCACAACACATTCAGATTAAGTTCCTGAGCAGATGCAGTCTAGGTATCCGTAGGGCAGTCTCCTTAGCAGTAATGTCCTGAGCAGTACTGTGAAGCTTTCATGCATATATCTTCAACGTATGAATCCGTAGCAGTGCTGTGCAGATGCCGCGTTGGTGTTTTTGCGGACCATGTCTAGAGTGGCACAGTGCAGACACTATGCGTCTCATTACGATGTCGGTCGGAAACTAAACCACCCGACTCCTTGTCGGATTCGGTTCCAACAGACTCGCGGTCGGCGGTACTGCCTGACCGATAAGGATGCTTCCGAACACCAATCGGAAGGACTCCCATTGACTTTAATGGGAGCCTGTGTTCCAACCGACAACGCAGGCTCCTATAGGGAAAATGGGTGTCTGCGGAAAACCTTGCACCCTGTCACGGGCACCCCATGGTGCCTGCCACGGTGCATGGTTTTACAGGGGGGTCCCTTGGGTACCACCTTGACCCCAAACCGGAGGTCTCAGGATGAAGAGGGGCCTACTTGGGGCCCCCAAAGTCAGTTTCCGACATCCTTTTTGTGTCGGACAGACCAAGTTGGAGAGGCTGTTGGAATCCAACATCGTAATGGGTTGGTCAGAAAAACTGTCCATTGAGCTGTATGAATCTGCTCCGACAAACTCGGATTCTCCGAATGCCGGTCAGAACCGATTCGGAATGACCGAATGGTACCCCTTATGACCGCGAGCATGGTAATCAGTCAGTCGGAAGGATGGGTTCCGACACGGTCTAGGGGAATCTGAATGTCGGTTGGAGGCTTTCCGACCGTCATCATAATCTGGCCCTATGTTAGTATACCAGTGCCCGCGTTACCTCTGCTCGGTGTGGTGAAGCCCTTGCCGGCTTCTTATTGTGCTCCTTCACAGCCCCCACGACAGATCTTTACTCTGACAGCTCAGTGCTTTTGTGCCTATAATTTAATTTATTAAATTTTTTCTTTGAAGTGGCCAACTTTCCCTCTTTGGTTGTGTTTTCATTTCCTCTAAGCCTCGCGGATGGTGTGCCTGTAAACCCTAATTATTCTGACCAGCATTTAAAGAGCACAGAGTAAACAGTGTGTCCAACCAATCAATCACTCAGACGTCTGACTCCTGCTGATCCACAAACACAGGCAGACAAAGCAAACACCAGAGCTGCTCAAGCAGAGCACTCGCTTCTTACTGGGCAGCTGGTGTTGTTGATACACGCCTGCAAGGCTTAGCAATCCCGTGGATCACAGCAGGAGCTCTCACACCTATGAAGAATGAATGAATGGGATAGAGAGCCTCAGAGGGAATGGCGCTGCAGGGGTGCCCAGGAGAACACAGTGAGCCTCTATGGAGACAGCGCAGGCAAATAATAGATGTATGGCACTGCGGGGTACAGATGAAAATAGAGGCATCCAGAGTAGAGGGGTGTTGCCTTCACTTTACTCAGAGGATAACGCAGCATCAAATCCTGGCAGAATCGAAAAAACAAACCCCTTGGAGAACTGATCAAATCAACCCACAAATATTCACATACACTCTTAAACAATAGCAAAATCATCCAACCAAACTCAGAGGTGCAAAATAAATGAGCTTAATAATCAAATCAAAAAATGTATTTCAATATAAAATTTATTAAAATGGTATATATGCACAAGCAATTGGTCATAATAACATGGAATCCAGTATTTTATAGCAAAATTACATGCATCAATATTTCATTATATTCCAAACAACAATCATGAGTAAAAAACGGATAAAAAACAGCTAAAAACACACAGCAGCGAGTGAGAAAAACAGCAGGAAAAAATAATTTCCAATCAAGAAAACATCACAGTAATCAGACACAGGATAAATCAGTAAGTAAAAATGCACACTGTTGGATCAGAACATGTTTTGGAAAAATTTGATATCCATACAGTGTTGCACTTGTCGCTCATCTGTGATGAGATCAAACAATCAAAGCATCGACGCGTTTCGGTGGGTCCGAAGATTTTTATGACCCCCCACCTTCTTCAGGAAAGAAAAAATATCTTCCACACTCGTATTAAAATTGTTTCTAAATCTAGAGAAAAAAGAAACCATTTTTGAATTGATTAGAAAGCTCTCAATCGGCATCCTCTGTAAGTATTGCCTTCATCATACCAAACTCTCATTTCAAACATAGGTCTAAACCCATATCACCCTAATGTAAATATTATCACGGATAACACCCGTGCTACATTCATTCCTCAAGAGTGACCACATATTAGCCACGTATATATTAAAAAACAAACCAAACACTCAATCCATCCTAAATTAGGCGATGTGGGCTAAACCTAGCTTCACATAGAGCTGTCAACGATGTAAGCCCTCGATTATTCAACTTATCATCAAATATACACTATTTTGCATTAAACACCAGGGGCAAGACATACCTCCAGATGTGGACACTGCCCTGATCAGAAACAGTTCCCAACAAATTTTGTCGCGTTCCCCTGCGGACACAACTGTATAAAATATACAGGGAATTAGAACTAATAAACATAGGACCTATTTATTATCTACTTTATAGAAAAAAACTATTTGTATAAATGTCTACCTTGGTCCGGACAGGAAACCGTAGCACTTTTGATTTCAAGTCAGCAGGTCACTTATTGGTAGGTCACTCTACTATCGACCCAAGATATACCAAAAAGAATGTGAACATCCCAATCTATAGCGGGAAAAAAATAATTGAACAATATATCAAACTAATGGGCCTTACAGATAAACATAGAACTTCCATTACAAATGTCACATATTTTGAGGTACCTACATAGTTACCTACTTCATAGAGAGTTTCAGGCTGGTAACCCTATTTGGGTTTTATCAGCAGGAGGGAATGCTTATTCTCACTCCACTCACTTCCTTCAAATACAGGCATATCTATAAATGAGTAAGAATTACAAAATAAGTATAAAAATTAATGGTGCATAATCCGCTACACTATACATATATAACTCAAAGTAATCCTATATTGGTCCGACAGCATTTATTTATTAGCTATACGGGGACCCCAATATATGTGTATATATATATATATATTTTTTTTTTCTATATCAATCACAAAATGATGATCTTTTTGAATATATTCTCATCAGTTCCAAGCCCCCCTACAGTAATTCACCTATAGCAACAGGTAACATAACACTGGAACCGTGCCTAGACACAGACTACACCCTAATCAGTGCCTGCACTCCCCTACGTAAACTTTATAAATACTTCCTCACGGAGACCAAACAAACGATCTAGACCCCCAAATGCCGCCCCTAATACTTACATGTCCGGCCAGTATATCAGATCCTACAGTGGGGTTCCAAAACGGGGTAGTCTGCCTTCGTACGCGTTACCTTGAATCACCCTAACCAACTGCTATTTAAGCTAGAAAAACCCGCCATTCTCCTAATTGCACTACGGGCTGAATCCAAAACAGCTGAGGTTGTCCGGTCACGTGTCTTCCAATCCCTAAAGGTGGCGCCATCTCAGAACGATGAATTTAATACAAGGCGCATCCTGTTTTCTTTGAGAAATACTCTGATCTACAACTTGTTAACCTAAAGAGTATAACATACTATGAGTTACACCAATACTAGACAGCAACTTCTATTTATCTACTTTGTTCCCTAAAATTCGCTAATGTAAGAATATCACGTGTCAAAAGGTCCCTAGCGGAGGCGCCATTTTGGAATGGTGAATTGAATACAAGACGTCTCCTGTTATATAGAAAGATGCTATTATACAACTTATCAAACTAGAAATAGCGTATTTTGAATTCCCTCAAGCCCAGAGGACAGCATAATTTTATTTACTTTCATACTAATTAATGGGAGGGTTTTTCAATCCCCGTCCACAAAAATTGGAGGTAATAATCTATACTGAGATCCCCCTCCCTTGTGCCCCTAAAAAGAAGGGGTGGAAAAGGAGGGGAAGAAGGAAAGGTATATTATCAGTAGCAAATGGCATATAGACATTTAAAATGACCCATTCTTCCTTAGAATTCAAACCATTGTTCCTGGTGTTCAGGTGAGAAATATACCATTGTTCTCGAGATTTTCTTTTTGTTTCGAGATTGCCACTCCGTCTCCCAATGGTTACTTTTTCCAGTACAAACCACCTCAACTCATTCTCACCATGTCCCATTTCAATAAAATGGGACACTAGTGGTGCATTCTCTTTTCTCATTTTTATGGCCGATTTGTGTTCCTGAATTTGAACCCGTAATTCTCTGCTCGTCTCACCCACGTAGCCAAGTCCACATGGGCAGCATATCAGGTAGACGACACTCTTGCTCTTGCAGTTATTAAGGGTTCTGGAACTCAGATGTCTACCATTCAATTCCATGCTTCGAGATTGTATACAAAGAGCACAGACATTGCATGTACCACACTTCACGTTTCCTATAGCTCTAGTGCCAACAATCGTTTTCTGAGACTCTCTATACTCTTCACGATAAGTGTGTACGAGTTCATTCCTAAGATTTCTATTTCGTTTAAACGCAAACAGAGGTTTCTCTAACTTGTATTCCTCCTCGTAGTTGAGAATATGCCAGTTTTTATTTACAGAATTTTTTATTCTATTGCTCACATTTGAAAACTTACTCACAAATACTAACTTATTCTGATTCCTATTCTTTATCGCTTGATCATTTTTCTCAAACAGAGCCTCGCTATTAGGGGACAATGAGAAGGTACAATGAGAGCTGGTGGTATCTCTGTAATTGCACAGAATCCAGAAATGTGCTGAGTGAGTTAAGTGGCTGCTGCATAAACGTGACTGTAACCTCCCCATCCTGAGTCCATACTCTACATGGCCCACTCGGCCTCTCATGCTTCCAAGATGTATACTGCGACTCACGAGAACCCTTACAAATGGGGAAACTCTTGGCATTTAGCAATAGTAAAAATGTGAAGTGACGCAGAACCTGTATATAACAAGGGTCAAACTGGGATAAAAAATAGGCCCGGGCACCTAAATAAGAGTGGCCCACATCAGCAAAACATATAGTTAAAAGTGGTAATATCAGGGAAATCAACTGTAAAAACCAGCCCACCTGGCCATAATACCGACCCAAAACTGCTAAAACACCAGCCCACGCACTGATCTGTCAGACCCGCCCATCGGGCACTGCCTGGGTGCCCTCTAGGCCTGTCCAACCCTGTATATAACTTATAGGCACTGAAGGAACAACGGACCATGAATGTCCTAGCACAGAAAATGAACATTGCCTACCCCGAGCCCTCAACATGGATACCTTGAGAAGGTCTAGATTTTCTAATGAGTGCCAATGCTCAGGGACAGTTCTCCGGCATCCTTCTTGCTTTGAAATACTGTAAATATAAGTAGCTGCAAGTGCAAGGTGTGTGGGCACCAGTAGCGGTCCGTGGAGGGAGTTCTGTGGGGCGGTGAGGTGAGATGGGGCGGGGGAGGGGCAGGGTGGGGAAATGTAAACACCGGAATATGGATGACCGGAGGTAAGTACACAGTTAAATAAATTAAACGAATTTCGTTGCGATGCAGCACGCCCAAAGGAATTCGTTTTATTTATTTAAATGTGTACATACCTCCGTTCATCCATATTCCGGTGTTTACATTTCCCCACCTTGCCCCTCCCCCGCCCCGCCTCACCGCCCCACGGAACTCTCTCCACGGACCGCTACTGGTGGGCACGGGTCCTAGGGTGCTGCTGTCACCTGAGCTCGAGTTTGGCCTTTGCCTCTGGGCTCACAGTGCAGCTGGTGGAAAGCAGACATGAGAAGGATGAGCTGCAGAAGAGCCCTGTGCTGGTGATCCCTGCCCAGCAGCTGATATTTGCAGGAGGCTCTTAAAGTAGCAGGCTCTCAGCAGGTCAAGACTTGAGGCCAACTTAGCGGACGGGTTACTCTATCACAGCGGTGACGGATATCCCGAAATAAATCTCATTATATCCCATGGGATATATATTTCGGTGGGTAGGATATACGTCATTGCTGTGACAGAGTAACCCGTCCACTAAGATCTAAATCAGGCCCATAGTTTAAAAACACCGGGATGGCCGACAAATAAATAAAATAGGATAAAGAATGTAAAATATATATATATTATTTAATGAATTGGTCCAGAAGCAGTTCTGTTTTCTTAGGCAGAAAATCATTAGCCAAAATTACATCACTCACAGGAGAGCCAAGGGCTGACGTTGGCTGACCAATTATCGCACCCTGTTTGCTGTGGTGGGCCGAAACAACGTGTGAATGACAGAGTAGCAGACCAGTGAACAAAGAGGGGTAACCTTATGATGCTCTATTCATGTATATTTGTGTGCATTTGTTATTAGTTTCTTTGTGATTTCTATGACCCTGGCTAGAGCACACCTAAAACAATAGTACAAGTCACCTCTGATTCTTTAAATCTTATAAACGCACAGCTGGCAGCTTTTGGTGACTTGCAATATCCTTGTAATGTACAGTTTGGGATACATTATCCTATATGTAATTTAATTTAATTATTGTAGACCATATGTTGCTGCATTGTTCGTAATAAAGTCTTGAGTGAAATACAGTTAGTTATTTTGCTCATTTATTACAATGGGAATAACTTGTTAAATATAATTCTTCTCTAAATGTAGAGATTATTTCACTGTGAGTCTCATCAAAAGTAAAATACAATAGCGTAAGCTACATCGCAGCAAAACAAGAGCTTAAACTACTAAAACAAAGGTACCTACTGGTAAAGAAATATAAAACACACTGAACATTTGATACTGTAACAACAAGCCTAGGTAAAACTAATAGCTCACACCTTGTTACCTATTGGCTTTGCCTGTGCTTTCTGCTGAGACTTTGCAGCATTGGCAAAAAAGAAAAAAAAAGGCACGATGACACAACTACTGCTGCTGGCTAAGTCATTCTATAGAATGATGCACGCATTTTGGTTTTATATTATTTACCAATCAGACGCCACTTAGATCTATAAATTAAAAAAAATATATTTTATTTGCGCAAAACCACTTTCCCAATTGCAGAGCATTCCAGAAAAAATTGCACTTCAGGCATTCCAAATAAAAAAAAAAATATATATATATATATTCAAATGATCGCGAGGGCTGGTGAATCAATAGAGGAGCAGGTGGGGATCAGGGGGTGAGGGGAAGGGGAAGCAACGGGGTGTGCAGAAACTTGGGTGCTATTCGGTCCATGCACTTTCTAGAGGAGCTTAATGAAAATGCAGCCCCCAGGGGAAGTGAGGTCGACAGACCAGTCTTCCCCTGGGGTGTTCGCGCGAGACATAGGACAGGGTGTTAGGTAGTTTAGGGGTGTTAATGTTAATCCAGTATTTGTGAAGCGCAAAGCTACCCGTAGGCATCCCGGCGCAGGGGGCCGTCGGGAAGATTAAGCAAGCTATTGCCCAGAGTCACATGGTGCTAGGCTGACTTGCCACCGGTGCCGGGGATCGAACCGTGATCCCCGTGTCTGGCATCAGTCACCCTGGCCGCTGCGCCACACCTCTTCCCTTGGTGGGCTTGGGGGTGGGGTTTGGTTCAAGATCTTAAAGGGGGGCAGGAGAGGAAGTTCTTCCTCTTCCTGTCCCCAGCGCCGTCAGGTAAGGGTTAGGGAACATTTTTGACCACCCCCCCACCCTGCTTGTTTTTAGGAGTGGGAAAGGGTATTGGGTTTGAATAAGCGTGCCAGTTTAGGGTGGGTTGAAGTAGTGTGTTAGCAGTACTTGGGAGGGGGGGGGGGAGTCCATGACGGGCATACTCACCCTTCCGGGGAGGGGGATACAGGTGCAAGGTGGGGGTGCGGCATGAAGGAGTGCGATGGCTGGAGATGCTGGAGGAGGTTGAAAGAGAAGTGAGGAAGCGAATGGTATATGTGAAGAGGTCGCTGGGTGAATTGGGAGTGAGTAACTGGAGTGTGAGAGTGGATGGATGGATGAAAGACATGAGGTTGGGGATTGTTATTGGTTATTGATGTTGTGTTTTTACTTGGTTGTCAACCCTGTCCTAATAAATGGCCTTTTACGCTAACTAACAGCGTGGAGTGGTTATTGCGCGATGAAAAAAGCAGTTCCCTGATAGGGCCGGATTCTTGCCTACCTGATTATCTCCAAGAATCCTCTCAGGTCGCCAGGATCTTTTTATCTGCCAATTACTGTGGAGGGGATGAACACAATTATCAAAATATATCTGCCACAATTAGATTTCATTTGGTAAAGGACCAATGACTCCGAATCTAAAATTTGTAAGATTTCATTACAACCAAAAACAACTGAACATACAAACACCTCAGAACAAGGTGTAGACAGGGCTGGACTGGCCGTAGCGGGCACCGGGCAATCCCCCGGTGCGCCGCACGGGTGGGGGCCGGTTTTGGGCCTCTGGGGGCCGTTTTTGTTACAAGGCCGTTTTTGCACCATTGTTGCAAAATCGGCCCTGTAAAAAATAGGCTGAAAACCGGCCCTGGCAAAGAGCTCGGCGGCACCCCCAACCCCCCCGCGGGGGGAGGGGGACGGCCAAGCACTTTGCCAGGGCCGGTTTTGAATCCCAGTCCGGCCCTGGGTGTAGAAGGTAAATGGGCACTAAAACAAAGGCAAGCCTACGAAAAAATCTCATTCGACTTCAGACAAAAAGAATCACTGATTCTAAAAGCATCAAGAAAATGATAGTTATGCTAATATCTATTTTAGGAATCATTAGTCTAAGGAAAGACATTTCTATCCCTACACTGTCTCTAAGGTTACATCCCTACTTAGCATTCCCATCCCAGACAAGAGAATAAGAAAAGGTGTCAGAAGTGAAGACTTCCTAAGAAATACATCCACTTAGTCAGAGCTCGATCTAAGATACTCCTTCTAGCTTCCCGTCTAAACCTCATCTGCTCAACCCACGGGACACTGTCCCTAATACAAAATCCCCAAATCACAGAACACGCCCCTCGACACACCTCTTCAGCCAGGACTTCTCTCGGTACGACGGTTAGCTTGACCTTGGGTCCCAGGCACCTTCTCCGCTGGAAGTATCATCTCCACATTCCAATGCACTCCCCTGTTGGCTTCTCACAGCATCCTAACTCCTAAAACAAAGACCTAGTCTCTCTAATGAGCTAAATGTCCTCGCACCTGCAACAGAAACATGGGAACGCGAGAAACTATTTCACATCTTTAAGATTTTACATTTCTCTGCAACCCAAAGCCTGTACCAAGGGAATCATTTTCGGCCTACAACATTAGCTAACATAAGAAAATGAACAGGCCTTCTCTTCTAACGTATATGCGATCAGGCCTCTACAATCACATTCTAGGCATTAATTCATTATCCTCATGTGCGTAATTAAGAAATCTACACGTATAACTTTAACATGGCGCACGTTAACCTACTACATTGCATTGTACGAAAGCTAATCATTGTGCATTTTACTAAATACATTCACAATAACCTGCAACACTGATTTTTCACAAAGGCATTATTACGTTTTAATCACCTCTATGTTAAACAATTACAGCAATACATTTCTATGACACTTCTAAACATACATCGATTAATATGCGGGTGCTGACTAACGGTGAATATGATGCACCCGTACAAATTTCAGAATCACATGACGCTCTATCATCCCTCAACGTCAGCAGTGGAAGAATAGAAGTCAACCAATCAAAAGGATGGTGCAGAGCCGATGCTCTTGAAAAACGACAATTACAAAAAGAGGAAGGCAAAACCATTGAAGTGAGAAGGAAGACATCGAGAATGATCATAAAGCCAATCATCGGGCGGGTTCTAAGCCCACTGGTCGTTTCTGCTATGGTCCACAATGAATTTTCGCCTTCACCCTGATGGGCGAGACTTGAAAAACACATGTTTTTGTGAAGCATGAACTCATGACTTTGCAATAATAAGGTCAACGTCTGCCTACTATAGTAAGACTGGCAGACACAATATCTTACTATTGAACAGTAATTTGATGATGTTTCATGTTATATTGTGCAAGATAATGTAATCATAAAATGCAAACTTGTCCTCGTTACTGAAACGATTATTATTTTTCTTTGGTCATAAATTTTTTTGTTTTTTCTGACATTTCAGATTTTTCCATTGAAGTTATAAAACGCAACCTGAACAAATACTGTTTTGTTAAATTGATTGAAGTATCTTTTTGGAGCGTTTCATTCTTGTTGCTATGAGATAGAAGCATAGCGGTGACTCCTGACCTCGAGGAGATCTTTTCGAGGTACTGCAACTTTCTTCATAGCCACAAGAGGGCAGAAGAGGTTTAATTATAGATTGAGACATAAAAAAGTTGTCGCTCATACAAAGCCTAATATAGATTGAGACATAAAAAAGTTGTCACTCATACAAAGCCTAATCGACAGCAAAACTGCACTCATAGGGACAGGGGCGTAGCTTGGTCATTAAGATTGGGGTGAGTGGGTTGGGGGTAGGGGGGTAAGTTTCTGATTTTCCGACAATCACACTTGCATATAATGTTAACATACATTATACGGCATAAGGAGCAGCGGAAAGGGAGAGGAATGCGGATTGGTAGGGGTACTAAGTGAGAGAAAACAGAATATTGTGTAAGATACTTATGGCCTTATTTATGAAAAGTATTGCATCGCTGTGCTAAACCACCGATGTAACATTTATTTATTGTACGGCGCACCATGTCACAAGGAATGACAGATACGTCAGCAATCCTGACGGATCTGTCGGCGCAAAACCAACGCATTGCGGGAGTTGTGTCGTAAGCAGGACGCAACTCGAGAAATGCATGGGGGAGGCCTATTCGCTTTCCAATGCCTCACCCATATGCCGGCTGTAAGGCAGGCATAAGGTTGTGACGCAGTAGCGTCCTAGAAGTGGCGCAGTGAAATCTGATTGATTTCACTGCGCCACTTCTACGAGGCTTTTATACGTGGAAATGCCCACCCTGCATACATTATACCTGACGCAGCCATTTACAAAGTGACGCATCTGCTTAGATATATCACTTTGTAAATATGGTGCAACGTGGCGCATTATTTACGCTGCTGCTGTGTCACAAAAAGTGATGCAACAGCAGCATAAAAGTGTCGCAAGCCTTCATAAATAAGGCCCTCAACTTTTTTAGGACTTTCAAAACAGAGATGAGAGAGAGAGTGTGTGTGTTTTTGTCATTGTGGGCATGCAAAAATTCCAAGTGAAATCCGACAGACACCTCACTATACCCGACTGGAAGCACACGCACCCAACTATTTATCAGCAATTCATTAATTAGGGTGGTGTACCACCCAAACACCCCCCTTGAAGCTACACCCGTGCTTAGAGGCTTATTTATGAGAGCCCGGTGTCACTTTTGGACCAAGAAGGTGGTACATGCATGACGCAGGGCTCTCAATCCGATTTATGAAGCCACACAAATCCACCCTGAGTGGCTTTGAGTGGTCTCATAAATCTTGAGTAAGGAAATGTAACACAAATTACTGTGTCACATTACTCTGCGCCCAGGAAGAGGTATTGTATGGTGACCAGATAAGATGTGGAGCGTGTGCTTTTAAAGGACAGTTATTAGTACAGTCTGCATATTACTCAGCTCTGTATTTTGGAACCCCTTTTGTATCTTGAACCTAAATCTTTCTGTGCACTTTGTGGCTGCCTATCTCATACTGTGTGTAATGCTGTACATATTCACAGTGCTTTCTGTCACAGGTTGGGACTAATGTGTTTTTTCATATATAAATAGAGTTTAAAGTAGTAAAGGTTAAATATTGTAATATATAAATTTAATGTAATGTAAATTAAATATATCCCACTTATACGTAATACCATATATGAATATAAATATTTACTTATGTAAACACACACACACACATATATAAATATAATGTAATATTTTTTTAATCCAGATACATTCTGTAACATAATTATTTTTTTTAGATTATATAATTTTCTTATGTTTCAAATGTATCACTATGAATATATATATATATATTGTTTTTCAATGGCCCTTGCGCTTGAGAGTGCACTCGATTCTGTTCGGCCCATCAGGGATTGTGTAACCTCGTTGCGGCTCGCCATCCTGTCATCCATAATTAATTCATGCTCGACGCGTTTCGAGGCATCCCGCCTCTTAGTCATGAGCTGATGTACAGAAGCATTAGAAAAACATCACCAGTGTTCCAACTTTATTAGTTAAACTGAACCGCCTTTAGTGGGCGTGGCTACCATCAACACCAAATAGCATGATGGACACTGTAGTTCCACAGGTGAGTGCATTATATTACCTTAGTAGGCTCCATGCCCCTGTACAGTCCTTGAAGCTTTCATTAAAATCCTTTTGTAGGGAAGAATGACACGGAGGGCGGGCTTCTTTTTGCAATACGAACAGCATGCATCTAGGATTGGATCATTGTCCTCCACGGCCTTCCTGAAACACCAGGAATGGTGCACATCTCATTCCGCGGCTCGGGCAGCCGCGCATCTTATTGTTTTTCAATGGCCCTTGCGCTTGAGAGTGCACTCGATTCTGTTCGGCCCATCAGGGATTGTGTAACCTCGTTGCAGCTCGCCATCCTGTCATCCATAATTAATTCATGCTCGACGCGTTTCGAGGCATCCCGCCTCTTAGTCATGAGCTGATGTACAGAGGCATTAGAAAAACATCACCAGTGTTCCAATTTTATTAGTTAAACTGAACCGCCTTTAGTGGGCGTGGCTACCATCAACACCAAATAGCATGATGGACACTGTAGTTCCACAGGTGAGTGCATTATATTACCTATTAATTATGGATGACAGGATGGCGAGCTGCAACGAGGTTACACAATCCCTGATGGGCCGAACAGAATCGAGTGCACTCTCAAGCGCAAGGGCCATTGAAAAACAATATATATATATATATATGTACATGTAAATATATATATATATATATATATGAAAATAATATTTTACATTTATTAACATGTAAATATATATTTATAACTGTGATAATGAAATTAAAATACTAATATAATACAATGTAAAATAAATATGTTTAGTAATTATGTCACTATATGTGTGTGTGTATGTATAAATATATATACACACACACACACATATATATATACATACACAATTAAAACATAAATATATAAACAATAAGAAAAATAAGAAAAGTAAATTAATTAATGTAGACAATGAGTAAAATATTAAAACTATGAAAAATCCCAATAAACACATTTACAAAAAACACTATAAACATTAAAAACCTTTTTTAAATAAGAACGAATAATATAAAATATAAAAAATAAAACAATTAATGCTATAAAGTCTATTTAAGCAATATCATGAGAACCATTGGAGTATAGGAATATTAAATATACTATTCCCACTCTAGTTTATACAACAGTAGGGAAAGCATTGGGCTTCGGAGGAGTTAGATTTCCTATTCCTACTCCAGTCAATGCAAAAGTAGGGAAAGCACTGTATTTCAGAAGGATAATATTTACTATTCCCACTTCAAACAGTGCAACAGTGTGGAAAATGTTAGATTTTGGAGGGTTCCAATCTACTATTCCCACTACAGTATATGCAAAGGCAGGGAAAGTGTTGGACTTCGGAGGGCTTAAATTTACTATTTCCACTCCAGTCTGTGCAACAGTAGGAAAAGCTTTGGATTTCAGAGGGTTACAATTTACTATCCCTACTGCCATCTAAGCAAAAATAGGGATAATATTTCACTTCAAACAGATTACATATTGAGTAACCCCATGCATTTAGAAAAAATATTAAACACTTGGGGGCTGATTTATGAGCCCCTTGCGACACTTTTGTGCCTCTGTTGCGTTACTTTTCGTGATGTAGAGGTGGTGTAAACAATGTGCCACGTTGCGCCATATTTACAAAGTGATGCATCTAGGTAGATGTGTCACTTTGTAAACCCCTACGCCACATCATACCTGCGGCAGGTATAATGTATGCAGGGTGGGCGTTCCCCCACAAGAAAGCCTCATAGTAGTAGCACAGTAAAATCTATCAGATTTCACTGCGCTACTTCTAAGACGCCACTGCATCAAAACCTTATGCCTCCCTCATAGCAGGCGTAAGCCTGACGCAGTGCAATGTGTATAGGCCTCCCGCATGCATTGCTGGAGTTGCCTCATGTTTATGACACAACTCCAGCAATGCATGAGTTTTGAGCCAACAGATATGTCTGGATTCCTGATGCATCTGTCATTCCTTGCGACATGGAGTGTCGTACAGTAAATACGGCCATGGTGTCGCAAGTAGGGCGCAGTAAAAAGTGTTGCATCTCTGTTTTACGACAGCGATGGAACACTTTCCTTAACCCCTTCGACGCGCATGACGGAGCGGTTCCGTCATGCACGTCGGTTGCGCTGTGCTCATGACGGAACCGCTCCGTCATGGCCCCGCCCGCGCACAGAACCTTCAGCGTGGCGCGGAAATCCGCGCCGCGCTGAAGGGGTTATATGAGGCCCTTAATAAAAAAAAAAACATAATAACATATATATGTATGTATTAAAAAACTTTAAAAAACTATCAATTTGCATAATTACCATTCAATAAAAAATTAATGATCAATTAATAAATAATTGTTATTCAATTATTGAGTAAGTACTTCCTACCCTGTACCCCTACAAACCCAGCTGCTTGCACATAAAATATCACAAAAAAAACTGTTCCATAACTTACAAATGTCAAATACATTTAAACATTATTTAACAATTAATAACTCATTTTCAATTAATTATTACTTAAATTTCAATTCAATAATTAATTTACAAATAATATTACTTAATTTACATCCCTGCATAGCAGCTCGCAATTAAAATATAAATAAAATAAATCAGTTGTCCATATTTTAGATTCTTAAAAATCAATAAAAGAATTAACTATAATAAATATAATAATAAATTATAATTATTAATTAATTACCTTCCTACCCTACACCTTTACAAACCTAGCAGCCCCCAGCTAAAGTATCAGTAAAATAAAGAAGTATTCCATAAATTTCATGATTGAAAATCAATTAAATAACGAATTAACAATTAATAGTTATTGTTAATTGATTATTAATTAATTCATTCCCACCCTATAGCCCTACAATCCTAACTGCCCACCAATAACATATAATAAAAATAAATAAGTATTACAAAAATTACATTGTACATATTAATCATACAATGAAATGATTCTTAATTTATTATTGCCTAATTAAATTCCCACCCTATCCCCTACAAACCCAGTAACCCACTACAATGCTATAAATTACTGTTAAAAACATATAGTTCACATAAAATTACAAGATATGTTTTAAAAGCAATTATTAACATTTATATAAACAATATTAACACATAAAGTTAATATATCAACTAAAACACATAAAAATAATAACAAATGGATTTTTTAACCACTATAGTAGTGAAAATGATATTACAATTTCAATTTTATTTACAGCGATATTGCTTACCTCAAAAAATTCGATTCTGGTCAACCATATTTGTGCATCACAATACTTGTGTGTCACGATAGTTAATTTCTGATATTTCTGTCTCTCTCATTGATTAGTTTAACTTGCATTTACTTTTAATTTTAGGTGAGGTATTTTTTTTTACCACCATCAAGTAGGAGTGATTCATGAACCAATCCTTCTGTAGAAGCGCCACAAGAATCTGGAACACCCTGCACCCGAGCCTCTGCCCGAACACGTCATGTCGCCCTTAAAAAATACCTCTAGGCTCTTCTATTTGAACCACACCTCGCCTAAACCGTTCCTACCTACTTTCGCTTCCTCCAATTGCAGGCAAACCTCAACTTGCAAGAACTGTCAAGGAGCCTCACATGGTACTGTTCCACCTGCTTTACATTGCTACGGTTTGCTATGAAGAAGTGTGAAGTGCTCTGAGAGCAATAGCATAATGAAACTTGAGGGGGTCCCCCTGCAAGATACGTGAAGGGGCCCCCCTTCAGAATCAACCAGGAGCTTTCAGCCATAGTGTCCAGAATCAATCAGGATCTCTCGGCCAGAGTACTGTGCAGAGGGGGGCCCCTGGAGCTTGCCGGCCCCTTGCACCGCTGTAGCTGCAGGGCCCTGTGTTGTACCACTGTCTGAAAGAGGCTTACCCGGTGATCACTCCACCTTTAATGTGCATGCATATATTTGTTATTGATAAGTTCTGGCTTCATTGTGATGCGCTCTGTTGTCCTGTCCCAAATCCACACATTATAAAATCACAAAAATAAACAAAAAATAAGTCTGGCCTGCGCAGTTCACAATCATGTCTGCCTGAGTCAGAACATTGTTTGCCAGTTTCACTGGTGAGAGTGGAGATGGCTGTCATTTGAGTCCCTGCCTCCTCTGTTATTTATTTTTCTTCCACAAATCATTCAGTTTTTAGAGTTTGTCCATGGGGTACTTTTCCCCGCTGCTCATCTCAGCAGTCAAGGGGCCTCATTTCGATGTCAGCGGTCGGACAACCTCCCGCTATGGCAGGCGGTGATGCGACTGCCAAATTAGGATGCGACAACCGGGCTGGCGGTCGCCAAGTACTCAATTTCATGGCAGCTTGTGCTGCAGCCACGGAAAAGGGACGCAGCACAAGCCGCCATGAAATGGAGACCTTTGTGCACTGCCATGCACCAGGTGGTACATAGCACGCGGTGCATGGATGTGAGCGGGGCACTACATGTAACCCCAGGGTCACTTTGCAGTGGCCCACAAGGGATGGGATCCCTGCCTTGGGCCCCCAAAGTAATTTTCCGTCAGTCTTTCCATGGCTGTTGGACCACCATGAAAAGGCTGTCGGAATGGGACATCATAAACCCGACAGCAGTGCCTGCCACAGCCCTGCTGTCTTTCAGGGATTGCGATTCCATCCACCACCCTGTCGGGATCTCCGATCCCGGCAGAGACGACGGTCTCCTCTCCGACCGGCTTTCTGTCGGTCGGTCCGCCTTCGATGGCCTGTCGGTGGCAGTCCAAATTACATCGTAATCAGCCCCAAAACTCTTAGGCTCCCATTAGGATGGCAGGTGGACTTCAGTCCGCCCGCCACCCTATCGTTGCTGGGACCGGCCGCCAGTGGTGCGGCAGTCCCGCACTGCCAATTAGGATGCGACCGCCACCCTAGTGGTTGCATCCCGCATATTCAACATTGCGGCAGGCGGTGCTGTAAGCAGCACCCGCCACAATGCTGAAAATGCATGTTGTGCATTGGCATGCACAACGTGACAGGCACCGCGCAGTACCTGCTACCTTGTGAATGCTAATGTAAGGGGGTACCATGGGTACCCACCAAGTGCAGCTCCCCACCCTCCCCTGGGGCCCATAATGAACCCCCAAAGTAAACACTGCATGCCTGTGAGAAGAGGGAGATTTAAATATCCTGCCTGAAGTGGATCATATCAAAGAGCAGGGCAATGAGCCGAAGCAAGAAGATAGCCTCAAACATGAGTTCCTCTTTTTCTCTCCTCCTCTCACATCCACCATGCGAATTGCAAGATGTGCTTTTTTCTTTTCAACCCTTTTGAGCTGTATTGAGATGGTGTGGCTGTTGAAAGGAAACTCTCCATTGTGGGGTTTGCAGCTTTATTAAGTGAGTTGGTGATTAGAAACACAGAGCCGGCTAGATGTGGAGCCCTTTCTCAGTTAAGTTTTAAAGCTCAGTTGGTAGAGCGCAGGACTGGAGTGACTGACATCCTTAGGGCGCTGGTTCAAATCTGGATTGAAGGAATTTTGCAAACTCTTAACTTTTTTCCTCTGCTTCACAATATAAAGCGCCTCTTTCTCAGACACTCACACACCTGGGATTTTCCCTCCTCCTCTCTTCTCCTTTACAACCCAGCTCCCTCCTCCGGCTGGGGGGTGGGAGGGTCTCCCTCCCCCTCCCTGTGTGCAGCCCCCGCTGCAATCCTCCATCATCAGACAGAGCCAGGGGCCCCTGGGCTGAAGAGCCAGGCCGGGGCCCCATCTGAAGCAGCCCTGAACTGGTTGTTGTGACTCTGGCATCCGGTGAGCGTCTGCTAGGAGGTGAGAAGGTTGTTGTGAGGTGTGAGGGAGGAGTGAGTTTGTGTGTGTATTGTGTGAGGGAGTGTGTGTGTGTGTTTGTTGAGCCTGTGGCCCTCTGTGTCGGTGCCAAGGAACTGGGAAATAAGAGAGATCCATCACAGGCAGGACAGGGCGGGTTGAAACAACGACAAGTAGCTGCTCAGCAGGAATCTGAACAGCGGATCCTCGTTAGTATAGTGGTCAGTATCCCCGCCTGTCACACGGAGACCGGGGTTCAATTCCCTGACGGGGAGGAAGTATTTTGGGGAGTTTTTTGGCCGTAATATCTGACCTCTACTCAGTCTACATTTTCCCACTATTCCCATCCAAGATATATTTAAATTCAAATACACACACTTTCCATTGATGGCCACACCTCCTACAACTAAAAACTTTACTAACACAGTGGTACATATTTCAAAATTGAGCGCAGGCAATTTTTAAGTGCTGTAACTTTTTAGGCGACCATTCATGTCTGTCTTCAAAAACAAACCTCTAATGAACTGCCACTGTTCAGTGAAAAGTAAAGGAGTATATGACAAATGAAACGCTTTTAAGTTTCAACAGAGTGTATTGTACACACTCAATGAATGAAACGTTGGGACAGTGTTGTGGAGTGAGGAGTTGAACGATAAGCACAGAGGGTTTGACACAGGGCTTGGTTTAACTCGATCCGCTCCATCGATGCTCGTTGAATTACCCTTTTCAGAGTACCCATGAATCGTTCCACAACACCATTGGCTTGGGGCCACAGAGGTGTACTCTTCTGATGTTTAACATTTAATCTGACTAGAAATTCCTTGTATTCTTTGCTACTGAACTACAAACTGGAATGGCGGGGATATCCAACACTTCAAAGATGTCATCCAGCCGCTCGATGACCTTGTCATGGATTGTTGATGATAACATTTCAACTAAATGAAAGCCTGAATGCTCATCAATGACTACCATGAGATAATGTCAGTTTCCTAAGAGTCCAAAGAAATCAACTGCAACTCTTGCACAAGCTTGTGAAGGAAGGTCGGACATTATCATTGGATGCTGCGTCAATTTGGGGGAAAGGCGTGGCAATGATGGCACTCTTTTAGCTCCTCTCACCTCGCTCATCTAGTTGTGAGAACCACACTTGGTTTCTTAGGGCTCTTTTGTAGGTGAATTCAATTTTGCGAGTCCTTAATAGCGATTTTTACCAAATTGCTATTAAGGACTCGCAAAATTGAATGTAGGTAGGAATCGCAAAAATATTTGCGATTCCTTATTATACCTTAATTGCGAATCGCGAATTGAGATTCGCAATTAAGGAATTCCAGCCCATAGGAATGAATAGGATTTACGCCCGCAATTTGCGAGTCACCAAGAGGCACTCGCAAATTGCGGGCGCAATTTCAAGGGTGCGAGGGTTCCAAAAGGACACCCTGTTGCACCCCTGAAATGTGCATGTGTGCAACTGTGGCGCACATACATGCCCTAAGGGCATGTATGTGTGCTACATGGCACTTTGTAAAAAGCCAAAAAGTGCTTTTTGAAATGAAATCGCTAAATACCACCAACTTGAAGTTGGTGGTATTTTGCGATTCCTTAAGGCAAAATCGCAATTTGCGATGCCTACTAGCATAGCATTTAGGAAATCGCAAATTCTGATTCTCTAAATGCTTGCGCAAAATAAGGAATCGCAATTTTGTGATTCCTTATTTTGTGAGTAAGTTTAAACATACCTACATTGCTTGCAGCGAAATAGCGATCGCAAACGCTGAAATTCTGCGAATTTCAGCGTTTGCGCTCACTATTTGGCTTCCTACATCTGGCCCTATGTAGCTTAAATGCCATAATGTCCTTCCTGTGCTAGTTCAGTGACTTGTTCTCTTAGGCTCTAAGGTATGACGATTCTCGAGCCTCTCAATACAACACCTTCCCTTGTCCCGGGCAGTTCATCCTACACATTTTTGAATTTTTGAAATTCAATATTTTCAGCAAACGGTAGAGCACTCTTCTTCCATGATTAAGTTGAAATGATGTCTCAGAGGATAAGCATGTTTTTATCGGCATTAGTGGCAGCAATAATCTGTTCAATGGAAAGGACTGCTGGCGTGCTGGACCTCACAATGAAGTTAATGTACCGCTTAGCCGTTTGGACGTCGAACTGTGACGATGCAGCAGTACTCGTGAAAAGTAATCTGCAGGGTTCTGATCTTTACCCAGCTTGTGTACAATTGCATAGTCATGCTCTTGCAGTTGGAACCCCCACCTCTCAATGTGAGGGGGCCTCTTGGCCTTTCAGCTTCCAAAAATAGTGAACAGCTCTTGGTGGGCTGTAAAGATAGTGAACATTTTTCCATATAAAAATACATGAACAATTGTTCTGTGTCAGACAGGCTTCAGTTGCCACAGGCCACAAGGTGTCCCTGAGTATTTGAATGACCATTCTGTTGAGCAAGGATTGCCCCCATCCCTGATGGATCGCATCTACTATGATCTCAGTATGTAACTTGAGTCAATCTTGTTTGCATTATCCGTTGCATTCTCAATCGCATGTTTTCTTATTTTGAAGCTGTGATCACATTCAGATGACCACTGGAAAGGAATATTTCATTTTGTCAAGTTTCTCAATAGGTCACTCACAGTAGCAAAGTCACAAAATTACCTTGAGTAATAACCGGCCATGCCTAAGAAGGATCGCAGCATGGTGACATCTTGTCGGGGGCAGGTAGCTGACAGTGCTTGCACTTTCTCTGGGTAAGAAGTCATTTCCCCATCAGAGAATATGTGCCCAAAGAATTTAAGTTTAGTCTTTTGAAACTCACACTTTGCTGCGGTCATAGTGAGACCGGCATCAGCAAGTAACTGGCACACTTGTGTAAGAGCCTTGTCATGCCCCTTCTGCGTTGCTCCAAATATCTGTATGTCATCACTGTAATTAAAAGCATGTGTGACAGGTTGAATTATTCGACGTATAACATCCTAAAATATTTCTGCAGCTGATGACGCTCCAAAACTCAACCATTTGGATCTGAACAAACATACATGAGTCGAAAACGTAGTGATGTGCCAACTGTTCTCTTGCAACACAAGGTGATGGTATCCCTTGTTCAGGTGAAGACTGGAGAAGATTTTGGCACAGTTCAGTTGCATGATCATGTCAGCTATATGTGGACCGGGTTGTCTTTCTCTCTTGATTGCTTTGTTGGCCTGCCACCAATCAACACAGATGCACACTGTTCTTTTTGCTACCACTATTATGAGCGAAACCCAGGGTTTAGGACCGTTGGAGCACTCAATGATGTCATGCTTCAATAGCATTTCTAGTTCTTTCTCAACAGCTTCCTATATGTAAAAAGCAACTCTGCAGTATCGTTGGCCAATGGAGAGAATGTCCTCATTGGTGTAAAGTTGAACTTTCATTGTCTTGAGCCTTCCTAGGTCATGAAACAACAACAGAAACTGACTCACAATTTCAGACTGAGTGTGGAGGTTGTAATAGAGAGATCAGTCTCATGTCAGTAACAGCGGCAAAACTGATTTGGCATGAACTGGACGAAGTTCCTTGAAGAACGTGAATTGGCGCTTGCATTGATGCTACTTTATCCTGCATTGTCGTTGTGAATGGCCTTTAACTCTGCAACAGTTTAGAATCAGCCCATGTGTATACCTTCATGTTTGAGGGGTTGAGGTGTGGCACAGGAGACAGGTTATTGAGCTTTTTGATTGCAATGACGTTAATTGATGCACCACGGTCAATGATAAAGGTTATTGGGTGACTGTTGACCTTTATTGTAATCTTGGGGCAGTGACTAAATGAATTCAGTTTTTCCGTTTGGTGGTTTGCCTTTGTCTTTTGTTCTTCATTCAGGCAGCCAAACCTACATGTGCCTGTCATTCCACGGTCGATGCCATCATCGCACATCCTTCTTCTTCACTGGCGCTTGATAATGATGTTGAAGAGCCTTTGCAGGATGAATTTGAGAGCGATCGACTTTATCTGGTTTCTACTTGTACCTGATTTTGCTTTTTGCTCCTGTGGGTGTGGAGAGAATGCTTCTGGAACCGTCTGGCATCCATTTCGTCTTCTTGCTGTGACGTATTTCATTTCTCTTTTGCTTTGCAAACGGTTATGAAACGGTGTTCTTTCCCACAACCTTTGCAAGTCTGTGCTATGGCTGGAAATTTGCATTTATGGGGAAATGAAAACCCACATTGGAAACACTTTTTTTTTTCCTTTGGAGATGTCGACTTGCGTGCATCTACCATGTGCTTGTACTTTGTTTTCATGACCAATGCTGATTCATTTTCACTGTTCCAGCTTCCATATCAGCAGCTTCTCGATTTGCTCTTACATCTGCCACTGCAGCCATTAGTACTTTCTATAAACCGATTGTCTGTCTCAACATGCGTCTTCTGAAAGAGTCTGAAAGATAGCCACAGATGACTCTGAGGTGTATGGCTTCTTCATCATTGAATTCACTAAACTTACAGTGCTTGATAAGCACATCAAGTCTTCCAACAAACTCATCCATCGTTTCACCAGCTTGCTGTCTCACTTTATTGAAAATGTAGCTTTTATAGATGACATTCGGCATCGGATTGAACTTGGTTCCGGTTGGTACTGGTGCATTCTGTTTGGCTGAGGCAGTTCCCAAGCCAGGCAGCACCTACCACTTGTGTCAGGGTTAGGTGATTACACTCACTTTATAACATACGCTCACCCTTGGGTATCTTGGCACTGAGCAGTAGGACTTAGCACAGAGGCAATGTGTCAAGCATTGGCACAGCACTCATTTGCAGTAAATACACTGAGTTTCACAAAAGAGACTTCACACAAGGTGTATGTAAATAAAGATTGTGTTCAACACACACATTGATTAACACAACATGAACATCATGTATTTCTGGGTATAAATCATACTTTGAAATATTATTAGCAGTACTGGACCCAACAGTGTTTAAATGACATTAGTAGTATGCACACGTGGGAAAATTCTATTTTTACCCCAGTAACCTTATGCCGTGCAATATGTTGTCACCGCTGGGTTCACACTGGCAAATAGCATAATTCAAATCCACACATTTTTTGGGTGCACCCCAGGTCATAACGATATCAAGAATGTGTACACACAGGTATCTATAACACTTTTCAGCAGCATTACGGGCCAAGGCCGCACATTAACGCCAATTTCAAAACAGCGTATTCGTTAGGTAATGAAAGAAACAAGTAAAACAACACCGCTACATGGTGCAACTATTAGCAGGCTGTTCCCATGCAGCACACTCTTGCACACTCACACAGCCCCATAATGTGGTGCAAAGGATATCGGCAAACCAGTATGAAGCACACTCGCACACACACGCGCTAGATAGCACAACGTGGTGCAAATGATATCTGGCAGGTCCGTTGATAATATGAATGTGGATCCTGTGGCACAATCCCTCCCACACCTATCAGTTACCCCCCACCCACTCTCTGCCTTCAGGTCAGAGTAAAAAAAACAATACTTACCATACCTGTTTAAGACTGGAGTTACACTTAGTCAGGGACCCTGGGGAAAAGGATGGAGTAACTATCGGGGTAACCAGGCAACAGTCGACAAATGGGTGGTTGGCCACCACTCAAAAATTTCAGCCACTTTATGCAGAGCAGAAACGGCTAGAGGCTGTCCCAGTTCAATCAAGAGAGCCCTTAATTCTATCCCACGGGCTGCCCCAGTACTCAAGATCTGGGCATTCAGGAAACTGATCAAAACTTGGATTCTTTTCTGCTATCTAGCCTATCTCTTCTGGTCACTTGTCCGCTAGCGCTGGGACGCCCTGTTGCTGGGGCAGCCATGCGCTTTACAAATAACCTTAACATAACATACCATGACCTTCCGGCACCAGCCCAGTCCTGCGAAGCACAAGGGGTTCTTGCAGTCTCTTGACCCGCTTTTGATTGCTCTCAGAAGTTTTCCTCCATCCAGTCACTTACTCTTACCACCCAGGCCAGATCCGGGAGATAATACCTGGCAACATGAAGTAGTCAGGCCGGGTGAGGAGAGAGTAGTTTATTCACCACACTGAGGGCAAGGCCAAACACTCGGTGAATGGACGGGTGTAGCTGTCCCCACTCCCCACAGGAAGTGAAGCACAATGTCTGGTGTGCGTTGATCTGAGTCGCACCAGATATTCCAGTCACAATGGACCACGAGTCTGATTCTCCATACCACCTTGGAAATGAAGCACATCCGGTGCGCTATGATACGAGTCACAACAGACAATCCAGTAACAATGAATCAAAATTTGGGTTTGCTGTACTTCCCTGGAAATAAGACGCAACGTCTGGTGCACAATGAACCGAGTCGCACCAGACAATCCAGTCCCAACCAACCCAGAGTCGGGTTTGCAATACCTGCCTGGAAATAAGGTACAACATCTGGTGCGCGATGATACAAGTCGCACCAGACAATCAGGTCACAATCAACCCACGGTCGGGTTCGCCATACCTCCCTGGAATGAGGCACAACGTCTGGTGCGCGATGATACGAGTTGCACCGGACAATCTGGTTAAAATCAACCCATGGTTGTGTTTGCTGTTCCTCCCTGGAATGAGGCACGACATCGGGTGCGTGATGATAGGAGTTGCACCAGACAATCCAGTCCCATATACACAGCCACAAGTTCAGTAGTACCGCACAAGGTAGAATGAGGCACAGCTACGGATGCTTCCTCCCTCTGAGGGTCATAACCTGTGAATCTGACACTGCACACAATGAGCACGCAGACGATGTGTCGCATGAGTGAACGGATGATGAAGCGGGTCACTCGAGTCTCACAACCAGTGAATCTGCTCACCACCAACAAGAACCTTGTGTGTGCTGAGGCTCAATAAAGCAGGGGCCATTATATTTAGATGTGGGCACAGTTTGGGGGCTCCGTATAAGGCAATCTGGTCTTCGGGCACAATACTTAGTTCCATGCTCACACAGCTTTGCAGTCAGGATCCAGCAGTTGAAGTAGGCGCCTGAGAGGCCACCTAGACCAGGTTTGGACCTCTATTTGGAGTTAGCCAACATATGCATCTCCCCCTGCTCATGGTCAGACCATCTGTTTATTACGTTTGCCATCTTGAGTACCCCTGCTCCTAAACTCTCTCCTCCTACCACTATTATGGCCAGGAACTGGAGCCGGGTTAATACCAAAGAATACAGCACTATGTTGGCGGCATCTCAACCCCTCGGTACAGCGTTCTCCCCTCACTCCCAGGCTGAAAGCATTAATTCCTGGCTGGAATTGGCTAGAGACAGTATTGCCCCATTACAGATAATTAAAAACAAAAGACCCCACGATGCACAACGCTGATTATCTGACAATTTGAAGGCCATGAAACTGGCCCTGCGACAAACTGAACGGAAGTGGAGACAGGACTATTGCCCCCATAAAAAGCTCATCTTCATTACATCACTTAAAGATTATAAAAATGCCATTATCAGAACTAAATCTGAATATTTCTCCTCTAAAATCTTGGCATCCACCAACAAGGCCAAAGATATTTTTTCAATAGTGGATGAACTTGTCAAACCCGATCGTGTCTCTGTAAAACCCACTCCCTCGCAATCTTTATGTGACTCACTCAACAACTATTTTATTGAGAATATTATCAACATTAAAACAAGTACTCCCCAGCCCCCCGCATCTGTGGACTTTTGTGATTCAAAGATTAATCCTCACCACCTGGACCGCTTCCCTCTTATTACCCAAGAAGTTTTTTTCTGCCTACTTAAGAAGGTCAGGTCAGGATCCCCCTCTGACAGTTGTCCTCCCTCCATTCTTCGGGAAGTCTTTTTCTCTTGCCCTGAACCCCCCCATGTCTCTTCTTAACAACTTCCTTACTCTGGGCTTGGTTCCCAACCGTTTTAAGCATGCCGAAGTGGTACCTATTTTTAAAAAAACTGGCTCTGAGCCTTCCATTCCCAGCAATTTTCGCCCCATCTCATTGCTGCCCTTTTTGGGAAAAATTTTGAAAGCTCATGTGACTGACTTTTGTTGAGAAGTCACATTACCTGGACCCTCATCAAGCTGGGTTCAGACCTAAGCACTCCACTGAATCTGTTATTCTGGCAGTCCTCGATGAACTACGAAGGGGGGCCGACCAAAGCACCACGCAAGCCCTGGTGCTTTTAGATCTCTCGGCTGCGTTCGATACGGTCGACCACTATCTTTTGGCCGACCGGGTCGAGAGTGCCGGGATTCGTGGTCCTCCTTTGGACTGGACTGGATCTCCTCATTGCTCTGTGACTGCTTTCAAGCAGTCCGTCTTGACAGCTTCTTGGCCCCGAAAAGGAGATTTACGTGTGGGGTTCCCCAGGGCTCCGCTCTCTCTCCTTTTCTTTTTAATCTACATATTCTTCCTTTGATTTTGTCCCTTCAGAAGCGAGAGCTGGTTATTTTTAACTATGCTGACGATCTCCAGCTAGTATTTAATATTGACTCCTCCCCCTCGTCTATAGAATGCTTCCAGTCCACTATGACATTTATCAGCAATTGGATGAGTGCCAACCATCTTAAGTTAAATCCCGACAAAACTGAGCTGATCCTTACGGGTGGCCCAGGGAATCCCTGGAACTCTAACTTTTGGCCCCATTCTTTGGGATGCCCCCCATCCCCTGTCAAGTCAGTCAAAAGCTTGGGGATCGTAATTAGCAACGATCTTACGATGAAGGCACAGATCAATTCTGTGGTATCTGCTTGTTTTTTTCATCTTCGAAGAATCCACAAAATAAGCAGATATCTGACCTTCGAGGCCCGGATTCAAGCTGTTCTTGCTCTGGTGATATTGCGTATTGATTACGCCAACTCTCTGTACGCCGGTATCCCAGTTTACCAACTACGCCGACTCCAACTGGTGCAGAACCAAGCCGCTAGGCTTGTATATGGTCAATCTAAATCTTATCATGTGAAACCGCTATTGAAAAACCTACACTGGCTTCCTGTCTGTCAACGCAGTCTCTTCAAACTTGGCTGCACTGTTTTTAAGGCTCTCTCGGACCGCGGCCCAGCTTTCATTGTGGCTAAACTACAACGCTATGCCCCCTCTCGAGTCCTGCGATCTGCAAACATGAATCTGTTAACCCCTGTCTGTATAAGCGTAAAAAACACGGGGTCTTCGATTCTCGATTCTGGCGCCACAGCTTTGGAATTCTTTTCCCCCTGAATTGCGCCTGTCTTCTTCCTATGTTCAGTTTAGGACCTCTCTTAAAACTTGGCTGTTTGTCCAGGCCTATAACTGAACTTTCTTTTTCTTTCTTCCTTTGTTTCCATGCTTAGCAACTGACCGATTCTGCTTAGCGCCAAGAAACCGTTGGTGAACGCTCGCTGTATAAATATTTTTTAACATAACATAACAGAGGGCACCGTTCTCTAGGTGAAACATGCAGACAGTGTAGGTCCCTCACAGGAGGTCTTTGATGTCCCTGAGACCTCCACATAGAACAGGGGCAAGCCAACAAGCCTTTGGAGAGCACATTTCGGGGGTGCCACACAGTGTTCAAGTGGTAGTGAACGGCCCACTCAGCATTGGCTAATGGTTTAGAAATGACAACCTGAGCATAGGTGCAACTGCGCACACGCAGGCCTGCAATGGCAGGCTTGAGACATGATTGAAAGTCTATTCTTGTGGATGGCACAATCAGAGCTGCGGCCCTCTAGTAGCCAGTGCAGAACTTACCCTGGATATGTGATAAACCTCTTTACAAGGTACTCACCGATACAGCGCCCAAACTAATCAGGTAAGCACTACTTCCTAGCATGTGTAGGCCGGGTGCATGCACTTTCTCACTGCTCAGAGTCCTAACGCCAGGAAAAGAGAATTAGCATAAACCAGGAGGAAAAAATCAATAACGTTTAGGAAAATCCTCTAAGAAGCGCCATATCCAGCAGTTCCAAATGCTTATTTGATCTGATCACATGATATTGCACCAGTCTGCAAGATTTTCTTCAGCCTTTCTTTCACTCCGTCACAGGCAAGGTTCTTTAAATACCTAATGATTTTCTTATGATCTACTTCTTTTAGGGCATCTATGAAGTAATCGAACGTCTTGATTCATGCAGGCGGTGGTGATTTCAAAAACACAACTGCATTATACTTCATGCTTTTGTCTACTACCTTTGAGAGTATATGCTGTTCAGACGACTGCTGCTGTTCACCTGGACCTGTAACTTCTGCAAGCACTGGCTGTTTTGTTGCACTTGGGTCATCACTCCCGATCCGAGGTCGTAGATCATCGTCTCCCTTCTTGACGGTGAGTAACGGCTCCATTTCTAGCACATGGTAATGGTTGAGTTTAGTTTTTTGCATTGTACCTGGGTGTCACTGCCTTTAGCGTTTCGCTTTATATCAATGACGGCTCTGTGCTATGATGTGGTGCAGTATCTCTTCTTTATCAGTGGGTTTCTGGCTAGCTTTCGAAGATGCTCCTTTGTAGGGCCTTCAACTTCTTCAACGGCTATGTCTGGGCTGGAGCAGGGCTTTGACTCCACCTACATCAACTTCAAACTGCTTCTTATTGATTTGGATGCATGTGGCATGCACGAGCAGTTTGCTGTATCATTGCAAACTCTCGGGAAGAGTACTATTGATTCTTTGAGGCAGGTATCCCCAACTCACGGCCAGTTGTAGAGTCTTCCCCAACCTGGGACCATGCAAACGAACACGTCACATAAGGAGCTCCATAACAGACGTCTTTATTCCTCAGCATACGATCACACACTGCCCTCTGATTATATCATAACCATTAATAACCACACAGTGACACCTCCCAACAAATTACGTAATCCCTCTTCCGAGTACGGCCAGAACTGCAAGGGTCCTAACGCACATAGTCTCACGACACTACAAATAGGGCTACCTTTTCTTGCTCCTACTAAAGTCCCGCAGTGCCATAACGCACCTTCTGTGTCTCCTTCAGTGGACTTTAAACCTGCTCTTTATGATGGCTCATGAGTTTTGGACTTTATTTTCAAAACTATATGTAGCATTTTTTTCTCCTGGTTGTGACGAATGGCACTAGACTGATCATGCAATTTATTTTAATTGTCTTTCAGTTGCTGCTTTATGTTAAGTGTATCAGCCTATGAATAAGACAGTGTTTGAATATTTAAGTCTTCACTCTCTCAATATGATGTCCCATAGCACAACAACTGCCCCTCAGTGGTCTTCCAGCGCACCATGAAAAGACTGCGGACATAGGCTAGAACCTAAAAACATCACCGTTCCAACCGCCTACCCCAGCAAGGTGTCGCTTGTTAGCCATGTAGGTAAACGGCTTTAGCACCTCACATAGAGGTAGTAAGCGCTACATAAATGACCCAACACAAGTGAGGAAATGATGCATAGATTTGCAGCCAGGTTGTCCTCTTCTGAGTGGAATGACAGACATCATGAGGCCCCTGGTTCAGAACTGGCTGCAAGGACAGCGGCGCTCCCGGGTCTTCTTCTTCGTCTTTGCAAGCCGAGCTTTCTGTTTATTATTCAGATTCCTTGGCTTTTTCTGCCTCCTCTGGTCTCTTTGCCTATGTTTTTCTATAGACTTGAAGAAGTCCCTATTGGGGCGAAACGCGTCGGCTAATTGAATTGTGATTCTTGGATTTTATCAACTTGATGTATTCAGCTTTTCGAATAAAGAATAATTTTCAAAAAAGAAAACAAGACTACATGGACTTGAAAATTACTTCAGATCGTCAATTACAGCTTTTATTCAACTGATTCTAAATATATTTATAATTTTTGTGTGCAGATTTCCTATTCTTTATCCTACACGGAGAACCTGACATGACCAGGGCGGTCCCTGTGAAAAGTAGGTCGCAGCTACGGCCTGGTCGTGATACAGAGGAGAAGAGAATCAATCCGAGGGGTAGGACGTGACCAGCGAGGTCCTTGTGAAGTGCATGTCACATCGAGAGGCCTGGTCGAAAGGAAGAAGAGCATGAGTAGATGGCATTAGGCCAATGTCATGAAGAGGAAACAGGAAATAGGACAAGAGGAGAAGAGAGAGGCCTGACGCTACACTATGGAAGAGGAGAAGAGTGGCACGATGCCACCTGGCAAAGGAGAAGAGAGAGAGGTGTGTGACTGATCCGTCACATGGAAGATCCCGACAACCAAAGGTGTGCAGGAGGAAGGAATGTGAGCTACAAGCATCATCATACTGAGCAAGACGTCTTCACCTGCAGCACGGGTTGCCCAGTGGTAAAAAAAACTCGCTATCATTGACACTTGCATCATATGTCACCTAAGAAGCATCACACCACCTGGGTGGAGCCGTATGCCTGCATAACAACCTGGAGAGTTTCAAGGTGTCCCTGGGGTTGTGGGAGGCTGGCCACCCATAGACCTGTTGTTACATCAAGTGAACATGTAGGCTGCTGAAGAGAGCACACTCGACCATTTGTACCATCCACCTTTGGGGTTGCATAGCAGACTTGGTTGTGGTCCTGTTCTGACTTCCTCAGCGACCTCGGTCAGGGGGTCGAGTAGAGGCTCAGAGTAATCCACACAGGCCTGTGGCAATCCAGGGGCAAGGGCCTCAGGGAATTCCAGTGACAGGGGAATCCTGACACGGGTGATGCCTCTGCAACAGCTTTACAACAGGCACCAGGAAACACTAAGGTTGCAGACAGAGTCTGGGAGAGGAGTTGGCCTAACAGCTAGGGCGGTGGGGAGAGGGGTTGGCCTAACGTCTAGGGTGGTCGACCTTGAATCTGGGGAACTGAGTTTGAGTCTCGGCAATGACGCTGGACATCCTGTGATTCTGGGCAAATCACTTAATCTCCCCATGCCTAACAAAGAATGAATGTGTTCTCATGTAACGCAACTGGTGCTATGTAAAGCGCTCTCATACCCGCCACCGGGTCAAGTTCGCGCTATATAAAACGCCGAAAAAAAACCTCTATATTAGATGCCTGTGCCCCCGAGTCCTGATGGCAAGAGCATACAGACCCTAAGACAACCACCCTTGCAGCGGAATGGGTGACTTTTATGTGGTCCTGTAGGCGGTTACCCAGTGACCACTTCGCACAGCCTGAGAGACTTACTGCATAGTCCAGGCAGTCCCATGGAAGCCCGGTGAGGAAGGGTCTCAAGGAAAGTCCTGTGAGAGAAGAGTCCTGGCACGAGAGGGAAGTCTGAAGCTTTTCCGCCGTCGGGTACTGGGAAGCACCACCGCCGTCGAGGAAGACTTTCGACCACCGCAGTATCGTCCTCCGTCTTAGCAGGTTGGTTATCCATTGGGCGCGGGTGTTTCAAAGATATTTCTGCAGCAGACTCCACCACTACTCTGGATGCACCATCTCCGTGACCTTTATAAATAGACTCCAATACCGTGCCATCTCCGTGACCTTTATAAATAGACTCCAATACCGTGCCATCTCCGTGACCTTTATAAATAGACTCCAATACCGTGCCATCTCCGTGACCTTTATAAATAGACTCCAATACCGTGCCATCTCCGTGACCTTTATAAATAGACTCCAATACTGTGCCATCTCGTGACCTTTATAAATAGACTCCAATACCGTGCCATCTCCGTGACCTTTATAAATAGACTCCAATACCGTGAGATCAGGTGGGACAGGACCAACAGGGCCCAGGTGGATTGTAACCTCATGGATCGACGATTGAGAGTTCTGGACATCATGCACACTGCCATTCACTGCCAGAGTAGTCTGGATGAACTACGGAGGTGTGCCGTGATCCCGGGCACTCCCAGCTGCACCTGTCCACTGATCCTGTCCGGCAATTAACCTGAAGAGACTCGGTGTGTTTTTGTTTTGTTGTTTTGGTCTCTCCTACAGGTTGGACTCATTGTCTATTTTCAATAAAGTTCGAGAGGGATGTAGTGACCGACTGGTCATAATCTAGTCTTTCTACCGCAATGTGTTCCACCAGCCACTCCTAGAGGGCTGGCTTCCACACGTTAAGGTGCTCTAACTGATGTCGTAGCATTTGGAAGAATCATTGACAAATACAGGTTGGCCTGGTTGTTTTCCTTTGTGGACTTTCTTTAGAAAAACACCACATTGATGGGCACTGGCGGCTCCTCTGCTAAGGCGCAGGAGCGTCGCCCCACTGCTTTTCAGCGGTGTAAGTAAGGGAATAATGAAATTATAATAACTCAATGTTATTATAACTTTATTTGTTCCTGCTGCTTTGCCGCCAGGGCGGGCGGGCTGCTCTGCTCTCAGAGCAGGGCAGGGGAGGAGTGGTTCGCTCCCTCCAAATGCGCATGACGCTTTGGCTGGTCTTCTCAGGCAAGCCAAGCAGTCTTGCGCACTTTGCCTGTTCTCCACGCAGCCTGCATTGCAGCCTGCGTGGAGAACATGCCCAGGCCACCAATCCACGCTTGAGCGCCGAACCACGGCCCTTAGACCAATCACAATGCTGCATTGCATCCACTCATTCATCTAACCTATTGGGTGCTACGGTGCTTCCTGTTCCAGCCCGACGCGTAGGAGAGACGTGGCGATAAGGTAAGTTTTTTATTTTTTATTATTTTACATTCCTCCACCTCCCCAAACCCTGCCCCCGCACCTCCCCGATCCGTGCTGGCTGCCACTGTTGATGGGCACTTCATTGTAAATCAGGCACACTTGGAGATGGTAGCCAGAGTAAGACAGACACAATCCTCCCTGAACACACATAGCAGCAGCAGCAGCAAGCACGCAGAGGGTGAGAGCCTGTAAGTGTCCACGCAGGCGCCCTGGAACTATCCAGGGAGAGAACTAATGCAAAGGTTGAGGGTTGTTATTCCCTGTTGTCATGTGTCTGAGAAGCGTCTGTGGATTGGTAAAAAGCGAGATGGGTGGTGTGCTTGTTTCTTTTCAGCCCTTTGAGCTGTATGGAGGGGGTGTTGCTGTGGAAAGGAAACTCTCCATTGCGGGCTTTGCAGCTTTATCAAGCTGGGGTTGGTGTTTAGAAACAGAACATTACCTTGATGGACAGCCTCTGGGCCCCGTTCTCATGGCATAAAGGACCTTGTCACCAATTATAGTGCCAATATCGGCAACAGTTGTCCCAAAACACATAAGTACATAAATAAAACACACGACACTGTATTGTAAGTGGAGAAATATTGCTGCAGGTTTATTAGCATAACCAATATGCAAACATGGTGGGTTATCTTACGGGCGATCCCAGGGCAGGCCAGCCCCTATGCCGCCTGCCCGTCTGATAAGCCTAGAGTCACCATGGCAACGCCAAATGGTGGATACCAAATATTGGGAGGGGCCACCCCTCCCATCTGTGGACCACCAGTCCACTTGCTTCACACGCCCCCCCCGTGATGGGTGGGCGGAGCATACATGGCAGCCCCCGGTTGCTCAGACCCACAACCGCCTGTCGGCTAACGGGGCGCCGTCGTTCTTCCAGGGGACACGCTAAAACATCCCTGGGTATCCTGGCTTAGCACCCCGCGGTGCTGCTGCATGATGTACCCCTTGGTATGTGCAGACCCTGGATCGCCCTGTAACTCCTCCACAGCCTTGGGAGTGGCCACCGTCACTACCAGGGCCCCCCACCAAGGTAGACCTATTTCCATACAACCTGCTGCAGCCAAAGCTTCCCCTAGGTCCAGTAGGAAAAGATCCATGCCTAAACTAGAGAGGAGCACCCCATCTCCCTCTAGGCACCCTGTGGACTTACGTGCATTAGACCATGCCTGATGAGGCCAAGACCTCTTTGCTCTGCGCAACCGCACATGGCTCCAGGTAGTCCTTTTTACCTACCGCATGCTGATACCGGGCTTCTCCCAGGTCCAGCCAAAACAAGTCTACGCCCAACCGGGCCGGCGGCCAGCGGCCAGCATGCACCATCAGGACAGGTTCCCCCAACCTCTAAATTCCCCCGTGGGTTTGACTGAAATGACCTTAAACCCAAGATAGGCGATGGTCCAAAGTTGCCTTTGCATGGCTAAAGAACAATCCCTTTGACAAGACACTCCTGCCTGGCAGTGCCAATGCGGGAGGAGGTAAGCGTTGCAAGCCCGCCTTGCTTCCTCTTTCACTCCGTTGGAGTACGCCCATCGTACTCCATCAGTCACCACCAACTGTGAAGCCTTGCCCTCCCAAAATTCTGCTAGTATACCAGGGAGAGACAGGACAGAGTGACCACAGAGGAGAACCAGCGTGTAAATTTCTTCTCTATTTTGAATCTTGGGAAAGCCAATTAGTCTCCTGCTAATTTGTAGCTATAAAAGTGTTACCCCGGGGTTTCCCTTAATCATATGGACCATATCGCCCCCGTTGGAAGGCCACTTCCACAACCTGCATAGCTGCCAGCCAGTGCTGGAGGGCGGGAGAAGTTACCCGGTACCGATACTCGCATCAAAGGTACCTGTTTCGTCGAACTCAAGGGCGGGCTACTAAGTGAGCAACCAGGCTCCGCTTTAGTATCAAGAGGTCAAACCCAAGCCCCTCCAAGTTCTGCTGCTTCACCTGACTGTTAACACGAATCCCAGGGCAGACCACCGGCCTATAACCCATGCTTGGCCATGCCTGAGCTAAAATACCTCTGAACAGCATGACAACAGGCTAACCACCAGCATTGCGTTCTGAATGTTTCTGACACTGCCAAGAAACATGCGCATAACTAAAGCAACTGCCACCATGCCATAAAAGCATCAATTCAGCCTTCTATGAATGCAAAATGTGCCCTTGTGGCGATCCGAGTATTGCTCCCTCCAAGCCAGCAGCCCTACCCAGGCAACCCGCACCCTCTTGGCACTGGCACACCCCCGCTGCCCTAGAGTGCCTGGTCATGTGTAGCTACAATCTATGTTTCATCACTGACGTTATACCGGGGTATGATGACACATCTAACTCTACTGCTGAATGCCCGTTGCACCATCGCAAGTATGCCTTTGCCTGCTCAGGGTCTGGCTGCAAAGTTGGGTGACATTGACACCCCAGCCCAGGGCGAGAATGGCATCTTTACAGTATCTGGTGCTATAGACGGTCCCCGTACCCTGATGGAACAGAAAGCAATTCCCTTGCTCCTGTTGAGCACGAACCCAAAACCAATTGCTCACCATGGTTCAATACCTTCCTGCTGCTAATCAATTCCTAGCAGGATGTTGACAAATCTATGTTCTGCAATGGCGCTACTTCGCAGCCTGCACCATTCTGCCCGTGCCGAAAAGACCTTTGTCCTGCTGCCTGGCCTAAGCAATCTAGCCCTGTTCTAGAAGTGGCCGCTTCAGCCCTGGAGCAAACAATTCGCCAGTAACCCCAAACTGGCCCTGATGCGAAACAAACCATGCCAAGGCACACGGGTGTGTGTAATAACTAATAGCAGGTCCAACAGCCTCAACCAGCATCCTCAGCTTACAATAGGCGTGAAGGAGTAGGGGTTTCCAGTGAGAATAAGATGACAGCAAATACAGTGGGAGGAGCGGCCAATGACCTGCCCAAAGACTCTTCGAGATCCTCCTACCGAATGATGTGGGAGCTCGCCACCAACCTCTGTCCAAGCCTGCCAACCCCACCAGTATTTGGACCCCTATTGCTCCAAGGATTGGAGGGGGGGGAGGGGAAGTCTGGTCTGAAGCGTGTGTGATGGAGGACATGCGTCCTAGAGTACCTATAGTTGGGTTCAAACGAGTACCTGATGTGTTTAATACTAATAACAGTGGTAGCAACTCAATCAGAAGGTTAACGGAAGGCTAACCCCAGTCCGACACAGAAAAACCCACCACGTGGCTGTGCCCAAAGAAAACACCGTCCCGCATCAAAACGACCAGATGAAAAGACAACAAGCGCCTAACGCTCTACACCCGCGGATAACCCTGGAAATAACCAATCGTATAACAAATCGAGAAAATAACAACGGACATCCTTTCAGCATCTGAAGGCCTAGCCCTTCAGAAGTAACCTGGGAGCCCAACGCCAGGCATCAGAACCGGCCTCGGCACCTGTGGCGTGTGTGATCTTTGCCCACTACTGTGTGAGCCAGGGCCCCCGTTGCATATTTATTTATTTATTTATTTGATTGCTGAAGCACACGTAAACCACCCTAGCTGTTCATTGCCGCTAGGACATCCTACCCTCAGGAGCTAACGGGCATATCCTCTTTGGAAAATGCCTCCGTTCAGGCATGGTAAGGGCGGGTCACCAACACTACTAGCCAAACTTACTAAAGTTGTACACTCCCAAGCCCTTGCAGTGTAAATATTATTTGAATCAGAAGGCACATGGGATACCTACGGGCCCCGAGCCCATCCCGAGAAGGATGTGCATTACCAACAGTGAGAGCCGTAGTCATTACTGGTGACCCAGGCAAAGTCAGGCAGATCATTGCTTCACCAGGTCTATTTACAACATTCACTGCGAACCTGACTGATCACCATTCATGGCGTTAATCTATGCACATTGAGAAATAGATTCCATTAAGAGTATGTGAACGCAAAGGTGTTGAAACGTTAAACATGACTCCAGTTACCTGACATCCTGAGCACGTCATCACATCCCTATATTTACTACACACGGTGCACTACCTACAACAAGCCCCTCTATTGGCTAATCAGTGCTGCTAATTGCATGTAGTGAAATAATTCCCCATTATAGCTCAGTTGCATGGCCAACCGAGGGCTGTTCTACCTCATGTCAGACTTGCAGCGAAACGAAAGCTGGGCTGGCATCCCCACACCAGCAGACAGCAAATTCTATACAACACCCGGAGGAGCCCTTAATAAAAGGCGAGGAAAAAGGAAATGCACAGGCTATACAGTGACCTCCTCTGAAGGAAGGCCCCCCCCAGCTCTTCCCTTTCCGTTGGAGGCAAACCTTCAGCACCGCCGATCCTCACTCAACGCCAATAACAATATAATTCCATAGTCATCGTAACCTGTTGGGCATTTACCTTAACCTCCTACTCTTAACCACATAGTGCCTGTGTGTGGCAAGTGTGGCCCCAGTCTTTTTTTTTTTTTTTGGAGATAGTTGCCTCCGTAACTTAAGCAACAACTGTGGCTCCGTTGTACATGTAATGGTTCCGGAATGATGAGGCTGTGTAAATCCTAATCAGTCACTTAGAAGTTGCATCCCCATTACAACTGTCTACCAAACTACACTTTATCACTGCATTGTCCCGACGGCAGGAGAAACCGCGCTGAGACCAGGCGAAAGCCAGGCTCCTGGACTGTTGTAGCTATTCACCAGTTTTTAATTTGTAAATGAATGTGTGCCTGTGCACGGGCCGCTGCTCAGAAACCTGCGGCCAGCGCTAGCACGTTTCCACAACCAAGGCTGCTTAGACTTGATTAAAATTATCCATAACTGGTGCACGCATCCACGCACAACTTGCTTCAGGATATATGGATGAAATGCGCTCATGGCGAGCACTGGCACCTGGACTGCAAGACACGCTGACATGAGGGGCGCCCAAGCCAGACGAATGTCCCACCCCTAAACCGGATAGAACTGGGGATGCCGGGGGGTTAAACCCGGGGCCGGCCTAGGTGTTGGTGGCGCCTTGTGCAACAATGTTTGTTGGCACCCCCCAATGCCACCTCCACCACGCATTCCCTCACTAGCCCCCTTTAACAGTGACCAAGTCTCCCTAACCACACTCAGCCGCATAGACTTAGTATATAGCGACACTCCTACCAGTGTAGGGTGTCCGAACCCTTTGCATCGCACACAAATTACGCAGAGCCAATCATTCATAAGCGTGTGAATCGGTGTATCGGAAATGTTACCTAAGCCAAAGGACTCAAAGTGTATGAGTCTCATGTCATCCCTACTGGTAGGCAATATAGTTAACGGTTGCTTAGTGCGGAGAATCGCAAGCTCAGAGTCGCTTTCTGGCCAAATTAACTCATTTGTCACAATAATCAATGTTCTAATATTGTATGCTTTGCGATGTGTATGCAGTACAACCTGGAGACTTGATAATTCAATAGGACGGTATGGGCCGAACGAACACAATGCGGCAGTGACACATGGTGGCCAATACTGGCCTCAATCCTACCCGTCAGAACTATAGACTTCGTCAATGGTTGTTCGTTGCATAAGAAAATTAAGCAGCAACGAAGGCTTGGGGATACTAAAGAAAGCTGACAACTTGGCCGCAACAGACCTGATATTGCCGAGGCAGGGCACCAGACAGCCTGAGATCATGTCCGAGTCCGGATGTGCTCCCGCAGCCCATGGACCCAGGGGGCCGCCGGGGGAGCACTCGACGCGAAACCGGACCCCTACTACTATCCAACAACAAGCTGACAGTAATCTGGGCATATAAATGCTATAAGTGGAACCCGGGACCACCAACAGCCCCAGGCACAAAGAAAAGCCGAAGATACCGCAAGCGGCTGAGGAGGAAAATCCCCAGCAGACAGAGAAGGAAGGACCTATAAAACTGTGGGTAGCTCTAGTTCCGCCTGTGTACAATCCAGAGCCAGCAGAATTCAAGAGGAAATCCTGGTCCCTTATTTCTAGATCCAGACTTATTCTCAACTGTTTCGAACTTCCTAACCAAATCACCCTACCTCTCCAATCCCAGGTAATCATGACAACAAGGGAGCGCGTTCACCCGTAGGTAACTTTGCGCTAAATAATAGATGGTTCTTGTTACCCAACTCAATGGAACTCATTCTATCGCCGCAGGTGGATGAAAGGCTGAGCAGTACGATAACTTGGCACTCAATCACAGGTAGAGTACTCCACCTTTCGTTAGTGAACCAGCCCTCTATGCATAGATTTGTATGAGTGTTGGGGCATTGGGGCCCGGCACCCTTGCTAAGCCCACTGTGCCTTTGCACATTTTTATCTATGCCTTTCCCACTAGAAAGTTGGCGATCATTAGGACGTGGGTTTTATGCATTGCTGTGACGTGGATTTATTTACCTTGTAACTGACATAGTAAAATGCAAAACCGATGCTGTGTTCCTGTGGGACTTACAATGTGTGTCAAATTCGGGACTTTCAGCACACATTTGGGGATCGCACTAGTAAAGTGTCATGTTATGCTGCCGCTTCATTAAATCGTTATTTAAATCGCACTCTAAATATTTAAAAAGCATGCCTTGTTTGAACTTTTCCTGCTGCTGGTGTATTTTGAATTACTTGTAAACTTCATTGACAAGTATTTCAAAAGCAATTGGGGCCGTGTAGTCTAGTTTCACACGCCCTGTAAACACGCCAGACTCTAGTTAGGCTCTACAGACAAGTCAGAAAGGGAAAGTAAACATAGTGCCATGTCCAAATGACGACGCAACGATTTGTTAGTGGGGAAGGCGACCTGTGACCTCTAGAAGAAAACATCAAATTGAAAGGCATAGTTCTTGCTCATTTTCCTTTTAAACGCCTTCGAGATTGGTGTAGTGGTGATGCAGCCCACTCAGCGCCGACACCTCTAATCCGAGAAAGGACCTTGTCACCACTTACATCGTCGAGCCTTCGATAGCTCAGTTGGTAGAGCGGAGGACTGTAGTGGGGAAGCTGACATCCTTAGGTCGCTGGTTCAAATCCGGCTCGAAGGAGTTTTGCAAAGTCTAAACTTTTTTCCTCTGCTTCACAATTCAAAGCGCCTCTTTCTCAGACACTCACACACCTGGGCTTTTCCTGCCTCCTCTCTTCTCCTTTACAAGCCAGCTTCCTCCTTTGGCGCGGGTGGGTGGGAGGGTCTCCCTCCCTCCCCACTCCCTGTGTGCAGCCCCCGCTGCAATCCTCCAGCATCAGACAGAGCCAGGGGCCCCTGGGCTGAAGAGCCAGGCCGGGGCCCCGCCGGAAGCAGCCCTGGGAGCTGGTTGCTGTGACTGGCATCAGGTGATGCTGCTGAGAGCGCGGCTGGGAGCGTCTGCTAGGAGGTGAAAAGGTTGTTGTGGGCTGTGGGGGAGGCGTGTGTTTTATGTGTGTTTTGTGGGAGGGAGTGTGTGTGTTGAGCCTGTGGCCCCCTGTGTTGGTGTCAAGGAGCTGAAAAATGAGAAAGATCAGTCACAAGTAGGACAAGGCGGGTTGAAGGCAAGGTCGAGGAGCTGCTCAGCAGGAGGCAGTTTATCGGTTCCTCGTTAGTATAGTGGTCAGTATCCCCGCCTGTCACGCGGGAGACCGGGGTTCAATTCCCCGACGGGGAGGATGTCATTTTTAATGCAATATCTGTCTTTATTTTATCTTTAAAGGGCAATTTCTTGCCCATTTCTCACTTAGCAAGAAGGTAAATAATTTCTTTTTTTTAATTCTCTTTTTAACTTAATTTTTTTTATCAATACTGCAACGTGTGACAAAGTACATAGCACAGATACTGGAGGACACTGGGCACTTGGCTTCTAGGCACACGTTCTACAGTCATTGGAATCAAATGAGAATCTTTCTCGGATCACACGTGAGGGGGGCTCCCAACATTTTATCGCACAACATATTTTCTGATCGATTGCTTGACATTCTTCGCTATTTAGGTTACTATTATCAGCCAAACAATGGATATCGTGCATGAAAGGTGGTAAAAATCGTGGAATTAATGTAGAAACTCCTTCGGATCTAATAAATGATATTTAAAGGTTAAAGAAAAAAATAATCTAGAATTCAGAAGTAATTCAGATGTAGTCATTCAGATAATAGCAGCATCGGTTTCAGGGGGGCTGTAGACTACACCACTCATGCAGATGTCACATCATCGAGGAGGGTGGCAGAAAACTAGAGCACCCCCACTTTGAACCAAAGTTCTGATGGCACCAAATATGCGACTTAAGTGAGCCGAACCTCCCAGAGAAGAGCTCCATTGTCTCTTGCATACGAGCATCTATCCATTCATCCATTCACCCTTCCATCCACCCACAGATAGCCACTATTTCACCTTTTCATTCTGTCTTCCAATTATTCCTTCATCCATCATTCAGTCTTTCCCCTTTTCTATCCCTCAGCCATTCCATCCATCCATCTGTTCACACATCCATAATCTATGAATGCGTCCATCCATACATTTGACTTACCCATCCTTTAATAAAACCTTCCATCCATCCATCTACCCATACGCTCTTATTTCCTTTTACTCTTCCATCCTTTTATCTGTCTACCTACCTACCCATCCACTCATTCTTTCATCCACCCACTCATTCATCAATCCTATTACCAGGAGCGGCCCCTGCAGGTAAGATTGGGGGGAGGGGGTGGCGGAATTGAGGGGGGGATTCGACAGACAACAAGGGGAAATTAAATAAATAATTAGTTTCGTCTGTCGAAATCCCCACCCGTCACCCGGTCCCACCGCTCTTACCTGCATGGGCTGCGGCTGCCTATTACCCTTCCTACTTTTTTTTATACCCTTGCTTCCTTTCATCGGTCCTTCCATTTAACATTCCCTCCTTCTCTCCGTTTTCTATCTACTCCTCTTTTGTTCTTCCTTGCTTCTGCTTGCGTTCCTATTGAAGCTGGTATTCATTTATAGCTTTAATTATGAGCTTTTGTCTGCTGAGGTGCATAAAGAACCCCACAACCACTGTAGCTGCAAAAACAGGGAGTTCACAACACCCCGGCACGAGGGGTGACCAGGGCACCAGGCATTTCCCCAGTGGGCCGCATGGGTGGGGGCCGGTTTTGGATAATTTTCGATATTAGCCCCCTGTAATTAAATAGGCCGAAACCGGCCCTAGCAATCCGTTTGGCCGCACCTCCTTCTTCCCCCCAAGGGGGCCGGCCGAGCAATTTGCCAGAGCTGGTTTCGGTTCCCAGTCCAGCCCTGGGTGTGGCTGAGGGCATGTAACAAAGGAAGCTGGGCCACTCAGAGACTGTGCATGTTTTGTAATGCTATGCCACACACACACTGAGGGGCAGATTTACAATAACTGGGGCATCCCTGCATATCAGCAGGGATGCCCCAGTTATTGTGCGTCACGGCTCCGCCACCATGGATGCGCCGCATTTACAATGCGGCGCACCATGGGGCTAAAATGGACAGATGCGTGACACATCTGCTACCGTAAAGGCGGCGCATTGCTGGAGTTGCGTCGCAAGCGCGACGCAGCTCCAGCAAGGCTAGGGGGTGCCCTATCTTAAAATGCTGCGTCAATCCTTACACCTGCTTCAAGCAGGCGCAGGGTTTTGACGTGGCATGGCCTTAAAAGTGGCTGAGTGAAATCTTGTAGATTTCACTCAGCCACTTTTAGGAGGCGTTCCTGCGCGGCTGTGTGGCGCAGCGCTTTACAACATGACGCATCTCCCAGATGCCTCACGTTGTAAGTACCCCGCATCATGGCGCTGGCTTTGCGCCACCGCCGCGTCACAAAAGTGACGCAATGGCAGCATAAAAGAGGCGTAAGGGGCTTGTAAATCTACCCCTGAGTTTGGGGCTGACCTAACCCTTATCTGCCTATTGGTCACATCACAACGCTGGCGACGAGGATGGGAGAAATAATTAGCAGGGTTCTCAGTCCCTGGTCTCTATATGGCTGTGAAGCAGTACTGATGGAGCTGTTTTATCTCCGTCTCGATCGTCAGTGGAGGATGGTGAGATGTGCTAGCAAATAAATAAATTATAGGTCTTTTTTGTGGACCAGGCAGAATGCTGTGTGTACAGATATAGATGGAATAGAGTGCACCTCCACCTGATGGCCAAATACGCCCTCTCAATTTGTGAATTTCTGTGCTCTGCATCCGTAAGGACTTTGCTCACAAGCGTCATGGGTGTCCAGACTTCTCATATTCCATGAATCAAAACCGCTCCCAGCCCCACTGGGCTACCATCCACTCTGAGTTCAGTAAGTGTTCGTGTGTTGAAGTTCGCCATGGTGCCATCGTGTAGGAGTGCATCCTTGACTCTGCGCGCTGGTCTGACCAGACCCACTGTGCATGCCTCTTGGAGAACTTTTACTTCTCATCTTGCTGCCCGAGGTGGGCTATGCAACGTTCCAGGAATCATGTCACTTCTTCGAGTCCACACTAATTCTACCTTTGGAAAACACATATCCCCAAACATTTCACACAGCTTTATAACAAAAATCACAGTTGTCCCCAGATATATGAAAGGTCAAAACCTAATCAGGTAACCCTTGCAGCGTGGCTCCTAGCTCTGGTGGTGTTCCTCTTTGGTATTTGAAAATATCTGGATAAAATCACCTATGTTTATTGCTCGCGATTGTACAGACCCTTCCCCATGCTCCTTCCCAGCCAACCTGTCAGGAAGACCCTCTCCCCTCACACCTACATTTCCCTTTTCTCACTATCTGGAACCAATACACAAACACCCAACAGCAGAGCTGTTCACAGTAAGGTGACCCTGGATACCAAGGCACAGTTGATTTGGGCAGGTAAATTTCAACCTTTAAAAAGTGGTATTTAATGTTTTCAAAACTGTAACTTAAAATCCGACTTCACCATTAAAGAGGATTTTAAAATACAATTAGCTTGAGTTTAAACAACATATCTCTATCTGCTCCCATTCTGAAGTTAGTAATAATGTAATAAGTTAACTCAGTGTTCATCCATGGGAGAGATAGGCCACCAACAGTAAAAAAATACAACTTTACGAGTTTTTCATTCTCAGGACATGTAAAACATAAACACACTTGTCCTACTTTTTAAGTACTATGCACCCTCCCCTATGTGCTATTAGGGCCTACTTTTGGGGTGACTTAAAAGTATTGAAAAGGAAGGTTTAGGTCTGGGAAAAGGTTTATTTTGCCAGGTCGAAATAGCAGTTTAAAATGGCGCTACAGGCTGCAGTGGCCAGACATATATTAAAAGGCTACTTTAGTGGATGACAAATGAGCGCCGCTGCCCGCAAGTAGCATTTAATTTACGGGCGCTGGGTACATGTAGTACTATATACTAGGGAATATAAGTAAATTAAATGTGACTCTTAGGTGTAGGCTAATTTTACCATGTTTTAAGGAGAGAGCACAAGCACTTCAGCACTGGTTAGCAGGGATAAATTGCACAGAGTCTTAATGCCAACAAAAACAAGTTCAGCAATGTTAAGAAGTGAAAGTAAAATGTTTGAGGGAATACCGCACCAAAGATATCAGGTCTAACACTTGTGTTGTTACAGAGATCATAGGTTGTGTACATGAAGTTTAGTCTGTCTTCATGATTGTGCAGAGTTTTGTTAGCTGCAACAGTGTCATTAAAAGTTCTGGACCCAAAAATGGATGTGAGACCCCATGTTTCAATGTCTGCACATGGTAAGTCAGAGTCCACCTCAAGGGCAAGACTGTGGGCTGTATCTGAAGAGGACTCCAAATGACGAGATACCTTCTTGGCGCGGTCCTGCTAAATCAGATTTGCCGCTGTGGTGAATCACTGAGAGAGGGAAACCTGATTCTTCAGCCCAGTGGCAACATGTCATGGGCAGGTCGGCTTGGAACGTTTGTCCCGGTCCTTCAAAGTTCTTCAAGTCCAAAATGTTTCTAAGTCCCAGTCGGGGATTTAGGAGCTGGCCAGTTAGACAGAACCAAAGGTCCCAGGACCTCAGGAACAGCACTTAGGGGTGAAGATTCACTCCCACAGAAGTCATCAGTAGGGTCGATTTCAGGTCCAGTAGCTACTGGTCAGCTTGGCACTTCAAGAAAAGGCCTCTTGCATCTTTTGTGGCCCTGTAGCTTGCATCGGAAGTTGGCCAGCTGACCCTTGGAGTGACTTCTGTGTCCTGGATACAAGTAGAATAGTTCCAGCCTATCGGGCCTCAAACAGCAGGTGCAGTGCTTCTGTTCTTCCACAGGTCAATCAATCAATCAGGGTTTGTAGAGCGCAGTTGCATCACCCGTGAGGGTCTGGAGGCGCTGGGAGATCCAGAGTGCTCTGAGAAAGGTGCCAGGGATGTCACATTTATGCCTGGCACTAGCTTATGGTTGGGCTGATTCCTACCTCCTCCCTAACCAATAGGAAAAAACTTCCAGGGGTAACACTACCTACTTTTGCAGCAGTTCTTGTACACCCTGCTGTGCCCACAGCCACACTCCCACACTAATTCCAAATGGAGAACTCCTTCTCCTCATGTGCAGACCCTGTATTCCCACCCAGAAGTTTGGCCAGAGTAATGAACAGTCCCCTCCTCCTTGGTCACTCTAAAACAGCTCTGGGGACAGCTCCTCCCCCTCGACTACCCACTGGGCTTGGAGCTGCCTGACTAGGAGGACAAAAAGAAGGGTCTGTGTAGGCATAATTTGACATCTGCTTGTAACAGGTGCGGTCACTTTGAAGTAAATTAAGTTCCTGGGAACTGCGTAAGTAGTCTTCCTGCCAGAAGAAAAAAACCTTCTCACACTCAGGTCATTGTTTTTGTTCTGCGAGAAGTTTACCACCTCATCAGGTCCATTCACCAGCTGGAAGACAGTTGGAGACTAATGTACATTTTCCAAGAGCCTCAGGCAGGAAAAAGGTAACTTTCTAAAACTCTCTATCTGACATCACCGTGGAATTGGGATTTTAATAAATACTAAAAACTGTCCTTGAATTATTTTTTAGCTGGTCCCTAGCCTGAGATAGCATAGTTAAAATTTAATATTGCTTTCCTGTGTTTCTCTATGGACCAGCAAGCCTTCCTACAGAGAAAATAGCCTTTGAGGGTTAGTCACTGTAAGAACATTTTAAATCTAAATTTCTACATGTCCTGCTTTTAAGTACCATGCATCCTGCCTTGTGGGCAGGAATTATTAATATTTAAAAGGAAAGGCAGATTTCCTCTTGTCTACAGTTTTTTTTTTTTACAAGTTGGGTTGCAGTATTAAAACTGCAGTTGCCAGGCTACTGTGGTAGACCTAGAATCATTTTTGTCTTGTCACACTAGTGGATGGCAGAGTAGTGCATTAGTCCATAGGTGACACAGACCTGCCAACTAAACAAAGTCCTCTGTGAGGGGGGCAGTGCCTTGGAGCGGTTGAGGACTTGTGCCTATAAGTACCTAATAGGCATTTTTGCCCCCTACTCCTCACTAAACCCCCTTCTCCCCCCATAAAAACCTTGCAGAGGGCGGTGTCAATGTCCTAGGGAGTTTTCACACCCATTAATCAACATTAGCTGTTCTGAGCCTCAAAAGATGAGCTGGAAATCCACTCTTTGCAGTGGTTTTCAGCTTGTCTTTCTTGACTCTGTGCCTCACTGTGTCACCGTGTGGAAGGAGTCAATATCGTGCAGTACACAGTTGCACTGTGTGAGTTGGCAGGTCAGTGACATTTAGCTTTCCATGAGATGGGTATACTTTAGGCACCATAGACTATGGTCTGATAGGACAGTTAAAGATGTCAATTTTAGCCAATTTCGACATGCTTTAGGTGTCAGAGCACATACACTGGTTAACAGTGTCCTAGTCCACATAAAAGGGAAGTAAGCACGCAAAAAAGATGTCTTTTCACACACTAGGTCTGACCATAGATTCGGTGTAAGTGTAAATATACCTCTATCCAAACACGATAAAATTGATAAAAAAAGAAATTCAGTCAGTCCTCAGGTCATGCAATTGTTCCTTTAGATGGTTGGCCAAGATTGCAGTACTTTTGTCCGCAATCATTTAAGCAATCTTTCCAGTTCATCTACATTATTGAGCTCTGTCACATCTCAAAACACCTTATATTCGCAAGAGCCTCCCTTATTCTGCATTGATTTCACTCTCTCCTGAGGCAAGGGAAGAGTTGCACAGGTGACTCTCCCAGATGGATAGTTAGAATGGAAGATGTGTTTTTGACAGGGCTCCAGATATGATGTTATAGACTAAGGACGAAGATAAAATTATTGGCCTTGTTTAATGTCCATCTGGCATCATGGTGGCCTCCTCAGGTACAGCTGCTGCCTTGCCCTGCTGAAGGATTTTGACTTCCCGAAAAAATCTAAGGGCCTGATTATGAGTCTTACATGCGAGAAGGACTTGTCGAATCAAGAAACGGATTCCGGCGCTCATCGATGCGACACGGACGTATCATGGTCCAAGCATCCATGAAGTAACTTGTCAATTCATTACTGGGGATACTTTTGGAAATTCATCACAATCAGCGATTACCATCGTGGCCTGGTCTAACTTTGATTTATCGAAAATCGAGGCAGTTGGACTAACATCAAATTTAGTGGGAGATTTACTTTTGTCAAACGACTGGTTCCTATCTCTGACTGCAACTACGAACATACTGTTGAGATAAGCCTTGTGAAAGACCAGGAGGACGAAATGCGCGTTTGCTGCAGTTTGTTATCCTTTATGGAATAAAAGTGAATGACTGGACACTTCAACACCTGTGGATCGCATATTTGGACATTATCCTTGGAACTGTACTGATCGACTGTGCTTTTTTCACCATATTACTCATTGAGGATTACAGTAACATTGCTTTGGTGTGCTTTGGTGCTTATGGTAGATAGTTGAATCTAGACTACGCTGTAGGTCTAGTGGATTAATACCCAAGGTGGGTGGGTATTTTGGCACCATCGGCGCACCCAACAAAAATTGATACGATACTTATTTAGTGCTGATCTTATTATGAACTGACATATTGATGTGCATATCTAGAAGCATATCCACCAATTTTAGTATATTTTCAATCTGGCATCATGGTGGCCTCCTCAGGTACAGCTGCTTCGTTGCCCTGCTGAAGGATTTTGACTTCCAGGAAAAAGTCTAAGGGCCTGTTATGAGTCTGGCGGGCTATGGACTGCCAGACTCACGGTGGCACGGTGGTAGCGGTCTTCCAACGGCCCTATTACAACTAGGGCGATCAGACCACCATAGCACAGCCGCAACAGCCAGGGATCAGAGATCCCTGACTGTGGCGTGGTGGTCTGAAGGCCACAATATGCTTGATGGTGCCCTGCGGCAGTTCAGGCTGGACTGTTCCCATGAGGAACAGGGTCAAGACTGATTTGCATATGGCTGGGTCCAAACTGGGGTGGCAAAGTGAGCTAAAGAATGATGGAGTAAACCCAGATCTTTGTGACTGGGTGTGAATGTTTGCATTGTTCAGCATTCTGTCCATCATTTGCTACTTTTGCGTCTGTTGCCCTAAGTGGGAAGGGTATGCCCAGATGCGGGTCCCTTGCTCACTGAACCACTGGATTCAAGCTAGCCTGGCTGATGAGGGGTGATGCCACAAAACTGGTCCCAGGGTGCTTGTTTCCGGTCCAAAGAGGACCTGGCTTGGCAGTTTGGGTTGTACTTTTTCCATAAGAAACAGGGTTTAGACTGATTTGCATATGGCTGGCTCCAAACTGGTGTGGTGTGGTGAGCAAAAGAATGATAGATTTAACTCAGATCTTTGTGACTGGGGGTGAATGTTTGCATTGTTCAGCATTCCGTCCATCATTTGTTTCTTTTGCTTTTGTTGCCCTAAGTGGGAACGATACGCCCAGATGTGCGTCCTGTGCTCACTGCACCACTGAATTCAAGCTAGTCTGGCTGATATGGGGTGATACCCCGAAACCTATCCCTGGATGCTAGTTTCTGGTCCAGGCAGGACCTGGCTTGGTAGTTTGGGCTGGACTGTTCCATTGAGGAACATGGTCAAGACTGATTTGCTTTTGGCTGGTGTAGGAGGCTGGCTTAGTATATGGTACTCACTTATGTAAGTGTAGCACCATGTACTAATCCAGACAACCCTTATGGTGATTTTAGTTGTCTTAGACAATCTTAGAAAGCTCTCTAAGTGGTAGCTGTAGATAGCAGCCTTCAGGCTTAGTCCAGAAGGAATGTAAAGCAGCTTTTTTTACCAGAACGTAATCTTAATGGTACAGATTAGATGAAAAAGAACCATACAGTGTATTTATGGAAAGATGTATTTATTATAAGACACTCACTAACACATACAAATATCTCCTACCCGGAGATATACAAAATGCACACAATACTTTGCAAATAAAACAAATAAGTAGCACAAATACACAGTGGTCACCAGGGGGTGGACCAAACTATATACTAAAATAGAGGGATGCAAACCACAACTCAATTTGAGACTATACCGAGGGGACCTAGAAGTGCTGGGGACCCAAGTAACCACCCAAGGTAAGTAACCAGGACCCCATGGAGGCCGTGTGCAGAGTGGGAACACAACCACGGGATCAATGCAAGTCAATGGGTAAGTCGCGGTTGCAATTTTAAAGAAGAAGGACCCTTCCCAGTGCACCCTGAAGAAACCCAGTGGAAGACAGTAGTATGGAGAGCCACCCTACCTGTAGATACCCTTGGAACCAGGATACCTACACCAGGGAAGCTGGGTGCATAGGTGCGAAGTGGCATCAGAAACCACTGTCAAACTCAGTGGAAGACTTCAGGAAGATGCCGCTGGGGAAGAAGGTGAAAGTGTCCGGTGGAACCCAAAGGTGGATTCAAGATGAGAAGCACCTGCAATCAGAGTCTATGTCACTCAGGAGTGACCAGGAGGCACGGAAGACGACTGCCCACAGATGTCTGGTGTTGCAGGAGAGTTGACGGTGACCTTGGAGCTGCAGCTGTTTGGACCAGGAAATGCTGAGGAAGACCAGGAGCCATTCACGAGCTGTCCCACACTGGATGTCAAGAGTTGAGGTGTTGGTGTACTTCGGGAGCACCAGCAAGGCTTGGCAACTGCAAATAACGTGGAAAGTGAAAATGGTGCAGGGTCGGGACCAGCAAGGTCCAAGTGACTCACCACAAACAGGGGAGTCATAGTAGGCCCGAGCAATCAGGGGAGCCCACTGGAATCAAAGAAGACCCTCAAGAGGACCCACAGGCCGGAGGCACTAGAGTCGCAGGAGGACCTCAAGCAGCTCACCAAAGATGTAGGCACACTGTGCAAGAGATGCAGTGAGGACAAAGATCTTGGTCACAGGAGATGCTTTAGGTGGGGGCTACTTAGAGCCCAACGATCTCTGAGGAAGAGAGACAACAAGCCTTTGCAACAGCAAGTCAACGAGGTGCACAGGGGTTCGGTTCCAGCGGTTCCCAAGAGGGATACTGGCCTCAAACTTGGTGAGAAGACAGTGCATGCCTCGACGAAGTTGAAGAACCACCACCTGCATTGCTGAGCCTTTCGGAGTCCGTTGGAGCCCAGGATCAGCCGACCGGTCAGCTTTGTTGCGGTGCCTGCAGGAGCAGGGAAGTGACTCCTTCACTTCAAGGGAGATTCGCTAAGTTGTCTTGGATGTCCACAGGCCTTGGGAGGATCCTGTATGGAGCACAGGCACAGACAAGGCAGCAGACTTGCAGGACGACGGGACCAGGACTAGCAAGAATCTTCCCAGTTGCAGGTTCGGTGCCCAGAGCAAGGTCTAGCGACGTCCAGAGTGCCCAGATGGTCGAAGAAGAAGTTGTGTCTTGATATGAATCTTGTTCCATGATGAATCTAGGGACCCACCCACAGGTAGGCCCTTAAGTACCCTAAGGAAAGGATTGGGACGATTCAAGGTTCCCTCCCAGGGGAGTGGTCGGACAGTTGCGAGGATACTCCCATTTCCTTTGTCCAGTTTCGCTACAGAGCGGGAGCCAATGGCTCCCTGGGCTGGTTTGAACTGGAGTATGCAAGCAGGGCACCAAATGTGCCCTTCAAGCAGACTGAGTGGTGCTGGCAAGCACCCCCACCCTGTCCTAATACACTAAGTCCTGTCTAGGAGGTGGTCACACCTCCCTGTGACAGGATACCTATTGTCTTGCCTTCCTCTCCTCTAGCTTGGCTCAGCAGCAGGAGGGCAGAATTGTGTTTCTGGTCGGCAGCGGACATAGTTTGCTGTCCGGATCTAGAAGACTGGTGCCGGGAGCACTGAGGGCGTCCCGGAGGAACTTTACAGTGCATGGGATCATGTTTGATACCAAACACAACAGGGTTAGTTCAAGCCAGTTTGGAGATGGTCATTGGGTAATGACGCATGGCCATTCTATGTATCTTAATGGCTGACAAACCTGGAAATTGGACACCGAGGGTTGTAGGAGTGTTCTGCTCATGCAGAGGCACCCTCACACTTTGAACCGAGCACCCTGCCTTCAGGATTGAAAGGACTGCCTTATGGGTGACTCATAGGTTTAAATTGCAGTGACCTCAGATATAAGAACTTATATCTGTTGTAAGTGGTGCAAGCACCAGCTTACACAGGCTGCAATGGCAAGCCTGTAGTCATATTTTGAGTGGTCGCCCATGGGTAGCATAATACATGCTTCAGCCCATAGGGGACCCCGGTGTACCTATGCCCTTGGTACCTCAGTACCATATACTTGGGACTTATAAGGATACACCAGCAGCTAATCTGGTTTGTACCTAAGTACTCACTATAACCAATTTAAGGGAGAAAGAACAGACACGGGGGTCCTGATTAGCACGATCCCAGTCAGACTAGTCAGAAACAGCATAACACTAGGCAAAAAAAGCAGACCTCCCCGCCCCCCAACGAAAGGAGATGAGACTAACCTTGCCCAGTTGAGTCTCCATTTTCTAAGTGGAAATATCTGGAGAGTCCATCTGCATTGGCATGGTTACTCCCAGGTCTATATTCCACTGTATAGTCCATCCCCTGTAGGGAAATGGACCACCTCAAAAGTTTGGGGCTTTTACCCATCATCTGTTTAAGCCATAAGAGGGGCTTGTGGTCTGCCTGAACAATGAAGCAAATGTGCCAAACATGAATGGCCTCAGCTTCTTCAAGGCCCAGACCACAGCAAAGGCTTCCCTCTCAATGGCTGACCAACATTTCTCCCTGGGGGTCAACCTTCTGCTGATAAAAGCTACTGGTTGATCCTGGCCCATTGCATTTAGTTGTGATAACACAGCCCCTTCCCCTATCACAGATGCATCTGTCTGGACAATGAAAGTTTTAGAGTAGTCAGGACTTTGCAGAATTGGAGCAGTGCACATGGCCTGCTTTAGGTCATCAAATGCCTTTTGACAGCTTACTGTCCACTGAACTTTCTTGGGCATTTTCTTGGATGTAAGATCATTCAGGGAAGTCACAATAGACCCATATGCCTTGACAAATCTTATGTAGTACCTAGTCAGCTCCAAGAAATCTCTGATCTGAGTCTGGGTATTTGGAGAAATCCAGGCCACAATTTTCTGGATTTTGCTCTCCAATGGTTGAACCTGGCCTCCACCTACCAGGTGGCCCAAGTACACAACCTTGCTCTGCCCTATCTGGCAATTGGTGGCCTTGATAGTGAGGCCTGCTTTTTGCAGGGCCTCCAGAACATTTCTGAGGTGGACCAGTTAATTGTTGCAGGTGGAGCAAAGGACAGCTACATCATCTAGATGTGCTGCACTATAGTCTTCCAGGCCTGTGAGAACTTTGTTCACCAACCTCTGAAATGTGGCAGGTGCATTTTTTAGACCAAAGGGCATTGCAATAAATTGATAATGCCCATGAGGGGTCGGAAATGTTGTTTTTGGCTTCACATCCTCAGCTAGTCTGATTTGCCAGTAGCCAGCAGTCAGGTCAAATGTACTCAGAAACTTGGCTGAAGCCAAAGTATCTATAAGTTCATCTGCCCCTGGAATAGGATGGGCATCAGTCCTAGTGACTGCATTGCGGCCTCTGTAATCCACACAAAACCTCATCTCTCTTTTTCCACCCTTGGTGTGAGGTTTTGGGACAAGGACTACTGGACTAGCCCAGGGGCATCTGAAGGCTCAATGACCCCCAAATCCAGAATCTTTTGAACCTCTGTCCTGATGCAATCCCTACCATGGGTCAAACTGTCTGTAGATTTTACTCTTTACAGGCAGACTGTCACCGGTGTCCACTTCATGGGTACACCAGGTGGTTTGACTGGGTGTCAGGGAGAACATTTGTCTGTACTGATTGAGGACTTGCCAACAATCAGCTTGCTGCTGGTCATTAAGGCTGCTTGCCAAGGCTACTCCATCTACTGAACCATCATTAGGATTCTGAGAGAGGAGATCAGGGAGAGGGTCACACTCTTCCTCCTGTTCCCTCATCAGTTGCCATGAGCAAACTCATGTCAGCCCTGTCCACAAAAGGGTTTAGGCGGTTCACATAGAGTATCCTGTGGGGATTCTTTGGAGTACCTAGGTCCACCAAGTAGGTGACCTCACCTTTTTGTTCAAGGATAGTGTGGGGCCACTCCACTTGTCTAGGGGAGCTGCTGCGGGCACAGGCCAACACCCACACTTTCTGCCCTGGTTGGTGAACAGTTAGAACAGCCGTTTGGTCATGCCATGCTTTTTGGAGTTCTTGGCTGGCCTCCAGGTTTTTGCTGACCTTCTTCGTGTACTCAGCCCTGCGTGAACGCAGGCCAAGGACATAGTCCACAATGTCCTGTTTAGGAGGTTTCAGAGGTTGCTCCCAGGCTTCCTTCACTAGACACAATGGACCCATTAACTGCATGTCCAAACAGAAGTTCAAATGGGCTGTAGCCAACCCCCTCCTGAGGAACCTCTCTGTAGGCAAAGAGAAGGCAGGGTAGTAAGACATCCCATTTTCGCCTAAGCTATTCTGGGAGTCCCATAATCATACCCTCTAGGGTCTTGTTTAACCTTTCAACAAGCTCATTGCTCTGTGGATGGTAGGGTATGGTAAACTTGTAGTTTACTCCACACTCTTACCACATGGCAGTGATATAACTAGACATTATGTTTTTACCTTGTCTGTTAAGACCTTCTTAGGCAAGCCCACCCAGGAAAGGATTCACAGGAGGGCCCTGGCCACTACATGAGCTGCAGTGGTTCTAAGGGGAATGGCTTCTAGGTACGTAATGGCATGGTCCACCATCACTAGGATGTAACTGTGCACAGATGCAGTTGGAGGGTTCAAGGGACCAACTATGTCAATCCCTACCCTTTCAAAGGGGACCCCAAACACTGGAAGTGAAATTAAGGGAGCCTTTGTTGTGCCACTGGACTTACCACTGGCTTGGCAAGTGACACAGGAGCAACAAAACTCATTGGTGTCTTCAGGCATATGGGGCCAGTGAAAGTGAGGGACAAGTCTGTCCCAAGTCTTGCTTTCCCCTAAGTGTCCTGCAAGAGGAATATCATGTGCTAGGGAGAGGAGGAAACCTTTGAACCTCTGGGGTATTACCAAACTCCTGGTGGCACCAGGCTTATGGTCTCTACCTTCAGAATACAGAAGCCCATCTTCCCAATAGATACTATGAGACCCACTGATATTCCCTGCTTCATAAGCAGCAGTTTGCTGTCTGAGGGGTTCAAGAGAGGGGTGGGTCTGCTGCTCCAAACTCAAGTCTGCCCTGGAAGGGCCCCCTGCCCCCAAGAACTCTGCCTGGTCAGGCCCAAGTTCCACTGGGACAGTTCCTTCACATGGACTGATGTCCTCTCCCTCAGAAGTCTGATCTTCACTGGGAGTTTGAGAGGAGGGTGAGTCTTTACCCTTCCTGCTCCTTCTCTTAGGCGGCACCTGGTCTATTTTTTCAGGATCCAGCCCTCTATAGTGCTGAGCTGTTTGGTCTGAGCTCTGGTGACAGCAAAGACACTGGCAGAGATGCCCATCATCTCTGCATGAGTCCTGAACTCTACTTCAGACCAGGCCGAAGTTTCTAGATCAGACAATCTACAGGTAGTTCTGGAGAAACCACAACCCTCTTAGATCCAGTTACCCGTTCCCAGCTGAGATTCACAACTGCCAAGGAATGGTCAGTACTGACATTGCTTGTGTTGGTGGCTTGGTACATTTGTCCAAGTATTAACTGTTATGGGGACACGAGTTTCTCTGTTACCATGGTCACACTGGCCATTGATCAAAGGCTGTTGTCTGTACTTGCCCAAGTTAGTGGGACTTACCGGTAAGGTGGAAAGTTCTATGCCACCATCACAGACTAGAACACCCCGAGCGGGAGTTCTGACTAGGTCAGAACCCATCTCCGAACCCAAGATTAACCCCACTAATCCTTTTGTTGCTGTACTACCACTTGTACTTGTGCTAGGGGAGCAGGTGCCTTAGGGGCAGTGGTAGTAGAAGTTTCCTTGGCCTTTGGCCAATCAGCATCATTTGTCCAATGGGTCTTTACCTTACATAAATAACACCAAGATTTATTTTTGCCTTTCTTGGAATTTTGGGACTCACCACCCCCAGATGCAGATTTTTGGGGCCCTTGTGAAGACTATTTTATCTTTACCCTTATCCCCACCCTTATGCTGGGATTTAGAGAAATCTTGCTTCTTCTGGTCACCTCCATTACCATGGTTTTTCTAATTATCCCTGGTGCGGACAGACTTGTCTGCCTTCTTTCCCAATTCTTGGGGAGAGGTCAGATCAGAGTCCACCAGGTACTGGTGCAAATGTTGGTTCTGACAGTTATTAAGGATGATCAAATCGTACAATCCTTCATAGTCCTGTACATTTTTTCCAAGAAACCAGCCTTCCAGAGCCTTAATTGCACTGTCTACAAAGTCTACCCAGTCCTGGGTGTGTGCCTTCTGGGTGTCTCTAAACTTAATCCTTGGTTAGCCAAACCCATCTATGAGAGCACTCTTCAGTACTGAGTAATTGTCAGCATCCTCTTCTCTAACAGAGAGGAGCTTATCTCTACCTTTGTTAACAAAGATAGATAGACACAGGATAGCTGGCCACTGCTCTTGAGGGGGTGTCTGCACTTTGCAGGCCCTCTCCAAAGCAGTGATCCATTTAGGGATGTCATCCCCTCCTGGTAAGGAAGGACTATCTTGTTCAGGCTCCTATTGTCAAAAGAAGTTTCTCTGATTCTAGGCACACTGTTGCTGCCACCAAGGGACTCTAGTCCCAGTTTCTTCCTAGTCTTCTGTATTTCCAGGGACTCTTTGTCAAGGGCCCACTGATGTCTTTTGAGCCTACGTCTGACTTTCTCAAGTTTGAGCATTTGGTATTCCCTTTCCAAAGAGTTGTCCCTCTTACTAGATATGGAGGTCTCTATGGAAGTGCCTGAAGCATTGGATTCTATAGAAGAGGACCTAGACCTCCTTGGTCTGTTCTGGACTCTCCTAGGGAGAACAAAGGGGGTGTCCTCTGTGCCATCTGTACTTTTCCCTGAGAGGTCAGAGGTTTTCAGGGCGAACTCATTGGATTACTCCTGTCCATACTCTTAATTGAGGTCACTAGGGGGGCTGGTGCTCCTTCTTCAAGAGTATACCCACCCTCATTATCCTGTTCTTCTACCCCCCCCCCCCAGGATTTCTGTCCTGGTGCAGCAGCTCTAAGAGCAGCTTAATAGTGGGGTTGCCACCTGTCTTTATCTTCCTACGGCTACACACGGTCCTTAGTTCCATGAACTTTAGACCACTGTACTTAATAGACTGGGGTACACTGTTATCCTCTTCTAAAGACATGGTTCTAGGTGTAGTGAGGTGTTGCACCTACCGACCCTAGTGAAAACTAAACTCTCTGAGATTGGAGAAAGGGTTGTGCTAGACCTTTAACTACCCAACACTAAGTTCAGTAGAACTTCCTTATTCTAAGCTGTATTATATGTTCCTAATGTTAGTGATGGGTTTTCAATTAATCCACACCAATATTAGCTGGTAAAACGCAGTCTTGATTCCCAACCACTGCACGCCAATGTAGGAGGCTTAGTATATGGTGCTCACTTATGTAAGTGTAGCACCCTGCACTAATCCAGGCAACCCTTATAGTGATTTTAATGGTCTTAGACAACCTTAGAAAGCTCTCTAAGTGGTAGCTGTGGAGAGGAGCCTTCAGGTTTAGTCCAGAAGGAGTGTAAAGCAGCTTGTTTTACCAGAACGTAATCTTATTGGTACAGATTAAGTGAAAAAGAACCAGACAGTGTATTTATAAACATATGTATTTATTATAAGACTCTCACTAACACATACAAATATCTCCTACCCGGAGATATACTCAATGCATACAATACTTTGCAAATAAAACAGGTAAGTAGCACGAATACACAGTGGTCACCAGGGGGGACCAAACCATATACTGAAATAGAGGGATGCGAACCACGACTCAAGTCGAGACTAGACCCAGGGGACGTAGAAGTGCTGAGGACCCAAGAAACCACCCAAGGCAAGAAACCTGAAACTCCCACGAAGGCCGTGTGCAGAGTGGGAACACGACCGCAAGCTCAATTCAAGTCAATGGGTAAGTAGCAGTTGCAATTTTAAAGAAGAAGGACCCTTTCCAGTGGACCCTGAACAAACCCCGTGGAAGACAGAAGGTTGGTGAGCCACCCCACCCGTGGATACCCCAGGAACCAGGACACCTAAACCAATGAAGCCGGGTGCATAGGTGCGAAGTGGCATCAGAAACTGCCGTCAAACTCAATGGAGGACTTCAGGAAGATGCCACCGGCAAAGAAGGTGAAAGTGTCCGGTGGAACCCAAAGTTGGATTCAAGATGAGAAGTACCTGCAAGCAGAGGGACAGAGTTTATGCCACTCAGGAGTGACCAGGAGGAATGGAAGACAAATGCCCACCGATGTCGGGTGTTGCAGAAGAGTTGACGGTGACCTTGGAGCTGCAGCTGGAGCACAGGCACAGACGTTACAGCAGACGTGCAGGAAGACGAGACAGGGAGCAACAGGAATCTTCCCAGTTGCAGTCTCAGTGCCCAGAGAAAAGTCCAGCGAAGTCTAGAGTGCCCAGATGGTCGAAGAAGTGGTGTCTTGTTATGAATCTTGTCCCACGACGAATCTAGGGACGCACCCACAGGTAAGCCCTTAAGTACCCTAAGGAAAGGGTTGGGCTGATTTCGGGTTCCATCCCAGGAGAGGGATTGGACAGTGGGGAGGATACTCCCATGTCCTTTGTTCAGCTTCGCGCCAGAGCGGGAGCCAACAGCTCCTTGAGCTGATTTGAACTGGAGTATGCAAGGAGGGCATCAAATGTGCCCTTCAAGCAGACTGAGTGGCACTGGCAAACGCCCCCACCTTGTCCTAATACACTAAGTCCTGTTAGGGAGGTGGTCACACCTCCCTGTGACAGGATACCTATTGTCCTGCCTTCCCCTGCTGGAGCTTGGCTCAGTAGCAGGAGGGCAGAATCGTGTCTCTGGTCGGTAGCAGCCATAGTTTGCTGTCTGGGTCTAGAAGACTGGTACCGAGAGCACTGAGGGCCACCCGGAGGAGCTTTACAAACACGACAGGGTTAGTTCCAGCCAGTATAGAGATAGTCATCGCATAATGACGCAAGGTCACTCTATGTATCGTAATGTATTATGCACCTACAACCCTGGAAAATGGACTCCAAAGGTTGTAGGGGTGTTCTGCTCATGCAGAGGCACCCTCACACTTAGAACCGAGCACCCTGCTTCAGGATTGAAAGACCTGCCTTAGGGGTGACTTAAAGGTTTTAAGTGCAGTGACCTCAGATATAAGAACTTATATCTGTTGTAAGTGGTGCTAGCACCAGCTTACACAGGCTGAAATTGCAGGCCTGTAGTCACATTTTGAGTGGTCTCCCGTGGATGGCATAATACATGCTTCAGCCCATGGGGAACCCTTGGCACAGCTATGCCCTGGGTACCTCAGTACCACAAACTAGGGACTTATAAGGGTACACCAGCAGCCAATATGGGATGTGCCTAAGTACTCACCATAACCAATTTAAAGGAGAAAGCACAGAGACTGGGGTCCTGATTAGCAGGATCCCAGTCAGACTAGTCAGAAACAGCATAAAACCAGGCAAAAAGTGGAGGTAGCTATAAAAGCATATCCTACTTTCCTACAGCTGGGTCCAAACTGGGGTGGTGTGGTGAGCAAAAGAACAATGGATTAAACCCAGATCTTTCTGACTAGGGATGAATGTTTGCATTATTCAGCATTCTGTCCAATCATTTGTTCCTTTTGCTTTTGTTGCCCTAAGTGGGAAGAGTGTGTCCAGACGTGGGGCCTGCGCTCACTGCGCCACTGGATTCAAGCTAGCCCGGCTGCTGAGGGGTGATGCCCCGAAACTGGTCTCATGAGGCTTGTTTCTGGTTCAGGGAGGACCTGGCTGGACATTTTGGGCTGGACTGTTCCCATGAGGAACAGGTTCAAGACAGATTTGCAAATGGCTCAGTCCAAAATGGGGTGGCGTGGTGAGTAAAAGAGCGATTTATTAAACACAGATCTTTGTGACTGGGGGTGAATGGTTGCATTGTTCAGTATTCCGCCCATCCTTTGCTTCTTTTGCTTCTGAGGCACAGTAAAGCATATTGCGACCTTCCCCACCCCCAGCGGTCTCATGGAGTTTCTTCCTCCATGAAACTGCAAGCAGAGAAGAAAGAAAGAAGGGCGTATAGGGCTCCCTCTTGCCTCTGTGCATGGGGTGCATGCAGGGGGGCACAGGTTGTGCCCCTCTGTAGTTTTGTACCCCCAGTTCCTGCATGGGAAGGAATGCACAACATGATTTATTCCTTCCCGTGCAGGAACGTACACTGGCAGTTTAAGGCTCACTATGGTCCTTAAAACCGCACCACCGCGGGACCGTCACACCACCCGCCCGCTAGACCACAACAATAATTATAATCTGGTGGGTGGCTGTGAGTTTCGGGGGTGCGGGAGCGCGGTGGTGGCGTGCTTCTCGCACCGCCGAAACTTGTAATCATCCCTAAATCATAAGGTAAAACCTTTGACCTATAGAACTGGGTGTGTATATCAAACTTGCCTCCCAATCCCGGTCGGCCTGAAATCGCACCTAGGTGTACCGCAACCAGGTGGCCCGCATTGGTGCTTAGCACTTTTTGCACTATTTTTACTTTTTGTCATTTTCGTAATTAAATTAGTCACTATTTTTATACATTATAGTTGGATTTTTATTATGCTGCACTGTTGACCTTTTAACTTTTTTGCTATTAACTTATGGGTTGCACCTTTACTTTTTAACTGTTTTGTTACTATTAAATGGTTTACACCTTTTCTCTAAATTAAGCCTGTCTGCTCTGCACCACAGCTAGGAGGGGGCGAGCTCAGTTTTAAATTACTGAAACTCTTTACTGGACCTAAGAAGATAGTGCCTTTATTACTTGTGGCAGACCTCAATCCTCCCCAACTAATAAACCAGTTTCTCACCTCTAGGGACTGAATGGACTGTGCTGGATTTCAAACAGATTTTTTTTTATGACAAAGCCTAAACTGTGAAGGAGAAGAACAACCCACCTTATGTGTTGGTGCAACAGTTGTTTGGAATGTGCCATTAGTAACCAGTCTGATCCCAGACAGTTGAGAAAAGCTACAACTGGTTTTATTCCCTTGTTGGAACACCAGGGGACCAACGAGAGGTAGAAAGGGAAAGATTTGAACTGGAATGTATTGCCTTGCCATAGAGTATTAATGAGGGTAATGTCTGTAGATTGACGTATTGGAACAGAAGGATAAGCATCTTTCGGGTCCAACTTCTCCAACCAATTGCCCATCTGCGAAGAATCTGTTAAATAATGCACACACTCCATCATGAAAAGTTTATGAATGATAAAACCATTCAACAGTTTCACATTTATCACCGGTCTAACTCCTTCATCTGTCCAGTGAATAAGAAATAGGTTACTGAGAAAACCCAGAGTATGTTATGACCTTTTCTATTGCCTCCTCGAAAAGAAATGTGTGAACCACTTGCTTTATCATTTCCAGCTCTACAACAGTGAAAGCCATTGGACGTGGAGTGGCCAACTGTATTCATTGTGTGTAAAACTCTGTATTGTAACCCTGAGTTACCTGTAAAACCCATCGGCCTGACTAATCAACTTCCAGTTGTGATGAAAGAGGGTGAATCTGCCACCCAGCTTTCGTAGGTGAAAAAAGTTTAATTTGTAATGACTTACTGATACTTGGATGAGATGAGCTATTCCTCTGCCACACTGGAATCTTTCCCAGAATTGGATCCCCCTTGAGAGGAAAATAGGAATGTATGACGTTACAACGCATACATTTACAATGCATGTCTTTACAGCGCAGTTTTTACATCGCAACGTCCTTAACAATGCATTCTTTTACATCGCATGCCATTACATCGCATTTTCAGAAACTACCTTTACAACGCATTCCATTACATCGCATTATACCTCTACAACGCATACCATTACAATGCATACCATTACATCGCATTTAAGGTAAGTGTTAGATAGTATAGGGGTAATAATTACTATTCTAACTCCAGTGAGTGTAACAGTAGGATAAGTGTTGGATAGTGTAAGGGTACTATGCGTTGTAATGGTATGCATTGTAATGACTTGTGATGTAGTGACATGCGTTGTAATGACATGCGTTGTAGTGACATGCGATGTAATGGCTGCATTGTAATGACATGCGATGTAAAGGATGTTGCGATGTAATGACTGTGTTGTAAAGGTTGTTTCCCAGAAAATAGAGTATAGCCACTGTTGTTGGTGTGTCCAGCTGAGTATACCGCTCTTGGAGCCCAGAAGGACAGTCGAAAGGAGCCTTGCCTGGCTTCTCCAAATACACATGAAACAAAAACCTTCCTGAGATTTTGTCTCCATACATTGGCCCTTTGCTTCAGAACTTAACCCTTTATCAGTCATTTCTGCCAATTTCTGATCTATCCTCATTAGGAGGGTGATTCTTCGTTCAGCTGTAATGGCTGCATACGCATTCCCAAATATGCAAACAGCCCTTTGCCTCCAACCTCTGGAAAGAGGTAGATTTACTTGAGTACCTATGAATGCTGCATCATTCGTTATTTCTAAAATCTGTGTTAAAGGCCCAAGAACATCTAATAGCTTATGTTGGCACACTCTTTGGGCTTTGTCAATGGCCTTTTTATGGTCTTTTCCCTTTTTGAATACAAATAATATAATTGCTGAATCAACAGAAGGAGGTGAAGCTAACTTGTGAGCAAGAATTGGCTTGGGTATTCTGAATGGAGTTTATTTCTGTTAGTCTTTTCTATTGATTCAATCCAATGCACCACAAACTGAGAGATGGATGATGATGGAGCCCATTCACCTGGCCAGGGATGTCCAATTGCCTCAGGGTCAAAATAGGGGCCTCCTAAAGCATCCAGAATCCAGTCATTCATACCTGCCATAGAGCTTGGAATTATTGTTATGTCTTGAGGCTGTGTCGCATTATCCATCATCAAAGTCGTCTTGCTGTTGAGAGGACACTGAATCTGTATCTAAAGATCTTAATAGAAGGGCAGGTGTGATCAACTGTCATATTAAAAATGATTCCAACAAAAGAAACCTTTTTCGACTTTTTAGAAGGTATCTTTTGTTAGTCTTGGTCTCTAGAAGAAGGTAGAGTAGATATTTCTTTGAAAGTGTGGGAAGCCTAAGTAAAATGTTTACTCGACTTCCAACTCTGCCACCAGCACCATGATGCACACAGGTTCCTGGTTCTTTGGTGCTGATGTTGACTGAATCAAAGCTGGAAGACGAGGTTCCAATTGTCCTCTCCGATGCTGAGTCTGCCCGGTTCCACCTCAACTGAGGCTGCACTGGGCCACTGTAGATGCTCCACTCCATCCACTGGATCTGCCACCTCCACAAAGACAAACACACGCTCTGCGTTCCTTGTTCGGCACGGATTCAGACAATGACTACGATGCAAGCAATAAGATTAGCCAGCCATACCATGAGGAGAATTGTTATGATGACCTGCAGGAGGCTGGTGGGCTTGAAACGTTCCCTCAGTCGGGGATCCTCTCACCCCCTGGGTCTGCCACCGAGGAGAGTGCTTCTTATATAATGTGAATTCCTAGGCAACTTCAAAAACAACAATATCCAAAACCAGCAAGTAAATACTAGGAGAGACAAGTGTAATGGAAAAATACAAAAATAGTTATTTATTGATAGTGGTATACTCTCTTTTCAATATAAAATATAAGCAACCTACATACATGCCACATCCATCTAATCATACACACTCAACATTCAGAATATATACATGTACAGGTGTATTCAATACTTGAGACCTTGTCTATCAACATATTTTGTACATGTTCTGATGCATTTGATCTTAATAGCAACACATGATTATTTTAAAATTTTTCAAGAATGGGCCTTGTCTTTAGGATTTTAATATCAAACATGTATCTGTGTCGTGAAGCAACTTCAGTTCCCGGGTGGTTTCTACGCACGTTTCGGCATAAGAGTGCCTTCTTCAGGAAAACCCTCAGATACAGGTACTATCTATGATTCTGGAAAGAGTCCAGACCAATGCAGAAAAACGGGCGTCTTGCGCTCAGAAAGAATGTCACAGATCGTCGTGGAATGGTATCAGACTGTTCAGAGGATAATGCCTCAGAAATGATGGTTGTGAATTTACTTTGTGGTTTTCTACAAATACAGAGGCCAATGGCCGGTAGTATTATTCCTCTTTTTATTCTTCGAGTTCAAAACCCAACAGATGGTTACCGCATTAGGGCGGAGGAGTTGTCTTCAAACCAGGGGGTCCATAGCGGCGCTGAACGAGTTATGCACCGCATGTGCTGGAGAATAATGCACCCAAGGACAACGTTTCCAAACGAGTCTTCTTTTGCCATGGTAATATATAGGGGAGCCGAGGTCCTTGACCTCCAGCTCCCCAACTCGGAGGTCAAGACCAATGTCCTAACAGAAGTCCTCCAGCTATGGAAAACATCCACTAAGCCCCTCTTGGCTTTTAGCGAGGCACTTGTTTATACCTTGTTGAAGGCATGAGTCATACATTGCCCTGGCCCCTTGGTCAACTGCCAGATTGCACTACACCACCACTCTGCCCAGGGCGACCCTGCATTTTTATCTCAACACACTTCCCCTGAAAGCTTGGTGGCGCAGGCATCTGTAAGCAGGACTAAGCCAAACACATTCCTAATTAATCCCCACAGCAAGAAGTCATTACGGGTGGAGATGTTTGGATAGAGCATCTACTCGTCCACCAGCTTGGCACTTAGGTCTGTTAATGCCAACTGCCTCCTGGGGCCATGCGGTGCTATTCCCATGCCCTTTGGTATTCAGTGGCTCAAGCCTTCCCAGATGATCCTGAAGATCTTCAGCCTGTCCGCGCCTAAGCTATACAGGACAGCCATGACTTTCTGGTACCGGAAGCTTTTATCCCATTTTAGACCTGTACCCTCTCAACACCTTACTCCAGAAGGAAAAATTCAAGATGATCACACTGGCTTAGGTCTTGTCTGCCCTCGATCATGGAGACTGGAATGTGGTGTTAGACCTGCAGGACTTCTATTTCCATATAATCAGCTTACAGGTCAATCAGCGCTATTTGTGGTTCCTAGTGGGACAGGAGCATTTTCAGTTCGCTGTGCTGCCATTGATCTCACCAGTGCCCCTCTGATGTTCACAGAAGCTCTGACAGTGGTAGCAGCCAACCTTCAGAGGTAAGGGTTTGCAGTCCCACCCCACCTCGACTGACTGTTGAAGGCAGGCTTGGCCCAGGCAGTTGTCAACCACCTCCAGGCGACAGTAAACCTCCTTTCATATTTAGGGTTCACTATCAATGTGCCGATGACACATCAGACTCCTTCTCAGATGCTCCCTTCATCTGAGCCAGTCTGAACACGGTTTGGTGCTGTGTCTTTCCCCAGGAAAGAGAGTCCTGGACATTCGAGCTATTATCCTGATCTTTCACTCTCGGTTCTGGATTTCAGTGATGTTGACTCTGAGACCGCTGGCCCCCTGCGTCCTGCTGGTCAAGCATGCCAGGTGGCAGAAGCAGGCTCTGGAATGGTATCTGAGGTCTCAGTGGGCACAAGGTCTTGCCTAGAGTTGTGACGCTGTTCTACGTTAGTCAAAATATCACCTAGCCGGTGTTCTATTTTCGGCCTCACACCTTTAAGGAGGAGGAGAAATCTTACCATTTGGACCTCAGGAGAGCGATATGCTTTTATACTGATTGCACCAAAGAACACCAGGTGAGCGGTCAGCTCTTTGTGGGGTTCTCTGGAGCGAAAAAAGCCTGGGCTGTACAGAAGAGAACCTTCTCCCACTGGAACATGCTGTGCATTAGGATCTGCAACTTACAGGCTAAAAAGAAGCCTCCGGAAGCACTGCGTGCTCCTTCTACCAGTTCCAAAGATGCTACCACTGCATTGCCATGGTTAACCCCTGTCCTGGACATTTGCGATTTGTGTTGTGTTGCATCACTCCAGATTAATGAAGCTACTCAGGGGCCCTCAAAGTGGCATTGCAAGGCTTCATAAATCTCATTTTTAGGTCTCGCCTACGCACTGCGCTTTCGCTGCGTAGAAGACCTTTAGCCGCCGGTCTGCTCTTTTTTGAAGCACATACTCGTGCTTGTGGTGACATCCACCTTGCGAGAGCGAGCAGGGGCGTGCCACAAGCACGAGTATAAGCTTTGAAAAAAAGCAGACTGTGCGCGCACGCACACACGCACGCACCACTCCTGGGCCAGCAAACACATGCTTTTTTTAACGTTTTCAGAATCAGCGAGGTTGGTAACACGTTTGCTGATCACTGCAGCCTTTAAACTACTTGCTATATTGTATACATAAGCTTACAATATTAACAACTTGAACAGCTTACTTGATTTTGTTCCCTAAAACAAGCAGTTTCAGACTGTGTATGCATGACATGACTCCCACAGATACTATTGGACTAGACTGCAAGGAGGAACAGACTACTACTAATCCGCGCGAGCCAAGGTGTTGGCGGTTGGCGCCGCATAGGGAGAGGCCGCATCCCATTAGGCCGTGCAGCGGGGGTCCCGCTGCAAATGCATGATGCCGACGACATTCCCTGCCCGAAAAGGCCACAAGCACGAGCCCTCGTGGGTGTCCTTGCCAGTCCGATCAGCGAGTCCCGGGCAAAGCTAGCCGTTGGGACGGACTCAGGTAAACTCCCAGAAGAGGCGGTGAGTTGTTTCCCCATGCAATGCGGAGCGATGATCCATTAACTGAGACTCCCTTGACACTGGGTCTACGCCCCTCACACCTGCGCACAGTGGACGGAGAAAACTGGGCCTCACGTGGGGGGCGCTACTCATGTGCCGCGCCTCATACACGTGGAGTCCTCCCCGAACATGTGAGATGGAGTTAGTGGGGCGAACAGCTTGCAGACAGGCCCTGAGAGTAAATCACTCAACACTCCTGAAGACAGGGTATTGTTAATTGCGATACCACGGAAGTCTCTACTTTGTCTACCATTTCGGGACTTCTTTTTCGCAACTATTAGACGGTTACTTTTCCGGTCATCTTCCACCATCGATACTCGCGCACGGACAATGTTAATTTTTCAAGACTGAGATCAAACCTACAGGCAGAGCAAGTAACAAGGCCACAAGACTATCAAAAATGGGATCGAGGCAATCAGGCCGGCTGCAGGTCAGAAGAGCCCCTGTTGCTGCCGCAAGGAAGTCGGCAGAATCCCTGATTTACCGGCCGTGAGGTGAACGGCCCTACGAGGCACCAGACTACAACTCCCAGAGGGTTTGGCTCGGCAACCGGCATCCACGTCATTGCGTTACTGCGCCGGGGGGCGACAACAGCACAGCGGCCCTCCAGCAGCGCGTGCCCGGGAAGCCTGGGCCAAGGTCGGGCCCGTCCTTGCCCGTCATTGTCAGGAAGAGGCAGGGTAGGGCCACCCCCCTTTTTTACCAGTATTAAGGTTCTTTATACAGGTATTGTTGTTCCTCTTTTGATGTGGTACCATTTATTTTACCTGACTGGCAGGTAGGGTGGCGTTTTGACTCTTGTATATCCCCATTGCTGCTTCCTTGATGACAAGGTGTGACTACTCCGCTACCCACTTATCCTGTCCTTGCGAGACTGCCTGGACTAGAGACTCTGTCCCTTGTGCCTGGATTTTGCAGTGCACCTTGCACTTTAGCGCCGTTTATTGTTTAACTATTTTAAATTGTTGCTGCTAAAACGCACTTTGTACTTTGCGAGGAGCACAACTAAGGCCCTGTGGTGTTTCGTTTTTGTTATTTTAGTAATCTGTGCTTTAATTTTAACTTTGAATTGTACCTTGCACTTTGCATTTTGTACATCATACCTTGTATTTTGTAGTTTATATATTGCATATAGTAATTAGGCCAATAATAACAAATTTTTAATTTTTTTCTTTGAATTTTTTTTTTTAGGGTCCGGTGTATTTCTCCTAGAGTCCCCCAAGCCTGATAATAATGAGTAAGCGGAAAACAAACCCAGGGAAAAGTGTGGTTGGTACACTAGACGCCTTCCTCTTGAGGGCTGAATCCGCCCTCATTCATGAAATCTAATTGACAGAACGAAGGTTATCTCTTGATCCACACTCCCGATAGGTAGACTTTCCTTAACCCCTGCATTTTCTGACTCTTTACCGGCACTAAACCAGGATGCCTCTTTAGTCAGGCTTAGCCCGCCCCCATCTGCACCTACAGCGGTAATCTTAAATCCTGGCTCTTGCTCTTCTCAGGAGCATGAACCTACTCCTATGAAAATTAAAGTAACTACTAGAGGGCAGAAGGCTAAACCTAAACTAGATTGTATTAATGAATCCCTCCCTACCAAAAAAAAGGGACGTGGGTATACTAAATCTAAAAAACAACCAGCACAGGGCACCCCTGGTGGGAAAGCACCATCTGTCCTCTCCACTAATGTTGTTAATGAGGGTAATCTCACCTCTATGAACCAGTTTACACCAGAGCAACTATTTGATAACACCAAGGAGGGGAATTTTTGGAGTAGGCTAGAAACTATGCTATCCACTCTACTAGACCCTATGTTTAAAAAAATAAGTGTGATAGAAGCTAGGTTGGCCAAGCTGGAGGGGACTTTTGGATGTAATCCTCCAGTTATGCCCCCAGCTAGTCCTCCCACACGCATAGATGACACAGTCATAAGGGGCAAAAGAGCTGTGGGGGAAGGAGCAGGGGGTGGGTCTACTGTAAGGTTTGTAGCAACTGGTGAGGCATAAGACAAGAATAGCCTTATTAGTACCAGGTTTAGAGGTTCAGATATTCCGGCCACCTTATGTCAGTCCACGAGCAGAGTAGGATCTCCCGTGACCCATAGGGAGAGGGGGCCAGTGGGCAGGGAAAACCAGCCATTGAATCTTCTGATCATAGATCTTCCACCTCTCCCTATTGGGGAACGGAAGATTACGCACAGCTGAGACACAAATTAAATCACTGGTTTACCCACAATACCACCATGGATCACTGTGTATATAAAAATATTCTTATGGCACGTAGGGTTAGTTGGATAGGGACCTCACGTAAATTGGACCCTGGTGACTGTGTTATCGTAAATTTTAACAACCCCTTTACTGCTGGGTGCATTTTATCCAGGGATATTAGCCTCACTTCACTTACTAGATCTGTTATTAAGGCTTTACCCTTGGGTTATTTTTATAAGTCTGCCCCCCACAGGGAAATGCTGGATAATGGCTATAGGGTACGCCAACGAGGAGGTTGGTTAAATAATCCAGCTCCTAGGCAACAGCCTTTCGCCTTAGCCCATTTAGCTCCTGCTTTGGATGGGCAGTTATATGGCACACACACATTGGTGACAGATAACAGATTCACAGCCTTATCCGGCTTGGAGAACTGCGATTGACTCAAGGCCCCTGTGTCCCCTGGATCATTATCAGTTACTCCTCTTCAGGCTTTAGGGGCAGCAGCTGTGTGCCATACATCAGTGAGGCTTAATAACTTTTTATCTTGGAACATTGCTGGGCTGGCTAATAAGTTCCTCGACCCTCGGTGGGTATGTTACGTGAAGCAATACACTATCATTTGCTTACAAGAAACGTGGTCGGTGGACTGTGACCTTTTTTGGAAAGGCTACAAGGCATTTTTTGTCCCGGCCATTCCATCGGCAAGTGGTAGACCTAGGGGGGGCCTAGTCACTTACATTTTGGTGGCCGTTGACTGTAAGTTGCAGGTGACCCCATGTACATATTTAGGAATTCTGGCATTGTCAGTAAGTAGGGGGGACACTAGATGGGGAATCTTTAACTTTTATAACTCGACGGTTCGCCCGCATGAGGTGTGCAATTTCACCAATTTGGGTGCAATGATAAAACAAACCATGGGCCACAGATTTTGAAACTTTTTGATTTCTGGTGATTTCAATATACACCCTTGCGGCGACCCCTCATCATCCTGCATCTTGGAATTGGGGTGTCACCGTATGAGGGGCTTTCATTTTGAACACCGTCTTCAAGGGGAACTGTTAAACAATATGCTAAATGAACTAGATCTAGTGGTCACGATGTCCTTAACTGACCCTCATACCAAGTTCCCTGTACCGACGTTCAAAGGAACTGGAAAAGGATCATTCATTGACTTTATTTTAATTTCCTCGCCGCTACAATCCTTTTGCAGTGTTTTTAACATTGTAGTTAGTGAATTCAGTGACCATAACCCTGTATCAGTCTATATGTCGGGCCCACTATTGATAAAAACGGGGGAGGTTTTGACTAGGGGTACCCTGAAAGCAACTAATGGAAAGCGCAGACTAAAATGGTCCCAGGTGTTTCCCGTTAGTTTTTTCAGTAAGGTGAAAACATCTTGTACCCAGGAATTAAAATTATGCACATCTGAGAGGTCCACTCCCAACGAGATCCTTGGTGCCTACGAGGTAATAGCGCAAACAGTGGGGGAATTGTTAAGTTCTCCTGCTAGAGGCACTGTGACACAGGGCCCCAGATGGTTTGATGCCAGCTGCTCCAAATCAGCTAAACGGTTGAGGGAAGCTCTGGCAGTAAGACCGAGAATCCAATCCGATATCCGTGGGTGTCGTAGGGAATATAAGCTTGCCCTGGCCAAACGCAAGGGAGTCCTGCAGGAAGATGCTTGGAAAGAGCTGACTGACTCTGGTACTCTGAGGAACAGTGCCAGGTTTTGGAGTGTTGTGAATGGACCGCTGTTAGATAAGGAAGGAGGTGTGGGCCTTGCGGCTCACATCACAGAGGAGGAGTGGGTATGTCACTTTAAAACTATGTTTGAATGCCCGCTTGAGCCTACTTATAGAGAGCCTGAAAATAGGAAAGATGCTGTGATAAGCTTTGACATGAATGAGATTCTGGAAGCGATCCAAGGGCTAACCATAAATAAAGCTCCAGGCCCAGACGGGATCCCCCCAGATTTATTCAAATCGGAGCCTCTGTTTTGGGCTCCGATTCTTGAGTCCCTATTTAATGCCGCAACTAAGAATGGGTGCCCTCAGTCATAGGCTTCTTAAACCATAGTCCCAGTTTTTAAAAAGGGCAATAGAAACAGTACTCACTGTTATAGACCAATCAGTACTCACTGTTATAGACCAATCTCGCTTATCGATTCAGTGGTCAAAGTGGTGGATCGTGTCCTCTTTCAGAGACTAACAAGCTGGGCGGATGAGAACAAGATACTGTGGGATGTCCAGTATGGCTTCCGACCGCGGCGCTCCACTGTTGCTCAGTGTCTTAATCTCTTTATGATATTGAATAAATACACTGTTGCACATTCTGGAACCATCCACCTTGCCTTCATGGATTTGTCATCTGCTTTTGACTGTGTAAACAGGACTAAGCTATGGCAGTCTATGAGGGCAATGGGGGTGGAAAACAGCATTGTCAACTTTCTTGAGGACCTGCATTCATCGACCACAGCTAACGTTGGGTACTCTCAAGATCTGCAGGTAACAAGGGACTTCCAGATTAAGAAGGGTGCAGGCGCGGTGCGTCCATTGGGGCGTGGGGGCGTAGCCCCCCCGCCCGCGCCTCGCGCCCGCAGCTCTCCCTCTCCTCTGTGAAGCCCGCGCCTCGCGCCCGCAGCTCTCCCTCCTCTGTGAATGTCAGTCAGCATGACGTCGGACCGTGGGCGGTCCGCGTCATGTTGACTGACATCATTGTCAGACACATTTGGGAAAGGCAGCACAAGTGCGCATGAGTGGGCATGGAGCTTATTATTTTACTCCGTGCCCAGTCATGCGTACTTGTGTTTTTGCTGCCTTGCGCATGCCCATTAGGAGCCCCTCGGTCTCCTAATGGGCAGGCGGCGGGCGAGGAGTAGGCGGTGCCGTCAGCCAATCCTGGCGCTGCTGCAACGCCAGGATTGGCTGAGGGCCGGGTTGCCAGTCACTTGCGCGTCACGGTGTTCCGGACCGTTTGAAGGAGCAGAGAGGCGCCAACGCGGGCCAGGAGAAGGCGAGGCGGTCACCGGTCAGGTAAGTGTTTTTTAATTTATTTTAGGGTGGTTAAGGTTTCCTGACTGTGACCCGGGCCGTCGCTGGTGTATGTAAATCTACCACAGCACTCCTCAAGCAGTGACAGTTCGACATTGCTAAATCTAGGCATTGCCTCCCAAGTTATAACACACTCCTCAGACATGACTGCCTGCACACCCCGTTTCTTCCTTTTTTGCTGCTGGCACAACATGGGAGGATAAAACATCAGCAGCCCGAAATTCCACTAAGTTACATAAGTCATCATCGGCTACCTGGATAACAGAGTCTAATGCAGTTTCATTCCCATTTAAAATATCCATCCTGCTTGCCCGTATCCTATGTTCAATAGAGAGTCTCTGCTCTAAGAGGGCAATTTCCTTTGAAATACTTCTCTCTCCAACATGCTATCAACAGTAGTACTTTGGGGTGGGTTTGAACTTCCCACCTTCTTTATCTTCCCCATTTCTGAAGAAGCTTATATACTTTAAGACTGAGAGGAGCACAATAAAGGGAGTGACAGAGGGGTGGCCCAGCCCAGCCTCCTCCGGGCCCTGGCAGGCCATATTAGCCCATTTTTGACTCAGTCTGTGTCTGGAAATGCCCTGCGCTGCGAGAATCTGAGGCTTGCTTTGAGTGTGACACCCAGCTGCCCCGCCTTCTCCTCTCCCGGTGGGCAGCACAGAACTGCTGATGGACTGTGGGTAAAGCAGTCCTGCCTCAAACAGTCTACTGAAGCATCCTGATTGTGCTTTGAGCATGATATCCAGCTGCCCAGCCTTCTCCTTTTCTGGCAGGCAGCACAGAACAGAGGATGGATTGTGGGTAAAGCAGTCCTGACCCAAACAGTCTACTGAAGTGCCCACCCATGCCTTTAGCTCTTTCGATTGCCTTTCCATATCTCCTGTTGATGTGGGTGGGTCTCCTAACAGCGCTTAGGAAGACAAGATTAATTTATTTAGATATTGTCATTTATGTTCCATACGGATGAATTGGGCATTTTAACCATCATGCTCCCTTGCCTTTATAGTCCTTGCAAAGTGCATAATTTCAACTGCAGCACCCACTCTGTATACTGACCTTATGAGACGCCAACCATTGTAGGTGTATGGTTAAAAGTCATAGGTAAAGATTTAAGAGGCATCTGCCAGTTTGGGATTACTGGCACTCCCACACTTAAATACTCATCTTTGTTTGATATCCTTCCTGAGCGGCGGGCGACGGCCATACTATATGTATGTCCTGACCCTGATGGACTGTTCCTTCTGTGCACGTTTGAACTATTAGCAGTGGTCATTCTGCCTTTGCGCATGTGGTGTAATTTAACATTTCCAAAACCTGTTTTACGGGTTTACTTTTCAACTGTATTTACCAAAGGCGCATGCTATCTGCTTTCAAAGGTGTTTTGTTACCAATTGTGTTAACCATAGGACTTAGCCACTGCCTGTAATCTAACGTTTTGTGTCTTGTACAACCAAAGCTGGGTGGCTTCAAACTTGTCCTGATATCACCCGATACTCAGTTAGCAGTGGTCATTCTGCCTTTGTGCATGTGGTGTAATTTAACATTTCCAAAACCTGTTTTACGGGTTTACTTTTCAACTGTATTTACCAAAGGCGCATGCTATCTGCTTTCAAAGGTGTTTTGTTACCAATTGTGTTAACCATAGGACTTAGCCACTGCCTGTAATCTAACGTTTTGTGTCTTGTACAACCAAAGCTGGGTGGCTTCAAACTTGTCCTGATATCACCCGATACTCAGTTATACATCATGTTCATCAAATAAGATTGGCTACGTGTTTCACAATTAGCATTTGGTGTTTTAAATAAACCACAACATGCAACACTTATGGACAAAGCCAATAATCATACATTTCACTGGTAGATGTAAGTCATTTGTGTGGATCCCATTTGTGTGGATCCAGGCCTGGAAGTATGAAAGGATAGTGGAGCTGGGGCAGTGACGTTAGACTTACTGGCAGGCCTGGGAGTGCTAAAGGGTGTACAGGAGTCTGTAAGGACAGCTGAGCTGGAGCAGTGGCGGCAGATTTATTGACAGGCTTGTGAGTCTGAAAAGACACTATGACCATTGCTTTATTAACCTTCTTGCTTTTGCAAATATGCTTTAAAATGCACCATTTGCTCACTCTTTTTTCAAAATTTTCTCGGGTAAAACCCCCCGAACCCTCCCTATAACATTGGAGCTCGCTCGCTACGCTCGCTCGCCACCGCGCACTCACCACAAACTTTGCGCCCCACCACTTTCAAATGTCACCAGCCGCCCCTGGAAGGGTGTCCGTCAGGGTTGTATTTTGGCGCCTTTTTTATTTAATTTTTATATTAACGATTTAGAAAATGTGTTGAGGGCATCTGGAGCTGATTTCCCTTATGTAGGACAGCGGGCGTCCCCGTCTTGCTTTATGCGGACAATGCCGTCCTACTATCCAGAACTGGACTGGGTCTCCGAGCTCTTTTGGCTGCATTCTCTGGTTTTATGTCAGACCGGGACTTGTCCATCAATACGTCGAAGTCCTATGTCATGAGGGTGGGGAGGCATATGAAGAGGAGCTTCCAGTTCAGAACTGGTAATGATAAGATTCCCCGTACGAACGTTTTCTCTTATTTAGGGGTCTTATTTGACGATCAACTTAAGTGGGACCCTTTAATTCAGAAAAAAAAGGGGATCTGGTTCGGGCAAATGCAGCAATTTTTAATTTTGCCTCAAAAGTGGGGAAGAAACCGACTGGAGCAATGTTGCAAGTGTATCAAGCAAAAAGTCTAGCGATAGCATCCTGTGGCAGTGAGATTTGGGGATACACGGCAACAGAACCCCTCCAGGTAGTGGAAAATGTTTTTTTAAAAAGATTATTATGTGTCCCGCGAGGAACTTCGAATATGGCGGTACGCGAGGAATTGGGTGTCCCCTATTTAAGCGACACTCTTGCCTTACGCCCTCTCATTTTCTGGCTAAATTGTTGGTTAAATAAAGACCTAATGCTCACTCATTTGTTCTTAAAAAACTGCCTGGCCCTAGATAACATGGTTTGTATTCCCTGGCTTAATTATATTAAAAAAGGGTTCGAATGGATTGGCCGGGACATCCTATTTCTTAACCCAGATGTTATCGTAAGAAAGGATGTGGAATTAACTAAGTCTGCCTTTCTGAGCCGAAGGCAAGCAGGTCGGGATTCAGTAGAGGTCCAGAAACCGAGTGTTCGAGCACACCTACCGCTTAAATCAACACCTTTGTCAGAACCATATCTTATGGGGTCCTTGACGACACATGAAAAATTTCTTTTAACTAGGTTCCGGTTCAACCTTTTTCACCTCCTGTTAGCGAGGCCCAAGGGGGCTTCCAGAGGTCAAGTGCTAGCGTCCAGTGGCTGCGACGGAAAGTCTCCTCAGGATCTGCTGCACTTTATGTTTTTTTGTAACTTATATGAAGTCCCCAGGAGGCATTTTTTAGTTCCTATTCTAAAGAAATTAAATTTTAACCAAGTCAGACCAGCTCTTATGTACCTTCAATTGTTGAAGGATGATTGTATCATTTTTATAGTAGGGTTTTTAAAAGCATCTTTGAAATCTAGGCACTTTATGGACATGTAGAGTTTTCTCTTTTAGACATGTTTTTAGATTATTTACAGTAAGGTAACGGAGTTTGTTTTAGAATAAAAAATAAAAAAAATTAGTGTTAACATTTTATTGTTTTATGTATTGTATCTGTGTAACTTTTATGGTTTTACAAACAAAAACCCAGTAAAGTTTATTGATTGATACTTGATTTTGTACCCTAAAACAAGCAGTGTATGCATGACATGACTCCCACAGATACTATTGGTTTAAAAAAAAAAAAAAGTCTATTTGAGAAGTTGGACATAAACGACTGTGTACTAGAGAGGCTAAAGTCTTAAAAACTCTCAAGTGTCTGTTCGCTAAGTAAACAGATCTCAATATGTTTGTGACACCATTAAGTGTCACATTATAAGCCCCGTTCTTTGGTAGTCTTTCCAGTGCAAGGGGGAACGACCTTTCCATGTAAAACAATGATTGGCGATAAGACACCTCACTACCGTTCTCCATTCTGTTTTATAATACAATATAATAATGTAGTATCCTCAGAGCATTACGAATAGCCACAAATCGTTAAACTCTGCAAACATGTACGGGTTTTATATTCGCACCACTGTCACAATGAAAGTTGAGCTTTAGAGTACTCACCCTAACTGCAAATGCCTTGCATTAATGGCTGACTCACTCTCACTGACTATCACACTCTCACTGACACTCTCACAGACTCTCATACTCTCACTCTCTCACACTCTCACTCACACTTACTCTCTCACTCACACTGACTCTCTCACTGACAGACTCTCGCCCTCTCACTGAAAGACTCTCCCTCTCTCTCACTGACAGACTCTCACTGACAGACTCTCACTGACAGACTCTCACTGATAGACTGACTCACTCACTCTCACTGACAGACTCTCCCACTCTCTCACTCTCTCTCACTGACAGTCTCGCACTGACAGACTCTCACTGACAGACTGACTCACTCTCACTGACAGACTCACTGACTCACTCTGACTGACAGACTCTCACTGACTGACTCTCCCACTCTCTATCACTGACTGACTGACTGACTCACTCTCACTGAGAGACTCTCCCACTCTCTCTCACTCACTGACTGACTCTCCCACTCTCTCTCACTCACTGACTGACTGTCTCTCACTCACTTACTGACTCACTCTCACTCACTGACTCACTCTCACTGACTCACTCTCACTGACAGACTCTCACTGACTCTCCCCCTCTCTCACTGTCTGACTCTCCCACTCTCTCTCACTGACTGACTGACTCACTCACTCTCTCACTGACAGACTCTCACTGAGAGACTCTCACTGACAGACTCTCCCACTCTCTCTCACTGACTGACTGACTCTCCCACTCTCTCTCACTGACTGACTGACTCACTCTCACTCACTGACTGACTGACCGACTCACTCTCACTCACTGACTGACTCACTCTCACTGACTCACTCTCACTGACTCTCCCCCTCTCTCACTGACTCTCCCACTCTCTCTCACTGACTTACTGACTCACTCACTCTAACTGACAGACTCTTGCTGACAGACTCTCCCACCCTCTCTCACTCACAGACTGACTCTCCCACTCACTGACTGACTCTCCCACTAACTCTCACTCACTGACTGACTCACTCGCTCTCACTGACTGACTCACTCACTCTCACTGACTCACTCTCACTGACAGACTTTCACTGACACTATCTCACTCACTCACTCACTGACTCTCCCACTCTCTCACTGACTGACTCACTCACTTACTCTCACTGACAGACTCTCATTGACTGACTCACTCTCACTGACAGACTTTCTCACTCACTCACTGACAGACTCTCTCACTGACTGACAGAATCTCTCTCACTAACTGACTGACTCACTCTCACTGACTGACAGACTCTCAATGACAGACTCTCCCACTCTCTCTCACTGACTGACTCACTCACTCACTCTCACTGACTGACAGACTCACTGACTGACCCACTCTCACTGACTGACTTACTCTCACTGACACACTCTTACTGACAGACTCTCACTGACTCCCCCACTCTCTCTCACTGACTGACTGACTGACCAACTCTCTCTCACTGACTGACTCACTCACTCACTCTCACTGACAGACTCTCACTGACAGACTATCACTGACAGACTCTCCCACTCTCTCTCACTCACTGACTGACTCTCCCACACACTCTCACTCTCTGACTGACTCTCCCACTCACTCTCACTGACCGACTCACTCACTCACTCTCACTGACTGACCGACTTACTCAATCTCACCAACTGACTGACTTACTCACCCTCACTGACTCACTCTCACTGACTCACTCTCACTGACAGACTCTCTCACTCTCTCACTGACTCTCCCACTCTCTCACTGACTGACTCACTCACTCTCACTGACTGACTCACTCTGACAGACTCTCTCACTGACTGACTCTCCCACTCTCTCACTGACTGACTGACTCACTCACTCTCACTGACAGACTCTCACTGACTGACTCACTCTCACTGACAGACTCTCACTGACTGACAGACTCTCCCACTCTCTCTCACTCACTGGCTGACTCACTGACTGACAGACTCTCTCTCACTGACTGACAGACTCACTCTCACTGACTGACTGACTCACTCAGAGACTGACAGACTCACTCTCACTGACTGACAGACTCACTCTCACTGACAGACCCTCACTGAGAGACTCTCCCACTCTCTCTCACTCTCTCTCACTGACTGACAGACTCACTCTCACTGACAGACTCTCCCACTCTCTCTCTCAATGACTGACTCACTCTCTCTCACTGACTGACAGACTCTCTCACAGACTGACAGACTCTCTCTCACTGACTGACTGACTCACTCTCACTGACTGACAGACTCACTCTCACTGACAGACTCTACCACTCACTCTCACTCTCTCTCACTGACTGACAGACTCACTCTCCCTGACAGACTCTCTGACTCTCTCACTGACTGACTCACTCACTCTCTCTCACTGACTGACTCACTCACTCACTCTCACTGACTGACTCACTCACTCTCACTGACTGACAGACTCTCACTGACAGAGTCTCTCACTGACTGACTGACAGACTCACTCTCACTGACTGACTGACTCACTTTCTCTCACTGACTGACTCACTCTCACTGACTGACTGACTCACTCACTCTCACTGACTGACAGACTCACTCTCACTGACTGACAGACTCACTCTCTCACTCTGACTGACAGACTCACTCTCACTGACTGACTCACTCTCACTCTCTCACTGACAGACTCTCTCACTGACAGACTCACTCACTCTCACTGACTGAGAGACTCACTCTCACTGACTGTCTCACTCACACTGACTGACAGACTCACTCTCACTGACTGACAGACTCTCACTGACAGACTCACTCACTGACAGACTCTCTCACTCTCTCGCTGACAGACTCACCCACTCTCTCTCACTGACTGACTGGCTCACTCTCACTGACAGACTGACTCACTCTCACTGAGTCACTCTCACTGACAGACTCTCACTCTCTCACTGACTGACTCTCACTCTCACTGACTGACTCACTCACTCTCTCACTGACTGACTCTCTCACTGACTGACTCTCTCACTCATGCTCACTAACTGACTAACTGACTGACCTTCACCCTCCTGTTATTTATGCTCCTCCATAACAAAAAAACCCACAACAAGCAACCATTGGGACAGGCAGATACAAGTTGCCAGCACTGAAAGGACAAAAAACTCAAGACATTATTTTTAATACTTTTTTAATATGGTTGTTCAGTTGTACATAACGTTTTTTTGGTCATATCTAAGGTAACAAAAATGCTTCTGACACTCCTTTATTATAACTTTTTAGCATGCTGCAGACTTCTGTAAAGCACAGCTTAAAGACATAGGTAAAGTTAATATCTCTGTCTAAACACTTATAAGTTCCCAAAGGCGAGACCTATTGGCTATGCCAATGCTTGTTGAGTTGTGTCGTGTCTGCACCACGTTGCATGATACAACGCAACTGGCCTCATAATTATGGCCCTGAGTTTCTGTAATTGTAACAGAAAAAAACAAAGTACAAGAAAATATTGGCCAGTCGTGGCCTGTTGTGGCCTGCACAAGCAAAGTGTGCTTCTATCATGTACGTCAGCTAATTAGACAATCTGCCTCCTCCTCTCTGTATGGGATCCTAACTGCCTCAGGGAATAAACATGGGCTGGCACTTCACAATCTTCAAAATGTGAACGCTGTTAAACAACAAGCATTGGCAAACCCAATCAGTCTCTGCAATGACAGCTATTGGCCTTGTCAATGTCAATTTGTTTCAGCATTGTATGGCAGGTGGTAAGTGTAGGGACGGGCTGAAGCCCACAAAGTATATACAACATGCCTCTTACCAGACAGCGTATGAGCTGTCTGGAGCCGAGACCTACAAATACTGAAGCTATGATAAAATTAAGCAAAGAGCAAGCATATAAGCCAATATCGGATAATTCACTACAATAAAATTGCACCTATATAATGAACGTTATGCTTTAAACACAGGGGGATTTGAGAGGGTATCAGATGAGTATCTGATAGAGCAGCAAAGAAGGGGACACTTGCTACTATGCAGACTTGATTATGCTAAGTTATGATTGGTGGCTACACGGTGAGGTCACTGCACTGCGGACCTTTGCTACATAAAGTTAAAGTTACGTTTTTTCTTTGCTGATACAGAGTTTTCCCTACTATTTTCAGAGACTGTACAGGCCTGCACATGAATCAAAGTGCTGGAAGCAGGTAACCCTCCATAGTCCCCTACCCCGAAGCACTATGGCAGGTCCAATCACATACAGGCACTGACTCATGGAAGTTGAAAGAGACCATAATACCCCCTTATTGGCGGCTGTCAGCCGCATCATGTTGTGTCCCTTACCCTTACCTGCATCAGAGACATTTTAAGTTAGCGGCAAATTGGGCAATTGCCCAGGGCTCCCACCTTCAAAAGGAACTCTAGAGAGAGTGAACTCTCTCTCTGTCTCACTCCTGTCTATTTCTCTATCTCAACCTTTAACATAAAGTTCGATATTGTTTTGCATCATTGGGGTTGAATTCGCTTATCTTTGGTAAAAAATCGAACATTGTAGAAATAGGGGCTCCCAAATTATTTCTTGCCCTAGGCCCTGAAAATCCTTAAGCGGAGACTGGCGTGCATGACCACTCCTCAACCCCGGAACGCTCAGGCAGACCACAGCGGCTAAATGCTAACTGTCACAGTCGCAAACAAAGGCTCTCTGAAAAGATTTTACACATGCTGTGCATCTCGAACAAATGCATGGGAATTTTGGTGGTTGCGCGTAGGAACTGTCAACATAATAACATAACATAATGAGTCTGCGAATAGCTTCAGTTAACGTTTGCGGATTAAATGATCAAGGTAAAAGGCCAAAGGCTGCGATCCTGTTTAAAACTTTACGAATCGATATACTTTGTGTTCAAGAAATTCACATAGAGGGTACCAGAGGCAGCATCCTTGAACAGCATGGATACAAGCTTATGGTGAATACTAAACAAGGCACCCGTTCAAGAGGGGTTGCAATCCTTACTCGTAGGAGTGATATAAAGGTTAAAAGAAAGCTAGCCGATAGATGGGGCTGCTGGCCAAGGCTGAATGTTCGGTGGGTGGTGAAATATTCACAATCTGCTCTGTGTACAGATCAACTGATGATGACCCTGAGGCTCTCGAACTTTTGGATACTGAACTTGCAACCTGGCCCATGCCAGTAATAGTCTGTGGGGATTTGAACATTAATGGGTTGGGTGTGCGCTGGGGTAACTCGGGAGGCGGATATCACGATAGGAAAAGTAGGGTCTCCGCAGCTCTTACAAACTTAATTAGGAACAATGGTATCACTGATGCATGGGCTTATTTAAAATCCGAAGATCCCAGTAGTACGTTTTTTTCGGCACCTCATAAGGCTATCTCACAACTTGATTATTTTTTTGTGTCGCACCATTTTATTTCAAAGCTCAAGATAGAGAAGTATCCCCGGATACTTTCGGATCATAATTCGCTAGTTCTCACAGTCACTCTCGCTGGGGTGGTAAGGCAAGAACGGAGTTGGACCTTTGAACGGGGGTTCTTACAAGATCCAGAATATGTGTCTCATATGAAGGGGTGGATTAAAGAATTTGGGGATTTTAATAGGGAAAGCGCACGCACTGGGGTAGTTTGGATGCTTTTAAGTGGGGGTCAGAGGTGAAACAATGAGCTATAGTATGTACTGGCAGAAGAAGGCGGCACAGCAAGAGGAAGTAATTAGGGAAAACCTGGTTAGGATAGAGGAGGATCTTGCTACAGCCATCAATATGTGTAGACCAATTGAGGATATACTGCTTCAATTGGCCTCAATTAAGGCTGATGCTGGAGAACAGATTACTGTCAAAGCTGCGGAAACCTTGGCAAAAAGAGAGCACTGCCATGAATTTAGCGAGCGGGTGGGGCATATCCTTGCTGTAAGATTAAGACAAAAGATTACTGCAGGAGAGATAGCTGAAATTTTGGATAATAATGGGAGTATAGTAGCTGATTCCTCGAGGCTTTGGGAGGCGGTCTGGCAATTTTATCAACGGCTTTATAGTAAGGAACCCTCGAAGGCGCTGAATATAATTCAAGAGTATTTAGATAAAATACCCTTGCAGGGGATTGATTCAGTAGATAAGGAGACTCTCGAGGCTGTTTTGACTCAGGAGGAGATAACGGGTGCATTGCAAAGCCTACCATCTAGTAAGGCTGCTGGCCCAGATCAGATCCCACTAGAGTTTTATAAAACTTTTGCAGATATACTTGGACTTGACCTGACTGAGTTTATCCGTCAAGCTCAAAAGGGTGGTTCTGCTCCTGAGGCATGGGCAGGGGCGGATATTGTAATTTTTTTTTTAAAAGACCAACCACCAAGGGAGCCAGGTTCATATAGGCCAATAACCCTTTTAAATAGCGATGTTAAAATTTTCTCGAAGGCTATGGCAACAAGACTAAATGGTATTATTAGGAAAATAATTTACCCTTGTCAACACAGGTTTATACCTGGGCGGGGAACAATGCAGCATATTTGCCGAGTAATAACACCTTTTGATGTAATGCAGGTCTCAGGGGACCCTATGGCTGCTATGCTTTTGGACACCGAGAAGGCATTTGATAGGGTCTCCTGGGACTTCCTGTGGGAGACTCTGAAATGGTTTGGTCTCGGGGAAGGTTTTATCAAAGCCATCCAGGTTTTGTATAGAGCACCTACAGCTCGCCTAAGACTGAATGGGGGCTTCACAGCACCTTTCTTTATTGAGCATGGAACAAGGCAGGGCTGCCCGTGCTCACCCCTCCTTTTCGCCATGTGTATAGATCCCCTAATACGACTACTGAAGTCCAATAATGGAATTAAGCCTATTGTGTGTCAGGATCTGGAATCCAAAGTATTGGCCTAAGCGGACGATGTCGCCATCGTCACGGTGAATCCTTCAACTGCGCTTACTGTGGTGGAGGTGGTAGCACAGGATTTTGGTAGATTTTCAAGGTACGCACTTAACAAGTCAAAAACTCAGATTATTAAGAATAGACATGTTATTATGGCTGAGCCGCGAGTAACTGACCAGCTGTGTATTTCGGTATTACCATCACGCCGGAGCTGGGGAACTTGATTGCAAGGAACATCGAGCCGGTAATCAGGAAGGCGAAAACTGATTTTGACAGATTTAATAATTTACACATGTCACTAGTGGGCCGCTGCAATGTGGTTAAAATGGGGGTTTTTACCGAACATACTTTACTTGTTTAGGGCAATACCGATAGAATTCGAAAAACCCTGGTTTGCAGCTTTGGAGAACATAGTAAACCGATTTATCTGGGCGCATGGGAAAACTAGGAGGGCCCTCAGGTTATATGTCACTCCCTAGGGAAAGAGGGGGGCTTTGCCGTTCCTGATTTTAAAACTTATTATTGGGCAGCGGCTCTCCAGTATATGAGTATCTTATTTGGTACATGCCCTACCGACTCCGCGGATGAAGCAGGGCTCCCTGATGTGTACAAGCTATTGCTCGGGGACCAAGCAGTGAATTGTTTTCTGAAATTTAGCGAGCCCAGTTATTATAAGAAGACAAAATTTAGGACTTTACTGGCCACCTTTAAAATCTGGGCTGCACTTAAAAAGAAGACTGGTCTTGGGAGGATCAATTATTATACTCAGCTTTATAAAAATCCTATGTTTCCTGAAATATTCTCTGATGGAATTATGACGGATTGGGCGGGGCGGGGGGTTCGGAATGTTGGGGATCTAATACAGTTGGAAGGTTTTCGTCAGTTTAGTGATATTCAGACGGAGTATGGGCTAGATATGTGTAACTTCTTCAAATTCTTGCAGCTGCAAAGCTTTTTTAGTAAGAATGTGGAGGGGTTTAATGGGTTTGGTAAAATTAAAGTTATCAATATCATCAGAGACAGCAGGAAGTGCATTATAAGATTAATATATGCTGAGTTAGTAGCACTTAAACAAGACAATCTGGAAAAACATGCGGGTAAATGGGCGGAACGGGTAGGTGTCGAACCGGAGAAGTTTCTCGACTCTTTAGAATTGGGTCAGACGATGGTGTGTTCGGCAGGGCTTCAAGCACAGCACCACAAAACCATATTTGCACTTTATTACACCCCGGCGAGGATTGCACAGTGGGGCGGGCAGGTAGGAATCAGATGCCCACGGTGCGACTCGCCAGAGGCTGACCTTGTACACATGTTTGCGACCTGTTCACATCTTGCAACCCTGATAGACTCCATTAAGAAATTTCTTGATTTGACACTAGGTTTGAAAGTTACGCTAACCCCGGCTCTGATACTTCTTGGAGTTGGCAGCAATGAAGCACAAGATCCATCTTATCAATTTCTCTTCCTGGCTATGGGCGTAGTACGGATTTGTATTGCCTCTGCCTGGCTGGACCCGGCACCCCCAATATTTCAGCACTGGCTTGCGCGGTTGCTCTCAACGTTTACCCTGGAAAGAGCTATCTATGAGAGAAAGGGTAAAAGAGGGAGACTCCTGGGTCGACGCATCTGGGCTCCTATAGTGAGGTGGAAGGAGTCATAGATGGCTAATGACCCCTGAACTAGACAATGAGGGGAGTAGGAGATAGCCCTAACCTGTTATAGAGAAAAGCATAGGCAAAGCCAGTAGGCCATGCCTCTGAAAGGCTGAGATATTGACTTAGTCAATGTTTTTGTCCCGAATCATATATGTATGTCTATTTCAGGATGCACATGCGTACATGATTTGCAATCTTGCAATGGGTTTTCTATTAAAGAACACGGCCTAAGATTGCCGCCGATGTACACGCATTAATAAAAAAGAGTAGAGAACAGTGGGGAACACATTCACTGCTTTTAAGTGCTGAATAGAAGAAAAAAAATGTAAGTCCTATCAAGAATGTAGAGGAAGAATACAACTCATCCAGTCAAGTCACTGACTTGAACTCATCCAGTCGGAACATTGTCAGGCCGAACAATTCCTGGGCAAGACAAATGAAAGTATGGGAAAGAAAGCCACCAAACCAGGAGCAGGCAGTTGAGACAGAAGATAAAGCTATTAATCAAGAGCAAAGCGCTGATCAAAAACCCGTTAACATATGTTTTATGGTTGAAACAATAGGTTTGTCTGTAGCCGAGAACTAAACACAAAATAGTTCACACAACTCAAAATGGCGAAAACGACAATTCGTAAGACAAAAACACAAAGCACCAGAAGCAGCACGGCAATGATAAAAAAGACAAACAAGCATTGACAAAGCCAATAGAACTCACCTTTGATCACTTGGATCGGCAAAATAAAAAAATAGAAATAGAAGTAGTGCAAAAGAGCTTTTAAAACAGACGCGCTTGCAGCAATTTGCTGCCTGCTGCACCAAAAAAAATTTATAATATTAAAAGAAAAAGACCTCCGGCGGTCTAGGGGCAGCCACAGGAACGAGGTACGTGGGAGGTGGCACCACCATTCGAGAGAAAAGAACATAAGGGAGATAACAATGCAGGGGAGAAGGACACAAGGGTGAGTGCAACACGGTGGGCATGTATGAGAATGACTCAGGTGAGAGAAAGCAAAACGGAGTTTGGAGGAGGGGTTAAGAGAAGGACACAAGAGAGACAGCTTGAAACCACATGCACTTTGTGGAATGCTTAACCAAAAAGGGGGAAAAGTAGTGCCTTAAAAGTAAGCAGTGGAAGGATATATGTAATGAGTCTATACTCCAGGGGAGGGACTGACAAAAGAAGAGGAGGAAAGGTCTACACAACCAAACCAATGAAAAGGAAGCTAATGAGATTGAAAAGAATGGCAACCATTGGAAAACAATGGGGGTGGGGGATTCTAACCCCACTGCATGCTGACAGTAGGTCTTTTCGCAATCAGCCAGCTGGCGACGTTTTGTAGACAAGACCTATAAAAACAACTAGCCCCATGGTGCTGCTTTAGGACAGTATTATTTGTCAAAATGGGGTGCAATCACTTTGAAATATTGAACATGATATGATGCCCTTAAATGCCATCATTATTGAACATATTGACTATGGGGCCCCTTCATTGGGAGGCAGCGTCTGACGTATGTAGCAGACAGATGACTCGCGTGCTAGTTTTACTTAGTGGAAGTCTGATACAAATTTAGAGAATCCTTTTTATTTGAACCGTACATTATATAGGGGTGCCACCAGGACATTTTTTTACTGGCATAACTGTCATTTTAATATCCCATCTGGTACAAAAATGTAAAAAAAACACCTAAGGCATGAGTTTTGCCCTTTATCGGTATGTACTTTAAAAAAATAATCCCTCATTGCTAATTAAAGTAAACAAAGACAGAATGGCTTATACAGTGTTCTCTTCGAGTAGCAAATCTCAGGCTTTGCAGAAACTCAAAAAGTGAAAAATGGCCTGGTGTGTTTTTCTAGGAAAGATGGCAACCCTTTCGGGTTAGAGTCGCAGTGCTCCGTAGCAATGGCATGCCATTAGCAACATAATACCATTTTTAATTGATCTTCATTCTATTTTAGTCATTGAAAGATTACATGTTATTTGGCCAGCATGATAATACTTATCAGGCCAAAGGTCATGTTGTGTAATTTTAATTGCTGTAATTGTTATTTGAATTATTCGTTTGGAAACCAGAAGCCTGATGCTTCTTTTTGGTCTAGCCTTTTCCTCCTCTGCTTTGGCTGGGTCTGGTAGAAAGCCTTCTTTAGATATATGCCTTTAGTTTGTTATCTCACTTTCTGAAATTGCTCTTGTGTTCGTCCTTTCTAGTCGTAGTCCCATCCCTCTGCCTTTAAATTCCGGCACCTTTTCCTATCTTTCTCTTACACAGCAAATACACGGTGGTTTACACACCATGGTATACGGTCGGTCAATCAAACGGCAGGTTTCATAGTGTAGTGGTTATCACGTCTGCTTTACACGCAGAAGGTCCTGGGTTCGATCCCCAGTGGAACCACCTTTTTTTTTATATAAACAATTTGTATGTAGCTTGTAGATATTGTTTCAATATTAAAAATGTACATTTTATTAGCAGCCATCAAAAACATTTACTATATCTGGCCCGTAACTCTTTTATCAATAAATGTAATAAAGCTGCTTGTGTTTCCAAAAGCGTCTCGGGTAATTCTTTTTGATTTTGTATTCTGTAAACATCAGATGTTATAAATAAGAGCCATCTATAAATATTGTATAACGGAAAAAAAAATTAAAAATGAACAAGGCCCCAGCGAGATTTGAACTCGCGACCCCTGGTTTACAAGACCAGTGCTCTAACCCCTGAGCTATGGAGCCATGTTGCACAACGCGCCAGTGCTCATTTCTTTCTTGCGCTCCCTGAACACGGTGCACCCAGTCATATGATGCTTGAGTCATGTGTAAAATACAACAGCGGGCTGAGTTTACGCCTCCGGCACTCTACCCCTATAGTGATTTGAAATGGAATTTTATATGGAAAAGAAAAGTAAGGTCTGACGCACAATCCTTCCATGAGGGGCATGGGCTATCACAGACACGAAATTAGGATGGCACTTTCAAGAGAACGCGATGAAAACAAAGTTGCGAGAGCAGCCCCTTCAACTGTTACACCTGTGACAATTCTCTATTCGTGTATTCGAAAGGGTGCGTAAACACAGTTCAACAAACTCCATATTATACGAAACAGACACTTGGCTACAATGTTAACTTAGGGTGAAAATGAGTAGGTGTGATAATTTCAGGGACTGATCGGGAAGAATTTATTTAGCCATTGTTTTAATTTTTCAGACAGTTTAAAAACATGAAACATAGAAACGACGTGGATTCGTTAGCGTCTGAGTGGGAGAGTTTTATTTCAATAAATCCGGGCAGTGGCCAAGGAGGACAATGAGCAAAATATTCATAAGAAACCTTTTAATTCAGCTCTTTAATTTAAATTGTTCAAGCTTGCACTAAAAAAACTACAGGTCCCACCGAGATTTGAACTCGGATCGCTGGATTCAGAGTCCAGAGTGCTAACCATTACACCATGGAACCACATGAAAAAATAGTCTCTGTACTGGTTATAAAACAAGCGATAAAAGCAGTATCCGGTAGCTATTCCAATGTTTTAAATTGCAAGCGACCAAATGTTGCACATAACCACAAACTTTTTTGTTAGCCGGAAAAAAATATCCTTCATCTCGACTACTTGTATTATAGTTTATTCAAAGACGTATATCGCATAGTGATTTACACTCAAATGGAATAATACTAGTGCTATAGGGCCCTATAAACCCCTCCCGCACCCATCACTACCCTCACATTTACTCGTGTAACCCCTATTAGGCGCGCGCTATCCCCCGACACGAGAGCCAGCTGCGCGAGCTAATCGCTGCCTCTCATTTACGTCGGAGTCTGTACCTCAAGATGGCGCCTGGTGACGCAGTCCATTCCCTGTGTGTTCTAAAATGGCGTCTAAACACGCAGTTTAGCGTGCAGGATACCACTAAAGACGGTATCCGACCCTCAGGGCCACAACAATACTGACCAATAGCTCCGTCGAAATACAGTTAAAGGAACACACATTGCAGGAGTAAAAACAAAGACACACTGGATAGAGCAAGAGCGCACTATGCATCATCTAAGAGAGCAATTTGGCATGCGCTGTAAATGAAACTATTACTCCCCCCCCTCACCTCCGCCCTAAAGACTAAAGAGTCTGAGACAAGTTTTCAAGGAACACGCCGCGTGAACGGTTAATGCCCATTGACCACGCGCAGTTTTAAATCAACTCACGTGGGTTTGTTAAGGCTTCTGAAAATGTTTTGGGAAATGGATACCGATTCGGTAAACGGTTCGGTTGTAGAGCTTAATGCAGAGGTAACTTAATGCAGAGCGTGCTTAATGCAGAGGTATGAAGATAGCTCATCAGTTACACTGACTATATATAAGCTTTCGCCGAGAAACAGGTATAAAGAATAGAACCAGGGGCCAACCAGGAGCTAAGGGGTCTCTCTATTTTAGACGGGTTTTTTTAATAAGCAGTCATCTTGATAAAACTGCCGCAAACAGGGCATTGCTCGTTTATCTGCATTTTATGGCGTGACAGTGCAGGGGTTCAAACTAATCTTTTGACAAGGGAGACTTTGGCTTCTAGTTGATAAATTGCAGACCACTACTAATTGACAGACTATTGGTATTTTTAAGAGAAATCAAATTCATGTGACTAGAAATTAAAAATACTTTTATGAGAACTACCTCACTTCACAAACCCACTTATTCACGAGATCTTAGGGTTGCCACCTTACCCAGAAGATACAATCCATCTATTTACTTTTTAAGATTCTAGCAACACTTAGAGATGATGGGCAGAATGCCGAACATTGTCAAACATTCACCTCCAGTCACAGATCTGGGTTAACTCCATCGTTTTTAACTCACCAGCCCACCCCAGTTTGGATTCAGCTATATGCAAATCAGTCTTGACCCTGCTCCCCAATCTCTCTAAGATTCTGGAGAGGCTTGTCATGATTCTTAAATAGAACCTTAGAAGAAATAGTCTGTGTTCATTTTTAACATAACCTTTTTGTCTTTGTTTACCCTAATTATCAGCCAGGGGTCATTAAGGCAACTGCAGAACACATTTTAAAGCATTATCTTCTTACAAACACTATTTAATGTATGTACTGATAAAGGAAAAACAACTTTAAATGATTGTCCATATTTTTCTAATGACAAGGACATTAAAACACTGTCCAGGCTGGTATGAAATGGGGCAGATGAAAACCTCAGCCTCAGATCAACTTTCCTCTTGCTCAACAGCCTCTCGTCATCTGTCCTCCTCACTTGCTCTGCTTTACACACATTTTCACCCCATCCACACTTTCAAATGCCTCACAGAGCGCTATAAAAGAATGGCTTAATGAATACATATCCAAGCAAACTATGCCCTAGCATCAAGCCCAAGACCTTGCATCCACTCATACCCCTGGCATCCATCCGCATCTTCAGTATCCACACTTTTAACTGAAGTGGCCGACTTTCGATTGTCAATAGTACAGTGATCCAGCTCCTTTCAGCTAGATGTGCTATACAAATAATTACATACTTAATTTCACAGGATGCTACTTGTGTACACATCAGGAATTGTTTTAGTCGCTAAAGACAAAATGTATTTGTGAGCATCTGACCGAATCAGGAAATTTGTGATATCACTGGTAGCAGATGGTGCAGGTCATAGCACATTATGTCTGTAAGCCTTTTACTAGATTACTTTAGTGCAGCTCATGTGTGCTGACCACCATAATATTATGTGGCTAGAGTGTACACACTTTAATTGGGACTCAAAAGAGTGATAAGAGAACATTTTTTAAAAAAGGAATTCCTAACTGAGGGACATATTATCAAGCACGGCGTTAAAATCATCGCCGCTTTAGCGGCAGAAAACTGCCGCTAAAGCGGCGATAATGGGCTTGATAATATGCCGCAGAGAATTCCAATAGAAGCCCATGTTGACACCAGAACATGGGCTTTTATGGGAATTATCAAGCCAATTATCGCCGCTTTAGCGTCAGTTTTCTGCCGCTAAAGCGGCGATAATTGTAACGCCGTTTCTTGATAATATGCTCCTTGATACTTGCTACTATTACACCATCCCCCGATGTAATGCCCTTCCTCCAAAGGTCCCTGCTCTGTCTAGGTATCAGACAAAGCTTTCCATTGTCAGAGCCAATGGTTGCTCCATTGGCAGTATGCTGCTGGTTCGTTAAACTATAAATGAGGCAGGCAGACCAAAGGTTTAGCGGAGATGATACTCTGTTCCGTTTGCAACAGATAACGCTTTTTGGCTCCACCCACTTATAGCCCCAATCTGTTTTTAAAAGCAAATCTAATCCGTTACTTTCTTTGGGGATGGTGATGTGTGCAACCGACCTTGTTTTCAATCTCTGGAGTTTTGCAGTTCATGGTTGAGGTGCTGTATTATTTGGAACTCTGTGTCCTGAAACTTTACAAATGGAAGAGCTATCAGACTCTAGGTCCTCACTTCATTGTCTGTTTTTTTTTTTTTATTTGGGCCAACCACATTTCTCCTCATATTCCTGCCACGCATCTCTACCCCATCCCTAGGCTCCAGTGCAACTGATAGTAGGTTAAATATGGAGCAGGGATGGGACTGTTTTGTCATCCGAAGAGAATGCATGGATCAACACAAGAGATTTTGCCTGCCTAGGCATAGTAGTCACTAAGGAAATCATAATGGTTTTAACCATGCTGTGCACAGCTGACTAGTGGTCAGGAGAGTGCCACTGATCTTCTGGCGTGTGTCCCCAGGTCCACTGCTGGTTCCCGGCTGTGCCCAGCCGATTGGTAGTTGGGAGACTGCCGCAACCAACATGGAAACACCAACTTGGCGCCAAAGATAAGCCTGCGGCCCCCTCTGACTTTGACGTCCCACTTAGCCACCACCCCCCCGTCTTGAACCCCAGTCCGTGTGCTGGGTCAAGCAACACATAAGGAAACTACCATACCCTTAATGACACCCTGCAGGCAACCGGGGATCTCTGCTGCTGCCGTGGAGATGCCCTCAGTGCCAGAGGAGGCCACAACATCATCCCCATGCTGTGTGTTCTACATCAAACAGCTCCCCTCCACCTCCAGAACCCATGATATAGAACTTGTTGCCGTTTGGGCATACTTCCATCCTGCGAGTAGCTTGACCAACCTGTCTCTCATAATGCTATGCTATTTCTATATTCTTTGCGCTCACTCCTCACCATTATTGGTAGATTATATATATGCTGTTAGTTTAAATTGTGCACATCTCTTGCACACACCATTGTAACATTTTATTTTGTGTTTAGATGCATGTATCGGTTTCGCATTTTATATGTAATTCATGTTCCTGAAGTCCTTAAGTAATGTAACTGGTTCTATCGTAAAGCGCTCTGACACCTACAGGTAAAGCACGCGCTATATAAAAACACATAAATAAATACTTTGTGTCCCCTGTTCTAGCAATCCTAAATATTGTTGCTGCTGGTAGGTAGTTACTGTACCACAGGATGTTTCCAAATAGCTGCTACCTTTACACGGAAGCTGAGCACCCTATTGGTTCTGTTGGTAGGGATGTGCATTGTTGTCCCCCGATGGGCAAAGCCATGACGAGTTGCACAGATAAGCAGTGAAAATGTAGGTCACAACTAGATTAGTTGTATGCAAATCTATTTCCGGTAGATATTCTGAAACTGTCACGATTTCGGCTACCCCAGAACAGGTTATACTCCTGTCCTATACATTCAATCCGTGGGTGTGATGGGAAGGCAAACCTCAAACATTAGTTTCCAGCCGGTCTCACGTACTTGGGATCCCCCATTCCTGGCTTTTTAGACAAACACACTTTCCTTGCAGGGACTTCAATGTTCTCTTTTTCATTTATATGCAAGGATTTTTTGGCCCCAGCATTTGGTTAAGCTCATCGGGATCGGTTAAAGGGAGGTAGCTGATTGGCGACGAGAGCTAGCTGGCAGTTTTGGAACTTATGCGGCTTTATGGAAAATGAACGCAAACAAAGACACATCCAGCGGTTCGAGTGGTGACTGTGGAAAGGACATTCTTACGTTCATTGCCTCTTTGCGTCCTACAGGTGCCACCTCAGCGTCTGCTGCGGTATTGACTGGCACAGACTCTGCACTGGCCTGTGCCCTGTGTAGGAAGCCACTGAGGCCCACGTGACTCGTAGTCTGGCCCCTCCCACAACAGTGAGTCGGCCTTCTACTATTTTAATTGTTATTGTACTTCGGAAATACACTTTATGAAACACCAAGGGTAGCCTATGTGCGAAAAGGACTGTGCTCGTTTATTTAATTAAATGCTTTGTACTGTCGTGTTCATCTGTTGTCTGCGCCCCGTTATGAGGAATGCTTCAGCAAGCACCTTGAGATGACGCTTTTTGCGTCCTTATTCTACAGTGAATACAGATCGACAGTATTGGAACCTAGCTCCCTTTACTTCTCTCTAAAAAAAAAAAAGAGTCTATGCCAGTTGCAAACGTCAAAGCACATAGTGTGGGTATGACTCCTGTCTTCTCAGAAGCCCGGATAGCTCAGTCGGTAGAGCATCAGACTTTTAATCTGAGGGTCCAGGGTTCAAGTCCCTGTTCGGGCGGTACATTTTTTTCCCCATAACATTTCCCTTCTAAAATAAAATCTAAAAGAGATTACATTTTATTATAAATACGTGGTGTCTACATGGTGTAAACTGTATTTTTTTAATTATTTGGATGACTCTGCTTAACATTGTGCAGGCTGCTGTAACAAACCCCTGGCGCCCCTGTACCTGTCAATATGAGGAGGACCACACGAGGGCGCTGCAGACAACGCTTTTAAGCAATAGACAACATGGAAGGTAGTAGAATGGATAACAAGCATTGGCATAGCCAATAGGTCTCACCTATGGGACCTTTATAAGTGCTTTGTCAGAGGTGTTTGGAAGTTTGGTAAGAGATACAATTTAACATAAAGGGATATGGAAAAGGAAACCAGGAAAGTGTGATAGGGGAAGAAGAGGGCAGCAGATGAGCTGAGGGGAGGGAGGGAGGGAGTATTCGGAGGACACTGCGAGGAGCTGAGCGTTGAGCTGCACAACTACACGCTCCGCTCTCACGTCTGACACCGCAAACGTCAAAGTATAAACAAGTAAGGGGCATATTATCAAGCCAGGCGATAAAATTATCGCCGCTTTAGATGTCCTTCACATCTAACATGGGCTTCAATTGGAATTCCATAGAGCAAATTATCAAGCCCATTATCGCCGTTTTAGCGGCAGTTTTCTGTCGCTAAAGCGGCGATAATTTAATTGCCTGGCTTGATAATATGCCCCTAAGTGACACTTTTTGCCGTTATATGTTGTCTTAACATCCCCAGGCAGTGAAAGTTTAGGCCTCCACGTATAAACTTTAAGGGTAAACTTGGGAGCAAACCAGCCAAAAGTACATGAATAGAGCGGCGGTATTCCCCAGCTGATACTTGTTTGTTTTTCCCTCTGCAGCGTTGAGTCTGCAGAAGTGGGGGCGGGGGGCTAGGGGTGGGTGGGACATTTGGTTCACGCGGAGTAAAGCTGCCATGAATGCAGTCAGCCAGGGGGGCAACTCAAGCAGGTGCAATCGCTGATTGACCGTCTACCTTTTACACTATAGAGCACTGCTCTTTTTTGGCTCTATTCACTCTGTACATATAGCATACAGTCGTATGGTAACGGCAGCAAACATGTATTTAGATGCACTAGCGAAATCATGGTTTGACCCTTTGCGAAAAGTATATATAGGTTGGAGGAATGGGGTACTCCAGAAAAGAGGGCCCAGAGGAGGAATACATGTGAGGACCTAACCATCTCAGACATTAACAGTGGGCGGACTCTGCCCACTGGAATGTGTGGCAGAAAATCTAAATAGTACAACAGTTAATGCTCGCACAGTACATTATAGCGAAATTAACTGGCGTATAAAACACATTTTCAGATACAGCGTGCATCTCCACCAAGGACACGCAACACTGAAAAAGAAAGAAACATACACAACATAGTTCAGTACAATTCATTACAATACTATGAATCGTTTAAATCTAAGCGTTAGTAAACAGCCAATATAGAAATGAGAAAATACGTCTCTGCTGCCCCAATACTGCCCTCCAAAAACAGGCACAAGACATCTTTTGTGCCACCTACAGGAGGGAAAGGCGGGGGGAGAGAGTGCGTGAGCTGCCATTATGGGAACCACAGAGAATGGCAGCAAAAGGAACCCTACCCGAGTTAGGTTTAAAGTACACTGTGAAACGTGGCTAGTTAAATGGCAATTTAAAACATTAGGACTGTTAAACTGCCTTTAAAACCGCAATAACTATAACGTGGACCTAATCGCAATACTGGAAAAAGACGCAGTTTAGCAATACCCTATAATGAAACGGTTCTTAAACTGCTGTCCAGGGACACATTTAAAACGTTCTGTAAGTGTGAAGTAATGTTAAACTGGAGACTGCTTAAGCTGGGTGTCCCCGGCTTCTAGTAATGTCTATGTGGGGGTCACCGGCTAGCAAGAAAAATTCAGAGGGGCACCCATACTCCACTAACGAATGGAGGGAAGCATTGGGGTATCCACATTAGTCCAGCTGTGGAGAATCGCTGCTATAGAGCATCTATTGGAGCATTAAAATGTCCCAGTAAATCAGGGTCCAGACAACCTTGCTATATAACCTCGTGGTTTTACATTTCACACAGTAGCACTTTGGCATAGCCAATAGGTCTCGCCACCACCCCAAAGTCACCAGACATGGAAGAGCACACTGACGGAGACCGGCAGGCCCCCACGACACACCCACCCCAAGTTTCAATCCTTATCCCACCTGCACCGCACCCATGCACCTCCCCACGGAAGTGAAGCCTCCCACAGCGAGGCGCCGGCAGGGGGTCTGAGGCCAGGTTCACCTGAGGGTCCCAGGGAGCAGCGTCTGGAGACAGGAGGCACCGGCCGAAGGGAGAGTGTCCGACAGAAGGAGGGAAGGAGGGCCGAGAGCAGGGGGAGGAGTGAGGGAAGTGAGGTCTGCGAAGGAAGTGAGCCGAGCCCCACCCTGTCTGACTCACAGCAGCGCTGAGCTGACCCCAGCTTGAAAAGCACAGCACCACACTTCGTAGTGGAGGAGAGGCGGGGAGGGCACCCGAGTGCGCCGAGTGGAAGAGGAGGAGTAGGAGGGAGGGAGGGAAAGAAGTAAAGAGAAGGGACATGCATTTAAACAAGGTAAAGTAACATCATAATAATGTTTACTCAATGCGATTTCTTTAGTAAACGTGTGGGACAAAAATAAAAGAAACAAGAAAAAAAAGTGCGACGGCGAAAGTGAAAGCGACCGCGTTGTCATTAATAACATGATCCAAGGGAAGAATGCAGATGCCACAAAGCACCACTGCTCGCTCCCGACACCAAAACGCTATGGGAGGGAACATTTAGTCAAAAGGTGGGACAAACACACACCTTTGGCCAATTGCGTGCTTTCATTTTTTGAAAGCCACACGCAAAGGCCAATAGAATTTCACAACCAGACGCACAAGCTTTCTGAAAGCTTTCTGAATGTCTGGACTGATTCCAATAGGCCCTCTCCTAGAGCAGCGCATGCGTGCTGTGCTAGGCTTGACCTAAAAAGGGCAGCATGGCTGACGGTGTTGCGTGCCAGTTGCTGACAGGAGCAGACAGGCTTCCTAATGGCGCGAAAGCAGCGCATCTGCACTGATCCAGGCATTAAATGTGCAAGGCAGTACCTGTAACCCCACCTAGGCTCCAACCACTAGAACGTACAGCTCCCAAATTGGTGTTGCTGTATGGAGTGCAATAAGAAAATACAATAAAAAAAAAACCTCGAGTTGGATTCTGTTGCTGGACACTTCAGAACGGTGTACTGGCCAGTGGCTTCCGACACTAAATTCACAAGGCATCTGAAAAATATTTGTATTGATTTTAGTGATTTTAGACAAATTTGAGAACTCCCCTTTTACAGCAGAGTAGGTAAGGCCTTGTATTCATTTTTGTGGAGAAAATGAGGCCCAGTGTTGCATTTTGGATTCTATATATGTATATTTTGTAACATTATTTAGCACAACCACAGCCCAGTGGCATTTGAGCACTTTACATCCCACAACGTCTGATTAGTTTTATTAAAGCCCAGGAGATTAGGTGATTTGCCCAGAATCAAATGATGTTGAGCTTACATTGGGGCTTGAACCTGGTTTCCCAGATCCAAAGTGTGTGGCTCTGGCCATTAGGCTACATCCAGATTTCTAAACGTATTTGTGAATCATACATAAGTGGTATGGTTGTGCATGATCATGTATAGTGAGCACAGTCTCTGTTGAAATGACTTTGTGAAGTAAAAAAGGAAACAGCAACAACAAACACATGATGGTTTGTCCGGAATCCTGCTTGGGAATACCTGCTATTGTGTATTTTACAATTGGACATAGGGACATCGTTCAGCATCCTTGCACTGGTGCATTAAACAGAATTATTTAATATTAGTTACATATAGACCAGGACATTTGCACCCCACCAAAAATCGGTTCTCAACTCAGTTTGAGAAACGCTGCTCTATCCAATCCAGTAACCAAACTAACCTCGGTTTGTTACCTATGTATACTAACTTTAGCTCAGTGTCTTCTACTCTCTTCTGCATTAAGGGCAGCCAGTGATTTGAGATCTCCGCCTAGCCTGCATTTTATTCCCAATGCCTTTCCTATTCTTTGTCTCTCTCTTGTCTGCCTTCCTTTATTTTTTCTCACTTTCCATCACGTCTTTTATCCAAACATAAACAACTTATATATATATGTTTGTAGAGATAAGATTTTAGGCATATCAGCTAAAGTTTACCAATGACCAAAACAAGACTCAACAATCCACCTCTAAGTAAAACATCTATAGAGCTGGCAAACAGAAGACTTCTGAACAAACCAGGAACAAGTTTGACCTTCACAGTCAGTTACCCAATAACTCGCAGTCTGTTAGTAGCTCAGCTGATCTTCTCTTCGATATGCAACAACTAGCCAGTGGTGACGTTTGTGGAAGTATTATATGTGGTGATCTACCTTTTGCCTGTGCAAATATTTGAAAATTAAAACATTTCGAAAATCAAAATAAACCACCCGCATTAAATCACAAGCTATAGTGGCTACCAATTGTGGCCCTTTATCTATATTCTCGCAAAACAGCCGATGCGAAGCCCAGTTTTGTATAACAGAAACGAAGTAAAGAGTACCTCACAAGACATAGCTGCCTAGTGTCCCTGATCCATGTGTGACTAGATGTGCCATCCCTGTGTTTTCTTAGAATGCTAGGACTTACAGTCCTGGTTGTATACTGGGTTAACTAAAGACTACAAATCCCCGAATTATAAGAAAATGGACTGGCCTAACTTGTCGCACACAGACCTATGAAACCCAGGGAGGTACAGCACAGCACCCACTGTCATGGCAGCTCACGCAAGCGACAATAGTTGGTGTTCCAATGGTGTCAGAGTAACGTTGAAAAGGAAGAAGGGACTATGTGATGTCATACGTTCTTAACGTAGTGTACAGGCCGAGTGGCTCAGCTCGGTGCACTGCAGGAAGTGCAGGTAGGGACCGCGGGATGTAAGAAGCTTTTGATAGTGGGTGCGGGGCAAGTGGCTCTCGCAAGCTTAAGTTTACTTGTCGGGCTTCAGTAGCACTCGCAGGAGTACGGGCACGGTGGCTGTCATCGGCGGACGTCTTCTCTCCATTCCCAGTCCCCTTTGCAACAAGCAGCCACAAAAGTGAAGCGACCGCCATTGAAAGGGGAAAAAAAAGCCAGGGCCAGCGCGAGCGCCATCTGTTTCCAATTAACGCAAACGCGAGACGTGGGCTCGATAATTGGAAACAAATGGCGCTGATGCTCGCTCTTGCAAGCCCTAGGCCAGGGGAGAGAGAAGGCGGGACATGCACCCGCCTTTGGCCAATTGCATGCTGTCTTTCTTAGAAAGACGCACACGCAAAGGCCAATAGCGTGTGAAAAAAAAAGGAGCACATGCACGAGCGTGTGGTCCGAGTTGGATGTCCTTACTAGAAGCCTCGCAGAGCGGCGCATGTGCGCTCGCTCAGGCGAGAACTAAAAAGCGGAACTGAAAAAAACAATTCACTAATTGTTAGCCTTTTTCGAATATAGTGTGTGGCCTTGGCTGAAATTGTCACGTTTAAAGCACTGTGCATATGCATTTTAGAACGTGCTCATCTGAGTTTCAGTTCCTGAAGTTGTAATCCTGGCTTCTGATTTCATAGGGAATATATTACTCACTACACTTGGCATACAGGGTTGCCACCTGTGGTAGCTTGGGCCCTAGGCCCATATACAGGACAAATCTATCACGCTGACACCCAGCTACTATTCATACAACTGGCTCAGAGCACGTGTGCCCAGCTCTTTTTATTGGCAGGGTCAACCTGTGATGGATGAGTGCAGGGTGAGCGTGGAAGCTAGCCCTCAGGAAGTGGCTAGTGACGCCATACATTTCCTGAACACTAGAATTTGTCCCACAGGACACTACATCCCTCTCAAACTTTATTAAAAAGAAACAAACAAGTCCACCTGTGAGAGTGAGAGTGATCAAACAACAAAATAGGTGCAGCTGGGAACACCCAGCATTACAGCCCGCACCCTTGGTTTCACCAGATGACTCTGGCACGAATGCGGCGTGGACGGAGTCTGGATTTCTCACGATCCCATGTCCATGGGGTCACAGTCCCTCTATGCGGTGTTGTTTGATTCCACCTGCGCTTACGGTGTTGTAGTAATTCGCACAGTTCAAACAAAGGAGTGCATCAGGAGCGATGGTGGAGTCCACTGCAGAGACTTCTTTGAAGGCGCCTGGGCTCCATGGATGGCAAACTTAGAAAGACCGAGGACAACAGCGTGATGGTTTGGAGTCTTCCTTTGATGCTTCAGTGCTTCCCGGTACCCGTTGGTGAAGCAGCTTCAGACTACTCTGTCGTTCCAGGATTCCCTCACATGGGAATTTCCTTGAGGCCCTTTTTGCTGCACAGGACTGTGTGGACTTTCTCATAGGCCACACACAGGGGTCACTGAGGAACCACCAACAGGACTACATCCAAGTCGCTCGTTCAGCCACTCAGGGTGGTTGTCTCAGGGTCTGTGTGCTCTTGCCATCAGGACTCAGGTGCACGGGCATCTACCAGATTCTTTGGGTGGCCAGTCTCCCTCCACAACCTCAATGACTCCCGGTGCCTGCCGTGGAGCGGCTGCAGGAGCATCTCTCGTGCCAGGATTCCATCACACCAGAATTACCCTGAGGCCCTTTGCCCTGGGTTGCCACGGGACTGCATGGGCTGTGTGGGGCCTCATTTAGGCCGATAGCAGGGTCGCTGCGGAACTCCCAACAGGGCCACGTCCAAGTTGTTCATGCAACCCCATGGGTAGATGGTACAATAGTTGAGTGTGCTATTTTCAGCTGGACTCAGGTTATCTGGGGTCTAACAGATGGTTTTTGGGTGGCCAGCCTCCCACGGCACCAGGAATGCCTTGTTACTGTCCGGGTGATTCGCAGGCATAAGGCTTAACTCTGGATGTGCATTGCTCCTTATGTGGTTCTGGTGGTGTACTGGACAATGATGACAAACAACAATGACAATCAGTGATCTTCCATATGATGGGTCTATCGCATGCCTTTCTCTCCACTTCTTTTATTTTCTTCACGATGTAGAAATGTGACCTTGTGCCACACTGTTCTGCTCCTCAATGTTTTCTTGCGATGTGACATTGTGTCATTTTCTTCTCCTTGACTCTTCCGCGACGTGGCCTCATGCCACTCTCCTCTCTTCTCACCAGGCCTCTCGCTGTTGTGTTCTCTCCAAAGGGACCTCCCTGGTCACGTCCTGGTCATAGGACTGTTTCTCTACTTCCATTTTGGCATCTCACAGACCCCCTCCTGTCAACAGGACTTGGCTCTTTCACTTCCTCATGAACCTCTTACAGGTGCTGTCCCTTCCTCAGGGATCTTCTTGGTGCTCTGCTTCCTGGATAGATGGTCACCTCTTCTCCACTCAAGGGCGTAGTGTTTGCACAACAAAATTATGCCATCGCGGCACTTGGTCCTGCTTACGTACAGCCGTGCTTGGCATGGTCAGTCACTCTGTGCGACATGTGCAATGACAGGCCAACAATGGCCATTCGGTTCTGGGGTGGCCAACTGGTGCAACCTCGTTCATCAACTTTCTTTCTCGTTCTTTGGGGGCTCTCTCTTTTCAGGGGCTGGTAGACAGTCTCTTTCAGCAAGTGGTCTCTTCTCTCCAGCCAATCCACATTGACCCTCCTCTGGCAACCTGCAGTGGCAATGGTACTTGCTGACTGATGAACAGGACCTTTCGGGGGTTAAGTCTAGGTGCAAACGTTCTTGCTGCCTCTGGAGGTGGGGCAGCCTTGCTGATGCTGCTGGCTTCACTGCTTCCCCATAGGCGCTGTAGCCTGTGGTTCAGTAGCTTCATCACCTTGGCTTGGCTCTTCTTCACTACCTTGGCTTATACTATGCTTGGCCGTGGCAGATTTGTGTTTCTTAGGGCTCTCCCCTCCAAACAATATGCAGCCACCAGGGGTGTGTGGAGCATTCTTAGCTAGTCTTTACTTTCTATCTCAATGAAAAGTCGGTTCTTTTCTCTTGTAGGCGGTAGCTAACCCCTAGCGAGCGTGCACTACTGTTGCTGCGCTGGGTCCACCTTAGGCCTTGCTGTGCTTGGTGCGGTGCTAGTGCCGTGCTCTTCATACAGCCTGTATGTCTCCATTTTTTAGTCCACTGGGGTCATCTGAGGGTTTTTGAGTAGTGGTCTGACTTTGGTGTGTTTCCAGGTGTCAGGAAATGTTGCATGGAGGATTGAGTTGAGGATGTGATGTGGGCATGGATCTGTGGTAACTCCCGAGTGGATGGATTTCATGAGGGAGGTGGGGTCCTGGGTGGAGAGGTGGTTGGTCTGTGGTTCATGTCAGTTGCGGTGGGGGCGTGTCTGTCAAGGAAGTCCATGGTTTTAGGCTGAGATTTGAAGTGTTTGTATTTGGTTGCGATTTTATTGTAGAGAAAATCTGTAAGGTTATCGCACAGCTCTTGTGAGGGTGTGATGTTGTTTTCACTGGCAGCCGGGTTGGAGAACTCATTAACAATGTTGAAAATTACCTAGTTGTTTTTGGTACTGGTTGCAATGTGTGCGGCTAGGACTGTCTCCTTTGTTGAACTCAGCAGGGGGTGGTAGAGGTTAAGGGAGGTCTTGAAGGCTGCTCTGTCAGAGGTTTCCTTTCTGGAGCGCCATCTCCTCTCTAGCTATTTGCTGTCACGCTTCACTATTCTGAGTTCGTGGGTGTACCAGCTGGCCATTTTGGCAGAATCTTCTTTGCTTGTTGCTCTTCATGGGGTTGATGCTGTCAGCGCAGTAGATGGACCAGGCGTTGAAGTTCCTAATACCCTGTTCCAGGTTGGTGGCGGCAGCTGGGTTGGAGGTGTTGAGAGCATCAGGCCAACTGGTTTATGAAATTGTGCTCCAGCTGCGGTGGGGGGCGCTGGCCATTTCTGAGGTGACAGTGTGGGAGCTGGAGATGCTGAAGTGGACGATGGAGTGAACGGTCCATGTGAGTTCTGTGATGTGACTATATTTGACGCGGTTGCTGTAGGTGAAAATGGGGTCCAGTATGTGGTCTGCGGAGTGCGTGAGGACTATTTGGGTCAGTCTGAGGCTGCTCATACTATCAAGGAGGTGAGCAGGGTTGTTCTTGTTGCGGTCATCGATGTGGAAATTGAGGTCACTGAGGAAGCTGCGGTCATTGGAGTCCAAGGCTAGGGGTGCAATGAAATCTGCAGTGGTGTTGCAGAAGCTGGATCGCAGATCTGGGGTGCCTCTGATGGTTATCTTGTCATCTGTGTGGAACTTGAAGTTGAGGTGTTGGATAGGGGTGGTGCTGTTGTCGGTGGTAGTGGTGCGCTGTATGGCCTCTCTGTGGATGATGGATCTTCCTCCTCCCAATTTGTTGGTCTGTTCCTGGTGCTAGAATTTGTATCTGTCGGCTGTGGCGACGTCAGGGGTGAAGCCAGGTTTCGGTGAGAAAGACTATGTTAGATGCAAGGGTGGCGATTTATTTATTTATTTATCTTAAGTTTTATATAGCGCTGGCTAGACCCGTAGGTATCAGAGCGCTTGACATAAGGAACAGCAAGTTGCAAGTTACACATTTTACATAGGTTACACAATGAGGATCAGAGTTACAGGCTAACATGTTACATTTGTTAAAAGCAATCAAAACCAAGTAATCACAGAAAAAGGGCTGAGTTACAGAAAATTCATCATGGGAGGGATAAGGAAGGGAGAAGCAGGGAAACGGGGAGAAACTGTGACCAATGTCCGGCTGGGTAGGTGACGGTCGAGGTGATGAACCAGGGCCGATCTCCCCAATAGCTGAACCAAGCAGCTCTACCGGGCTTCGGACATAATGCTCGAACTCCGCTGTCAGGGCACCTTACCAGAGGATTGTTGAGGTCCCTACCCCCTCCTGGCCGATCGCACACTTTCCCTTTGATTCATCAACTGATAAGCTTCGGGCCGAGGGGGCATTCTGTTTCGCCGCCATCTTGGGGTCAGGCAGGCTCGTGGAATCCCCTGGGGGCCCACTATTCACCGACATACCGTGTGGGTTTAAACGGCGATGTTTCAATACTTATCCTAGGGGGGGCTCACTCCACCTCCCCAAGCCTCCGTGCGCGCTCCCACCTGTTAGATTTTAGGAGCGGTGCAATAGTCTTCATCACAGCCTCAAGTTCGCAGGGCCGACTGTGGATCTCGTACAGGGCTCGGATACAGCCAAAGTCAGTTTCCTCTCGGGCCAACTCAGGTGAGGGCAAAAACCACACGGCAGAATGAACTCGTTGGGCTACACTCCCTCGTCTCTAGGGAGCGTCTGCCCGGTTAGGACGTTTAGGTAGTGGAGGGTTCAGTGCCATTTTCACTCAGCGTCTCCGCACAGCTACTCATGGTCACATTCAAAATAGCAGGCGCCCACCGTGGATGAAAGGGGGGGCACTGGGTCTCGACCTCCTCCAACGCAGTCTCCTGAGGGGCGCTCTTGATTATGCGGCCCCTGCTCTGTTAGAGCGAGTCCGGTCTGGTCCAGGTGCCATTTTGAGGCGCGTTCATCTGACGAATTTTTGACGATTACAGGGCACCGGCACAGTTTAGTGGAACGGTGCCCACAACAGCAGACGCTCCCAGTACTCCGATGTCGGGAGTGAGTTTCTCCTGCTGGCTTTGGAGCGATAAGGCACCGCGCTAGGTTGTTGAGCGCAGGGCTTCCACGGAGCTTCAGCTCCGAGAAGCCATGATAGAATTAGCTCCGCCCCTCTTAACCATGATGGGCGTCCCATAACTATTGAGTGCTTGCACATAGAGCGTGTGTTGAGGAGTAAGCAGGGGAGTGAGTTGGTCACTTCAGGTGTTGTGGTGAGAGGTCGACGTGGTGCTCTGCAAAGTGTTTGCGGGCGTGCTGGTGCAGAAGAAGGTGCAGCTGGAGCAGGAGAACAGTCCGACCGTAGAGTGAGGTGCGCCATGGCAGCAGTGTTCGCGGAGGCGTTTGGAGTTCAGGCCGTGAAGGATGGCTATGTCGTATCTGTGGGAGGCAAATGTTGATGGGTACAGATCCTGTCACATGTAACAAAGTGCACTACTCAAGCCCATGCGGTGCTCTTAAGTACAATGAGTCTTTTTTCATTATAAACACATTTAGTGGGGTTCGTTTCTTTTTTCACATCAAAATCAATAATGCGTTGCTACCAGAGTCATTCAAATGGTAGATAAATAAAAAGGTGAATATGTATTACAAAATCAACAATATTACATAAGCAAACAATATTTGGTCAATGCAGCATTTATTATGTAATTCATTTTATTCCACAATGAGTGTTCAGTGTCGCAATGACTTTTGGGAGACCCTTCTTCAGGAGAACACCGGTCCGTAGTATTAATTAACCGTCAATGCAGTTAAATCGATTTATGGTGATTTCAACGTTCGTAGTCGATAAAGCTGTTCAAACAGTTCGTCATAGTCAGTCATGCCGCCAACGGGCCGTTTCGCTGTTCTGTCCGTCCACCATATCTGTGGGAGGGCCAGGAGCCTTGGGTCCTGGCACTGGGTGCGATACAGACACGGACGGGTGCACATGGGCTTGCCTTTGGCGCGCCAGCAGCGTGCTCGCGCTCCAGCCTTCATTAGGTGGCGGTGGACGGGTCTTGGCGGGAGGCCAGAAAAAGGTGTGTAACAGGTCAAGAAGGCAACAGGGGAAATAGCTGGATAAAAGGCTGTCAGAAAAGAAGGCAACAGTCCAAGAGAGGCCATACAGGAGAAACAAACCTGAGCAAAAGCCGACAGAATGAAAGGCAAGGATCAAAGAATGGCAAAACAGGAGAAAAACAGCGGGAACAAAGGCTAACAGAAGAGAAAGGCAAGTGTCAAAGAAAGGCAATCATGAGAAAAAGGGCAGGAGGAAGTCAGAGGTTAACAGCAGCGTGGGCGGAAGTGCGATGCAGCATCCGGGCTGGCAGCACGCGGGAGAGCTGGTTCTTGGACCTGCTCAATGGAGTCGCACTGTGGCCTCCATTAAGTAGTTCTTGGGCAAAGGAAGGGGTGGTCGGTGGCAGTGGGCAGGGTTTGGCGGGAAGAGGGAGACATGTCAAGAAGTCAACAAGGGAAATGAGCGGGAACAAAGGCTGCCAGAAAAGAAGACAGAGGTCAAAGAGAGGCAAAACAGGAGAAACGAGCGGGAATAAAGGCTGACAGAACAACAGGCCTGCACCTCCTGGGTCCCCCCTCGCACAATAACTCACGAACCACCACTTACTTGTTTAGCAAAAAAGGCCACTTTATTAAGACAGGTGCCAATTATAATTTTCTGCAATGAAATACACTTCCCCAAGTTTGTCTTCACCTCTCCCCAAAGCCTACCCCCAATGCAAAACCCCACTCCTAACCAGAATACTGACCCCTGTGTGTATCTTCCACTAATTCTCATTTCCTCTTCACATGACTGCTCCCCCCCTCCCCCGTTGGAGGATGGACAATCCCGCTCAAGGCTGCCCACCCCCCCAGCAAAACCCCGCCACCCAGGAAAACCAACAGAGTTTTCCTGCCCCACCTTAGAGAAAAATTTCTTTTGTTTTTGAAAAACCCCTTCTCAAGAGCACCATATATTTTCATTCCAGATTTGCGCAATCAAGTCTCTTAACTCCAATAGGTAGTACGCCTGCCCCATTTTAGACAGATGAACCCCATCTTCCTGAAACAGATACCCTTCCGTGCTTTTTATGTTGGAGTGAGCGAGGACCCTCTCCCCACGACCCTCACAGAACAGTCTCATAGCTCGGTTGACCTTCCTTCTCGCCTTCTCCATAGCTACGTGCTGACGTGCTCCTCTCCAGTGCAACCTCGTAATGAACTCTGTCCAAATCAACTGAGTGCCCTCCCAAGTAGACTGGAGAACCTCCAGATCATGTTTCATCAACTTTATTAGAGTCAGCCCAGATAATTCGACCAGGTCATTCTCTCCCAAATGAATAATGAGCAAATTCGGTGTTCCCCCTCCAGAACACATTGTGGCCAACACAGGAAACAAACCCTCCCAACGCATTCCCCCTTTTCCTTTCCATACCACCTCGTGGCTAGCACTTTGCAGTCCAAGTGAACGCCCGCAAATCTGTTGCTCAGCATAAACTGCAGCCCATTTTACGAAGGAGTGTCCTATTATCCATGTTGTCCTTTTCGAACTTACAGGCCTTACCTAGATAGAAAAACAATGATTAACCAAAGAACGAGAATCTATGCAGAGTATTTCCTAACATATTTTTCGCAACATTTGGACTTCCATCTCCCAATACGACGTATGTCTGCCCAGGACCACCCCAACCTGGCCGCCTCTGTGGCTGCCCCAACACGGAAAGAGTGCGTTCCAACACAGAAGGGATTTTTCCCCAAGCTAAGGAGTACCTTCCTCATCACTGCCAGCAACTGAGCAACGGAAATCGGTTGTCCCGAGGCATGGCAAAATATGTGTCCCGGAGAAAAACTACTAGAAGCCTTGAAAATCTCCCATTCCCCTACAGGACAGCAGAAACTCTCCTCACTTCTGTTTAAGAAAACCCATTTACCCCAGCCCAGTTGATCAGTCTTTGAAAATCTCAACCAAAGGCGCAATCTGTGCTCTTCTAGAAAAACCTCATCACTGTGAATACCTGACCTATGGCGCAGCCCAAGAAGTTCCGACGCTCTGAAGGCCCCAAAAAACAACCATAGAAAACATAACCTAAACAGCCTACACTCAGACTCATCGTAACATAACAGTGGTAGATGCCACAGCATTCTTTGTAGAAAATCATAAGTCACTGCCCTGCGTAACTGTTTCGTCCCCGCCTGCACCCTACTGAAACCTCTGAGGACACTCTTCACCAAAACCCCCTTTACCAGATCCCTCCCCCACCACAACTGCCCGTAAAAGGAAATCCCAGCCAACTTGCCAGAAATGGTAGTATGTGAAAGACCTTTGTCTATCATGTGTAACACAAAACCTAGAACCAACTGATCATTGTCCATCCTCCACCTATTCTCAGCACACAGTTTACCATAGCGTAAGAACTCGCTCCACGCTTGCTGATAGCTCCGTCTCATAGATGCCGCTATTGAGTTCTCTATGAAGGCGACAAGTCTCAGTCCCCCCACTCCCAGACACACTGCGGGATTGGAGTCTTGGCGTGTTCCCCCCTGGGGGCCAGCCTGCGAAATCTCGCCCTCTGCAAACGAGACAGAGAGTCTGCTATACCGTTATGCACTCCTGGGATATGCCGCGCCTTAAAAACAACGTTGAGCTGTAAACATTTTAGCATAAAAGCACGCAGCAAGCGTAAGACTCTCAAATCCCTGGCTTTCTGTTTATTAATCAATTCAACCACCGTTAAATTATCAACGTGAAACAGTACTGAACGATTCTGAAACTCGTCACCCCAAACATACAAGGCAACTAGAAGGGGAAAATACTCTAGGAAAGCGATACTGCGACCTTGTAATATCCAATGGCGTGGCCAACTCTCAGCGCACCAACGCCCCTCCCAAAAGACACCAAAACCTTTTGCCCCGGACGCATCCGAGTAAATCTGCACTTGCCAAATCATGTATTCATCCGCAAAAAACAAAGACACACCATTAAAATCTGCCAAAAAAGTCAACCATATGGCCAAATCAGCCCTAGTAGCTGCTGAGATACGCACTCTGTGGTGAGGAAGAAAAGCTCCAGACATAGACATTCCCAACCTCCTGCAAAACGTTCTCCCAGCCCGGACCACCCTGCACGCAAAATTAAAGTAGCACAAAAGTTTCTGCACCTTCCTGAGCTCCAACTTGCGCTCTTGTATCACAGATGTCAAAAATTCTGAAATCTCCTGAACTTTCAATTCTGGCAACCTTGCTACCATAGCCACTGTGTCGATTTCAATACCCAAGAACACCATCGTTGTACTCGGCCCCTCTGTCTTATCCGGGGCCAACGGCACTCCTAGCTCTTGTGCCAGTATCTGAAAAGAATGCAAAGCCCTCTGACACTGACCTGTGTTCTGAACGCCAATGAACAGAAAATCATCCAAATAATGACAAATGAGGGCATGACCAGTAACATGAGTGAAGCGCCACTGCAAGAACGTGCTGAACGTTTCAAAAAGGGCACAAGATATAGAACATCCCATAGGAAGCATCTTATCTACATAAAAAGCCCCCTGCACCTGCATTCACAACAGTTCAAAGTCGGAAGGATGAATAAGTAGCAGCCTAAAAGCAGATTGGATATCACTCTTGGCCAATTGCGCCGCTCTCCCTGCCAATCTAACCAAACGCAGAGCATCATCCACTGAAGCGTAGGACACGCATGAATCTACGGGCGATATAAAATCGTTAATGGAGGAACCCTCAGGCCATGACAGGTGGTGTATCAGACGGAACTCCCCAGCTTTCTTTTTGGGTACCACCCCCAGCGGAGAGACAATCAAATTGGGCATTGGACAGCATATAAAGGGACCAGCAACTCTACCTGCCTCCACTTCAGACCGCAACTTCTGCTGAACCACCTGTGGGAACTCTTTAGCTGACTTCAAATTATCAGACCACCTACTCTGTCTCGGACCCTGGTAACCTATTCTGAAACCGTCCTTGAAGCCCCAAAAGAGTCTGCTGGCAGCCTCAGCATCTGGATACTCCTCCAGCCATTGCACCAAAATCTCAAACTTAACTGGGGTAGGACCCTTTTGCTGCAAACTGTAAAACCTTGCCTCTTCCCCGCTGCCCCCTGCCCTGCTCACCAAACCTCTGGCCAGCGAAACATTGCGTGAGGGGATGTTTTCCACCACATTGTGAGCACTCATGCTTATATCTGCAAAACTGCCTGTTGCAGAAACCCCTGTTGAAATTCCAACAGGCCCCAAAATTGGTTGTCTGACCTCTGCCTTCAAACCCCGACGAGATTGAAAGGGCCGATAAGATATTGGTAACCCACTAGCCGTGTGAGTAGTAGCATTGTAGCCACAGCTCGGAATCCACATCGCCCCAGGGTCTGTCATGAGACACACTCAGTCGAGCTCTAAACTCCTCGTCATCTGACAGCCATGCAAAACCCCCAAAGTAACTCTGAGCCTTCCGAATAATATCCATGTATTTGAAAATTGCTACCGCCCTATCTGGATATTTTTCACAATATATGCTGGCGTATATCAGAAAAGCGGAAGTTCAGTTCTCAATAGTTTTGGGGACCCTAGGACGCCTAGCCAGCTCCCATTCTTCCTCCTTAGATCCCTCTTTTGCCTGAATGTCACGGTGCAGCAATTTAAAAACATACACAAACTCATGGCGCCAAATTCTGCTTTTTGTCTTTTCTGACAAATGCGAGCCCAACGGCATAGCAATCCCCATATAAGGCAATTTTTTGTGTATATTTTTATCTTCCTCCACTGCATCCTTGGCCCCCTTACCCGGAGCCGTAAAGGACTGTGTCCCAGGGACGGGGGCAACCCTCCCCTCCCCTCTCCCAGTGATGAACCGTGTTGCCCCACCTCGGAAGATACCTTATTCCCCAATGTATCCCCCCCAATGCCAATAGACCTGGTTGCTTTTGGCGGGTGACCCCCTTCCTGCCAAACTGACCACCACCCAGCCGTACCTTTAGGCAAAGGAGCTGTTTGTGGGTTGACGACTGGCCGGTCTTCTTGTGGTTGGCTGACAGATGTAGGATCCCGCGCCCTTGCATTGTCCGCACTTGACGTCTGCAAAAAACTAGGCACATTTTGTTGCCCCAACAAACCCCTCTTACCCCTCTCAGATTTCCCCAATTTTTCCCCAGTGTCAACATCCCCGACCCTCAATTCGCCTTCCTCCAACTCATATCCGGACACCCCAAAACACCAAAATCACCGGAAGGTGCCCCACTGTCCCCCATCACATCAAAGAAACCCCCTCTTCCAGAACCCAAATGCCACTGATCAGTCCTCATAGCGGAAGGGTGACCTATCTGTGAAAGGAAATCCACTCCAGATCGCCCTCCCTCAGTAGGCCCCCCAGACAGAGCCGTAGCGTGCTCCATCCGCTTTGTGCGCTTGCCGGCCGCAGACCTTGTGGGTAAAACCGGCATATCTTCATGCAAGCCGCTCAAACCATACTGCTCCTTCTCGCCCGCTGCAAACCCCCGGTCCTCAAGTCTGCCACCCCTCACCGTGACCGTCGCACCCTCACTACCCACCCATACCCACCGACCTGCCTGTGACTCCTGTACCCCCTTCTGTGAAAACCCTTCCAAACTGGATCCCTGTGGCCCATGCACTGCCTGGCTACTGAACTCGCCTTGAGACAAAAGGGGGCATGTACCAACTATTTGGGGAGAACCAGCCGGCAGCGGCATGTAGTCCGCACCTCCCAGCGCACTAGTCTGCCCCAAAATGTCTCCTCCTACGTGGGCTGTACCTGTCCCGACTGTACCATGGGCCCCCCCGACACTCCTGCTTGGCAAAACCCCCAACTTCCCCCCCGAGTGGGACTCCTTACGTGAATCCGGGGTGGAAATACCTGGCAATGATGGCGCCGGGCTCAGAAAAAAACTGTTGCCCATTAACTTGCACCAACTGGGGGCTGCCCTGCCACACCACACCAGCAGGCCCTAAAGCTGGGGAGGGAGCTTGACTCTGAAAAGGGATCTCCAATGCCTCCAAACTCTTAGCACGCCCTCGTCTCCTGATACACACAGCCGGTACACCTGCCCTGCCCACAGCACTTCTCCCACGAAAACCAGTTGAGACTAAGGACCGCCCCCTCCATCCTCCCGCTTTAGCGTGCCTCCCGCCCACAGCGAGACGGGCGGGCGCACGTACCTGCACTTCTTCGTGCACCTCGTCTGAAGGGCCAGCCTGCGCCTCCTCTCCCACAAACCGCTCCTGACCATGACTAGCGTGTGGCTCCCTGCGATGTCTTTAACAGTATCTGTCTGAGCTCACTCTTTGTTCGCCCAGAAGCATGTACGCGCGTACATCACGTCGAAAACTTCCTCTGCTTCACTTCCGAGGATGAAAAACAGCTGCCGGAGAAGTATTATCTTCTCTTTGTTCTGAAACTGCCGCTGGAGGAGATCACCGATTCGAGAAAACTCGATCATAGGAAGAGACACGAATTGAGCGCTGGATGTTGAGGTGATATTTCTTTACTCCCACGATCGTCGCCAATAAAATGTAGTGTCTTTACAAAACGCCAGAGAAGGGAGCGTAACAAGCAACCGGCGTGAAAATAGAGCCACACACTAGTCATGGTCAGGAGCAGTACAATTGGCCCACCCTGACATACATTGTCATGGTCAGGAGCAGTACAATTGGCCCGCCCCGACATACATTGTGGGTATTTATATATAATTTTTTTTAATTTTATATTCACGTACACACTCACGTGCATTTCACTACTTTTTGCACATCTTTGGTCCTGATGAAGCGCCAACGACCCTAGCGGCGACAGAGGCGTGAAACATGTTGCCCGTTTTAATGACACCGAGGCACATTGTGTCCTTGGGGACCATACTCTAAATTAGAGTTTTTATTGTTGGCAGGAGGGTTACTAAATCAATATAACCCCCAGTCATTTTTAGTTCACTTTGCACTCATTCTAGCTACCCTCATTAAGAACCCACACCCCACACACCATCCGCATGCCTTAAAAAAATCTCTGAGAAAGTGACCCTTCGGGTGGCCCATTGGGAAAATGCAGCGCCGGCCCAACGAGGAGCATAGCCCGATGATGAAGCATTACACCCCTCGGGGTGTGTGAGGGCAACAAGAGGCAAGACGTGCTTTCCCCCTTGTGGTGGGTCCGTTTAACCTAGGACTCCCCCCTTTTTCTTTTTGTCTTTTTTATAAGCCATATGGGTCAATCTCTGGATCCGATCTTTGGAACAGTGTCCAACCTTTTTTGTGGTAATATAACCTTTGGGAGCATGGACACTGGACCATTAACTGGCTCCTTGGTCCCCCCCCCCCCTTTTTTTTTGCTTAAATTGTGCCAGGCAGCTACTCTGACATCTTTTCAGATATGTTCAAGGCACTCCTGCCTTGATGTTGATGTGACGCTCAGCAGTGAGTCACGCTTGGGGCATGCAGTCCTGCATAGTTTAGTGGTTCATCATTAACTGGGTTGGCCTCAGCCCTGCCTCTTTGCATGATGAGTTTATAGGTGCGGTTCATGCTGAGGCATCTGTCACAAAGGGTGTTCCCCAGAAGACTGTTCATTACCTTCTGTGACGTTGTGTTGGATTTATCATAACCCTCATGTCTCCCCTCTTGCTAGGGAATATTAATTCTGATACAACATTTGTAACCTTTATTTTTTAATTTTTGGTCTTTTTTTCTCTCCATCGTAACCCTCCGTGGAGCGCAGAAATCAGGGTGAAACAAAGTCAAAGACACAGTTTGACAGCTTTTTGGACTTTCTTCACTTTCAACTGTGACATCACGCAGGTCAGAAGCTAAGGTTGCAACAGGGCCTCCTAGTACCAGTGAAGAGAAATTGCTGAAATATCTTATGAAATTCCAGAATTTTTCATGATTTAATTTAATGAGCGGGTAGATCACACTCAGAGGATCAAACAGCACCTGCAGAAAGAATGCTGCAACTTGTAATTTATTCTTAAAATAGTGTAAACTACCTGGCCAACTGAAGCCCAAAGGGTGAGGGGGGCGTCTTGGGAAGCTTTTTTAATTTTTCCAGAACAGTTCTCTTCCTTTTTGTGTTAAAAAAGAAGCCATTCTTGAATGGTTAATGCGGGCCTTGAGTTGACTCTGGCTGAAAGCGAAGGAGGGAGTGGGGGCATATCATGCACTATGACCACTGCTTAAGACCCTTCCTTTCTACTTCTTGTTGGTAGAAAGGTGCCTGCTGCGCCCACCCTCTGTTTTATCCGAGGCAAGGACGCTCCGTCTTGCGGTAGTGTTGGAGTCCTTGGAGGGTTCCTGGACTGCAGTCCCTTCAGTTCCCTGCCAGTGGCGGCTTGCCTTTGAGGTTCTGTACCCACCACCCCAAGCACTGGCTCCGGGCTCCGCTTCTGATCTCAGCCCAGTGTCTTAAACTCCCCACTGTACGTGAGTGACCTCTGGCTGTCATCTACCCACACATGCATAGTGTAGGCATTTAGGTTACTGCTAAGTGCAAAGTGCGTTCCTCAGAAACGCCATGTTAATAATTTTGTAAATCACAATGATGACCTCATTGGGGCATGCCTGGGGCTAAATGGGGAGGGGGTAATTAACAGTAGAATACAAAGGAAAATGAAATCACTGTTTAAAAAGGAAGATATTTATATTCTTCCTAAAACAGAGGGGCCAGATATAGATTTGTTGCTTGGGGTGTGGTTGCGGGTAAAGGGGCGAATCCTTTCAAACCTTAGAAACAAGAAATGAAAGAGTACGGCTGTAAAGGCGGGCCCTTATCCCAGAAGAAGACAGAGGCTCCAGAAGGAGTGATAACCACAGGTTTATTAAGAGGCTCAGCAGCAGCGGCCCCATCCACACCAATGCCAGACCCAACTGCCTTGATGACAGAAATCCATCTTCCAACATAGCAACCAACCCACATTCTAAATGCCTTACATCATTGCCTGGATCCTAACACCCTGCACGAAAGGTTAAATTCACAACTCCGCAGAGGAGAAATGATCACACTATTTAACAAGGAAGGTATTCAGTTTCTTCCTAAATACAGAGGAGCCAGAAATGGACCTGTTGAGTGGGGCTGGTGGGTAAAGGGGGAGAATCCTTCCAAAGCTTAGAAACAAGAAACGAAAGAGCGCGGCCTCTAAACACGTCTACTAAATACAGTGTACCAAGAGCAGTTTGGAAGACCAGGACCGAAGAGAGCGGCAATCTTGTGGTCACAGGGCCAGAGGAGTAAAGGCTCGATGGACCTTTAACTCACTGTTTGGTCCGAAGAGCAACTGGTCAAGATCCCGAAGGCGAGAAGCGATAGGAGCAGAAACTGGTAGGTTTAAAATGAGTCTTGCTGTAGAGTTTTGAATGATCTGAATATGATGTAAGAGATATTTAGGAAGGCCTAGATGGATTGAGTTGCAGCTATCTATGTGGGAAGAAACAAGTGAACGTACAACTGTTTTATATGCATATAAGGGGAGCCGTGATTGAAGCAGGTGTTGGCTACATAAATAATCTGAAGGGTGGAAGGAAGATCTTTGTGAATAATGATGCAAGGGTTTTGGCAGAAGAAATTGGGACCAGAGGGTGGCCTAATTCAGAATCCACCAAGGAGAGGGCCAGACATGGGGCAGGTTGCCATACAAGAGCACTTCTGTATTGTCCTTGTTAAGCTTGAGGCAGTTATGTTGCATGCAGAAAGCCTACACACATGTAGAAATGCAGGACTGACTGAACCCAATCAGGGTTATTGGAAATAGAGATAATGGCTTGGGTATCATCAGAGTACAAAATAGTGTTCAGCCCAAAAGATCAAATAAGATTAGCAACTGACATAGATCAGAGATAGATAATGGGACTCAAGGACGGCCCTTGAGGTACTCCACAGTTCAAGAATGAGGCAAACTAATAGACTGGGTCCAGACGCAAAATCCAACGATATGTAGCAACAACACGACCAACATCATCATAATCGTATGTAGTGGATTGAAGTGTTATTCAATTCCAACTAAAGTCATAGGAATAGGAGCTAAGTTGGACAGGACCGCAAAGGAAAGCTTATCAGACTTCCTGTGGGCTCGGGACTTGGGCTCTAGTCTATATGAATAGAGGTTGTTTGGCTTACTCGTTCGTATTAGTGACCATCTGGGACTCTCTATTTCTATGACTTTAGTTGGAATTGAATAACACTTCAATCCACTACATAAGATTATGATGATGTTGGTCGTGTTGATGCTCCACATCGTTGGATTTTGCGTCTGAACCTTGAAAAAGTCATATAATGACAAAACAGGTGTCAGCTGTCATTTTGCTTCATCTACGTGTCAACAATTTGCATTAAGATCCACCTATGATCAAGATTGTGTCATACCTACTGCTCTTCATCTGAAACTAAACCGATCACTAACTGTGTGTTAGTCAGTTGGAACTTTTAATGTGCTGTGCTCTGCCTTTTGAATTTTTGTATTTGATGTACTTGGAGGATCTTTTAACCTTGTACTAAGTAATATTGTGGGTGGCATAATATTTGCATTGAGCAAGCCATATAAACATATTGAGGTCTTACATTGCAAACTTAACAGAGTTGCTGGCTGTATTGCTCTAAACCACTGCCACCTTTTCTGTCTATTAGACTGGGTTCTACTGGAGAGAAAGGCGCTCATCTAATGAAGCACCTCATTGCATCTCCCTTCATGTGAAGAATGATACTCAAGAACGAATGAGACACAGTGTTGAAGGCTGCCGCTAGGTCTAAAAAGACCAAAGCGGCAATGTCCTTGATCGAGAAAATTCTTATGTCATCACCCGATGACACTAAATCAGATTTTATACTAAATAATGTGTATTTTAACAATGGGTGGCATCTGTTAAAAGCAGAGAAATGATGGAGGGAAGCACAATCTACTACCTTCCTCTGTATGCAGCCACCCCAGGTGTAGAACATTAGTTTATACCATTTGTAAATATGAAGCACAGCCTGGTGATCTTTCTTAGAATACAGTGTGGGCTTCATTTCTTTCGTAAACTCCGCTCCTTGATCATATCTCTCGTCTGGGCCGGCAAGCAACCCAGGATTGCCTACGACATCCTTACTCTCCCAATGTTGGTCGGCGGCATGGGCGCTCCCAATTTCAAACTTTATTCACCCCTCCCTTATCAGCTGCATGTCGCGTTCGAGGCTGACCTTGTGGCCCCTTGGTCGTTGAACACCGCCCTGCTCGCCCTGGCGGTTGGCCCACGAGCTGAGGTGGAAATGGTTGAGACATTGCGCTGGGCCTGGCTGGGACTGCGTCGCCTCTCCAATTTCCCTATGCCATCAGCTAATGCTATGCCGATTGTACGTCACCCTACCTCCCCCCTCGCCAACTATCTGGCATGTCCAAGCACGCAGCCCGTCTGGGACTGGCGACACTGGCGGATCTATATCCTGGGAATACTTTCTATTCTCTTCCTGCTTCCTCTGGTCCTCTGGACACTCTGCTCTTTTATCAGTTGCGGACGATCTGCAGGGAGTTACATCCCACGCTCCCCCAGCCTCCTCCGTCGATGCCCACTCTCGACTTCATTTATTCCTCCCCCACCCCCCAGAAGCTGGTGACCGAACTATATGCGCTCACCCTGTCGACCGCCTCCATTTCTATTGATCGCGCCCGAGTGGCATGGGTTGAGGATCTTGGTGCGAACATTTCCCAAGCCGACTGGCTCTATTGCTGCAAACAGACTGATAAATTATCTCCCAATTACTGCCTCCGTCTCATACACTTTAAATATTTACATAGGGTTTATTTCACCCCGCTGAGGAAATATGAATTTTTATGATCAATTGTGTCCCCTATCTAGACCCCAACGGCTCCATGTACATGCTACGAGTACATGTATGTTCCCTCCATTTCAAGCTATGAAGACGCAAATACAATTGTGTCCAACGTTAATATGTCCTCTTTCAGATCTGCCATGAATGGGTCAGATATTCCGTTCCTAAGTATGCCTTGCCACCGTCTTTATATGGTATACTTTTCACGTTTTTCAGCTCTGGCAAGTTAGGCCCTGAATTCTGCCATCGAGCTTTTCCTGCTTCTGCCTCTGAATGCTCCAGCCTGGACCTGTATCTGTATCCATGAACTTTTTCTTACTTCCTGCGCGGCTAACGGTGCCTAGCCCGGCCTGTTGCCTGCCAAAACTGTATTCAGCCTTCAAGTTATCTGCTCCGCTCCTCGAGAAATGCATTCCTGTCTAGTAGCTTAGGTAAACATCCCTCCAGCTGCAGAGCAAAGGGCCCGGCCTTACTGTCTCCGTGCAAGTAATTCATGACTTTCGTTACCATGGTAGGCCCATGCCCCCTCGCATCTCATGTAGACACTTAGACGCTTGTACACGCACTAGCAGTCAGTATAGAATAGGCTCTGTCCGAAAAGACCTTTCCTTCCAGATAATATAGTTCCTTAAACACAAGATATTAGATACGATTTGGGATTAGGTTGTCCTGACATCCCAGACTTCTGTCTCCTCATGTAGGGCTAAATGTCGAGTTCCCTTCACCCTCTAGTTGCACGTCAATCACACGTCATGCGGCTGCGCGCGCATCTCTGCCATGTATTTCTGCTGACTTTGCAGGATTCTCTTATGGATCCACCCACTTGTGTCATCATCATAATGACGTTTCTAGTATACGCCTTTATGCACGCCTATTGTAACGCCTTTTTCATTACGTATGTGTATTCTTATCTCTCTTCTCAACTGTAACGCCTTCTGCATATGTCTTTACTGTAATGCATTTTCCTATAAATATGATAACCTGTCAATAATGTATTGCTGATCCCTTCCTGAACCTTCGTGGTGACGGAACTCGATTGCCTGGTTCGAACCATCATTCCTTTGTAAGGAATAAATTCCCTTTTATAACCTCAAATACCACGGATTCTGCCTCTTATTTTTACTGAGTTATTCTTATTGAATTTTACCGCATAAATTAAGTCTAGGTAATTTAAATTTACCACACCGCTCAGCTACATAAACTGGGACTCAGGTGCCTGCGCTGCTCTGCCCCTGCCGCAGATTTCGCTCATTTGGCTTGGTTGTTCCCTAGGGTGTCTGATTTCTGGCCGGAGGTTTGTGCAGCTATCTCTGAGATTACCTCTACGCTGGTTCGGCCTGCTAGGCTTTGTCAAATTCTGTCCGGATGCCTCTCGCCGACTGGTCACAATGTTGCTCGTTCTTGTGCGGCGTAGGGTGGCCATTTGTTGTGGGTGCAGACCGGCACCTAAGTGTGACCAATGGCTTGAAGATGCCTCTAGATGTCAGACCCTACTATCGGAATTCTGGGACCTTATGCCTGCTAGATCACGTCCCCTTGACATATGGGGCCCCCTGGTGACGTACCTTCATACCCGTTCACACCCTAGGCAGACTGCCTCTCCTGCGCTCCCCGCCGGCACTCTGCCCGTGACGGCCTCCGGTGCTGGTCAGAAGCCACTTCCTTCCTTGTCCCCAACGCTATCGAGCCGGACCTACTCCCCCCTCTAAGGTGCTGATGTTATACTATTCAGTTATGTATGGCTTAATGATGCGCTCACCGTATTGTAATAGATAATGCCTTTGCCTGATCGGTCTACTTCTATTTGAGATGTGCTTTGTAAATGATCCACCATGTATGATGCTCTGATTTAATGCAAAATTGTATTCTGGTAGTGCTCATTTTTTCAATAAAGGTTTTTGAAAAATCACAACAAAAAAAAAGAATACAGTGTGGGCTGTGGAAGGAAAGCTTTGCTACATCTGTGGAATCCCTGTTTGGGAGCTTCCAGGTTAGCTAGCCCCATGGATTGTGTGAGCGTTGCTTAAAGTACAGGACCTGCTTTCATCCTGTGGTCCAGCCCTGGCCCCTCGTAATGGGATTTAGGCACATGTGGGCAGGCCATATCCTTAAAGCTGGGTTTCCCAGCATGTTGGTCTACATGGCAGGGGATAGAAATGGGTCAATTCCCAGCCGGGAGAGTGGGTTCTAGCCTCTCCCCCCTTCACCCAAAGTCAGAAAGTAGAGAACGAACTTCCCCGGGCCAAGAGGCTATTTAACTCTTTGCCAACCTACAGGACCTCTGTGTTCCTGCAAGAGCTGCTGTGGAATAAGTTCAACAGGGAAGGGGAAGAAAAGCGACACGAGGAAGTTGCGGGGGAACCAAAGGGAGCAGCAATAACAGAAAGGGTGAGGTAAGGGGTATGGGGAAACAAAACAAGGGAGGTGCAGGGAAGGAGGGGGTGAGGGAGCACCAAGAATGGACAGCGGGAGGAGTTTAGGGACGAAGCAACATGGAGGAGGGATGATGCACCAAGAACAGACAGTGGGAAGAGGTTAGGGGACAAGCAACACGAAGGAGGTGCGGGGGAGGAGGGAGGGAGCAGCAGCACAACAAAGAGTGGGGTAGGATGCTGGGGTAGGGTGTTGGACAAGGGCATTGACAATGGGAGGAGGGAGGAGGGAGGGACTGGAGACACATGCACTCTTAGATAGTGCATGTAAAAAAGCAAATAAAAAAGTACCTGCAGGATCATGCGGCCAGTGGAAGAATACTGGTTGCAGGCAGGAAGCTTTCTAGGTCCAAGCTACGCGGCAGGGACACACACTGGAAGCACCCGGGGGGAAGCAGAAGGGAGTAAGGGGTGCTGACCAATAAGAAGCAATGAAACAAGAGTGATGTGGAAGCCAACCAGTGGTAAGTAATGGTAAAAAAATGGGCAGGGTCTAAGTCCGTTTTGAACTTTTCTTTTTTGTTAACAATCGATTTCTCTGACACTGCATGCCCTCTATTGCAGCTTATAGCACTATCTGCAAGACCACACACAGGGCACGAGTCGGGGTACACGCTTTTTTCACAGGGTGAACGCCGTCCACCGTGCCAAGAATTTGGGCCCCACTGAATAATGTGCTGAACTCGTCCCGGTGTAATTTCCAAACACCGGGACACTTTCAGCAGCACCTGCACGTTGTTGTCTGCTTTCCATCTGCAACAAGCAACAACGTGCAGACGGGGACGGGCCGTTCTTATTTAAGACTCCTGCTGGGCCCATATCAAAGGCCGAATTTGAGGGGTCATCAGGCCTCCTTTTGTTTGAGTCTCTTGGCTCAGAGCAGTCAGGAGCCTCACACCTGATGCAAATGAAGCGGAGGGGAAACCAAGGCTCACACCTTTTTAGCACTTGACACATACTTAAAGAGAGGCAGCTTTTCGCTTTGTTCAGTCTCTGTTTAGGAGATATGCATGCATTGTAAGAATGTCAGATGTGTTGGTCTTTCCCAGTATTTACACAAAGCAAATTGCATTTATATAGATCTTACTTCCCCTGAGGAGGCGTTGACCTAATTTAAGTACCTCTATTTTTTCTTGTATAGCCCTACTCATCCCAGTGCATGGTGTCAGAGCGCTTTACATCAACACATGCATATTACATGTACAATAAATTATATAAGTTTGTAAATGAATGTACAGGATGTGTTACATAAAACTGGGGGATTGCAAAGTATAGAAGTCACATATCACCTTCCATAGCTCACTGTGCTATTATCCTAGCAATGCCCTCAAACGTACACATGATAGACCTGCTAAACATATATGTGATCAGCTGTCACTTCTTGTGATGCACCTTCCTGTAAAGTTGTGGCTTGTGATGCCACTTTCTATGATGTCAATTCCTGTGACACCATGTGTGATGTCGTGCGCCGTGATGTCGTGCGCCATGATGTCATGCTTGCCATCATGTTGCGCACCGTGATGTCAGTGCATACTGCCCAACTAGGTTAGTCCCCCCACTTCTTTTTTTAGGACTTGTGCCCTGGGAATATGCTGCAACTCAAAACCTCAAGCTATTCTAGCAACCTGGAGCAGCCATCTTTTCTAGGCCTTTTTAATAATGGACGAACCAGAAGCCTTTGCCTCACAGCAAAGAGGGTTGAACTCAACGACCTACATGTCAAATTGTAGAATCTGCTTTGAGTGTAAAAGGATGTGATACCAAGCTTCATGTTTAAATTCACTTGGAGGGCACTTACTCTAAGTTTCATTGTTTGCCGTGATCCCCACCTACCGCCTGCGTCTAGAGGATGGACACCATTGACGCTATCCTAGAAGCTTTCAACATTTGGTGCAGATGTATGCACTGCCTTGTCTTGGGAGCCCATGTTCTTGGAGGCTCCTTGGAGTGACCCTTTCCTGTTTTTTTGTGATCATAGCTTTTTTCACAATTATATTTTGCAGCCAAAGCCAAAACGCAGAATTTTGAAGTTTTGTTCAACCAAAGTAAACATTTCACAACTTGTGAATTGCCACAGGCTTTCCGCCCCTCAAATTGACCTCGCGCTAGTAAATGATTGGGCAAGGAGCACAGAGGTAAACGTTTAATTGGAAAGCAAAAGTAAACCTGGATGTAGGCTAAAGGTCCCTAGAAATGGATGAACATCTAAAAGAGTTCAACAGAATGTAATGTTTACCTAAAACTATTTGTGTGATTTGTGACTATCAGAAATTAATTGCTAAAAGTAGGTAAACAATCAATGGATTCTACCACCAGTGAACAGTCCAGTGTTAACGTGCGTGAGTGGTGGCTGCCAGTTTATACGGGGACATGGTATGCATGTAAGATTAACAACCAATAGGCCTCGCGCTTGTGACCTATTGGCTTTGCCGATGCTGAGGAGCATCGGCAAAAACAAAAAAAAAATACAGTGGAATGGCCCTGCTGCAAATATCAGCTGTTGTGCCCCCCCACCCCCAACTCCCTTAAAAACGTTTAAAAATAAAAAATAAAAAAAAATCATTTTAAAAACCAAAAGGGGTTGGGGGAGCAATGAAAGAGCAGGTGAGTGTAAGCAACGGAGAGTGTGCAAGGGAGCATCGGAAGAGTTTTAGGCTGTGGGGGCTTGTTAGAAGGGCGATCTCCGGGGAGTCAGATGGTGTCTGACTGACCACCCCGAGAGCCACCTTTCCGTAGGGAAGTAGCCGAGCGCCGCTGAGAAGCCTCCTGGGCGAGGTCCTTCCCCTATAATCGTAACAGCCAAGCAATCCCACCACCACAAAGGGACACAACAAGGGTAGCAATTCTCACAAGTCTTTATCGGTAGTAATGGCAGGTTTCCGTGGCAATATTTACAGGTGGATCGCCGGATCCAAAAGAGTCTCAGGGTCTTTTAGGGACGGGGTAGCGGGACAGTCTCAGTACCAGCCTGGTACGGGGATACCCTGCGCCCAGCTCTCAATCCTCGAGCTGGGGGGGCTCCGGGAGCAGGGACGTCGTCCGCAGGGCCCGAGGGGTTGCTTCGGTGAGGTCGAGCCGCGACGAGGTCAGCAGGGCTCCGATGGTTAGTTCAGCGAGGTCGGGCCGCGACGATGTCGGCAGGGCTCCGATGTTCCGTGAGGGTCTTCTTCTCAGCAAGGGGGAGCCGCGACGCAGTCAGCAGGGCTCGAGTTCCAAGTTCCAGGCAATGAGTCTCTCTCCGTAGGGTCAGCCGCGATCCGATCAGCAGGGCTCTTGACTCCAGGATACAACTGCTGTCCTGGTTTTGGGCTGCCTCAGATATACGTCTGGAGCCCTTTGATGTCCGGACCCTCGCGCCTGGGGGGTCAGAGGGGCCGGGATGAGAGAGTCCAGACACCCAGCGGGGGGGGGGGGGGGGAGCCAGCGCCCAGGGAGGCCGGAGGGCGATCGAAACTCCGCGTCGGGGGACGGCTGGAGGCCCCATCGAAACTCTCCTCCTCCGGGATCTGTGGAGTGGCCACTCGACCCCCCCTGGTCGGATCTTGGCGCCTCGATGTCGGGGCTTCGCTGGGACCGAGGCCGGGGCGGGCCGGGCCGCGTCGCGAAGGCTGGCGCGGGTAGCGGGGTACAATCCAGGGGGACCCCGAAGGGTTGGGGTGGCCCCCGTTTGGTCTGGTAGGAGGGTTCAGGACCACGCCACGAGGCCGGGTCCAACAGGCGTCCCCCCCAGCTGAAGGCAGGGAGAGTCACCCATCTCCTTGGGGGTTCTCCTCGCCGAGGCGGAAGAAGCGGGACAGGCCGTCGGCGTTGGCGTGGTCGTTGCCGGGTCGATGGTCTACAGTGAAGTCCAGAGATGGACCATCGCAACAACTTCGGGTTCTCGCCTCTCATCTGCATTAACCACCGCAAGGGCCGGTGGTCGGTTTGGACCCGGAAGTGGGTGCCGAAGAGGTAGGGCCAGAGCTTCTTGAGGGCCCACACCACGGCGAAGGCCTCCCGTTCAATGGTGCTCCATCTCTGCTCCCGGCGCAGCAGGCGCCGGCTGATGAAGGCCACCGGCTGGTCAACTCCCTCAGAGTTCACTTGGGACAAGACAGCCCCGACTCCGTACTCCGAGGCATCAGTCTGCACCACAAACTCTTTGCTGTAGTCGGGGGCTTGCAGCACGGGGGCGGTACACATCGTGGTCTTGAGGGCCTCGAAGGCCGCCTGACATCGGGGCGTCAAGTGCACCTTCTTTGGTTGCTTCTTTGATGTGAGCTCCGTGAGGGGGCCCGCAATGCTTCCATAGTTCTGAATGAACCGCCTGTAATAGCCCGTGAGACCCAGGAAGGCCCTCACAGTGGTTTGGGTGGCTGGGGGCTCCCAGGCCACGATGGCGTCGATCTTTGGCTGGAGGGGAGCCACATGGCCGCTCCCCACTTGATGTCCCAGATATGTTACGGATCCTTGGCCTATCTGACACTTGCTGGCTTTTACTGTGAGTCCGGCCCTTTGTTGGGCGGTCAGAACCTCCCAGAGGTGCCTCAGGTGCTCGGCCCAGTGGCTGCTGAACACCGCAATATCATCCAGGTAGGCGGCGCTGAACACTTCTAGCCCGGCCAGTACCTTATTCACCAGTCTTTTGGAAGGTCGCCGGGGCATTCTTCATGCCGAAGGGCATCACTCGGAAGTGATAGTGGCCATCGGGGGTGGAGAAAGCAGAACGCTCTTGGGCGCCTGGGGTGAGCCCGATCTGCCAGTATCCGGCGGTGAGGTCAAAGGTGCTAAGGTAGCGGACTGCTCCTAGGTGGTCGATCAGTTCATCTGCCCGAGGAATGGGATGGGCATCGGTTTTGGTGACGGCATTCAATCCCCGGTAGTCTACGCAAAACCGGAGCTCCGGGGTGGTGCCCGGGGCGGCAGCTTTTGGCACCAGGACCACCGGGCTGGCCCAGGGACTGTCGGAGGGTTCGACGACCCCCAGGGCCAACATCTTGGAGACCTCGGCGTGGATGCAGGCCCGCACCCGGTCGGGGACTCGGTAGGCGCGGTGTCGCACGGGGTTGCTGTCCCCGGTGTCGACGTCGTGGACGCACCATCGGGTGACTCCGGGAGTGAGGGAGAAGAGAGCAGCGAAGTGATGCAGCAGTCCTTGACAATCTTGGCGCTGCTCTGAAGTCAGGGTGGCGGAGAGGATGACTCCCTCTACGGAGCCGTCCTTTTCGGAGGTCCTCAGGAGGTCGGGTAGGGGTTCGGAGTCGTCTTCGGCCCCACCGTCCGTAGCCATCAGCAGGCTAAGTTCTGTTCGGGCAAAGTGGGGTTTGAGCCTGTTGGCGTGGAGAACCCGGAGGGGGTTCCTGGGGGACTCCATGTCGACCAGGTAGGTGACTGGGCTCTTCTTCTCTACCACCTTGAAGGGCCCGGTCCATTTGTCCTGGAGAGCACAGGGGTCAATGGGCGACATGACCCACACCTGCTGGCCTGGCTCGAACTCGATGGAGTAGGCGTTCTGGTCATACCAGCGTTTCATTTCCTCCTGGCTGGCCTCGAGGTTGGCTTCGGCCAGTTCCCTGAATTTCCGGGTTTGATTCCGCAGGGTCAGGAGGTACCGGTAGATGTCGGGAGGAGCATCCTGGACGGTAGTCTCCCAGCCTTCTTTGACCAGGCTGAGGGGGCCTCGGACAGGGTGTCCGTACAAGAGTTCGAAGGGGCTGAACCCCTTCTGCGGGACCTCCCGATAGGCAAACAGGAGGCAGGGCAACAGGACGTCCCATTTGCGTCTCAGGGGCTCCTCCAGGCCCTTGATCATTCCTTTCAACGTCCGGTTAAATCGTTCGACTAGTCCGTTCCCCTGGGGGTGGTATGGGGTGGTGAACTTGTAGGTGACCCCGCATTGTTGCCACAGGGACCGCATATACTTTGAGATAAAGTTCGTGCCTCGGTCGCTCACGACCTCCCGGGGGAAACCCACTCTGGAGAAGATTCCCATCAAGGCCCGGCCCACCATGGGGGCCGTCACTGTTCGGAGAGGGATGGCCTCAGGGCATCGGGTGGCATGATCGACCAGGACGAGGATGAAGCAATGTCCTTGGGAGGTTCGGGGGTCCAGGGGCCCCATGATGTCGATCCCCACTTGCTCGAACGGGGTGTTTACTATTGGAAAGGGCTGGAGAGGGGCTTTGACCCTTCCCCCACTCTTCCCGCTGGCTTGGCAGGTCGGGCAGGTTCGGCAATGATTGTCCACGTCCTTCCGCATTCGGGGCCAGTAGAAGTGGGTCACCAGGCGGCTGTAGGTTTTGTCTTGCCCCAGGTGCCCGGCGAGGGGCACATCATGCGCCAGATTGAGGAGGAAGTCTCGGAATCGGAGGGGGACCACCAGCACTCGGCTGGCCCCCAGTTCTGCGGTCTTCTGCTCGCCGTAGAGGAGGTCATTGTCCCAATAGACCCAGTGGGTCCCCGTTTGGTCTCCGGTGACCTGGGCGGCGGCTTGCTGTCGGGTCCCTTCGAGGGAGGGGCAGGTCTTCTGTTCTTTGCGGAACTGCTCTCTTGTGGGGCCACCTTCTTGGCGCCATTGGGCGAGTTCGGGGAGGTCGCCGAGCGCGGCGACCTCGACCGGGGTGAGTTCGGGCGGCCCGGACTCCGCGTCGGCTTCTTCTTCGACGGAGGGAGGTGGTGGTTCGGGCCACTCCGGCTCTTGGGGGGGAGCAGCTATGCTCGGCCGGATGGCCCGGGCGGTCATGGACCGGGTGGTTGCAGAGGCCCACTCGGGCAGTCCCAGCATTCCCAGATGCTCTCGGTGCTCGACGTGGGTCCAGGGGGAACTTTCCAGGTCGTTCCCAAGGAGGCAGTCTACGGGGGCGTCGTCGCGGACGGTCACCTTCAGCATGCCCAACACTCCCCCCCACTCGAACGGAATCCGGGCCATCTGGCACAGGCTCTCGGTGTTGTCTGCCGACCGGACGGAGCACAGTACATTAGGCAGGATCTGTTCGGGGGTCACCAAGTGGCAGCGGACGGCTGTCACGCTGGCTCCGGTGTCGCGGAGGGCTTCGGCCTGGCGTCCATTAATGGTGACCCACTGTTGGTACTTCTGGGTGTTGCTCGGGATGGGGGCCCGGGGCACCATTTCCCGGCTGCCCAGGCATACCAAGGTCATGGCAGTGGGTTCCCACTCGGTTGGCCCGGCGTCGGAGTTCTTTTCATCTTCTTCCCCTTCCCCCAGGGCCGCGGCCGCCAACTGGCGGGGGGTGGCCCGGTGGTCCCGGCTCGTTGGTTCACAGGGCAGGTCGGGTCACTGGCATAGTGCCCTGGCTGTTGGCAGTTGTAGCACGTTACCGTTGGTTGAGGCCCTGGTCGGGCTACGGGGGCCCCTCTTCGGGCGAGGGATGGGGACGTGCGGTTTGGGGGCGGTCCCCGGGGAGGACTCCGGGGCGGCCCTGCTGGAAAGTCTCTGTTCCTGTTCGATCCTCCTCCTCCGCGCTGGCGGGGGGGCCCCGGGGTGTTCCGTTGGTACTCCCCCATCGAGTTCCGAGGGACCCGGGTGTTTACCCATCGATCGGCCTCGGCGGCGAGCTTCCGTGGCTCGGTCAGCTTGCTGTCGAGGAGGTGCTGTCTCAGCTCGATGAAGCAGTTGTTGGAGAGGTGCTCCCATACAATGAGGTCGAACAGTTGTTCGTAGGAGGTGACTTTGCTGCCCTTGATCCACCCTTCCAGGGCTCTGCTGAAAAAGTCTACGTATTCCACCCAGGTGGTACCGGGGAGCTTCTTGCAGTCCCGGAAGCGCTGGCGGTACATCTCTGAGGTGAGACCATAGCGGGTGAGCAGGGCCTCCTTCATATGGTCATAAGAGGTCATCACCTCGTCTGGGAGCTGTAGCAGGGTGTCTCTGCCTTCGCTGAGGAACCGTCCCCATAGGCCGGCACCCCAATCTTTTAGGGGTACCCGATGGACGGTCATGGCTACCTCGTAGGCCTTGAACCATTGTTGGATGTCGTCGTTTTTGTAGTACTCTTTGACGACATCCTTGGGGATATGTACTTTCGCCTCGGCCGGCGGAGGGGTGTCCCTGTTTCCGGGGGTGCCGGTCTCTCCATTTTTGGACTTAATTTCAAGTTCTTTAAGACCCCGCTCATACTCGAGGGTTAGCCTCCTCTCTTCCAGTTCTCGGTGCCGTTTTTTCTCCTCTATTTCTTCTTGCAACTGCAGTTGCTCTAGGGCCAATTATTTTTCGGCTAGTAGGAGTTCGCCGTCCAGGCGGAGTCGGGCGAGCTCTAACTCGTGGGTCCGGACCCTCTCCCGTTCTCGTATCTCTTCCAGGGAGAGGCCGGTCTCCATGCTGGTTCTTCTCCCATCTGCTGGGGCTGCGGTTGGTTGCAGGTGCGCGTTTGGCACCGGGTTTTCTTCGGTTTGGGGTGAAGCCGCTTCGGACTCTACCCAGGCCCTTAGGGCTTTTTGCAGGTCCTCTTTTGTGTTTAATCCGGTGGTCGCGATGCCTTTGACTTTACAAAACTGTTTTAGTTCCTATGGGTATATTCCTCCAACCGTTCTTGTTGGAACTCCGCGGTTGGGGTGGTCTCTTGGTTGCTCATGGTTACTCTGTGTCTGGGTAGGTAGTGGGTGAGTTACTCGCTGTACGATTTGCGTCTGGCTCGGATCGCACCGCTGGCCACCAATGTTAGAAGGGCGATCTCCGGAGAGTCAGATGGTGTCTGATTGACCACCCCGAGAGCCACCTTTCCGTAGGGAAGTAGCCGAGCGCCGCTGAGAAGCCTCCTGGGCGAGGTCCTTCCCCTATAATCGTAACAGCCAAGCAATCCCACCACCACAAAGGGACACAACAAGGGTAGCAATTCTCACAAGTCTTTATCGGTAGTAATGGCAGGTTTCCGTGGCAATATTTACAGGTGGATCGCGGGATCCAAAAGAGTCTCAGGGTCTTTTAGGGACGGGGTAGCGGGACAGTCTCAGTACCAGCCTGGTGCGGGGATACCCTGCGCCCAGCTCTCAATCCTCGAGCTGGGGGGGTTCCGGGAGCCGGGACGTCGTCCGCAGGGCCCGAGGGGTTGCTTCGGTGAGGTCGAGCCGCGACGAGATCAGCGGGGCTCCGGTGGTTACTTCAGCGAGGTCGAGCCGCGATGAGGTCAGCAGGGCTCCGATGGTTAGTTCAGCGAGGTCGGGCCGCTCCGATGTCGGTAGGGCTCCGATGTTCCGTGAGGGTCTTCTTCTCAGCAAGGGGGAGCCGCGACGCAGTCAGCAGGGCTCGAGTTCCAAGTTCCAGGCAATGAGTCTCTCTCCGTAGGGTCAGCCGCGATCCGATCAGCAGGGCTCTTGACTCCAGGATACAACTGCTGTCCTGGTTTTGGGCTGCCCCAGAAATACGTCTGGAGCCCTTTGATGTCCGGACCCTCGCGCCTGGGGGGTCGGAGGGGCCGGGATGAGAGAGTCCAGACACCCAGCGGGGGGGGGGAGCCAGCGCCCAGGGAGGCCGGAGGGCGATCGAAACCCGGCGTCGGGGGACAGCTGGAGGCCCCATCGAAACTCTCCTCCTCCGAGATCTGTGGAGTGGCCACTCGACCCCGCCTGGTCGGATCTTGGCGCCTCGATGTCGGGGCTTTGCTGGGACCGAGGCCGGGGCAGGCCACGTCGCGAAGGCTGGCGCGGGTAGCTGGGTACAATCCAGGGGGACCCCGAAGGGTTGGGGTGGCCCCCGTTTGGTCTGGTAGGAGGGTTCAGGACCACGCCACGAGGCCGGGTCCAACAGGGCTTAACTAAGAATTAAAAAGAAAGGGTGGGGTGAGGGAGAAGGGAACAACGTTGTGTACGTGGGGTGCCGAGCATTGAACGGAAAAGCAGAACAAGAGAGAGCACGGAGAGGGAGCAACACAGAGCACTGGGTGTGTATTTTTAAGGAGAAGAAGCAGACGAGCGACAGAGCTAGTAAATACATCCACTTTCATGGAGCGCTGGAAGACAAAGGAAAAAGTAATTCCCTAAATGTGAGCAGCGGAAGTATACAAGTCAGCGAATCAAAAGGATATTGAAGAGGCTGTGCTTCAGGGGAGGGACAAGTACAAGAAGAGGAAGGCGTGCCACTGAATAAGAAGCAGGTAAATGAGAGTGACAAAAAAGTCAACCAATGAGAATTGTAGGCGGGCTCAAAGTTGTTAGTATGGTCCACATGAGCTTTTCACCTACCAGTCAGCAGGGGAAAAAAAAAACTTCCAGTAGGAGAGACCTAAAAATGAAACCAGAAGTGTATCGCCATTCACCTATTGAATTAATGGAATGTTTAAGGAGTAAATGCCCAAATCTTTCTGGTAGTGGTTGGCCATGCATTAACCATGAATGATGGAAGGCTCCGGAAGGGAAGGGCCATTCAGTAATATTGAATACTTTGCAGTTTATGGACGTGGAGTGCCACTCGCAGTGTGCAGAGCGGTAGAGGCAGCCGGGAGAGAGAAATGTCACTATATAGGATTGTTAGTGGTTGCCACCATGAATCTAGGTCAGAAATGTTATTATTGAACAAGTGTTTCCAGTTTAAACCAATAAAAATAAACCTTCCAGAGCTAACAAGTGTGGATTGAGTTATTGGGATCTAGGTGGACAATCTGCAGATGTTGGCTTCATGCTGGGGCGGTATCCAGTGGTCCCAACCATAGGTTGCCATACTGCAATTCAGAGTGCTCCCCTCCCCATCCTGATTCCCATTTGAGTCGCGATGTATTGGTCACCATGATTAATGCCGTGCATCTCTCAGGAGACGGAGGAAGAGAACCATCCCTGAGACTTCTCTAATATAATTGTCTAATGAGTCTAATGAGTCTAATCAAAGTCCTGTGCCTGGACCAGCCTGCCACTGGGCAAGGACCTTTGCAAAAGTCTGCGTTGAGATCCTGGGTATGAGAGACGGAGGGGTCGAATGTAAACTGGTAGAGACAAAATGTTTGATAATCACCCCCGAGCAACCCCTGATGTGCATCTCTTCAGAGCTTTGGAATCTGAAGAGCAAAAGTTAGTGTCCTTCTCTCTTACCCTGTTAACCTCCTGCCTGGTTTCCACTCTAAGCAGTGACAAGGCAGGGAGCCTTTTACTGTTGCAAAAGTTCAGCACAGTCAACACCCCTCTCCACCTTGCTTCCACGACAAGGATTTCAAGCGACCACGGGGTTGCAAATGGAACTCAGTAGAATTCACAACATTTCAAAGATCCATTTATTTAGTATATAGTTTTCGTAAATCACCATAACGCTTGCATACTCAATTGTACTCATACTTCAATGCCGTCTACAATGTTACAATAAACAAATGAATACTCCCATTAATTGCACAGGGCCTGTTCGTCTACAGCCAAGTTGCAAAAAGTAATTGTAAATTGTTTTATATAGCGCTTATTACCTCAGAGAAGTCATTGAAGCGCTTTGCGGTGAGTAGCATGCAACCCAAGATTAGAGGTTAATAGTAGATTAGGACACTGTTTTTCTGTGTGCATTTGTTGTTTTAGGTTTGTGGTCTTGATTTCTTTTGTGTTTAGCAGAGTTTAGAGTAGGGATATAATGATGGGAATACATTTAAAAGGGAAGTAGTAAGCTTTGTTTGTAGGTAGTGGTTATGTGTGACTGTGAGGTGAAACAAGGAAAGGAAGGTTTGAGAAGGATATTTGGGGGTTCCTAATACTCAGAAAGGTTTGGGATGAGCCGGAGAGAGGAGGGATGGGACAAAGTTTGAAGGGAGGATTTTTTTAAATTAACTTATGTATACATTTTTGGACATGCCAAGTGGTAATGTGTTATTGGCTGTAGTAAACCTCTAAATATGAATACCCATAAGTGCATAGAAGCAGCAAGCTTTAGATGGTTGATGTGCACGTTTATCTTGGTGAAGTTTGTACATTTGTTCATGACATTTCTTAAAGTTTTAGTAGCAGGCATAAACTCTTCTACATATGCACCTATATGCATATAGAAGCAGCAATTATGACATTATCTCGTGTGCAAATGTATCTTCGGTGTCATTTGCATGTTCCCTTATATATATGTATCTGCATATAACAGGAAGCATAGTTCCATGTACAATTAACAACATCTTTATAGAGTAAGAAGTATAGCTTGTTTTGTCAGAGTATACTGTTGAGGAACACTGTTGTGTTGTGAGTATAGTTGTCATGTAGCAAAGAGCCTGCTCCTGACGCCTCTTCTGAGGCTTCGATGGTTGTCAGTGGATCTTACGTTTACGGGTAGTGAATTCCATAGTTTGGCTGTCTGAACAGAGAAAGATGTTCCACTCAAGTCGGATAGAGCAAAATGTTAGGACGGGTCCGCCTTCTCATTAGGAGTTCTATGAAAGTGCAGATGTTGGCTTTGTGAGATTTTCATAGATTTCTTGTAACCCTGGATATATGATTCACTTTCTAAGACAGACCAATGACAAGGTCTCTGACTGGCTTTGGTTCTCTGTCTTCCACTTTCTTCCATTTTCCATTTTTTCTCCTTCAGGATGATGATCTCAGTTTGGTACAGGAAACAAATCTCAACAATAAGTCAGTGGAATGGAATAGTGTACCATACCATTCATGTCAGAAGTTTGGCATTTATAGCTCATCTCCCAGGTAGCATCCACAAAGATGACGTGACTAGTGTCGTTTATAAAGGGGACAAATGAAATGCAGAATGCAAAGCAGGGGAAATCCATACATCATTTACACAACAATGAAAATGTCTAGTGTTGAGATACCTAGTTTTCAGTTGTTTAAATGTTAGCATTCCCTCGGAATCGGCAAGGACTTATCCAGGCTATACATTGACTTCCTACAGCTAATAGCTGGACACTCTTTCAGATGTGGAAAGGCGAGACAATAACAGACATAGAATTATCCAGAAAGGGTTGCTATCTTCAGTGTGGAGTCCCCTGTGCATAGAATTCCATCCCTGGCCAGCAGTTTTGCATTTATCTAGTCCTTGGAGATGAAGCTTCTCATCCTGGGATATCTATACGTTCTTATGTATTGTTAAGGGCACTATCACCTGTGAGGTATCCTCCTGGCGCTGAGCAGATGTGTGCGTCCACTCCTGCCTAGGGTAGGTTTATTAATTTACAATCCAGGTCTTCAGCTTATTATGTAATTTAGGAACGAAGGAGTAGACTCTGATGTTGAGTGACAAGTCGTTCCATGCTCTAGGAGTGATGTAAGAGAACGCCTGCCCTTCTGATCTGGTTCTGTGTATGCGTCAGATGTGAGAGAATAGGAGTTCCTGCGGAGCGGAGGTACCTGAGTGGTTGGTGGTAGGAGATGCAGCTGTTTAGGTTGTGTAGTGCCTCGAATGTGTGTATCAGGAGCCAGTGGCGCTCCCTGAGGGTGGTGTGATGTTAGTTCCGTGTGGTAGCCTGAATGGTTTGTAGTATTCTGGTGAGTTGCTTGGTGATCCAAGTGTAGAGGGGGTTCCCGTAGTCCAACTTGCTTGTGACTAGGGCATGAGTTACTTTTTTACTGGTGTTGCTTGGGAGTCATTTGAAGATCTCCCCCAGCATCTTTAGGTTGTGGAAGCAGGATGCAGTGACTGCAGTGTCTTGTGCGGTCATGTTCAGTTTGCTCTCAATTATGATTCTGGCATTCCTGGTGTGAGTGCTGGGTGTAGATGTGGGTCAGACTTTGTCTGGCCTCCAGTACGAGTCCTATGGCGAGGCCTTCCTGTCAAAGATCACTACTTCTGTGCTGTCAGTGGTGAGCTTTGGACAGGTGGCTTTCATCTAGTTAGCAACTTCGGTCATGTAGACGGTGAACATGTTTCTTGTGTTGGGAGTCTTTCCCGAGAGGGAGAGTATGAGTCAGACGTCATCAGACTAGGATAGGATGTTGATTTTATGTGCGTAGATGACATTTACTAGAGGTATCATGCATGCAATGAAGAGGGTGGAGCTGAGCTTTGAACCTTGACGCACTATGCAGATGTTTGTGGGCTTCTGAAGAGTAAGGTGCTAAGCTGACAGCTTGTGTTCTATTTATTAAGAAGGAGCAGATTCAGCGGAGAGCAGGTCTTTGGATTCCAGTCTTGTGCAGGCATCTGGTGAGGATACAGGTGTGAGACTGTGTCAAATGCTGGAGAGAGGTCGGGGAGAAAGAGGGCTGCTGTGCTTCTTCTGTCAAGGATCATGCCGATGTCTGTGGCGTCGATGAGTGTTCTTTCTGCACTGTGTTTTGGCCTATGTTATGGAGGAGCTGGTGGTTTCTGGTGTGGGAGATGAGGCATCAGTTGATTAGTTTCTTTTCTAAGACCATAGCCTGGTATGGTAGGAGGGAGATGAGACTTTATTTGGAGAGCGTGGCTGGGACAGCGGATAGTTTCTTGCGCAGAGGTGTGACAGTGTGGGATATCAGGTCTCTTTGAAATTGGCAAAGTTGATGGAGGCGTTGAGGATGAGTGTTAGGGCTTTGCTGAATTGTGGAAGTCATTTGGTGATGGTATGATAGAGGTAAAGGTAATTTGGGGCCCAAGAGTAGATGTCCTTCATGTTAGCCGTGGTTTCGATGGTGTAAATGGCAGCCACGAGGTCAGAATTCGTTCTTGGCTGTGATGGGAAGTTAAGTTGCGACAGTGATGAGGTCCTGTTGAGGGTTAAAGTTGCTGTATATGGAGGTGATTTTGTTACAGAAGAATTCTGGGAGTTTGTTACAAAGGTCTTGTGAGGAGGTGATATTGCTGGAGTTGACAGGATGAGTGCTGAAATCTTTGATGATGGTGAAGAATTATTTGCTGCGGTTTGTGCCGGTGTCAATGCGGTCTGTAGAAACTGTGCATATTGTGTTCTGTGTCTTCTGATGGTAGTATCTCATGGCAGATTTGAAAATGAGTTAATCTGTTGTGTCCTGGCTTGTTCTCTATTTGTGCTCCAGTAGCTTGCAGTGGCGTTTCGCCACCCTGAGATCCTCTGTGTACCTGCTGCCCTGTGGGCAGGCTCTTGCCATTGGGTTGCGCTTTAAGGGAGTCAGGGTGTTTGCATGTTCCGTGATTCAGCTGATGAGGTCTTGATGGATTTTAGCAAGTTGCTGGTGAGCTCAAGCTGATGGGCGGAAAGAACAGAACCCCAGTCATCTTCTGTGATGCTTTTTCAGCTGAATCAGGCAAGTCCGGTGGTGGTACATGATGTTTATGCTGAAACTGATGAGGATGTGGTCTGTCCAGGTCATAATTGCTGCCTTGTCAACTGGGATGTTTCTCATTAAGGAGAAATTGGATCCAATAGGTGTCTGGCAGTGTGGGTGGGCTCGGTAACATAACAAAACATGTATTTGTAAAGCGCACGTTCACCCAAGTGTGTCTTGCTGCTGAATTACAGATGTTTACCCAACTCATTAATACTCACTTTATCCACTTCAGAGGATGAAAGGCTGAGTGGACCCACCAGTATTTGAACCTGTGACCATGAGGTCAAACACAGGCCCCTACAGTGGACGCATTAGTCCAGTAGGCCAGCAGACCTGGCATAATGTGCTGGTTGAGGCTGTGATTTTCTAGAAGCACCATAGTGTTTGATTCAGTGTGGTCTTCTAGATTAAAGTTAAGGTCTCCGAGGAGCACTAAGGTGCTGGTGTTGATGATGAGGGGTGTGACGAAGTCCATGATGTCACTGGCAAAATTGGCGCAAGGTTCTGGAGGTCTCTATACAAGGGTTCTACGCAATCTTGACCATGAAGTGTTCAATGTAGCTGATGGGGGTGTCCGTGTAGGTGGTGCAGCTGATAGTGCCTTTGGATATGAGAGTGCCTGCATCCCCGGGCATGTGCTAACTTTCGATCTTGTAGCTGGGGTAATAGATGTAGCAAAATACAGTGCCGAGGTTGGGTTTAGCCATGTTTCCGTGAGGAAGAGAAGGTCCAGAGTATGGTTGTGCAGTACGTCCCATATCTCCGTGGTATGTTTGGTGATTTAGCGGGTGGTGAGTAGCATGCGTGTGTGTTGTGGGAGTGCTTGTTGCTCTGTGTGAGGGTGAGCAGGTAGCTGGTTTGTGTGGGTGTGAGCAAGTGGGGAGTTGGGTGCTGTTGGTGCGGGAGGGGGTGTAGGGTGTGGAAGAGTGCATGAGAGCTGGCAGGAGGTGTATGTGAATGTGCCCTCCATGCTCTGTGATGGGATGTGGCAGCAGTGAAGTGAGCAGGGGTCACAGGCGACAGCACAGAGGAGCGTGACAGGGTAGCAGAGGGTAGGGGGAGGTTAGTGTTAAGGATGCTGGGTGTGATACTGGCACAGACGGTGCAGATGGGCTTGCCTGTGGCACACAAAAGGTACTCCCACAGTGTGAATCTGCTGCGTGCCCGCACTGCAGCCACCTCTAAGTAGGAGAAAGGAGGACAGCGGGTGGTGGTTGGTGTGCATATGGATGATTCAAACTGAAGTTCTCTTCCTTGACTTCTTCTTTTAAAGATGATTTTGGCAGGACACTTGTGATGTCACTTCCTGTGCTGATGGTAAATGCAGAGACGGCACTTCCTGTGCAGATGAATGAAGGGAAAAGTTTTGTGTCACACTTGTTGATAGCTTGTATATGTTGGGCATAACCTGTGATATGTTTATAAGACCAACACCATACGCACGCTCTAAAACTGACTGTGAATCCATAACAAATTTAATGTTAGGATGTGCAGTACTTAAGTCACCTATATCTGTATATCTAGAGTACTTTGCTCCAGAACAAGTACTTCATGTTGACAAAATCTCATTGAGATTTTTTAAATGCGCAAACAGGAAAAGGTTGCATCCCTTGTTTTATATTGCTAATGCATTGAATGTGGTTAGTCACTTTTGAGTTTTTATAGTTGATCTATGTAAACCAAGTAACATGTTATTTTAAAAATACACTTAGTGTGATTTCTCACAAAACCATTGACCAGTCCTCTATGCCTTATGTATGGCTCTCTCAAAACCATAAGCAGGTTACTAACCTGTAATTGGAGAATTTCAGTCAATTTTTTTTTTTTTAAATTAGCTTATGTCTCATTCCAACTCCTAACTTAAACATCCCTTTAAGCAGTATTTCTTCAGTGATTTTTTTTTAAACACGCGTTAAGATCTTGGCACCTAGTCTAACTATAACATCTATTTAACTTTTTTTCAGTGAATATATGTATTTTTTTCTACCAAAATATTACCATTTTAAAATGTTATGGTCAACCAATCAGAATTGACTAGTCTCCTTAAAGTTGGCAAATCAGAGCATATCTAGACACCTGTAGTCCAGATATACCTAACCTTTTAACCCCTTTATGCTCAACCAGAGGCCATCTTAAACGCTAGTTTCTCAAACTGCTGAACAAATTTACACCAAATCACAAAAAGTACACTTTGTGAGTAAAATTCTAACTTTTGATACATTTGGTGAATGTGATCCTCCTTCTAAGCTTGTTGGTTGAAGATTACAGGCCTATCCACTTAAATGACTAGAGTGGGGAACCCCCTTTTAACTTACCCTGCAATTTTCTTAGCAATCTGGGGTCAGCCTCCCTATTACAGTGGCACCCTTTTTCCTCCAAAAGAACCATGGCCATAGCCAGTAACTGGTACCAATCTCTGCCAGCCAGTGCATCAGGTGGCTGTTGTCACACAACACAGGAATGAACCAAGAGTTCCAGACTTATGTTCTTCAATGCATATCGCACATTCCTTGGCATGCTCATGGTGTAACTTTGCTACAACACTCCACAGTTCTGTTAGTGGCAGGGATGGCTTTAGCGCTGGTGGCGCCTGGTGCAACAATCATTTTTTCACCCCCACACCCCATGACCGCCTCCTCTGATTCTCGCACGACCACCGAACAAAAGTGCTCCTCATCTCTCCAATCATAAGTTATTGCTAAACACAGCACAAACCCCTCATAAGTTATTGCCAAACACAGCTCGAACCCTCTTGAGCACGCTTCTGTTGAGGTTAGAAAAACTTCCTGAAGAGCAGAAGAGGCCTAAAACACACATCTGTGTGTCACATCCTGTCTAAGGCCTAAATCCAAGCTTCATACTCAGCACAACATCAGTTGCATTTTAAACACCTCACCGGTTGCTTGCCAGGGGCTCCCACCTGTCTTCTGGAATTCACACTTAAAGGATTCCCCTTTGTTGGACAAACTCTGATTGCTTCTGACATGTAGTATAAGCCATTTGTTTCCACCGTACATGGTAAAAATATAGACTTTATTAGGGGTGGGTGAAGAATTTCCCTCCGGTGGTGGAGTTCGCAGAGTTTTGACCACTCTGAGCTCCGTGCAGAGTTCCGAAAAACTCTGCGAAGTAAAGCAGAGCGGAGTTTTTCCTCTGGAAAGGCTCGCCAACATTAAGTTGGTGACCGTTCACAAGAATAAATCAAATGCTAGACCGCCTCCTGGTGAGATAGCTCAACAAGGGCGGTCGCAGCAGGTCGTGGCCACCCTCGTTGAGAAACCAGACGCTTGCATTGAAGAAGCTGCCGCTCGAGTAGAATGTCTACTCGAGTGGCCGAAAGCAGCAGCAGCCTCTGGCACGAGGCGTAGTTCCTTTTGTGCTGATTTTACAGTGCAGGACAAACTCCTGGCGCTAAAAATCAGTGCGAGCAGCACGATTTAACAGACTCCGCCGCTGACGGAACTCCGTGGAGCACAGCAGAGTTTTTCCAGTACTTCACGAAGTTCTACAGAGTAAAACTCTTCGAACTCCACCCAGGCCTAAACTTTATCTGTCGCCTTTTGCACTTGTGACCCCTATCCAAACGCTGTGAGATGACAGTCTATGATTTGTCTCACCTAACAAAGACGAAATAAATGTGTGTTTGTGCAACTGTTCAGCAAGTTAAGGACCCTGTCCAACAGTTGCTTTAAACTATTTACACACAAGGTGAAAAATTAGCAGACCCATAAATTACTCCTCGTTGCTCTCTGCAATGCCTCTTGTGAGAGTAACTTCCAGCCATTCCTGAATTGTTCAAATGACACTAAGACTTGAACTTTCAGCTTACCTGTGGCATGAAAGGGCCAAAGAATGCTAAACAACTTAGTATCTAAAAGGCTCCATATTCTTAAATTTGTATATCTAGCGAGCACGAGTCTCGCTAATTGTGAGTGAGACTCACACATTTATAGGTCAGGCAGAGCACTCATGCACAAGATGCAAAATGCCACACCTGGTATGAAGGTCTGGCACTTTAATTGTAAATGCAGCGCCTTTCAAAGTTCTGCTATTTGCAGAGATTCTCCTGAAATCTGTAAATATTTCAGAAGGTAACTCCATCACAGTGGAAGCTGCCTTGCAGGCATCTTCAGTTTTTGAGAGGAACTTTTTATACATTGGAGTGTTAATCCTCTGATTTTGGAAGCCACAACTCTACTTTAGTGACATTTTGTTATTTTTTCGATCACTTCCCATTTATGTGTATTTTTTGTTTTGATTAATTCATGTCCCTTTTCTTGTCTTCCTTTATATTAAACTTTGCTGAGGTTTGCCTGCAAGATGGGTGGTGTACAGCATCGAGGACTGTCTAAAAAGGATATTTTTTTCACGCAGTAAGGCATGGATGGCCAAATTAACAAGCACTGGCATAGCCAATAGGTCTCGCCTTTTGGACCTTACAAGTGTTTAGCCATGCAGCACATTATCACCCACCGGGCAGATTTCTGTAACAGAAGTAGTACTTATGTAAAGTGCTTGATAGAGCAGGTAAAACAAAATGTTGTATACCTCCTCTATTTGCATGAAATTAATTACGTAATCATTCTAATCGTAAACTCGTACTAATTAGTTTGAAGTGGAACATCTAACACCTTGATAAACACAAGATACACGTGGGACTAAAATGCTAATTGCATGGCAGAACAACTAAATTAATTAACTGTGATATGCAAACTAACTTTAGAATGTGCTGAAATAGAGAATCGCACGATTCATGTTGCTTTTGTGATGGTTTGTGCTTCCAGTGCTGAAAAATAGTGAATATTATTGCTTTAAATGTTGCTACAAGATAGGAAAATTCTAATATATATTGGGATTAGCGTGGGATTAAACATTAGAATCTCCATATCTATATTTTAATTACTGTGATGTCTGTTGTTGCTTAGGTTGGCATTCGGGCCTGCTAGGCCGCAGTACTTAAGATGGAGCTCCGAGGGTGCCGCCGTCATGTGAGTGCGATGACTACTTACGCAGAATCGGATGGCTCTGGAGATCTCCAAATCTTAGCTCCTGTCCCATGTCAAGGATAGAAGCATGAAGGGTTGCCAAGGGATGAACGGTGTGAACTACCAAGGGGACAATGACTAGTTTTACTTCGGAACTTTCGTCTGTGAGCCGTAGAATACAGGACACATTTTATACTTTGCTATGCCAAGTCTCATGGAAAACCGTGGGACATGTGAAAAATGTAAGAAATTACAAATTGAATTGGACTGACCAATCCGAACAGTTTCTACCCCTAAAATTGTTGCATATTGATCTGAAGTAAGAGGGAAAACGGGTATAAAGACCCTCGTCCGCCCGGGGGGAGGGGGGAAGTTCACTGGGATGATCGTCTATGGTGTTGAGTCTACGTTGAGCTGATGAAGATTTCCATGGTTTACCTTGGGTTTCTTTAAATTCGAGAGAGCGATTCCATTCGATGATTTGATCATTGCCGTGGGTTGGACCGTTTATCCTGGAGTTTGTCGCAGAGACTCGAATAATCCTCTGTGTGATTGGAGGGTCGCCAATTTCGGGATTTTGGTAAATATAATGCAATGCGAAAACTATGCTTATGATCTAAAGATTTGATGTCTTCTTGAAATAAATCAAATTATGTTATATTCTGTAGCACCTAAATGCTAATGCAGAACAAACCAATATTAGATAAAAAAATTTGGATTAACAAGAAATGAGTTTGTGATTCTTTAACTGAGTACCGGAATTTAAACAAATGTTTCCTTGGCTTTAATTGTGTTTTAGCTGGTTCTAAATCACCATCAACCAATCCAACTAATTGGTCCGTCGACCAAGTGGTGGAACAAAGTCAGGATTCTATAGGTTCAGATGTATATAAAGTATATAATGTAAAGGAATTACTCCCGACAGGTAACAAGGTACCCCCACATGTCCAGCGCTTTTTCTCCTGTGTACAGATTCGAGTGAGACGTATGTGTGTTGGTGTTATGGGCCCCACCAATGAATGATTGTATGAATGAGTTAGTGTGATGACGAGTCTGTGACATAGGGAGGATATGTAAATTTGCCCTTTTACGCTGGATCATGCTCTTTTTCTTTCTCTCTCTCTTCTCTCTTTCTAACATCCACAGGGAGGTCAAGAGATCATTGAAAACGGCTATCAGCCTGCAGCTCGGGAGATTTTGTGGTTAGACAAACAAATATTTCTGTGAATTACCTAAAACTTCTAACTGAAAGTTCTTCTATTCGTTCTGCACTCTCTATGCACCCCAACACTGCTGCACCCTGCTTTGCTCATTTTACATGAGTAGGTAAGACTCCTCGATAACATCGCACATATTCTATGCCGCCCGAGGACACCTAGGCTGGGAACAAGAGTTAACTCTAAACACATGTGAGTTCACATTTCTGACCAGAGGAACATACTTCGAAATAACAAAAATGTCAGACCTCACGCTTGCCCCTTGCAGGAACCACGACACTGAGCTGCGCCTGACTGAAAACACACTTCAGGCTGGTGGGAAACACCTAATCAGAACCCCATGTTGAGGCAAGGCCTGACCACATCAGCAGTCATTTCATTCTGACAACGGCAATTGTGATTCAAACATAAAAATCATTTTTATGTTAATCTTCACAGAAGTGAAGGATTGCATTGCCCTGGACACGCACACACCCACACGCAGGCACGCACACACACACAGATGCATTCACATACACTGGCAAATGCACACAGGCATGCACACATACACAGATGCGCGCACAGGCACGCACAAACACACAGATGCACACACACACACAAACTCACAAACACATACAGATGCACACACACACATGCACACACACATGCACACAGACACACACACACACACAGATAGCACACATATGGACACAAACACACAGGCACACACACACATTCCTCGTAGGAATTGTGTTTCAGGTTGAACGCTGTAGCTGCTCGTAGATGTTTTTAACAATTCTCCGGCTCCCTCCCCTCTCCTAATACGTGGGAAGGTGCTTGCCGGTGCATTTTGTTTGCGTTGGAATATTTTATGTGGAGTTCACTTTTCGCTTTTACAAATTGTATTTGATCCTCCTGTTTACTCTCTCTTACCCGCACATTAAAATTGGATTCATTTCTCGCTACTTTGCGAGTTTCTCGGGGCTATTTGAGGGACTGGGACATTATAGGGCGCCATTTTGGTTAGCGCTCTAGCGTTTAGATCGTGGGGGCTTTAAAAGCAGACCCATGCTAGCGCGCAGCGCACGCGTGCGGCAGAGGCGCGCCAGAGGCAAGCCCGTCTGCGTCCGTCCGCGCCAGGACGCCGCCAGACGCCCTGATAGTTTGCAGTCACCGTTAAGATCTGTGTATAACCCAGTGCGGACATATTCACGTGAGCATTTGTTGTCTTTAAATATGGTGTGTTGTAAAGCTATGCGCCACTTCAATAGATTATCTCGAGGGTTCCTACTCATGTCTGACCTGCAAGTTTCAAAGCATGCACTGCTATTGTCCCACTCTACTTACTACATCATCATCGGATTGTACTTGTTTACCTGACTCTCTCCGGTTGGAGCCTCTTAGTTATTCGTCTCCCGTTATGCAGCATCAAGTATGGAACTGTATCCTAGCTAATGATAGATCTCTGGTTAGGCATTCCGAGGATATATGGGATGTCTTAACCGATCAGAAGCCGGATATAGGTTTCATTACTGAGACCTGGCTCAAACCTGCCTCCACCTCGGCTATTTCTTTAGCGATACTTGAGGGCTATCAGATCCTCAGGCGGGATAGAACAGATAAAATGGGTGGGGGTATAGCCTTAATCTACAAAGAGGAACTGACTGTTACCATTCTTGATCAGATGGGGACTGAAGCATTTGAATGTATTGTTTTTAGATTGGACCTCTCTGCACGCTGTAACTGGAAAGGCGCTTTAGTTTATAGACCGCCTGGGTCAACATTACATTTTACTAGTCAACTGCTTGAATTTATTTCCCCCTATTTAATTGCTACACGTAAATTTCTCCTGCTTGGGGACTTTAATATTCACAGTGAAGATGCTTCCAATCAAGATGCTAGAGTATGTCTGCAAGATCTAGCTGCTGGAGGTTTAGATATCATTAACACCGCTCCCACCCATATTGCTGGTCATACTCTGGATCTCATCTTTGCTAATTCTTTGGATATTAAATGTGGTGAAACTTACCCGCTTACATGGTCTGACCATTACATGATAAACTTTCTATTGTTGGGCCCTATCGACCATCCTCCGGTGATAAATAATAACTCTGCTATCCGTCAGTACAGACCCTGGCACAAGTTAACCTCCAACCACCTCTCTCCACTGTTCGCTGGGTGGGATTGGAATAATATGCAAGGGGATGTAAATTTGCAACTCGATTTCTTTGACTCGAGAGTTAGTAAACTGCTTGACAAAATAGTCCCTCTCAAGCCTCTCAGATATCTACCCAAAAGGTCAGCCACTGGCTGGTATACGTCTGCCTTACGAGAGGAGAAAAGTGCCTGGAAAAAAACTGGAGCGGGTTTGGCGACGCTCTCATAATGAGCAAGCCAAAATTACTTATAAAGTAGCTATGGTAACTTATCATAAAAATGTTAAACAGGCCCGTAAAACACACATTGCAGTGGCTTTGGAGCAGGCAGGCAACAACTCCAGAATGCTCTTTCAAATTGTACACGAGTTCACGAACCCCAAATCTTGCCAGACTAGGGATACTTTTTCCCAGTCATTATGCGATAATATCTCCTCCTTTTTTGTACAAAAAGTTGAGAAGATTTATTAAAATATCACCCTTTCTAATACTTTTGTTCCTATCCCTGTGGAGACCACATTACATCCCATTAGTGAAGGACCTTATCTGACTACATTTCCTGCCATTACCATCACTGAAGTGCAAACACTTCTGGAATGCACCAGATCTGGATCCCCCCTGGACATTATTCCTGCAAAAATCTCTTCTAGATTTGCGGCTCAGCTGACGCCCCCACTTTGTTCTATAATTAATACTTCTTTAAAATCTGCTAGTCTTCCGCAAAGGTGGAAATATGCCCAAATCATCCCCATCCGTAAAAACTCTAACATCTCCCCTGAGGAATTGTCAAACTATCGCCCGATTTCGTTGCTCCCTCTACAGAGTAAGATCATGGAGAAACATATCAATAAGCACTTTTCTGCTTTTCTTGAATCCTCTAGTGCTCTGGATGTTTCTCAGTCAGGCTTTCGTGCTAAACACAGCACAGAGACTGCCTTGGTGGAGGTTATGGACAATATTAGAATGGCTCTGGATCAAGGTCAAGCGGCACTTTTGGTGCTGCTTGACCTTTCAGCAGCATTCGATACCATCTCCCACCAAGTTCTTCTATATAGATTACAAGAGCTTGGTATTAACGGATCTGCATTGAGCTGGCTGTCAGACTTCTTGTCCAACCGTACGCAGGCAGTGTCAATGGGTTCTTTCTCTTCTACTCCCTCACAGGTTACCAGAGGCGTCCCGCAGGGCTCATGTTTGAGCCCTACTTTGTTTAACATCTATGTGACGCCCCTGGCTAAACTGATGAGGGATCTGGGGTTCAACCCCATCTCTTATGCAGACGATACCCAACTCCTCCTCACCTTCGACAAAACGAGACCAGACATACAATCCATCTTTTCTCAGGGCATGATGGCTATTGCCTCCTGGATGAAAACCAACTACCTCCAGTTAAACTCTGAGAAATCTGAGATTCTGCTGTTTGGAGGTGCTGACATCTGTTGGTCGCCTAGTTGGTGGCCTGAGGAGTTGGGTAAAGCCCCTGCCCCTAAAGAGGTAGTTAAAAATCTGGGCATTAAGCTTGATAAGAAACTTACCCTTCAGACCCGTGTTAATACAATTGCTGGGTCTTGCTATCACACCTTGAGTTTACTTAGAAGAATTTTTCCGATGCTCCCACTTTCCACCAGGAAGACTTTAATTCAGGCGCTGCTTATGAGCACGATTGATTATTGTAATGCGCTTCTTCTTTCTGCTCATGGTGTTTCATTGAATAAATTGCAGGTTATTCAAAATACGGCTGCTCGTCTGGTAACTGATTCACCTGCCAGGACCCCCTCTCTGCCTTTACTGCAGGAATTGCACTGGTTGCCAATCAGAAAAAGAGTGCAATTCAAAACAGGCTGCATGATTTTTAAGGCTCTAAACGAGCTTAGCCCTCGTTATCTTGCTAGGAAACTGAAAGCGTATAACCCTTTATCCTCACTTAGATCAGGATCTAAAAAACATCTTTCTGTTCCTAGAATAAATAAAGCCCGTGCTGGTGGCAGGGCCTTTTCGTCTCTGGCTCCTATGTTTTGGAACAGTCTTCCCCAATACCTTCGAACGGAAATGCCCCTTCTTCAATTCAGAAAGCTGATGAAAACGTATCTTTTCTAGTGTCGAGATAATCTGTTGTTGCAAGCGCAGAGATACCCCTCGGGGTGATTCAGCGCTATATAAAATTATAAAATCAAATCAAATGTTTCTGTGTGAAAGGCTGGGAGAAAGAGTTAATTCCAAACTCCTTGATTGTTCAAATCTAAGACAAGAGCAGAATTTTCTAGAACAAAACTGCTCCATCCGAAGTTCCGGCAGGAAGTAGTGTCAGAACTCCAGTGGACTGAAAACAGCATCACACCAGCAGAAAAGACTTAAACAGAACTACATGTTGAAAGAGAGGCCGCAACAGTATTTATTTTATTCGGACTACCGCAAAAGTTATACAAGAATGAAATCTGCCTCCTGGAACCTCTGATGCCGGTCTCCCCTTTTCACCAGGGTGGGGGATGGGTGCAAGGACTGACAGACTCCGCTTCTCACTAGGGCGGGGGACGGGTGCAAAGACTGCAGAAGGGGCGGACCAGGGTTGGCAGCGAGGCCAACAAAGGGAGGTGCAGGGCTGCTTAATGGAGTGGGGAGGGGATGGGGGGGCTCTTCTTTCACTCAGCACAACTGGGCCTTGCCGAAGAGCGTGTCAGGCAGCACAGATGCGCACACACACACACACACACACACAATACATGCAAATGCTTTAATTGATTACATAATTTAGCACGGCCACAAGCACGTTTGCGGAGTTTTGGCATATTGATTTGTTAATGGACTGTTTTTGTTGTAAGACTTTATTAGCATATATTTTTTTCTCTAAGCAATACTTTTGCGAGATATAGTAATTACTTCCCATGACTAACCGATCTTAATGAAGAAGCATTTTAGCTAAGACATAGAAGCAGATGATAAATGCCATCTATCCAAACCCACAAACAAGGCAAATATCGAAGAAGGCAACAGAGGAAGTGTGTAAAGTGAGCACCCCCAGTGTATGGGGCAAGGTGACCTCATTTCAAGCAGCTGCTTATGCACAAATCTAGTAACGAAAAAACATCGAGTTCATGCTAAGAATGCGAAACATAATTGTGAGCTCTCCCGGCTGATGCGTTCGTTCCTCCTGAAGCGCGCTGCTCAAGTGATCACACAATAACATCAAGGTCCCTGTAATGACGTCACCGTGCCCTAACAACGAGCTCACGCGAAGAATGCGAAGCATAATGGTGGGTGCTCCCAGCTGATGCGTTCGTTCTTCCTGAAGCGCACAGCTCAAGGGATCACACAATAACATCAAGGTCCCTGTAATGACGTCACCATGCCATAACAAATAGTTCACTGTAAGAATGCGAAACAGAAGGGTGGACGCTCCCGGCTGATGCGTTAGTTCCTCCTGAAGCACGCTGCTCAAGTAATCACAAAAAAACATCAAGGTCCCTGTAATGACGTCACCGTGCCCTAACAACGAGTTCACAGTAAGAATGCAAAACATAATGGTGGGCGCTCCTGGCTGATGCGTTCGTTCCTCCTGAAGTGCGCTGCTCAAGTGATCACACAATAGAGGCACAGGGTGGGCGTGGAGAGGAATGGAGGGCTGACTTCATGAGCACATGGCAGTGTGCGCTGTGCCTGAAACAAAGATGGCGACGGCCTGTCCACATGGGCCATCCTAAAAGTGGACAAGGCGGTCACCGAGAAGCCCGCTTTCCAATCACGCGCCATCATTTAACATAAACGATGACGTGTGCCAATTGGAAAGAGGGGTGGGCCTTTAAATACGTTTGGAAAATATATCGATAGCAGAAGGCACTCACATGGCGAGGGTAGCGCATGCATGCTGCTAACGCCAGGCGAGACCTAAAAAACTAAGTGGGAGCTAAATTGGAAAAAAGAGTAGAGCAATGATAATTCCGCATGAAACTGTGATATGGGACGACTGTCTTTGAAATGACAAAAGTATGTTTACCCTTATTAAATGACATATTTAATTATGCAAAGCTCACCTCCATATATTTAGGTAAAACCGAATAGTTGTCTCTTTAAACTTTAAAAAAATAAATGAATGTCACCACTTCCAAAAGGGACAGGTTCAGAGGATTTGAACTCGGATCACTGGATTCAAAGCCCAGAATGCTAGCCATTAAACCATGGAACCAGCTGATCTGCAGTTGGAAAGGATGGCTTATGTCGTGGAGCAGCGTGATTTGGCTCCACCCTCACACATCATAGAGTTGTAATTATATACTGCACTTACATTATATTCACTGTGTAATGTAACTTTATTTACATGTGTTAACCATTTAAATGCATCAATGAAATGTATTCACTATAGAAACTAGTGATTTATGTACACGTGTGCATTAATATTTAGCTTAACGATGAAGACATGTATGGGAGGAACGTCTTCGGATTCACTGAAGTTTTAACTCACTGATTTTGGAAGCCATAACTCTACTTTACTGACATTTTGCTATATTTTTCGATCACTTCACATTTATGTGTATTTCTCTGTTCAATTAATTCATGTCCCTTTTCTTGTCCTCCTTTATGTTAAACTTTGCTGAGGTTTGCCCGCATGATGGGAGGTGTACAGCATCGAGGGCTGTGTAAAAAAGATAATTTTTCATGCAGCAAGGCATGGATGGCCAAATTAAAAATCTAAGTGGGAGCTAACGTAAAAAGAGTAGAGCAATAATAATTCAGCATGAAACTGTGAAAGAAAAAAAGCAAAGCAGCAATATAACAGCAACCACATGAGAAGGGACACGGGACGACTGTCTTTGAAACAACAATAGTAGTATATTTACCCTTATTAAGTGATATATTTCATTATGCAAAGCCCACCTCCGCATAGTCCGGTAAAACCAAAATGTTGTATTTTGAAACTATAAGAAATGCACTACTTCCAAAAGGAAAGGTTGCACCGAGATTTGAACTCGGATCGCTGGATTCAAAGTCCAGAGTGCTAACCATTACACCATGGAACCAGCTGATCTGTAGTTGGAAAGGATGTCTGATGTGGTGGAGCAGCGTAATCTGGCTAAACCCTTACAGATCACAGAGATGTAATTATATACTGCACTTACATTATATTTACTGTGTGTCATAACTTTTTCACGTGTGTGAACCAATTAAATGCATCAATGCAATGTATTCACTGAGAAATTAGTGATTTATATACTCATGTGCATTATTATTTAATTTAAACATGAACACATGTATTTCTTTATTCATGTTTTACATTTACACTTCAAGACTTATTTGCATATGTAAACATGTATTCTTTTGATCACATTTTGCAGTTATTTTAATAAAAGTTTGCATGTATTTGAAAGTGCACATTAAATACTTAACTAAAGTATACTTGACTACAGGCCTCAGTTGAAATGCTTTTGCTTCGCCAGCATCTTTTCTCGTTCCCTTGCAGGTTTATTATTATTATTTACGTTAGCTAGAGAAAGATTTATTTAAATATTGTTTGCATAGCTGAAGGTGGAGGAGATTTGGTGTTAGAGAGGTACCGACCTCTCTGCTTGCCCTATTCTTGCAAGTATGAAGCTTTATGCTAAACCCTTTGGGGGTAGATTTTCTACTTTTTTCACACAGCGCAGTGCAGCAGCCATAAATGCTGTGCTGCGCTGTGTGGAAAGGAGAGAGGAGGAGAGCTCCTAATTTACTAAAATAAGGCACTCTCCTCCCCTCTCCCTAGTGCCTGCGCTGAAATCAGCTGCCATGCGCCACGGAGCCACCTTTGCGCGAGGGTGTCTCCGTGAGTCTAGCATAGGTTTTTTACTGTAAGGGTTCCTTTCCAATACAAAATGCTATGCTGAGACTACATTCTAACGTCTTCACTCATTGTATGCGTGCAGTACAGTGCAGCACACATGCAAAGTCCGAAAAGGAAGGAGAAACAAAAGCATTTCTCCTACTGTCTGCCTACTTTGAAATGGCGCAGTTTTCTGACCCTAAAAGCAGTCTCTTTGTTTAGTAAATTGGGTTTAGCGTCAGAAACCTTGGGTGGTTGCTTGGGAACGCCCATGCTCCACCCATGGTACGCCCCCGGGCGCTAAGTAATGCGAAACAGCGCTATGAGCTCCTTTGCATTACTTTCACGTTATATTCCAGCACTAAACAAGTTAAGCGCTGGAAAGTAAATCATGAAAAATAGAATTGGCACCAATCTGCGTCACTTTTGTGATGCAGTCATGGTGTAAAAACCTAGTAAATCTCCCCCTTATTTCCTTTTGTTTTCGCAATTTTACTGAAGTCTAATCATGCTGACTTCTTCTGTGCTCCTGTTTTAGAGACTCTTGATAGATGACCCTATATTTGATTTATGTTTAGAGAAGAGAAACGTCCTTTCCTAAGTTTATTTATGGATCACCTGTTTGCTTTCCTCTGTGTTTATACAACTGTGATTATTGCAATTCCATGTCATTTTGTTGCGCTTTAACCTACTGAGGTTTTTCCTCTTACCTTTTGCATTGCTGCATTACTGAACTTATTTTTGGTTTGGGTATATACTGGATTGATTGGCAGACCAAAATAAAACTCTTTAACCATATTCAGTGTTAACTATTGTTATTGTGAAGTCACATTGGCTCCATAAGTTAGAAATGTAGTGTTGATTTTTTTCCCTTTCAATGCTTCGTGTCAGCTAACAAATGTCCATACGACCATTGGGGGAAAATCTTTGCCGACTTGACTAAGAGATTACGTGTTAGGGCCCAGTGCTCCGCTCCAGATTCTTAACTTCTTATATCCTGCAAGCTCGTGTCTCACTCATTGCAAATGAGAATCACACATTTGTTGGTCGGGCAGAGCACTCACTCACAACACACAAAATGCCACCCCGGGTATGAAGGGCCGGAGCTTTCATTATAAATGCAACTCCTTCCAAAGTTGCTGTGTGTATAGAAGCTCCTGGAAGCTGTAAATATTTCAGCAGGTAATCCCATCACAGTGGAAGTGTCATCGTGGACCTCTTCAGTTTCTCAGACAAACTTCTGCGGACACATTGGAGTGCTAATCCAGTACTTCGGAAAGCCATGACTCTACTTTGAAACTGTGAAATAAAAAAAGCAAAGCAGCAATATGAAAGCAACTACACGAGAAGGGACACGGGACGACTGTCTTTGAAGCAAGAAAAGTATATTTACCCTTATTAAGTGATGTATATAATTATGCAAAGCTCACCTCTGGATATTCAGGTAAAAACGAAAATACTGTCACCATTTCCAAAAGGAAAGGTTCCACCGAGATTTGAACTCGGATCACTGGATTCAAAGTCCAGAGTGCTAACCATTACACCATGGAACCAGCTGATCTGCATTTGGAAAGGATGACTTATGTGGTGGAGCAGTGTCATTTGACTCCACCCTCACACATCACAGACATGTAATTAGTAATTATATGCTGCACTTACATTATATTCACTGTGTGCTGTGATTTTATTCACATGTGTTAACCATTTAAATGCATCAATGAAATGTATTCAATGTAGAAATTAGTGATTTATATACTCATGTGCATTATTATTTAATTTAAACATGAACACATGTATTTATTTATTCATGTTTTACATTTACACTTCAAGACCTATTTGCCTATGTAAACATGTATTCTTTTGACCAAATCTTTGCAGGTATTTTAAAGTTAAAAGTTTGCATGTATTTGAAAGTGCACATTAAATACTTAACTAAAGTATACTTGACTACAGGCCTCAGTTGAAATGCTTTTGCTTCGCCAGCATGTTTTCTCTTTCCCTTGCAGGTTTATTATTATTATTTACGTTGGCTAGAGAAAGATTTATTTATATATTGTTTGCATAGCTGAAGGTAGAGGAGATTTGGTTTTAGGGAGGTACCAACCTCTCTGCTTGCCCTATTCTTGCAAGTATGAAGCTTTATGCTACACCCTTTGGGGGAGATTTTCTACTTTTTTCACACAGCGCAGTGCAGCAGCCATAAATGCTGTGCTGCGCTGTGTAGAAAGGAGAGAGGAGGAGAGCACCTAATTTACTAAAATAAGGCACTCTCCTCCCCTCTCCCTAGTGCCTGCGCTGAAATCAGCTGCCATGCACCACGGAGCCACCTTTGCGCGAGGGTGTGTCCGTGAGTCTAGCATAGGTTTTTTACTGTAAGGGTTCCTTTCCAATACAAAATGCTATGCTAAGACGCACTTCTAACGTCTTCCCTCTTTGTATGCGTGCTGTACAGTGCAGCACACATGCTGTTAGAAGGTGGTTCTGACACTATGGGCCGCCCGGATTTTTTGATTTTTGAGCACCTAATTGTTGAGCTTTTACTGTGGGGGAGCCTCATAAGTTGGGACTCACCCACAGTGAACTCAAGATGTAAGAGACTGCATGGGGATTTTACTGGTGTTCCCCTGGCTTGACCAGGCCACTGCGCAGCAGCTGGAGTAAGGGACACCGGGCTGGTTACATGCAGACACATGTGTACATGCGTGTGCACACGTGTACGGGCTGCGCAGGGGAGATTCCTAGCGTGCGCAGTCCAGGAGCAGCTACAAAGTGAATGGTGTGGCAGGACTTATGCAGTATTGGATGGTGATATGGAATAGGCTTTATACGCTGGAAAGAAACATGCCAGGGAAACTCAGTGTGTTTTACTGTGTTTTCACTTCATTATTTCCCTAAGGGAATGTGGGGCCCATGGCTAAATTAACTTCCACAAGGCCTACAGTTTCCAGACATGCACTAAAGTCCATTGTATTGGAGGTGAAAAGAAGTATTCTGCAGAGTCCAAAGTCATATTTGTACTGCTTTTGGGTCATCCAGAACTGTCATATTTCTGTGAGCCAGCCATGACCAGACCCAGGCTGAGGGCTGCCCTAAGCTGGAGGGATTGATAACCTTTCTTCCACAAGTTAGGGCCTCCTCTCCACGAAGAGAAGATGGGAGGGGCTACAGGCTCATCCATCAGCAGCTGTCACTGGGTGCCAGGCACCAGGCTGCACCAAGGAGGGAAGGCAGCGTGGGCGAAAGGGGCTTCAGAGTCACTGGATGACACCATTTTTAACAAACCCAGAGGCTGGACAAGAAGGAGGGAGCAGGGGCAGGGACGTGATGTGTCGTTGTTTGATAGGACCAACAGAGACTTCCTGCCAGCCCCCTACTCAATTTTTAAAAAGTGCCTGCACAGGAAGAGAAGCTCTCTGGGGTGTGTGCTCGGCTGCGGCTGAAGGTGCTGGAGCCTGGCGCAATGGGCAGTTGGAAGGAGAGACCCCCTGACTGCCCCCAGGACCCTATCAGCACCAGAAGAAGAGCCCAGGACTGATGCACAGAAACAGGGGCCTCTGCGCAGGGACAAGAGGGGCCCAGAAAGAGAGCCTGGCGAAAGGCTGGCGCAGGGAGCCAGTGAAGACAGCACACTGCTGAATCTACGCTCTCAGAGTCCCAGAGAGCAGAGGAGAGTGTTCCTAGTGGCGGGGGCTGGTAAAGAGGAGCATGAAGCGCCCCTTAATGCGTCGCCAGGCATTTGGAAATCTGCCGTTTTGGTGCCTGGTGGCCCCCAGAGGAGGGGGTCACCCTCACGCGTGAAAAGGGTTGCAGGGGGGCTGCAGGAGCAGGTGCTGGGGGAGCTGTTGGAGAGGCCCAGTCTCCCCCCCCCCCAGCAGGAAGAAATCTGCCATTTTGGTGCCTGTTGGCCCCCAGAGGAGGGGGTCACCCTCACGTGTGAAAAGGGGTGCAGGGGGGCTGCAGTAGCACCGCAGTCTCCCCCAGCATAGAGAAGAACAGTCCACCCCTAAGTTTCACGGGGCATCTGAAAGAATAACCTCTCAAGGGCTTAGCCAGCCTTTAACACCTTCTAGGCTGGAACTTATGTTCTACAGCTGAGGGTGTACTATGAAGTGTATCACGGAGTGAAGGGCTGAGTTGGGGGATGTCTGGAGAAGGGCATCCCCTGGAGGTGAAGTGGTGTAATTGCACCAAAATGCATTTACTATTGGTTATTTCTTTTTAGGTGGACTGAAAGTCACATGTGTAAAGTGAAGTGCCTGTGTAAGGTGATGTTAAGCTAAATGGAGTTATGTTGCTGGACCTTCCTGCTAGGGGGTCTGGCTGTATTTATGTAATCCCATGCTTTTACCTGTGATTCCTTTTAAAGTGAAGAGGCACACTGCAGGAGAAGTGTAGTTGCCAGGAGTACTTCTTTTGAAGGGACTGTAAGTCACATGTGTAAGGAGATGTCATAAGCCAAGTGGGGCTATTTTGCCAGACAGTCCTGCTAGGGTGTCTGGCTGTATATGCGCAATCCTGTGATTTCATCTGTGATGCCTTTAGGGACTGTAATTGCAATGCATTCAAATGATCAACCAAGGTGATGAGTACTGTCATTCTAAAGTGTGCGTAAACATGTATTCTTGCTGCTGCGCTTAGGTGAAGACCCCAGACTGCTAGCCCTTAAGATATAGAGGTGCATACTTTATGGTCAGTAGGAGATGCTCAGTCAGGGTCATGTGTCAACAAGGCAGGTTTACCCCTTTTTAATGCTTGTTGAGGTAATGGGGTGGGTCGCCACTGGGATGGTGCCAGTGCGCAGGGCCCTCGCTCCAGGTTATGTTCAACTAACAGCATTGGGGGCAAGTTGATGTGCATACATGGGAGTGGTGGTACTAGACCCCACCCCCCCTGCGGGAGGGGTGGAGATGTTATGCAATGTCACAAAGTAATTCCAACAGCTTATGTATATTTGTAAATTGGTGCATAGTATTGAGTGGTGTGTGTGTTTAATAAATGTACTCTTACTTTTATGAAGCAAAGTACAGACTGGACAATCAATTATTGAGTGTTATTTTTGTGCACCTGCAAATGGCGATTACTAGCCCACACCACCTCCCTTGAGTAAGCCTCAGACTGCTCTGCAACGCTACCCTCTGAGAGTCAGGCGCTACAATTGGGTGTTTGGTTCCCAATGAAGGACAAATGTAGTCATGTTATTTGGGCAGGCCTCACAGATGCTGCCTCGTTTTCCAACACATGCAAAGTCGGAAAAAGAAGGAGAAACAAAAGCATTTCTCCTACTTTCTGCCTATTTTAAAATGGCGCAGTTTTCTGACCCTAAAAGCAGTCTACTTTGTTTAGTAAATTGGGTTTAGCATCAGAAACCTTGGGTGGTTGCTTGGGAACGCCCATGCTCCACCCATGGTACGCCCCCGGGCGCTAAGTAATGCAAAACAGCGCTATGAGCTCCTTTGCATTACTTTCACGTTATATTCCAGCACTAAACAAGTTAAGCGCTGGAAAGTAAATCATGAAAAATAGAATTGGCACCAATCTGCGTCACTTTTGTGATGTAATCATGGTGTAAAAACCTAGTAAATCCCCCCCTTATTTCCTTTTGTTTTCGCAATTTTACTGAAGTCTAATCATGCTGACTTTGTCTTCTGTGCTCCTGTTTTAGAGACTCTTGATAGGTAACCCTATATTTGATTTATGTTTAGAGAAGAGAAACGTCCTTTCCTAAGTATATTTATGTAACACCTGTTTGCTTTCTTCTGTGTTTATACAATTGTGATTATTGCAATTCCATGTGTCATTTTGATGCGCTTTAACCTACTGAGGTTTTTCATCTTAGCTTTTGCATTGCTGCATTACTGAACGTATTTTTGGTTTGGAAATATACTAGATTGATTGGCAGACCAAAATAAAACTCTTTAACCATATTCAGTGATATCTATTGTTATTGTGAGGTCACATTGGGTCCATAGGTTAGAGATGTAATGTTGATTTTTCTCCCTTTCAATGCTTCGCGTCAGCTAACAAAGGTCCATACGAGCAATGGGGAAAAATCTTTGACGACTTAAATAAGAGATTAGATGTTAGGGCCCAGTGCTCCGCTCCAGATTCTTAACTTCTTATATCCAGCAAGCTCGTGTCTCACTCATTGCAAATGAGAATCACACATTTGTTGGTCAGGCAGAGCACTCACTCACAACACGCAAAATGCCACCCCGGGTATGAAGGGCTGGAGCTTTCATTATAAATGCAACTCCTTCCAAAGTTGCTGTGTGTATAGAAGCTCCTGGAAGCTGTAAATATTTCAGCAGGTAATCCCATCACAGTGGAAGTGTCATCGTGGACCTCTTCAGTTTCTCAGACAAACTTCTGCGGACACATTGGAGTGCTAATCCACTACTTCGGAAAGCCATGACTCTACTTTGAACTGAAATAAAAAAAGCAAAGCAGCAATATGAAAGCAACCACATGAGAAGGGACACGGGATGACTGTCTTTGACGCAACAAAAGTATATTTACCCTTATTAAGTCATATATATAATTATGCAAAGCTCACCCCTGGATATTCAGGTAAAAACGAAAATACTGTCACCACTTCCAAAAGGGAAGGTTCCACCGAGATTTGATCTCGGATCGCTGGATTCAAAGTCCAGAGTGCTAACCATTACACCATGGAACCAGCTGACTTATATTTGGAACAGATGATTTATGTGGTGGAGCAGTGTCATGTGACTCCACCCTCACACATCACAGAGATGTAATTATATACTGCACTTATGTTGTATTCACTGTGTGCTGTCACTTTTTTCACGTGTTAACCATTTAAATGCATCAATGAAATGTATTCACTGTAGAAACTAGTGATTTATATACACGTGTGCATTAATATTTAATTTAAACAGGAACACATGTATGGGAGGAACGTCTTCGGATTCACTGAAGTTTTAACTCACTGATTTTGGAAGCCATAACTTCACTTTAGTGACATTTTGCTATTTTTTCAATCACTTCACATTTATGTGGATTTCTCTGTTCAATTAATCCATGTCCCTTTTCTTGTCCTCCTTTATGTTAAACTTTGCTGAGTTCTGCCCGCATGATGGGAGGTGTACAGCATTGAGGGCTGTCTACAAAAGATATTTTTTCATGCAGCAAGGCATGGATGGCTAAATTAAAAAACTAAGTGGGAGCTAACATGGAAAAAGAGTAGCGCAATGATAATTCAGCATGAAACTGTGAAAGAAAAAAAGCAAAGCGGCAATATAACAGCAACCACATGTGAAGGGACACAGGACGACTGTCTTTGAAACTACAATAGTAGTATATTTACCCTTATTAAGTGATATATTTCATTATGCAAAGCCCACCTCCGGATAGTCCGGTAAAACCAAAATGTTGTCTTTTGAAACTATAAGAAATGCACTACTTCCAAAAGGGACAGGTTCCACCGAGATTTGAACTCGGATCGCTGGATTCAAAGTCCAGAGTGCTAACCATTACACCATGGAACCAGCTGATGTATAGCTAGAAAAGATGACTCATGTGGTGGAGCAGCGTAATCTGTCTCTACCCTTACAGATCACAGAGATGTAATTATATGCTGCACTTAAATTATATTCACTGTGTGTCGTGACTTTTTCACGTGTGTGAACCAATTAAATGCATCAATGATATGTATTCACTGAAGAAATTAGTGATTTATATACTCATGTGCATGATCATTTAATTTAAACATGAACACGTATTTCTTTATTCATGTTTTACATTTACACTTCAAGACCTATTTGCATATGTAAACATGTATTCTTTTGATCACATTTTGCAGTTATTTTAAATTTAAAAGCTTGCATATATTTGAAAGTGCACATTAAATACTTAACTAAAGTATACTTGACTACAGGCCTCAGTTGAAATGCTTTTGCCTCGCCAGCATGTTTTCTCTTTCCCTTGCAGGTTTATTATCATTATTTACATTAGCTAG